>NC_141689.1:336471795-338871795 GCF_964263255.1 Lissotriton vulgaris
ACAAGTATCAAACGTTGTTGGGAGTCGAGATATGCACACCAATAGTTTTATATTATAGAGTAATTTGGCAAATTGTCCTACTGTCCGGGGAATTGTTTCTCCCATGCTTTCTATGTCCTAATGACCATTTCTACTGCGGTCCTGTAGGAAAGTGCCCCTTTTTGCATGGTTACCCCCCACTTTCTTTCTTACCTCTTATGGAACCTGACTTGATGTTCTGTGGGTCCCTGCCAATCTGGTTCCCAGGCCTGTGGTCTTTACCAAGACTGTACCTTTGTAGCCGCAATTGGCACATCCCTGGCCACAGGTAAGCCCCTTGTAAAAGGTACCATGGGTACCAAGGTCACTGTGACCAGGAAGGCCTCTAAGAGCAGCAGCACCTATTATGCCACCCTTAGATGCCCTGCACCTTAACACACACACACACACACTCGCTGCCACTGCAGGCTGCGTGTTTTGGTGCAAAGAAAAGTGAAGAGTCGACACATCACACATCCCTGTGTGGCATGCCTGCAATCCTCTGCCTGAAGTCTTAATGAGTCACCCCTATAGCATGGTGCACTTGCCCTAAGGTGAGGGTACAGAGGCATGAGCCCTGTACCCCTACTGGGTCTAATTCCATTCTTAAATAATCATAGGTGAATGGATCACTTGTACCTGTATTACAACCAGGGTCAGGTATTTTGACCGCCTTTAAAAACCCTCAATCACTTACAGGAATGGTGGAGCGGTATATCTTGATTATCCGCTTCTTACGTAACGTGAAAGCATTATTGTGAGAAGGTGGCCTGATATGCAGTGCTCACTATTCTAGTGAACACTATGTATCAGTCCAGCAACCCTTATTGATGATTGGTTGTAAGTCAACCTTATAGACCAGCTATCCTAGTAGCGTGGATACGAGCAGTCTAAGGCTAAAGACTCGAGAGGGCGTGTTAAGCCAGCTGTTATACCACACATATACCCCTTGAATACCCAGTGAAAGGACACCACACAAGTGTTATGAAAATAAACAGTGTATTTATTAAGATCACAACAGCCCTGTACTCTTTCAAAGGGCACCCCCACCACAGTCATTGGTATTAGGGGGGCCTTTGTTGTGCCACCTGACTTACCACTGGCTTGGCAAGTGACACAGGAGCGACAAAACTCCTTGGTATCCTCATTCATGTGAGGCCAGTGAAAGTGTGAGACAAGCCTGTCCCAAGTCTTTGTCTGGCCTAAGTGACCTGCTAGGGGAATCTCATGGGCCAAGGTAAGGAGGAAACCTCTCTGAGACAAGGGTACAACCAGCCTCCTGGTCATGCCAGGCTTGGGGTCTCTTGCCTCAGTGTACAGGAGTCCATCTTCCCAGTATACCTTGTGGGTACCTGTGGCGTTCCCAGCAGCCTCAGCAGCAGCCTGCTGTCTGAGGGGTTCAAGAGAAGGGCAGTCTAACTGGTCCTTCCCCAGGTCTTCCCTTGAGGGTCCCCCTGAACCCAAGAATTCAACTTGATCAAGTTCAAACTCTCTAGGCTCAGTTTCCCTCAATTCCTGTAGGCCAGCCTCCTCTGAGACTTGATCCACAACCTGGGGCAAGGGGGAAGGCACAGCCTTAACCCTACTGCTCTTTTTCTTGGAAGGTGTCTGGTCCATTGTTCCAGGATCCAGCACCTGTTCAGTGGGGCATTTCCTGACCTGTGACCTGGTCACAGCAAACACATGTGCTGGCAAGCCTAACATTTCCATGTGAGTCCTCTGCTCCACTTCTGACCATTGTGATGACTCCAAATCATTGCCCAACAAACAATCCACTGGGAGGTCTGAGCTAACTACAACCTTCTTTTGGCCAGTTACCCCTCCCCAGGAGAAAGCTACAATTGCCATACTGTGATTGGTAGTGACATTGCTTGCATTGGTCACCAGGAATTCTGTACCTGGCATGATCTGTCCAGGGTCCACAAAGTTAGGTGTCACCATTGTGACACTGGCACAAGTGTCCCTATAGGCCTGAGCCATTTTTCCATTAATGAAAGGTGTCTGTCTGTATTTGCCCAAAGTATTGGGACTTATATCAGGGGACATATCCACATCCCCTGTACAAACAAGGACAGCCTGAGTGAGTGTGCCAACTAAGTTGTCACTCCCCTCAGAACCCAGGGTTAACCCTACTAAACCCTTGGGAGGTGCACTACCACTGCTGACTGTACTAGGGGGCACAGGTGCCTTAGGGGCTGCAGTGGCAGGAGTCTGCCCTCCTCCTTTCTTGGTGCACTCACTAAACCAGTGAGTTTTACTTTTGCAGTATTGGCACCACCTTTTAGATTGGCCTTCTTTCTTCTTCTGGGGAGCCTGACCCCCACCCTCTTTGGGTTGTTGGGGACCTGTCGATGACTTCTGGTCATTTTGTTCCCCCTTAGAATCTTTACCCTTCTGGTCTGCTTTCTTCTGACCACCATGATTCTGGCCCTGGTTCTGTTTAACTCTTGTTCTGACCCATCTGTCTGCCTTCTTTCCCAATTCTTGGGGAGAGGTCAGATCTGAGTCAACAAGATGCTGATGCAACAACTGGTTCTGACAATTGTTTAAAATGTGTTCTCTCATGATCAAATTATACAATCCTGTGTAATCAGTAACCTTACTGCCCAGCAACCAGCCCTCCAAAGCCTTAGTGGCACAATCTACAAAATCAGACCAATCTTGAGACTGAGTTTTCTGGGTATCCCTGAACAGCAACCTGTACTGCTCAGTGGTTAGGCCAAACCCATCAATCAGTGTATTTTTCAAGATTTGGTAATTGTTAGCATCCTCCACTCTAGTAGTGAGGAGCTTGTCTCTACCTTTTCCTTCAAAGGAGAGCCACAAGATAGCTGCCCACTGACTCTGGGGAACACCCTGCACAGTGCAGGCCCTCTCCAAAGCAGTAATCCATTTGTGGATGTCATCCCCTTGTTTAAAGGGGGGCACTATCTTACCCAGGTGCTTTGTATCAAAACTCCTTTCCCTATTGCTAGGTACAATGCTGCCACCAGTGGGGACTACCCCACTTAACTGTTGCTCTCTAGCAAAGGCAAGCCTCTCTTTGGCCAGGGCAAGTTCTTCCCTTTCAATCCTCAGATTGACTGCCCTTTCTTTAGCTTCATACACTCTCCTCTGAGGGGAAGTCATCCCTCTGTGAGAAGAGCTTTGAGAGCCATTGGTTTGAATAGATCTGCCAGAGCCTCTTGATAGAGATCTGGCTCGTCCATTCCCAATGTTAAGCTGACCTGAGAGTGGCCCCAGGGGTCCCCCAGTACCAATCTCATGTCTGCTTAAGTTAGACCTGGTTAGTCTGCTGACTTCTACCTGTCCCTTATCTGCCTCATCCCCAGAGGGATCCTCATCCTCCTCCCCCTCTTCAGTCTCAGCTGAGAGGTGGATTAGGTCAGGGTCTCCTCTGGTTCCCTCAAGGGGAGGCATGCTTCCATCTGGATTAGAAGAGCTAAGACGTTTCTCAGCTTTTCTGGCATCATAAGTCTCTAAGAGACCAATCAGAAAGGAAGTTGTGGGGTTAGACCCCTGTCTTATCTTCCTAGAGGTACACACCTGTCGTAACTCATGGAAGCTAAGAACAGTATATCTGGAAGTGGGGACCTGTGGAGGGTCCACTGACACAAGGGGAGACTCAGAGTTTCCTCCTTTGTCTGACATACTGTTTCTAGTGTGGTGTAAGTGATGCACCTACCTACACTATGTGTTTGCCTACTGATCCCTTGCTAAGAGTTGCAGCCAAGGTGTGCTAAGCCTTGAGGAGCTACAACAGCTGGTTCAGTAGAACTCAGAGTATTCTAAGCTAAGTTATATGTACCTGAAGTACTTATGTGATCTTTCAACAAGATATTCTTAGGATACGTGTGGTAAAACAACAGCAAGCTCAAATCCCAACCGCTGCTCACCAATGTGAGAAGGTGGCCTGATATGCAGTGCTCACTATTCTAGTGAACACTATGTATCAGTCCAGCAACCCTTATTGATGATTGGTTGTAAGTCAACCTTATAGACCAGCTATCCTAGTACCGTGGATACGAGCAGTCTAAGGCTAAAGACTCGAGAGGGCGTGTTAAGCCAGCTGTTATACCACACATATACCCCTTGAATACCCAGTGAAAGGACACCACACAAGTGTTCTGAAAATAAACAGTGTATTTATTAAGATCACAACAGCCCTGTACTCTTTATGAGGACAGGGTACTTAGCACAAAACAAAACTCTTACGAAAATACTTAAGTTAGCACAGTATATACAAATGCCCGAGGGGCACGGAAAACCATATACTCTGAAAGTGGAATGCGAAATTACTAGCAGGTAAGTACAGTACTAATAGGCTTTGGAATCGCTAGATCTTGACTATAGAATCTTCAGATTACTTCTAGGAGACCCAGGGGACTCGGGTGCAGAGTGTGCACTCTCACGCGTGATGCGGGACAAAGTCTATGGTAGCTAGTAAAGACAAAGTTAGTGTTCTCGGGCGAACCCGACCTGGTAGGAGGAAAACGAAAGTGGATTCTGACCCTTGGATAGTGAGGCTATGCTGGGGCACCGAAATGCCGAAGTTACCTAGCCCAGGGGCTGCAGCTGCATAGGTCTCAAAAGACCTCGGGAATCCTCGTAGACGGACCAGGAGCCTGGAAGAAAGAAGTTGCTGGCAGGCGACCAGTGAAGAAAGTTCGGTGGATCGAAGGAAGATGACACCTGAAAGCAGAGGGGACCAAGTTCGAGACTACTAGCCAGTAGTCAGGTGGCACCAGGAGGGCACCGGATGGTAGTCACCTCGACTAGGTGAGTGGGTGACGCTGTGCTCGCAGATCTCACGGACCAGGAGGCGTTGTCGGCGACCAGGATGGAGGAGCGAGCTGTCCCACGAAGATTGAAGCTGTCGGCGTCGCTGGACCCAGGATTGGGCAACAAAGCCTTGGCAAATTCAAGCCCACGCGGTGGACTCAAAATGGCGTCTGAAGTGGACCAGGAGGGTCCGGGGTGCCTCTCTTGAAGAAGGAAGCAAGGGCCAGTCTGGAGCAACCAGACCAGCAGCAGTGATGTCGTCGGGCGTCGTGTAGAAGGCCACAAGCCAGCCGGCTAGTAGCCACACAGCGCGGTGAGCAAGCAAAAGCAGAAGGGCCCCACGCAGATCGTGGAGATGCTGGAGGGCTGATCTTCGGTGCTGGAGCTGCTCAGGGTTGGGGCTTCTCGGACCCCAAAGCACTCACCAGTGGAGCACACGGTGGGCTTGTTGCAAAGAAGTCGTGCAGTCTTGGCGATCGTCGGTCCCTCGAGGTCTCGTCGCACTCACGGTTCTCAGCTTTGCTGTAGAGGTGAGTAGAGGTCAGAGGTGCCAGGGAAGCCGGGTCTCGTCGAGCTGGGTCGTCGGATTCGTGAAGAAGGACTTGCAGCAGACCGCAGTGTTCTTAGGATGGTGCCCGCTTGATGCAGGGTGACTACTCCTTAGCCACAAGGGAGAATCTTGAAGAAGGAAATCTTGATGTCTTTCGCAGAAAGTCGTGTCTTGATTCCAAAGATGATCTAATTTGAACAGGGGGCCCGCTCCCATCTTTATACTAAAAAGGGGGCTGACCCGGTGACTAGGTCCTGCCTATGGGTGGGACTAGGAGGGGGGTGGTTACACCCCTCTGCCATGCCGGACTTTCCCCAGGCCAGGGGCTGGTGTGCCCCTGGAACTGGTTCTGACCGGCCTATGCGTAGTGAGCACCGGGGTGCCACTCAGCAGTCACCTTCCTGTAAAGCCCTGCCTACCCAGGATACACAAAACCATGTCTGGGACGGTGCTAGCACCGCCCCTGACAGGAAACCCTTTGTCCAGGCTCCCCTCGCTGGAAGGACTCCCAGCTGCAGGGGGTCAGACTCGTGTCTGTGGTGGCAGCATCCATTTTGTGGAGCTGAGGCTTCGTTTAACTTTAACCGGGGTTCACAGTTACATACATGTCGTGTCCCTCTAGAAGGGTGGAATGCTAACCCCGTCGCCAGAATTGGCGAGGGGTTAGTATTCCAATTCGTATGACACCTTACTCGACATGTTTTGATAAAGCAATACCAAAGATAGCATTTAACCGCGAGGATTATAATGCACTTAAGAGTATATGGTATGCGATATCATGGAACAGCTATTTGGACTTGGTTCCGCAAGCTGCAGACAGGCTCAGCTCATGCCAGAGCACCATCTCACACGATTCCAAGCACTCTGCCTTCAGGATTGTTAAGGCCTGCCATAGGAGTGACTGAGAGGAATCTGTGTGTCCATTTTAGGGTTAGATATAGGTATACTATATCTACAGCAAAGGGTGATTACACGACTTTGCCCCAGCTGTCATGCAGCCAGTTGTGTCAAATTTAGGAGGCCAGCCAGGGGTGGCATAATACATGCTGCAGCCCCTGGCAGCCCTGGGTACACCTATGCCCTGAGTTACAGGGTCTGATAAGGTGGCCCAGTACCAATTGGTAAATGCACCTAGGGTACATGTTGTAATTTAGAGAGAGAACAGCCAGGCTGTGGGTCTGATTGGCAGGCCCACAGCCAGAGAAAGTCGTAAACCAGTGAAACAAAAGCAAAAAATCTGGGTGATCATAGGATTGCAGACCCTACTCTCCTACAATTATCATCGGGTCTTTTTGGGAAATATGCTTTCCTCCACCTGGAGGTTGACCATCTGGTGAAACCAGTAGTGATCAGTGATGAGACAAAATTAAGTGAGGTGAATTAAAATTGCCTGCATCTCCATCCCAAAGAAACGTTATTCAGTTGGAGATGAGGCAATATTAAAATCAAGGTGGTGCTCATATATAAACGTTACTATTCTATAGCACCTCTTTGTCCATGTGAGTGGTCGACATGTTTCAGCCTTTCTTTCACCCAGATGGGTTGGGGGCTTTCTTCAGGACCTATGCAAATGTGAGGTTGCTAATTAAGCAGCCCGTGGGGGCAGGTAAGTAACATCCCCTTCTTAAATGTTACTGGTCATTAGTACCTAAAACTTACATTTCCCAAGTAGGGCTTCCTCGAGGGACCGGTGGCTCGATAATCTGCAGAGTGACTTGTTGCACGACATGTGTTCGCTCTGTCTAGGGTGCCCCGGACTTACTGTGCTCTGGGATCCTGCCAATCGGGTACCCAGGGCCTGAGTTCTTTCCCAAGACTGTACCTTTGAATCCACAATTGGCACATTCTTAGCCACAGGTAAGCCCCTTGTAAAAGGTACCATTGGTACCAAGGTCACTATGACCAGGGAAGGCCACTAAGGGCTACAGCTCCTATTGTGCCACCCTTAGAGGCCCAGACCCTTAACACACACACTCTCTGCAATTGCAGGCTGCGTGTTTTGGTGCAAAGAAGAGTGAAGAGTAGACATAGCACACATGCCTGTGTGTCGTGCCTGCAATCCGCTACCTGAAGCATAGGTAAGTCACCCCTCTAGCAGGGCGCACTTGCCCTAAGGTGAGGGTACAGAGGCATGAGCCCCATAATCCTACTGTGTCAAAGTCCATTCTTAGACATTGTAGGTGTAGTAAGGCCATAAAGAGTATATGATCTAGGAGTTGGTCATTACGAACTCCACTGCTCCATAATGGCTTTACAAAAAATAGGAAGTGAATAGCAAACTTCTCGGCACAATAACCCACACTGATGGCAGTGTGGGATTTTTTTTTTTTTCCGTTTCCTCTATCTTCCTTTTTTATTTTTATTTTATTTTTTTTGATTGTTTACAATATACCACCATACAAATCAACGACAACTTTTACCGGAGTCCCCCCCCCCCCCCCCCCCCCCCCCCCCCGGCACCATAAGGATAAAGAATCGGATTAACTAAGAAGAGAGCGACCATTAATGTAGAGATTGAGGTAAGGCAGAAGGTGATTTAAACATGATAATAGTCCTTGTCGTTCAGGTCGGGAACACAAATACATAAACACAAATACATAAACACATACATATAGCTGCCTACCCCACTCCGGCGACTTTATACAGTTCGAATCGAGGATACTTGTAGGCAAGAGAAACGTAGAAAGATAGACGGAGTGTAGCGTGAGAGGAAAGTAAAAAGACCTAGCTTGATGAAACATTAGAGAGAAGAGAGGAAGGGAAGAACGTTCTAGTGTACAAGTCAGCACATTTTCGTTTAGATACCACATAAGTAATTTAGATTAAATACATGCCAACTGGCTGTTTCCTGCGTGTCAGTATATCCTGCCTGGAGGTTGTCCTAACTCCGAGCCCTGAATTATGTTACTCCTATACTCCCTTGATCCATTTACCCAGGGATTCCCAGACTATCAACCCCGTTCTTTTGCCGTGTTTCCCCTTTTTAGAATAAATCGCCATTTCTAACTTACAGGTTGCCAATAATCTGCCCTGCCATTGTGAGAATGACGGGGGGTTCGGGTCCTTCCAATGTGCAGCTATGCAGATCCGGTATATTGTCATAGCGACAAATATTAGGGCTCCCCCGGCCTGAGTGGTGTCATCATGCCCTAGTAAAATTAGTGAGGGGTTTAAATGAATATTTTTTCCCAATATCACACCCAAAAAAATCTGTATTTGGTTTATCAGTGGTGCAAGATTTGGGCATGTGGCAGACATGTGGATCTGGTCTGCAGCTAGCTCCCGACATCTAGGACAAAGGGTTCCATTACCGGAGCCCCACTTTGCTATTTTGTCTGGTGTGATATAAAGAAAAAACCCTGTTTTATAAAACTGAGCCTGTAGCTTCGTGAGCGGAATTCAAGGCCCAGCCAAAAAGATTTTGGTCAGTATTTAACTTAGTTTGCCATTTGATGTCTATCTTTGCCAGATCGTCGGGCATTTTAGCGTTCAGGGTAGTATAGATCGCCCCAATCCGTAGAGGATTTACTCCCTGGATTTGATCCAGCAGTTCAATTTTATCAAGCCCACTAGGCCACCAGTTTTATGATCCAGGAAGCTTTTTACTGCCATATAATTGAAAACCTGATTTCCCTCAAGCAAGAATTGATTTTTAAGCTCCAAAATGGGCCGAATTCCGTTTGGGGTTACCAGGTCTCCTAGTTTCACCACCCCCGCATTATGCCATTTCTGAAAGTATGTGTTACTAAATAATGCAGGTAGTAGAGGATTATTCTTGGTCGGGGTATAGTAATTTAGTCTACCAAGGCCGAGGAGTTGCCGCAAGTTCGAAAAGACACGATAAGCATTTATTAATGACTTAAACCGGACACGCTTGTAGTAGCTATATTCAAGCTGTCTCCAAAGGCAACCCTTGCTATTTTCTCCTAGTAAGACTTTGTAGGGGGATGGTAATCCTACCTGGTCTTGATCCCTATCCTCAAAGTAAAAATGAGCTACACTGCAACCATGTAGCCCAGCAATATAGCTTAAGGTTTGGCAGCGCCCATCCTCCTCTCTCTTTAGGTAACGAGAGCAGTTTATATGACCTTCTTGTGTTTGAATAAGACCAAATAAATTGGCAAAAGATTTGTTCAAATAGATGGAGTATTTTACTATTAAATTCCAATGGAATCGTTCTGAAAAAGTATAGGAGCTTCGGAAAATATGTCATTTTAACTACATTGCACCGCCCTACAATGGACAAATGTAAATTATTAATTTTCCTAAGTGCCTTCTTGGTATCTATAGACAAAGGAATCAGATTATCTTCCACTATTACGTCAGTGTTGGCCCCAATGGTTACCCCTAAATATTTAGCTTTCATGGTAACTCGACTGTCTGCCCAGGTTATACTATTGTTCAGAACAATCTGTGTTTTATTTTTGTTTAGAGCGTACCCTGAGAGTTTCCCAAACTCCTGGGCCTCCCACTCCAAGGGGTTTATGGCTCTTTTGGGATCAGGAGTTATAATGGCCAAATCATCTGCATATGCCATAATTTTCGTACTTATGCCATGTCTAACTTCAGCAGGAATTTCAAGATTCAGTTCTATTCTTGTAAAAGGAGAATTTATATAGAGGGCAAACAGCATGGGGGAGCATGGGCATCCCTGCCTGGTTCCACGGGTAATTTCTATAGATTCGGTTAACTTCCTGTTTACCATAATTTTGGCTCTTGGAATTTTATACAGTGCCTGAATTGCTTGCAGCATGATGGGGCCGAATCCAGCCCGTTTTAGTACTTCCCAGAGAAAGGACCAGGAGACCCGGTCAAAAGCCTTTTCGGCATCCAGCAAAATTAGAGCTATCGGGTCTCCTATTACTTTTGCTGCATCGAGAAGCATGATCGTTCTTCGTACATGCTCAGTTGTTCTTTTTTTGGGATGAACCCGTGTTGCCATTGGGAAACTAGGCTCTGTATTTTTTGGGAAATTCTATTGGCTAGGATTTTGGAAAATATCTTGGAATCTGTATTTATAAGAGTAATTGGCCTGTAAGATGACATTTCGAGTGGAGATTTGTCTTTTTTGAGAAAAAATTAAAAATTTTGCCAGTGACCATGAAGGAGGAGGATCGGTGCCGCCAAATATTGAATTGATAACTAAAGTGAAAACTTCCTTAATCAGTGGCTCAATTACTTTATAGAATTCGGCTGGTATGCCATCTAGGCCCGTGGCTTTACCATCCGGCAGGGCCTTGATTGCACCCGAAATCTCCTCCCAATTTGGGAGGTGCTCAAGCTGCTCTTGATCTTGTTGTGAGAATTCGGGCATAGGTATAGGGTCAAGATAGTTTGCAAAGTCTATTTTTTTATCCTCAATTGGTCCCAAATCCTCTTCAGTATATAGTTCCCTATAGAATCCTTCAAAGGCTTCCTGTATCTTCTCCTGATCTTTAGTGGGCTTTTCCAAATTGGTGTTAATTGCGGTGATTGTGTTTATAGTAGACTGTTGTCTAATTGAAAGTGCCAGCTGATGCCCTATCTGTTCCCCACACTCATAAGTTCTTCCTCGTGTTGCCGCCCATCTAGAAGCTATCCTTTCTGAAAATATCGAGCCTATCTCCGCCTTTGTTACTGCGATTTTATGCTTGATTGCCTCTGTTTCCCCCTGTTTTAACTGTGTGCGTGAGAATTGTTTCTTCAGCTGTCAATTTGTTTTGTAGTTTCTGTACCTGTTCCTTTTCTTTTTTGTTTCTACTGATAGAATAGCCAAGAGTCTCACCCCGAATACCATTCTTAGACATTGTAGGTGTAGTAAGGCCATAAAGAGTATATGATCTAGGAGTTGGTATGAACTCCACTGCTCCATAATGGCTTTACAAAAAATAGGAAGTGAATAGCAAACTTCTCAGCACAATAACCCACACTGATGGCATTGTGGGATTTAATGTAAAATGCACTCAGATGGTTTGTTAGAGATGACCCCAGAACATCGACTAGCCCTGGTGTGGGTCCTGAATGGCTGCCTGCCATGTGCCACCACCAGAGTGGTTTCCTGACCCCTGGGCAGAGAGCCTCTGCTCTCTGGGTACAGAAACAAAGCCCATCCTGGGCAGAGGTGTTATGCCTCCTCCCCCAGGATAAGCTGTGTCCTCAAAACGGAAAGCTACAAAGGCCTGCAGCCTTTGGAAGCTGTCCTTGCCTTTTGCTGCCCCCAGCAACTGGATACCCACCAGTTCTGACCCTCACTTTGGATTGGAGAATCGGCCGGAAAACCAAGTTAGGAAGAGACATGTTCCCACCTTTGCCAACCCCTCCCCTCAGGTGGTAGAGGCAAAGGTACCCTACATCTCAGACCCCTCCATCTTGAAGATGAGGGGACTCATCCAATTAGGAATAGGCTCATGCCCCTTCCCAATGGAGGGTGGTAATAGTGGGTGTACCGACCCCAAGAAAGGGGCCCATTGTTCTTGACCTTCACACTCCTGTAACACCCCTAAATTTAGTATTATGAGGTAACCCTGAACGTTGCCTCCTGGAATTTGAAGAAGAAAGGACTGAAGAGTCATGCGGAACCAGAAAGCAGAAGGGGAGAGGATGTTGGTCTAACTGGGCAGTCGACCTCCAATCTAGGGAACCAGGTTCGAGTCTCAGCAGTGATGCTCAACATCCTGTGATTCTGGGCAAATCACTTAATCTCCCCATGCCTAACAAAAATATGAATGTGAATGTGTCCTTGTGTAAAGCAACTGGTGCTCTTGTAAAGCGCTCTGATACTTGATACCTTCAGGTCAAGTACTGTGCTATATAAAACTTTTAAAAAAAGAAATAAAAGGACACCAACTGCCTTCACCCAAGCCGTACTGGCCAGTGCCGCTGGTGATGCAGCTCCTGTGTTGGTCGTTGGCCCCTGCAGTGCTGACCTTGACCCTAGGTGCTTTGCTCCCACACCAGATTTGCCTGCTCATCAGCAATCCCTAACATTGGCTAATACCGGGACACTGCACTTTGCACCTGGCCGCCCCAGTGCCACTGGTAGTGCAACTTGAGTGCCCATCTAGACCTTAGGGAACCTTGGTCCTGACGCCCAAAACTCACCCTTATAAATCATGTACTTACCTGTAAAACCGCTAACATTTTTTCCCCATAGCAACCCATGTAAAGAGATTTTGGGCCTAAAATTTTTTTGTGTTGAACTGTGATGTAGGACGAGAAAAGTCATTCTATTGAAAAGTATAAAAAGTCATACTTACCTTGTATTTAACAATCCTATGTTGTGGTAACTAGGCATACCACCCTCAGTTCTCAAAGTAAAAAATAGTAATTATTGTGTAATTTGACCTGATTTCAAAGCATTTACAAACCTGTAACAATTGTGAGTTCATAGAATAGAATTACCCCAGGCATCAGACTGGATCCAATTAAGACAAAAGAATGGTGGATTTGCTATTTCAAACAGTCAATTTCACAACACCAGACGCTGTAGAAATTTCAAACCTTTATTTTTCACACTTTAGGGTCCACAGCCGACGCGCGTTTCGCCCCCTAAGGGCTTTCTCAAGGCTGTCCGTCATACATGTAACAAGAAAAGAAAAGATACATATGCTAAGATCTACATGTTAACTTACACACATAAACACTTAGTACATCATCCTTACATCTTACTCATGCAGCATATTTTACGTAATGACCATCTTGGACATTCACCATGTGAATCTATTGTGTAATTGTCATCTGAAAGAGACACGTTAGTGATAGATTCCTTACCTTAGAATATCCCCAGGCGTCAGACTGGATCCGGAAATTTTTGCGTAGCAGTACCCTTGCGCGTCGGGATACTATACTAGTTGGAGAAACCGAGGGAAGCCATGCAATCCAAGAAATCCAACCATATTTTCCTTAACACCGTGCTATGTAACGTGCATGATTTTGCACAAGAAACCAATCTATTATCAAACCACACAATGTCACCCCTGTGAGTCAATGCCAATTCCGTGTCAAGCAAGAAAACAAATTATATAAAGGAGGGTGACTATCCTTCACCTATGTGCCATCAAAGCTCCACACTCCCTAGTAACCATACAATTGGTCAGAGTAGAGCATTTCCGCTCACCTTTGTATGGTGTAGAGAAAGTTTCAATTCCAATATCTATGAACAATTTTTTAGGATGAAATTCATGTGACCTTGTCCAACCAATCTACAATATAAAATACAGACAGGATAATCTGTCAGCATTAGCCATTATTTAAAACCTATTCGATTAAAAGGTCTTTTGCTTAACATTGTGTGATTAAAATATGACAGATTCCTACCTTAGTCTGAGCATTCATTAATGTTGTTGCAGGATCCTAGTAATTCCTCAAGTCGTAGTGTCAGTTTTCCCAAATGTGGTCATTGTTGTGGAGCCATGCTACGTTCCACAATCTGAGAACTAAATCATACATCCATTCAGACCACAGCGCCCAATTTCGATATTATAATCCTCTATTAATTTGTATTCTTAGTTCTACGTACTGGCTGATAATCGTTTTATATTAGCCTTCATGTTTTCAATTGGTCATGTTTTTCTACGTTCACAATTTTAATAGATAAGCATCTATTTCGGTAACAGTTATTGCAATTCTGTACATGGCGCCCAATTTAAAAAAACGATATTCCTCTATTTGTTCATATTATTTTCCTGGTTCTCTATACTGGATAATGATGGAATGTCATTACTCCAATACCTATACGTGGGCCTTTATGCTCTTAGGTGGCCATATCTTTGAACAATCGCGTTTTGTTTTTGTTAAATAAACGACCATTTTTAATCAGCGATTTGTTTATACGCCCGCATTACGGTACAAACCATTCCATATCGTTCTTTGCTAAGAGATTAAAGTCTACGGACCCGCAAATTAGCCGAACCTCCCGTAGTTCCTAATGGTCCCATTACCCGCCAGTCTCTGCATTGTTCGCGGCTTATTTTTATTTTCCCCGCCTCATCGTGCGTAGAGACTGAGAAAGGACTCTCAGTCTACTTGTTCCTCGTAAGTCGACCCACTACAGCGACCATCTCTCATTGTTCATCTATAGGTGCATATAGTCTTAAAAATAACACTACTTTTAATTAATTACCCATTAGGTTGGATATCATTTGAGATTGCACGGCAATCCTCTTAACCCCAGAATTATATTATCCTTCATCATTTCAATGCTTATTTATAAATAAAATGCAACAGTATATCAAAATTGTGCTTGTCCTTTTCACATATATAATCGTTGCATAGTTGCCATTCACTATTAATTACCCATCTAAATGGGTCCAATATACATTTGCAAACACAAAATCAATATATTTCTCAAGATATTACTCCTCAGATGACATGTATTATGTGGTCAAACCAATCTTTTCTTCGATTTACATATATCTGTCTTCTATTGATACTGTGTTTTCTGTTTATTTGTCTCTTCAAAATATAATTTCCAGACTTTTTTGTTTATTTATTTAAAAGACACACATTGCTTATCTCATCCATTAAAAACGTGTGCTTGCTCTATTACATAAGGGATTAATCCAGTAGTTTACAAACCCCACTTTGCATCATTAGGTCAGAGAATACCTCACACTGGGAGGTGATTTTAACCTTATATTGGACCTGCAATTAGACCGCACCTCCAAAGTTAAATATAATACTCTAAACAAATCCCTCTCAGCTCTAAAGAATATTATGAAAGACTTTTCATTACAAGACGCCTGGAGAGTTAAGTATGGTAATCTCAGAGTATTCTTTTTATAGTAAAAAGTACAGTCAATTTTCTAGAATAGATTTTCTTTTTGTTAGATTAATCTCTTTTTTCTAATATAGACTCAATTTCACATATTCCAGTTGGACTGTCAGACCATTCAGTGATCGAACTAAAATTAACTCTTGAAACTAAACATTTAGAATATAGGTGGACTTTGGATAGGACTATCCTATTAGATAATGAGACTAAAAATAATATCAAGGCTAGTGTGTTGGAATTTCTCTTGTTTAATGAGGGAACGACCTCAGATCAAATACTATGGGACACACTTAAGTCATATTTAAGGGGGATCTTTAGTTCCCAAATGGCTTTAAACAGGAAACTTAGGAAAGAAAGAGATACTCAGGGGTTAAACTGAATAAAAACAAAGGAACTCCTATTGCAGCAGGCTGTGTTAAACGATAGGAATAGCATACAGGGTCTTGAGAAGGAAATATTAGATCTACAGGCAAGATACAAAGCTCGAGCGGATAAGATAATCCGGGACAGATGGGAAGTGAGTAAGCTCCGCAATTTTGAGTACGGAGAGAAGTGCGGTTCAATGCTAGCTTGGAAGGCAAGGTCAGAACGTAGTAGAAATAACATCAGTTTTCTAACACAGCGGAACACGGGGCTGCCTTTAACAGAAGATACAGAGATAAAGGAAGAGGCGAGAGCCTTCATGGAGGAACTTTATCAGGAAAAGAACATACAAGGGCTGGAGGAGTTAGAACCCTGGTGGGCTTTGAGAGACCTTTCTCAGTTGAGTCATTCGGATAGAACTTTTTTAGCCACTGAGATCACTGAGGGAGAAGTAAGATCTCAGTTGAAAAAAATGGCCAGAAATAAGGCCCCCGGCCCTGATGGACTGCCATCAGAAGTTTATAAAGACAACCTAGAAGAAATGGTTGCTACACTACTGAGACTCTTCAATAAAATATTCTTACAGGGGGAATGTATTCCAGCCTCCTGGCCAGAGGCCACAATTTCCCTTATAGCGAAACCAAACAAAGACCCCAAAAAAATAGAATCTTACAGACCCATCTCCCTTTTAAATTCTGACTCAAAAATGTATTCCAGCATACTAGCATCCAGGCTGGCCAAAATCATCAAGTCCATTATCCACCCAGACCAAAGGGGGTTTATTCCTGGCTGTCAGTTGAATGAACTGACATTCCAAGTAATTCGGTGCAATTGATATAGCAATTGAAAAGAAGATGCCACTTACTATAGTGGCCATCGACGCTGCAAAGGCATTTGACCAAGTTAACTGGCAATTCCTATGGAAAACTATGACAAAATTCGGATTCCCAGACACATTTATTAAGCTGATTGAAACTTTATATAGGAGCCCCCGGGCTAAAGTTTTAGTTAATGGTAGCCTGTCTGAATGGCTTAATATCTCTAGGGGAACAAGGCAGGGTTGTCCCCTGTCCCCTCTTCTTTTTGATATCTATATCGAGCCCTTTGTCTGCTCCCTGAGGCAGGATCCAATGATTAAACCATTTGTAATGGGAGAAATGACTCTTAAGACTGCCCTCTATGCAGATGACCTCCTCCTTTATACATCTAATCCCATTGAGGCTATCCCCAGGCTATTTGAATTAGCAAAAAATGTCGGGTCAGTATCGGGATTTAGCATAAATAAAGATAAAACAGATATAATGAGTTGGAGCAATCCAGTCCAACTCCCAGAAGCAAAATCAAAAATGAGATATTTAGGGATTTATCTTACAAACAAGTTGGAAGAATTCCCAAAGACTAGTTGGTCAATGGTTATTAAGGAAATAAGGAAGGTTTTGACCAGATGGAACACTTTGCCTCTTAATATCTATGGTAGAGTTAACCTAATCAAAATGATTATATTGCCAAAGGTCTCCTTCCTTTTTAACTCTATCCCCTTAAAATTTGACAAAAAAGACATTTCTAACCTGCAAGGGAGGATTGCTTCGTTTATATGGGCCACAAAATCGCCAAGAGTAGCTTGGAAAAAATTGAGGAGGGAGTGGAAACTGGGGGGGGGGGGGTTGGCTCTTCCGGATGTACTTTTTTATTGTTATGCTTTTCAGTTTAAAAATGTTAGACTCTTAGCTAATAAATTGGACTCTTCATCGCACGGTAAACTATTTTGGGCAATGACATCAGACCTAATATACGGCCCAGACTTCTTTCTTTATAAATTTGGAGATCAGAGGTTTTTTAAGAAAGTTCGTTTGAAGCTTCTACGGGCAGCCTTAGACAACTGGCAATCGATACGCAGAATTTAAGGTATTCCATATTATCATTCTCACGCCCCAATATGGGATTCTCCTGGCACCCCGGAATGCTTACAGGATAAACTTGCCCTTCCATTGAAAACAGCTGGTTTTACTAATTGGGGAGAATTGAGTATCAAGTCCTCTTTACTGAGTTGGAAATCCCTATCAAATCTAACAGGAGGAACTATGACCAGATTTAAATTCTATCAGTTATCTGCCTGGTGGGGAAATCAGAACTGGTCTAGTGAGGAGGAGAGCTCCATTTTCGAACCAATTAGTAGAGAGAAGGGATGGAAAGGCGAGGTTGCACTATGGTATAGGACTCTAGTGGGAACCAGGGATAACCAAGAAGCGGAAATCATTAAGCTATGGGACAATTCCACTGTACAGATCGAAGGAGATTTGTTAAGTCAGATTCCTTCACCCTGTCTCAAAAAATCATAAAACCTTCAAACTTGCGAAGAAACCATCTTTTTACGTCATATAGGGCGTACTGGACACCTGCGAAACTTTCTAAAATTGCAACAGAAGAATATTTATGCCCAAGATGCAAATCGCCAGCAGCGGATGATGGTCATATGTTTGTGGAATGTTCAGAAATAGCTACGTATTGGAGGCAGGTGTGTGGGTTTCTTGAAGTGTTATCAATACCAATAATCTATAGCCCTAGATTAGTTTTATTTGGTCTCTCACATGACTATAACATAAAAAGCCATATTACACAGTTTATTTTTTACGTAGTTGTTATTGCTAGGAGGGAGATCTGTAGGGAATGGAAATCTGAAAGTCCTCCAAAATTTGCAGACTGTTTAAGAAATATTATGGCAATAAGCCACTTGGATTTGTTGTGTGGTGGGGCAAATTCAACAAAATTGTGGTCAGTATTAAATACATGGTGTGAGAAATGATATCCATAAGTCCAATGATTATGCCAGAGGTTAATTGGTCCGATCCTCCCAAAGTGGCAAGTAACATCGGAATTGGGAGTTGGATTGGAATTGGCCTACCTCTGGGCAATCTCTAACGGCTCTCCACAACACAAGGGCGGAAAAGGGCGGGAGTGTTGGTGGCCTAGAGTAAGCTCATCTAGAGTTAACATCTACTGGTGGCATGTATGAGGACGGAAAAAAAAAAAGAATACCTCACACAATATATGTGTTAATGTATTTTGTCATCATGCCTTGGTAGATTTTATCACACAGAATCCAACAAGAATGACCACACTTGTTCATATCAATGCTACTTTGGAAGAAAATAATTTTTGATAATGAATTCCCAAGGATTACAGAAATTCCACTAGCTCCTTATCCACATTGATCCCCATCTCTACGGCTCCCAATAATATAATCCATTTACTTTCCCTTTGTCGCAGTTTCGAGGTTCTGTTTCCACCCCTACCACCAACTGGGACTGTATCGATACCATGTGTAGGAGAGTAGGGTCTGCAATCCTATGATCACCCAGATTTTTTGCTTTTGTTTCACTGGTTTACGACTTTCTCTGGCTGTGGGCCTGCTAATCAGACCCACAGCCTAGCTGTTCTCTCACTAAATTGACACGTGTACCTTAGGTGCATTATCTAATTGGTACTGGGCCACCTTATCAGACCCTATCACTCAGGGCATAGGTGTACCCAGGGCCTACCAGGGGCTGCAGCATGTATTATGCCACCCCTGGATGGCCATCTAAATCTGACACAACTGGCTGCACGACAGCTGGGGCAAGGTGGTGTAATCACCCTTTGCTTTAGATATAGTATACCTATATCTAACCCTACAAATGGACACACAGATTCCTATCAGTCACTCCTATGGCAGGCCTTGACAATCCTGAAGGCAGAGTGCTTGGAATCGTGTGAGATGGTGCTCATGCATGAGCTGAGCCCGTTTGCAGCTTGCGGAACCAAGTCCTAATAGCTGTTCCATGATAACGCATACCATATACTCTTAAGTGCATTATAATCCTCGCGGTTAAATGATATCTTTTGTATCGCTTTATCAAAACTTGTCGAGTAAGGTGTCATACGAATTGGAATACTAACCCCTCGCCAATTCTGGCGACGGGGTTAGCATTCCACCCTTCTAGAGGGACACGACATGTATGTAACTGTGAACCCCGGTTAAAGTTAACTCAAGCCTCAGCATCACAAAATGGATGCTGCCACCACAGACACAAGTCTGACCCCCTGCAGCTGGGAGTCCTTCCAGCGAGGGGAGCTTGGACAAAGGGTTTCCTGTCGGGGGCGGTGCTAGCACCATCCCAGACAGGGTTTTGTGTATCCTGGGTAGACAGGGCTTTACAGGAAGGTGACAGCAAGTGGCACCCCGGTGCTCACTACGCATCTGCCGGCTAGAACCAGTTCCAGGGGCACATCAGCCCCTGGCCTGGGGAAAGTCCGGCATGGGAGAGGGGTGTAACCACCCCCCTTCCTGGTCCCACCCATGGGCAGGACCTAGTCGCATACCAGCCCCTTTCTTTAGAATAAAGGTAGGAGCGGGGACCCTTCCAAATTAGATCATCTTTGAATCCTGAAACTACTTTCTACGAAAGGAACTCAACTTTTTCTCAAGATTTCTCCCTTGTGACTAAGGAGTAGTCACCCTGCAGCAGCAGGCACCAACTAAGTATCTTGCGGTTTGCTGAAACGTCCTTCCTCCGGAACCAGACCGACCAGCACGACGAGACCCGGACTCCCTGCCCTCTCTGACCTCAACCTGCCTCTACAGCACAGCTGAGAACCGTGGGTGCGACGAGACCAGAGGACCCGGCGATCATCAGAACCAGCACGACACTGAACCAGCACGACCACCGAGGGACCCTGGAGTGGGTGCACTGGGGTAAGAGAAGCCCCAACCCCAAGCAGCACGAGCACCGAAGTCCTGCCCCCCACCATCCACCAGATCTGCGTGGGGCCCTTTTGCTCCTGGGTTGCTGCTACGTTGTCCGGTCACTTGCCCGCTGGCTTGTAGCCCTCTTTACGACGAATGACGACACTTCCATCGCTGGTCTCGTTGCTCCAGGCTGGCCCTTACTCCCCTCCAACAGAGGAGCACCCGGACCCTCCTGGTCCACTCCAGACGCCATTTTGAGTCCACCGCGTGGGCTTGCATTTGCCAAGAGTTGTTGCCCCAATCCTGGGTCCAGCATCACCGACAGCAGATACCTTCGTGGGACAGCTCGCAGACCTCCAGCCTGGTCGACATCAGCGCCCTGGTCCGTGCAGCAGCAGAATCCAGTGTCACCTCTTCGCCTGGCTGAGTGACCTCGTCCGGTGCCATCCTGGTGCCCTCCTAATCACTGGCTAGTGATTCAGAACTTGGTCCCCTCTGCTTACAGGTACTCTTCTTCAACTGATCCAGTCCTTGGATCAGCCCGGAACATCTTCACTGTTCGCCTGCCAGCAACTTCCACTTCAGGCTCCTGGTTCGTCAACGAGGATTCCCGACGACACTTGAACCCTATGCAGCCGCAGCCCCTGGGCTAGGTAAACCGAGTACCACGGTGTTCCAGCGTAGATCCACTCTCTAAGTGTCTAGATCCACTTTCGTTTTTGACCTACCTAGTCGGGTTCGCCCGAGAACACTAACTTTGCATTTACTAGCCTCCATAGACTTTGTCCCGCATTACGTCTGAGAGTTTCCACTCTGCACACGACGTCCCTAGGTCTCCTGCTTCTAATCTAAGGGTTCAGCATTGTAGGCCCAGCGGTTCTAAAGCCTCTGAGAATAGTTACTTACCTGCTAGTAATTTGCATTCCACTTTTGTAGTATATGGTTTTCCGTGCCCCTCGGGCATTTGTGTAAATTGTGCGACTTTCAGTATTTCTTTAAGAGTTTTGTATTGTGCTTAGCACCCTGTCCTCATAAAGAGTCCAGGGTTGTTGTGTTATAAATAAATATCCTTTTATTTTCATAACAACTTGTGTGGTGTCCTTTCACTTGCTGTTCAAGGGGTATATGTGATGGTATAACAGCTGGCTTAACACGCCCTCTAGAGTTTAGCCTAAAGACTGCTCTTGTCCATGTTACTAGGATAGCTGGTCTATAAGGTTGACTTACCACCAATCATCAATAAGGGTCGTTTGGTATGATACATAGTGATCACTAGAATAGTGAGCACTGCATATCAGGCCAACTTCTCACAGTCTGTACCTGCGGGCCATTGGAAGGTTCTTCCTGGTTGACCTTAAGTTACGCTTTTAGGCTTCCACCTGTCTATTGCTGGCGGCGCCGTTCTGTCTGGGATTGTCTCTGCTCTGTCTCTTCTCCTTGGAGTCTCTAAGTTACTCTTCTCCTTCGGTGCTCCTCTTCTTGGCCTTGGGCGGAGTTTTGCTGCCTTGTATGGGCGTGGGGTGCTTGGCCTCCTTTCACCTTGCCTTTTCCTCTGCTGGGTGAAGGACCGGCTGCCTCTTCTTTATTTTTTCCGCATCCCCTTTGGGGTTGGTGGTCTTCTGGCGGG
The DNA here is from genome assembly GCF_964263255.1 of Lissotriton vulgaris. Classification (NCBI taxonomy): domain Eukaryota; kingdom Metazoa; phylum Chordata; class Amphibia; order Caudata; family Salamandridae; genus Lissotriton; species Lissotriton vulgaris. The sequence continues at coordinate 336,493,613 of NC_141689.1, forward strand.
GGTTCCCCATGCATGGGGGAGACGGGGTTCCTCGTCCTGTCTTGGGTCTCGGCCTGTGGGACCCTCTGTTATGGCCAGGCGGGTGGGGTCCTCTTGCAGGCCCTCCTTCCCCTTGGGTATGGCTACGGTATCTATTCTACTTGAAGGAATCTGCGACTAGTAGTCTCTATCAGATGTACGAGTTACTTCACTTCGGGAACGATGTATCTGGTAGAGACGATTCTAGCAGCAGACTCCTTCACGGCTCGCCCTTCCTCCCATGTCTGCGAGGACTTTTGGCTTGTTCTTTTGCACTTGCCTCCATGTGGGTGGCTGTTTCTTCTATGAGTACATTCTTTCCCTCTTTCTGACAGGAGGTTCGTCCTTTTTAATTGTTCCTTTCCTCCCCTTTTGGCACATTGAAGGAAAGGTTTGTGGGTGCTTCTGTGTCCTTATGCTGTAGTTGCTCCAGGTTGAGGCCTACCTTCCACCCCTCCCTCCCTCCCCCCTTTAGTATTAGGGTTCTGGGCCCTCTGCTGTCCTCTAGGTTGATTCTTTTGGCTGTGCCTCTGCCCTTTATTCCTTGTGGGGGTTGTCACACTCTGTGATGGGGCTCTCTTGGAGTGTTGTCGTTCCTTGTCTGTTCCGTGCTGGTTCCCCTTAGTTGTTTTTGGTGGGGGTTGTAGTCCTGCCACATGTTATCATGCCATTTTTTACATATGTTCTTTGTCTCCAGGGGGTGGGGGGGCTTTCTCTGTGTGGCAGGGTTGCTGCTCAGGGCTTGGCTCTGTTCTTTATTCTTTCCCTGCCTTTGAGTACTGCAGTGCCTGGCACTGCTCTTTATGGTGGTGTTCCTCACCATTCCTTTTCTGTTCTTTCGCACACTGTTTCTATACTCTCACAGTTTTGTCTGATGGCTCCGTGTTGTGGCGTGGGAAAGTTCTCCAAAGAAAACTGACGTAGGCACGGCGGGATGGGGCTTATGTGACATTCGCTGACATCAAGTACGTGGACAACGCCTGGGCGAACTCGCATGATGCCGTCCCCCCGGCGCGCAGGGATGCTGGACAAAAAATGTTCCGGATCCAGTCTCGCGCCTAGGGATAATTAAAAGGTTTAATTTTCTTGAGATGATGGAGAGTGAAGATGGCTCCTTTAGCCAAATTTTTGATGTCGACTTTGAGAGTAAGGCTATTATCGATGGAGATACCAAGAAATTTTACGGAGTTGGACAAGGAGAGTGAACAGTTGAGGGCATTAGGGTCGGAGATCCAAGTTTAGATGGGGAGAGGGTTATTTTTAGGGGAGAAGAGAATGATTTCAGTTTTTATAGGGTTGCGTTTGAGATGATTTGATTGGAACCAGGATTGGATCTTAATGAGGGTGTTGTTACGGTGTAGGACGTCTGAATGGGATTTGATCTTATAGTAGAGTTGGGTATCATCGGCATAGAGATGGTAGTTGATTCCAACTTGTTTTAGTTTGAAGGTGAGGGGTTCCATAAAGAGTTTAAAGAGAGAGGGAGAGAGAATAGATCCCTGGGGGACTCCTAGAGAGACCGGAGTGGGGTTTGTTAGGCAGTTGTGAATTTTGATTTGCTGTGCTCTATGTTGGAGATAGGAGACAACCCATTTATGGGCATTATCATTGAGGCCAAAGTGATCTCCGAGCACATTAAATAGGGCAGAGTGGTTAACTGTATCAAACGCTGCAGAGAGATCTAGGAGGATAAGAAGACAGGTCTTGCCATTTTCGAGTGAGTGGTGGATGTCATCAACAATGTTTAGCATGGCAGTTTCGGTACTGCAGCCTTTCCTGAAGCCTGATTGTTGGGGGTCCTGTAAGTTGACATTTTTGATGCGTTTGTCTCATTGGAGCAGGACAAATTTTTCAAGGGCTTTGGAAAGAAGGGAGAGGTTAGAGATGGGGCGAAGATTGTTTAGGTCATTAGGGTTTGTAATAATGGGAGTGATTTGTCCAAGTCGGGGAGAGATAGGGACACACCCTGTGGCAATGGAGGTGTTAAAGATTGTAGTCTACGGTGGGGCAATGATGTGCTTTAGGTCTTGGAGAAGGTTAGGAGGGAGGGGTCTTTAGTAAGAGAAGACGGTTTTAAATTAGCAATGATGTTGAAAACTTCGAGTTCAGTTACAGGTTGGAAATTATACCCGGAGGCATTGTTTTTAGTTGTGGGTTAGGGTGGTTGGTTTCATGGAGTGTAGCTGTTTGTAAGTGTGGGGAGTAGTTTAGGGGAGGTGTAGTAGTAGGAAAGTGTGAGGATTAGTTAGGGGAAGGTGTTGTAGTCGACAAGTGTGAGGTGGAATCTGGATGAGGGGAATGTGGTATGAGCTTTTGAGCTGATGACAGGAGAATGTTGGGAGTTGATTGGGATCTGAGTTAAAAAGGAAGGATTGATCAATTTTGGCGATTTCTTTTTTTATTTTCTTTCCAGAGAACAAGTAGGCAATTTCTTCACATCTAGAAGTCGAGGCCATCGGCTTTGGAGGTGTGGGGGATGTTTGGTTACGAACAATGTTGAACAGTTCTCTGGGTCTACTTTTTGGCCCGATCAATTTGTGTACGGAAGAAGGATGCCTTTTCGTAAAAAAAAATGTTCTTGTATTTAGATCTAGCTAATCTGAGGAGTGCCAGATGTGAAGGAGGAGGATGCCGTTTCCATGTTCTTTCCACCGGTCTTAGTGAACGTCATCAGGGACAGCTTTATTAAAGTATTCACAGTAAGCACATTTGCGTCTTGGGAGAGAGTTAAGCTTGGAGTTTAGACTCCAGGTCTCCAGGGGGGGATAAGATTCAGATTTCTGGTCCATTTCCTAGTTTTAATGATTTTTATGTGTGGGCGGGGAGGCTGTGGTAGCAATGGTGAACAGTATGAGGTGGTGGTCGGACCAGTCGATGGGGAATGATATTGGACAGGAAGGCCAAATCCTTATTTGTAATAATGGCGTCCAGAATAGCTCCTTTGATGTGGGGATGGGGGATTGAGTTCATTAAACTCAAGAAGATTGGTGAGGAGGGTGATTGTGAGATCATCGATATTGTTCCAGTGGAAGTTAAGATTTTTTGAGTTGGAAATTGAGGATTGTGTCAGAAGGTCGGATAGTTCATCAGCGAAGGGAAGGGGATCTTCATGAGGGTGGTAGATATTATGTAGACAAATTGGGTGGGAGCGTTGTACTTTTAGTTCAGCTTCAAGGTATTCAAAGGTAGAGTGATCAGAGTTTTTTAACATAGGAGCGCTGAAGTTCATTTTTGAAGATTATGGCTAAACCACCCCCTATTCTGTCGGATATGTCTTTCTGAGGATAGAGTATCCGTTAGGTCCAGTATGCTGGTGGAGTGGTCATTGAGCCAGGTTTCCTGAGGAAGGCGATACCAATGGTTTCACTTAGGATAGTTTCAGAAATTTCAGTCACATGTCGGACAGCAGATCGACAGTTCACAAGCATGTAAGCGAGGGGTTTGGGGTTGTTTTTGGGGGGTGGGTAGGAGTGGATAGTGGTGAGTTGAGGAGGGGGTCTGGGGGAGACGGGAGAGGAGGGGATTCAGTGAATCCCCATGATAACTGGGAATGTTAGGGGAGGATTAATTGAAGAGCTAGGATGGTAAGAGTTGCATAGGTCAATAAGGTCAGACGGAGAGAGATGGCTCGAGGTGCGTTGAGGCCTATGAATACGGACGTGGAGAGGAGTAGTTCTCCAATATTTGTAGTTAGTGGTGTTTTTTGGGCCGGAGAAGGGGGAGATTTGCACGATTGAGGAGGGTTCTTGAGCTGAGGGAGTTGAAATCTTCTCTAAGGCGAGAGAGTTCTATTGTCACTGTAGAGAGATTGCTTTCTATGTTGGGTAGAGTCTGGGTTATTTGAGTGTGGGGGAAAACCGTTAGGGTGAAGGAGAGGGATTGGGAATGTTGTGTGTTTGCCGCGGTGGGAGGTCTGTTGTGTGGAGGGTGTGAGAGGCCAGTAGGGGGGTATGAGGAGAGCTAAGGCTGTTGGGCGTGAAGGGGACAGGAGATTTATGACCTCAGGATGTGGTTTGAGATGTTAAAAGGGTGTGAGGAGTGTGGGGAAAGACTGCATCAAGGTTTAGGGGTGGTGTGTAGTTCAGAAAGGGAGATAATGTTTTCGGTGAGGGAGAAGATGGGGCCAGAGCGGGCACAGAAGGGGATTCTGTGGGGGGGATTCAGGGTGTGGGGGCAGGGAGGAAGGAGAGGGATAAGGAATAGTATTAGGGGTATGAGGGGGTCACAGTAACTTTGGTCATCAAGAATTATGAAACTATTTCTAAAAGGCTTGTTTAGGATGTTCCCATCAATAAGTCATTCAGCTCTGCCTTGGCATCTATACATTGTGTTGGCACAACTTATGAAATGACCATTTGAACCCATTCATAGTGCGGACCTATTATATATCGCATGGAAAACATCTCATCTGCTGGCTCTTACGTCAGTTACACGAGTAAGCGACATACAAGCTTTCACTATTCGTCACCATTTTCTTCAATTCAAAAGGGACTCTGTTATACCATCAGATTTTCATTTGAATGAACCAGTCATAATAACTTTTTTCCCAAATCCGCAAACACCAGCAGAAAAATACTTACACTCCTTGGATCTCAAGAAATCTATAAAATTCTGTTTGTAGAAGACCACCAGCATCCGCAACACTGGGCAGTTGTTTGCGGCATATAGGATCATCAAAAATGGATAGCACATTGGATTTCAGCAGCTACACAGTTGTGCCATCAACAAGCAGGCAAACCACTATCTGCAACAGTGAAAGTTCACTTTACGAGAGCTGGTTCCTCTTTGCCGGTGTGCCTGTACAACCGATTTGCAGAGCAGCAATCTGGTCCAGCAGGCACACATTTACAAGCCATTACTGTTTTGAAGCCACAAGCAATGTTGACAGCTTTGGAACAAACTGTTCTCTGTAATCTTTTTCAATACGGTGAGCCTCTCTCCTTCCTATAGTTTTTGACTATTCTTTTTATTTGGTCGATAACTGATTTGTTTGTTTTATCCTGTGTACATTGTTATATACGCTTAAATATTTAAATACATATATGCAAGTGAATATATATGTGTGTGTGTGTGTGTGTGTGTGTGTGTGTGTGTGTGTGTGTGTATATGTATTTGTGATGCATTTTGCTACGCACTGGGTTACGTATATTTTTTACTGCATGCCTTGTATCAGCAAACATACCTATAATGTTACTGCTAACTATTCGGAGTTAAGCATGTGAATCTATGAAAGATACCCAATACTGGAGAAGAAAATAAGTTACTTACCTGTAAACTGTGGTTCTCCAGTATTGGTATCTTTCATAGATTCAAATGCGACCCGTCCTCCACCCATAGAGGCTCCCCTGGTTGTTTTTATGCACTTGAACTTTTGAGCTTTAAAATCTCAGAGCCTGGAGCCTCTGTGGTGTGGGTTCTAGAGGGTGCTGTCGCTTGATGAGCTGGAATTTGGACCATTCCTAATGACTAGGATGAAATGTTGAAAGGGAATGTTTTTCTCCAATATCTTCAATGTTAGTTACTACTTACTGCTTTTTAATGTATAGTGGGACTCTCACTTCGGAGAATGATTCAAGCATGCAAATCTATGAAAGACACCAATACTGAAGAACCACAGTTTACAGGTAAGTAACTTAGTTTCTTAATCAACTGTTCTACTGTTTTATGGACAGCCCTTAAGCTGTTTTTGATTCTGCTCCACACATCTCATTTGGCTGCACAAAAATGTAAGAAACTGGTGCCAGATGGTGCCTTGTACAGGCATGGTTACATCCAGGGTGGATGTCATTTCAGTGAGTCCTCTCTCCTAGGAACTCATTCTCCCGACAGCCCAGCAGTGCTCTGCTTCGCCTTGAAGCCAGCCAGCACCTCCGTTCAGGGTTCGTGGCTTCCCTGATCCCGTTTCTTGGTCTCGTATCTTTTTCGCAGCTTAGCTTTTTTTTCTTGTAGGTCACTGTACTTGTGCCTGTAATAGTTTTATTGCTCAGCTCCTTTCTGCCCCTCTGTTGTGTGCCTGTGATTGTTTATTTTCTCGGTTCATTTGTGCCCCTCGGTTGTGTTTCTGCTCTTCCCTACGTTGTCCCTCCGTCGCTGACTGCCGACACTCCCTTTCTGCCCCGCTCCCAGCTGCTCGTCCCTCCCCTACAAAGGCCAACCGCTACACGGTCGCGGGCAGCGGGCGTGCCGCAGGCGCGCCTAAGGCAAGTCTGTCTGCACCCGTCCGTGCCTGGACCGAGCCCAGCGTCAGACCCCCTGGACCCCACGACCTCAACAGGACCCTACGCAAAGACCCTCCACGCACTCAAAGCCGGCCGAAATTCCACCTGCTTCGAGGCCACCCCGAAGCTCACCCATGGACCCTTTTCTGGGACCTGCTTGACGACTCCGCCCCGGACGTCGCCTTCCTGACGGAGACCTGGATGAACACCTCCTCAGCACCAGACATAGCCATAGCCATCCCGGACAGCTACAAGATCACACTCAGGAACCGGAACAAACATACATGGCCGAAAACCAAACAAACCTGGCCGAACACCTACACGTTCATATCCACGTCGATCACACCACCACCCTCCGAGGAACCCTCGTCTACAGACCCCCGGGACCCTGACCACAGTTCAGCAAATCAATCGCCGACCTAATCAGCACCTACGCCCTCGCCTCCACAGACAACATCCTCCTCGGAGACCTGAATTTCCACCTCGAAAATGCCAACGACAACCACTCCACAACACTGATCGACAACCTCAAACAACTCGTCAGATACCCACTCCGCCGGACACACGCTAGACCCCATCTATGCCTCCAGCGACCACGTAACCTTCAGCCACACCACCTAACTCCACTGGATCAACCACCACTGCATCCACTTCTCCTTTGAGAAACACACCGCACACAAGCAACCTCAACGCATTCCACACCGCAACTGGAAAAAATTCACAGAAGACCTGCTCATCGCACTAACATGAGACCCTCCACCGAGCCCTCTGAGACAGACGCAGCAGCCCACAACTTCAGACAATGGATTGATTACTGCGCCAACACCCTCTACCCGGTCAGGAAACCCTCCCAACAGGCGCATCGACACGAGAGCCATCTGGTTCAACGCCGGCCTCCAGAACTCCAAGCACACCTGCAGAAGACTCCAGAAGCAATGGCGCAACGGCCAGACAGCCATGCAGCCCTCATGAACGCCAGACGCAAACCCCACCAACGCATTTGATCCGCCAAAAGAACCGCCTTCAAGGAACGCATCGACAACAGCGCACACAACAGCAAAGAGATGTTCAACATCTTGAAAGAACTTGCCAGCTCCAGCAATGTACCGCCGTCACAAGAACTCTGCGACTCCCTGACTACCTTTTTCCACTGCAAGATCGCAGACATTCACAACAGCTTCGACACCCAGGTGCCGACGACTGACGCCGACACCTCGACTCAACACCAACCAAACACACAGACCTCCTGCTCTCTTGGAACAACGACGATGACACCATCAAAATCATGAACACCATCTACTCCGGTTCACACTCCGATCCCTGCCCCCATGACATCTTCAACCAGGCAAGCTCCATCATCGCACCCCATCTCCGAAAGATCATCAACAGCTCCTTCGAGACCGCCACTTTCCCAGGGAGCTGGAAACATGCCGAGATCAACGCCCTCCTCAAGAAACCCAAGGCTGACCCAAAGGACCTCAAGAACTTCCGACCCATCTTCCTGCTCCCGTTCCCGGCTAAAGTCATTGAGAAGATCGCCAACAGACAACTGACCCACTTCCTTGAGGAGAACAACGTCCTGAACTCCTCCCAATCCAGGTTTCCACAGCACCGAAACTGCCCTCGTTGTCGCCACTGACGACATCAGGGCCTTACTCGACAAGGGCGAAACTGCGGCCCTCATCCTCCTGGACCTCTCTGCCTCCTTCGACACCGTCGGCCACCACACCCTGCGCACACGCCTCCACGACGCAGGGATCCGAGGCAAAACCCTGGACTGAATCGTCTCCTTCCTCACCGGCAGAACCCGAGTGTCCGCCTCCCCCTGTTCCAAATCTGAAGCCACCAGAATCTCCTGTGGCGTACCCAAAGGATCATCCCTCAGCCCAACCCTTTTCAACATCTACATGGCACCGCTCGCCAACATCGTCCGCACTCACCACCTCAACATTGTCTCGTGCGCCGACGACACCCAGCTGATCCTCTCCCTCACCAAGGACCCGGCCACTTGGTCCAAATCCAACCTCCACGAGGGATTGAAGACCGTCTCAGAGTGGATGAAGACTAGCCGACTGAAACTGAACTCAGACAAGACGAAGGTCCTCATCCTCTGCTCTAACCCCTCCGCATGGGACGACTCCTGGTGGCCGGCCACGCTGGGAGCTGCCCCGAAACCCACTAACCGTGCATGCAATCTGGGGTTCATCCTGTACTCAATGCTCTCTATGACTCAGCAAGTCAACACTGTCTCCTACTCCTGCTTCAACAGCATCTGCATGCTCCGCAAGATCTACAGATGGATCCCTACCGAAACCAGGAGAACGGTCACCCAAGCCCTCGTCCGCAACAAGCTGGACTACGGTAACGCCCTCTACGCAGGAACCACGGCTACACTCCGGAAGAGACTCCAACACATACAAAACGCCTCCGCACACCTCATCCTTTGACTCCCTCGCCACAGCTACATCACCACCCACCTGCATTGGCTCCCGGTCAAAAAAAGGATCACCTTCAAACTCCTCACCCACGCTCACAAAGCACTCCACAGCACAGGACCAGCATACCTCAACATGCGACTATCCTTCTACGCCCCGAACCGCCAGCTTCGCTCTGCTGACCTCGCACTCGCCACATTCCCATGCATCTGCCGAGCGACCACAGGAACCAGATCATTCTCACACCTCGCCGCTAAGACATGGAACACCCTACCCGCCCACCTGCTCCGGACCCAGGACTGCTAACCTTCAGGAGACTCCTAAAGACTTGGCTGTTCGACCAGTAGCGCGCCCCCCCCCCTCATCCTTAGCGCCTTGAGACCCTCACAGGTGAGTAGTGCGCTCTAAAAATGCTTGATTGATTGGCGGCGATACATAGCAGTACTGGAGAGCTGCTTCTAGGGAAACAGTTCCTGTTCGACAAATGGGCTATATTCATAAGTTGATGAATCTGTGGAAAGATATATAGAAGATTATGATTTTATATATATATATATATATATATATATATATATATATATATATATATATATATATATATATATATGTGTATATTTATAGATGTGTGTGTATATATATATATATATATATATATATATATATATATAGATGTGTGTGTGTGTGTGTGTGTGTATATATATATATATATATATATTCGCCAAAAATTGCCCCTGCAAATGGACATGCACTCCTCCAGCTGGTGATTCACAGAATCCTTTAATTCAAGAGAACAGGCATTACTTCTCCGATCTCTCCTGTCCTGCTGCCTGACGCGTTTCAGAGCTTACAAGCTCTTTCTTCAGAGGCATGTTTGCCTCCACCACCATTACTCTGCAACCACAATTCCTTTCGTTTTTTATCCCTTTTAAACAGCCTCAGGTGTGCCTTTCAGTTATTTCCCTTGCGCAGTGCACACTGGAACATGTAGTTTAATGCAGTTTGTCTGTAAGCCTCCGGTGGCTTTGTGTGCATTCCAAACTGTTTGTAAGCTCCGAAACGCGTCAGGCAGCAGGACAGGAGAGATCGGAGAAGTAATGCCTGTTCTATTGAATTAAAGGATTCTGTGAATCACCAGCTGGAGGAGTGCGTGTCCATTTGCAGGGACAATTTTTGGTGAATATATATATATATATATATATATATATATATATATATATATATATATATATATATATATATATATATATATATATATATATATATATATATATATATATATATATATATATATATATATATATTTTCTGGAGGGGTGTCTGCATTTCTGTAGCCCATGTAGATTGAATCAAACATTGCTTTTGCAACAGTTGCCTCTCGAACAGTATGGTAGAACAATTTTCTGGATTCTTTTTGAGGTATGGAATGTTTCTACAAATGAGTAATCTTCAGGGAGGCAAGTTGCCATCAGAAAAAGCATTAATAAATGTAAGTAATTCCTATCTTTTTCCTGTCATATAACAAACTTATTATCATGTGCACTTTAAATATTAGATCCTAAGACTCCATGACAGCTGTTTAAGCTACGGTCTGTTATTCATCTGTCAAAATGTTAATAATACCTTTATTTCTTTTATAGGGAAAAAATTATCAAAACAAGAAGACCTTAAAGAAATGGGAGATATCTCCTCAGGAATGAGCAGTTCTATCATGCAGCTTTACCTTAAACAGGTCCTCGATGCCTTTTTCCATACTCAGTCTGCTGTCCGCCACTTTGCTCTTAATGTTATTGCTTTGACGTTAAACCAGGGTCTAATCCATCCAGTTCAGGTACGTGAGCTTTTTTTCGATGTTTTATTACTTATGTCAAATTTTTCTACAATGTATCATGTATACAGGCAGTGCACAGGCATTTCAAACGTATCAGTGCCATACAAAGTGCACATGAACCAGGCAAAGCAGCCTTTCATAAATGAAGGAACTGTTAGCCATTTGATAACAAATATTTTTGTAAACTTAATTTAAATAATTTCCTTCAAGAGTTTTAGCCAAGTTGTTTTAATTGATTCGATATGTTGGATAGATTGTTTACATTTCCAACTTAGATATTCAAAAGCATTATTGATTGCCCTTGTGCATTTACGTGCTGCAGTCCGTGCCATCAGTGGGGCTTCTTACCCTGTCCTCATAGGGGAGCATTGAAGTCTGTTAACCCTAACTTCCAAGATCATCTTCATGCATAAAGTAGAGTCTCTCAAAAGTGTATTGATGGAGATGTGAGGAAGAAGGAAAAGTACAGAAGTTGTTGATGAACTGACTCTCCTCATTCAAAGATTGACTTGTGTAAGCAATTATTATGCAGAACTGACATGAAAAGGAACCAAGTATTATATGGAGAGAAACGTAATTACTGGTGTACGACCCCCATGGCGTCTGTCTCTACTGTCTGGAGCGTGATCATGACTCCCGGTCATGTTCTGACTGTCTGGCCATGGCTCCGAATGCCTTGCGGGAGCGGTCCCGTAAGCTGCTGGAGGCCCGGTAGTTGTCTCCGTGCCATTCGGCGTACATAGGTCGACCTAGGGACCAACCGCAGAGCCATCATCATCATTCCTCTGGGTCGAAGTCTTCACACTCTGAATCACGTAAGAGACGTCATAAGATGTCAAAAAAGCGCTTACGCTCAACGATCCCCTTGCCCCCCCCCCCCTCCCCCTCTCTGGCGGACTCAGGATGTGGCTGGTGGTGACCAGGGGAGCATGTGAGTCCTGCGGCCTACCCACCGTATCCGGTTCCGTGGGCGACTCCGGCCCAGGTGCAAGATTTTCATTCTGCCATGGACTGCCTTTTTAGGCCTCTGGCTCCCGCTGGCGTGCCTTTAGGCCCCGCGGTCCCAGCTGAAGGGCTTCCTTTGCCACTGCCGGCTCTGACGCCGCAAAGTCTTCCGCCGGCGTCTCCGGCACCGCAAGGTCCTCTGGTGCCGCAAGGTCCTTTGCCGGCGGCTCCGGTCACTGCGCCTCCCGCGGCTTCGATCCCGGCGCCGCAATGGGTTCCGTTCGTCCCATCTCCGCCCTTGCCCGATTTTCCGGACAATTTTGCTCCGGGTTGGGACCCTAATTGGGACATGGAGCACGATCGTCGCTGACCAGCACCGTTCTTGGTGCGGTTGGACCATTTATATTCTCCTGAAGGAGACGACTGGGAGGGGTCGGAGAACCCTCTTGCACAGCAGTGCAAGTCGTAGCAGGAATGGACGGAAGAGTTGGGGGATGCAGTTGGCCTTGACCTCTCCTCTGAACCTGGCCTTTTTTCTCCTCCCGCTCTGGCCATGGAGGAGGGCCCTACATACACTTTGGTGCTCTGTAGAGCAGCTGAGGCCATTGACCTTAATCTGCCTACGGTGACCCTCAAAACTAACCTCCTCACTGAAGTCCTTATGCCGGCGGCAAGCTCTATGGCGCCCCCGATACCGTTCAATGAAGCATTAACTGAGACCAGCCATGGGGTTTCCTGTGGATAGAAATGTGGCCAGGCGTCATCGCCCGGCCCCAGGTGACCCTGCCTTTTTGACAACCCAACGAACTCTGAAGAGCCTGGTCATCCAGGCCTCCACTTCCTAAAGCGCATTCCCTACCGCCCGCCGGATAGGGAATATAGGAAGCTGGAACAGTTTGGCACGAAACTGTTTTCCTCTGCCAGCTTAGGTCTGCGGTCGGTGAACACCGCATGCCTCTTGGGCCGCTACTCTCACACTGTGTGGGACACAGTTGCGCAGATGCTGCCTCAGTGTCCAGAGGAGGTTCGGGCAGTGCTTTCCCACGCTGTTACTAAGGGGAAAGATGCCGCTAAGTTCGCCATCGGGTGTGGACTGGACACCGCAGACTAACTGGGTAGGGTGATTTCCAAGACTGTGACCTTCCATCGACATGCCTGGTTGCGGTCCACTGGTTTTTCAGGGGATGTTCAAAGTTCTTATGGACGTGCCCTTTCATGGTACTCGCCTGTCTGGCAATAAATCAGTGCACTGGAGCATTTTAAGGACTCCCGGGCTACGGCCAAGTCCTTGGGTCTCTCCACCACGCGCCTGGCCACGTCTGCTTTTCGTTCCTTTCGTGGCCACAGAAGGGGCGCCCGACACGTTAGTTCAACCAGAAGCCTGCGCGGACGTGGTTCCTGCCGCGGTGGGACAGGGGGCCAGTGTGCGGGTCTGTCCACCTCTGCTCCTGCAGCATCCGCCTCTGGGGTGCACCATCATATCCCCCACTGGTGTTCTGTCACCTCGGACAGGTGAGTGCTGCAAATCATCCAAAAGGGTTACTCCCTCCCCTTTGAGTCTGCCCCTCCAGCCATGCTACCCCAGTTCCACTGCATATCTGGGGATTACTTTGCGCTTCTCCAACAAGAAGTCACTGCCCTCTGGGCCAAGGGGGCCATCATGCGCTTTCCTGGGCCAGTAGTAGGACGTTGTTGTTGTTCCCACTACATTCTGGTCCCCAAGAAGAAGAAAGGGGGCCTGCACCCCATCTTGGACCTCTTAAACGTCAATCGCTTCCCCCAGAATAAGTTCAAGATGTTGATTCTGGCTCAGGTCTTGGCTGCCCTCGACCCTGGATACTGGAGGGTAGCGTTGGACTTGCAGGACGCAAATTTTCATATCCCTGTCCTGCAGGCCCACGGTGTTACCTGCGGTTCACGGTAGGCCAGGAGCACTTTCAGGTTGTGTTCAAAGAATTCAAAAGGATGGTCTTCCTTTTATATTGTCTGGTACTTTGCATCCACTAATCCACATAACCTCAAGTTTTGTTCCATACATAAATCCCACCCTTGCATGCCTACGTCAGTTTTTTCTCTTTTCCGCGTGCAACACGGATACGGAACGTGTCCTGACCTGTTTTTGGCCCTTCTATTTTTTTTTACACGCTTTCGCGTTAAGTGGAACAGTGTGCGAATGCCTTCGGGCTTTAAGACGTGTACCTCCTGTGCCCGTCCCATGTCGGTGATGGACCCTCACCCAATTTGCATCTGGTGCCAAGGTGAACACCACGACTCGGAGAGCTGCAAAGCCTGCCAGCACCTTAAGCTTAAGTCACGGGAGCGCCAGATGAAGTTGCTGTTGGCGCGCTTGTCCAGATCTTCTTTTTCTTTACACTTTGGCATTGTGGAGCAGTGTGTGAATGCCTTCGGGCTTCGACGTGTACCTTTTGTGCACTTCTCATGTCTGCGACGGACCCTCACCTGATTTACATGTGGTGCCTGGGCGAGCACCACGACTCGACGGATTGCGACGCCTGGCAGCATCTTAAGCCTAAGTCACGGCGGGAGCGCCGGATGAAATTGCTGTCGGCCTGCTTGTCCAGGTCGGTGTCGTCCCAGCGTCCGTCTCCTACTTCGGAAGCCAGGAGCCGCCGGTTCAGTCTGCGACATCGTCCCTCGCCACGGCCTCAAGGGCGTTGCTCGCCGACTGTTAGGTCCTTCAGCTTGTCTCAGAGGCCCTGTCCTCCTTCAGTGGAGGGTGCCGGTTCCCCTCGGGACGGGCACCCCCGTCTGTCGCCTTCCTACCTGCTGTTTCCCGGCGTTGGGGCAACTAAGGCCCAAATGACAGCCTACACTGCGGCTCTGCGGGCTTCTTTGGCCCCTCCTCCACCTCCTGAGACATCCGTGGATACTTTGCCTCGCTCCAGGAGTTCCGTGGAGTCGGCGGCGGCTCCGGCGCCGAAGGTTTCGGCTTCAGGTCGCAGGACGGTGGTGTCGTCTAGGTGTAGTCCTTTGGGGCTCCCCTCTTCGCTCCTAGCGTCCCTGCCTTGCCGTGAATCCCTACGGGCCTCCCTGTGGTGTCGCAGGAGATCGCCGGTCCTCCGTGCAGGCAGCTGCCTCGCCAGAGGCTTAGGCGGCGCCGGGAGCTTTACTCCCCGGCTCTGGCGGATTAGCGGTGGAGTCTGGGACCTGGGGTGCGTTCCCAGATTCCCTCCCGGTCCTCGGCGCGGGTGGCTGCCTTGTCTGAGGTGGGGCCGGCGCCTTTTCGGCGCAGCTCCTTAGCCATACCGGTGTCTAGCACGCCCCATTCTCCCGGGGAGCACGTGGTGGCAGAGGTCGACTCGCTGGTGCAAATGCCCACTCTGGCGCCCATCGACGTCGAACAGGTGCCTGTGGCGGACTCCACGGCACCGTGCCGGCGTTGGGTCCTTGATTCGTCTCCTGAGATTCCTTCCTCTCTGGAGGTCTGTCATCTGTTGGTGTCTTCCTCCCCGGAGACAGGGCGCCGCATTGTTGCCTTTTCACCGGCATCTTCCAGGGAGGGCTCCTCGCCATCCGCACAGCCTAAATCCTCGGACCCTTCTTTCTGCGGCTGGAGGCTGGCTTTTCCACCAGCCTCTCCACCTTCCCCTGGGGCCCCTCAGGTACCCCACTCATCTGTGGATCCCCCACTATTCCGTGGCTGGCTGTTTCCCCTTTGACTTGGGGATGGACGGCTCAGTCTGCAGCCATTGCCCACGGAGGAATTACTTTCTCCTCAGTGCCGCCCTACAGAGGCCAGTGTTGCCTTTGTTCGGGCTATATCCATGGGCGCTGGCAGTTTGCGAATGTGTG
Organism: Lissotriton vulgaris; assembly: GCF_964263255.1. Lineage (NCBI taxonomy): Eukaryota > Metazoa > Chordata > Amphibia > Caudata > Salamandridae > Lissotriton > Lissotriton vulgaris. The sequence goes on from NC_141689.1 coordinate 336,508,869, forward strand.
AACCTGTCACTCCATTTCCTACAGATAACCTTTTGGGAGTTGTCCACCAGGGCTCTGGTGGGCAGGAGCTGTTCCTTCCTTTTGAAGCGTTGCTCCACAATTCCCTTGTGGATTGGGTGCCTCCTGTCACGGGTGATCCGGTGCCTAGGCCGCTCCTACATTCCCACTGTCCTACTCTGCACGATCCAGTCTGCCTTTCCTTCCACCCTTCTACTCAAGGTTCTCTTCAACGGACGGCTTTTCCGTCCTTGCCTGCGGTGTTCCCTCCGTCTCAGGAGCCCTGGTGGTTGGATTCATGGGGGCGTAATGTCTTCGCTTCTTCCAGTGCTGCCTTCCGGGCGCTCAACACTGTGTGTGTTGGCTAGGGCTACTTCCAGCCTGTGGGACTCTGTGGAATGTCTTCTTTCTCATGTCTCCCATGAGGGTGGCCGCGCTGATCTGCGGCACCATGTGTTGGATGGTAGGAAATTGGCTGCGTTTATTCTTCGTGCGGCCTTGGTTGTTGACGATGCTCTCGGCCGTGCTATGGCCACTTCTGTGGCTCTCCGTCGCCATTCTTGGCTGCGGGATGCTGTTTTTCCTGAAAATATTAGTGAGCGTCTGGTTGACCTACCCTTTGATGGGGTCCTTCTGTTTAACATCATGGGCGCGGGCCGTTTTCCCGCTGTGTGCTGAGTTTTAAAAAAAACCTGCGTTACATGACGAGCTGAGCTCGTCATGAGCGTCGAAGGGGTTAACACTCATGCGGACTTCTTGCGGCGCTCCCCCCAAACCCCCATCCTCCTCTGTAGGCTGGTTTGTTGATCCTCCGGGACTTGATGGGAGGTGTTATCCCACCTGCTCCGGGAATCTGGTGTTTGGAGTGACTTACACTTTTTGTGTATTTTGCTGTGCCTTCGGGGTCCTTTGGTTGGCCCCTCTTAGGTTGGCTGCTGTTTCAGCCCTTTTTGGCAAGAGTGTACTTTTGGGCTGATTACTAAGCCATCTGTGGTTTCTGCCGCAGGTCTTATGTTCTAATTCTCTGATGCAGGATTTTTTCTCTAAGAGTAGTTCCCATACTTTCTTTGGCACGTGTCATACCCTAAGTTATGGTATGTTATAGAAAACTTATATCGCACTAATACTCTGGAGTGTCCTGGCGCGGACTTGTCCTAGAGTACTTGTAGCTTTTGTATACCTCTATCTTATGCTGGGATGGTGTGGGCTCCCCCTTGCGGGTTCCTTTCCTTTCCTGGTGTCTCTGTATTCCGTTGGTGTAGTTTCTTGGTCTTACCTGGGCGTGGGTTTGCCATCTGCGCGCGTGGTGCTGCAGTGTTTTTGTCCTTTTTTCCGCCGTTTCGCACTGGTCCTCTGTCTGATGTTCCAGGAGGGATGATTTCCGGTGTTGACGGCTTGGTCCGTCCTACTTGTTTCTCCTCTTATCTTCCGGCTGGTCACTCTTCTTTTGTCAGTCGGTTTCTGTCCGGAGCAGTCTCCGTCTAGGGGTCTTTTGGAATTTCTTTGACCTTGCCTTTGTTTTGAGCCCGGCATGGTCTGGGTGTTTGGTTTTGTGGTGCTTGTCGGTGGCCAGCTGCGCCCGCTTGCTCTTTTGGTCTACGGCCGGGAACCTTGGTGTGGGCCCTTGCGATCGTGATTCTTGGTCTGCTGGAGCCTTGTGAGACTAGGTCTTTCTTCTCACGCCTGCCTTTGACTGAGGCGCCGTTCTGTCTTGTTCGTTGACTTCAAGCTGTGATAGGTTCGGCTGCCCTCTTCACTGTGTGTTTTTTCCGGTGGAGGGCTTTGCCTTCGTTTCTACCTCTTCTCCTTGGAGTCTTGGGGCCGTTCTTCCTCCTCGGTACTCCTCTGCCGTTGCCTGTACCTCTGGGGCTTCAGGCGGAGGTCCCTGGTACCTTGCCTGGGCTTGGGGTGTACTTGCCTCCCTTCGCCTTGTCTTTGCTTCCTCCTACTTGGTGGAGGCTGGGCTGCCTCTGGTGTCCTCCTAACACATCCCCTGTGGGGCCTGGTGTTCTCCCAAGATGGTGAGGTTCTCTTCTGCTTGGAGGGGACTGGGCTATTTTCCCTGTCCCTGTGACTCATCCCCAAATGTCTCCCATTGTCTTTTGTTCTTTGGAGCTAATTGGTTGCTGTCTGGATGTTCCGCCACAGCCTTCCCCATATTCCATCACTCTGTTGCCGGCACAGTGCTTCGGGCACTTTCTGTTCTGTCGCAGACCCACCTCCCCCCTTGGGGTATGGCTGTGGTATCTATTCTAAGTTAAGGAATCCGCGGCTAGATGTCTCTATCAGATGTACAAGTTACTTACCTTCGGTAATGATGTATCTGGTAGAGACGTTGTCTAGCTGCAGATTCCTAAACGCCCACCCATCCTCCACGTTCTGGGAGGACCTTGCCAGGTAGGCTTCTCCACTTTGCCTCCTTTCTGTTTCCATTCATTTTCCTCCAGGGTGCTCACATGGTTACACCCCCTTGAAGAATTGCCATATGCGGCTGCCTCCCTCCAGGTGGCTTCTTTCCTGTAAAACGATGCCTTTTGATTTACCTTCCTCAGGAGATTCTTCTTCTTCTCCTGTTGCCTTCCCTACCTTCAGTCTTCTCCATTGACTCAGGGCTCTTGTTTCCTCCTTAAAACCAAAGAACTTACAAGAACTAAACTATTAATAATTTAGTATCCAATATTATGAGTTTACAGGCATTTAAAGTGTCTGTCTCTGTGTGAGTAGCCATTTATATTGTTCTTTGTTACCAGTAAGACATTAAATCTGTGCTTGGTAAACCAAACACTCGTTCCAAACATGGAAAAATCCCACTCTTTTCAATGTTCTCTTCTACATGCAGATTTTGAACTTCTTGAATAACCCTGGTGCCAGACTGTATCTGGAAACTTGCATTATTACTTTGATGTGAGGAGGGGCACTGGTTCCATATTGGCACTTGAAATGACAACCCAGAGAGGTCTCTGGATTCTTAAAGTGCCCAGCCTTGCAACCGAAATTTCTTTCCTTTTTTTTTTTCTTATCAACACCGATCCGGAGCTCACTCTTTTCGCTCTGTATGAGCTTATCTTTACAAAAATGTTGTGTTTTGGTGCAGGTCTAGGGTTGTTTTTCCCCAAAGAGATTGTGATGGTCAAATGTCAATCACAAACCTTATTGCCGAGGCCAGCAGGCTTCTTAGTCCTTTTACAGCCGGGGGGTCAAAGCGACCTCAGTATACAGCAAGCTCATCCTTTTGGTGGCTGGATCAGGCACCACCTGTCCTAATGGCAAGCAATAACCCTCTACAAGTAGGTGCTCTAAATCATGCAGTTGAGTTATTCACTTCCATTTCTGGAAACCCTGCCTACCTTGCCAGTGTCCTAAGAATAGCTGTCGGAGGACTATCTCTTCTTGCTCCTTTAGGAAGTTCAGACTCTGCAGGCCAAAGGAGCCATTGAGAGGGAATGCCACCATCAGAAGTAGGGTATAATTATTACTGCTACTTTCTGGTGTCGAGAAAGGACGGAGGTCTTTGTCCTATCGTAGATAACCTTCTCATCGCATTCTTGCGGAAAGAGAAATTCAGAATGCTCACATAGGCTCAGGTTCGGTCTTCCCTGGAGACTGGATGGTAGTGTTGGACCTCCAGGACATGTATTTCCACATTCCACATTCCTGTCTTGCCAGCCAAAGTCATTTCCTGTGGTTCACAGTAGTCCAGCAGCATTTCTCTCTGTGCCTCTTTGGTCTCAAAAGAACCCCTTGACATTTATTGTAGTGGTTTTCCGCACACCTGCAGAAGGCAGGTGTTCCAGTCTTCACCTACCTTGATGACTAGCTGTTGAAGTAGGCCTTGTTGCAGGCAGTCGTCCCCTACCTCCAGACTACATCTAACCCCTTCTGCACTCTCTGGGGTCCACTTTCAAGATGCCGAAGTCACAACTGACTCCTTCTCAGGTGCGGTCTTTCATCTAAGCCATTCTGGACACTGCACAGTTTCATGCCTACCATCTTGAGTGGAGAGTCCAGGACAATCAGGATTCGATGCCCATGTTTCATCCTCAGAACTGGATTTTGTGAGACTGACTCTGAGGCTGCTGGGTCGGATGACTTCCTGGGTAGAGGACCCTTTACCTGGAGGCCCTCTACTGTGGACATGACTGGGACATTGGGACATCGTCCTGGTCCTGTAACACCTGGCGGGATCTCTAAATGCCAGGTCAGAATGACTCCACTGTTGATGACTTGTTTATCTTGAATGGCATGTACATCAGGAGGTGATGCACAGTCGCTTCCGAAAATGAGGAAAATGTAGGCTCAATCCGGGAACTCCAGGAAAGCACAGTCTCACCGCTTCTGCACGTTTGAGTTTCCAAAGCGGCTCTTGTTCGAAGACCGGTTCAGCTTAGTTTTGAACCAGCAACTTCTATACACCTTTCCACCAATAACGCTCCTGCCCGGAGTTCTTAAGAATGAAGGCCAACCGGGCCCAAAGTCATTTTAGTGGGTCTGGACTGGGCATGGAATCCAGAACACCTCAATCCTCTGATTAGGCTACCCTTTTGGGAGGACCTACTTTCTCAGCAACTGCTGTATACACCTGCTGTTGTGACAAATTCATGTCTTGGTGTTCTTTATGAAATGTTGATCCACTTTGTGCCTCCATATCAAAGGGATTGTTTTTGCTGCTTTTAGCCCAGCAAGGCCTTTCCTTGGAACCGTTGAAAATAATCTTTGTCAAACCTGCTTTTTTCTGTTTGCTGTATCAGGGTAACTGTTTAACTCACCTGTTGAAATACTTTTACTTAAGGGCTTGCAACATTTGTTTCGTCCCACCCCTTTCATCATGCCCCAATGGAATCTTAATTTAGTCCTAACTTTCCTTATGGGCTCTCCATTGATGCCCCTACACAGCTGTCAGCTGAAACTTCCTAGTGGTCATTACATTAGCCACAAAATGTTCAGTGAGCTTAAAGCTCTTTCAGTTAATCCTTCATATTTCAACTTCAAGACAAACCAGTTCTTTAGACTCGTGCCTTCTTCTTCAGGAGGTTTTGACTAATTTCTATGTGGGCCAAAACCTCAATCAATCAATCAATCAAACATTTGTAAAGCGCACTACATACCCGTGAGGGTCTCAAGGCGCTGGGAGAGGGGGGCTGCTACTGATCGAACAGCGAGGTTTTTAGTAGCCTCCTGAAGGTCAGCAGTTCTTGGGTCTGTCGTAGACTCAGTGGGAGGGTGTTCCAGGTCTTGGCGGCGAGGGGGGAGAAGGATCTCCCACCAGTGGTTCTTCGGATGCGCGGAACGGTGGCGAGTGCGAGGTCGGCGGATGTAGAAGGAAAGTCGTCTGTTGAGGTAGGCTGGGCCGGTCTTGTGTAGTGCCTTGTGTGCGTGGATGAGGAGCTTGAAGGATATCCTCTTGTTGCACAAGCAGCCAGTGCAGGTTTCTCAGGTGGGGGGGTGATGTGGCTGTGGCGTGGTATGTCGAGGATCTGAAAGAGACACGTTAGTGATAGATTCCTTACCTTAGAATATCCCCAGGCGTCAGACTGGATCCGGACACTTTTGCGTAGCAGTACCCTTGCGCGTCGGTAGGCGTCGTCTGCGGGTCCGTCGTGGGCGCCGTGATGATGTCGTCGGAGTACTTAGACGCCGCCTCCGCGTGCTGACGTCAGTTCTTCTTTTTTCCGCGCCAGCCAGCGCAGATCTGGAAAGAGCAGTTACCCTAGTCAATTTTTCACTACGTTTTTTGGTGATCTTTTGATCCATTTCGAAGTCTGTACGACTCAGACGGTGCCTGTAGGGATGCCCGGCTTCAAGCATTGCGACGAGAGCGACCGTACCATGTCGATCACGGATCCCCACCGCCTGTGCCTGACGTGTTTGGGCGTCGACCATGACGACGAGGCCTGCCCCGACTGTCTGGCCCTTTCGAGCAAGGCCAGGCGGGAGCGGTCCCGCAGGCGGCTCGAACTCCGGCAGTCGGCCCTGCGGCGCGTGAGGTCCCGGTCCCACGGGAGGTCGAGGGACAGGTCGCGGGGATGGAGCCGTCACAGCTCCGGGAGTCGGCAGACATCATCGCTCTTCTGACTCCCCCCAACGCTCGCGCGATGCGGCTGGGGGTTCGGGTGACACCGCCCGCGCGGCTCCTCGGGAGTCGCGGGAGCCGCCTCCCGCCCCATACCCTCCGGTCCCTGGGCTGAACGCGACGCCGGAGGAGATTGAGCGTTTTCTCATGGCCATGAGGTCCCTTTCTCCTCCGACGGGTTCCGCGGCGCTTTCGGGCCCAGCGAACCCGTCTGGGGGCCCTAGTGGGTCGGGGGCTTCGACCCCGACGCCGTTGGGTGCTTCGGCCCCGACGCCGCCGGCGCCTTCGGGCCCGGCGCCGCAGGTCCCCACGATCCCGACACCGCTGGTGCCCTCTGGCCCGGCGCCACAGAGTTCGGCGCCTTCGGGCCCGGCGCCGCAGGGTGCCGCTGGACCTTCATCGGGCTCTGGATCGTCACGGTGGACCTTTCGATCCCCCCGGCGTCGGTCCGTGTGGTGTCCCCTCCGGCGCCGTCCTCGGGCGTCGCCGTCCCCGATGCCTCCTTTCATTCGGTTCCGACGGCGCCTATCGGCGCCGATCTCGACGCCGTTAGGAGATTTTAGCTTCTACGAGCCGACCTCATACAATTACGACCCTGAATCTCAGGAGATGAGAGATGAGGAGGATTGGGAGGGGTCTGCGGACCCTCTGACCAGGGAGTGTCAGTCTAACATGGACTGGGCAGGAGACCTTGGGGAGGCCAGTGGCCTGGACACCTCTCCAGACACTGGATTTGTCTCTCCTCCTACCGTGGCTTCGGAGGGGGGAGCTACCTATGGTGTGGTGTTGACGAGGGCTGCCAAGGCCTTGGGCCTTGAGCTCCCCGTGGCGGCCGTAAGGACTAACCACCTCACTGAGGTCCTTAAGCCGCAGTCATGCTCCATGGAACCTCTGCTGCCGTTTAATGAGGCCTTGACGGACGTTCTTTTGGGCACTTGGTCCAGGCCCGCTACGGGTTCGCCCGTAGATAGGAACGTGGCCAGACGCCACCGCCCGGCTCCGGGAGACCCATGTTTCCTGTCCTCCCACCCCACCCCCGAGAGTCTGGTCATCCAGGCCTCTAATTCCCAGACCGCATTCCCGACGGCCCCGCCGGACAGGGAATCCAAGAGGTACGAGAACTATGGCAAGAAGATCTTCTCGTCCCTTAGTTTGGGACTGCGGTCTTCCAACACCGCATGCCTCTTGGGCCGCTACACCCACTCTCTGTGGGAGACGGTGTCGGAAGTGCTGCCAGAGTGCCCGTTGGAGGTACGGGCCAAACTCGGCCAAGGCCTTGTGGAGGGCCGGGACGCAGCCAAGTATTCCATCAGGTGTGGGCTGGATACTACTGACTCGCTGGGCAGAGCGATGGCTACGACGGTGGCGGTAAGACGCCACATCTGAAAGAGACACGTTAGTGATAGATTCCTTACCTTAGAATATCCCCAGGCGTCAGACTGGATCCGGAAATTTTTGCGTAGCAATACCCCTGCGCGCTGGTAGGCGTCGTCTGCGGCTCCGCGTCCGTCGTCGGCGTCGTGAGCGCCGGGATGACGTCATCGGAGTATATAGACGGCGCCCATGCGCGCTGACGTCAGTTCTTCTTTTTTCCGCGCCAGCTAGCGCAGATCCGGGAGAAGCTCTACCCCCAGTCACTTTTTGACTGAAAACTTTTTTGATCTTTTTGATCCTCTATTTAGTCGCTTCTCGACTATCGGTGCCAGGGATGCCCGGGTTCAAGCCTTGCTCGAAGTGCGGCCGACTCATGTCGGTCACGGACCCCCATCGCCGGTGCCTGAAGTGCTTAGGCCTCGACCACGACGATCGAACCTGTGACGACTGCCGGGCCCTGACGTCGAAGGCTAGGCGGGAGCGGTCCCGCAAGCGTCTCGAGCTGAGGCAGTCGGCCCCGCGCCGCTCCAGGTCCCGGTCCCGGTCCCACGGGAGGTCGAGGGACAGGTCGCGAGGTCGGAGTCATCGACGCTCCGGGAGTGGTCACCGATCGTCCGGTTCCAAGTCCTCAGGTAAGAGGCATGAGAGGTCGGAGCGACACCATCGATCCTCCGACCCGCCCCGTCGCTCGCACGATGCGACCGGGGACTCGGGCGACACCGCCCACGCGGCTCCGCGGGAGTCGCAAGCGTCGCCGCCTGCCCCACACCTCCGGGTCCCTGGGCACGGCGCGTCGCAGGAGGAGGTCGAGAGGTACCTCATGGCCATGAGGGCCCTCCCTCCTCAGTCGGTTCCCGTGGCGCCTTCGGGCCGATCGGCTCCGTCTGGAGGTCCTTCCGGGTCGGGCGCTTCGGCCCCGACGACGTCGGGTGCTTCGGCCCCGGCGCCGCTGGCGACTTCGGTCCCGGCGCCGCGCGACCTCGCTGGATCCGGCTCCGGATCCGGGACCTCGCCGGTCGACCTTACGACCTCACCGGCGCCGTCCCTTCAGGTGTCGTCCCCGGCAGCCGATGTGGTTGCCGACCCCAATGCTTCCTACGGTCCTACTCAGGTGTCGGAGGGGCGCCGCTGGGCGCCGATTCCGTCGGCCTTCGGAGAATTCTATCTCCACGAGGAGGCCCTGGCTGTTAATCCTGGTCTCCAGGAGCCAGGTGACGAGGAGCAATGGGAGGGGTCCGAGGACCCTCTGGCACGTGATTGCCAGTCGCATCAGGACTGGACATATGAGCTTGGGGAGGCCAGTGGTATTGACACCTCGCCAGACACTGGATTTACGTCGCCCCCGACTGTGGCTTCGGAGGCGGGTTCTGCTTATAGCGTAGTGTTGACGAAGGCAGCTAAGGCCTTAAACCTTCAGCTCCCCGTCGCGGCCGTGAGGACTAATCTCCTCACTGAGGTCCTCAAACAGCAGTCCGGTTCCACGGAGCCCCTTCTGCCGTTCAATGAGGCCTTGTGTGACGTTCTGCTGGGCACTTGGTCCAAGCCCGCCACAGGCCCCCCTGTGGACAGGAACGTGGCCAGACGCTACCGCCCGGCACCGGGCGACCCTTGCTTTTTGTCCACCCATCCCACCCCCGAGAGCCTGGTCATCCAGGCCTCTACCTCCCAATCCGCATTCCCGTCGGCCCCGCCCGACAGGGAATCCAAGAGATATGAGCAGTTCGGGAAGAAGGTCTTCTCGTCTGTAAGCCTGGGGCTACGGTCAGTGAACACCAACTGTCTCTTGGGCCGCTACACCCACACTCTGTGGGACACGGTTGCGGAGGTGCTGCCACAATGCCCTGAGGAGGTCAGGGCTAAACTCAGCCAAACCCTTGCGGACGGCCGAGATGCGGCACGCTTTTCTATCCGGTGTGGGCTGGATACCACGGACTCACTAGGCAGGGCGATGGCAACGACGGTGGCGGTTCGACGCCACGCCTGGTTGAGGTCCGCCAACTTCTCGGCCGATGTCCAGGCCACCCTCCTGGACATGCCGTTTGATGGCCGTCGCCTCTTCGGCGACAAGGCAGACCATGCGCTGGAACGTTTCAAGGACTCCAGGGCCACGGCCAAGTCCTTGGGCCTTACGGCCCCACGCCAGCAATCGGGTGCCTTTCGCTCCTTTCGTGGCCACGGAAGGGGCGCCCCACCACGGACCGCCAGCCACACGCCGCAAAATGTCCAGCAGCGCGGTGGCGGACGTGGGAACCGCCGTGGCGGTGGTCGGGGTCAGCGGCGAGGACAGTCCACACCTCCCTCAGCAGCCCCCGCCTCAAAACCTTCCTAGTCCGAGTTTTCAGGCCCATGTGACGCCTGTGGGAGGCAGGGTTCGCCATCACCTCTCCCACTGGCATACAGTCACTTCGGACAGGTGGGTGCTGCAAATTGTCCGAAGGGGTTTCTCCCTCCCCTTCGAGTCTTCCCCTCCATCCATGCCACCTCAATACCACCGTGTGTCGGGGGATCACTTGCAACTTCTGCAGGAGGAAGTTTCGGCCCTCTTGGCCAAGAGGGCCATCGAGCGCGTTCCTGGGCCAGAAGTAGGACGTGGTTGTTATTCCCACTACTTTCTGGTGCCCAAGAAGGGCAAAGGGGGCCTACGCCCTATCTTGGATCTGCGGAACGTCAACGGCTTCCTCCGGACGGAGAAGTTCAAGATGCTCACTTTGGCTCAGGTCCTGGCTGCCCTGGACCCAGGAGACTGGATGGTAGCGTTGGACTTGCAGGACGCCTATTTCCACATCCCCGTCCTGCCGGCCCACCGGCGTTACCTGCGGTTCACGGTAGGCCTAGAGCACTTTCAGTTTACCGTGCTCCCCTTCGGCCTTACCAGCGCCCCACGGGTGTTCACGAAGGTGATGGCGGTGGTCGCAGCCCATCTGCGCAGGCAGGGGGTCTCAGTCTTCCCCTACCTCGACGACTGGTTGTTGAAGGCGGGCTCGCCCCAGACAGTCGTCAGCCACCTCCAGACTACGGCCGACCTCCTGCACTTGCTGGGGTTCTCCATCAATGTGCCGAAGTCGCACCTGTGTCCCTCTCAGAAGCTCCTTTTCATCGGAGCGGTTCTCGACTCGGCGCAGTTTCGGGTTTACCCACCCGAGCAGCGGGTTCGGGATATTCAGGCTCTGATCCCTGTCTTCAGACCGTTATCCCGAGTCTCGGTCAGGTTGACGCTGCGGCTTCTGGGACTGATGGCCTCCTGCATCCTTCTGGTGCGTCACGCCAGGTGGCGGATGCGGGCTCTGCAGTGGGACCTGAAGTTTCAGTGGGCCCAGCATCAGGGCAACCTGTCCGATCATGTCCTGATCTCGGAGGGCACTGCGAAGCAACTGCAGTGGTGGCTCACGGACCGCGAATGGGTCAGTGGCAGACCCCTCTCCCTACCCCAGCCGGAGCACGTAGTTGTGACGGACGCGTCCCTCCAGGGCTGGGGAGGCCACATGGGAGAGGCGGAGATCAGAGGCCTCTGGTCTCCGGCGGAGTCCCGGCTCCACATCAACCTTCTGGAGCTGCGGGCGATTCGTCTTGCACTGAAGGCATTCCTCCCCTCTGTCAGGGGAAGCGTGGTGCAAGTGTTCACCGACAACACCACCGCCATGTGGTACTGCAACAAACAGGGCGGTGTGGGGTCGTGGACCCTTTGCCAGGAGGCTCTGCGCCTCTGGCAGTGGCTGGAACATCAGGGCGTGACCCTGGTGGTTCAACACCTGGCAGGCTCTCTGAATGCCAGGGCGGACGAACTCAGCCGCCGGTGCATGATGGATCACGAATGGCGTCTGAACTCGGACGTGGCGCAAGGTCTCTTTCGACAGTGGGGAGAGCCTTGGTTAGATCTATTCGCCACAGAAGAGAACGCGCAATGTCGGCAGTTCTGCGCGTTGGAGTTTCCAAGGCGGCACTCGCTCGGAGACGCTTTTCGTCGCGAGTGGAGCTGCGGTCTGTTGTACGCCTTTCCGCCTATACCACTTCTGCCCAGAGTGCTGAAGAGGATCAGGCGCGACCGGGCCCAGGTCGTCCTTGTGGCTCCGGACTGGGCACGAAGATACTGGTATCCCGAGCTACTCAGCATGTCAGTCGATCCCCCGATTCGTCTGCCTCTTCGGGAGGACCTTCTGTCGCAGCAGCAGGGGACGGTCCTGCACCCGAACCTGTCCAGTCTCCACCTACAAGCTTGGAGATTGAGCGGCGGCAGTTGAGGCCATTTGACTTGCCTCCTGAAGTTTGCAACATCATTTTGGCAGCCAGGCGTCCCTCCACAAAGTCGGTATACGCCTGCAGGTGGAACAGATTTATGGCATGGTGCACAGCAAAGGCTGTGGATCCCCTCAATACCCCTCTCTGAGGTTCTCCTCTTTCTTCTCTCTCTTGCCCAGCAGGGCTCTGCTCTGGGCACTGTCAAGGGTTATCTTTCAGCTCTTTCAGCCTTTCTGAGGCTGCCTGACCAACCTTGTTTGTTCAAGTCCCCTATCGTTAATCGATTCGTGAAGGGCATCACTCATACCTTTCCTCCTGTTCCCTTCGTGATGCCCCAGTGGGACTTGAATCTGGTTCTCACCTATCTGATGTGTGCTCCCTTTGAGCCACTTCATAACTGCCCTCTTCGTCTCCTTACTCTAAAGACGGCATTCCTGGTTGCCATCACCTCTGCCAGGAGGGTGAGTGAGCTCCAGGCTCTTTCTTCTTCTCCACCTTTCCTGTCTGTTCATCCTGATAAGGTGGTGTTACGTACACGGCCTTCCTTTCTGCCCAAGGTTGTCACGGCCTTCCACATCGGGCAGTCCATCACTTTGCCAACCTTCTTTCCGCCTCCGCATCCCTCGAAAGAGGAGGAGAGGCTCCACCGTCTGGATCCAAAACGTGCGCTCTCCTACTACCTAGATCGCACACGCCAATTCCGGGTGGATGACCAACTCTTCGTTGGTTACGTGGGCGCGAAGAAGGGAAAGGCTGTGCACAAGAGGACCATCTCAAGATGGATCATCTTGTGTATTCAAGCGTGCTACTCCATGGCGAGGAAGGAGCCCCCGGCTGGATTGCGGGCTCACTCCACTCGGGCCACGGCAACGACAACTGCCCTGGGCCGCGGTGTCCCCCTGCAGGACATCTGTCAGGCAGCCACGTGGGCCTCGCTGCACACGTTCGCAAGACACTACTGCCTGGACAGTCAAGTCCGGAGGGATGGCTTCTTTGGCCGTTCCGTCCTCCAGGACTTTCTGGTGTGATATTGGTTCGCAGACCCACCACCGGGGTTGGTATTGCTGGGGTATCTATTCTAAGGTAAGGAATCTATCACTAACGTGTCTCTTTCAGATGCACAAGTTACTACTTGTGTAACGATATATCTGTAAGAGACATTAGTTAGTGATAGATTCCTTACCGCCCTCCCATCCTCCCCGTTCTGCGAACCGATATTTAGGGTTAAGGTCATCCCCTTTCAGGGCCCTAGTTTCATGGCACCAGTGTTAGTTCTATCATGGCTCTGCGTATCTGGCGCGGAAAAGCTGTGTTATCAGAACTGACGTCAGCGCGCATGGGCGCCGTCTATATACTCCGATGACGTCATCCCGGCGCTCACGACGCCGACGACGGACGCGGAGCCGCAGACGACGCCTACCAGCGCGCAGGGGTATTGCTACGCAAAAATTTCCGGATCCAGTCTGACGCCTGGGGATATTCTAAGGTAAGGAATCTATCACTAACTAATGTCTCTTACAGATATATCGTTACACAAGTAGTAACTTGTGCGCCTGGCTGAGATCCGCCAATTTTTTGGCAGACGTCCAAAACACTCTTATGGACATGCCGTTCGATGGCCGTTGCCTCTTTGGCGACAAGGCAGACCACGCGCTTGAGCGCTTTAAGGACTCCAGGGCTACGGCCAAGTCCTTGGGCCTCTCGGCCCTGTGCCAGCAAACGGGTGCCTTTCACTCCTTCGTGGCCAGGGAAGGGGTGCCACCACACAAATCAAGAATGAATGTAGTATGTATGATAAGTAAGGGGTGTATGTACCTGTGTGAATGTTGATTGTTTTGTAATCTGTTTTCCTGCATGAAATAGTTTTTTACTGATGATATTACAAAATAATGAGTTTTATACTATGTGTTTTTTGATAAAATATATTAACTGATGTGATAAATCGATAAATGAAAAAAACTTTTGTACTAAGAAATATAACTAAAGAAAAAAATAATAAAATTATAGAGTTCTAAAAAAAATTTTTCCTGTTGTTTGCCCTTATGTATTAAAATACAAAAATTAAAGTGTTGGATATATACCACTAAAGTCATAGAGGTCAAGGGGGAATATATTTCTTGATAGTGTATTGCTTTTCCTCTCTTTCCCTGACCATTGCAGTAATAATAGAGGGGGTCCCATTCTTATGTTAATAGTGCCACCACACGTGCCGCCAGCCACTCGCCGCAAACTGTCGTCCAGCGCAGCGGCGGCCGTGGAAACCGCCGTGGAGGCGGTCGGGGACCCAGGCGGAGTCAGTCCACACCTGCCCCCGCGGCATCCACCTCTAAACCCTCCTAGTCCGTGCTTTTCGGCCCATGTGACGCCAGTGGGAGGCAGGGTTTACCATCACCACTCTCACTGGCGCACTGTCACTTCGGACAGGTGGGTGCTGCAGATCGCCCGAAGGGGCTACTCCCTCCCCTTCGAGACGACCCCTCAAGCCATGCCACCGCAACACCACCGCGTATCGGGGGATCACTTGCGGCTCCTGCAGGAGGAAGTTTCAGCCCTCTTGGCCAAGGGGGCCATCGAGCGCGTTCCTGGGCCAGAAGTAGGTCGTGGTTGCTACTCCCACTACTTCCTGGTACCCAAGAAGGGCAAAGGGGGCCTACGCCCTATCTTGGATCTGAGGAACGTCAACGGCTTCCTCCGGAAGGAGAAGTTCAAAATGCTGACACTGGCTCAGGTCTTAGCTGCCCTAGACCCAGGAGACTGGATGGTAGCATTGGACTTGCAGGACGCGTATTTCCACATCCCCGTCCTGCCGGCCCACCGGCCTTACCTGCGGTTCACGGTGGGCCACGGGCACTTTCAGTTTACCGTGCTCCCCTTCGGCCTTACCAGCGCCCCACGGGTGTTCACGAAGGTGATGGCGGTGGTCGCAGCTCATCTGCGCAGGTTAGGGGTGTTAGTCTTCCCCTACCTAGAAGACTGGTTTTTGAAGGCGGGCTCGCCCCAGACAGTCGTCAGCCACCTCCAGACTACGGCGGATCTCCTGCACCAGCTGGGATTTTCCATCAATGTGCCGAAGTCACACCTGTGCCCTTCTCAGAAGCTCCTTTTCATCGGAGCGGTTCTCGACTCGGCGCAGTTTCGGGTTTGCCCGCCCGAACAGCGGGTTCGGGATATACAGGCTCTGATTCCGATCTTCGGGCCTTTATCCCGAGTTTCGGTCAGGTTGACGCTGCGGCTTCTGGGGCTGATGGCCTCCTGCATCCTTCTGGTGCATCACGCACGGTGGCGGATGCAGGCTCTGCAGTGGGACCTGAAGTTTCAGTGGGCCCAGTGTAGGAGAGTAGGGTCTGCAATCCTATGATCACCCAGATTTTTTGCTTTTGTTTCACTGGTTTATGACTTTCCCTGGCTGTGGGCCTGCTAATCAGACCCACAGCCTAGCTGTTCTCTCACTAAATTGACATGTGTACCTTAGGTGCATTATCCAATTGGGACTGGGCCACCTTATCAGACCCTGTAACTCAGGGCATAGGTGTACCCAGGGCCTACCAGGGGCTGAAGCATGTATTATGCTACCCCTGGATGGCCATCTAAATCTGACACAACTGGCTGCACGACAGCTGGGGCAAGGTGGTGTAATCGCCCTTTGCTTTAGATATAGTATACCTATATCTCATCCTAAAAATGGACACACTGATTCCTATCAGTAACTCCTATGGCAGGCCTTGACAATCCTGAAGGCAGAGTGCTTGGAACCGTGTTAAATGGTGCTCTGGCATGAGCGGAGCCCGTTTGCAGCTTGCGGAACGAAGTCCTAATAGCTGTTCCATGATAACGCATACCATATACTCTTAAGTGCATTATAATCCTCGCGGTTAAATGCTATCTCTGGTATTGCTTTATCAAAACATGTCGAGTAAGGTGTCATACGAATTGGAATACTAACCCCTCGCCAATTCTGGCGACGGGGTTAGCATTCCACCCTTCCAGAGGGACACGACATGTATGTAACTGTGAACCCCGGTTAAAGTTAACTCAAGCCTCAGCTCCACAAAATGGATGCTGCCACCACAGACACGAGTCTGACCTCCTGCTGCTGGGAGTCCTTCCAGCGAGGAGAGCTTGGACAAAGGGTTTCCTGTCAGGGGCGGTGCTAGCACCATCCCAGACAGGGTTTTGTGTATCCTGGGTAGGCAGGGCTTTACAGGAAGGTGACTGCAGAGTGGCACCCCGGTGCTCACTACGCATCTGCCGGCTAGAACCAGTTCCAGGGGCACACCAGCCACTGGCCTGGGGAAAGTCCGGCATGGGAGAGGGGTGTAACCACCCCCCTTCCTGGTCCCACCCCTAGGGCAGGACCTAGTCGCGTACCCACCCCTTTCTTTAGGATAAAGGCAGGAGCGGGGACCCTTCCAAATTAGATCATCTTTGAATCAAGAAACTACTTTCCACGAAAGGAACTCTCGACTCTTCTCAAGATTCTCTCTTGTGACTAAGGAGTAGTCACCCTGCATCCGCAGGCACCATCTAAGAACTCTGCGGTTTGCTGCACGTCCTTCCTCAGGAATCCGACCAACCAGAACGACGAGACCCGGCTTCCCTGGCACCTCTGACCTCTACCTACCTCTACAGCTAAGCTGAGAACCGTAGGTGCGACGAGACCTCGAGGGACCGGCCATCATCAGAACTGCACGACTTCTATCCAGCACGACCGCCGAGGGATCCTCTGGTGAGTGCTTTGGGGTCCGAGAAGCCCCGACCCTGAGCAGCTCCAGCACCGAAGTCCAGCCTCCCAGCATCCACGAGATCTGCGTGGGGCCCTTCTGCTTTTTGCTGCTCACCGCGTTGTTTGGCTACTAGCCCGCTGGCTTGTGGCCTTCCTAACGACGCCCGACGACATCACCGCTGCTGGTCTGGTTGCTCCAGACTGGCCCTTGCTCCCTTCCAAAAGAGGAGCACCCCGGACCCTCCTGGTCCACTCCAGACGCCATTTTAGGTCCACCGCGTGGGCTTGAATTTGCCAAGACTTGTTGCCCCAATCCTTGGTCCAGCGACGTCGACGGCATCATCCAATGTGGGACAGCTCGCACCTCCATCCTGGTCGCCGACAACGCCTCCTGGTCCGTGAGACTGCAGAGCACAGCGTCGCCCACTCACCTAGTCGAGGTGACTACCATCCGGTGCCCTCCTGGTGCCACCTGACTACTGGCTAGTAGTCACGAACTTGGTCCCCTCTGCTTTCAGGTGTCATCCATCTTCGATCCAGGCTTGGATCACTCGAACAATCTTCACTGGTCGCCTGCCAGCAACTTCTTTCTTCAGGCTCCTGGTTCGTCTACGAGGATTCCCGACGTCGTTTGAGACATATGCAGCTGCAGCCCCTGGGCTAGGTAACTTCGGCATTACGGTGCCCCAGCATAGCCTCACTATCCAAGGGTCAGGATCCACTGTCGTTTTCGATCTACCTTATCGGGTTCGCCCGAGAACACTAACTTTGTCTTTACTAGGTCCCATAGACTTTGTCCCGCATCCCTCGTGAGAGTGCACACTCTGCACCCGAGTCCCCTAGGCCTCCTACTAGTAATCTGAAGGTTCAGTAACGTAGTCCTAGCGATTCCAAAGCCTATTAGTCCAGTACTTACCTGCTAGTAATTTTGCATTCCACTTCCATAGTATATGGTTTTCCGTGCCCCTCGGACATCTGTGTAAATTGTGCAACTTAAAGTATTTTCGTA
Source organism: Lissotriton vulgaris (assembly GCF_964263255.1). Lineage (NCBI taxonomy): Eukaryota > Metazoa > Chordata > Amphibia > Caudata > Salamandridae > Lissotriton > Lissotriton vulgaris. The sequence goes on from NC_141689.1 coordinate 336,526,278, forward strand.
AGAGTTTTGTTGTGTGCTTAGTACCCTGTCCTCATAAAGAGTACAGGGCTGTTGTGATTCTAATAAATACACTGTTTATTTTCATAACACTTGTGTGGTGTCCTTTCTCTTGGTGTTCAAGGGGTATATGTGATGGTATAACAGCTGGCTTAACACGCCCTCTAGAGTGTAGCCCGAAGACTGCTCGTATCCACGCTACTAGGATAGCTGGCCTATAAGGTTGACTTACAACCAATCATCAATAAGGGTTGTTTGGACTGATACAAAGTGCTCACTAGAATAGTGAACATTATATATCAGGCCAACTTCTCACACACAGCATCAGGGCAACCTGTCCGACCATGTCCTGATCTCGGAGGGCACTGCGAGACAGCTGCAGTGGTGGCTCACGGACCGCGATTGGGTCAACGGCAGATCCCTCTCCCTTCCCCAACCGGAGCACGTGGTTGTGACGGATGCGTCCCTCCAGGGCTGGGGAGGCCACTTGGGAGAGGCGGAGATCAGAGGACTCTGGTCTCCGGCGGAGTCCCGGCTCCATATCAATCTGTTGGAGCTGCGGGCGATTCGTCTGGCACTGAAGGCATTCCTCTATTCTGTCCGAGGGAGTGCAGTGCAAGTGTTCACGGACAACACCACCGCCATGTGGTACTGCAACAAACGGGGCGGAGTGGGGTCGTGGACCCTTTGCCAGGAGGCTCTGCGCCTCTGGCAATGGCTGGAACATCAGGGCGTGACTCTGATGGTTCAACACCTGGCAGGTTCTCTGAACGCCAGGGCGGACGAACTCAGCCGTCGGTGCTCGATGGATCACGAATGGCGTCTGAACTCGGACGTGGCGCAAGGCCTCTTTCTGCGATGGGGAGAGCCTTGGTTAGATCTATTCGCCACCGAAGAGAACGCGCAATGTCATCAGTTCTGCGCGTTGGAATTTCCAAGGCGGCACTCGCTCGGAGACGCTTTTCGACGCGAGTGGAGCTACGGTCTGTTGTACGCCTTTCCGCCTATACCACTTCTGCCCAGAGTGCTGAAGAAGATCAAGCGCGTCCGGGCACAAGTCATCCTTGTGGCTCCGGACTGGGCACGAAGGTACTGGTATCCCGAGCTACTCAGTATGTCAGTCGATCCCCCGGTTCGTCTGCCTCTTCAGGAGGACCTTCTGTCGCAGCAGCAGGGGACGGTCCTCCACCCAAACCTGTCCAGTCTCCACCTCCATGCTTGGAGATTGAGCGGCGACAGTTGAGGCCATTTGACTTGCCTCCTGAAGTTTGCAACATCATTCTGGCAGCCAGGCGTCCCTCCACAAAGTCGGTATACGCCTGCAGGTGGAACAGATTTATGGCATGGTGCACAGCAAAGGCTGTGGATCCCCTCAATACCCCTCTCTGAGGTTCTCCTCTTTCTTCTCTCTCTTGCCCAGCAGGGCTCTGCTCTGGGCACTGTCAAGGGTTATCTTTCAGCTCTTTCAGCCTTTCTGAGGCTGCCTGACCAACCTTGTTTGTTCAAGTCCCCTATCGTTAATCGATTCGTGAAGGGCATCACTCATACCTTTCCTCCTGTTCCCTTCGTGATGCCTCAGTGGGACTTGAACCTGGTTCTTACGTTTCTGATGTGCGCTCCCTTTGAGCCGCTTCACAACTGTCCTTCGCCTTCTTTCTTTGAAGACTGCCTTCCTGGTAGCCATCACCTCTTCCAGGAGAGTGAGTGAGCTCCAGGCTCTGTCTTGTATGCCAACTTTCCTTTCAGTCCATCCGGACAAGGTTGTATTACGGACAAGGCCCTCCTTCCTACCCAAGGCAGTCACGGCCTTCCACATTGGGCAATCCATCACGTCGCCCACCTTTTTTCCGCCTCCGCACCCCTCGAGAGAGGAGGAGAGGCTCCACCGTCTGGACCCAAAACGTGCGCTCTCATTTTATCTGAATCGCACACAACAGTTCCGGGTGGATGATCAACTCTTTGTTGGGTACGCGGGCGCTAAAAAAGGGAAAGCGGTGCACAAGCGGACCATCTCCCGGTGGATTATCTTGTGCATCCAGGCGTGTTACTCCTTGGCTAAGAGGGAACCCCCTGTTGGGCTGAGGGCTCATTCCACTCGAGCCACTACAACTGCCCTGGGCCGAGGTGTGCCCTTGCAGGACATTTGCCAGGCAGCTACGTGGGCCTCGCTGCACACGTTTGCAAGACACTATTGCCTGGACAGTCAAGTCCGGAGGGACGGCTACTTTGGCCGTTCCGTCCTCCAGGACTTTCTGGTGTGATTATTGGTTCGCAGACCCACCACCACGGGGATGGTATTGCTGGGGTATCTATTCTAAGGTAAGGAATCTATCACTAGCGTGTCTCTTTCAGATGCACAAGTTACTACTTGTGTAACGATATATCTGTAAGAGACATTAGTTAGTGATAGATTCCTTACCGACCCACCCATCCTCCCCGTTCTGCGAACCGATATCTAGGGTTAAGGTCATCACCTTTCAGGGCCCTAGTTTCATGGCACCAGTGTTGGTTTTTGTCATGGCTCTGCGCTTCTGGCGTGGAAAAGCTGTGGCTAAACGGACGTCAGCACGCGGAGGCGGCGTCTAAGTACTCCGACGTCATCACGGTGCCCACGACGCCGACGACGGACGCGGAGCCGCAGACGACGCCTACCGACGCGCAAGGGTACTGCTACGCAAAAGTTTCCGGATCCAGTCTGACGCCTGGGGATATTCTAAGGTAAGGAATCTATCACTAACTAATGTCTCTTACAGATATATCGTTACAAAAGTAGTAACTTGTGCATTAGTCGTGCAGAGGCGTTTTGGATGCGTTGCAGTAGTTTGATGAGCTTGTTCGGGTCTCCCACGTATAGGGTGTTTCCGTAGTCTAGTCTGCTGCAGATGAGGGCCTGGGAGACTGTTGTTCTTGTATCTGTCGGAATCCACCTGTAGATCTTGCGGAGCATGCGGAGGGTGATGAAGCTGGAGGAAATGACGGCGTTGACTTGCTTGGTCATAGAGAGCGTTAAGTTGAGGATGATTCCCAGGTTGCATGCGTGGTATGTGGGTGTCGGGGCTGCCCCCAGTGCTGTCGGCCACCAGGAGTCATCCCAGGCTGAAGGGTTGGAGCTGAGGATGAGAACCTCCGTTTTGTCCGTGTTCAGCTTCAGTCGGCTGATCTTCATCCAGTCGGCGACGGCCTTCATTCCTTCGTCGAGGTTGGCTTTGGCGGTGATGGGGTCCTTGGTGAGGGAGAGGATCAGTTGAGTGTCATCGCAGATTATTTTGAGGTCGTGCTGTCTGGCGACGTGTGCAAGCAGGCCATGTAAATGTTGAACAGTGTCGGGCTGAGGGAGAATCCCTGGGGGACGCCGCAGATGAACTCGGAGGCTTCGGATCGGAATGGGTGGAGGCGGACGCTCTGGGTTCTGCCGGAGAGGAAGTAGGTGGTCCATTCCAGGGCTTTGTCTCGGATCCCTACGGCGTGGAGGCGTGCGCGTAGTGTACAGTGGCAGATGGTGTCCGAAGACGGCGGAGAGGTCCTGGAGGATGAGGGCTGCGGTCTCACCGTTGTCCAGCAGGGTCCTGATGTCGGTGGCGGCGATTAGGGCGGTCTCGGTGCTGTGGTTGCTGTGGATCCCTGACTGACTGGGAAGTCCTGTTGACGATCTTCTCGATGCCCAGTCCAAACCAGTTCTGGACAACTCGGTTTACATGACTCCTTCTTTTCTTTCACAGTGCAGGGCAGAAACATTAGACGCCCCACGGGAGGTGGAGCCAGCATTGTGGAGGGAAAGCACAGCCCTGGAGCACTTTGTTTACATGATTTCTTCTCTTTCACCTGTGCAGGTTAGAGACATCAGACCCACCACAGAGGGTGGAGCCAGCACTGTGGGGGGCAGGCACTGTCCTATTCAGGTCAACTCCCTCCCATCTAGATGCAGATCTCTCTATTCACCACTGGGCTGACTTATTATTCTGTCTACTGGAATCCCCCAGCCCTGTCACTCAAACTCCAGACAAGGAATACACAACCTAGCAGAGGCAGGCTTTGGATAGTTAGACAAGGAAATACCTACTTTATAAAAGTGGTATTTTCAAACACAGAATGTTGAAACCAACTTCACTAAAAGATGTACTTTATCAATCTGAGTTCAGGCATGCTAAACTCGAATTTTTACTGTGTTCCCTGATTCAGTTAAGATTATAAGATGTAATAATCGAACTGCCCATTCTGGCCTATGGGGAATAGGTAGCCTTGCAATAGTGAAAAATGAAAATGGCTGTAATTCACTATTAGGACATGCCACAGACACCACGGCATGTCCTACTTTATCCTTACAATGTACCCTGTCCTTGAGCCTATCATAGGGGTGTCTGATATGAAGAAAAGGGAAGATTTAGAAACTGACAAGTGGGTGTATTTTCCCAGTTAGCATGGCTGTACCAGACTGCACACAGGCTCTGCAATTGCAGAACTTAGACACACTTTTACCGGCTGCTTCTGTGGGTGGCACAACCAGTGCTGCAAGCCCACTAGCAGCATTTGGTTTACAAGCCCTGGGCACACTCAGTGCACTGTACTAGGGTCTGACCAATAAACCAAATCAGCCAATCATGGAATCCCTAATTCATACATCAATTTACAATAGGCAGATCATATGCACTTTAGCAGTGATCAGCAGTGGTAAAGTGCCCAGAGTTATAAAACCAAAAAAAACAGGTCAGACAAAGTACAGGAGGAAGGCAAAAAGTTCAGGGATGACCCTGCAAAAAGGGCAACACAGGTGTTCACGGACAAGCCCACGGCCATGTGGTACTGCAACAAACAAGGCGCGGTGTGGGGGTGGACCCTATGTCAAGAGGCCCTTCGCCTCTGGACATGCCTGGAACATCAGGGCATATCCCTGGTGGTTCAACACCTGGCAAGGCGGAGGAACTCAGCCGCAGGTGCATGATGGATCACGAATGGTGTCTTCACTTGGAGGTGGTGGTGCAAGGTCTCTTTCAGCAGTGGGGAGAGCCCTGGTTGGATCTATTCGCCACCGAAGAGAACGCGCAATGTCGGCAATTCTGGGCGTTGGAATTTCCAAGGCGGCACTCGCTAGGCAATGCCTTCTGACGCAAGTGTAGTTCCGGTCTGTTGTACGCCTTTCCGCCTATTCCCCTTTTGCCCAGAGTGCTGAAGATCAAGGGCGACCGGGCACAAGTCATTCTTGTGGGTCCGGATTGGCCACGAAGAGTCTGGTATCCAGAGCTGCTCAACATTGCCATCCATCCTCCGATCAGACTGCCTCTTCGGGGTGATCTTCTGTCGCAACAGCAGGGGACAGTCCTCCACCCAAACCTGTCCTGCTCCACCTCCTTGCATGGAGATTGGGTAGTCGCAGTTGACGTCATTTGACTTGTCTCTTGAAATGTGTGATGTTATCTTGGCAGACAGGTGTCCCTCAACTACGATGGTATACGCCTGCCAGTGGAACAAATTTGAGGCATGGTGCACAGCAAGGGCTGTGGATCCCCATTCTGCCCCTCTTTCTGAGTTTCCCTTTTTCCTCCTTTCTTTGGCCCAGCAGGGCTCTGCTATGGGCACTATCAAGGGCTATCTTTCGGCCATTCCAGCTTTTCTAAGGCTTCCTGATCAGCCTTCTCTCTACAAGTCCAAGGCTATAAATCGTTTCTTAAAAGGCATAACTCCTCTCTTACCTCCTATTCCCTTTGTTATGCCTCAATGGAACTTGAATCTGGTCTTGACCAATTTGATGTGCGCTCCCTTTGAGCCGCTTCACAACTGTCCTCTAAGACTTTAACTCTTAAAACTGCATTCCTGGTAGCCGTCATATCTGCCAGAAGAGTGAGTGAGCTCCAGGCTCTTTCATCTAAGCCTCCTTTTCTGGCTGTACATCCGAACAAAGTTGTCCTCCTAATGTGTGCATCCTTTTTTCCCAAGGTGGTTACTTCTTTTCACATATGGCCAACCATCACTTTGCCCACCTTCTTTCCGCATCCTTATAAAGAGGAAGAGCGGCTCCACCGTCTGGGCCCAAACGTATGCTTTCTTTCTATCTGGATCTCTCAAAACATTTCCTGGTGGGTGACTAACTTTTGTTAGATACGTGGGCGCCAATAAAGGTCGGGCCGTACCCAAGCGAACCATCTCTAGATTGGTCATTTTGTGTATTAAAGCCTGCTATTCTTTAGCTAAAAAGGAGCCTCAGTGGGGCTAAACGCCCATTCCACAAGGGCGACAGCAGCCACTGCTGCTTTGTGATGTAGAGTCCTCCTTTATGACATCTGTCAGGCAGCTACGTGGGCATCGCTGCACACGTTCTCCAAACACTACTGCCTAGACCGTCCAGTCCGGAGAGGCGGCTTCTTTGGCCTTTCTGTTCTCCAGGACTTTCTGGTGTAATCTTGGTTCGCAGACCCACCACCGGGGTTGATATTGCTGGGGTATCTATTCTAAGGTAAGAAATCTAATACTAACCTGTTCCTTTCAGATGCACAAGTTTCTTACCTTCAATAACGATATATCTGTAAGAAACAGTAGTTCGTATTAGATTCCTTACCGCCCCACCCATCCTCCCCGTTCTGCGAACCGATATCTAGGGTTAAGGTCATCCCTTTTCAGGGCCCTAGTTTCATGGCACCAGTGTTAGTTTTTATCATGGCTCTGCGTTTCTGGCGCGGAAAAGCTGTGTATAAGAAATGACGTCTGCGGCGTCTAAGTACTCCAGCGACGTCATCCCGGCGCCGCCGCCAACGGACGCGGAGCCGCAGATGACACCTACCGACGCACAGGGGAACTGCTACGCAAAAATTTCCGGATCCAGACTGACGCCTGGGGATATTCTAAGGTAAAGAATCTAATACTAACTTCTGTTTCTTGCAGATCTATCGTTACCAAAGGTAAGTAACTTGTGCGCCTGGGCAGCCAAATCCGGAGAGACCGCTTCTTAGGCCTTTCTGCTCTCTGGGACTTTCTGGTGTGATCTAGGGTGGCAGACCCACCACCAGGGTTGGTATTTGCTGGGGTGTCTATTCTAAGGTAAGGGATCTATCACTAAGTGTTACTTTCAGATGAACAAGTTACTTACCTTCGGTAACAATATATCTGTAAGAAACATTAGTTAGTGATAGATTCCTTACAGCCTCACCCATCCTCCCCGTTCTGCGAACTGATTTATAGGGTTAAGGTCATCCCTCTCAGATTACTAGTTTCAAATCACCAGTGGTCAGTATCTTGCATGGCTCTGCGTTCCTGGCATGGAAAGTCGTGTACAGAACTGATGTCCGCGTGCGAGGGCAGCGTTGAAGTAGCTGCCGCAACGTCATCTCGGCGACCTTGACGCCAATGACAGATGCTGAGCCGCACGACGCCACCTTCCGTCGCGCAGGGATACTGCTGTCAAACTTTCCGGATCCAGTCTGACGCCTGGGGGTAATTCTAAGGTAAGGAATCTAATACTAACTAATGTTTCTTACAGATATATCTTTACCAAAGGTAAGTAACTTGTTCAATAATTAAAAACATGCACTCAGATACATGAACATAAAGATATATAGGATCCAGTAGGGCGGTTATAAGCAGAAAAGTCATAGATCATGTCTGGAGCCTGTGTTCAGGCAGCAAGAAGTACACTATCTGATTTTCTTTCCTCTAAGTGTTAGGAAGATGCCAATACCACAATTTTTTATCATAAAATATTTTCTTCTGAAGACTGTTTGGAAACTGCTAGGTTATATGAAGAGTTGTCTATATTTTCTTTACTGTACTATTATGCTTCAACATAATGCTTCTTAATAGCTCGGTTTTTTTTTCTTTCATCTACTTTTTTAGTGTGTGCCGTATTTAATCGCTATGGGGACGGACCCAGAGCCATCTATGCGGAACAAAGCCGATCAGCAGCTTGTGGAAATAGATAAAAAGTACACCGGTTTTATTCATGTATGTACTTTATTATGTATTTGATGATTGTATGTAAAATGTGTAATCAAAAGAAATACTAACATTGGGAGGGGGAAAACATGCACTGAATAACTACTTTTCTGCAGTAAAATATGGGTAATCAAAAAAAGTGCTAACATGTTATGTGGAAGTAAAATGCACCGGATAAATACTTCTCTGCAGGGTGTCGGCGTGATTTAAATGGACTGCATGTTATACTAGTAAATTCTCCTAGCTCCAAACTTTACCCATTTGAATTTAGCCTTTTGATGGTTACTTCTGACTGCAGAGACCTCACCTTTAAAATATCCCCAGACTAGATCCGTAAGATTTTCAGTATAGCCCATGCACAACAATAGGTGTCATTGTGCAGTTCCCCGTCTAGTCTGTTCCACCCCTAAAGTGACTGCTGAAGCTGCTACAAGCGTTTCCCGAGTGTGCCGACATCAGATCCTGGCTTCTGTATGCAAATCCACAGCTAGCTCCTCTTTTGCTCCTCAGCTAATGAGTTTTTTTCTCTGAATTATTCTCCAGTGTGTAAGGAAACATATTCTTTCCTAACACTACTAGTTTAATACCCCGTAGGGACTGTTGAAAGCAGATGTCTGTGTAAGATACTCACGAGGTGCATCACTGGTGTTTGGGTTCGGACCATGACTCTTAAGTCTTGTGAGGAAGGCAATTCAGGATTGCAAAGTCAAGCTGTATTTCGGCAAACAGCCCAGGAAGTCCAGTAAGCCCCACCCAAGTTCAAAGTTGAGAGCATGGACCCATTTATGCGTTTCGGGCTGCTCCCCTAACGGGTCTTCTTTGCTGTCCAAGTCTTCATCAAAGTCCGAAAAGAAACATCAGCAGTCCAAAGTGACCTCATCCCAGCCTAAGGACGTCAAGGTGTCCCTTGTTCTCACTCCCAGTCCTGCGCTGAATAGCCGATTCTACAGCTGATACTGATGCACCAAGAATTTCCTGCGCTGTTAGCGATGCCACAACAGATTGAGACGTTCAAGGAATCCATGTTGCAAATCTTTGGCACACTGCCAGCTCCCTCTGGCCTGTCTTGTTTTTTCCCTCGACAGTCTCTACCTCCAGAACCCATTTCAGGTTCAGTTTGGAGTCCAGCAGCATGATCAATACTGATTCTTTCCACGTCTAAGCTGGTTCTGATGACTCCTATACTATTGTCCTGTCAGTAGGAGCTGGCTCTTTATATAGTATACCAAAGTAAGGTTTAGTCTGCATAGAGTCCAGTGGCTCCCTAGAGGCTTTACAGAGGCTAAAGTAGATAATACCTTTCTCTCTTTTGTGGTAGTGTGGTTGAGCAGTTAGGCTCATCAGAGGGCTGTGTTAAGCATTTATTACTCACAGTCAAGAAATAAGGCACACTCTCAATGACTAACTCCAGGTCAAATGTTTGTACAAACCTATTACTTTGTTAGTTTTATTTTAGAACCAAGAAGAACTCAGTTTCTGGTGCGCTTTAGTTTCTGATTAGCAATACTTTCAATAACGGTAGGCATGTGTTGCAAGTAGCAATCTGAATAATTTACAGTAGTATTATAAATACTTTGTAGTGTCAATCAACAGTAGCAATACTTAGCAATGTAGAAAAATAGTCCAGATCAGAGCAAGATAAACGGTGCTACACAGAGACCCATAGAACTTACTTAAATAGTTGTAATGCAGCCAGGAGAAACTATTTAGGCTCTCGCATTATAGGAGCCGAGGATTCCTCGAGCTCTTTGCCATCCTGAAGGAGTTTACAAATTCAAGGGCAAACAACCCACTTCCGCCATCAACGCCGAAATTATGCAATCATCTAGCAACACATTTCACTAATAAAATTGACACAATTTATCACTCCTTCGGGCCTGAATAGGACGTTTGAGAGAGCCCCTCCACAGGAAAATCCCTGTTCCCCGATATTAGAATTCTTCCCTATTATTACCGGCGAACAGGTAGGCGCCCTTCTGGCTCAGGCGAAATCGGGGTCTGTCTTAGACCTGCTACCTCCTGCGGTATGTTTGAACTATCCCTGGTCATAGCAGATTCACTTACAGAGTAATGTAATATCTCATTAGCGACTGCGACTTTCCCACGTAAATGGAAGAACGCACGCATTAAGCCTCTGCTTAAAAAGGCCTTAGCAGATCCTACGGTCTTACTGAATTACAGGCCAATCTCTCTTCTCCCCTGCTGTTCCAAAATTATGGAGACAATAATCAACCAACATCTTTCTAGTTATTTAGAATATAAAATACTAGATCCACCCAAGTCCGGCTTCTGTGCATCTTATAGCACCGAGGCCGCTCTACCAGATGTTACGGACACCCTCATGATGTCACTGGGCAGAGACTCTCCAGTCATGTTGGTGCAGCTTGACCTGTCGGCAGCCTTTGACACCATCTCTCATCGTATCTGTTGAACAGGCTTTGAGAGATTGGTGTCAGAGGCCTGTCCTTTACCTGGATTCAGAGTTACCTGTCCGACAGAACACAGTGTGTTCAGTTGGATTCATTTGTGTCACAGACAACTGTGGTGGACAAGGAGGTTCCACAGGGCTCTATATTGAGCCCCACGCTGTTCAATCTTTATGTTGCCTCTTGGCCTCGATCATCAGAAATTACGGGTTTGAAACCATATCCTACGCAGCTGATAGTACACCTAGAGAACAACCCCGCAGTAACCAAAGCTAAGTTTATTACTTGTATGACTAGCATTGACAGCTGGATGAGGAAGAACTTCCTGCAACTTAACTCCTCTAAAACGAAGATTCTGTTGTTTGGCAAGGCAGAAGAGCTGTGCAGTGCTGACTGGTGGCCGACACATTTAGGAGAAGCACCTGCCCCTAGAGGGTAGGCTAAAAACCTAGTGGTCAGAATAGACCATAAGCTTTCAATGGAAGAAAACTCTCGTAGGTACCTGCTGCAGGACCTTGCGGTTACTCAGGAAGATCTTTCCCTGGATTCCATTGAACGCTTGAAAGACCCTCATTCAGTCGCTCCTTATCAGTCTTGACTATGGCAATTCCTTGTTGGTATGAATTAGGGAAGACCTGCTATCCAAGCTGCAGGTGGTGCAAAGTACCGCAGCCCGTCTTGCCCTGAACACACAAGCTCGAACCTCCTCCCTCCCTCTCCTGCGCCTATTACACTGGCTTCCTGTATGGAAACAAGCTATCTTCAAGCTACTCTGCCTGGTCTTTAAGTCCCTGCACGGCATGGGCCTGGCATATTTGACTAACAAAATTGAACGCTATCAACCTCGGCGACAACTTAGATCCAATAATTGCAGCCTGCTCTGTTGCAGGAACATTAGGAAAGTCGAAATGGGAGGTTGTGTGTTTTCTTACCTGGCCCCCAAACATTGGAACGAGCTCCCTGAACATATTTGTGCCTGCCCAAACTTACCACAATTTAAAAAGTTGTTCAAGACCTGACTATTCTAATCTATATATATAAAAAACAAAGTATGTCAGTTTGTCCTTTATTGCTTTACTACACCATTCATCCGATCGGCATGAAACTTTGGGAAGTTGTTGAGTACACTCCCGCGAAGGTTTCTGGCAAAAAAAAAAATAGTTAAATATCGGCCCCCAAGGCCCTCATAATCTTTCCAATAATGAACGTTTACAGTTTCCGGTGCGACTCGCTTTTGCAATGACCATCAACAAAGCACAAGGACAATCGCTGCAAGTGTGTGGACCAGATTTGGAGAATCCGTGCTTCTCACATAGACAACTGTATGTGGCCAGCTCACGCGTCGGAAAACCTTCTGATTTATTAGTCTACGCACCAGATGGAAAAACAAAAAATATTGTGTATCCACAAGCACTCGGATAAATAAACAGAATTAAAACAACACTTTGAAATGTTTTCCATATTAAAATGAATAAGTTTCAATAAAAATGACACAATGTAAATTGAATGTTATCATAACAAGTTTCCTTAAATTTCCTTTCTTCTGAGATCGCAGCAACGCGCGACGGGTAAGCTAGTGAATGAATATCGTATTCCTTTTACATTTTCCTCCTTCTCGGGCGCCAAGAGATCCACCTGGGGATGATTCGTGTGCCGTATAAATGAGTCAAATAAATAAATAAAATAGACAAATAGCAAGAAATACAGTGTAATCCTATTGAAGGAAAATAGTTATGCTCACTAACTCGTCAGTACACAACTTATAATCCCAGTCTTCGGGTGCTTGGACCAACACAGGGCAAGGTTCAAGTGGACACCATCAGCAGCACTGGGGTGGCCAGGTGCAGAGGTCAAAGGTGGTGCCCGGAGACCAATGTTAGTCTATGGAGACTGGGGTGATCAGAGATGCACTGTTTGCAGGTAAGTACCCGCAGTTTCCGGGCACAGGCCCCGGGGGTTTAAGCAAGCACCAAAGGGTGCCGGGGGCACAAAGCACCACCATGCTAATGCCAGCAGAGGCTGCAGGGTTTAATGTCCGCTTCAGCCACCCAATACAAGTGAAGGGGGGAATTCGGTTTCACAAAGAGGCTGCAGGCTTGTACCAGGTGGCTGGACAAAGGTGGCAAACGATTAGGCAGGTAAATTGGGATGTCGTTGGACATCTGAGCACCGTCAACTGAGCTCCACAAAGCCAGAGCACTGAGGATACAGGTGTGCCTTTATATGTCGGAAAATCTTCACCAGTCGCGTTCAGGGGAACCTTCGTGCTGAGGGTACAGGCTTCTGCATGGAGTCCAGGAGAGGTCACCCACTGATTATATTGAGATCAGGATCGATGGGTAGACTTCAGTGGGCCACTCGGTCAGTGAGCATTGTGAGAAAGTAGCCTGGCATATGATGTCCACTAGTTCTACTGGGCACCTTGCACCAGTCTAATCGACCCTTATTGATGGTGGTTGTAAAGTCAACCTTATAGAAAGCTATCCTGGTTGTAGCATGGACCAGCAGTCATTAAACTAAGACTTCAGAGAGCGTATTAAGCAAGTTGTTTTATCAATTATAATCCCTTGAGTACCAAATGAAAGGACACCACACAAGGTATATATCAAATATATATGCATTTATTCTAAACACAACCCCTCTGCACTCTTTATGAGGTCAGAGGTAAAAGTACAATACTATTACTCAATTAGCATACGATAAGTTGCACAGTATACATTATGCCCTATGGGCCTCACAAACCATGTACTAAAATAGTGGTATAAGAACCAGGTGAGAATTAGAAAGCAGGCCTGGGGCCTGTGGAATCGCTGGGGCTCCTCTAAACAACCAAAGGTTAGGAAGTAGGAGGCCCACGGGAGCCGCGTGCAGTGACTAAACACAGCCACGGGTTACCATCGACTTTCTATGGGAAACGAACAAGTTACAAATTTGCAATTTAAGGACACTTCTAAATAAACTACGATGGAACCCTTTTGGACTTGGACACTAGAATGGACAATACCCTTGAGACTACCAGAGTAGTCGTGTTACCTCACCCACGGAAACCGCGTGCATAGGTGTCTTATGGTGTCGGGTTTCGTCGTCTATTTCAATGGAGATCTGGAAGGTAGTGCTGCAGGCGACCAGAGGAAAAGTGTCCGGGTGGATCGAAGATCTGTAGAACCTGAAACCAGAACCCAGAAACCAATCTGGTATGTACCTAAAGTACATGGTATCAATTTAGAGAGAGAATAGCTGGGCTGTAAGCCTGATTAGCAGGTCCGCAGCCACACCAAAGTCCAAAAACCAGAGAATCACAGCAAAAAGTGGGGGTAACCATAGGAAGCAGACCCTACTCTCCTACAGGCATCGGGTGCAGAGTGGGTAGGGCTCACGAACCCAGAAGGCAAGGGAGTCCTTGGCGTTGGTTTCTTTGTTGGCAGGGCCGCTATGCTCTGAAGTTTTAGGTCTTTAGGGAAGGCAGGCAGTGTTTTCAGGGTTAGGAGGTAGCTGGGCCTGCAGGATGAGTCTCTTCTTCGAGCAGGTTTCTTCGAAGGCTGCAGACAGGCCGGTAGGGCTGGGGCCAAATCAGTTGTCATCTACTGCTGCCTGGCTCTTCAGTCCTTTAGGTCACCAGGAATCTGAGAATCAAGGTTCAGGGGTACCCCTAAATACTCCATTTAAGGGAAGCCTCTTCCCTAAATACTCAATTTAGGGACAGGTTGTAGCCAAGGGGATACCTACCTTTAAGCTGACTACACCCTTTGTGTGTCCCCTCCCCTTGGGGAGGAGGCATCCCCTTGTCCTATTGGCTTAAAATTCTTCAATCCAACATGGAGGATTTTAAAAGGAGGGAGGATCATTTCAGCTCGGGGCACCCTAGGGGTGGTCTTGGCTTAGAAGGGACACACTTTTCCTGCTTACTAATTTACCCACTGACTTTGCCGCAACAAGTGATGCTTGTTCAGGGTGGCGGGCATTTCCACCCTCTGGAAAGGCCCTGCTAGCATAACAAAGGGCAGGAAGCCTTTGAGTGCTGTTTCTGCTTGGGGGTGGATGAGAAGTACCTCCACCCCAAGCAGGCTGTGTTCCTGACCCACGGGAGTACAACTTTCTCCCCTCAGGGGGTCAGGAACATGTCTGGAAGTGGCAGCCTGGTAGAGACCAGTCAGCCACTCATCCAGTCAGCCACTCAATAGAGTTTGTCATTTTTTAGGGGGCATCTGTAAGATGCTATCTGAGTTCATTTTACAATAAATAAACACTGGCATCAGTGTGGGTTCATTATGCTGAGAAGTTTGATAGCAAACTTTCTAGCATTCGGTAAAGCTGTAATCTAGTTGTGGAGCTCGTAATGAAAAACTCCCAGCCCTTGTATTCAATATGGCTTCACTGCACTTACAGTGTCTGAGAATGGACGTAGACACTGTATGGGCATATTGCTTATGCAGCTATGTCCTCATCTGTGGTATAGTGCATCTTGCCTTAGGGTTGTGAGTTCTGCTAGAAGAGTGTTCTGCTAGAAGAGTGACTTACCTATGCCACAGGCAGTTGTTTGTAGGCATGGCAAACAGGGTTGTGTGCCACGTCAACTCTTCAGTTTTAGCTGCAGCACAAAACACACTCTGTAATGGCTTTGGGTGTGTGTTTGGTGAGGGGTGTCTGAGGGTGGCACAATACATGCTTCAGCCCTTAGAGACCTTCTCTGGTCACAAGGCCCTTGGTGCCAGTAGTACCTTTTACAAGGGACGTATATGTGTGCCAGTTGTGGAAACAAAGGTACAGCTGTGGGAAAGAACACAGGCATTGGAAACCTGCGTAGCAGGAGCCCAGTGCTTATTCAGTCAAATTTGCACCAGAGTTTGGCAAAATGGGGGTGAGGGAGGGGGTGTACTGCAACAGAAACCCACTTTCCAACCCTGTCTGACTCCGGACTCTGAGGTCATTCCCTGGAGCAGTTCCGATGTCTCAGGATATTGGGTCTCTGGCAAATAGCTACTTTACCTAGGTGTCACCCTCGAACTCTGCCACAATGTTTTGGATAGGACAGTGACCAAAGTGAACGAGCAGTTGAAGTCCTAGATTTACTGTTGTAGGGAAATGGGGTGTATTATATGGTGTGGTTGTGTGCCCTTACCATGTGATACACTTATCAACCCCTTTAGGTCCTGTAGGTTTTTCTGTAAAACCCTCAGCTCAACCTTGGGTAGTTGTGGCACTGAGATGGAAGGCTTACATAGAGAAACAAGTTTCTGATGGATACATCTGCCAGTGGATTCCTCACCTTGTGAATATTCCCCTGCGTCAGCAACATTCGGAAAATTCTTTTGTAGCTCTTCACGCCGACGTGGACGACGTCACAGAAGCACGGCATCGCGCGCGGCTCCGCTGACGTCACTGACTCCATAATAGGACTCCGCCGGCGTGATAACATCAGTTCCCTTTTTTCCGCGTCATCGACGCTAACGGTTTTTCTTGAGATCCCCAGTAGCTCATTTGTTACTTTGTTACTGTTGTCTTTTTCGAGTTAAATCTTGTTTCCTGTCGAAATGTCTTTGAGGAAATCTGGGTTCAAGCCTTGTGGGGAGTGCGGAAAGTTGATGTCCATTACGGACCTGCACGAAGTCTGCGTGTGGTGTTTGTCGTCGGACCACGACGTCTAAGGATGCCCCTGTTGTAAGAAGATGAACCCAAAGGCATTTCCAAAGAGAGGTGCGAAGCTGCTTGTTGCGAAGTTGAAGGGGAAGAAAGGTAGGAGACATTTGAGGTCCCCCTAGAGGTCGAGGTCGGCTTCGAGGTAGTCTTCAGGGCATGCTTCTCGGTCCAAGAATAAGCATGAGAAGAAGAAGAAGAAGCACGGGTCTCGACGTCATTCCGAGAGAGAGTCGGATCCGAAGTCTAAGTCTCCAAAACATCGACATTGGAAGGACTATGTGTCTCCTTCACCTATTGAACCAAATCCGGAAGGTGAGCATTCTGTTGTGGAGTCTCCAGAGCAGTCTCCGGCTCCGTCGTCGAATCATCCCCGACGTCAACGCACTCAACACCTCGAGAGGAGGAAGAAGCTCCATTGCCTGAAGGGTCTTCGACTCCAGCGCGTCATCCATCGTATCCGATTGACCCGATTCTGGCTGTTCCTTGACAGGAGCAGAATCTGGGTCCTTATCCACCCTTTCCAGGCCCGGGTCAAGACCCGACGCATTATCTGAATGCAATGTATGGGGTCTTTTCAAGAGCCATGTACTCCTCTGGAACACCATCTGGTCCCATGGGTCCAATGGCCTTCAAACTGGGCGTCCCTCAGTCATATGCACCGGCGCCGTTTATGCCGGCCACGCCGTCTTGGCATTTCTTGGCGCCGAGGTCATCGATACAGATTCCATCTTCACCGGCTCTTTTCCGGACTCGACCTCGTACGCCCCAGGCTGTTCCTTCGGATCCGAACACGGCGCAGGCTTCATCGGAGTATATTGTGGCTCCGTCGACGCCGATTCCGAGAATGAGATCTAGGCGGGAGGCACAATGGATGCTCGAGGAGCAAAGGTATCGTGCAGAGGAAATGGAGGAAGTAGATACTGATGATTTGTTTGATGAACTTAAAGAAGCAAGTGTTTGGAGTTATCTCCGGAATGGCAGCTTTCCTCGGCTCCTGATGTTCCATCAAAGGATGTAGCACCATATCACATGGTCATTGGAAAGTCTGCTGAACTCTTAGATTTGGAACTGCCAACTGCGGAGTTTAAATCAAACATTTTAACGGAGGTACTCCATTCTCCCTCTTCAGTGGTGGAGCTGATGCTACCTTTTAATGAGGTAATTACAGAGCCAGTTATGGAAGTGTGGCTAAAGCCTTTTTCGTCTCCTGCAGTTTCAAGGGCTGTTGCAAGGAGGTATATGGTGGCTCCTGGGGATCCAGACTTCTTGTCAACACCTCCGTCTCCTGAGAGTTTTAGTTCAGGCAGCCTGCTCCAAGAAATCAACTGGTGCCTTTCCTCATGTGTCTAGTAACAAGGAGTCTAAGAGACTGGACCAGTCAGCGAAGGTTTTCTCCTCGGCTAGCATGGCCTTCGAATCCACAAATGCCACATGCCTTTTTTGGGCGTTATATTCATGCTCTGATGGACTCTGCGAAGCAGTTGGTGCCAAAAATACCTGAGGAGGACAGGCAGAACTTCAGTCAAGTTCTTGCGGATACACAGCATGCTGCTCACCAGGTGATCCAGAGCGGTTTGGATACGGCTGACTCTGTGGCAAGGGTCATAAGGCCACTAGGAGGGCTGCTTGGCTGAAAACATCTGAATTTTCACCTAATGTGCAGGCTACTTTGATAGATCTTTCCAAACAGACCGGAACCATCAAAAGGAAGAAGGCGGATGCAGCCTTGGAAAGGTTCAAGGAGAGTAAGGCGACAGCTAGGTCTCTAGCCCTGCAATCCAGAGGTTCCTCGAATAAAAGATTCAGAGGTTTTCGAAGATCTTCCTTTCGCTCATACAAGCAGCAGCAGCAGCAGCAACGGAATTCCCTGTATAAATCTTACAGGGGCAGAAACAGGACTCGTTGTCGAGGTAGTCAGGCCTCCTCTTCCCACCCCTCTATTGCCACAGCAAAGCAGCCCTAGATCCCCCATTCCGGATCATGTTGGTCCTGTAGGGGGTCGGCTTACTCATTTTTTTACAGGATTGGGAATCGGTCACATCAGACCTTTGGGTTCTCAATCTTGTTGGAAATGGGTATGCTCTTCCCTTTTGGGGAATTTCCCCCAAATTACCCTGCTTGTCAAGGATTCTGCACGAAAGACAACCTACTTATCCTGCAGGAGGAAGTCATGACGTTACTGAGAAAAGGTGCGATAGAGGTGGTCCTGGAGCAAGAAAGGGGTCAGGGATGCTACTCCCGGTATTTCTTGATACCCAAGAAGGATGGCAGGCTTCGTCCAATCCTGGACCTTAGGATCTTGAACCTCTTTTTGAAACAGGAAAAGTTCAAGATGCTCACCCTTGTGCTGGTTCTTCAAGCGCTGCAGCAAAGGACTGGATGGTGTCGATCGACTTGCAGGATGCGTAATTCCACATCCCAATCCTGAAGTCGCACAGGAAGTATCTCTGTTTTACGTTCGGATCGCGAGTCTTCACCAAAGTGATGGCGGTAGTGGCAGCCCATCTCAGAAGGTCGGGGATACCAGTATGCCCTTATCTGGACGATTGGCTGATCAAAGCAGAATCTCCAGAGAAAGTGCTCCATCATCTGCAAGTCACAACTCAGTTGTTGTACAGATTGGGGTTTTTGATAAAGGTACCCAAATCTCACCTGGTGCCCTACCAGCGCAACCTGTTCATAGGTGCTGTACTGGATACAACTGTGTGTCGGGCATTTCCTCCTCCTCAAAGGATTTGCGACATACAGGAAATGATTCCTTTATTTTACAATGGAGCGTCGTTCGAGTCCTGAAGGTTCTTCGTCTGCTCGGTCTGATGGCTTCCTGCATTCTACTGGTCAACCATGCACGCTGGCAAATGAGGGCACTCCAGTGGTGCCTCCGCTTGCAGTGGTATCAACACAACGGAGATCTCATGGAGCCTGTGAGGATCTCAAGAGAAGCTGCAGCGGATCTGACTTGGTGGGGCGTGGAAGGCAATCTGTCTCATGAAAGCCTTTTCAACTGCCTCCGTCGGTGGCCACAGTGATAACTGATGCATCCACCCTAGGGTGGGGTGCTCATCTGGGGGATCTGGAGATCAAGGGTCTTTGGTCTCCAGCGGAAAGGTTACTCCACATCAACCTTCTGGAATTGCAGGCGATTCATTTGGCACTCAAGGCCTTCCTCCCTTCCCTTCACGGTCAGTTGGTTCAGGTCCTGACGGACAACACAACCGCGATGTGGTATGTCAACAAGCAGGGAGGAGTGGGATTGCAGTGTCTCTGCAGAGAGGCTCTGCGTCTTTGGTCCTGGGTTCAGGACCATCGGATTTGTCTGATGGCAAATCATCTGGCAGGAGTTCTGAACGTCCGTGCAGACAGTCTGTCAGCAGTTCTCAGCCGACCACAAGTGGAGGCTTCATTCAGAGGTAGTTAGTCACGTCTTTCGGACATGGGGGAACTCCTCAGGTGGACCTATTTGCACACACAAGAACGCTCACAGCCTGTCATAATGCAGTCTCCAGTATGCGATGAAGGGAGCTTTGGGGGACGTGTTTCAGTTGAGCTGGGGCTCACAACTCCTTTACGCTTTTCCTTCCATACCCTTGATTCCTCGGGTTCTGGGGAAGATTCGCCATGACCGGGCCCAAGTCATATTGATCGCCCCGGATTGGCCAAGAAGGGTGTGGTTCACAGATCTTCTCCACCTCCCTCTCACCCTCTCAGGGCAGACCTCCTCTCGCAGTCGCAGGGGCAGGTTCTACACCCCCACCTCCAGAGCTTACACCTTCATGACATTCTTCAGTTTGCACTCTTTGGCTCAGCAAGGTTTTGCTGTTGCGACAGTGAAAGCTTATCTTTCGGCTTTTTCGGCATTTCTTTGCTTGCCGGACCAGCCGTCCTTATTTAAGTCACCTGTAGTTTTAAGATTCTTAAAGGGTCTTGAAAATAAATTTCCTCCTACTCCTTTTATTGTGCCTCAATGGGACTTGAATCTTGTCCTTACTTTCTTAATGGGTTCACCTTTCAAGCCCTTGCATAGGTGTCCCTTGAGGTTATTATCTTTTAAAACGGTCTTTTTGATTGCGATTACCTCGGCAAGGAGGGTAAGTGAGCTTCAAGCTCTAAGTTCGAAACCCCCGTTCTTGACTATTCATGCTGAAAGAATGGAACTAGAACCAGGGCTGCTTTTCTGCCTAAGGTGGTAACTCCCTTCCATCTGGGGTAGTCCATTACCCTCCCTACCTTCTATCCTCCCGCTCACCCCTCCAAGGAGGAGGAGAGACTTCACCGTCTGGACCCTAAGAGGGCGGTGAGCTTTTACCAAGACAGAACCAGGCAGTTCAGAATTGATGACCAACTCTTCGTGGGTTTCGTTGGCTGCAGGAAAGGCAGAGCGGTGCACAAGCGCACGCTGTCTAGATGGATTGTCTTGTGTATCAAGATATGCTACTCCCTGGCCGGTAAGGAACCTCCAGAAGGTTTGAGAGCTCATTCTACTAGAGAAAAGTAATCTACATCTGCTTTGTTTTTATTGAGGTGTTCCTGTGGAGGACATTTGCAGCACGGCAACTTGGGCCTCCCTTCACACTTTCGCAAAGCATTGTTGTTTAGATGCAGAGGTGAGGAGGGATGGACACTTTGCTCGTTCCGTCCTTCAGGATTTCTTGGTATAGACGGGTGGACACTCTCCTCCGGTAGTGGGACTGCTGTGGGAATCTATTCACAAGGTGAGGAATCCACTGGCAGATGTATCCATCAGAAGAACAAGTTACTTACCTTCGGTAACGATTTTTCTGGTGGATACAGTGTGAAAAGTTGGCCTGATATATAGTGCTCACTATTCTAGTGATCACTTTGTATCATTCCAAACAACCCTTATTGATGATTGGTTGTAAGTCAACCTTATAGACCAGCTATCCTAGTAGCATGGACAAGAGCAGTCTTTAGGCTAACCTCTAGAGGGCGCGTTAAGCAAGCTGTTTTACCATCACATATACCCCTTGAACACCAAGTGAAAGGACACCACACAAGTTGTTATAAAAATAAAGCGTATTTATTAATAACAAGACTACCCTGAACTCTTTATGAGTCGGGGAGCTAAGCACAATACAAAACTCTTATGAAAATACTGTATGTTGCACAAATACCACAAATGCCCGAGGGGCACGAAAAACCATATACTCTAAAAATGGAATGCGAAATACTAGCATGTAAGTAACACGATCCAGGGGCTTCAGGACCGCTAGGACTACCTTACTGAACCTTAGGTTAGGAGCAGGGGGCCTAGGGAACCCGCGTGCAGAGTGTGAACTCTTACGCGGGATGCGGGACAAAGTCTATGGATGCTAGTAATTCTAAAGTTACTGTTTCCAGACGAATTCGACTAGGTAGACTAAAAACGAAAAAGGATCTGGACACTAGGATAGTGAACCTGTGCTGGAGCACCGAAATGCTCGGGTTACCTAGCCCAGGGGCTGCGGCTGCATAGGGTTCAAATGACGTCAGGAATCCTCGTTGTAGTCTATGGACCCTGAAAGAATATGTTGCTGGCAGGCGACCAGTGAAGATGTTCGGTGTGATCCAAGGCTGGATCCGTGAAGAAGACGACCTGAAAGCAGAGGGGACTCAGTTCTCAATCACTAGCCAGTGATTGTGTGGGCACCAGGATCGCACCGGATGAAGTCACCGCGATCAGGTGAGTGGGTGACGCTGGACTCTGCAGCAACACGGGCCAGGAGGCGTTGTCGGCGACCAGGCTGGGAGTGCGAGCTGTCCCACGATGGTGTCTGCTGTCGGCGATGCTGGATCCAGGGCTGGAGCAACAAGCCTTGGCAAAGGCAAGCCCACACGGTTGAATCAAAATGGCGTCTGGAGTGGACCAGGAGGGTCCAGGGCACTTCTTGTTGAACAAGGAGCAAGGGCCAGTCTAGGGGACCTAGACCAGCGGTGAAAACGTCGTGGTACATCGTCAGGAGGGCTACTAGTCGACGGGCAAGTGACCGGACAACGTGGCAAACAGCACGGCAGCAGAAGGGCCCCACGCAGATCTCGTGGACGCTGGGGGGCTGGACTTCGGTGCTGGAGCTGCTCAGGGTTGGGGCTTCTCAAACCCCAGTGCACCCACTCGAGGATCCCTCGGCGGTCGTGCTGGTTAAGCGCTGTGCCGGTCTTGAAGATAGCTGGTCCCTCGGGTCTCGTCGCACCCACTAATCTCTGCTGGGCTGATGATGCAGGTAGAGGTCAGAGATGGCAGGGAATCCGGGTCTCGTCGAGCTGGAGGATCCGGAGGATGGACGTGCAGCAAACCGCAAGCGCTTAGATGGTGCCTGCTGGTGCAGGGTGGCTACTCCTTAGCCACAAGGGAGAGTCTTCAGGGAATGGAAAGTAGTTCAAGTTTCAAGATTATCCAATTTGGGAAGGGTGCCCGCTCCTACCTTTATCCTAAGAAAAGGGGCTGGCACGCGACTAGGTCCTGCCCATGGGTGGGACCAGGAGGGGGGTGGTTACACCCCTCTCCTTTGTCCGGTCTCTCCCCAGCTCAGGGGCTGGTGTGCACCTGGAACTGATTTGAGGCGGCATATGCACAGTGAGCACCAGGGTGCCACTTGCAGTCACCTTCCTCTCAGCCCTGCCTACCTGGGATACACAAAATCCTGTCTGGGATGGTGCTGGCACCGCCCCTGACAGGAAATCCTTTGTCCAGGCCTCCCTTGCTGGAAGGACTCCCAGCAGCAGGAGGTCAGACTCGTGTCTCGGTGGCAGCATCCATTTTGTGGAGCTGAGGGTATGTTTAACTTTAACCGGGGTTACAGCTACCAACATGTCGTCTCCCTCTAAAGTGGTGGAATGCTACCCCCGTCGCCAGAACTGGCGAGGGGGTAGTATTCCAAAGCGTATGACACCTTACACGACATGTTTAGATAATGTCAGACCAAAGTTACCATAACCGCGAGGATTATAAGGCACTTAAAAGTATATGGTCTGACGCTATCATGGAAACGGTTAAGGGATAGATCCCGAAGGCCGCAGACAGGCTCAGCTCATTCAAGAGCACCAACTCACACGATTCCAAGCACTCTGCCTTCAGGATTGTTAAGGCCTGCCATAGGAGTGACTGATAGAAGATCTGTGTGCCCATTTAGGTTTAGATATAGGTATACTATATCTAAAGCAGGGGTGATTACACCACCTTACCCCAGCTGTCAAGCAGCCAGTTGTCTGTTTTGGATGGCCAGCCAGGGGTGGCATAATACATGCTGCAGCCCCTGGTAGGCCCTTTGTGCACCTATGCCCTGGGTACCTAAGGTACACTGTACAGGGGCTGATAAGGTGACTCCGTATCCAATTAGATATGTACCTAGGGTACATGGAATCCATTTTACAGAGAGAGCAGTGGGCCTGGGGTCCTGAATAGCAGGGCCCCAGGTCAACTAAGTCGAAAAACCAGCAAAACACCAGGCAAAAAGTTGGGGGCAACCATAGTCAGATATCCACCTTCCTACATACAGTATCTGCCTGCCTGTGGATTCCTCACATGCCCACCCGCTTCCCCTTTGTCCACCCGTGTATACCTGCATTTATGGCAACGTTTTTATGTATATATGTTGCTTTTAAAGGAAGTGGATTATTCCATTTGCTTTCCTAAATTGTCTTCATACTGTGTGTGTTACCTTGGTTATTTTGTACTGTGTACACAGTGTATATATATATCTACTGTTATCGGTCCATCCGTGTGCCTCGAGGGAGCGTAAAAAAGGGCGGAACTGATGTCATCACGCCGACTGAGTCCTATTATGGACTCAGTGACGTCAGCGGAGCCGCACGGGATGCCGTGCTTCTGTGACGTCGTCGGCGTTAGGAGCTACCAAAGAATTTTCTAAATGTTGGTGACGCCGGGGGGATATTCACAAGGTGAGGAATACACAGGCAGATCCACCAGAAAAAGCGTTACGGAAGGTAAGTAACTTGTTCGTTAGGCATTCGGAAATCTACCTCAATGTATAAAAATGGGTTGTATAAGAGTTTAGACACTAGAACTAAATAGATGCACCAATAGATTTTACAAGCAATAATACATCTGTACAGTTTCACTGAACCAAAAATTAGCCTTGACAGAGTCAACTAATTGTACACTTTGAAATCTTTTCATGGAAAACGTGGGTTAGTGTCAATGCAGTCGGTTAGAAGTACTTGGGACAACCAACTCCAACACTAGATGGTGATCTATGCAAAGCATGGGATTCTACAGCTCTACATGACCAGAACGGATGCACACTGGGTAAGTAGCATTTTCCTTCCACAACCAGTTTTTTTACTGGCTCCGTATTCTGGCGCGTAAAAGTTTCAGAGCAGAAAACTGACATCAGAGCGCTGGATGGGACTTCTATGGCTCCACTGACATCCTATTGTAAAATTATGTCACTACGGAGCCGCACGATGCCGAGCCCCGGCGCGCAGAGGTACTTCTGAAAAATCTCCAGATTGGCGCCTGGGGGAAATTCAAAGTTAATGAGTCTGCGGCGAGACTGTGTCTCTACCAGTTATAGCCCTACCGAAAGTAAGTCAATTTTCCGATTACAACATGTTTGATATCAAACATGCCCAGGTTTGGCGCAGCCAATATATAGTTAGCCATCACAAATGACGCATGGCCACTATATGTATCAAAATGGCTCCACTTCACTTACAAAGCCTGGAGAATTGACTCCGGGGTTTGTAGTGGGTGTCCTGCTCGTGCACTTATAACCTAGCACCCTGCCTTCAGAATTGAAAGGTCTACCTTAGGGGTGACTTATAGGTTTTAAGTGCAGTGACCTTAGATATAAGAACACATATATCTGTCATAAGTGGTGCTAGGATCAACTTACATAGGCTACAATGGCAGGCCTGTAGTCACTCTTATGGGTGGCATACTACATTCTGCAGCACATGGGAGACCTCTGGTGTACCTTTGCCCTGGGTACCCTAGTACCATATACTAGTGACTTAAGAAGGTACAGTAAAGTAGAGGTATCCCTTGGTAAGTTTCTTAACAAATCAAGCCCACATTTTGATATTGGACATTTACACTAAACAAAATATAACAAAGACGTATATGTAAAAACAGCTTTTCAAATTTATTATTTTGTTAAAAACATAGAAGAATCACATGATAAAAGCATATATAAAAAATACAATTTAACTTCACACAAGGTTTGTCAACATAAAATACTACTTATACGAATATACTAAACAATGCCCTAAAATTCATCAATGGAACACACAGTACAGGGGAGAGACAAAAAGTTGGGACAGTATCATTTGTCATTGGAATTTAGCACATCGAGTATTGTGATCTCCAAACACCAGTCCTGGGCACTTTCAATTTTTGTGGCCTGCAGGTTTGGCACGGTTACCCGATTGAGCAAATTTATGTAGCGGCGACGCGTTTCGATGGCATAGGATTTAAATTTGCACCATCTTTTTCAAGACTGTTTTTTTATGTCTCTCTTGTTCGACGGCACTGGTTGGTTGCCTTGTGGTTTTAGAACTCCTGCAGGTAAACATATTGCTGTCAGTGTTTGTTTTTATTATAAAAATCACCACAACATTGTTAAACCTCACATTGCATCTTGTATTGGCTGCCTTATATTTCGAATAAACCCAATCTGGAGCTGTTTGGTATTGGCCATGGTTTTCCATATTTACTCCAGTTGTACTTTCCTTTTGAGAACAAATGAACTTCACATATGGTTTAGCTTTCCATACATTCTCTACTCTTACATCTTTAATTTAAAAGAAACCTATCTATTGTGCGTTGCATATTGTTGAGACCCAACGGATAACAACAATTTTTTTCCGGTCCATCAATACAATCCAGCTTGAGCCACATTTTGCTTCATCAGCATGTAACTATCAATAAACCATCATTTAATCACCATTTATATGTCCAGTATTATTATGTGGGCTTTTAAGGGTTTATATTCCCATTAAACTAGGGAGACCACAAAGTCGCTTGCTTCTTTTTTTTACCATTGCGACTGACCTGCCCCCCCTAAGGACCTAATAAGATCATAAATTGTGGCTATGGGATGTTTTTTTACCTTTATATCATGATTGTTGTAGGGTTCTTCTCAATATTAAGCATCCTCATCGGGGACTCTAAAGGGTGGTTTGAAAAATAAATTATTTTTCCCTTTTTTTATTATTATATATAAGGGTTTAGACATTTTTTTAGCCGCACTTGTGCTAACTTATTGTGCGTATATCTTTATATATATATATTAAAAAAAAAACACATCTCTTATTTAATGTATTAATTACCTGAATTTTAGATATGGTCTATTTGTGTCGATTCCTCATGGGCCACTTTGTTGACCTTTCGCACGAGTGAGATGGATTAAAATCTATTTAGAGAAAAATGTTTTTCTTTTTTACCAATCTGATTATACTTAGGTATTTAATTACTCAATAGCTCACATTTGATTTGGTTAGGCGTTGGGCAGTTATTTGCGGTTACCTGTTGAGTAGATTGTTCCTCATTGGGTTTTTTTCGCCCTCTGGTTGTTGCACTACTGCTAACCCTTCTTTGGTCCCGTTTTATATCCGTATTAGATTATATCTACAAGAGATTAGTATAGTTTTGGCATTTCTTTAGGCGTTATTCGTTAGTTTAGACTAGTTCTATCATTGTATTTACAATTAACCCACCTTGTTGCACAATTTAGGCGTCTTGGCGGAGTGGACAGTTGGGGCTGTAAAGTTGCAAGTTGCCTGCATGGAGTGCAAAAAGAAGAAAGAAACAAGGGGCTAAATTAGAGCCTAATGTTTCTAATTTTAATTTTAAAGAAGGTTCCTCATAAAAGGCTAGAGGACATTGGGGCTTCGAGGTCTCTTACCGGTTCCGTTTAATTTCATCGACTGGTCCACTCCCGTCCACATTCCTTCGTGTTTCCTGTGGTTTCCGAGAAAAGGCACTAGTTCCCTCCTGCCTCAACTAGGTCTTTTTATACTTAGCGGGTAGTTTATTAAGGGCGGTTCTATTGTTACCACCTGGTTTTTGTTAGTATCTCGCCGGTGTACCGCGTTAAGGGTTTGTTTTGCGTTTCATGCCTCGTTGTCATTTCGTGTGCGTTGTACGTCCTACTTACCAAGGGATACCTCTACTTTACTGTTGACAAGTACCCTATTCCCCTGGTCACGGGGGTCTCTCTCTTTCCAATTTTACACTTAAGAAGGTACACCAGTAGCCAGTTGGGAAGGTACTAAAGTTCTTAACACTGTCAAATTTTGGTAGAAAGCACAGTGACGGATGTCCTGATTAGCAGGGTCCCAGTCAGACTTGTCAGAAAGCAGAGGAACATCAGCAAAAAGTAGGGGGTAACCATGAAAGAAGATACTACTTTCCTACAGGTATTGAAGTAAACCGGGCGGACTGGAGTCTTCGGCCCTTCCGGGAGGCTATGCACTTCTGGAACTGGCTGAATCGTCAGAGCATTTCCCTGGTTGTGTACCACCTGGCAGGATCCTTAAACACCAAACTCAGCCTGCGATGCATAGAGGCGTACATGTGGCACAAGACGACTTTTAAAAATGCGTAGAGCCCTGGCTTTATCTCTTCTCTACTGCAGAGAACATGGCAGCACTTTTCCTCACTCGAGTCCTGCATGTGGCTAGCTCTTGCGGATGCATTCTGCCTAGAATGGAGCTTTGGAGTCTTGTTTGCCTTCCCACTGCTACTTCTCTAGCCCTGAGTTCTGAGAAGATCAGGAACCTCGAGCCCCAAGTCATCCTAGTGGTTGCGGAATGGGCCAGGGATGCGTTACCCTGAACTTCTGTGCATGAGCATTTGTCCTCCAATCAGGCTGTGCTTCGGGAGGATGTATTGCTCCCAGGCCTGCTTAAATCTACATGTCGATGCAACGGTTAACTACATATGATCTTTCTGCTGAAGTAGTGTATATCATCCTTGCAGCCAGGCTTCCTTCGGCAAAGTCTGTATATGCCAGAGGCTGAAACAATTTTGAAGCTTGGTGTGGCATCTATAATACGGACCTGTTGCAGGTAGGCTAGACTGTATGATTTATTGTTTCTTTTGTCTTTATCCCATCAAGTACTTGCAGTGGGCACTGTTAAAGGTTATTTGCCGATGCCAGAGGTGACTGGCATGGTGTTTCTCATCCAAAGGGTGGCATTGACGCGCCCAAGTTGGTCCGCCACCTTCACGCAACTAACTCCCCTGTGGCATGGCAATGGTTAAGGGAGGTATCTGAAAGAAACCTGTTCGTGTTAGATTCCTTACCTTAGAATATCACCAGGTGCCAGACTGGCACCAGAAAGTTTTCGTCAGCAGTACCCCTGCGCGTCGGTAGGCGTCATCTGCGGCTCTGCGTCCGTCGTCAGCGTCGTGATCGGCAGAATGACGTCGTCTGAGTACTTAGACACCGCCCTCGCGCGCTGACGTCAGTTCTTTTTTCCACGCCAGCAAGCGCAGATCCGGGAAGAGCGTACCCTTAGTCATTTTTTGACTAACTTTTTGGACATTTTTTACTATCTTTTTTGAGTCGACTTTGACTCCTGGTGCCGGTAGGGATGCCTGGGTTCAAGCCGTGTGACGCCTGTCACCGACTGATATCAGTTACTGACCCCCACCGTCGGTGTCTCTACTGTTTGGGGGCCGACCACGATGACAAGTCGTGCCCCGACTGCCAGGCCTTGATGTTGAAGGCAAGGCGGGAGCGTTCCTTTAAGCTCCTCGAACTCTGCACCGCTCTAGGTCCCGGTCGAGTAGGAAGACGAGGGACCGGTCGCGGAGCAGCAGTCACCATCGATCGTCTGGGTCCAAGTCCTCGCACGTGGGTAAGTCGAGGCATGGCAAAAAGAAGTCGAAGAGACTCCATCGTTCTTCGGCCTCTCCTCGCAGATTGCGCGACTCGGCTGAGGGTTGAGGTGGCGCCGGCAGAGCCCGCGCAGTCTCATCCAGCCCCACACTCTCCGGTCCCTGGGCTCAATAAGACTCCGGGGCAGATTCGAAGCCTTCCTCGTGGTCATGAGGACTCTTTCCGCCGTCGAGACCCGCCGGCACGCCTTTGGGCCCTGCGGGTCCAACTGGGGGAGCCCTGTGTCGCCAGGGGCTTCGGTCCCGACGTCGCAGGACCCCGTGGGATCAAGGCCGGGTTCCTGGTCGACGCTAGTTGACCTTACGACTCCTCCGCTGCCGCCGACGCCCTCGGTGCCACCTCTGGTGCCGTCCTCGGACAACGCCGTCCCCCGGCTTCAGCCCCGTCCCGGGCACGGCGTCAAAGCGGCACCGCTCGGCGCCGTCTCTGACGCAGACTGGTTAGCTTTTCACCTATAACACGGATGAAGGGGAGGACTGGGATGGATCTGAGGACTCTCTGGCACAGCAGTGCTAGTTAACTCAGGACTGGGCAGATGAGCTAGGGGAGGCCAGTGGTCTCGATACTTCGCCTGACACTGTTTTCTCTCTCCTTCCGTGGCTACGGAGGAGGGAGCAACTTATGTTGAGGTGCTGTGCAAGGCGGCCAAGGCCTTGAGCCTTGAGCTTCCTGCAGCGGCCGTGAGGACTAACCTCCTCACCGAGGTGCTTCAACTTCCAGTAAGCTCTTTGGAGCCTCTGCTGCAGTTCAATGTGGCCCTTACTGACGTTATGATGGACACTTGGTCCAAGCCCACCACAGTCCCTCCTGTGGATCGGAACGTGGCCTGGCGCCACCGCCCTGCTCCGGGCAACCCCTGCTTTCTATCCAGCCGCCCCACCCCTGAGAGTCTGGTTATCCAGGCCTCCACACCCCAAACCGCATTCCAGACTCCACCCCCGGACCGGGAATCCAAAAGGCTGGAACAGTTTGACAAGAAACTGTTTTCCTCTGGCAGTCTAGGGTTGCGGTCCATTAATACTGCATGTCTTTTGTGCCGTTACACCCACTCTCTGTGGGATACGTTGGCGGACGTGCTGCCCCAGTGTCCTGAGGAGGCCAAGACACGGCTCGCACCGACTCTTGCTGAAGGGCGGAATGCAGCACGGTACTCCATTAGATGTGGACTTCACACCGCGGACTCGCTTGGCAGAGTGATTGCAACGACGGTGGCAATTCTTCGTCATGCCAGGCTGAGGTCCACCAACTTTTCAGGGAATGTCCAGAGCACTCTCATGGACATGCCCTTTGATGGCCATCGCCTCTTTGGCGACAAAGCAGATAGCGCGCTCGAGCGCTTTAAGGACTCCAGGGCTACGGCCAAGTCCTTGGGCCTGTCGGCCCAGTGCCAGCAAACTTCTGCTTTTCACTCCTTTCATGGCCACGAAAGGGGCACCCCCACACATTCTCCATCCACATGACGCAGAATCAACCTCAACGAGGTCGCAGACCTGTATTCGGCCGTGTCGGAGCAGGGGGCAGTGAGCCAGTCAGACAACATCTGCTGCCGCAGCATCTGCCTCAAAGCCTTCCTAGTCCGAGCTTTTAGGCCCATTCCACTCCAGTGGGAGGCAGAGTTCGCCATCACCTGCTCCATTGGCGTACCATAACTTCAGACAGGTGGGTGCTGCAAATCGTCCGAAGGGGCTACTCCCTCCCCTTCGAGACGACCCCTCTAGCCATGCCACCGTAGTACCACCGCATGTCGGGGGATCACTTGCAACTTCTGCAGGAGTAAGATACGGCCCTCTTGGCCAAGGGGGCCATTGAGCGCGATCTGGCCCAGAAGTAGGGCGGGGGTGTTACTCTCACTACTTTCTGGTTCCCAAGAAGGGCAAAGGGTGCCTGCGCCCGATCTTGGACCTCAGGAGCGTCAACGGTTTCCGCGGAAAGGAGAAGTTCAAGATGCTGACGTTAACTCCGGTTCTGGCTGCCCAGACCCTGGAGACTGGATGGTAGCGTTAGACTTGCAGGATGCTGATTTCCATATTCCCGTCCTGCCTCTTATTGGCATTGCCTACGGTTCACGGTAGGCCACGAGCACTTTCAGTTCACCGTGCTCCCCTTCGGCCTCACCAGTGCCCCTCGGGTGTTTACGAAAGTGATGGCGGTGGTCGCAGCTCATCTGCGCAGATCAGGGGTTAGTCTTCCCCTATCCTGAAGACTGGTTGTTGAAGGCGGGCTCGACCCAAACAGTCGTCTCCCACCTCCAGACTATAGCCGACCTCCTGCATTCGCTGGGATTCTCCAGCAACGTGCCGAAGTCGCACCTGAGTCCCTTCCAGAAGCTCCTCTTCATCGGTGCAGTTCTGGACTCGGCGCAGTTTCGGGGTTATCCTCCCAAGCAGCGGGTTCGGGATATTGAGGCTCTGATTCTGATCTTTCAGCATTTATCCCGAGTTTCGGTCAGGTTGACCCTATGGCTTCTGGGACTGATGGCCTCCTGCATCCTGCTGGTACATTACGCCAGGTGGCGGAAGTGGGCTCTGCAATGAGACCTGAAGTTCCAGTGCGCACAGCATCAGGGCAACCTGTCAGACTTCGTCCTGAACTTGGAGGGCACTGCGAGACAGTTACAGTGGTAGCTCACGGACCACAATTGGGCCAGTGGCAGATCCCTCTCCCTTCCCCAACCGGAGCACACAGTGTTGACGGATGCGTCCCAACTGTGTTGGGGTGGACACATTGGAGAGGCCTCTGATCTCCTGCGGAGTCCCGGCTCCACATCAACCTTCTGGAGCTGCGGGCGATCCGGTTTGCACTGAAAGCATTCCTTCCATCTGTCCGGGGAAGTGTGGTGCAGGTGTTCACGGACAACACAACCGCCATGTGGTATTGCAACAAACAGGGAGGGGTTTGGTGGTGGACCCTATGTCAAGAGGCTCTGCACCTCTGGACATGGCTGGAACACCAGGGCATCATCCTGGTTGTTCAACACCTGGCAGGTTTCCTGAATGCCAGGGCGGACAAACTCAGCCTCCTGTGCATGATGGATCATGAACGGTGTCTGAACTCCGACGTGGCGCAAGGTCTCGCCACCTTAGAGAACGCGCAATGTCATCAGTTCTGCGCGTTGGAACGCTTTTCGCCGCGAGTTGATTTGCGTCTGGTATACACATTTCCGCCTATACCACTTCTGCCCTGAGTGCTGAAGAACATCAGGCGTGACCTGGCCCAAGTCATCCTTGTGGCTCTGGATTGGGCACGAAGATACTGGTATCCGAGCTAGTCAGTCTGTCTATCGATCCCCCGATTCGACTGCCTCTTCAGGAGGATCTTCTGTCGCAGCAAAAGGGGAGGGTCCTCCACAAATACCTGTGCAGCCTCCACCTACATGTGTGGAGATTGAGCGGCAACAGTTGATGCCATTTGACTTGCCTCCTTAAGTCTGTGATGTCATTCTGGCAGCCAGGCGTCCCTCCACAAAAATGGTATACACCTGCAGGTGGAACACATTTGTGGCATGGTGCACAGCAAAGGCTGTGGATCCCCTCTGCTCTGGGCACTATCAAGGGATTTCTTTCAGCTGTTTCAGCCTTCTTGTGGCTTCCTGATCAGCCTTCTCTTTTCATGTCCCCTGTTGTAAATAGATTCTTGAAAGGCATTACTCACATGTTTCCTCCTTTTCCCTTTGTATTGTCTCAGTGGGACTTGAATCTGGTGTTAACCTATCTGATGTGTGATCCCTTTGAGCCTCTCTATAACTGCCCTCTTCGTCTTCTGACTCTCAAGACTGCTTTCCTGGTTGCCATCACCTCTGCCAGAAGAGTGAGTGAGCTCCAGGCTCTTTCTTCTAAGCCTCCTTTCTACTCTGTTCATCCGGACAAAGTTGTTCTGAGGACTCGCCTTCTTTTCTACCCAAGGTGGTTACTGCCTTTCACATCTGTCAACCATTACCTTGCCCACCTTCTTCCGCCTCCCTCGAAAGAGGAAGAGAGGTTTCACCGTCTGGACCCAAAACGTGCGCTCTTTTTACCTGAACCGCACACAACAGTTCTAAGTGGATGACCAGCTCTTTGTTGGCTACGAGGGCGCTAAGAAGGGACGGGCAGTGCACAAGCGGACTATCTCTCTTGGGTCATTTTGTGCATCAAGATCTGTTATTCCTTGGCTAAAAAGGAACCTCCTGTGGGGCTGCGCGCCCATTCCACTCGGGCCACGGTGGCTACTCTACTGCCTTAGGACGCGGAGTCCCCTTCCAGGACATTTAACAGGCAGCTGCGTGGGCCTTGCTGCATACGTTTGTCCAGCATTACTGCCTGGACAGTCAAGTCCGGAGAGATGGCTTCTTTGGCCGTTCTGTTCTCCAGGACTTTCTGTTGTGATTTTGGTTTGCCCGGGTTGGTATTGCTGGGGTATCTATTCTAAGGTAAGGAATCTAACACTAACGTGTTTCTTTCAGATGCACAAGTCACTTACCTTCGGTAACAATTGATCTGTAAGAAACATTCGTTGGTGTTAGATTCCTTACCGCCCCACCCATTCCTTCCTGTTCTGCAAGACAATATCTAGGGTTAAGGACTTTACCTTTTAGGGCCCTAGTTTCACGCCACCAGTGTTGGTTTCTTGCATGGCTCTGTGTTCCTGGTGCGGAAAGCTATGTACAGAACTGACGTCAGCTCACGAGGACGTCGTCTAAGTACTCTGACGTCATTCCTGCGATCACGACGCGGAGCCGCTGACGGCTCCTACCGACGCGCAGGGGTAGTGCTGACGAAAAATTTCCGGATGCAGTCTGACACCTGGGGATATTCTAAGGTAAGGAATCTAACACTAACTAATGTTTCTTACAGATATATCGTTATCCAGTTTTATGGATGTCTTTCATAGATTCACATGCCTGAATCATTCTCCAATACATAGAAAAGTAATGTCCTATAGACATATATAGAGAGAAGTAGGCCTAAGGGCCTCACCTTAGTAGCCTATCTATGTCCTTTTGTAAAAAGGACCAAACTCTAGAAGAGGGCCAATCAGCTAACGCCTCCCTCTAGAACCTTCCTGTCAGGAGCCTCTGTCTCTCATATTTTCTACCGCACGTTATGCTAAGGAAGTCTCCACCTGAGTTCTCCTCAGGTTTCCTTATTCTAGCTTATTTCTTCACAGATTTGGATTTCTTTACTTCAAGACTGATTATGGCTGATCCTCAGAAGAAGGGTCTCTTCAGAGCATATACTACTTGTGTAAAAAAGAGGTTACTTGTTAAAGACCAGCACAAGACATGCTTATATTGCCTGTAACCGGACCATTCACCAAAGGACTGCAAAATTTGTAGAACTTTTTCTACAAAAACGCTAAAAGACAGAGAAGGACGCCTTTTACTCTGGCTTAACAGTCTCAAGACCAGAGACAATCTGGAATCTTCAGAGGAAGGTGAGTTTTCTTCAGTTTCCTCAAAGCTGTCTTTAAAAAGGCCATGGGTGGCTTCTCCTCTCCCTACAGACGCTCCTCCAAAAAAGGCTGCAAAAAAGGCTCCAAAGAAGGCTGCAAAAAAGTCTTCAGAGGCCAAGTCAGCAGCGTCTGACAAGGAGGTTCACACCTTCAAAAGCCTGCGCCGTCGTCGACGCCCTCATCGACGCAAGAGAAGGCTGTGTCTCCCGTCTACGTCTCGACGACGACAGCATCGTCGGCGTTTTCTTCATCGACGACGACTACACCATCATCAACGGCGGGTAAGCCTTTGTCGTCGATTATTATCATAAAGAAATCGTCATCGACAACTACAGCGTCGACGTCAGTGTCGACAACGAGGCCAGCGCCGTCGACGTCTTTGCCGTCAACGAGATCATCATCGTCGAAGAGTTTACCGTCGACGAAAGAATCGACGACGAAGAAGGCACCGTCGACAGTAGCACAGTCGACGAGGGTATCGTCGACTAAGTCATCGTCGACGAAGGCATCGACGACTAAGGCAACGACAATGGACATACCTTCGCCAGCCACATCGTCGACGAAGACATCATCGACACCTCAATGGAAGCAGTCAACGACGATTCCACCGTCGATGAGACAGACACAAGAACTACAATCCGTAGACGATAGGTCGTCCAGGATCCTGCCGTCGACGAGCCCTTCAATGACAGCTGAGGCTGAGTTACAACCCGCTTCTCTAAGGGTAAAGAGCTCAAAAAAGGCGATTACACCAGAGTTAACGTCCCCAAGTAGTGTGCAAGGATTGCCTCCAGCTTGTCTCCTACAAGATGAGGAGTCGGATGAGGAAGATAGCACACAGGCTTCAAGTCCATCTCATCTAGTGGTCAAATGCCAAATCACTGATGATGATGATGATGATAATGCTGAAATTACCCAAGAGCATAATGTTCAGACACAGGTTCAGACTCAAATTACGCCCATGGTATGGCTACCAGCGTCTATAGTGTCTGATTTGAGATTTTTAATACAGGACTATAAATAAGGGTTCCCGGAGTCCTCTGCTCCTCTAGCAGCTAGAAATGCTCCTCCAGCAGCTGGGACGGCTACGACTCCACAGCCCGGACCACCGGCATTGGTGCTCTGTCAGGAAAGGGAACAGATACAAGATCCTCCATCATCTGACGATGAGGGAGAACAACAGGAAGACGGTGAGGTCCAAGATGACCATTCCAATCATGATGACTGAGATGATTACATCATTTCTTCTCCAGCGTCCCCGGAGCCCGCTCCTTCAGATTCACCACCTGCAGACATAGGAGAGTTCCACAATCTGGTGGAGAGAGCGGCCAAAAGGTTCCACATAACAATGGAGTCTCAAGAAAATGACTGTTTCCTTTATGATTTTAAGGAACCACTTAAGAAAACAACCAGATCAATTCCTATTATTGACTATATATGGGAACAGGGTCTGCAGTTGATGCACACTCCAGCCTCGGTTTCGGCAGTGGTTCCAAGACTGGACAAAAAATACAAGGCACCAGCCTGCCTTACAGGACATCCCAAGGCAGACTCTGTGGTTACACAGGCAGCGCAGAAAAATTCCAGGAATCCCTCTTCTCCGTTAACAGCTCCACCAGACAAGGAGGGCAGGAAGCTGGACAATATCGCAAAGCGTTTTTCAACCACATCGGCAATGACCGTAAAGGCGGCAAATTCTATTGCGCTTCTCGGAAGGTATAATAGGCAGTTGTGGGCAGACATTTCTCCGTATTTATCTGAAATGCCCGACTCCACAAAAGAGGAAGTTCCATCTCTACTTCTAGAGGGTCAAACGTCGGCCTCTCAATTGATCGACTGTGCTCTGGATGTAGCAATGACTGGATTCAGACAGCTAGCAGGGGCAGCTGTATTGCGAATGCAGGGATGGCTCAAGGCTACCTCATTCCGACAGGAGGTACAATCTAAAGTCCTGGACATGCCATACAATGGACAACACCTGTTTGGAGCCAAGATCGATGAAGCGCTATAAACATAAAAAAGGACACGGACACAGCGAGAACTCTTGGCACGCTACAATTTAGAACCCAGTCCTTTTGAGGGAACAGAGGCAGAGGACAATCCTCTTACAAAAGCAATTATCAAAATAGATCGTCATATTCTTACAACCAAGGCAAGTCACAATACCAACCTCGCCAACAACAAGGCAGACAGTCCTCTTTTGGAAAGTCCAACTTTAGGGCGAAAAACCAACGGAAGACCACTGGCGGACGCCAATGACCTATTCCTACAGCCAGTCCATCCCTCATCTCCTTCTTTGAAAATTGGAGGGAAACTGACCCAATTCCTCAACAATTGGAGGAGAATAACAACGGACCGGTGGGTCCTTCAATTGATTCAATTTGGCCATTCTATAGAATTCGAAAATATCCCTCCGACAACCCCTCCTCGCCCAATGCATCACAAAAACCTGTGATTGCTTCAAGAAATCTCAATTATGCTACAAAAACGGGCAATAGAGCGAGTACCGTCAGCTCACAAGGGGAGAGGATTTTACTCCCGCTTCTTCCTGATTCAAAATAAGGAGAAGAAATAGAGGCCCATTCTAGACCTCAGGGCGCTCAATGCATTCTTAAAGAGGCAATCGTTTCGCATGATCACGATTCAGGAGATCTTGGGTCTCTTAGATGGGGGAGATTTCATGACGTCTTTGGACCTGCAAGACGCATGCTTTCACGTCCCAGTCCACAAAAATCACAGGAAATTCCTAAGATTTGCAGTGGCGGGCCAGCACTATCAGTTCTGTGTCCTCCCTTTTGGCCTCAAGTCTGCGCCCCGAATCTTCACCAAGTGTCTCTCCCTGGTGGCAGCATTCCTCAGGCAGCATGGACATCAAGTCTTCCCATATTTGGACGACTGGCTGGTGAAGGCACCATCCTTGTCAGGCGCGACCAAATCCTCCAACGACTATCTAAATCTCTTCAAGCACTTGGGTCTTACACTCAATCAAGAAAAATCCACCTTACATCCCTCTCGAGTCATTACCTTCCTCTGAGCAACACTGAATATAAAAGCTGCAAAGGCATTCCCATCTCAGGAGGGAAAACGCAAGCTCGTTTCTCTGGCCGCATCAGTGGCTTCGGAGAAAACTTTACCAGTCCGTACCTTCAAATCCCTCTTGGAAATGATGTCCTCGTGCATCCTGCTCATACCGCACTGTCGCCTCCGGATGCGTCCGCTCCAAGAGGCTTTGTCCAAACAGTGGGCGCAGTGCACAGGATCGTTCGAAGACCGCATAACGATCACAATACAAATCACCAAGGCATTTCAGTGGTGGAGGTTGCTCAAGAACCTCTCGATGGTCAGAACCGGATACGCAGCTCCATTTCAACCTGCTGGAGCTGAGAGCAGTCTTCCTAGCCTTGCAGTCCTTCTTGCCAAGGATCAAGAACTCCCTAGTGCTCGTCAAGACCGACAACACTACGACGATGCACTACCTGAACAAATCGGGAGGGACGCGTTCGCGAACACCCTCTCGCGAATCGCAAAAGATCTGGAATTGGCTAATTCTCCACAACGTATTGTTGAGGGCGGAGTACGTCCCAGGCAAGGACAATGTCATCGCAGACGCACTAAGCAGACAGAGGTCTTTGTCGCACGAATGGGAGCTGGACATGACAACCACCGTTCAAATCTCTCAAGGTGAAGAACGCCGCAAATCGACCTATTTGCAACCAGGGAGAACACCAAATGCCAAAACTTCGCAAGTTGGCATCCCCAATCAAGGTCTCTCGGGAATGCATTTTCCATCGCATGGCGCAACGTCTTTGCGTACGCATTTCCGCCTTTTCCAATGATTCCCATAGTCCTCAGAAAGATGAAGGCGGAGCCTTGCACTTTAATTCTGATAGCCCCATTCTGGCCGAGGCAACATTGGTTCACAGACCTTCATCGCCTATCACTGCAGCCGCTGATCCATTTACGTCTGCATCCATCTCTACTCATGATGAGCAACAAGCAGATTCAACATCCGGATCTGAAATCTCTCAGGTTATCGGCTTGGCTCCTGAGTACCGAGAATACAGCAATATAAACATCCCGCAGGATTGTAAAGATATCCTAGCCAAGGCAAGAGCGGAAAGCACTAACAAGACTTATTCCCTGAAGTGGAAACGCTTTTGCATCTGGTGTGCGGACAAAGGTCTACATCCCTTCACCACCTCTCCAGAACCAATATTACCCTATTTGCTACATCTGGCTCAGTCGGGCCTGGCCCACTCCTCCATAAGGGTACATTTGGCGGCGATATCAAGGTTTAAAAGAACATCTAAAGGGCCCTCTCTCTGGTCTATTAGACTAATAAAACAATTCCTTAAAGGTCTCTATAGATCTTTTCCTCAACCAAGGATGATCCCTCCAACATGGCATCTAAATGTGGTTCTTAACCAACTGATGAAACACCCTTTTGAACCCATTCACAGGGCAGACATGAAATACATCTAGTGGAAGACGGCTCTCCTCCTGGCGCTTACATCAGCAAGGAGGGTCAGTGAACTGCAGGCTCTTTCCATCCAAGACCCCTTCCTGCAGTATAGTGATGACAGAGTAATTTTAAGGACCAATCCTAGGTTTATTCCTAAAGTCCCGTAGGACTTCCACTTAAATGAGCCTGTGATTCTCAGATCATTCTTTCCAAATCCCAGCACTGCAGCTGAGAGATCGCTGCATTCATTGGACCTTAAGAGATGTCTAAAATTTTATATTGATAAAACCAAACATTTCAGAAAATCTAATCAACTCTTCATAGCCTTCAGTAGACCTAGGAAGGGTCTACAGCTTACCAAACAAAGCATCTCCAGATGGATCTCTGGCGATTGCCTTTTTTCACGACAGAGCCGGACAGCCATTGCACTTTAAAATCAGGGCTCATTTGGGGGCGTGGCTTCGAGGGCGAAGATGGCGGATGCGGCTCTGTAGAGCTCCCGCCGGCCCGCTACTTATCCGCCTAATTATCCTGGCCCCGAACCCTTCACTCCCCTTGCAGACTTTGTGGAGACTGCTGGAGACCGGGGGCGCCCGTTGGTGTGGTTGCTGGGGCCCCGGATCGTGCCTGGAGCGGCTGTTGGTGGCGGCGCCCGCCGGGCCTGCTCGCCGCGTGGTGCGCCGGGGTCTCAATTTTTGTCCCGCCCGCCTGCTGGCACTGGGCGCCAGGCGGTCTGCGTGCGGCCAAACCCGCTTGACTGCTACCGGATCGCCGGAGGAGGGACGACGGAACATCCTGCTGCTGGCGCACTCGGCGGAGCTGCTGGGCGTCGCGGCCTGTGAACGGCCTTCGCGGACCCGGAGGCGATTCAGATCCTCCCAGACTACCGGTGGCAGTGTGGTGGCGGAGCCGGCGGTGTCTTGCCGGCGGGAGAAGGAGAGCATCCCGCCCGGTTTGTGGACAGCGGCGGGCCCTGTGGCGAGGTACCCGGGAGTACAGATCCGGCTGATTGGCTGTGCCCTTGGCTTCCGCAGAACTGGCGGCGTGGACGGCGGCGTGTCGGCGCCCATCTGGCCCCTTGACTTTGGGCCCGAAGATTGGCGGCTGCTACGCCCCGGAGGAGCGGCCTTGCCTGGGTGCCGCGGCCTCGGGGCCCAATTGTGCCTGCTCATCGGCGGCGGCCTGGGGACAGCGGAGGCGGCTGGCGTGGACCGGCGGAGCCCTGGGACGGTAGGGTGCAGAGCTGGCCGCTGCTGTTGCTACTGGAGTCCGGGGTCCCGCCCGGTGTGCCTGCCTGTTGTAAATTGGCGTGCTGGTGGCAGGTGGGTGAAGCGCAGTGCCCGGCGAGACCCAGATACCCCGGTCTTGGCCCGAGTGGCGGACAATATTGGTGTGTGGCGCCGAGAACTCCTCTCCGGGTGTGAGTCGCTCCACCGCAACTGCCGGAGCCATGACTAGAGGCGGAGGTGGCACGGGCGCCACGAAACAGGGGCCCATCGACAAGTTCACTGGCCCCGTAGGAGGCGTGGGGACTGCCGGTGGTGGCCAGAGTGCTGGACCGGACAACGCGGCCATCACGCAGTCCTGTGACATGTTGGATGCGAAGATTGGCGCGGTCGGTGCCGATGTGATGCTGCTGCGTCAAGATCTCCGCAACGCGGTCGCCCGCATCACGGAGACAGAGACCAGGATCGCAGAGGTGGAAGGCGATGTCGGCACCCTTAAAAAGAAGGTGGCGGACATGGAGAGGATTCAGAAGGGCATGGCGCTTCGCGTGGAGGATGCAGAGGGGCGGGCGCGGCGGAATAACCTGCGCTTTGTCGGTTTTCCGGAGGATTGCGAGAAGGGGCCTTTGGATGCCTTCCTGGCACGATGGTTGGAGAGCTGGCTTCCCCCGGACACCCTGTCGCGCTGCTTTGTGGTGGAGCGCGCACATAGAGCCCTGACGCAGAAACCACCGGCGGGGGAACGGCCTCGGCCAATCATTGCCAAAATCCTGAACTTTCATGACAGAGATGTCATACTGCGGGAAGCACGACTCAAAGAGACGTTGCTGTTCGACAACCACAAAATTATGATTTTCCCGGACTACACCAAAAAGGTCCAGCAACAGCGACACTCTTTCCTGGCGGCAAAGGCCAAGTTACGTGGCCTGAAAATCCAATATTCACTGCTGTATCCGGCCCGTCTCCGGGTGATTTTCAATTCCAGGACTCACTTCTTCGACTCTCCGGAGGCCGTCTTCCAGTGGACGGATGAAACGGTTAAGATCCGACCGAACGCCCAGCCGGGGCTGAGCTCTGGACTTTCGCGCAGCTCATCTCAAGAGAGGGGCGACCCACCCGGTAAAGGAAAACGTCCCGCTCACGACGGAGGTCCTTGTCCCGAGACCCCCTTTTGGGGGACACACAGCCCGACACGGATCACTCTGGCAAGGAATCCTGATTTTTCTATGACATTGGTGCTTGTCGATTGCCTCTGGTCCATTGTTGTACTCTATGGCGGACCGGACCTTGATGGTGGAGCGGACATTGACTGGTGCAGTATGGACTTATGTTTTGGCAGGAAGTGGGGGCCCTCGGGGGGTTGGTACATATCTGCTGTGCCCTTCATGTGAACCAGATGCTTGTGGGATTGGGGTTCGGGGCACTGTTTGTGGGCAGCCTACTCCTCTTGGGGTTGTGGGGTGGTCCTGGGGGTGTGCCCTGTTAGTGGGGGGAATAGTTGGGATCCATTGGTATGGTTGGCTTTAGGCGCTCTGTTCTGGCCCTGAAGCTCCCCATGCCGCGACAGGTACTTCAATGTTCTCTGAGGTATAGGGGTGGGGGGTGGGTTTTGGGCGTTGGGTTGTTTGGGGGTTGGGGCTGGTTGAGGGGGGTAAAGGGGGTCGGGGTTGATCTGAACGGGGTGCACGTGCTTCCTGCAATGTTTGCTTGTATGGTGTTGGAGACCTGGGTCGGGTCTTGGAGGTTGCAGAGACTTGCTCATCGAGACAATGGTTGACATCCCGCGACCAGTACCTGCTAATGCCTCTATGCGAATTTTGAGCTGGAATGTCAGGGGGCTGTTGGACAAGATTAAGCGCGGGGCTGTGCTACGCTGGGGCAAAAGAGATTTGGCTGATGTGATGCTCCTTCAGCAAACACACATGTTGGGTACTAAAGCATTGAGTCTACAGCGGTTTGGCTTCCATCAGGTATTCCATGCGGGGTTTATCAGGGGCTCGAGGGGGGTGGCCATTCTTGTTCACAGACGGCTGTCCTACACTCATGAGCGTCACTGGCTTGATCCCCAGGGTCGGTTTGTGTTTGTGCAGGGGAAGATTGGAGCAGAACCGGTAGTGTTTGGCAGTGTGTATGCATCTCCCCCGCTGCAGTGGTCCCTGGCGGAGAAACTATTTGACTTGTGGACTGAGATTCCCCACTCCCTGGCGGTGATTGGAGGTGACTGGAATGATGTTGTGGATGTGAATCTGGACAGGCAGAGGATGCAGGGGGTCGCGGCCGCGGCCTCACCCACGCGGCTGAATGCAATGATTGATGGATTGGGATGGGTGGATGCGTGGAGGCATCTGCATGCCAGGGAGCGGGAATATACATATGTTTCAGCAGTGCATGGTTCCCTCTCACGTTTGGATTGTGTGTTCGTGCCGGGGGCCTTCCTTGACAGGGTGAAAGGGGTTGCGATCCGGCCTCGTGGGCTGTCTGACCACTCCCCAGTAGCGTTACAGATAGACCTGTGCAGGGCACGCCAGCCGTTCCGGTGGCGGATGTCCTCGTGGCATCTGCAGCGACCGGCCTACACCCAACATATGCGCAGTGCAATCGCCCATTATTGGCAGGACAACCTCTCGGAGGGGGTTGACGCGGTGACGGTATGGGAAGCCATGAAGCCCGCCCTGAGAAGTGTCGACATTGCTTGGTGTGCTTCTGCCCACCGGATTCGACAGGAAAGCATTGTTACAGCGGCGGAGCGGGTGGAGGTGCTGGAGACGCGTTACCGGGGAGGGGGTGATGTCACGGCGCTGCGACTGCTTCTACAAGAGCAGCAATCCTACGCTTCGATGTTGATGGATGAGGCTCGCCAGGCGTGGCTGGCTACACGGAGCAGGGTGTACCAATGGGGAGACAAGTCCTGCACCATGCTTCATAGGCTCTGTCAGCAGACGATGCAACCGATCACCTTGCCTGGGTTTACAGACGTGGCAGGAGCGGTAATAACAGACCCTGCGGTTCTTGCGGCGAGCTTCGCGCGCTACTATGCGCAACAGTACGCCGAGAGAGAGAGAGAGAGCCTTTCACCCGAGGCGATTGAAGGGTTCCTTGTGGATGTTCCCCCTCGCGCGGTCTCAGACGAGGTACGGGAAGCCTTGGACCTCCCCCTGACGGCAGAAGAGCTGGGTGATGCACTGAGCCAATTTAACGTCGGTAAGGCGCCGGGACCGAGCGGGTTCCCCAGCGAATTCTATAAGAAATTCCACTAGCAGCTTGGGCCGCATTATAGGCGGGCATTGGAACTGGCGCGGGAGCGTGGTAGCCTGCCCTCGGACTGGCGCCAGGCCGAAATTGTGGTCTTCCAAAAACCGGGTAGGCCTCCCGACCGCCACGAGTCCTATCGCCCAATATCCTTGATCAATTTTGAAGCCAAGCTCCTGGCCAAGGCGCTGGCGAACCGCCTGCTCCCGCATATCACAGACCTCGTCCACCCGGACCAGGCAGGTTTTATGCCACACCGGGCGACGAGACACAACATTCG
The DNA here is from genome assembly GCF_964263255.1 of Lissotriton vulgaris. NCBI lineage: Eukaryota > Metazoa > Chordata > Amphibia > Caudata > Salamandridae > Lissotriton > Lissotriton vulgaris. Next base: position 336,569,768 of record NC_141689.1, read on the forward strand.
ACGTGCACAGGCTGCGATAGATGCAGTGGGGGCGACCGGGGATCGGGCAGCGCTGTTGCTCGCTGACATTGATAGGGCGTTTGATTCGGTCAGCTAGACCTATCTTTTTGCCCTCCTGCCGCTTCTCAACTTGGGGCCGGTGTTCATCTCCTATGTGAAATTGCTCTATACGGACATAACTGCCTCGGTACGCGTCTCTGGGGCGATCTCAGAGAAATTCCCGATTGCCAGGGGCACTCGTCAGGGGTGTCCCCTTTCCCCTTATCTTTTTGCGTTGGCCATGGAGCCACTGGCTGTACGAGTGCGCCTGGACGCACTGTATCGGGGCTTTGTGTGGGGGGCGTAACTTTCAGATCGTATCGCTTTGTATGCGGACGATGTCCTTTTCTTCATGACCGACCTTCACCGCACAGGCCCTCGTATACTAGATTTGATGCGGGAGTTTGGTGAGGTGTCGGGGCTCTTTCTTAATCCACGCAAATCGACCCTGTGGGTACTGGGGGGTGAACCGGAGACATGCCCGTGGGCCGCGGCCCTACAGGTGGCAGTCGATGGCCTGAAATATCTGGGCGTCTTCCTGTCGGCCTCTGCTACGGTGGCGTGGGAACGGAACGTACAGCCGGTGTGGGACAAGGTCCAAATGGATGTTAAGACTTGGTCATGCATGCCCCTCAATATATATGGTAGATCCGCCATTTTTAAGATGGTTGCCCTGCCACGGCTTCTCTACCAACTACAGAATCACCCGCACAGGATTGACCCGCAGTGGTTCCGTCGTGTTAATTCAGTACTTGGCCGGTTTTTGTGGGCCGGGGTTGCCTCCAGGGTGGCACTGCGGACATGCTTTCTCTCCACATACTGTGGCGGCCTAGCTACCACTGACCTTCTGTCCTATTACCAGGCCTCCCACCTCCTGGTGCTCAATGAGTGGTGGTATGGAGATCATAGTGACCCGGCTTATGCATTAGAGCACTCTCTGATGGGGGATGCCACGCTCCATACTTTATTATATTCGTCCGGGCGGAGGAAGAAGCTGCCGCGAGTCACCCAGGTAGTCTTCGCGATTTGGAGACAAGCTTTGCGCCGCATGGGTTGGTGGGGCAGGCTGACCGCCGAGACTCCGCTGTGGAATAATGGACTGCTTCCGGCACTGGCTTCCCTGTCAGGCTTTGGAGGCTGGGACGCGATCGGAATCTCTTCACTCGGTCATGTCCTCACCGGGACTACACTCAAATCCTTCCAGGACCTTAGCTCCGAATTTCATATGCCCAAGACCCAATTTTTCAGATACCTCCAGTTCCGCCATGCCCTCGGCCCGAGCCTGGTGGGTATAGATCACCTTCCCGACTTTAGCCCAATTGAAGCCAAACTTTTTATGGGGGACTTGGACGACAAGAAGGTTTCTCAAATATACCGCTCCCTGGTTACGCATTGCTCCTCTTCTCTCCTGACACTGAAGGCCTCCTGGGAGACTGATGTTGGCCCCTTGGATGAGGATGACTGGCGTGAGGCCCTTGAATCCCCCCGAGGGGCTGCCATAGCTGTCCACTGTGAGAAGTTGGCCTGATATGCAGTGCTCACTATTCTAGTGATCACTATGTATCAGTCCAAACGACCCTTATGGTGATTGGTTGTAAGTCAACCTTAGACCAGCTATCCTAGTAGCGTGGATACGAGCAGTCTTCGGGCTAAACTCTAGAGGGCGTGTTAAGCCAGCTGTTATACCATCACATATACCCCTTGAACACCAAGTGAAAGGACACCACACAAGTGTTATGAAAATAAACAGTGTATTTATTAGAATCACAACAGCCCTGTACTCTTTATGAGGACAGGGTACTAAGCACACAACAAAACTCTTATGAAAATACTTCAAGTTGCACAATTTACACAAATGCCCGAGGGGCACGAAAAACCATATACTCTGAAAGTGGAATGCGAAATTACTAGCAGGTAAGTACTGTACTAATAGGCTTTGGAATCGCTAGGACTACGTTACTGAACCTTCAGATTACTAGTAGGAGGCCTAGGGGACTCGGGTGCAGAGTGTGCATTCTCACGCGGGATGCAGGACAAAGGCTATGGTAGCTAGATTTCACAAAGTTAGTGTTCTCGGGCGAACCCGATAAGGTAGATCGAAAACGACAGTGGATCCTGACCCTTGGATAGTGAGGCTATGCTGGGGCACCGAAATGCCGAGTTTACCTAGCCCAGGGGCTGCAGCTGCATATGTCTCAAGACGTCGGGAATCCTCGTAGACGAACCAGGAGCCTGAAGAAAGAAGTTGCTGGCAGGCGACCAGTGAAGAGAGTTCGAGTGATCCAAGCCTGGATCGAAAATGGATGACACCTGAAAGCACAGGGGACCAAGTTCGTGACTACTAGCCAGTAGTCAGGTGGCACCAGGAGGGCACCGGATGGTAGTCACCTCGACTAGGTGAGTGGGCGACGCTGTGCTCTGCAGATCTCACGGACCAGGAGACGTTGTCGGCGACCAGGATGGAGGTGCGAGCTGTCCCACGATGGATGAAGCTGTCGACATCGCTGGACCCAGGATTGGGGCAACAAGTCTTGGCAAATTCAAGCCCACGCAGTGGACTCAAAATGGCGTCTGGAGTGGGCCAGGAGGGTCCGGGGTGCTCCTCTTTTGGAAGGGAGCAAGGGCCAGTCTGGAGCAAACAGACCAGCAGCAGTGATGTCGTCGGGCGTCGTTCAGAAGGCCACAAGCCAGCCGGCTAGTAGCCAAACAACGCGGTGAGCAGCAAAAAGCAGAAGGGCCCCACGCAGATCGTGGAGATGCTGGGAGGCTGGACTTCGGTGCTGGAGCTGCTCAGGGTCGGGGCTTCTCGGACCCCAAAGCACTCACCAGAGGATCCCTCGGCGGTCGTGCAGTTCTGATAATGGCCGGTCCCTCGAGGTCTCGTCGCACCTACGGTTCTCAGCTTAGCTGTAGAGGTAGGTAGAGGTCAGAGGTGCCAGGGAAGCCGGGTCTCGTCGTGCTGGTCGGTCGGATTCCTGAGGAAGGACGTGCAGCAAACCGCAGAGTTCTTAGATGGTGCCTGCGGATGCTGGGTGACTACTCCTTAGTCACAAGGGAGAAATCTTGAGAAGAGTCTTGAAGTCCTTTCGTAGAAAGTCGTTTCTTGATTCAAAGATGATCTAATTTGGAAGGGTCCCCGCTCCTGCCTTTATCCTAAAAAAAGGGGTGGGTACGCGACTAGGTCCTGGCCTAGGGGTGGGACCAGGAAGGGGGGTGGTTACACCCCTCTCCCATGCCGGACTTTCCCCAGGCCAGGGGCTGGTGTGCCCCTGGAACTGGTTCTAGCCGGCAGATGCGTAGTGAGCACCGGGGTGCCACTCAGCAGTCACCTTCCTGTAAAGCCCTGCCGACCCAGGATACACAAAACCCTGTCTGGGATGGTGCTAGCAGGGACACGACATGTATGTAACTGTGAACCCCGGTTAAAGTTAACTCAAGCCTCAGCAGCACAAAATGGATGCTGCCACCACAGACACAAGTCTGACCCCCTGCAGCTGGGAGTCCTTCCACCGAGGGGAGCTTGGACAAAGGGTTTCCTGTCAGGGGCGGTGCTAGCACTATCCCAGACAGGGTTTTGTGTATCCTGGGTCGGCAGGGCTTTACAGGAAGGTGACTGCAGTGGCACCCCGGTGCTCACAACGCATCTGCCGGCTAGAACCAGTTCCAGGGGCACACCAGCCCCTGAGCTGGGGAAAGTCCGGCATGGGAGAGGGGTGTAACCACCCCCCTTCCTGGTCCCACCCCTAGGGCAGGACCTAGTCGCGTACCCACCCCTTTCTTTAGGATAAAGGCAGGAGCGGGGACCCTTCCAAATTAGATCATCTTTGAATCAAGAAACGACTTTCTACGAAAGGACTTCAAGACTCTTCTCAAGATTTCTCCCTTGTGACTAAGGAGTAGTCACCCTGCATCCGCAGGCACCATCTAAGAACACTGCGGTTTGCTGCACGTCCTTCCTCCGGAATCCGACTGACCAGCTCGACGAGACCCGGCTTCCCTGGCACCTCTGACCTCTACCTACCTCTACAGCTAAGCTGAGAACCGTAGGTGTGACGAGACCTCGAGGGACCGGCCATCATCAGAACTGCACGACTTCTATCCAGCACGACCGCCGAGGGATCCTCTGGTGAGTTCTTTTGAGTCCGAGAAGCCCCAACCCTGAGCAGCTCCAGCACCGAAGTCCAGCCCTCCAGCATCCACCAGATCTGCGGGGGGCCCTTCTGCTTTTTGCTGCTCACCGCGTTGTCTGGCTACTAGCCCGCTGGCTTGTGGCCTTCCCGACGACGACCGACGACTTCACCACTGCTAGTCTGGTTGCTCCAGACTGGCCCTTGCTCCCTTCCAAAAGAGGAGCACCCCGGACCCTCCTGGTCCACTCCAGACGCCATTTTAGGTCCACCGCGTGGGCTTGAATTTGCCAAGACTTGTTGCCCCAATCCTGGGTCCAGCGACTTCGACAGCATCAACCATCGTGGGACAGCTCGCACCTCCATCCTGGTCGCCGACAACGCCTCCTGGTCCGTGAGACTGCAGAGCCCAGCGTCGCCCACTCACCTGGTTGAGGTGACTCCATCCGGTGCCATCCTGGTGCCCATCTGATCACTGACTAGTGATCCAGGACTTGGTCCCCTCTGCTTACAGGTGTCTTCCATCTTCGATCCAGGCTTGGATCCATCGAACAATCTTCACTGGTCGCCTGCCAGCAACTCCTTCTTTCAGGCTCCTGGTTCGTCAACGAAGGTTTCCGACGTCTTTTCAGACCTATGCAGCCGCAGCCCCTGGACTAGGTAACTTCGGCATTTCGGTGCCCCAGCATAGCCTCACTATCCAAGGGTCCAGATCCACTTTCGTTTTCAGCCTATCTAGTCGGGTTCGCCCGAGAACACTAACTTTGCTTTTACTAGCCTCCATAGACTTTGTCCCGCATCCTCCGTGAGAGCGCACACTCTGCACCCGAGTCCCCTAGGCCTCCTACTAGTAATCTGAAGGTTCAGTAACGTAGTCCTAGCGATTCCAAAGCCTATTAGTCCAGTACTTACCTGCTAGTAATTTCGCATTCCACTTTTGTAGTATATGGTTTTTCGTGCCCCTCGGGCATTTGTGTAAATTGTGCAACTTAAAGTATTTTCGTAAGAGTTTTGTTGTGTGCTTAGTACCCTGTCCTCATAAAGAGTACAGGGCTGTTGTGATCTAAATAAATACACTGTTTATTTTCATAACACTTGTGTGGTGTCCTTTTACTTGGTGTTCAAGGGGTATATGTGATGGTATAACAGCTGGCTTAACACGCCCTCTAGAGTTTAGCCCGAAGACTGCTCGTATCCATGCTACTAGAGTAGCTGGTCTATAAGGTTGACTTACAACCAATCATCAATAAGGGTTGTTTGGACTGATACAAAGTGCTCACTAGAATAGTGAACATTATATATCAGGCCAACTTCTCACAGGGGCAACATCTACAAACGACATCTCTTGTTACTGGGGCTGGTGGTGGCTAAACGGGATCTGGCAAAGGCTTAGAAGAGTGATCGTGCCCCCCCCCACTCAGCGCCTGGAAGGCGGGATTAGACTTTCTCATGGGGCTGGAATTACCTGTGTTTGAGGCCAGGGGGTGCCCCCGGAAACACTATAAAATCTGGAAGCGGTGGGCGGACTACAGAGGGCTGACCCTGGACCCTCCGATTAACATAGATGATGTGCTACCTCCGGATGAGGACCCTGGAACTGGTCTGTCGTTGTAATCTTGTGAACACGTGCACTGGGTTAGGGTGGGATAAGGGGTGGGTAGTTGGGAAGGGCGTTGGGGTATGTTTAGGGGGGTTGGTGGGAGCAGGGGGTGGGGCGGGGAATGCTTTCAAAATATGGGTTCCTGGTCATGCTACTACCTGCATATTACTGACAGTATCCTGATTGTGGAGAACTGTATTGCTGCTTGCCTGAACTCTCAATAAATACGGTTATGAAAAAAAAAATCAGGGCTCACTCTACAAGAGCCATGTCGACTTCTAAGGCACTATTTGCAGGAGTGCCAGTTATTGACATCTGCAGGCCGGCAACATGGAAGTCGCCGTATACCTTCACCAGGCACTACTGCCTGGATACAGAGCTGATGAAGTATGCAGCAGTGGGACAAGCAGTGATACACCATCTATTCCAGTAAGGTGAGCCTTCCTCCATCCTTTTCTGGTATGCACATTTCTCTGTTACTGCTTCTTGTTGATGTCTATTGATGGTTCATAGTCGCATGATATGTATTATCTAATAATGACTTGTATATGCTGTTCCATCAGAAATGTGCACAAGGTATTGCTTGCTACTCTGATTCAGGCATGTGAATCTATGAAAGACACCCATAATACTGGATAAGAAATGCGTTACTTACCTGTAGCTGCAGTTATCCAGTATTGGTGTCTTTCATAGATTCACATGCAACCCTCCCGCCTCCCTTGGAAGGACTCACCTATCTCTCTATCAGTGCTACGCCTACTTAGCTTGGTGCGTACGAAAATCTGAGAGACTGAGGCTCCTGACAGTAAGGTTCTGTAGGAGAGTGGGGTCTGCAATCCTATGGTCACCCCCGATTATTGCTTTTTGCTTCACTGGTTTACGACTTTCCCTGGCTGTGGGCCTGCTAATCAGACCCACAGCCTAGCTGTTCTCTCTCTAAATTGACACACATGTACCTTAGGTGCATTTACCAATTGGTACTGGGCCACCTTATCAGTCCCTGTAGAGTATACCTTAGGTATCCAGGGCATAGGTGTACCCAGGGCCTACCAGGGACTGCAGCATGTATTATGCCACCCCTGGCTGGCCATCCAAATCTGACACAACTGGCTGCACGACAGCTGGGGCAAGGTGGTGTAATCACCCTTTGCTTTAGATATAGTATCCCTATATCTAACCCTAAAATGGACACATGTATTCCTATCAGTCACTCCTATGGCAGGCCTTAACAATCCTGAAGGCAGAGTGCTGGGAATTATGTGAGATGGTGCTCTGGCATGAGCTACGCCCGTTTGCAGCTTGCGGAACCAAGTCCTAATAGCTGTTCCATGATAACGCGTACCATATACTCTTAAGTGCCTTATAATCCTCGCGGTTATTTGCTAACTTTGGTATCGCTTTATCAAAACATGTCGAGTAAGGTGTCATACGAATTGGAATACTAACCCCTCGCCAATTCTGGCGACGGGGTTAGCATTCCACCCTTCTAGAGGGACACGACATGTATGTAACTGTGAACCCCGGTTAAAGTTAACTCGAGCCTCAGCATCACAAAATGGATGCTGCCACCACAGACACAAGTCTGACCTCCTGCTGCTGGGAGTCCTTCCAGCGGGGAGAGCTTGGACAAAGGGTTTCCTGTCAGGGGCGGTGCTAGCACCATCCCAGACAGGGTTTTGTGTATCCCAGGTAGGCAGGGCTGAGAGGAAGGTGACTGCAAGTGGCACCCCGGTGCTCACTGTGCATATGCCGGCTCAAACCAGTTCCAGGGGCACACCAGCCCCTGAGCTGGGGAAAATCCGGACAAGGGAGAGGGGTGTAACCACCCCCCTCCTGGTCCCACCCATGGGCAGGACCTAGTCGCGTGCCAGCCCCTTTTCTTAGGATAAAGGTAGGAGCAGGCCCCCTTACCAAATTAGATAATTCTGAATCTTGAACTACTTTCCACGAAAGGAACTCTTGACAATTTCTGAAGACTCTCCCTTGTGGCTAAGGAGTAGCCACCCTGCACCCGCAGGCACCACCTAAGCATTGCGGTTTGCTGCACGTCCATCCTCCGGATCAAGACTGACCAGCTCGACGAGACCCGGATTCCCTGGCATCTCTGACCTCTACCTGCATCATCAGCCCAGCTGAGATTAGTGGGTGTGACGAGACCTGAGGGACCGGCCATCTTCAAAACCAGCTCAACGCTTAACCAGCACGACCGCCAGGGATCCTCGAGTGAGTGCACTGGGGTTTGAGAAGCCCCAACCCTGAGTAGCTCCAGCACCGAAGTCCAGCCCCCCCCAGCATCCCCGAGATCTGCGTAGGGCCCTTCTGCTCTTTGCTGCTCACCGCATTGTCCGGTCACTTGCCTGTTGGTTAGTGGCCCTCCTGACGACGTACCACGACGATTTCACCGCTGGTCTGGTTGCTCCAGACTGGCCCTTGCTCCCTTCCAAAAGGGGAGCACCCCGGACCCTCCTGGTCCTCTCCAGACGCCATCTTGACTCTACCGCGTGGGCTTGCCTTTGCCAAGGCTTGTTGCTCCAATCCTGGTTCCAGCAACGCCATCAGCAGAGACCATCGTGGGACAGCTCGCACCTCCAGCCTGGTCGCCGACAACGCCTACTGGCCCGTGTGACTGCAGAGTCCAGCGTCGCCCACTCACCTGATCGAGGTGACTTCATCCGGTGCCATTCTGGTGCCCACACAATCACTGGCTAGTGATTAAGAACTGAGTCCCCTCTGCTTTCAGGTCGTCTCCATCACCGATCCAGGCTTGGATCACACCGCACATCTTCACTGGTCGCCTGCCAGCAACTTCTTCTTTCAGGCTCCATAGACTACGAGGATTCCCGACGTCTTTTGAACCCTATGCAGCCGCAGCCCCTGGGCTAGGTAACCCGAGCATTTCGGTGCTCCAACGCAGGTTCACTATCCAAGTGTCCAGATCCTTTTTCGTTTTAAGTCTACATAGTCGGATTCATCCGAAAACAGTAACTTTAGAAATACTAGCCTCCATAGACTTTGTCCCGCATCCCGCGTGAGAGTGCACACTCTGCACCCGATCTCCCTAGGCCTCCTGCTCCTAACCTTAGGGTTCAGTAGTGTAGTCCTAGCGATCCTTAAGCCTCTGGATCGAGTTACTTACCTGCTAGTATTTAGCATTCCACTTTTTGTGTATATGGTTTTTCGTGCCCCTCGGGCATTTGTGTAAATTGTGCAACTTGAAGTATTTTCGTAAGAGTTTTGTATTGTGCTTAGCTCCCTGACTCATAAAGAGTTCAGGGTAGACTTGTTATAAATAAATATCCTTTATTTTCATAACAACTTGTGTGGTGTCCTTTCACTTGGTGTTCAAGGGGTATATGTGATGGTAAAACAGCTGGCTTAACACGCCCTCTAGAGTTTAGCCTAAAGACTGCTTTTGTCCACGCTATTAGGATATCTGGTCTATAAGGTTGACTTACAACCAATCATCAATAAGGGTCGTTTGGTATGATACACAGTGATCACTAGAATAGTGAGCACTATATATCAGGCCAACTTCTCACAGGTTCTAGAGGGAGGTGTTAGCTGATTGGCTCTCTTCTGGAGTTTGGTCCTTTTTACAAAAGGACATAGATAGGCTACTAAGGTGATGCCAATAGGCCTACTTCTCTCTATATATGTCTATAGGACATTACTTTTCTATGTACCGGAGACTCCCGTCTCGACGACGGGGAATGATTCAGGCATGTGTATCTATGAAAGAAACCAACACTGGATAACTGCAGTTACAGGTAAGTAACACATTTCTTACAGAAGGTAAGTAACTTATGCGTCAGCCTTGGAGGGGTTTGGTAGTTGGCATTCAATAGCCATTACCCTGCTGGGAAATGTATGGAGCGGGACACACGTGCATTCCTTCCAGGACCTTCAGGCCACCTACAAACTGTCCCCGACTCAATTTCATAAGTACCTCCAATTGCGCCATGCTCTACATAAACATAGTACACAAGGCTCCTCTCTAACGGAATTCAGGCCCCTCAAGGCTAAGATCACGCTGGATGCCCTTGGGAGGCGAGGGGTCCCACAGATCTAGCGAACACTTATCATTATTGCCCCTAATTCTATTGGATCAATCTGAGCAAAGTGGGAGGAGTGGGTGGGCCCACTGGAAGACTATGACTGAGGGATGCCCGGACAGAGCCCTGGGTAATTACAATTTCCACTAGACTAAGGCTGGTCCAGACCTACTATCTTCATTGTGCATATCTCACCCTGGATGGTCTACATAAAGCGGGCCTCCTGTCGCACTGTGAATGCACCAGATGCTCCCAAACTCCTGCAAACTTCTATCACTTGGTTTGGTATTGTTCCAACATTCAAAGCTTCTGGTAGGTGGTAATGGCGGAACTCACCACTGTACTGGGCTAGAAAGTAGACCTTTCTCCAATAAAGCTGCTGGATGTGGGGGCAGGGGGTGTACAAGGGCAGATAGGGCTCTGCTGGGCGCACCATGGTAGCCAGGAGAGATATAGCTGCTCAGTGGAAATTGCCAATACCTCCAGCAATCGACCAGTGGTGATGAGGGGTACATTGGTGTGCCCAGCAGGAGAAACCAGTATATGAGTGCAGAGGCTGCCGTGCCAAATATTATAATATTTGGAGTAAATGGTGGGGGGTGCAGGCATGGACTGATTGCTCTAAAAAGATTGAAGTCTTACCTGTGCAGCTGATTTTTTGACACTGGGGTATATGTGATGGATGTGCTAAATGCTCTTCATATTCTGCTCGAAAGATGGGAATGTATTGATGGATTAATGCGCTTTCTGTATGTACTATGTGTAGAAAAGTAGGATCTCTCTCGCATAGATGCCCCCACTTTTTTCTTGGTGTTAGTGTATTTGACTGTAGTTCGCTTGGATCCTTCTAACCAGGACCCAAGTGACAGTGCTATCTCCTGTAAATATACTAATCTGAAAGAGACATGTTAGTGATAGATTCCTTACCTTCTAAATCCCCAGGCGTCAGACTGGATCCGGAAATCCCTGCGTAGCAATACCCCTGCACGTCGGTAGGCGTCGTCTGTGGCTCCGCGTCTGTCGTCGGCGTCGTCAGCACCGGAATGACGTAGTCGGAGTACCTAGACGCTGCCCATGCGCGCTGACGTCAGTTCTTATTTTTTCTGCACCAGCTAGCGCAGATCCGGAGAAGCTCTACCCCTAGTTATTTTTTGACTAAACTTTTGATCTTTTTGATCATTCTTTTTCTTAGAGTCTTCGACTCTATCGGTGCCGGTAGGGATGCCCGGGTTCAAACCCTGCTCGAAGTGCGACCGACTGATGTCGGTCACGGACCCCCTTCGCCGGTGCCTGAAGTGCCTAGGCCTCGACCATGACGACCGCACCTGCTCCGACTGCCGGGCCCCGACGTCGAAGGCTAGGCGGGAGCGGTCCCGCAAGCGGCTCAAGCTCCGGCAGACGGCCCGCGCCACTCCAGGTCCCGGTCCCACGGGAAGTCGAGGGACAGGTCGCGAGGTCCGAGTCATCGCAGCTCCGGGAGTGGCTCCAAGTCCTCAGGTAAGAGGTCGGAGAGACGTCATCGTTCCTCCGACCACCCCCGACGCTCGCACGATGCGACCGGGGGCTCGGGCGACACCGCCCACGTGGCTCCGCGGGACTTGTAAGCGTCGCTGCCTGCCCCACACCTTCGGGTCCCTGGGCACGGTGCGACGCCGGAGGAGATCGAGCGGTACCTCATGGCCATGAGGTCCCTCCCTCAGTCGGGTTCCTTGGCGCCTTCGGGCCCAACGGTCCCGACTGGAGGCCCTAGCGAGTCGGGTGCTTCGGCCCCGACACCGCTGGGCTGCTTCGGCCCCGGCGACTTCGGTCCCGGGGCTGCAGGACCTCACTGGATCCGCTTCCGGATCCGGGTCGTCGCCGGTCGACCTCACCGGCCCCACGGGTGTCGTCTCCGGCGCCCGCTGTGAACGCAGTCCCCAATGTTCCCTACGGTCCGACTCTGGCGCCGGAACGGCGCCGCTGGGCGCGGCTTCAGACGGCCTTTGGAGATTTTTTATTTCCACGAGGAGGCCCCATCTACTAATCCTGTTTTACAGGTAACTGGTGACGAGGAGGATTGGGAGGGGTCTGAGGACCCTCTGGCACTGGAGTGCCAGTCTCAACAGGACTGGACATATGAGCTTGGGGAGGTCAGTGGTCTTGACACATCGCCAGACACTGGATTTGCCTCCCCTCCGACTGTGGCTACGGAGGAGGGGTCTAAATATAGTGTAGTGTTGACGAAGGCAGCCAAGGCCTTACACCTTGAGCTCCCCGTTGCGGTCGTGAGGACTAACCTCCTCACTGAGGTCCTCAATCCGCAGTCAAGCTCCAGCGAGCCTCTGCTGCCGTTCAATGAGGCCTTATGTGAGGTTCTTGTGGGCACTTGGGCCAAGCCCGCCACAAGCCCGCCTGTGGATAGGAACGTGGCCAGACGCTACCACCCGGCCCCGGGTGACCCATGCTTTTTGTCCACCCATCCCACCACCGAGAGCCTGGTCATCCAGGCTGTAGGAGAGTAGGGTCTGCAATCCTTTGATCACCCCAGATTTTTGCTTTTTGCTTCACTGGTTTACGACTTCCCTGGCTGTGGGCCTGCTAATCAGACCCACAGCCTAGCTGTTCTCTCACTAAATTGACACGTGTACCTTAGGTGCATATACCAATTGGTACTGGGCCACCTTATCAGACCCTGTAACTCAGGGCATAGGTGTACCCAGGGCCTACCAGGGGCTGCAGCATGTATTATGCCACCCCTGGCTGGCCATCTAAATCTGACACAACTGGCTGCACGACAGCTGGGGCAAGGTGGTGTAATCGCCCTTTGCTTTAGATATAGTATACCTATATCTAACCCTAAAATGGACACATGTATTCCTATCAGTCACTCCTATGGCAGGCCTTAACAATCCTGAAGGCAGAGTGCTTGGAATTATGTGAGATGGTGCTCTGGCATGAGCTGAGCCTGTCTGCAGCTTGCGGAACCAAGTCCTAATAGCTGTTCCATGATAACGCGTACCATATACTCTTAAGTGCATTATAATCCTTGCGGTTATTTGCCAACTTTGGTATCGCTTTATCAAAACATGTCGAGTAAGGTGTCATACGAATTGGAATACTAACCCCTCGCCAATTCTGGCGACGGGGTTAGCATTCCACCCTTCTAGAGGGACACGACATGTATGTAACTGTGAACCCCGGTTAAAGTTAACTCAAGCCTCAGCATCACAAAATGGATGCTGCCACCACAGACACAAGTCTGACCTGCTGCTGGGAGTCCTTCCAGAGAGGAGAGCTTGGACAAAGGGTTTCCTGTCAGGGGCGGTGCTAGCACCATCCCAAACAGGGTTTTGTGTATCCTAGGTAGGCAGGGCTGAATAGGAAGGTGACTGCAAGTGGCATCCCGGTGCTCACTGTGCATATGCCGGCTTGAACCAGTTCCAGGGGCACACCAGCCCCTGAGCTGGGGAAAGTCCGGACAGGGGAGAGGGGTGTAACCACCCCCCTTCCTGGTCCCACCCATGGGCAGGACCTAGTCGCCTACCAGCCCCTTTCTTTAGAATAAAGGTAGAAGCGGGGACCCTTCCAAATTAGATCATCTTTGAATCCTGAAATTACTTTCTACGAAAGGAACTCAAGATTTCTTCTTAAGATTTCTCCCTTGTGACTAAGGAGTAGTCACCCTGCAGCAGCAGGCACCACCTAAGTATCTTGCGGTTTGCTGAAACGTCCTTCCTCCGGAACCAGACTGCCCAGCTCGACGAGACCCGGACTCCCTGCCCTCTCTGACCTCAACCTGCCTCTACAGCACAGCTGAGAACCGTAGGTGCGACGAGACCAGAGGACCCGGCGATCCTCAGAACCAGCACGACACTGAACCAGCACGACCACCGAGGGACCCTCGAGTGGGTGCACTGGGGTAAGAGAAGCCCCAAGCAGCACGAGCACCGAAGTCCAGCCCCCCAGCATCCACCAGATCTGCGTGGGGCCCTTTTGCTCCTGGGTTGCTGCTACGTTGTCCGGTCACTTGCCCGTTGGCTAGTGACCCTCCAGACGACGTCCTACGTTTGTTTCACCGCTGGTCTAGCTCCTCTAGACTGGCCCTAGTCTCCTCTTGAAGGGGACCCTCCTGGTCCACTCAAGACGCCATTTTGTGTCGCCACGTGGGCTTGCCGTAGCCAAGGCTTGTTGCCTCCTTCACCGGATCCAGCATCGCCAGCAGCAGACATCCAACGTGGGACAGCTCGCAGACCTCCAGCCTGGTCGACATCAGCGCCCTGGTCCGTGCAGCAGCAGAATCCAGTGTCACCTCTTCTCCTGGCTGAGTGACCTCGTCCGGTGCCATCCTGGTGCCCTCCTAATCACTGGCTAGTGATTCAGAACTTGGTCCCCTCTGCTTACAGGTACTCTTCTTCAACTGATCCAGTCCTTGGATCAGCCCGGAACATCTTCACTGGTCGCCTGCCAGCAACTTCCACTTCAGGCTCCTGGTTCGTCAACAAGGATTCCCGACTTGAACCCTATGCAGCCGCAGCCCCTGGGCTAGGTAAACCGAGTACCACGGTGCTCCAGCGTAGATCCACTCTCTAAGTGTCTAGATCCACTTTCGTTTCTGACCTACCTAGTCGGGTTCGCCCGAGAACACTAACTTTTGCATTTACTAGTATCCATAGACTTTGTCCCGCATTACGCGTGAGAGTTTCCACTCTGCACACAACGTCCCTAGGCCTCCTGCTTCTAATCTAAGGGTTCAGCATTTGAGGCCCAGCGGTTCTAAAGCCTCTGAGAGTAGTACTTACCTGCTAGTAATCTCGCATTCCACTTCCATAGTATATGGTTTTTCGTGCCCCTCGGGCATTTGTGTAAATTGTGCGACTTTTAGTATTTCTTTGAGTTTTGTATTGTGCTTAGCGCCCTGTCCTCATAAAGAGTCCAGGGCTGTTGTGTTATAAATAAATATCCTTTTATTTTCATACCAATTTGTGTGGTGTCCTTTCACTTGGTGTTCAAGGGGTATATGTGATGGTATAACAGCTGGCTTAACACGCCCTCTAGAGTTTAGCCTAAAGACTGCTCTTGTCCATGCTACTAGGATAGCTGGTCTATAAGGTTGACTTACAACCAATCATCAATAAGGGTTGTTTAGACTGATACATAGTGATCACTAGAATAGTGAGCACTGCATATCAGGCCAACTTCTCACACATGCCTCCAATTCCCAGACCGCATTCCCGTCGGCCCTGCCAGACAGGGAATCCAAGAGATACGAACAGTTCGGGAAGAAGGTGTTCTAGTCGGGGGGCGTGGCCAAGTGCCGATCATGGTGGACGTGTAGCTCCGGAGCTCCGTCCTTAGCCCGATATAATAGCTGATTATCCTGCAATCCTGACCTGCAACTCACCTCCACTCGGTGCACAGAAGCCCTGGGAGCGAACGGCGTGCAGCGGATGGGTGCTGCTCCTCCACGGTTCGCACCGGTAGGGCGCCGAGACCATGGTGACTGCTGCGGCCTGTAGCACAGAGTAAAGCCTCGGCCTCGATTTGTGGACTGTCCGACCCACCCTAGGTCACTGACTTGCTCCGGGAGGGGCCCCAGTTCGGAGATACGGCGGACTCTCTACCGCGACACCAGGACATACTGCGGGGGCCCCCCCCCCCCCCCGCGCCACCTGTGGCCTCCTTGCCTCCAACACCGGACCGCTGGTCACCCGCTGGCCTCCCCGCTGCGGGACCCGCTGGGCTGCCGGGACTCCAGACCTGCCACCGCCAATCGCCACACAGCTGCAGCGCCTGAGCCCCGGACCCCCCGCTGGTGAAGAGAACAGGTCTAGCGGGATACGGGACCCGCCATCGGCACTGCGGACGCGTAGCCCGCTCACGGCACAGCGCGCCGGGGGGCGCGGGGCGGCCCGGCAGCAAGAAGGTACTGCAGGCGCCATTTTGTTTGCACCCCGGAGCGGGGTCCAGGACATCGGGGACTCGTTCTCGGCAATCTGCACACTCCAGGCACCGGCGCCGGCAGACATTCAGCAGCGGGAGTACGTGAGGCTGTACACTCCCACGGTCAGAGACCGCTCGCATTGCGGTTATACCTGCGACCTCACAGATTAGAGCTGGGGACACCAGGCACACGTGGGGGGAAGAAGACGCGCGCTGTGGAGCCCTAACGCCACACTGCAAGCCTGGCGCCTGCCGCGATATTGGCCACTGAAGCTGTCCCTCCTCGTCGCCTTCCCTGGCCTGTGGACTCCCCCATACACCTTGCACAGCCAGGTCATTAACGGCTATCAAGACTTCCAACGGAACCCCACTCCTCCCTGTGACAACACCGCGACCAGCCGGCCGTCGTCACCCCTGCACAAACTGGCCTAGATCACTCCTGGCTGACCTGAGGACTGCGCCACAATCGCCTGCATCCAGCGGAACCTGGGTACACCGCTTTCTCAGCCCGGCGCCTTTGCGTGGACACGTGCGTGGGGGAGACCGGCGACCGCGGCTACTCCAGCGTCGCCCTGCTTACCAGGTCAATGGGTAGACACAGGGGCAGGAACCAGGACTTAGGCGCTCCGGCAGACATGCAGTCCACGGGCTCCGAAGACCCAATGGCCTCCTCGAACGCGGACATCATCCCGCCGACCGGAAAGGGATCCCAGGAGGCCAAGTTGGACCTCATCCTCAACGAAATATGCGCCACACGCGAGGCGTTAGAATCACGCATAGACAACATGGCGACCGGCCTATCCCTATTGCGGGCTGACCCCAACAAGCTGGCGGAGCGAGTCTCGGAGCAGAAGATAGCGCTAAATAACCTAATACCCCAACAGACGGAGCATTCCACGAAGCTGGAGACCGTGGAGAAGCAGCTTAAACAGCTATGGGACAGGGTGGACGATGCGGAGGGACGTGCCCGCCGCAACAACGTCCGCATCCTGGGTATTCCGGAGCGAAGCGAGGGGAGGGACCCCACCCAATTCGTTGAAGACTGGCTTCTGAAACTGGTGGGCCAGGACAACCTTACGGCCCTGTACAGTGTGGAGCGGGCGCACTGAATGCCATCGCGCCCCCCGCAACCGGGAGCGCCACCTCGACCATTGATTGCGCGCCTACTCCATTACAAAGATCGGGACACTGTCTTGAGAGCGGCAAGGGAGAAGGCACCTATACGCTTAGAAGACAAAAACATATCGGTGTACCCCGACTTCACGCCCACGGTACTTTCCTGGGGGTGAAGCGCAAACTCAGAGACAGAGACATGAAATATGCGCTGTTATTCCCTGCAAGACTCAAGATACTACACGGCAATAAATCCCACTTCTTCGACTCGCCGGAAGAGGCGGAGGAATGGATGGAAGTCACACTCACCCCTCCGACCTCACAAGACCCATTCGCGGACGACCACAGTGGAGGTCACAGGGCCTCGCAGGGACAACGAGGCAATCCTTCCACTTCCGGACAGCACCCCACGCGAGGCGCACCGATGAACACTCAACCGCCCGGGGACCAGACAGCGGGTCCTACTTCAACATCACGGATGCGACTAACAGAGGAGGCGCTGGCCGCCCACGACGCGGGAGCAACCGGGGACGGGGGCACCAACACCCACACTGAGGTTTCCGGGTCGGTGGACAGTCTACAGCTGTTCCCCAAGACCACGGCCCAGATGGCAAAGGAGTTCTGACTGTCGGCACGATTGATCCTCTCCAGGTGGTAACGTATAACCGGCCCCTCTTCCTCATACATGGTGGGTTGCAGAAGGGCTCACCCTATCAAGGGCTACCATGCCAGGGCGGACCATCAAGAGAGAGCCATCAGAGGTCTGCTTCCCCCGTTTTGAACATGGAACACACTGACTTGTGCCCACGTTGGGCACCCTTGTTTGGCTCCCGAGCCCGTTGGCCTGGGGACCTTTTAGTTAAGGGGTTATATGTTCACAAGGCACTCTCACCTGGCACCATGACGAATCTAACATGGTCACTCATGAGCTCCGCTCTACCAACACACACAGATGGCTATGGGACCTCTTAATGTCTATCATTTGTGCACCTGGAATGTACGGGGACTGGGCTCAATACACAAACGACACAGAATCCTGGCTCAACTCAACCGTAGAGGGACACAGATAGCTTGTCTGCAAGAGACACATTTGAACAGTGCTGAAACTGTGAAGATACGCAAAAAATGGAGAGGACAGCTCTTTGCTACCTCCTATTCTGCGTTCTCCAGGGGGGCGGCAATCTGGCTTCGTAACTCTGTCCCCTTCAAGGCATTAGAACAAAAGATCGATAAGGAGGGGCGTTATGTATTTGTGCGGGGTTTACTGGATGGGGATGCCATTGTGTTAGGATGTGTGTACTCACCGAACACAGGCCAATCGGAATTCTTGCTCACACTGAATGGGATGCTGGCTGATTGGGCTGACCACCATTGGATCATTGGGGGGGATTTCAATGCTGTGCTCGATCTTACACTGGATAGGTCACACCCCCCCCTGTTAGCCACTGAGAGCAGAAAACAGGCGGACGCTCTAGCACGTTGGGCTGAGGGCTGGG
Organism: Lissotriton vulgaris; assembly: GCF_964263255.1. Taxonomy (NCBI): domain Eukaryota; kingdom Metazoa; phylum Chordata; class Amphibia; order Caudata; family Salamandridae; genus Lissotriton; species Lissotriton vulgaris. Next base: position 336,588,114 of record NC_141689.1, read on the forward strand.
ACTTGTGAGACGCATGGCGCAGCACACACTCACAGGAGAGGGAATATACCTTTTTCTCCCCGCCCCACCAGCTGCACACGAGAATTGACCATGTCTTCTGCTCCCGCTCCCTGACGACCTCAATTGTACAGGCCCAACACATGGGGAAAACCCTGTCCGACCACAACCCCGTTGAACTCACTTGACACTGGGGCAGGTTGACGCCCCCCATCCCAGCTTGGCGACTACCCCCTGACCTGCTTGAAGACACAGTTTTTAGATCGTCCCTTTCCGACTCTATAGACACATATTTCACCACGAATGCGAACACAGCCAGCACCAGTCAGATCGAATGGGACGCATTTAAAGTCTGTCTCAGGGGAGAGGCGATGGCCGCTCGAGTGGGCAGAAAGAAAGAGGTCATCAATCAATTGAAGGAAGTAGAGGGTTCCCTAGCGTCCCTGGAGAGCGAGGCAGCGGGCACCAATGCACATTTCACCCCACTAAAGGGGGCCCACATCAGACACGCAGAGCTACTAGAAGACTTGAGGCTCCTAGATTACAGAGAACACACGAATAGGCAGCGTACACAGGCAGACCGAGCTGGTACCCTTCTAGCCCGGATACTACGAGATTCCCCACCATGCCACCCAATCTTAGAAATTGTGGACCAAGCAGGCAATCCGGCCACCACCCAAATAGGGATTAATACGGCGTTCAGGGACTATTACACCACACTATATAGCCCCCCCCATGTTCCCCCCTCCCCCCCCCCCTCGCCCCAGTCGGAGATCGCCTATAAGGCCTTCATGAGGGACCTGGACCTGCCCCAGCTTACCGACATGCAAAGCAAAGACCTACAGCGCAACATCTCACTAGCGGAAATCAGACAAGCGATACGAGCCCTCCCTAGGAACAAGGTCCCTGGGACCGACGGCCTCCCGGCCGAATTCTACACAACGTTCATAGATCTATTGGCCCCACGTCTACATGCTCTCTATCTGGAAGCCTTGCGATCGGCCTCCCTACCGCAATCGTCCATGCAAGCATTGATCACATCCCTCTTAAAACCAGGCAAAGAAGGGCTACAGCTGGCCGACTACAGACCCCTGTCCCTCCTAAATACTGACTCGAAGATCTTGAGTAAAGTGTTGGCGACGAGACTAATTCAATATATACCCCAGTTGATCCATCCGGACCAATGTGGTTTTGTGCCAGGCCGGAGCACGGCCATGAATCTCAGACGCTTGGCCCAACTGATGTTAGGAAACGTGGAGGGCGCGGGCTCGGAGGGCTGCATCTCACTGGACCTGAGACAGGCGTTCGACTCCCTTAGATGGGACTACATGTTTGCCACACTCTTGAAATTCGGGATACCGCCCGAATTCGTTGCCTGGGTCAGGCTTCTGTACACTCTCCCTACAGCGAGAGTGCGCACTTCTAGGCATATTTCGGGTCCTATAGCTATAGCAAGTGGCACCCGGCAGGGCTGCCCGCTCTCCCCTCTCCTATTTATCCTTGCCCTCGAACCATTGCTTTGCAGTCTCAGGGCGAAAGCCCCCCGCTATGGTATTCGGAGACATGGGACGGCACACATTGTGTCCGCTTATGCCGACGACATCATATTGTACCTTCGAGACGTACGGGGAGACATGGGCCCTATACCCCAATTGTTTAAGGACTTCAGGGAGATCTCAGGCCTTACTATAAGTGAACCCAAGTCTTATGGGTTCACTTTCAGGTATACAGACTCTTCCACTCCCCTACCCTTCGCTCCACACGTATTGCAAATAGCGGGAACTACCTTCCGATATCTAGGGATGCACATCTACAGGGAAGCTGACATGATGATTGACGGCAACCTTGGAAGGACCATGAGAGCACTGAAATCACAAATTCAATTCTGGCTGACGCTGCCCCTCTCTGTTGCTGGCAGAGTGGCCATTTCCAAGATGGTAATGCTCCCTCGCCTAGTTTACCACTTCACCAACCTGCCATTCCTGATCCCAGCGGCGACGTTTCAGCATCTCGACGCATTACTCACGGAACTTGTGTGGGGACACGGGCGCAGACGTATAGGCCTCGCAAAACTGCAGCTCCCCTCAGGTTCCGGTGGTATGGGCCTTCCAGACTTTAGGGCGTACAACTATGCGTGCCAGCTACAATGGCTGGCCTACTGGGTGGCGGGCCGCAACCTTCACGAGCTCAACATGGCAGAGAGGGAACATGAAAGAGGGGACATACACAAGTTGCTCCTACCCCAATCGGACATGCCAAGAAATGCCCCACCACTCCTCCGGCTGGCGGTGTCATACTGGCGGAAGGCAGTGAAATACACTTCCCCCACGACATCGTATGCCCCCACGATCCCGCTTCTGGGCATCCCACTGGTTTCGGGTACACTGACAACGAACAGGCTGGCGCCGTGGCAGGACGCCGGTGTGCCCCATGTGGGAGACCTGTTCGCGGAGGGGCACCTACTGTCCTTTACAGACTTCAGGGCTGTGCATAGCGTCCCTAGAGGCTCATTGCTATTACACGCAGGCCTTCGTCACTATATAACACACACCTGGGCGCCTGAGGGACAGGCGCCAGCTACCAACCCCCTGATAACAATGCACTACCTCATGGGCACGGGCGGCCACCTAACCAAATGGCTCACTGCTAGCATAAAAGCGGGGAGGGCGGTCCCTCTAACAACACTCAGGACAGCATGGGAAGGAGACATTGGTAGACCACTGAGGGACAAAGAATGGGAACGCATCCTCCAGTTTCCCAAGAAGGTAGCCAGAAACCCCAAATACAAGTTTATTCAGCTGATGCTGCTGCATAGGGCCTACCTGACCCCACATCGCCTGCATATGATGTTCCCCGACGCGAGTAGCAACTGCCCCCGGTGCGACGCTGACGACGCATCACTATTACACATGCTCTGGCAATGCCCCAAGTTGGGCCATTACTGGGCTACCATCGCTGACTCGCTTGAGAGTGCATCCTGTCCCGATCGCTCACCATAGAACACACACTGCTAGGGTTGGGACCGTCAACACGCACAAGGACCGTGGAGACACGTTTCACAGACCTGGCCCTACTACTAGCGAAGCGAGCAATCACGATGAGGTGGAAGTCCCCCAGACCCGGATTTATGGAAAGCAGAGGTGATTAGATGGGGCAAGGCAGAAGGCGAGGCACTACAACGAGAAGAACACAGAGGTCTCAGGAAAACACTGATCTCCTTAGACTGGTACACTGTGCTGGGGACCTTCGAGACTGGGGGGGAGGAGGACGGGGGGGACACGAATGACTCACTACAAGCGGGATGATGGGGTCCTGCCCCTTAAGACATTCATGATGTATGGTGCACTGTGTTGGGGTACGGGGAACCCTGTACCATTGACAATTCTATGCCCGCCTGCCTCTGTGTATGGGGAGAAAAGAAAAAAGACAGAAACACTGTACTACACGGAGCAGCAGGTGACCAGGATGTAAATATCACATTTATTCGCATATGAGGAGAGTGCCGGGAGGGATTTTAGCGGGTGGGGGAGGGAGTGGGTATGTTAGGGGATTGTTCAGTTGCTATAGTTCCGGACGAAAATGGAAAATCAAGGGTACTAAACGCCTATGCATACTGAGCAGACATATGAATGTGACGTACTGATTATTACTATGCCCGAATATGTGTGCAACTGCTCCAATTACTATGCTAATAAACAGATTTTCAACAAAAAAAAAGGTGTTCTCGTCTGTAAGCTTAGGGCTGCGGTCTGTAAATACCGCCTGTCTCTTGGGCCGCTACACCCACACTCTGTGGGACACGGTTGCGGAGGTGCTGCCACAATGCCCGGGAGAGGTCCGGGCTAAACTCGTCCAAACCCTTGCGGAGGTCCGAGATGCAGCGCGTTATTCCATCCAGTGTGGGCTGGATACAACGGACTCACTGGGCAGGGCGATGGCAACGACGGTGGCGGTTCGACGCCACGCCTGGTTGAGGTCCGCCAACTTCTCGGCTGATGTCCAGGCCACACTTCTGGACATGCTGTTCGATGGCCGTCGCCTCTTCTGCGACAATGCAGACCATGCGCTGGAATGTTTTAAGGACTCTAGGGCTACGGCAAAGTCCTTGGGCCTCACGGCCCCACGCCAGCAGACGGGTGCCTTTCGCTCCTTTCGTGGCCACCGAAGGGGCGCCCCCAAACGTGCTGCCAGCCACGCGCCGCAAAATGTTCAACAGCGCAGTGGCGGCCGTGGAAACCGCTGTGGCGGCGGTCGGGGACAACGGCGAGGCCAGTCCACACCTCCCTCCACAGCACCCGCCTCAAAACCTTCCTAGTCAGAGTTTTCAGGCCCATGTGACGCCTGTGGGAGGCAGGGTTCACCATCATCTCTCCCACTGGCGCACTATCACGTCGGACAGGTGGGTGCTGCAGATCGTCCGCAGGGGCTACTCCCTCCCCTTTGAGGCGACCCCTCCATCCATGCCACCGCGTGTCGGGGGATCACTTGCAACTTCTGCAAGAGGAAGTCCCGGCCCTCTTGGCCAAGGGGGCCTTCGAGCGCGTTCCTGGGCCAGAAGTAGGGTGTGGATGTTACTCCCACTACTTTCTGGTACCCAAGAAGGGCAAAGGAGGCCTACGCCCAATCTTGGACCTGCGGAACGTCAACGGCTTCCTCCGGAAGGAGAAGTTCAAGATGCTGACTTTGGCTCAGGTCCTAGCTGCCCTGGACCCGGAAGACTGGCTGGTAGCGTTGGACTTGCATGACGCTTTTTTCCACATCCCCGTCCTGCCGGCCCACCGGCGTTACCTGCAGTTCACGGTAGGCCAAGAGCACTTTCAGTTTACCGTGCTCCACTTCGGCCTTACCAGCGCCCCACGGGTGTTCACGAAGGTGATGGCGGTGGTCGCAGCTCATCTGCGCAGGTTAGGGGTGTCAGTCTTCCCCTACCTCGACGACTGGTTGTTGATGGCGGGCTCGCCCCAGACAGTCGTCAGCCACCTCCAGACTTCGGCCGACCTCCTGCATTTGCTGGGGTTCTCCATCAATGTGCCGAAGTCACACCTGTGTCCCTCTCAGAAGCTCCTCTTCATCGGAGCGGTTCTCAACTCGGCGCAGTGTCGGGTTTACCCTCCCGAACAGCGGGTTCGGGATATACAGGCTCTGATTCCCATCTTTCAGCTGCTATCCCGAGTCTCGGTCAGGTTGACGCTGTGGCTTCTGGGGCTGATGGCTTCCTGCATCTTTCTCGTGCATCACTCCATGTGGGGGATGCGGGCTCTGCAGTGGGACCTGAAGTTTCAGTGGGCCCAGCATCAGGGCAACCTGTCCGATCATGTCTTGATCTCGGAGGGCACTGCGAGACAACTGCAGTGGTGGCTCACGGACCGCGACTGGGTCAGTGGCAGATCCCTCTCCCTACCCTACCCGGAGCACGTGGTTGTGACGGATGTGTCCCTCCAGGGCTGGGGAGGCCACATGGGAGAGGCGGAGATCAGAGGCCTCTGGTCTCCGGCGGAGTCCCGGCTCCATATCAACCTTTTGGAGCTGCGGGCGATTCGTCTAGCACTGAAGGCATTCCTCCCCTCTGTCCGGGGGAGTGTAGTGCAGGTGTTCACGGACAACACCACCGCCATGTGGTGCTGCAACAAACAGGGCGGGATGGGGTCCTGGACCCTATGCCAGGAGGCTCTGCGCCTCTGGCAGTGGCTGGAACATCAGGGCTTGACCCTGGTGGTTCAACACCTGGCAGGCTCTCTGAATGCCAGGGCGGACATACTCAGCCGTCGGTGCATGATGGATCACGAATGGCGTCTGAACTCGGACGTGGCGCAAGGCCTCTTTTAGCAATGGAGAGAGCCTTGGTTAGATCTATTCGCCACAGAAGAGAACGCACAATGTCATCGGTTCTGCGCGTTGGAATTTCCAAGGCGGCACTCGCTCGGAGACGCTTTTCGTCACGAGTGGATTTGCTGTCTATTGTACGCCTTTCTGCCTATACCACTTCTGCCCAGAGTGCTGAAGATCAGGCGCGACCGGGCCCCGGTTATCCTTGTGGCTCCGGACTGGGCATGAAGATACTGGTATACCGAGCTACTCAGCATGTCAGTCGATCCCCCGATAAGTCTGCCTCTTCTGGAGGACCTTCTGTCGCAGCAGCAGGGGACGGTCCTGCACCCGAACCTGTCCAGTCTCCACCTACAAGCTTAGAGATTGAGCGGCAGCAGTTGAGGCCATTTGGCTTGCCTCCCGAAGTCTGTGATATCATTCTGGCAGCCAGGCGTCCCTCCACAAAGTCGGTATACACCTGCAGGTGGAACAGATTTGTGGCATGGTGCACAGCAAAGGCTGTGGACCCTCTCTGTGCACCCCTCTCTGAAGTTCTGAAGGGCATCGCACACATGTTCCCTCCTGTTCCCTTCTTGATGCCCCAGTGGGACTTGAATCTTGTACTCACTTATCTAATGTTTGCTCCCTTTGAGCCGCTCCATAACTGTCCTCTCCGTCTTCTCACCCTGAAGACTGCTTTCCTGGTTGCCATCACCTCTGCCAGGAGAGTGAGTGAGCTCCAGGCTCTTTCTTCTACTCCACCTTTCCTCTCTGTTCATCCGGACAAGGTGGTGTTGCGTACACGACCTTCCTTTCTGCCCAAGGTGGTCACGGCCTTCCACATCGGGCAGTCCATTACTTTGCCCACCTTCTTTCCGCCTCCGCATCCCTCGAAAGAGGAAGAGAGGCTCCACCGTCTGGACCCAAAACGTGCGCTCTTTTATTACCTAGATCGCACACGCCAGTTCCGGGTGGATGACCAACTCTTTGTTGGTTACGTGGGCGCGAAGAAGGGAAAAGCAGTACACAAGAGGACCATTTCGCGGTGGATCATCTTGTGTATTCAGGCATGTTACTCCATGGCCAAAAAGGAGCCCCCTGCTGGATTACGGGCTCATTCCAATCGAGCCACAGCAACAACTGCCTTGGGCCGAGGAGTCCCCTTATAGGACATTTGCCAGGCAGCTACGTGGGCCTCGCTGCACACGTTCGCTAGACACTACTGCCTGGACAGTCAAGTCCGGAGGGATGGCTTCTTTGGCCGTTCCGTCCTCCAGGACTTTCTGGTGTGATATTGGTTCGCAGACCCACCACCGGGGTTGGTATTGCTGGGGTATCTATTCTAAGGTAAGGAATCTATCACTAACGTGTCTCTTTCAGATGCACAAGTTACTACTTGTGTAACGATATATCTGATTCCTATGGAGAAAATACAGGTTACTGGTAAACCCGGTTAGGATTACTTTTGCGGTTCAGTACTGGGCTTCAAGGTACAGTTCTGGCTTCTCTCCTGATCACAGCTGAGGACTTCTGAATTCGGTATTCAGCTGATTTTATAGAGATATTTTAGAGTTTCAAAACTTCACACTTAAAAGATTTTTCGAGTCAAACCAGTCAATGTTATCCTATGGTAGGAAAGTGAGTTATCGATTTCCAGGTGAGTACTCGACTGATGAAGTTAAGGTTCTGGGCATAGACTCCGCGGTCCCCCAGGGTTAGGTAGGTACAGTTGAAACACCCTCAGCGGCACAGGGGCAGCCGGGTGCAGAGGTAGGTAGGCCCAATGTTATCCAATGGAGGGGAGGGGGCCTTCGGTTGATGTCTGCAAGCAAGTAGGCCATGCGGCTGTGGGAGCTGAGCTCCTGGTCACTTACTCAGGGCAAGTGGGGAAGTAGAGTATGGTAGTAGTTGCACTTCCAGCGGCACTCGGGCGGCTGGGTGCAGGGTGCTTTTGAGCCGTAGGGCACCCAAGGTTATTCAATGGAAAAGGTAAAAAGGGAACAAAGGCTGCAGACTCAGGGACGGTGATTCTTCTGGTGCGACCACCACTTGGAGAGGCAAATTGGGGTCTTGGGGAAGAGGTAGGTACCCCAAAGGAAGGCACAGGGGGTTGTAGGGAGCCGGGTGAATGGGTGTCTTTTGGTGTAGGGAAATCTAACCCTCGGCTGGTCATGGTTGGGGGGGCTGTGGTTCTGAGGCTGCAGGTGTCGTGTGGTTCGTCGAGGAGGGTCTTTGGGCACTGGACTTTGGGTCCCAGTCGCCGGGGGGACGTCCTCGTGGTCTTGGTTTACTCGGGCACGGGCTGGACTCGGCGGGTGCAGATTGGGCTGGATTTGCGGTTCCTGGCTGGCACCAGGAGTGTTGCTGTTGGAGCAGAGCCTCTGCTCATGGGAGTCCCAGTCTCTGAGGGTCAAGGCAGGCAGGCCCTCCGGGGTTCTCGAGGTTGCTGCCCGCAGGAGATGCTGGCGTTAAGCAGGAGCAGGTTCAAGGATTAACAGGCTGGTAGGGCTGGGGCCAAGTCAGTTGTCGTCGTCCTTTTGTTAGCAGCTGCACGGCAGGTCGTCCTTCTTCTTCTTGTTTTTTCAAAAAGGGATCTGAGGAAGGAAGGTTCAGGGAGCCCCTAAATACTGAATTTAGGGGCGTTACAGGTAGGGCAGGGACTGGGACCAATAGGTCCCTGTCCTGTGATGGGTACACCCCCTAGTCTGCTCCTCTCCTATGGGATGGGTGCAGCTGCCTAGCTGTGATTGGGCAGGGCTCCCCATCTTCAAGATGGCCGGAGCATGGGGTCGTGCTTCACCTCGCCTCTCCCACCTGAGGGGTGGCGTTTGCACAGTCTGGCACACCCCCCTTCCTGACGTAGAGTTTCCCGCCAGTATTCTTGCCAGAATGGGGGTCAGAACCGGTGGGGGCTAGTTGCTGGTTACAGCAAATGGTCAGGAGAAGATCACAGAGGCGGCAGGCCTTTGAAACTTCCCCCTGCCCATCCTGGGGTATAAGACCTAGCATGTCTGCTGTGGGGCAGCCTCTCAGACCAGATGTGGATTGTAGGTTAAGTTTGGTGCATTTTAAATTAAATCTCACTGACATCAGTGCGGGTTTAATATGCTGAGAAGCACCATATACTCTTAATGGCAGCACTACACTTACAGTGCCCAGGAATGGCCCTTGGTACTGTAGGGGCACAGGGCTCATGCACCTGTGCCCACACCACTGGCATAGGGCACCCAGCTAGAGAGGTGACTGAGGTATGCCAGGGCAGTGGATCTTGCGGGCATAGCACACAGGGAGGTGTGCCATGTCGACTCTTTGTTTAGTTCTGTACTTAGACCCTCAGCCTGCAAAGGCTGGGTGTGGGTGTCAGGGTACAGGGCCCCTAAGGGTGGCACAATACGTGCTTCAGCCCTTAGGGGGTCTTCTCTGGTCACCATACCCTGGGTACCTAGGGTACCATTTACTAGGGGCTGACAGGTGGCCAGAGAGGCCAATTAGGTTTTAGCTTCAACACAGTTTTAGGGAAGGGTCACAGGCCCTGGGCACCTGATTAGCAGGAGCCCAGGGCACACTCAGTCAAAGCACATCAGCAATTCAGGAAAAAGTGGGGGCATACCCTGCAAGAAAGATGGCACTTTCTCACAATCTCCTTAGCAGAAAACCTGATTGTTTTTTACGAGTTAGAGCGGATATAACATCAATCAATCTTATGGCTAGGACCATCACCATTATTTTTTTCTCTGTATATATGAGTGCAAACAAGTGATATGAACTGCAATTTGTGGCTGGATTACCTTGATTATTGATTGCCACTATTGTGGCACGACGATGGTCGGGTGAAGGAATATCCTTAATTCTCACCTTAACATACATATTAAGAAGATGGGGGTCCAAGGATACTGGTGTTTCTTTTTTAGGACTCATACGCCTTTAGAACCTGGAGCCTGGCCCAGTTTTAGTTTGGCAATTGTCCTCTGTACTCCCGGAAGTGTACGTTCCTCCTCTAGCTTCAAGCGGTCTTCCCACGTAAGCGTTGGTATTTTTATTGTGGCTTTATATTCCTCAATAAGTGAGGGTTTTATCCTTTTTTCAGCACTGGTTTTCGAGTGAGCGTGTTTATGTAGCTGTGTGATTCAAGAAACATTTGGTCTTACCTTGTAGATCTTGACATGGTATTGCCATACCATTCATTTCTGATCATATTATTGTTTCAAAGATACATTGATCTTTTTGGCACACTGGTTCCAAAGCCATTTTATAGTGACTCATTCTTTGTGGCGCGGAAGGTTTCACAGATGAATCTGTAGTCGGAGCACCATAGGGGGCTTATATGACTCCACTGACTTCACAACCAGTCAGTCAGCACATAGTCATACACTACGCCATCCCACGGCACGCAGAGGTACTGCTAAAAATTTCCAGATCCATTCTAACGCCTGGGGAGTGTAGGAGAGTGGGGTCTGCAATCCTATGGTCACCCCCGATTTTTGCTTTTTGCTTCACTGGTTTACGACTTTCCCTGGCTGTGGGCCTGCTAATCAGACCCACAGCCTAGCTGTTCTCTCTCTAAATTGACACACATGTACCTTAGGTGCATTTACCAATTGGTACTGGGCCACCTTATCAGTCCCTGTGCAGTATACCTTAGGTATCCAGGGCATAGGTGTACCCAGGGCCTACCAGGGGCTGCAGCATGTATTATGCCACCCCTGGCTGGCCACCCAAATCTGACACAACTGGCTGCACGACAGCTGGGGCAAGGTGGTGTAAACACCCTTTGTTTTAGATATAGTATTCCTATATCTAACCCTAAAGTGGACACATAGATTCCTATCAGTCACTACTATGGCAGGCCTTAGCAATCCTGAAGGCAGAGTGCTTGGAATTATGTGAGATGGTGCTCTGGCATGAGCTGAGCCCGTTTGCAGCTTGCCGAACCAAGTCCTAATAGCTGTTCCATGATAACGCTATACCATATACTCTTAAGTGCATTATGAACCTCGCGGTCAAATGCTAACTTTGGCATAGCATTATCAAAACATGTCGAGTAAGGTGTCATACGAATTGGAATACTAACCCCTCGCCAATTCTGGCGACGGGGTTAGCATTCCACCCTTCTAGAAGGACACGACATGTATGTAACTGTGAACCCTGGTTAAAGTTAACTCGAGCCTCAGCATCACAAAATGGATGCTGCCACCACAGACACAAGTCTGACCTCCTGCTGCTGGGAGTCCTTCCAGCGAGGAGAGCTCAGACAAAGGGTTTCCTGTCAGGGGAGGTGCTAGCACCATCCCAGACAGGGTTTTGTGTATCCCAGGTAGGCAGGGCTGAGAGGAAGGTGACTGCAAGTGGCACCCCGGTGCTCACTGTGCATATGCCGGCTCAAACCAGTTCCAGGGGCACCCCAGCCCCTGAGCTGGGGAAAGTCCGGACAAGGGAGAGGGGTGTAACCACCCCCCTCCTGGTCCCACCCATGCGCAGGACCTAGTTGCGTGCCAGCCCCTTTTCTTAGAATAAAGGTAGGAGCGGGCCCCCTTCCCAAATTAGATAATTCTGAATCTTGAACTACTTTCCACGAAAGGAACTCTTGACAATTTCTGAAGACTCTCCCTTGTGGCTAAGGAGTAGCCACCCAGCACCCGCAGGTACCACCTAAGCATCGCGGTTTGCTGCACGTCCATCCTCCGGATCAAGACTAACCAGCTCGACGAGACCCGGATTCCCTGGCATCTCTGACCTCTACCTGCATCATCAGCCGAACTGAAATTCGTGGGTGTGACGAGACCTGAGGGACCGGCCATCTTCAAAACCTGCACGACGCTTAACCAGCACGACCGCCGAGGGATCCTCGAGTGAGTGCACTGGGGTTTGAGAAGCCCCAGCCCAGAGCAGCTCCATCACCGAAGTCCAGCCCCCAACATCCACGAGATCTGCGTGGGGCCCTTCTGCTCTTTGCTGCTTACTGCGTTGTCCGGTCACTTGCCCGTTGGCTAGTGGCCCTCCTGACTACGTACCACGACGATTTCACCGCTGGTCTGAAACCTCTGGATCTTGTTACTTACCTGCTAGTATTTCGCATTCCACTTTTAGAGTATATGGTTTTTCGTGCCCCTCGGGCAATTGTGTAAATTGTGCAACTTGAAGTATTTTCGTAAGAGTTTTGTATTGTGCTTAGCTCCCTGACTCATAAAGAGTTCGGGGTAGACTTGTTATAAATAAATATCCTTTATTTTCATAACAACTTGTGTGGTGTCCTTTCACTTGGTGTTCAAGGGGTATATGTGATGGTAAAACAGCTGGCTTAACACGCCCTCTAGAGTTTAGCCTGAAGACTGCTTTTGTCCACGCTACTAGGATAGCTGGTCTATAAGGTTGACTTACAACCAATCATCAATAAGGTTCGTTTGGTATGATACACAGTGATCACTAGAATAGTGAGCACTATATATCAGGCCAACTTCTCACAGGGAGAATTCAAAATCTGCAGCTAGACTATGTCTGTACCAGATAATGTGTTACCAAAGGTAAGTAACTTGTTCGATAGACTTCGAATTTTCACAGTGCATTCACTTTGTGTATTTTGTTAATCATTCAGAGAACTTTTATTCAATAAGTTTGCTTTGTAATTGCAGATGAAAGCAGTTGCTGGTATAAAGATGTCTTACCTGGTACAACAGGCAATCAACTCCAATCTTAATGAAATCATAAGAGGTTTCAGACAAGACGAGTCTACAAGTGCATTGTGCGCACACCTTTATTCCATGATTAGAGGAAACAGACAGCACAGACGAGCATTTCTCATTTCTTTACTGAACCTCTTTGATGATACTGCGGTAAGGTCACTGTACCTTTCTCTATACTTCACAGAAAGCTATTTACATCTTTGCTGGAGTTACACGTGCAAATGTTTGCGTAGAAATAAATAAAATTGTACTTAACTTAATAATACAGATTCATGTTAATTAACATCACTTATGTCAAACTTGCAATCAATGTAACGTTGAGTATATACATCTGAAAGAGACACGTTAGTGATATATTACTTACCTTAGAATATCCCCAGACGTCAGACTGGATCCTTAAAGTTTTACCAGCGGCCTACATATGGTCAGAGATGCCAATTGGGTTTAGGTTTCAACACAGTTTTAGGGAAGGAACACACGCCCTGGGCACCGGATTGGCAGGAGCCCAGGGCACACTCAGTCAAAGTACATCAGCAATTTAGCAAAAAGTGGGGGTATTCTCTTCAAGAAAGATGCGTTTTCTCACACTCACGAATCGCGATTGGGTCAATGGCAGATCCCTCTCCCTTTCCCAACCGGAGCACACTGTGGTGACTGATGCGTCCCTCCTGGGATGGGGAGGCCAATTGGGAGAGACGGAGATCAAAAGCCTCTGGTCTCCGGCGGAGTCTCGGCTCCTTTTGGAGCTTTCGGCGATCCGGCTTGCACTGAACGCATTCCTTCCCTCTGTCTGGGTAAGTGTAGTGCAGGTGTTCACGGACAACACCACCGCGATGTGGTATTGCAACAAACTGGACGGTTGGGGTCCTGGACCCTATGTCGGGAGGCTCTGCGCCTCTGGACATGGCTGGAACATCAAGGTATTTCCTTGGTTGTTCAACACCTGGCAGGTTCTCTGAACGCCAGGGCGGACGAACTCAGCCGCTGGAGCATGATGGATCACGAACGGCGTCTGAACTCTGACGTAGCGTAAGGTCTCGTTCTGCAGTGGGGAGAGCCTTGGTTAGATCTATTCTCCACCGAAGAGAACGCGCATTGTCATCAATTCTGCGCGTTGGAATTTCCAAGGCGGCATTTGCTCAGGGACGCTTTTCGTCCGCCTATACCACTTCTGCCCAGAGTGCTGAAGAAAAATCGGCGCAACCGGGCCCGAGTCAGTCTGGTGGCTCCGGACTGGGCTCGAAGGTACTGGTATCCGAGCTACTCAACATGGCGATCGATCCCCCGATCCGATTGCCTCTTCGGGAGGATCTTCTGTCGCGGCAGCAGGGGTCGGTCCACCACACGAACCTGCCCAGCCCCCACCTCCATTCATGGAGATTGAGCGGCGACAGTTGACAGCCTTTGATCTTCCTCCCGAAGTCTGTGATGTCATTCTGGTAGCCAGGCGTCCCTCCACGAAAATGGTATATGCCTGCAGGTGGAACAAGTTTGTGGCATGGTGCACAGCTAAGTCTGTGGATCCCCTTTCTGCCCCTCTTTCCAAAGTACTTTTGTTCCTTCTTTCCCTGACCCAGCAGGGCTCTGCTCTGGGCACCATCAAGGGTTATCTTTCTGCCATCTCTTCCCTTCTACGGCTTCCAGGTCATTCTTCCCTTTTTAAGTCCCCGGTTTGTTAACTGTTTTCTAAAAGGCATTACGCACACCTTTCCTCCTGTGCCGTTCATCATGCCTCAATGGGACTTAAACCTCGTCTTGACATTTCTCATGTGCGTTCCATTCGAGCCCCTTCATAACTGTCCCTTACGTCTTCTTACTCTCAAGACAGATTTCCTGGTAGCTATCACCTCTGCCATAATAGTGAGTGAGCTCCAGGCTCTTTCTTCCAAACCTCCATTCCTTTCTGTTCATCCGGACAAGGTGGTTTTGAGGACCTGTCCTTCTTTCTTGCCAAAGGTTGTCACGCCCTTCCATATCGGGCAGACCGTCACTTTGCCCACCTTCTTTATGCCGCCGCATCCTTTAAAAGAGGAAGAGACGCTCCACCGTCTGGACCCAAAACGTGCGTTCTCGTTGTATCTGAAGCGCACACAACAGTTCCGGGTGGATGACCAGCTCTTTGTTGGCTACGTGGGCGCCAAAAAAGGTCGGGCCGTGCACAAACCGACCATCTCTCGGTGGGTCGTTCTCTGCATCAAGGCCTGTTACTTGTTGGCTAAGAAGGAGCCTCCTGTGGGGCTGCGTGCCCATTCCAGCAGGTCAACTGCAGCAACTACTGCCTTGGGACCCGGCGTACCCGTGAAAGACATTTGTCTGGCAGCTACGTGGGCCTCGCTGCACATGTTTTTCCCAACATCACTGCCTTGACAGTCAAGTCTAGAGAGACTGCTTCTTTGGCCGTTCTGTTGTCCGTGACTTTCTTGTGTAATCTTATTTGCAGACCCACCACCGGGGTTGCTATTGCTGGGTTATCTATTCTAAGGTAAGGAATTTATCACTAACGTGCCTGTTTCAGATGCACAAGTTACTACTACTTGTGTAACGATATATCTGTAAGAGACATTAGTTAGAGATAGACTCCTTACCGCCCCACCCATCCTACCCGTTCTGCGAACTGATTACTAGGGTTGAGGACATCCCTTTTTAGGGCCCTAGTTTCAATGTACTAGTGGTCAGTTTCTTGCATGGCTCTGCGTTCCTGGCGCGTAAAGTTGTGTACAGATCTAACGTCAGCACGCATGGGTGGTGTCTAAGGAGTCTTCGTGACGTCATCTCGGCGCATACCCCGCCAGCAACTGGCGCGTAGCCGCACAATGGCACCTACTGACGCGCAGGGGTACTGCTAGCAAAACTTTCCGGATCCAGTCTGACGCCTGGGGATATTCTAAGGTAAGGAATCTATTGCTAACTATTGTCTCACAGATAGATCGTTACACAAGTAGTAACTTGTGCATATATATAAGAACTTCACTTGTATACATCATACAAATTAAACTAAATTCTGCCAGGCAGATATCAAAGGAGCCTAAGGTGCGTGATTCCCTGACCCCACAAAAAAATGCTATCTGATAACTTCGTACTGCAGATTTTTGACTATAGAAAATTCCCTAGGCATCATACTGGGTCCAAAAACATTGACCAGTACCCCTGTGTGCCATTAGGTGGCGTCAGACGAGTCCGTTTAAGCATTTTACTCAATGGATGTGACATGCACAGTGCCTATATAGACGCTATCCCAGTGCGCTAACATCTTTTCTTTTTTTTCTTTTTGATCCGGAAGAGCTACCACAGTCACTTTTTAATCACTTTTTCAGTATTAGTGTCTGTATATTTTTAGCTTTATGCTACCAATGTGTTAGGGATTTCCCATAAAAAGCCACTGGGTTTTAAATCCTCTGGGGCTTGTCACAAGCAAATGTTTGGAAGAGACCCTCATCTGGTTTGTCTGTGATACCTGGAGCCCGACCATGATTCCAGGAACTGTCCGACTGCCATACCATGAATACGAAGGCGATTCAGGAGAGAGAGACGAAGGTCCTGGCGGCCTGACATCAAGACTCCACACCGCTCCTGATCCCTTGGAATGTACCGAGCCTGCTTTCACAGTGGTTCTCATTGATGATTGTCAGCCTAATTCGTCATCTGATAAATCCCACAAGCTTGAAAAGTCAAACCGCTCTACGGCCTCGCAGCGTCTGTCAGTCATTGGATGAGGCAATGTAACAATGCCACAAGTCGAGGCCCTGCTCCTGCACTCCACTTGTGGACTCTGAGCATGGGTTGCTCTGCACCTCCCTGAATCTTCTGGAGGCGAAGCGACCTCTGCCCAACTCAAAGAGCGTTCATGAGGCTATCCCCTTCATATTTGGTTATGCAGTCCCATTATATTATAGATGATCCATCTGAATCTGTTTCGAAAGATCATGCAAAAGAAGGCCTTGCTATGTTATATACTGAATTTTATTAGGAATTTGAGATGCCCTCCTACAACTCACATGGTATCTGATAGAGATGTCTAGCCACAGATTCCTTAACTTAGAATATTCCCAGGCGTCAGACTGGATCCGGAACATTTTCCGCAGCAGCACCTCAAGTGCCGGGGGGACGGCGCCGTCCACGGACATGACGTCAGCGGAGACATATATGCCCCTCCCGGTGCACTGATGTCAGTTTTCTTCTTCTTTTCCGCATCTGAGGGCGGATCCTGGAAAACCAGCAGTTCCTTGGCCAGGTTTTTGGGCCTTCTCGACACCCTCAGTGTCGTGGGAACAGTGTGCAAGGCCTTCCAGTTTTAAGGCTTGTGAAGCCTGCGCTCATCAGATGTCTGGCACTTACTCACACCATCTGTATGTGGTGCCTCGCGGTGCACCATGACTCCAAGGCGTGACGCCTGTTGGAGGATGAAACCAAAGTACTTGAGGGAGCGTTGCATGAAATTGCTGGCCGCACGGATGTTTGGTCCAGCTCCCTCCCGTCGCTCCTATCGGGTTCGTTCCCGAGGTCGCTCCCACGACCACCGTTAGACAACAGGTATGCGTAAGCACAGGCGTCACTAACGATAATCTTCTTCCAATGTCCCTGCCGCTCATTCCTCACACTATGCCGGGTAAGGGCGCACGGCAACCTCATCCTCTGTATCCACGCTTTCCAGGTGTTGGGGCAACGCCTGCCCAAATGGAGGCTTATTCTAAGGCACTCCAAGCTTGTTTTGAGTCGCCCCTCTCACTGGTGCGCCTTCGGGTCCCACAGAGGTACCAGGCACTCATGACGGGTCTTCATATGCGGACGTTTCCCAGTCCCCGGCTGTGTGCGTCAACTCTGATTCAGGAGCCAACGGGACACCACCAAGCCAGGGTCTAGAGCACAGCCCTCCCCGTCAGTCAGCTCATAGCCCTGTGCGGCTTCCTATGCTGACGTTGGAGGCAACGCCGGGTACTACACCAGGCTCACGCCGGGTCCCGCCCCTTGTGCTCACCCCAGGAAGTTGGCAGTCGGATCGATGGCGGTCGGCGTCCTGGTCGAGTCCTCTATGGAGGTTGTCAACGTCCAGGCGACTCCCATGCAGTGTCGATTCCTATTCCTTTGATGGTTGCTCCTCTCAACTCCTCGGGCGCGATAAGTCTCCACCGCGGCGTCCGTTGACGCCTGTAATACCATTTACAACTCCTCATTTGCAACCTGATGCTTCCCTAGACTCCCCAGATCAAGGAGCCAGAGTGCAAGTACCCTATGTTGCCTGGCCTTCGGGTCAGTCTCGGGCTCCTCCACTCCTCATGTCTAGTGGCAGGCTTAGCCTTCAGCCGTCTTCTACCGCGACTGAATCTAGTGACTGAATCTAGTGCTGCCTTCGTGAGCGCTATTCAGGAGCCGGCTGCTGTACTCTGCTTTCAGCCTCCAATGGTGCCTCTACTTTCCGATCCTTTATTGAATCTGCTCCATTTGGAGCCTATCGAAGTAGAACCTTTGCTGCTCTTTGTGTACTCCTCTACTTGACGTTCTGCATAACAAATGGTCAAGACCCTTTTCGGGTGACCCTATGGATCGGTTATTGCTCGTAGGCACCACCCTGCTCCGGGTGATCCTCTTTGCCTGAACAGCTTAAGGCCTATTTGTTCAGGCAGGTTTTAATTTACAAGCTTCCCCCACATTCCCATTATTACCTCCCACCAGGGAGTCTCGTGGCTGGATGATTGTGGTCGCCCGCATTTCGCCTCTGCCAGCACAGGCGTCCGGGCTTTAAATACGGCCTGTGTATTTGCACACGCATCCTCAGCTCTTCGCGACTCATTTGCTAATCTTCTCACTTCTATTCCGGAATTGCCACGTACCGAATTGCTTTGCCTTCTGCTCCATGGCAGAAGCATGGCTCAATTCTCTCTTAGGTCTTCCCTTGATGCAGCTGACTATGGATCTAATAGAGACTACTAGCCGCAGATTCCTTAACGTAGAATTATCCCCAGGCGTGAGACTGGATCTGGATTTTTTTTGCCACAGCATTCCTGCTCGCCAGGGGGACGGCATCATGCGACTCCGCCCAGGCGTTGTCCGCGTACGTGATGTCAGCGAGGTCACATAAGTCCCACCCGGCGCGCCTATTTCAGTTTTTTCCTTTTCCACGTGCAACGCGGATCCGGTTCATGCTCCAGGCCTGTTTAGGCCCTTCCCTTTCGCTATTGCGTGTGTTTGTGGGAACAGTGTGCGGATGCCTTCGGGCTTTAAGACGTGCTCGTCATGTGGATGCCTGATGTCGGCGATGGACCCTCCCCTCATTTGCATGTGGTGCTTGGGGAAACATCATGACTCCACTGATTGCAAGGTGTGCCAGCAGTTGAAGCCGAAGTCGCGGTTGAAGCGCCGGATGAAACTTCTCTCGGCTCGCATGTCCAGACCGACGTAGTCTCCTCGATCAGCTTCTGCGGAAGGTTTTCGAAGCTGCCGTCGTCGTCCTCATCCCCCTCCTAAGCCGCAGGAGCATCGCTCACCTGTCGAGAAGTGTCGCAGTTTGTCCCTGAGGGCTGGTTTCCGGCCTGTTGGTGGCGTGGCCTCTCCGCGGGCGATGCGGCCCTGCGTATCGTCCCCCTATCCACCGTTTCCTGTTGAGGGGGCGTCGAGAGCCCAGATGGACACATATGTGGCGGCTTTGCAGGCCTCGCTGGCTTCTCCTCCTTCCCCTCATGGGAAGTCGGCAGATCCCTTCCGTTGTGCGGGACCCTCCGCGGTGGCTCCGGCCCTGGCGCCGACTGGCTCGGTTCCAGGCATGGAGGATGTGGTGCCATTGGGGTGCGGCGCCCTGTGGTGTCGTGGGAGGTTGCCGGGGCTCGGGTCACAACCCCGAGCCCCTCTCGGCCCTGAAGACAGGTGGCGATCTTGTCTGAGGCCGAGGTAACGCCACTACGGTGCCGGCGGCTGCTTGCCCTGGTGGTGCCACGGGTCGGCGGACCCCCCTTGTCCCTTCATGGGTCGAGGCTGGCGGGGGACCCCTCGTCCGTCCCCGGGCCCCTCTTGTCCCTCCCTGGACTTCTTGTGTTCCCTCCACGCAGGCGACTGTTTCGTCGGAGGTCGAGTCGGCGCTCCTTTGCCGCCTCGGCTCCGGCCCAGCCCCGGTCACCTGTGCCGTGTGGTGTGGATATGGCCCTGTCCGGCGTCTCCTTTGGAGCTAGACGACGATGACGTCCTGCCTCAGGTTGTGGACTCTATGGCACCGGACAGGCGCTGGGTCGTGGACTCGTCTTCAGACGCCCCCTCTAGCCCCGGAGGTTGGGCGCCTGCTGGTGTCTTCCTTGCCAGAGATGGGCCGCCGCGTCGTGGCTTTTTCCCCGACATCATCAAAGGACGGCTCCTCACCGTCACCGCGGTTTTCGCAGGAGGAGCCACAGGTCCCACAGTATTCGGTCCCTCTTTCTCCTTTCCAGACCTAGCCCTTCCCCACTCCGATTGGTTTAGGGGATGGCCGACTTAGCTTGCAGCCATCACCTATGGAGGAGCTGCTTTCCCTTCCACGGGACCCTACGGAGGCGGGTGCGGCCTCCGCTCGCGCCGTTTCCACGGCTTTGGCTATTTTGCGCATGGGTGATCTGGCTGCCCATTTCCCCACGGATCATCTTCTGGAAGTTCTCTACCAGGGCTCTTGTGGGAGGGAGCTGCTTCTTCCCTTTGAAAGTTCGTTCCATTCTTCTCTGATGAGAGCTTAGGGGCGCCCCGCCACAGGGGATCCGGTGCCCCAACACCTTCTGCACCGGCACCTTCCCGCACCGAGGGACCCGGTGTGTATTTCTCTCCACCCCTCTTCCATCATCCCCCTTTTGCGGACTGCCTTTACCTCCCTGCCGCCTCTGTTGTCTCCATCACGGGAGGCCCCCTGGCGGGACTCTTGGGGGCGCAATATGTTTGCTTGGACCAGTGCAGGCCCTTAACACTTTGTGTGTTGGCTGGGGCCACCTCTTGCTTGTGGGACTCAGTGGAGTCCCTTGGATCTGCCGCTTCTTAGGAGGGTCATGGGGTTGATTTGTGGCACCATGCATTGGATGGCCAGGAGCTGGCAGCGTTTATTCTTTGCTCCGCTCTGGACATCTCGGAGGTGCTTGGTCGTGCCATGGCTTCTTCGGTTGCCCTTCGCCGCCATGCTTGGCTTCTGGACAGTGTGTTCCCGGAAAATGTTCAGGAACGGCTGGTAGATCTTCCCTTAGATGGCACTCTTTTGTTCAATGTCCCGGCAGACTCGGCCATCCAGAGGTTCTTGGTGGGGCTTCGGCTTCCTCCTCCTCCTCCTTCTCCCCCTCAGTGCCCCTCAGTGACCTGTGAGTTGATTTGGTTTTTGAGTGGTATTCTTTTGTTGGGGCGGGTCGCCCCAGTGGTGTGATCTGTGTGCTTCATGTGCATTTGAGTCCTCTTTGTTGGGACTGTGGTTCTGTTGGCTGCTGGCCGGCCCTTCTTGACTGTGTCTTTTTGCCTTGGGCTGGCCCTGAGATTAGGCATTCTGTTTTTTTTTCTCTCTCTTTGGCTGCTTGACAAGCCTTCTGCGGGGTTTTTCCCGCAGATCTTTCTGTTGTCCTCTCCTGCAGAAGTTTCTTCCTAAGAGAGTTCCCATGTCTTGGTACTTGACATACCCTTTGTGGGGTAGTGGTAGCTGTTATATAGCTTGCTCTGTACTTGGGAGTTGTGGTCGCCTACAGGCCTCTGCTCTCCATGACGTGTAAGTACGTTGCAGGTGCAATTCCCTTATTGTTGCTCTGGAATGCCTTTGGTGCCGCCCCGGGGTGTTCTTCTCCGGGGTCACTGTGCTGTTAGCCTGGTCTGACCTGCTGTCTGCGGCCTGGCGCCATGGCTCTGGTTCCCCTTCTTTTTGGGTCGTGTGTGCGGGCCCCTCCCGGAGGTGTGTTCGGGCCCTTCTTCGCCTTCCTGTTCTCTGTCCTGGGGACTGAGATGGATTTTGTGTTCCTTCCTCTTTGACGCTGCCTGCCTGGGCTTCCTTGGTGTCCCCGGGCTACTCTTTCTGCTTCCGCCTGCTTTATTGCTGTCGGCGCTGTTCTGTCTGATCTATTGACTTCTGGCTGTGGTAGGCTCAGCTGTCCTCTTCGCGGGTTGTGTTCCCGGTGGGAGGGCTTGCCTTCTTTCTACCTCGTCTCCTTGGAGCCTCTAGGTTGATCTTCCTCTTTCTTGCCTTGGCCTTGGATGGAGGTTCTGATGCCTTGTATGGCGTGGGGTGCTTCATCCTCCTCTTGCCTTTGCCTTGTTTCCTCTGCTGAGTGTGAACGGGCTTCCTCTTCTTTTTCCCGCATCTCCCTTGGGGTTGGTGGTTTTATGACTGTAGGGGTTCCCCTTGCCTGGGGGGACAGGGCTCCTCGCCCTGTCCATTGGACTCGTCCCCGGTGGGACACTGTAATGTCCAGGCCGGTTGGGTCCTCTCTCAGACCCCCTTCCTCGTGAGTATGGTTAGGGTATCTATTCTACGTTAAGGAATCTGTGGCTAGTAGTCTCTATCAGATGTACGAGTTACTTACCTTCGGTAACGATGTATCTGGTAGAGACCATTCTAGCCACAGATTCCTTCACGACCCACCCTTCCTCCCCGTTCTACGAGGACCTTTGGCTTGGTCTTCTGCACTCGCCTCCCGGTTAGTGGCTATGTCTTCTGTGAGTATATTCTTTCACTCTTTTTGATGGGATGATGCGTCCTGTTTCTTGTTCCTTTCTTCCTCCTTTGGCTCATTGGAGGAAGGGTTTATGGGTACTTCTGTGCCCTTCTGTTCTGGTTGCTCCACGATTGGGGCTTACCTTCAATCTCTTCCCTCCCTCTCCCCTTTTTTGTTACGGGTTCTGACCCCTCTACTATCCTCTAGGTTGATATCATCTAGCTGTGCCTTTGCCCTTTATTCCTTTGAGGGATTGTTAAACTCTGTGATGGGGTTGTCTTGGAGGTTTGTCATTCTTGTTTGTCTTGGACTGGTTCCCCTTCATTGTTCTTGGTTGGGGTTGTAGTCCTGATACATGTTGTCATGACATTTTTACATGTGTTCCTTGTCTCCGGGGGGGGGGGGGCTGTCTACATACTGGCAGGGTGCCTGCTTAGGGCTGGGCTCTGTTCTTTCTTCTATTCCCTGCGTTTGGGTACTGCTGTGTTGACACTGCTCCTTAAGGTGGTGTTTGTCACCATTCCTTTTTCCAATTTTTCTGCTCTTTGCACACTGTTCCCATACTCCCACAGTTTTGTCTAATGGCTCCACGTTGTGGCGCGGAAAACTTCTCTGAAGAAAACTGACTTAGGCGTGCCGGGGTGGCAATTATGTGGCCTCGGCTGATGTCACATACGCGGACAACGCCTGGGCAGAGTCGCGTGATGCCGTTCCCCCGGCGCACAGGGATGCTTTGGCAAAAAAATTACGGATCCAGTCTCTCACCTGGGGATAATTCTACGTAAGGAATCTGCAGCTAGAATCGTCTCTACCAGATATATCATTACCGAAGGTAAGTAACTCGTACGAAGGGTCTTTGCTCGCGTTTTGGCTTTACGCCGCCATGCTTGGCTGTTCAACTGTCGCTTCCCAGATCATATTCGGTATGCCCTCAGAGATCTGTTGTTTAATGAGGTGGATCTTTTTGACCGCCACGTGGATTCGGTGGTCTCCCATCTCTTGTCCAGCCTGCAGTAAATCTTGGTGCCATATTCTGTGCCTCCTTTTACAACTCCCACTCTCATGCACTGTTTTGTTATGGTGCTGGTTGCTGTTCATGGCGGGTTAGCCATTTCTATTTTCGTTCAGTATAGCCGTTCGGCCGCTTCTCTTGTTTTTTCAATCCACTGATTGTGTGCTTAGCCCAAGAGGATAACCCTACCGGGTTTAGCCTTACCGTATGTGGGGTATTTTATGGCATTATGTTCTGCCTTTGTCTAGGTACGTTTCTGTGGAGTCTCCTCGCGGACATCCTGCTAGGAGCCACTTGTTTATTCCTACAGTGATCCTTGTATGGTATTGCTTATTGCATGTCTGGATTTGTCAGTCTGTGTGCAACGGACACTGGCATAGGTTCCATGCCGTAAAGTGTCTATCTCGCACACCTGGCGGGATACCTTGTGGGCGCAGTTTTTCACAACTGAGTCCCTATTGCAGCTGTGCAGCTTACTTATTGTTCTTATTGGTGCAACTCCGTGTACGGCCCCTTAAGGGTTTGTCCTCTAAGACAGCGGATCAGCAGACGTTCTCTACTATGCGTGGTCATGACCTCATTCTGACCACTTATCACTACCACTACAGCGGTTTCCATATTCCCTGCTGTTTCCGTACGGGGATTCCCACGCTTTACTTGAGTTCATGCTGTGCACTCTCAAAGGGGCGTGTTTTCCTTGGAATACTCACAACTTGGGGTCCGGGACCTTTGTTTGTCTTCCCCTTTTCCACTGTCGTAACAGGTTCTTTTACCCACTTTGTTTTGCAGGGACCGTTTCCATCGGACAAGGGGCATGGGTTACTTACTGTCCTGGACATTGTTCTACCCTGTTTCCACATGTCTGCAAGTAATTTCAACGTTTTTTCCTCCTGCTCTGTGTTGTTACCAGGCGGATCCGTGCAGGCTCTTTCCTTCATGCGGTGTTCGTGGTTCTTGACCCGCTCTGCTTGTACCACCAGCTTTTATGTGGGGTCCGGCTTTTTGTTGCCCTTTTTGCTGTTGTGTGCCTTTGAGCTGCTGACGCTACCCTACAGGAGGTCTTTTCTTACTTCGTGTGGCTCCAGTGCCCACACGGTAGGCTTAGATACCTTCCGGTATGCTTAAGTAACTTCCTGTCTTCCCTCTTGTTAGTTGACATTCAACTGCACGTCTTCGACCCTTCACATGTTGTCACAAACCGCCTAAGTCCTGGCATATCTTGTGCTTTAGTACTACCGGCATCTTGTGGCCGTGGATTGGCATCCTGCTAATGCTGTCACTTGTGCCTTGCTGGTACTGGTTTCAACAGTGTTCCTTTTCACTGTTGTACATATTGGGCCAGTGTGCGATGTCTCGGTCATATCAGTTGCTGTCTCTCGAGGCTTTGCTGCAGTCGACACGCTGCATCCGGCGGATCTCTCAAACCCTCGGTCCAGCTCCACTTCTTGCGAAGTCATAACCTTACCTTTTACCCCAGCATATCTAGCATATAGTTTCTTCTCCCTGCTGGCATTGCTGGGTAAAGGTCAGCCTCTTGCCACTGCTGCCCCTCGTGCCTTTACAGGTATAGGTTTACAGGGCTTTTTCCACTGTTTTGCTTGGTCAACAGGAAATGGCTTTTGCTTTCTTTCGCCACCTCTGATCCTGTGGATCATTCAAACCCTGGGTTGGTTCATCCCCTTTTTTGAAGTTATGAACTCTCACTTCGCCATGGGTATTCTGCTTTCCTTCTCTCAACCCGGTATACACAAAGGGGTTTTTGTGCTGTCATTGACAGCTTTTGGTGCCTTTGCCTCCCATTGCTTTTCTCTCTCTTTAGAGCTTCATGATCTGGTGGTTAACTGCGCTAACATTACTGTCCTCATTGTGGTTCGTCCCAAAGGTTGACGGTACTACTATGTCACCTTATGGACGACTTAGTTCTTTCGGGAACTTGGTGGGGTTCAGTTGCAGACCCGCCTCCTTCATGGGTATGGCTTTGTTATCTATTCCAAGTTATGGAATCTGCGGCTAGACGTCTCTATCAGATGAACGTGTTACTTACCTTCTGTACCGATGCATCTGGTAGAGACATAGTCTAGCCGCAGATTCCTTAACGCCTGTCCACCGTCCCCTTTCTGCGAGGACCTTTTCAGGTTGGGGCTTTCTATCCTCTCCTCCCTTAGGGTGGCTTGCCATTTTACAAGGTGATATTCTCTTGCTTAAACACAGACTGCTTCGTTCTGTTCCTCTGCTCCATCCTGCCCATTATCTACATTAGGTGGTTTGATAATAGCTAATATCTTCCTGCCAGCCTTTGGCCTGGATCAGGGGCCCCTCCGCAGCCCTCTGAGAAGACGAGAAGAGTGTCTGTTCTCTTGCCGTTGGCAGCTGCCTCCCCCTCTTTTTATTCCCCCTCTTCCCTCTTT
Source organism: Lissotriton vulgaris (assembly GCF_964263255.1). Taxonomy (NCBI): domain Eukaryota; kingdom Metazoa; phylum Chordata; class Amphibia; order Caudata; family Salamandridae; genus Lissotriton; species Lissotriton vulgaris. The sequence goes on from NC_141689.1 coordinate 336,613,651, forward strand.
CTTCTCACTCTTCCTCATTTAGTGAAAACTGAAACTTCAAGAAACAGGTATTACCTTCTCTTTCCTCCTTTTGTTTATTTGCTCCCCTGTGAAATAGATCTGAAAAAGAAAAACAGTTTTGCTGGAAACTGTGTCTTTTACTGATATTTAAAAATTTCTATGTGCAGCCTCGGGTGGAGAGAAATAAAACATTCCGAATATGAAAAATAAGCATCTAACTAAGGAAAGAAAGACAGAGTGGTTGCAAGGTGGCCACATTGATTTTTTCACACATAAAGACATTAGCACCACTTTACAGTGTTTGCTAGAGAAGCGCTACTTTTGTTTTCGCCTCTCTTTGACCGACATTGTTTTTCCTGGGTGGGAAAGTGCACCTCTCCTGGAGCTTATGAAGTACCTGCTTGATGTGTGAATTGGAAATACATTTGTACAGCGGCTGTGTTTTCACAAATGTGGTCTTTTTAAACCACACTGCCTATGTTTTGTAAGGATATAAAAAATGGACACTAATAGGTGTCCTTTCCGGGTCCTTTAGCATTGCCTTTAGTTTTTAGGCAAAAGCACTCACTAATTTCTGAATGAGTGTAAAAGGAAAAAGGTAACCATGTTGTTCCTGCTTACATTTCACATGCTTGACTTAATCTTGCATTCCCTATGAGTGTTTGCTTTTTCTAGGATGTTATTTTGTTTAGGCAGCATATTGCTCTCGTCTATTGCGTAATTTTAATTGAGTCACATCCAGGTGTTTATAGGGGGTCAGTGCAGTGCAAGTTTCTCTCAGTGTTCAGTGGGGGAGAGGATATGGCGCTATGGTCGGAGCTACTGAATTTGGAACTGAGAAACCAGGTTGTCTTTATGACCAGTTTCCTAGACCACTCTCCTGAGGGAGCACATTCCGATGCTAGACCTTAAATGGCCCGCAAGACCTTAGAATCCCTGGTGTCTTAGCACCAGCAGGTGAACCCTAGTGGTGGCAAGTTCTGGTTAACCTTCTAGGCCTGTCCACCACGATCCAAGAAGTTCACTGTGCGAAGTTGGCCTGATATATGATGCTCACTAATTCTAGTGATCACATTGTATCAGTCCAAACAACCCTTATGGTGATTAGTTGTAAGTCAACCTTATAGACCAGCTATCCTAATGGTAGCATGGACAAAGCAGTCTTAGGCTAAACTCTTTTGGCATGTGAAGCCAGCTGTTTTACCACATATAACCCCTTGAATACCAAACGAAAGGACACCACACAGGTAGTTATGAAAATAAACAAGCTATTTATTAACTAACAAACACCTCTGAACTCTTTATGAGATCAGAGGGCTAAGCACATGACAAGACTCTTAAGAAAAATACGATAAGTTGCACAAATCACAATGGTGCCCTAGTGGCACGACAAACCATATACTTAGTAAATGGTATAAGGAAATCAATAGAAGGAAAGGAGCTGTCCAGAGGCTGTAGGATCGCTGGGACTACACTACCCTAACCTTGCTCGGGGCTGGGGCTTCTCAATCCCCAAAGCACTTCGTCGAGGATGCCTATGAAGTCGTGCTGGAAGTGAAATGCAGTTTCTCCAAGATGGCCAGTCCCACGTTTCTCGTCGCACCCACGGATCTCAGCTGTGCTGCAGATGTAGGTAGAGGTCGGAGAGGTCTGGAAGTCCGGGTCTTGTCGGGCTCTGAAGTCTGGATCCACCAGGGAAGACGACAAAGTGAACCGCTGGAACGCTTGATGGTGCCTTCAGATGCAGGGTGGTCACTCCTTGGCCACGAGGGAGATTTCTTCAGTCTTCTGTGGAGCAGAACGTCGAAGTCCAGAGTTTCTTCTTGGAGAGTTTCAAATCGGGATTAATCTAATGTGGAATGGGACCAGCTCCTACCTTTATTCTCCTAAAGGGGGCTGTACTATGACTAGGTCCCTCCTATGGGTGGGACCAGGAAGGGGGGTGGTTACACCCCCTATCCTTTGTCCGGTTTCGCGCCAGAACTGGGGCTGGAGTGCCCCAGCAACTGGTTTGAACCGGTGTATGCACAGGGCACCTTGTGTGCCCCAGGCATGTCTCATTCCTTTCAGGCCTGTTTTACCTAATACACAAAATCCTGTCTGGGGTGGTGCTAGCACCTCCCAAGGCAGGAAACCCTTTGTCCAGGCCTCCCTCGGTGGCAGGACTCCCAGCAGCAGGAGGTCAGACTTGTGATTGTGGTGGCAGCATCCATTTTGTGATGCTGAGGCTCGAGTTAACTTTAATATACATCTATACTTTATATACATGTCGTGTCCCTCTAAAAGGGTGGAATGCTACCCCCGTCGCCAGAACTGGCGAGGGGGTAGTATTCCAATTCGTTTGACACCTTACTCGAAATGTTTTGATAATGCTATGCCAAAGTTAGCAATAACCACGAGGATTATAATGCACTTAAGAGTATTGGTATAGCGTTATCATGGAAACAGCTAAAGGACCTGGTTCCGAAAGCTGCAGACAGGCTCAGCTCATGCTGGAGCACCATCTCACATAATTCCAAGCACTCTGCCTCAGGATTGTTAAGGCCTGCCATAGGAGTGACTTATAGGAGTATATGTGTCCATTTTAGGGTTAGATATAGGTATACTACATCCAAAGCAAAGGGTAATTACACCACCTTGCCCCAGCTGATTTATCAGCCAGTTGTGTCAGTTTTGGATGGCCAGCCAGGGGTGGCATAATAAATGCTGCAGCCCCTGGTAGGCCCTGAGTGCACCTATGCCCTGGGTACCTAAGGTACACTGCACAGGGACTGATAAGGTGACCCAGTATCCAATTAGATATGTACCTAAGGTACATGGAGTCCATTTTAACAGAGCGAGCAGGAAGCCTGGGGTCCTGAATAGCAGGATCCCAGGCCAACTATGTCGAAAACCAGCAAAACACTAGGCAAAACGTTGGGGGCAACCATAGTCAGATATCCACCTTCCTACATTCACCTCCAGTCTTGGGGGCTGGCCTATGAAGCAACACACCGTAGAGCAACAGTGACTCTGTCAGCGAGGTCACAGGACCCTTGAGCAGGGTGGCTCTAGGGCAGTGCAACCGCAACGGTCACTGACTTCGGGTGGGGGTTGTCGTGTTTATAAGTATAATATGGTTTTTAAAGCACTTGCTGCCTCCTTCCTGGCCTCCAACAACTTTCAGCAACATTAAAAATGTAATGATAACTCCAGTGATTAATGTTCTTTGTAGACAGGGATAGTATTTGTCTAGTGGAAGTTTTTGCTCATAAAAAGGAAGCGCAGAGGGTTAATGTGCCTGCTCCTAAGAACATGTACTGTGCAGAACACAAAGTGCACATAATGTAAATAGGTCAGCAGGTTACTGCTTTGTCTGAGAGACCCTATTGTTACTTGCAGTTAATTAGTTAAAATCCTAACATAGAACTGTGAGCTATTAACTGTTGTGTAAGAGCTGCATGCAAACTGCAAGGTATAAATTAGAGCATTATGGTTTTTCCCCCAGTCTTTGATTATCCTAATGTTGAAAAGATTTCATTTGGGTAGAAATCAATTCTGATTATTAAAGACAACGCCCAACCATGGTATTAAGTTTTGCATTCTGAGTTTGTGTTTCTCCAGACCAATCACTATTAAAATACGCTGCCTATTAGTATGGGTGTCCTGTGACTCCTACACCTTGTAGTCCTTTGTCTCATATAACATTTCCTATACAGTGATTTACACACGTATCAATGATTTTCTCTGTGTTATATGTATGATGAAAGTGCTCTGACACCCTACACTGGTATTAGTAGAGCTGTACATTTTCTGATACTTTATTATTTTTACATTTTTACACATGCTAACTGCCCCTGCAAAGATTTTTCCTTATTAGTATCAGTGGAACATACAATTGCAGCAGTGAGAAAGGTGACCAGTCAACCTTTGCAAAAGGGCCTTCACTGCACAGCAGCACAAATCACATTTTTTAGTAACCTTTGATCCGTTTGAGCTATAAACAATGTATTCGTGAAATCGTCAGATTATGCAGCAGATGATGTATTATGTGGCAAATATGGCAGAGCCATAATTATGTGGAAAACATTTGCAAACTAGGATATTTTGCCTGCTCTTGTGGAAAAAGGGAGAACTGCTGATGTCAAAAACTCCATGGCTGGGAGAGAAATGGCTTGTGATTCCACTTTTAGGGATATTTGGGACAATCTGTGATTGGAAACATATCCCACTTTGTGACTGTATTTCAATGTCAATAACCCATATAAAACCTTAAATAAGCATGTGTATTCATTGGTTAAATTAAATAACATTAAGCTGTAACCTGTTAGTGAAATGGGAAACAAATACTGAATATGCTCTTTCTGCCACACCTCTGACTCTGCCCACTGACTGAATCTAAGAGTTACTCCCGACCTCTGATTCTCCGCCCACAGTTCCCCTACTTTATTTTTCCCCCCACTTTGACCACTGCTTCCATATTATTTCCTATTACGGGAGGGGCCACTATCTCAATCTTGTAAAATGTAGTGCGCGGGGATCTGCTCATTTCTGGAATGGTACAAGCTCATCAACATGGCGGCAGGGGCCACGCAGACAAGAGAACCCCTTATAGACTCAGGCAGAGGCGCAACTAGAGAGAGCCACATTTCAGGGGGTTGGGGGGAGGGGGGTGGCTAATTCTTCCAATGATAGCCAGAGTGGAGATGCAGGGACTCTAAGAAGTGGTGAAAGAACAACAAAGGCTCATTAGAAAGTAAACAAGTCTTTTAAAGACTTGTGAAGTATTCGTGTGAGGCTGTGTATGTACCCAGGAAGCCGTCTCAACCCAGGCTGACACACACGACGGGGAGGGTGGGGGGGTGACATTTGAAACCCTTTCGGCCCAATGGGGGTTGCATGCCTGGGCTAGGGTGCATGTGTTCATTGTGTGTAGGGGTCAATGCAGGAAAAGGAGTTTTAGGAAGGTGAAAGTGCAGGGTGGAGCTGCGGTTGAGTGGGGGTGGTGCCATTGGGGGCTGTGGTGACTGAGGCAGATGGGTAGCAGCAATATTTAGATGTAGCGGACACTCATCTGATATCGCTGTAACTAGGAGGTCAGTCACACTATGAGACATAAGCACTGCCCATGAGGTGGAACATTGTATCTGAAAGAAACAGGTTAGTGTTAGATTCCTTACCTTAGAATATCCCCAGGCATCAGACTAGATCGGGAAAGTTTTGCGTAGCAGTACCTCTGCGCGTCGGTAGGCATCGTCTGCGGCTCCGCGTCCGGTGTCGAGATGACGTCGTCAGAGTACTTACATGCCGCACTCGCGCGCTAACGTCAGTTCTTCTTCTTTTTTCCGCACCAGCAAGCTCAGATCTAGAAAAGGCTGTACTTCTTAGTAAATTTTTGACAAACTTTTTCGATCTCTTTTGGATCCTTTTTCGAGTCGATACGACTCTCGGTGCCGATAGGGATGCCCGGGTTCAAACCCTGTGCTGACTGTAACCGCCTAATGTCGGTTACCTACCCCCTCGGTGCCTCTATTGCCTTGGGGCTGACCATGAGGACAAGTCGTGCCCCGACTGCCGGGCCTTGCCGTCAAAGGCTAGGCGGGAGCAGTCCCGTAAGCGCCTCAAGCTCTGGCAGTCTGCCCCGTGCCATTCACGGTCCCGGTCCAGGAGGAGGTCGAGGGACCGGTCGCGGGGCCACAGTCATCACAGCTCGGCGAGTCGACACCACTCAACGGGCTCCAAGTCCTCGGGTAAGAGGCACAAGAAGTCGAAGAGACGACACCGCTCTTCCGATTTCCCCCAACCCCCCCTCCCCCAATGCTCGACCGATGCGGCTGGGGGTTCGGGTGACACCGGAGCCGCAGGCTCCGTGCCCAGCTCCATACCCGGCGGTCCCTGGGCTGTACGCGACGCCGGAGGAAATCAGCGCCTTCCTCGTGGCCATGAGGAATCGCTCCCCTCCGACAGGCCCTGCGGAGGTGCCTCCAGGCCCCGTGGGTCCATCTGGGTGCCCTAGCAGGCCAGTGGTTCCAGCCCTGGCGCCGTCGGGTGCTTCGGCCCCGTCGACGACTCCGGTCCCGACGCCGCAGGACCACACTGGATCCGGGTCCGGATCCAGGTCGCCGCTGGTCGACCTGACAACCCCTCCGCCAGCGGCAGCCCCCAGGGGGTCGCCCTCGACACTGTCCCCGGTCCTCCCCGTCGGTCCTGATCCGATTCTGCATTCGATGCGGAGGGAAGAGCGATAATTCTATGATCCGGCCCCATCTTTTGGACCGGACTATCAGGAGATGGGGTGCGGGGAGGATTGGGAGCGGTCTGAGGACCCTCTAGCATGGGAGTGCCAGTCGTATCAGGACTGGGCAGTTGAGCTAGGGGAGGCCAGTGGTCTGGACACTTCGCCCAACAATGGATTTGTCTCCCCTCCTACCGTGGCTACGGAGGAGGGGGCTGTTTACAGCGTGGTGTTGACGAGGGCGGCCAAAGCCTTGGCTCTTGAGCTCCCTGTCGCGGCTGTGAGGACTAACCTCCTCACCTCACCTACCGACGCACAGAGGTACTTCTAAGCAAATCCTTCCGGATCCAGTCTGACGCCTGGGGATATTCTAATGTAAGGAATCTAACACTAGCTACTGTTTTTTACAGATATATTGTTACCGAAGGTAAGTAACTTGTGCTTTAGTCCTTGTGGAGGTGGGCTGCGTAGAAGGGAGGTGGGATCCTACAAAGCGTTTGTAGCACAAATTGTGGAAATATGTTTTGCAGTTTAATTTCAGGCCTCTGTGATGCCTCTCTTCACCTTCATTCCACCCTTCCTTCTCCCAGTCCCACTGGCAACCATTAACCTATTCTGAGTTGTCACTAGCTTGGGCAGGAAGCACACTGGGTGCAGTCAGTTGCGGCACACTCTATTCCATTAATTTTAGGCCTTGCTACAGAGAGTCCTTGCCGATAGCTACGGTTCACGTCACCGTTAAACAAAAATCCACAGAGTGGACTTCGGGTCAGCTGCCTCCAGCCACTGAATTGTTTGGGTCGCCCCCTTCAGCATTGCTTACTTAAAGACTATTTCCAATTTGTATAAAGCCATCTGTGTATTTCGCTGCTTTACATTTTGGAGTGATGATTGGAAAATAGTCTATCTCCACCATCTCATATGTACAGTTAATGTAACTTCTTATAACCATATGTTCGTGGCATGTGGGCTGCTGAAATCATATCTGTGCATAGATCGCCGCCTAGTGTTGGGTCCGGATGATTGCACATTGTTGTCTTGGAAGAGTCTTCGAAGTATCACGAGATAGGTGGCTCCTCCCCTGGTCTACAGTGCGCATGGGCATCCTCTCCATCTTCAGATTGTTTTTTTCCGCCATTGGGTTCGGATGTACTTTCTTGACTCAAGTTCGGAATCAATATAAAACACTTTCTTAAGGCCAAAAGCCCTTCGGGCATCGGTATTGTCTTTCGTTCGGTGCCACGTACTTGATCCAGTTCTTTGAACAGGACGTCGAAGGCCAGTTGCCTTCTTTCGACACCAGAGGCCCCATCAACAATCTACGATGGAAAGGAGCCCGTTCAAGAGATGCCCCGTCTGCAACTCAAAATACCCTCACATTGATGTGCACCCTGTGTGCAATAAATGCCTATCCCCGGACCACGACGAGGCCAGCTGCCTGGCCTGTTCTAGGTTCAGGTCGAAGACGCTTCAGCTTCGACGCGCCGCGAGACAGTCGACGCAGAAGACGGCGCCCCACCCAGAGACCATCTTCGAGGCTGATGACGACGAGGGCGTCTATGAAGAGGATCCTGAACAACAGTCTGATCCTGCATCGGAGCACGAGTAGACGGCGCCCGACCCGGAGACCATCTTCGAGGCTGATGACGACGAGGGCGTCTATGAAGAGGATCCTGAACAACAGTCTGATCCTGCATCGGAGCACGAGTCTATCACGAGGACAAAGAAGACGACTACATCCATGAGGAAGACGTCGTCGAGGTAGGAGACTACGCACAGGCCTTCGGAGCCGTCGACGATGACTCGAGCGATGAGCAAGGCCCAACCGCACTCGCAGGGCCCAATACTGACACTGTACTTCCTACGGCTCAGGTCGAGGCATCGCCGGCAGGCCTTAGCCGAGATCTTAATCCACATTCTATAGCCCGCATCAAGGCCTGGCTAAGAATATTTCTAAGGAGCCATCGGTCGTCCAACCACCATCAGTGGTAAAATCGAAACCAAAAGAAGCTAAATCGAAACCGAAACTGCTCAAGACAGTACTCGGATCGACGGCTTCGGAGTCATCGGCTCCAATCAAAACCAAAAGTGTCATCGACCCTTCGGGGTCACAAGGGGGCGTCGGCCCGAAGATCGGAGCGCCGAAGCCTGTATCTATGGTCAAACATGTCACGCTGACGCCGTCGACGTCCAAAGATGGCGACACTGGCAAAGGACTCAAGGCTAAGAAGTCTCTTGATCCGAAGCTTCCAGCCTCCAAGCTCATAGTGGCCAAGACCCTCGAGTCGAAGAGCAAAATCGACCCAAAAGAACATGTCGTGTCAAAGCAAAAGAGAGTGCATGCTGCGCACCGGGAGCTCGAGCCGACGCACAGCCGCAAGCTAACTAGTGATCAGACGAAGTCGGTCGGATCGAAGACGGCACAACCCTCTAAAAGGTTGGTTCGTCTCCAATGCTTCAGCCACCAATCAAGTACGGACTGCCCCCGACCGCTCGGCCCAAGGCGTTCGAGACACAAAAGAGCACCGACACATCCAAAAAGGCGTCGTAGTATCTACAAATCGACCCACTGAGGAGAACGTGGTGTTCCAAGCGCCCTCCTATGACAATCAGTCGAAACTATTCATAGACTCGGATTCAGGTAGACTCACTATTTACAAAAGGAAGATAGTTCCAGAAAATCCTTTGGACTCCTACAAGATCCCACTCAAAAAGAAAAGGGACTCTGCCACCTCACCTGCTCTTTTTGAACCTGTGGAGTCCTATGGACAACAATATGCCTATTCCCCCACACGTAGCAACGAGGATGTGGGGGAGGGATACAATGAAGATGAATTCACTTATCCTATTGACACGGATCAAGAGGAACCTCAACCCTGGACTGACCCTGGTGAGCCACACACCATGCCTGACACTCAGTCCTATACTGTCAAAACTTCGCCTACCGAAGATACTGCAGCGTTTAACGCATTAATAGAAAGGGCAGCCAATAACCATCACGTGGAAATGCACGCTGACCCAGTGGAGGAAGACTTTTTGTTTGATACCTTCTCAACTTCGGAAAGATCGGTGAAGACATTGCCTATGCTAAAGGGGATCCTTAAACACGCTTGTGCCATTTTCAAGGAGACCACAAGGGCAAGGGTTGTAAACCCAAGGATTGAAAGGAAATACCGGCCTGCGCCTGTAGACCCTACGTATATCAAGGGCCAACTCCCATTGGACTCCCTGGTGGTGGCTAATGCTCGTAAGAGAGCAAACTCTCAAACAAGTGGTGATGCTCCTCCTCCGGACAAAGAATCCAAAATCTTGGAAGATTCTTGCAAACGAGTGGTGGCTCAAGCGGCAAATATTTGGAGGATCTCAAATACACAGGCCCTATTAGCTATATACGATAGGGCTCATTACGACACGTTAGAGCAGCTACTATAACACCTGCCTGATGCTTATAAGGAGGGAGCAGAAATGCTGATACAGGAGGGGAAGCTGATTTCAAATGCATCCATTAAATGTGCGCTGGATGCAGCAGACACGGCAGCTAGGGCCATCAACACAAGTGTGATGCTTAGAAGGCATGCCTGGCTGCGCATCTCTGGTTTTAAGCCGGAGATCCAAACAACTTTGCTTAGTCAGCCAGTTAACCCTGACTTTCTATTTGGTCCTGATGTAGACACGACCCTAGAAAAAATTAAGAAAGACACTGAGACAGCAAAATCCATGGGAGCCCTGCAGTCACAACAGTTCAGGGGTAGTTCCTTTCGTCGCTCCAGTAACAGGGGAGCCTCTAGAGGTCAAGCATCACAGCAAGCCCAATACAACAAAGGGAGCACACAGACCACCTTTAACAAAAACAATAGGGGTGGATATCGTGGGAACAGCATCAAAGGCAGAGGACGTGGAAATAATAATGCCAGATCCTCCGCCACCAATAAACAGTGACGTCTTGTCACTGCCCCCAGACCATGTAACACCGGTCGGGGGAAGACTTCAGCAGTTCCTGCCAGTCTGGGAAGGCATTACCACATACAGGTGGGTGAGACAACTTATACAATATGGCTATTGTCTAGAACTAACCTCCACTCCACCCAACATACCCCCAAGGCACAGTCCTATGTCCGCAGAGCACATGCACTTATTGCAGCAAGAAGTCATCTGCATGCTGCAAAAAGGGACCATAGAACTCGTGCCTTTAGAACAACAGGGTACAGGGGTGTACTCACTGTACTTCTTAATCTCAAAAGAGGACGGGTCCCTCCGGCCCATTCTAGACCTCAGACCCCTGAACCAGTACATCTTGTCAGAACATTTTCACATGCTGACTTTGCAGCAAGTCCTACCATTGCTCAGTCAAGGGGACTTCCTAGCAACCCTTGACCTAAAGGATGCATATTTCCACATTCCCATTCACCCAGGACACAGGGTGCTTCTGTACTAAGTAGTTAATTTTAATTATCACTTTCACTAGAGCACTGCACTATATTAGCATCACCTCTTGAGCAACATTCTGGCTAGAGTTTCTTCTGATATCCACATCCGTACCGTCACTTGATGGTTTGGGCGGTGTTTGGATTGATTACCAACTCCCACATGATGAGATTCCGCCAGAAGGGTGGGCTGATGGGAATTTCTCAGCCAGATGTAACTCATTTTTCTTTTGTATAATTCCTGTTGGTTCCTAGTTACTAGTACAGAAGCACACACAGTGGACCGGGCATCTGTTTTGTATTTAGAGTGATTTTGTACCTAAATGTTTTTTTGTCCCCAAAACTATTTTTTGTCTTAGGAATTATTTCTCCTCCCGAAAGCTTCTCATCCGATACAGCTCTTTTTCGATCCAAACCTGATTTTGCAACTAAATTCAATTTTGTTGAAATGTGTTTTTGCTCCTAAAAAGGATTTGTACTCTTAAATGTGTTTCCACATGCCTGCTAAATTTGCACTCCATGTATTTTTGCACCCATAAGATTTAGATTCAAAAGGTGATAGTGCACCCTGCATCATTTACACAGAGTGAATTTACTCATAAATGTGATGCTGCACATTTGTGTTTATAAACGTTTTGCAAACCTATGCTATTGTTGCACCAATGATGCTTTTTCACGTGAATGAGCTGCCATCCTATCACGTTCATGCACACCGATTACCCTCATGTGACAACTTTCTACGGCAGTTACTGTCTTTTTTGAGTGATTTTGCAACTTCATTTCATATTACACTATTGCCGCACTACTATGATAACCAGATCGTGCGACCCAAAAGCCGGGACATTTTGCAAAAATAGAGGGAGGACTACAAATTTACAACAATAAAGTGGCAAAGAATGACAGCCCTCATCCCCATAGAGACACACAGACAAGGCACTAAGAAAATAAATAAAATGTAATTTTTAAAACCAGCGTCATACCTGGTAATTAAATTGGTTATTCATAATGTAGGAGAGTAGGGTCTGCAATCCTATGATCACCCAGATTTTTTGCTTTTGTTTCACTGGTTTACGACTTTCTCTGGCTGTGGGCCTGCCAATCAGACCCACAGCCTGGCTGTTCTCTCTCTAAATTGCAACATGTACCCTAGGTGCATTTACCAATTGGTACTGGGCCACCTTATCAGACCCTGTAACTCAGGGCATAGGTGTACCCAGGGCCCACCAGGGGCTGAAGCATGTATTATGCCACCCCTGGCTGGCCTCCTAAATTTGACACAACTGGCTGCGTGACAGCTGGGGCAAAGTCGTGTAATCACCCTTTTGCTGTAGATATAGTATACCTATATCTAACCCTAAAAATGGACACACAGATTCCTATCAGTCACTCCTATGGCAGGCCTTAACAATCCTGAAGGCAGAGTGCTTGGAATCGTGTGAGATGGTGCTCTGGCATGAGCTGAGCCCGCCTGCAGCTTGCGGAATCAAGTCCTAATAGCTGTTCCATGATAACGCATACCATATACTCTTAAGTGCATTATAATCCTCGCGGTTAAATGCTATCTTTGGTATTGCTTTATCAAAACATGTCGAGTAAGGTGTCATACGAATTGGAATACTAACCCCTCGCCAATTCTGGCGACGGGGTTAGCATTCCACCCTTCTAGAGGGACACGACATGTATGTAACTGTGAACCCCGGTTAAAGTTAAACGAAGCCTCAGCTCCACAAAATGGATGCTGCCACCACAGACACGAGTCTGACCTCCTGGTGCTGGGAGTCCTTCCAGAGGGGAGAGCTTGGACAAAGGGTTTCCTGTCAGGGGCGGTGCTAGCACCATCCCAGACAGGGTTTTGTGTATCCTGGGTAGGCTGGGCTTTACAGGAAGGTGACTGCTGAGTGGCACCCCGGTGCTCACTACGCATAGGCCGGTCAGAACCAGTTCCAGGGGCACACCAGCCCCTGGCCTGGGGGAAGTCCGGCATGGGAGAGGGGTGTAACCACCCCCCTCCTAGTCCCACCCATAGGCAGGACCTAGTCACCGGGTCAGCCCCTTTTCTTAGTATAAAGATAGGAGCGGTCCCCCTGTTCAAATTAGATCATCTTTGGAATCAAGACACGACTTTCTGCAAAAGTACTTCAAGATTTCTTCTTCAAGATTCCGCATCCGCAGGCACCATCTTAAGAACACTACGGTCTGCTGCAAGTCCTTCCTCAGGAATCCGACAAAACAGCTCAACGAGACCCGGCTTCCCTGGCACCTCTGACCTCTACTCACCTCTACAGCCAAGCTGAGAACTGTGAGTGCGACGAGACCTTGAGGGACCGAAGATCGCCCAGACTGCACGACTTCTTTACAGCAAGCCCGCCGAGTAACCCTCTGGTGAGTGCTTTGGGGTCCGAGAAGCCCCGACCCTGAGCAGCTCCAGCACCGAAGTCCAGCCTCCCAGCATCTCCACGATCTGCGTGGGGCCCTTCTGCTTTTTGCTGCTCACCGCGTTGTTTGGCTACTAGCCGGCTGGCTTGTGGCCTTCTGAACGACGCCCGACGACATCACTGCTGCTGGTCTGGTTGCTCCAGACTGGCCCTTGCTTCCTTCCAAAAGAGAAGCACCCCGGACCCTCCTGGTCCACTCCAGACGCCATTTTAGGTCCACCGCGTGGGCTTGAATTTGCCAAGGCTTTGTTGCCCAATCCTGGGTCCAGCGACGCCGACAGCTTCATCCATCGTGGGACAGCTCGCTCCTCCATCCTGGTCGCTGACAACGCCTCCTGGTCCGTGAGATCTGCAGAGCACAGCGTCACCCACTCACCTAGTCGAGGTGACTACCATCCGGTGCCCTCCTGGTGCCCCCTGACTACTGGCTAGTAGTCACGAACTTGGTCCCCTCTGCTTTCAGGTGTCATCTCTCTTCAAGATTCAGGCTTGGATCACTTCGAACTCTCTTCACTGGTCGCCTGCCAGCATCTTTCCTCCAGGCTCCTGGTCCGTCTACGAGGATTCCCGACGTCTTTTGAGACATATGCAGCTGCAGCCCATGGGCTAGGTAACTTCGGCATTTCGGTGCCCCAGCATAGCCTCACTATCCAAGGGTCAGAATCCACTTTCGTTTTCCTCCTACCAGGTCGGGTTCGCCCGAGAACACTAACTTTGCATTTACTAGCTACCATAGACTTTGTCCCGCATCACGCGTGAGAGTGCACACACTGCACCCGAGTCCCCTGGGTCTCCTAAAAGTAATCTAACGATTCTATAGTCAAGTCCTAGCGATTCCAATTAGTACTGTACTTACCTGCTAGTAATTTCGCATTCCACTTTCAGAGTATATGGTTTTCCGTGCCCCTCGGGCATTTGTATATACTGTGCTAACTTAAGTATTTTCGTAAGAGTTTTGTTTTGTGCTTAGTACCCTGTCCTCATAAAGAGTACAGGGCTGTTGTGATTTTAATAAATACACTGTTTATTTTCATAACACTTGTGTGGTGTCCTTTCACTTGGTGTTCAAGGGGTATATGTGTGGTATAACAGCTGGCTTAACACGCCCTCTCGAGTCTTTAGCCTTAGACTGCTCGTATCCATGCTACTAGGATAGCTGGTCTATAAGGTTGACTTACAACCAATCATCAATAAGGGTTGCTGGACTGATACATAGTGTTCACTAGAATAGTGAGCACTGCATATCAGGCCACCTTCTCACACATAACAGCTGCTTACTAGCCATACTTTGGAACACCTGAAATAGAGCCTCACACTGTTTTCAGTTTACCCTCTCAAAAAACCGGGACATGAGGCACTTTTACCAAAATCTGCCTGGACAACTGTTGAAAAAACGGGCCCATCCGGGCAATCCAGGATGCCTGGTCACCCTAGTGTCACACTACTCCTGTTTATGTTGAACCAAATGTGATTTTGCCCCTCATTGAATGGACGTAACATAGGCCCCGCAGCGCCCCAAGCTCCAGAGGGCCCCCTCAGCACAGCACCCAGAGCTCCTGACTGAGTTGGTGGGGCCCCCTCTATGTTCCTTGCGGGGGGGCCCCCTCAAGTTTCGTTATGCCACTGGCCTGGATTGTAGGATGTGAAATCTATTCATGCTTTTTCCCACCATCCCATTCTCCCCTTCTACATTTGTAAGAAAGTGGCTCTGTATATACTGCACCTAAGTAAGGTACAGTGTGCACAGAGTCCAGCAGTCTCCAGAGGTTTGGTAGAGATTAAAGTTGGATAGAACCTTACTCTCCAAAGTGGTAGCTTGGTCGAAAGTAAGACCGTATTGGATGACAATGTAAAGCATTTGATGTACACACTCAGTCAGCAAATGGTCTCACACACTCAAGAACTGCACTCTAGGCCAATTGTTTTGTTTAAAAAATATACTTCTTTTATTTCAGAACCACAGGTTGGCTTAAAAATACTTTCTCAGAATGAGATGCTACAGTTGAATACTTTCAATGAGCAATAGACTTTTGGATGCAATAGGTACAGTAGTTGCAATATGGAACACAAACTTAACACAATTATAACATTGAGCTCAATGGGAATTTTAAGCAAACTGCAACATCATTTACTTGACAAAAGTTTTTCTTACTCAGGGCTGGATCCTGGATTCAGCCGTGGTGTATCTCCTGAAAATAGTTGAAGGAAATCGTTTTTGTTAAACGGGCGATTTTTAAGGAATATTTGTATGTTGCAAAAATCGGCACTTAAAAGAATTTCTGGTGAAAACCAGGCAATGCTATCCTATGGAGGAAAATCAGGTAATCGGAAAATCGCAGTTATCACTTTTTCTGGTCAGTGCTGGGTACTAAGATCCAGCACTGGGATATCTCCTGGTAACAGGTGAGTAATTTCATTTTCGTTAATCGGCTGATTTTTAGTGAATATTTCAACATTTCAAAACTTGACAGAAGAATTTCCAAGTGAAAACCAGTCCATGTTACCCAATGGAGAAAATGTAAGTTATCGGCTTTCAGGTAAGTACTCGACTGGCAGAGTTAAGGTTCTGGGGTAAGACTCGGGGGTCTCCAAGGTTCAGGTTGGTACTGGTGTTACACCCTCAGTGGCACAGGCGCAGCCGGCTACAGAGAGAGTAGGCCCAATGTTAGCCTATGGCGGGTAGGGCACCTTCGGTTGGTGGCTGCTAGCAGGCAGGCCGCAACACTGTGGGAGCGGGTCTCCTGGTCACTTGCTCAGGGCAAGTGGGGAAGTCAAACAGCACAGATGGTGCACTCCCAGCAACACTGGGGAGGCTGGGTGAAGGGTGCTTTTGGGACATCGGGCGACCAGTGGATTTCAGTGGGAAAGCTGCTTGACGAACAAAGGCTGCAAGCTCGGGGACGGTGATTCTTCAGGTGTGACCACCACTTCGAGGGGTACGTTGGGGAGCTGTAGGTTGGGTAGACACCCAGGAGTTGGGCACAGTGGGCCTTGGGGCGCCGGGTGCAGGGGTGTCTTTAGGCGTCGGGAAATCTTACCCTCTGCTGGTCGCAGTTGGGGGGGTCCCTGGTGTTGAGGCTGCAGGCGTCGTCAGGAGCTTTGAGGGGAGTCATTGGGTACTGGATTCTTGGTCACAGTCGCCGGGGGGACGTCCTCTTTGTAGGAGAGTAGAGTCTGCAATCCTATGGTCACCCCAGATTTTTGCTTTTTGCTTCACTGGTTTACGACTTTCCCTGGCTGTGGGCCTGCTAATCAGACCCACAGCCTAGCTGTTCTCTCTCTAAATTGACATGCATGTTCTTGAGGTGCATTTACCAATTGGTATTGGGTCAATCTTGTAAGTCCTTGTACAGTGTACCATAGGTACCCAGGGCATAAGTGAACCCAAGGCCTACCAGGGGCTGCAGCATGTATTATGCCACCCCTGGCTGGCCATCCAAATCTGACACAACTGGCTGAGCAATCAGCTGGGGCAAGGTGGTGTAATCACCCTTTGCTTTAGATATAGTATACCTATATCTAAACCTAAAATGGACACATATCCTCCTATAAGTCACTCCTATGGCAGGCCTTAACAATCCTGGAGGCAGAGTGCTTGGAATTATGCGAAATGGTGCTCTAGCATGAGCTGAGCAGGTCTGCAGCTTTCGGAACCAAGTCCTCTAGCTGTTTCCATGATAACGCTATACCATATACTCTTAAGTGCATTATAATCCTCACGGTTATTGCTAACTTTGGCATAGCATTATCAAAACATGTCGAGTAAGGGGTCATACGAATTGGAATACTACCCCCTCGCCAGTTCTGGCGACGGGGGTAGCATTTCACCCTTTTAGAGGGACACGACATGTACATAACTGTGAACCCCGGTTAAAGTTATCTCGAGCCTCAGCATTACAAAATGGATGCTGCCACCACAGACACAAGTCTGACCTCCTGCTGCTAGGATTCCTTCTAGCGAGGGAGGCCTGGACAAAGGGTTTACTGCCTTGGGAGGTTCTAGCACCACGCCAGACAGGATTTTGTGTATTAGGTAGGACAGGCCTGAAAGGAATGAGACATGCCTGGGGCACACAAGGTACCCTGTGCATACACCGGTTCAAACCAGTTGCTGGGGCACTCCAGCCCCAGCTCTGGCGCGAAACCGGACAAAGGATAGGGGGTGTAACCACCCCCCTTCCTGGTCCCACCCATAGGAGGGACCTAGTCATAGTACAGCCCCCTTTAGGAGAATAAAGGTAGGAGCTGGTCCCATTCCAAATTAGATTAATCCTGATTTGAAACTCTACAAGAAGTAACTCTGGACTTCGACGTTCTGCTCCACAGAAGACTGAAGAAATCTCCCTTGTGGCCAAGGAGTGACCACCCTGCACAAGGAGGCACCATCAAGTGTTCCAGCGGTTCACTTTGTCGTCTTCCCTAGTGGATCCAGACTTCAGAGCCCGACGAGACCCGGACTTCGAGACCTCTCCGACCTCTACCTACATCTGCAGCACAGGTGAGATCCGTGGGTGCGACGAGACACGTGGGACCGGCCATCTTGGAGAAACTGCACTTCGCTTCCAGCACAACTTCCGAGGCACCCTCGACGAAGTGCTTTGGGAATTGAGAAGCCCCAGCCCCGAGCAGCTTCTGCACAGAAGATCAGCCCTCCAGCATCCATGAGATCTGCGTGGGGCCCTTTTGCTTGATTGCTGCTCGACGCGTTGTCTGGTCACTTGCCGGCTGGCTGGTGGCCTCCTAGACGACAATCCTTGAAATCCACACCGCTGGTCTGGTTGCTCCAGACTGGCCCCTGCTTCCTGCAAAGGAGAAGCCCCCAGACCCTCCTGGTCCGCACCAGACGCCTTTTCCACTCACCGCGTCGGTTGCCTTTGTTATGTTATGTTATAAAGCCTTTTGTTACGCGCTCTATTACTCAAGAGTATCCTGGCCAAGGCCTGTTGACTCCAATTCGGGAATAGACACCGCCGACAGCGAGAGCCTGCGTGGGACAGCTCGTGCCTCCATCCTGGTCGTCGAAGACACCTCCTGGTTCAAGTGGCTGCAGAGTCAAGCGTCCACTCTTCACCTGATCGCGACAACAGCATCTGGTTCCTTCCTGGTTCCACTCCAGTCACTGGCTAGTGACTGTGAACATTGACCCCTCTGCTTTCAGGTCTTCATCTTCCTCGATCCACCCTTGGGTCGCTCCGGACATCTTCCTTCTGGCCGCCTGCAGCATCTTTTCTTCCAGGCTCCATAGACTTCGACGCGGAAACCTGACACACTTTGACACCTATGCACCCGCAGCTCGTGGGTGAGATAACAAGAGCATTTCGGTGCTCAAGGGTAGATTGACTCCTAGTGTCCAGATTGCCAGTCGTTTTAGTCCTAGCTGGTCGGAACTGTCTGATACTTACCTTTTCGTAATTTGTATTGTCCATTGACTTTGTTACGCATCTCGCATGTGAGTTCACTCTGCACACTCGTCCCGTGGGCCTCCTATTACTTACCTCGGGTTAGGATAGTGTAGTCCCAGCGATCCTACAGCCTCTGGACAGCTCCATTCCTTCTATCGGTTTCCTTATACCATTTACTTAGTATATGGTTTGTCGTGCCCCTAGGGCACCATTGTAATTTGTGCAACTAAAACGTATTTTTCCTAAGAGATTGTCATGTGCTTAGCCCTCTGATCTCATAAAGAGTTCAGAGGTGTATGTTAGTTAATAAATATCGTGTTTATTTTCATAACAACCTGTGTGGTGTCCTTTCATTTGGTATTCAAGGGGTTATATGTGGTAAAACAGCTGGCTTCACATGCCAAAAGAGTTTAGCCAAAGACTGCTTTGTCCATGCTACCATTAGGATAGCTGGTCTATAAGGTTGACTTACAACCAATCACCATAAGGGTTGTTTGGACTGATACAGGTGATCACTAGAACTAGTGAGCATCATATATCAGGCCAACTTCTCACACCACACGTCCTGCCAGCCACGGCCCGCAGACTAATATCCAGCGCAGTGGCAGACGTGGTAACTGCCGTGGTGGCAGTCGGGGACAACGGCGAGGTCAGTCCATACCTACCCCTGCAGCATCCGCCTCAAAACCCTCCTAGTCCGAGCTTTCGAGCCCATGTGACGCCAGTGGGGGGCAGTGTTCGCCATCACCTCCTCCACTGGCGCACTGTCACATCGGACAGGTGGGTGCTGCAAATCGTCCGAAGGGGCTACTCCCTCCCCTCCGAGGCGACCCCTGCACCTGCTGGGGTTCTCCATCAATGTGCCGAAGTCACACCTGTGTCCCTCTCAGAAGCTCCTCTTCATCGGAGCGGTTCTAGACTCGGCGCAGTTTCGGGTTTATCCTCCTGAACAGCGGGTTCTTAATTTTCAGGCTCTGATTCCGATCTTTCAGCCGTTATCCCGAGTCTCGGTCAGGTTGGCGCTGCGGCTTCTGGGGCTGATGGCCTCCTGCATCCTTCTGGTGCATCACGCCAGGTGGCGGCCTGCAGTGGGACCTGAAGTTTCAGTGGGCCCAGCATCAGGGCAACTTGTCCAACCATGTCTTGTACTCGGAGGGCACTGCAAGACAGTTGCATTGGTGGCTCATGGACCGCGATTGGGTCAGCGGCAGATCCCTCTCCCTACCCCAACTGGTGCTTAGTTGTGACGGATGCGGCACTCCAGGGATGGGGGGCCACATGGGAGAGGCGGAGATCAGAAGCCTCTGGTCTCCTTCGGAGTCCCGGCTCCAGATCTCCTTCTGGAGCTGCAGGCGATCCGGCTTGCACTGAAGGCATTCCTCCCATCTGTCCGGGGAGTGTAGTGCAGGTGTTCACGGACAACACCACTACCATGTGGTACTCCAACAAGCGGGGAGGGTGGGGTCGTGGACCCTATGCCAGGAGGCTCTGGGACATCAGGGCGTGACCCTGGTGGTTCAACACCTGGAATGTTCTGTGAACGCCAGGGCGGACGAACTCAGCCGCCGGTGCATGATGGATCACGAATGGCATCTGAACTCGGACTTGGCGCAAGGTCTCTTTCTGCAGTGGGGAGAGCCTTGGTTAGATCTATTCGCCACCGAAGAGAACGCGCAATGTCATCAGTTCTGCGCGTTGGAATTTCCAAGGCGGCACTCGCTCGGAGACGCTTTTCGTCGCGAGTGGAGTTGCGGTCTGTTGTACGCCTTTCCGCCTATACCATTTCTGCCCAGAGTGCTGAAGAAGATCAGGCGCGACCGGGCACAAGTCATCCTTGTGGCCCCGGACTGGGCACGAAGGTACTGGTATCCCGAGCTACTCAGTATGTTAGTCGATCCCCCGGTTCGTCTGCCTCTTTAGGAGGACCTTCTGTCGCAGCAGCAGCAGGGGACGGTCTTCCACCCAAACCTGTCCAGTCTCCACCTCCATGCTTAGAGATTGAGCGGCGACAGTTGAGGCCATTTGACTTGCCTCCTGAAGTCTGTAACATCATTCTGGCAACCAGGCGTCCCTCCACAAAGTCGGTATACGCCTGCAGGTGGAACAGATTTGTGGCATGGTGCACAGCAAAGGCTGTGGATCCCCTTCCTTCTGAGGTTCTTCTCTTTCTTCTTTCTCTTGCCCAGCAGGGCTCTGCTCTGGGCACTATCAAGGGCTACCTCTCTGCTCTTTCAGCCTTTTTGAGGCTGCCTCATCAACCCTCTTTGTTCAAGTCCTATCGTTAATCGATTCCTGAACGGCATCACACATACGTTCCCTCCTGTGCCCTTTGTGATGCCTCAGTGGGATTTGAACTTGGTTCTAACTTTTCTAATGTGTGCTCCCTTTGAGCCACTTTACAACTGTCCTCTTCGCCTTCTTGTTTTGAAGACAGCCTTCCTGGTAGCCATCACCTCTGCCAGGAGAGTGAGTGAGCTCCAGGCTCTATCCTGTAAACCTCCTTTCCTTTCAGTCCATCTGGACAAAGTTGTGTTGCGGACTAGGCCCTCTTTCCTACCCAAGGTAGTCACGGCCTTCCACATTGGGCAATCTATCACCTTGCCTACCTTCTTTCCGCCTCCGCATCCCTCGAGAGAGGAAGAGAGGCTCCACCGTCTGGCCCAAAACGTGCGCTCTCGTTCTATCTGGACCGCACATGCCAGTTCCGGGTGGATGACCAACTCTTTGTTGGTTACGTGGGCGCTAAGAAGGGGAAAGCGGTGCACAAGCGGACTATCTCGCGGTGGATCATCTTGTGTATCCAGGCGTGTTACTCCTTGGCAAAGAAGGAACCCCCTGTTGGGCTGAGGGCTCATTCCACTCGAGCCACAGCGACTACGACTGCTTTGGGCTGAGGTGTGCCCTTGCAGGACATTTGCCAGGCGGCTACGTTTGCAAGACATTATTGCCTGGACAGTCAAGTCCGGAGGGATGGCTTCTTTGGCCGTCGGTCCTCCAGGACTTTCTGGTGTGATTATTGGTTGGTATTGCAGGGGTATCTATTCTAAGGTAAGGAATCTATCACTAACGTGTCTCTTTCAGATGCACAAGTTACTGCTTGTGTAACGATATATCTGTAAGAGACATTAGTTAGTGATAGATTCCTTACCGACCCTCCCATCCTCCCCTTTCTGCGAACCGATATCTAGGGTTAAGGTCATCCCCTTTTAGGGCCCTAGTTTCACGGCACCAGTGTTGGTTTTTGGCATAGCTCTGCGTTTCTGGCGCGGAAAAGCTGTGTCTAAGAACTGACGTCAGCACGCGGAGGCTGCGTCTAAGTACTCCGACGACGTCATCACGGCGCCCACAACGCCGACGACGGACGCGGAGCCGCAGACGACGCCTACCGACGCGCAGGGGTACTGCTGCGCAGGGGTTTTCGGATCCAGTCTGACGCCTGGGGATATTCTAAGGTAAGGAATCTATCACTAACTAATGTCTCTTACAGATATATCGTTACACAAGTAGTAACTTGTTCGTTAAGGTCATCCCCTATCAGGTCCCTAGTTTCATGGCACCTGTGTTGGTTCTTATCATGGCTCTGCGTTTCTGGCGCGGAAAAGCTGTGTATAAGAACTGACGTCCGCACGCGAGGGCGGCGTCTAAGTACTTTGGCAACGTCATCCCGGAGCAAACAACGCCAACGACGGACGCAGAGCCGCATACGATGCCTACCGACGCGCAAGGGTACTACTACGCAAAAGTTTCCGGATCCAGTCTGATGCCTGGGGTTATTCTAAGGTAAGGAATCTAATACTAACTACTGTTTCTTACAGATATATCGTTACCAAAGGTAAGTAACTTGTGCTTTAGGGGCGTTACATGTAGGTAAAGATCAGGGACCAATGGGTCCCTTCCCTGGGTCGGTACACCCCCTAATCTGTCACTCTCCAGTGGGAGGGGGCAGGAGCCTGTCCCTGGTTGCCTGGGTCCCTCCATCCTCAAGATGGCGGGGACTCGAGGTTGTGCTTCACCTCGCCTCCCCCCCTAGGGGTGGAGTTGGCAGAGATGGGCACACCTCTCTACCTCACTTTGTTTTTCTCGCCGGGTCTCCCGCCCAAAGTGGGGGGTAGAACCAGTTGCTGAATACCGCAAGTGGTCTGGAGAAGCTCACAAAGTTGGCATGCCTTTGAAGCTTCTCCTTCGTGAACCCTGCCCATCCTGGAGAGGAGGCTTGGCACCTTGTCCCAGGATGTGCATTGTTTCAGGACCCTGAGAGAGGCAAGCTCTCAACCCAGAGGTCCAGAAACATGTCTGGAGTGGCAACCTCTGAAGCCACTCAGTCAGGTCACTGGGAGTTGGTCGAGTTTCAGGCGACATCTCCAAGATGCTCTCAGTTGTGCATTTTACATTAAATCCCACACTGGCATCAGGGTGGGTTTAGTGTGCTGAGAAGTTTGATACCAAACCTCTCAGTCTTTAGCCATTATGGTAATGTGGAGTTCGTAAAGACAACCTCCCAGCACATTTGCTCTTTGTGGCAGCACTGCACTTACAGTGCCCTGGAATGGACCTGGGTACTGTAGGGCTGCAGGGCTCATGCACCTGTACCCTCACCACTGGCTTAGGGCACCCAGCTAGAGGGGTGACTGATGTATGCCAGGGCAGTGTATGTGGGCATAAAACACAGGGGTGTGTGCCATGTCAAATATTTGTTTTGTTCTGCACCAAGACACGCAGCCTGCCAAGGGAGTTTGTGTGTGTCAGGGCACAGGACTTCTAAGGGCGGCACAATATGTGCTGCAGCCCTTGGGGACTTCTCTGGTCACAGTGCCCTGGGTACCTAGGGTACCATTTACCAGGGTCTGACATGTGGCCAGAGATGCCTATTGGGTTTAGGCTTCACTGCAGTTTTACGGAAGGAAAACAGGCCCTGGGTACCTGGTTGGCAGGAGCCCAGGACACACTTGGTTAAAGTACATCAGCAATTTAGCAACAAATGGGGGCATACCATGCAAGAAAGAGGGCACTCTCTCACAATATTGTCTTGCGGTCTTTGTCACCCCTGCAGCTTTTTCCCTCTGACCTATTGGCTCCGTACATTTATGGGGCTTTTGGTTGAAGTTGCAACGTCTCTTTCTGGTGACGTCTTGTGTTGTACTCTCCTTAATCTTGTGCTCCGGACTTGTTCACGGTTTCACTTTCTGGATGCGGAAATTTTATCCTGTGCCAGACTGTTTTTTCCACATCCTTGTCTACCGTTCACGTTGATTGAGTCTTCGCTCATGTGAGATGGCTTTTCAGAGCACTGCTCTGTCTCGCCCCTCAATTTTTTTTACTTTATCATTTTTGCACACTGTTTCCATATTCTCAGAGTTTTTTATTTTGGTGATGGCTCCGCATTCTAAAGCAGAAAAGTTTTGCCGACGAAAACTGACATCAGCACACCGGGAGGGACATATATAGCTCTGCTGACATCATGTCCGTGGACGACGTCAGGGCGGAACCGGACAGCGCCGCCCCCCAGAGTGCAGAGGTGCGGCTGCGGATCCAGTCTGACGCCTGGGGATATTCTAAGTTAAGGGATCTGCGGCTAGACCATGTCTCTACCAGATACATTGTTACCAAAGGTAAGTAACTCGTTCATCAGGTAATCTCTGCCTAATTTTACACACAAGCAGTGTAATTCTTTTCTCCCTTTTAACGCTTATATTCCTCCGAGTCAACGATACAGTGGAATGTTAAGCCAACTACTTGAATCAGTAGACTCTACCTCATATGATGATGAAATGATTGCAATATACTACTGTTGGGGGATTTTAATGCGAAGATCTCAGATTAGAGATAAAGACCGGGAACATTTCAGAAGCCTCTTCTCTCCTCTTCCCCACCTCCTGAAAACAGATAACAAAAATTGAATTGATCACAGCTTTATAGGTAAAATTTAACCTCTGAAAGTAACCGAACATAGTCTCTTTTGTTTAAGCAGCAATGATCATCCTAAAGGACCACACCCTTCCAACAAAAAATGAGGTCATTGCAAGGAATTAAGAAAAACAAGATCTTCAGCAGCAATGAGTCCTGATGGAATTCTAGTACAAGCTCTAAAAAGAAATAGACTCTGAGACTGGGGGAGAGAGAGGGAGGGAGATGGGAGTGATGTTTACTCCTCCTTTCTAGTACTGCTCTATAACTGGTCAAGTTCTAACCTCCTGGAGAGGTAGCATCATAATTTCTTTTCATAAGAAAGGTTCACGCTGCCTACCCAGCAACTCCCACCAGATCGCTCTCCTAGATGCGACAGGGAACATTTTTGCTGCAAACATTTTAGGACAGCTGGCAGACTGGGGCTTCGCTAAACAGATAATACCGCAAGAACACGCTGGATTCCGTTCTAAACACTTAACAGAAAATATTGTGGTCATACATACTCTGATTGATTAATATGTTGTTGGGAAGTCACAGATTTTGTACACTGCTTTTACAGACTCTAATAAAGTGGATAGGCCTAGTCTTAAGGGAAATAACTATTGGGACTGGGAATTCCGCTAAATTTCCTGAGAGTGATAATAGGTCTCCACTCTGCGACATAGCGCAGATTGTTGATGGGTGGGAACCTAGGGCTTACCTCCATAATCCATACTAGGAACGTGTTAAAACAGGAATGTCTCTTGGCTCCTTTTCTTTTTACATCTACTGACGTGATTTGCCAGCCCAATTATCATATATAAGAAACTTTCCCCTTACTGTGTTGCACATGATCTTTATGTATTAATGAATTCTGAAGATGTAGTTCTATTTTACTTACCTCCACTTAGGTTGCAACTAAATTGGTGTGCCTTGAGTAGCTGTGCCAGGCAGAATGTTTTTAATATTAATATAAAAAAGTTTTCATTGTAAAGGGAAGGAAATTGTGTCATCCCTTTTCTTGGAACTTTGGAGGAAATAATGTAGAAGCATTAAATGCTTACATATATCTTAGTAAAGTGTTCTCCCAGAATTTGGATTGTAAGCTGCACATTTCTCACTTTGAAAGTAGGACTCTTGCACATGTTAGTGCTTTGAATAACTTTTATGTAGCTTCTGGTAGGAAGCCTTTTGATTTTTTTTTTTTTATTGGAAATGTTTAAAGTAAAGATTCCTTTCATGCTCACATACGCACTAGAGTGCATTTCTATTGAGAAATGGTCTTCTCTACATCTGTATAAAGAGAAGGCCCTGTGCAAACATAAGTGTCAGTCAATTTACTCCAGTCTAGGCATTACGACTAGAATTAGCTCTAACTAGCTCTGTTGCTTTCGCTATGGCTCGTATAGTCGATGGTCCTACAGTTTGGTTCTCTCCTCGGAATGCACACTTGGAGCTCTATTAAAACAGTCTTTTGCATCTCCTAACAAGAATTACATGTTTTAAAGAAATCTCAGGTCTGTCCTGGAGAAACTACATTGTGTAAGTTAGATACCTCCAAACATGGTCTCCTGGACAACTTGGCCTCTTTAAAAAAAAAATATATACTATCTAAAGATTCAGTTTTATGGAGTATAGTAGTTATTGTAAGTCATTAAAGCTATTTTCTTCCTTACCACACATCAGGATTATGCGCCCTCAACGTTATCTCTCTTTTTCACTTACCCATGAAGTTAGGCGGATCATCTTAGCGCTCAGGTTGGGCATATGTAGGAGGCTGGCTCTGTATATACTATACCAAAATTAGGTATAGTGTGCACAGAGTCCAGTGAAACCCCAAAGGTAGGCAGAGGTAAAAGTAGATAGCACCTTACTCTCTATTTGTGCTAGGTTGGGTGAGCAGTAAGGCTTTATCAAAGGGTATTTTTTAACATTAGTTGTACACACCCAGACAGCAAATTATGTCACACGCTCAAAGACTGAACTCCGACCAATTTGTTTATATAAAAAATAGTTATTTTATTTCTAAAGCCAAGACTGGTGCAGGTAAGTGAAATAAATGCTTTGCAAAATTTTTATGCAATGTTTTACAATTTAATGCAGGTTCAAATGCAGTTGATGTAATTACAGGTAAGTCAACATTTCGACATTACTTTTCAGTTACTTTACAGATTACTTTGTACGTTACTTGTTGGATTACTTTCTAAGTAACCTTTTCTACTCCGTGTGATATGCCTAGATATCACACTGGGACATTTTCTAGAGAAAAGGTAAGTAAATCAGTTTTTGTACATTTGCAGTTTTTCAGTGTTTCAAACAAACCAACTCCACACTTAAAACAATTTTCAAGAAAAAACAGTCAGTGTATTCCTAAAGAGAAAAATGAAGTTAACGGTTTGCAGGTAAGTACTTGTTGGTGGGTGTTGGTACTCTAGGGTTAGAACCAGGGTCCTCCCAGGGTCAAGTATGCACTCTTAAAACACCCTCAGCGGCACTAGGGCAGCAGGGTGCAGAGTGTTGAGGCCCACCACTCCTGGTGTTTCAACATCTTTCGGGCTCTCTGAATTTCAGGGCAGACCAACTCATCCATCGATGCCTCTTGGATCCCAAAGTGTTTCCATCCAGAGATGGTTCAAGGTCTCTTCAGAACTGTTTGCTACCGCAGAGAACATGCAATGTCAGCACTTCTGCACACTGGCATTTCCAAGGCTGCTGTTCCTCGGAGATTCATTTAGTATCGAGTGGAGCTCAGGACTCCTGTACAACTTTCCACCATAACCATTCCTGCCCAGAGTTCTCAAGAAGATCAGGAACAGCCAGGCTCAATGTATATTCATGGCCCCAACAGTCTGCTATACCAAGCTCCTGAGACCATTAAATAAATGGGGTTAACCCTACAAGTCAAAGGACCTGTGTGTCAATTAGTATATGAAAATAAGGTGGTTCTAGACATTTATACAAAAACACAAATCAATGTATGAATTATTATTTAAAAAAAGGAACAAATCCTGCAAGAAAATCAGGGGGAGAGAGAGAAACAATAAACAGCCAGATACAATTATTAATCGAGATTAATCACGTTAAGCCGAGAAAGGCGCCAATACCATTGCCTTTCTCGACTTTACGTGATTAACCTCGTATGGAAACCGCAGTTTTTTGATCGGTGATTAAGTGCCGGTATCGTTGCCATTCGTAAAAAACTCCACCACCAGCGCCCACCTTCTAATTCTTTTGGCTTTGAATGCTTGGCGCTTTGGATACATTATAGGATTAACTCCACCTGTTTGATATTAATACCACACCGGATGAGTACCTGGCATACCACAAACGGGCCTATTCATTGTACGGACCTAGTTTCACATTGCAACTTCGGTCGACCCCTGCCCCCTCCCCCCCTTCCCCTCTGTCCAGTCCTGAAGAAGACCCATGGCAGAGGTGTCAATCTACCCAGTATTGCGCCAGGGTCGAAACGTCAACGGTTTTTTCCCCTGCCATTTTGAGGCCTGCACCTTGTTATTATGTCCCCGTGTCATTGTCACCCCTTACACTCTGCCCCTGTTTAATTGGTTTCTGAACAGTGTATGGGCACGCCTCTTGATAGTTCAACTAGAAGAATCACATTTTAGTTGAGCCAAAATTATCAGAATTTTTCCCTTTTAAATCGTTCCTTTTCTTATCACTTGAGCACTTTCTTTGCACCCACTCACTGCATCTGGCAGTCTTCCTTATTTTTATCTAAAATTGTATTTGTATACATATGTTTTATAAATATTGTAAATAAATTGAGATATTGTAATCAAAAATAGAGGTACTTTTTGAACTAAGAAACTTGGGTACTATGAACGATTAATAATTGTATCTGGCTGTTTATTGTTTCTCTCTTTCCCCCTGATTTTCTTGCAGGATTTGTTCCTTTTTTTAAATAATAATTCATACATTGATTTGTGTTTTTGTATACATGTCTAATACCAAGCTCCTGAGCATGAGTATCTGTCCGCTGATCAGGCTATTCCTTCGGAAGGAACTCCTGTTGCAGCAGCAGGGCAGGGTCCTGCACACACTGTCTGCATGGGTGGAGCTTTAGCAGCTACAGTTGAGGGTACCTGACTTCCTTCCCAAAGTGTGTGATGTCATCATAGCAGCCTGGTTTCCCTCCACAAAAAAGAATTGCACCTGCCAATGGGGCACATCTGTTGCTTGGTGAGCTGCTGTTGATCCTCTATCTGCATCCTTGTCTAAAGTCCTCCTATTTGCCTTATCCGTTGCCTGGAAATGCCTTGCTTTGGGCACAGTTAAAGGGTAACTTTTTACCACTTGAGCCTTCCTGCAGTCACTGGATCAACCCTCACTGTTCAAGTCACCTATTGTGAAAGGTTAAACGTGCTTTTCCCCTACACCTTTCATCATGCCTCAGTAGGACCTGAATTTAGTTCTTACCTTTCTTATGAGTTTACATTTTGAGCCCTTGCACTGCTGCCCTCTGAGACTGTTTACCATCAAAACAGCCCTTGTGGCTATAACATATGTCAGGAGGGATAGCAAATTACAGGCACTTTCTGTTCACCCCGTGCACACCTTCCCCCCCCCCTGCCCCCCCCCCCCTTAGGACCCATGACTCCTTCTTGCCAAAAGTGCTCACACCTTTTAATGTCAACCAGAACATCACGCTGCCTACTTTCTTCACCCCACCTCATCGTGCTAAGGAAGAGAAGAGACTCAACTGCCTGGATCCAAAAAGAGAGTGGTCATTCTACATTGATCATATAAAACACTTCCAGGTCAACGAGCAAAAATGTGTTGGATTTGCGGGTGTGAAGAAAGGAAAGGCCGTCCACAAGAGAACCCTCTCCAGAAGGATTATCCTTTGTATAAAAATCAGCTACGCAATGGCCTAGAAAACAAACCCTTGAGGGCTTGAAAGCTCATTTCCCCAGAGCTAAAGCTGCAACCACTGCGCTAGCTCAAGCAGTCCCAGTTTTGGGCGCCTGCCAGGCAGCTACGTGGAAATCGCTGCACACGTTTGTCAAACACTACTGCTTAAACACTCAGTTCCGGCGAGATGGCCATTTCGCCCATTCAGTCCTCCAGGGCTTTTTAGTGTAACTGTCTGCAGACCCACCTCTGAGGAGAGATTGCTTTGGTATCTATTCTAAGGTAAGGAATCTGCAGCTGGAAGTCTGTCAGATGAATAAGTTACTTACCTTTGGTAATGCCTTATTTGGTAGAGACTGTCGAGCTGCAGATCCCTTTCCGACCCTCCTTTACCCCTTTCTACAAACTGTATTCGTCAAAGAGATCCTTCAGGACATTTTAGGACACTGGTCATTCCACCTAAATTTGGCTCAGTAATTCTGGTGCGGAAAAACGGTCATGAACGGAGGTTCTTATGAATTCATTGATTGAGAACCTGGATTGCACCAAAGAAACCTTTCCTTCTACATGTTGTTCTCATCAACGTGATTTGGAAGCATGCCACTTGGAAAATGTCTGTGCTCAAGATCTTCATGCCAGACACAACACCCAAACATCTCTGGCAGTGTGTGTGAATGTATGATGAATCGGCTCCTGTTATCACAGCTGTTTTTCCTCAGTATGTTAAATGCTTGTCATCAAGTAGAGGGTTAAGGATATAAATATAAGAACAAGTAACCCACCATAGTTACTCTGCAAGCTTTTAGGATGTTGTTCATACTGTGCGCCTGCCATCACGTTCGCTCTATTTAAATAATCCCTACAATCCACCAGACGGTGAGAAACTTGCACAAATACTGGCTAAGTGGATTTGTTGGGACGATGAATGGACATGGATGTATTGAAGTTCTTAGGTCTCGCCCTGGCTAAAACGCGCGAAATGGCGCTCTCGCCGCGAGGACTATAGCTGTCGCCTCAACCGACAACGAGTGGAGACAAGAGATGGCCACGCGCACATTAAGAAGCATGGCAGAGTCGGATTCCGTCGCGCGCCTTGGGTCGCGCACGGGAGCTTGTACCGTAGACAGCTTACGACGCGAGCCTGGTAAGTTTCGTTTTCGCTACTGAGTCCAGATCCATGTGTGCGGCGCAAGGAGACAGACTGCCTATTTATTTTGAATTGCTGACGATCACCGGAGACTGGCCGACCGTTCGAAGTAACCCTTTGGCGTCTCCTGCCGAAGCAAAAGGTAAGTCTATGCGATGCTTTGTTATTATGGAAAATATTTTTGAATATTATACTTTTGAAAGTCCAATTCTTGACGTCCGCGCTTTGCTTTTGAAACCCTGCAATTATAAGACCGCTTCCCTTTAATCGTCTCTCTCGACCTCAACGTGTTTATGTCCAGAACCCATCACTCGTAAATAAATAATTTAATTATATTGTAAGCATCCATGGCCTCCATCCACATAGCGCTTCAGAACCTTGCTAGAGGTAGACACACAACGCACTGCCTTCCAGAGAGGACTCGCAATCATATTACGGTACAGATAGTTAATAAAGGTACCTTGGTGTTTGCAGGCAGACTTCGTATGTCTTGGAGATGTGCCCTATAATCCTCACAAAGCAATATACAGGCCTGTAGCATTTTTATTAGGCATCGTGTTTTGTGTATCCCTGATCATTATCATTCTTTTTTATTATGGCATTAATGTTTAACTCATCTGGTGACTTTTAATGACCTACATGGAGGTATAGTGTCTTCACGAGTTGGTGTGTTTAGTTTATAGGTGTCGCGGCATATACCCGTGTTTCTATATAAGAAATAAACGTTTTCGCAGTCCCAGTCTCCGAGACAGTTTTGTTTTCACTCAAATATCCCCGTCTTCCGGCTCAGTACTGTCCCAGGTCGGGCGCTGGTTTCCTGGCACTTACAGCCCGGGTTGTCACAACAGGATACCTCCCTGCCCAAAACGCCCGTTTACCTGCATTTTGAGGAGTCTGGCGCCAGCAACTTCAAGTTCGAGCCAAAGGAGGGGCCCGTACTCAGCTCGAGGTCCCCTTGGACCCTCGAGCCCAAAACGAGCCGAGCTTTAATGTAGCTGCAGCCTGCCACCAACGCTTTATCCTGTCTGTGTATACGTACGCGTTTATTTTTATGGGGAATGTTTAGGTGGCATGAAATGGGTTCAATTCCTTGGAAACTGAAGCTTCTTTGGCTCATACTGGAAGCAGTGGAATATTTCGCGAGTGCTCTTTTAGAGCCTATGACTCTTTAGAAAATGTATTTCAAAATGTGCTTAAAAGAATTCTTGAGCGAAGACCCTCCCACCCCATACTCTCCTAAAATAAATATGGTTTACTCCCTTCAAGCACCGGAATTCAGGGCAATGTTAAACCCTGTCACTTTCAAAGGTACTATACACCACTGATGAGCAGAAGTGGTGGGGAAACAGAAAGGGCAGTGCACGATCAGGGAGGGCAGTAGGCAACAGCAGAGTTTTGGCAATTAAATCAAATAAATGACAAACCTTTCAACTGATACACTTGTTTAGATTTTACAAGTGGATACGCCCACCGCACTCCCATCCTACCTGTCATTCTTTTCAATTTATATTCAAAATCGAGTCCTGAAACCTGGGTTGTATCAATAATTTGGTTGACAGGGGTTCAGTCAGTGACCCTAGTGTGTGGACGTGAATGAAGAGGGCAGTTATGAGGAGAGTGCAAGAAGGACTTCACACCACCAAGCACAGATCCCTGGTTTAGAAAAGTCTCCCCCAGCATCACTCAGAACCCCCACAGCACCACTCAGCGCCACCCCAGCATCACTCAGCGCCACCCCAGCATCACTCAGCGCCACCCCAGCATCACTCAGCGCTACCCCAGCATCACCGCATCATCACTCAGCGCTACCCCTGCATCACTCAGCACCACCCCTGCATCACTCAGCACCACCCCTGCATCACTCAGCGCCACCCTATTATCACTCAGCGCCACCCTATTATCACTCAGCGCCACCCCATTATCACTCAGCGCCACCCCATTATCATTCAGCGCCACCCCATTATCACTCAGCGCCACCCCATTATCACTCAGCGCCACCCCATTATCACTCAGCGCCACCCCATTATCACTCAGCGCCACCCCATTATCACTCAGCGCCACCCCATTATCACTCACGGCCACCCCATTATCACTCACGGCCTCCACAGCATCACTCACGGCCTCCACAGCATCACTCACGGCCTCCACAGCATCACTCACGGCCTCCACAGCATCACTCACGGCCTCCACAGCATCACTCACGGCCTCCACAGCATCACTCACGGCCTCCACAGCATCACTCACGGCCTCCACAGCATCACTGAACGCCACAGCATCACTCGTCGCCACCACAACATCACTCTGCGCCACCATTCAACAACTGTTTCAAATATGTTCTCTCAACGTTTCAAGCTTTATTACAAATGTCACAAAAAGATGTTAATATTTCACTTCTGTTCTTGCATTTTCGTCACAATAAAATACACTGAACATAATCTTTACAAAAGTTATTTACAAAAGTTTAACCTATTGCCATTATAAATTACAATCACTTTTATTAAAGTATTAATTATTTAAAAGAATTAAAAACCATTGTTATTTGTAATATCAATACATAGAAGTCACTTAAATGCAACACATGTTGCATTACAAATGCTATAGGTGTCACATTTGTGAAAGTTATAACTATTGCCATTGTAAATGACAAAGCTATTAATTTAGCTATTTTCAAAACCAACACCTAAAGAAAAAAATTGTCATTTACAAGACCAATGGCTCCAACTTTCCTAGTGCGAGACCTATTACATTGCAAATGCTTGTTTTTTTTACTGCTATTGAATTTGCTGGTGAAGTCTTAATGCTGCAAACATGTATTCAGAATGCGACTGAGGAGCAAAGGTGCGTCTTTGAAATGCATGTACAACCAAATATATTTCATGTTTTAGAACCAGGGCACAAGTCCTAAAAAAAGAAGTGGGGGCACGCTGACGTCACAACAGGAAGTGACGTCACGAAAGGTGGCTTGCACAATCAGACTTATGGCCTTCCCTCGCTCACCCCTTAGATGCGATTGCATCATAGAAGCCAGCGCGTGAGCAGCGTTCTGAATGAGCTCCGATCTCGCCCCAGAGAGGCCAAAGAGTGAATGTGTGGCTCCATTTACTCCAGTTGTCGAACTCCCCGTAAAATAAGTGGGGGACGCCGTCCACCCGCGTGGTACCCCCGACTCGAGCACTGTTTAGAACTGAATCTGATGCGCTCCCTTGGCCATACTTCCCTGTTCAATGTCAGTTGTTGAACATGCCAAACAAATTAGCTTTACCCTTTAGAAGAAGAGAAATGTTTACTTAAGTTGGGCAGATCAAGGGACAGGCTTAAGACTGTTTTCAGCTAGGTGCATTTTGGTTGTAAACACAGCCCAAAGGGTGGGGCCGACGTGTTGTGCGTCTAAGTACTTGTTTCACAACTTAGACTGATAAATAGCCACATTGTGAACAGATGCACTTTAAAGATCATAGTTTATTAATTGTACTGCTATATTTGAATGAACGTGTGTTGGCTTTAGGAATTGTATAAAAGTATTACTTGCAGGCTGCATCTTTCATACTGTTGGTTCAAATCTGTAAATTAATGTGTTTCTTTCCTCAGAAAACAGAAGTGAATATGCTTTTGTATATAGCAGACAATCTTGCCTGCTTTCCTTATCAGACTCAAGAAGAACCTCTCTTTATTATGCACCATATAGACATCACCTTATCCGTATCTGGTAGTAATCTGCTCCAGTCTTTCAAAGAAGTAAGTACGGTGCAATACCATGTATAACTATGTATTTGCTACTTGCATTAAGCCCTTTTAACATTTCATATAGGTGCCATATTATAATGCATTTCCAACCCTTCTTTTGCAGTATGCAGTGTCTGTACAAACGTATTTGTGAAGTATTCCATTTTAGTGTCATACAGTCGGTGTTAAAATTCAGATTTTTAAACTAACTCTTGATGGATTTTTGTGTATATTTTACGCCAGGGAAATAAAATGAGAAGAACCAACCTACCAGTGGATGTAATACTTTAAATTAATCTCAGCCAACTTCAAATAATACGGTCTACATTCCAGTCTAATTTATTGCCTACTGTCTCACCGCAGATATGAACCAACTATAGGCAAAATCTACCTCGTCCATCTTCAATAAAAAACAGTCCAGCCATAGTTGACAGGCTAGGTCGCTGAACGGGAATGTGAGCAGCCCTAGAGCAGAGTCCAAGCCTTGTATCATAACTCTCACATTTAGGGCTTCTCATTGGGAAGACAACAAAAACAAAAGGGCTGAGCATATTGATCAAAATAATCTCAGCCCCAAGTAATTATTTGGGGTTGCATTCCAGTAAAAGGTTTATTTTGTTTAGCGTTTTTCCCGCCAAGCCACTTCATACAGGAACCATCCATATTTAAATTAGGATTGGTCTAGCTCTAGTCGTAATAGTAGTCCAGCCCGACCTGCCAGGACCCTCTGAATAGGACAAAGGCAACCCCAGAGCAGCTTGTTACCACAAATGTGCTAATAAATGTTGACATATATTAATGCAGTTCTAAGGTCAAATTCTGTCACCACTGTACAACATTAACTTGAAGACTCGCATGTTGCCTTACAGGGCAAAACTGTACAGATTTAACTCTTTATACTTTAGTTCCAAACAAAGAACTTGAAAAAGACAGCTACGTATAAAACATGCATGTGGATATGCTGAGAATGTGCTATGCAGGTATGTGGCACCACAGCCCATTCAAGGCTTGCTCTTGTGAGTTATGTCCCTACCCACACACCATTTTTAACAAGCATTGCCAATAGGTCTGGCTTTTATTTTGAGTCCTAAAAAAATTAAAAAGCCTGCAGCAATAAAAACTAAAATATTTTTTGCTCGTTCCTGGATATGATGAGGCGCCTTACATTGTGCAATCCTGTACGCTGATGTCACTTTTCCATTTTAGAGTAGCAAACGGAGAGAGCCTGAAACAAAAAGTTAAGCTGCAGTTTTACAGCATCATTGGTATCTCCACTGCTGCCAGTACGAACAACATAATCCAAAAGAACTGAAGGAAAAAATGTGAAGTTGACATGGTCCACACAAAAGCTGTTAAAATGCCTTTGTACGCAGGTGTTCCGCTTTTGTGTATGTAGCCCTCCTTCAGTCTGTCATTGGTACAGGAGAAGAGTGTGCAGGAAACATTACAAGGATTTGTGTGGGATGAGTCAAGCAAGGCCAATGGACACTTCTCTTTTACCCAGACTCAAAATAAAGGAAAGTTCATCATTTAATAATGTATCCAGCATGATGAAAGGACTTATGTGAAAAACATGTGACCCCTGAGATCGATTCCAAACATGTGACCCCAGATACGGCTATGAGGTCAGAAGAGAAGAGTTTAATAGGGAAACCTATCTGTGAGTTGGAGGGGCTTGAGACAATTGATTCCAGGAATGCTTAAGGGGGTTATGGGAAATTCCTCCCCTGTATAGGGATTTTCCACCTTCTGTCATCTACAGCAAGTAAAATGCCATTCGGAGGTTTAAACAAATGGTGTTGTGCTCTAAAATAGAAATTATTTATTATTTGAAGTACTGAACACTCCAGACAATTCTTCAGTATTGCTTTACTGCTTTTGAGAAACGTTAAAAAGATAATCAAGGATAATCTTTTAACATCTGTTAACATTAAGACAAATCCTTTTTCACCACCTACACGAACACAGAGGAGAAAGAGCTCCTAGGGCTGAAACATTTCTACCTTGGATAATCTGCATATGCCAATCAACTAATGACTAAATAAACAAATACTTAAGTCATCACCTAGCTACTATACAATATTGTCTAGTCTGTATACTAAGAGCCCGTACAATGAGCAACATAGAAAGTGTGTACTTGACTAACAGGAAATTCTTCAGAGATTCACTTGTGCAGTATTTCTCAATTTTTTTCTTTTACTTAAGTGATGTGATACTTAATTTAACTTATTTAATTTTCCATCATCTCTTTTCTTACAGTCAATGGTCAAAGAGAAAACTAAAGAAAAACAGAAAGAAAAAACAAAAGAAAAAGTGAAAGAGAAAACAAAGGAAAAAATGAAGGAAAAAACAAAAGAAAAAAGTAAGGAGAAAAAATCCTCCTCCGATGAAGAAGATGACGAAGAAGACCATGAAAGCAAAAGCGAGGCTGAAAGTGAGGAAGAAATCAAACGTCCGCGGAAGTCAAGAAAACGAGCAAATTCAAACTCTGATTCTGATGACGATGATGATCTAGATAGTGTACTGCGATGTTTGCCTGATGATTTAGCTCTGATTGAGTTTGCAAATGCCTCGCAGGGCATTCTCTTGCTTTTGATGTTAAAACAACATTTAAAGAACCTTTGTGGATTCTCAGACAGGTAATTGGGGAATAACTTTATTTGTTTTGGTCAAGTTTATTCTTAAATTTCTTTTATTGAAAATCTTTTTTTTTTCTGGTTACTGTTGTGGAGCACACTTCCTGTTTCCTGACAGACTCAAAGCCACATGATGAATTTTAAATAACTTTTTTCATCTAGTCACCAGTGAAAAACCTACAAGTGTGTATTTTGCCCCTTCAGTGTGCCCAAACTGTCTTTTTGTTTGTACAACTGTATAAAATTACTTTTGGTTCTTGCAGATGAAATGAAACCATCTTTTCTTTCATTTTCCCATTTCCTTCCATAAGCCATGAAAGTAAAAAAAGGAATAGATTGACATAATCCGTGCTGAGCACGAGTTGTGTCAGGGTAATTACATGACCATTTCAAACAAAAAGGCTACTAATTACCTTTATCTGATAGAGACTACTAGCCGTAGATTCCTTCATGTAGAATTATCCCAGGCGTGAGACTTGATCGATAAACTTTTTGCCACAGCATCCCTGCGCGCCGGGGCGGGGTGGCATCATGCGACTCCGCCCAGGCGTCGTCCGGGTATGTTACGTCAGCGAGGTCACATAAGCCCCAACCAGGCGCGCCTACGTCCGTTTTTTCCTTTTCCACGTGCAACGCGGATACAGTCTTTGCTATGGGCCTATTTGGGGCCCTTTTTTCTCATCATTGTCTCTTCTTTTGGTGGAACAGTGTGCGGATGCCTTCGGGCTTCAAGACTTGCACATCGTGTGGGCGTCTTATGTTGGTGACCGACCCTCACCTCATTTGTATGTGGTGTTTAGGGAAGGTTCACGGCACCACTAATTGTGAGGCGTGGCAACAGTTGAAACCGAAGTCGTGGCGGGAGCGCCGGATGAAACTACTCTCGGCGCATCTCTCCAGGTCGGCTTCCTCCACTCGATTAGCCTCGGCAGACGGTTTCAGATACGCCCGTGGTCATCATCCTCGCCCTTCTCCGAGTTCGCGTGAGCGTCGCTCTCCGGTGGGTAAGTGTCACAGTTTGTCCCAGGGGGCTGGTGTCCGGCCTGCCGGGGGCGTGGGTCTCCACGGGTGATGCGGCCCGCGTGTCGTCTAATCCACTGTTTCCCGTGATGGGGCGTCGAGAGTCCAGATGGAGACATACGCAGCGGCTTTGCAGGCCTCGCTGGCGTCTCCTCCTCCTTCCCCTCCTGGGGCATCAGCGGATCCTTTGACGTGCACGGGGCCCTCCGCGGCGCAGCTGGCGGCTCCCGCGCCTACTGGCTCGGATCCAGGCTTGGAGTCTGTGGTGCTGTTGGGGTGCGGCCTCTCGGGGGTCCCTCCTTCAGACCATGGCACCTCTGCCTCGCCGCAAACTCCTGCGGGAGTCCCTGTAGTGTCACAGAAGGTTGCCGGGGCTCGGGTCGCATCCCGAGCCCCTCTCGGCCCTCTGGGCAGGCGAGAGCCTCGTCCATGGCTGAGCTGACGCCTCAACGGTGCCAGCGCCTGATGCTCCAGGCGGCACCACGGGGGTCTTGTAGCGGGAATTCCGTTCTCCAACAGAACTGTGCATAGAGACCTGGAACCTCGGTGAATTAGGATGGCCCAAAACTCACCTCAGTACCCAAAATCCCCTTACAGAGCTAGCTACAGTGTCTCATTGGTCATAACAAACTCCCAATGCTTAGACAGACCAGAACATGAACTTAGAGTACCTCAGGAATCGTGGAACACATGAACACTCTTTCGTTATGTAATCATTACAAACCAGAACGTGGAGTAAAAGAGGACACGTGCATGTTTGAAATATTTATTTACTAATGCAAGGTTCTCAAACGCAGTATCTTGTATAATACTTATATAAGCAACAAAGTTATCAGCATAGTTATCAGTCCATAAAAGGCGAATGGTGACAGCATACTAATATGCTGAAATGAATAGAAATTAACAATGTCTAATTCACATTCTCCCTATTTAGCATAGTATTTTAGATCTATGAAGGTCTCATTTGGGTTTTAGCAGGGCGGGCCCATACCTTAAAATCTCAGTGGCAGGAGGATCACATCACCTTCCACCAGCTCTCTGCATGCGAAGCACATCAAGTGTATTTTTGTGCGTTCAGCAGAACAATATAAAAGTCGCCTAGAGCCAGATTTTGGCAGCAGCATGTGTGTTATGTCTATAAGGGTGCGAAGATCAGACCTTACAAAAACACTGGGTTAAGTTATCCGTGTAGCCTTCAGCACTCACTGTGCAGACAGAGTGCAGAACAAAACTGATATCAGAGCAATAACATATTATTTCTCTTAGTAAATCACAAAGCTCTTCTGGGTTGAAAGCTAAAACAACAATTATGTGTTGTGTGCAAAAGTGAAGCAAGAATGAAAACGGCGTGCAAACATTTAATAAACTCATGCTAACTTAACACAGTATGTAGAAAAGAAGTAACTATATGACAGTCTGTGACCTCTCCTCACCACAGGGGTCGGTGACCTCTCCTCTTCCCGCTCTGGGTCAAGGCTGGGTGGGGACCCCTCTCATCCCTTCCCCGCAGGCAGCTGCCTCGTCGGAGGGCTAGTCAGAGGTTGTATTGTGCCTGGCGCCGCCGCATGGGTCACCGGGCCTCCTCCGCCACATTCTGGGCCGAGGCTGGCAGAGGGCTTTGTGTCACTCCCCTAGTCCTTCTCGTTCCTATACGCAGGCAGCTGCCTTGGCGGAGGTTGAGTCAGCGTTGTTCCGGCGCCTCCCCTTGGCCAGTTCGGCTCCGGCTCCACTTCGGTCCCCGGCGCAAGGAACCTTATCCAGCGTCTCCCTTAGCGCTGATGGTGTTGACGTCCTGCCTCAGGCGGCGGACTCTACGGCTCCACACAGAGGTCGTGCCGTGGATTTGTCTTCAGACGCTCCCTCTTCTCCGGAGGCTGCATATTGGTGTCACCCTCACGGGAGACTGGCCACCGTGTGGTTTCTTTTTCACTGGCGTCGTCGAAGGGTGGCTCCCCACCATTTCTGAGGCCGAGGTATTCTTCAGAGGAGTGGTAGGCCCCCATTCTTCGGTTCCTACTGACTTCCAGGTCTGGCCTTTGCCTGTCCCGCTTGGCTTCGGGGACGGCCGCCTTAGTTTGCAGCCGTCGCCCAGGGAGAAGCTTCTTTCCTCACGCAGGTCCTTACAGAGGCGGGTGCAGCCTTTGTTCACACGGGGTCCAAGGCTGTGGGCTTTCTGCGCATGGGTGACCCGATTGCTCATTTCCCGGCGGACCATCTCTTGGAGGTTCTCCACCAGGGCTCTGGTGGGAGGGAGATCTTGTTTCACTTTGAGGGTTCGCTCCTTTCTTCCCTGACACGGGGACTTGGAGGCGTCCCGCCTCAGGGGATCCTATGCCCCCACACATTCTGCACTGGCACCGCATGACCCGGCGTGTCTTTTCCTGCACCCCCCTGCCTCTATTTCACTTTTAGGGATGGCTTTTCCCCTCCCTACCGCCACTGTTGACTGCGCCATCCCGGGAGACCCACTGGCTGGACTCTTGGGGGCACAACATGTATGCCTCGACCAGCGCTGCCCTGCCGGCCCTTCACGCCTTGTGTGTATTGGCTAGGGCCTCCTCTTGTTTGTGGGACTCATTTGAGTCTCTGGGATCTGCTGCTTCCCTAGAGACTGTTCAGGTGGATTTACGGCATCATGCGTTGGATGGCTGGGAGCTGGCGGCGTTTATTCTCCGCTCCGGACATCTCGTAGGTGCTTAGCCGGGCCATGGCTTCCTCAGTCACCCTCTGTTGCCATGCTTGGCTTCGGGACGGCTTGTTCCCTGAGAATATTCAGAAGAGGCTTGTTGAACTTCCGTATGATGGCAGCCTGTTGTTCCATGTCCCAGCTGACTGCCATCCAACGGTTCCTGGTACAAAATAAGGGTTAACCCAATAGCACTGGGACCTGGGTAGTCAAGTGTTGTATGTAGAGTGGTCCCAGTTGGAACAACATACTAGACACACATAACAATAGTAACCAGTAAAAATATTTCAAAAATCAATTATATAAACAGATTAGTATGAGTGATGTTCTTTAATATACATCCTCAAATGCAAATTAATTGTCTGAACAATCAACAAATAGTAGACATATATATATATAGTCTCAGTGTCAAAAGGAGAAAAGGGGGCAGGTGAGGGAGGGGGCCGTGATTAGGATAGTGTGGAAGTAGAAGACAAATTATAAGAGCAATGACAAGTGGTCTTATGTACAAGTGAGGGAGGTGGGAGGGTGACGAAGGGCACCTAAAAACCACAGCAAAGTCGTGTGGTGCCGTCTGTAGTGAAAGGTGGGCCAAAAGGCTCCAAGAAAGGGGAGAGCGTACGAACCTCATTGGTTTCTCTTGTATACTGCTCCGGTGTTCCTGATTGACTCTGGAGGTCTCACTTGTCCTGAAGAAGACCCCGCAGTAGGGCAGGAACTAGCCTACACTTATTGGGGTCGAAACGTCGACATACCTTCCTCATCCTACCCTCTAAACAACAGAATATTCAGTGGCTGTGTTACTACTCATGTGGGATAGGATTATTCATTGAACAATTTATTTTTGACGATGCATATATGTCAATGTGGTACTGAATCTTGAATGTACATAAGACCACTTGTCATTGCTCTTATAATTTGTCTTCTACTTCCACACTATCCTAATCACGGTCCCCTCCCTCACCTGTCCCCTTTTCTCCTTTTGACACTGAGACTATATATATATATGTCTACTATTTGTTGATTGTTCAGACAATTAATTTGCATTTGAGGATGTATGTTAAAGAACATCACTCATACTAATCTGTTTATATAATTGATTTTTGAAATATTTGTACTGGTTACTATTGTTATGTGTGTCTAGTATGTTGTTCCAACTGGGACCACTCTACATACAACATCCAACGGTTCCTGGCAGGGCTTTGTCGTCTTCCTCCTCCTCCGCCTTATCCTCCTTCCCCACCTCAGTGACTGCTGAGTTGAGCTGGTTCTGGTCTCTCTTGGGATGGTTTCCCTTGTTGTAGATTGTGTTTTCTGGCCATTGAGTCCTTCTTGCTGGGACTTTGGCATTGTTGGCTGCTGGATGGCCCCTTGTTGACTGTGTGTGTTTTTGCTGGAGTTGTTACACAGACTTTGCCCTGAGACTAGGCCTTCTGTTTTTCTTCGGGCTGCTTGTCAAACCTTCTGCGGGGATGTTTTTTTTCCTGTGAATCTTTTGTTTTTTGCTTTGCTGCAGAAGTTCTTCCAAAGAGGGTTCACATGGCTTGGGACTTACCGTACCCTATGTGGGGTATTGATAGCTGATATATAGCTCCGCTCTGCTAGGGAGTGCTGGTCTCCTTGGGGTGCCTGTTCTCCATGGCGTTTCTGTATGTTGCTATTGGTCCTTGAGGTTGTGTGCGCGGCCCCTTGTGGTGGTGTATCTGGGCCTTTCCTCTCC
Organism: Lissotriton vulgaris; assembly: GCF_964263255.1. Lineage (NCBI taxonomy): Eukaryota > Metazoa > Chordata > Amphibia > Caudata > Salamandridae > Lissotriton > Lissotriton vulgaris. The sequence continues at coordinate 336,655,816 of NC_141689.1, forward strand.
TTCCTTGTTCTGAGAGCTGGGATGCTTCTGTGTTCTTCTTGCTTCTGGCGGCTTATGGCTTAGGTGCTGTTCTAGCTGGCCTGTTGCCTTCCCTCTGGGTGGGCTTGCCCTCTTTCCCTTGTTTCCTTGGGCCCTCTAGGCTGCTGTTGCTGCTTCTTGTTCCTCTGCCTGTCCTGGCATTGAATGGAAGCTCTGTAGCCTTGGGGGTGGAGTGGGGTGCTTCGGCCTCTCCGGCCTTGCCCTTGGTTCCTCTGTTATGAGTGTACGGGCCTCTTCAGTCTTCCTTCTTCTTCCTACATCTCTCTTGGGGTCGGTGGTGTTCTGCTTGTGGTGGTTCCTCTTGCCTGGGAGGGACGAGGTTATTTACCAGGTCCGCAGGTCTGGTGGGGTCCTTTCACAGACCCTCCTTCCCCGTGGGTATTTCTAGGGTGTCTATTCTACATGAAGGAATCTGCTGCTAGTAGTCTCCATCAGATGTACGAGTTACTTACCTTCAGTAACAATGTATCTGGTAGAGACGATTCTAGCCGCAGATTCCTTTACGGCCCGCCATTCCTCCCCATTCTCTGAGGACCCCTGAGCTGGTCTTCGGTACTCTCCTCCCGGTGGGGGGCTATGTCTCCTGTGAGTACCTTCTTTTGCTCTTGACGGTGGCTCAGTCTTGTTACTGTTCATTCCTCCTCTTTGGTTTTTTAGAAGGTGGGGTTGCAGTGCTCCTTTGCCCCGCTAATCTGGCTGCTCCAGGTTGGGGAGGTTTGCCTTCACTCTCTGCCCTTCCCTCCCTTCCTCTTGCTGCAAGGGGTCCTGGCCCCTCTGCTAACCTCTGAGTTGGGGTCCTCTGGTCGTGCCTTAAACTTGTTCCTTGGGGGGTGGTGGCCCTCTATGCTGGGGTGGCTTGGAGGTTGGTGGTTCCTGCCTGTTGGGACTGGCTCTCCTTCCTTGTTACGGGGTGAGGGTTGTAGGCCTGCTACATGTGTCATGACTTTTATGCAGGTTCCTTGTCTCTAAGGTAGAGGGTGGGGAGGCTGTCTATGTACTGGCACGGTGGCTGCTCAGGGCTCTGCTCTGTTCTTCCTTCTGTCCCTGCCCTTGGACACTGCAGTCCTGCACTGTTCCTTATGGTGTCTTCTTCTTTTTTCTTTTTTATATACTCTTTTGCATACCGTTCCTCATGCTCCCACAGTTTTTTGTCTGGTGGCTCCGCATTGTGGTGCGGAGAAGTTCTCCGAAGAAAACTGACGTAGGCGTGCCAGAGTGGAGCTTAAGTGACTTCGCTGAAGTCACGTACGCGGACGACACCTGGCAGTCGTGCGATGCCGCCTGCCCTCGGTGCGGAGTGATGCTGTGGCAAAAGGTTTCCGGATCCAGTCGCACGCCTCAGGATAATTCTACGTGAAGAAATCTGCAGCTAGAATCATCTCTACCAGATACATCGTTACCGAAGGTAAGTAACTCGTACATTTGGAAAAGCTGCAGAAGGAAAGTCCCTTCATGGAAGTAGAGATATGGGGTGAAGAGACAAAGTCAACCCACACAAAGCGTATACATTCGTTAACTGTGTTTTAGTTGCCACTAACAGTCTGATTTACTGTTATTTCCACCACCTACAAGAACAGTCACCTTGTTTAAGAAAAGTTAGCATGAGTTTATTAAATGTTTGCACGCCGTTTTCATTCTTGCTTCACTTTTGCACACGACACATAATTGTTGTTTTAGCTTTCAGTCACATAAGACCTGCCCTGGCGCGCCTACGTCAGTTTTTTCCTTTTCCGCGTTTAACGCGGATCCGGTCCTTGCTACGGGCCTGTTTCGGGCCCTTTATTCTCCAATTCTTTTGGTGGAACAGTGTGCGAATGCCTTCGGGCTTCAAGACGTGGGTGTCTTATGTCGGCGACGGACCCGCACCTCATTTGTATGTGGTGTTTGGGGGAGGATCACGGCGCCACTGACTGTGAGGCCCGTCAACAGTTAAAGCCGAAGTTGCGGTGGGAGCGTCGCATGAAACTTCTCTTGGAGCGTCTCACCTGGTCGACGTCCTCCCCTCGGTCTGCTTCGGCGGACGGCTTCAGGTTCTGCTGTGGTCGTCGTCCTCGCCCTTCTCCGATGTCACTTGAGCGTCGCTCCCCGATGGGTAAGTGTCGCAGTTTGTCCCCGGGGGCTGGTTTCCAGCCTGCTGGCAGCGTGGATGCTCCACAGGTGATGCGGCCCGCGTGTCGTCCTATCCACCGTTGCCCAGTGTTGGGGCGTCGAGAGTCCAAATGAAGCCATATGCGGCGGCTTTGCAGCCTCGCTGACGTCTTCCCCTCCTGGGGCGTCGGCAGACCCCTCGCCTTGCGCAGGGCCCTCCGCAGCTCCGCCGGTGGCTCCGGCCCTGGCGCCAACTGGTTCTGATCCATGCTTGGGGGTTGGGGTGCTGTTTGGGTGCGGCTCCTCTGGGGCACCTCCTTCAGGCCACTGCATCTCTGCCTCACCGCACACTCCTGCGGGAATCCCTGTGGTGTCGTGGGAGGTCGCCGGAGCTCGGGTCGCATCCCTGAGCCCTTCTCGAACCTTTGACCAGGGCTCTGGTGGGAGGGAAATCTTACATCCCTTTGAAGGTTCCCTCCTTCTTTCCTTGACAGGGGCTTGGAGGTGTCCTACCTCAGAGGACCTGGTGCCTCAACATCTTCTGCACCAGCACCTCCCGGTGTCGCGTGACCCGGCGCCGGGTGACCCGACGTGCCTTTCCCACCACCCCTCTGCCTCCAGTCTTCTTTTGCAGACTGTTTTTCCCTTCCTGCCGCCACTGTTGACTCCGCCATCCTGAGAGGCCCGCTGGCTGGACTCATGGGGGTGCCACATGTTCGCCTCGTCCAGCACTGCCCTGCAGGCCCTAAACACCTTGTGTGTGCTGGCTCGGGCCTCCTCCTGTTTGTGGGACTCTGCTGAGTCCCTGGGATCCGTAGCGTCCCAGGAGGGGTTCCAGGTGGACTTACGGCATCATGTGTTGGATGGCCAAGAGCTTGCGGCGTTTACTCTCTGTTCCGCTCTGGACATCTCAGAGGTGCTGGGCAGGGTCATGGCTTCCTCGTTCCCTCTCCTTCCCCATGCTTGGCTTCGAAATGGAGTATTCGCTGTGAATATTCGGGAGCGACTCGTCGACCTTCCGTATGATGGTAGCTTGTTGTTCCATGCCCCGGCCGACTCCGCCTTCCAGAGGCTCTTGGCAGGCCTCCGTCCTCCTCCGCCTTACACTCCTCCTCCTCCATCCCCTCCTCAGTGACTCCTGAGTTGGTTTGATACTGGGCCCTTTTAGGCTGGTGGTTCTGGCTGTGGTGTGTGGTTTCTGGCAATTTGCGTCCTTCCTTGGGACTTTGGCGGTGTTGGCTGCTGGACGGCCTTTTTGTTGATAATGTGTGTTGCAATTGTTGCGCAGACTTGGCCCTGAGAATAGGCCTTCTGCTTGCTTGGGCTGCTTGTCAAGCCCGTCGCAGGGGGGGGGGGGGGGGGAGTTTCCTGTGGCTTTTTTGTTTTTCCTCTGCTGCGGAAGTTATTCCTAAGAGGGTTCCCATATTTTGGGACTTATCGTACCCTGGGTGGGGTTGTGGTAGCGGTCATATGGCCTGCGCTCTGCTGGAGGGCTCTGGTCGCCTTCGGGTGCCTGTTCTCCATGGCGTTCTGTAGGTTGCTTTGCGCCTGGAAGTTGTGTGCGCGGCCACTCGAAGTGGTGTGCCCAGGCATTTCCTCCTCCTCCCTGCTCCTGCATGGAAGTCTGGGATTATCCTATGTTCTCCCTTGCCAGGGGACGCCTACACGGCCTTCCTAGGGCCTCGGCGGTTCTCCTTGCTTCTGGCGGCTTGTCAGCTAGTGCTGTTCTGGCAGGTTGTCTCCACCTAGAGTGGGTTCGCCTTCTTACCTCGCTTCCTTGGGTCTTCTAAGCTTCTTCTACTTCTTCCTCCCTTCCTGTCTTGGCATTGGGCGGAAGCTGTGTTGCCTTGTTGGATAGTGGGGTGCTTTGGCCTCTCCGGCCTTACCCTTGGTTCCTCTTCAGCCTTCTTCTCCCTCCTACATCCTTTGAGGTCAGTGGGGTTCTGCTTGGGGGGGTGTTCCCCTTGCCTGGCAGGGACGCGGTTTTATCTGGTTCCCTGTGGGGTCCTTTGTTCTGTATCGGCTGGTGGGGTCCTATCACTGTCCCTCCCTCCCAGGGGTTATTGCTGGGGTATCTATTCTACGTGCAGGAATCTGCGGCTAGTAGTCTCTATCAGATGTACGAGTTACTTACCTTCGGTAACAATGTATCTGATAGAGACGATTCTAGCCGCAGATTCCTTAATGACCCGCCCTTCCTCCCCGTTTCTGAGTGGACCCTTCTCGGTCTTCTACACTCGCCCGCTTCAGTGCGGCGGTCCTCTGTGCTTTTTTCTTACTCCCTCCCTGGGGGATCCTCACCTTGTTGTTGTCGTTGCTCCATTCCTTCCTTTCGGGTGATTGGTGGGTGACTGCTTGGGTACTTCTGTGCCCATGCATTTGGTTTCCAATGTACGGTTCGTTGTGCCCTCCTTCCTTCTGTTGCTTGCACTTCTGACTCTTACAGTTCTTGGGGTTGAGGTCTTCTGGATGGGTCTCGATCTCTGTCCTTTTTAGGGGCTCCCCCCAGATTGTGTTGTTGGGGAGTGAATTGTCATTGTGCTTCCATTCTGGCCTAGGATCCTTTCTTGGCTCTGGGCGGTGGTTGCAGACTTCTTTGTCTGCTGTGCCCTTTTTTTCCAAATGCTTTGTTTCCAGGGAGGCTGTTCTGTTGGTTGCAGGCTTGCTTACAGTAGCTGCGCTCTATTCTTTCATTCCATGACTTGGCACCTTAGTGCCTGGCACTATTCTGGATATGCTGTTCCTCACCTTTTTTTTCTTTCTCTTCTGTATAGCTGGGTTTTTCGCACACTGTTCCAGTATTCTCACAGTTTTGGTTGTGATGGATCCCCGTTGTGGCACGGAAAGTTCTCCGAAGAAAACTGACATAGGCGCCCCGGGGTGGACTTGGGTATCCTCACTGACGTCACCGGCGCGAACGATGTCAGGGCTGAGTCACAGGGTGCCTTCCCCCCGGCGCACACAGAGGCTGTGGCAGAAAACTTTTCCAGATCCAGTCTCACGCCTGGGAACAATTCTATGTTAAGGAATCTGCTGCAAGAATTGTCTCTACCAGATACATAGTTACCGAAGGTAAGTAACTTGTACGAAGTGTCCTTAAGACAAACACAAACATTTGCAAAGTCATCCTGTGCCCTGGGAACCCCCCAACTTTTTGCTGACTGGAACTGGTGGTAACTTTCTGACTGACTCTGGGCTGTTTAACCATGCCCAGGCCCAGTGCCAAGCTAAAAGGAACACAGAATGCAGTTAAGACACCCAACATACACTAGGGTACACTATGGTATGGTGGGGTACCCCTGTAATTGGCATGACCTCCCCTATAAGCCCCTAGTATGTAATAGGTCAGGGGATTGAAACTACCTAGAAGTCTCCAGTATCCTGGGGCATGGCAGTTTAGAGGCCAGCAGATTTTCTGCACTAGCATGTGTGCAGTGCTGAAGCCTGAGGTCAGATTAAAAGCAGCACTGGTGGCCAGGACAGCTTTTAAACCTTAAATTGTGCCCAAACTCGACTTTGGGGGTAGGGGCCCTTAAAAATGAAAAACCTACAATGTTTATGCATATTAGGGACCCCCAGGGTCACCCCTAGGTATCCCAGGGGTGGGGGGTCAGTTATCTATAATTAGCACCCTTATAAAATGAGTTTTTATATTCCTGGGTAAAGTGAAATTGTACATTTCACTCCCCACATTGTATTAAAGAGCTGCTCAAATTGAACTTTGTTGCTAGAAGAATTGGGTAAGGATGATCTGCTGCTTGAAACTTACTGAAGCAAGAAGTGCCCTGTTGAAAATTCTTTTGCTGTACAAGGAACTCTACGGCCTGACCGCTGAAGACTACACGAAGTAAAACTGAAGCCCTGTGGATTACCTTGCTGCCAAAGGACTCAAGAGTTGAACTCCCTGCAAGCTACAGGTTAACAAAGCTCACCTGGACAGCCCCACAAAGAATTCAAAGCCTGGAGTACCAGTGGATTTGTAAGGGTTTTGTTCAAGTGGATTGCGGGATTGAAGTTTCACACTTTCAAGGACCCTCTTGGAGATTCCAGAACCTTGGATTGTGTGTTGGATACTTTGGGACCCGCAAGTAGAACTCCAGGAAGGTGTTCTAACTGGACCCCGCTTGCTGAAGAAGGCGGCCCACCACAGTGGTGAGAAAATTCTTCAGAACAATTTAAAAAGGTGTGTCCCTGACAGAGAAAACGAAATGACTAAAAGGGGCACTGTTGGTTTCTAAGCACTAGAAAGTGACTAATCTTTAAAAATTCATATCTCTGGTTCCCTACAGTAGATTTTTGTTAGTTTTGGTGTCATTTAAAAGATAAAAATATTACCTATTTTTATAAATTGGTGTGGGATTACTATTTTGTGTTGTGTCTTGATTATTTACTGAAATGGTGTTTTTAAATGCTTTACATACCTGTCTTTGAAGTTAAGCCTGTCTGCTCGCAGCCACGTTACCAAAGGTTGCGCATAGGAATAATTTTCTAAGACCTATGCTGGGTCCTATCATGTGTTAGTAGCCTTATTGCCAGTGGTAGACCTACATTTGATCCTACCAATAACACACTTTCCAAAACATACAAATTGGTGTTCTTATTACTTGGGTTAATTTAATATTAGATTTTCAAGAATCTACATGACTTCTAAGGCGTATTCTGAACAGGAATGAACTAGAGTCTTGTGATGGAGGATTTTCCCTGTTTTACTTAACAGTGGGACACCAGTTACATACCAACAATGATTATAAATAGCAGTTATAGCAATATTTTCTCAATATTGTGTTCTTTCTCCTACAGTAAAATTCAGAAATATTCTCCTTCTGAATCTGCAAAGGTGTATGATAAGACAATAAACAGGAAGACTGGTGTTTATTTCCAGCCTAAGCAAACTGAGGACTTCTTGCGAAGTGATATGGCGCATACTGAACTAGACGATGACATGAAGAGGACCATTGCAAAGCAGTACTTGGATGTAAGTGTTGAAACAAAGTTGTTTTCTATTTGTAATATCCTAGGAACATTGCAGCATTTTCAATTATTGGCCCTTACATATGTATCCTGCTGCTAAGGTATAGAATGAAAGTCTTGATATAATTATGGGTGCTTCTGAAGGACACTTCTAAACACAGATTCCTCACATTATAATATTCATCATGTGCCAGACTGAATCCTCAGAATGTTGTAGTCTTGTTCTCACGCGCCAACAGGTGGCTCCGTGGGACTCAATGTCTCCCTAGAAGTGATGGAGCAGAGTTGCATATAAGTGCCACACCTGGACACTGATGTCCCTTCCTTTCTGCATTGTAGGCTCTTCATTGATGGTCATAAACACGAGAATAATTCAGTGACGACGGCGTGTACACCAGAGCAATTGTCATAAAAACCAGACAGTATGGGGGTGTCTTTTCATCGTTCATGGTGATTCACACCTTGTGACAGCATATCAGATGCTCAATTTCTTTTTCCTGGGACATTAAAATGAATCTGAGCACAAGTTCCAACATAGGTTGAAGCTTTTAATGTGCTGGAAAGAAGATGTAGCCTGTAGTTCAAGAGGTTCCACTACCCATAATGCACTCTACCATCACCTGTTTCAGCAATCCAATTTTTTCCAGGTTTTGTAAGAAGGACCTACAGATTATCTAGGGAGTTTTTGCACTTGCATTTTGGGTAAAGTTTGAAATAAAATTATATGTTTACAGCTTCACTCTGTGCCTTTAACTAATCTGTCGCTTGAAGCCCTATTTTTCTGATTTCTGCTCTATTACTCGACTTAAACAAGGACGCTGATCGACTGCTAAAATTGACACACTATTGACCTATGTAAGAAAATGGCTCTTTTTGTATGGTCACCCCCTCGTTTTCTACTGATGCTGCTAAGATTTCCACTCAAAGTGCACTGAGGCCTGCTAACCAAACCTCAGTGCCCTGACCCTAAAAGTGTATGTCGATTTGGGTATGCCCAATTGAAAATGGCTAACTTACCTATAATCAAGGATCAACAAAGGGCCTTGACTCTACTCAGTAAGGCTTAGTCCATATCAAATAGAACAAAACAGATGCCAGTACTGAAACTCACTTACGTATTATTTCATCAATGGTACCAAAGCGAATTTGTCAATGGTTCCAAGAAACATTTATTTCTCAAGCATTTTATTATTCAACATTTATTTGCTTATTTTTCAAAAGATATATGAAAATACAAACAGATCATACATGTCATAAATAACATACAATCAAAATTAGGTTGAATTTTTCATCCCTAGGGCAACTTCTCGTAAAAAGACCACAGACATCCCAGCTTTTCTTTCATCCAATCATTCAATCCCGAAACACACCCAGCTCCACACACTCAGAAAGATTCATCAGTGGGCCACTTTTCACTAATTGTTCGACCCACCCAAGAGCAAACACGCGTGTAGCCTTCTACACAAAATAATCTATCAACAATTAAACGGAAAACAATCTCCAAAAAAGAATAAGTATAATTAAATTAGTGCATAAGAGATTTTAGACAACATTTTAATTGTACACAAATCAAAAACGGCTACACATAGCGTAAGGTCGACGTGTTGCCAACCCTATTAGTTGGCAGGGTTCTCCTCAGGACCAACTCAATCTTGCTCCAAAACGAGATAGACTGTTCTACACCTTGTCTATCCTAAGTATCCTTGGTGGTTCAAAACATGACATTTTCTCAACCTGGGCGGACAAACTCAGCCATCGATGTCTAGCAGATCACGAATGGCATATACATCTGCAGGTGGCGCAAAGTCTCTTTCTGAGGTGGGGAGAGCCTCTTTCTGAAGTGGGGAGAGCACAGACTCTTCCCCCCTCCCCAGCCACCGAACCAACGCCCCCTACAACCATCCTCAGCGCCTGAACTCCCATCAGCACCGAAGACACCGCCCACGCCATGAACACCATCCACTCCCGCTCTCCTTCCGACCCATGCCCTCACCACATCTTCCACAAAATAATCCATAGTGAATGGATTGTAAGAAGCTAGCCTATCAGTATAGCAGGTCTTCCCAATATGGTATGCCTGTTTAAAAAAAACATTATTTTCTTTAGTCCCCTCACTCACCAGAGGTTACCCTTAGGTGACATGCTTCATGATTGGGGCTTCCCAAGCATCTACTGCTTGGGGTGTGCTGCGACTTGTGAAGTATACGTAGGAGCACTTTTATTTGAAAATGTGTAGTGCGGTGATTAGTGCGAGTTAAAAATACCTAGCTAGTAAGCCAACACATTTCTTCATGCCTCTAGTTGGTATGCTATAAAGGGGTTGGATATAGGATTTAGATCATTAATGTGGTCAAAAGCCTAGTTATCTTGTCAACATGTTTCAAGGTCAGACTGGATCCGGAAACTTTTGCGTAGCAGTACCCTTGCGCGTCGGTAGGCGTCGTCTGCGGCTCCGCGTCCGTCGTGGGCGCCGTGATGACGTCGTCGGAGTACTTAGACGCCGCCTCCACGTGCTGACGTCAGTTCTTCTTTTTTCCGCGCCAGCCAGCGCAGATCTGGAAAAAGCAGTAACCCAGTCAATTTTTGACTAACTTTTTTGAGATCATTTTTGATCCTTCTCGAAGTCTTGCGACTCCGATCGGTATCGTAGGGATGCCTGGTTTCAAGCATTGTGACGATTGCGACCGCACCATGTCGGTCACGGATCCTCACCGCTTGTGCCTAACTTGTCTAGGCGTCGACCACGGCGACGAGGCCTGCCCCTACTGTCGGGCCCTCTCGAGGAAAGCCAGGCGGGAGCGGTCCCACAGGCGGCTCGAACTCCGGCAGTCGGCCCGCGCCGAGTGAGGTCCCGGTCCCACGGAGGTCGAGGGACAGGTCGCGGGGACGGAGCAGTCACAGCTCCGGGAGTCGGCACCACTCCTCCGGGTCCAAGTCGTCGGGTAAGAAGTACAAGAAGTCGAATAGACCTCATCGCTCTTCTGTCTCCCCCCGATGCTCGCGCGATGCGGCCGGGGGTTCGGGTGACACCGCCCACGCGGCTCCTTCGGAGTCGCGGGCGTTTCGTCCCGCCCCACACCCTCCGGTCCCTGGGCAGGACGCAACGCCGGAGGAGATTGAGCGCTTCCTCATGGCCATGAGGTCCCTTTCTCCTCCGACGGGCTCCGCGGCGCCTTCGGGCCCAGCGGACCCGTCTAGGGGCCCTAGCGGGTTGGGGGCTTCGGCCCGCGCCGCCTTCGGGCCCGGCGCAGCAGGGCCCCGTGATCCCGACACCGCCGGTGCCTCTGGGCCTGGTGCCGCAGGGAACAGCGGCTCCGGCGCCGCCGGCCCCGGTACCGCCGGCCCCGGTACCGCAGGACGCCGCTGGGCCTTCCTTGGGCTCTGGATCGTCACCGGTGGACCTTACGAACCCCCCGGCGTCAGTCCGTCAGGTATCACCTCCGGCGCCGTCCTCGGGCGGCGCCGCATCCGATACCTCCCTTGCTTCGGTTCCGACAGAGCAGCGCCGCTGGACGCCGCACCCGACGCCGTTTGGAGATTTCCACTTCTACGAACCGAACCCATTCAATTACAACCCTGAGTCTCAGGAGATGGGTGAAGAGGAGGATTGGGAGGGGTCTTAGGACCCTCTGACCAAGGAGTGTCAGTCTCATGAGGACTGGGCAGGAGACCTTGCGGAGGCCAGTGGCCTGGACACCTCTCCGGACACTGGTTTTGTCTCTCCTCCTACTGTGGCTTCGGAGGAGGGGGGCTACCTATGGTGTGGTGTTGACGAGGGCTGCCAAGGCCTTGGGCCTTGAGCTCTCCGTCGCGGGCGTGAGGACTAACCTCCTCACAGGGGTCCTTAAACCGCAATCATGCTCGGCTGAGCCTCTGCTGCCCTTTAATGAGGCCTTGACCGACGTTCTTTTGGGCACTTGGTCCAGGCCCGCTACGGGTTCGCCCGTAGATAGGAACGTGGCCAGACGCCACTTCCCGGCTCCGGGCAACCCATGTTTTCTGTCCTCCCACCCCACCCCCGAGAGTCTGGTCATCCAGGCCTCTAATTCCCAGACCGCATTCCCGACGGCTCCGCCGGACAGGGAATCCAAGAGGTGTGAGAATTATGGTAAAAAGATATTCTCCTCCCTTAGTTTGGGACTGCGGTCTTCCAACACCGCATGCCTCTTGGGCCGCTACACCCACTCTCTGTGGGAGACGGTGGCGGAGGTGCTGCCAGAGTGCCCGTTGGAGGTACGGGCCAAACTCGGCCAAGCCCTTGTGGTGGGCAGGGATGCAGCCAAGTATTCGATCAGGTGTGGGCTGGATATCACCGACTCGCTAGGCAGAGCGATGGCTACGTCAGTGGCGGTGAGACGCCACGACTGGCTGAGATCCGCCAATTTTTCGGCAGATGTCCAGAACACTCTGATGGACATGCCGTTCGATGGCCGTCGCCTCTTTGGCGACAAGGCAGACCACGCGCTTGAGCGCTTTAAGGACTCCAGGGCTACGGCCAAGTCCTTGGGCCTCTCGGCCCCGCGCCAGCAAACGGGTGCCTTTCGCTCCTTTCGTGGCCAAGGAAGGGGTGTCCCCACACGTGCCGCCAGCCACTCGCCGCAGACTACCATCCAGCGCGGCGGCGGCTGTGGAAACCGCCGTGGAGGCGGTCGGGGAAACATGCGAGGTCAGTCCACACCTTCCCCCGCAACATCTGCCTCTAAACCCTCCTAGTCCTTGCTTTTTGGCCCATGTGACGCCAGTGGGAGGCAGGGTTCGCCATCACCACTCTCACTGGCGCACTGTCACTTCGGTCAGGTGGGTGCTGCAGATCGTCCGGAGTGGCTACTCCCTCCCCTTCGAGACGACTCCTCAAGCCATGCCACCGCAACACCACCGCGTATCGGGGGATCACTTGCGGCTCCTGCAGGAGGAAGTTTCGACCCTCTTGGCCAAAGGGGCCATCGAGCGCGTTCCTGGGCCAGAAGTAGGACGTGGTTGCTACTCCCACTACTTTCTGGTACCCAAGAAGGGCAAAGGGGGCCTACGCCCTATCTTGGATCTGAGGAACGTCAACGGCTTCCTCCGGAAGGAGAAGTTAAAAATGCTGACGCTGGCTCAGGTCTTAGCTGCCCTAGACTCAGAAGACTGGATGGTAGCGTTGGACTTGCAGGACGCGTATTTCCACATCCCGGTCCTGCCGGCCCATCGGCGCTACCTGCGGTTCATGGTAGGCCACGAGCACTTTCAGTTTACTGTGCTCCCCTTCGGCCTTACCAGCGCCCCACGGGTGTTCACGAAGGTGATGGCGGAGGTCGCAGCTCATCTGCGCAGGTTGGGGGTCTCAGTCTTCCCCTACCTCGACGACTGGTTGTTAAAGGTGGGCTCGCCCCAGACAGTCGTCAGCCACCTCCAGACTACGGCGGATCTCCTGCACCAGCTGGGGTTCTCCATCAATGTGCCGAAGTCCCACCTGTGTCCCTCTCAGAAGCTCCTTTTCATCGGAGCGGTTCTCGACTCAGCGCAGTTTCGGGTTTACCCGCCCGAACAGCGGGTTCGGGATATACAGGCTCTGATTCCAATCTTCCGGCCTTTATCCCGGGTTTCGGTCAGGTTGACGCTGTGGCTTCTGGGGCTGATGGCCTCCTGCATCCTTCTGGTGCATCACGCACGGTGGCGGATGCGGCCTCTGCAGTGGGACCTGAAGTTTCAGTGGGCCCAGCATCAGTGCAACCTGTCCAACCATGTCCTGATCTCGGAGGGCACTGCAAGACAGCTGCAGTGGTGGCTCACGGACCGCGATTGGGTCAACGGCAGATCCCTCTCCCTTCCCCAACCGGAGCACGTAGTTGTGACGGACGCGTCCCTCCAGGGCTGGGGAGGCCACATGGGAGAGGCGGAGATCAGAGGCCTCTGGTCTCCGGCGGAGTCCCGGCGCCATATCAACCTTTTGGAGCTGCGGGCGATTCGTCTGGCCCTGAAGGCATTCCTCCCGTCTGTCCGAGGGAGTGTAGTGCAGGTATTCACGGACAACACCACCGCCATGTGGTACTGCAACAAATAGGGCGGGGTGGGGTCGTGGACCCTCTGCCAGGAGGCTCTGCGCCTCTGGCAATGGCTGGAACGTCAGGGCGTGACTCTAATGGTTCAACAGCTGGCAGGTTCTCTGAACGCCAGGGCGGACGAACTCCGCCGCCGGTGCATGATGGATCACGAATGGCGTCTGAAATCGGACGTGCCGCAAGGTTTCTTTCAGCAGTGGGGAGAGCCTTGGTTAGATCTATTCGCCACCGAAGAGAACGCGCAATGTCATCAGTTCTGCGCGTTGGAAATTCCAGGGCGGCACTCGCTCGGAGACGCTTTTCGTCGCGAGTGGAGTTGCGGTCTGTTGTACGCCTTTCCGCCTATACCACTTCTGCCCAGAGTGCTGAAGAAGATCAAGCTCGACCGGGCACAAGTCATCCTTGTGGCTCCGGACTGGGCACGGAGGTACTGGTATCCCGAGCTACTCAGTATGTCAGTCGATCCCCCGGTTCGTCTGCTTCTTCAGGAGGACCTTCTGTCGCAGCAGCAGGGGACGGTCCTCCACCCAAACCTGTCCAGTCTCCACCTCCATACTTGGAGATTGAGCGGCGACAGTTGAGGCCATTTGACTTGCCTCCTGAAGTCTGTAACATCATTCTGGCAGCCAGGCGTCCCTTCACAAAGTCGGTATACGCCTGCAGGTGGAATAGATTTGTGGCATGGTGCACAGCAAAGGCTGTGGATCTCCTTAATGCCCCTCTTTCTGAGGTTCTCCTCTTTCTTCTCTCTCTTGCCCAGCAGGGCTCTGCTCTGGGCACTGTCAAGGGCTATCTCTCAGCTCTTTCAGCCTTTCTGAGGCTGCCTGATCAACCTTCTTTGTTCAAGTCCCCTATCGTTAATCGATGCCTGAAGGGCATCACTCATACGTTCCCTCCTGTTCCCTGCCTCAGTGGGACTTGAACCTGGTTCTTACGTTTCTGATGTGCTCTCCCTTTGAGCCACTTCACAACTGTCCTCTTCGCCTTCTCTCTTTGAAGACTGCCTTCCTGGTAGCCATCACCTCTGCCAGGAGAGTGAGTGAGCTCCAGGCTCTATCTTGTAAGCCTCCTTTCCTTTCAGTCCATCCGGACAAGGTTGTGTTATGAACAAGGCCCTCCTTCCTACCCAAGCACACAACAGTTCCAGGTGGATGATCAACTCTTTGTTGGATACGCGGGCGCTAAGAAAGGGAAAGCGGTGCACAAGCGGACCATCTCCCGGTGTATCATCTTGTGCATCCAGGCGTGTTACTCCTTGGCTAACAAGGAACCCCCTGTTGGGCTGAGGGCTCATTCCACTCGAGCCACAGCCACTACAACTGCCTTGGGCCGAGGTGTGCCCTTGCAGGCCATTTGCCAGGCGGCTATGTGGGCCTCGCTGCACACGTTTGCGCGACATTATTGCCTGGACAGTTCAGTCCGGAGGGATGGCTACTTTGGCCGTTCCGTCCTCCAGGACTTTCTGGTGTGATTATTGGTTCGCAGACCCACCACCACGGGGTTGGTATTGCTGGGGTATCTATTCTAAGGTAAGGAATCTATCACTAACGTGTCTCTTTCAGATGCACAAGTTACTACTTGTGTAACGATATATCTGTAAGAGACATTAGTTAGTGATAGATTCCTTACCGACCCACCCATCCTCCCCGTTCTGCGAACCAATATCTAGGGTTAAGGTCATCCCCTTTCAGGGCCCTAGTTTCATGGCACCAGTATTGGTTTTTGGCATGGCTCTGCGCTTCTGGCGCGGAATAGCTGTGTCTAAGAACTGACGTCCGCACGCGGAGGCGGTGTCTAAGTACTCCGACGACGTCATCACGGCGCCCACGACGGACACGGAGCGGCAGACGACGCCTACCGACGCGCAAGGGTACTGCTACGCAAAAGTTTCCGGATCCAGTCTGACGCCTGGGGATATTCTAAGGTAAGGAATCTATCACTAACTAATGTCTCTTACTGATATATCGTTACACAAGTAGTAACTTGTGCTTTAGCAATATTGTGCCCCATGGTCCGCCTGGGTGGAGGGACCTGTAGACCATTAACTCTGCATTCCTCCATCTTCTCAGTACCTAGTTGTCCCTTAGCGGCCGTATCTTACCGCTTGGCTTACTAGCTAGGTATTTTTAACTCCCTAATCACCACTCCACCACACACCGCACTACACATAGTTTCAAATAAAAGTGCTCGTACGTATCCTTCGCAAGTCACAGCACGCCCCAAGCAGTAGATGCTTGGGAAGCCCCAATGATGAAGCATGTCACCTAAGGGTAACTTCTGGTGAGTGAGGGGACTAAAAAAAAAAATTTTATTTTGCAAACAGGCATACCAAATTGGGAAGACCTGCTCTACTGACAGGCTAGCTTCTTACAATCCATTGACTATGGATTATTTTGTGAAAGTTTAGAACTAAGAGGCGGAACCTAGCCTTAGCTTCTTTCCTCCCTCCTTTTTGATTACTCACCACATCTTCAACAAAGCTGACACCATCATCGCTCCCCACCTACGGAACGTCATAAACAACTCCCTCGCGTCTGCCACCTTCCCAGAGAGCTGGAAGCACGCAGAGATCAACGCCCAACTGAAGAAACCTACAGCGGACCACAAGGACCTCAAAAACTTCTGCCCCATCTCTCTTCTTCCCTTCCCGGCGAAAGTGATTGAGAAGATCGTCAATAAGCCGCTGACCGCATTCCTCGAAGCCAATGGGTCCCTCGACCAATCCCAGTCCGGATTTCGAGCCAACCACAGCACCGAGACTGCCCTCATCGCAGCCACCGACGACATCAGGACCCTACTCGACAATAGGAAAACCACCGCCCTCATTCTCCTAGACCTCTCAGCCGCCTTTGATACAGTTTGCCATTGCACCCTAATAACCCGCCTCCACAACGCCGGGTTCCAAGACAAAGCCCTGGACTGGATCACCTCTTTCCTCTCCGACAGAACCCAGCGAGTCCGCCTCCCTCCCTTCCGCTCCACGGCCACCGAGATCATCTGCGGCGTACCCCAAGGCTCATCCCTCAGCCCAACCCTCTTCAATATCTACATTAGCCCCCTCGCCACCATCACTCGCAAACACAACCTCAACATCATCTCATACGCCGACGACACCCAGCTGATACTCTCCCTCACCAAAGACCCAGCAACCGCCAAACTCAACCTCCAGGAAGGAATGAAAAACGTCATGGAATGGATGAAACTCGGCCGTCTGAAACTGAACTCAGACAAGACGGAGGTCCTCATCCTTTGACCATCCCCATCCGCCTAGGATGACTCCTGGTGGCCCGCAGAACTCGGCACCGCACCGACACCCAATGACCACGCACGCAACCGGGGATTCATCCTGGACTCCTCCCTCACGATGACCAAGCAAGTCAACGCCATCTCATCTTCATGCTTCAACACCCTGCAAATGCTCCGTAAGATCTTCCACTGGGTCCCTACCGGAACTAGAAAGACGGTCACCCAGGCCCTCGTCACCAGCCGACTTGACTACTGGAACGCCGTATATGCAGGAAGCACAATGAAACTTCAGAAAAGACTCCCAACGCATACAGAACGGATCTGCACGACTCATTCTTGACATCCCCCGCCACAGTCACATATCAGCCCACCTGAGAAACCTGTGCTTTCTCCCCGTCAGCAAAAGGATCACGTTCAGGCTCCTCACCCACGCACACAAAGCGCTCCACGACATAGGCCCCAAATACCTTAACAACCGCCTCTTGTTCTACACTCCTACACGCAAACTCCACTCCGCCAGCCTCGCCCTCGCCACCGTCCCACGGATCTGCAGAACCACCGCCGGAGGAAAGTCATTCTCCTACCTGGCGGCCAAGACATAGAACTCCCTCCCCGCCCACCTACGTCTGACCCAGGAACACCTCACATTCAGGAAATACCTCAAGACCTGGCTTTTGGAGCAGTAGCGGCACTTCCACCCCTCTGTCCCCCAGTATCCCCCCCCAGCGCCTTGAGACCCTCACAGGTGAGTAGCATGCTCTACAAGTGTATTGATTGATTGATTGCATGATTAGAGCTGTTCGCCACTGCCAAGAACGTGAAATGTCTGCAGTTTTGCACGCTGGAGTTTCCAAGGCAGCATTCGCTTGCCGATGCTTTTTATCTCGAGTAAAGCTCAGTCCTCCTATTCTCGTACACCTTTCCTTCCTTACCACTCCTGTCCAGAGTGCTCAAGAAGATCAGGAGTGACTGAGCCCAAGTCATTATTGTGGCGCCAGACTGGCCACGGAGAGTCTGGTATCCCAAGCTTCTCCAACTGATCATCAATCCTCCGATCAGGCTTCCCCTGTGGGAGGAGCTTTTGTCTCAGCAGCAGGGGTGTGTTCTCCACCCGAACCTATCAACTCTGTGCCTTCTTGTGTGGAGCTTAAGCAGTGGCAGTTGACAACATTCAACCTTTCTCCTGAAGTCTGTGATTTGATTTTGGCAATCAGGTGTCCTCTACAAAGACTGTGAAAGCCTGCCAGTGGCATTGATCCGTACATTATTGTAAAGAAAGGTCTAGTTACCCTCATTCTGTTTCCCTCTCTCAAGTCCTCTTTATTTTGACCCTTTCCTGGAAGGGCTCTGGTGTGGGCAAACTTAAGGGGCACCTTCGTCCTTGTCTGCCATCTTGAGGCTGCCAGACCAACCCTCTTTATTTAAATCCCCTATTGCAAACAGATTTCCTATGGGGCTTTTTCATATGATCAGACCTGCCCAATTCATCATGCCTCAGTGAGACCTTTATGTTCGAGGCATGTGGGCTGCTGAATTCATATCTTGTGCATAGATCGCCGCCTAGTGTTGGGTCCGGATGATTGCACTTGTTGTCTTGGAAGAGTTTTCGAAGTATCACGAGATGGGTGACTCCTCCCTTGGACTACAGTGCGCATCGGCATCCTCTCCATCCTCAGATAGTTTTTTTCCACCATTGGGTTCGGATGCAAACTCCTATACTCCAACTTCGGAAGCGAAAACAAAACTTTTCTAAAGGCCAAAAGGCCTTCGGTTCGACGGTATTGTTCTCAATCGGTACCTCTGTACTCGATCCTGCCTTCCATCTCCAAGCGGTCGTCGACGCAGCCGTAGGGCCTTTTCGACGCCACGGGAGCCGACCGTCGATGGAAAGAAGCCCATTTAAAAGGTGCCCGCAATGCCACGCCAAGTTCCCACATACTGATAAGCACTCAGTATGCAACAAGTGCCTTTCCCCAGACCTTAAAGAGGAAAGCTGTCCAGCCTGTGCACAGTTTCGATCCAAGAAAACTATTCGGAACCGACGTTCAGCCACGCAAGAAATGCAGCGATAGGCACCAGACCCGGACAACATCTTCGATGACGACCAAGAACTACAAGAGGCGCCGGACTCGGACCTAGAGATCATCACCGTAGAGGACTACTCTGACTCTGATGACGAGATCCCGCCGGGGCAAATAGTGAGTACCCTGCCCCCGACACCATTTACCCCAATAACAATGGCTCTGGTCAAGGCATCGCCAAAAGGCCTTAGTCAAGATCATAAAAAAGTTTTGATTGCCCCGCCATCTTGCTCTGCTCCGAAACCGAAACCTTCAGAAACCCCAGGGCCCAGTAACATCGTTCCGAAGAAGGTCCAAAGCCAAAGAAGGTCGCCGACCCGAAGGGCGTCGATCCGAAAGCGGCCGTACAGCCAAAGAGCTACAAACAACTACCTGAGCCTTTCAAAGCCCAAGATCTCATACAGGAGGGAAAATTCATAACAAACGCCTCCATCAAATGCGCGCTTGACTCAGCAGACAATGCAGCTAGGTCAACCAACAGTAGCGTTCTACTCCGCAGACATGCATGACTGCGTATTTCTGGTTTTAAAAATGAGGTACAGTCCACTATCTTTAACCAACCTGTTAACCAGGACTTTCTGTTTGGCCCTGCTGTCGACACCATTTTGGATAAAATGAAAAAGGACACAGACAGCAAAATCTATGGGGGCATTGCAATTTCAGCAACAAAGGGGCTCCTTTCGTCGCTCCTCATATAGGGCAAACACACGTGGACATGCCTCACAAACAACGGTCTCATATAAAGGTAACGCACAAAGTTCCTTTGCTAAAAACACCACCAGAGGAGGCTACAGAGGTAACAATATCAAGGGAAGAGGACGCGGAGGCAATAACACCATAGCCTCCACTGTCTCAAAACAGTGACTCTATCACACTACCTCCAGACCACATAACACTGGTCGGAGGCAGACTACAACAGTTCCTACCCGTCTGGAACACAATTACCACAGACAGGTGGGTGAGAGAAATTATCCAGTCTGGCTACTGCCTAGAACTGACTTCTACACCACCAAACATACCACCAAGACATCGTCCAATGTCCAGAGAACACATCACCCTATTACAACAAGAGGTGAACTGCATGCTACAAAAGGGGGCCATAGAGCAAGTCCCTTTCCAACAGCAAGGTAAGGGAGTCTACTCCCTATATTTCCTTATTCCCAAGAAGGACGGCTCTCTCAGGCCAATATTGGACCTCAGACCCCTAAATCAATACATACTGTCGGAGCACTTTCATATGATCACATTACAACAAGTGCCCCCGTTGCTACAACAGGGGGATTTCCTAGCAACACTGGACCTCAAAGATGCGTATTTCCACCTACCCATCCATCCTGCCCACAGAAAATACCTCAGTTTCACAATAGAAGGTCAACACCACCAATTCAAGGTTTTGCCCTTTGGGGTTACCACGGCTCCAAGAGTGTTTACAAAATGCTAAGCGACCGTGGCAGCACATCTCAGGAGGCAGCACGTCCATGTGTACCCTTACCTGGACGATTGGCTTAGACAAGCAAAATCGTACCAACAATGTGCAGAACACACGTCTCAAACAATCCAGCTGTTACACAGCTTGGGATTCGCAATCAACCACACAAAATCACATCTGCAACCGTCCCACATACAGCAGTACCTGGGAGCCACCATAAACACCTCGGTGGCAAAGGCGTATCCAAACTCAACAAGGATAGCCAGTATGCAGACACTCATTCGAAAATTCCAGCCACAACACTTTCTCCCAGCTCAAGTCTTTATGCAGCTCATAGGCATGATGGCCTCCTGCATATTCATTGTCCCCCATGCCAGACTATAAATGCGCACATTACAGGAATGCCTAGCACGGCAATGAAACCAGACTCAAGGGCAACTAAAAGACCTAGTGTTGGTAGACAGTCACACTCACAACTCTCTGCAGTGCACAAAACCTTTCCAAGGGACGACTGTTCCAAGAGCCGGTTCCACAACTAGTACTAACAGCGGACGCATCACTGACAGGCTGGGGAGCCCATCTCCTTCAATACACGGTACAGGGCCTCTGGACAAACAATCAGAAAAGGCTGCATATCAACCAACTAGAGTTGCTAGCGATATTCCTAGCCCTGAAAGCATTTCAGAAATACTTGTACAGCAAGACGATGTTGATCCGGACGGACAACATGACCGCAATGTACTATATCCAGAAACAGGGAGGAACGCACTCTCCACAGCTGTCCCATCTGGCACAGAGCATCTGGAATGGACGATTCCAAAAAACATTTTTCTCCTAGCAGAACACCTTCCAGGGAAAGACAACCAAGTTGCCGACCTGCCAGCAATTACACGAATGGGAGATTCACCCACAGGTCCTCCAACCATTCTTCGAGGAGTGGGGTCACCCAGAAATAGACCTTTTCGCCACAAAAGAAAACTCAAAATGCCAATACTTTGCCGCCAAGTTCCCACATCCATTGTCACAGGGCAATGCGATATGGATGAACTGGTCAGGCAGATTTGCGTACTCTTTTTCCCCCAGCACCACTGATCCCGCTCGTAGCACGTAAACTGCGGCAACACTCCCTCACACTAATCCTAGTTGCTCCCACATGGGCGAGACAACCTTGGTACACAACGTTCCTAGAACTCTCAGTAGTTCCTCATCCAAGACTGCACCTTGCGCCTCGTCTTAGAGTTTGGATATCTTAACTTGCCCCCAGATTGCATGAATATCATTAAGGAGGCAAGAAGACCAACCACACGAGCGTGCTATGCAGCTAAATGGAAAAGATTTGTTATTTACTGCAACAATAACCAAATCAATCCATTAGACGCATCAATAAAAAACATTATATGTAACCTGCTGCACCAACAAAGATATAAGCATACTCTTCAATACGGCTACACCGTGCTGCCATTGCAGCATACCTTCAAAACAGACAACACCTTTCATTGTTTGGAATACCAGCAATCAAAGCTTTCATGGAGGGTCTAAAAAGGGTGATTCCCCCTAGGCACCCCCCCTGCCCCAGTCTGAAATCTCAATATAGTGCCTACCAGACTCATGGGCCCTCCTTTCGAACCTTTACATTTTTGCGAAATGCAATTCCTAACGTGGAAAGTTGCTTTTCTAGTGCCCATCACCTCACTCAGAAGAGTGAGTGAATTACAAGCGCTTACATATCAAGAACCTTTCATGCAGGTACACGCCAACAGGGTGGTTCTTAGAACAAACCCTAAATTCATGCATAAGGTTGTATCCAATTTCCATATCAACCAATCAATAGAACTGCCAGTGTTCTTTCAAAATCCACAGTCAGTAGCTGAGAGAGCACTGCACACACTAGAAGTAAAAACGCACTTTAACCGTCCCCCCAAGAGCACACTCCACTAGGAAAATGGGGGCATCCATGGCTTTCCTAGGAAATATTCCTCTTGAAGACATCTGTAAGGCAGCCACATTGTCCACCATACACACTTTCACAAAACATTAACATGTAGATGTACAAACAAAACAGCAAGCTGCTGTAGGCCAGGCTGTTCTCAAAACTCTTTTTCAAACTGCTGCAGCTGGCACAGGTAGCCACCGCAAGAGGAGATACTGCTATACAGTCTATGCACAAGATATGAATTCAGCAGCCCACATGCCTCGAACGGAATATGCTACTTACCAGTATGCATCTGTTCTTGGCATGTAGGGCTGCTGACATTCATATCAGAGGGCCCTCCGCCCCGGTGCCTGTAGCAGCTGCAGCATTCTCTCTGGCATGGCCATCTCCGTCTCTGCCACAATGGCGAAAAACAATCTGTGGATGGAGAGGATGCCCATGCGCACTGTAGTCCAAGGGAGGAGTCACCTATCTCGTGATACTTCGAAAACTCTTCCTAGACAACAAGTGCAATCATCTGGACCCAACACTAGGCGGCGATCTATGCACAATATATGAATGTCAGCAGCCCTACATGCCAAGAACAGATGCATACTGGTAAGTAGCATATTCCTTGGTTCTCACCGTCCAGATGTGTGCTCCGTTCGATCCTCTACGCAACTGCTCCACCGTCTGGACCCCAAAGGCGATTTGTCATTCTACTTTGACTGCACTAAAGAGTTCCAGGTGAATTATCAACTCTTCGTGGGGTGCGCTGGATCAAAGAAAGGTTGTGCGGTGCCAAAAAGGACAATATCTCGATGGGTTACCTCTGCATAAAATTTTGCTACGCTCCGGCCAAGCAACAGCCTCTGGACGGTTTAAGAGCTCATTCCACCAGTACTAAAGCGGAGACCACTGCATTGCAGCGTGGTCCAGTCCTTGACATTTGTCAAGCAGCGTCACTGCACACGCTCACTAAGCAATATCGCCTGGACAGTTAAGTCTGCATGGATGGTATTTTTGGCCACTCTGTCCTGCAGAACTTCCTGGTCTAAACTTGCCCACATACCCTTCTCTGGGGATGGTATTGCTTGGGTATCTGTTCTAAGGTAAGGAATCTGCAGCTAGCTGTCTCTATCAGATGAACAGGTTACTTACCTTCTGGCCTGTCTCCTGCTCAAAGACCCTGCAAAGAAGACTGCGCATGTCCTGTGACCAGCGACTTCCGAGAACCCCAGGAAGACTGCCATTCTGCAGACTAGACCAGATCACCCGAGTTCAGCGGCCCGTCCAGAAAGAAACTGTCTTCAAGGATTCCGATTCCAGGCGGATCTGCAACCCCTGCCCACTCTGCACCAAACACCCACAGCCCGAGTTCAAGTGGCTTACCTGTACTGTGAAGGCTCCCCAGCAATCCTGACCTCGTCTCCATCTGTGGCTAACCTCTCCTGGACCCCACAAAGTCACTGAGCTTCAACCTGAAGGGTCCCCCCGACCGCATCCGGTAACGTAAATCCTTCACTAATCCCAGCCGGCGGTGCCCAGATGTCCATCAACTCTCCAACTTACAAGCCCGGCCAGTGGTTACCTTCATCCAGCCACCTGGCCCGAGCCTGCTGCTTCTTTGTGCGATCGAAATTCCCCATTGAAACGCATGGTGCACCTGATGCTGATTCTGTAACACTGTGACACTGGTGGTGTAGCTTTGGTGCTTCCTTTTGCTCCCTTCCACCCGCCCCTGTGCTGATCTTAACCCCAGGTCTGTGCCCTGAAACCACGGGCACTTACCTGCAAACCGTGCCTCTTCAAGGTACCCCAGTCTCCAGGAGGAGCAAGTTACACCGGGTCGGCTTACTGTGAGTACAGAAACCCCGTTGCCCCAACAACTAAAGACATAAAAAAGGCTCTGGTCCTTCCTCTGCCTGTAGGTCAAGGTCATCACTGAAAAAACGTATCGAGAACCCCGCCTGCGGGCCCGGCACCGAAACACAAAGAAAATCCTTCCAGCTCGAGTCGGCCCCATTCCAGCGCCCAGTCAATCTTCTACGCAGAAATCCAAACAAGTCCTGGTCCATGTTCCATCTTTGTTGAAGCCTAAATCTTTGCTACCAAAGAGTTAGGAGTCTAAACTTTCAACGCCAAATGCTGCAAGTAAAGATAAAAAGACTCCAACAAAAGAGCCTAGGTCCGATGTTCCACCTTCCGATCCGAAACGAAAAAAAAATGGTTATTAATCCAGATACTGCACATATTCATGCCAAATTGCCTGAAAAAAGGAAATTGGCCAACAGAATGAGCAACACATGCCACTGAAGAAAAGCAATGTGGGTACAAACCCTTCACCACCTTATGTGCCACCTCCTTCCCCTACTAATCCTCAGTTACTCATCACACCCACTAATTCACCACCATCACCCGACCCACATGATAAAGGGGATGGAGATGAGGATAGGCCACAAGATGTTGCCCCTTGTAGGGATTATGATACTGATCCACACATAGATACTGACCCTGACTTATACCTGTCCAGGCCATCACCACATGACAACAATATAGGCTACATTGAGCTTCTTAATAGGACTGCTCATTACCATGGGGTGGAACTACATAAGAAGGCTTTAGAGTAGTACTTCTTGTTTGAGACATTAATCTCCACTCAGAAAACATACGCTAACCATGCTTAACATATATTTAAAGATCCCGTAAGGGCAAGAATCATCACGCCCAAAGTTGAGAAGAAATATAAGCCAGCACCTATTGACTACATCAAGGGTCAGCTGCCCTTAGATTCTCTTGTGGTGTCTTATGCCCGCAAAAGAGCTAACTCACAGACCACAGGTGAGGCCCTCCTCCTGATAAGGAGTCCAAGTTAATTGATGCCTTTGGCAAAAGTGTAACCTCACAAGCAGCTAATCACGGACGCATTGCTAATGCTCAGGCTTTGCTAGCCAGATATGATAGGGCTCATTACGATGAGCTAGAAAAACGTATGCAATTTCTGCCTGATGAGCACAAATCTAAGGCAAATTATCTAATCCAGGAGGGCAAACTTATCACCAATACCTCCATCAAGTGTGCATTAGATGCTGCAGATAAAGCAGCTCGCTCAGTAAACACCAGTGTACTGCTATGTAGACCAGCATGGTTAAGAATTTCAGGTTTCAAACCTGAGGTACAGGCCTCCATTCTCTATCAGCCTTTTGATAAGGAACACCTCTTTGGTCCAGCAGTTGACATCTCACTAGAAAAAATGAAGACACTGAGGTTGCAAAGTCCATGGGGGCTTTAGTTACCTGCAAGTAGGGGTTCCTTTCTGCGCTTCTTTTACAGGGATGGCTGCAAAAATATTACCACAGAAAATCCCTCCTCCTCTTACAAGGGTGCAACAACTAATCGCCCCCATCAAGAGGATGTTTTAGAGGAGGTTTTAGAGGAAACAATGGTAAGGGAAGAGGCAGGGGCAACTCCACATGCACGTCCCCGCAAATAACAAACAGTGACTTCCTTCCGCTACCCCCGATCATTCCACTCCTGTCTGGAACACCATCACCTCAGACAAATGGGTTTTACAAATTATCCAATATGGTTTCTGCACGGAACTTAGACACTCCCCGCAACATTCTTCCAAGATCACATGCAATGTCACTGGAACATCTTACCCTTCTTAAAAAAGATGTTCTCTCCCTGTTGGAGAAAGGAGCTATAGAACGAGTCCCATTAAAATATCAAGGGACCGGGGTATACCCCCTGTACTTCTTAATTCCCCAAAAGGACGGCGCTCTCAGGCCTGTCAGAAAACTAAATCTATACATTCCGAAGGACCGCTTTCACATGGTGACTCTCCAGCAAGTGCTCCGCTCCTTTAACAAGGTGACTTTCTGTCCCCTCTGGACTTCAAGGATTCCTATTTCCATATCGCAATACATCTTGCTCACAGCAAATACCTCCAGTTTGTGGTAGCAGGCCAGCACTATCGGTTCAAGGTGCTCCCATTTGGAGTAACTACCGCACCCAGAGTTTTCACCACAGCTCACCTTCGATGACAACACATTCACGTCTTCTCATATCTGGACGACTGGCTCTCAAAAGCCAGCTCGCAAGAAAGCTGTCTGTCACACTCACAAAATAGTGCAGTTGCTCCATGATTTTGGATTCACAGTAAAACTGTTAGAAGTCCCATCTACAGCCATCCAACACACCGGCATATCTGGTTGGGGAGCTCATCTCCAGACGCCTAGGATTCAAGGCATGTGGAGCCAGCAGCAAAAACAGCTTCACAAAAAAACCTCTAGAGCTGCCAGCGATTTTTATAGCACTTAAAGCGTCTCAACTTCATCCAGTAGGCAAAGCTGTCCTGATCCGTACAGACAACATGACAACAATATACTACTTATAAAAACGGGGGGGGGTCACACTCACTCCAGCTGTCACAACTAGCACAGACCATCTGGCGATTCACTGGTCTCTGCACACTATACCTTACTTTGATATAGTATATACAGAGCCAGCATCCTACAGTCATTGGTTATGCCAATTAAATTTAGCTTTTCCCTTTTAGTTACTTTGATCGTTTTAGAATGATTCCAACGATATGCTGTGTGAGAAGTCTGCCTGATATATGATGCTCACTAGTTATAGTGATCGCCTTGTATCAGTCCAAACAACCGTTATGGTGATTGGTTGTAAGTCAACCTTATAGACCAGCTATCCTAATGGTAGCATGGACAAAGCAGTCTTTAGGCTAAACTCTTTTGGCATGTGAAGCCAGCTGTTTTACCACATATAACCCCTTGAATACCAGATGAAATGACACCACACAGGTTGTTATAAAAATAAACAATATAGTTATTACTAACAAACTCCTCTGAACTCTTTATGAGATCAGAGGGCTAAGCACATAACAAGACTCTTAAGAAAAATACAGTAAGTTGCACAAATTACAATGGTGCCCTAGGGACACAACAAACCATATACTAAGTAAATGTTATAAGGTGAACGATAGAAGAAATGAAGATGCCCAGAGGCTGTAGGATCACTGGGACTACACTACCCTAACTTTAGGTAAGGAGCAGGAGGCCCACGGAACGCGTGTGCAGAGTGTGAACTCACACGCGAGATGCGGTACAAAGTCAATGGACACGAACAAGTTACAAAATAGGTCAATAAGGACAGGTCCGACTGGTCACGACTAAAACTACAGGATACCTGGACACTAGGAGAGTCAATCTACCTATGAGCACCGAAATGCTCTCGTTACCTCACCCACTAGCTGCGGGTGCATAGGTGTGAAAGTGTCGGGTTTCCGCGTTGAAGTCAATGGAGCCTTGAAGAAAGATGCTGCAGGCGACCTGGAGGAAGATGTCCGGAGTGATCCAAGGGCGGATCGAGGAAGATGGAGACCTGAAAGCAGAGGGGACAATGTTCACAGTCAGTAGCCAGTGACCGGAGTGGAACCAGGAAGGAACCAGATGCTGTTGTCGCGAACAGGTGAAGAGTGGACACTTGACTCTGCAGCCACGTGGACCAGGAGGTGTCTTCGACGACCAGGATGGAGGCATGAGCTGTCCCCCGCAGGCTCTCGCTGTCGCGGTGTCTGATCCGGAGTCAACAGGCCTTGGCAAAGGCAACCCACGCGGTGAGTGAAGATGGTGTCTGGTGCGGGCCAGGTGGGTCCGGGGTGCTTCTTCTTTGCAGGGAAGCAAGAGCCAGTCTGGAGCAACCAGACCAGCGGTGTGGATTTCAAGGATTGACGTCTAGGAGGCCACTAGCCAGCCGGCAAGTGACCAGACAACGCGTCGAGCAGCAACCAAGCAAAAGGGCCCCACGCAGATCTCGTGGATGCTGGAGGGCTGGTCTTCGGTGCAGGAGCTGCTCGGGGCTGGGGCTTCTCAATCCCCAAAGCACTTACTCGAGGATGCCTCATAAGTCATGCTGGAAGCGAAGTGCAGTTTCTCCAAGATGGCCGGTCCCACTTGTCTCGTCGCACCCACGGATCTCAGCTGTGCTGCAGATGTGGGTTGAGGTCGGAGAGGTGTGGAAGTCCGGGTCTCGACGGGCTCTGAAGTCAGGTTCCACCAGGAAGGACGACAGAGTGAACCGCTAGGACGCTTGATGGTGCAGGGTGGTCATTCCTTGGCCACAAGGGAGATTTTCTTCAGTCTTCTGTGGAGCAGAACGTCGAAGTCCAGAGTTTCTTCTTTGTAGTTTCAATTCAGGATAATCTAATTTGGAATGGGACCAGATCCTACCTTTATTCTCCTAAAGGGGGCTATACTGTGACTAGGTCCCTCCCATGGGTGGGACCAGGAAGGGGGGTGGTTACACCCCATATCCTGTGTCCGGTTTCGCGCCAGAGCTGGGGCTGGAGTGCCCCAGCAACTGGTTTGAACCGGGGTATACACAGGGACACCTTGTGTGCCCCAGGCATGTCTCATTCCTTTCAGCCCTGCCTATCTGGATACACAAAGTCCTGTCTGGGGTGGTGCTAGCACCTCCCCAGGCAGGAAATCCTTTGTCCAGGCCTCCATTGCTGGAAGGACTCCCAGCAGCAGGAGGTCAGACTTGTGTCTGTGGCAGCAGCATCCATTTTGTGATGCTGAGGCTCGGCTTAACTTTAACCGGGGTTCAAGTTGCTTACATGTCTTATCCCTCTAGAAGGGTGGAATGCTACCCCCGTCGCCAGAACTGGTGAGGGGGTAGTATTCCAAAGCGTATGACACCTTACACGACATGTTTTGATAATGCTATGCCAAAGTTAGCAATAACCGCGAGGATTATAATGCACTTAAGATTATATGGTATAGCGTTATCATGGAATAGCTATAAGGACATGGTTCCGAAAGCTGCAGACAGGCTCAGCTCATGCTAGAGCACCATCTCACATAATTCCAAGCACTCTGCCTTCAGGATTGATAAGGCCTGCCATAGGAGTGACTTATAGGAGTATATGTGTCCATTTTAGGGTTAGATATAGGTATACTATATCTGAAGCAAAGGGTGATTACACCACCTTGCCCCAGCTGTGTTACCAGCCAGTTGTGTCTGTTTAGATGGCCAGCCAGGGGTGGCACAATACATGCTGCAGCCCCTGGTAGGCCTTGGGTACACTTATGCCCTGGGTACCTATGGTACACTGTACAAGGACTTACAAGAGTGACCCAATACCAATTGGTAAATGCACCTAAGGTACATGTATGTCAATTTAGAAAGAGAACAGCTAGGCTGTGGGTCTGATTAGCAGGCCCACAGCCAGGGAAAGTCGTAAACCAGTGAAGCAAAAAGCAAAAATCTGGGGTGACCATAGGATTGCAGACCCTACTCTCCTACACGCAGGCAGTCATTTTAAGCGTATAATACATTATTTATTGTTTACATTGTTTATTTTCTCATTGATAGTTCAAACTACTAATGGAACATCTGGATCCTGATGAAGAGGAAGAGGAAGGCGAGGTATCTGCAAGTACAGATATTCGTAACAAAGCAATTACCTCTCTTCTTGGAGGAGGCAGTCCTAAACCCAATGCAGCTCCACCTGAAACAGAAGATGAGGAGAGCGAGGGAGAAGATAAAACAGGAGGCACTGCAGGGGTAAGGAGTACACCTAATGTTTAAGGGTGGTAGAGGTGAAATTGAACGGATTTTTATGCTTAATTTGCTGTAGTTAATTCTCAGGACACCAAAATGTATTCCAGTTAAAACATGTTGTGTGTTAGCAATGTCTAGGCCTAGACTTTGGGAATGCTGGCCACTTCAATACACCACTTTTCATAGCTTCTACTTCTGTGCTACATAAGCTATACACTCCTTCATTGTGAAATGTTCGTATTTTTCATGAAAGTATAAAGTAATCCTTTTTCAAGTTCTACCATGTTAGTTACAAATAATATTGTTACTCCAGTCTGTTTTCTGGATCAAATTAGCTTAGGTTACCCTCTAATAAAGGTTGATGTGCACTGAGAGTAGAAATATAAGCTTGGATAGGCATGGAATCTTCACTGATATGAGAATAACATTTCTTAGGTGTAAATTCCAGTAAGCTTTACAAGAGATTGTCACATGAACATGCATAGCTCCCATTTTTTTATTTTGAGATCTTCTTTTGAAGTAGCATTGAAATGATAATGTAGAGCTAACATTTTCCAAATTTACTTAATTCAGTTTTAACATGACAACATGTTAGAGATGGTGGGGATACGTTTTGCACAACAAAAGAAAACTCTAATTTTTTCAAACTTTCTAAACTGATCACCTTATCCACAGCTGTGACTCATTTTTCCACTTTGTGCAGTTAGCATATTTGAATCGCTAGATTTCTGCTTTTCATGTATCTTGGCTTATTTATGTTTGTTTGATTTTTGAAAAACCACTTGTTTCGTTCTATGGCATTAGTTCTCATTAATTTGTTTGGAGATACATTTTGTCTATTTGCAGTGCCTATCCTATGACTAATTGACACACCCCAAAATGCCAGTTAGACACTTAATCTTGCCTGAGACGTAGTGCACACTCTAAATGAAAAGCCTGCAGGAGCTGCTACATCCACTCTTTTTTTCAAATTGTACAGCCTTGAAAAAGTTGTGGGTTACATTCCGATATACGACGAAACACGTGTCGGCTGTATGAGAGTTTCCAGTGAACAGGAATAAATTTGAACCTGAATTACAATCAATCAATCAATGCATTTGTAAAGCGCGCTACTCACCCAAGAGTGTCTCAAGGCACTGGGGGAGAGGGTTACGTCACTGCTCGAACAGCCAGGTCTTGAGCTGCTTCCTGAAGGATAGGTGTTCCTTGGTCAGCCGAAGGTGGATGGGGAGGGAGTTCCAAGTTTTGGCTGCAAGGTAGGAGAAGGATCTTCCTCCAGCGGTGGCTCGGCGGATGCGTGGTACGGAGGCGAGGGCGTGGCTGGTTGATCGTAGCTGGCGTGTGGGCGTGTAGAAGGTCAGGCGGTCGTTGAGGTACTTTGAGCCCAGGTCGTGGAGAGCCTTGTGTGCGTGGGCGAGGAGCCTGAACATGATTCTCTTGCTGATGGGGAGCCAGTGCAGGTCTCTCAGGTGGCCGGAAATGTGGCTGTGTCGTGGGATGTCCAGGATGAGTCGTGCGGAGGCGTTCTGGATGCGTTGGAGTCTTTTTTGAAGTTTGGCTGTGGTTCCGGTGTAGAGGGTGTTCCCGTAGTCCAGTCGGCTGGTGACGAGTGCCTGGGTGACAATCTTGCGGAGCATGCGCAGGGTGTTGAAGCATGATGAGGAGACGGCGTTGACTTGTCTGGTCATCGAGAGGGAGGAGTCCAGGATGAAGCCAAGGTTGCGTGCATGGTCTGTAGGTATGGGACTGGTGCCCAGGGCAGGGGGCCACCAGGAATCGTCCCTGGCGGAGGGCGATGATCCCAGAATGAGTTGTCTGAGTTCAGTTTCAGGCGGCTGTTCTTCATCCACTCGGCGACGTCTTTCATCCCCTCGTGTAGGCTAGCTCTGGCGGTGGGGGGGTCGTTGGTGAGGGAGAGGATCAGCTGGGTATCGTCGGCATAGGAGATGATGTTGAGGTTGTGTTAGCGTGCGATGTCTGCGAGGGGGCTCATGTAGACGTTGAAGAGGGTTGGGCTGAGTGATGATCCTTGTGGTACGCCGCAGATGACTTCGGTGGCTTCGGATCTGAACGGGGGGAGGCGGACTCTCTGGGTTCTTCCGGCGAGGAATGAGATGATCCACTCTAGTGCCTTCTCTTGGATTCCGATATTGCTGAGGCGTTGCACTAGGGTGCGGTGGCAGACCGTGTCGAACGCTGCGGAGAGGTCCAGGAGGATGAGGGCCACTGTTTCCCCGTTGTCGAGCAGGGATCTGATGTCATCGGTGGCTGCGATCAGGGCGGTCTCGGTGCTGTGGTTGGCTCGGAAACCGGCCTGTGAGGGGTCGAGGGATCCGTTCGTCTCCAGGAAGGCGGCGAGCTGTCTGTTGACGGTCTTCTCGATGACTTTGGTCGGAAAGGGGAGGAGGGAGATGGGGCGGAAGTTCTTGAGGTCGGTGGGGTCCGCTGTGGGTTTCTTCAAGAGGGCGCTGAGCTCGGCGTGCTTCCAGCTCTCCGGGAAGGTGGCGGTGAGGAAGGAGGCGTTGATGATGTCCCCGAGATGGGGTGCGATGATGGCGTCGGCCTTGTTGAAGACGTGATGGGGGCAGGGGTCGGTGGGGGATCCGGAGTGGATGGAGTTCATCGTGCGGGTGGTTTCGTCGGTGCTGACCGGGGTCCAGTTGCAGAGGGTGGTGGTGGCGGGCGTTGGTTCGGTGGTTGGTTGCGTGGTCTGTGCGCCGAAGCGATCTTGCGGTGGAAGAAGGCGGCGAGTGAGTCACAGAGGTCTTGCGAGGGGGTGATGTCGTTGTTTCCGGCGCTGGGTTTGGAGAACTCTTTGACTATGCTGAAGAGTTCCTTGCTGTCGTGGGCGTTGTTGTCCAGTCGTTCTTTGAGTGCTTTCTTCTTGGTGGCGCGGATCAGCTGGTGGTGCTTGCGGGTGGCGTGCTTGAGGGCGGTCCTGTTGTCTGTGGTCTGGTTGTTGCGCCAGGCCTTCTCGAGGGTGCGGCAGTTCTTCTTGGAGCCGTTGAGTTAGTTGGTGAACGAGTGGGTTTTCTTGCGGCCGAGTCTGCTGGGAGGGTTCTTTAGTGGTGCGAGGTCATCGGCGCAGGCGGTCAGCCACTGTGTGAGGTTGCTGGCTGCTTCGTTGGGGTCCGTTGTGCTGGTGGGAGGGTTCTGGTCGAGGGAGGCGGTGAGCTGCTCGGCGGTGATCTTGCTCCAGCTCCTGCGAGGAATCTGTTGCGGGTGGTGGTGGGTCGTCGTTCTTCTGAAGCTGAAGTGGACGCAGCTGTGGTCAGTCCAATGAAGTCCGGTGGAGTGGCTGAAGGAGATGTGCTTGCTGGATGAGAAGACGGGGCCAAGCGTGTTGCCGGCGTAGTGGGTCGGGGTGTTCACAAGTTGCTTAAGTCCGAGGTTGGAGAGGTTGTCCAGCAGGGTGGTGGTGGTGTTGTTGTCATTGTTGTTATCCAGGTGGAAGTTGAGGTCCCCTAGGAGGATGTTGTCAGTGGAGGGGAGGGCGTTTGGGCTGATGAAGTCTAAGATGTCTTCGCTGAATTGCGTGCGAGGTCCCGGGGGTCTGTAGATGAGAGTGCCTCTTGAGGGTCGTCTTGGGGTCGGTGTGTATCTGGAAGTGGAGGTGTTCGGCGGAGGTGAAGGTGTTGTCCGAGTTGGTCGAGATGCGGATGGTGTTTTTGTGTACGATGGCGATGCCTCCTCCCATCTGGTTGACGCGGTCCCTCCGGGTGATCTTGTATCCGTCCGGAATGGCGATGGCGATGTCGGGCGCTGAGGAGGCGTTCATCCGGGTTTCCGTGAGGAAGGCGATGTCTGGAGATGTGGTGTCGTTCAGGTTCCAGAGTGCGAAGGCGTGCCTGTGGACGGAGCGGGTGTTGAGCAGGATGCACTTCAGGTGGTTGTTGCTGTGGCTCGGTTTGGTGGGCACGGTGCAGGTCCGGAGGCAGGAGAATTTGCAGGCATTGCAGGTGAAGGGTCCGTGGGTGCGTTTGGGGGTGGCTCGGTAACAGGCGGGGTATAGGCCGGCGTTGAGTGCGATGAGGGTGGTGGAGTCGTGAGTCCGTCGTGTGGGCTGGCCTCCTCGGGGGCCAGGGGTCCTGGCGCTGGGCGCGGTCCAGGCGCGGACGGGCGCAAATGGGCTTGCCTTCGGCGCACAATCAGCGCGCCACTGCGCGTGACCGCTGTGCATCCGCGCGGTCGCCATTTAAGGCTAAGTGGGAGGGAGGAGCAGCTGGGAGGACACGGAGAAAAGGGGGGCGTGGCCGCGAGATCACGGCGTCGGGAAGCGGGGAGCTGGGCTAACCAGGGGAAACAGGCAATACTGGATACAATGCACAAAGAATACAAGATACAGCAGGGGAAAACAGTGAGGCAGTACCAGCAAGACGAGCTAGGGAAACAGGCAAAACGGCAGATTCTGCCTGTGAGCAGCAGCGAGGGGCACACACAGCTGGGGGGCCGGGCGGAGCGGGAGTGACTGAGAACAGGTCACACTAACCTCCGCCGCGCGGTCGCCATTTAAGGACAAGTGGGAGGGAGGAGCAGCAGGGAGGCGGGAGCGGGGTGGACACGGAGAAAAAGGGGGCGTGGCCGCAAGATCACGGCGTCGGGGAGCGGGGCTAACCAGGGGAAACAGGCAATACGGGATACAATGCACAAAAAATACAAGATACAGCAGGGGAAAACAGTGAGGCAGTACCAGCAAGACGAGCTAGGGAAACAGGCAAAACGCAGATACTGCCTGTGAGCAGCAGCGAGGGGCACACACACAGCTGGGGGGGCCGTGCGGCGCGGGGGTGTCCTGAGAACAGGTCACACTCACCAGGTCAGAAATCATCTTTATTATACTTGGGACAATTGGTGGAGACAATTGCATATATAGCAATATTGCAGTCCCAGGCCGTGGCTGAGGGTAAGGACGTGGCTAAATTCACCATTCGTTGTGGCTTAGATACCGCGGACTCTCGGTAGGGCGATTTCTACGTCTGTGGCACTTCGTCGCCACCCCTGGTTAAGATCTATTGGGTTCTTCCCGGATGTCCAGAGCTCGCTTATGGATATGCTCTTTGATGGCTCTCGCCTGTTTTGTGATAAGGCCGACAGTGTGCTGGAGCGTTTCAAGGACTCTCGGGATACAGCCAAGTCCTTGGGCCTTTCCGCCTCACGCCCGGCCACGTCTACTTTTCACTCCTTTCGTGTTCACGGAAGGGGTGCCCCTATCTGCTCGTTCAGTTAAAAGCCTGCACAAAACCAAACTCAGCGTGGCTGTGTGCGTGGAGGCGGCCATGGCGGCTCAAGAGGCCGGCGTGAGGGCCAGTCCACCTCCGCCCCGTGGCATCCGCCTCGAAGCCTTCCTAGTCTGAGCTTAGGGACGCACCCCACGCCAGTGGGTGGCAGGATTAGTCATCACCTTCCTCATTGGCGTTCTGTCACTTTCGACATGTGGGTGCTGCAAATCGTCCGGGGGGCTTACTTCCTTCCCTTAGAGTATTAACCCCCCCTCTCCCTCGGGCCATCCCACCTCAGTTCCACCACATGTTGTGGAATCACTTAGCGCTTCTCCAGCAGGACGTCATGGCCCTCTTGACTCTGGCTCAGGTCTTGGCTGCCCCCGAGCCTGGAGACTGGATGGTAGCGTTGGACTTGCAGGACGCCTATTTTCACATCCCCGTCCTGCCGGCCCACCGGCGGTACCTGCGGTTCACGGTAGGCCAGGAGCATTTACAGTTTGCTGTGCTCCCCTTCAGCCTTACCAGCGCCCCTCAGGTGTTCACAAAAGTGATGGCGGTGGTCGCGGCTCATCTGCGCAGTTCAGGGGTGTCAATCTTCCCCTACCTCGACAACTGGTTGTTGAAGGCGGGCTCCCCCCAGGCAGTTGTCACCCGCCTCCAGACTACGGCCGACCTCCTGCATTTGTTGAGGTTCTCCATAAATGTGCCGAAGTCGCACTTGAGTCCCTCTCAGAAGCTCCCCTTCATCGGAGCGGTTCTGGATTTGACGCGGTTTCAGGTTTATCCAGCAGCGAGTCTGGGATATTCAGGCTATGATTCCGATCTTTCAGCCTCTATCCCGGGTTTCAGTCAGGATGACCCTCCGGTTCCTGAGCCTGATGGCCTCCTGCATCCTGCTAGTGTAACATGCCAGATGGCATATGCGGGCTCTGCAGTGGGACCTGAAGTTCCAGTGGGCTATGTCTGAACTGGGGTGGCTTGGTGAGCAAAATACCTATGGATTAAACCCAGATCTGTGATAGGGGGTGAATGTTTTGCCATTGTGCAACATTCCATCCATCATCTTGTGTGTTTTCCAGTGGGCGCAGCATCAGGGCAACATGTCCAATCATGTCCAGATCTCGGAGGGCACTGCACGACATATGCAGTGGTGGCTCACAAATCGGGATTGGGTCAGGCAGATCCCTCTTCCTTCCCCAACCGGAGCACACGGTGGTGATGGATGCGTCCCTCCTGGGATGGGGAGGCCACTTGGGAGAGGCGGAGATCAGAGGCCTTTTGTCTCCGGCGGAGTCCCGACTCCATATCAACCTTTTGGAGCTTCGGGCCATCCAACTTGCACTGAAGGCATTCCTTCCCTCTGTCCGGGGTATTGTGGTGCAGGTGTTCACGGGCAACACCATAGCCATGTGGTCCTGCTACAAACAGGGCGTGGTGGGGTCGTGGACCCTATGTCAGGAGGCTCTGCGCATTACCTTGGTGGTTCAATACCTGGTTCTCTGAAAGCCAGGGCGGACAAACTGTCGCTGGTGCTTGATGTATCACGAATGGGGTCTATTGTACGTCTTTCCGCCTATACCACTTCTGCCCAGAGTGCTGAAGAAGATTCGGCGCAACCGTGCCCTATTCATTCTTGTAGCTCCGGATTGGGCACGAAGATAGCTACTCAGCATGGCGATCGATCCTCCGATCTAACTGCCTCTTCGGGAGGATCTTCTGTCGCAGCAGCAGGGGAATGTCCTCCACCCGAACCTGCCCACCCTCCACCTCCATGTGTGGAGATTGAGCGGCGACAGTTGACGGCTTTCGATCTTCCCCCCGAAGTCTGTAATGCCATTCTAGCAGCCAGGCGTCCCTCCATGAAAACTGTATATGCCTGCAGGTGGAACAAGTTTGTGGCATGGTGCACAGCAAATTCTGTGGATCCCTTTTCTGCCCCTCTTTCTAAAGTCCTTCCGTTCCTTCCTTCTTTGGACCTGCAGGGCTTTGCTCTGGGCACTATCAAAGGTTATCTTTCGGCCATCTCCGCCATCTACAGCTTCCTGATTGGCCTTCTCTTTTTAAGTCCCCGGTTGTTGACTGTTTTCTGAAAGGCATTACGCACACATTTTCTCCCGTGCCATTTATCATGCCTCAATGGGACTTAAACCTTGTCTTGACATATCTGATGTGCGCTCCCTTCGAGCCCCTTCATAACTGTCCTTTGCATCTTCACTCTCAAGACGGCTTTTCTGGTAGCTATCACCTCTGCCAGAAGAGTGAGTGAGCTCCAGGCTCTTTCTTCTAAACCTACTTTCCGTTCGATCGGACAAAGTGGTTCTGAGGACCCGTCCTTCTTTCTTGCCAAAGGTGGTCACGTCCTTCCACATCAGGCAGCCCATCACTTTGCCCACCTTCTTTCCTCCTCCGCATCCTTCCGAAGAGGAAGAGAGGCTCCAACGTCTGGACCCAAAACGTACACTCTCCTTCTACCTGAGCCGCACACAACAGTTCCGGGTGGATGACCAGCTCTTTGTTGGCTATGTGGGCGCCAAAAAAGGTCGGGCCGTGCACAAGCAGACCATCTCTCGGTGGGTCATTCTTTGCATCAAGGCCTGTTACTTGTTGGTTAAGAAGGAGCCTCCTGTGGGCCTGCGTGCCCATTCCACCAGGGCTATTGCAGCAAGGTCCAAATATAATTTATACAACAAACTCCTGTTGGAATCTCTGCACGTGTACCAGCTAAACCCCATGTAAATAATTATTTATATCAATTTACTACCTATGCTGGGAGAAACACAATATTCGACCCTGTTCAGAAAAGCTGTGTATCACACTATTGCATCATCATCAGGTATCTTACTATCATAGTACATCTGCTGAATGTACAAAACAAACAGATTCCTTTATCTAGTCTTAGGCATGATTGGGTAGTTTGCAGCTAATTTTTCATCCAGGACTTTCACCTCTTCAGAAAACCTAAAACAAAACTCTTATCAATAGACTTTACATTAGGTACCACTAGCCATAGTCCAGGTGGCGTGCATTTTGTGTATCAACCTGTCTGATGTTTCTCTTCTCCTACCAGTCACATTATCCTGGGATTAACACTCTGCATAGCCAAAATCATCTAGATTGAGCCAGAATTCTTTCCGCTGTAATGGTTCTTGGGTCTTTGGTTAGGGAGGGTTTGTCCCCACCTATCTTATTGTAGTAAATTAACCCAATACAATATTTGTTTGCCTTACAACTATAAAAGCCAACAATCCTTTTACTGTGTTTTTCTCTCAAATACTAAAACTGTTTCACTTTGTTGTTCTAGTGCCCTGTATTTTTCCTTTTTAAATTAAAACAAATGTATACTTTGTGTTGAAACATGGGCTGACAGGATTAGGCTCTAGCTATTGCATGTGCTTCTGTCCCAAACATTTAGTATTTGTCTCCAGATGCTTTTAAGCGATCATCACAAATGCCTCTGTGTCCCACGTGTACAAAGGCTACTTCTTCCATTACAGGCCTGACTGGCAGCTAATGGTGAAGAGGAATCCATTCACCCAGGACTTTCTATTTGGTAACCTTCACGCCGCAGATTCCTTGCCTTGGAATTATCCCCAGGCGTCTGATTGGAAC
This sequence comes from Lissotriton vulgaris, assembly GCF_964263255.1. Classification (NCBI taxonomy): domain Eukaryota; kingdom Metazoa; phylum Chordata; class Amphibia; order Caudata; family Salamandridae; genus Lissotriton; species Lissotriton vulgaris. Next base: position 336,694,041 of record NC_141689.1, read on the forward strand.
TGGAGTTTTTTGTGAGCTCTACCCCTTTTCAACAGTAGGTGGCAGTTTGGGCTCCACGTGGAATCAACCGAGCCAGAAGTGACGTGAGTGATGCCTACAAAGGTGCCATACCAGCATTAGTTCTGTTCTTTCTGCGTCATTCAGTGCAGATCCAGAGAAAAAGCTACCGCCAGTTATTTTTTGACTGACTCTTTTTCCACTTTTGTTGAAGTCTTTTTTAAAAGAGTTTTCTCCTGGTGTGGCTGGTATGTCAGCTAGAAAAACCAACTTCTAGCCCTGCAGTGTCTGTCATCGACGTTATCGTGATGGACCCTCATCTTGTTTCCCACTTTTGCCTCAAGCATGACCAAAACTCAAGACCAGCGTCAACTGCCGCGCCATGCAGACCAAGGCCTTGAGGGAGCACAAACTCCTTGTCACGTGATGCTGTGACTGTTTTGATCCCGGTCGAGAAGAAGGTGGCGGGATCTGTCGCAGAAACGAAGATCTTTGTCGCACTCAGAATAGTCTACTAGTAGGTCCCACAGGAAGAAGGTGAAGAGGTCTTCATCTCTGGACATGGCTAGAACATCAGGTCATATCCCTAGTGGTTCAACACATAGCCGGGTCTCTGAACACCAGGGCTGGCAAACGTAGACGTAGATGTCTAAGGGATCACAAGTGGCTGCTCCATCTGGAGGTGGTGCAAAGTCTTTCAGCAATGAGGAGAGCCTTTGTTAAATCTATTTGCCACCACCAAGAACGCCCAATGTCCGCGGTTTTGCATGCTGTGTTTTTCAGGGCGGTTCTCGCTCTCATATATTTTGTTCATCTCGAATGCAGCTCAGGGTACCTGTATGCCTTTCTACCAATACCACTCCTGACCAGAGTTCTCAAGATTATCAGAAATAACTGGGCCAAATCATTTTTGTGGCTCTGGCTTAGATAGTTTGGTATCCTAAGCTGGTTTGCATGGCATTGGTCTTCCGATCAGGCTGCCCCTTTGAGAGGATCTTCTGTTGCTGCAGCCGGGGAGGGTTCTCCACCCGCACTTGTCAATGCTTCGCCTTCATGTGTGGAGATTGAGCGTTGACCACTTTTTAGCCTCCTGCCCAAAGTCTGCAATGTTACCTCGGCAACCAGGCGTCCCTCTGCCAAGACTGCATACTCCTGCCTTGGGCAGGTTTGTGGCACTGTGCGCAAAGAAATAGGTTGACCCTCTTGCTGCTTCCCACTCTCTGGTCCTTCTTTTTATCCTTTCTCTTGCCTGTAAGGGCACTGCTTTGGGCACCTTAAAGGACTATCTTTCTGCCATCTCAGCCTTTCTACAGTTTCCAGATCAGCCACCCTTGTTCAAATCCCTTGTTGTTGATTGGTTCTTGAAAGTTTGCCACACATTTCCACCTTCGCCCTTCCTCAGTGGAACCTCAATCTCGTCATTATATTTCTGATGTGCGCTTCCTTTGAGCCACTGCACAACTGTCCTCTCAGGCTCCTTACCATCAAGACAGCTTTCCTAGTGGCAATAACACCTGCCCAGATGGTCAATGAGCTTTATGCTTTGTTATATAGCCTTCCGTACCTGAACATCTACCCTGACAAGCTGGTTCTCTGCACTAGAGCAGTGATACTCAAAGTACGCCCCAGGAGCTGCATGCAGTCTTCCTGATATTTACATGTGGCCCCCTGGACAACAAAAGCTCTGGACTGCTGTTTACTGGACTCAGCCCTACCATTTAAAAAAAATGTTAAATAAACCGCAAACATTTATTTAAAGATTGATTGCAGTAAAAGAAAAGAAATTACTAGTGTGTACTGCTTCCCTCAACTTAAGGATCTGAAAGAGACACGTTAGTTATAGATTCCTTACCTTAGAATATCCCGAGGCATCAGACTGGATCCGGAAACTTTTGTGTAGCAATACCCCTGCGCGTCAGTAGGCGTCGTCCGCAGCTCCGCGTCCGTCGTCGGCGTCGTTAGCGCCGGAAAGATGTCGCTGGAGTACTTAGACGCCGCCCTCGCGCGCTGACGTCAGTTCTTCTTTTTTCCGCGCCAGCTAGCGCAGATCTGGAGAAGCTCTACCCCTTAGTCACTTTTTGACTAAACTTTTTTGATCTATTTTTCTAGAGTCGTTCGACTCCTACGGTGCCGGTAGGGATGCCCGGGTTCAAGCCCTGGTCCAAGTGTAACCACATGATGTCGGTTACCGACCCCCATCGTCCGTGTCTTCAGATTTTAGGCCTCGACCACGACTACCGTACCTGCTCCGACTGCCAGGCCCTGACGTCGAAGGCTAGGTGGGAGCGGCCCCGCAAGCGACTTAAGATCCGGTAGTCGGCCCGCGCCGTTCAAGGTCCCGGTCCCACAGGAGGTCGAGGGACCGGTCGCGGGGTCGAAGCCCTCGTAGCTCCGAGAGTCTGCATCGGTCTTCGGGATCAAGATCCTCAGGTAAGAGGCATGAGAGGTCGGAAAGGAGTCATCGCTCTCTCAACCCACCCCGACGCTCGCGCGACGCGGCCGGGGGTTCGGGTGGCACCACCCACGCTGCTCCAACGGAGTCGCGGGCGTCGCATCCTGCCCCACACCTTCCGGTCCCTGGGCAGGATGCAACGCCGGAGGAAGTCGAGCGGTGCCTCATGGCCATGAGGCCCCTCCCTCTTCCGCCGGGTTCTGTGGTGCTGTCGGGTGCTTCGGCTCCGAAGCCCCTGGGTGTTTCGGCCCCGATGCCGCTGTCGATTTCGGTCCCGGCGCCGCAGGCCCCCACTGGATCTGCTTCCGGATCCGGGTCGTCGCCGGTCGACCTCACGACCTCACCGATGCCGGACCCTAGGGTGTCACCCCCGGCGCTGCCTACGGGCAACGCCGTCCCTACTCCTGCCCTCGATTCGGTTCTGGCGCCGGAGCGGCGCCCCTCTCAACTTCGTTTGGAGACTTTTATTTCCACGAACCGGCCCCATCCTTTGAACTTGAATTTCAGGTGATGGGTGATGAGGGGGATTGGGAGGGGTCTGAGGACCCTCGGGCACAGGAGTGCCGATCTCAGCAGGACTGGACATGTGAGCTTGGGGATGTCAGGGGACTGGACACTTCGCCAGACACTGGTTTTGTCCCCCCTCCAACCGTGGCTATGGAGGAAGGGGCTACCTACAGTGTAGTGTTGACGCGGGCGGCCAAGGCCTTGAGCCTGGAGCTCCCCTTTGCGGCCGTGAGGACAAACCTCCTCACTGAGGTCCTTAAACCGCAGGCAAGCTCGGCTAAGCCTCTACTGCCGTTTAATGAGGCCTTGTGTGGCGTTCGTTTGGGCACTTGGTCCAGGCCCGCTACAGGTCAGCCTGTAGATAGGAACGTGGCCAGACGCTACCAACCAGCTCTGGGCGACCCTTGCTTCTTGTCCACCCATCCCACCCCCGAGAACCTGGTTATCAAGGCCTCTACTTCCCAGATGCATTCCGACGGCTCCGCCCGATCGGGAATCCAAGAGGTATGAACAATTTGGAAAGAAGGTGTTCTCGTCCCTGAGTTTGGGACTGCGGTCAGTCAATACCGCATGCCTCTTGGCCGGCTACACTCTGTGGGACACGGTCGCGGACGTGCTGCCACAATGTCCGGAGGAGGCCCGGGCTAAACTCGCCCAAGCCCTTGCGGAGGGTCGAGATGCGGCACGCTACTCCATCCGGTGTGGGCTGGATACCATGGACTCACTGGGCAGAGTGATGGCAACCACGGTGGCAGTTTGACGCCACGCCTGGTTGAGGACCGCCAACTTTTCGGCTGATGTCCACGCTACCCTTCTGGACATGCCGTTTGATGGCCATCGCCTCTTGTGCGACAAGACAGACCATGCGCTTGAGCGTTTTAAGGACTCCAGGGCTACGGCCAAGTCCTTGGGCCTCTCTGCCCCACGCCAGCAAATGGGTGCCTTTCGCCCCTTTCGTGGCCAAGGAAGGGGCGCTCCCACACGTGCTGCCAGCCACGCGCCGCAGACTAAAACACAGAGCGGTGTCATGTTGGCGGTTGGGGACAACGGCAAGGCCAGTCCACACCTTCCCCTGCAGCATCCGCCTCAAAACCCTATTAGTCGGTGCTTTCAGGCCCATGTGATGCCAGTGGGGGGCAGGGTTCGCCATCACCACTTCCACTGGCGCACTGTCACGTCGGACAGGCGGGTGCTGCAAATCTTCCGAAGGGGCTACTCTCTCCCCTTCGAGACGACCCCTCCAGCCATGCCACCGCAGTACCACCGTGTGTCGGGGGATTATTTGCAAGAAGGTCAGGGGGGGCCTGCGCCCTATCTTGGACCTACGGAACGTAAACGGCTTCCTCCCGAAAGAGAAGTTTAAAATGCTGACATTGGCTCAGGTCTTAGCTGCCCTGGACCCAGGAGACTTGATGGTAGCGTTGGACTTGCAGGACGCTTATTTCCACATCCCCGTCCTGCCGGCCCACCGGCGCTACCTGCGGTTCACGGTAGGCCACGAGCACTCTGTTTACCGTGCTCCCCTTCGGGTTTACCAGCGCTCCACGGGTGTTCACGAAAGTGATGGCGGTGGTCGCAGCTCATCTGCGCAGGTTAGGGGTTTCAGTCTTTCCCTACCTCAACGACTGGTTGTTGAAGGCGGGCTCGCCCCAGACAGTCGTCAGCCACCTCCAGACAACGGCGGACCTCCTGCACCAGCTGGGGTTTTCCATCACTTGCCGGAGTCACACCTGTGCCCCTCTCAGAAGCTCCTCTTCATCGGAGTAGTCCTCGACTCGGCGCAGTTTCGGGTTTATCCTCCCGAGCAGCAGGTCCGGGATATTCAGGCTCTGATTCCACTCTTTCAGCCTTTATCCTGGGTCTCGGTCAGGTTGACGCTGCAGCTTCTGGGGCTGATCGCCTCCTGCATCCTTCTGGTGCATCACGCCAGGTGGCGGATGCCGGCTCTGCAGTGGGACTTAAAGTTTCAGTGGACACAGCATCAGGGCAACCTGTCCGACCATGTCATGATCCCAGAGGGCACTGCGAGACAACTGCAGTGGAGGCTCACGGACCGCGATTGGGTCAGCGGCAGATCCCTCTCCCTTCCCCAGCCGGAGCCCGTAGTTGTAACTGACGCGTCCCTCCAGGGCTGGGGAGGCCACATGGGAGAGGCGGAGATCAGAGGCCTCTGGTCTCCGGCGGAGTCCCAGCTCCATATCAACCTTCTGGAGCTGCTTGCGATTCGTCTAGCACTGAAGGCATTCCTCCCCTCTGTCCGGGGGAGTGAAGTGCAGGTGTTCACGGACAACACCACCGCCATGTGCTACTGCAACAAACAGGGCGGGTGGGGTCGTGGACAATCTCCCAGGAGGCTCTGCGCCTCTGGCAGTGGCTGGCACATCAGGGCGTGACCCTGGTGGTTCAACACCTGGCAGGTTCTCTGAACGCCAGGGCAGACTAGCTCAGCCGAAGGTGCATGATGGATCACGAATGGCGTCTGGACTTGGACGTGGCGCAACGCCTCTTTCTGCTGTGGGAAGAGCCTTGGTTAGATCTATTCGCCACCGAAGAGAACGCGCAATGTCATCAGTTCTGAGCGTTGGAATTTCCAAGGTGGCACTCGCTCGGGGACGCCTTTCGTCGCGAGTGGAGTTGCGGTCTGTTGTACGCCTTTCCGCCTATACCACTTCTGCCTAGTGCTGAAGAAAATCAATCACGACCGGGCCCAAGTCATCCTTGTGGCTCCGGACTGGGCGCGAAGATACTGGTATCCCGAGCCTCTCAGTATGTCAGGCGGTCCCCCGATCCGTCTGCCTCTTCAGAAGGACCTTCTGTCACAGCAGCAGGGGACGGTCCTCCACCCAAACCTGTCCAGTCTCCACCTCCATGCTTGGAGATTGAGCGGCGACAGTTGAGGCCATTTGACTTGCCTCCTGAAGTCTGTAATGTCATTCTGGCAGCCAGGCGTCCCTCCACAAAGTTGGTATACGCCTGCAGGTGGAACAGATTTGTGGCATGGTGCACAGCAAATGCTATGGATCCTCTCTCTGCCCCTCTTTCTGAGGTTCTTCTCTTTCTTTTTTCTCTTGCCCAGCAGGGCTCTGCTCTGGGCACTATCAAGGGCTACCTTTCTGCCCTTTCAGCCTTCTTAAGGCTACCTGATCAGCCTTCTTTGTTCAAGTCCCCCATTGTAAACAGATTCTCAAAGGGCATCACCCATATGTTCCCTCCTGTTCCTTTCGTGATGCCCCAGTGGGACTTGAACCTGGTTCTAACTTACTTGATGTGCGCTCCCTTTGAGACGTTTCATAATTGTCCTCTACGTCTTCTTACCCTTAAGACTGCTTTCCTGGTTGCCATCACCTCTGCCAGGAGAGTGAGTGAGCTCCAGGCTCTTTCCTCTAAACCTCCTTTCCTTTCGGTCCATCCGGACATGGTTGTGTTGCAGACAAGGCCCTCTTTCCTGCCCAAGATAGTCACGGCCTTCCACATCGGGCAGTCCATCAGCTTGCCCACCTTCTTTCCGCCTCCGCATCCCTTGAAAGAGGAAGAGAGGCTCCACCGTCTGGGCCCAAAACATGCGCTCTCTTACTATCTGAATCGCACACGCCAGTTCCGGGTGGATCACCAACACTTTGTTGGTTACGTGGGCGCTAAGAAAGGACGGGCGGTGCACAAGCGGACCATCTCTCGGTGGATCGTGTTGTGCATCGAAGTGTGTTACTCCTTGGCTAAGAAGGAACCTCCTGTTGAGCTGAGGGCCCCCTCCACTCGGGCCACGGCGACTACTACTGCCCTGGGCCGAGGAGTGCCCTTGCAGGACATTTGCCTGCCGGCTGCGTGGGCCTCGCTGCACACATTTGCAAGACACTATTGCCTGGACAGCCAAGTCCGGAGGGATGGCTTCTTTGGCCGTTCCGTCCTCCAGGACTTCTGGTGTGATTATTGGTTCGCAGACCCACCACCGGGGTTGGTATTGCTGGGGTATCTATTCTAAGGTAAGGAATCTATCACTAACGTGTCTCTTTCAGATGCACAAGTTACTACTTGTGTAACGATATATCTGTAAGAGACATTAGTTAGTGATAGATTCCTCACCGCCCCACCCATCCTCCCCGTTCTGCGAACCGATATCTAGGGTTAAGGTCATCCCCTTTCAGGGCCCTAGTTTCAAGGCAGCAGTGTTGGTTTTTAGCATAGCTCTGCGTTTCTTACGCGGAAAAGCTGTGTCTAAGAACTGATGTCAGCACGCGGAGGCGGCGTCTAAGTACTCAGACGACATCACAGCGCTGACGACGGACGCGGAGCCGCAGACGACGCCTACCGACTTGCAAGGGCACTGCTACGCAAAAGTTTCTGGATCCAGTCTGACGCCTGGGGATATTCTAAGGTAAGGAATCTATCACTAACTAATGTCTCTTACAGATATATCGTTACACAAGTAGTTACTTGGGCATCGTTGTCCACAGGGCCATATTGATCATTGTACACACATTCAATCTACATACAACTACTTACAAATATAAAACCGATATGTAACTATTTGTTTGAGGCATGTGAGCTGTAGATCACATGCTTTGCATAAGCCTGCCATCTAGTTTTGGGTCCGGATGTTTGCACATTGTTTTTCTTTTAAGAAGTATTTTCCAGTTACGAGGTAGGTGACTCCTCCTTTCAGTGATAGTGCGCATGGGCATCGACTCCATTATTAGATCTTTTTTTTCTGCCATCGGTTTCAGACCTGAATCGCTGCGCTCAGGTTTAAAACAGTTTCTCGAGTTCCCCTCTGCGTGCAATCCACTACCTTTGACTGCATTGTTTCTCGATCGCGTTTCCCATTCTGCGTCTATCGTTTCCATTCAATCCAATCGAAAGATTCATGGAGGGTCATTGGGCCTGCCCGCGTCTGACCTGCTTGCAGTTGATGGAACGGACTCCATTTAAATTCTGTCCTCTGTGTCGCTCTAAGTTTCATCACACTGACTTGCTCAAAGTCAGCAACTTGTGTCTATCCCCGGAACACGACGAACAAGACTGCGATGCGTGCCGATCATTTCGATCCAAGAATACACTAACTGACCGTCGGGCTCGACGTCATGAACTGCATCAACATAGCGGCTCCACACAGACATTTTCAGGGGAAGATTCCCGGAAGAATTCCATGCACAAAGAGCCGAAGTAGAGGAGGAACACATCTCCGTGTCCGAAGCTGACGTCAACACGGATAAGCAAGTAACAACGGGTGAGTATACAGTGACTACTGACACTCCCCTGCTCCAATACTTACGGAAGAAAAAGGCTCCGATCCTTTCTCCGCCCACGGGCCAAGATTGGCACCAAGAAAAGGTTTCCAACACTCTGGCTTGGCTCCAAAACATACAGCAAAGCCTTTTTTTGCTCGGGATGGAGTCTGCCCCGTTTGGGCACCGATCCGATATCTTCGGCATCAAAATTCAAGCATGTACGAGTGACCATCCCTTCAGCACCGAAAATAAAATCTTCGGATCCGAAACCTCCGACAATTCCAGCACCAAAAACCAAACCACCTCCTCTTCCATCCAAAGAGCTTCGTTTTGATGTTCCACCTTCTAACACAGACCTGAAACAAAAGAAACTGGCCATCAATCCAGACACTGGAAATATTCATGTGAAATTACCAACTAAAAGGAAACCATAATTACTAGTGGAATGCCACATTCCACTTACAAGAAAGAATTTTGGTACTATTCCTTCTCCTCCTCCTATTACACCTCCTTCATCCATTGACACAAATGTATTGATTACACCCACAAATTCTCCACAACCACAGTCACCTGATCACTAAGATGATGAGGATGGTGATATACCTCAGGACATTATTCCTGATCCATGGAAGTATTACAATACAGATCCTAATACTTATAACAAACCGGATCTATATCCTTCCAAACCCTCCACACCAGATGACAATCTAGGATACATAGAGCTACTCAATAGGGCTGCTGAGTATCGTGGGTACAACTTCATAATGATGCCCTTGAAGAGGATTTTCTCTTTGAGACTTTAAGTTCCTTTCAAAGAGCAACACAAACACTACCTATGCTCAAGGGAATGCTTAAACACCCAGACTAGATTGCTAGGGACCCTGTGCGTGCAAGGATTGTCACACTCAGAGTAGACCAGAAGTATAAAGCAGGTATTACTAGGTGGGGTCAACTAATTATAGACGGGAATTTAATTGCCTGGAACGAATTACAAGAACTTGTTGGAACAGAAATATCTAGATTTAAATATATCCAACTAGATAGCTGGGTGAGATCGCAGACCCGCACAGATACTAACATTGGGTAAATTAATGTATTAGAACAAATGCTGGTAGAGCGACCCACTGGAGGAAAAGAAGTAGCTACCTGGTATTGGCAGATCTTAGAAGAAATCAATGGGGAGTTCAAACTACCAGACGAGTTATGGGGAACAGTGATCAATACTCCATGTGATGAGAAATGGCAACAATCGTGTAGCTTATTGTACAAAACGGTAAAACCCGCATGGTTAAGACGCAATCATCTTTTTTCAATACACCGTGCATACATAACACCATTAAAACGGTCTAAATTCCTACCAGATAAAAAATGTAATAAATGTAACATGGTAGGTGCCAACAACATACATATGTTTTTAGAATGCCCAGATATCTCGAATTTCTGGGAAGAGGTGAAGAATACCCTTAATTCTAGTTTACATACACCTTTGATAATTACTCTTCCACTTGTCATCTTTGGAATAGAAGATAATATTAAGGGCAAGGAGAAATCTTTCCTCTTTTATGCAATTCTATTGGCGAGGAGACAGATCTGCATCCAGTGGATAGAAAAACACCTCCTTTATATTCTCGGTGGTTTACATCTTTATACGAAACATCTAAAATGGACCTCAAAAGAACTGCTAGTAAACGTAATTTGGCCTTTTGGGATCTTTTAACTAACTGGAAGTGAACCCGGGTTTTTTTTTGTTTTGTTTTTTTTTCCCCCGGGTCCGATGATTATGCCATTAATGCTCTTGGATCAGGGTCAGCTCCGTATCGATTTGGTCCAACAGGTTGAAATATACCTAGATGGAGCTAAATATACTCCTTCTCTGTTTTGGGACACCTATGCCATCGATAAATCAACTCACGTCTTTAAGTCGTGCAAGGTGGTTGGTAAGACCTTTGACGGAAAGGGAAGGCAAATGAGGACAAAAAAAATAGAAAAAAGATAAAAATTAAAAAAAATCCAGACACTGGAAATATTCATGTGAAATTACCAACTAAAAGGAAACCATAATTACTAGTGGAATGTCACATTCCACTTACAAGAATGAATTTCGGTACTATTCCTTCTTCTCCTCCTATTACACCTCCTTCATCCATTGACACAAATGTATTGATTACACCCACAAATTCTCCACAACCACAGTCACCTGATCACCAAGATGATGAGGATGGTGATATACCTCAGGACATTATTCCTGATCCATGGGAGTATTACAATACAGTTCCTAATACTTATAACAAACCGGATCTATATCCTTCCAAACCCTCCCCACCAGATGACAATCTAGGATACATAGAGCTACTCAATAGGGCTGCTGAGTATCGTGGGGTACAACTTCATAATGAGGCCCTTGAAGATGATTTTCTCTTTGAGACTTTTAAGTTCCTCTCAAAGAGCAACACAAACACTACCTATGCTCAAGGGAATGCTTAAACACCCAGACTAGATTGCTAGAGACCCTGTGCGTGCAAGGATTGTCACACTCAGAGTAGACCAGAAGTATAAGGCGGCACCTACTGACCCTATCTACATCAAGAGCCATGTTCCATTAGACTCCATGTTAGTCTCTAACACTCGTAAAAGAGCAAACTCACAGACCACAGGAGATGCCCCTCCTCCTGATAAGAATTCCAAACTCCTAGATGCCTCTGGTGAAAGAGTAGCTGCGCAAGCAGCCAATCACTGGCGAATTGCAAATTCCCAAGCTCTTTTAGCACGCTATGACAGGGCTCATTATGACAAGCTAGAACATTTAATACAATTTTTTCAAGATGAACATTGGAATAAAGCTAGTAACCTAATTCAAGACGGAAAATTAATTTTCAACACATCCATTAGGTGCGCTTTAAACGCAGTAGATACCGCAGCTCGCACATTGAACACTAGCTTTGTGTGACGGAGATACGCTTGCCTCAGAATTTCTGGGTTTAAACCAGAGGGCTAGGCCTTTAAGAGCACCTCTTTGGACCTACAGTAGATACTTCTTTGGAGAAGATGAAGAAAGATACAGAGGTCGCGAAATCCATGGGGGCTTTGCAACTTCCTTCCAATCGGGGCTCCTTTCGCTGCTTCTTTTAAGGGGGGGGCTCAAACAACATATAATCAGAAATCCCTCCTCCTCTTACTAAGGCCATAATCTGTCGCCCTCTTCAAGAGATTACTTTAGAGGGGGATTTATAGGTAATAACGGCAAGGGAAGAGGTAGAGTCAACTCTTCACGTACATCCCCTGCAAATAACCACCAGTGACTTCCTTCCTTTACTCCTGATCATTGCACTCCTGTCAGGGGACGTCTCTCCTAATTTCTACCTGTCATGATTCCAAAAAACCTCAGACCGATGGGTTCTACAAATTATCCAATATGGTATTGTCTGGAACTTACCGCCATTCCCCCAAACATTCCTCCAAGATTACACAAAATGTCCCAAGAGCATCTCAACCTTCTCAAACAAGAAGTTCTCTCTTTATTGGAATAAGGAGCTAAGGAGCTAGTCCCACTACAGTATCATGGGGCCGGGGTATACTTCCTATACTTTAATATACCCAAAAGGGACGGCTCACTCAGGCCTTTACTAGACCTGAGAGACCTAAATCTGTACATCCAATCAGACCATTTTCACATGGCAACACTCCACCAAGTGCTCCCACTCCTTCAGCAAGGCGATCTTCTGTCTACTTTAGACTTAAAGGACGCCTACTTCCATATTCCAATACATCCTGCTAATCGCAAATACCTCAGGTTTGTGGTAGTGCGACAACAACTGAGGTGGTGAAGTGAGCTAAAGAATGGTGATGGATTCAACCCAGATCTGTGACTGAGGTGAGTTTTTAAAAAGTTACAGCGCTCCGTCCATCTTCTTGTGTTTGCCCATTGGGACAACATTACCAATTCAAAGTGCTTCCATACAGAGTTACCACTGCTCCCAGAGTATTCACCAAATGTATGGCAGTAGTTGCAGCTCACCTGGAAGACAACACATTCATGTCTTCCCATACTTAGACTCCTAGCTTATCAAAGCCAGCTCACAAGCAAACTGTCTCAAACACACTCCCAGAACAGTACAGCTGCTCCAAGCTCTAGAATGTCTCTAATTTCCCAGTTCCAGCCTCACCACTCATTGCCAGCTCTGGCATTCATGCAGTTACTGGGAATGATGGCGTCTTGCATCTTAATAGTTCCCTATGCCTGACTTGAAATGCGTCCCCTTCAGGAATGCTTAGCACGTCATTGGAATCAGTCTGAGGGTCAGTTATCAGATCTAGTGTTGGTGATTGGCCACACTCCTCGCTCTCTGCAGGGGTGGAATCCACAAAACCTTTATAAGTGGTGGCCCTTCATTGACCCGGTTCCACAGACTGCTAACAGCAGACTCATCGCTCACAGGTTGGGGAGCTCATCTCCAAACTCACTCAGTTCAGGGCATGTGGAGTCAACAGCAAAAGCAGCTCCACATCAATCACCTAGAGCTACTAGCAGTAGTTCTAGCGCTCGAAGCCTTTCAAGTTCACCTTGAAGGCAAAGCTGTCCTGATACGTACAGACATGTCAAGAACAGATGCATACTGGGTAAGTAGCATTTTCCTTTCACCCAATGAAGAGATCTGTGTGCATTAGCCACAACCCCTCATCTTTCTGAGGTTGTCGATACATTAGGTGACATTGAATTGTGCCCGAAATTTAATGCGAATATTGACTTGTTTGCTTTTCCCATTACTTAATCTAACCTAGTTGCCCACCATGTTACATTGGTAAATTAGAAATATTGGATATGTCAGTACGCATACATGCACATGCCTCCACTACCCCTGTTTACCACACCCACCACCCCTTTAACAGAGCTAATAGGTCTCCCATCCCTTCCTCTCACTCACACCAGTCTCATTCTCCATACACTATTCCAGAATTTCTGATATTGTTTCTCTTCAGGTCTTTCTGCACAGTTTCTTTACCATAACATTTTTCTGAAAACCAGACCTCAAATGCACTCTCCTCCTTTTCTTTCGGTGTCTTCTGTGTACACAACAGCAGCCTCTTTGTGTCTAAAACCTTCTATTCCTTTTTTTCCTCTTTCTTAAACACTGTTTCTGCCCCTCTGTCTGGAGTTCATTTACCACTTCATGCACAAACTACCTAGCCCTCTCAATCTTCTTTCTATCTATTCAATGCAGCTCTCACCACTATATTCACCATGCCACATAATTCCACTACACAAATAAACTACACACCACACAATTCCACAACTAACAATTCCAATTCAAACCACATCATTCCACTACACACAACATACATCCACACCACTACAAACAAAAACATAAGTAACATATCATTTATGCCAATAGTTATACCTTTCACAAATGCAAGACAAATTGCATTGCAAATGCTTGTTGCTAGTGGTGTGAAACATTACAGGAATACCACATCATGTGATACGTAGACAAATACGAATTTTACAGATAAACGTAACTATTAATGCATGCTGTTGTGTTCTTTTTTTATAGAAAGGGTTTAGAGGAAAAAGGCAGTTTAAAAGATAGGAAGTAAGATTTGTCCAAAGAAAAAGGTAATTTTCATTTAGCATTAATCTTCTACTCTCTCCCTTTCATCCTGGCAAGTTTTGTTTGCTGTTATTTATGTACGTGTGTTTAATATTTTGTACTAAAGCAGTGAGGGTGGCAACATGTTTGGCAGTGGTGCATCTGACTAGCAGTGGGTTATTGCCTTTGGGTTAGAAACTCTTAATGATTAATTGTGTAAAGAAGGACTAGCCCGTTTTTATTAAGTCTTGTAATTGTTTTTCTTCTCTGTTTAGTTAAGAAAATCAAAAAGACTTTCAGACTCTTCGGACTTAGGAGCACAGATGAATGAAACAGTTGAAGCCACGGATGTCATTGCAATTTGCTGTCCAAAGTACAAAGATCGGCCACAAATTGCAAAAGTAGTCAAGAAAACTAGCCATGGCTACAGTATACAGTGGATGGCAGGTTCTTACAGTGGAGTTTGGGCCGAGGCAAAACGGCGTGATGGACGTAAACTGGTGCCTTGGGTAGACACTATTAAAGAATCAGACATTATTTACAAGAAAATTGTTCTGACGAGTGCTAATAAGTTAAGTAACAAAGTTGTTCAGACATTAAGGACTCTATATTCAGCCAAGGATGGAACATCCAGCTAATGAATTTGTAAATACAGCCAAATTGACTGGAAATGAGAACAGAAAAACTTGAACTCTCAGTTTTCTGATGAAAAGTCATTTGTTTTATGAAGAGTAAGAATGGAACCTGGGACACAGGAAAAAAGAAGGAAATGTTTAGTAAACATTTTTGCGTGGGAGCTTCCTTCGCTGTTGTGCAGCAGAAAATTCTCAGTTCATTTTTACTCCCACTGTATTATAGTTTAACAAATGTTTATATCTTGAAAAAATGTTTTAAAATAAACAAGTGAATGTTGGAAATTAGTGTTCTTGGAGTTTAACCTAGCGGCGGATGGCTTTCTTTTCTTAGCCCTGTTTCAAGGAAAGCATTGTTTTTCCAGGCTGTAAATTGGTGAAATCTCCTGGATATATATATAATTTATTCTGTTGAAAAAGCATGCAGTATCTTTGACCTATCTGCAGGAGTTTTTGTAAATGTAGATTTTGATGTATTAGGTCACCCTGAGATAATACAAGAAAAGGGATCCCCAGCAAATCTGGTGGAACGAATACTGCAATAAATTTTTTTACTTCTCTTTGTTACTTGTCTGTTTCCATTTGGATTTCTTACTGTACAGATTTGTTTAAAATTCAATGATATTGTTTGTCTTTTTTGTACATTTTATTATATCCTTTTCAAAACAGGGCATAAAATATTGTTTTTAAGATATGTACAGGCTGACTTCTGAATAATTGATATCTTATTTCACCCATTTGAAGGGTGCAAGCTAACCCCAGGGTTTTATTGTATTTTGCAATATGTAGTATTAACTATATATGATTTAGCACTGTGCCAAACACATTTTCAAGAGTACATTTTGATATAAAAAGAGACTATAGATTATTCTTTGTATGCTTCAGTTTCTTTCCACATCAATCCAAAGTGATTGTCATTTATTTCATCAATAGTTAAATTGTGGGACGAGAACAATAGTAGCAGTATCTAGCCGAACACCTGTTTCTCTCTAGGTTACGTTTGCAGAGGTTGGTATTCCATTAAAATCTGTGCCTACGGTGCAATTGAACATTAAATTGCAATTGTGGCAGTGCACTGCTTAGGTTAACAAGCGAATGAAACAATGTATCTCAGTTGGCGTGTTTTATTAAGATAGCTTTTCTACTGTTTCAGTTAATATTTTCACCTGATTCTGTTATTAATATTTATTGTAAAGCATTTTTCCATACTGTGGGTTTGTCATAATTTATTGCTAGATCACGTGCATTTTACAGACGTGGAAAAATAGGGAAAACTATCTTATACAGCCTGCAATGTCTACTGTACAGCAGTAATTAATATGCAAATGTTTTCTACCGTTTACGTTTCTATCATTCCATTTTTTATGGATGGCAATGGTACTGTAAAATGTATCTTTGTACAAAGTATTAAAATGAAAAAAAATATACAACCTATCTATAAAAATTCTTCCCTATCTGATTTTATTTTCCCCATTAAAGAAAATATAGTTATAGAATATTTGCTTTAGCTTACAACAGGAAATTTACAAACGTTATTGTATAGGATTTAAATGAAATTAAACCAATTAATCTTCGTAAGTAAGTGTTCTGCGTGCAGAGGAAGCCTAATATTTTGTGATAGAGGGCAGCGTTACTGAAATTCTTGTTTATGGCCTCTACCTCCAATTTGACTTCTAAAGTTTTCAAGTAAATGTTCCTGCCATGAAAAAGAATTTATACAGATTAAACCATGGTTGTAATGGTTTAACACCAATAATGTTGTTCCCAAATATGTTGAAGTGGAATGACATTTAAACTGATGACTGTGCCGTGTTTAGCCCTAATGTGGTGTGCAGATAGATACAGGCTGTGTGCCTTATTTGGTGGCGGTGAATTTTCTCCATGTTGATTGTTCAAGTTTTTTATCTCGGTGCACGTGCTATTTTAACAATGGCCATATGTACAAGTTGATATTGTTTTTTTACACAAAAAAGGTTGCTGATGTGTACTTCTGATCCAGATTACAAACCTTTCAAATATTCCCCAGGTGCCAAATTAGATTCTTAAACTCCTCAACGCAGTATTCCAGTGCCCCGGAAATGGCAGAGCGGAGCAGCATAAAAGCGCCACCCCTGCACACAAACATCAATTCTTTCATTTAGCACCCTCAAACACAATTCCTAGCACTGCTCCCACTTCATTAGTCTTCTGATGTCTCCCAAAGCAACATCCAGTTTGCAAGGGAACAATGTCTGCTCCTAAAATTACAGGCTTCAAACAATGCCATGACTACTTAAAACAGATGTTTGTCATGGACCTGTGACAGAGGTGTTTTTTTCTTTTTTTAATACTTTTTATTGAACAGTTCGACAAAAGCACATCAATTGAGTACAAGCAGGCAACCTCATCTCTCACAGCGACATCGTATATTATACAAAATATCCAAGAAAGAACAGGCATTGATCAGGCACCCTCACAAGATATGTAATCATCCAAATGATTATTCAGAGTTTATAACAAACAGTTCATTGTTAGGAGAAAAGGCTTCCAAAACACGGATCCAGAGCCAGGTGTTAGACTTCAAATATTTTATTTCAAAATTATTAAAAAATTGTTTCCAGCTTGTCCTGCCGACACGTGTTTCGTCTCTTTGGAGACTTTTTCAAGGCTGGAAGTATAGAAAGACTAAAATCAATATTTACAAAATATACAAAAATACATATATAATATCAACAAAGAATCTATACATAGAAGTCTAACCTAAACATGTGTTGTCTAAGGGTGAAAACCACCTTAAGAAGAAACCACAAAAGACAAGAAAACAGTAGGTGTACTAATAATCAAACATGACAGTGTTTTACAGTGTAGTGAAAAAAAGAACATAATTCCTAATTATTGTCCTATATTAACTCATGGCATTGGGTACATGGACAACATCTGCTCATAATATGCCTGCTGTATAAAACCTAGAATCCTAAGTTCAAGTCTGAATTCCAGTAAGCACTTATTAAATGTCATGCTCATGTTACAAATAGTTCCTAAGGCATTGAGTCTAAGGGTACCTAAAGTAACGACATCTGTCCCTATGCTATTTGATTCTAAATTAAGAAATTGAGATTGAACAATAAACATAAGCATACCCAAGAAGATCGAAATATAGCACTGATAATAAACACCACGAATCTCGTTGTTAAGCGCAGATGAAGTCAACTTCTATGGTCACACCAGAAGTGTCAGTCCTAGGAAATTGAAAATACCAGTTTTTTTATATAATAAAAAAAATATAATATATCAATTTTTTAATTTTAGGTAAGGGTTTGTAATGGGATCTCTAACATAAAGTGAAGAAATAACAGTTGAAGGCATACCTAGAATAGATATTTCTCGTGGACACAATCTTTATGGTTCGAATTACTGGTGTACAGTCTTGAGGAGCATATAATAATATCCCAAGTTGTAGTAATGAGTGATATAGAAAAGACCTACATGTGGGAGCAAGAAATTATAATAACATATCATGATAAGGAAAGGGTCTGTAGAGATAATATATGATTTACATACTAAGCGCAATTTAGGGCATATTTACTCGTCAGTGTGGGATCCCTATATGATGCCCAAGTATCAGAATTCTAGCGGGAAGAATCCTTAGTTTGACTTTTTTTTATTTTATTTTTACGAAGGTGCGGGACCAACACATATATAGTTTGAGATATCTACATTAGAAATCGTATGATAATTGCATATAGATGTTCCTGTATCTAGTGGAACCAATGTAAAGTCTAAACAAAACCTCAAATACAGGGAAACCGTATCTAATCAGTCACTACATAAATCTACTTACATAGTCAATTATAAATCCTGCTTCGTGGAGGTGAATCCAACTATTCCTAATTTTGACAGGATGACCATGATAAGTCACTAGATGGTGAGAAAAAAGAAAGAAACCGATAGGCATTAGCGATGTATCAACTATAGGTGGTGATTCAAGCCGCTAAATGGTCACAGACGGAAATCACTCCTAAATACGTGTTCCAGTATCTTATAGTTGAAAGAAAGCAAAAGTGCATAGTCCGTCGCCACAGCATGACAGACCCTAGTTAGCCCAGACCCTGTCTCATAACACTTGACAATTCACAAAAGGGGCACGGGTAAAAACACCTTTTTTTTCGGCTCTAAATATTACACAGGGGGTGATTAAAAAAAGCGGGTAAAAATCCCGATTTAAGGAGATGTTAATAATAATCCTCGAGCGAACGCTAGCAAAGTATACTAGGTAAGATAAAGGTCGCCTAACATTTTAAAGAACCTTGTTAGTGTTCTTAAGTAACCCTTCTGTTCCTTGAGATAGCCCAAGAGTACATGGATTGGTACTAAAACATACCTCCTGAGACACAGCGTCACCCTGGCACCTCCACTGCTGTCAGCTACTTGGGACATAGTAACGCGCCAGATTTTAAATGGAAGGCGGGGGCGTGGCCTGAACCCGGAAACCACGTGCGGGTCTCTCTACGGAACGGGTCCCGTCTTTTAGAGACTCGTAGAGTAAACGGCGGCCATATTGTAATGTTAGCCGGGATATGGTATAAGTCTTATTAATCAGACTGATGTTTGGATAACGGGGTAAGATGTTTCACGTTTTGCTGTTAACTTATACGAAAACCGCCCAACTAAAATGTTTGGGTGTGTATGAATTTTGAAAGAACAGCATCGCACACCACCGTATGACCCCACATTTCTGCAGATAATTACGTGTTCGATATAATCGTATCCTCGTAATTGGATACTTTATAAATTCCCAAACAAATGTCCACGAATTCGTAAGAGCGCCCGTTGTTGTGCACAGGTAATGCATCAAAATGTGCATCGGAAGTCCCATAATAGCAGACATCTTGTAATGGGTGTGTGTAGAGCGGAACACTTAACCTCATAGCTGCTATTACACATTCCTCCCCAGTGCTGCGCTGTCCATTAGAACTAGTGCTGAATGGACGTTCAATGGTCGTGCGCAGCACTGGGGAGGAAGTGCTGCCGTCGGCCAATGCACCGAGGCAGCACTTAAGGGGTTAAAGTGGTACAACAAAGGTATATGGAAAGGTCGTTGCCCATTATGGTGTTATCGATTAGCCTGACAAATTACCTTATTTATCCTAAACCGATTTTATAGAGTCTATGCAATTGAGAAATTATCTTAGTATCTCGCATTCAATTGTTAGAGCATTAACATACCTGGATGGAGTTACATCAATCCATTAGTATTCATCAAAGCACATGAGTAAATAAACAATAAATAAAATCAGATGGTTAATTCAGACACAATTAATGTATTCACAGTATCAGATATGGATCAGTTTCTGACGATACACATGATTACTCTTTGAGAAATACATGGAGCTCTCTATCAGTGTTCAGTCCCTGATCTACTGCACGGAGTTTGATCAACCATTTAGATTCAAGCTTACGTAAGGCCAATGTGTTGTCTCCCCCTCTTGGGTCAGGTTTGATCATCTCTATTCCATGGAAATGGATTCCAAGTATTTCCAGATCTGAATGTTCTTTGTTGTAATGAGCTGCTAGGGGGTATTTGGCATTGTTGTTACGAATGGCTCTAACATGCTCCTGTAGTCGTTCTTTAAGTGGGCGGATGGTACTTCCCACATAGATCAATCCACAGTGACAGATGATACAGTAAACCACCAGCTTGGAATTACAATTGATGAAATGGTTTATATTGTGTACTTGTTTGGTGTTGTAGGAAAAGGTCTTTTTTCTGTACACCTATAAAATCCACACGGTTTAATAGGCATCCATTTCCTAATGCCATCAACCATTTCCTTATTGTGACCCGGGTACTGAGCCCCTCCATCATAAGGAACCCGGGTCACAATAAGGAAATGGTTGATGGCATTAGGAAATGGATGCCTATTAAACCGTGTGGATTTTATAGGTGTACCCTATGCAATATGTGCCAATTTGCGTTGGACAGAAAAAAGACCTTTTCCTACAACACCAAACAAGTACACAATATAAACCATTTCATCAATTGTAATTCCAAGCTGGTGGTTTACTGTATCATCTGTCACTGTGGATTGATCTATGTGGGAAGTACCATCCGCCCACTTAAAGAACGACTACAGGAGCATGTTAGAGCCATTCGTAACAACAATGCCAAATACCCCCTAGCAGCTCATTACAACAAAGAACATTCAGATCTGGAAATACTTGGAATCCATTTCCATGGAATAGAGATGATCAAACCTGACCCAAGAGGGGGCGACAACACATTGGCCTTACGTAAGCTTAAATCTAAATGGTTGATCAAACTCTGTGCAGTAGATCAGGGACTGAACACTGATAGAGAGCTCCATGTATTTCTCAAAGAGTAATCATGTGTATCGTCAGAAACTGATCCATATCTGATACTGTGAATACATTAATTGTGTCTGAATTAACCATCTGATTTTATTTATTGTTGTTTATTTACTCATGTGCTTTAATGAATACTAATGGATTGATGTAACTCCATCCAGGTATGTTAATGCTCTAACAATTGAATGCGAGATGCTAAGATAATTTCTCAATTGCATAGACTCTATAAAATCGGTTTAGGATAAATAAGGTAATTTGTCAGGCTAATCGATAACACCATAATGGGCAACGACCTTTCCATATACCTTTGTTGTACCACTTTAAGTGTTCCGCTCTACACACACCCATTACAAGATGTCTGCTATTATGGGACTTCCGATGCACATTTTGATGCATTACCTGTGCACAACACGGGGCGCTCTTACGAATTCGTGGACATTTGTTTGGGAATTTATAAAGTATCCAATTACGAGGATACGATTATATCGAACACGTAATTATCTGCAGAAATGTGGGGTCATACGGTGGTGTGCGATGCTGTTCTTTCAAAATTCATACACACCCAAACATTTTAGTTGGGCGGTTTTCGTATAAGTTAACAGCAAAACGTGAAACATCTTACCCCGTTATCCAAACATCAGTCTGATTAATAAGACTTATACCATATCCCGGCTAACATTACAATATGGCCGCCGTTTACTCTACGAGTCTCTAAAAGACGGGACCCGTTCCGTAGAGAGACCTGCACGTGGTTTCCGGGTTCAGGCCACGCCCCCCGCCTTCCATTTAAAATCTGGCGCGTTACTATGTCCCAAGTAGCTGACAGCAGTGGAGGTGCCAGGGTGACGCTGTGTCTCAGGAGGTATGTTTTAGTACCAATCCATGTACTCTTGGGCTATCTCAAGGAACAGAAGGGTTACTTAAGAACACTAACAAGGTTCTTTAAAATGTTGAGCGACCTTTATCTTACCTAGTATACTTTGCTAGCGTTCGCTCGAGGATTATTATTAACATCTCCTTAAATCGGGATTTTTACCCGCTTTTTTTAATCACCCCCTGTGTAATATTTAAAGCCGAAAAAAAAGGTGTTTTTACCCGTGCCCCTTTTGTGAATTGTCAAGTGTTATGAGACAGGGTCTGGGCTAACTAGGGTCTGTCATGCTGTGGCGACGGACTATGCACTTTTGCTTTCTTTCAACTATAAGATACTGGAACACGTATTTAGGAGTGATTTCCGTCTGTGACCATTTAGCGGCTTGAATCACCACCTATAGTTGATACATCGCTAATGCCTATCGGTTTCTTTCTTTTTTCTCACCATCTAGTGACTTATCATGGTCATCCTGTCAAAATTAGGAATAGTTGGATTCACCTCCACGAAGCAGGATTTATAATTGACTAAGTAAGTAGATTTATGTAGTGACTGATTAGATACTGTTTCCCTGTATTTGAGGTTTTGTTTAGACTTTACATTGGTTCCACTAGATACAGGAACATCTATATGCAATTATCATACGATTTCTAATGTAGATATCTCAAACTATATATGTGTTGGTCCCGCACCTTCGTAAAAATAAAATAAAAAAAGTCAAACTAAGGATTCTTCCCGCTAGAATTCTGATACTTGGGCATCATATAGGGATCCCACACTGACGAGTAAATATGCCCTAAATTGCGCTTAGTATGTAAATCATATATTATCTCTACAGACCCTTTCCTTATCATGATATGTTATTATAATTTCTTGCTCCCACATGTAGGTCTTTTCTATATCACTCATTACTACAACTTGGGATATTATTATATGCTCCTCAAGACCGTACACCAGTAATTCGAACCATAAAGATTGTGTCCACGAGAAATATCTATTCTAGGTATGCCTTCAACTGTTATTTCTTCACTTTATGTTAGAGATCCCATTACAAACCCTTACCTAAAATTAAAAAATTGATATATAATATTTTTTTTATTGTATAAAAAAAACTGGTATTTTCAATTTCCTAGGACTGACACTTCTGGTGTGACCATAGAAGTTGACTTCATCTGCGCTTAACAACGAGATTCGTGGTGTTTATTATCAGTGCTATATTTCGATCTTCTTGGGTATGCTTATGTTTATTGTTCAATCTCAATTTCTTAATTTAGAATCCAATAGCATAGGGACAGATGTCGTTACTTTAGGTACCCTTAGACTCAATGCCTTAGGAACTATTTGTAACATGAGCATGACATTTAATAAGTGCTTACTGGAATTCAGACTTGAACTTAGGATTCTAGGTTTTATACAGCAGGCATATTATGAGCAGATGTTGTCCATGTACCCAATGCCATGAGTTAATATAGGACAATAATTAGGAATTATGTTCTTTTTTTCACTACACTGTAAAACACTGTCATGTTTGATTATTAGTACACCTACTGTTTTCTTGTCTTTTGTGGTTTCTTCTTAAGGTGGTTTTCACCCTTAGACAACACATGTTTAGGTTAGACTTCTATGTATAGATTCTTTGTTGATATTATATATGTATTTTTGTATATTTTGTAAATATTGATTTTAGTCTTTCTATACTTCCAGCCTTGAAAAAGTCTCCAAAGAGACGAAACACGTGTCGGCAGGACAAGCTGGAAACAATTTTTTAATAATTTTGAAATAAAAGATTTGAAGTCTAACACCTGGCTCTGGATCCGTGTTTTGGAAGCCTTTTCTCCTAACAATGAACTGTTTGTTATAAACTCTGAATAATCATTTGGATGATTACATATCTTGTGAGGGTGCCTGATCAATGCCTGTTCTTTCTTGGATACTTAACATTAGCAAAAAATTCTTTTTGCTAATTTAACACTCCAGGTGGTGGGTGTTTGACAGGATAACAGTGCACCTCACATTAGGAACTATATACTAGTGACAATACACGTATACGTGCTTAGGGAACTGTACCACTTATATGTGCGGACGTTTTCTCATCTATGAGAAACACTACCACCACATTCCTGTACTTCATTATACAAAATAGTTATCATATTGAGTAGATCAAGGGGTATCAAGAGTGTCAGCATCCATGTGCGGGCAAGGCGGAAGACAGCCGTCGCCTCTGTATCGATTCCATGCTCCCCATACTGTAAGCCATTTCCCAGGGCATCCTCAAGCTACCGACTACTCCCTGTACATGCACCAGTCTAGATCTCCCTTCCACCTCCTCACAGAGGTGTCTTTTTGATGCTTGGGTTCGGGACACAACTCCAAGTTGTGCTATGAGTGCACTGTCATGTATCCAAAGTTAATCTGGGACAGGGAAGCTGCACATCACTGAACACAGGAAGACGTTGTAGAGGATGTGGATCCTCTCCCATGAGATGTCATCTTCATGGTTAAAGTCCTCTGGTTAGTCATAGTTCAAGTGGAAGCATTAGAAAGTGAAGTGGAACTCCACCCCATCTTCCACTCTATCAAAAGAAAAGTTATAAGTGCCTATCGATTCCTATCTCCGTTTAAGAAGCCTTATGCACTCCAAATTCCCGGGGCCATTGGTGATGCTACAGCAGGTCGATGCTGCATATTACCACTCTTCTGTCTCTCTCTGACGCCTTTAGACCCCAGGGATCTGCAGGGGCTTCCAGTCACATTACTGCTGGTGGATCTGTTCTCTGCTCTGTCTGAACCTCTTGAACCTTATCTCCTTTTCTGCACCGACTCCTGTACAGATTTCCACCTAGTATCTGAGATTCTCCAGTATTTGGGGTGTCTTTCATAGATTCACATGCCTGAATCATTCCCCGTCGTCGGAGTGGGAGTCCCACGGTATATAAAAAGCAATAATATGCCTGTAATAAAAACCTTGGTAAAAGCCAACCAGGAAGTAAAGTAGCCCTAGTTACAGGAGCAAAAGCTCCCCCACTCATGACTATCCTAGTCATTATGTTAGACCAAACTGCAGCCAATCAGGCGACAGCACCCACCAGAATGTTCTCCCCAGAGGCTCAGGCTCTCAGATTTTCTACCGCACGTCGTGTGAAGGGAGTCTCCCTGAGCTCTGCTCGGTTTCTTCTTACTTTGGTTGTTTTTTTAACCTTCAAAGGATGTCTACTTCTAAATCTCTTTTTAGGGCTTGTGATTCCTGTGGAAAGCTAAGGCTGTTCAAGGAGGATCCACACAAAAAGTGTATATACTGTCTGTATCCGGATCATCAAGCGAAGGAATGTAAAATCAGCAGAACCTTCCCTCAAAAGACCCTCAGGTACAGAGAGGGCAGTCTGCTCCTGTGGCTTCAGAATATAAAGGACAAGGATGACCCTCTTTCAGAGGTAGGGAGCTTTGCCTCAGGGTCTTCTGTCACCTCAAGGAAGAGAAAAACTGAGGTTGAGTTGGCTTCTCCTAGGGCTAAAACATCGAAGAAGGCCCAATCCTCTCAGGATTCCGGTTTGCCTACTACCTCCAAAAAGGTGTCTCCATCTGTGACATCTGCGCCCTCAGGAAAATCTGGAAAATCTTCAGATTCCAAAGCACCTGCTCCTAAGGTTTCACCTCAGTTTACACCTCTGGCCATGACAGACTCAAGAGCAGCCTCATCGTCGCCATCTCTTCATGTGGCCACTTTTTCCACATCAACTGTGACTTTCTCCTCACCAAAATCATCTATGGTGATGGCTTCTGCCTCCTCACCGTGGACGTTGGTTCACGTACAAATAAGACCCATTTCGTCGACGAAGATAGTCCCATCAATCGTCGACGCTCCACCGGCGACGGGAAGCCTGAAGGTACCGTCGAAGAGCTCTTCGACGTCGACTCGGGCGTCAACGAAGCTACCGTCGACGACGCCCTCGACGACGAAGCTACCGTCGACGACACCCTCGACGACTAAGTTGCCGTCGACGACGCCCTAGATGACTAAGTTGCCGTCGACGACGCCCTAGACGACGAAGTTGCCATCGACGACGCCCTAGACGACGAAGTTGCCGTCGACGACGCCCTAGACGACGAAGTTACCGTCGACGACGCCCTCGACGACGAAGTTACCGTCGACGACGCCCTCGACGACGAAGTTACCGTCGACGAAGAAAATCCGTGGGCGACCTCTTCGACGAAGCAGACAGTGACGTCGACACCGTCGACGAAGAAGAAAACTTCCTCGTCGACGAGTTCGTCGATGAAGCCGCTACAGTCGACGGGCGCACCGTCGACGACGGATCTAACAACGCAGAAAGAATCAAGCTTGGCAGCAGCATCGACGACTCCATCGACGCCCCCACTTTCAACCTGTATGGCAATGCAGGTGTGGTCGGCAGGAGCATCCTCAATACCTTTGCCATCACCGGCTACCACTGCTTCGCTCCTGCAAAAGCGTGGTTCAACCTCCACAGCTTTGTCTCCTTTAAAACTACCAGATAAATTGTTGGATTCTGAGGAAGGAGAATCCTACGAGGATGACACTTTCCGTGCGGCCAGGAGCCCTTCGGACTTGCTCATAAAAGTACAAGATTTAGATCAAGAGAATTTCCAGGAGCACGCTAGTCGGGAGACTGGGTCTACACCTGGCATGCAAATGCCTATGGATTACGCCTAGGCCAAGACCATCTACGGCAACTTTAGGACTTCAGGGATCAGTTTCTCAAGTGGCAGCTGAAGAAGCACAGTCCGCACTACCTTCTTCACCAGTTCCATCCCATCAGGCAGAGGGTGAAAATTTGTCGGATGACGAACGAGAAGACGGTGAATTAGACGACAAATCTGTATCGTCGGAGTGGAACGACTATCAGGCACAAACCCCTTCTCCAGCAGCCCCGCCTGCGGCAGATTCTCCGCCGGTGGACATTGCCAGCTTCCATAAGATTAAGGATAGAGCTACGAAAATATTCCTCATCTCAATGGAGGCTAATCAAGACGAATGCTTCCTATATGATTTTAAGGACTTGCCTCAAAGACAAAGTTGGTCTATTCCAATCATTGACTTCATATGGAAGGAAGGTCTGAAGATAATGAAGACACCAAATTCTCTACCCGCAGTACTACCTATGGTAGATAAAAAATATAGAGCCCCTAGTTCATCACCGGCATGCCTGATTGGTCAGGCTAAGACGGAGTTCGTAGTCACACAGGCAGCACAAAGAAGAGCCAAGAATCCATCTACACAGGTCTCTGATCCCCCTGATAAAGACGGTAGACGTCTTGACTCGATAGGGAAAAGGGTGTCAACTATTGCGGCAACCACAGTCCGAGCCGCAAATTTACTGGCAATACTTGGACGGTATGATAGGCAGATGTGGTCCGACATATCGCCCTTCATCGAGAAGCTTGCAGAACCGGATAGATCTGAAGCAAAAAAGGTCCTACTAGAGGGAGAGAGCGTCTCCTCTGAAATAATTTATGCTGCAGTGGACGTGGCAGCCACAGGTTTTAGGCAGCTGGCGAAGCAGCTGTTCTCCGGAGGCAAGGCTGGTTAAAGGCTACATCTTTTCGTCTAGAGGTCCAGACAAAGATCATGGACATGGCCTATGATGGAGAGTTCCATTTTGGTCAACATGTTGACGAGGCATTACAAACCATAAAGAAAGACACAGAGACGGCACGGTCGCTGGGCTCTCTCCAATTTCGAAAGTCTTCCTTTCGTGGCTTTAGAGGAAGAGGCAGTTTCTCGAACAGAGGAGGTTATTCACAGCAACGCTCCTACAGTAACACCCAAGGAAATCAGAGATACCAGCAATACCGTCAACAAACGTATGGTCAAAGGAGAAATAATTTCTCTCAATCAAGAGGAAAAACCTCTTATCAAGGGAGAGGTAACAAGAGCAAGTGAGAGACACATCCTGCCACCACTTTGTCCCAGCCTGAAACAAATTGGAGGAAGAATATCCCGATATTATTCAAATTGGTCCAAGATTACCACGGACAGATGGGTCCTGGACGTGGTTTCCTGAGGTCACATTCTCGAATTCGTCAAAGCCCCTCCAAATTCTCCCCCAAGAGGACCACCTCCAGCTCATCTCAAGGAGCTGTTTTCCCAAATCCACTCTATGATTCGGAAAGGAGCAATAGAAAGGGTACATCAACATCAAAAGGGAACAGGATTTTATTCAAGATTTTTCCTGATACGCAAGAAGTCGGGGGAATGGCGCCCCATCCTCGACCTGCGTGCCCTCAACAAGTACCTCAAGAAATTATCTTTCAGAATGTTGACGCTTCAAGAAATCCTCCAGTTTCTCTCAGTAGGGGATCACATGGCAACACTCGACCTTCAGGACGCTTACTTCCATGTGCCCATTTTTCCCAGACACCGAAAGTTCTTACGGTTCAGAGTGGCTGGCAGGGACTTCCAGTTCAAGGTACTCCCCTTTGGACTACGTTCGGCCCCCAGAGTTTTCACAAAAATGTTAGCCCCGGTGGCCGCACGCCTGAGACTAGAGGGAGTTCAAATTTATCCATATTTGGACGACTGCCTTATCAAGGCCATTTCCATCGGCTTGGCTAAGACTCCCGTTCAGAGATGTCTAACACTATTCCAGAGCCTGGGTTTTTCGGTGAATTTCAAAAAGTCTCACCTAACTCCATTACAGAGGAAGTCGTTCTTGGGAGCCACTCTGGACACAAGACTCGCCTAAGTGTTCATATCAAAAGAAAGGCAAGCGAAGATTCGCAAGATGTCCTCATTACTGCTAAAAAGAAAGTATGTTTCTGTTTGCAAGTTCAAGTCTTTCCTCGGGATGATCTCGTCCTGTATCCCTCTCACCCCTAACTGTCGCCTGCGAATGAGACCTTTGCAAGAGGAACTCAGTCGGCAGTGGGTGCAAGTAACAGGCTCATAGAGGACGTCATCAACTTAACTCCTCGGATGAGAAACTCCATCCACTGGTGGGGGCAAGATGGCAACCTGCAGGTGGGTTGCGCATTCCTGCAAGAACTACCCAGATTCATCGTGACCACGGATGCTTCTCTGGAGGATGGGGCGCCCATCTCCAAGGGATGACAGTCAGTGGCAAATGGAACATTCAACAGAAAAAATGGCACATAAATCTACTAGAACTACGAGCCATTTTTCTCGCCATGAAATCCTTTCAGGCGATCTTGGAGAACTCGACTGTGTTGATACGAACGGACAACACAACCAGCATGCATTACCTGAACAAGCAGGGAGGCACAAGATCGGCCCGGTTGTCACGTCAGGCGCAGGAGATTTGGAATTGGGCCCTGGATCACAACATCAATCTGTCGGCGGTCCATGTCCCAGGAGTGGCCAATGTCCTAGCGGACTCACTCAGCAGGTCCGCAGGAAGCAATCACGAGTGGAAACTGCATCAACCATCCCTGGATCAGATATTCCAAGAGTGGGGTCATCCCGACCTGGATTTGTTTGCAACAGCCCAGAACCGGAAATGCCAACGCTTTGCAAGCTGGATTCCCCACAAGGACTCGTGCGGGGATGCCCTTTCGATGAATTGGTGTTGAATATTTGCATACGCTTTTCCGCCAATTCCGTTGATTCCCAAGATCATCAGGAAGATGAAGAGTCAACCATGCCGTCTACTCCTGATTGCTCCAAGGTGGCCCCGGCAATATTGGTTCACCGAGCTTCTCCTCCTCTCGGAGTGCGAGCCAATACAATTGCCTCGAATACCGAATCTCCTCACAGTTCAGAAGGGCAAGGTGTACCATCCAGACCCAGTTTCGCTGAAATTGTCAGCTTGGCTCCTCAACACAATGAATTTGCCCACTTAGACATTCCTCACGATTGTCAAGAGGTGTTGGCTAACGCCAGAGCACCATCGACCATTAAGACCTACAAACTCAAGTGGAAGCGTTTCTGTGCCTGGTGCCAGACTGTTAATTTGCATCCCTTTCATGCTAGACCAGAGCAAATATTACCCTTCTTCCTGCAACTGGCTAGATCGGGTTTGGCGCATTCAACCCTGGAAGTATTTCTGGCAGCCATTTCCCGATTCCGTCAGGACGGATCGAACTCTCTGTTTTCTTCAAGAATAATCCAGCAATTTTTCAAGGGTCTATTTCGTATGTTTCCTCCAATTCGACGGCTGCCTCCTGCTTAGCATTTGAATGTGGTGCTAACCCAGCTCATGCGTCACCCCTTTGAGCCGATACATAAGGTTGACCTTAAGTTTATTACTTGGCAGGTTTCCTTGTTATTGGCTTTAACATCTACCAGAAGGGTCATTGACATTCAGGCATTCACGTCTAAACCACCCTTTTTGAAATTTACCTCTGATTCGGTGGTGCTGCGTACCAATCCAAGGTACATGCCCAAGGTCCCATCGGACTTTCATTTAAATGAGCCGGTAATCCTCAAGACATTTTTTCCAAATCCACAAACCCCGGCTGAGCGAGCTTTGCGCTCTTTGGACATCAAAAGGTGCCTCAAGTTTTATCTTACAAAGACATCAACATTACGCAAGACAGATCAGTTGTTCGTGGCCTATGGCAGACTGCGCCAAGGCTGTGCAGTGTCCAAACAGACTATTGCTAGATGGGTCTCGTCAACAATTGGACTCTGTCATCAACAAGCAGGAAGACCCTTACAGGCCTTACCAAGAGCACATTCTACAAGGGCAGTCTCATCTTCCACTGCCTTGTTCACTGGGGTGCCTCTTCTGCAAATCTGCAGAGCCGCAACGTGGTCCAGCAGGAACAATTTCACGAGGCACTACTGTCTGGACTCAGCAAGTGATGCAGATGCTTCGGTGGGAAGAGCAGTTCTTCGCAATCTTTTCCGATAAGGTGAGCCTCTGTTCTCCCGCCTCCTCTATGCTCTTTTCTAGACACTTTGTCATGTCTTTTGCATTTTATCATTATGCATGTATACTGTGATACTGTTAGCGTCTATGAGCATTAGGTTATGTGTATTGCTATCTATTCTGAATCAGGCATGTGAATCTATGAAAGACACCCCAAATACTGGAGAAGAACAATAGTTACTTACCTGTAATCTGTGGTTCTCCAGTATTAGTGTCTTTCATAGATTCACATGCAACCCGCCCACCTCCCCTCAGAGGCTCCCTCAGGTAATTATGTTGGTTTCACTCCTGTGCGAGAAAATCTGAGAGCCTGAGCCTCTGGGGAGAACATTCTGGTGGGTGCTGTCGCCTGATTGGCTGCAGTTTGGTCTAACATAATGACTAGGATAGTCATGAGCGTGGGAGCTTTTGCTCCTGTAACTAGGGCTACTTTACTTCCTGGTTGGCTTTTACCAAGGTTATTTGGTTATTACAGGCATATTATTGCTTTTTTATATACCGTGGGACTCCCACTCCGACGACGGGGAATGATTCAGGCATGTGAATCTATGAAAGACACCAATACTGAAGAACCACAGATTACAGGTAAGTAACTATTGTTCCCCTCTTAGGTCCCTCCTTTATCAGTGCCAGAGTAGAAACTGCAATGGCTCGACTGTAAGCGAGGTCACATTTCAAATCTGCTACAGCTCACCAAGTCCCCATATAACCTCAGATTGATCCTGAGCTTTAACTACTGCAAAGGCATTGTGGGGGATACACTGTCTTTTTGGTTCTTACTCTGAGCAGACCTTTCTACCACTCAGATGACGATAGTAGGGATGGAGAGGATTTATCCCTCTCCCTATTTTGATGGCAAGTTTTACTTGGAATTGCAAGAGGCCATTGGGCTTGATACTTCCCCTGATACATGGTTGGATTTGCCTTTTGTGCTCCCTACGGAAGAGAGTACTTCTTTTGCTATGGTAAATCGAAGTTCATCTGAAGGCCTTGACCTACAGCTGCCTTAAGTTGAAGTCAAGTCAAATGTCATTACTTGGGTTTTTGCAGCCTGGAGCTACCTCTTCCGAGTCCTTTCTTCCGTTCAATGGAGCTCCTACTAATACCTCAATGGGCTCTTGGTCCAAGCCCTGTTAGTGCTCACCAGTAAACAGCCAGGTGGGGATAGGCCAAACCCCGGCAACCTTTATTTCTTTACACCGCATTCTACTTCAGAGAGTCTGGTGTTCCCGGCTTCCGCTAGTAAGGTGAATCAGTTTTTTTCCCAACGACACCCCATATAGGAAGTTAGGTTCAATTCATTTGGAAAATGAATGTTCTCCACAGCTAGCCACGGCTTGAGGTCAGTCAGTGGTGTTTATTGTTCTATTATATGCACACCTTTTGGGACATGGCCTGTGAGATATTGTCGATGGTCTCAGAAGAACTTGGGGCCTCTTTGTCTCCCACCATTCAAGATGGTCAGTATGTGGCTAGTTATGTGATTCATATTGGACTCGAAACTGCTGATTCTCGACAGGCGGTTGGCATCAGTGCTTGTGGTGTTCCTTTACAGTGCGTAGATGTGATTCACAGGATTCTCAGGAGACGTTCAGGCTCCCTTAGGAATGTCTTTTGATGGCACTTAACCCTTTAGTACGAAAGTTGATTCTGTCTTAGAAGGTTTTAAGGAGAGTATGGCCATGGCACCCTTTCCAGGTGTTTAGACCCCTGCCAAATAATCTCTCAGCAGTTCAGAAAATTCTGCAGCAACATCCTCCAAGCTACTTTAGTTTACATTTAGGGACACTAACCAGTGTGGGAGGCAGCATCCTGTAGTTTGTCCTAGGGTGACTAGAACTAGCCATCACATCCGAAAGATGGATCCTCCAGATTATTCACATGGTTATGCCTTCCCACCAGTTTTTTTCTGCCATTCTCCCCCCACCAGGCCGACATTCGGAGGAGCACCTGCTGATTCTAATACAGGAGGTACAGGTTTTACACTCCAGAGGAGCCATCAATAGGATTCCTATCTAGGGACTGCTACTCATGCTGAAGAAGTATGGAGATCTTTGCCCCTTTTTATATCTTCGTCCTCTGAATGCGAAATTCAAAATGTTCATAATTGCTAAGGTTCTGTTTACCCAGGATCTACGGGATTACATGGCGTCCTCGAACCTGGGGGCCTTGTATTTTCATATACCCCTTCCTGCAGTTCCACAGACGTGGTAGGCAACGAGCCTTTTCAGTTTGCAGTGCTCCCCTTTGGCTTCACCAGTGTCCCTCGGATGTTTATGAAAGTGATAGCAATGGTCACTGCCCATCTTTGGAGGTTGAGGATACCAATTTTCTCCTACATCATAACCATATTTTGAAGGCAGGCTCACCACAGTCAGTTGTAAACCACCTCATGGCATCATTGGGTTTCTCAATCAACAAGCCTAAGTCACACCTTTTTTCTTTGCAAAAGCATCCTTGACATTTGAGTGTGATCCTCCAAAGTTTCAGTGTTGGTCTTGGACCTCAGTGAGACCAACTCTGGGGATTCTCTGCCTGTTAACCTCCTGCATCCTGCTTGGTGACTACACCATGGGGCACATGGGACCCTGCTTTCAAATTCAAAGTCCCAGTGATTGCAGCACTGAGACAATATGTCATATACAATTAGGGTTATGGAGGTGATCTGTAGTGGTGGCTACTCCATCACAATTGGACCAACGGAAGCTCCTTCTTCCTTCACCACCCATGGTTGATATTGGTAACTGATTTGTCACTGCTGGGTTGGAAGGTCATTTGAGGGGGTTAAAAATCAGAGCACTTTGATCTCCTTCAGAAACCTGGCTGCATATAAATCTGCTGGAGTTACAATCCAGTAGTTTGGTGTTGAAGACCTTCCTGCCATCAACCAAGGTGAGGCTGTAGGAAAGTGCAATTTTTTACATGGTCACCTCTGCTTTTTGACTGGTATCCAATGCAGTTTTGACTGGAAGTGCATTGCATTCCTGCTAACCAGGTCGCCAGTGCCAGATCTCTTTCCATAAACCCCACCATTGTTTCCCCAATTGACAAACTCTCTAGCACCCTTTAAGTCCCTAGTTATTGGTACTTCTAGTATCTAGGGACTGGTCTACTAAGGAGGGTCTAAGGGCTGTAGCACACATTGTGCCACCCTAATGGACCCCCACCATACTCATGCAGACTGCCATTGCAGGCTGCATGTCTTGGTGCACACAGAAGTGAAAATAGGACATGGCGCGCAGCACTGTGAGCTATGCCTGCAGGCACTGCATGTTGTATAGTTGAGTCACCCTCACAGCAGCCTTTACAGCCCTAAAGCAGTGTGCCCTATACTACATGTGTAGGCATAACTGCATAAGCTTTCGTTTCAAAAATCTTTATTTCGATCACAGATCATAAAAGATACATAACAAAATATACACAGTTATAAACGTATTAAACATGTGATCCAATCGTTAAGACATTAAAATACATTAAAAGAAGAACAGAGGGTACAGTGTACTGTGCTAAAGTCTATCAGGGGGTCTGTTATACAAGTCTTTTCAGCACGCGACTACGAGTAAACCACAGGGAGGTTAAAAATTTTGAAAGTGCAAAGACAACAATAGGAGAAAGATCTGTCTTTAAGACTCTATAGGCAGGTTGGAAGGATCTGAAGCCCAAGTTCCTGAGTAACGGGACTAACCAACGTTTCCTGCTCCTCTCGTAGCCCTTGCAGAAGAAAACCGCGTGAACTTCATCCTCCTTCGGATGAGCACAGACAGGGCAAGTTGCTATGGTGGAGCGAGGAGACCAAGACGCTGTAAAAAATGCTAGAGGGAGGCATCCTTATCTCCATTGAAATAATAGTTTCCTCGTTAGCAGAGGGGAGATCGCATCAAGAGTACTTTCGAGACAGTAAGAGTCTTTCGCTTTCAGGAATAAGTGTGTCAGGGATCCTTCACGGCTGTCGTTGATAGCTCTTGTGAGCATCAGTTCGTAGTATGCTCTCGCGAGTACCTTCTTTGAAATCTTTGTACAGGAGTTGGAAGGATCCGTCCATAGTTCCGGGTAGCCCAGATCCTCGAGCCTTCCCTTAACATAGGTCAGCCACGGGATCCTCGTGGCATTCCGCAGCTGCAAGAATTCCTGGAGTTCCTCTCTGTAATTTAAGAGATCGGGGCTGCACCACAAACGCCTCCAAAAGGTTAGGGGTTTAAGACCTAGCTCCTCTGTTATTGGTCTTACTCCCAGATCTAATCTAAGGGGGAGTAATGGAGTGCTCTGGGGGAGGGCAGTGACCTGTCTCAGGAATTTATTTTCGGTGGACTGTAACTTTGGGAGATGAGTGTGACCCCAGAGCTCACCCCCATATGTGACACCCGCCCGTGCTTGAGTTTTATATATGTGAATAATTGGGGTTAGTGGACGATAAAAGGATTTGTTCGCCAGGCGCATAGTGCCACCCGCCAACTGTGCCAGTTTGATGGTCACTTTGGCCTGATGAGACGTCCACGATAGATGTTCGTTTAACGTGATCCCCAAATATTCAATATTGTGCACACGTTCCAGTTGTGTTGTGCCTAGCCTGGGTGGGGCTCGATTCTGGGGGTTGGGGTTCAGGATCATGAACTTAGTTTTTTGGGGGTTGATTTCCAATCCCCGATCATTACAAAAGTCTAGAAAACCGTCCAAAATGCGCTGAATCCCCATGGGGGATTTAGACAGCAGCAGGGTGTCGTCTGCAAACATGATTGCAGGCACCCTGCTGCCGGTCAATTTTGGGGCATCGGAGTTGGGGATCCTGTTTAGGTGGGCAACAACCCCGTTCACAAAGATGCAGAACAGGGTCGGTGCGAGCACGCAACCCTGTCTCACACCTCTGCGAACGGGGAACCTTTCGGTTAGTTTGCCACCTTTGCCACACCTTACGCGAGCGTAGTTGTTGTGGTGGAGTCTCATCAGGATTGTCAGGATGTCAGTAGGGACATTCAACTCTTCCATGACTCTCCATAGCCTCGCTCTGGGAACCAAATCAAAGGCGGCACGTAGGTCTACAAAGATGGTATATAGATTGCCGCCCTCGATTACAGCTGTTCTCCAGTAGAGGAGATTTAACCTGAAGATTTGGTCTATGGTTGATACACCCTCCCTGAATCCTGCCTGGTAAGGGGACAAAATTTCCATTTCTTCGGTCCAGGCCTGCAGTCGATTCAGAATCAGTCTACCGAACAATTTTTGGGATATGTCGATTAGACTGATAGGACGATAGTTGGAAGGGAGCAGGGGGGATCCCTTTTTGTAAATTGGGACCACCTCTGCTCCCCTCCAAGTATCGGGCACCTCCAGTCCCCCCGCAATGGCATTGAATATTAGTGTAAGATAGGGTGCCCATATCCCGGGTTCCTGCTTAAACAGGTCCCCGGGCACCCCATCAAGTCCTGGGGCTTTTCCGGCAGCTAGGCCTTTAATGGCGTCCCTCACTTCTTTTTCGGTGAAAACAACCCTAGTGGGACAGGATGAAATTGTGGGACCATCTCTGTTCTGTTCACCCCCACCCTCTGCGTACAGGGCCTCAAAGTGGGTCTGCCATACCGTAGGGGCTATATTGGGCTCTATTGCGGAGGATAAATCCTCCGTGCCGTTCGCCACTACGCGCCAAAATTTACGGGAATCTCTAACTGTTAATGCATTAGTGAGGTTTTCCCAGTAGTCGTGGTCCCATTCTGCCCTTGCGTTCTCCAGGAGGATTTTATATGATCTTCTCCTGGCGCGGATTTCATCTTTGTTATGGTGTTCCTTTATAGCAAGTAGCAAGTGGGCCTTGGCTTCCCTGCAAGCGGCATTATACCAAGATGTCTTCGGTTTAGGGCCATTCCTTTGCCTTGCAGATGAGAATAGGTCCTGCTCTAGGGTGGTGATGATGCCTGCATGTATTTGTGCAAGCTCTCCTCTAGTAGCATCGTCTAAGACCCTAGTTCCTAGCTGGAAGGCATCCTCCAGTAATGGGATTATCCTTTCATATAGCCGGGATATTCGTTCTGGGTTGCTGGCCAGTTTCTCCCACTTGACCTTCCTACGATTATTTTCAAGTAGGAGGCCCGTTTTATCTTTGTCCGACCCATTGATTATTGCCTCTCTCCCAGGCAGGGAATAAGTCAGTTCCAGGGAATTGTGGTCACTGTCTAATCTTGGGGTGACTTTAAAGTCGACTATTGCTGGCCACATAAACAGTTTGACCATAATATAGTCCAATCTGGATTCGCTGCCGGGTTTGTTAAAAGTATGGGTACTTGGTGTGTCTGATTTGGTACGACCGTTGCATGCCCTTAAACCAAGGTTAAGGGTGAGGGCAGTTATCTGTAGGGCTAAAGGAGTCCAGGCCCGTGGGGGTGGTGCCACCGTCTCGGGTATAAGCCAATATGAATCTTCCTCCAGGGAAGGACCATCACGTAGCCCAGGCAGTGGTTCGTATTGAGCATTGAAATCGCCTCCTACCAGGCAAGCAAGTTCACTTGGGATTCCTTCTAAGAGCTTGGCTAGCTCATCCACTGTGCCAGATTCTTTGTGCATTGGAACCGGCCTTGAGTAGATATTGATTACTAGCAACTTCGATGAGTCCGGCCACTCAAGTGAGACAGCCAATAGATCATCAGAAGCGGTCTCTAAATAAGTAGCTTGGCAACCTAAGTCCGTGGCTACCCATGTAGTTAGTCCCCCAGATGGCCTACCCCTTCCCCCCCATTTAGCTGCTTTAAAGAAGGAGGCAAAACCCGGGAATGCTCTTTCTTCGCGCGCCCAAGTTTCTTGTAGAAGAATTATATTTTTTGATCTGATGTATGTACCCCATTCTGTGCAATCTATTTTGCTAGCAAGGCCTACCACATTCCAAGAAATCACTGTTATTTCTAGTGGTTGGGTGGAGGCCGTGCCCATAAAAACCGAGTTGGTAGTAGTACACTCGTGGGGCGGCCGTGGATTTGTGGGGACGAGGAACGTACCCTTGGGTCTGTTATCAGGGGAAGGAGAGGAAGGCGTAACGCTTGGGACCTGTCTGGGATCAACTGTGCCAGGTGCTAAAAAATAAGTATCAGCAGCTGTGGCGAATTTGGGCTCGTTTGTGGGAGATATTTGAGTTGCGCTCCCCTCATCAACCGCATGTCAGTCTACCATTTCAAGACTGCTGTATCGGTTATGGGTAGATAAATAGGCGGGGTAGTGTATTCTATGTGGCCCTGGAATTCCCCTCCTGTGTCCACCACCTCCCCCCCTCCTTCTTGTGACAGTTTCCCAGCCGGCCTCATCCCCATATGTAGGGAACTGCTCTGTTGGTCTTTCCCTGTGTGACGGATAGTTGTTGTTCTCCCTGTGACAGTTTTCCCAACCCTCCAGCAACTCCTGGTGGTACCTCCACCTGTGGTCCTCAAGGTTATACAGATTTGAGGGGTAAAAAAATGAGAGGGGTAATGGTTGGATGGTGCTAGCAAAATCCTCATCAGCAGCACAGGTACAGATATATGCGGCTGTATTCGGATCTCTGAAGGTGACCAGAATACAGTCACCTCTAATGGATTTCTTAGTGTAGCCCACCCACGTTGCCCTCCTAGCCATGGATATATCGCTAGTAGTTCCTCTCGGTAGCGGTCTGTTTACGGAGAGCCAGTTGATTACTTTGTTTTTGAGTGAAGTGGTGGATTCAAATGTGGTGGAATTTAGTTCAGGAACCCCCGCCAGAACTAGAGTGTAGGGTGCTGCTTCTGGGGGGAGGTTTATGGATTTAGGTTTGGGAGTAGTATTAGGTTTCTCTCCAGTAGTAGGAGGATCTCTCTTAGCTTTAGCCGGAGGCGGAATATTATCTTTCAGTGGAAGGGTTGATTTTGGGGTAGCAGTTGCCGTTTGTTGGGTAGGGATAGGGGCCTTGTTTGCAACTAGTGATGCCGGAGCGTTGATTGGTGCAGGTTGTGAGGGTTTGGGATTAGTTTGTGGGGGCTTATTATTTATTGTTGTGGGAGGACCATTGCCTTTGGTGGATTTTGGTCCTGGTCCATCTCTTGTTGTTCTGGCCCCACTGTTAACAATTTTCCTTGAGTCGGCAAGTTGCACGGTTGCCTTTTCGATGCTAACTAGTCTAGCTTCGATCTTGATAAGTCTTGCCTCAAGGGGGCTCAGCAGAGACCTAACTAGTGTGCCTATATCCTCTAAAGTGATGTCGTCTGAGGTAGTGTCTAATGGTGCGTTGTTGCTGAGTTGTGGTAGTGAGGTTGAATTGATCATTCTAGGGGGAGATGGCGGTCCTGATATATTCACAATAGGGTCAGAGGAAGCACCTTTCTCCCTTTTGCCTCTGACTTGCTTGGATTTCGGAGTTTTGGTCCTATGATCTTCTTTATTTTGAAGCCCCTGCTTCTTTTTAGGAATAGCCCCTTCCCTAGTACCCCTATTGCTATCTAAGTTGGTTCCTGCAACTTTGGCTGTCTCAATGTTCTCTGTGGTTATAAGCTGGGGAATTTGGGTGTTAGGTAGGGCCATAAGGCTCATGTCCTCAAAGTCACTCGGGACCTCAATAGTGAGCTCGGGGTTGGTGGGATTAGTGACTGGGAGTGGACATGTTGCCTGGTCTGTGCTATGGCTGTTTGGAAGACCAGATCTGTTTTCTGGGGTTCTAGCTTGGGCCATAGGGCCCATTGAAGATCTCCTTACCCAGTCTATTTCTTGTGAGATTCTGCGCTCCAAAACCTCGATTTCCTCAATCAAAAGGGAGCCAGCTTTAGCAAAGTAAGTGTCAATAGGGCCTTTAACAGCCCCGGATGCAGCTAGTGAAGAAGTTTTGCTCCTGGTTTCCCGAGTACACATTTTACTAACGGTTCAAAGACCTTTGGATACAGGCAAAGAGGGGGGGCCCGGACCGGACTCTCATGTACTCGAACGGCCTCAAACGGCCCGCTCTTTGCCCGGTCTTCGCCCCGCGCTCCGTCCCGCGCGCGTCCCGCGTCGCGGTGGTGCTGAGGCCAATGAAGTGCAAGAAGGTTGGGGGCGTGGCCGCCGGGGGAAGAGGCAGCAGCTGTGAAGAGCTGGGGCTGCTGGTCCTCGCAGTACCCCGGTAGGCTCCACGCACTGTGCACTTTTAAGTTAACTCGACCTGGGAGCGCGTTATCTCTCCACCGGCTGTGGAGCCGCTCACACCAGGGAGCAGAGGGTCACAGGGCAGATGAGCGGCACCCGCGAAGCGGGTGTCGCGAAAGGTAGCAGAATTAGCAGGGCTGGAGGCAACGAAAGTCTGTCTCTCTCCTCACACGCGAAGGGAAAATCCAAAGGCACCCCCATAAGCAGATATGCCGCTGTACTGACCAGTCTCATTACTGCCAGTACACGTGACCATGGAATCCATTTTAAGGATGTGCTGGGCACTGGCAAAAACGAGTTCCCCAGCTACATGATGGCTTCACTGAAACTAGGGATGTCTTGTATCAAACATGTCATAGTAATATGCTTGTACTGATTCTAGTGATGGATTTATTGATACATGCACCAAGAGGGCACCGTAGGAGTACCTCCTGAAAACCTACCAACTGCTGGTGTGCTGACTGACTGGTCCGAGCCAGCCTGCCACCACAGCCAAGTTTTTGACCCCCAGGGGTGATGCCTATGCTCTCAGGTTGGTCAGGAACAAGAGCATAGTGTATCTGTTAGAGACTACTAGCCGCAGATTACTTAACGTAGAATTATCCCCAGGCGTGAGACTGGATCCGGAAAACTTTTTGCCACAGCATCCTTGCATGCTGGGGGGACGGCACCACGTGACTCCGCCCTGATGTCGTCCACGTCCATGATGTCAGCGAGGATACATAAGTCCCACCCCGGCGCACCATCAGTTTTTTCTCTTTTCCGTGTGCAACGACGTGTGTCCCTGCCTGTTTTCAGGCCTTATATTCTTTTACACGCTTTGGTGTTAAGTGGAACAGTGTGCAAATGCCTTCGTGCTTTAAGATGTGTACCTCCTGTGCACGTCCCATGCCGGCAACGGACACTCAGCCAATTTGCATGTTGTGCCTGGGTGAACACCACAACTCGGAGAGCTGCGACGCCTGCCAGCACCTTAAGCCTAAGTCATAGTGGGAGCGCCAGATAAAGTTGCTGTTGCCGCACTTGTCCAGGTCGGTGTCATCCCAGCATCCGTCCCCTACCTCGGAAGTAAGGAACCTCCGGTTTTGTCTGCTCCTTTCGCTGCGGCCCCAAGGGCGTGGTTCGCCGGCTGGTAGGTCCTTTCGTTTGTCTCCGAGGCCTTGTCCTCTTTTCGCGGTGGGCCCCTGCTCCCCCGGGACATGCGGCCTGGCCTGTCGCCTTCCTACCCGCCGTTTCCCGGCGCAGAGGCAACTAGGGCCCAAATGACAGCCTATGCGGCGGTGATGCAGGCTTCTTTAGCCCTTTCTCCACCTCCTGAGACGTCCGCGGAACCCTTGCCTCGCACAGGGCCTTCCGCAGAGTAGCCTGCAGTTTTGGCGCTGGAATTTCCGGCTCCAGGTTGTAGGAGGGTGGTGCCGTTGAGGTGCGGTCCTTCGGGGCTCCCCTCTTCGGCGCCTGGCGTCCCTGCCTCGCCGCAAATCCCTACAGGAGACCGCCATGACTCCAGGCTAGTCGCCGAGTCCCGCTCGGTCCTCTGAGCAGGCAGCTTCCTCACCAGAGGCCGAGCCGGTGCCGTTTTGGTGCCAGGAGCCTTCCTCCCCGGTGGAGGCAGGGACCTGGGGTGCTTTCCCGAGTCCCCCTCGGCGTGGGTGGCTGCGCCGTCTGAGGCCGAGCCGGCGCCTTTTCGGCACAGCTTCCTCGCCCACCCTCGTGGAGAGCACATGGTGGCAGGAGTCGGCCCGGCGCCATGAGCGCTCCCTCCAGCGCCGATTGACGTCGACCTGGCGCTGGTGGCGGACTCCACAGAGCCACGCCGGCATCTGGTTCGGGAGACGTCCCCTGAGGTCCCTTGCTCTCCAGAGGTTGGCCATCTCTTGGTGTGTTCCTCCCTGGAGGCAGACCCCCCGTATTGTTACCTTTTCACCGGCATCTACCAGGGAGTGCTCACCGTTCCCACGGCCTAAATCCTCGAACCCTTCTTTTCGTGGCTCGCGGATGGTTTTCCCCCAGGCTCTCTGCCTCCTGGGGCTCCTCAGGTTCCCCATTCATCTGTAGAACCTCCACTATTCCGGGGCTGGCTGCTTCCCCCTAGACACGGAGACGGGAGGCTCATCCTGCAGCCGTTGTCACAGAGGAACTACTTTCTCCTCTGCGGCGGCCTAAGGAGGCTAGTGTTGCCTTTGTTCGGGCCATTTCCACAGCCGCTGGTATTCTGCGGATGGGTGAACCTGTCACTCAGTTTCCTGCAGACCTTTAGGAAGTTCTCCACCAGAGCTCTGGTGGACGGGATTTGTTCCTTCCCGTTGAAGCGTCACTCCACAATTCTCTTATGGGGGCTAGGGGGCGCCCTGCCACGGGTGATCCGGTGTCTCGAGCGCTTCTGCATCGCCACAGCCCTGCTCCGCTGTCTCTTTTCTTCCACCCTTCTACTCAAGGCTCTCTTCTGTGGAATGGCTTTTCATGTTTACCTGTAGTGTTGTTTCCCCCGTCTCTGGAGGCCCAGTGGTTGGATTCATGGGGGCATAATGTCTTCGCTTCTTCCAGCGCTGCCTTGAGGGCGCTTATCACTTTGTGTGTGTTGACCAAGACTACTTCCAGTCTGTGGGACTCTGTGGAGTCCCTTCTTTCGCATGTCTCCCATGAGGGTGTCCGTGCTGATCTGCGGGGCCATGTGTTGGATGGTAGGGTGCTGGCCACACTTATTCTGCGTGCGGGCTGGGATGTTGCCGTTGCTCTCGGCTGCGCTATGGCCACTTCTGTGGCTCTCCGCCGCCATGTCTGGCTACGTAATGCTGTTTTTCATGAAAATATCAGGGCATGCTTGGTTGATCTACCCTTTGGCAGGGTCCTTATGTCTAACACTTATGCAGACTACACCATTCAGTGTCTTTTTGCGGGACTCCGTCCTCCTCCTCCTCAGTATGTGGTTTTGTTGATCCTCCAGGTCTTAGTGGGAGGTGTTATCCACTGCTCCGGGAATCTTATGTTGGGGTGACCATTACACTTTCTGTGAGAGATACTGTGCCCTCTGTGTCCTGGGTTGGCCTACCTCTTCAGTAGGTTCAGCCCCTTTTTGGCAAAGTGTGTTCTTTTTGGCTGCTTAAGAAGCCTTGTGTGGTTTCTTCTGCAGGTTTTCTAATTTGTTCTTGGATGCAAGATTTTCTTCCCTAAGAGTGGTTCCCATATTTCTTGGGCTTTGTCCTACCCTACGTGGGGTATTTATAGCTATTGTTTATCCCTGTCTTACACTGGGAAGGTGTGTTCCCCCTCTTTGCTGGTTCCCTGCTCTTCCTGGTGTTGCTGTATGCCGCTGGTGCATTTTCTTGGGCAGATGCGGAGTTACTATATTCCCAGTAGGCTCTGCGCATTGGACTAATATACACTATAGATTTGACATAGGACTGAGGGCAGTATGTCTCTATTGAGTATACTAAACTTAATTGTGTGTATCAGCTAACTCAGAGGTCACTAGAAACGTTCTCGCGTAAACAAGAAGGGATTAGTTTCTGACAACCGCATAAACATGACAACTTTGTTTCCCCTAGAATCGAAACATATCTTCAGAGTCGTGGAAACAATAGATAACTATTTCACTCAGTCAATCATGCATGCTTTGTTTCTACAGAGTTTGCACAGAAATAGAGAGACGACCGTTTCAATAAAAAGGGTTTATTGAAGTCTTCTTTCTCATGCAAGAGAGGTGAACCACTACAATCGTTAGACAGAATGCGAAGTATAATGCGTACTGCGTAAATAGTAATATAAAATAATACTGTAATAGCAATGTCTGTTG
Source organism: Lissotriton vulgaris (assembly GCF_964263255.1). Classification (NCBI taxonomy): domain Eukaryota; kingdom Metazoa; phylum Chordata; class Amphibia; order Caudata; family Salamandridae; genus Lissotriton; species Lissotriton vulgaris. Next base: position 336,737,417 of record NC_141689.1, read on the forward strand.
CTAGGACATGTACAAATACATACATAAATAACACAGGCTAAAATACTCAACTGGTGCTTCTAAAATACGCCTACCCCAGTGTACCTAACCTAGGTCTAGTACGAGGGAAGAAGTAGGTCTTTGTCTTTTAGCATAGGTTTAGTTTTGCCAAGAATTGCCAAAGGTTTCTCTAGGGTCTAATCAGTTCCATACCTTAGAATGAGAGAGGTTGGTATCTCTGTCTCAGGACTCGATTTCCCAACACCCCGCAAGGGGAGTCGAAAGCACTGAAGCTGGATTTCTCGGCAGGAGGATGACCGCTTCTGCTCAGTACGTCAGCTGGAAAGTTGGCTTCCTTCGGCACTTGCTGTAGCGAGCTGTCGCGCAAGTAGGTAGTCGAACTGCACCGAACCACATCGTGCTTTGCTATAGCAAGTGATGGTATATTTATACCTCGAAGGTGTTTAGGAATGCCAGCTTTGACGTAAAGTCGAGCATATGAACGTCATGAATGAACCCCTAAGGAATAGATGTTCATGCATAATAATGATTTCTTGAAGAAATCAATATCCAGGCAAGGGGAAGTCCCTGCCGGCTTAAGAGTCTGGTTTTTCAAGAAATCGTTGTGACTTAGATGAACGGTTGGAAGTAGCCATGCCTGTATTTGGGTAGCATGGAGTATGCCTAAATAAGGACTGGATTTCTATGCCTATATAAGGGCAATGCGAATTATACCTATATAAGGGCATCAATCGGGAAATGCATACGGAATCTGAAATCGAACACAACACCCACTCCACTTTCTTATGTTCTAAACACGTTAAACATATCTAAACATGAAGTGTTAAAAACCCACCCAAAATACACATAAATAATGCATTAGAATTGGTTGTACACATTAAAGATGCATTGGTGCTGTACGCATTTAATGCAATGTTTCATTCGAAGCATAGCTTTTTGACATGTGAAGGCTAACTGAATGAATCATGAAAATATACATTTATGAAATGGCTCGTTAATACAGAAGAAAAAAGCCGAAACCATTTCATGTCATATTACATAAAACTGTTTGTATGTGGACAGGGTCAAATATTGTCTCTGGAATTATTCAAATAATTCTTGTTCTCTATGAATAGTTCTACTGTAAGCAGATTACTTGTGCCAAAAATGAAAAATACAAATTTGGAAGAAGAAAAAAAGATTTTTATCATAGGAAAAAGAGTTCCAAAGTTAGAACCTTGTTTTGAAAAAATTATGGTCAAATTCAAAGTCTCTTAGAACACTGTGTGCCAAAATCAAAAGTCAGTGTTAGGACTTAGAGAAAACATGACAAAAAGTTGTCTACCATTGTAGGCGAAAGTTGGATTACCTTGTTTACAAGATTAACCGCACATAGATGTGAAGCATCGCCGTCAGCATTGGTTGCATTAGCAATGTTCGTAATGGCTGGTACCTGCGCGCCTGTTTCCTCTTGTACCTCAGCAGTTGCAATTTGCGTCTGTGAGATCTCAATGAATGCCGTCATCAGGATTGGTAGCCGCTAGGGACATCACAGAGTTACAGCTGTTACCGGTTTAAGCAAAGTATCAACATCTGTTGGCATGACTGATGGGAGTGTGAGGCGTGTTTAACACACATTCTTCTCTGCATAGCAGGCAGCTTAGAACAGGTAAGATGCAATCTTGCCAAATTGGTCTGAATGACAGAAACCATGTGGTATTGCATTCTCGTAGACGAGGTAGTCCCAAAATTTGGACAATGCGCTCACGACACTTCATCGCCAGAAGAGTTGTCTCCATGGAGAACTGGGTGTTGCTGGTAAATTTGCTTGCCATATCGTAGCAGTAGGAGCAAAAATAGTATCCCTGCAACCAGTCCCTAAAGGAGGGGCAGTCCGCCAAACACTGAGTGCACGAAGTTCAGAAATATTTCTAGGACTGCTTGAAAAGGTGCTAACAGTCCATAAAATACGGTCTTAAATACATGTACCATACAGCTCGTATCAGACTTGTTTAAGATACGACAACATTTCTGAGAAATTTATAGGGCAGTTTGTAGTTAAGAGGTCATGTATCTCGGCAGAAGTCCTTGCGACTTGCAGATCATAGGTCTCTTTGGCCGAGGTCAGAGGCACAGTTTTTTGCAAAAGAATGGCTTTCATTCTGCTTAAAGTATCAATTCCTATAGAAGAAATGTTCAGTGAAGGCCGTAAAGGCGACTCCCTGGCTGTCTTGGTTTTAGGAAACAATACTTGCATACAGCAAGTGTCCCTGGCTGACACAGTTACTAGATGTGGTATAATTGGCAACATGCCACAGCAGCTGTGATTGTTCAACATGAGGTAACTTCCATTTGAAAGTTGTCCAAAAATTGGATCAACCACTGCAGCTGGTGAACCTTGCAGGTGGCAGGATAAATTATTAGAGGAACCATCACAGGCCCCGTGTGAGTTTATACCCTGACAAAGGAGAGAACCGCTTAGTACGTTTTCAGTTTTCCCACTAATAAAAACTTCACGTCCCCCACTCCAACATCTGTGTGTGTATGATAATTCCCAGGATGTCTTGATGTATGCTTTACCCAACCTTTCATATGTGCCTGCTGGTATGTGTTTTAGGCAATACTGAAAATGGAAAATTGTAATAGGCAGAGTGATTGTTCCATGTATTATCCATTCAGTAGCTGGTTTTTCAGCAACTGTAAATGGCAATCTTTCCAGTTTTTCAATGCTCCGCACCGTATAGTCTGCTCCTCTTTGTGCCAAGTTGATCTATTTATCAGTGAGTTTGAATTCTGAAAACAGGGACATAGTATTGATTAAACGCCAAGGCACATAGCCTGAACGAAGGTTTAGTAACGTCCAGCCTAATAAAATGATAGAACATAACTGCAACTGACCGAAGACACTACGCTGTCCAATGAATATATCCTGGACGACAGAGCCATTAACCCAATGTCAACCACAGAGAGAGTTTTCTCTAAATGAATACAATCATTTCTCGTATTTCTGTAGTCTCTGCTTGCGTAATCTTCCATGCTTCATTATAAGCAGCATAGATATCGGCATATATAAAACCTTTATGACGCGGTTTTCTTGTCCTTGCGAGAATTCCCTAAGATCAGCGCCATCTTTAAGTTAAGATAAGTGTTGCTTTACATCCTTAAGTGTAGATCTATGTAGCCAATTAAGGTACAGCTTCCCTACACTGTATGTTTTTACTATTCCAGGATGCTGTCTTTGCACATATCTTGGGTCTGGCCTATTGAATGTGAAACCTTGTTTTATTCAGGAATCTATCTTGACAGTTGTTTGTTTCTGTGGGCCAGATCAACCATTTATTCCAATCTGCTCTGTTGTGAAGCAAAATATTATGTACGTCAACCTCCCCCTCTGAAGTGATATTACTTTCAGGTGTAGGTATAGACGGATTGTTCATGTCTTTGATCTTGGCTAACCCAAGGCAAGACGTCTTCTTGACAGTGTCATTCAAAAACATAATTTGCTCAGGAATAATACAGGCTCTAAATAAAGCGTCTACACCCTGTACCTGCCAATCTTTTGTGCCCCTGACAGATTTTGTCTCAATGTTGTCTTTCCAAAAGTCGAAACCAAATTTAGACAGTTGGGCATATTAAAGGCTGCAGAATAAATCTGTTTTGTATTAGTCAACATACTTTTCATTCCTGTTTTGTTTACATTTTTAAAGTAAAACGATTCAGCACTGAAAAGTATGGGAATTTCATAGAAAAGGTTTTTGAGCTACCCTTTGGTGGCGTAGGACAATGTTCCCATTGGTTATACATTAACACATTTCTAGGATTTGCAGATTTGTGCAAGAAATGATGACCATAATGATTAATTACAATACATTTGTTCATAGTCTGATGAACCTTCTAAATATTCATGATTTGTAAATACTGCAGGCATTTTTAAGTCTGACATCATGTTATTAACAGTCTCGAAGTCCCAATCACCAGAAAAGGTACTAGATGAAACAAAGTCATTTAATGAAGTCTTGAATAAGTGTGAAATCTTAAACCGCTCCGACGGGCCAAAAATGTCATATTCTGTTTTGTACCAAGCTATACCACCTGGTATAGGAACGGCTGTGATATTCACTGAGGACAAGTCTCTTTGTTCACAGTGGGATGATTTGTGTGGCTTGAGGAGTAAGTTGATGTTCTTACTTGGTGTGTCCATTTTGACATATATTCTATTTATCAGTTAACCAAAGTCGAAGAAAAAGTACACCCAACACAATCCAAAGTTCAATCCATGGTGAAACCAGATAAGTCTTTTCCAGGTGATGAAAAAGGTTTGTTGCTTGTTCTTTCAAAGTTATTTTCGCTGGCGTCGTTTCAGGTTCGCTGGGATCCTCAGAAAACATATCAAAGTGAATGAAATAGCCAGAGGCAGTTCTGTCAATTGTTGGGATTGCATCAGGATTCGTTGAAATCGCTGGACCACTTGAGCATTTGTTACTTCATTGTAGACAGGTGTTTATTGACGAACTGGTATTTGAGTCTCAAGAGGTACACGTTCCAAAGCTTTGTTGCATAGTCCTTCATTTCGCACTGCAGATTCCTCAAAGGTGATGAGTATCTCAGTTTAAACCTGTTGGATAGTAGCTAGAGGTGTGCGTTTTTACCAGCAAGGGGCGGCAGTAATACTGTTCTTGATCCTTGGATTGCTAGGACAGGTACTGGTTGTCTGTAAGAAGGCCCACATTCCTTCTTGTCCGCGATCTTCTCTCTGACTAGATCCCCAAGCTTTGGGATCCAGACAGACCTTGCTAGGGCGGTCGTTTTTCCCCAGTGGTGGTTGGCTTCAGGATCATGTTGCTTTGTTTCGTTCTTATTTCTCTTAAGTCCTGTAAAACAGCCAAATGATCTTTGATATCAAAATCTTTTTGGTCCACTACTGATGTCTGACAATCAAGGTCCGCGACTAGCATTCTTGTCCAAAAAGGACCTCATATGGAGTGATACCCCCTAGAGAACTTCTTGGCAAGTTGTTAAGACTATGTTGGACACTTATTAGATGTTTGACCCACCCGTCACCTGAACCTAATACCCTAGCTGTTATAGATTGCTTTATGTCCCAGTTTTTTCTCTCCATAACCGAATTTCCCTCAGGATGGAATGAACTACCGCAATGCAATGCCCAAATCGGTCATGGCCTCTTTGTAAGCTCGAAAGCTAAACGCAGGACCCTGGTCAGCATGCCGACTGCGTATGTGCCGATAAAGATCACAAATCTTTTATATCTGAAAGAGACACGTTAGTGATAGATTCCTTACCTTAGAATATCCCCAGGCGTCAGACTGGATCCGGAAACTTTTGCGTAGCAGTACCCTTGCGCGTCGGTAGGCGTCGTCTGCGGCTCCGCGTCCGTCGTGGGCGCCGTGATGACGTCGTCGGAGTACTTAGACGCCGCCTCCGCGTGCTGACGTCAGTTCTTCTTTTTTCCGCGCCAGCCAGCGCAGATCTGGAAAGAGCAGTTACCCTAGTCAATTTTTAACTATGTTTTTGGTGATCTTTTTGATCCTTTCGAAGTCTTGTACGACTCCGACGGTGCGTAGGGATGCCCGGCTTCAAGCATTGCGACAAGTGCGACCGCACCATGTCGGTTACGGATCCTCACCGCCTGTGCCTGACGTGTTAGGGCGTCGACCATGACGACGAGGCCTGCCCCGACTGTCGGGCCCTTTCGAGGAAAGCCAGGCTGGAGCGGTCCTGCAGGGGGCTCGAACTCCGGCAGTCGGCCCCGCGCCGCGTGAGGTCCCGGTCCCACGGGAGGTCGAGGGACAGGTCGCGGGGACAGAGCTGTCACAGCTCCGGGAGTCGGCACCACTCCTCCGGGTCCAAGTCGTCAGGTAAGAAACACAAGAAGTCGAAGAGGCATCATCGCTCTTCTGACTCCCCCACCCCCCCCCCCCCCCGACGCTCGCCCGATGCGGCCGGGGGTTCGGGTGACCCCGCCCACGCGGCTCCTCGGGAGTCGCGGGCGCCGCGTCCGGCCCCATGCCCTCCGGTCCCTGGGCTGAACGCGACGCCGGAGGAGATTGAGCAATTCCTCATGGCCATGAGGTCCCTTTTTCCTCCGACGGGCTCCGCGGCGCCTCCGGGCCCAGCAAACCCGTCTGGGGGCCCTAGTGGGTCGGGGGCTTCGACCCCGACGCCGTTGGGTGCTTCAGCCCCGACGCCGCTGGGCCTTCCTCGGGCTCTGGATCGTCACCGGTGGACCTTACGACCCCCCCGGCGTCGGTCCGTGTGGTGTCACCTCCGGCGCCGTCCTCGGGCGGCGCAGTCCCCGATACCTCCTTTGCTTCGGTTCCGACGTCGGGACGGCGCCTATCGGCGCCGCACCAGACGCCGTTTGGATATTTTTACTTCTATGGACCGACCTCATACAATTACAACCCTGAATCTTAGGAGATGGGTGATGAGAGGATTGGGAGGGGTCTTAGGACCCTCTGACCAAGGAGTGGCAGTCTAATATGGACTGGGCAGGAGAACTTGGGGAGGCCAGTGGCCTGGACACCTCTCCAGACACTGGGTTTGTCTCTCCTCCTACCGTGGCTTCGGAGGAGGGGGCTACCTATGGTGTGGTGTTGACGAGGGCGGCCAAAGCCTTGGGACTTGAGCTCCCTGTCGCGGCCGTGAGTACTAACCTCCTCACAGAGGTCCTTAAGCCGCAGTCATGCTCAATGGAGCCTCTGCTGCCGTTTAATGAGGCCTTGACCGATGTTCTTTTGGGCACTTGGTCCAGGCCCGCTACGGGTTCGCCCGTAGATCGGAACGTGGCCAGACGCCACCGCCCGGCTCCGGGCGACCCATGTTTCCTGTCCTCCCACCCCACCCCCGAGAGTCTGGTCATCCAGGCCTCTAATTCCCAGACCGCATTCCCGACGGCCCCGCTGGACAGGGAATCCAAGAGGTACGAGAATTATGGAAAGAAGATATTCTCATCCCTTAGTTTGGGACTGTGGTCTTCCAACACCGCATGCCTCTTGGGCCGCTACAAGTCAAGTCAAGAGATTTATATAGCGTGCTACATACCCATAGGGTCTCAAGGCGCTTGAGGAAGGGTGGGGAATTACTTGTCGAATATCCAAGTTTTAAGTTGCTTTCTGAATGCAAGGTGGTTCTGAGTAAGGCGAAGGTGAGTGGGAAGTGAGTTCCAGGTTTTAGCTGCCAGGTAGGAAAAGGATCTACCTCCCATGGTGGTTTTGTTGATGCGAGGTATATGTGACAAGGGCTTGGTTGGAGGATCGTAGCTGACAGGAGGGGTTGTAGAAGGACAGTCGTGTGTTGAGGCATTCAGGTCCAAGTTCGTAAAGTGCTTTGTGTGCGGAAGTGCTGCCGGAGTGCCCATTGGAGGTATGGCTACGACCGTGGCGGTGAGACGCCACGCCTGGCTGAGATCCGCCAATTTTTCGGCAGATGTCCAGAACACTCTTATGGACATGCCGTTCGATGGCCGTCGCCTCTTTGGCGACAAGGCAGACCACGCGCTTGAGCGCTTTAAGGATTCCAGGGCTACGGCCAAGTCCTTGGGCCTCTCGGCCCCACGCCAGCAAACGGGTGCCTTTTGCTCCTTTCGTGGCCAGGGAAGGGGCGCCCCCACACGTGCCGCCAGACACTCGCCGCAGACTGTCGTCCAGCGCGGCGGTGGACGTGGAAACCGCCGCGGAGGCGGTCGGGGAACCAGGCGGAGTCAGTCCACACCTGCCCCCGCGGCATCCACCTCTAAACCCTCCTAGTCTGTGCTTTTCGGCCCATGTGACGCCAGTGGGAGGCAGGGTTCGCCATCACCACTCTCACTGGCGCACTGTCACTTCGGACAGGAGGGTGCTGCAGATCGTCCGGAGGGGCTACTCCCTCCCCTTCGAGACGACTCCTCAAGCCACCCGCCTGTCATAAAAGGTTTTGCCATATGTCTGAATGTATGCTATATTAATTATACTATGGTTTTACTTACCTGGTTTTGAAATGCCTTTTATGACTCATGTATTACTTTTCTGCTTTCTATTCTTATTCAAGCATGTGAATCTATGAAAGACACCCCTAATACTGGAGAAGAACATTAGTTACTTACATGTAAACTGTGGTTCTCCAGTATTGGTGTCTTTAATAGATTCACATGCGACCCACCCTTCCTCCCCTCAGAGGCTCTCTTCTCCTCATACACTCTTGGTCACTTTGGTGCTACGAAAATCTGAGGGCTTGAGCTTCTGAGGAGAAGGTTCTAGAGGGTGCTGTTGCCTGATTGGCTGGAATGTGGACTATTATAATGACTATGATATGTTACTAAAGTGAATTCTCCCTTTAAGGCTTCTATGGGCCTTTTTTCAGTACTATGGTACCTTTTAACTTTACGTTATGTATTTTATATGTATTACATTTCTTATGTATATGTATAATTATATAATTTTCTATATATGTGTGTGTATATATATATATATATATATATATTACCTACTGGCGGTCGCCAGTAGGTAGTTATAGTTAGGATTTTTTTCAATGCAAAATCTCAAAATTCTATTTGGAATAACTTTGGCGCCGGTTGACGAATCTGCCTGAATATTTCCTCAAATTTGCCTCGCGGAGCTCCGGTCCTTCCTTGAAAGTTTGGGGGGGATTCATGAAGCGGGGGCCGAGATAAAAGGGGTTTCCCAAAACGTGTTTTCCCCAAGTTAATTTCCATAGGTCGGTCGAACTCACTTTAAGCCCGAACGGCTGAATGGATTTCCACCAAACTTGGCAAAAATGTAGGGACTGGTAGCCCGATGCGCCTTTGCTATGTCTCAAGATATGTGCTCCAGTGGTTTTTATATATATATATATACATATACATACATATACACATATAAGCATATATGTGCATTTATATATATATGTGCGTTTAGAGAGAGGTAGAGAGGTAGAGACTAGTAGAGAGAGAAGTAGAGAGAGGTAGAGAGTAGAGAGTGAGTAATAGAGAGTAGAGAGTGAGTAGTAGAGAGTGAGTAGTAGAGAATAGTAGAGAGTGAGTAGTAGAGAGTGAGTAGTAGAGAGTAGTAAAGAGTGAGTAGTAAAGAGTAGTAGAGAGTGAGTAGTAGAGAGTGAGTAGTAGAGCGTGAGTAGTAGAGAGTAGTAGAGAGTGAGTAGTAGAGAGTGAGTAGTAGAGAGTAGTAGATAGTGAGTAGTAGGGAGTAGTGAGTAGTAGAGAGAGAGTAGTAGAGAGTGAGTATTTGAGAGTAGTGGAGTAGGAGAGAGTAAGTAGTAGAGTAGTGGAGAATATTCCAAAGTTTGGCACAGCACCACTTGCACAATGAGTCCAATCAAATCATATCACTTAGAGTCCTTATTGAAGCGCTGAATCTTGGTGTATATTCAAATGCTTTAATTTTCCTTAAGTTTATGTACCACAACCAGCCGAAACGTTTCGTTCTGTACAACAGAACTTCTTCAGGGCGTTCTTATTTCCTTCAAGTTATGTCGGTATCCTGTTGTCATATAACTAGATATTTCTTCCAAATGTTAGACGAGACGTAAGTACATTCTTATTCAAAGTGACTAGGTATCCATTTTACCCACACAATTCAGGCAGACTTGAGTAATTTATAGCATCCTCAAAGTCAGTCTTTCAAAAATTCCAAAGTATAGGACATGATAATCCAAATCTAAATGTTTCTCAAGAAAAGTCATTTTCAATCGTTCGGAATATCGGTGTTTGGGCAGATATGACCCAGGGACCCCCAGTATGCAAGGGGAATTAGTCCCGCCTCTGCAAATGCGCCAGTGGCCAGGGTTGCAGAGAGGTGTAAAAAAGGGCATAGCCTCATTACACCTCTGTGCAATGCAGCCCCCTGGCGCATACTGGAGGTTCCAGGTGGGCTAGTTGGCCCCTAGGGACCCCTAGTATGCAAGGGGAATTAGTTCCCCCTCTGCAAACGCAGCAGGGGGCTGCGTTGCAGAGAGGTGTAACAAGGGGCATAGCCTCATTACACCTCTGCAATGCAGCCCCCTGGCGCATACTGGAGGTTCCAGGTGGGCTAGTTGGCCCCCAGTATTAGTTCCCCCTCTTCAAACGTGCACGGGGGCTGCGTTGCAGAGAGGTGTAAAAAGGGTCGTGGCTTCATTACACCTCTCTGCAATGCAGTCCTTTGGCGCATACTGTAGATTCCTGGTGGGCTTTCAGGTCTTATATAGTTAGGAATTAGCATTAAAAAAACTTTGAAATTCACTGAAAAAACCATAGGTTTCACACCAGTTATAGTTAGGAATTCGCATTTAAAAACCTATGAAATTCACTGAAAAAACCATAGGTTTCACACCAGTTATAGTTAGGAATTCGCATTTAAAAACCTATGAAATTCACTGAAAAAACCATAGGTTTCACACCAGTTATAGTTAGGAATTAGCATTTAAAAAACCTATTAAATTCACTGAAAAAAACATAGGTTTCACACCAGTTATAGTTAGCTGGAAATTTTACTGACATAAAACCATTGAAATTCCCACGTTATAGTTAGTTGGACTCACTAGAACTTGCGTGCCTGCAATGCACTGCTGATGACGTCACATATTACATCACTCATGACATGGTCAGTGACATCACTCATGACATCACTGATGACACCATCCAGTGAATGTGTGTCTTTCTGAAAAATAAATATGTTTTATATATGTAAAGGTCGATGGAAGAATAAATGTTTAAATAAGTGTCTTAATGGATGTTTTAAAAAAAATTGATTGGTTGACTGGCTTATTAAGTGTATCTTAGTGAATACATATATTAGCGAGTATTGTTTAAATATTTAAATGTTTGTATCAGTGTTTCACTTTGTGAATAAGTGGCTGCATGGGTTGGTGAGTAGCTACATGTGTGTGTATATGGGTTATTAGATTTTATTTTAGTATCAGTATGAGTGTCTGTATGGTTTGGTGGGGGTGTTACTTAGCACATAGATGCATCAATGACTGACTCACTGTTTGTATGTGTTTTGAAGACAGCATATGTGCAGGACTGTATGGGTGGATGAGTGTGTATATGTGTGTGTTAGTGAGTGAATGACTGTCTTACTAGTGTCTTTATCAGTAACTACATATGTTTTAATCTAGTATATGCGAGTATTGATGTATATGAGTGAGTATGAGTGAGAGATTGAAAGAGTTCTTGTTTAAATAACTATGTGTTTCTATAAGTGATTGTTTAAGAGAGTAAGTATGTGTAAGCTTCCTTAGAAGTAAGGTGGTAGTGTGTGTATAGCTGTATATGCAAATAAATGGATTTTCAATAGTTTATTTGCATGTGTGATTATGTGTGTGAGTAACTTTTGGATGAATGTGAATATATATATATATTTTTTACATTTTACTACTATTTTATGTACCGTGGGACTCACACTTCGACGGCATATGAATCTATGGAAGACACCAATACTGGAGAACCACAGTTTACAGGTAAGTAACTAATGTTCCTCTGCCTGCAGCCCCGACTGCGAGTTACTCAGTTTTGAAAAGCTGATTGCTCTGCACCCCTGGTGTGAGAAGTTGGCCTGATATATAGTGCTCACTATTCTAGTGATCACTTTGTATCATACCAAACGACCCTTATTGATGATTGGTTGTAAGTCAACCTTATAGACCAGCAATCCTAGTAGCATGGACAAGAGCAGTCTTTAGGCTAAACTCTAGAGGGCGTGTTAAGCCAGCTGTTATACCATCACATATACCCCTTGAACACCAAGTGAAAGGACACCACACAAGTTGTTATGAAAATAAAGGATATTTATTTATAACAAGTCTACCCTGAACTCTTTATGAGTCAGGGAGCTAACCACATAACAAAACTCTTACGAAAATACTTTAAGTTGCACAATTTACACAAATGCCCGAGGGGCACGAAAAACCAATCTCGTGGATGCTGGGGGGCTGGACTTCGGTGCTGGAGCTGCTCAGGGTCAGGGCTTCTCAAACCCCAAAGCACTCACTCGAGGATCCCTCGGCGGTCGTGCTGGATAAGCGTCGTGCAGTCTTGAAGATGGCCGGTCCCTTCAGGTCTCGTCACACCCACGAATCTCAGCTGGGCTGATGATGTAGGTAGAGGTCAGAGATGCCAGGGAATCCGGGTCTCGTCGAGCTGGGCAGTCTTGATCCGGAGGATGGACTTGCAGCAAACCGCATGCGCTTAGATGGTGCCCGCTGGTGCAAGGTGGCTACTCCTTAGCCACAAGGGAGAGTCTTCAGAAGTGTTCAAGAGTTCTTTCGTGGAAAGTAGTCAAGATTCAGAATTATCTAATTTGGGAAGGGGGCCCGCTCCTACCTTTATACTAAAGAAAGGGGCTGGCACGCGACTAGGTCCTGCCCATGGGTGGAACCAGGAGGGGGGTGGTTACACCCCTCTCCCTTGTTCGGACTTTCCCCAGCTCAGGGGTTGGTGTGCCCCTGGAACTGGTTCAAGCCGGCATATGCACAGTGAGCACCGGGGTGCCACTTGCAGTCACCTTCCTCTCAGCCCTGCCTACTTGGGATACACAAAACCCTGTCTGGGATGGTGCTAGCACCGCCCCTGACAGGAAACCCTTTGTCCAAGCTCTCCTCGCTGGAAGGACTCCCAGCTGCAGGAGGTCAGACTTGTGTCTGTGGTGGCAGCATCCATTTTGTGATGCTGAGGCTCGAGTTAACTTTAACCGGGGTTCACAGTTACATACATGTCGTGTCCCTCTAGAAGGGTGGAATGCTAACCCCGTCGCCAGAATTGGCGAGGGGTTAGTATTCCAATTCGTATCACACCTTACTCGACATGTTTTGATAAAGCGATACCAAAGTTGACAAATAACCGCGAGGATTATAAGGCACTTAAGAGTATATGGTACGCGTTATCATGGAACAGCTATTAGGACTTGGTTCCGCAAGCTGCAAACGGGCTCAGCTCATGCCAGAGCACCATCTCACATAATTCCAAGCACTCTGCCTTCAGGATTGATAAGGCCTGCCATAGGAGTGACTGATAGGAATACATGTGTCCGTTTTAGGGTTAGATATAGGAATACTATATCTAAAGCAAAGGGTGATTACACCACCTTGCCCCAGCTGTCGTGCAGCCAGTTGTGTCAGATTTAGATGGCCATCCAGGGGTGGCATAATACATGCTGCAGCCCCTGGTAGGCCCTGGGTACACCTATGCCCTGGGTACAGGGACTGATAAGGTGGCACAGTATCAATTGGTAAATACACCTAAGGTACACGTGTCAATTTAGAGAGATAACAGCTAGGCTGTGGGTCTGATTAGCAGGCCCACAGCCAGGGAAAGTCGTAAACCAGTGAAGCAAAAAGCAAAAATCTGGGGTGATCATAGGATTGCAGACCCTACTCTCCTACACCTGGACTGAGTGGAAGTGGACCAAAAGTATCCCCATGTCCTGAGCATTGTGAGACTTTGGCCCACTTGTTGATTCAGCCTGACTGGTTTCCCAGTCCAAACGTGAAACCTCTTCCATCCTGACCGATCTCCGTTGATTAACATTGGACACCCAGCTTTGTAACACACCTCTGCACCTGCATGCCCCAGAACCTCCCGAGGGTGACCTGTTGGTGTGGCCTTGGACTTTGCCCCAAACTTACCTTAAGTCCAGGAGATTGGTCCCGTAAGTGGCTGTTATTACCTGTATGCAGTGTATGTTTTTCCTCCATAGGCTAATATTGCACCTCTGGAACCTGCACTAAGTGTCAACTTTTGACACCTAAAAGTATTTCTATCTCATAATGTTGTTACCTGATTTTGATGATCTTGGTGCCAAAACTTATATAACCATTAGAGTTATTTTTATAAATTGGTGTAGATCTCCTTTAGGGTTGTGTGCATTATTTATTGACTGGGTGTATTGCAGATGTCGAACACTTCTTTCATAAGCCTAAGGCTGCTCAACCAGTCCAAACCTGCAGCCTCTTTCCGACCTGACCAATCCTTGTTGACTAACATTGGGCAACCAACACCGTAACACATCACTGCACCTGCGTGCCTCAAAGCTTTCTGAAGGTGACTGCAAGGTGTGTTCCTGGATGTTGCCCTCTTTACTCACCTTCAGTCCAGGAGATTGGTCCCGAAAGTCGCTGTGAAGTGCCCGAATGCAGTACATTTTCCCCAATAGGATAACATTGAGCACCCAACGCTGAAACACACCGTTGCACCGAGTGCCCCAGGGCCTCCCAAGGTGACCTGTTGGTGTGGCCTTGGACTTTGCTCCATACTTACCCTAAGTCCAGATACGTCCCGCAAGTCGCTGTGAATTACCTGTATGCGATGTTTTTCTTCCATAGGCTAGCATTGCCGCCTCTGGAAACTGCATTAAGTGTTGACTTTTGAAACCTAAAAGTATTTCTACGTCGAAACGTACTTACCTGATTTTGATGATCTTGGTGTCAAAACTTATATAAAGATAAGAGTTATTTTTTATAAATTATTGTGGATCTCCTCATTGAGTCGTGTGCATCATTTATTGATGTCTAACACTTCTTTCATAAGTCTAAGGCTGCTCAACCACATCATTTCCTAGAAGAGCATCTTGGGATTGCTAGAGCAAGCCCCAGTCCAATTATAAGGGACTGCTGGGACTCTTTGCACAGTATACCTCTTTTTGGTATGCTATATAAAGAACAAGCTTCCTGCAGAGGCTGATACAGTTTCTAATGGACACCACCACCACCATGTGGTACTGCAACAAGCAGGGTCTATGTGTCTCTGGAGTTGGCTGGAGCGTCAGTCCATATCCCTGGTTTTGAACCACCTGACAATTTCCTTGAATGCCAGTGCAGACGAGCTCTGCTGGAGGTGCCTGGCAGATTACAAATGGCATCTGCTTCCCATAGTGGCACAGGGCACGTTTCGACATTGGGATGAACCCTGGCTAGATCTTTAAGTCACTATCAAACATAGTGTGTCAAAACCTTTGCACATTGGTGTGTCTGTAAAAACTATTACTAGGAGAGCACAAGACTCCTTTACACCTTCAGTTGCCTCTTCTGCCATGAGTTTTGATAGTCCGGCGCAACTCAGGCCCTAGTCATCCTAGTGGCTGTGGATGAGTCCAGGAGAGTGTACTACTCAAAATTTCTCGGCTTGGGCCTCTGTCATCTGATCAGGTTTCCACTCCATTTCCTGTGACGTGGGCTTTTGTGCACAGATTCACTAATCCAAGTCCGGTGGGAATGGCATTTCGATTCTGTAAGATCTTCTGGTTTAAGCGCACTCCCATTACCCTCCACCTTAGAGAGGTACTGCTTCAGTATCTATTCAAAGGTGAGGAATCTGTGGTCAGAAGTAATCATTGAAAGAACAGGTTACTTACCATCAGTATCGCTCTTTCTGGTGTGTACTTTATTATCAGATTCCTCAATACCTTCCCAGTTTGTTGAGTGGCCTCTCTTTACCATCTTAAAACGTCCCAAATTAGAGATCTGCACATTAGTACCATCAAGAATCTGACGGCGTGTAGGGGTGATGGTTATATGCAATCATGATCTGTTACTTCTAGAATGGAGTGAAGCCTACAAGGAGTCTGGTTGAGATAGGGTATCTACCAGATGTTGCCAAAGGTAAGTAACATTTGGATTCCTCCTTCAGTATGTTCCTCAAAGCCATAGTTTGCCCAAGGTTTCAGTATCAAAGATCTTGATTGTACAGTTTTTTCTTTGTTAGTGGCATAAAAAGGAAACGTCTGTTAAATACATTTTTGATGGCTGCTTCTTCCCACAGATTACTGGCCTTATGAATATTCACAGGCAGCAGACTGGGTCAGTAAACATTTTCCTCCAGTAGTAGCTCTCCATCATTGCCACTCCTTTTGTGTCTTCTTCCATTGCTAGCATACATACTGTGCTGCCTGGCGATGAATCCTGTTTTTCCTTTGGCTTGCTAACACCACTCTGAAGCTCCTTTTTTTGTGAAAATCTTTTTTATTAAGAAGAAAAAACCAAATCAAATAATATCACAAACTGCAGCTACTTTTTTGGGCTTAACTGAGTTCCTCAAAGTGTACAGACACTTCTGCAGCATATTATGTCAACTGTCACTTCTTCAGGTCTCAAGATTCAAACCCTTTCTTTGTTGGAGGAAGATCCCCATGATCTCTTCATGTTGTGCCTGGACCTAGCGACTATCCTTTAGCTTGCAGCTCTTGTACCTCCATGCACCCAAAGGCCTTCAGTGACCAGGAAATTTATGTTCCTTGCACATGTTTCTGTCAAAACATATGTTCTTGCAACCTAGTGTTGCGCTCAGAAATGTGCAAGTTTTTTTGTGTAAAGAAATGCTTTTGGGTCATGAGATGCATTGTCAGTCCCCCCCTTGGAAGGCAATGCACATGGGCACCAACAGCAGCGTTCGACACCATCTCGCATGCCATTCTTATCAATAGAATGCGCGAGATAGGTGTGTCAGATACTGTGCTGACATGGATTACATCGTTCCTGTCCAAACGGTTTCACTAGGCCCCTACCTCTCCAGAGAAAGACCAATCACATCAGGAGTCCCCCAGGGGTCCATACTTAGCCCTCTTTTTTTAACATTTACATGGCCCCCCTCCTCGCAGTGATAGAATCCCACGGAATCCTCGTCACATCGTATGCTGATGACACTCAGCTTGTCGTCACCATCGATAAAAAAAATGCACGGATGCAGCCCTTAGATTTAAGAATTGTCTCTCTGAGGTTTTTCTATGGCTGAATAGAAATCACCTCAGATGTAACCGTGCCAAGACTGAGATTATACCCTTAGGGAAAGACTTGTCCTTTTCCCCAAAAGACTGGTGGCCAAAAAACTCAGAAGCCCCGCCGAGTGCTGTTTCCTCGGCACGTAATCTTGGCATCCAATTCGACACATCCCTCAGCTTTGATGATCATGTCTGCATCACTGCTGGGTGCTGTTTTAGCCTCATCAGAACACTGAAGAAATTCTTTGACTTCCTACCCATCTCAGCCAGAAAATCAGTCGCGGTTGCACTAATCCTCTCCCGACTTGATTATTGCAACGGACTAATGGCAGGAGTGAAGAAGTCCACCCTCAGGAAACTGCAAAGCGTTCAACACGCGGCGGCCAGACTCGTTCTTTAACTCCCAAGAAGGTCCTCAGCCTCAGCAGCCCTTAACACCCTCCACTGGCTACCTCTTCACAAAATAATTTTGTTTAAACTTCTGCTCACTGCATTCAAAGCCACTAGAAAAACAGGCCCCCTGTATTTCACTAAGCGCTTTATGCATTACAATCCCACGCGCTGCCTGAGATCCTCAGGAACCAACCTTGTCGTTATCCCAAGATTTAAGTTAAAAACGCGAGGGGGGAAAACCTTCTCTTTCCTAGCAGCAAGAGCTTGGAACAACCTCCCCGTTAATCTCAGGCTAGCTGATACTGAGAGCCACTTCAGGAAACTCTTGAAAACCTGGGTATTTCAGCAATCCGATTCCTCGGTTTTCACAGCCATCTGATTCATTCATCACTACATTTCCTTCTTCTGCACGCTCAGTGCAAAGATGCTCCTTCCGGAGCGATAGCCGCGCTTTACAAAATCCTATAAATATCAAAAATATCAAATGTTAAATTATTTTGCCATTAGGTTGGGATGTGTAACAGGGATCTGAGACTAAATATGTTCTTCACGTTTATTTGGGACCGCACAATGAATAGTTGGCATCCACACTATCTGAAGACAGAAGCCTCCAATCCCCAAATGCCAATGCCTTTCCTGTGACCGCATGCCCCTTTACATTGGCACACTGGAGAATGCAAAGCACCACACCCATATGGATGCCCTTCCAGTTCTGCTCCCGGTGACACGTGAAGTACCAAGTGTTGGGTCAACACAAGCTTTGTAACCTGTGCCTCTCTCTTGACCACAAAGGAGCCTCATGTGAAGCTTACCTCGCCTTCTGGTCAAAGAAACTTTACAGTACTGAAGGAAGTGGTGATTGGTGCACACAAAAATGCACCAGGTTTCCTCCTCCTACATGTCTGATTTTCTTGGTGAAATGCACCTCCTGGACGCCAGGCCCTATCAGAATCTTGCCAATAAGGCACCACCCAGCCTAGGGGCAGCTCACCAGCAGCCCCAACCCAGATGAAGAAGCTTCTGTGACCTCCAAGACCAGCTGCCCTCAAATGAAGAACTTCACCAGGGTTGTAAGTAAGGTCGGCTCCAGCACCCACTCCAAGACTCCCAAGACACCTCTTGCAGAGGCAGAGTGTGAGAAGTTGGCCTGATATATGATGCTCACTAGATCTGAAAGAAACACGTTAGTATTAGATTCCTTACCTGAGAATATCCCCAGGCATCAGACTGGATCCGGAAATTTTTGCGTAGCAATACCCCTGCGCGTCGTAAGGCGTCGGCTCCGGCTCCGCGTCCGTCGTCGGCGTAGTTTGCGCAGGAATGACGTCGTCTGAGTACTTAGAAGCCGCCCATGCGCGCTGACGTCAGTTCTTCTTTTTTCCGCGCCAGCTATATCAGATCCGGAGAAGCTCTACCCCTTAGTCACTTTTTGAATGAAACTTTTTTTGATCATTTTTGATCTTCTTCAAGTCGTTCTCGACTTCTCAGGTGCCGGTAGGGATGCCCGGGTTCAAACCCTGCTCGAAGTGTAGTCGACTGATGTCGAGTACCGACCCCCATCGCCGGTGTCTGCAGTGCCTAGGCCTCGACCACGACGACCGTTCCTGTTCCGACTGTCGAGCTCTGACGTCGAAGGCTAGGCGGGAGCGGTCCCGCAAGCGACTCGAGCACCGCCAGTTGGCCCCGCGCCAATCGAGGTCCCGGTCCCATGGGAGGTCGAGGGATCGGTCGCGGGGACGGAGCCCTCGCAGCTCCGGTAGTCGGCATCGGTCTTCTGGTTCCTCCTCAGGTAAGAGGCATGAGAGGTCGGAGCGGCATCATCGCTCCTCCGACCGCCCGACGCTCGCCCGACGCGGCCGGGGTTTTGGGTGGCACCACCCACGCGGCTCCACAGAAGTCGCTAGCGCAGCATCCTGCCCCACACCTTTGGGTCCCTGAACAGGATGCGACGCCGGAGGAGATCGAGCGGTACCTCATGGCCATGAGGTCGCTCTCTTCTCCACCGGACCCCACGGCGCCTTCGGGCCCAGTGGGTCCGGCTCCGGGGCCGGGCGGGTCGCGTGCTTCGGCACCGACGCCGCAGACGGCTTCGGCCTCGGCGCCGCCGGTGACTTCGGTCTCGGCGCCGCAGGCCCCGGCCGGATCCGACTCCGGATCCCTCAAAGGATGAAGAGGGGCTCCATCGTCTGGATCCATTCTATGTGGATCGCACATGCCAGTTCCGGGTGGACGACCAACTCTTTGTTGGCTACGTGGGTGCGAAGAAGGGACGGGCGGTGCATAAACGGACCATCTCTCGGTGGGTCGTCTTATGCATCAAGGCGTGCTATTTCTTGGCTAGAAAGGAGCCTCCAGTTGGGCTGAGGGCCCATTCCACTCGGGACACGGCGGCTACTACTGCCCTGGGTCGGGGAGTCCCCCTGCAGAACATTTGCCAGGCGGCTACGTGGGCCTCGCTGCACACCTTTGCGAGGCACTACTGCCTGGACAGTCAGATCCGGAGGGATGGCTTCTTTGGCCGTTCCGTCCTCCAGGAATTCCTGGTGTGAGTATTGGTTCGCAGACCCACCACCGGGGTTGGTATTGCTGGGGTATCTATTCTAAGGTAAGGAATCTAATACTAACGTGTTTCTTTCAGATAAACAAGTTACTTACCTTCGGTAACGATATATCTGTATGAAACAGTAGTTAGTATTAGATTCCTTACCGCCCCACCCATCCTCCCCGTTCTGTGAACTGATACCTAGGGTTAAGGTTATTCCCCTTTCAGGGCCCTAGTTTCTTGGCACCAGTGTTGGTTCTAGCATGGCTCTGCGTATCTGGCCCGGAAAAGCTGTGGCTAAGAACTGACGTCAGCGCGCATGGGCCTCGTCTAAGTACTCCGACGTCATTCCGGCGCAGACGACTCCGACGACGGACGGGGAGCCGGAGACGACGCCTAACGACGCGCAAGGGTATTGCTACGCAAAAATTTCCGGATCCAGTCTGACGCCTGGGGATATTCTAAGGTAAGGAATCTAATACTAACTACTGTTTCTTACAGATATATTGTTACCGAAGGTAAGTAACTTGTTCTTCTAGTGATCACCTTGTATCAATCCAAACAACCCTTATGGTGATTGGTTGTAAGTCAATCTTATAGACCCGCTATCCTAATGGTAGCATGGACAGAACAGTCTTAGGCTTAACTCTTTTGGCATGTGAAGCCAGCTGTTTTACCACATATAACCCCTTGAATACCAGATGAAAGGACACCACACAGGTTGTTAGTAATAAATATATTGTTTATTTTCATAACAAACACCTCTGAACTCTTTATGAGATCAGAGGGCTAAGCACATAACAATACTCTTCAGAAAAATACTGTAAGTCGCACAATTACAATGGTGCCCTAGAGCCACAACAAACCATATACTAAGTAAATGGATGAAATAGAACGATAGAAGAAATGAGTATTCCCAGAGGCTGTAGAATCGCTGGGGCTGCACTACCCTAACCTTAGGTAAGGAGCAGGAGGCCCACAGGACGCGCGTGCAGTGCTAGAACACACACGCGGGTTTCAATGCAAAATCAATGGGCACAAACAGTTTACAAAATAGATAAGTGAGGACAGTTCCGACTGGTTGAGACCAAAACTACAGGATACCTGAACACTAGGAGAGTCAATCTACCTATGAGCACCAAAATGCACTCGTTACCTCACCCACGGGCTGCAGGTGCATAGGTGTGAAAGTGTGTCGGGTTTCCTCGTTGAAGTCAATGGAGCCTTGGAGAAAAGATGCTGCAGGCGACCAGGAGGAAGAGGTCCGGAGTGATCTAAGGGCGGATCGTAGAAGATGGAGACCTGAAAGCAGAGGGGACAGTGTTCAAAGTCACTAGCCAGTGACCGTAGTTGAACCAGGAAGGAACCAGATGATGTTGTTGCGATCATGTGAAGATGTGACGCTTGACTCTGCAGCCACGTGAATCAGGAGGTGTCTTCGACGACCAGGATGGAGGCACGAGCTGTCCCACGCAGGCTCTCGCTGTCAGCGGTGTTGGTTCCAGGATCAGAGTCAACAGGCCTTGGCAAATGCAACCCACGCGACAAGTAAAGATGGCGTCTGGTGCGGACCAGGAGGGTCTGGGGTACTTCTCCTCTGGAGGGAAGCAAGGGCCAGTCTGGAGCAACCAGACCAGCAGTGTTGTTTCAAGATTTCGTCGTCTAGGAGGCCACTAGCCAGCCGGCAAGTGACCAGACAACTCGTCGAGTAGAAATCAACCAGAAGGGCCCCACACAGATCTCGTGGATGCTGGAGGGCTGGTCTTCAGTGCAGGAGCTGCTCTAGGCTGGGGCTTCTCAATCCCCAAAGCACTCACTCGAGGGTGCCTCAGAGGTCGTGCTGGAAGCGAAGTGCAGTTTCTTCAAGATGGCCGGTCCCACGTGTTTCGTCGCACCCACTTATCTCAGCTGTGCTGCAGATGTGAGTTGAGGTCGGGTTCCGCCAGGAAGGATGACAAAGTGAACCGCTAGGACGCTTGATGGTGCCTGCGAATGCAGGGTGGTCACTCCTTGGCCACAAGGGAGATTTCTTCAGTCTTCTGTGGAGCAGAACGTCGAAGTCCAGAGTTTCTTCTTTGTAGAGTTGTTCAGGATAATCTAAATTGGAATAGGACCAGCTCCTACCTTTATCCTGCTAAAGGGGGCTGTACTAGCGACTAGGTCCCTCCCATGGGTGGAACAAGGAAGGCGGGTGGTTACACCCCCTATCCTTTGTCCGGTTTCGCGCCAGAGCTGGGGCTAGAGTGCCCTAGCAACTGGTTTGAACCGGGGTATGCACAGGGACACCTTGTGTGCCCCAAGGTTGTCTGATTCCTTTCAGCCCTGCCTATCTGGATACACAAAGTCCTGTCTGGGGTGGTGCTGGCACCTCCCCAGGCAGGAAACCCTTTGTCCAGGCCTCCCTTGCTGGAAGTACTCCCAGCAGCAGGAGGTCAGACTTGTGTCTGTGGCAGCAGCCTCCATTTTGGGATGCTGAGGCTCGGGTTAACTTTAACCGGGGTTCTAGTTCTGTACATGTTGTGTCCCTCTAGACGGGTGGAATGCTACCCCGTCGCCAGAACTGGCGAGGGGGTAGTATTCCAAATCGTATGACACCTTACTCGGCATGTTTTGATAATGCCAAACCAAAGTTAGCAATAACCGCGAGGATTATAAGGCACTTAAGAGTATATGGTATGGCAGTATCATGGAAACAGCTAAAGGACATGGTTCCGAAAGCTGCAGACAGGCTCAGCTCATGCTAGAGCACCTTTGTAGGAAGGTGGATATCTGACTATGGTTGCCCCCAACTTTTTGCCTGGTGTTTTGCTGGTTTTTCGACTTAGTTGACCTGGGGCCCTGCTATTCAGGACCCCAGGCCCACTGCTCTCTCTGTAAAATGGATTCCATGTACTCTAGGTACATATCTAATTGGATACTGAGTCACCTTATCAGCCCCTGTACAGTGTACCTTAGGTACCCAGGGCATAGGTGCACCCAGGGCCTACCAGGGGCTGCAGCATGTATTAGGCCACCCCTGGCTGGCCACCCAAATCTGACACAACTGGCTGCACGACAGCTGGGGCAAGGTGGTGTAATCACCCTTTTGCTTTAGATATAGTATTCCTATATCTAACCCTAAAATTGACACATATATTCCTATCAGTCACTCCTATGGCAGGCCTTATCAATACTGAAGGCAGAGTGCTTGGAATTATGTGAGATGGGGCTCTGGCATGAGCTGAGCCCGTTTGCAGCTTGCGGAACCAAGTCCTAAGCTTGTTCCATGATAACGCTATACCATATACTCTTAAGTGCATTATGAACCTCACGGTCAAATGCTAACTTTGGCATAGCATTATCAAAACATGTCGAGTAAGGTGTCATACGAATTGGAATACTAACCCCTCGCCAATTCTGGCGACGGGGTTAGCATTCCACCCTTCTAGAGGGACACGACATGTATGTAACTGTGAACCCCGGTTAAAGTTAACTCAAGCCTCAGCATCACAAAATGGATGCTGCCACCACAGACACAAGTCTGACCTCCTGCTGCTGGGAGTCCTTCCAGCAAGGAGGGCTCAGACAAAGGGTTTCCTGTCAGGGGCGGTGCCAGCACCATCCCAGACAGGATTTTGTGTATCTCAGGTAGGCAGGGCTGAGAGGAAGGTGACTGCAAGTGGCATCCCAGTGCTCACTGTGCATGTGCCGGCTCAAACCAGTTCCAGGGGCGCCCCTGAGCTGGGGAGAGACCGGACAAAGGAGAGGAGTGTAACCACTCCCCTCCTGGTCCCACCCATGGGCAGGACCTAGTTGCGTGCCAGCCCCTTTTCTTAGGATAAAGGTAGGAGCGGGCCCCCTTCCCAAATTGGATAATCTTGAATCTTGAACTACTTTCCACGAAAGGAACTCTTGACATTCTCTGAAGACTCTCCCTTGTGGCTAAGGAGTATCCACCCTGCACCAGCAGGCACCACCTAAGCCCTTGCGGTTTGCTGCACGTCCATCCTCCGGATCAAGACTGACCAGCTCGACGAGACCCGGATTCCCTGCCATCTCTGACCTCTACCTGCATCATCCGCCCAGCTGAGATTCGTGGGTGCGACGAGACCTGTGGGACGGCTATCTTCAAGACCTGCACGACGCTTAACCAGCACGACCGCCGAGTGATCCTCGAGTGAGTGCACTGGGGTTTGAGAAGCCCCAACCCTGAGCAGCTCCATCACCTAAGTACCGCCCCCCAGCATCCACGAGATCTGCGTGGGGCCCTTCTGCTTCTTTGCTGCTTGCCACGTTGTCCGGTCACTTGCCCGTTGGCTAGTGGCCCTTCTGATGACGTACCACGACGTTTCCACCGCTGGTCTAGGTCCTCTAGACTGGCCCTTGCTCCTTGTTCAACAAGAAGTGCCCTGGACCCTCCTGGTCCACTCCAGACGCCATTTTGACTCCACCGAGTGGGCTTGCCTTTGCCAAGGCTTGTTGCTCCAATCCCGGATCCAGCATCGCCGACAGCAGACACCATCGTGGGACAGCTCGCACCGCCATCCTGGTCGCCGACACCGCTTCCTGGTCCGTGTGACTGTAGAGTCCAGCGTCACCCACTCACCTGATCGGGGCGACTTCATCCGTTGCCATCCTGGTGCCCACACAATGAATGGCTAGGGATTGAGAACTGAGTCCCCTCTGCTTTCAGGTCGTATTTATCGCTGATCCAGCCTTGGATCACACCGAACATCTTCACTGGTCGACTGCCAGCAACATCTTCTTTCAGGCTCCATAGACTACAACGAGGATTCCCGACGTCATTTGAACCCTAGGTAACCTGAGCATTTCGGTGCTCCAGCACAGGTTCACTATCCTAGTGTCCAGATCCTTTTTCGTTTTTAGTCTACCTAGTCGGATTCGTCCGGAAACAGTAACTTTAGAATTACTAGCATCCATAGACTTTATCCCGCATCCCGCGTAAGAGTTCACACTCTGCACCCGAGTTCCCTAGGCCTCCTGCTCCTAACCTTAGGGTTCAGTAAGGTAGTCCTAGCGGTCCTGAAGCCTCTGGATCGTGTTACTTACCTGCTAGTATTTCGCATTCCACTTTTAGAGTATATGGTTTTTCGTGCCCCTCGGGCATTTGTGTTATTTGTGCAACTTGCAGTATTTTCTTAAGAGTTTTGTATTGTGCTTAGCTCCCTGACTCATAAAGAGTTCAGGGTAGACTTGTTATTAATAAATATACTTTATTTTTATAACAACTTGTGTGGTGTCCTTTCACTTGGTGTTCAAGGGGTATATGTGATGGTGAAACAGCGGGCTTAACACGCCCTCTAGAGTTTAGCCTAAAGACTGCTCTTGTCCATGCTACTAGGATAGCTGGTCTATAAGGTTGACTTACAACCAATCATCAATAAGGGTTGTTTGGAATGATACAAAGTGATCACTAGAATAGTGAGCACTATATATCAGGCCAACTTCTCACAACCATCTCACATATTTCCAAGCACTCTGCCTTCAGGATTGATAAGGCCTGCCATAGGAGTGACTTATAGGAATATATGTGTCCATTTTGGGTTAGATATAGGTACACTATATCTACAGCAAAGGGTGATTACACCACCTAGCCCCAGCTGTGTTACCAGCCAGTTGTGTCTGTTTAGATGGCCAGCCAGGGGTGGCATAATACATGCTGCAGCCCCTGGTAGGCCTTGGGTGCACTTATGCCCTGGGTACCTATGGTACACTGTACAAGGACTTATAAGAGTGACCCAATACCAATTGGTAAATGCACCTAAAGTACATGTTTGTCAATTTAGAGAGA
The DNA here is from genome assembly GCF_964263255.1 of Lissotriton vulgaris. NCBI lineage: Eukaryota > Metazoa > Chordata > Amphibia > Caudata > Salamandridae > Lissotriton > Lissotriton vulgaris. Next base: position 336,762,822 of record NC_141689.1, read on the forward strand.
GAACAGCTAGGCTGTGGGTCTGATTAGCAGGCCTACAGCCAGGGAAAGTCATAAACCAGTGAAGCAAAACGCAAAGATCTGGGGTGACCATAGGATTACAGACTCTACTCTCCTACACAGACTACCGTTCTTGAAGGAGTCTGGCATCAAGCCCAAACCAATACAGCCTCCAGTCACCCTCCACCTTCAGGCTGTGGTCGGTACCCAACAAAGGCCACTGATCTCCAGAATTTTCCGAGCTACTCACAGGACTGAACCTTATACAACAGGTGTCCTCGGCCACTCCCATCAAGGGGCACACCCTTGATCAGGTCTGGACAGCCAACATCACTATGTCCCCTGTATGAGTCTCACCGTGCACATGGTTAGATCACCATTAACAATACCTTTTTGACCAAAACCCTTATTTCCGAAGGGGGCACTCGCAGAAATTGGAATAAGATTGAGAAACTCTTATTTTTTGACTCACTTGCTAACTCTGTCCCTCCGTTTAATTCCTCCATTAACTTGGCTGATGTACCGTTAACTACTTGGTTACTGGCTGCTAGCGATAAGTTTGCGCCTCCCAGGAAGATCCATGCCGCTCGTCGTCATGACGCTCAGAAATGGTTTTCGGGACCCTCTCTGGGCTGGATCAGCTCCTTTTGGAAAATTGCTCCCAGGCAGTCTCTACTGCCCAGTTTACTGCCCCCAGAATCAGAATTTCTTGCGGAGTCCCACAGGGCTCCTCACTTCCCCCCTGTTGTTCAATCTTTAACTCCTCCCTCTTGTCCGAGCCCTGAAAGAGCATCAAGTCTGTACAAATAACTACGCTGATGATTTTCAATTTATTTTTTCCATCAGCAATTCTCCTGAATTGGTCCATGCCTTTCAGTCTAACATGCTGTTCATTAGACAATGGATGAACAGCAACAATGTAAAACTTAACCCAGATAAGACGGAGTTGGTTTTAACAGGTGGCATCTCTAGAAATTCCTGGGGCCCTCACTCCTGGCCCAGGGAGATGGGCCACTCCCCCTCTCCATCCAGCTTGGCCAAGAACCTTGGGGTAATAATCCGTCAGGACCTCACCATGAAGTCTCAGATTGGGTCTGTGATCTCCACCTGTTTTTTTCAACTCAGGAAAATAAAAAAGTTCTGCAGATTACTTACCCATGAAGATCTGATTCAGGTGATCATCGCAATGGTTATGTCCCATGTCGACTTTGCAAATTCGCTATACTTTGGCATCCCCCTTTACCTATCCAAACGTCTGCAGATGGTACAAAACCAGGCTGCACGTCTGATACTTCTTCAACCTAGGCACTACCATGTCACTCCTCTTCTAAGGAAACTTCATTGGCTCCCAGTTGTTCAGCGCTGTGCCTTCAAGGTAGGTTGTCTCATCTTTAAATCACTCAATGGTAGAAGCCCTAAATTTGTGAACTACTTGATTAACAAGCACACCCCTACACGCAACCTCCGCTCAGCCCATAAGCAACATCTGTCCATCTCCCCCTTTTAAATTGAAGCGCACTGGTGGCACCAGGATCGCTATTTTGGCCTCCACGTTTTGGAACCCCTCCCCACTGAAATTCACTTCTGCACCAATCTCCTTGGTTTTAGGAGCCTCCTCAAAACTTGGCTATTCCGACAGGCTTTTGAATAATTTTCCAGGACTTCGGTATCAATCAAAGTAGCACCATGAAACCACCTCAGGATACGCGCGCTTTACGAATTCATTTTAACATAACATCTGAAAAAAGGAGCCAACCAAGGAGCTGACCCCTCTGTCATCGAGCCCTAAGCCCACCAACAAGACTCAACTCCCCTCAAAGACGAAAGCCCAGTCGTCGCAGAAGCCAATGTCATCTCCAAGGCCATTGTCAACTACGAGAACCCTTCAATGGCTAGCTCCGAAGGCTCTGAGCAGCAGATCCTCCAAAGGCTGCAAGAAGAGCTTAATGCGAGGCAGAAGCGTCTCTTTATTCAACCCATTGCTGCAAAGATTTTGGGGAAACCACCCCTGCCAAATCCCTTAGAAACTTTGCCTCCAAATAGGAGACTGTCATTTTAGGAGAAATTTGTATTGGCGGCCCCCAGTCTACCATGCCTTCTCCTTGTGCTCCACTCCTACCTCCTCCACCACGGCTGCCTCCATCACAATCCCATGCACCAACTCAACTGCCTTCTCCAGTCACCAGCTTATTCACCACACTCCTCTTATCCCCGAACATCTCTTCGGCACTGTCAACCTATATCAGACACTTTTTGAGCCAGGACCCACAGACGAGTATGATGTTGAACCTCCCAGGCAACCCAGACATTGACCATTACCACATCAGGGCATCTTCCTCAGACAATACTATAGCGTGTCTCCATTGTGCAAGTGCCTGACAGACTGGATGAGCCACTCCTTTGGACGGAAGGATCAACGTGAGAACGTTACACAGGCACACCAAACCGCAGCTGTTGCTATTACGGCTCCCAACTCTTGGTGCGCAGCTCTTAGTACCACGGCCCAACTCCAAAGCGGTTGCCGGGATTTCCAATGTTCAGGGGCGTTCGTTTGCCAGCAAGCGGCAAGGCTGTGGATGCAGGTGGTGCAGTGATGTGGGGTAGGCCACCCAGTTGCTATTTAGTCGGGAGCGGGAGCCTGGGCATTCACGTTATACCTCACTGCTAGCTGGTCCGGCCACAACCACCCCATTGCATCAGCCCACAGTGCACTTAGTGTTCCCATAGTGTCTCCATCAGCAGAGTGCCTGAAAGACCCTGAGTACCTCATCCTTAGGTGGACAAGAGGAACAAGTCTAAGCCCAGGAGGAGATCCAGAAGAACAGCAAAATGTACAGAGAGCGGGTAAGGCAAGTCCCGTGGCCTTCCTCCACTGAGGTGGAAGTGACCAGCTTTAGGCCGGTGCAGCTTGCTTCTTTGGTGGGACCACTCCACCCCACCCTTTTTCGTGTGCAAAAATCATCCAGCAGTATATAAATCTCCACTATTGTCCACCACCTTGCAGAGAGGCACAACAGTGGCTTGTTTGCTGCACGACCATCCATTGCTGGTTACATTTGACTATTAGCAGGTGCATAGGATAATTTAGGAAAACACCAGGGATCAGACACTTCCCTTCCCCGCGGAATCTTAAACCTCCAACTGCTTGCTAGTGCCCCCTCCAGATTGTAAGGGCATGGCGGTGCACTGAAATGGCTCCTCCCCTCTGGGCGCACTCATTACAAGCTGCAACAGATTGACGTGTCTGTTTTAAAAGTCAGAGCCTGGTTGCACCCATAGGCAAAAGGAGCATGAGGTCGGGACGTGTTAGAAAACAACAAACTATGCAAAAAGCCAGGAAGCAAAAAAAAACAAAAAAAGTGACAGAAATCAACAGGTACAGGCAGCAGCTAATATGTCAAAAGTCATCACAGCAAAAGAGTTATTTTTGTGAGTGCACACCTTCCCTTCTCTGTTTAATCAAATCTTGTCTTTCTTTATTTGTCCTGGCGTGCATAACAGCTCCGTGTCCGTCCCATAGTCACGGCTTATTTCAATAAAGATATTTCCAAAGGGGGCAACGTTCATGCCCCTGCTGCTGCACAGCCTTTACCATGGGGAGACTTATCCCAGCATAAATCGTTTTTTCAATATTTTCAATAATCCATATTCATCCTTAGTAAACCAGTGTAGTATTCCAGGTCATCTTAGATTATGAATTCACTCCGGACACAGCCAGATGGTGCTAGAATGTTTATTCTGCATTTTCAAGCATCATATGTCGCCAAACGTGCTTACACAATGATATGTGCTTTAACATTCCTTTGAGTCAACACAGTGAAAGCCCAATGCATTTCGAACTCTTCTAAATTCTTCCTCAGGGTAACTGTAATTAATCAAAAAAACTCCATGAACAATCTGAGCAAGGCGCTAGTTATAATGTTAAGAACTAAACCTCTTCATGAAAACGAGTTAACCATAACCTAACCCACCCTCTCTTACCCGAAGTCCATGTGTGGTTAATGAAATAATATGCAATCCACCCCTACAACTAGTACTCTGAAAACTTAAAAACCACACCTTATCGCACTGTGCATGCTGTTTGCTCGCCCACTGGTCGCTTAAAAGAAAACACGTCATATCTTTCAAATGCTCTCCCCTACTCCCCATGTTGTTTAAACATTTTGCAAAATACGTTGGAATGCCCTTTACCTTGTTGTCACACTCAGTAGCTTCAGATATACATGTCCTCTTGCGTGCGTAGAAAAAGTATTTCGACCCACCGCCCCTTAAGTTTTTCTTTAAATCCGGCGCGCACATGTGTGCTATATAATCCTTTATTGGCTACAAACCCTGTGACCTCTTGTGTGTGTAGTGTTCGGTGAAAAAAAACTAACACTCCCATAACCCACTTCAGCCTTAACAGAACCCAGTAAACTAAACTGAAAATAATTCCATCCCCGAGTCACCAGTACTATAAATAGATAAATCTCAAACACAAAATGTTACAAATGCTCACGGCTTTCGTGAATGTGCAAGGTGTATAAAAAACATGTACACAAAAGTATAAACGGATAAAAGAATAACATGAAAAGATGCATTTCCTCTTAGTACATCTCCCACAAGTGAATCTCTTCTGCAGTCAAGCCATATGTACAATCCGAGGTTGTTCACTTTCTCAACGGTCTGCTCAAGTTCAAGATTGTGGTGCTGTCTCTCGGGTGATACCTCCAAAAGCTGAATTCAAACCCTTTAATGGAAACGCGTGGGGTGCAACTTACGTTCGAGACGGTGATTGCAAAGCAAAAGAGTTATTTTTGTGAGTGCACACCTTCCCTTCTCTGTTTAATCAAATCTTGTCTTTCTTTATTTGTCCTGGCGTGCATAACAGCTCCGTGTCCGTCCCATAGTCACGGCTTATTTCAATAAAGATACTTCCAAAGGGGGCAACGTTCATGCCCCTGGGGCTGCACAGCCTTTACCATGAGAAAACTTATCCCAGCATAAATCGTTTTTTCAATATTTTCAAAGTCATCACATGCCAGGTCAGACCCTTGGTAACACCTCTTAAGCCTATTTTGGGAAGCCAGGCAGCATAGGTAAATTCACATTTTTAAAGGATCCAGTTGTTGCAATTTACTCTGAAACAAAGTATAAAGCGCCTACCAAATCCTGTCATACCTCAAAAATCAGACTCAATTACCACTCCCTCAGATTAGTATCAAAATCTTACTATAAGGGAGACTTACACCTCTAATAGCCGTAACTAAGCCACAGAGCCCAAAAAGAGGTCTGTTCCACCCTCTACTGACTGTAAGTCCACAAAACTGTGCTGTCAGGCTCTGTTACACTGTTCGAACTGCCAGCATCAACACCAATGATGGATCAAAAATGTAATCCAGAATTCTCCTTTTCCTGTGGAAGCTTCAATTGTGACAGTATCGGCATCTTAGCTAATAATTAATTACGTATTTGTATAGCGCACGACTACCCTGAGGCATCTCGGCGCTTGTACGAATACCGCTAAGGAACCCTTCCAGGCTTTTCCCTGTGAAGTGCCCACTCCTGGGCACCCCCAAGGTGAGGCCAGGCACCTAGCGTCGTTGGGGCCATTGTGGAGATTAAGCAAGCTATTGTAGGTAGGACTCCTGATTAGAATAGGCGCAGAGGCGAGAATTATCAGGTCTGAGGAAATTGAGCACAAGACCTGCCAAGGTGGGAATTGAACCCTGGTCCCATGCCAAACTTCTGCATCAGGGTCTATGGAGAACACCTGATACTATTCAACTTCAATCTTGAAGAATGCTGAACTTATACTGTGAGAAGTTGGCCTGATATATGATGCTCACTAGTTCTAGTGATCACCTTGTATCAGTCCAAACAACCCTTATGGTGATTGGTTGTAAGTCAACCTTATAGACCAGCTATCCTAATGGTAGCATGGACAAAGCAGTCTTAGGCTAAACTATTTTGGCATGTGAAGCCAGCTGTTTTACCACATATAACCCCTTGAATACCAGTTGAAAGGACACCACACAGGTTGTTATGAAAATAAACAATATATTTATTACTAACAAACACCTCTGAGCTCTTTATGAGATCAGAGGGCTAAGCACAGAACAAGACTCTTAGGAAAAATACAATAAGTCGCACAAATTACAATGGTGCCCCAGGGGCACCGCGAACCATATACTAAGTAAATGGTATAAGTAGAATGATAGAAGAAATGAAGATGCCCAGAGGCTGTAGAATCGCTGGGGCTACTCTACCCTAACCTTAGGTAAGGAGCAGGAGGCCCAAGGGACGCGTGTGCAGTGTTAGAACACACACGTGGGTTCCAATGCAAAGTCAATGGGCATGAACAAATTACGAAATAGGTAAGTAAAGACAGTTCCGACTGGTTGAGACTGAAACTACAGGATACCTGGACACTAGGAGAGTGAATCTACCTATGAGCACCGAAATGCTCTCGTTACCTCACCCACGGGCTGCGGGTGCATAGGTGTGAAAGTGTGTCGGGTTTCCGCGTCTAAGTCAATGGAGCCTTTGAGAAAGATGCTGCAGGTGACCAGGAGGAAGATGTCCGGAGTGATCCATGGGTGGATCGAGGAAGATGGAGACCTGAAAGCAGAGGGGACAATGTTCACAGTCACTAGCCAGTGACCGGAGTGGAACCAGGAAGGAACCAGATGATGTTGTCTCGATCAGGTGAAGAGTGGACGCTTGACTCTGCAGCCACGTGGACTAGGAAGTGTCTTCGACGATCAGGATAGAGGCACGAGCTGTCCCACGCAGGCTCTCGTTGTCGGCGGTGTCTGATCCGGAATCGGAGTCAACAGGCCTTGGCAAAGGCAACCCACGAGGTAAGTAAAGATGGTGTCTGGTGCGGACCAGGAGGGTCTGGGGTGCTTCTCCTTTGCAGGGAAGCAAGGGCCAGTCTCGAGCAACCAGACCAGCGTTGTAGATTTCAAGGATCGTCGTCTAGGAGGCCACTAGCCAGCCAGCAAGTGACCAGACAACGCGTCGAGCAGCAATCAAGCAAAAGGGCCCCACGCATATCTTGTGGATGCTGGAGGGCTGGTCTTTGGTGCAGGAGCTGCTCGGGGCTGGGGCTTCTCAATCCCCAAAGCACTTTCTTGAGGATGTCTCAGAAGTCGTGCTGGAAGTGAAGTGCAGTTTCTCCAAGATGGCCGGTCCTACGTGTCTCGTCGCACCCGCGGATCTCAGCTGTGCTGCAGATGGGGGTTGAGGTCGGAGAGGTCTGGAAGTCCGGGTCTCGTCGGGCTCTGAAGTCTGGTTCCACCAGGAATGACGACAAAGTGAACTGCTAGGACGCTTGATGGTGCCTGCTTGTGCAGGGTGGTCACTCCTTGGCCACAAGGGAGATTTCATGAGTCTTCTGTGGAGCAAAACGTCGAAGTCCAGAGTTTCTTGTTGTAAAGTTGTTCAGGATTAATCTAATTTGGAATGGGACCAGCTCCTACCTTTATTCTGCTAAAGGGGGCTGTACTGTGACTAGGTCCCTCCCATGGGTGGGATCAGGAAGGGGGGTGGTTACACCCCATATCCTTTGTCCGGTTTCGTGCCAGAGCTGGGGCTGGCGGGCCCCAGCAACTGGTTTGAACCTGGGTATGCACAGGGTCACCTTGTGTGCCCCAGGCATGTCTCATTCCTTTCAGCCCTGCCTATCTGGATACACAAAGTCCTATCTGGGGTGGTGCTAGCACCTCCCCAGGCAGGAAATCCTTTGTCCAGGCCTCCGTTGCTGGAAGGACTCCCAGCAGCAGGAGGTCAGACTTGTGTCTGTGGCAGCAGCATCCATTTTGTGATGCTGAGGCTCAGGTTAACCTTAACCGGGCTTCTAGTTACTTACATGTCATGTCCTTCTAGAAGGGTGGAATGCTACCCCTGTCGTCAGAACTGGTGAGGGAGTAGTATTCCAATTCGTATGACACCTTACTCGACATCTTTTGATAATTCTATGCCAAAGTTAGCAATAACCGCGAGGATTATAATGCACTTAAGAGTATATGGTATAGCGTTATCATGGAACAGCTATAAGGACATGGTTCCGAAAGCTGCAGACAGGTTCAGCTCATGCTAGAGCACCATCTCACATAATTCTAAGCACTCTGCCTTCAGGATTGATAAGGTCTGCCATAGGAGTAACTTATAGGAGTATATGTGTCTATTTTAAGGTTATATATAGGTAACTATATCTAAAGCAAAGGGTGATTACAGCACCTTGCCCCAGCTGTGTTACCAGCTAGTTGTGTCTGTTCAGATGGCCAGCCAGGCGTGGCACAATACATGCTGCAGCCCCTGGTAGGCCTTGGGTACACTTATGCCTTGGGTACCTATGGTACACTGTACAAGGACTTACAAGAGTGACCCAATACCAATTGGTAAATGCACCTAAAGTACATGTATATCTGTTGCTGTTTGTATAAGCTTTATTCGAGACAATTCTCATAAAAGCACATAAAATCAAAACAGTTGCACAAAAATACATAGTTACAGAATAAAAATTCATTAAACATAGAGTACAGCTCATACTACATTTACCCATAAGGACTATTTATACCAATAATGTTACATAAAACATTGTTAAAAGGAATACCTGATTACCTGCCACCCCCCAAGCACCGTCGTCTAATAGCCCAAGCCCAACCCAGGTATTTGGCTACCCCTATGACTATCGAATCCTGGTTTGTTGTACGTAGGATTCTTAAGGCCACTACACTGTCTCGTGTCCCCAGGTTTTTACATACCGGCGAGAGCCATTTTCTCCTCGGATTTGCGTAAGCTTGGCATACGAAGAGAAAATGACCTATGCTCTCCTCGGCATTTTCGCATGCTGGACATAAGTTGTTGGTGGGTCTGTGCCAGCCAGATGTCAGTTTCTTAAGGGGGATAGAACCTGACCTTAACTGAAAGACAAGTTTCCTGTCCATAGGTACTGTGATGTTATCCCAGTAATTTTCTAGGACAGGGAGGATTTTTGTCTCCAGGAAGCGACCAGACATAGAGTCAGCCCTGGTGTCTTTCAGCATCTTACCACCCACCCAATCCCAATATTGTTCTTTGAGGGCTTCTTTACTAGGGAAGATTTCTCCCTCGGGGTTGTTCCAAAGGTTTGAAAACCCTAGGTTTACAAGCATGGTCTTCAGGTGTTTTAACCATTTTATCTTATGGAAGATATCTTCCTTGATTATCCATAGAAAGCCCTCTGCATATTGTCTTATTTCTGGAGTCGTCCAGAGGCGTCTCCAGTAAAGGACTGGGCGCAATCGAGCTCTGTCTACAATCGTACGTCTACCTAGCTCCAAAAACAATGGGATTAGGGGGGTGCTCTGTGGGAGTCCTGTGATCCCTCGCATGAACTTGTTCTCGGAAGTCTGAAGAGCCACCAGACTATCCCAAGCCCATAGCTCCGCACCATATAGAGTGGCACCCAAAACCTTCGCATCATACACTGTTATTGCGGGTTTTATAGGTTTTGTTTTAGATTTACGGTGTTCCCCCCTTAGAGCACCTGAAAGCTGCTGGTGCTTTAAGACTACTTTATCCACATGATGCGTCCAGCCAATGCCCTCTGCGATCTGTACTCCCAAATACGTAAATTCAGTAACAATGTCTAGCCTACTGTTATTTAAGGTTATCTTGGGATAACTCCTGCGTCCTGTGGAAAAGGCCATTAGTTTTGTTTTTCCAACATTTACCTCTAGCCCATGCTCCATGCAAAAAGCATCGAAAATGCTTAATGCACGTTGCAGCCCCATGGGGGTCTTAGACAGGATAAGAGTGTCGTCGGCGAACATCAGGATCGGAACCCTGGTGTCCGCTAACGATGGGGCATCTACACTAGCCTTCAACATTCTCTCGACGATCCCGTTAATAAATAACGAGAAAAGTAGAGGGGCCATGGAACAGCCTTGTCGAACACCCCTTTCCACAGGGAAATCCGCTGTTGTCTCCCCACTTCCACCCCACTGGACTCTAGCGAAGTTGGATTCGTGCAGTCACATGATTAATGTTAGCAGATCTGCAGGAATCCCCAGCTTTTGGAGAACCGACCATAGCTTGTACCGGGGGACTAGGTCGAACGCCGCCCGCAGGTCGACAAACGCGACATACAGGCAGCCCCTTCCCAGTACAACGGTCTTCCACCGCAATATGGTGAAGCGGAAGACCTGATCAATGGTACTGGTTGCTCGCCTAAATCCCGCTTGGTATGGGGAGAGGGCGTTGTTGTCTTCTACCCAGTCCATTAGCTGGTTTGTTACCATTCTCCCAACTACTTTCTGTATGGTGGCTATTAAACTTATAGGCCTATAATTAGCAGGCAATGAACGATCACCCTTCTTGTGGATGGGGATAATGGTTGCACCCTTCCAAATATCTGGGACCACTGCCCCCTTCGCTAGGGCATTTGCTACAAGGAGGGTATATCTCGCCCATCTAGTTACGTCGTGTTTGAAAATATCAGGGGGAATACCATCTGGACCTGGCGCCCTCCCACATTTCGCGGAACAAATGGCAATTTCCGCTTCTCTAAGGGAGAATAGATCTTTGGTTGCATAAACCGGTGTTATATTGTCAGCTGCCACGGGATGGTTACTTTCCGCATACTGTGGTCCAAAATAATCGACCCAAGCTTCCTGTGGTACATTATTATCAGGCTTCGCAGGACCCGCTCCACTACCCCACTTGATAATTTTCCAGAATAACATTGAGTCTTTGTTATCAGAGGCCTCTTTTAATTTGGCCCAGTGGTCTTCGTCCCATTTCTTTTTGGCACGATAGATGGCTAATTTGTACAGTTTCCTATTCTTTATCACTGCAGCGCGGTCCCTATTCCTTATGGCTTGTCCCAGGTCTAGTCGTGCTGTTCTACAGTGATTATCAAACCACCTGCCCACTTCCTTAGCTTTCTTCCCTTTCCTTTTTTTAATAAAAAAACATGGTCTTAGAAGGGAGAATAACTTATTGTGGATTTCAGTGATGCCACTGTCCCCTGGAACCACTGGAACTGCTGCTTCAATCGCGGAAATTGCACTATCAACCTCGTTATTGATGTAAATCATAGTAGCCTCGTTTGCCAGTACCTTGGGCCATTTTAACCTGCGCTCATCGTTACTCATAACAGGGGTTTCGTCGTGTGTCTCAATAGGGTTTCCTGAACCAGTATTCCACCACCTATGGGTCACACATAGGGGGTTGTGGTCACTTTCAACCCGGGGCCTAACAGCCATATCAACAACCCCGTTCCACAGCTGGAGGCTACACAATATGTAGTCAATTCGGCTCCTATTGATACCATTGTCAAAAGTGTAGCTGCCCTCCTTATCCCCAGGTGTCCTCCCATTCAGTGCTCTTAAACCATGTTCCATACAAATTCCATTTAGTAATAAGATCTCTTTTGTCCATCGCTTCACAGGTTTTAAGCATAGAGATGGTACTCCCCAGAGATTGTCCTCTTCACTCTCCAGGAGGTCATTTGTACAGTCCAAAGGTTCAAAAGTCCTGTTTAGGTCCCCAGAAATTATCATTACACTTTCCTGGGAATTGGCCTCTATAGCAGTAGACAACAGCTCAATAGTGGGTAAATTGGTTACATTGTTACCTCTCACATAAACATTGTATAAATCTATTGGTTGGCCCTTAGCTACGGAGATTCTTAATGCTTGCAGATCAATATTTCCCAGGTCCAGCATTTTGATGTTGATGTGCAGATCCTGTCTAACCAAACAGTTAGGCCTCCCTTGGGCCGCCCTCTTCCCCCTTTTGAAGCTGGTATACAATAATTCAGGTAACCTAGGCAAAAGAGGGGATCACAAGCCCAGGTTTCTTGGAAACAACAAATGTCAAAACCACTTATAAAATTCACCCAGGATTGGGAATCCAACTTGCTAGCCAACCCGGCGACATTCCAAGATAAAAGTGTACCAATGTCGGCATTTGTCCCGTCCCGAACATTAGTAAATGGGAATACTTGGGCTGACATTGGGCTTTCCATAGGACTAGTCAGCCTTTCTAAGTCATCTATTGGATCGACAGTTAAGTCATCTGTTGCTGGGTATGTTATCATGACATTTGTGTTTGGGGTTCCCAGTCTTAAACCACCTTCTTCAGCCAAACGCCCCGTCTCAATATTGTTGACCAATAGATTTATAACAATGGTATTACCACAAACATCACATGGCCCTTTTGGCTCGTTTATAATCCCACCTGTGCTATCTATACTAGTATGTCAATATCCCCATCCCGGGTCCTGCCATCCTACATGGGGGTTGTAATATGTATGTAAGGTATGATTATGACCAACAGGGGGAGGTGGTAAAGGATTGACTGGCCATGATACAGTGGGGGGGATTAAGGGTTCATAGAGTAGACTTGTTGTTACACTTGTGGGTCGGGGGTAAAAAAAGGTAAGGTCCACAATACCAATACCACCCTTATTTGTTCCCCATCCCTGCCTTGTTATCCATCCCACCACCCTTGGGTCTTGGAAATTAACCACAATACAATCCCCCCCCAAGGTTTTTGGTGTGTATCCCATCCAATCTATTCTCCTTGCCCCTATTATTAGCCCGTCGATATCACCAGGCAGAGGACGGTTTTCCTTTAACCAGTGCATGGTCTTATTTTTAAGCATCTGGAAATGTTCTCTCTGTCCTGGGGGTAGAGGTGGTACATTGATAAGAACTGCCACGTAGGGGAAGGAGTCTGGGGTGAGATTAATTGGGGGTTTTCTATGGGGTGGCTTTACCAAGGGCGGTGGGATAGATTTGGGAACTTGGGGGACATGTTGGGGGGCAGGCTTCTGCGCCTGTAGTTTATTATTTGTTTGGGACGATACTAAAGTTTTACCTGCCGACGGGCATACGTTAGCCCTATTTCCTCCCCCCGGGATGTTTGGAGCTATCTGTGTGTTATTAGTTACATTTACAGATGTTGGTACTTTACCCACTTGATGACACGATGTAGCCTCAGCATTCACAGCGGCCGGTGGATTTTGTGTCTGGGGTATTGTGGGCTGTGTAAGATGTGTTATAGTCGACTGAGATGGTTCTAAACCAGCGGTCGCTCTCTCAGCTCTATCTAAGGTTTTTACAGTAGCTTTGGCTGTGGGTTTGCTTTGTTTGGGAGGTAAAGGAGAGCTATTTCGGGGGTTTCTTCCCTTGTCCTGGACAAGAGGGTTGTTAACGACCTGAGGGTTTGTGTTCGCTTCCACCCTATTTGCTTTAATCAGGGATTTTGTAGAATAGAAATTGTCTAATGTTATCTGCTCGAAATGGTTTAACCTATCTGCAAGCTTGGCAATTCTATCCTCAATAGGGGTAAGTAGTAGTCTAAACAATTTTTCCAATTCTGGGAGCACATTTGCAAGTGATTGAGCATTTTCTTTACTTGATACATTGGAAACAGTACAAGAATTGTCCACTATGTCTTGGCTATCCAGGGATACAAGAATAGTTGGTGTTACACTTTCTGTACTTTGAACTTGTTCGTTAACAACCTTTCCAATGTTCACGAGTTTATGTAGCTTCCTGAGTTTTTGTGGGGGTTTGACCACCTTTTTGCATTTTTTTACGGAAGCTGGTCGTTTCCTTTTGGACCCGATTTTAGGATGGGCCAATGTAACCTGGAGACCAGAGTCAGGGTGCAGTATTGGTTGGGATTTACTACCACATGGATTATTTGAATCTGTCACGACACACTTATTTATTTTATCAGCCTGAGCCTCAAAATGTTCGTATGTAACTGGGAGGTTCACAGATGATAAGGGGGTTACCAAGGTGGGGTAAGCTGGATTTGGAAACTTGTCCGTGGAATTCTTGAGTATTTCAATTGATAATCTACGCTCTGCGCGCTTCTCTGCCAAGGTTAGCTCTTTGTCTATTGTCAATGAGCGGTTAAAAAAGAATTTGTCTAAGGGTCCGATTGCCAGTGGACCAGACTCTGCAGGAGGAGTTATCAAGTGGCTGTTTACAGAGCTTGTATTTGTAGACATTGCCATATTGATCTCAAAACAAAGCAGGAGTGTCAATGTCACTTACTGGGATAGATGATGTATGACGCTGGTAAGAGGGGTGGCCCGGCCCGGCCTCCTTCGGCCCCGGACGGCCACAGACGGTCCCGCCCTTGTCCCGGGCTTCTCCCGGCGCCCTCCCGCGCGCTCCCGCGACGCGGGTGTCTCGGTCCGTTTTATTCCCTATCAGTGTCAGTAGTTGGTTGGTGGACAGGGGGGTGTGGCCAGCGGGGAGAGCAGCCCAGGTGTGAGCAATGGGCGCGCAGGGGCTCCTGGATACTGGAGTCCCTGCCTGTGCTCGCAGCCCCGCCGGCTCCTCTGCCTGCCCGCTCCTCAGCCGTGTATTCACTACAACCAGCAGCCCCAGATAGCCAGGCGCTGCGGGACCCGCGAAGCGGGTCCGGCGAGGTGATGTGTCAGGCGTCAAGCGTCCCTGGAGAAAGCACTAGGATCCCACAAAGAGGCACACCCACGGTCAGCAGCACGAGCGACTGCAGAAACGGTTTGCAGGGATTCCACAGGTCGATGGTCTCAGCCCGATTTTCAGCTCCTAGGCGGGGGGCGTGGCCAGCGGGGAGAGCAGCCCAGGTGTGAGCAATGGGCGCGCAGGGGCTCCTGGATACTGGAGTCCCTGCCTGTGCTCGCAGCCCCGCCGGCTCCTCTGCCTGCCCGCTCCTCAGCCGTGTATTCACTACAACCAGCAGCCCCAGATAGCCAGGCGCTGCGGGACCCGCGAAGCGGGTCCGGCGAGGTGAAGTGTCAGGCGTCAAGCGTCCCTGGAGAAAGCACTAGGATCCCACGAAGAGGCACACCCACGGTCAGCAGCACGAGCGACTGCAGAAACGGTTTGCAGGGATTCCACAGGTCGATGGTCTCAGCCCGATTTTCAGCTCCTAGGCGGGGGGCGTGGCCAGCGGGGAGAGCAGCCCAGGTGTGCGCAATGGGCGCGGAGGGGCTCCTGGATACTGGAGTCCCTGCCTGTGCTCGCAGCCCCGCCGGCTCCTCTGCCTGCCCGCTCCTCAGCCGTGTATTCACTACAACCAGCAGCCCCAGATAGCCAGGCGCTGCGGGACCCGCGAAGCGGATCCGGCGAGGTGAAGTGTCAGGCGTCAAGCGTCCCTGGAGAAAGCACTAGGATCCCACGAAGAGGCACACCCACGGTCAGCAGCACGAGCGACTGCAGAAACGGTATGCAGGGATTCCACAGGTCGATGGTCTCAGCCCGATTTTCAGCTCCTAGGCGGGGGGCGTGGCCAGCGGGGAGAGCAGCCCAGGTGTGAGCAATGGGCGCGCAGGGGCTCCTGGATACTGGAGTCCCTGCCTGTGCTCGCAGCCCCGCCGGCTCCTCTGCCTGCCCGCTCCTCAGCCGTGTATTCACTACAACCAGCAGCCCCAGATAGCCAGGCGCTGCGGGACCCGCGAAGCGGGTCCGGCGAGGTGAAGTGTCAGGCGTCAAGCGTCCCTGGAGAAAGCACTAGGATCCCACGAAGAGGCACACCCACGGTCAGCAGCACGAGCGACTGCAGAAACGGTTTGCAGGGATTCCACAGGTCGATGGTCTCAGCCCGATTTTCAGCTCCTAGGCGGGGGGCGTGGCCAGCGGGGAGAGCAGCCCAGGTGTGAGCAATGGGCACGCAGGGGCTCCTGGATACTGGAGTCCCTGCCTGTGCTCGCAGCCCCGCCGGCTCCTCTGCCTGCCCGCTCCTCAGCCGTGTATTCACTACAACCAGCAGCCCCAGATAGCCAGGCGCTGCGGGACCCGCGAAGCGGGTCCGGCGAGGTGAAGTGTCAGGCGTCAAGCGTCCCTGGAGAAAGCACTAGGATCCCACGAAGAGGCACACCCACGGTCAGCAGCACGAGCGACTGCAGAAACGGTTTGCAGGGATTCCACAGGTCGATGGTCTCAGCCCGATTTTCAGCTCCTAGGCGGGGGGCGTGGCCAGCGGGGAGAGCAGCCCAGGTGTGAGCAATGGGCGCGCAGGGGCTCCTGGATACTGGAGTCCCTGCCTGTGCTCGCAGCCCCGCCGGCTCCTCTGCCTGCCCGCTCCTCAGCCGTGTATTCACTACAACCAGCAGCCCCAGATAGCCAGGCGCTGCGGGACCCGCGAAGCGGGTCCGGCGAGGTGAAGTGTCAGGCGTCAAGCGTCCCTGGAGAAAGCACTAGGATCCCACGAAGAGGCACACCCACGGTCAGCAGCACGAGCGACTGCAGAAACGGTTTGCAGGGATTCCACAGGTCGATGGTCTCAGCCCGATTTTCAGCTCCTAGGCGGGGGGCGTGGCCAGCGGGGAGAGCAGCCCAGGTGTGAGCAATGGGCGCGCAGGGGCTCCTGGATACTGGAGTCCCTGCCTGTGCTCGCAGCCCCGCCGGCTCCTCTGCCTGCCCGCTCCTCAGCCGTGTATTCACTACAACCAGCAGCCCCAGATAGCCAGGCGCTGCGGGACCCGCGAAGCGGGTCCGGCGAGGTGAAGTGTCAGGCGTCAAGCGTCCCTGGAGAAAGCACTAGGATCCCACGAAGAGGCACACCCACGGTCAGCAGCACGAGCGACTGCAGAAACGGTTTGCAGGGATTCCACAGGTCGATGGTCTCAGCCCGATTTTCAGCTCCTAGGCGGGGGGCGTGGCCAGCGGGGAGAGCAGCCCAGGTGTGAGCAATGGGCGCGCAGGGGCTCCTGGATACTGGAGTCCCTGCCTGTGCTCGCAGCCCCGCCGGCTCCTCTGCCTGCCCGCTCCTCAGCCGTGTATTCACTACAACCAGCAGCCCCAGATAGCCAGGCGCTGCGGGACCCGCGAAGCGGGTCCGGCGAGGTGAAGTGTCAGGCGTCAAGCGTCCCTGGAGAAAGCACTAGGATCCCACGAAGAGGCACACCCACGGTCAGCAGCACGAGCGACTGCAGAAACGGTTTGCAGGGATTCCACAGGTCGATGGTCTCAGCCCGATTTTCAGCTCCTAGGCGGGGGGCGTGGCCAGCGGGGAGAGCAGCCCAGGTGTGAGCAATGGGCGCGCAGGGGCTCCTGGATACTGGAGTCCCTGCCTGTGCTCGCAGCCCCGCCGGCTCCTCTGCCTGCCCGCTCCTCAGCCGTGTATTCACTACAACCAGCAGCCCCAGATAGCCAGGCGCTGCGGGACCCGCGAAGCGGGTCCGGCGAGGTGAAGTGTCAGGCGTCAAGCGTCCCTGGAGAAAGCACTAGGATCCCACGAAGAGGCACACCCACGGTCAGCAGCACGAGCGACTGCAGAAACGGTTTGCAGGGATTCCACAGGTCGATGGTCTCAGCCCAATTTTCAGCTCCTAGGCGGGGGGCGTGGCCAGCGGGGAGAGCAGCCCAGGTGTGAGCAATGGGCGCGCAGGGGCTCCTGGATACTGGAGTCCCTGCCTGTGCTCGCAGCCCCGCCGGCTCCTCTGCCTGCCCGCTCCTCAGCCGTGTATTCACTACAACCAGCAGCCCCAGATAGCCAGGCGCTGCGGGACCCGCGAAGCGGGTCCAGCGAGGTGAAGTGTCAGGCGTCAAGCGTCCCTGGAGAAAGCACTAGGATCCCACGAAGAGGCACACCCACGGTCAGCAGCACGAGCGACTGCAGAAACGGTTTGCAGGGATTCCCACATGTATATCAATTTAGAGAGAGAACAGCTAGGCTGTGGGTCTGATTAGCAGGCCCACAGCCAGGGAAAGTCGTAAACCAGTGAAGCAAAAAGCAAAAATCTGGGGTGACCATAGGATTGCAGACCCTACTTTCCTACGTAACACCCCCCCACCCCCCCAACTTAGAGACATTAAACAAACCTTGACCAGGTGAGTCTTCCTGTTCTAAGTGGAAATACCTGGAGAGCCCATCTGCATTGCCATGGTCAGTACCAGGTCTGTGTTCCACTGTAAAGTCCATCCCCTGTAGGGAAATGTACCACCTAAGTAGTTTGGGGTTTTCTCCCTTCATTTGATTTAGCCACAAGAGGGGCTTATGGTCTGTCTGAATCTTGAAGTGGGTTCCAAACAAGTATGGCCTCAACTTCTTCAGGGCCCAAACCACAGCAAAGGCCTCCCTCACAATAGCTGGCTAACGTTTCTCTCTAGGGGTCAGCCTTCTACTTATAAAAGCAATGGGCTAGTCATGACCATCAATATTCAGCTGAGATAGAACAGCTCCCACACCCACTCAGAAGCATCTGTTTGGACAATGAAGATTTTGGAGTAGTCTGGACTCTTGAGAATAGGTGCAGTACACATGGCCTGCTTCAGGTCATCGAATGCCTTTTGACAGCTAACTGTCCACTGAACTTTCTTTGGCATTGTCTTGCTTGTCAGGTCATTGAGTGGGGTCACAATGGTCCCATAATTTCTGAAAAATTTCCTATAGTAACCAGATAGGCCCAAGAAAGCTCGGACCGGTGTCTAGGTGGTTGGAGGAGCACAGTCCTGTTTGGCCTGTATCTTGCTCTCCAATGGTTGAACCTGGCCTCCACCTACAAGGTGGCCCAGGGACACAACCTGACTCTGCCCTATCTGGCACTTGGTGGCCTTGATAGTGAGGCCTGCCTTCTGCAGGGCCTCCAAAACTTTCCTCAGGTGGATAAGGTGTTCCTCCCTGGTGGAGCTGAAGACAGCAATATAATCTAGATATGCTGCACAAAAGTCATCCAACCCAGTGAGAACTTGGTTCACCAACCTTTGAAAAGTGGCAGGTGCATTTTTCAAACTAAAGGACATCACCACAAATTGGTAATGATCTCCTGGGGTAGAAAATGCTGTTTTGGCCTTGGCCTCCTCAGCTAAACTGATTTGCCAATAACCAGCTGTCAGGTCAAATGTACTCAAGAATTTGGCAGAAGCCAATTTATCTATGAGTTCATCTGCCCTAGTTATTGGATGGGCATCTGTTTTAGTAACAGCATTAAGACCCCTGTAGTCTACACAAAACCTCATCTCTCTCTTACCATCCTGGGTGTGAGGTTTTGGCACTAGAACTACAGGACTAGCCCAAGGGCTCTCTGAGGGTTCAATGACTCCCAATTCCAACATCTTTTGTACTTCTTTCTTTATGCAGTCCCTGAAGTGGTCAGGTTGCCTGTAGATTTTACTCTTTATAGGAAGACTGTCACCAGTGTCCACCTCATGGGTGCACCAGTTTGTCTGACTGGGGGTCATAGAGAACATATGTCTAAAGCATTGAAGAACCTGCTTGCAATCCTTTTGTTGATGTTCAGAGAGGCTGTCAGAAAATACCACACCATCTACTGATCCATCATCAGGGTTCTGAGTGAGCTGGTCTGGGAGAGGGTCACTATCTTCCTCCTGTACCTCATCTGTGGCCATGAGCAAGCCCATGTCCGCCCTGTCAACATATGCCTTGAGCTTGTTAACATGAAGCACCCTGTGGGGAGTCCAGGGAGTTCCAAGGTCCACCAGGTAGGTGACCTCTCCCTTTTGCTCAATGATGGTATGGGGTCCAGACCATTTGTCTTGGAGGGCTGCTGGGGCCACTGGCTCCAACATCCACACCTTCTGTCCTGGCTGGTAAACAGTTAAGACAGCCTTCTGGTCATGCCAAGCTTTTTGAAGTTCTTGGCTGGCCTCAAGGTTTTTAGATGCCTTCTCCATGTACTCTGCCATCCTGGAGCGGAGACCAAGTACATAGTCCACTATGTCAAGCTTAGGCTTTTTGAGAGGTAACTCCCATCCTTCCTTCACAAGACATAGGGGTCCTCTTACAGGATGCCCAAATAGAAGCTCAAAAGGGCTGTAGCCAACCCCCTTCTGTGGGACCTCTCTGTAAGCAAACAGAAGGTAGGGTAAAGGATGTTCCATCTTCGCCCTAGCTTTTCAGGTAACCCTTTTATCATCCCTTTTAGGGTCTTGTTGAATCTCTCCACAAGCCCATTGCACTGTGGGTGATAGGGTGTGTTAAATTTGTAATTTACACCACACTCCTTCCACATTGTAGTCAAGTATCCTGACATGAAGTTTGCACCTCTGTCAGAGACAACCTCCTTAGGAAACCCCACTCTGGAGAATACTGCAAGTAGGGCCCTGGCCACAACAGGAGCTGTAGTGGTCCTAAGGGGAATAGCTTCTGGATACCTGGTGGCATGATCCACTACCACCAGTATAAATCTGTGCCCAGAATGATGCTGTTGTGGGGTCCATTGGTCCAACAATGTCAATCCCTACTCTTTCAAAGGGTCCCCCCACCACAGGTAGTGGTATAAGGGGGGCCTTTGTTGTGCCACCTGATTTGCCACTGGCTTGACAGGTGCCACATGAGCGACAAAACTCTTTGGTGTCTTCAGACATGTGAGGCCAGTGAAAGTGAGGGACAAGCCTGTCCAAGTCTTGTTCTGTCCTAAGTGACCTGCAAGGAGAATCTCATGGGCTAAGGTAAGAAGGAAACCTCTAAGAGACAAGGGGATGACCAGCCTCCTGGTAGCACCAGGCTTGGGGTCTCTTGCCTCAGAGTATAGGAGTCCATCATCCCAGTACACCTTGTGGGTACCTGTAGTATTCCCTGTAGCCTCAGCAGCAGCTTGCTGTCTGAGGGGTTCAAGGGAGGAACAGTCTAACTGTGCCTGCCTCAAGTCTGCCCTGGAAGGTCCCCCTGTCCCAAGAAACTCAACCTGTTCAGGTTCAAGTTCTTCTAGGACAGTTCCTTCTGGGGTCTTTGGGTCAGCCTCCTGAGAGGGCTGATCCTCAACCTGAGGCAGGGGGGAAGGCACTGCCTTAACCCTACTGCTCTTCCTCTTGGGTAGTGTCTGGTCCATTGTTCCAGGATCCAGCACTTGTTCAGCTGGGCATTTTCTGGCCTGTGACCTGGTCACAGCAAGGACATGTGCTGAAAAACCTAACATTTCCACATGAGTCCTATACTCCACTTCTGACCATAAGGAGGATTCCAAATCATTGCCCAAAAGACATTCCACTGGGAGGTCTGAACTAACTACAACCCTTTTGAGGCCAGTTACCCCTCCCCAGGAGATGTTAACAACTGCCATACTGTGATTGGTAGTGACGTTGCTAGCATTGGTCACTAGGTAGTCTGAGCCTAGTATGATTTGATCAGGGTCCACAAAGGCTGGTGTCACCATAGTGACACTAGCACATGTGTCCCTGTAGGCCTGAGCCATTTTTCCATTGATTAAAGGCGTTTGCCTGTATTTGCCCAGAGTACTGGGACTTACAGTAGGGGTCATATCCATGTCCCCACTACAAACAAGAACAGCCTGAGTAGGTATTCTGACTAAGTCAGAAACCACCTCAGTTCCCAGGGTTAACCCAACTATAGCCTTGGGGGGTACACTACCACTACTAACTCTACTAGGGGGTCAGGTGCCTTAGGGGAAGTAGTGGTAGGAGCTGAGCCTTTCTTGGTGCACTCACTAAACCAGTGAGTCTTACTTTTACAGTATTGGCACCAGGGTTTCCTTGGAACATCAGTCTTCTTCTTTTGGGAATTCTGGGACCCACTCTCCTTAAAGATTGTTGGGGCCCTGTTCAAGACTTCTGGTCATTTTGTTGATTCTGATTACTACCCTTTTGGTCTGCTTTCTTCTGGCCACCAACCTAGTTCTGCTGCTTGACCCTGGTTCTCACCCATCTGTCTTCCTTCTTTCCCAATTCTTGGGGAGAGATCAGATCTGAGTCAATCATGTGCTGATGCAACAACTGGTTCTGACAATTATTTAAGATTTGTTCTCTCATAATAAGATTGTACAATCCTGTGTAATCAGTAACTTTATGTCCCAGTAACCAGCCTTCCAAAGCCTTAGTGGAACAATCAACAAAGTCAGTCCAATCCTGAGCCTGAGTTTTCTGGGTGTCTCTGAACATCAACCTGTACTGTTCAGTTGTTAGGCCAAACCCATCAATCAGTGCATTTTTCAGGACTTGGTAATCATCAGCATCCTCATCTCTAACAGTTAGGAGCTTATCTCTACCTTTACCTTCAAAGGACAGCCACAATATAGCTGCCCACTGACTCTGGGGTACCTGCTGTACTTTGCAGGCCCTCTCCAGAGCAGTCATCCATTTGTGGATGTCATCCCCTACCTTATAGGGGGGCACTATTTTACTCGGGTGTCTATTATCAAAACTCCTGTCTTTATCCATAGGGATACTGCTGCCACCAGTGGGTTCTAACCCACTCAATTTCTGCTCTCTGGTAAAAGCAAGTTTCTCCTTGGCAAGGGCAAGTTCTTCCCTTTGGATCCTCAGATTAACTTCCTTCATCTTTGCCTCGTGTTCTCTCCTCTGAGGGGAAGTCATCCCCCTCTGAGAAGATGTATGAGAGACATGGGAGTGAATAGATTTGTTAGAGTCTCTGGAGTGAGACCTACCTCCTCTATTCCCAAGGTTAGGCCTGCTTGTGGTTAGGTCTGGGGCTCCCCCAGATCCATCCCCATGTAGACTTAAGTTGGCCCTTGTAAGTCTGCTGAATAACACTTGGCCATTGTCTACCTCTCCATCAGAGGAGTTCCCATCTTCCCTACCATCTACATCTTCTGTTTCAGGGAAGTTACAGTCATCTTCTAAGGGGGGCATGCTTCCATCTGCTGGATCAGAGGGGCCTGGGTTAGAGGCTCTTCTAGCATCATATGTCTCTAAGAGACCTAACAGAAAAGGAAGTGTAGGGTTAGAACCCTGTTTCAGTTTCCTGGAGGTACACAATTGTCTCATCTCCTGGAAGCTGAGTGCTGCATATCTGGAAAGGGCCTGTGGAGGGTCACTACTCACAAGGGGAGTCACTGAGGCCTCTCCTGTGATAGACAAGCTTTCTAGTTTAGGGGTGGTGCGTGCACCTGCCTACACTATGGGGTTTCCTACTGATCCCTTGCTAAGAGTTGTAGTCGGGGTGTGCTAGGCCCTTTCTACTACAACAGCTGGTTCAGTAGAACTCCGAGTATTTCTAAGCTTTGTTATATGTACCTATGGTACCTTATGTGATCTTTCAAATGATATCTCAAGATTATATTTGGTAAAAACAACAGCAAGCTCAAATCCCAACCGCTGCACACCAATGTGAGAAGTTGGCCTGATATATGATGCTCACTAGTTCTAGTGATCACCTTGTATCAGTCCTAACAACCCTTATGGTGATTGGTTGTAAGTCAACCTTAGAGACCTGCTATCATAATGGTAGCATGGGCAAAGCAGTCTTAGGCTAAACTCTTTTGGCATGTGAAGCCAGCTGTTTTACCACATATAACCCCTTGTAAATGTAAATGTATTGCGATTTATATAGCGCACGTATCACCCGAAGGCATCAAGGCGCTTGCCTTGGGAACCCGTCCTGGTATTCCCCTGTGAGATAACCCCAGCAGGGTATCTACAAGGTGAAAGCCAGGCATCCCGCCGCGAGGGGCCGTAGTGGAGATTAAGCAAGCTATTGCCCAGAGTCGCAGAGTGTGAATCCGTGAGTCGAGTAGGCACCGGAACGAGAATTATCGAGTCCGTGGAATTTTTGAGCCCAAGACCCGCCGAGGCGGGGAATTGAACCCTGGTCCAGGACTGATCTCAGCTTCCAGGTCTGCCGCCTCTAACCCCTGAGCCACACTTCTCCCCTTGAATACCAGATGAAAGGACACCACACAGGTTGTTATGAAAATAAACAATATATACACACAATATATATATATATAAACAATATATTTATTACTAACAAACACCTCTGAACTCTTTCTGAGCTCTTTCTGAGATCAGAGGGCTAAGCACATAACAAGACTCTTAGGAAAAATACAATAAGTCGCACAAATTACAATGGTGCCCTAGGGGCACGGCAAACCATATACTAAGTAAATGGTATAAGTAGAACAAAAGAAGAAATGAAGATGCCCAGAGGCTGTAGAATCGCTGGGGCTACACTACCCTAACCTTAGGTAAGGAGCAGGAGGCCCACGGGACGCATGTGCAGTGTTAGAACACACACGCGGGTTCCAATGCAAAGTCAATGGGCATGAACAAATTACGAAATAGGTAAGTAAAGACAGTTCTGACTGGTTGAGACTGAAACTACAGGATACCTGGACACTAGGAGAGTCAATCTACCTATGAGCACCGAAATGCTCTTGTTACCTCACCCACGGGCTGCGGGTGCATAGGTGTGAAAATGTGTGTCGGGTTTCTGCGTCAAAGACAATGGAGCCTTGGAGAAAGATGCTGCAGGCGACCAAGAGGAAGATGTCCGGAGTGATCCAAGGGTGGATCAAGGAAGATGGAGACCTGAAAGCAGAGGGGACAATGTTCACAATCACTAGCCAGTGACCGGAGTGGAACCAGATGATATCGCGATCAGGTGAAAAGTGGACGCTTGACTCTGCAGCCACGTCGACCAGGAGGTGTCTTCGACGACCAGGATGGAGGCACAAGCTGTCCCAAGCAGGCTCTCGCTGTCGGGGGTGTCTGATCCGGAATCGGAGTCAACTGGCCTTGGCAAAGGCAACCCACGTGGTAAGTGAAGATGGCGTCTGGTCCTGACCAGGAGGGTCCGGGGTGCTTCTCCTTTGCAGGGAAGCAAGGGCCAGTCTGGAGCAACCAGACCATCTGTTAAAATATTTAGAAAGGTATAGAGGGCAATGTTTATGAAAAGCCCTAAAGGCAATCACCAACACCTTAAACAGGGATGCGTTTCTGTATACGAAGCCAATGAAGCTCCTTCAGTGCAGCAGAGGCCGCAGATTTCCTTGCCCATCTGAGCACCAGTCTTGCTGTGGCATGCTGAACCATCTGCAATCTATGCAGGGCAGATTTATTAACCCCTGCATACAGGCTGTTGCAGTAATCAAGTCTAGATGTAATCAATGCCACTGCAACAGTACGCCTGGCAGATAAGGGTAGGAGGTCAAAGAATTTCCTAAGGCCCTTTATGATGTTAAAGCATGATCCTGCCACTTCCTTTACCTACTGTTTAAACGAGAGTGACTCGTCAAATTTTATGCCCAAATTTCGTGCTGCCATGATGGTATTGGGCGGGGCTTCTTCCTCTTTTGGCCAGCAACTCGGAGGGGGGGAATTGTTGTGACCAAACGGCACAATTTCTGTTTTGGCCGAGTTGCATTTCAAATGGTTATTTTTCATCCAGGCAAAGGTCGCCGTAAGACACCTTTTTAGGGTCTTTTCGGTGACTGCCGGGTCTTCATCAAAGGCTAAGACCAGTTGCGAGTCATCGGCATACACTATAGTGCTAATGCCGAAAGTGGAGATGAGTTCGATCAGGGGGACCATTTTGCAGATTAAAATAAATGGGGTTCAGACTGGAGCCATACAAAAAGTACCCCAGACTGAACCACCATCTCCTCAGAACAGAACTGGCCTAGCATTGTAATCTGCCTTCTGTCCTTCAAAAAGTTTGTGAACCACTTTGACACGGTGCCTCCTATACCAACACTCATAAGGCGATGTAATAGATCTTTCTGCAGCGTTTGACACGGTGTCCCATGCTATTCTAACAGGATCAGGACAGCCTTCTTGCCCTGATCCAATGCAGCTCTGATGGTCTCTGTGGTGCACAATAATGCAGATTCAGTAGAGTGATGGGCTCTGAACCCGGCTTGGTTAGGATGAAGAATATGATTCTCCTCCAAATAAGCCACTAGCTGCTTATTAACACAGGCTTCTGCCATTTTACAGATAGCCGGGAGAAGCGAAATAGGCCGTAAGTTAGATAAGACTGTAGGATCCCGTAATGCTTTTTTCTGTAAGGGTCTTACGGCAGCAACTTTCCAGCGGGCTGGAATCTCCCCTGTTTGTAGTGATGAATTGAGGAGTGAATTAATCAAAGGATTTACCTCCTCTGTTATAGCTTTTAACAGTGTTGGCGGACACGGATCAAATGGTGATCCTGACTTGATTTTAGATATAACTTTGGAAGAGTCGTCCAAGGTAATCGGGGTGAAGGTTTCCCACACTACCGAGTGTGGCTTTTTCTTTTTAGGATTGTAAGAATCCTTTGAGACTTCCAGATTAACCTGGGGAAAATCTTTGGTGAGATTCATGACCTTCTGTTCAAAGAAGGTTGCTATCTCATTACAGAGGGCCTGAGATGGAGGAATTTCTTGTAGAAGTATTTTGGGGTTCCTGAAATTATTGACAATTTGGAAAATTTCCTTTTGATTATTTTTAGAAGCTTCAATCAAGTCTGTATAATAAATTGCTTTAGCGCCTTTAATATCTGCATGGTAAGCTCTTCTAGCTGTTTTGTAAGCCTCCTGATCATTACGGTTATAATGTTGCGCCATGTCCGCTCTAGGACTCTCAATTTTCCTAAGGTATCTTTTTGTGTGCCAGTGAACCAAGGAGCAGATATTTTCCCTTGTCTTAGTTTAAAGTTGGTCCCCCGAGATTTAATCCTTTCCCCTATGTTCCTCATCCAACCCTCATAGCTCTTATTATCCATGGTCGCGTTCCCTACTGATGACGGTCTACTTTCCTTCACCCAGGTGTTAAGGTCTGGGTGTTCTATAATTTTCCCCCAGCACGGGGTAGGCGTCCTATTTTCAGGTATGACCATCCATTTTAGTGGAGGGCCGCCTGGCCGCCAAAATAACATTACATACCCCGGGAGGGAGGTCAAAAGCCATCATCTTGGAGGGAAAGTTTTCTAATGATAAATGAATCGCTGAATCTGATGTACTGTACTTGCTACAGCTTCTCCGGGGTACGGAGTGCTGTGTCTTCCATGCGATTTCTCAATAAAAAGAGTTGTTAAAAAAAAAGCCATCATCTGCCGCTGAGTAAATCTAACCAAGATTTTCCCCACTGCTGAAAGAGACCTTGTGCCACCTCCAACTAGAGATGCCATTCGTGATCCACTAGGCACTGACGGCTGAGTTTGTCCACCCTGGCGTTCAGAGAACCTGTTTGGTGTTAAACCACCAGGGTTATGCCCTGCCGTTCGAGCCTAGTCCGGGGAGACGGGGCCTTTTGACAAAGGGTCCACAACCCCTCCCTCCTTGTTGCCGTACTACATGGCGGTGATATTGTCTGTGAAAACCTCCACTAACTTCCTCTTGAAGAAGGGAAGGAATGCCTTCAGTGCCAATCAAATCACTCAGAGCTCCAACAAATTTATGTGGAGCACTGACTCCGCCGAAAACCAGTGTTCCCTGAACTCCACCTATCCCAGATAGCTTCCCCATCCCAGAAGTGACACATCTTTCATGACTGCAAGATCTGATTGGGGAAGGCAGAGTGGTATGCCGTTGACCCAATTGCGGTTCATCAACCACTACTGCAGATCTTTCACAGTCCCTTCTGAGATCTGAACCACATTGGTGAGATTTCCTGATGCTGTGCCCACTGAAACTTCAAATCCCCCTGCAGAGCCCGCATACGCCACCTGCCATTAAACTAATCAGATTCAGTGTTGTCAGCTGTAACTGCAACTAACCATTCAACATTCCTACACTAGAAAGAGGGAGACATCATATTTGTTCCATACCTTAAGTTTAGCAAAAGAGTGGAAACATGTTGATTCTCCCATGTGCATGTGTTCCACCACCATTAGTACCAAGTTCTCAATATTGGTCCTGTTCGGCACTCTGTATTTTTAAGTTACCTAGATGGAAGATGTATTTATATAATACTGATCTTAATATTTCCTCTGCAGTCTTTTTTATCACTGTTACTTTGTTGCGAAATAACCTATTTACCTTTATTATCAGTAAAAACCGCTCGAAGCAAAGCAGGACTGTGACTGCGACAGAGGACTATCTACATATAAATTGCCCTCATGTACAAATTAGGTGAGTGAAATTTAAGATGCTCTAAATAAAAGCCCAGATAACACGATAAAGGTGGATCAGCTAAGAGCGATATTTATTGCTAAATATGCCCACACTTGTCCAAACAAACACCCGGTGGTTTGGAGCAGTACGACTATCTACTTGCCCGACGCGCCCTGCTGCTGCAAGTGCCGAAGGAAGCCGACCCTCCAGCTGACGCACTGGGAAACGCTGTACTTTCTCCAGCTGAGAAATCCAGCTCCAATGTTTCCATGCTACCCTTGCGGGTTGCTGGGAAATCGAGTCCTGAGAGAGAGATACAAGACCTCCTACATTCTAAAACCAAGGTACAGAGCTGATTAGACCCTAACAGAATTCTTGGAATAGATTCTTGCAAAAGAATACTAAACTTAAGCTACACCTCACTTACTTCTTCCCTTGTACTAGACCTAGGTTAGGTACACCGGGGTAGGCGTATTTTAGAAGCACCAGTTGAGTACTTTTAGTCATTATTTATCACTATGTATTTTATGCATTTTAGGTATTCCATGGCTTAGAAACCATATCATGCTATTACAATATTATTTTGTAATACTCCTTTTACTGTACGCACTTTACTTCATGCTAAGTATTGCGATTGTAGCAGTTCATTTCTTATGCGTGAGAAAGAAGACTGTTCAATAAAAACCCTTTTATTGAAAACGCCCGTCTCTCTATTTCTCTGCATCTCTGGTGAAACTAAGCATGCACGATTGACTGAGTGAAATAACTATCTATTGTTTCCGCAACTCTAGAGATTGGTTTCTTATTCTTGGGAAACAAAGTTGTCATGTTTTATGCGGTTGTCAGAAGCTAATCCCTTCTTGTTCATTCGAGAAAGTTTCTAGTGACCTCTGAGCTAGCTAGCACACAGACACACAATTAAGTTTAGCATATTCGGTATAAACCTAGTTGACTTCAGTCCTACGTCTAAACTACAGGATACACTATTCCAATGCGCAGAGCCTTTTGGGAATATAGGAACTACACTACATGACGCCCAACGTTTGGTAAGGCACTAATTTAATGCTAGATACTAGCGTAACTCAGTTGTGCTTTTCACACAGACCCCTTTTTCCGTAAAATACTCCAATAGACGTCTGGAGTGGGTAAAAGGATAATATCCGCCAAAACTGAGTAGGACAAAAAACCCTATGTATTAGTTTTTGGTTTATTCAACTTTGAAGGATACAGTGTTCCAAAATATTGTGCACCTAATCTTTGTTTCCTTGAAACTTGCTCTGCAGACTTTCATTAAACCATGTCGGTTAACGGCGACAACAACACAACCGGTGGAGCCGCAGCAAATGCAAACCAACCGGGTGTAGACGTTATAGGGTTTAATGAAGAAGACGATGATGCTATAATCATCCCGGAAAACTTGAGGAAAACCATAGCTATAAAACTTATAGAAAATGGAGTATCATCGAGAGGTGGTAAAGTAATATTTGTCATAGAGGCACATGAATATCGTCAGACAGAGGTATTCTATTCATGGATTATCTTTCCATAAGCAAATCCAACAACACATGTGTTCCACTACTATAAGATAGAGGAACATCCAGCGGAAAACGCTCCTTTCAAGGACGTTGAAATTCCACTAACTTATCAAGAGCATCAGCTCTGGTTTAATGGTGCCCTACAACATCAAAATCACATTACCAGGCTCGGTCCACTAGGTTGACCAGGAGCTACATGGCCGGTACTAGCCAGCTATACACCACATCCTGACATTGAAAGAATGACAGCTCCTGAACTATTAGCTCAGCTAAAACAGCTGATTAAAATACACAGGCAGTTGGTGCAATATGTCATGAGGACTTTGTAGGAAGGTACCTCCTGACTATGGTTGCCCCCAACTTTTTGCCCTGTGTTTTAGCTGGTTTTTGACATAATCGACCTGGGACCCTGCCAATCAGGACCCCAGGCCTACTGCTCTCTCTGTAAAATGGATTCCATGTACCTTAGGTACATTTCCAATTGGGACTGGGCCACCTTATCAGACCCTGTAACTCAGGGCATAGGTGTACCCAGGGCCTACCAGGGGCTGAAGCATGTATTATGCCACCCCTGGCTGGCCTCCTAAATTTGATACAACTGGCTGCATGACAGCTGGGGCAAAGTCGTGTAATCACCCTTTGCTGTAGATATAGTATACCTATATCTAACCCTAAAATGGACACACAGATT
The DNA here is from genome assembly GCF_964263255.1 of Lissotriton vulgaris. Taxonomy (NCBI): domain Eukaryota; kingdom Metazoa; phylum Chordata; class Amphibia; order Caudata; family Salamandridae; genus Lissotriton; species Lissotriton vulgaris. The sequence continues at coordinate 336,792,772 of NC_141689.1, forward strand.
CCTATCAGTCACTCCTATGGCAGGCCTTGACAATCCTGAAGGCAGAGTGCTGGGAATCGTGTGAGATGGTGCTCTGGCATGAGCTGAGCCTGTCTGCAACTTGCGGAACCAAGTCCTAATAGCTGTTCCATGATATCGCATACCATATACTCTTAAGTGCATTATAATCCTCGCGGTTAAATGCTATCTTTGGTATTGCTTTATCAAAACATATCCAGTAAGGTGTTATACGAATTGGAATACTAACCCCTCGCCAATTCTGGCGACGGGGTTAGCATTCCACCCTTCTAGAGGGACACGACATGGAAGTAACTGTGAACCCCGGTTAAAGTTAAACGAAGCCTCAGCTCCACAAAATGGATGCTGCCACCACAGACACGAGTCTGACCCCCTGCAGCTGGGAGTCCTTCCAGCGAGGGGAGCCTGGACAAAGGGTTTCCTGTCGTGGGCGGTGCTAGCACCGTCCCAGACAGGGTTTTGTGTATCCTGGGTAGGCAGGGCTTTACAGGAAGGTGACTGCTGAGTGGCACCCCGGTGCTCACTACGCATAGGCCAGTCAGAACCAGTTCCAGGGGCACACCAGCCCCTGGCCTGGGGAAGTCCGGCATGGGAGAGGGGTGTAACCACCCCCCTCCTAGTCCCACCCATAGGCAGGACCTAGTCACCGGGTCAGCCCCTTTTCTTAGTATAAAGATGGGAGCGGGCCCCCTGTTCAAATTAGATCATCTTTGGAATCAAGACACGACTTTCTACGAAAGACATCAAGATTTCCTTCTTCAAGATTCTCCCTTGTGGCTAAGGAGTAGTCACCCTGCATCAAGCAGGCACCAACCTAAGAACACTGCGGTCTGCTGCAAGTCCTTCCTCCGGAATCCGACGACCCAGCTCGACGAGACCCGGCTTCCCTGGCACCTCTGACCTCTACTCACCTCTACAGCCAAGCTGAGAACTGTGAGTGCGACGAGACCTCGAGGGACCGACGATCGCCAAGACTGCACAACTTCTTTGCAACAAGCCCACCGTGTGCTCCACTGGTGAGTGCTTTGGGGTCCGAGAAGCCCCAACCCTGAGCAGCTCCAGTACCGAAGATCAGCCCTCCAGCATCTCCACGATCTGCGTGGGGCCCTTCTGCTTTTGCCTGCTCACTGCGCTGTGTGGCTACTAGCCGGCTGGCTTGTGGCCTTCTTCACGACGCCCGACGACATCACTGCTGCTGGTCTGGTTGCTCCAGACTGGCCCTTGCTTCCTTCTTCAAGAGAAGCACCCCGGACCCTCCTGGTCCACTCCAGACGCCATTTTGAGTCCACCGCGTGGGCTTGAATTTGCCAAGGCTTTGTTGCCCAATCCTGGGTCCAGCGACGCCGACAGCTTCATCCATCGTGGGACAGCTCGCTCCTCCATCCTGGTCGCCGACAACGCCTCCTGGTCCGTGAGATCTGCAGAGCACAGCGTCACCCACTCACCTAGTCGAGGTGACTACCATCCGGTGCCCTCCTGGTGCCACCTGACTACTGGCTAGTAGTCTCGAACTTGGTCCCCTCTGCTTTCAGGTGTCATCTCTCTTCGATCCAGGCTTGGATCCATCGAACTTTCTTCACTGGTCGCCTGCCAGCAACTTCTTTCTTCCAGGCTCCTGGTCCGTCTACGAGGATTCCCGACGTCTTTTGAGACCTATGCAGCTGCAGCCCCTGGGCTAGGTAACTTCGGCATTTCGGTGCCCCAGCATAGCCTCACTATCCAAGGGTCAGGATCCACTTTCGTTTTCCTCCTACCAGGTCGGGTTCGCCCGAGAACACTAACTCTGTGAAATCTAGCTACTATAGACTTTGTCCCGCATCCCGCGTGAGAGTGCACACTCTGCACCCGAGTCCCCTAGGCCTCCTAGAAGTAATCTGAAGATTCTATAGTCAAGACCTAGCGATTCCAAAGCCTATTAGTACTGTACTTACCTGCTAGTAATTTCGCATTCCACTTTCAGAGTATATGGTTTTCCGTGCCCCTCGGGCACTTGTATATACTGTGCTAACTTAAGTATTTTCGTAAGAGTTTTGTTTTGTGCTTAGTACCCTGTCCTCATAAAGAGTACAGGGCTGTTGTGATTCTTAATAAATATCTTGTTTATTTTCATAACACTTGTGTGGTGTCCTTTCACTTGGTGTTCAAGGGGTATATGTGTGGTATAACAGCTGGCTTAACACGCCCTCTCGAGTCTTTAGCCTTAGACTGCTCGTATCCACGCTACTAGGATAGCTGGTCTATAAGGTTGACTTACAACCAATCATCAATAAGGGTTGCTGGACTGATACATAGTGTTCACTATTATAATCCTCGCGGTTATATGCCAACTCTGGTATCGCTTTATCAAAACATGTCGAGTAAGGTGTCATACGAATTGGAATACTAACCCCTCGCCAATTCTGGCGACGGGGTTAGCATTCCACCCTTCTAGAGGGACACGACATGTGTGTAACTGTGAACCCCGGTTAAAGTTAACTCGAGCCTCAGCATCACAAAATGGATGCTGCCACCACAGACACAAGTCTGACCTCCTGCTGCTGGGAGTCCTTCCAGCGAGGAGAGCTTGGATAAAGGGTTTCCTGTCAGGGGCGGTGCTAGCACCATCCCAGACAGGGTTTTGTGTATCCTGGGTAGGCAGGGCTGAATAGGAAGGTGACTGCAAGTGTTACCCCAGTGCTCACTATGCATAGGCCGGCTTGAACCAGTTCCAGGGGCACACCAGCCCCTGAGCTGGGGAAAGTCCGGCATGGGAGAGGGGTGTAACCACCCCCCTTCCTGGTCCCACCCATGGGCAGGACCTAGTCGCGTACCAACCCCTTTCTTTAGAATAAAGGTGGGAGCGGGGACCCTTCCAAATTAGATCATCTTTGAATCCTGAAGCTACTTTCTACGAAAGGAACTCAAGACTTCTTCTCAAGATTTCTTCCTTGTGACTAAGGAGTAGTCACCCTGCATCTGCGGGCACCAACTAAGAACACTGCGGTTTGCTGCACGTCCTTCCTCATGAATCCGACCGACCAGCATGACGAGACCCAGCTTCCCTGGCACCTCTGACCTCTACCTACATCATCAGTCCAGCTGAGATCCGTGGGTGTGACGAGACCTCAAGGGACCGGCCATCTTCAGAACTGCACGACGCTTATCCAGCACAACCGCCGAGGGATCCTCGAGTGAGTGCTTTGGGGTTTGAGAAGCCCTAATCCTGAGCAGCTCCAGCACCGAAGTCCAGCCCCCCAGCATCCACCGGATCTGCGTGGGGCCCTTCTGCTCTTTGCTGCTCACCGCGTTGTACGGTTACTTGCCTGCTGGCTTGTAGCCCTCTTGATGACACACCACGACGACAACACCGCTGGTCTGGTTGCTCCAGACTGGCCCTTGCTCCCCTCCAACAGAGGAGCACCCCGGACCCTCCTGGTCCACTCCAGACGCCATTTTGAGTACACCGCGTGGGCTTGCGTTTGCCAAGACTTGTTGCCCCAATCCTGGGTCCAACGACGTCGACAGCAGATACCTTCGTGGGACAGCTCATACCTCCATCCTGGTCCCGACAACGCCTCCTGGTCCGAGAGACTGCAGAGCCCAGCGTCGCCCACTCACCTGGTCGAGGTGACTTCGTCCGGTGCCATCCTGGTGCCCATCTAATCACTGGCTAGTGATTCAGAACTTGGTCCCCTCTGCTTACAGGTATCCTCCATCACCGATCCAGGCTTGGATCACATCAACCATCTCCACTGGTCGCCTGCCAACAACTTCTTCTTTCAGGCTCCTGGTTCGTCAATGAAGAAACCCGACGACACTTGAACCCTATGCAGCCGCAGCCCCTGGGCTAGGTAAACCGAGTACCACGGTGCTCCAGCGTAGACCAACTCTCTAAGTGTCTAGATACACTTTCGTTTTTGACCTACCTAGTCGGGTTCGCCCGAGAACACTAACTTTTGCATTTACTAGTATCCATAGACTTTGTCCCGCATTACGCGTGAGAGTTCCCACTCTGCACACGACGTCCCTAGGCCTCCTGCTTCTAATCTAAGGGTTCAGCATTGTAGGCCTAGCGTTTCTAAAGTTTCTGAGAGTAGTACTTACCTGCTAGTAATTTCGCATTCCACTTCCATAGTATATGGTTTTTCGTGCCCCTCGGGCATTTGTGTAACTTGTGCGACTTTCAGTATTTCTTTGAGTTTTGTATTGTGCTTAGCGCCCTGTCCTCATAAAGAGTCCAGGGTTGTTGTGTTATAAATAAATATCCTTTTATTTTCATAACAACTTGTGTGGTGTCCTTTCACTTGGTGTTCAAGGGGTGTATGTGATGGTATAACAGCTGGCTTAACACGCCCTCTAGAGTTTAGCCTAAAGACTGCTCTTGTCCATGCTACTAGGATAGCTGGTCTATAAGGTTGACTTACAACCAATCATCAATAAGGGTTGTTTGGACTGATACATAGTGATCACTAGAATAGTGAGCACTGCATATCAGGCCAACTTCTCACACCTTGTGATCTGAATCATCCCAGAGAGATGCGGATTCACATACCTAACCTTTAATGAAGTTGAAAAGGTACCAATAGTATACAAATTACACTTGTACTCACAAGATGAAATGAAATTCACTTCTACAGAGAAAATTCTGACAGCGGTTCAAACTGTAGTATCAAAAGAGAGAGCTCTCGCGCAGGGTAAACGCATAATGATCATTACACATGTACCTGCCTTAGAGGCAGTAACAAAAGCAAGCATTCCCAATGCAAAAGCTTTACATCCGAGATGGATATAATGGGTTAACTCTCTTGCTGCAACATATGTTGAATACGTTTTTGACCCATACTTGAAGACACAGGAATTTCTGCAATACGAATTAGAATGTCCTCTGCCAGCTGAAATTCTGCCACTTGAACATTACGGCTGTATAATCTATACATACGGATCAGCACAGCCCGCAATTGGAGGTAAACAAGCCTCTAGTGCTGCGTGCGCGATTGTTAAAGGTTGCTGGCACGAAGGTAAATTTAGACCTATGGTCACTAAAACTCAATCACTCGGAGACTGTACAGCTCAGCAAGCTAAACTACAGGCTTTCAAGATGGAGCTTGAAAATATCGATCTCAATTTCCCCACACTCATAGTGTGTGATTCGTATTACTGCGTCCAATCTTACAATGAATACCTACAGAACTGGTTTTAAAACGGTTTCAAAGACGCAAAAGGTGGCACAATTAAGCATACAATGCTTTGGGAACAGGTAGTTCTTTTAAAAAAAGAACTACAAAAGACTCACGTGATTCATACACTAAGTCATCAGCGTGATGGCGTTCACGTTGCAGGGAATTCATTGTCTGATGAGGCCGCGAAGGCAGTTGTGCAAACGGCTTCCGTAGCTACAATCAATCGTTCTAAAGCATCAATAGATGGTGAAACAATGCTAGCAGTTAATGCTTCAATGAAAGGCAACTATGCAGCATTGCCACTAAATTATCCACTCGGACATACATACATAATTGATTCCCTTTGTTTGAATCCCTGGAGTGGGGGATAGAGTAATTCCAAACAGGAATCGGAGAGCTGCTTTGGTACACGAAGCACATATGGAGGAGGGTCTGAGACATCAAAGGATCTTAGAATCTCTAATAGAATTAGAAGACATGGACTGGTGGCCAGGAATGAGCGTCGAGGTTTACAAATTCGGTATCAACTGTGACACCTGTTACAGAGATCATCGCTTTGAAAGCCACCAGGTACCTGACTACAGTGTAGCCAGCCCAGTACAGACACCACTGTTAGACAGCATTAGACTGTCTACACGCGGACGTCGCAATAGACGTACGCAGTCCCATAAATATTAAGACCAGATTCATTTAGATGTGGCCTCAGCGCTCGGCTGACGCCCGAACTGTTATAAAAGATTTGCGAGTCTTTATCGGCACATACGCAATCGGCGCACTACATTCTGACCAGGGTCCTGCGTTTATCTCAAAGGCTTACAAGAAGGCCATGGCCAGCTTGGGCGTTGCATTGCGGTTTTCGAGTCCCTTCCATCCTGAGGGAAATGCGCTAGTGGAAAGAAAAAACTGTGACATAAAGCAATCTATGGTAAGTATCAGGGACCCCCTGTTAGGATCTACTCCTGGGTCAGGGAAACAATCATTTTTGAAACAGTATATACCCAGGCAGACTTAGGCTACAAGAGACTGGCTAAATCGCAACACATTTTTCAAGGGCAAAACATGGTAAACACACAAATAGTAAAAACAAATATTACAACAGACTGTTATGATATCAAAAAATATATACTTTTAATCTCGATTTCTTTCTTTAAAACATCGCATAATCAGTGGTTTTAGACAATATTACTGTGTATACATAATGAATATAATCAGTAAATTAATACATTGGTTCTGAATAGCAATTCTGATATACTGTTAAAAAAAAACATAAAAGAAAACACAATAAAAATTGATTTCAAAAATTATTCTTTCAAATTCTGTAAGGCTTGGGCTGTGTCAACGCGTTTCGACAATCTTTTGTCTTCATCAGGACTTTAGAATATCCAGCCACTTTTTTCTATAGACAGAAGAATACTTTGCAGTGACCTTCCACTTTGCTTCTATTAGGAAGGCTATACAAGAAAGATATTGGGATAGAGGCACTTTTCCTATATCGGACGAGCAGTACGTGATATCTGAAAGAGCAGTATTCTTTGCACACTTTTCACTTCTACCTCTATTTCCTTCTTGTCCCTTCTAAATCAGAGAGAATGGCCAAGGGTTGATTTCATATGCGCAACGGCCACAGAGCGGTCCACTAAAATAATTTCAAGTGGTACATTCCTTATCTAGTGAGCAAGATAGCTCTAGATCAGATGGTGAACGATAAAACAACCCGGAAATGAGGCGAGGTGTGGTCTATCAGGTGTGTCTTTCAGATCTTAGCGGTCCCTATGTTGAGACGATGGATGGTGGTAAAACCTCGTAATGATACACAAAAGGAAACTTAAATTCACCCTTTTAGATTAGAAGCGGCATGAAGATAACGGGTTCGTTAGAGAAAGTATTAATCTCCTGGCGGTTAGATTAACACGGTTCCCTTGTGTCGATATAGATAGCGTCGGTCAGGGTGCCCAAGGCGGTGCAACAATGACTCGAAATCGATTCTTAAGGGCAGCAACGTCGTACGTCTCCTTTCGTCTTGGTTCCAGAGAAGCAAATGGACGATCGCTAGTGGAAAGAAAAAACTGTAAACTGTAACATAAAGCAATCTATACCAGCTAGGGTATTAGGTTCGGGTGACTGGTGGGTCAAACATCTAAAAAGTGTCCAAAGAAGTCTTAATAATCTCCCAAGAAATTCTCTGGAGGGAATCACTCCATATGAACTATTATTTGTTACTAGAATGCTTATCTAGGACCTTGATTGTCAAACTTCAGTGGTGGAACAGAAACCCTTTGATATCAAAGACCATTTGGCTGTTTTACAGGACTTAAATGAAACAAGAAGAAGTCTGAGTCACACAACACAAAAGCCAATGACTACTGAAGAAAAACCATCTGTCCCAGCAAGACCTGTCTGGATTCCAACGATTGGGGATCTAGTCAGGTAAAAGATTGCGGTAAAGAAGGAATATGCAGCCACATGCATCATTGTAGGAATTTGCGATTCCTAAATTGCGAAAATTAAGGAATCGCAATTTAGGAATCGCAAATTCCTATGCATCAAGAAATCTCAAACGTTTTTGCGATTTCTTAATTTTCCTTATTTGCGATTCCTTAATTGCGAATCGCAAACAAGGAATCGCTTTACATTGATTCCAATGGGCCTAGAGGCCCAAAGGAATCAATGGGAAGGCATTCTCATTTTGCGAATTCGCAATTCAGGAATCGCAAAATGAGAATGCAATTTTAAGGGTGCAGGGGGGGTCCAAAGGACCCCCCCTGCACCCCTGAAATGTCACGTAAGTACATTTTACTCACACACATGTCCCAAGGGCATGTGTGTGTGTAAAATGTAAGTTTCAAAAATGCATTTATTTGCATTTTTGAAACTTTTCGCAAATTACCATGAAGGTGTACTTCATAGTAATTTTTCCCTTCAAAAAAAAAATAATCATGCAAAGCATTTAAGAAATCGCAAAATTTGCGATTTCATTAAATGATATCGCAATTTGAGAAATCTCAAAAAATTGCGATTACTTAAATTGCGATAAATGAAAAATGAATGATGCATCCCAAAAAGTGATTTTGGAATCGCAAACGGCCGAATTTTGCGATTAGCACCGTTTGCGATTCCAAAATCGCTTGATGCATGTGCCCGTTGGGCCTTCTTACAGGAAAGCAGTACTTGTCTTAGCAATTCTTGGAACAAGATCAGTGTTACTACCGCCGCTTGCTGGAAAAAGGGAGAACAGAACAGTATCAATTGACCTGGTTAAAACCACATCATGTGGCAGATAATAAGTAGTAGGCCCAGTGGACTCCCAAGAAGTAGCAGACGACCAATCTAGCTACTATTCAAGAGGTTCAAACTGAAAGACTTATCACCTTTGATAAATCTGCAGTGAGAAAAGAAGGACTTTACAATACAACCATGGAACTCGTCCCTCTTGATACCCACATATCAGTTCATCAAGAAACTCCTGTCTACAATGATGTAGCATCTAACTATACAAACATGTCGAAGGAGGAAGCTACTCCAGTGATCTCAACAAATCCGTATGGAATACAGACTATTGGCAGAACTGCTTCTGGCTATTTTATCAACTTCGATGACTTTTCTGAGGATCCCAGTGAACCTGAGACTACGCCAGTAAATAAAACTTTTAAAGAAAAAATAACAGAACTCTTTCATCAACTTAGAAAAACTTACCTGGTTTCACCATGGGTTGAATTTTGGATTGTGTTAGGTGTACTTTTTCTCTTGATCTGGCTCATTCTGGTGTTATGTTTGGGTAAAATAATAGATGGAAAATATAATACAATGGACACAGCAAGTCAGAACATCAACTTACTGCTGCAACCTTACAAATCATCTCATCGTGAACAAAGAGACCTGTCATCGGTGAACATCACAGCCGTTCCTATACCTGGTGGTATAACATGGGACACAACTGATTATGACATTTATGGCCCGGTGGTACTGTTAAAGATTACACACCAGTTCAAGGTTTCTTTGAGTGACTTTGTCTCACCCAGCACATTTTCTGATGATTGGGATTTTGAAACTGTTAATAATATGATGTCAGACTTAGAAATGTCAGCAAAATTTCAAAAACATGAACACCTAGAAGGTTCAAAAAGTTATGAAGAAATGTGTTGTTATAATCATTTTGGAAAAGGGGGTGGTGGTGATGAACAGAGTGTCTGAGTTAAACAGACCACTCTTACCCAGTCCAAAGATCAGGGCTTGATCCATCACCGTTATTTATCTCACTGCCCCATCCCAGCTCAGAACCTGGCTATATGCAAATCAGTCTGTCCCTGGCCCAGTGCATCATGGGAACAGGGCAGACTAAACTACCAAGCCAATTCTTCACCAGAAAGGAGACAAGCTACCGGGGACCGGTTTCTGGCATTTCAGCCTTCTTCGGCCCGGCTTGCTTGAATCCTGATGGAGCAGTGAGAAAGGGACTCATGTCTGAGTATACCCTGCCACACCTATAGTGGCCAAAAACGATTTAGAAAAGGGGGTGGTGATGAACAGAGTGTCTGAGTTAAACAGACCACTCTTACCCAGTCCAAAGATCAGGGCTTGATCCATCACCGTTATTTATCTCACTGCCCCATCCCAGCTCAGAACCTGGCTATATGCAAATCAGTCTGTCCCTGGCCCAGTGCATCATGGGAACAGGGCAGACTAAACTACCAAGCCAATTCTTCACCAGAAAGGAGACAAGCTACCGGGGACCGGTTTCTGGCATTTCAGCCTTCTTCGGCCCGGCTTGCTTGAATCCTGATGGAGCAGTGAGAAAGGGACTCATGTCTGAGTATACCCTGCCACACCTATAGTGGCCAAAAACGATTTAGAAAAGGGGGTGGTGATGAACAGAGTGTCTGAGTTAAACAGACCACTCTTACCCAGTCCAAAGATCAGGGCTTGATCCATCACCGTTATTTATCTCACTGCCCCATCCCAGCTCAGAACCTGGCTATATGCAAATCAGTCTGTCCCTGGCCCAGTGCATCATGGGAACAGGGCAGACTAAACTACCAAGCCAATTCTTCACCAGAAAGGAGACAAGCTACCGGGGACCGGTTTCTGGCATTTCAGCCTTCTTCGGCCCGGCTTGCTTGAATCCTGATGGAGCAGTGAGAAAGGGACTCATGTCTGAGTATACCCTGCCACACCTATAGTGGCCAAAAACGATTTAGAAAAGGGGGTGGTGATGAACAGAGTGTCTGAGTTAAACAGACCACTCTTACCCAGTCCAAAGATCAGGGCTTGATCCATCACCGTTATTTATCTCACTGCCCCATCCCAGCTCAGAACCTGGCTATATGCAAATCAGTCTGTCCCTGGCCCAGTGCATCATGGGAACAGGGCAGACTAAACTACCAAGCCAATTCTTCACCAGAAAGGAGACAAGCTACCGGGGACCGGTTTCTGGCATTTCAGCCTTCTTCGGCCCGGCTTGCTTGAATCCTGATGGAGCAGTGAGAAAGGGACTCATGTCTGAGTATACCCTGCCACACCTATAGTGGCCAAAAACGATTTAGAAAAGGGGGTGGTGATGAACAGAGTGTCTGAGTTAAACAGACCACTCTTACCCAGTCCAAAGATCAGGGCTTGATCCATCACCGTTATTTATCTCACTGCCCCATCCCAGCTCAGAACCTGGCTATATGCAAATCAGTCTGTCCCTGGCCCAGTGCATCATGGGAACAGGGCAGACTAAACTACCAAGCCAATTCTTCACCAGAAAGGAGACAAGCTACCGGGGACCGGTTTCTGGCATTTCAGCCTTCTTCGGCCCGGCTTGCTTGAATCCTGATGGAGCAGTGAGAAAGGGACTCATGTCTGAGTATACCCTGCCACACCTATAGTGGCCAAAAACGATTTAGAAAAGGGGGTCCCTTGCTCATTGCACCATCAGGATTCAAGCAAGCCGGGCCGAAGAGGCTGAAATGCCAGAAACCGGTCCCCGGTAGCTTGTTTCCTTCCCAGTGTAAGAATTGGCTTTTGTAGTTTGGTTTGCCCTGTTCCCATCATGCACTGGGACAGGAACAGACTAATTTGCATACAGCCAGGTTCTGAAACTGGGATGGTGCAGTGAGCTAAAAAACGGTGTTGGATCTAGCCCTGATCTCTTGACTGGGTGAGAGTATTCTGTTTAATTCAGAGACTCTGTCCCTCACCACCCCTTGTTGTAAATATTTTTGTCCACCCTAAGCGTGGAAGGGTATACTCAGATGTGAGTCCCTTGCTCATTGCACCATCAGGATTCAAGCAAGCCGGGCCGAAGAGGCTGAAATGCCAGAAACCGGTCCCCGGTAGCTTGTTTCCTTCCCAGTGTAAGAATTGGCTTTTGTAGTTTGGTTTGCCCTGTTCCCATCATGCACTGGGACAGGAACAGACTAATTTGCATACAGCCAGGTTCTGAAACTGGGATGGTGCAGTGAGCTAAAAAACGGTGTTGGATCTAGCCCTGATCTCTTGACTGGGTGAGAGTATTCTGTTTAATTCAGAGACTCTGTCCCTCACCACCCCTTGTTGTAAATATTTTTGTCCACCCTAAGCGTGGAAGGGTATACTCAGATGTGAGTCCCTTGCTCATTGCACCATCAGGATTCAAGCAAGCCGGGCCGAAGAGGCTGAAATGCCAGAAACCGGTCCCCGGTAGCTTGTTTCCTTCCCAGTGTAAGAATTGGCTTTTGTAGTTTGGTTTGCCCTGTTCCCATCATGCACTGGGACAGGAACAGACTAATTTGCATACAGCCAGGTTCTGAAACTGGGATGGTGCAGTGAGCTAAAAAACGGTGTTGGATCTAGCCCTGATCTCTTGACTGGGTGAGAGTATTCTGTTTAATTCAGAGACTCTGTCCCTCACCACCCCTTGTTGTAAATATTTTTGTCCACCCTAAGCGTGGAAGGGTATACTCAGATGTGAGTCCCTTGCTCATTGCACCATCAGGATTCAAGCAAGCCGGGCCGAAGAGGCTGAAATGCCAGAAACCGGTCCCCGGTAGCTTGTTTCCTTCCCAGTGTAAGAATTGGCTTTTGTAGTTTGGTTTGCCCTGTTCCCATCATGCACTGGGACAGGAACAGACTAATTTGCATACAGCCAGGTTCTGAAACTGGGATGGTGCAGTGAGCTAAAAAACGGTGTTGGATCTAGCCCTGATCTCTTGACTGGGTGAGAGTATTCCGTTTAATTCAGAGGCTCTGTCCCTCACCACCCCTTGTTGTAAATATTTTTGTCCACCCTAAGCGTGGAAGGGTATACTCAGATGTGAGTCCCTTGCTCATTGCACCATCAGGATTCAAGCAAGCCGGGCCGAAGAGGCTGAAATGCCAGAAACCGGTCCCCGGTAGCTTGTTTCCTTCCCAGTGTAAGAATTGGCTTTTGTAGTTTGGTTTGCCCTGTTCCCATCATGCACTGGGACAGGAACAGACTAATTTGCATACAGCCAGGTTCTGAAACTGGGATGGTGCAGTGAGCTAAAAAACGGTGTTGGGTCTAGCCCTGATCTCTTGACTGGGTGAGAGTATTCTGTTTAATTCAGAGACTCTGTCCCTCACCACCCCTTGTTGTAAATAGTTATAATCATTTTGGTCACCATTATTTACACAAATCGGTAAATCCAAGAAATATTTTTACTTATAATCAATGGGAACATTGTCCGACGCCGCCAAAGGGCAGCTCAAAAACATTTTATGAAAAGTTTCCATACTTCTCAGGTTTTAATGTTACAAATCCAGAAACATTTTATTTCAAAAATGTGATTAAGACAGGAATGAAAAACAATGTTGACCAACACTAAACAAATTTATGCTGCAAACTTTTATGCTCAACTGCCTACATTAGGTTTTAACTTTTGGAAAGACAACATTGAGACAAAAACTGTCTGGGGCACAAAAGAATGGCAGGTGCAGAGTTTAGAAGCCTTGTTCAGAGCCTGCATTATAATAGAACAAATTATATTTTTGAATGACACAGTTCAACAAACGTCATGTCTTGGCTTAGCTAAGATAAAGGATTTAAACAAACCGTCCATACCTAAGGCCACACCTGACAGTAATGACACTGCAGATGAGGAGGTAGACGTAAAACAGATTTTAAATCACAACAGAACCAATCCTGAATGGAAACAATGGTTAATCTGGGCCGTAGACACGAATAACTATCAAGATAGATTCATGAACAAAACAAAAGGGTTCAAAATGAATAGGCCAGATCCAAGATACTCCCAGAGACAACATCCAGGGATAGTCACCACATACAGTGTAGGACAACTATGCCTCGATTGGCTACAGAAATCCACACTTCCAGAAATTAAACAACACTTGACTTTACTTAAAGAAGACGTTGACTTACGAGACTTCTTAATTGGGCCTCGTAAACAACGACAAAAACGTTTCCTATACGCCGGTATATACGCTACGTACAACGAAGCTTGGAAAATAAGACAAATGGAAACTGCAGAAAAAATACGAGAAATTGATCGTATTCATTTAGAGAAATCACTCTCTGTAGTAGACAATGGGTTAACGACTCTGTCCTCCAGAATTTATTCTTTGGACAGCATTGTATCATCTGCCATTGACATAATAGAGCAGGACTTGCTAATGCTACAACATGGCCAGTCTCAATTACGTTCTATAATGCTGCTAGGCTGGACGTTACAAAATCTCCGTTCAGGCTACGTGCCATGGCGTCTAATCAATACTACGTCATTGTTTACTGTCTTTAACCTTACAGATAAATCTCTTTGGCACAAAGAGGAGCAGACTATACGGTGCTGAGCATTGAAAAACTGGAAAGATTTCATTAACTGTTTCTGAAAAGCCTGTCGTTGAATGGATAATACATGGCACCATCTCGATACCAGTGACGATTTTCCAATTTCGGTATTGTCTACTCTACAGCATATACCAGCAGGCCTGTATGAAAGGTTGGGTAAAGGATACATTAAGTCAACCTGGACTTTACCATACACACACAAATGTTGGAGTGGGGGGAAGGAGGTATTTCTTAGTACACACAATTGTAAGAGGTACACTTTTATGTGAAGGTATTAATTTACATGGAGCCTGCAAAGGTTCTTTACATAACCTTTCTTGCCACATGCATGGAACTCCAGCGGACGTGATAGAACCAATTTTCAGGCAGCTTTCCAATGGGAGCTACGTTATGCTCAATGATCACAGCTGTTGTGGCACGTTGCCAGGGAAAGCCTATCTGGTTAGTGTGTCGGCCAGGGTCACTTGTTGTATACAAGTATTGTATCCAAAGAGTAATACAGACAGGGAGAAGGCGTTATGGCCTTTACTGAATGTCTCTTCTATACAAATTGATACTTTAAGCAGAATGAAAGCCATTCTTTTACAAAAAACTGTGCCACTGACCTCATCTAGAGAAATGTATGATCTGCAAGTTGCTAGGACTTCTGCAGAGATAAATGCACTATTATTAACAAACTGCCCAGTACATTTTGCAGAAATGTTAGGTCAAATCTTAAACATGGCTGATACCAGCGGCATTGCACATGTATTTAAGATGATTTTGTTGCACCGTTTGAAGCAGTCCTTGGCTTTTTTTAAATTTTGTTCGGCGGCCTTCCTCTCACTTTGGGACTTGTAGCAGGAATTCTATTTTTGTTCCTTCTGCTCTGATATGGCAAGTCCAGTCACCAACGATACCCAGACTACCATGGAACAAGTCCTCCTGGCCATGCGGTATCGTGAAAGAATTACACAGATTCTTGCCTTGGCTCTTTTAAGAGATCTGAATACCACTTGGTTCCCTTAATTCAGACCAATCTGGCAAGATTGCATCTTACCTGTTCTGCGATGCCTGCTTTGCGGAGAAGAATGCGTGTTAGACATCTGTCTTACACTCCGATTAGCACTGCCAACGGATGTTGACGCCTTGCTAGGTCCAGTAACGACTCATGCATCGTATTGCACCCAACGGCTGCCAATCCTGATGACGGCATTCATTGAGATCTCACCAGCGAATCCAGCTATTGGTGAGGTACGTGGAACAACAGGCAAACAGGTACCATCTACACATCGAACATTGCTAATGCGACTGACGCTGACGGCGATGCTTCACATCTATGCACATTTGATCTGCTTGATGAAGTAGTTTCACTTTCACCAACTGTGGTAGACGGCTTCTTTGCCAGCTTAGATGATGTGATGTTTTCTCCCGACACTGAGAATAACTTTTGAAAGTGCACACAGCGTTCCATGAACTCTGAAATTCCGCCTTCGATTTTTCAAAAGCAAACCCTCTAACTTGGGAACTGTATGTTTCGGCAATCTACATTTGAATTTTTGCTTTTTTCCTTTTTCAGAATAGAACTTTTTCCCTTGGCACAAAGTAATCTGCTTAAAGTAGAACTATTCTTAAAGAACAAGAAATTAATTTGATTCTTCCTATAGACAAATATTTGGCACTCTCATGAAAATGATAACAGTCTATGTATCATGCTATGGAATGGTTTCGACCTTTTTTCTTCTGTAAATTTAGAGCCATTTCATAAATGTCATTTCATGTTTTCATTTAGATAGTATTTTTAATACAGCTATTTCTTGTAAGATGCGTGCAAGACAAATACTCGTGTATGTGTATAAACCATGTTTAATGCATTTCATGTATTTTGTGTGGGATTATGAACACATGCTTCAGTTATGTTTTTTATGCTTATAGCTTTAGTGATATTAGACATAATACGTGGCGTGGGTGTTGTATTGCGTTTTAGGACCCTGGTGTAATTTTTCCGATTCATGCCCTTATATAGTTATAAAATATTGTATCCTAATATAGGCATAGAAATCAGAACCATATTAAGACATAGCTCAAGTAGTCCTAATACGGCTTGGCTACTTCCACTAGTTACGAAAATCTACAACGATTTCTTGGAAAAACCCGCCTTCAGCAGTCAGTTACTTCCCCTTGCATGAATATTAATTTATCCAAGAAATCATGGAGTTTTCAGAGAATCAAGTCTCTAATGATGTTATTATGTCCAATCTTACGTCAAACTCGGCACCTTCAAGGTATAAATATGCCCACACTTGTCCAAACAAACACATGGTGGTTTGGAGCAGTTCGACTATCTGCTTGCCCGACGCGCCCTGCTGCTGCAAGTGCCGAAGGAAGCCGACCCTCCAGCTGACGCACTGAGAGATGCTGTACTTTCTCCAGTCGAAAAATCCAGCTCCAGTGTTTCCACGCTACCCTTGCGGGTTGCTGGGAAATTGAGTCCTGAGAGAGAGATACAAGACCTACTACATTCTAAAACCAAGGTACAGAGCTGATTAGACCCTAAGAGAAGTCTTGGAATGGATTCTTGGCAAAAGAATACTAAACTTAAGCTACACCTCACTTACTTCTTCCCTTGTACAAGACCTAGGTTAGGTACACCGGGGTAGGCGTATTTTAGAAGCACCAGTTGAGTACTTTTAGTCATTATTTATCACTGTATGTATTTTATGCATTCTATGGTATTCTATGGCTTAGAAACCGTATCATGCTATTACAATATTATTTTGTAATACTCATTTTACTGTATGCACTTTACTTCATGCTAAGTATTGCGATTGTAGCAGTTCATTTCTTATGCGTGAGAAAGAAGACTGTTCAATAAAAACCCTTTTATTGAAAACGCCCGTCTCTCTATTTCTCTGCACCTATGGTGAAACTAAGCATGCACAATTGACTGAGTGAAATAACTATCTATTGTTTCCGCAACTCTAGAGATTGGTTTCTTATTCTTGGGAAACAAAGTTGTCATGTTTTAAGCGGTTGTCAGAAACTAATCCCTTCTTGTTCATTCGAGAAAGTTTCTAGTGACCTCTGAGCTAGCTGGCACACACACACACAATTAAGATTAGTATATTCGGTAGAGACCTAGTTGACTTCAATCCTACGTCTAAACTACAGGATACACTATTCCAATGCACAGAGCCTATTGGGAATATAACAACTACACCACAGTTGAATACTGAGTGCCTCTTGAGGCGCTACTTCCATACCATCTGGGATACGGTTGCACAGGTGCTGCTTCAGAGCACAGAGGAGGCCCAGGCCGTTCTCTCCCAGGTAGTTGTGGATTAGAGAGATGCGGCCAAATTCACCATTCAGTGTGGACTGGATACCACCGACTCACTGGGCAGAACGATTGCCATGTCAGGGGATGTTCAGTCAACCTTGATGGACATGCCCTTTGATGGCCATCGTGTTTCTGGAGACAAAGCAAACTCGCCGCTTGAGCACTTTAAAGACTCTTGAGCTACAGCCAGATCTTTGGACCTCACTTCGCCTTCTCATCCAGTCTCTCTGCTTTTCGGCCCTTTTGTGTCTACAGAAGGGGC
Source organism: Lissotriton vulgaris (assembly GCF_964263255.1). NCBI lineage: Eukaryota > Metazoa > Chordata > Amphibia > Caudata > Salamandridae > Lissotriton > Lissotriton vulgaris. Next base: position 336,810,315 of record NC_141689.1, read on the forward strand.
GCCCAACCACGTCCGGTCCAGTCTAGCCACCGGTTCACGCGTCTTGCGTGCCTCCTGGTCACTCCTGAGTGGCATAGGCTCTGTACCTTTCATCTTGAATCTACCTTTGGATTCCACCGGACTCCTTTGTAATGTAATGTAATGTAATGTAAGGTCCACTTATATAGCGCAACTATCACCCAAAGGGTATCCTGATGCTTAGAATACAGAACAGCGGAGGCTTTGTCTTCTTCTCCATCTGCATATTTCCTGAAGCCCTCCATTGTGGTCTAAGGTGGTTTACGACATCACTTGACACCTATGCACGTGGCTTCCCTGCTGTAGATATTCTGGTTCCTGGGGTATCAAAAGGTGGGGTGACTCTCCAACCTACATCTTCCACGGGGTTTCTCCAGGAGGCACAGAAGACGAATGCCCACCGATGTCGGACTTGCAGGAGAGTTGATGGTGTCCTTAAAGTTGCAGCTGTGTGGACCAGACGATGCTGTGGAAGACAAGGAGACTCTGTGGAAGACCAGGAGCCTTTCACATGCTGACCCACGTCTAATATCCAGAGCCAAGGGGTCAGTGCCTGGCAGGGGCACCAACAAGCCTTGGCAACGGCAACCAATGTAGTTGTAGAAAAAGTTGCAGTGTCGGGTCCAGCAAGGTCCAAGTGACTTACCACGAGCAGGTAAGTCAGAGTAAGCCCCAATCAAGTAGGGGAGCCCACTGGATCTAAAGAAGACCCTCAAGAGTGCCCACAGGCCGGAGGCACAGGAGTCGCAAGAGGACTTTCAGCCGCTCACTAAAGGATGAAGGCCCACAGTGCAAAGGATGTGATGCAGGCAAAGATCTTCCCTGCAAGAGATGCTTGAGGCTGGAGTTCCTTGGAGCCTGAAGATCTCTGGAGGAGAGAGTTAACAAGACTTGGCAACGACAAGTAGACGCAGTGTACAGGGGTTCTGTTCCAGCGGTTCCAACGAGGGATACTGGCCTCAAACTCAGTGAAAAGACAGTGCAGGCCTCAAGGGAGTTGCAGAACCACCATCTGTGCTTCTGAGCCTTTCGGAGTCCGTGGGAGTCCAGGATCAGCAGACCGGTCAGCTTTGTTGCGGTGCCTGTAGATGCAGGGGCGAGAATCCTGCACTCCAAGAGAGATTCCTTCTTGTGTCATGGATGTACACAGGCCTTGTGAAGAACCTGTATGGAGCACGGCACAGACGGTACAGCAGACTTGCAGGAAGGCGAGACCAGGAGCAGCAGGAGTATTCCCAGTTGCAGTCTTGGTTCCCAAAGCGAAATCCAGCAAAGCCCAGAGTGCCCAGATGGTTGAAGTTGAAGTGGTTTCAGATCTAAATCTTATTCTACGATAAATCTAGGGATCCACCCACAGGTTAAAAAAAAAAATTTAAATGGTAAATCCGGTATTTGTAAAGCGCAAACAACTCACCCTTACCGGTTTCGGGCCGTCGTGAAAATTAAGTGTCCCAATACACTAAGTCCTGTCTGGGAGGTGGTAACACTTCCCTGTGACAGGAAACGTAATGTCCTGCCATCCCCTGCTCGAGCTTGGCTCAACATCAGGAGAGCTGAATCATGTCTCTAGTCGGCAGCAGCCATAGTTTGCTGTCCGGGTCTAGAGACTGGTACCGGGAGCACCAAGGGCCTACTGGAGGAGCTTTACAGTGCTATTACTCATACCTCCCACATAGTTTGGGTATTGTGAGAAGTTGTCCTGGCATATGCTGTCCACTATTCTAGTGGGCACCTTGCACCAGTCCAAATGACCCCTTATTGATGGTAGGTTAAAGACAACCAACAGATATTACCCCACTCGAGAACTCAGATCCGCCGCAGCCAATCTAATGAGTGTTCCAAAATTCTAATTGATGACAAAGGGAGGCAAGTCCCTGGCAGTATTGGGTGCTAAGGCATAGAACACGCTGCCTCCTAATTTGCGTACTATCACACCTGAAAAAAAGTTCAAGAAATTCCTCAAAACATGGATCTATAGTCTGACAGACTCAGCCAAACAGTACCACTACTCGCAAGACAGCCGAAAGATTGTCCTCCGGGTGCCTCACGTACAGCAAAGTGTCGTCTGCATATGTAGACACTATAAGTCTGTACGTGGGAAATCGTATACCTCGATGGCTATGGTACTCACGTAACGCACAAGCTAAAGGTTCCGCCACCAGGGCTTATAACAGTGGGGAAAGTGGGCAGCCCTGTCTAGTGCCGCATGCTATCGGGAAGGAGTCTGTCGTGAGCGAACCTATGCGTACTCTAGCCATAGGGCAAGCATACAGCGTGTTCAAGAGTTGCAAAAAGAGCTCCCCCACCCCCATGCAGCGGAGCATCAAACGAAGGATTCCTCAGGGTTATGAGATTGGTCTCGGAAGATGATGACCGTCAAGAGCAACTGAACATAATGGGCACCAGATTCTTATCACGGGGATACCCGGAGGATATCATTAAAAAATCTAAAGAGAGAGCTCAAAAGAAAACCAGAACTGAATTACTAACGTACAAACAAACTTAGAAAAAACCACGAATAACCTGTGTCAGCAAATTTTCAAACGTGAGTGCTCAATTCAAAAGAATAATACACAAAAACTGGCAGATTGTTAAACTAGAAACAGACTTCAAAGGCATATTCGATGAGGAACCACTCTTTGCTCATACTAGGGGTAAAAACATTGGAGAACTGTTAAAGACACCGACACAAAAATCAAGTCAATGGACCTTTAAAGGAACAGAACCATGTTTAAATTGTGGAAACTGCCACAACATTATGAAGGGTGCAAGCATCAATCACCCGATGAAAGGACATAAAATACCCCTAAGAGTGAACGCCACATGCGATACAACCAACATAGTGTATTTACTAAAATGCCCATGTGGCAGCGTTTACGTAGGCCACACGGAAAGAAAGCTTAAAGTTCAGCTCAACGAGCACAAGAGTAATATAAGGACACAATCATTGAAATCAACAGTGGCCACGCACTTTGTTGAAAAACATCACAACATCAACCAACTAAGGGCATGTGTATTGGAAATAGTCCCTAAAAAAGAAGGAACAATGAACAAGAAAAATCTCTTAAAAAGAGAAAACTATTGGATTTATTATCTCAGTAGTTTGAAGCCCAATGGAATGAATGACAGGACTGAATTTACTTGTTACTTGTGATAAATTCTTGTACCATTTAAGTTATATCGTATAATCTGAACCTAATGTTGCTTCATAGGCACATTACATCTGTATAAAGTTATATTGATGGGCCCGCACGAGCCGGTGATTGATCTAGTAGCAACAGCCCGGCAGTGACCGCGTAGTGAACAATAAAGTTAGAACATAGAAAAAAAGTTTTACCTACATACAGCGCATGCGCGAACCAGCGCGTAGTGAGAGTAGATTACTCGAACTTCGAACAGAGTAGGACGACTCCGCGGGAGCAGAATGAGCTGATTTCACTTTTCGAATAAGGTGAGAATTGGCGGGGATTACCTCCATAGAGCTAACCGTTATTCACGGAGTTGTAGGGGTAGCGCCCACAGTAATATGCAACTAGCGCGTAACTTAGTAGCAAACCCCGAGTGTTAACAAACTTAGAGAGTATTTGATACACTTAGGAATAATGGTTACATTTGACATAAGGAAGCCCACTCAATCTATAGGTAAAACTCGACTGTATTGCGCGTAGAAATGTTGTTTGTTTTGATACATGCACTGAGAAAATGTTTTGTTTATTTAAATTGTAGACGTTCCCTGATGAAGGTGTGGTTAAACACCGAAATGCATTGGAACACGGATTGTCTTGAATTTTGAAATGAAAACAAAGTGAATAAAGTAACCTTTGGATTTGAACTTAAGAAGTACATGGAGTCATCTTTTTAAAAAAAAACGTACTGATTGAACTGTTGAAGTAAAACCCCGCTGGAGATTCCAGCAAACAAATACTGGTGCCTAGGGTGATACACTTATGAGGCAATAAGTGTGCAGCTAGAAGTTATTTGACATACACTCCAGGAGGGGAGTGATACCCAAGTGCACAGTTGAAATTGTAGCTAACATTTAGGCGGTGCACAACCCGACACACGAAGCTGATTAATGGATTTGACCATCCAGCAGGCCATCTTACCAATTGATTTGGCGTTGTAAACTGCCAACGCCGGGACACCAATAACAGAAAACGCTAAACTGAGATATTCAGATTTAGAATAAAGATGAAGGGAAGAATCACAGTCCTCATGTAACGTCATAGAATTGCGGACCACACGGGAATGGGAACTGGGATGTGAAGAAAACATTAACAAGCTCAGTCTGGTGATAGCACACGGACCTCCAGAAATATTTGCAGGAATATAGGGCCAGGAGGAATTCCCACAAGAAAACAACCAACCAGAGGGCAGCAACATTGCACGGTAATGGCTAGGAGCGACTAATATACGTTTGCATGTCATATTGTTTTTAACAGAAACACATGAATTCGGAAGTCTTTGTAAGCACAGCAAACGTTGATGAGCTGAAAAAGAAGTGGCAGCATTTAACTTCAGTTTAACACATTCAGTAATTGCTTTGGGATCACAGGTCAAAATAAAGCATAAATCACCCTGCGTGATATTGTAGGTAGTAATTTGGGAATGAATCGGGGGAATGGAGTCCGAAAGAACAGTACACAAAGGGCAAAATTCATGGGCCGCGAAATCGCCCAGAATAATATTGGGTCGGGCACTCGATGTATTGAAAATGTGCCGCAACGTTTCAGTGGAGGCAGGGACGGCAACCAAGCAGGTCGCTAGAATGTCAGTCACAGAACGCATGGGAGTGAGGCAGAAATGCGGAGAGTTAGTAACTCTCTTAGCAAGGGTGATCCAAAAGTTCAATGAGGAATCCCACGCAGCGAAGGAACGCGGAACTCGGGTTCTCCAATCAACCGAAGTCGGTGGGTTCTCTCCTCTCCCGACGTAGCAGACCAAAAGGAGTCCAACGCCGGCACATCCTGCAGCAGCAGTCCAGAGAATGATCTGAAAGAAAATCAAACACAGGCATTAATCATTCTCGTAAATAACATTTGTCAGCCGGGACAGCTTCCCAGCTATCTTTCCCTGGTCTCATTACCAAAATGGTATTATCATGACCGGTCGCAATGACTTCAGCTTGTTCAGGGGGATGTTTAGGCGATTGCACCCATATTTTCGCACCTGGGTTGTCCGAAGACCCGAAGCCTTTTTGGCCTCGTATTGTTAGCAAAGTCGGGGCAGTGCCTTTCTTAATCTCACCACTGAAAACAGGCATAATTAGCAACTGAGCAACACGGTCATATTTCTGAATCGATAAATCAATCTCACTGCTATTCAGCAGGAGAACCTTAATCCCTCCCTGATAATCGCTGTCAATCACTCCTCCGAGTACTTGAATACCTTTTAAGGCAAGGCCCGATCTAGGAGCAATCAGTCCAAAGCTTCCAGCTGGTATACAGACACCAACGCCTGTTTCAACAATTATTCGGTCACGACCTTTAAGGATAGCATCATTCATAGCATGCAGGTCCAAGCCTGCGGAACCTGGGGTTGCTCTGCATGGAGCCAAAGCTCCGGGGGTAATTTCCCAATACATAACAGTATTAGCAATGGTGTTGGGCTTTGCATCAACATTTGGAGGAAACAAACGCATTAAAGGAGATTCAGCATGCAACAAGGGACGATTATTCAAAATCAGCAATGCCTGGAGTAAGAAGTCCCTCCAGTTCTTGTAATGTTCGTCAGTTAACTTTCATATTTGTTCCTTTAGCAAACCATTCATTCTTTCAATGAGGCCCGAGGCCTGCGGATAATATGGAATGTGAAACACCCATTCAATGTTATTCTCCACACAGAATTCCTGCACCAATCTTCCATGGAAATGGGATGCATTATCAGATTGAATTTGAAATGGAACACCATAATATAATATGAGTAATTCCAGTGTTTTAATGGTATTGATTTGGGTAGCTTGTTTGCAAGGGAAAGCAACCAATAGGCCACTATAGGTATCAACAGCTGTGCAAACATACTGACAATTTTTGCTCATAGGGAGCGGGCCAATATAATCAATTTGCCAAATTTGAGTGGACATTTTTCCTCGATGTAAATGGCCTTTAACAATATGAGGCACTTTTCTCTTTCTAGAATGCTGACAGATGGGACAATGCAGAAGGACATCTTTAATGAAATATAAAGGAATATAAATTCCTCGATCGGCAGCCCACCTGCTAGTGGCTCTCTCTCCAAAATGTCCTGCTTTCTGGTGGGCCCATTTCGCCAATCCCGCCAAAGCAGAATCTTGCATGTCCACCACTGCCTCAGCAATTTTAGACTTTTCATCTGCAATGTTATGAAAGAATTTGTCAAGGGAATCTATCGGGGTGTGAGCATCCACATGAAAGATTGTCACAGTACTCTGTGGGAGCATTTCCCAAATTTCTTGCCATAGTTCTTTTCCCCACAGTTCTTTTGAATGCAACTCCCAATTATGAGAATGCCAAGTTGGTAACCATACCGCCAGTCCATTAGCAGTGGGCCAGGAATCAGTGAAAATATGACATGTGCCAGGTAGTTCCTGTTTCAAAACTTGGTAAACTGCATACAATTCAGCATATTGACTACTCTTTCCGTCACCAGTTGTACTCAGTAATTTCTGCGTGATCGGGTTATAGGACACTGCTTTCCAATGTCGTTTCTCACCAATGAACTTCGCTGAACCATCCGTAAACCACACATGTTTTCTGTCCTCCGCGGACAAATCATCAAATGGCTTACCCCACTTGACAGGAGATTCCTGCACTACAGGCACGGAACAATCACTTCCAGTCTCATTCGATGGCGCCTGCGCCACTCGCTCATGCAACACAGCCACACCTTTCGGACCCACACGTGCCCTGTCCTGAATGCACCATTTCCATTTAATCACGCTCGCCTCTTGAGCATGTCCAATTCGATGGGATTTCGGCTAACTCAAAACCCACTGCATGATAGGAATTTCAGGTCTCAAAATCACAGCATGACCTAAGGTCAATTGCTCGGTATCCACCAAAGCCCAATAACATGCGAGCAACTGGTTCTCAAAAGGTGTATAACGCTCACCAGCTTCAGGTAACTTTTTAGTCCAAAAACCTAATGGCACTTTTTGTCTGCCCTGCTTTTGCCATAAACTCCAATTGGCATACAGACCTTCCACGGACACATTCAAATCCACCTCACCCTCGCCCACAGGCCATAGATCCAAGGCGTACTGAATCGCTTCTTTCGCCAAATTAAATGCATTCTGTTGTGGTTCACCCCATTCAAACGCATTCTTTTTACGAGTGACTCGATATAAGGGAGCCAAAATCTGACTCAAATTGGGAATATGCTGACGCCAAAAACCAAACAAGCCAATGAAACTCTGAGCCTCTTTTCTATTCCTCGGAACTGCAAAGTCTAAAATTTTCCGCTTCACCTGTGGGATCACCTCTCTGTGACCTTCATGCCAATTAATGCCTAAAAATGTAACATTCTGGGATGGACCTTGTAACTTATCAGGATTAATTTCCCAACCTTTTGCACGTAAACAGTCAAGGATCTGATCTAAATGGGACTGGACCTGATCTTGCGTCTCACCTTGAATCAAAATGTCATCAATATAATGACACACCTGAATTTGTGGATGTACGGGCACCTCAGACAAATGTTCCGCCACCAGCCGGTGACAGATCGTAGGACTATGTACATAACCTTGAGGAAGACTCCTAAACGTCATTTGACGTCCATTCCATGTAAAACTGAATTGTTCCTGACACTCGGGGGCAATCGGAATTGAAAAGAAAGCATTAGCAATATCAATGGACGCATACCATGTACCTGGATGCTTCTGAATTCTCTGAATCAAAGTAACAATGTCTGGTACTGCAACAGTCAAACGAGGTGTGTGTTTGTTCAACTCTCGATAATCAACAGTCATGCGCCAAGAATTATCACTCTTGCGCACAGGCCAAACGGGATTATTCCAAGCAGAAGTGACCGGAGTTATAACTCCTGCGTCAATCAAATCCTGAATTGTGGCACTAATGTCTTCATGACCACCTGGAATACGGTATTGTTTCTGAGAAACCACTTTCGTAGCTTGGGGAATTTTAATGGGGGGCATCCGTAAACGGCCAACCCGTACGGGTCTGGACGAAATGTAATGCTTGGTTCCAAATTGATAACAACCATCATCCAAATGCAAAGTCATACCTTTCAAAATATCAATTCCAATAATATACTCCAAAAGCGGTACAACCAACACAGAATATTCTTTACGGGGAATTCTGCCAATTTTCATCTCAAGTGTAGTTTGCACTGCGGGGGTCTCTTTTCCACCTAAACCAGTAATTGTAAAAAATTGTCCTTTGAATTTCTTTGATTTACCATGAATTAAAGTGGCCTCCGCTCCAGTATCTACCAATGCTCGGGCCCTTTGGATATTACGATGTTTCCAAAAAATTTCAATATCTACATAGGGTCTGTTGTCTCTGTGAGCCCACCTGTGTACCGGAGCTTGACCTTTTTCCTAGTCATTTTTACTGTGGTCTGTCAACCAAGATAAATCAGGATAAATGCTCTCAACTTTCTTGGGAATCAGAATGTCCTGCTCGTATCCATCTCTATTACGAAATGGATTTTTGTCATTTTCAAAGTATTGTGAATTGCGATCAGAAAGCTTGTGACGATCCTCCCTTCTCCTCAACTCAGGGGAATAACCTCTTTCCTCTCTGTGTCTATTGGAAACACGATCATCTCTCCCCCTGTCTCTGTCCCCCTCTCTCACCCTTATGTTCTCACGACGGGGGGAAACATCACGTTCATAACGACGGTCATCACGGCGATCAGCATTCACACGACGCCTCTCATCACCACTGTCATCGGAACCACGGTCACAATCATTCTTATGCACACGACGGGCACCCTCCTTTCGATCTAAACCACGCTTACGAAACATGTCCCATAAGCGATTATTAGGTTCGCCGTCAATGTCCTCCCTTTTCACACCATCAGCCAAAAGTGCAAGAAACATATCACGTCTAGAGAATTTATAATCCCCAGCGGTACGACCCTCAGGTCGAGACTGTCTTTCAGGGTTAAACCATTCACCCAACTCACCAAGCTGACGAACAGATTCAAGCACCATAGACAAAGGATTGCCAGTTTGATTGATCAACAAAGTCATCATAACCTGCTTATAAGCAACAGGGGAAGAACGGATAATGCGATTGCGCACAGAAGACGTTAAAAGACCATCCAACAATCTGTCAGAAGTACTGAGAAAAATTGCAGTTTTCATCACTTCCTCTTTCAAACGCTGCGTCGCATCGCGCAAAGTGTACCACGGCTTGTCATTGACAGGCCAATCAGATTCAGTAGGGTATTTATGGTTACAGCCATCATTCGCAAGCTGGAGCAAACTAATTTGGCCAGCACCATTATAATTCCGAAAATGATCCTGTACTGTAGAATCAGAACTCAAAGAGCAAAACCGCAAACAATCACCAGCATCAAGCATGATACCAGCAGCACCCAGTTCATAAAGGCGCACCATCCATGTAAGCAAAGTTTCACCGGGCCGTTGTCGAAATCGTTGTAAAATGTCACTAACCTCCTGTTGAGTAAAATCTTCAATACTATCCAAATGAATACCATTCAGCATACCAGGAGCCTGTTGTCATTTGCGTCGAAACACAGGGTGAGCAGAAACCTCCGGAAGAGCCTCCGAGGAAGCCCGGTCCTTAGATTTAGAAGAACAATCAGGGCGAGATACGTCATCAGAACGGGAAGAGCGGCCACGGTCGCTAAAAATGTCGTCTTTGTCACAAGAGGCAGATTTACAATCACGTCCGGAGCGAGAAGACTCGCGCTTGTCACCCTCCTCAGCCGAGAAGCCAGAATCATTTGAATCCCAGATATTACCATCCCACTCATCGGGGTTCCAATCCAGTCCGGCTTTCGCCACGACCAGACGCACTTTCCGTGTAGACACACGACCACGACGGTGTCTGTATTTATATTTCGCAATGCGCACTGCAGCCCTTTCGGCTATAGTTTGATAAGTCTCAAGTTTGTCGGCAAGCAATTTATTCTGACAACGCAAAAGAGTATGCTCATTTTGCACTTCAAAAACTTTTCTTCCCTATCCACAAACCGCTTCTGCAACTTAACAAACCTCTCATGAAGAATTCTGTATGCAGTTAGCACAATCCAACCTCTGCGTCCTAAAATAGGAAGCTCATCACCCTTCACTACTGGAGCTTTTTGTAAGCAAGAAACCACATCAGCAGGCTCCGCCTGCTCCAAACAAGAAGTCCAATTCTCACTCAAACCAGTAGAATCGGCCCACTCACGGGCCAAGGCCTCGTAAGGCGTTGATTCCCAGCCGGGAATTTCAACAGGCAATTTAAAAGTGGATTTCGATTTTTTCGAAAACATTTTGACACACAAAAAATATATACACAATTATTAACAAAGAAAATACGTACGAGCCGAGCGCAAACCAACAAGATCAAAACAATACAGCGCACACAGGCTTCGTAAACAGTTCATGACGCCAGATGTACCGACCGGATTTTCGGACAAGATGGAATCAGCTCCTAGGAGCCCCTCTAACCCAATCGGAACGTAATCACCTCCCTCCTTAGAACATATTTACAATGGGTATGGATATAAGTATGTACATCTCGTACCTAAGGATGGGGGAAAATAGCAATAAACATGCATACGTTTTCTACAATATCCTATTCACAACAGCTAGTCTCGCGACCACTTAGGCCCAGACTAATCTACCCTGGGGCAGATCTGATTATGTACCCTTACACACTGATCTCTCTCAGTGCTCACTCAACACGCAATCCGGCGTGCCTACACACGGGCCTGCAGTCCCAGTGCTCTCATTTACTCATCCGGTCCACAATCCGGCAGACCTCCACACCGTGTCCCCCCGGTGCTCTCATTCACTTACACACGATCCACAATCCGGCGGATCTCCACACCGTGTCCCCCCGGTGCTCTCATTAACGCCGCATACCAACGACGATCACTTTCCTATGAACACCTATGGAAGAAATCTCTCATTGTCTACTCAGGATAAAACTACGATAATAGAAATTAGTACGGCTTTCCAAATTGGAGTATGTACCTTCTGCTCTTGGCATCAAACGTTCCCTCTCTCCCTCATTACTCAGTCATTTCTTACCTGATCGGGATTCGCATCTGTTCATGCAAACAATGTCTGACTAGAAGACCAGGTTACCCTGATTGAACAAGAATACAAGGCACATGTCGGTTCACTAAGAACTGGGGTATTTTTATTACAATAATTATAAACACAACACTATATGATAGTATATATTCTGCAAAGAAAAGTAAAAGGTTAGAATGTGCACTCTATAAGGGAAAGGGCAGAGGTCACCTTGTTAACGTGAAGTCGGGGTTCGGCAGTCATCTAGGTTCCCTTCTCGTCTGTGTCTTGGCTCGTCTCAGAATCACACCTTAGCAGTCACGGGTACACGTCTGCACCGCTATGCTCGATCTCCTCTGCTTCCCTCCAAGTCACTGGAACCTCTCTCGCTATTAACTGCTGTCTCTCTCTGTCTCTGCTCGCTCTGCGCTACTTCTCCTTCTCCTTCAATCTTTCTCAGAGAGTCTCAGCTTACTCGGACTTCAAAATGGCGACTGTCTGCCTGGAAATAATTAATGGCATAGATGCTAACGACTAGCTGCCGCCTACGAACTGACTGACTCATTGCCTAACACTTTCCCTAATATCAAAGCCTGTCCCTTCATGGAAAGTTACGGCCAGTAACCTGCCGCCCACCAAATTCTTGTACCTCCCCGTACCAAGGACACGTTCCCAGCCGGCCGGACTGAAGTTGGGTCTTCGGAGTGGAGAAAAATACAGTCTTTCGATAAGGGCCAGCCTGAGCCGGTTCTCTCCAAGTGAACAACACCTCGAAACTAAAACATTACACTTGACCTAGAAAGCCTCTCAAGCTACCAGGCAGAGGGCAAAATGAAGTCTGTCCCGTTTAAGGCCTACAAGGCCCGAAATAAGCATAACTCCATAGAAGGTATACTAACACTCTTGCAAAAGGACGGATCATCACTAATACTAATATATCTATCCCCTAGCTTAAGTTTATAAGCCCTGATCTAAAGAAAAGGGTACGAAAATGCACTACTGTGCCTCATGGATAAGTCCTGTTTATAGTCCTAATCCCTGTACTATAAGGGTAATAGGCTGGAGTCATCTTCCATCATCCTCCCTCCAAAGAGGGCCGAAAAAGTCGGTCATTACAGTCAGCTCAGGCAGTTGGATATGCATTAGGTAGTCCAGGATCCGTTCTTCCGAAGCGGACCCCCTAGAGGCGTACAGCACGGCGTAATAATCTCTAAACCGCTCTGCCACCTGTCCATCCGTTAAAGCCTCATCCACCCCCTCATCTCTGAGTGCAGGTATTCTATTGTCGTGCCTACGTTGCTTCGCTAGCCGCGCCAGCCCAGCCCCCGGGCGTTCCCCCTCTCCATAGGACCTAGCAGTGGCGTACTTCCCTAAATGTAGCACCTCAGCGTCTGCTTCCTCGTGATACTCTCGTAGAGAGCGGGCCAGCTCACTGGTCAACTCGTCATGCGGGTTTTGTAGCTGACGCTTCTCTAAATCCCGCAGCTTAGTTTCTAGTAAGGAGAGCCAGCCACGTATGGATTTGAGGACACCCGCGTGCTTAGCAATGGCCAGACCGCGCATATAAGCTTTGAAAGCCTCCCATACAGTAAGAAAGGAGGTCACCGACCCTACGTTCCTCTCGAAGAACATCTCTGCGTCATTTGCCATCTCCTCTCAGAAAGCTGTGTCTTGTAGCTCAAATGGGGGAAGTCGCCAACTAAACGGCGGGGGGCGAGGCTTAAGCGCCTCAACCAAAATAAGCACTGGGGAGTGGTCTGAGTACGTGCGGGGCAATATTACACACGACTGCACGTTGGGAAGGAGCGCGCCCGGAAGCAGCCAATAATCTATTCTCGTGTGTATATTATGCTGCGCCGAATAGTGCGTGTAACCTCCCTTATTCGCATGCAGTGTTCTCCAGACATCGTGCAGGTCTAACCTAAGCATTTCAGTATCTAGGGCACATGCAGAGCTCAACGGCTTGCGATCTGGGCCAACCGACCTGTCTAGAGCAGGGTGTCGCACCATGTTAAAGTCACCTCCCCACAATACGTGTCCCTCGCAGTGTTCCCTTATCTTGGATGCAAGGGTCAAATAGAAGGAAGGGCAATCGTAGTTTGGTCCGTATGAATTAACTACATGAAAATACATGCCCTTTCCAGTGCATTTCATGATGATGTATCTCCCTTGCTCACTGCACCATCAGGATTCAAGCAAGCCGGGCCGAAGACGGCTGAAATGCCAGAAACCGGTCCCCGGAAGCTTGTTTCCTTCCCAGTATAAGAATTGGCTTGGTATTTTGGTCTGCCCTGTTCCCATGATGCACTGGGCCAGGGACAGACTAATTTGCATGTAGCCAGGTTCTGAGCTGGGATGGTGCAGTGAGCTAAAAAACGGTGATGGATCAAGCCCTGATCTTTGGACTGGGTTAGAGTGGTCTGCTTAATTCAGACACTCTGTTCATCACCACCCCCTTTTCTGAATCATTTTGTCCACCATAAGCGTGGAAGGGTATACTCAGACATGAGTTCCTTGCTCACTGCACCATCAGGATTCAAGCAAGCCGGGCCGAAGACGGCTGAAATCCCAGAAACCGGTCCCCGGAAGCTTGTTTCCTTCCCAGTATAAGAATTGGCTTGATAGTTTGGTCTGCCCTGTTCCCATGATGCACTGGGCCAGGGACAGACTAATTTGCATGTAGCCAGGTTCTGAGCTGGGATGGTGCAGTGAGCTAAAAAACGGTGATGGATCAAGCCCTGATCTTTGGACTGGGTAAGAGTGGTTTGCTTAATTCAGACACTCGGTTCATCACCACCCCCTTTTCTGAATCATTTTGTCCACCATAAGCGTGGAAGGGTATACTCAGACATGAGTCCCTTGCTCACTGCACCATCAGGATTCAAGCAAGCCGGGCCGAAGACGGCTGAAATGCCAGAAACCGGTCCCCAGAAGCTTGTTTCCTTCCCAGTATAAGAATTGGCTTGGTAGTTTGGTCTGCCCTGTTCCCATGATGCACTGGGCCAGGGACAGACTAATTTGCATGTAGCCAGGTTCTGAGCTGGGATGGTGCAGTGAGCTAAAAAACGGTGATGGATCAAGCCCTGATCTTTGGACTGGGTAAGAGTGGTCTGCTTAATTCAGACACTCTGTTCATCACCACCCCCTTTTCTGAATCATTTTGTCCGCCATAAGCGTGGAAGGGTATACTCAGACATGAGTCCCTTGCTCACTGCACCATCAGGATTCAAGCATGCCAGGCCGAAGACGGCTGAAATGCCAGAAACCGGTCCCCGGAAGCTTGTTTCATTCCCAGTATAAGAATTGGCTTGGTAGTTTGGTCTGCCCTGTTCCCATGATGCACTGGGCCAGGGACAGACTAATTTGCATGTAGCCAGGTTCTGAGCTGGGATGGTGCAGTGAGCTAAAAAACGGTGATGGATCAAGCCCTGATCTTTGGACTGGGTAAGAGTGGTCTGCTTAATTCAGACACTCTGTTCATCACCACCACCTTTTCTGAATCATTTTGTCCACCATAAGCGTGGAAGGGTATACTCAGACATGAGTCCCTTGCTCACTGCACCATCAGGATTCAAGCAAGCCGGGCCGAAGACGGCTGAAATGCCAGAAACCGGTCCCCGAAAGCATGTTTACTTCCCAGTATAAGAATTGGCTTGGTAGTTTGGTCTGCCCTGTTCCCATGATTTACTGGGCCAGGGACAGACTAATTTGCATGTAGCCAGGTTATGAGCTGGGATGGTGCAGTGAGCTAAAAAACGGTGATGGATCAAGCCCTGATCTTTGGACTGGGTAAGAGTGGTCTGCTTAATTCAGACACTCTGTTCATCACCACCCCCTTTTCTGAATCATTTTGTCCACCATAAGCATGGAAGGGTATACTCAGACATGAGTCCCCTGCTCACTGCACCATCAGGATTCAAGCAAGCCGGGCCGAAGACGGCTGAAATGCCAGAAACCGGTCCCCGGAAGCTTGTTTCCTTCCCAGTATAAGAATTGGCTTGGTAGTTTGGTCTGCCCTGTTCCCATGATGCACTGGGCCAGGGATAGACTCATTTGCATGTAGCCAGGTTCTGAGCTGGGATGGTGCAGTGAGCTAAAAAACGGTGATGGATCAAGCCCTGATCTTTGGACTGGGTAAGAGTGGTCTGCTTAATTCAGACACTCTGTTCATCACCACCCCCTTTTCTGAATCATTTTGTCCACCATAAGCGTGGAAGGGTATACTCAGACATGAGTCCCTTGCTCACTGCACCATCAGGATTCAAGCAAGCCGGGCCGAAGATGGATGAAATGCCAGAAATCGGTCCCCGGAAGCTTGTTTCCTTCCCATTATAAGAATTGGCTTGGTAGTTTGGTCTGCCCGGTTCCCATGATGCACTGGGCCAGGAACAGACTAATTTGCATGTAGCCAGGTTCTGAGCTGGGATGGTGCAGTGAGCTAAAAAACGGTGATGGATCAAGCCCTGATCTTTGGACTGGGTAAGAGTGGTCTGCTTAATTCAGACACTCTGTTCATCACCACCCCCTTTTCTGAATCGTATCTCCCTTCTGGGTCCGTTACCACCGTTGTTATTGTCAGATCATACCTAGGGTTCGCCCAAGTCAAGACGCCGCGCGCATGCGATGTGAACCCTGCAGTGTGTGTGTGTCTGTGCAGTCCTCTATAAGTGAGCGTTGGGCTGTCAGGCCGCAAGTGATTCTCCTGCAATAGTGCAAGATCTACAGAGTGTCGTGATAGGTATTGTAAGACACGCCGGACTTTCCTGTGATCGTTGAGCCCTCGCACGTTCCACGTCAGAAGTGTAATGGAGTCCAATTTGCGAGATAGCTGAGTCACGTCAGGGGGGACATTGTGTGAAACATGTTAGTGTGAATCGTCCATGACGTATAGTACCTTGACCTACACAGTGTGCTCTCAACCCCGAAACGGCAAACAACTAAAGCTTCAAGACCTAACGTAAACAATAACCTTAGAAAGACTTGTAACTTTGCCCTACTCCCTGCCCACGCATGCCCAGCCCCAACATGGCCGCGCCCCGAGTCCCTGCCCCTCTTGCCTCCCCCCCAATCTACCCAAGAACCAATCCCCCAGCTCCCCATGCCCTCCCCACCTCCCAAGACCACTCAGACAAGATTCTGTTTAACCAAACTGGGTTTCCGAAAGGCTACGGAACCACTATCAACACTTTAGCAGTAACATCTAGTGCAGATAAATGCAAGCGACTAAAGAAAAATTTGCTTTTATGTTTTATAGACCAGAAAACCGCTTTCTATCAAGTCGATAGGGCACTTTTGTGGGCAGTTCTCCGAGCAATAGAACAACTATACACCCACACCTATATTCAACTCAAGCTGACTGATGGGTCGAGGCTGTCCAGGTGAATATTCACAACCATTGGCCTCAAACAAGGCTATGTCCTGGCTCCACACCTTTTTAACCTATTTATGGCCAACCTATCACAGAGACTTGATCAAGTAAACTCACACCCTCCTAATCTAGGACCAGTGACCCTGATGCATTTATCATATGCGGATTACCTTGTGTTGCTGAGCCACACAATACTGGGACTACAAAGGTCAATGGAAGAACCTTCGGTATTTGCCATGTCAAATAAACTAGAAATAAACACAACAAAAACAAAAGCGATGTCTATGGGAAATGGTACCGTCTTCCCACTAAGGGTTAAGTCAATATCCATGTGAAAACCTCTCTCGAACATCAAATATAGTCACATAACCCTAATGTGTGGGTGGATGCTTTTACCACCAGATGCTGTTAATAGCAACAATAAGTTTAAATGTTTTGTTGCAAAACATTTTTTGTAAATGTAGTAATGTGACTGGAGGATAGCAATTACAGATGGAATACCCCTGGGGTAGTACATAAGTGTCCCTGAAATGTTGCACCTAAAATGATGGCTGGGTTTAGATCAGGAGATCAGCTCCTGCTAGATGCCTGCAAAACGCCGCTCTCTGTTATGCGAATTGTATGTTATGAGGGGTCCCTTGGCAAAGTAACAGCATATTTATCGATTTTGCTGAAATAATGTCTTTACATTGATCCTGATTTGCTACCAATAAAAAAGAATTTAAAAAAAGGATTAAGTCAATATAACCCTAGAGGAATTCCATAGATCCAGGTCTTTAGAGCTTTCCTGAACTGTTTTTCTGATACCATCATTCTCAATTTGTTAGGCATAAGATTCCATGCTTTTACACTTAATACAGTAGCAGTCTTCCCTCTCCTGGTTTTAAGTTTAAAGCCAGGCAATTTGAGGAGGTTAGCAGATGTAGATCTAGGTATCCTCCCTGTGGTGTATGGTGTGAATCTCCTCGAGAGATATTCTGGTCCAATTTGGCGCGTAGCTCTGAAGGTAATGACCAAGAGTTTGAATAGAATTCTCTTGTGTAGCGGGAGCCAATGAAGAGTTTTCAGAACTTCTGATGCTGATGACCTACGTGGGAGTTTCAAAACCAGTCTAGCAGCTGCGTGTTGTACTACCTGTAGTCTCTTCAACGTTGATTTATTAACCCTGGCTAGAAGGCTGTTACAGTAGTCTAGGAGTGAGAGTATTAACGCCAAAGCCGCTGTTTTCCTTGCAGCCAGTGGAAGCAACTCAAATAATTTTTTCATAGTTGTAATTAGGCCAAAGCAAGTACCCACCACCTTACGGGTATGATGTTTTAAAGAGAGAGAGGAGTTAAACCCCACCCCCAGATTTTTGGCCACCTCCACTGTGGCTGCGGGGAGCGGCTGCCTCTTCCGGCCACCAATCCTTCTGTTGAAAGGGATTGTCTTTCCCGATCAACAGGATCTCTGTCTTATCCGTATTACAGCGGAGATGGTTGTTTTTCATCTATCTGATGACCGCCATGAGACAGGCTTTTAAAATTTTCTTCTGCCTCTGTGGAGTTTTTCTCAAGGGACAGGATCAGCTGAGTGTCATCAGCGTAGGATGTTGTTTCAATCCAGTAGGCCGAAATAAGGGAAATAAGCGGGCCCATATATATATATTAAACAAGAGTGGACTAAGTGAGGCCCCCTATGGGACTCCTGTGGTGATAGTATGTTCCCAGGAAAGAAAGGTGCCAAAGGAGACTGCCTGCCTCCGATTGGACAGGAAGGATGTGATCCAGGACAGAGCTGTGTTGGAAATGCCGCAAGAATTTAATCAGGCCAGGGAGGGGGCATGGCCTGCCAGCCAACATGGTGGACGTGTCCTGCTAGAGCTCCGTCGCCGAGACCCCTAAATTATCCTGTATGTCAGCCTTAAAAGCGACCCTGCGCCTGAGAGTCACTGAGTGAGTGTGGGAAGCGGTGTGGAGCCTTAGAAGACCTGCAGCCTAGAAAACAGAGCTGCAGCGGTAAAGATCGGCGAAGTGCCACGGAGCCGCGGCCTGCCTGGGGAAAGGAGCGAAACTCCTCCCGAGACTAGGCGACCTTTGGGAGGCCCGGAGCTGCCGATGTAGTTAGGCGAGGTACTGAGCGCCGCTTCCACCCCGGGCGCCAGCTACATTTGATGATAGAGCGGTGTTTACGAAGCTGGTGAGTCCCGAGACTTGATGCTGGCTGCGGCCACCGGAGGAGCTAAGGGCCCAGAGCGTGGCCTAGAGCAGACCCGGAGACAGGGCGGCTCTGACCGAGTGGCTGGAGCTCGGAGCCGGCATCTACGAGAGGGCGGACCGAAGGCAGAGTGACCCGGAGCCTTGAAAACATCACCCATCAGCACCCGAGGCCTGCAGGACTTGGAGGGCCCTCTTGACTGCGCTGCTGCAATAGCAGAGGAAGGCAGGGGACTGCAGCGCGGGACACTGCTGCGGACTGGTGAGGAGCGGGACCCGGGGTGGACTGGGGAGGCCCGGCGGCGGCGCTGGCACGCGAGGGCACGCAGACAGCACAGAAGCGCCTGGAGCGGCCTTGGCAGAGTCGGGAGGCATATAAATGCAAGGCAGGTGATGGTGAGCGGAGCGCTGCTGAGACCTTGACACTGTGAGGAAGGGTGTCCTCGGAGCCCTACCTGCTGCAGAACAACCGCAGCGCTTACACGCAGGCAGAGCCACACCAATACTGGGCTCCTGCACTATGAGAACAGCCTTGCCAGCGACTGGGCACAAATATTACTAACTGTTGAGGCAAGCTAAAGACTGCGCACCTGGCAACACACTTGCAGGGAGGCTTTGGAGGCCACGGGAACGCCGGAAACATAAGCTGGCGAGGGAATTGAATTGACACGGGGAACTGAGCCTGCGACACGCTCAAGTGGCCACTAGGCGCTCAGACACGAATGTCGAGATAACGCCGGACCTGCGGAGGGCAGAGTGCCATCGCGTAACACGGGCCACCGCTCCCGCCCTCGAGGTTGGGCAGCAAACCACCCCCGTAGCACGGCCCAAGTCGTGCACAAAAGAACCACCAGGAGTTTGGGACCTGAACCGACTGCACATGAGACTACGCAGCCGCACAACACAGAGCTGCTGGCACAGAGACTTATGAGAGGCAGCCATAGGAGCGAGGGCCATGGGAGTCCCTCCCCATGACAACGGGGTGAAGCAGGACTGCCACGAGAGGGACACCTGCTGCGCTGACAGACGGCGCCAGTCACCTCAACTCTGCAGTGTAGCTGCCTGGCGAGGATCAGAGACACAGTACTGTGATCGGAGCTCCGGAGGAGCAGGCGAGGAAGCCTCTTTCCTGGCCCTCGCTTGGTGGCCAGCCACACGGGAACTAACCGTCAGTGATCGGGGGTGCTCACTGCGCAGCAATTGGCAATGGGCAGGCTCAGGGACAAATCCCAACAACGGCAACACGCGGCCGAAGACCCTGGCTCGCCTTGCGGACACCAGATCGGAAACATGGGACCGACCGCAGCCCTGGCTGCCAAGATGGATACTGTGTTGGCGGTGGTGGAACGCATTGGAAGCACCCTGGAACAAACCAAAGCATCACTGGAGGCCCGGATTAACAAGGTCACCTCAGACTTTACACTCCTGCATGCTGACCATCGCAAGCTAACGGAGTCGGTTGCCACGCAGCGTCAGTCACTTCAGGAGCTGCAACCGGTGGTGCAAACACATACCTCAGCACTCCAGGACATCAAGGACAGAATGCATGCATTAGAAGACCGCATAGAGGAGGCAGAAGGGCGCTCCCAGCGCAATAATGTGCGGGTGGTGAGCCTGCCGGAGGGCGAAGAAGGGAAAGACCACAGGGATCTGCCCTGTCACCCCTACTCTTTAATATCTACCTGCAGCCATTAATCGCACTCCTGAATAGGATGGATTGCCTAGTATACAACTACGCCGATGATACCGAGATAATCATCCGGCTGGATGATGGCCCGGCAGCGTCCACCAGGTTGCAGGACATACTCAAAGCCACGGTTAACTGGATGTCCGAGAACTCCTTAAAAATCAACCCGGACAAGACGGAAGTGTTGCCCATTTCCATCTCGGGCAACCCCTGGAGCGAGAAATTTTGGCCTGTGGAGCTGGGTGTGCCACCGAAACCGGCGACTGCAGTCAAAAGTCTGGGCCTATATGTGGATGACAAACTATCCATGAAAAAACAAGTCACTACGGTAGTGGGTACTTGTATAGGCCTGATACGACAATTAAGGAAGATCTCTGCATTACTCTCATTCTCTACCTTGAGACACGTGGTCTCAGCCACAATCCTGGCTAGGCTGGACTACGGGAACTCCCTGTATATAGGTTTACCCCAACGGTTGCTGAATAAACTACAGGGGGTTAAGAATGATGCAGCCAGGTTGATCTATAAGAAACCCAGGACTGCCCACTCTACGACCCTGATGCAGGAGCTACATTGGCTCCCGATTCGGCAGAGGGTTGTATTTAAAGGATTGTGCATCGTACACAAGGCGCTGTATGGTAAAGCACCAGGATATTTGAAATCCCGCCTATTCCCATATATACCGGGCAGGACTTTGCGCTCGTCGGACGCTACCCTCTTGTCCCAATCCCGTTTCAAACTGGCCACGGTGGGGGGACGTGCTTTCTCCAACACACTCCCAGCTTTGTGGAACAAACTGGCCCCAGAACTTAGGAAGGAATGCAATTTGCTATCCTTCAGGAAAAAATTAAAAACTGTACTTTTTAAGCAAGCATGGAGCAGACCCTAGGCGCACTACTGGGATCAAGTGAATGCCATACCTCACTACGTAATCTGGACAAACAGCGCTTAGAGACCCCGGTGGTTATAACGCGCTATATAAGTTAAATAAATAAATAAATAAATAAAGACCCGGAGCGATTCACCGAGAGCTGGCTGCGGGAGATCCTACCCCAGGGAGTACTGTCCCCGCACTTCGCAGTCGAAAGGGCACACAGGGTACCAACGCAGGCGCCCAAGCCAGGAGCCCGACCCGCCCATTCCTCTTCAAGCTCCTAAACTACCGTGACCGGGATGTGGTACTGCGCGAGACTAGGAAACTAGAAGACCTTACAGTGTGCAACATTCATGTGATGCTCTTCCCAGACTACACAGCAGCGGTGCAGAGGCGGAGAAACACATACATGGCGGTGAAAAAGACACTGAGGGAGCTCAAGTTGCCTTACTCCCTGCTATTCCCCTCACACCTCCGTGTGATTTCAAAAGATGGCACCCGATTCTTCGATACCCCATCGGATGTCTGGGACTGGCTAGAATAGACAGGTCAATTGATGGGGGCACGGCCCACATGCTCGGAAGACTGCGGATGGCAGGAGCAGCGATCGAGAAGACGCCGGAGGAGAGGAGGACGTCGCGGTCCAGGCCCTGCTGCGCTGAGCCCGGAGAAACGGAGAATGGAACGACAAGACGCTCTTGATGCGGTTGCGACCTTGGGAGTGGTGAATGACACTGGCCGCATAGGCTCCCAGATGCGTAGAGATCTTGATAGTAGTGGCTCCTCATCCCCGTCCACGGTGATCTCCGAAGACATGAACATGCCAGTGGTGACGCCCCAAACAGCTGACCAACTCATGTGACAGACTGATTGGTTCCAAAGGCCCAATAGGGGCCCCCACCACTGTGTACAATGTTCACTGTATCCTTTATGTACCAGTGATATACCTGATGTTGTATCAGAAAGGGGAAGGGGGGGTTACTTGACATGTATGCGCCTGTGGTTGTTAATTAGCCAAGTACATTCGAGAGCGGTTACTGCCCTGTAACAGAACGTACTAGTCACTTACCCGGCCCCCGGGCTCTGCTCCCGCTGACCCACACCGGCCCTATGGGCTTACCCACATTAGATCCCTTCTGCGCTTTCTTGATAGATCAGGGGTCCGCAACTGGGCCGGGAATTGACCGGGTTACTGGCAATACACTCACCCAGACAACTACTGCCCTGACCTCCCACCTTCCCTGAGGGTAGATCTTGTTGAAGTTTGGACGTATGCCCAACTGGGCCACGCCCTTTTAGTTACCATGTTCTTTTCAATTGTTTCCTGTTTTAAAATGCGGCACATTGACATTCCCCCCCCAGATACTACCCGCTGCCCCCGAGAGGCGCTCCCCCGACAACGCGAGGGCACGACTTACACAGACAAATGACGCGCACTAATAAATTGACATGGAATATCCGCGGTATGCACACGCCGTCACGGCGCTACTCAGTCTTCTCCTACCTACAGAGACATGGGGTGGGAATCGCCCTACTCCAGGAGACGCACATGACACAGGCCAAGCTTGAAAAGCTCCGTAGGCGCTGGCGGGGACAAATTTATGGGACCACCTTCTCCGCGCACTCCGCGTGGCACGTTGATATGGGTGAGACCAGGCATCCCATTCATTTGCAAGGATGTGAAGGTAGATCCAATGGGAAGGTACTGTCTGCTGCGTGGAAGGCTAAATGGCCAGGAACTCCTGCTGGGGTCGCTTTATGCCCCAAACTTGGACCAACCCTCCTTCCTAGTGGCACTGAATCAGGTCTTGCATTCATATGCTGGCCTCCCCTGGCTGTTGGGTGGGGACTTCAACATGGTACTGAACGTGGGGCTGGACCGCTCCTTCCCCCTGCTCCGGGCAATGACGGTGACATCCAATGCGCAGGCGCTTAGGGACTGGCTGGCACACTGGGAGATACAAGACCTATGGCATGTGCAACACCCTACAGACAGAGTATATTCATACTACTCCTCTGTGCATGACCTGCATGTCCGGTTAGACCGGATAATCGGCACCCAATCACTGATCCCCTTGCTTGCTGAATCGGAATATTTGGGGAGAACGCATTCCGATCACAATCTGCTACGGTTCAGTCTTAGCTGGGAGGCGGTCCGCTTGCCTGTGCCTACGTGGAGGCTGCAACCTGCTGCGCTCGAAGACCCCGAGTTCCGATCCTCGCTAGGCACTGCTGTCCTTGACTACTTTCAGATTAATGAGGGATCTGCAAGCAGTGCTGCGGTGGAATGGGATGCGCACAAAGTAGCCATTCGGGGACACTGAATGGGAGCCTCATGGAATATACGCAAAACACTGTCCACCACACTCAAGCGCTTGGAAAATGAGCTCATACAGCACGAGAGGGAGGGTGAGGGGACTGGGGAACATGCGCACACGCTAAGAGACCTACGCGCTAAGCATGCAACTCTTATGGAGCAGCTGAGGTGTCATAACTACACGGCGCACACGGCTCGAACGCACGCCAGGGCGGATAGGGCTGGACGACTACTGGCCTGGTTGATACAAAGGGAAATCCGAGGTACCCCAATATGAGCTCTTCACACAGCGGAGGTATACACACAGCGGGAGATACACCGTGCCCTGGTTGGGCACTACACGCAACTGTATAGGGCTCGCGGAGTCGGTCCCAGGCATGCACGAGGAAACTTTCTAGACTTGGTCACCTTGCCCGTGGTCTCGGAGGAGCACCAGGGCACCCTCAACGCGCATCTCACACTGGAAGAGGTGGGAGATGCGATCCAGGCTCTGGCGACCGGGAAGACGCCAGAACCCGATGGTCTGCCTGCTGAATACCATAAGGCCTACAGAGACACCTTAGCGCCCTTACTCCTTCACATGTATAATGAAGCACTACCTCCGTCCATGTGGGAGGCTTTCCTGGTCTCATTACCTAAGCCGGATAGGGATACAACGCAATTGGGCTCATACAGGCCATTGGCGATGCTCAATGTAGACTACAAAATCCTAGCGAAGCTGCTTGCTGAAAGGCTAGCACTAGTGGTTCCGCATCTTGTACATATGACCAAAATGGGTTCATGCCGGCACGGTCCACGTCCTTGAACCTTAGACGGTTCTTTCAAATAGCGGCTGAGGTGACCAAGAAATGGCCCAGATCGGGGTGCCTAATACTCGACCTGGAAAAGGTTTTCGACTACATAGAATGGGGGTACTTAGCAGAAGTTTTTTACACAGACGTGGAGAGGCAGAGTGTATCAAGAAATGTTATTGGCTTCAGATGCCATACATTAAACATATACAGAGTTCAGGCGTCAGATTAGCCCCAAACCAGTGCACAGCAGTGTAGCGCCAACATGGCTATTAAATTCAACTGATAATCCATCATTTTAGTCCATTTTTCCAAGTTGCTCAATTTTTACTCGTATCTACTCATTTGCTTAAACAATTTTTCACATACAAGGTTTGTTTGACGTATTTCCCATGTTTCTCATGTAGAAACTGTGCCCATCCGAGCCTCTTGTTAATACACGACAGATGCCAAGGTTCGTTCCAAGCAGTGTTTATTTATATCCCAATGCATTTCGGGCGGGATACGCCCTTCATCAGGGGACACTATAAAGTAACAATAAAAATATGGAAATATTACATGACTGTACATTATTTTCGTCCTCATTAAATAAAATGTAACATTTACTCAAATGCTGTGTACACTGAATCCATTATTCATATTGTGTTATTACATTTATGCTCACAAACAACCAACAGTATTCAATAAATATTAATTCCTAATTCATGTATTACACCCCTGTGATGCTGTGCAACTTTCGTTACGGGCTACTAAATCGACCTTGTTGCTAACCTCGCATTCTAACACCCTTACTGAAAACCTGCAGTTCACAAAACCCTTTTACCTAACCAGCAACAGAGCTCCTTCTCTCCCTTCGTGCCAAGACGTTCTAATCCAATTAACCTTCTCCACCTTTCACCCCTGGATGCCTCGTCTCCCCAGTCATGCAGTCAAAAACCTCTAGTTAAGTTCAAACGTTAATTCGGTGTGCGCCTTGCACTTACCCCTGTATACTAAATATCTATGTGATCTGTGCAAAAAACTTAATTGAAGAGACCTTTGTAGAATGCCCCATTTTTACAGAAAACATCCCTTGAACCACCCTCGCTCTCATACCTGCTCCAGTGAAAGTCACTCTGTTCTCTCGTCACGCTTGAAAATGTCTCGCAGGTGGTTTGAATTTTTGCACTTTTATCTCTTGCTCATGTGACCTTCTGTTTTCTCATTGGTGCTGCGTGACAACCCCTCCCTCCTCATTCCAGCCGAGTAATACTATCTACATGTAAAAAAACTCAATAACCCACAATGCATTTATCAGCGCTCTTCTTATATAGGAAGCAATGTAAAACTGTCTGTAGGAGAGTAGGGTCTGCAATCCTATGGTCACCCCAGATTTTTGCTTTTTTGCTTCACTGGTTTACGACTTTCCCTGGCTGTGGGCCTGCTAATCAGACCCACAGACTAGCTGTTCTCTCTATTCCAAATTGTACTCAGGTACTGAACTGGCACTGGGCCCTCTCATGAGTCCCTGTGCCCAGGGCAGAGGTGTACCCTGAGGTCTCCCAGGGGCTGCAGCATGTATTGTGCCACCCCTGGGCTGACTAACTAAACAGACACAACTGGCTGCTTGACAGCTGGGGCAAGGTGGTGTAATCACCCCTGCTTTAGATATAGTATACCTATATCTAAACCTAAAATGGGCACACAGATCTCCTATCAGTCACTCCTATGGCAGGCCTTAACAATCCTGAAGGCAGAGTGCTTGGAATTGTGTGAGATGGTGCTCTGGCATGAGCTGAGCCTGTCTGCGGCCTTCGGGATCTATCCCTTAGCCGTTGCCATGATAGCGTCAGACCATATACTTTTAAGTGCCTTATAATCCTCGCGGTTATGGTAACTTTGGTCTGACATTATCTAGACATGTCATGTAAGGCGTCATACGCTTTGGAATACTACCCCCTCGCCAGTTCTGGCGACGGGGGTAGCATTCCACCCCTCTAGAGGGAGACGACATGTTGGTAGCTGTAACCCCGGTTAAAGTTAAACACAGCCTCAGCTCCACAAAATGGATGCTGCCACTGAGACACGAGTCTGACCTCCTGCTGCTGGGAGTCCTTCCAGCAAGGGAGGCCTGAACAAAGGGTTTCCTGTCAGGGGCGGTGCCAGCACCATCCCAGACAGGATTTTGTGTATCCCAGGTAGGCAGGGCTGAGAGGAAGGTGACTGCAAGTGGCACCCCGGTGCTCACTGTGCATATGCCGGCTCAAACCAGTTCCAGGGGCACACCAGCCCCTGAGCTGGGGAGAGACCGGACAAAGGAGAGGGGTGTAACCACCCCCCTCCTGGTCCCACTCATGGGCAGGACCTAGTCGCGTGCCAGCCCCTTTTCTTAGAATAAAGGTAGAAGCGGGCCCTCTTCCCAAATTGGATAATCTTGAAACTTGAACTACTTTCCACGAAAGGAACTCTTGTCATTCTCTGAAGACTCTCCCTTGTGGCTAAGGAGTAGCCACCCTGCACCAGCAGGCACCATCTAAGCGCTTGCGGTTTTCTGCACGTCCATCCTCCGGATCAAGACTGACCAGCTCGACGAGACCCAGATTCCCTGCCATCTCTGACCTCTACCTGCATCATCAGCCCAGCTGAGATTAGTGGGTGTGACGAGACCCGAGGGACCGGCTATCTTCAAGACCTGCACGACGCTTAACCAGCACGACCGCCGAGGGATCCTCGAGTGGTTGCACTGGGGTTTGTGAAGCCCCAACCCTGAGCAGCTCCAGCACCGAAGTCCAGCCCCCCAGCGTCCACGAGATCTGCGTGGGGGCCTTCTGCTGCCTTGCTGTTTGCCACGTTGTCCGGTCACTTGCCCGTCGGCTAGTGGCCCTCCTGACAACGTACCACAACGTTTTCACCGCTGGTCTAGGTCCTCTAGACTGGCCCTTGCTCCTAGTTCAACAAGAAGTGCCCTGGACCCTCCTGGTCCACTCCAGACGCCATTTTGATTCAACCGCGTGGGCTTGCCTGTGCCAAGGCTTGTTGCTCCAATCCTGGATCCAGCATCGCCGGCAGCAGACACCATCGTGGGACAGCTCGCACCTCCAGCCTGGTCACCGACAATGCCTCCTGGCCCGTGTGACTGCAGGGTCCAGCGTCACCCACTCACCTGATCGCGGTGACTTCATCCGGTGCCATCCTGGTGCCCACGCAACCACTGGCTAGTGATTGAGAACTGAGTCCCCTCTGCTTTCAGGTCGTCTTCTTCACGGATCCAGCCTTGGATCACACCGAACATCTACACTGGTCGCCTGCCAGCAACATCTTCTTTCAGGCTCCATTGACTACAACGAGGATTCCCGACGTCATTTGAACCCTATGCAGCCGCAGCCCCTGGGCTAGGTAACCCAAGCATTTCGGTGCTCCAGCGCAGGTTCACTATCCTAGTGTCCAGATCCTTTTTCGTTTTTAGTCTACCTAGTCGGATTCATCCGGAAACAGTAACTTTAGAATTACTAGCATCCATAGACTTTGTCCTGCATCCCGCGTAAGAGTTCACACTCTGCACGCGGGTTCCCTAGGCCCCCTGCTCCTAACCTAATGGTTCAGTAAGGTAGTCCTAGCGGTCCTGAAGCCCCTGGATCGTGTTACTTACCTGCTAGTATTTCGCATTCCATTTTTAGAGTATATGGTTTTTCGTGCCCCTCGGGCATTTGTGTTATTTGTGCGACATACAGTATTTTCATAAGAGTTTTGTATTGTGCATAGCTCCCTGACTCATAAAGAGTTCAGGGTAGTCTTGTTATTAATAAATACGCTTTATTTTTATAACAACTTGTGTGGTGTCCTTTCACTTGGTGTTCAAGGGGTATATGTGATGGTAAAACAGCTTGCTTAACGCGCCCTCTAGAGTTTAGCCTAAAGACTGCTCTTGTCCATGCTACTAGGATAGCTGGTCTATAAGGTTGACTTACAACCAATCATCAATAAGGGTTGTTTGGAATGATACAAAGTGATCACTAGAATAGTGAGCACTATATATCAGGCCAACTTCCACACTGTCCGTTTAACTTTCAATAAACATTACTCTAAATAGTGTTTGTTCATGTTAAAATGTTTTTCCGTATTGGTATCCCTTTCTTGAAACGCTGCTTTTGTGTCCCGAACCAGAATGATTTCTCCGTGCATGTAGAACTTTCAGCTTCGTTATATTTCTTTTCTTATACTCTTCTTCTTTTGGGTGCTAACCCCCGGTAGGGCAAAAAATGTGGCTAACAATATGCAAAGTCGGGATGCACGGGAGTTTCTGCGCGGGATACAGGTGAAAGAAATGTACCCATTTGACTCAGTATATAAACGGGCCACGATAGTCTCTGTTCCTTTACACGCGCTTTCCGGAACGAAGACTTGAGGAGAAGGGCTCCAACGTAGGAGGTGAGGTTACTCGTGTTGAGGATGTTATCTTTGTAGAAAGTCACCTGGTACAGCATGAAGGACATGTAGCGTGTGGGGCTAGGGTGAATTGCTGGCAAGAATGGACACAGACACAGTTTGCAGGTTAGCCGGAAAGACCCCGAGCGGTCTTCCGCATTGTTTATTTATACCCCGGTTCGAGCCCGCCCCGGGGTATGCGTGCGTACATGTGTTGGGGGGATACAATGTATGGGAGAGCCCAAGTGGCTCTCTACATCCCTCCTTCAATTTAGTGCTGTTCTTGCAACACTCACGCGTTTCTTTGACTCACGGAGATGTCCAGGCAAAGTCCCTCAGATGTTGATTGGGTCTCGGGTTGGGCCTCAGATGGTACCGCTGGTTCCGGGCACACGGAGTTCCCACAACCCCAGCCGGGGTTGTCCCTGTATTCTCGCCGCTGAGGGTCGCCCAGGGTTGGTTGTTCTCAGCGGTGAGATTCTGCGGTGTCACCCTTGGTGGACTCTCCCCTCTTTGCCTGGTTGTGGGTGACCCTTGCAATGACCCTCCTAGATCTAGACCTCCATCATCTACTGCTTCCTGACCTTCCTTGGTGTGGTGGGCTCCGGCTGCCTTACTTATCTTCTTAATGCATGACACATTACGGGTCACCACATTTCGCTTTGCCGTCACCATTGTTCCTTGGACCTTGTCCACGATCCACACCTCCGACTCGTAGGGCGTGCGGAATTTCCATCCTGGGTGGCGATCTCGCACTACGGCCATGTCACCTTCCTTCATAGTGGGCTCCTTTGCGTGACGATGTTCGCTCGCTTTCTGGTTGGTGTTTCGCCTCCGGGTTTGATTGGTTGCAGCATCTCTTTCTTCCGGCGCCCAGGTGCTGTCGGTCGGGATGCTGTCGCGGGGTGCTCTTTTGAATAACACATGGGCTGGAGCACATTTGGTAGTGCTGTGAGGCGTCTGTCGGTAGGCTCCTAGAAATTGGTCGAGGGCTGTTTCCGGATCCTCCCCACTGTCCACTGCGATCCTCAGTGCTCGGTTAAGTGTCCTCATCAGTCTTTCGGCTTCCCCGTTTGCCTGGGGCCACAGCGGGGTGATTTTCCTATGCTTGATCCGGAGGCTCTCAAGGTAAATCTGAAATTCCCTCCCTTGGAAGGGAGGCCCATTGTCGGACTTGATTTCATCCGGGAGTCCCATGGTTGCAAAGACGCGACTCAGCACCTTCTTGACTTGTGTAAATGCAGTTGAAGATATAACCTCCACTATCGGAAACTTTGAGAACGAGTTGACAAGGACCAACATGTGTCTGCCATTGGGGAAGCTCCCAAAGTCTATGCTGAGGTGTGTCCAGGGCGTCTGGGGTGCATCCTCCGTGATCACTGGTGCCGGGGTCGGATCACTACCCGTGATTGTGCAGGCATGGCAAGAGCGTACCATCGCGTCCACTTGGCTGTCAATGGCGGGGAACCATACTTTGCTCCTTAGACGTGCTTTTGTCTTGGCCATGCCTTGATGGCCTACATGTGCCAGAGATAGCGCTCTCTGTTGGAGACTCTCAGGCATGACGATGAGATGTCCTCTGAGGATGACTCCTTCATCGCCCACGCTTAGCTCACTACGGATTTGCCACAGTTGTTGCCTCGCTTGGCTCACCTCCAGCCGAAGGCTCGGTGCACCATCAAGGAAATGGGCCCAGCGGTTTCCCTCCAGGGCTTGGCGGACACTCACGAGCATCTCGTCTGTGGCGGTTGCTTCCCCAATTTCCTTCAGTGACATATTTTCTGGGCACGCGGCCTGCGAGATCATGTGGACAAACTTTTCAGCTTCCACTCCTTCTTCTCTTGGTGGATATTGGCTGACGACTTCGGGGTGGCGGGACAGATAGTCCGCTGGGTTGTGCGCCCCGGGTCTGAACACAATCCTGAAATTGTAACCTTGTAGCTGGACCGCCCAGCGTTCGATGCGTGGGGGCGCGAGTCTGGACGACCCTGCGAACAGTGGCAGCAGCGGCTTGTGGTCTGTCACGACGGTGAATTCCTGCCCCCACAGATAAAGATGGAAATACTGACAGGCCCATTTTATGGCCAGGGCTTCTCTTTCGATCTGTGCATACCTGGTTTCGGTGTCCGACAGCGCCTTGCTGGCGTATGCGACTCGTTTCCACTCTTCTGGTCCGTATTCCTGCAGGAGCACCGCTCCCAGGCCCACAGGGCTGGCATCGACGATCAGTTCTGTCCTGCGTCGTGGTTGGAAGTATGCCATCACAGTGTCGTCGAGGAGGCTGGCTTTGATGTTTTGAAATGCCTTGTTGGCAGCTACTGTCCATTCCCACTTATGGTCTATTCGTGTGAGGGCTCTGAGAGGTTCTGCAAGTGCGGCCAAGTTAGGTATAAACCGCCCGCAGTAGGTGGCCATGCCTAGGAAACTGCGCACCTCTGTGGGGTTTCTTGGGGTGCTTGCTGCCTTGATCGCCTCTGCCTTCTTGGGATCCACTTTCAGACCTTCCCGCGTGAAGGTGTAGCCAAAAAAATCTATCGACTCTTGATAAAAAGAGCACTTCGACCGGTGTAAGGTCAGTCCGCTGTCCACGAGTCTTTGGAGAGTGGCCCTCAGGTGGTCATGGTGCTCTTCGAGGGTTGCTGAATAAACTAGTATATCATCACTGAGGTTGATGACTCCACTCAGTCCGGATAGTACTTCTCATATGGCGTTTTGGAACACCTCCGCAGCGGAGGAGACGCCAAAGCTTAGCCGTTTGTAGCGTCGAAGTCCTACATGGGTCGAGAAGGTGGTGATATACCTGCTAGCTGGTTCCAACTCGAGCTGATGGTATCCCGAATTGAGGTCTAGTTTTGAGAACCATTTCGCCCCATTTAGATCGGCCACTATATCATCCATGGTAGGAGTGATGTGTCGTTCACGTTTAACGGCTGCATTGGGTAGCCTCATGTCCACGCATAACCTGATCGCCCCAGGTTGCTTCGGCTTTGGTGCGACTACTAATGGGGAAACCCAGGGTGTCGGGCCCGACACCTTTTCGATGACGCCAATGTCTTCCAGTTTCCGGAGTTCCTCTTCGACTTGTGGCCTTAGGTTAAAGGGCACTCTCCTGTGCCGGAGGGCAACCGGCCGTACAGACGTGTCTATGTGCAGCTTGAATTTCCGTCCTTTGAGTTTTCCTAGTCCCTGAAACAACTCTGGGAAGTCCTTCAGCAGGAAGTCTGCATGCGCCTGATGCACCTGATTGGGGAAGAGCACCAGGCCAAGGTCCTCTGCCGTGTGGCAGCTCAGAAGGGTGCCTTTCTTCCCCTCAGTGATGTGAAATCGGGTTTCTGTGGAGTACTCGCCATTGACGACGGTCGTTTGGATCACCCCTCTTAGTGGTAGTGGTTCAGTGCCTCCATAGGTGTATATTCTCGCAGTGGAATGTGCCAGCGGGGGTTTGGGAGACATCTTCTCATATTAAGCGGAATCCATGACATTCACGGACGCCCCCGTGTCTATCAGGGCTTTAATCTTGGTGCCTTCTCCTGGTGGATGCTCTGCTTACATAGGAAACAACGTACACCTCATCGTCCTCATCGTCTTCATATCTCGGTCGTCTTTCTTGAGCCTGAAGGTCAGGGGGGGTGGTTCGTGGTCGAGCGACAGCTGTCGGATGCGCTGCGTCGCTGCCCTGGCTCTCGGACCAGCTGGCTTGAATTTTCCTCCCCTGCAGACGGCGGCGAAGTGGTTCAGGCGCCCGCATTTAAGGCACGTCTTCCCTTTTGCGCCACATGTGGCCGTTGCTGGATGGTCTTCACCACAGTACCCGCACTGATTTCCTCTGGACGGGGCACTTCGTGGGCGAGTGGCCGGGAATCTTCTCTGGATTGCGTCAACTCTCTCTTCCTTAATCGGCGTCGTCCTCGCGGCAGCCGGGGCGATCACCGGTGTGCGTAGCGCTGCTTCCATCTCCTCCGCCCTTGCATCAGATAGCTCATGTGACCTGGCTAGGATCAGTATTTCATCTAGCGATATGCCCGTTTGGCGGAGAATGAGCTTTCTCAGCAGTTTCGACTT
The DNA here is from genome assembly GCF_964263255.1 of Lissotriton vulgaris. Taxonomy (NCBI): domain Eukaryota; kingdom Metazoa; phylum Chordata; class Amphibia; order Caudata; family Salamandridae; genus Lissotriton; species Lissotriton vulgaris. The sequence continues at coordinate 336,843,225 of NC_141689.1, forward strand.
GCAGCCCACTATGATTTGGTCCCTGATTTCCTCTCGTGGGTTGGTAAATGGGCAGGTGCTCGCAAGTCGGCGGAGCCTAGCGTAGTACATATCGACAGACTCCGACTCCGTTTGCCAGGCTTGTTTGAATTTAAATTTTTCAAAGTCATTATTGAGTTGGGGATCAAAGTGTGCATTCAATGCTGTGACAGCGGCGTCATAGTCATGCTCGGGTCCCGTGTTGGGGAGTGACTCGAATAGTTCATAAATCTCTAGCCCACCGTACAGGATGAGGAGCGACCTTTTCACAGTTCCATCCGTCTCCCTTGTGCCTTTAAAGTATAGGTTGAGCCTCCCAACCCACGCCTTCCATCTCAGCTCCGCCGTTGCAGGGTCTGCCGCCTCACTAAACGGGGGAATGGGCGCTGCGCCAGAGTGTAAGTGGGCGGGTGTCACCTGCTGGGGAACTCCAGCTTGGATTTGGGCCTGTGACTGCGGCACGACAATTGCTGGCGGGGGCACGACCACAGGAGGTTGGTTCTGGCCTGACCCATCTTGGCCCGCCCCCGGCGCCGTTACTGACATTGTTCAGTCCCCTTTTCCGTTCTTCTGGTGCTTTCCGGTGTGTCCCTGTTGACCGCACTTTAGCTTGATGTGGCTTGTGCTTGTTTGATTAATTATATTATTTTTTTTCTTTTTTTTTTTCCTCTTCCCCTTCTTAGCAGCAGGTGTGAACGTTCTCCGTTCTTCTCCTGGGCCGTGTGCAAAGGATGGGGCCATGGCGCTGTCTGACTGTCTCTCTGCGGAAGGGTTGGTGCCGATTGGCTGTGCTTGTGCTTGTTTTTCTGTTTAGTTTTTTTCGAGTGTCCTGCGCTGGGCCGTGAGCGCTGAACGCGCGGCTGGGGGTGTGGCACGGGCCTTCGTGAGCGAGCTCGCTACACTCGCGGCTACGACAAAGGCTGGGAGCTGGTCCTGGGCCTCGCCGAGGCCACGTGGTGCCGCTGCGCGAGTCGCGCTGAATTCTTCTGCCGGGAGGCACTCCAGCTCAGCGCTGCCCGAGGGAGGAGGAGGGAAGGACACACGGGGGTGTCGCGCTGGCAGGCACAGGCAGACTCACCCGCAGTTCCTCGCAGGAAGCACCCAGGCTCTTCCAACGAGTCCCGCCGGCTGAAGGCGCTCCCTCCTGGGAGGCGCGTGGGCGGGCCACGTGAGCCGGGACCGGACGGCAGCAAACGCGGGTGGGCTCCGCAGCAGGAAGCAGGCATACAGCGGCGCCACCGACAGAGGCAGCCCGGCACGCGTGCAGGTATCCCGGCCTCGTCGCCAATGTAGCGTGTGGGGCTAGGCCCAACACGTGGGTGAATTTGCTGGCAAGAATGGACACAGACACAGTTTGCAGGTTAGCCGGAAAGACCCCGAGCGGTCTTCCGCATTGTTTATTTATACCCCAGTGCGAGCCCGCCCCAGGATATGCGTGCGTGCGTGTGTTGGGGGGATACAATGTATGGGAAAGCCTGAGTGGCTCTCTACAGGACATTAGTTTTAACTGGAGCAAACATAGATTCTTTTAGATTAATTGTATCCATACTCACTCCATTCTGCTTTGGTTCTCTTTTACGGACGAATGTGTGTGACTCCTGAATACCTTTTAAAAGAAGTCAGATACTGGCTCCATTCCTTCGTTCGTTTTAGCAAAGGACGGCATTTCTTCTGACCCCTATAGGGAGCAGTAAATTAAGGGATTCTCCCTATGTATCTATCTTTGGTGTTGTAAATAGGAGTAGATGTGAATATTGTTTCATAGGATTAGAGGAATGATAAAATTGTATTTTCTTGTGACTAGTAATTTTTTATTTTGGAATTGACTAATGCTTGTGGGTACAAGAGCGGAATAGGCTAATACTCATCTTCACCTTGAAATTACAGATAGGTTATTGTGCCCTAATCGGCACATGATAGCGACACAGCTATTTTTAAAGTTACCCCTTCATCCCAAGAAGCAAGGACTCTATCAACATAGGAGGCGTAAGCGTATTTAGGTACTTTCTGAAATGAGACAACGTTATGCATTCTCCTTCTAGATACCCAGGGCCATATGTATCAAGCCTTTTTCGAATCGCAAAGGCCGAAATTTGCAGAATTTCGGCCTTTGCGAATCGCAAACGGCCTTTTTGCATGTTTTGGGATGTATGAAATATTCGCAAAATGAGGAATAGCAAAGATTTGCGATTCCTTATTTTGCCATAGCATTTAAGGAATCACAATTTTGCGATTCCTTAAATGCTATGTATGTAGCATTTTTGGGCTGCAAATTATGGTTAAGAATTCGCAAATTACCACCAACTTGTAGTTGATGGTAACTTGCGAATTCTTCAAAAAATGCACAATTTGGCATTTTTGAAGGTTGCATGTGATGCACGCACATGCCCATAGGGCATGTATGTGCGCCATATGCACACTCATGTACATTTCAGGGGTGCAGCAGGGTGTCTTTGAGACACCCCTGCACCCTTGAAATAATTCTCAAATTGCGATTAGCAAACTGCAAATTCGCAATTTGAGAATTATTTCGCAATCATTCCTATTGGCCCCCTGGCCCATAGGAATGCATTGGAAATTATTCCTTAATTGCGAAAATTCGCAAATAAGGAAGATTACGGAATCGCTATTTAGGAATCACAAAAGGGTTTGTTGATACATATGGCCCCCAATGACTTAAATGAAATTGGGTGGCACATTGTACCTATAGATACACTGTGCAATTACACCCTCTAAATTACCAATACGTAACAATACATCTTTTATAAACTTGGTGGTATAATGTATTTACAGGTTTCGATACAATGCCCACCTATTTAATGAATGGGCGACTTTGTGAACTGGGATTTTTTCGTCCATGCTGGGGAAAATTATTGAAGACTCCCTAATTTGGAGACATTACGTTTCAGTGCCAAGACACAAAGATAAGGTATACTTATTTGACATTCTCCGACTTTTTCACCCTATTTGTATCATTAGAGCCATAATTTCCCCCACCTACCAGGTTTTACTCCATAAGTGTGTTGACATCATTTCTCTGCTTTTCTGCACTTTATGTGCTTGTTTTCTCCTTTTGCCCCCTCAACTAGGTGACCCAACACATCAGGTTTCTCTCTACGCTGATGGCCTGCTGGTATTTGTGCGGGACGTGAACTGCATACCGGAGCGGCTGGCCCAACTGCTAAGTCAGTTCGCAGAAATCTCGGGACTTCGGGTAAACGTAGCTAAGTCCTGTTTATACGCGTTTGACAGTGGGGTGGAGGACCCGGAGTACTCCCTGGGGGGCACAAGAGTCCGATGGCAGGCCGACACCTTTAAATACCTGGGGATCCAGATCTACCGCCAGCCAGCTGACCTGTTTGACGGAAATCTGGGGCGGGCGATGGTAGCGCTCAGATCACAGATAAACTTTTGGTCCACGCTTCCGCTGACTATCACGGGCAGAGTAGCCCTTGCCAAAATGGTAATGCTTCCCAGGCTCCTCTACTATTTTGTCAACCTCCCACTATTCATCCCGACCCCCTTCTTTTCAAAACTTAACGCAGTCCTGCGGGACTTCATTGGGGGCACGTCCCGGCACCGGCTAGCACTGACAAAACTATTTCTGCCGACTGACAGGGTAGGACTAGCCGCCCCATGTTTTTAGCACTACTATCTGGCTGCGCAGATACAATGGATTACCCGCTGGCTGGCAGATAAAGGGAGGGAAGACACTGCTACGATCGAGCCGCCGTACTCTTTGTGTCGTGTCACCAGGCTCTTTTACCCGCTGATGGCACCTGGGAAATCCACCCGCCACTGCTGGCGGTGGCATACAAATGCTTCTGTAGAACCCGGTTCCTCACCCGAAAGGTGATACCATACGCACCTGCTATACCCTTGGAGGACTCTCCAGGGGTGGGGGGCTATCACGCACATAATGTTGGAGCAGTGGAGAGATGCTGACATCCAAACGCTGGGCGATCTTTTCAGAGACGGAGCACTAGTGGCCTATGAGACGCTAGTAACTGAGGACGGGCTACCCCCTGGGGGATTTCTGCTGCATCGTTCACTCGTAGCAAAAATGGCGGCCAGATGGGGAGACATGACGACAGAGCCTGAACAACATCTAACCATACAATACCTGCACGTTATGGGGAGGGGCAAACACCTGGTCCGTTGGTTTGCCGCATCGCTAAGAGCCCACACAGAGATCGATTTGGCTCCGCTTAGAGGCAAGTGGGAACGAGATATGGAGCGAGCACTGATGGATAAAGAATGGGAGAGAGTTCTCAAAAGCCCGGTGCGCTTCCGCCAGATACAACTCTTCATCGTACATAGAGCTTATCTCACACCTGAGCTAATCAATAGGTACTTCCACCGTTCAGACGCGTCCTGCCCCAGATGCGATGAACTAGACGTAGGCATTATTCACCTCTTATGGAATTGCCCTAGATTAGGTGCTTACTGGAATGTGATATGTGGAATGCTTGGGGTGTGCACGGGTCGAACCATTCCCTTTAATTGGCCTGAGTACATCTTACACCAATTGAAGAGGTCGCCCAAAGATAAGGCATCTTCCCGCTTTTTAATCCTGGGTCTGGTGGTGGCGAAGCGCCTCCTTACGAAGAGGTGGAAGGCGCGCGAACCAACTGCTGCGCAGGCGTGATTCTTTTCACTTCAGGCGTGGGCCCGGGCGAAATGGATAGCAATACGGAGGGAAGAAATGACACGGCTCCTAAAGGAACCTATGGCGGAACATTGGGAACGTATGCTTAATGCCCTACAACTACCGGGGGTGACTAGCGATTCAGCTGCTGAAGCGACCAAGGTAGATAGGCTGCGGGGCTGGAGCGTACCGTAGGATGCCTTACTGTCAGGATAACCAGTCATGCAGCTTTCCAGCCTTTAGGCACGTAGGCCTGAGATATATATTTATTCACAGATGAAGTTATACATATGGGGGGTGCTAAGGGGGGGCAGGGAGGAGGGAGGGGAGGATCAATACGCTCAAATGTATGTGATTTGCCGCTATTGTTCAAATACTGTTTACTTTTTTTCTTGTTATATAACGGTTAGATAAATGTCATTTCTAGACGCAAGTCCATAGTAAAGAGATCCACCCCACAAACATGATATTGTGCAAGACTGAACTACCAGATAGTCATGAACAGATATGGAGGGAGCCGGACTATGCCCTCCACGTACTAGTCAGATCTGAGCGCATGACCCTCAACTATGTGGCGCTGTCAGCGCAGCAACATGATTTCTTTCTGCATAGATCTGAGATAAATGTATGTTAGACCGGCGAGACCGGAATGTCATGATAAATTGATCGTTCTTTATACTGTATTTTGAAAATCATAAAATGCTAATAAACAGATTTGACAACAAAAAAAAAGAATTTAATCTGGCCAGTAGGAGGTTATGAGATATAGGGCCAGATGTAGGTAAATAGCATTTACCGATTCGAAAATACCGAATTTTGCCGATTTGGTATTTTCGAATCTGTAAATGCTATGCAGCAAATTATTCGGTAAAAATTACAGAATCCTTAAGATTCGGTATTTACCGATTTGGTAATTGCCATTCATTCCTATGGGCCTGGAGGCCCATAGGAATGAACGTCAATTACCGAATCGGTAAATACCGATTCGGTAAAAGGGGGAAAACATTGAAGGGTGGCAGGGTGTCACTTTGACACCCTGTTGCACCCCTCAAATGTATGTCTGCAACATGGCACTAAAGCAATTTGCATAACATTGCTTTTTGGGGTGTTTTCGTTATTTACCACCAACTTGTAGTTGGTGGTAAATAACAAATCCTAACATGGGATAAGCACTCATTTAAGTGCTCCCTACATTAGGAATTAGTCAATTTACCGAATCGGCATTTAAGAAATTGGTGATTTACTGATTCCTTAAATTACCAATTCGGTAAATTACCGAATCGTTAATTTCGGCCCCTACATCATAAAAGCCTATTACCGGTCGGCAACAGCCGAAATTAACGAATTTCGGCCGTAACCGACCAATAATAGGCTTCCTACATCTGGCTCATAGTATCAAAACCGGCCGACAGATCTAAAAGGATCAGCACTGCCTTCCTGCCATTGCCTGTAATGAATTTCAGAGTGTCAGATATCTCAATAAGGCTGATTCCGTGGAATATTTCGGGCGGAAGCAAGATTGTCGAGGATGGAAGATATGGGCTGACTCGACAAAATTAGAGAGTTCCTCATAGACTATTTTTTCTTGGTCAATTTTGGGCAAGCTGGGATTAGTAGCTAACAGATGCCAATTCCGTTTTGGTACCCCTATAGAACTATTATTAGATGCTTGTGGCACCATGGGTATTGGGATAGCCAAGGGAATAAAATGGTCTGACCAAGCCTGAGGAATAGATGCCTCTATCCGGAGTGAGGAAGAGATTGAATAAACACCATCCAATGTGTGTCCTGCCCTATGTGTCGGACCTTGAACTAATTGATTCAAACCAAGGAGAGTAACAATTTCCAGGAATATAGTAACCCACATTCTAAATGGAGATTTATGTCCCCAAGCAATGTAAAGTTAGCATATCTAAGCAGAGCTTGGCCAAGAGTTTCCCTAATGAGTCTAAAAATGTACCACTGTTGCCCGGAGGGCGATGGATTAAGGCTCCAGCGAATGAGGTTGAACCATTTATGCACAGCAGAAACCAAGGCTTTTGGCTCCATTGAGTTCATGTAGAATAAAGTTCTCCCACAGTAGAGTATCTCTGTGAATGATAGCCACCACTCCCCCCTACCATCCTCTGTGTCTTTCCTACAGATGGTGTAGTTAGGGGATAGGGCGACTGTAATATCTGGGTTGCAGTCCTCCTTTAACCATGTTTCAGTAATGCATAGAAAGTCTAAATCATTATCAATGATTAGTTCCCTGATGTCAGATGCGTGTTTAACTAGGGAGCGTGCATTAATTAAGCTCCCCTTCATTACCCTTTCATGATTGGCCATTTTGTTCTTTGGCATTACATGCTTAAATTTCAAAGGTGGAAGCTGTACTCTACATTCTCTACAAAAGGGCCTCTAATTTTGTCCACATCAAGGTGATGTCCATACTGATTTTTCGTATTTAATTGTTTTAAGGAAATAGAAAAGAATACCTTATCTGATTGTAAATCAGCAGTATGGCTGGCGCTGGACGCGGACGGGCGCAGACAGGCTTGCCTTTGTCGCGCCTTAAGCGTGCCCGCTGCGCGTCGGTGCCATCAGCTGATATCTTACCATCAAAACATGGCATAACATAAGGACAAACCAAAACAACCCATTCGTTAGTGCATTTTGGCAGTCCCTGGATAACAACACATATTCAACATATAGCAAATACCTGCAGTCCTCACTACAAGAAACAAATACTACCAACCTATGGGACTTGAATTTACCACTCTCCACATTCTGCCGTGCCATCAACAAAGTAGCTCCATTGCATTTCCTTAATGAGGGCAAGTATAAATTAACTTCACAGTCACATGCCTGGATGGTAGTTCAATCCTACAAGAGTTTAAAACCAGCAGAATATCTCAGCACAACATATCTGAAAGAAACAGTTAGTTATACATTTCTTACCTTAGAATTACACCCAGACGTCAGACTGGATCTGGAAAGTTGTTCGTCAGCAATACCCCTGTGCGTCGGAAGGTGATCGTCGTGGTCGCCGGGATGACGTTGCGGTAGCTATATAGATGCCGCCCTCGCGCGCTGAAGTCAGTTCTTTCTTTTTCCGCTCCCGCAAGCTTAGATCCGGAGAAAGCGGTACCTCAAGTCACTTTTTGACTGACTTTTTCTCGACTTTTGTCAACTTTGTTTTTTGAGTCTATCGACTCCTGCTGCACGAGGGATACCCGGCTTCAAGGCCTGCAGTTCCTGTAACTGACTGATGTAGGTGATGGATACGCACTGGGTGTGCCTCTACTGCCTGGAGCGCGACCACGACCCCAAGTCGTGCTCCGACTGCTGAACCACGGCTCCAAAGTCTTTGCGGGAGCAGACACGAAAGCTACTCGAGGCCCGGCAGTCAGCTCCCCATTGTTCGAGGTCCAGGTCGCATAGGAGGTCGAGGGACCGGTTTCGGAGCCAACACCATTCTTCATCTAAGTCTTCACACTCGGGGTCAGGTAAGTCGAAGCACAAGAAGAAGTCGAAGAAGCATTGTCGTTCTTCGATTTCTCCCTGTCCGTCGGCTGACGGGATGAGGGTGGCGGGCGGTGCCCCTCCAGCTGCTCCGCATGCATAGCCCATAGGGTCGGCTACTGGTTTCCCCCCTTCCCGGGACCGATACCTGCCCAGCTTCATCAGTTTTACGAAACGATGCACGCCATCTCTGGGCAGACTGACTCTGTTGGGGCCCAATGGACCCTGTGTACTTGGCTGGGGGCCCTGGGCCTTCGACATTGTCGGCTCTGGCCTGCATGCCCCTTGGATCCAGGCCTCGATCAGGATCGGCGCCGGTCAACCTTTTCATGCCCCCCCGGCGAGGTAGACACGGAGCAGGATCCGGCGCTGACTGGTACTTTTGTTTCCTTGTTCTACCCTGGCTCTTTGAGACCAGATTGGCAACCAGAGGAGAGTGAGAAGGACTGGCAGGGGTCTGGGGACCCTTCAACCGACCAGTTGGTGTATGGACAGGACTGGAGAGAGGAACTGGGGAAAGCCCTGTGGTCTGCATAACTCAGTAGACCGTGGCATGTTGTCTCCTCCCACCGTGGCTACAGAGGAGGGAGCGTCATAGGCAGTGGTGTTGCGTAGCATGGCCAAGGCTCTCCACCTCGAGCTACCTTGGTTCTTAAGTATCTTATATGTGCTTCCTTTGAGTCTCTACATGTCCTCTCAGGCTTTAAAAACTGCCTATTTGGTGGCCATCACCTCTGCACTCCAAGCTCTTTCTTCTAAACCTCCTTTTTTGGCTGTTCATCCGGACAAGGTTGTCCTTTGAACTTGTCCTTCCTTCCTTCCCAAAGTGGTTACTTCTTTCCACATTGGACGGACCATCACTTTGCCCACCTTTTTTTCCACCTCCGCCTCCTTCCAAAGAAGAGGAGAAGCTCCAACGTCTGGATCCAAAACATGCGCTTTCATTTTATTTGGATCGCACAAAGCAATTCCGGGTGCATGACCTGCTCTTTGTTGACTACTTAGGCGCCAAAAAAGGTCAGGCCGTCACAAATGGACCATTTCTAGATGGGTAGGTTTGTGAATCAAAGCTTGGAGTTACGTGCCCATTCCACCAGGCAGGTTCCACTGCTTTGGGACGTGGAGTCCCCCTTAATGACATCTGTAAGGGAGCTACGTGGGCAACGCTGCACACATTCCCAAAAAGTACTGCCTTGACAGTCAAGTCCGGAGAGACAGCTTCTTTGGCCGTTCTGTTTTCCAGAACTTTCTGGTGTGAACATGGTTCGCAGACCCACCTTCCGGTGCTGGTATTGCAAAGGTATCTATTCTAAGGTAAGGAATCTATAACTAATTGTCTCTTTCAGAAGAACAAGTTACTTTTTTTTAAGCATATTTTATTGGCATTTGTGCTATAACATTACATACAATTGTACGTATACTGGTTCAGTCTTTGGCATAATTTCATCCATAACCTTTTCATAAAAACTATCCCCCTCCCCCCTTGAGTTGCTTGCTAATAGGCGAACTCTGGAATGTGTGTGCTAAGAGATGGTCAGGCTCAAGGGCCCTAGACAACGGTTATTGTCTTGCTGTGTCCTTCAAGTGTGCGGGGAGAGTTGCTCCGCTTGCCCGCCGCCTGGGTCCGGTGTTGCCCCCCTCGGAGTGTCCCCTTCGCTGCTAGCATCTGCGACAGCTGCCACTAGTTCCCCCACAAGATCCTCCCAGGCTCTGGCCTTCTCCATTTTGCCTATTCCCTTGCTGGCCTCTCTGAGTAGCAGTCTCCCTTCCGCCCCCACCCATCTTTCGGGCTCCCTTCTCCAAGTGGTGAGTCTCGGCCCGCCTGGCGCCTTCCAGTTCCTAGCTATCTTCTGTTTAGCTAAAATATAGGCAAAGTCTTGAAACTTCCCTGTCACCCTGTTTCTATTAGTGTGAGGGAACCACCCTAAGAGAAAGTGTTCTGGAGTCTGTGGGAGTTCTTTGTTGATCAGGTCACTTATTATATGTCTGATTTCCTCCAGAATGTTTCCAATATGGGGCAGCTCCAGAACATATGAAGTATATGCACCACTCTTTCTCCGCACCTGGGGCAGGCTGCAGAGTCCACGCCAAAATACCTTTGAATATTAACCGGAGTTATGTATGCCCTATGCAGATAATTAATTTGAAGCACATGTTCTGAGATATTTTCAGGGTACGTTCTAGGATTTTGTCCCAGTCTTTCTCAGGAATTGTTTACCAATGTCCTCCTCCCACTGTGTTCGCAAGTGCTCAAGTGGTTGATACATATCCCGCCGTATTACTTTATAGAGACAGGACACCGTCTTGATCCTTCCTGCTGGGAGTGCGACATATCTGCATCCTGCTAGCGCTCTTGGCCTCAGCATCCACGGTCTTCCAGTGTGTCCTAATCCTGTGCGTTGAAGCCCTGTGCACCAGGAAGTGACCCCCTGGCAAGTCATATGTGGTTTGCAAGTCTTCAAAGGGAAGGAGCGCAGAGTCAAGGAATAAGTCGCCGATCTCCCGCAGTCTTGCCTCCACCCAATCCTCTAGTCCTGCCCAATGTTCCCTCTGTGAGAGGTAGCGCAGTATCGCAAGTGGTATGTCAGGGGAGTAGGGAGTCACAGTGCCCACTTTCCTAAGATATCTGGTCCAGCAGCGCACTATCACCCTGGTCTCTGTAGTGTCCTCAGCCGAGGTGCAACTCACCCAGAGGAGGATTCTCGCCAGCCACCATCAAGAACGGCAATACTATTCAATCTAACTTGCCCTCTCATAGTTGCACCCCCGTCCATGCAACCATAAGTCCAGCTCTTCGTTGCAGGTCACGCGAGAACTACCCGTGTGAATTGGTTGAACATGTATGAGTATGAATGACCCCCCGAAGGTGTGAGTGTCTGTTGAGCCCCCTGAAATGTCCCGGAGTGAGTGGAACACCCAACTTTTTGGAGAATGTCCTTCTCTATATGAAACAATGAATTTTTTCGATTGTATTTATTAATTCCTGAATTTGTTATCTGTGAATGATTTTTAGAAATGACTGATTGCATAAAAATTAATAACAAAATATATATTTTTCATAAAAAAACGAATTGAATGCTATCTATTTGTTGTCTTGGGCCCTGATATTTGGTTAATATTGCTCCCTCCTCATCCGATTTGGATCCTGTAGAGGACCACTTATTACCTACCGTGGCAGGGTGTTCTTTTCTAATTGTAACACATTCCTGTATGCCATGCCCACAAACCCACTGCCCTGGCATACATCAGTCACCCCTCTAGCTGGGTGCCCTATGCCAGTGGTGTGGACCCAGGTGCATGAGCCCTGTGCCCCTACAGTACCCAGGGCCATTCCTGGGCACTGTAAGTGCAGTGATGCCATTAAGAGTATATGGTTGTGGAAGGTTGTCATTACGAACTCCACAGTACCATAATGGCTACACTGAACACTGACAAGTTTGGTACCAAACTTCTCAGCACATTAAACCCGCACTGATGCCAGTGTGAGATTTAATGTAAAATGCACTAGAGGGCATCATAGAGATGTCCCCTGAAAACCTAACTTACCATCCACGTCTGGCTAAGTGGCTGCAGAGGCTGCCACACAACAGACATGTTGCTGGACCACTGGGTAGGAGAGCCCGCTCTCCTGGGCCTGCAACAATGCACATCCTGGGCAAGGTGCTAGGTATCCTCCCCTAGGATGGGCAGGGGGAAGCTTCAAAGGCATGCCGCCTCTGTGAGCTTCACCAGACCATTTGCTGTACCCAGCAACCAGCCCCCACCAGTCCTGCCCCCCACTATGGCGGGAAGACTGGCGGGAAAAACTACATCAGGAAAGGGGGTGTGCCAGCCTGTGCCAACCCCACCCCTCAGGTGGGGGAGACGAGGTGAAGCACGACCCCGGGCTCCGGCCATCTTGAGGATGGGGATTCCTGCCCAATCACAGCTAGGATCCTGCCCCCCTCCAACAGGAGAGGAGCAGGCTAGGGGGTGTACTCACCCCAGGGCAGGGACCCATTGGTCCCTGTCCTTGCCCTACCTGTAACGCCCCTAAATTCAATATTTAGGGGCTCCCAGAACCTTCCTTCCTCAGATCCCGATTCGAAAATAAGAAAGAAGATCAAGAAGAAGACCCGCCGTGCAGCTGCTAACAACAAGACGGCAACAACTGACTTGGTACCAACCCTACTGGCCTGTCGATCCTGGTACCTGCTCCTGCTTTATCCTGGTGACTCCTGCGGACAGCAACCTTGGGACACCCGGAAGACCTGCCTGCCTTGACCCTCTTGAAGACTAGGACTCCCATCAGCAGAGGCTCTGCTGCAACAACCCACCTGGTGCCAACCAGGAAGCTCCGGACCAGCCCACTCTGCACCCGCCGAGCCAGGGCTGAGCCCAACCGAACCAAGAACACGAGGACGTCCCCCCGGCGATTGGTACCCAAAGTCCCGTGCCCAAAAACCCCCCTCGACAAACCAGACGACGCCTGCAGACTCAGAACCAGGGGCCACCCCAATCGCGACCAGCCGAGGGTATGCTTTTCCGACATCCAAAGACACCCCGGCGCCCTACAGCCCCCTGTGCCTTCCTTTGGGGTACCTACCTGTGCCCCAGGAGCCCAACTTACCTCTCAAAGTGCTGGTCGCCCCTGGAGAGTCTCTGTCCCCGAGCCTGCAGCCATTGTTTCTTTTTGACCTTTCCCATTGGATAACATTGAGCGCTCAAAGGCTCAAAAGCTCCCTGCACCCAGCCGCCCGAGTGCCGCTGGCTGTGACCCTGTGTCCTATCCTACTTCCCCCCTTGCCCTGAGCAAGTGACCAGGAGCCCAGCTCTCACAGCCGCGTGGCCTGCTAGCCAGCAGCCACCAACCCCACTTCCCTCATTTGATATCATTGGGCCTACCTACCTCAGCATACGGCCACCCCTGTGCCGCTGGGAGTGAACTAACTGTACTTACCTGACCCTGGGGGACCCCTGAGTCTATGCCCAGAACCTTAACTTCACCAACCAAGTACTCACCTGGAAACCAGTAATTTACTTACCTGCCGTTGGATAACATTGACTCATTTTTACTCGAGAATTTTCTTAGTGTGAAGTTTTGAAATCTAAAAATATTCACATAAAATCAGCCAAAGTCCGAATTCCGAAGTACTCACCTGTTAGTAGGGGAGAAGCCAGTACTGTACCTTTCAGCCCAGTACTGAACCGCAAAAGTAATCCCTAGCGGGGTTACTAGTAATCTGTATTTTCTCCATAGGAACCCATTGTCTGCTTTTATTTGAAATTTCTTCTGTCTACTTTTGAAAACTTGAAATATTCTTTAAAAATCAAACAAAATACCGAAACGCAATTACCTACCTGTTTTGAATTGAGACCCCAGTGCTGGCCCTAGGAGACCAGTACTGTATTACAAAAGTAACGCAATCGTACTTTACCTGCAAGCTGAATTTTCTCCCATTGAATAACATTGTCAGATTTCCATTGAAAAGTTTCTAAGTGTCAACTCTTAAAACAGCTTTATATTCCTGAAAATTCACTACAGTAACTAAAACGTTTTTGCTAATCTGGTTTCAGCTTAGACCCCAGGACCGAATCTGAGATCTAGTCCTGGGACTACTAAAGTAATCTATATAGTAATCAACTGTACTTACATGTGGAAAACCCCCTGAGCTCAATGCTATAGTGTGTTTTAGGAGTGTGTTGCTTACTGTCAATACTGTATTAATTGTGTGCACAAACTTTATTGCTCCTTTGCAAAGTAATTACATGAGAGAACTCATAACAAGAAAAGTATATTTCTATAACTGGTGGTTCTAAAAATAAAACACCTATATCTGTGGATATAAAAAAAATTGACCTGGAGTTCAGTCCTTGAGTGTGTGAAACCTTATGCTGACTGAGTGAGTATAACAAATGCTTTACACTGTCCTCTGGTACTGCCTTACTGCTCGACCAAGCTACCACTTTAGAAACTGAGGTCAGTTCTGACTTTAACTTCTGTTATACCTCTGGGGTTGGTGGATTCTAGACACACTGTACTTCATTCTAGTCCAGTATATATAGAGCCACTTTCTCACATTGGTGGCAGCGGTGGGATACAAACTTGCATTTGTTGGACTACTTGGTTACCATCTGATAACACGACAGAACTCATAAATTGCCTTTAGAATTCTGAAATTGGTCTTTTCCAAAAATACTAAAAGTCTGGTAGGGCCTTGCCTAAGTCCCATTAGAATTTTTGAAAAATAAAAGTCACTATAAGCTAGGGTTAGAACTGTCAGGTTAGAATGTCTCAAAAGAACCCAGCTGTTAGTGAAGATAATGTAAACCTGGTGGAGGAACTCAACCTCACACCGTACTTGCACTTTGACTCAAGGAATTGAGGGCCCTATGCAAAGTTAAAAACATTGCTGTAGGTCTGCAGCCAACCAAACAAGGGCTCCAGGAGCTCCTGGCTGAATATGCAAAATACCACCCCTCTGAGCACGGTGACACCCAGCCAGAGGAAGAAGGCGTGGATGAGGATGATAATGATCCCCCATCATTCCTAGGGAAGAAGGGGTCACTGTACCCTTGACTCCAAGAGTTAGCCTTCAGGAGCCTGAGAACCACACAGGTGGACTGGGTCCCAGAGAATACATTGGGGGGACAACTTCTTAGCAAAGTTGGCCAAGAGATTAGACCTAGAGACCAGACTCCTGGCTCTAGAAAAAGAAAGAAAAGAGATGGGCTTAGCCCCCATCTCTGGTGGCAGCAATACCAATAACAAGGATAGAGTGCAATCTTATGATCCTAAAATCCCCAAAGGGATTGTCCCTAAATTTGAGGAAGGTGATGACATCACCAAGTGGTTCACAGCCTTTGAGAGGGCTTGTGATATCAGAAAACTAAAGACACCTCTCTGGGGGGCACGTCTCTGAGAACTGTTCTCTGGTAACTGCAGAGACAGGCTTCTGACCCTCTCTGGGCCAGATGCAGGGTCCTATGACCTCATGAAGAAAACTCTGATTGAGGGATTTGGACTCACTACTGAGGAGTATAGAATTAAGTTCAGGGGGGCTCACAAAACCCAGACCCAACCTTGGATAGATTTTGTAGACTACTCAGTAAAGACACTGGATGGTTGGTTAACTGGACACAATGTGCATGATTTTACTGGACTTTATAATTTGTTTATGAAGGAACACATTTTGAGTAATTGCACAAATGAAAAGTTGCATCAGCATTTGGTAGACCTAGGTCTAATTTCTCCCCAAGAACTGGGAAAGAAGGTACACCACTGGGTCAAGACTAGGGTGACAAGGACAGCCAATGGGGGTGACCAAAAGAAAGTGGTCACAAAACCTCCCCAGGGGAAAGGTGGTGAGGATCCCCAAGATAAACAGTCTGAGTCTTCCAAAGGGCCCCAAAAACTTGTACAGGTGGGTGGGTCCCAAACTACTCCCTATGTGCCACAGCCCTATAGGGGAAGAAACTTTGATCCTAACAAGGCCTATTGTAACAACTGTAAGAAGTTGGGACATTTAATTGCAGACAATAACTGCCCCTACAACAAAGCCCCTAAGGCACCCAATATAGCTACTCCAGGAACAGTAAATCTACAGATGGGATCAGAGGAGTGCCCAGAGCAAATCTGGGAATACACTCAAGCTAGTCTGGTCGCCTTGGGAGAATTGGAGGTTGCCAATGTAGCTGGTTGGCCACCCAACTGTAACAAGTATCTGCAATACCCCTCCATTAATGGAAATAAAGTAGAAGCCCTGAGAGATACAGGTGCCAGCATCACTATGGTAAGGGAAAAGCTGGTTTCCCCATAGCAATACCTGGTTGGGAAAACTTACCCAGTCACCAATGCTGACAGCATTACCACCCAACGCCCTCTGGCTATGGTGACATTAGGATGGGGGGAGGTTACTGGCCTGAAACTGGTAGTGGTCTCTCCACAATTGCCAGCTGACTGTGTGCTTGGAAATGACCTGGAAACCTCAGCCTGGGCTGAGGTTGATCAAGTAACCCATGCAGCCATGCTGGGTATCCCTAGACTGGTGTGTGTCCAAACCAGAGCACAGCGCAAAAAGAAGGGTGAACAAGTGAGGTTGGAGCCTGAAAGTATGGCCCAACCAACCAATACAAAAAGCAAGGAGACTGGGGAACCAGCTTCTACACAGCCAGCTTCTCAGGACCCCTTTCCTCGGGGAGAGGACTTGGAAACCCTAGAGGTAACTGAGCCTATGGAGGTTTAGCCTTTCCAGGCTGGGCTCCTGAGCCCAAGGGGACCCACTAGGAAAGAGCTTGGCCAGGGTCAGCGAGACTGTCCCACTCTTGAAAGCCTGAGGCAGCAAGCAGCTGCAGAAGCAAAGGGAGATGTCAGTGGTACCCACAGAGCTTATTGGGAAGAGGGATTACTGTATGCTGAGGCAAGAAACCCCAATCCTGGAGCTACCAAGAGAGTGGTAGTGCCACAGAAGTACAGGGATTTCCTCCTAACTTTAGCTCATGACATCCCCCTAGCTGGACACCTGGGGCAAAGCAAAACTTGGGAAAGGCTGGTTAGACACTTTTACTGGCCCCAAATGAACCAAAAAGTGAAGGTGTTTGTGAGCTCCTGTGTTACCTGTAAGGCCAGTGGCAAGACAGGTGGCAAGACCAAGGCCCCCCTGATACCACTGCTAGTGGTGGGGGCACCCTTTGAAAGGGTAGGTGTGGACATTGTGGGTCCACTTGAGCATCCCACAGCCTCAGAGAACAAATTCATTCTAGTAGGTACCCTGAAGAAATTCCCCTTAGGGTTACCACAGCTCTTGCAGTAGCCAAGGCCCTCCTAGGTATCTTCACCAGGGTGGGGTTTCCTAAGGAGGTGGTTTCAAACAGAGGTACCAACTTCATGTCTGCTTACCTGAAACACATGTGGAATGAGTGTGGGGTGCAGTACAAGTTCACTACCCATAAAACCCACAAACCAATGATCTTGTAGAACGGTTCAACAAGACATTGAAAGGTATGATCATGGGGCTCCCTGAAAAACTCAAAAGGAGATGGAATGTCCTGCTGCCATGCCTGCTTTTCGCTTATAGGCAAGTGCCTCAGAAGGGAGTGGGGATTTCACCTTTTGAACTTCTGTTTGGCCATCCTGTAAGGGGACCACTTTGTCTTTTAAAGGAGGTTTGGGAGAGGCCTCTCCAAGAACCCAAACAAAACATTGTGGACTATGTGCTTGGCTTAAGGTCCAGAATGGCTGAGTACATGGATAAGGCATCCACAAATCTTGAGGCCAGCCAGGAGCTGCAGAAGCACTGGTATGACCAAAAAGCTGCCATGGTTGAATTTCAACCTGGGCAACAGGTATGGGTTTGGAGCCAGTGGCACCAAGGGCTCTCCAAGACAGATGGAGTGGCCCTTACCCTATACTGGAGAAAAAGAGTGAGGTCACTTACTTAGTGGACCTGGGCACCAGCAGGACACCCAAAAGGGTTATCCATGTGAACCGCCTCAAGCTCTACAATGACAGGGCTGACCTCACCATGCTGATGGTGACTGATGAGGAACAGGAAGCAGAGAGTGAACCTCTCCCTGATCTCCTCTCTTCCAGCCCAAAAGATGCGTCAGTGGATGGAGTAGTCTTTTCAGACACCCTCACTCCCCAACAGCAGGCTGCAAGTCTTGCAGCAGTTGGGGGCATGGCTTGGCCGGCTGCAAGATGGCCACACTGTAAGTGGACTCTGCCGGCCAAGCTCAGACATCCGTCATCATCCTACAGACATCGCAGTTGCAGCTGCACAAAATGGCGATTTCCTATCCCCGGAGGTCCCGAGGCTTCTTTTGAATCGATCCTGACCTCGCTGCGGTCCCCGCCGGCGGAGTTCCCTGCCTCTTGACTGGCGCCGCGCTCCCACGCCGGAGGCCTCCCCCTGTGCGGCCCGGAGGCCGTGGAGGCCTGCTGATCCCCTGTGATGCGGATGGCCTGCTGACTCTGCTGAAATCGGGTGAGTTGCACTGCCATTGTGGTGGCTGCTGGCAGGGCTGGCGGCCGCCCGCTGTGCTGGCCCGCTCGTGGACGCTGCGGCCTGGGCTGTGGCCCGGTCCTCCTTCTCCGGGCTTTTTTGGCTGCTGCTGCGCCCGACCGGTGCTGTGGGAGCGGCGGTCTCCCCTGTAATCCTAGGCTGGCGGCCCCCCTCTGGGGGCGCGCTCGCATCTGCTGTTGCTGCCTCCCGGGGCGAGAGGAGCCCTGCTGCCCGCTTCATCCTGGCTCCGGTGGCGCCCGCGCCCGGCCTGGGCCTGCTGGGGATTCGGACTGAGCCCCGGCCTAAATTTCTGGACCTGCAACGGGGGAGGACCTGCAACGGGGGAGGCCCTGCTACTGCTCTCGGGCACCCGCTTCTTCCTACCTGTGCTGGGTATCTTCCTCGGGCCGTTCCTGCTTCTTCCCCGCCAGCTGGAGCTTGTCTATGGGTCATTGTGTGGGCCCTCTCTCCGTTGTCAGCCCGTAATTCAGCCATCCTTGCTTTGTGGGCCCGCCATCCGCTACATGGACTGCTACCCTGGACCCTGCTGACCTCTGCTCACTATTGCGGTGCCACACCCTAGGCCTCCTATCAGTGGCAGCGCCTGCCCCCCTCTCTCTGACTGCGACGCGAGCTGCCAGCTGGGGGCCCTGGTTTGTCTTTGTGTGGCCTGCTGGGCCGGGGGTGTCACGCTCATCCCCCCCTCCTCAAGTTATCAGCCAGGGGTGTCTTGTGAGTGCCAGGCGCATGATTATTGCTGCCTTGCCAGGCTCCTCGTGTCGTGCCTCTTGAGTCGTCTGCTGGGTCCACTGGGGGTCCATTCCATCTGACCAACGTGGCTTCCGCTGCCATCGCCCTCTGGACAACAGGGGGGTGAGCCTCGCTGGGCTGCGGTGCGCTGGCTACGCATTCTGGCACTCTCTGGACCTCCCTAACCAGCGATCAGAACGATTCTATTCCAGGGTGCGTTGTACCTAACCCGGTGGGGCCAGTGCGGTGGCTAGTGACTGCTGGCCGCCACTCTCAACCTGCCGCTGCTATCTCCCCGCACCGGAGGCCGGGTGCTGCGCCTTTTCCCTGGTGGTTGGCGTCTGGAGCGGCCCTGCATATGTCGCCCCCGTGGGTTTGTGGCCTGTTACGGACTCACCGCCGCTCCACACAATGGGGAAGAACGACCCCAGACAACCCAAGATTGCTTTCGAATTGCACAGATCTTCTCGGCAGGATGTCGCAGGCGATGAGGGTGCGGACCATGCTGCCGGGGCCGCTGAGAACTCGCCTTCCCGAGATGACGACCTCAAATCCATAATCCTGGAAATCAAATCCACTGTAACGGGAATTGCTGCTCAGCTGGATCAACTCTCAACTCTCAGCTTGCCTCGGTCATGTGAAGTCCCGCATGGATTCTCATGACAACCTCCTGCTGCACGTAGAGTCCCGAGTCTCCAATGCAGAGGATTCTGCCACGCAGGATCGGCAAAAACTGTTGCAAACGGACAAGCTCCTTGCAGTGATCCGAGAAAAGAACAAGGATTTGGAGGCCCGCTCTCGGAGGTGCAACCTGCGTGTCACAGGCCTACCAAGATGGAGGACTTTGTAGAGGAGCTGCTTAAGGAGTTGTTTGGTGAAATACTGTCCACCGTCTTCATTGTGGAGAAGGCATATCGCTCGCTGGGGCCACGACCTCGCCCAGGCCTTCCCCCGCATCCGATAATAGCAAAGATTTTAAATTATCGGGATCGCGACATCATTCTCCGGGTGGCTTGTGAGAGTGGGACCATCACCCACCAGGGTAACATCCTCTCCTTCTATCCAGATTACACCCTCGCCGTGCAGGCCGCCCGGAGAGAATTTCTCCCTGCAAAACAAATTCTTCCAAAACATGAAGTTTCATATTCGCTGGCCTACCCTGCTAAACTGCGTATCCGCCAGGGGACCAAAACACTGGTCTTTCAGGAACCTAGGGAGGCCATGGCGTTTGCCCAAAAACTG
This sequence comes from Lissotriton vulgaris, assembly GCF_964263255.1. Taxonomy (NCBI): domain Eukaryota; kingdom Metazoa; phylum Chordata; class Amphibia; order Caudata; family Salamandridae; genus Lissotriton; species Lissotriton vulgaris. Next base: position 336,863,370 of record NC_141689.1, read on the forward strand.
GACAAGGAGTCCCGCTCTGCTGCCTCGCCGTCCCAGCCTGATGGGTCCGGACACCTTAGTGACATTGAATGAATAGTGCTACCTTTGCTGGATAACTGAGTACAATTCTCCTTTATTGATGTCTGTTCCTTCTCGGCTTGGCCACCCTGCTTCCCTGCAGGGGTGTATGCTGGGTCCTGCCATGCCCTCACGGGATGACTCCCTGTTCTACTCTTGTGTATCCCCCTCCCAGTTGTGGGTCCCTGGGGTGGGGCGGGTGGTGTGCTCAGCCTGATTGGGGGGTTGGTGTGGGTGGGGGGGTGGTCGAAGGTTGTGTTTCTGGGTTCCTGGTCTGGTTCTGCTTGGGGGGAGGGTGTCCCCGCCTGATTGGGGGGCGGTCGGAGGTGGGAATGGGTGGGGTACTGATGGTCGCTCAGTTTTTCATGTTCTGTATGTGACTTGTCAAGGGTTTTTTGGGGGGTGGGTGGGTCGGGTTTTTCTTCAAGTAAACTGGTGGTTTGCTTTTCTTGTTGTCATGTTCTTGCTTCATCTTACCAATGCAGGTTCCTGTGCAGATACGGCATCACCTTTATGGTCTAGTGCAGATAGGGCCCAACCTTTATGGTCCTTGTTTTTTAGCATCTTTTGTGCGACACTGTGCAATTCGCTATGTCTTAGGTCCGTCACCTTTGCAGTCTCTTCGCTCCCACGTGCTGCCTCTGATGCGCTTGTCTTCTCCCGGCCTCATTGGCTCTCCTCCTCCTCCCCCTCGGCACTGGCGTTCATCCTGCGATGGCTCCCTTTTTCCGCTTGGCTCCTGTAGCGTCCGTGCTCTTCTGCTGGCCCTTCCTCCCCACTATGGCTCTACTGGGCTGCGTGCTGCTTGGCCTCTCGCCCCTGTCTTATGTCTGATCGTCCTATATCTCCTGTCCTATGGATGATTTAATATGTTGGTCCTGGAATGTCCGTGGCCTAAATGACCACCGCAAGGCCCGCCTGATGCATGCCCACTTGCAGCGCCACAATATTGACATCTGCCTCCTACAGGAGACCCACCTGCTCCCCAATTCGACCTCTAGGCTTGGCGCAAGATACTGGGGGGAGTCCCACTCCTCCACATACTCTTCCTACGCTAGTGGAGTCTCCATCCTGCTGCACCGCGGTCTCCCCTGGCAGACCTCTCGAGTAATAGCTGACCCTGAAGGTCGGTATGTAATTCTTCATGGAATGCTGCTCGCTCAAACTGTCACCATTGCTTCAGTGTATGGCCCCAACGCAGACGACCCTGAATTATTCTATACGGTTTGGCATCTGATCTCCTTCTGTGGCCTGCGGCGGTAATATGGGGTGGCGATTTCAACGTCACTCTGTCTGCAAATTTGGACAGGTCGGGCTCTTACCGGTCGCACCCGCGCGCGGCCACTGCCTTGTCTTCCATCTTGTCGGACAACTTGCTAGTCGATGTTTGGCGTCACCTCCGGCCTGAGGCCCGGGAGGGCACGTGCATCTCAGGTGCTAGGGGCTGTTGGTCGCGCATTGACCTCTGGCTGGTTTCGCCGGATGTCCTCTCTTGGACTATGGACGCCACTCACATGGCGCGCACACTTTCTGACCATGCTCCAGTCCGCCTACTTCTGCGCCCGCAGGATTCCCAGCGTCGCGCATTCACCTGGCGCCTTCCTTCTAACGCCCTCCGGGATACGGTCTTCTGTGACGAGATCCAAACCGCCATTGTTAACTATTTTGAGCTCAATGTCGGCTCTGTAGATTCGGCCTCCACGCTATGGGAGGGTTTCAGGGTCTTCATTTGGGGCGAGTGCATATCCAAGCAGGCCGGTGTCCTCCGGGCCATCGTTTCACGCTTACCAGGCTTGAAGGAGAGATCCGGGACCTAGACGTCTCCATCGCGAACGGCGCTGGCCTAGACGCACTGGCGCTTCTGCGTCAAAAGCACTCTGAATTCTCCGAGGAGGCCGGCCGCGAGCTATCCTTTCTGGGTAGGGAGGGTCGTGCTCGCCGCTTCGGGGAGGGAGACCGCCCGGGACGTACCCTAGCCAACTTACTGCGTCCACCGCGTGCCTCCTCTTACATCACCGCCCTCGCTGACGGCGGACCGGATCGCACCACCTCTTCCGAAGAGATAAAGTCCTGTTTCCTTGCCTTTTACTCCTGGCTGTACTCAGCCGGCACTCCCCCCTCCCCAATGGACTTTGATCAATACTTTGAGTCCATTGCTTTGGTCTGGCTGGCGGACTACCACCGCAAATTTCTAATGAACCTTTTTCGAAAGAGGAAATACTGGCGGCGATCAACGGTCTGCCGTGTGACAAGGCGCCTGGCCTGGACGGCCTCACGGCCGCCTTCTATAAGCAGTTCACCCCCATTCTGGTTCCACATCTTGCTGCCATGTATAACAAGTCCTTTGATACCGGCACGCTCCCACCGTCGCTCCGCGAAGCCTCGCTAAAGTTGCTCCTCAAACCGGACAAACCTGCAGACCGATGTGATTACTATCGCTCCCTCTCCCTCATTAATATAGACAATAAAATTTTCGTTAAACTCATCGCCTCCCGTCTGCTTCTTTTAATGCCAACCATCGCCCGCCCCGACCAATCTGGCTTCATCCCGGGCAAGGCAACCTCCCATAACCTTCGTAACATCTTCTCGGTTCTACATCAAATCAACCCTGACCTTCCGGCCGTGGCCGCGCTGCTTGATGCCACCAAAGCGTTTGACATGGTGGAGTGGCCGTTCCTCTTTTATGTCCTCTCACGTATGGGATTTAGCACTCATTGTTTGAGGAATATCAAACTGCTCTACACTGACCCACTCGCTCGGTTACGTATTAATGGCCAAATCACTGACCCTATCCCCATTTTGCGTGGCACGCGGCAGGGCTGCCCTCTGTCGCCCATGCTTTTTGCCATCGCTATGGAGCACCTGGCCACCCACCTCCGACAGCACCACACCCACAGGGGCATCGGCTTCTCATTCCGCTCCCTCTTGGTCTCCATGTATGCGGACAATGTCACCCTCTACATTCGTCACCCCATGGAGAATCTCAGCCCCCTGGTACATGAGGTTTTTGGGTTCGGAGGGCTTTCGGGGGTCCAAATTAATTGGAATAAGTCTGTTCTTTTCCCCCTGACGGACGCCACTCTTCCGTTTGTGCCAGACTATCACTTTGAGTAGGCTGCAGGTCCCACCCGCTATCTCGGCATCTGGTTGAGCATGGACCCGGACGACCTTTGGAGGTCCAACTTTGGCCGTGCTGTGGACTGGCTGGAGTCTAAGATTCCCCAGTGGACTCGGTTGCCCCTCTCTCTCGCTGGCCGCATCGCCGTCGCAAAGATGGTAGTCTTCCCCAAATTTCTTTATCTATTCTCTAACATACCCGTCTCCCTGACCGCTTATTTTTTCCGCAGGCTGCGTTCTCTTATGGTGTCCTTGGTCTGGGCGGGGCGACAGCCCAGGGTCACTTACGAAATCCTGACCCTGCCGATGGCAGCTGGTGGTCCTGGTGCGCCTGATCTCCGGCTATATGCCCTCTGCGCTCAGGCCAGCTACCTGCATTTCTGGCTGCATCCCACCCCCTACCAGCCTCATGTCGCAGTGGAATCGGAGGTCGCCACCCCCTGGCCCCTCACTACTGCGCTGTTCGCCCCTGTAGTGCGTCTTCACTCAGAGGTTAACACGGTGAAAACGCTGCGCTGGGCATGGTCTTATCTGCGCAGACTGGCTGGACTCCCTCTCCTATCAGCGGGCACTATCCCCATTACAAACAACCCAGACTTTCCCCCGCTCCAGTCTTCCAGCATGTCTCGGCACGCAGCGGTCGGGGGCCTAAAGACTGTGACTGATCTATATCCCGATGATTCTTTCTATCCACTCCCAGAATCGCCCTCCTTGATGGACACGCTTCTGTATTATCAGCTGCGTGCCACCTGCCGGAAATTGCACCCATCCTTTCCACAGCCTCCGCCCACTTTTCCCGCTCTGGACTTGTTATACACCTCGGCTTCTCCACGTAAGCTCCTTACCAGACTGTATGCCTCTGCCCTGCTGTCCTCCCCGACCTCCACGCCGCGAGCATGCGAGGCGTGGAGCGCAGACCTGGGCCTGGATATTTTGGACGCCGATTGGCTCTACTTCTGTAATCAGACTACTAAACTTTCCCCAAATTATCGGCTCCGCCTGATCCATTTCAAGTTCTTACACAGGTTCTATCACACTCCACGACATCTTCACCGTTTGGGGCTCATACCTCATGACTCCTGTGTTCGGTGCTCTGCCCCTTCCGTGGATTTTGCTCACCTGGCATGGCTCTGCCCCCGAGTGCAGGTGTCCTGGCTCGGGGTCTGTTCCGCGATCTCCGAGATTCCTGGCACTATCGTCTCTCCGGACCCCCTTCTCTGTCTTCTCGGTTTTGTCAAGCCCTGTCCAGATGTGTTGCGCCGGCTGACTTCGATGCTCCTGGTGCTGGCTAGATGCTGGGTGGCCATGTGTTGGGGCCGTCGGCCTGCCCCCTTGGTGTCAGCCTGGCTGGAGGATGCATCATGCTGCCAAACATTGCTATCGGAATTTTGGGATCTACTGCCGCCAGATCGCGCCCGGTCGATAACGGGGGTCCCCTGGTCACTTACCTTCAATCCCGCTCCTCCCCTAGCAAGCCTGCGTCCCCTGTCGCTCCTGCTGCCCCTGCGCCTGTGGCTGCCGCCGCATTGGTAGCTGTGTAGGTGTCACTGGTCATGGCATTACACCCCGGTCCGCTCCCATCCTGTCCTATTGGGAGCCGATTGAGCTCCAGTTGCCGCCCCATTCTCCTTCTGGTCCTGCCGCGGCCTCTCCCGCGCTCCCCGGCGGCCTTGGGTCCGCGGCGCTGCTGTTGCTGACTGTTGGCGATCCCCTGTTTGGCATTTCCCCGGACTTCCCCCCTGCCCCCTGCCTCACCAGACCTACAAACCTTTTCTTCTCCATAAGCCCCTCTGGAAGAGACCGTACTGCTTGTGCCACCTCCTTGATAAAGGTTCATTGCTCTATGCCACTGGCACTGTATTGCTAAAGACCGACATTCATGCACTGGTATTGATGTGTATTTTGCCACTCTGTACTGAACCCTCACATGATGCTTTCTTATCTGGTTGTATTGTTGTTCTGCACTTGCATCAATAAAAAAGTTTATAAATAAAAAAAATAAAAAACATTAAAAAAAAAGTCTTGCAGCAGTTTGCTAGCATCTTTTCCTTGACCCCTGGTCTGACTAGCTGGTGTACCCATGATGTGGACACTGGTGATAGTAACCCTGTCAAAAACAACATCTATCGACAATCAGACCAAGACAAGGAAAGCATCAAAGCTGAAGTCAGCAAGATGCTGGAGCTAGGGGTGATTGAACCTTCTGAGAGCCCCTGGGTTAGCCCAGTGGTTTAGTCTCCAAACCTCATCAACAGGGAGGAAAGAGAGAGATGAGGTTCTGTGTGGACTATAGAGGGCTCAACTCTGTCACCAAGACAGATGCTGACCCCATTCCAAGAGCAGATGAGTTGATAGACAAACTAGGGGCAGCAAAATTCCTAAGCACCTTTGACTTAACTGCAGGGTACTGGCAAATTGGCATGGCCCCAGGAGCCAAAGAGAAAACAGCATTTTCTACCCCTGATGGGCCCTATCAGTTTACTGTGATGCCTTTTGGGTTAAAGAATGCCCCTGCCACCTTCCAGAGGTTGGTGAACCAAGTCCTGACTGAGTTGGAATCCTTCAGTGCAGCCTATCTTGATGATATTGCTGTCTTTAGCTCCACCTGGCAGGATCACCTGATCCACCTTGGGAAGGTTCTACGAGCACTGCAATCTGCAGGACTATCAAGGCATCCAAATGCCAGATAGGGCAGGGCACTGTGGTGTACTTGGGCCACCTTGTGGGTGGAGGCCAGGTTCAACCCTTACAGCCCAAGATCCAGAGCATCCTGGACTGGGCAGCTCCAACCACCCAGACCCAAGTCAGGGCATTCCTTGGCTTGACTGGGTACTACAAAGAGTTTGTGAAGGGATATGGGTCTATTGTGACTCCCCTCACAGAACTCACATCTAATAAAATGCCCAAGAAAGTGAACTGGACTGTTACCTGCCAAAATGCTTTTGGCACCCTGAAAGAAGCAATGTGCTCAGCACCCATTCTAAAAGCACCAGACTACTCCAAGCAGTTCATAGTGCAGACTGATGCCTCAGAGCTGGGGATAGGAGCGGTCCTCTCCCAGATCAATGAGGAAGGCCAAGATCAACCTGTTGCTTTCATAAGCAGGAGGCTCCTCCCCAGAGAGCAGCTTTGGAGTGCCTTCGAGAGGGAGGCCTTTGCTGTGGTTTGGTCCCTGTAGAAGTTGAGGCCCTACCTGTTTGGGACCCACTTCCTGGTTCAAACTGACCACAGACCTCTCAGATGGCTAATGCAGATGAAAGGGGAAAATCCAAAACTACTGAGATGGTCCATCTCCCTACAGGGTATGGACTTTGAAATGGAACACCGACCAGGGACTGCCCATGCCAATGCAGATGGACTTTCCAGGTTCTTCCACTTAGATAATGAAGACTCCCTAGGGCAAGGTTAGTCTCATCACCTTTCGTTTGGGGGGTGGGGGGTAGGGGTTGTGTGAGAAAGTGTCATCCTGCTTGCCTTGGTATGCCCCCACTTTTTTCTGAATTTCTGATGTGCTTTGACTGAGTGTGCCCTGGGCTCCTGCCAACTAGGTACCCAGGGCCTGTGTTCCTTCCCTAAAAACTGTGTTGAAACAAAACCCAATTGGCATCTCTGGCCACCTATCAGCCCCTAGTAAATGGTACCCTAGGTACCCAGGGCACGGTGACCAGAGAAGACCCCTATGGGCTGCAGCACTTATTGTACCATACTTAGGGGCCCTGTACCTGGGTACCCACTGTCTTTGGCAGGGTGAGTGCATAGGTACAGAATTAAACAAAGAGTCGACATGGCACACATACCTATATGACATGCCCACAAACCCACTGCCCTGGCATACATCAGTCACCCCTCTAGCTGGGTGCCCTATGCCAGTGGTGTGGGCCCAGGTGTATGAGCCCTGTGCACCTACAGTACCCAGGGCCATTCCTGGGCACTGTAAGTGCAGTGCTGCCATTAAGAGTATATGGTGCTGGGAGGTTGTCATTACGAACTCCACAGTACCATAATGGCTACACTGAAGACTGACAAGTTTGGTACCAAACTTCTCAGCACATTAAACCCGCACTGATGCCAGTGTGAGATTTAATGTAAAATGCACCAGAGGGCACTCTAGAGATGCCCCCTGAAAACCTAACTTACCATCCACGTCTGGCTGAGTTGCTGCAGAGGCTGCCACACAACAGACATGTTGCTGGACCCCTGGGTAGGAGAGCCCCCACTCTCCTGGGCCTGCAACAATGTACATCCTGGGCGAGGTGCTGGGTCTCCTCCGCCAGGATGGGCAGGGGAAACTTCAAAGGCATGCTGCCTCTGTGAGCTTCCCCAGACCATTTGCTGTACCCAGCAACCAGCCCCCACCAGTCCTGCCCCCCACTCTGGCAGGAAGACTGGCGGGAAAAACTACGTCGGGAAGAGGGGTGTACCAGCCTGTGCCAACTGCACCCCTCAGGTGGCGGAGACGAGGTGAAGCACGACCCCGGGCTCCGGCCATCTTGAAGATGAGGAGCCCTGCCCAATCACAGCTAGGCTCCTGCCCCCCTCCCACAGGAGAGGATCAGGCTAGGGGGTGTACTTTCCCCTGGGCAGGGACCCATTGGTCCCTGTCCTTGCCCTAGCTGTAACGCCCCTAAATTCAGTATTTAGGGGCTCCCTGAACCTTCCTTCCTCAGATCCATCCCAATACGAAAAGAAGAAAGAAGATCAAGAAGAAGAAGACCCGCTGTGCAGCTGCTAACAACAGGACGACAACAACTGACTTGGTCCCAGCCCTACTGGCCTGTCGATCCTGGAACCTGCTCCTGCTTAATCCCGGCGACTCCTGCGGACAGCAACCTTGGGACACCCGGAGGACCTGCCTGCCTTGACCCTCTTGAAGACTGGGACTCTCATCAGCAGAGGCTCTGCTGCAACAGCCCACCTGGTGCCAACCAGGAAGCTCCGGACCAGCCCACTCTGTACCCGCTGATCCCGGGCCAGGCCCAACCGAACCAAGACCACGAGGACGTCCCCCCGGTGACTGTGACCCAAAGTCCCGTGCCCAAAGACCCTCCTCGATGAACCAGACGACACCTGCAGACTCAGAACCCGCAACCGCGACCAGCCTAGGGTAAGCTTTTCCGACACCCAAGGACACCCCTGCAGCCGGCGCCCTACAGCCCCCTGTGCCTCCCTTTGGGGTACCTACCTGTGCTCTAAGATCCCAACTTACCTCTTCAAGTGCTGGTCGCCCCTGGAGGGTCTCAGTCCCGAGCCTGCAGCCTTTGTTCCTTTTTGTCCTTTCCTATTGGATAACATTGAGCGCCTGAAGGCTCAAAAGCACCCTGCAGCCAGCCGCCTGAGTGCCGCTGGCTGTGACCCCTGTGTCCTATCCTACTTCCCCCCTTGCCCTGAGCAAGTGACCAGCAGCCCAGCTCCAACAGCCGCGTGGCCTGCTGGCCAGCAGCCACCAATCGAAGGCCCCCTTCCCTCATTGGATATCATTGAAAAGTTTTTAAGTGTGTGTGTATTTCGTTTGGGGAGGCAAGATGGCCACCGTAGCTCTGTAGAGGGAAGTCGCACTTCACCTCTCTCCTACCCTTCTACTACTATGACACTGGAGTATTGAATACGGGGATGTGGAATCCGACGGTTCTGGTACGCCGTATTTATGCTGAAACGCTTGGCCTGGATAAATTGCGACAAATTATTTTTGCAGCGAGAAAGGTTTGGTGTAGGTACTGGAGAGGCATAGTTATCGCTTCCAACACACCCATCAGCATGTCGCAGCGTAATAAACAAGACAAACAAGAGAAATCATCAGCAACTGGGTCGATTAAGGGCCCAGTAAATCGGGAAGAAAATCGCACAGGAGCCATACCTAAAGTTCTGGTGGCCGCTAAGAAGCAGATGGAACACCTCAGTCGCTCTTCAAAGGGGCCACTACAGAGGAAAAGCGACAGACAAGAAAGAAAATCTGAGGCAAAACCAGAGACCAGGCTAGCCGCAGCCAGCAAAGCTCTGAAAGATCCGCAGGAGGTCGAGGGGAGAAAACAGCTAGCACAAATGTCTCTTTCAAAGGAACCTATGCGGCAGCCTACCTTACCCGAATCTTTCGGACTCAAAGGGCCCGCAGCTCTACTGAACCGGAACGATGAACTTCAGCAACCAGACGCGTTGAATGGGCCCCCAGCTTTACAGAAACGGGACGGCGATTTGCAGCACCCAGCTGTGCTGAGCGCGGACAGCGAGGAGACAGAGGAAGCAGCCCGCGAGGACTCAAGCGTCAGAGCTCCAGTTGCCGGGCAACCAACAGACACGCTGGGAAGCAGCACGCATCGAGCGGAACTTGACTCAGAGGTGAGCATAGGAGCAGCGATGGCGAGCGAGGGGGAGAAGGAGCCTGCTGAGGCACGTCGGAGGTCTCTAGAGGAGATAGAAAGGCAAAATAACGTCCAGATGCTAGATGCTTTGTTAACTGTGGAAGCTGGCCTTAGTAATAAAACCTATCAGCCTTCTGAGTCGAGCTGGGGGAGCACATTAAGCATTGAAGTACGGCGAGAGCATGAGCAGGAACAGACTGGTGGCAAGGATGGCAAGGATGGTAGAGGCAATAGGGGGGGATCCCCTGAATTCTTTTCAGTTAATGAGTGGTCAGACTCAACGGACATCAGCGAGCCTGAAAATGAGGAGGAGGAGGGAAGCAGTACTGACCACACTACCGATTCAATTATAAGCAAGCGTTCCAGAGATATAGGAACACAAAAAAGAAGGAAAGTTGGAATGAGAAGAGATGGGCGAGGGTCCAAAAACAATATGAACAAAAAACTGTTGTGGGACTACTCTGCCACTTCAGAGACTTACCAAGAAAGTGGTCAAGGAGAATGGGAGATTGAGGGGTTACCAAAGTCTACACCTCAGAACGTAACATTGGAGATGCTGTTTGGCACATTGAAGCAGATGCAAACTGAAGCTAGGGCAGAAAGCCGGAGAGCAAGGCGCGACACCAAAAAGCTGCAATAGATCATTCCCCACTGAAATATTCGCTGATCAGACAATGGCAGAGTAGGCAGCAAGGGGGATCACGCAAATAGGTGATCTGTTTTGTCATGACGGATTTGTACAGTTCTCAAACCTACGAGATGCATATGGGCTGGATAATAGAGGGTTATTTAAGTACTTACAGATCAGGAGTTTCTTCAAAAACAAGATGGGAGGTCCCGCAGGCTTTGATAAAAATGAAATAATGGAGAAAATTAAACTGAAGGAGGATCGCACAATTAGGTCATTTTATGCAACCTTGATAAAGGGAAGGGTGGATGATCTGGAGAAATTTAGCACAAAATGGGCGCAGAAACTGGGAGATGAAAATACCCTATTCCTTGAGTCCCTGAATTTAGGACTCACAATTTTGAGTGCAGCCCCTTTGCAGTCACAGCACTACAAGACATTATACTTTCTTTATTATACTCCGGCGAAGATAGCAAAATGGGGTGGTAATACAGGAACTACCTGTCCCCGATGTGATTCTTTGGAGGCGGATAGCATACATATTTTTGCAACTTGCCCTCAACTACACTCATTGATTAAAGGGATAGAGGGGTTTCTAACGAGATCCTTGGATATACAAATTACTCTTACACCATCTTGGATTATGCTTGGAGTGGGTAAAGGTCAGCAGGAACAGCATGCTGAATTCCTATTTGTTGCTATGGCTGTTTATAGACAGATAATAGCTAGGGCTTGGCTTGATAACAATCCACCAGTATTTCAAACTTGGTTGGCAAATCTGTTATATTCATATAATATTGAGAAAAATATCTATGCACGGAAGGGGAGGAGAGGAAGGTGTTTAGGTATAAGGATTTGGGAGCCCTTAAGTAAATGGAAGGAGATGCAAAGCAGTGACCAATAGAAAAATTTCCCCCTTGCGCTGTTTTCTTATTATTTTCTTTTCTCTCTTGCTGCTTGGTTTTTTTTTTGTTTTGTTTTTTTGATTGATTGAAATGTTAAATAAAAAAAAAAGGGGGGGGGGGGGAAACCCTGATTATTTTTTATTCAAATACGTAAAGGAATGACAATCTGTTGAATGATGTATTGCACATGTATCTGAGATTTGATTTGTGAAATAAGGATTAAGGAAATTTGCAATTGTTAAAGATTAATGTGTACAGGATAAAGTGTGCTTAACTTGAAAAAAAAAAAGTTTCTAAGTGTGAACTTTTAAAACAGCTTTACATTCCTGAAAATTCACTACAGTAACTAAAACGTTTTTGCTAATCTGGTTTCAGCTTAGACCCCAGGACCGAATCTAAGATCTAGCCATGGGACTACTAAAGTAATCTATATAGTAATCAACTGTACTTACATGTGGAAAACCCATTGAGTTCAATCCTATAGTGTGTTTTAGGATTGTGTTGCTTACTTTCAATACCATATTAATTGTGTGAACAAACTTTATTGCTCCTCTGCAAAGTAATTACATGAGAGAACTCATAACAAGAAAAGTATATTCTTGTAACTGTTGGTTCTAAAAATAAAACACCTATATCTGTGGATATAAAAACAATTGGCCTGAAGTTATGTCCTTGAGTGTGTGAAACCTTGTGCTGACTCAGTATGTATAACAAATGCTTTACACTGTCCTCTGGTACTGCCTTACTGCTCGACCAAGCTACCACTTTGGAGAGTAAGGTCAGTTCTAACTTTAACCCCTGTTATCCCTCTGGGGTTGGTGGACTCTAGACACACTGTTGTGAATGTATCTAGGACCTTAATTAAATATTCCTGTTTCATGCCCTTATGCGGTTATGATAAATCATGTCCTTATGAAGGCATTAGAATCTTACCCATATTCAGTCATAGCCCACGCAGCCCAAATACGGCAAGGCTACTTCCTTAGATTCCTAGAGAGCACAACGAGTTCTTTCGACACACCAAACCATCAGCAACTTGGGAATTCCCCATGTCTTTGTTTTGATTTGTCATTGAACTTCTGAGAGCACTAAAGGAACAGTCAGTTCTTAGTGACATCTTTTATTGACGTCTCATGTCCAACCTTACGTCAAACAGGGCACCTTCCAGGTATGAATATACCAACACTTGCCTTAAGCAACACACGGTGGTGTGGAGCACAGCGGCTATCTACTTATCCGAAGCCCAGCTGATGCGAGAGCCGAAGGAAGCCGCCTCTCCCCTTTGACACACTGGAGAAGCTGCCTTTTCTCACGCAGAGAAATCCAGCTCTGGTGTTTCCAGTCATCCTTGCGGGTTACTGGGTGATCGAGTCCTGAGAAATGAGATACAAGACCTCCTTCATTCTATAACCAAACTGATGAAAAGATGGAGCTTCTGGCAAAAAAGGCTAAAAGATTACAGACTATTAAAAACTTGAAGGCCACGGCAAAATTAACGGGATCATGTGATGAAACACAACCATGGATTTCAACTATATTTGTACCAATCTCAAGGGAAGCCTTGAATGAAAGCAATAAAAAGGATCACAGCAATAGTAACAGCATTAGTAATGGGAAGCTACAGGATGCAATGAAGATTAAGCTTCCTGGCGAGGAAAAAACTTTATATTGCGGAGGCACAGAAACGACTGCAGATGCGGAACTAGATTTGGATTATATGTCCAATAATGGACAAATCACAATTAGAGATAAAAAATTACAAATTGGGAGTGAAGAATCAACAGAGGGATCTAACTCTGAAATTTATGAAACTGGGTTATAGATCTCTAGTGAAATTGGGGACTCAAGTGCGACCAGCGAGGACGAAATCCCACCTACCGCTAGTCTGGAAGTAGTCGATCAGACAGATCAGACAGATCAGATTGACGTCTCATGTCCAACCTTACGTCAAACACGGCACCTTCCAGGTATGAATATACCAACACTTGCCTTAAGCAACACACGGTGGTGTGGAGCACAGCGGCTATCTACTTATCCAAAGCCCAGCTGATGCGAGAGCCGAAGGAAGCCGCCTCTCCCCTTTGACACACTGGAGAAGCTGCCTTTTCTCACGCAGAGAAATCCAGCTCTGGTGTTTCCAGTCATCCTTGCGGGTTACTGGGTGATCGAGTCCTGAGAAATGAGATACAAGACCTCCTTCATTCTATAACCAAACTGATGAAAAGATGGAGCTTCTGGCAAAAAAGGCTAAAAGATTACAGACTATTAAAAACTTGAAGGCCACGGCAAAATTAACGGGATCATGTGATGAAACACAACCATGGATTTCAACTATATTTGTACCAATCTCAAGGGAAGCCTTGAATGAAAGCAATAAAAGGGATCACAGCAATAGTAACAGCATTAGTAATGGGAAGCTACAGGATGCAATGAAGATTAAGCTTCCTGGCGAGGAAAAAACTTTATATTGCGGAGGCACAGAAACGACTGCAGATGTGGAACTAGATTTGGATTATATGTCCAATAATGGACAAATCACAATTAGAGATAAAAAATTACAAATTGGGAGTGAAGAATCAACAGAGGGATCTAACTCTGAAATTTATGAAACTGGGTTATAGATCTCTAGTGAAATTGGGGACTCAAGTGCGATCAGCGAGGACGAAATCCCACCTACCGCTAGTCTGGAAGTAGTCGATCAGACAGATCAGACAGATCAGAGAGACAAAAAGAACAATAGTGGATCTGGTCAAGACTTGGTATTTAAAAAGAAAGCGGAAGGGAAAAAAAATCAAAACATAGAAAACTCCACAAACCCATGGATGATGAAACAACGGATCAGGGGATCAGACAAAGAAAAAATCTAGATTTTTCCGGAAACGCCTGACTCCTACATCTATAAGAGACACAGAATCTAGAAACCCGAATAGTGGTGCAAGCGAAAAATACAAGGAAAAACAACATCATGAAACTGGCAAATCAGGATTTTCTACGGAACCAACATTGAGCGACGTCCTGAAGAGCATAAAGGATCTCCACCTAGATGTTAAAACAGACAGCCTAAGGAATCACGAATCTATCCAACAACTTCAAGGTGCTATCCAGAAGGTGGATAATACTTGCACTGCACCGATGTAGTGGATAGAATGGTATCGGTAGAGAGTCGCACAGAAAATCTGGAAGCAGATGTTATTAAACTTCAAAGCAGAGAAAAGGTCCAAGCCGGAGTTATTGAAGATCTAATGACAAAGGTGGAGGATCTTGAAAACCGGGGAAGGAGAAATAACCTACGCTTTTTGGGAATTGCAGAAGGTGCAGAGGGAAGAGATCCGAAGGGATATATCGTCAACCTCTTAAAATCTTCCATGCCTGAACTTCAAACATGGGAAATAGAACGTGAAGTTCAACGCGCTCATCGGTTTCCTGTAACACTCCCCAAACGATCTTCAAAAGAAAACCAATATCCAAGAGCAATGTTGGTCTGCTTTGGAAATTTTCTTTTAAGAGAGGCAATTTATGACCTGGCTCGACCGATGAGCAAAAAAGAATATCAAGGGAACAAGTTTTTTGTTCGCCCGGATTTTGCTCATGCAACGGTCGAACACCGTTGGAGGCTGCGGCAACTTTTTGCCCCATTTGAAAAGATAGGAGCAACTGTTCATTTGCTAAACCCAGCACGTTTAAGAGTACTTTATAAAGGAACCTCAAGGAACTTCGTTAGTGAGATCCAAGCAGAGGCGTATCTACACAAACTTTCTGAATTGAGAAAACAGGAAGGGAAAAACTAGCCATCTGAGATGTTATATATTCAAAGTTTCTTGACAAATCAGGCGATCGAGCGAGTGGTGATGTTCGAATCACTCGGCCGCCCACACCTAGGGATCTAGGTCCCAGGATGCCTCAAGAAGTGGTGGGGGGAGGGGAGGGAGGGAGGGTTGAGGGGTGGGATTGGTTGGTGGAAGGGTGGAAAAACGGGAAAAAAGGAAAGTGGTACAATTTTGGACAAAGATTCGTTGAGAAGGACAATAACATGCATAGGGATCTGAGTGATGAGATATATAATCAATTAAATGGCAAGCATTAGAATATGCACTATTAATGCGGGAGTACTGAATGACTGGAGGAAGAGGCAGAGACTGGCATTCTTAGTAAGGCATGAAAGGATTGATATTATCTGTATACAAGAAACCCATCTCCCATGGTCAAAACGTAATCTACTTTCACTGGGTGGCTTTGAGTTAATAGCTTTCTCTACACAGACGTCTACAATCTGAGGTGTAGCTATACTAATTCGAGGTTCCCTAGGTAAAGCAAGGAAAGTGAAGGCGGATAGCAATGGGAGAAGGGTAATTGCTGACTTAGACCTTGGTTTCTCGTTATGTGTGGTGTACGGCTCCAATCAAGATGAGCCTGAAATATTCAACTTTTTAGAAACTGAACTTGTGGGTTGGGCTACACCGTTGATAATAGCGGGGGATTTTAATATTTCGGCTGATTGGGTCGGATCTGAACCATATGTAGGTCGTAAACCCAAGGTCTTTCAATCTATTCGATCTCTGCTGAGCTCTCATGGGATGCTCGATGTATGGGGGGGCCAAAACCCCCTTGGATTTTGGATACACATACTTTTCTAATCCTGCCCAAAAATACACAAAATTAGATTACTTCCTGATCTCGTCCTCTGAGTTATCGAAAGTTGACATACTTAAACTTCCTAAAGTGGTGTCTGACCATAACCCATTAATTCTTTCATATAGTATAGGTCAGAGGGAAAGAAAAAGCAATTCCTGGTCCTTTGAGAAAAAGCTCCTTAGTGATAAACGATTTATAGATCATCTGAAAAATTGGGTCCCACAATTCTTTGCAGCAAATAGGTACAGTGCGTCTAGAAACACAGTCTGGGAAACTTTTAAGGCAGCATTGAGGGGTGAAACTATTAGCTGTTCAACAAGATTAAGAAAGGAAGATAGAAATAAGATTGAGGGTTTAATGAAAGCGTTAGTAAAAGTAGAAGAGCAACATATGACTGATATAATCAAAGGGGTTAAAACCACTGCAAGTCAGGAAGCTTTAGTGACAATTAAAGTTGCACTCCAGAAAGAAGTAACTATGAAAGTCACAGGAGAATACCAATCAAATAGGGTTAAAAGATATGAGACCGGTGAGCAGGCAGGGAGAGCACTTGCCCTCAGGTTAAGGCAGGAAAAAACAAGAAACACTATTGTATGTATAGAAAAGGGTGAGATCAGGTATATAGAAAGTAAGGACATTTTAAGAGTATTTGAGAAATTTTATCAGCAGCTGTATGAGCAGGAAGAACCTATTAAGAAACCAGGGGAAGGAATACGAGATCGGGGCCCACTTTTAGAAGACTCAGTCAAAAAAAAATTGGAAGAAGAAATTACATTATTAGAAGTAACAGCTGCGTTGCAGGAATTGGCCTCAGGTAAAGCTTCAGGTGCCGATGGGATACCTTTGAAGTCTATAAAACAATAGAAGCCGAAATCACTCCGCTTCTGGTAGATTTGTTTAATGGGGTTATGTGTACAGGATCAACACCCGCCTCTTGGAAAGAAACAAGTATAGCAATCTTCCATAAAAAGGGGAAACCAGCGGAAAAGGCGGGGTCCTACCGACCCATTTCACTAATAAATTACGATACTAAGCTTTATTCTAAAATTCTGGCAAAGAGGTTGGGTAGGGTCATTGGCGGTCTAGTATCCTCATGGCAACATGGGTTTGTCCCCGGTCGGGGTACAACGGATCATACCTGTAGGGCAATATCTTTGTTTGATGCCCAGGCTGCCGTGGGGGGGGATGTCGCTATGATCCTGCTCGACGCAGAGAAGGCGTTTGATCGTGTGGACTGGAGCTTTCTCTGGGCTATTTTAGAGGCGAGGGGATTTGGTCCCAATATTATAGGGGCCCTTAAAGCCATGTATGTAGAACCAACAGCTAAGGTAACAGCAATGGGCGAGAAATCAGGGGTTATACATATAAAAAGAGGGACTCGGCAAGGCTATCCCTGTTCCCCTATTTTATTCGCGCTGTATATTGACCGCCTTATACAGTGTATTCTTGACTGCCCAGAGATAGCTCCAGTGATATGCAATGGTTATTCAAGTAAAATACTGGCCTACGCTGACGATCTTGCAGTGTTAACAAATAATCCACAACTAACTCTTCCTATTCTAATTCAGATGGCTAAACTGTTTGGGGAAGAGTCAGGCTATCTTCTAAATGAAACAAAAACGCAAGTTATTTGTTCCAAAAATATAGCCAAAACTGACTATAGATTCGTCGACTCTGCCATATATTTAGGGGTAAAAATTAATGCCAATGTTGAGAAAATTGTAAGCGAGAATTATCTGCCACTTATTAAGGATATTGAGAAGGAATTAAAAAGAATAGATGTGCTACACCTCTCATTAGTAGGAAGGGTAAATGCAGTTAAAATGTCTATGTTCCCCAGAGTTCTCTACTTATTTCGGGCCATCCCTTTAGCAATAGAGGACAGGATCATGAAACAACTTGAATCTATGTTTATCAGATTTATATGGCAATATGGCAGGGTAAGGCGATCTACAAACTTAATGGCACTGCCCAGAGAAAGGGGTGGGATGGGATTGCTGAATCTAAAGTTATATCATTGGGCCTGCTTGCTAACCCAAATGACTACTCTATTTCAATCTATATCTGTACCTGATATAACACCTGGGTTTGTAGATCAACAATGTCCGCCCCAGATATATAGGATGTTATTGGGTGAAAAGACTATAAATGTATTTCAGTGTGAATTGGAACGTAGCTTTTATAAAAAAACAAGATTGAAGACACTGATTGGCGCATGGAAGGTTTGGAAAGCAATTTTGAAAATGTTTAATATCCCGAAAATCAATTCCTATTTGCAACTCTATAACTCATCTCTCTTTCCTCAACTAAAAAATGATAATAATTTGCTGATGTGGAAAAGGCTGGGGCTTAGATTCTTGGGAGATGTAATGGAAGAAGGGGAAATTTTGGGGTTCGAAATGTTGCAGGAAAGATTTGGTATTCCAGACAGTCAATGGCTGATTTATGGTCAAGTTACCAGGGCAATTAAGGCAGTCAGGCCACAGATTTCACATACAGCAGATTTTCCACTGATTGAGTTATTAAATAGAGGCTGTAGGAAGATTAAGATCTTACATAATTGCTTATTGGACCAAATCCCGGATGATATTGAGAAGGTTGAGTCTAACTGGGCGACAAAATTAGGAGATTCTGATGTCGATCTGGATCTTGCTCTGGTATTGAATAAAAAAATATTCCGGGCATCAAACCTTCGCGCACAACACTACAAGACTATTTTTAATCTTTAGCATACACCCGCGAAGATATTTGCCTGGGGTCTAAGCGAAAATGATAATTGTCCCAGATGTAATGAAAGTCAGGCTGACATTATACATATGTTTTCTTCCTGCAAACAGTTGGAAAATGTTAAAAAAGAAATAATGAAATTTATGGAGGGGCTGCTAGGTCAGTCCATCGACCTATCCCCTACCTTAATTTTATTGGGTATGGACTCTAAGTTGGGTTTAGGCGAGGCTGAAAGATATCTAATGTTTTTATCTGTTGTTGTACTTAGAATTTTAATTTCTGCAGCGTGGAAAGATACGAACCCTCCATCCTTTCAAATGTGGCTCTCGAGATTTTTAGGAATTCATAACTTAGAATCCTGCCTCTATGAATATAAAGGCATGAGGCAGCGTAAGGAGGGTATACGCCTATGGGCTCCTGTAACTAATTGGAGAACAGATAGAAATGGATAAAAATTTTTGTTTGTCTCCATTTAATTGAAACTGATTTCTAACCCCACTTATCTATTTATTTTCCTCGCTCCCGCTAACAAGATGTAATTAAAAATGTATGTAAATATATCAAATATTTATCAAATTCTTGTCCATTTATGTACCATCTTTATCAAAAAAAAAAAAAAAGAGAAATCCAGCTCCGGTGTTTCCAGTCATCCTTGCGGGTTACTGGGTGATCGAGTGCTGAGAAACGAGATACAAGACGTCCTTCATTCTATAACCAAGGTACGGAGCTGATTCAAACCTTAGAGAGAATTCTTGATTCAGATTCTTGGCAAAAAACCCAACTTAACTTAAAACTGCAACTTACTTACTCCTTCCCATGTATTAGGCTTAGGTCAGGTACACCGGGGTAGGCGTATCTTAGAAGCACCAGTTGAGTTCGTTAGTCAATGTTTTTATGTATGTAAATATTTTATCCGTTTTAAAGTATCATATGGCTAAGAAACCATATCAATGCTTTTACAGTATTATTTTATAATACTCCTTTTACTGTACGCACTTTAGTTCATAATAAGTATTACAATTTTGGCAATTCATTTCTCTTACATGAGAAAGAAGACTGCTCAATAAAATAACACCTTTTATTGAAAACGCCCGTCTCTCTATTTCTCTGCACCCTGGTGAAATTAAGCATGCACGATTGACTGAGTGAAATAGCTGTCTATTGTTTTCACACGACTCTGGAGATATACACCCTATTTTGAGGGAGCAAAGTTGTTATATGGTTGTCAGAAGCTAATCCCTTCTTGTCTAAATCAGGGAAGTTAACCCCTCCCTATTCATTCGAGAAAGTTTCTAGTGACCTCTGAGCTAGCTGGCAAAACTAATTAAGTCTAACATAGTCAGTAGAGACCTAGATGACCTCAGTACTATGTCTACACTGCTGTTTATGTTATTCCAATGCGCAGAGCCTATTGGGAATATAAGAACTACACTACATGGCGCCCAACGTTTGGTAAGGCGATAATCTAACGCAAGATACTAGAGTAATTCAGTCGTGCTTTTCACACAGACCCCTTTCTCCCGTAAAAACTCCAATAGACGTCTGGAGTGGGTGAAAGGTTAATATCTGCCGAACCTTAGTAGGATGAGAATCTTATTTATTAGTTTACGGTATAGTCAACGTTGAAGGATACAGTGTTCCAAAATATTGTGCACCTAATCTTTGTTTCCTTGAAACTTGATCTGCAACAAAAGTCTCTATCAGTAAAAATGTCAGACAGTGAGGACGAAAGGGAAAGAGTTAGACTAGCAGCTCAACTCTTAGTGGAGGACACAGTTATCCAGAATGCAGACCCTGATGCAATACTCATCCCGGTGAATATAAGAAAAACCATAACTATAAAACTTATAGAAATTGGGGTATCACCAAGAGGTGGTACAGTTGTATTTGTGGTAGGGGCACATGAGTATCGGCAGACAGAGATATTCTATTCCTGGATAACTTTTCCAGCAGCACATACTGTGACATGTGATTTCCACTATTATAAAATAGCGGAATCTCCAGAGGAATACTCTCCTTTCGAGGAAATTGAAATTCCACTAACATACCAAGAGCACCTGCTCTTATTTAATGGCGCCCTAAAACATCAAAATCACATAACCAGGCTCGGTCCACTAGGTAGACCAGGAGCCACGTTGCCGGTTCTATCCAGCTACACACCACACCCAGACATTGAAGGAATGTCAGACGGAGAACTTTTGATTCAGCTAAAACAATTAATTCATAGACAATTGGTCCAATATGTCATGCGGACTTTAACAGTCCAACTACAATTAAAATTCCACAAAACACCCCTCATCAGGGGAATACAAATAAAATTACACCACAGAATATTCAATCATGTGTTGGTAAAACACCCGCAAAACGGGCTAACCTTTTTGGTTAGCTCAAAAAATCACTCAGATAGAGGCAGTGTTTCCTGATACTACCCCTCACGAAAAACACAGAATTCTGACTAGCTGTCTCCCGATGGGGATCGCACCACATGTGGAGGACTGTGACACTTGGGGCACGGTCTTTGCTTCTATCTACACAAAAACACATGGTGTTCCGTCAATGGCGGTTATACCAGATGTACTAAGACAGATTCAAAACGAATACGGTCCAGAACCTGCTTTAACTCTGGGTATGAAATTACTGAAAGACTTCAAGCAGGTCTCAGCTATATAATTAGCCAACATAAAAGGATAAGCAGCATGTGTGGCAATCCGCGAAAAATTGAAGGAAACAGATATAACAGACCAACCTTTTGAGCTTGCTAAAATAATTGAAAAATGCTATAAAGAATTAGGCAGAGATAGTTTGGGTGGTAAACCAGTAAAACCCCAATTGAAAATCCTGAAAAAACCTTTATTAAAAACAACCTCAATTCTCAAAAGAAGAAATGGGAGGGTAATAAACAAACTACTCCCAGAAAAAAACAATTTCAGTCCAGAGGAAAGTCTCCCCAACGGAGAAATAAATCTCCAGGAGGAGGGGTCAAGTCTCCCCAGAGGGAGCCCTCTGAAAAAAGATATAACCTTAGAGATAGGGATAAATAAGAAAACCTGACAGATATCAAGATATTGATACACGTCCCTCTCGATCTTTTCAGAATTCCTCACAGAAATCGGAAAGAAGAGGACGGTCAGAACACAAGGAAGAGCACATCAAGTCCAAAGACAAAGAACCTGCTCATCAAAGTAAAAAATCACAATTTCCCAGAAAGAAGGTAGCAAGTATTAAAATGAAACATGCAGAGAATCCTGAGGACACAACTGAAAAATGGAGAGTGGGCCCAGATAATGCTAGATAGCGCAGCAGAAGTGACCATAGCTCGCAAGATCCTGATGAATCTTCTGGAGACAGTGGACACGAATGAATACATTCAGGTAGAAACTGCAGACACGCGAGCTAGCGTGCCCAATAAACTATATGAAATAACATTAAGTATAGAGGGAGATAAAACTAGGAAAATAAAAGGTCTCTTTTGGGAGAATCTATCTAGAGGCTATGATATCCTGTGAGCTGAAAAAGACTGGACACCAGAGTTTGTCAGGGAGTGCCCTCTTGGCGACGAAATGATAATGCCTACCTTCTCAAATCATATCCCAATTCACAAAAAATACACATTTTCAAGAAAATGGGCAGTGGCCCAAGCCCCTGCTTTATATAAAAATCACGTAGGATGGGATGAGGATTCTCCTCTCCACAAAATCCAGTTAAAAAATCAACCTACTGCACAAAGGCAGTACCCAGTTAAACAAGAAGCTAAAAAGCAAGTCAGGGAGATCTTAGATCAACTTGAATATCAGGGGGTGATTGAAACATGCACCTCACAAATGAACAATCCTTTGTTTCCTGTCTCCAAGCCAGACGATTCATATTGTCTAGTTTTGGACTACAGACATCTAAACTCCTGCTGTAAAACTTTTGCAGTCCAAAACTCTCACAGTGCAGCACTAATGAATAACATTGTGCGCAAAAAATATAAAACGACATTAGATATCTCTAATGGATTCTTCTGTCAAAACATTGCACCTGAAAGCAGGTATTTGACCGCTTTCTCAATAATGGGGTCTCAAAAACAATTTTGTCAACTCCCACAGGGATTCAAGAATAGCCCAGGATTATTCTCAGCAAGGGTAACAGAATTACTTCAAATGTATGATGATGAGGCATTATCCTATGTGGATGACATCTATCTTACAGACGATGACCTGGAGACTCACTTGAAAAGAGTGAACACCATAATACTTGGGTTCGCATCGGAAGGTTACAAATTCAACTTTAAAAAGTCAAAAATAGCCCATCTAACTGTCCTATTTTTAGGATATGAATTATCAAGTGAAGGCAAAAGCCTAGCAGACAATTTCCTAGAGAAATGTGCAGTACTCCAAGCACCTAAAACGCTGAAGAATTTACAATCAATACTAGGTTTCCTGAATTTCGGAAGAACATACATTCTAAATTATGCAGAGAGGGTAAACCTCTCTACGAATTAATAAAACCTGATTTCAAACCAAATAATTGGACTCAAAAACACACAGAAATTTTGAGATCATTACAGACAGACATGTTAACTAAAACAAAACTGCAAACACGCGCAAACGAACGCAATCTTGTAATCCGAGTCATCCCAGGAAGATGCGGATTCACATACCTGACCTCTAATGAGGGAGAAACGGTACCAATAGCTTACAAATCACATTTGTACACACAAGCTGAAATGAAATTCAGTTCTACAGAAAAAATTCTGACAGCGGTTCAAACTGCTGTAGCAAGAGAAAGAGCCCTGGCCCAAGGCAAGGGAATAACTGTTTTTACATCAGAATCAGCCTTTGAGGCATTAACAAGCCCACGCAATCTAAATGCTGTGGCATTGGATCCAAAATGGATACAATGGGAAAATTCTCTTGCTACAGAAGAGGTGAAACACTATTTTGATCCGAAAATGAAAAAACTAGAAAATCTGGAATACGAACATGAATATCATCTGCCAATCGAAATTCTGCCTCTCGAACAATACACCTGTGTAATCTACACAGACAGATTTGCACAACATTTTGTTGTGGAAAAGCAAAATTACAACAACGCGTGCGCGATTTTTAATGGTCGTTAGCGCTTAGGTAAATTCAGACCAATGGTCACTAAAACCGAATCATTCGGAAACTGTACAGCTCAGCGAGCTTAAATAAGATCTCTAAAGATGGCGCTTGAAAAGGCCGATCGCGAATTCCCCACACTGATAGTGTGCGATTCACATTACTGCGTCCAGTCTTACAATAAGAGCATGCAGACTTGGATTCAAAACGGTTACAAAGATGACACAGGTGCCACAATAAAGCATAAAAAGCTTTGGGAACAAGTAGTTCTTTTACAGAAAGAACTACAAAAGACTCACGTGATACATACACTGAGTCATCGACGTGATGGCGTTCACGTTGCAGGGAATTCATTGGCTGTTAGAGCCACAGCGGTAGCTGGTCAACCGGCTTCCGTAGCCACTAAAAAGCGTTAAGAAAAACAAATAGATGGAGAAACCATTCTGGCAGTAAAAGCCTCATTAAAAGGCGACTATGCGGCATTACCTCTCAACTATCCACTCAATAATACATACATAATTGATGCGAACTCCGTTCCGTTTGCTCGAATCCCTGGAATAGGGGATAGAGTAATTCCAAACACGAACCGGAGAATCTTCTTGATACAAGAAGCACACATGGGATTGGGTCTGAGGCACCAAGAGATCCTGAAATCTCTGATAGAATTACAATCACAATACTGTTGTCGAGGATGAGCGTAGACATTTACAATTTTGCAATGCATTGTGAGGACTGCAACAGAGATCGCAGTTGTGAACCGGACCAGGCACCAGCCCAGACACCACTATTAGACAGCATCAGGCTATCTATGCGCAGACGTCCGACCGGACAAATGCGGCCCCATAATTATTAAGACTAGATTCACTAAAGATGTGGCCCCAGCGCTCAGCTGACGCCAGAACTGTTATAAAAGATTTGCGAGTCTTTATCGGCACATACGCAATTGGCATGCTACATTCTGACCAGGGTCCTGCGTTTAGCTCTCGAGCTTACAAAGAGGCCATGAGCAGCATGGGCATTGCATTGAGGTACTCTTCTCCCTTCCATCCTGAGGGAAATGCGGTTGTGGAAAGAAAAAACCGTGACATAAAGCAATCTATAACAGCGAGGGTATTAGGTTCGGGTGATGGGTGGGTCAAACATCTAACAAGTGTCCAACGTAGTCTTAACAATCTGCCAAGAAATTCTCTAAAGGGTTTAACTCCATGCGAACTATTGTTCGGCACTAGAATGAAAATCCAGGATTTAGATTGTCAAACTTCAGTGGTGGAAAAAACAACCTTTGATATCAAAGATCGTTTGGCTGTTTTACAGGACTTGAATGAAACAAGAAAAAGTAATATAAAGTCTAAGCCAACAACCACTGAAGAACCATCTGTCCCAGCAAGACTGTCTGGATTCCAAAGATTGGGGATCTGGTCAGAGAAAAGATCGCGGTGAAGAAGGAATTTGGACCTTCTTAGAGAAAAGCGGTACCTGTCTTAGCTGTCAGCGGAACAAGATCAGTAGTACTACCGCCACTTGCTGGTAAAAAGGAGAACAGAATTGTATCCATCGACCTGGTGAAACCACAATCATGTGGCCAATAATAAGTAGTAGGCCCAGTGGACTCCCAAGAAGTAGCAGAAGACCAAATCTTGCTACAATCCAAGAGGTTCAAACTGAAAGACTAATCCCTTTCGATAAACCAGCAGTGAATAAAAAAGGACTATGCAACAAAGCCATGGAACCTGTGCCTCTTGAAACCCAAATTGCAACAGTTCATGAAGAAACACCAGTCTACAACAATGTAGCCTCGGACTACACAAATGTAACAAGAGAAAATGCAAAGATCAATGGAAATCCGGAAGCAATCCCACCAATTGACAGAACTGCATCTGGCTACTTTATCAACTTTGATGATTTTTCCGATGATCCGAGTGAACATGGAGATAAGCCAGCAACAAAAACTTTCAAAATGAAAATTACAGAACTTTTCCATCAACCCAAAGAAACATATCTGATTTCCCCTTGGATTGAACTATGGATTGTGCTAGGTGTACTTATCCTACTACTTTGGCTCATCTTAGTTTTAATTTTGGGAAAATGTATTGATGGAAAATACAGTACAATGGACACAGCAAGTCAGAACATCAACTTGGTCCTGAAACCACACAGATCCTCTCACATAGAGAAAAGAGAACTATCATCAGTGAACAACACAGCAAAGCCTATAACTGGTGGTATAGCATGGGACAGAACTGACTATGAAATCTATGGCCCGGTAGAGCTCTTGAAGTATCCACACCAATTCAAGATTTCGTTGAGTGACTTTGTGACACCAAGTTCTTTCTCTGATGATTGGGGCTTTGAAAATATTAATAATATGATGTCAGATTTAGAAATGTCAGCAAAATTTACAGAACATAATTATTTACAGGGTTCGTCGAATTATGAAAAAATGTACTGTTACAATCACCAACCACTATGGTCATCATTATCTGCATAAGTCTGCAAATCCTAGAAATGTTTTTTCTTATAATCAGTGGAAACATTGTCCAACTCCGCCAATAGGCAGTTCGAAAACGTTTTATGAAAAATTCCCATACTTTTTAGGGTTTAATCACACTGATCCAGAAATGTTTTATTTTAAGATGTTAAAAAAGACAGGAATGAAAAACATGCTGACAAATACTAAATTTATTTATTCTGAAAAATCTTATGATAAAATGTCAACATTTGGTTTTGAGTTTTGGAAAAACAACATTGAAACAAAAACCATCTGGGGAACAAAAGAATGGCAGGTACAAGGTCTAGAAGCATTATTCAGAGCCTGCATGATCCCAGAACAAATAATGTTCCTGAATGACACAATTCAGCAAACAATCTGTCTTGGTTTAGCCAAGATAAAAGATTTAAATAACCCGTCTATACCAAAACCTATGCCTGATAGAAACACCACTACAGATGAGGGGTTAGATGTGTCCTATATTTGAAAACAAAACAGAACAAATAATGATTGGAAAAAATGGTTGATCTGGCCCATAGACACAAATAACTGTCAAAATAGATTCCTGAACAAAATACATGGGTTCAAACAGAACAGGCCAGACCCTAGATATTCCCAGAGACAACATCTAGGGATAGTTACAATATATAGTGTAGGAAAACTATGCCTTGACTGGCTACAGAAATCCACACTTCCCGGAATAAAGCAACACTTAACTTTACTTAAAGAAGGTGCTGACTTGCGAGATTTCATAATGGGACCTCACAAACAGCGTAAAAAAAGTTTCTTATACGCCGGTATATACGCAGCTTACAATGAAGCTTGGAAATTAAAACAAATTGAAACTGCAGAAAAAATATGGGAAATTGACCGTAGCAATTTGGAAAAATCACTTTCTGTAGTGGACAATGGGTTAGCGACTCTGTCCTCCAGAATCTATTCACTGGACAGCATTGTATCATCTGCTATTGATATAATAGAGCAGGACATGTTAATGTTACAACATGGCCAGTCCCAATTACGTTCTATTGTACAGCTAAGCTGGACGTTGCAAAACCTGCATTCAGGTTATGTGCCATGGCGTTTAATCAACACAACGTCATTGTTTTCTATCTTTAACCTTACTGAGAAACAAATCAGTTTGGCACAAAAAGGAGCAGACTATACGATACTGAGCATTGAAAAACTTGAGAGATTACCATTGACAATGTCCGAAAGACCTGTCATTGAATGGATAATACATGGCATCATTACAATCCCAAAACCCACAATTGATGGACAGAATGCAGAACAATGTCATACATTCACCCCAGTACAAAGATCTGGGACCAAATCCATCGTTTTTTTGCACTCCACACCACCCCAGTTCAGACATGGCCATATGCAAATCAGTCTGACCCTGTGCCTCATGGGAACAGTCCAGCCCGAACTGCCAAGCCATGCCTTCCCTGGACCAGAAACAAGCTTCCGAGGACTGGTTTCTGGCATTCCAGCCGTCTTCAGCCCAGCTTGCTTGAATCCAGTGATGTGGAGAGCATGGGACTCACGTCTGAGCATACCCATCCCACTCGGGGTGACAAACGCAAAAACCACAATTGATGGACAGAATGCAGAACAATGTCATACATTCACCCCAGTACAGAGATCTGGGCCCAAATCCATCGTTTTTTTGCACTCCACACCACCCCAGTTCAGACATGGCCATATGCAAATCAGTCTGACCCTGTGCCTCATGGGAACAGTCCAGCCCGAACTGCCAAGCCATGCCTTCCCTGGACCGGAAACAAGCTTCCGAGGACCGGTTTCTGGCATTCCAGCCGTCTTCAGCCCAGCTTGCTTGAATCCAGTGATGTGGAGAGCATGGGACTCACGTCTGAGCATACCCATCCCACTCGGGGTGACAAATGCAAAAACCACAATTGATGGACAGAATGCAGAACAATGTCATACATTCACCCCAGTACAGAGATCTGGGCCCAAATCCATCGTTTTTTTGCACTCCACACCACCCCAGTTCAGACATGGCCATATGCAAATCAGTCTGACCCTGTGCCTCATGGGAACAGTCCAGCCCGAACTGCCAAGCCATACCTTCCCTGGACCGGAAACAAGCTTCCGAGGACCGGTTTCTGGCATTCCAGCGATCTTCAGCCCGGCTTGCTTGAATCCAGTGATGTGGAGAGCATGGGACTCACGTCTGAGCATACCCATCCCACTCGGGGTGACAAATGCAAAAACCACAATTGATGGACAGAATGCAGAACAATGTCATACATTCACCCCAGTACAGAGATCTGGGCCCAAATCCATTGTGTTTTTGCACTCCACACCACCCATGTTCAGACATGGCCATATGCAAATCAGTCTGACTCTGTGCCTCATGGGAACCGTCCAGCCCGAACTGCCAAGCCATGTCTTTCCTGGACCGGAAACAAGTTTCCGAGGACCGGTTTCTGGCATTCCAGTCATCTTCTGCCCGGCTTGCTTGAATCCAGTGATGTGGAGAGCATGGGACTCACGTCTGAGCATACCCATCCCACTCGGGGTGACAAATGCAAAAACCACACTTGATGGACAGAATGCAGAACACTGTCATACATTCACCCCAATACAGAGATCTGGGCCCAAATCCATTGTTTTTTTGTACTCCACACCACCCCAGTTCAGACATGGCCATATGCAAATCAGTCTGACCCTGTACCTCATGGGAACAATCCAGCCCGAACTGCCAAGCCATGCCTTCCCTGGACCGGAAACAAGCTTCCGAGGACCGGTTTCTGGCATTCCAGCCGTCTTCAGCCCCGCTTGCTTGAATCCAGTGATGTGGAGAGCATGGGACTCACGTCTGAGCATACCCATCCCACTCGGGGTGACAAATGCAAAAACCACAATTGATGGACAGAATGCAGAACAATGTCATACATTCACCCCAGTACAGAGATCTGGGCCCAAATCCATCGTTTTTTTGCACTCCACACCACCCCAGTTCAGACATGGCCATATGCAAATCAGTCTAACCTGTGCCTCATGGGAACAATCCAGCCCGAACTGCCAAGCCATGCCTTCCCTGGACCGGAAACAAGCTTCCGAGGACCGGTTTCTGGCATTCCAGTCATCTTCAGCCCGGCTTGCTTGCATCCAGTGATGTGGAGAGCATGGGACTCACGTCTGAGCATACCCATCCCACTCGGGGTGACAAATGCAAAAACCACAATTGATGGACAGAATGCAGAACAATGTCATACATTCACCCCAGTACAGAGATCTGGGCCCAAATCCATCGTTTTTTGCACTCCACACCACCCCAGTTCAGACATGGCCATATGCAAATCAGTCTGACCCTGTGCCTCATGGGAACAGTCCAGCCCGAACTGCCAAGCCATGCCTTCCCTGGACCAGAAACAAGCTTAAGAGGACCAGTTTCTGGCATTCCAGCCGTCTTTAGCCCGGCTTGCTTGAATGCAGTGATGTGGAGAGCATGGGACTCACGTCTGAGCATACCCATCCCACTCGGGGTGACAAATGCAAAAAACACAATTGATGGACAGAATGCAGAACAATGTCATACATTCACCCCAGTACAGAGATCTGGGCCTAAATCCATCGTTTTTTTCCACTCCACAACACCCCAGTTCAGACATGGCCATATGCAAATCAGTCTGACCCTATTCCTCATGGGAACAATCCAGCCCGAACTGCCAAGCCATGCCTTCCCTGGACCGGAAGCAAGCTTCTGAGGACTGGTTTCTGGCATTCCAGCCGTGTTCAGCCTGGCTTGCTTGAAGCCAGTGATGTGGAAAGCATGGGACTCACGTCTGAGCATACCCATCCCACTCGGGGTGACAAATGCAAAAACCACAATTGATGGACAGAATGCAGAACAATGTCATACATTCACCCCAGTACAGAGATCTGGGCCCAAATCCATCGTTTTTTTGCACTCCACACCACCCCAGTTCAGACATGGCCATATGCAAATCAGTCTGACCCTGTGCCTCATGGGAACAGTCCAGCCCGAACTTCCAAGTCATGCCTTCCCTGGACTGGAAACAAGCTTCCGAGGACCGGTTTCTGGCATTCCAGCCGTCTTCAGCCCGGCTTGCTTGAATCCAGTGATGTGGAGAGCATGGGACTCATACCCATCCCACTCGGGGTGACAAATGCAAAAACCACAATTGATGGACAGTATGCAGAACAATGTCATACATTCACCCCAGTACAGAGATCTGGGCCCAAATCCATTGTTTTTTGCACTCCACACCACCCCAGTTCAGACATGGTCATATGCAAATCAGTCTGACCCTGTGCCTCATGGGAACAGTCCAGCCCAGCACCATTGCAATCGTGATAACAACTTTTCAGTTTCAATACTGCCAAAAATATATACCAGCAGGCCTGTATGAAAGGTTGGGTAAAGGATACATCAAATCGACCTGGAATTTACCTTATACACACAAATGTTACATTGAAGGGAAAAAAGAGGTATTTCTTAGTGGTAATGATTGTAAAAAATCACTAAGCAGTACACTCCTGTGTCAAGGTATTAACTTGCATGGGGCCTGTGAAGGTTCTTCGAACAACCTTTCATGTCATCTGCAGGGCACCCCTACTACACAGATAGAGCCATTTTTCAGACAGCTTTCCAACGGTAGCTAGGTTCTAATAAGTGACCACAGCTGCTGTGGCATGGTGCCAGGAAAACCCTAACTCGTAACTGTGACGTCCAGGGTCATTTGCTTTATGCAAGTATTGTATCCAAACAGCAATCCAAACATGGAGGCGGCAATATGGCCTTATGTGAATATCTCTTCTATTCGAATTGATACTTTAAGCAGAATGAAGTCTATTCTTTTACAGACAACTGTGCCTTTAACCTCGTCCAAAGAGACGTAGGACCTGCAAGTTGAAAGGACAGAGGCAGTGATACGTACCCTATTATCGACAAATTGCCCAGTGCATTTCGTAGAAATGTTAAGTCAAATCTTAAACATGTCAGATACTAGTGGCATCGCACGTGTATTTAAGACAATTTTTTCGGGACTGCTAACACCCTTCGAAGCAGTTCTTGGCATCTTCCCGAATTTTATGCATTCGCTCTTCGGTGGCCGTCCTCTTATTTTGGGACTCGTAGCAGGAATTTTATTTTTGTTCCTTCTGCTCCGATATGGCAAGCCAAGTCACAGACAAAACTCTGGTTACGATGGAAGAAACGATCCTAGCAATACGATACCGAGACCGTATCACTAAGGTCCTCGGATTGGCCTGGCTAAGAGATCTGAATACTACCTGGTTTCTTTCATTCAGACCAATTTGGCAAAATTGCATCTTACCTGTGCTTCGATGTCTGCTATGCGGAGAAGAATGCGTGTTGGACGTTTGTCTTACACTACCATCAGCAGTACCATTGGATATCGACGCTTTGCTTTGTCCGGCAACGACTCATGCAATGTGTTGTCCCCGGCGGCTACCTATTCTGATGACGGCATTCGTTGAGACTTCACCATTACGATTAAGTGACGTGAGGTGCGAGATGAAAGTGGCACCATACAGGTACAACCTTCTGTGAACATTGCTGATCCTGACATCTATGATGGCAATGCATTGCACATTTGCACTATTTCCACCTTTTCAGAGTTGGCCCAACTTTCACCTACTGTTGTAGACAAATTTTTTACCGGCCTATCAGAAGTAATGTTCTCCCCTAACAATGAGAATAATATTTGAAAAAGTGAGCTCACAGCGTTCCCTGAACTCTGAATTCGACCTTCAGTTTTTATAAACAGAACTCCAAAAAGACAGTGAAATTATTTTTTTTTCTCCCTTCCCGAGAACGAAATAATTTTCCCCTAATTTCCAAAATATTTACCTTTTTTTGGCACATGGCACTCTGCTTAAAGTAGAACTATTCTTAGAGAACAGAAGTTCTATTTTTAGAGACTCTAGAGACAATATTTCGAATCAGCCTCTAGCCTATGTACAATCTTGTATAACTTTGAGATGAAATGGTCTAGATCTTTTTTTTCTGTATTCAGAGCCATTTCATAAATGTAATTTTTGCAATTCATTCAGCCAATCTTCATATTTGCATTTCCTGAATGATAACTCTGCTTGAAAGCGTACAGTATTATACTCATTTCGTGTATCTATACCATTTCAAATGCATTTCATTGTATTTTGGGGTGGGTTGGAAAACACATGCATACCTATATGTTTATATATTACTTAGTATTTAGTAATGATGGACATTATACGTGGAGTGGGTGTTGTGAATGTATCTAGGACCCTAATGAAATATTCCTGATTCATGCCCTTATGCGGTTATGATAAATCATGACCTTATGAAGGCATTAGAATCTTACCCATATTCAGTCATAGCCCACGCAGCCCAAATACGGCAAGGCTACTTCCTTAGATTCCTAGAGAGCACAACGAGTTTTTTCGACACACCAAACCTTCAGCAACCTGGGAATTCCCCATGTCTTTGTTTTGATTTGTCATTGAACTCCTGCGAGCACTAAAGGAACAGTCAGTTCTTAGTGACATCTTTTATTGACGTCGTATGTCCAACCTTACGTCAAACACGGCACCTTCCAGGTATAAATATACCAACACTTGCCTTAAGCAACACACGGTGGTGTGGAGCAGAGCGGCTATCTACTTATCCGAAGCCCAGCTGATGCGAGAGCCGAAGGAAGCCGCCCCTCCCTTTTGACACACTGGAGAAGCTGCCTTTTCTCACGCAGAGAAATCCAGCTCCGGTGTTTCCAGTCATCCTTGCGGGCTACTGGGAGATCGAGTCCTGAGAAACGAGATACAAGACCTCCTTCATTCTATAACCAAGGTACGGAGCTGATTCAAACCTTAGAGAGGATTCTTGATTCATATTCTTGGTAAAAAAAACAACTTAACTTAAAACTGCAACTTACTTACTCGTTCCCACGTATTAGGCTTAGGTCAGGTACACCGGGGTAAGCGTATCTTAGAAGCACCAGTTGAATTCGTTAGTCAATGTTTTTATGTATGTAAATATTTTATCCGTTTTAAAGTATCATATGGCTAAGAAACCATATCAATGCTTTTACAGTATTATTTTATAATACTCCTTTTACTGTACGCACTTTACTTCATAATAAGTATTGCAATCGTGGCAATTCATTTCTCTTGCATGAGAAAGTAGACTGCTCAATAAAATAACACCTTTTATTGAAAACGCCCGTCTCTCTATTTCTCTGCACCCTGGTGAAATTAAGCATGCACGATTGACTGAGTGAAATAGCTGTCTATTGTTTTCACACGACTCTGGAGATATACTCCTTATTTTGAGGGAGCAAAGTTGTCATGTTATTTGGTTGTCAGAAGCTAATCCCTTCTTGTCTAAATCAGGGAAATTAACCCCTCCCTATTCATTCGAGAAAGTTTCTAGTGACCTCTGAGCTAGCTGGCAAAACTAATTAAGTCTAACATAGTCAGTAGAGACCTAGATGACCTCAGTCCTACGTCTACACTGCTGTTTATGTTATTCCAATGTGCAGAGCCTATTGGGAATATAGGAACTACATTACAACACTGTACTTCATTCTAGTCCAGTATATATAGAGCCACTTTCTCACACCACTGTATTAGCCAGTATAGTTGTGCTGCTAGATAGTATGACTCGAGGTCCGGCACCGCCAATCCACCCTCAGCCGTGCGGCGTGTCAACATTGTCAGTGCCACCCTCCATCTGCCTGTACCCCAGATAAATGATGTAATTTTTGATTCTATCTTCTTGAACATTGCTCGCGGAATCCACAACGGCAGCGTCCCGAAGTAATATAGTAAGCGCGGTAGTGTCACCATTTTCAGAACTGCCACCCTTCCAGCTACAGAGAGCGGAAGCGTTCCCCAGAGGTCCATTGCTGCTTTTGTTGCCCTCATAGCGCTTCCCACATTACCGTTCAGCAGATCTGCCGCACCATGGTATATTTTAACTCCCAGGTACTGCAAGCAATTGGGCTCCCAGCGCAGATGTTCTAGCGTAAGCGGTGGGGGGGTATCAGGTGCCCATCTGTGTTGTGCAAGAGTATTAGGAGGTCGTCCGCGTATAATGCAATGTAATCTTGTCCTGTCTTTGTCTCCAAGCCCCAGTAATCCCGGCCACTCCTGGCCCTGCTTGCCAGTGGTTCCATGGCTAGGGCAAACAGGAGCGGGGAGAGGGAGCATCCCTGCCTCGTGCCTCTCTTCACCCTCTGTCTGATAGAAATAATCCTCCCAGTCCGCACACAGGCCGTAGGGGACATGTAAAGCAGCCGCACCCATGTCAGGAATCCCTCTCCCAGCCCCATCTTGGTTAAGACCTCATATAAATATTGCCACTCCAGGCTGTCGAACGCCTTTTCAATATCTACTGCGAACACTGCCGCCGCTTGTTTGTCATACCCATTACTGCCAGGAGCGGTCGGATGTTTATGGCCGTGTTCCACCTTGGGATAAATCCTGCCTGGTCTGCACGCACCAATAGGGGCATGTGTGGCAGGAGACGCTTCGCTAGGATTTTAGTGAGGATTTTATAACCCATATTTAGCATGGACAGTGGCCTATAGGCCGTATATTCATGAGGTTCCTTCCCGGGTTTGAGTATGGGGATAATAAGGGTTTCTCTGGCACTCTTAGGCAGCTCTCCCAACTCTCTGACCCCCTGGTACATCGCAGCCAGTTGGTGGGCCAGCTCGTCTGCATATGTTGCAACATATTTGGCCGGGGTCTTGTTTCGTGCCATGTCCTTGATAGCGACTCGTATCTCTCGCTGGGTAATATCAGCCCGAGTAATTCCACCACTTCAGGGTCCAAGACTGTTAGCAGCAGGTCAGCCAGGTATTCCCTGATTTCTGCCGGCTCGTTTATGCACGTCTTCGTGTAGAGGTTGGCATAGTAGCATACAAAGATCTCATTGATCATGTCTGGCGCATAGGGTCTGGTCCCCCCTTCGACCTCCAGCTCCACCAGAGGAGTGCCCCTAGTTGTCGGGTTCATCAGCCACGCTAGAAGTGAGCCTGACCTGTCCCTTTCAGCATGCGTGCGCTCTAAATACTTCTTGTAGTCGAAGTTTCTAAGCCTCTCTGTTTGCATTCGCCACTTCCTCTTTAGCATCTAAGAGTGTTGCATGCAGTTCTGGGCATCCTGGCCTCTTGCGTTCTATCTCTCTTAGTGCCGACTCTGCCTCCTCTACTTCACGTGTCATAAGGCACCTAACCCCCGTGGCCCGTGTTATACACTGGACCCTCAAGACCACCTTGAACGTGTCCCACGCTACATTGTGTGATCCGGCCATGCCCACATTGTTCTTGAAAGTAGTGCATTAATTCGTCTCTGATCTCTTCTCTGAAGACATGGTCTTCCAGGGCGTCTGGGCGGAGTCTTCATGTCTTCATGTGGGAATTACTGCTGGCAGGTGTGCCCATTGCAGAGACATGATCAGTGGCTTGTGGTCCGAGATGGTGCGCGCAAGATATTAGGCGCCTGTGACAAGGCGTTGGCCGTCTACTGAGCAAAGGAGGGCATTGAGGCGTGTGTGTACTTCATGGACCGCTGAGAAATAGGAGTAGTCCCTCCCTTGTGGGTTCAGGGTGCGCCATGAGTCTATCAGTCCCCAGCTCTGTCTCCATGTGGTGAATGCTTGGGAAGCGCGTGCCGCCTGCGAGTTTTGCAATGGGGGATGGGACCTGTCTAGTAGTACATTGTCCACGCTATTGAAGTCGCCCCGTTATGACCGTAGCCGCAAGGTATTGTGCTAGTCTGTGGTTCAGTGTCGCAAAGAAGGTGGGTTGGTCCACGTTAGGGGCATTGATGCTAATTAAGCTAATCTCTCGCCCCTCTAGTCTCCCCTTTACTTCCACATATCATCCCTCCGGGTCCACCACTGAATTTAATAATTGGAATGGCACCCCTGCCTGGATCCATATTAATGCCCCTCTCGCATAGGCCGAATAGGTGGTGTAGTAGAGCTGCCCCCTCCATCTTTTGTGTAGTGCTTGCCCTTCCTTCTGTGTTAGGTGTGTTTCCTGTAGGATGGCTATCTGGGCTCCCCATCTCCTGATATAAGAGAGAACCTTGCGGCGCTTTGACATGGTGTGCATTCCCCTAATGTTCCACATCATATACTATAGTGTTGTTTATCAGCCATTGACTTTGGATTTGGTGAATCGGCCGTGACCCGGGCAATGCCCTCCCCTCGCCCTCAGCTCTCCCTTCCATAGTATTCCTTATACAGTGCAACTCAAGGTTACCCCCCCTTGTCAACAATAAACATGTCCCCCAACTCCCACTCCCCTGGATAAGTAGGAAAATCCCTCCTATCCAAACCAGTAGAAAATGTCTACAAGTGACTGCTTGCAGTTCGATCAGTCAATCTCCAGGGGTGGCCCCTCATCGGTGCTCTCCCATTCTCTGTGGCCGCCATCCCCCACTGAGTCTTCAGTGTACCGCCCCTCAGCCCTGCATCCCTCTATGCCCTTGTACCTTAATGCTGAAACCATAGCGTCTCGCAGCAATCTGGTTGCATTCATCACGTGTCTCGCTCTCCGCCATTAGATGATGCCACCCGCCGCCTGTGGAGTAACAGTTGGCAATGTCAGGCTCTCTGCTTCAGAGTTGCTGACCCAATCTCCGAGCCCGCGTCTGCCTGTTCCTCGCTGCACTTAGGAGGACCCGGATTCTCAGTTCCGCCGCAGATCAGGGCCACCTCCTGCAAGGCGCCATGATCTCTCTCCCATGCTTCTGGTGTCTGCAAGGCGCCATGATCTCTCTCCCATGCTTCTGGTGTCGTGAGCGAAGTCCTTGCCTCCGTCCCCCTGTCAGGTCCTGCGCTTGCGCTAATCCTCCATGTCGATCTATCCATTCAGACGCTTCCTGCGGGGTCCTGAAGAACTCTGTGCCCACCGTCGTGGTAACGTGCAGCGTGGCCGGGTACTGCGTCACGTATTTGTAGTTGGTGTAGTCTCTGTTTCACATCTTGGTATGATCCCCTGCGGCGCTGTACCTCCCGAGGGAAGTCTGGGAAAATGCGTACTACAGAGTTGTGCACTTAGATGTCGCCTTTGAGCTGCGCCTGAGTTAGGATGTGATCTCGGTCTTTTTAGTGGAAGAGTTTTGCTATCACCACTCGTGGCGGGGCGCCTGGTATAGGCGGTTTAGCCGGGACACGGTGCGCCCTCTCCAGGGCGAAGAAGTTTGACAGGCCGGTCGGCGCCACATCGTCCCTGAGCCATTTTTCAAGATAATCCGCCATGTTAAGACCTTCAAGTTTTTCCGGCAGGTTACTTCTGCGTGATTGGTTTTCGGCGTCCTCCACCCTTTCTTCCACCGTTCGCACTTTGGTTTCCAGCATGGTCATTCGTTGTTGCATTTCTGGGACCGTCGGGACAGCTTC
Source organism: Lissotriton vulgaris (assembly GCF_964263255.1). Taxonomy (NCBI): domain Eukaryota; kingdom Metazoa; phylum Chordata; class Amphibia; order Caudata; family Salamandridae; genus Lissotriton; species Lissotriton vulgaris. The sequence continues at coordinate 336,900,771 of NC_141689.1, forward strand.
AGCCAATGTTTGTTCATTTGTCGCAACCCGTTCCACTAGTTTCTTATGGTCCTCCTGGAGCAATCCCATGTCCAGGCTGAGGGAGTCAATTTTCCCTTCCAGGCGTTCGCTGGAAGTGGTGATAGCTTGCAGTATGTTTTGCAACGAAGGGTCTGCAGGATGTTCCATCCTCGTTGCTGACTTCTCAGCGTTGTCTGGGGGTCTGCCCAGAGCGACTTCCTCCTTATCCTTCCGTTTCAGGGGCTTCCCCAATGCGTCTTCCCGACCCAAAATGTTCTGGGTGCTGCATGTGCTCATGGGATGTCGTCAACCTCCTTTGTGGGTGCGATCTGGGCCCTGTCCGCATGTGCCCCCCTGGCCACTCCCAAGGCGCGTCAGCTGTCCAAGTCCTCAGGGGCCTTCCGGCATCACTGCCGATTGAGGCGCACCGTCTTGGGTAGGTCAGCGCCTGGGGCTTTCCAGCCCCGTTGCTCCTCCGCCCTTTCCTCTTTTGGGAACTGCGCTCAGGGCTTCCTGGGTCCACTCCCAGGGTGGCGATCCCCACGCTCTTCAGGATTTGGGCTGACGCCCCCGGAGGTTTCCAAGTCCCTCCGCGCAGTGTACGAGAGCCCTCTGGTTCGTGTGGCTGATGGGGTCCACCCTCAAAGGTTTGTTGCCTCCTCACCTTCAGGGCGCTATTCCCATTGCTAACCCAAGCTGCGGTAATCCAGGCCGCTCAGCATTGTTGCACTTCGTGGTTCCCCTGGGAGGTCCTCTGGCACCTTCACCGTCTCCCCTCCCTGCTGGTCGTTCTGCCCTCCCCCGCTAGTTCCACTATATCGGCCACAATTGCTCATGCTGGTTCACACCCAGAGGGCCTGGAGGGAAGCCCTGCAGGTCTCAAGCCATGCTGCAGCAGCTCCCCAGGCACCTGAGCCTTTGTGCGCCACCGGTCTGTCTAAATCTGGCCGCTGTCAGCAGTGCATTCACTCTTCCTCTGCTAGCGCTTAGTGAGTCCCGCTAGAAAATACCTTGTGGCCGGTCCGGCGTCAGGGGGGGAAGCACATCAATCCTCCGCGCTGGCTCTCTGCGCTCTCTCTGTGTTCGTCAGCGCCCGCTCGGCGCTACCATCTTGGTCGTTCTCAGAGGCGTGCTCACCGCGTTCCCGTCTCAGCGACCGTCCCCTGCCAGCCTTACTTCTAGGGCTTCCAGGCCCGGTGCTGGGTCTTGCTTGGGGGGCGGGAGGGAAGTACCACAGGTCTCTAGCTGCACCACAGAAGCCTCTCAGGCGCCGCCGTCCAGGCGTGCCGCCATTTTGTCTGCCTTTGGGCATCGCGAGCGGTGTATTCCCTTTACCTCTGCCAGCTCTTGGGGGGGGGGGGGTCCCTCCAGTCGGTAGCTTGATGTTGGCGTCGGGCTGGCTACATGCAAATTAGTCTGTTCCTGTTCCCAGTATAAGAATTGGCTTGGTAGTTTGGTTTGCCCTGTTCCCATCATGCACTGGGACAGGAACAGACTAATTTGCATGTAGCCAGGTTCTGAGCTGGGATGGTGCAGTGAGCTAAAAAACGGTGATGGATCAAGCCCTGGTCTCTTGACTGGGTAAGAGTATTCTGCATCATTCAGAAACTCTGTCCATCACCACCCCCTTTTCCAAAATCGATTCTGTCCACACATTCTGTCCACATCTGGGCCTCATTAGGATCGCGGACGGACTTGCGTCCGTCCGCGACCCCAGAGCAGGAGGGAACCTCCGCATGGCATGCGGAGTTCCCTCCTGTGCAATTAGGATGTGACCGCCACCCTGGCGGTCACATCCTCTATTTTTAACATTGCGGCGGGTGCGGCTTCAAGCTGCACCCGCGGCAATGTTAAAAATGCAGGTGTTGCATTCGTATGCAGAAAGAGGCAGGCACCGCGCGGTGCCTGCCGCTTTCCGCATACAAATTCAGGGGGGTACCATAGGTACCCCCCATGTGCACCCCTCACCCCCACCTTCACCTAGGGGGCCCGCAACGGGCCCCCGCAGTGAAGTTACACATGCTTTTCCACGGCGGAAAACCAGCTGCGGAAAAGCATCTGAAACAGGCCATCCTAATATGGCGGACGTGCCTGACAGACACCGTCACCATATTAGATCTTTTCCACCGCGGTTGTAAGCCAGCCGTGACGGAAAAGCTGCGGACGGAAACCAGGACCCACCAGCCATCCTAATGTGGCGGTGGGTCTTTGGTGGGTCCGCTGCGGATTTTCCGCATCCTCCGGGCCGGCGGTGGCTTCCGCCGGCCCAGAGGATGCGGAAAATCCGCAATCCTAATAACCCCCTAAGTGTGGAAGGGTATACTCAGACGTGAGTCCCTTGCTCATTACACCATCAGGATTCAAGCAACCCGGGCCGACGATGGCTGAAATGCCAGAAACCGGTCCCCGGAAGCTTGTTTCCTTCCCAGTATAAGAATTGGCTTGGTAGTTTGGTTTGCCCTGTTCCCATCATGCACTGGGACAGGAACAGACTAATTTGCATGTAGCCAGGTTCTGAGCTGGGATGGTGCAGTGAGCTAAAAACGGTGATGGATCAAGCCCTGATCTCTTGACTGGGTAAGAGTATTCTGCATCATTCAGAAACTCTGTCCATCACCACCCCCTTTTCCAAAATTGTTGGTGTTCCATCCGGACACTGACCCCCCAGCACTCGACATCCTTCGTGAGACAGCTCACCTCCAGACTTTGGTCGTCCTTGACTTCTCCTGGTCCCCGTGGCTGCAGAGCCAAGCATCGCGTCAACTCACCTGAAGCACCTGACATCGGTGGACAATTATCTACCAAGCCCCTGGTCACCCTGTTGTCACCCAAACTCTGCCCCCTCTGCTTTCAGGTTCTTCTCATATCCGATCCAGGCTTGGATCACATCGGACATTTTTCATCTTCCCAGCAGCAGCACTTTTCAGCATCACGCCATTAGAAATGATGTAGATTCCCGACATCACTTGACACCTGTGCACCAGGCTTCCCTGGGCTAGGTAACACAGGTACTCTGGCACTCACAAGGGTGCTGGCCTTGGAACTTTCTATGTTTGAAAGGGTTTGCTCAAAGTCCTACCTGAAGGGTCCTGAATCTTCAAAAATTCCAACCGCGTGTTTCCCATAGAGTTATACTGAGCTCGCGTCTGTGTTCGGACACTGCACCCGGCCTCTGTGGATACCCTGTGTTACTACTTTGGGTGGTTCCTTGGGGTCCCAGCGATTCTATGTGCTCTAGGCACTGGGTCTAGTCAAGTTGTGGTTTGTATACCACTTTCTTATTATATGGTTTGGTCTCCCCCTGGAGCATGCTAGCATGCTGTGTATTGTGCTATTTACTGCTGTTCTAGTGATTTAATATTGTGTGCTTTATTTATAAAGTTTTTTATAGCACAAACAAGATCCTGAGGGATAATAGAGCACTTTACGATATGATGGGAGGAAGGACAAAAACAATATCTGAAAGCAATATCCAAAATAGTAAGGGAGAGAAAGAAAATACATTACAAAATACAGATAGGGGGTAATATTATAAAACAAGTGTAGGCGGGTAACAAGGGTGAAACCCAATGTTCAAGGGGGAGCTGTAACAAAAGTAAGAACAAAGTCAGCAGGTGCAATGTCAACGGGCCTGTGCAACTAACCCTATTAGGGTATGAATTTGTTCATTAGGAAGATTTTGGCTTCCACTTTGAACGCCGTCAATGAGGGGATTCTGCGAACTTCAGGTGGGAGAGAGTTCCAAATCTTAGGGGCGGCTTCTGAGAAAGCTCAGTGGCAACTTCTCTTTTTCTTAAGGATGCGTGGTTTCAGGCGGAGGGACGAGGCAATTATTGAGGCTCTTACTTCACATGATAAGGTCATTTCTTTTGCAAGGTACGTAGGAGTATTTAGGTGAAGGGCTTTGTGTGTGAGAATCTCAATCTTTAATTGAATTTGTGCTTCGAAGGGTAGCCAATTGAGGGATTCTAGGACTGATGATATATGATCTTTTCGCTTGGAATCCGTAACCAGTGTAGCAGCTGAGTTAAGTGCAGTCCTTAGTGGAGCCAGAACGTATTTGGGAAGGCCACAGAGGGTAGCACTGCCGTAGTCTGACCTCGGCAAGACAAGCGCTTGAACCACTTGCTTGAAATCATTTGGGGGAAGGAGAGGTTTGATATTTCTTAGAGTTCTCATCATGTGGTTGGCTCCTTTGCATACATTGCTGATGTGACCATTCATGTTCAGGTGCTTGTCTATAGTGATACCGAGAGACTTGGCTGTGTCTACGATAAGAGGCAGTGAGGTGGCTCAGCCAGAGGTCTAACTTGGGGATGAAATTCGGGGGGGGGGGGTGATGAGCAGGAATTCCGTTTTAGAGGTGTTGAGCAGTAGATGATTCTCCGTTAACCAGTTTTGAGTAAACATTATGGTAGTGTTAAGTGAGATGATGTTTTCTGAGGATGAGATTTTCAAATATAATTGTGTGTCGTCCGCATACATGTGGAAGAGAATGTTCATGGAATTTAGAGAGTGAGCAAGAGGTTCCAAGAAAAGATTGAAGAGGATAGGAGATAGAGCGGATCCTTGGGGGACCCCCATGAGTACGGGAGAGGGCTGGGAGAGAGAGTGGTTTGCCTTGACACTTTGAGTTCTGTGCTGAAGGAAGGATGAGAACCATAGTAACACCTTATTAGAAAAACTCATTCTGTTTTGAAGGATGGATAGCAGGTTTTCGTGATTAACCGTGTCAAATGCAGAGGAAAGGTCAAGGAGGATCAGGAGGCAGGATTCATTTTGGTCGAGCATAATTAGGATGTCATCAAAAACGTGAGTGAGAGCCGATTCGGTGCTGTGCAACTTCCTAAAGCCTGATTGGTGCTGGTCTAGGAGTTGGTAGTTCTCTATGTGGGCACACAGTTGAGATTGCACACATTTTTCTAGTAGTTTAGCTAAGGTGGGGATGTTGGAAATGGGGCGGAAGTTATTGAGATCAGATTTGTCAGCTTTTGTTTTTTTTAGTATGGGTGTTACCTGAGCTGCTTTTAGGCTTTCTGGAATCATGTCTTGTGCTAGGGAAGCAATAACAATCCTAGTCCATGTGGAGATCAGTGCATTCTTGATTTCTTTGAAAATAGAAGGGGGCAACGGGTCGCAGAAATGGGTGGAAGGGTTGATATTCTGAAGAATCTTGAAGACATCATATTCGCTAAAGGTGGTAAAGGTGCACCATGATGCATTGTTCTTGGGATTCGTGGAGGTCGATTTAAACCTCACCGAGGAGTCAATGGGTGAGGTAGTAATGGGAGAAGGAAGTAAAGCCTTCTTAGCAGTGAGGTCAATGGAGATGGTTCGAGATTTCTCCGTAAAGAAAGCGGCAAGATCATCGCAAGAAGGTGGGTTGCCACCAGGATCAGATTGGTTAGACCCAACAACTGATTGTTTTTTTGACCAATTCGAAGAGTTTCTTGGGGCAGTTTGTCGCTTGATCCAATTGGTGTCTGAAGTAAGTCGCCTAAGCACTCTTGATTTGTTTGTTGTATCGGCTCCTGGCATCTCTAAGGAGTTTTAGTTGGTCCGAGGAGGGATTGACTCGCCATGACCGTTCAAATACCATAAGATTGCGGCGTTCTGAGTTTAGGTTTTCATTACACTAAGGTTTGGATATTTTTGTTGAGGCATTTTTTAGTTGGAGTGGAGCAATATTCTCCATGATTTTGGCGATGGTTGAATTGTAGGCATTGGTGAGTGATTGTACCTCAAATATATCAGCTTGAGAGGAGAGGGCAGATTTACAGTGGGCAGATAGTTCGTCAGAGTTTATAGCTCTTATGTCCCTTTTCCAGATCTTAGATTTTAGAGGTTGAACCTTTCTCATCAATACTTCCCTGTTGAGATAAAAGAGGATGCTGTGGTGGTCTGACCAGTCACAAGGGGTGATGACCTCAATGGAGATAGACTGCTCTTTAGAAATAATGAGGTCTAACGTTTCTCCTTTGTTATGAGTTGGTTGGATACAGTGCTGAGTAAGATCTTGATCAGTTAAGAAAGATTTAATGCAAGTTACAGCGGGTCGTTGGTGTTAGACCAATGAAGGTTGAAATCCCCAAGGAAGATTTGAGATACCGCTGAATCGACATTACTAGAAATGATTTCCATTAGTTGCTCAGTGAAAGGGAGATTATCGCCCAGGGGCTGATAAAAGGTGTGAAGTTTGCAGACAGGTAGGTTCATACTTGATATAGTGAGACAGAGGTATTCACAGGAGGTAGGCGTCAAGGAGTCTGATTGAGAAACCGAAAGTGTGTTTCTGTGAATACATGCTAGTCTCCCACCCAGTTTCAGATCTCTGTCAACCCTAATTATGTCATGAGTGGGGGGTACTAGGAGGTCTAAGATAGGAGTGGAAGCTGGATTTAGCCAAGTTTCAGTAAGGATGATGTCTAAATCGTTGTGTTGGATGAGGTCGAAGATATCGGTGGCATGTTTACTGGCTGACCTGCAGTTAAGTAGTACACATTTAAGATGGGGTGGATTTGGGGGGGAGACGACTGGGAGATCTTCACACAGGTGAGGTTGTTAGTGCTACTGCAACTAAGATTGTGACGGGGTTCTCTGCACGGGTTAGATGGGATGGAAGGAATTTGTCTTGGAGGGTCTAGGTTAGGTTCTGACAAGGTCGTGCTGGAGTTGTAAGAGACATCTGGATCAACGGTCAAAAGGTGGGACTTAAATCCACTGTGACAGACATTAGCTTTAGGTCGTGTGGTAAGTTTGGAAAAGGACGTGTTAGTGTTGAGCGAGTCACGTGGATCAGTAGTCGAAGGTTGGGACTCATCTCCCATGTGACAGGCATTGCCATTGACTGGTGGGATCGATTCGGAAGTGGAGGGACATGAACGCTGGACCATGTGATCCATAGTCCTAGAGGCCTCTCTGGGCCCGCTCTCAGAAGAGAGAAGAGAAATAATGATAGGGACGAGATCAGTTGATAAGGCTTTCAGCTCATGTAGTTCAGAGGAGAGAAGGTGTAGCTGTAGAGAGATATCATCAAGACGTGAAGTCAGGTCAGAGTGTTGGGTGATGGGAGGCGGGAGTGGGGGCAAAACGATCGGCGACGGGGAACCTTGGGGAAGGCCTGAAAAGGCTAGTGGTGGCGATTGAAGCCCGTGCTCAAGACTAGTGTGCGGCCGTGTTATAGGGAAGGATAGAGGGACATCATCTGAAGTAATAGAGGACTGTACGATTAGAGAGAGCAACTCTACTCTAGAGTCTTCCTGTGTCGAGTTGGCAGTAGGAGAAGAGATTGAAGCCATTGGGACTCAAGGGAGCAACTCCGTTCTAAGGTCAACAGATGACAAGCTTACCAAAGGCGAGGAAGAAGAGGCCATTGGGGCATGTGTGGGGGATTGATGTCCCGACTCAAGACTAGTATAGGGCAGAGTTATAGGGTTGGTGAAAGGGACAGTGTCTGTTAAATAGGAGGACTGAGTGACTTGGGGAGGTATCTCCACTCGGAAGTCATTGTGTGTTGAGGTGACAGTCAGTGAAGAGATAGAGGCCATAGGTTTGTCATCCAGTTGGGGAGGCAAAATAATGAGTTGGTGGGATCCGACTGGGGACACGGTGGCTATGTGAATGGGATATAGGGAGAGTGGAGTGCTCATGTCAGTTGAAGAATGAATGAATGAAATGGAATTTTTAACGCGCAACTTAGCCCAAGGGCATCAAGGCGCCTGTCAAAACAGAGATAGAAATAACAGGTCTCAAACAGCCGGGTACATGAATTAGGAATAAGCCTCTTGAAAGAGCCAAGTTTTTAGCTCTTTACGAAACAGTGTCAGCGAGGGTTGACCCACCAGATCGGGCGGAAGGACCTTCCAAAGCTTCGGCGCCAGAGCGGAGAAGGGCTCCCGCCCCCCCCCCCCCCCCCCCCCCCCCCCCCACATCTGGCCTTGGCAAATCTTGGCACTTGAAGGAGATTTTTAGTAGAGGACCTAAGACCTCTCTACTGGGGCGATAAGGAACAAGAAGAGACCTAATGCCCTCTGACCCAGAGCCATAAATGGCCCCATGGGCTAGGCAGGGAAGCTTAAACGAAATCCTGGCCTGAATAGGCAACCTGTGCAGATCTTTTCGGGCCAAGGAAGCTGAGGAGAGTCTAGGAAGATTGAGCACCAACCTGGCCGCCGCATTCTGGACCATCTGTAGTCGATGGACAGCGCTCTTATTCATGCCCACGTATAACGCATTACAGTAGTCCAGTCTCGATTAGACCAGTGCTACTGTCGCCTGCTTCCTCGCCTCAAAGGAAAGATAGGAACCTATCTTTTTGAGGATCCTAATGATCCCACAGCAAGTGGACACTGTCCTACTAACCTGGGGATCAAATGAAAGGGAAGGATCAATCAGCACCCCCAGGTTTCTTGCCGAATGGGAGGGAAGCGGACAGTCCCCGAGGGAGTCCGGACACCAATCCTTGGACCAAATATCCTGGCCGCCCCCAAAAATCCAAACTTCAGTCTTTTCACCGTTAAGTTTTAAGAAGTTTTGTACCATCCAGCGGGAAACTGCCTCCATACAGGTTTTAAAATTGAGGGCAGAGTCTTTTACCGACTGGGTGAGGGAGACCATAATTTGGGTGTCATCGGCATAAGATAGAACCTCCAACCCGTAGGATCTCACCACCCTGGCAAGAGGGGCCACATAGATATTAAAAAGGGGGACCCCACACTCCACCCAGTTTAACTCTCTGCTCCCTTTGATGGAGAAAGGAGGCTAAGAGTCTGAGGGCAGTACCCCCGACACCCATCTCCCAAAGCCTGGAAACCAGGATTGAGGGGGAAAGGGTGTCGAAGGCCGCCGTCAGATCCAGTAACACCAACAGGGTGATCTGGCCCATGTCCACCTTCCCACAGATGTTGTTAACAACCACAGTCAAAGCTGATTCGGTACTGTGGGCTCTACGAAAACCTTGCTGTGAGATATCCAAAAGGTTCGAGTCTTCCAGAAAGGTGGTAAGATGTTGATTAAGGTGGACTTCCAGAATTTTAGCAGGGGCCGGAAGCAAGGAAATGGGTCGGAAGTTTTTCAAGACCGCAGGGTCCAGTGAGGCTTTCTTCAGACGCGGCTTAACCACTGCCATATTCCAGGGAAGAGGGAAAACCCCTTCTGTAATGGCAAGATTGAGCACCTCTAGAAGAGGGGGCAAGATCACCTCCGTGAAGCTTTTTTGAATTTTCAGGGGGCAGGGGTCCAAAGGAGAACCCGATTTGAACATGTCAAGGAGATGATTTTACTCATCAAGGGTAAGGAGAGGAAAAGTGAGCAGACTAGGGCTGGGAGCAGCACGGTCCAACACTGCATTAACCGGTACAAAAGGGAAGGAGGAGTCTGACCCCTGAGTGAGTCCTTGATTGAGGAGCTCCAGGGAGCTGCGGATATCCGCGATTTTCGTATAGAAAAAAGTAGAGATCTTGTTACAGAGCTCCTGGGATTCTACTATGGAGTCCACCTTCTGAGGGGTCGAGAGGGAATCAATGATCTTGAAAAGCTCCCTAGAGAAACACAAATAAGTGGTCAAGTTAAGAAAATAGGACTTTTTTTCTTTGATGATAGCCAATTTATATTCTTTCAGAAGGAGTTTATGATGACATTTATTCTCAACAGAGCTCAGATTGGTGCGCCAAAGCCTCTAGTGCTTTCTGCAACCCTGTCTCAGTCCTCTAAGTCTGTCGGAGTACCAAGGTGCAGAAGGACTCTTCCTGGCAGAATAGTGAAGCTTGACGGGGGCTAAGATGTCTACAGCCCCCGAAATGGTGTTGAAAAGGCCTGCAGCAGCAGAGTCAGTGTCCTTGTTAATAAGGGGGCTGAAGCTGTTTAAAAGCGGCGCAAGCGCTTCATTGTTAATGTGTTTAAAGCTCCTTTAGGGTGTTCTTGTGAGTTGAGGTAATCCGACTGGGAACATGGAGGCTGTGGACTCAGTAGGAGGAGGTGAGGGGTTAAGGGAGACTGGGGTATTCAATGATGTTAAAGGAAGAGTAATATTCAGGCCCAGCAGGGACGTGGTGGTTGACATGGGGTCAGGGGAGTCACTGTAGACCGCTTTCCTGAGAGTCGGGTAAATATTCTCTATCTTTTCTAGGTTGATGTTAGGTCCTTGGATTAGGATGATACCATTATTGTAGAGGGTGATAGTTGTGGTGGCTTTGAGAAAGGAGGAGGGAGACCTTGTTAATTTGAGGCCATGTGCCGTTTTCTAGGATCCAGTTATTCGAAGCATGGCGTAGAGCACAGACCCCCAGCAGGCCCGCTTTCTAGTATAAAAGAGGAGATCGTTAACCACAGAAGCTATGTTGGTGCAGAAATAGTGATCAGAGATTAAGGTTTCAGGTCTAGCTTTGAGTAGACGATGTTTGTATTTCTTTGCCACGTTCTTGGAGAGGTCAGTTGGGTAATTAATGATGAAGGCATCGAGACCATTAGGGTTGGGACTTATCTCCATTCTGGAAGAAGAGAAACCACAGGCAAGGATCTCCTGGGGACACGCAGTGGGTCTTGCAGAAGTAGTGGTGGAGAGACCAGAAAGGGTTAAACCAACTATGAAATGAGAACCTTAGCAAGGGAGAGTGCTCCTCGTGTTGTGCACGCCTTGCATCAGCCCATTGATCGAACGATGAACAGAGGCTACTATTAGGTATTGAGTGCTAGTAAGGAGATCACAGATAAAAGATCTGAGGTCAAGTCAGGTGTGAAATGGAATGTTACTCATAAGGTGTATGGAGCTGTCACAACACCATTAATTGCAATTCCTAAAACAGTGCTGGACCGGCTTTCTCTGCTCCATTTTCCACTGCTACTGACAACATCTAAGAGAGCTCTAATATTATGAGACAAAGTAAGGGCTTTTAAAATCCAGGTGTAAGGCAATCTGAGGTAGTTCGAGCATTTATAATCCAAGCATTTATCAAATTAAATGCTTGGATTATAAATGCTCGACCTACCTCTAGTGAAACCCACAAAATCAGACTTGCTTCAGGAACAGAGGTTACGGATCCTAGCTGTATTCGGCATGAGTTTCAGGAGTTTTATGCTAGGCTGTACAAGGAAGAAATTTGTTGCACGGCCGATGCACTAGACAGAGAGATCTCTGAATATCTCAGCGAGATAGAACTAAGCAAATTGAGCCTAGGAGATAGCGAACTGTTAGATCTTACTCCTACATGGGAAGAAATCCTGGATGCCCTTAATAGCCTCCCAGATGGGAAGGCTTCTGGCCCTAATGGCATCCCCGTTGAGTTTTTAAAAATCTTTGCTAGTAAAATCAGTCATATTTACAGAGGTGATTACATTCATCTTCAACGGCACCTCCCCTCCAGCCTCTTGGTCTAGTGCTAGGATTTCTATCTTTCCAAAAAAGGATAAATCCCCACTAGAAATGAGCTCTTTTAGACCAATAACTCTTATCAACTGCGATTCCAAAATATTTTCTAAGGTATTAGCCTCCAGAATATCCCGAGTAGTTGAACCCCTTGTCTCGAAATGGCAACATGGTTTTATACCTAAGAAAGGGACTACCGGACATGTCAGGAGAGTTATTACTCTGTTTGATGCTGCCCAAGTAGCCGGAGACCCGATGTCACTCATATTGCTCCATGCCGAGCAGGCTTTTGACCGGGTCTCATGGCGTTTTCTTTGGAAGGTAATGGACAGTATGGGGTTCGGTGGTAGATTTATGCAGGCGACGCAGGCACTTTATCATAATCCAACTGCTAGTGTCACCATAAATGGACAACTGACGGAACCCTTTAAAATATCACGAGGCACCAGGCAGGGATGCCCCTGCTCTCTGTTATTGTTCGCCCTTTACCTAGATCCCCTTATCAAACAAATAGAGAAAAATCACAACATTTCTCCAGTAACATACTTTCAAAACAGCTGTAAAATCTTGGCTTACGCTGACGACCTTGCTATTACCACTCCAGACCCTGTCAATTCCACACTGGCACTAGAGGATGAAGCCCACAAATTTGGGAGATTATCTGGATACGCCCTAAATAAAAACAAAACACAGATACTAATAAATAGCAAAATCACCTGGACTGACACCAGAGTTGTACCAGAGGCTAAATACATGGGCATACTAGTTTCACCTAGACTAGGGGAAATAGTTCCAGTTAATTTGGCTCCCCTTGCTGTCCAGACGAAGAAGGCATTAACACAAATCGATAATTTACATCTAACATTGGTCGGTAGGTGCAAAGTCATTAAAATGACTTATTTTCCCAAACTACTTTATTTTTTTCGTTGCATTCCCCTTGAGTTTAGTAAAAAAGACTTATTTAAATTCCAACAAATTTTTACTCAATTCATTTGGGCATATGCTCAGCCCAGACGTGCATTAAAACATCTCACATTACCAAAAGACAGAGGGGGATGGGCTTTTCCTAACATTACCCTATATTACTGGGCAGCAGTCCTGCAATATAGTTCAGTTCTGCTAAGAGATTCCATCATTGGAACTGAGCCATCTTTACCCTAACCCTTTCGGTCTCTGGTAGGGGAACAATATTGGGGCAGCCTACTCCGAGAAACAGCTTATGGATACTACAATCACGTTAAATTTAAGACGCTAATGAATTCTTACAAAGTTTTTCGCCATGTCCGGAGAATTTTGGGACTTGGTAGATATAACTTTTACTCCCCTATAACTAATAACAACAATTTACCTGCTATATTTAGTTCATCTTATTTATCTGAATGGCACGGAGCAGGGGTAACAAAACTATGAGATATTATAACAACCAGGGGGATCGAATCCTTTTCAAATTTACAGACTAGATTTAAACTAAAAAGTCAAGAATTATTTAAATATATGGCCATTCACGACTACTTATCTAGGAAGGTGGGAGGAGCCAATGGATTTGCTGAGGTTGAGCTTATGAACACCCTCCGGAACGTAACCTCTGTTCGCATTGGGACTATCTATCAAATAATAAATAAGAAAACCCCAGATGACTTAGAAACCATTGCTTCCAAATGGCATATTAAACTTGATTCCCCCAAAAGTATATTTTACAACTCCCTGCGATTATCACAACATATTTTAATTTCTGCTAAACTCCAAGCACAACATTTAAAAACTATATTCTTTTTTTATATGACACCTAGCAAAATCATTAAATGGGGATCTGGGAGAGGAACATTATGCCCACGCTGCTCTGAAGTAGGGGCAGACTCTATACATATATTTGCAACATGTCCAACTATCAATTCCACCCTACTCAGAATTCAGAATTTACTTTGCGAAATAACTAACCAATCAATACTCCTAAACCCCACGACCACTCTTTTGAGAACACAATCTGACTCTTTAAGAGTAAAGGAGGAAGGGCTGATTTTTGTTGCAATGGCAGTATGGAGGATATGTGTCTCCTCCGGCTGGTTAGATTCTTAGTCCCCCTCCTACGCTCAATGGCTGGCTAGATTAGTCGCTACATACCATTTAGAAAAATCTGTATATGCCAAGAAAGGACGAAGGAAAAGGAGGATGGGGATTGAAATCTGGGGAGTATTTTCCAAATGGATCGATCAACAAGGGCAAGGGGACCCAGAGACATAATAGGGTTACTAGATACCCATAATATCTTCTTTGCCATATTCCTTTGTTATGATATTATTTATCTCTATTTTTGCTCATTGTGTATGTTTACGTGTACCTGTATTATTGGTCTTCAATACATATGAGAGATGGGAGGAGGGTGGGGGGGTCTTGAATTTTCTTTCTTTTGTAACTCTGTTTGAGATTCTGCTTTGTGAAAACTAAAAAATATTTTAAAAAAATATATATAATCCAAGCATTTATAGTCCAAGCACAAGCCTTAAAAGTACAAGCAAATCTTTCGCTTTTAAAATCCGGGTGCAAGCAATCCGAGGAAGCTCGAGCATTTATAATCCAAGTATTTACAAACCACGCAGAGGCATTAAGAGACCAAGCAGAGGCATTAAAAAGTAATCTTTAGCACAAGAGCGCCGCCATTTTAAAGTCAGGCAATTTAATGCTAAGGCAGTGTCCTCATTAATTCAGCCATTTCAAAGTCAGACGGAGAAATAACAACCAGCAAGAGAAATCAGGAAGCACATTAGAACCTCAACCTGATGATCATGCCGCCGCAGGAGTCCCCAGGCGGGAGACCAGAGTCTCGCCCACAGCGGAAAGCAAACCAAACGTGGCATCAGCAACCAAAGAATCAGCTCCCAGCAGGACCCCAGCGCCACCCGGCAGTACAGTGCTCGACGCTGGTGGACTAAGAGGGTCGGGAAGCACAGAAACGGGCTGCCTAGCTTCAAGCCCGATAGCATCACCAACGTTTGTGGCAAACGAAGAACGCCAAAGCGAAACAGCAGCAGGACAAAACAATATTAAGACAAAACAAAAATGGCGTCAAAGAGCTGACATTCCAAGCCCCACAACTGCTAGACAGGTGGGCTATCAGTCGATCAGCATCGGAGGACAGAAAGCTACTCACCGGGGTGCGACTCCGACTCCTGCCTCCATCTCCCGGGATCTTCAGTCGCAGCCCGGCATGACGCGCAGACCACAGGACGGCAGCAGGAAAACCAATGGGAAGTAGAGAGTGTTTAGTAATAAATACATTTATTTTAATTATTCCTTGTGTGGTTCTCCTTTCATTTGGTTATTCAGGAGGTTATACATTGGTAAAACAAGCTGCTTTACATTCCTTCGAGACTTAGCCTGAAGGCTGTTCTCCATAGCTACCACTAGGATAGCTTTCAATAAAGGTTGCCTTTAACCTAATCATCAATAAGGGTTGCTTGGACTGGTACAGGGTGCCCACTACAATTAGTAGACAGCAAATACCAGGCCAACTTCTCACAGCAAAGTGATGCCAGAAACCGCCCTAGACCACAATAGAGGACTTCAGAAAAGATGCTGCTGGCAAAGAAGGTGAAGAGTCAGGTGGAATCCAACAATGGATTTCTTGAAGAGAAGTCCCTGAATGCAGAGGGGACAGAGTCTGTGCCACTCGGAGTGACCAGAAAGCATGGAAGACCCATGACCACCGATGACAGAAGAAGCAGGAGAGTTGACAATGACCTTGTTGCTGTAGCTGCTGGGACAATGCGATGTTGTGGAAGATGAGGAGCTGCTCCCAAGCACGTCGGAAGTCGGGAACTAGGGGGGCAGTGTTCTCCGGGAGCACCAACAAGCCTTGACAGCAGCAACAGATGTGGTACACGAGAAAGGTGAAGCATTGGGACCAACAAGGCCTAAGGGACTAATCTAGTGCAGGAGAGTCAGTGCAGGCCCAGAGCAAGCAGGGGAGCCAACTGAAGCCAAAGAAGACCCTCAAGAGGACCCACAGGACAAAGGCACAGAAGTGGCAAGAGGACATTGAGCAGCTCACCAAAGATACAGGTCCACGGTGCAGAGGATACAGTGAGGACGAAGACCTTGGTAGGAAGAGAGGCTGGAACTTCTTGTAGCACGAAGATATCTGGAGGACGGACTCCAAAAGCCTTGGCAACTGCAATTCAATGTGGTGCACAGGGGTTCTGTTTCAGCAATTCCGACGAGGGATACTGGCCTCAAACTTGCAGAGAAGACAGTGCCGGCTTCCAGGGAGTTGCAGAACTACCACCTGTGTTGCTGAGCCTTTTGAAGTCCATGGGACATCGGATAGCTTAGTTGCCATACCTGTAGATGGAGGGGAGTTACTTGTTCACTTTAAGGGAGATTCTTTCGGGTGTCTTTGAAGCCCACTGGCCTGGAGAACAACATGGATAGAGGCACAGGCACAGATGATGCAGAAGACTGGCAGGACTACGAGTCCTGGACCAGCAGGAGTCTTCCTTGGTGCAGTCTCGGTTCCCAGGCGAAGTCCAACGAAGTGAAAATTGCCCAGACAGTAGAAGTTGAATTGGTTTCGGATCTAAATCTTGTCCAACGACGAATCAGAAGAGCCACCCACAGGCAAGCTCTTAAGTACCCTCGGGGAAGGGTTGGGATGATTCAGGGATCCCTCCCAGAGGAAGGGTTGGAGAGAGGGGAGGAAACTCCCATTTTCTTTGTCCAGTTTCGTGCACGAGCGGGAGCCAACGTTTCCCTGAACTGGATCCAGATGGAGTATGCAAGGAGGGCACCAAATGTGCCCTTCAAAGCAGTCTGGTGATGCTGGCAAGCTTCCACACCCTAGCCCAGTAGACTAAGTCCTGTCTGGTAGGTGGTTACACCTCCCAGTGACAGGAAACCTATTGTTCTACCTTCCCTTGCTCGAGCTTGGCTCAGCAGTAGGAGGGCAGAATCGTTTCTGTGGTCAGAAGCATCACTGGCTTGCTGTTAGACCCTGAAAGGCTGGTACAAGGAATACTGGGAGGCTCCCTAGGGGAGTACATGGGATCCTGCATCCAGCACTGGATTGGGTGTTGGTGTAGGATTCCAAAATGGTTTATTCCAAACATGACCGGTTTTGGTGCAGCAAATATATAATTAGACATCTTGTAATTGACTAAATATCCATTATATGTATTAAATGGTTGACCACACTTGCATAGCCTAGAAAATCTGGTGTAGGATTTGTAGGAGGTGTCCTTCTCATGCAGGGCACCCTCACACTTACAACCTGGCACCCTGCCTGCAGGATTGAAAGGCCTGCTTAGGGGTGACTAATAGCTTTAAGTGCAGTGACCTCAGAAATAAGGAAACATATATCTGTTGTAAGTGGTGCTAGCACCAGCTAACACAGGCTGCAATGGCAGGCCTGAAGTCACAGTTTGAGTGGTCTCTCATGGGTTGCATAATACATGCTGCAACCCATGGGAGACCGCTGGTGTACCTATGCCCTGGGTACCTTAGTACTATATACTAGGGACTTAAAAGGGGACACTAGTAGCCAATTGGGAAGGTGTCAAAGTACTTACCATAGACAAATTTAGGAAGAGAGCACAGTGATTGGGGTCCTGATTAGCCAGATCCCAGTCAGATTAGTCAGAAAACAGCATAACACCTGCAAAAAGTGGAGGTAACCATGAAAGCACATCCTACTTTCCCACACTCCCCCAACCCAAACGAAAGGAGTTGAGACTAACCTGGTCTAGTTGAGCCTTCATTTTCTAAGTGGAAATATCTGGAGAGTTCATCTGCATTGGCATGGTTACACTCAGTTCTGCGTTCCACAGAAAAGTCCATCACCTGTAGGGAAATGGACCTCCTCAAAAGTTTGGGATGGTCTGTCTGAACAATGAAGTGAGTATCAAACAGGTATACATCTTCAAAGTATTCAAGGCTCAGACCACAGCAAAGGCCTCCCTCTTAATACCTGACCTATGTTTCTCCCTGGGGGCCAACCTTTTTATTGCAAAAGCTACTGGTTGGTCCTGGCCATCTCTGTTAACTTGTGATAATACTGCACCTACCCCTATCTTAGAAGCATCTGTCTGAAAAATTAAGGTTTTGGAGTAATCAGGCCTCTGCAGGATGGGGCAAAGCCATGGCCTGTTTTAGGTTATCAAATGCTTTTTGACAGATAACTGTCCAGTGAACTTTCTTAGGCATCCTTTGGAGGTGAGATTATTAAGGGAAGTCACAATATATATGCTGCACTGTAGGTTTCCAGACCTGTGAGAACTTTGTTCAAAACCTCTGAAATGTGGCAGGTGAATTCTTCAAACCAAAAGGCATTACAATAAATGTATAATGGTCACTAGGGTTTGACAATGCTGTGTTTGGCTTTGCATCCTCATAGAGTCTCATATGGCAGAATCCAACAGTCAGGTCAAATGTACTAATATACTTGGCTGAGGCCACAGTATCAATCAGCTCATCTGCTCTCGGAATTGGATAGGTATCAGTCTTAGTGACTGCATTGAGGCCTCTGTAGTCTACACAAAACCTCATCTTGGGTGTGAGGTTTAGGCACAAGGCCTACTGGACTAGCCCAAGGGCTATCCGAAAGCTCAATGACCCCCAACCCCAGCATCTGTCACCTGTGTCCACTTCATGGGTACAGCAGGTTTGACCAGGTGGTATTCCCTCTATAAAGTGTCCTCCCTCTTGCTAGAGATGGAGGTTCCTATGGAGTTCCCAAAAGCATTGGAATTAGCAGAGGAAGACCTAGACCTCCCCTGTATCCTCTGCATCCTCCCAGGAAGGACACATGGGGCCTGACCCTCTATCTCATCTGTACTGTTCCCTTGGGTATCAAAGTTCACCAAGGTGGAGTCATCAGACTCCATGTGATCAGGCTCAAAATTAGGGTCACTAGGGGTGACCCCTGCTGACCCACATGCCCAACCACTTTGTCCTGTTCCTCTGATATATCAGGATTCTGGAGGTCATCTAGGATAAGCAGCTCTGAAAGATGCTTAGTGGTGGGGTTACTACCTGTCTTCAACTTTCTAGAGGTACACGGGTAACTGGAGGTTCCTGAACTTAAGACCACTGTATCTAGAGGACTGGGACCCATTTGGTTCCATAAGTAAAGACATGGTGTCAAGTTGTAGTGTGGTGTTTCACCTACCTACCCTAGTGTAAACTAAACTTTCTAAGATAAAGGGTTGTGCTATACCCTTAACAATCAATCTAAAAGTTCAGTAGAACTAACTTGTCTAAAAAAAATACTATCTGTGCCTAATCCTAGTTGTGAGAAGTTGACTAAAGCCTGTCTGGGGAGGTGCTGGCACCTCCCTGGACAGGAAACCAATTGTCCAGGCCTCCCCTGCCGGAGTTTCGTCCAGCAGCAGGAGGTGAGACTCGTGTCTGTAGCTGCAGCATCCATTTTGTGATGTTGAGGCTTGTTGTGTGGCGTTTTAGGCTCCGAGTGAATTCTCCTGATTCATGCCCTTATGTAGGTACAAATCCCATTGCCCTCATATAGGCATAGAAATCAATCCCTTATTTAGACATAGCCCATGCAGACCAAATACAGGCATGGCTACTTCCGCCCGTACCAAACGTCACAACGAGTTCTTGGAAAATCAGCTTAAGCAGTTAGGGAACTTCCCCTTTCTTGAATATTGATTTGTCCAAAAACTCACGTACTTTGCAAAGAACAACTATTCCCTAAGGGTTCTTTCCTGACGTTATTATGCCTGACTTTACGTCAATCTATGGCATTCCTAAACACTTTCAAGGTATAAATATACCTTCACTTACTGTGGCAAACTACGGTGGTTCGGAGCAGTTCGACTATCTACTTGCCCGACGCAGCTCGCTAGAGCAAGTGCCGAAGGAAGCCGACCCTCCAGCTGATGCACTGATCAAGAGACTGCTTTTCTTTCGCTGAGAATCTAGCTCCAGTCTTTCCAAGCTCCCCTTGCGGGGTGTTGGGAAATCGAGTCCTGAGACAGAGATACCAGACCTCCTTCATTCTAAACCAAGGTATGGAGCTGATTAGAACCTAGAGAAACCTTTGGTAGATTCTTGGCAAAAACAACCAAACCCATGCTACACAATACTTACTTCTTCCCGTGTACTAGACTGAGGTTAGGTACATTGGGGTAGGCGTATTTAGAAGCACCAGTTGAGTATTTTAGCCTGTATATTTATGTATGTATTTTTATGTGGTTTAGATAGACCATACAATGCTTTTACAGTATTATTTTATAATACCCTTCTCGCTGTACACATTATACTTTGCAGTCTGCATAATGATTGTAGCAGTTCACTTCTCTTGTATGAGAAAGAAGACTGATCAATAAACCTTTTTATTGAAAACACCCGTCTCTCTATTTCTCTACAACTCTGTTGAAATGAAGCATGCACGATTGACTGAGTAAAATACTTATCTATTGTTTCCGTGAGTCTAGAGATATATTTCTTATTCTTGGGAAACAAAGTTGTCATGTTTATGCGGTTGTCAGAAACTAATCCTTTCTTGTGAATTCGAGAAAGTTTCTAGTGACCTCTGAGCTAGCAGGCACTCACTATTAAGTTTAATATATTCGATAGAGACCTAGTCGACCTCAGTCCTACGTCTAATCTATAGGATATGTTATTCCAATGCGCAGAGCCTATCGGCAGGGTTGGATTGGGAATGAAAATCGCCCCGGGCACGCAAAAAAAAAAAATTGGCCCACAATATGCATAATCTCTCCTCAAATTACTGCTATGGCGTAATCATATTAAAATAAACTTTAAGAGAGGGGGTAGAAAAAATGTATGCATTAGTTTACAGTGGTGAAACAAGTTAGGCCACTTCTACTCAGGCCCCCTACCCCCTCTCAGTATGTGCACACATTAATGGGCCGGCCAGCGAGACAAAGGGTGTGACACCTCTTGCCTGTTGCTAAACGGAGGTAATGAGTGCCCATCTGCCTCTAGAAAGGCCACTCAGACACCTACTGGGCCGCTGGCTGTATTCGAACAATGGAGACAGCGCCCAAATGGCCACCCCAGACCGCTAAAAAAAGAGGCCCACAGCAGCACTCGGACACCGGCCCCTCGGGCATTGCCCGAATGCCCGTGTTACCAATCCGACGCTGCCTATCGGGAATATAGGAACTACACTACAGACTCTTTAAAACTTTAACCGGTTATACCAGTGTGTACATGTCTTCTCCCTCCAGAAGGGTGGAATGCTATCCCCACCACCAGAACTGGTTGAGGGGTAGTATTCCAAAATGTTTGACACCAAACACGACATGTTGTGATAAAGCCAAACCAAATGGCCTGCCATAGGAGTGACTTATAGGTTAATATGTGTCTATATGTATAGGTAGTTATAGGTATACTGTAACTCAGTAAGGGGTGCTTACACCACTTACCCAGGCTGCTGAGTGCAGACCTGTGGTGCCATTTTGGAAGGCTTCCCAGGGGTGGCATAATACATGCTTCAGCACCTGGTAGGCCTCTGGGGTACCCAGTGCCGGTCCTAGGCCTTCTGAGGCCCCGGGCGAAAGGGAAGATGTGAGGCCCCTCCAAGTGACATCACAGAAAGTGACTTCGCGGGACTTTTGATCTTAGTTATTTGGCATCAGTGAAGCAAACTAATGTGGATATCAGTAACATGGACAAAAGTAGAGGGAATGGAAAACAGGTGAGCAAATATCCATGAGTGTAACACTTGCCGTCTCCTTGAATGATTAGTTGGACATGCCCCCAAATTCCAAAGGAACCAGAGGGTCAAGAAAACAGCAGTATACATTTCACAGCCGAATCTGAAGGAGGAACAAAACAGGATACATTAAGTTGAACTCTGAAAAATAACACAGTAAAGAGCCCAATGAGTTCATTCTGACATGGCAATATTGCATCACGGACTACTGAAATGCGTAGTGTTTGTCATTCATTTGGACCACCAGAAAAACCTGCCTTGTATCAAGCCCTGCCACTCTCAAACTGGACCCCCGCCAGGGTATTTCCAGCTTTGCTCCTTGCAGGGCCCTGGTGAGGGAGCTCGCGCAGGCTGCTAGGTACGTTTCAAAATGGCTTCTGGAAGTTAGAGGGTTGTTGTAGTGCTGCAGGTGCGTTGGGCGCTCTGCGTGATGTCAGCGGTGCCTGGGTAAGATGGTGGCCAAGCAGGAGGGGTGACCAGCGTGCTATTGTCTCCCTTTCCCGTCCATGCTACCTGCTCTCTTGTGGCCACCTTTATTCTTCTCAAATGCAGTGTGTCCGAAAGTCGCTGAGGCCAAGCCCCTTAGTAGCCAGGGGAGTTCATGTGGGTTTGTTTACTGTGCTTGTGGCATCCTCAGTGCTGCCAAGCATGGATACGAAGCTTGTGATACTCATCTCTGGTATCTGGCGTAGTTCTCCAACTTACGAACAGCTGTGTTTTTGGGCCGGTTTCGTGCTAGTTGCAGAGTGGGCTGGTACCTGGTGTGGTGTCAGTGCTCTTGTCAGCTACCCGCCGCAGCAGTCAGAGGGCATGCCCGTATTTTGCAACAGTAAGTGAACATAAAGTTGTTGGGAGCTTTTCACATCCTCTGGCCCGCATCGGTGTTGTGGATAGGGCAGTCTAATATGCAAGATTTCAGTCCCCCTCAGATCGATGGATTTTCCGATGGACTGTTCGCAAGTTTGCATTGCTTTCTTTACAATCCTTCCGGAATAGAATGCACCGTGAGCCCAATGTAACCACTTGTCAGTAAATTCTGGACCTTAAATTGTTTATTTTTCATGGATGGGTAAGAGGCCACCCAAGGCATGTTGGACAAGAATGATTACGACAGAATGCAGAGAATAAATCTAACTTGCAATCTTGTAAGCAAGGAATTGTTGGAAAGTTTGTCATAAGATCAGTAGCCTTTACCTCAATGTTTCCTCGGTGAGGGCTAACCCCTTCTCAATGCCGCGATATCAGCACCATTAGTGTCTGAGACCCAGTCACCAGAGCAGGAGTAACAACAATGTATGGACGGTGCAGGTACCCCGTTGTATGTACATGTCACGAATCCATCGCTTGAAATTGTGTCATGTGTGGCACTCAGAACCCGTGCGCGCGTGCTGCCAGCAAAACAAAAGATCTGACAAAGGATCGAAGCACAGAGTGCGTGTGGTGTGTGTTGATGCTGGGGGTCAGGGGGCACAGAAGAGACAGCGAGCGCAGGGCAGGCCCAACATGTACGAGATAGGAAACAACACGTGTACCCCCGAGCACACGAATAGCTAGCAATTACAGCGCCAGAGCTAGGATGGAGCTGAAACAACATGCCCAACTCCAGAA
Organism: Lissotriton vulgaris; assembly: GCF_964263255.1. Lineage (NCBI taxonomy): Eukaryota > Metazoa > Chordata > Amphibia > Caudata > Salamandridae > Lissotriton > Lissotriton vulgaris. Next base: position 336,923,435 of record NC_141689.1, read on the forward strand.
CCAGGTATTGTCGAAGAAACAGTGCAGCTCTGAGAAGACGTGCAGGCGCAAAAACAAATGCTGCACTCAACAATCGCTGGCGCTGCTGCACGGATAACCAGTACAGCACTAAGGACCAGCATGGCACGTGGAGGAACAACAGAGAACAAGTCTCATGCGAAAATAAGAGCAGGGCCAAAAATAAGAGAGATGCTGATAATATAGTCTGGTCATTACATAGAATAATGCAGTTTGAGTAACAAGTGTAGTGCAGAGAACCAGTACAGCACTGAGAAAACACTTACACAACATTAAACACAGGGCGGCGGCGGGGCCCCCCTGACTGAGTGAGAAACAAACAAGTATAACACTGACACACTCTCGATAGACGGAAGCAGTGCGCAGCGCTTGTCAGACCCCAGGCCAATGCATGCTGCATGCCATCATCCTGTTTATTATTCCCAGGCTGCAACTGCGGGGCCCGGCCGGCGGTGGGGCCCCCCTGACAAGTACACACTCTCGATGTTATTTATTGACGGACGGACCCGCAGACGGAAGCAGTGCGCAGCGCTTGTCCCCAGGCCATGCCATGCCATCATCCTCCTTTTTATTATTCCCGGCGGGGCCCCCCTGACAAGTAAACACATATTATTTATTATTGACGGACCCGCGGACGAAAGCAGTGCACAGCGCCAGCGCTTGTCCCCAGCCCAGGCCATGCCATCAATCATTTATTATTGCAACTGCAGGGCCGGCGGCGGGGGCCTCCCTGAGCGCGAGGCCCTGGGCAGCTGCCCATACCGCCCATGGCTAGGACCGGCCCTGGGGGTACCTATGCCCTTGGTACCTAAGGTACCATATACTAGGGGCTCACAAGGTAACTCAGTAACCAATCTGGTATGTACCTAAAGTACATGGAATCCATTTTAGTGAGAAAGCAGATAGACTGGGGCCCTGAATAGCAGGATCCCAGTCCAACTAAGTCGAAAACCAGCTAAACACCAGGCCAAAAGTGGGGGTAACCATGCAGAAAGATTCCACCTTCCTACACTAGTGATGGTTTTTCAAATAATCCACACTTAGATTAGCTGGTAAAACAATGCAAGCATGAATCCCTTTTAGGAGGCTGGCTTAGTATATGGTGCTCACTTAAGTAAGCGTAGAATCCTGCACTAATTCAGACAAACCTTATGGTGATTTTAATGGCCTTAATCAACCTTAGAAAGCTTTCTAAGTGGTAGCTTTGGAGATCATCCTTCAGGCGTAGCCAAGATGGAGTGTAAAGAAGCTTCTTTTACCAGTACTTAATCTTATGGTATAGGTTAAGTGAAAAAGAACCACACAGTGTAGTTATAAAAATACGTATTATAACCACTCACTAACACATTGCAAAATCTCCTTCCCGTAGATAGACTCCCAATGCACACAATACTTTAGTGATAGAACACGTAAGTAGAACAAATACACAGTGTTCACCAGGGGGAGACCAAACCATATACTAATAAAGTGGAATGCGAACCACGACCTAAGTCAAGACAGGACCCAGAAGACGTAGAAGAGCCAGGGACCCAAGAAATCACCCAAGGTATGTACCCACAAACCCCACGGAGGCCATGTGCAGAGTGGGAACGCGTTTTCAATACAAGCCAATGGATAAGTCGCAGTTGCAGTTTTTAAGAAGAAGGCCCCTGCCCAGAGAACCCTGAAGAAACCCAGTTGCGTTGGAAACCACAGTTGACCACAATGATTGACTTCAGTGAAGATGCCGCTGGCGAATAAGGTGAAAGAGTCCGGTGGAACCCAAGGGTAGATTCAAGATGAGAGGTACCTGCAAGCAGAGGGGGCATAGTCTATGCCTCTCAGGAGTGACCAGGAGGCACAGAAAATGAATGCCCACTGATGTAGGGGATGCAGGAGGAGCCATTCATGAGCTGTCCCAAGTCGGATGTCAAGAGGTGTCCATCGGGCGCACCACAAAGCCTTGGCCACAGCAACAAATATTACAGACGAAAAAAAGGTGCAGAGTTGGGACCAGCAAGGTCCAAGAGACTCACCACAAGCAGATAAGTCAGAGCTCACCCTGAGCAAGCAGGGGAGCCCACTGGAGCTAAAGAGCTAAAGAAGACCCTCAAGAGGACCCATAGGCCGAAGGCACAGGAGCCACAAGAGGACCTCGAGCAGCTCACCAATGATGAAGGCCCACGGTGCAGAGGATGAGGTGAGTAGAAGATCTTGGTAGCAGGAGATGCTTGAAGCTGGAGCTTCTTGGAGCCCTAAGATCTCTGGTGAAGAGAGTCAACAAGCCTTGGCAACAGCAATTCGATGCAGCACACATGGGTACTACTCCATCGGTTCCGATGAGGGATGCTGGCTTCAAACTTGCTGCGAAGACAGTGCAGGCCTCAAGGAAGTTGCAGGATCACAACCTGTGTTGCTGAACCTTTCGGAGTCTGTAGGAGCTCAGGCATAGCAAACCGGTCAGCTTTGTTGTGCTGCCTGCAGGTGCATGGAAGTGACTCCTTCACTTCTGAATGAAGTAACCCAATTAGGGCCCTCCGGGTCACTCTCAACCTCCACTAGCCTTCCACTAATGAAGAGTCGATGATGCAGTACAAAATACAAGCAAACTAGTTTGTTCACAAAGTACACTGCAGGGGAGGCCAATCTGACCAGCCTCCTATGATGGCTGATGAGGGACTGCCTCTAACGAACATAAGGTTACATTATGTATGTTGGGGAGCCCTCAAAGACCCGCCTACTGTGGAAAAACACTGGTAGCTGTTGTAATACAATGGGGTACAGAACAGAGGCTTCCATTCCGCAGCCTGGTACAAGTTATCTGCTACTCAAGGTCCTCTGGCTTATACTCCCCACTAGACAGGTGGGAGAAGGCTTTGATGCAACAGAAAAAGCATGCGTTAATGAGCAAAATTCAGCATTGGAGAAACAAAACTTACCAAGGACCATTTCTCATAAATGATCAAGTAACAGTTTTGATTATAATACAAAATGGCATCTTGAAGATGGAAAATGGTGGCACAGATGTCAACAAACGTAACAACTGCATTCACTAATTGCGTATACATACAGTATGCATATTTAATGTATTAGTTATAAAATTGCTAAAATAATCTAGGGTAAAATACGAGTAATATGGCAATTTTACGTTTCAATTCTAACACTTCAAGGGAGAGTCCTTTGGATGTCTTGGATATCCACAGGCCTGTAGAAGAACCTATATGGTGCACAGGCACAGACAATGCAAAAGACTGGCAGGACGGTGAGACCAGGAGCAGCAGAATTCTTCCTCAGTTGCAGTCTACGTTCCCAAAGGGAAGTCCAGCGAAGTCCAAATTGCCCAGACAGTTGAAGATGACGTGGTTTTGGATCTGAATCTTGTCCCATGATGAATCTGAAGATCCAAGGATCCCTCCCAGAGAAGGGGCAGGACAGAGGGGAGGATACTCACACGTCCTTTGTCCAGTTTCGCACCAGAGCTGGAGCCAATGGCTCCCTGAATTGCTTCCAACTAAAGTATGCAATGAGGACACCAAATGTGCTCTTCAAAGCAGTCTGGTGGAGCTGGCAAGCGCCCCCACCCCAGCCTGATACACAAAGTCTTGTCTGGGAGGTGGTCACACCTCCCTGTGACAGAAAACCTATTGTTCTACCTTCCTTTGCTCGAGCTTGGCTCAGCAGCAGGAGGGCAGAATTGTGTCTGTGGTTGGCAGGGACACTAGTTCGCTTTTAGACCCTGAAAGGCTGGTACCAGGAATATAGCCCCCCAGTACATGAGATCCTGCATCCAACACTGGAATCGGTGTTGGGGTAGTATTCCAACATGTTTGATAGCAAACATGAAAGGTTTCAGTGCAGCCAATATGTAGTTAGACATCTCGTAATTGACTTGATGTCCACAATATGTATAAAATGGCTGATTGTACTTACAAAGCCAGGAGAATCGACTCCTAGGTTTGTAGGTGTGTCCTGCTCATGCAGGGCACCCTTACACTTATAACCAAGCAGCGAGCCTTCAGGATTAGAAGGTCTACCTTAGTGGTGACTTATATCTGAGTTCAATGCACTTAAAAGCTATAAGGAAACGTATATCTGTTGTGAGTGGTGCTAGCACCAGCTCACACAGGCTGCAATGGTCAACGTTTAAGTGGTCTATCATTGGTGGCACAATACATGCTGCAGCCCATTGGAGACCCCTGGGGTACCTATGCCCTGGGTACCTTAGTACCATATACTAGGGACTTAGAAGGGTACATCAGTAGCCAATTAGGAAGGTACCAAAGTGCTTAGGTCCAATTCAGGGATAAAGCACAGTGACTGGAGTCCCATTTAGCAGGATCCCAGTCAGACTAGTCAAAAACACACTGACACTAGTTAAAAAGTGGGGGTGACCATGCTAGAGGGATCCTACCTTCCTACAGAGAGGATCCCAGATAAGCCTGACAATTTTGACTCTAGCGGACGGCACCATGTATAGCAGTTTAAACAAGTGCAGCATTTTGTTACCCATTGTCAGTTTGTGCTGTATAGCAAACATGTAGTCCTAGGCAAGCATAATTGAGAAGTAACAACCTAGGTAATTTAAAGAATGAAATACCGTAATGGCAAGGATTGATGAAGGTATGACTACAGCTGGCTAAAAAAACATGATTTTATTTATCAATTGTCACAGTGAAAAAGGTTCATTCATATAACACAAAATCAAGATTAAAAATTCATAATACACATATAACATAGACATCAATGCATAAAAGTTATTAAACAATAAGAAAGGGTAAGTGGCATAAAAATGGGGTCTCTACGCGCGTTTCGGCGGCCAGCGCCTTCTTCCTGGAGCAGCCACGTAATATTAGAAAAGTTATTTTCTTAAGGAGCTGTACAAGGTAAATTTTCAGATTCTTATTGTAATTCTTTCAACATCCAGTGTGGGTAAAACTGGTTAATCTGGTAATCAAATAATTGCTGCCCGCCAACCGGAACCCTTTATATGAATTGGTATTGGATGATTTTCATGATGATTTACCAGGAGTATTTTCGGTTTCTAAAGGATTTGATACTCGTATTTTCCAGGTTTCAAGGGTAAACGGATTACTCGATTCTTGTAAATTCAGGATTTAAAGTTAAAAGTTAAAAGCACGGGAAAATGATGGCCATCATTTGGCCATCATTTTCCCGCGCTTGCTGTCGCCGTGAGACGTACCTAGCCGCCACCGGACATTGGGAGCCCTGCCGTCTATCTTCGGGCAGGGAGAACTTTTAACTTTAAAACCTGAATTTACAAGAATCGAGTAATCCGTTTACCCTGGGGAGCCCTGCCGTCTATCTTCGGGCAGGGAGAATTGGGATCCAAACGATGGAGATCTCCTCCTCTTTTTAGGAGGGAGGTGAGACAAAGAAGGTCACAAGGGTGATAGCCAGCTTGAGTCCTCATCACTAGTTTACATGGAATAAAGATTGTATCAGGCAGCTAAACCAAAAGTGCCTGCAGCCCACTTACGTGACAAGCTAAAAAAAAAAAAGAAGACAATTTTTAGGATCAAAAGGTGTAGTGGGCAACTGTGCATTGGCTCAAAAAGGGTGCACATCAAAAAAGTGAGAACCAGATTCAAGTCCGCATGTGGCATCACTAAGGGCATCGGAGGGAACATATTTTGTAAACCTTTAATAAACCTCATCAGAACAGGTGATTTGAACAAAGAGGGCTGATCCGGGAATCGCAAAAAAGCCAAAAGATTTGTCAAGTTTAACTGTGTCCTCCGTATATACCTACTATGTGCCTGCTTTGAGGACTCACAGCCGCATAGACTACTTTTTGCTGTTGTGCCCCCTGATCCAATGTGTAGTGGATGCATCTTATCCAGCGCGATCTCTATCAAATAATTCATCCCTTGCTGTACTCCTTCCAAATGAGAAGGGAGGCCCCTTATATGCCTCTGTAGAAAATGCGGTTGCGGACCCTTTCAGACCTGGTGTTTGCAGCCACAGTAACTGAAGTCCTTGATCTCTTTTTTGATGAGAACTAGGGTAGTGCATTGGCGAGGGCTGTTGAATGGGATGAAATTTGTTATGCATGGTGAATGCCTGAAAGTTTCATAAGGGGTGCGGCGGCAACTTTCCAAATCCTTGGACGCTCTGGAAAGTCAACTTCATATTCTGGCGCTAAATGTGAGTGAGCAGCCCCTGCGTTTGCTGGCATGGACAGAGTGTAAGCGAGAAGTGTGCCCGCTCTACTAATACACAGTGCCTCCACATGGAGAGGGACTAGGCCAATAGAATGCTTGCCATGCTCCTCCGCAGCAAAAATTGTTACCCGACTATTGTGGGGATTCGAGCTGCATGGGGTAAGATGGTGCACTCACAGCCCGACATTACAGGCCTTTGCAGTACATTTGCAAACGGTTTACACAGTGCCGCCTGTTGGCATGTCACTAGCGGGGGTGACCTACCTTGCTGACCTGAAGATGGCTTACCTGTCAGGAGAAGAGAGGGATAACCTAGACGCCCTCATAACAAGGGAGGAAATATTGTTAGCAGAAGGGCACTGAGGACTGTTAAAAACCCGGAGATGACGGCTTGCCAGCTGAATTTTGAAAATGCAGGGCACAGGGTTGTGTGAGCACCTGCTGAAGGTTTACAATGAGGTACGTGAGAAGGGACTGCTCCCTGCCTCAAAGAGAGAGGCAATTATAATCGTGATCCCTAAACCAGACAAGGATATTACATTGTTGTCATCCTACCGACCCTGTTGATGCTTAATGTTGAGGTGATCAGTATGTTCAAAATAGCAGAGAGGCAACTTCAAAGAGAAAACATGATAGATTGCTGTATTTAGGCCCAAAGAAATATCTTTACAATAGGTCTTTTCTTTGCTTGTGTTGATTCTTTAATTCAACATCTTCCTAAATGTAAAAGACAGTTCAGCACAGCCAACGTGTTTCGTCCAACATTTGGGCTTCTTCAGGGCTGTAAGCATGACAAACACAACTGTCATTACTATTAAATACACACATATAAATTACAAAGAAACACACATATAAATATAAATAATTTAGTACAAAATCTAAAATCTAGGTATCAAATTGATTTTAAAGTTTTCAAAATTAAAGAGGAAGATATACTACAGTGGTGGAACAATGATTACACATAAAACAATTTAAGCATTATCACTAGTTACATTATGCATTTCATGCTGTACATTTCCTATGTTCCAAGACTCAGACTGAAAACCACAACATGCCTCCATTTATATCCTCAATATCACCATTTTATACAAATAGAAACATGTGTGTCACCCATAATTCTTTTAGAATCAAATCTCTTTTTTATTGACAATTAAAGAAGAGAAACAATTACACAGCATGCCGCCTACAACCACAGCCGGGCCGGCCGCAAAGATTGTCTCGGTGCATCATGTATAGGTGATATTATAGCGAACTGTCTAGATACCCTTACTTAGTGTGTGATGTGTGGGGCCTTCTTGCAAAGGAATATCTACCATCAAAAGGCATGCATTGGGGGGGCGTGGCTTAGCCGGCGATGGAGCAGGACGTGACTCCTGGGAGCTCCGGCGGGCTGCCACTGTTTTTCACTATTAGGAGCGAAGCTGGGGTGCCACGATACCAACCTTTGAGGGGGGCAGCGGCGGTGGTGTCCAGGGTCGCCAGCGGAGAGGCTGCGCACGGTCCGGCAGCGTCTCCAGTGACAGAGAAGCGTGGGGCTTGGAGGCCCGGGCGAGCAGGCGGCCATCTTACACACCTTCGGCGGAGTCCCTCTCCGGGCGATCCCCCGGGGCCTCAGTGGTGTAGAGTGCCGGCGAACCAGAGGCGAGGGGGCCCAGCGACGCTGACCCCCCCTGATGTCACCTGGTGGTGGAGGGGGTCGCGCTGGCGGTGAACTGCGGCTGGTGTGGCTCTGAACGGAGAGGCCTGCCGGAGACTGCAGCAGGACCTGCCATTTAGAACGAGCGTTGGCGGGTCCCTGGTTCGGACCTGGTGTAAGCCCTGTGCTGCGGTGGAATGGCGATCCTGCGGTGACAGCAGCGGCGGCGGACCCTGCATCGGGGCCGGCTGCTGTGGAGGAGGTCTGCCCGGCCTGGTGAGTCCCGCGGTGAGTCGTGCCAGGAGGACTGTGGCGGTGTCCCTCGGTGGGGCTGAGGGTGGAGTCCAAGCTGCGGAGCACTCGGATCTGTGGACGGGTACAGTGCGGCAGGGCTTTGGGAGCGCTATACTGGAGGGCCTGGCCTGGCGGTGGCTGGGGGCTGTGACCGGGAGGCACGGTGGAGTGCGGGCGGCACCCTCCATCTTGGGACTCCTCCCCCAGCCATCCTTGGAGCTGATGGGCGGGCTGCAGGCGCCCTTGGGAGGCCTTACATTGGCACATCGGGCCCTGGACTGTAGGGGCCCCCATTGACCGCCGAAGACCAGTGGCGACCGTGATCGATTGCCGGGTGGCGCCCTGAAGATTGCACCGGCAGGGATGGCAATGGGGAGGCGGAGGGCGAGGCAGGCCCAGTGGAGCGGAGGCCTGGCAGGACCCAGCTGGAGGGACTGCGCGGCTCGTAGGGCCTATATCAGGTACAGCGCAGCCGGAGTCTGGGGGCTGAGAGAGGGCGGCAAGATAACGAGAGCGCTCCCCCACTGTCTTGAGCGGGGGGCCTGAAACATTGTCATAGTGTGCTGCTGCGGCCGGGATCTCTATACACTTCCCGGGGCCTCAGCGCTCAGTGGCCCTATCGGTGGGGGGGCACAGAGATTGCACTTATCAAGTGGAGAGGCACAGAGGCGCTGACACTAACACCACGGGGGCCTGTGGCTTCTTGTACGCCGGTGGCCTGAACTCCCTGCGCTGCGGGGCTGTCTGGGCCCATATTGGGAGCCGCGGGGTCGCTCAGTGTGGGGATCTGGAGAGCCCTTCGGTGCCTGCATTGACACGCGGCGTGCTGCATCGGTGGCCTTGAGACACTGCCGAGGGCCCTACTGCACTGGACTGTGCGATCTTCCCCCGAGGTACTGCGCTGAAGATCTTGACCTTTGGTGCCCCCCCGAAACATTGCCACACTCACTTGTGGGGCCGCTTCAGGCCTCTGTGACTCTACTTGGGACACTTGCTGCGCTGGACCTCTGGTTTCGCCGCCTAGCTGACTGGTAGCAGATCCATGATGACACGCACTAACCGCGGAAAAGACGCCCCTGCGCCATCCTCCAAGGACACGTCGGTTGCGACACTATGGGGAAAGGCGGGCGGATCAGCCCAGGCTGAGGCGACTTCTCAGCCAGGAGGAGCCTCACAACCTGTGACACAAGCATCGCCACCAGTGACAGAAGCATTCATGGCCTCCTTTATGACCGACCTGAAATCCGAAATTGGGTCTCTACGCTCGGAGGTCCACTCCTGCGTTCGGGAGCTCCAGAAGGACGTCGAGGAACTGGGCGACCGCGTATATGGGTTGGAGAAGACGGTAGATGCCCGTACGGAGGATCAAGAACAGCTCTGGCAGCGCCTGGCTGTCCTGGAAGATCAACATATAGAGCTCCATGTGAAGCAGGAAGACCTCGAAAATCGTAGCCGCCGGAACAACCTCCGCATCTGGGGCATTCCTCTTGGAGCGAAAGGGAAGGACATGATGACCTATTTAGCGCAGCTTCTGCATAAAGTCTGGGGGGACGAGGACGCCTCTCCGCCAGCTTTGGACCGGGCCCACTGTGTTGCCGGGCCCGGGGGGGGGGGGGGGAGGGGGATCGGGCCTCCTCCCGGACATCTTGACCAGGGTCCATTTCTTCACCGAGAAGGAAGCTATCCTCCGGGCGGCGAGAGACAAGCCGGACCTCACATATGAAGGACATAAAATCCAGATTTTTCAGGATTTGGTCCCCAACACCTTACGACGCCGCTGTGCATTCCGGCCAGTAACGGACAAACTGCGTAGCCTTAAAATCCCATATCAGTGGGGCCATCCGTTCGTCCTTATCTTTCAATGGGAAGCCAAGCGCAGAGTGGTACGGTCGAATCAGGAAGCAGCTCAACTGCTGCGTCTGCCCACCTCCCAGCCTGCCAGCCCAACTCTCCCTTCGCCAATCGTGAGAGTACCGGCCAAAGCCTCCTGGTCCACTGTGCCCCGGCGTAAACTGTCACCGCCCCTGGATGAACATGCTTCCTTGCAGGCCATAAATGACATTATCGAGCATATCCAGTCCCTGGAGGGGGATGGATTGGGGGCAGCCTTGATACCCACGCTGTTCGCTGTGTCCTCCCATTGGCCTGACCCTGCTGTCCGCTGCTGAGTTCTGGTCACTACCCACTCCACCTGTGCTTGACAAAGTGGCTGTTGCCGGAGCAACCCACTATGAGGGACTTGTAGGCAGCGATCGGCCTACCCTTCACCGTTCCTGAGAGAGCGACGTCTCTGGGTCTTTCCGAACGCTAGGGTGTAGGATGACCCAAGCCTGGAATGGACAAATGTGGCCCGGTTGACCGAAGTTACTAGTTCTTCTTTTTCTGTTCCTTCCGGCTGTTTTTCTGCTTTCTTCTCTCCCCTCTACCCTGCTTCTGGTGTGTGGTGAGTAGCCGTCTGCAAGGCAGCAGTGGGCACTGACATATAAGGGGGGCTCCACCTTACTGTCCATTGGGCGGACCGGGGTATGGCTATGTGGGAGGTTTGGCACCCTAACCAGTGACCTACAGTATCTATGGCCCCTACGGACCCTTTAAAGATCCTTTCCCTCAATGTTAAGGGGGTTTACTCCACCAATAAGCATAGGCAAGTGTGGCGCTACAGGAAACCCACCTGCTTCAGGATGATACCCTGTGCATGGCCCATCCTAAATACCCTCTCCAGTTCTGGGCGGCGGCGGATACTAAAACGGCGGGGGTGGCTATCCTTTGCAGGATAGGCATCAGGCAGGGGACCCCAAAAATCTTCTGTGGCTCAGATGGGCGCTTTCACAGGGCAGGGGTCGTGGTTGGCAGATGCTCCCTCACGCTATGTAATGTGTATGCGCCAAATCAGAGGCAGAACTCCGATCTCTGGACCCTATTTAAGAGTCAGGTACCACAGGGTGACCCCTCGCTAATAGTAGGAGGGGATTTTAACTTGGTGTGGGACCCCGCGTTGGACCGTAGTGAAACCTCCTCCAATGGCTCTGGTGCCATGTCCTCAGCGCTTCAGAATCAGTTGTCAGACCTCGGCCTTATAGATTCTTGGAGCTATTGCTCCCCGGAGGCACGTGATTATTCGTACTACTCACATGTACACCGCTCGTATTCCCGCATGGACTATTTATTTGTCTCGCACATGCTTATACGGGATGTGTTAATGGTAGCTATGTCGTATATTTTGATCTCTGATAACGCGCACTTCGAGCTCCTTTTGCAGGACCCAGCTGCCGGCCCTGCCCGTCCGCCAAAGTGGCGTCTACCGCCGTATATACTGCGAGATCCAGATTCGGTGGAATCGATTCGGACGGCCATATACTCTTATTTTGTGAGCAGTGATTTCCCAGAGACCCCATTCCCCTTGGTATGGGACACCTTTAAGGCGACAATCCGAGGCCACATCACGTCTTTGGCAATTGCTCGTTCTCGGGAAGTCCGTAAACTGGAAGACAGCCTTTCCGCGGACATAAAGAAACTCAAAGTGCAGGATCAGGAGCACTCTACCATCGCACCCAGGCGGAAATTAGCAAACCTTAGGGGTCAGCTGAAAGCTTGTAGGAGAGTAGGGTCTGCTTTCCTACCTATGGTCACCCCACTTTTTGCTTCACTGGTTTTCGACTTAATGTGACTTTAGGTACATTACCAATTGGACATTGGGTCACCTTATGAGCCCCTGTACAGTGTACTATAGGTACCCAGGGCATAGGTGCATCCAAGGCCTACCAGGGGCTGCAGCATGTATTATGCCACCCCTGGCTGGCCACTCACATTGACACAACTGGCTGATCACTCAGCCAGTTGTGGCTGGTCGCAAGGTCGTGTAATCACCCCTTGCTTAGGTGTAGTATTCCTGTACCTACCTTTACATATAGACACATATATACCTATAAGGCACTCCTATGGCAGGCCTTAACAATCCTGGAGGCAGAGTGCTTGGTTTTATGTGAGATGAGGCTCTAGCATGAGCTGAGCCTGTCTGCAGCTTTCGGAACCATGTTCATATAGCTGTGTTATGATATAGCCATACCATATACTCTTAAGTGCATTATAATCCTCGCGGTTGAATGCTAACTTTGGTTTAGCTTTATCAAAACATGTCGTGTAAGGTGTCATACGCTTTGTAATACTACCCCCTTGCCAGTTCTGGTGACGGGGGGAGCATTCCACCCTTCTAGAGGGAGAAGACATGTTGTTCCCACTAAACCCGGTTAAAGTTAACCAGAGCCTCAGCATCACAAAATGGATGCTGCTGCCACAGACACAAGTCTGACCTCCTGCTGCTGGGAGTCCTTCCAGCGAGGGAGGTTTGGACAATAGGTTTTCTGTCTTGGGAGGTGCTAGCACCACCCCAGACAGACCATAGTGTATTGGGGCAGGGAGGGCTGAATGAAATGAGACATTGCCTGGGGCACACAAGGTGTCCCATGCACAGCCCGGTTCAAACCAGTTGCTGGGGCACTCCAGCCCCAGCTCTGGCGTGAAACTGGACAAAGGGAAAGGGGTGTAACCACCCCCTTCCCTGGTCCCACCCATAGGAGGGACCTAGCAGGTAATCCTGCCCCTTAGATTAGTAAATAGGTAGGAGCTGAGTCTAAAGACTTTAGATTTATCTTAACTGAAATTAGAAATGAAACTCTGGACCTTCGACGTTCTACTTGAAGATAGAAGACTGAAGAATCTCCCTTGTGGTCAAGGAGTGACCACCCTGCACAAGCAGGCACCATCAAGTAATCAACGGTTTGCTTTGTCGTCGCTCCCGCCGGAGCCCGAACACAGAGCCTGACAAGACCCAGACTTCCAGACTTCCTCCAGCCCGATCTTCAGCCGCAGCAAAGCAGAGACCCGTGGAGGCAACGCGAGACGTGGGACCGGCCATCTTGGAAAGCCAGCGAATTGCTTTCCGTGCAACTTCTGAGGCACCCTCGAAGTTGTGCATTGGGGACTGAGAAGCCCCAGCCCCGAGCATCATCTGCACCAAAGACCAGCCCTCCACACTCCACGAGTGCCGCTTGGGGCCCTTTTGCATTTTCCTGCTCGACGCGTCTGTCCGGTCACTTGCCCGTTGGCTAGTGGCCTCTGTGACGACGAATCTACAAATTTCCACCACTGGCCTGGTTGCTCCAGGCTGGCTCTTGCTTCCATGAAAAGGAGAAGCTCATTAGACCTTGCTGGTCTGATCCAGAAGCCATCTTCGATTCCTGCCTGGGTTGCCTTAGCCAAGGCTTGTTGACTCCAATTCGGAAGCCGACAGCGAGATCCTTCCAGGGACAGTCCATGCCCAGCTCCTGGTCATCGTCGACACCTCCTGGTCCACTTGGCTGCAGAGACAAGCTTCACGACATCACCTGATTGCTTTGCGACATCGCCTGGTTCCTTCCTGGTCACTGGCTAGTGATCCAGACTCTGTCCCCTCTGCCTTCAGGTACTCTTCATCCTCGATCCGCCCTTGGATCCAACCGGACACTTCTCTCCTGGTCGCCTGCAACATCTTTCTTCAAGGCTCCATAGGATTTAGCGACGAAACCCAACACACTTTGACACCTATGCCCCCGCTTCCTGTGGGTGAGGTAACACGAGTACTCCGATGCTCCTGTGGGTATTAACTATCCTAGTGTCCCAGTTTTCAATAGCTTTCTCCTAGTCCATCCGGAAGTGACCTAAAAGAACTAGTTTCCAATTCTTTCATTCCCATTCTAACTCTATGGTAACTTGCGTGTGTGTAAAGACACTGCACACGCCTCCCGTGGGCCTCCTACTTCCTATCCTTTGGTAGTACAGTGTAGCGCCAGTGATTCCCTAGGCCCTAGGCCTATCCTTTGTTCGCGACGTGGTTTTTATACCACTATTTTAGTATATGGTTTGACGTGCCCCTAGGGTGCTACTGTATATTGTGCATCTTATTGTATGATAATTACGTATCTTGTCATGTGCTTGTGCCTATGACCTCATAAAGAGTTCAGGGGGGTTGTGTTAGAAATAAATACATATATATTTTATATATAACCTGTGTGGTGTCCTTTCATTTGTTATTAAAGGGGTTACATATGGTAAAACAGCTGACTTCATATGCCCTCTTGAGTTTAGCCTAAGACTGCTTTGTCCATGCAACCACTAGGATAGCTGGTCTATAAGGTTGACTTTACAACCATCACCATAAGGGTTGTTTGGACTGATACAGGGTGCCCACTAGAATAGTGGACATCACATATCAGGCCAACTTCTCACAAAGCTCTCTACTGGCCTTGAAGCAGCGGTACTTCGAGGGGGGGGGACAAAGTGGGATGGTTGTTGGTACGGGGCCTGCGGGTTCGGGCAGCGAAGGCACACATCGCAAATATCCAGGTTCCAGAAGGGGGGCGGGTCACAGCGGAAAGAGCGAAATGCGACGCCTTTAGGACGTATTACACTGCCCTCTATAAGGCGGATACGCCCTCCCAAGCCCATATTGACGAGGCTCTGGCCCACTGGCCGGGGACCCCAATTCACCCGCACCATGCTGCCCAGCTAGAGGGCCGTCTTCTACCGGAGGAGCTAACTGCGGCGCTGAGGGACCTCCCCATGTGGAAATTGAAGAACTTGATGTACATAAACAGCATTCATTTCCCTTTTTCCCACTCCTCTCCCTGCGCATACCATGAATACCGTAAAGCATTAACTACATCCCACTGCCAGCGAAGGCCTGTACTCCAGTGTACATGACAGCCATTTTTAGGCACCCTGGCCTTTTGCCCGCCTAAGATTAGACTCACCGGCTTCCCTTCTGCGTGTATTCGAACTCTCTCTCTCGTGCATAAACCATGAAACCCTCTCCCTTTTGCGCGACCCTGCCCCGAAAGGCAGCCCTTCTGCTTGACCCACGCAAACCCCCCCCCCCCTTTCCCTCTTGAAGAAGCATCCTTCGCCTCAGCTGACATAGCCCCCCCCAGCTGTATCTGACTGCCCCTGTTCTCTCATGTACGGGTCATAAGACCTCTCTCTCTCTCTCTGTGCGACTCTGTCTCTGTGCACACCCTGGCTCCCCCTTCCCCTTCTCCCTCACACGGGCAAGTCATAAACCTTCTTCTACAAGACCCTGTCCTTGGGAGTCACGGCCGCGCCTGACCAACACCTCCTTTCCCTCCATGAATGCCCCTCTGTTGACCAGCACTCCCTCCGTGCTCGATTGTCCACGCGGCATGAATGCCACTCCTTTGATGACCCCTTCCCCCGAGTCCGACTGACCACACATGTCCGAGGCCATCGCCTGAGCCAGAGGATACCATTCACTGCACTTTATTGTATGAAGTCACTCCCCTTCAAAGGACTCACTATTGATCCTGGTCTCCCCACCCCCTGGGCTACGATCAGGCGCACACATCCTAATAATCAGCGGAACATTCAGCTGCGTCATTGCCCCCTCTCCTATCAGCAGGTCAAGGGTCCCTATTGTGAACACATGTGGGGTAGGATTGACACGAGGATTATGGGGTTATCTTTTCTTTTGTTACACAATGTCCTGCTTGTAATGCCAAGTATTTTGCAAGGTATAAAAGACGGAGTCTCAGCTCACTTGTTAGAGCACCTCCCGACGACACCTTGTTTCGTGTCTGAAATGACTGGCTCTCCTCATGAGAATTAAACTCTGTTCTTGATTCCTGCATCCAGCGCCCGTCTCTTTATTTGGTAACTATTCAGAATGGGAACTAAGAGGCGTCTTGCGCCAGCAGCCTGGGCATCGATAGCAATGCGGGCTCATTTTCCACAATTGGCGTCCCAACGCGGGGTCCATCAGTGACATAAGGTCCAATGAGAGAGATCCAGACGATGAGGTGAACATCTAAATGATCGGAGTATACCTGCCTTGAGAGGGCCCTCGTCCGGCTGCCGATTGAATGAACTTCACCAATTCCGAACGGACCTCTCTCGAGTGACCTACTGTCCTGACTGGAATCCCACAGGACTGCTGCGGTAAAATCATGGAGTAAGAGAACGATCGGGCGCTGGAAGGAGGAAGGCGAAGAACTGCCCACACGGTCCGGTCCGGGTAAGGTCGCGTAAATGCGACAAATTGTGAAATGATTGTTTTGGATAATACTAGTATTACGCTTTGTTGAAACCCTCTGGAGATTCACTGTCTGCAAACGGAGAAAACAACAGGCTCTCTCTCTGCAAGCAGTGAAGGATAGGTAACGCAGACTTTTGTCCCCATTGTAATCCGTCGTGCTTATCTTTCTCCCCCACTGTTTCCCGAATTACCGTTCGTGGATTATTGTCTGGAGATTCTTTGTCTGCAAACAGGGAGGAACAAGGTCTCTCTTTGCAGGTAGAGAAAGAGTGGGTAACGATAACTTTTCGTGCCCACTTATTCTCCCCACTGATTGGTTTGATTGACCGTACATTAAGTGTTCGGTATTGGTTCGTTTGAGGTATTCACTGCCGCCAAACAACGGAGAATAGAAATATTCTGCCTAGTCTTTGCCCGCCGTGATAAGATAGGTAATGCAGACTTTTGTCCCCGTTGTAATCCGTCATGCCTATCTTCTCCCCATTGGTTGGTAGCCTGTTTAGCCCGGACCGCTTATTAGAGTCGAACCATCCAGCTCCACTGGAGGGCACACCTAATAAGGACCTGTTCATTAAGTGTGGACTAGTCGCTATAGCTTATAATAGGTTATGGCATAAAATACAAGAAAAGGAGTTGAGCGAAATCAGTAGGCCACTGAGGAGTTATCAACTTCGCTAAAAATAAAATAAGAAACGTTGGAAATAACCCGTAATAAGAAACGTAAAAATGGCGAGGGAAGACAAGCTTGACACCAAGGCAAGCCACGAGGTAGCTAGGTTCCGTTGCCTATTCCTGCCCTAAACATGTCTGCCTCATTGCCCACCACGCCCAAATAACGGTCACATGAAATAGATACAAATCAATAGGCACCTACCCCCATTCCGGAAACTCCCGAAGTGCCACAGGTCCGCGGATACGCCCATCCGGTAGGCGAGGCCTCGAGGCATGCGGGGCTCGCCTGGACGCAGTCGGAAGGGGAGGCTGTGGGGCGGACGGCCCAGAAAACGGTGATGGCCTCTCCTTCTCTCCTCTTCTGCTGCCCTGCGGGCCACGGGGGGGGGGCTGTCTTGCCTCAGCCACCGACCACCCCCCCCCCCCCATCTTCAATAGCCGGCACGGCCAATATCGAAACGGCGGAGCCGAGGATCGGCGAGGGGTCGCTGGAAGGGGGAGGTGACGCGAACGAGCCTCCCCCACCTCCCTCCAGGTGGAGGCTTCCAGCGACACCCCAACGCTCTTACTTAAAGAGGGTCCACATCGAAAAGCGGTCTTTTGCCCGGGGCGGGCACATGTCCCATACCGTCTCTCCTCGACCTTGAAGATTCTATAGGAGCCGGGGGGCCCCCGACCCCTCTGCATGGGTGCCCCCGTCCCCCCTCACTGGGACCCGCGACATCGACACGCTCCTGCCGGCGCCAGCCTCAGTTTGGAAATGGCTAAAACACAGCCAAAGTACAGACTTGTTCAGTTCCGGTGGAACGCCAGAATGACCCGGTAGGAAACTTGTTGTTGCCCTCCCCACTCTTTGACTGATGGTCCATTTGTTAGACTGTTACCACATTGCGAAAAACATTTTGAACTGCCAACAGAAGGTTTTGGTCCAACCATGAGTCATCAGAGACATTCTGACTATACCGGAACCTGCCTGACCTCGCCCAAAATGGCACCGATACACGAAAACGGAACTTTCGAACTCCCTGTTCGCCCGGATTGCTCGAATATTGGTGCTCTGAGATATGTATGCATTTTTGGACAATGAAAGTCGATAAGATGGATAGTGATTATGTGCTTAGAGAAGAAAGCAATACAGATATTGATCATGTGTTTTAACAATGAACTGATTTAGGGTGGGTACTTATTATGAATGGGAACAATGAATTGGTGTAATTTAGACAGTGAACGAGCACATGGATAATGAATTAATTAAATATGACTGAATCCTTGACATGCATCATGCTTGCTCTGTAGTAAAGTTTTATACGATTTTATTGCACTGCCGCACTTTATGCAATGAATTACCACCAACTTTGTTCTTCTTATGTACAGTTCCAATCTGCTCCGTGGCCGGTCCACTGGGTCGTAGGCCTGTATTTTATACACCAGCACTTTTTATTAAAAGCATTTTCGAAAAAGAAAGCATAGTTGTAGCGGTTGCATTAATGAGTTTTGAATGTATTACTACTGTGAGCAACGGGAAAGTATGATGAAGGCTGAAGGTTAAAAAGGACCCGATATTTAGCAGCTACATTATGTGTCACAGGCAGCCGGAAAAGTGCTTTAGAAGCTTTAAACAACACCACAGAAATACCACCTGACCGCCACCCTTGCACGCAACCTAAAGGGGTCGCGACCAAGTAACTCATGTAGATACGCCGACTGTCAATGATTATCTATCTGACACTACTGGTCCCTCTGGGCTTAAACGCCGAGATGGCAAAGAAATGCACTACGTGGAGATAGGTCGAATATGTGGTATGTAAAAACATTTCCGGATTACTGCATGCTGATGAGGTTTGAATACTGCCCCCCCCACCCCTTCTTTCTCCTCCCTTCTGCAGGTCACGTCGGAACCTTGGCTGAAGTATGGAAGGACGATGACCGAACCGCCGATGAGAAAGGGAAGAAGGGAATATGAGCATGGTCCTTATGACAAATAAGTTCTTAAAAAGACGTAGACTTGACATGACTGTGTCTCCTCAGAACATAGCGACTGGGAGCATGGACTGACAGAGAGACTTGACGGGTACTGTATGACGAAAAATTGGCTCGAAATAACACGTTAGAAGAATGTAACTAGACATTTGACTAGGTAGGGAAAGGACGAAAAGAGAAGTGCACGGGTAAGGGTTACCAAGACTGCACCAATCCGGGGAATTAGAAATGTTGCTGATGTTCAAAATGTACTGCTTCCCCCTTCTCGTACTCTTATAGATCTAGCCAAGCTGTCCGACTGTTCTCCCGATCAATACTTGCCGTTGCCTCAGCCCGGAGTACTTCCCACCAAAGGAAGGAACTGAAAAATGGTTTAAGATCCGACCGTGGGTAAATAGCGCAACCCGGTTAATTTCTGAGCGACTGATCGAGGTGTAAGTATTGGCAATTAAGAACGCTCGAAAAGATAACAGGCGAGAGGGAAAAGGGAGGAAAAGGTAGACAGAGCTAAGCACGTAGGTAAATAGGATAGTAAAAGATAAGTAGGATATAAAAACATATAGATCTCGTTGGCCAACTATTGTTTTATGTTTTTGTTGTGAATGTCTTATGTATGTGATACATGTACTGTCTTCCTTCGTCTGAGTGTGTGTGTGTGTGTACTGTAGGGGTTTGTGTTCTTTCTTTGTTTACGTCTCTCCGTTACCTGACCTCCTACTGTTCTGTGTTGTGAACGCACCAAATGACCTATTTTTGTACACGTCTCTCCCTTTCTCTATCCTTCTCTCTCTCTCTCTCTCTCTCTCTCTCTCTCACTCTCTCTCTCTCTCTCTCTCTCTCTCTCTCTCTCTCTCTCTCTCTCTCTCTCTCTCTCTCTCTCTCTCTCTCTCTCTCACTACATGTCATGCGTGTACCAAATGGCTCGTTTAGATTGTGGACAACTCTCACCCTATGAGAGTCTCCTTATTTCATCTTCCTTCTTATGGTAAAATCGTGCCTCACAGGCACCAGTCTGATTGGGTAATTATTGAACACGAAGGTGTTCAGCGAAATTGACCAAAACTAAAATGACTGTACCTCGCCATATTACTACCTCTCCTTTCTGCAAAATAAATGAACTCGAATTGGCTGAGAAAGAAAGGACAGGTAAGACGACTAAGGTCCCCCAATCCGGCCTTCATAGGGGAACTGTATGTCAATGGCACCTTATTTTTCTGTTCATCAGAGACGAACGCCAACGTCCAGCTTGACCCCCAATGCCCAGATTACCCCACCCCTTTTGCACCCAAGCGCGAATGCCCGAAGCGTCCCCGCCCATTGATAGACCCCAGCTGCTGTCCCAGGTATAAACATGATGACCATGAGTCCCTCAAGAAAGACTTATTTTACCTGACTCTCGATGATAGCGCCCCCGCCCTGTTTGAAAAGGTTAGCCAGCCTTGAGGGGAAATGTTCCGAAAAGGTTGAACATGATGAAATGCACAGTTGATGGGAATATTATTTTGTCCTCACTTGAATTATAAATGGGACGATGAATAAACTTGGCATGAACTCAGTAGGAATGCCGACATATGCACTGCTTGGTAATAGACCTCTGACTGTGACCGATGAGCGTATCTCCCAAACACGTAGAATTAAGGGAGGAATTCACATGCATAAATGTCTTCTTCTGTCAATTCCCTAAAAGCTTGTTTTGTACCTATTCAAAGATTCACGATCACCGGAGGAGAAGGGTCGGACGTGGCGTACAGCCTAGCTGCAGATCTTGAGACACATGTGACCTCGACCAAAGGTGGAGCCGCAGAGCAACAAGGTACGGGACGAGACAGCAATTTCAAACGTGGAAAATGAAGCTTGATGGGCTGCCCTGAAGCCCTCCGTCTGCTAAACCACGTGTGCCTGGAGTCTCCGTCCCCCTTCTGTGGGCCCGATTGATGGGCCTGCCTGCTTGTTATCCTTTGCTCCCTTGGTCCCTTTTGTGTGTCCCAGGAACTCTGACCCAACTCCACTCTCTCTCCTATCGACTATTTGAACCACACACCCACTCTTTTCCACGTGACTTATTGCCAAAAGGAAGGCCAAACGGAAGAACTGCATTCAACTGGAAATAGGGTGTTGCCACAGAAATATGGGTGCCGAGCATAAGGCACCGCTGAACGGATTGTTTAGGGAACAGGACTGTGGTCTAACAGCAGAGGACTGACCGCACCCTGCAACGCGTAAGGATAGACCCGAGCTGGACCTATAGCTCCACCGCCGGTGCTCCACTGCGCCAACGAAAGTGCACGGACTAGAGCCTACCAGTGATGGCTCACTGCTAAAAGACACTGTGACGAAGAGATCTTGTATGTTGAACTGAATTCCGCCCTCAACTGCCTTGGTCGAGATGTTCATTGGTCACATTTTTTTAATCAGAAACATTTATGCTATGTAGTGCCTTGAAAATGATAGGAACTCGACAAAATACAATCTCCTATGTGCCGCATTCTGCCAAACACCTCAACTGTCCATGATTATTTGCCATATGTTAGTATTGTCAACTGCTAATTCTTTGACGGCACCTGTTTATATGTACCATCATCGATTACGAAAATGAACGCTGTAATGTAAAAAGGGGCGACTGTGGAAATTGAAGAACTTGATGTACATAAACAGCATTCATTTCCCTTTTTCCCACTCCTCTCCCTGCGCATACCATGAATACCGTAAAGCATTAACTACATCCCACTGCCAGCGAAGGCCTGTACTCCAGTGTACATGACAGCCATTTTTAGGCACCCTGGCCTTTTGCCCGCCTAAGATTAGACTCACCGGCTTCCCTTCTGCGTGTATTCGAACTCTCTCTCTCGTGCATAAACCATGAAACCCTCTCCCTTTTGCGCGACCCTGCCCCGAAAGGCAGCCCTTCTGCTTGACCCACGCAAACCCCACCCCCCCTTTCCCTCTTGAAGAAGCATCCTTCGCCTCAGCTGACATAGCCCCCCCCAGCTGTATCTGACTGCCCCTGTTCTCTCATGTACGGGTCATAAGACCTCTCTCTCTCTCTCTGTGCGACTCTGTCTCTGTGCACACCCTGGCTCCCCCTTCCCCTTCTCCCTCACACGGGCAAGTCATAAACCTTCTTCTACAAGACCCTGTCCTTGGGAGTCACGGCCGCGCCTGACCAACACCTCCTTTCCCTCCATGAATGCCCCTCTGTTGACCAGCACTCCCTCCGTGCTCGATTGTCCACGCGGCATGAATGCCACTCCTTTGATGACCCCTTCCCCCGAGTCCGACTGACCACACATGTCCGAGGCCATCGCCTGAGCCAGAGGATACCATTCACTGCACTTTATTGTATGAAGTCACTCCCCTTCAAAGGACTCACTATTGATCCTGGTCTCCCCACCCCCTGGGCTACGATCAGGCGCACACATCCTAATAATCAGCGGAACATTCAGCTGCGTCATTGCCCCCTCTCCTATCAGCAGGTCAAGGGTCCCTATTGTGAACACATGTGGGGTAGGATTGACACGAGGATTATGGGGTTATCTTTTCTTTTGTTACACAATGTCCTGCTTGTAATGCCAAGTATTTTGCAAGGTATAAAAGACGGAGTCTCAGCTCACTTGTTAGAGCACCTCCCGACGACACCTTGTTTCGTGTCTGAAATGACTGGCTCTCCTCATGAGAATTAAACTCTGTTCTTGATTCCTGCATCCAGCGCCCGTCTCTTTATTTGGTAACTATTCAGAATGGGAACTAAGAGGCGTCTTGCGCCAGCAGCCTGGGCATCGATAGCAATGCGGGCTCATTTTCCACACCCACTGGCAAGACACCAGGTCCGGATGGCCTGCCGGTGGCCTTCTACCGTCTGTTTATATCACAGCTCCAGCCCCACCTGCTGCGTCTATATAATTCCTTCTCTGACATGGAGGGTCCGTCACCCTCTCTGGGCATGGCAGAAATAGCCCTCATCCCCAAGCCGGGAAAGGACCCCACCCAGTGTGCCTCTTACCGCCCCATAGCATTACTAAACACGGACCTCAAAGTTTACACTAAAATGCTAACCAAACGCCTGGAACCCCATATGCCGGAACTTGTGGAACCCAATCATGTGGGCTTCATCCGTAATAGGCAGGGGGCGGATAACGTGCGGCGAATTGCCCACCTTGTAGGGAAAGCTCACCATTGGAAGATCCCAGCCTGCCTTCTCTCACTAGACGCGGAGAAGGCCTTTGACCGGGTGGAATGGGAGTTCCTTCGCTCGGTCCTACGTAAGGTTGGTCTGGAGCACAACATGGTGTCGAGGATTATGGCACCCTACCTCTCCTCCCGGGCGCAGGTCCTTGTCATCGGACAGCTCTCGGACCCCTTCTCCATATCCAGGGGCACTAGGCAGGGCTGTCCCATATCGCCTCTGCTCTTCGCCCAAGTGGTGGAGCCCCTGGCAGAAATGATTAGGCAAAATGAAGACATCCATGGCCTAACTCTAGGGGCACGCCAGAACAAAGTGGCATTATTTGCGGATGATCTTATTTTAACCCTGTCGCGCCCACATGCTTATCTTCCGGTACTTCACGCCCTCCTGCAAACCTTCGAGAGGGCCTCCGGCCTTAAAATCAACCACTCCAAGCCCAGGGCACTAAACCTCACGATCCCACAGCAGGAACTCCCAACCCTGGAAGCACTAGCTCCATACCAGTGGACCTCAGACTATGTTCGCTACTTGGGACTGAAACTGACCCCCCCCTAGACGCGTGGACTCAGGCCAATTGGCGTGAATGTAGGGCGGCCGTCAGGGAGGACATGCGGAGGTGGAAGCCTCTGACTATCTCCTGGCTGGGCAGGCTTAAAGCCGTCAAAATGTCACTCCTCTCGAGAATCTTGTACTTGTTTCAATGCCTTCCTACCCCTGTACCACAACAACAGATACTCGACCTTCAGAAGGAGGTTACCAAGTTTATTTGGGGTGGCTGACGGCCACGTTTTTCACATAAGATCCTAATGCTGCCCAGGGACCGGGGGGGGTCTGGCGTGTCCCAATCTTCTGGACTATTACTGGGCCTCACTCCTTCGTATAGTCTCGGAATGGACAACTACGGAAAGCGAAAAGGTGTGGTTCCACATGGATCAAATGGTAACGGGGCGTACTATATGGGACCTTACATGGCTCCACTGGACGGCACGCTCCCGCAGTGCCTATATGGCAGTGCCTACTAAAACAGTCCTTGACATATGGGACAAAATTGCAGTACGTAAGGGCCTGACCACGTTCCCTTCGCCTCACACTCCTATTGCGGATAACCTCACTTCCCCCGGCTTGCCACACGCAAGCCTTCCCCAAATGGTCACGGGGAGGATGCAGAGTCATTGGGGATTTGTTTGAGGGGGACTCTTAAAGACGGTCGCCCAGTGCAGGGATGAATGTCGTCTCCCACCGGAAGCGTGCTTACAATATGCGCAGTTGCGCCACTGGATATCGTCGCCCGCCATGTGGCAGGCAGCTTCCCGACCCTTTACCCCCTTTGAGCGGTTGGTCCGGTCATTCAATGACTCGAAGGGCCTCATATCCAGAACTTACCAGATCTTTCAACACCCGCCCACACGGACGCTACATCCGTACCAACGTCATTGGCATCTGGCACGGACATCACACCGGTACAATGGGATCGACTCTGGCGTGACATCCCCAGGGTCTATCGTAGCATTCCGCAGAGGGAAAATGCGTATAAAGTTATGACGCAATGGTATTATACACCAGTCCGGCTACATCGTATGTTCCCTGCAACGTCCCCCTTATGTTGGAGATGCTCGAATGCACCTGGCGACTTCATTCACATCTGGTGGGCCTGTCCGCTCCTGTTCCTGCTATGG
The DNA here is from genome assembly GCF_964263255.1 of Lissotriton vulgaris. Lineage (NCBI taxonomy): Eukaryota > Metazoa > Chordata > Amphibia > Caudata > Salamandridae > Lissotriton > Lissotriton vulgaris. The sequence goes on from NC_141689.1 coordinate 336,948,138, forward strand.
AAGGAAGTCCTTAGCCACATTAAGGAGGTGTTGGGGTTCCCATTGCCTGACTCCACAGCCACGGTTCTCCTGGGTATCAAGCCTGCCACCTTGAAAGCACTTAAAAACAGCGACTGGGCTATAGCTTTGCACATGTTGGGCGCAGCTAAACAACTCATTGCACTCTACTGGAAAAGGTTGGAGGCGCCCCCGATCGCTGCATGGTTTGTACGACTGTGGCATGTTTTAACTATGGAACTTTTTACTGCTCATTTGCAATTTTGTGAGACTTGCTTCAATGCTGTGTGGCGCCGCCTGGTCCAACACCTCTGTAAAATAGAGCACGCGCGATACCTGCCTGTTAAGCTTCGAGCGCTGCGTCTCTTTGAAGATACTCTGCTCCTACCCAACCCCAACAAACTTGTTCCTTGCCAGGACTACATATAGCCACCCAGATCTCAGTGCGCCCACAGTGGACCCCACAGCGCCTTTGACAATCCATTACTGCTTGCCCCCACGTACGGATCCCTCACCCATCTAGGTAGCCGCCTTTGACACCAATCTCTCTCCTCTCTCTGTATCCCTGTTTCGCTTCTGTCTTTTCCTTGCTAACCACTTTATAGGGGCTGGTCCCCCATGTTCATAATGTTCTTGTTCCTCTCTTATCGGGTCCTGCAATGTACCACACCCTGACCCTGTTGATATATCAAATAGTATATACACAGTTTGTTGCCGCGAGCAGTAGGCGCCATATCTCTTCTGCGTTGGGCCCCTGTTGCCTGAACACCCCCCGAGAAGCATTCGCAGTCGTCGCGGCTAGCCCTGCATGGGCGTGAGCTCATTGCTGTGCACATGGGGACATGCACAGCACTTTTCCTAATACTGCTGCTCCTGAACAGGCCTGAAGAGACTCTACAATATGTGGCTATTGCTTCATACGCTAACTTAGGCGGCCAGCCCTACAGGGGTTGTAGGCGAAACGCTGTGTTAAACTTAACCTTCCACAGACTCTTCCCTCTGGCATGCACTTATCCCAAAAACGAACGCCGCCGGCCCAGACTGGGTTGTAGGCTTAATGCTGTGTACACAGGGGCCCTTTTCCCCCGATTTCCTTGTTTTAAAAAGAAAACAGATTTCGATCAAAAAAAAAAGCATGCATTGACAGCGCCTTCAAAGTGGTGGCTCACTTTGGGAATGGTAATTACACAGCATTTCACCTACATCGCGCAATGGGCCGTCCGCATCTCAGGGTAGGGTGCATAACATTGACATATACCGCATATATGCATCTTACTCTTCAGAGCCAGGGACCAGCTCGGACTCGCTTTCAAACAGTGCTATTATATACCAGAACTGTAGGTACAGCCACAATAATGTATGCAAAACAAAAGAACATCAAAACACAACTAAAAAGTAAATTGGAATAAACACCCAGCGCTTCAACCCCACTAACCCACCCTACCCCCTTCCGTATGAACCACCTATTGTTAGAGAAAATGTGCACGCTCTGGGAATATGTTCTAAGTCCGGGTCACGCCGCAAAACTGCAACTGCCTTGTCCTAGTCAGAAGTATCTGGAAGTAACTGCAAAATACGTAGGTAATTACGACGCATCAAATCCCTGAACTCAGAGGAGAGGATAGTGATAAAAGGGTCCCAGGTTTTAATGTATGCAGAGGGATGTGAGTCAGTCACGATCGCCGACGACATCCAGCTCATTCTCTCCCTCATTGAGGACCCCACCAACACCAGACTTAACTTCCAGGAAGGAATGAAAGACGTTGCAACCTGGATGAGCAGCAGCTGCCCAAATCTCAACTCAGAGAAGGCAGATGTCCTCATCCTCGGACCTTCCCAATCGGCATAGGACAACACCTGGTGATCCACCACCCTCAGCAGCCCACCCACCCTCACGGGCTACGCCTGGAACATCAGCATCATACTCGACTCCTCTCTCCATGACCCGACAGCTCAACGCCGTCGCCTCCACCTGTTTTTACACCTTCCGCATCCTTCGGAAGACCTTCAAATGGATCCCCCCAAATCAAGGAAGAACGTAACCCACGCTCTCAAAACTAGCAGGCTGGACTACGGTAACGCCCTCTGCGACGGGACCAACAAGTCTCTGCTCGCAAACTCCAGACCATACAGAACACCGCAGCCAGCCTCGTCCTCGGCATCACTCAGCACAAAAACATCACTCCACACCTACAAAACCTCCACTGGCTCCTCGTCGAGAAGAGAGGAACTTTCAAGATACTCACCTACACCTACAATGCCTCCACAACACCGCATACCAATATCTCAATGAAAGAATCTCCTTCCATGCGCCTAAAAGGAACTTCAGATCTGCCAACTGCGTCCTCGCCGAAACCCCGCATATCAGCTGAGCAAAAGCAGGTGGAAGAACATTCTCCTACATTGCGGCAAAAACCTGGAATGAGCTTCTGATCGATATTAGGCGTGCCCCCACTCTGCACATCTTCAGGACCTGGCTCTTCAACTGACTGGAGCTACTCTCCTCCCCCTAGCGCCTTGAGACCCTCATGGGTAAACTTGAATCAATCTGTTTGGCAAGCTGTGAGGCAGGCTTTTTCACCATAACAATTGACGGTAATATAACTTTAAAAGGCCTGTTAGTCTACCGCCAACCAGGTCCTTTGTCTAGATTCAAAGGCAATCTGCTAGAGTGTATCACGGAAACAGCGCTTAGAAGTGATAAGTTTTTGCTTTTAGGTGACTTAAATACTCATCTAGATGATCCACTAGACAAAGGAGCGATGGAGCTCTGTGAGGAATTGAATACCCTACAACTAGAACTCAAGGGCCAGCTTCCCACACACAACCGTGGGCATCTGTTAGATCCCATTTTCGCTAACTGGGAGGATGTCCGGGCTGCACCCCCAGAGCCCCTGCCCTGGACAGATCATTTCCTTGTCCCGTTTGACATTCACCTGCCTAAATACAAAGCTCATGCCACCGCCCCTCTCAATTACCCTCGTCGAAGGTGGGCAACATTCTCCTTGCCAGAGTTTAATAGGGCTCTCATGGCGGAAGGGCCCCCAGGAGGCCAGGATGTGACAATAGCAAATAAATTGCTTAATGATCGCATCACGGCCGCCCTGGACTGTACAGCCCCATTGGGTTGGCCAAAAAAAGGTGCCCACAGACAGACAACCGCTCCCTGGTTTGGGGAGGCACTGCGTCTCGCCAAAAGGGACTGTAAGCGGGCAGAGAGACAATGGAGAGTGGCATATGATGACTCGATGAAAGAGGTCTATCATATCAAGAGACGTATCTATCATAATAGAATCCGTATTGAGAAAGCTACATACTATGCAGACAGAATCCAGAGAGCAGAGAATTCTGCCAAGGAACTGTTTAGTATATATAAGTCTCTAGCCACCCCTAAAACTGCGAGTCTAGATAAAGATCTCTCAGTAGCAGCATGCAATCGCATCGCTACTTATTTTGGAGATAAAGTATCTAAAATATATGCTGCTTTCCCTGAAATGCCTCATGCAGCGGAAGAGCCAATGGACCTAGCAGCAGAGGAAGATGATGGTAATCAGTTACATAACTTTATCACCCCTTCACCGGAAGAGCTAATCAAAATCTGTAGGTCTGTTAAATCTGGTTCACCTCGAGATCCCGCACCCCCTAAAAGATTGAGCAACAGCTTGGAGACCTTGGAACCCTACATCAGGCATGTGCTAGATGTCTCTTTCCGCTCCAGTTCTATACCCGAGGACTGGAAACAGGCTGTGGTGCTTCCCCTCCGCAAGAAGCCTAACATTAGCTTTGAGAATTTGGACAATTTGCGCCCCATCTCCCTGCTGCCCTACCTCTCCAAGGTAGCGGAGAAGGTGGCAAACAAACAGCTAATGACATATGTAGAGGAAGGCAACCATCTTCATCCTACCCAATTTGGATTCCGGCCCCGTCATTCGACGGAGTCCGCCCTTCTGAGGGCTACTGAAGCCCTCCGGCAGGGTGCTGACGAGGGACAAACAATGGCGCTAATTTTACTAGATCTTAGCGCCGCGTTCGACACTGTGGCACATTCCATCCTGCTACAGTGTCTGGACAAGGTTGGGGTGAAAGGGGCAGCGTTGAAATGGATTTATTCATTTCTCACTGGCCGGGGTTTCCAAGTGAGGCAGGGTGACCACTACTCGGAGCGAATTCCTTTGGACCAGGGGGTGCCGCAGGGCTCGTCCCTGAGTCCAACACTCTTTAATCTTTATGTCGCTCCAATTGCCACCTTAGTAGAGAGTCACGGCCTCAGCTTGGTGTCGTATGCCGATGACACGCAGCTGGTTATCTCCCTATCGCGCGCACCCGATCTTTCGGCGGACATCTTCAGAGCATGCATGCAAGACCTGGCTGCCTGGATGTCCGCCAACTGCCTCAAGCTTAATGGAGGCAAGACCGAGGTGCTGGTCGTGGGGGGCCGCCAGTCTGCGTGGACGTCGGCATGGTGGCCATCTTCCCTGGGCCCAACACCCACCCCTTGCCAAAAAGCAAGGAATCTGGGCATTTGGTTTGATGCCGCCCTCACCTTTGGCCCTCAGATCAATCAGGTGGTGGGACAATGCTTTGGGACCCTCAAAAGCCTCAGAAAGACGATGAAGTTCTTGCCTGTGAGAGCCCGACAGACCTTGGTACATGCACTAGTCACTTCGAAGATGGACTATGGCAATCTTCTGTATTTAGGTACCCTGGAGAAGAATCTCAGCCGCTTACAGGTCCTACAGAACGCTGCTGCACGACTGGTGCTTAGATTACCCAGAAGAGCTGCTTCTGCAGCGGCTCTCCGGTCCTTGCACTGGCTCCCGGTCAGAAGCAGGGTAGAATTCAAAGCACTCTGCACGTGCCATCGGATCATTCATGGGAAATCCCCTCTCACTCTACAAGGACTCTTGACACCTTATGATCCTCCCCGCTCTCTAAGATCTTCTGGCTCTGGACTCCTGGCTGTCCCTAAGGTATCCAGAGCTCGGATGGGGGGTAGATCTTTTAGATACCTTGCAGCCGCCAGATGGAATCAGCTGCCCATGGCGCTACGACTAGAGCCATCTGAGTCAATTTTCAGAGCTAAGCTCAAAACTGCTCTATTCGCCCAGTAGGTGTGCCGCTTTTGTAGGGTCCAGGAATAAAGTAGCTCCTCAGCGCGGGGACACGCCGTTGTGCGTCACCATGCGCTTTACAAAACCCCAAAATAGAAATAGAAATAGCGCGCTTCAAAATTCCCTGATTAAGTGATTGGTTGAGTCACCATCAACAGCCATTCCATGACCAACAATGACCAGAGTTGATGAGGCCACTGTAGATGATCGGGAGTTATATCTGTACCCCAGTTGGCCAGCAACACTTTAACAAAACAAAGTAGGAATGTAGGTGTATTAGAGAGCCCCAGAAGCGTGTAAGCGGGGGATCTGGGGATTGTGGTGCCAAACTGTCTATGTCATTCAGGACCTGGTCCCAGAATCTCTGCAGCTTTGGGCAATGCCATAAAAGGTGGATCAGCATCCCTGGGTTCCCGCAGCCCTGCCATCATTGGCTGTCACTTTGATCATTCCATTTCATTATTCGAGAGGGGGTGTGGTACCAGTAAGAAGGGATCTTATAGGCCGTTTCGGTGTGTGCTGAAGTGTGTGCTATATGGTGTGTTCTATAGAAAATGTTTTCCCACTCTTTATCTGATAACGCATTGCTTAATTCCGTTTCCCAATGAATCTGCATTTTTTTGCCTTCTTCAAGAGAGGTGTAGGTAGATCTCTGAGATGAGCTTCCTATTGTCTGCCTTGAAGAACAGCCATTTCTCAAATGCTGTCATCGGTCTCCCCACTCTAGGGCGTGTGTGGAGCTAAGCAACCAATGTGTCATTTCTGTGTGAGTGAAATCAATCCATTTCCTGCAGGTCATAGTCTGTTTTTAATTGGTCGAAGAGGATGGGACCATTGAGGTCAAAGAGGCTTCCTACGCGCATTTATCTGCCTTTAATTGAGCGCTTGACAGTGTTTGGGCACTTGCCTGGATGAAAGTCCGGATTTGCACAGAGAGGCATTATAAGAGAAGGGAAAGTGGTGAGTTCTGCTGCAAATGCTACCATGTCACAAGTTTGGAGTGTCCGGCATGATACAGGGGAGGAATAAAGCCCTCAAGTTCTATGGAGCTGAGTCAGCCAAACTTCCCTCCACATATGTGATCCTGCTACTGTTTGGTCCATGAAAACCCAGTGCTTCTCCGTCAGTGGGTGATTCCATTCCACCAAATAGCATAGAGGCACGGCTTGGTAGTAGCGGGACAAATTGGTGTAGGAGTTGTTTCTGCAGCCTAGGTTTTGTCTTCCCCCAGATAAAGCACTCAATGTCGCTTTGAAGGATGCTAATCAGGCCGGCTGGTGAGGCCAAGGGGTCTGAAATATTTATAGGGCTTGGGGGAGGACATTTATTTTTACAGCTGTAATTCTGCCTTGCCACCGGAGTGGAAGACGTTGCCGCTACATCAGATCTTTATGGATCAGGGAGAGGAGTTTTCCGTAATTGTTCTCTGCAGTTTTATGGGGATTCTGGCATATGGACAATCCTAGGTATGGGAGGTCCTCATGACCCACTGAAAGTCGAACTGGGAGGGCAGGGCCAATTCTGAGCTAGCGGCAGTGTACGAATTTCAGGATTTGTGATTTCTGCATGTTTCGTGGAGCCTCGAGTCCACACCCAATTCCTGGACAATTCATTTTAATTGCCCCTAGATATTAGAGCACGGAGGTTTCCATGAATTTTCCCATTTGCATCTACTTCTGCGATGGTGCCCAACTTAAATTCACATTCGTCATCGGGATCTATACGTTGTATACATTTGTATGCCTTCGTAAGCTTAGTATACACAATATGACAAGTTTACAGCACAATACATGTGTGCCAAATACATCAACACATACGTATCTCAGTGCGTTTCATAAACCAATTATGAGTGTCCCACCGCAAACCATGCACATTATAAGGAGACCTCCAAAAGAGAACTCGATGTGCACCACATCGTATATCCTTGTTCACCCAGTGACAAGCGTTAAAGCATCATATTAAGGTCCAGTATGTTAATTAGAAGTCCAACAAGCCTGTCCGAGCCTTCCAAACGTATTCCCGAATATGGAATCTGTTTGTAGCTCATCAAGTACCACCGTTCATCAAGTGACATATGTTAAGGTATTATATTACGGTCCAACTAATTGCAAAAAAAAGGGGGGGCAACGAATCTGCCCAAACATTCCAAACAAAACAGATTCACATATTTTATAACCAGTGGCGTGACAAAACTTGAGGGGGCCCCCTGCAAAGTACATGTAGGGGGCCCCCGTTCTCCGCACCAGTCAAGAGCTCTCAGGCCAGCGACCCGCCTTACTGCAGGGGCTCACCCAGCCATAAAAAAGCATTTTGGTTCCTCCATTGGTCACATCTGCCCTCTCATTGGGCGATTTACATACATCAGTAAATACTGCTGCTGTGCCCTCCAGCAGTTACATAACACTGCTTCCAGCCAGCCCACCAAACACATCCTCCTACTTGATGACCCCCCTCCAAGCAAAGCCCGCTCAGTTAACCACCTCCAAACACAGACCACTGCCCTTGTGTCTCCTGCTAATGCATCCATTACACTCTACTCTCACCCCTACGAAACCCGCAGTTATGCTTTTCCACCCTCCTTTAAAACCACCCCTCGGATGTCACTGCAAACCTGTGACCGCCGCCCACTGCTCCCCTGTCCACCACCGACAGAAAGACAGATGGCCGCTCCCCATCTAACCACTGCCTACCAGTAAAGACAGAACCTTTCAGCTGCTGCCCTCCCCAATGCCACTGTTGTAGTTCAAAACATGTTAAAAATCTCTTCAACTGACCACCCCAAAACAGTTCTTCCTGCTAGCCTCTACTGCATCAAAGCCATTCCTGCTACGTTTCATCCTCAGCATGATGCACACAATAATATTAAATGTACAAAGGGTCCAATTTTTGTTTCCTCACACCAACATTAATTTACACTATGTACCCCACTAAACCATACTTCCTGTCGAAGGCAAACCTGATCCCATATTTAGCACCAGTCAGCATGTACACCATGGACAAGCACCAGAGGGAATGCAGGATTCATGTAATTAAACCTACAGTGACAATGTTGCATTTCCCCACCCACTGCAACCGCACAGTAGCTATCAATACCGGCAACGTCTGAAGCGCATTTCCACTTCCTTTCATTGGCAGCTCCTTATACAACATAACTATGCCTTCTGGGAGGCATCTACCACAGACCAGAGCATTCTTTGTCTCCCTAAGACTAACCGAATGCTGTCTGTGAACGCTTCACTTCCCCCTTTCTTACTAATAACTAATGGAGGATAATGAAAAAAATATATAGTATTTTCTTATGCAAATAACATATCAAGCACTTGCTGCCTGCAGTCCTCACCAGATCCAAACGTATCAATATTCTGCTATCTTACCATCCTGTCAACCCCATTATTATATGGAGATGTTTTTTACCCCGTCCATGAACTAGGAAAAGCAATACCATGCACGAAAACAAGTCCCTTTAAAACCTTTGCTACTTACACAGGCTGGCAAAGCACTCACTTATTTTACTAACTGTCAATGTAAAGCAAACAGGTAACACATACTAGGGCTGGAATTACTGCTTAGAAGTGTGGAAGTTAATACGGAGACATAAGATGATTTTTTTGCATGTCTGCCAGACGGTATGCACCTGTTACAACGCATTTTTTACAACGCACTACCACTACAACGCAGGCATTACAACGCATACCATTACAACGCATTGCGCTGGGGGGCGCTCTAGGATAAGAGGTAAGTTTAATTTACTATCCAACACCTTCCCTAGGGTCCACGGGGACTGGAGTTAGAATAGTAAATTATACTTACCACTATCCAGCACCCCAAAGCGCTATGCGTTGTAATGGTATGCGTTGTGAATACCGCGTTGTAATGGTATGCGGAGTAAAAGTATACGTTGTAACGTCATACATCCCTGCCAGACACTTGTTCTTCCCTGCATGCACACACAATGCAAGAATACAATTTAGCTTAACAAATTATTCAGAAATGTACCGGAAGGTAAAGAAAAAGCCCATATTCTTTTTACAAAGAAAAATAGACACTCGTCAACTTTATACCCCATGACATAAAAGCCTTAGCGTGCAAAGCTTGTCCAAATGCACGCCACCTAATTCTACCACACACAGCACATTTGAACATCTCACAATTCTATGCCGCACAATTCAACTATAACTAATTTAACCCTACAACATTCCATACTACATAATTACAATCCTAAAAATGTACAAACACATATTTCCACTCAACTCCATACCACATAATTCCACATCGCATATTAACATTCCACACAACTTAATATCACTCCAAACCACATAATTACACTCCACACAACACAATTCAACCACATATAATTCCACTTCAACCTATATATTTATACTTCACACAACATATTTACACTCAACTCCAAAACACATAATTACCCTCCATAAATACAACTCTTCAACATGCTGCATAATTCCACTGTGCACAGTTATACACTACACCATGCCACATAATTCCACACATCACACAATTCCACAATTCATCCCCACACAATTCATAAAACAACATAATTACACTTCACATAATACCACTCAGCCACGTAGCAACATTCCACATAACTACACTTCATACCATGCCTCATAATACCACTCAACATAATTTTCACTCAACAGCGCACACTTCCATGTCACACAATTCAACTCTACACATTTCCATTCCACACCACATAATTCAACAACAAACTGCATAATTCAAACCAACAACACAATTACACAACACACCACATACCTTCAATCTACACCACAGAATTTCACATCATGCTACAATATTTAACAGCACACCACTACATACCACTCCACAACACAAAATACCATTCCAGATAATCTCACTACAAAACACACAATCCCACTCCTTGACACACAATCCGACTACACATAATTCCAGTACACTCAATACCACATAATCATTATCCACATAATTACACTGCTAACTGTGCCACATTATTTCACTACACAGATCCAATCCACACAACACAATTCCACAACTAACAATTTCAATCCAAAAAACATATGTCCACCTGACACCCCACACATTCACTCCACTCCAAACAGAAAACCCATAGGTAAAATACATTAAGCCACATGCATCAAAGTTAGGAATTGCGATTCCAAAATTGCGATTTTTAAGAAATCGCAATATAGGAATCGCAATTCCTTATGCATGTAGGAATCGCAAAGAAAGTTGCTACTCCTACACATTCCTTATTTGCGACTCACAAATTGCGAATTACAAATAAGGAATTGCTGCCTATTCATTGCTATGGGCCTAGAGGCCCATAGGAATCAATGGAAATTGCATGCACAATTTGCGAGAACCAAATAGGTACTCTCATATTGCGCATTCAATTTCAAGGGTACAAGGGTGCCAACAGGACACCCTGATGCACCCATAAATTAAAATTTAAAAACATGTTGCACACACATGCCCCAAGGGCATGTATGTGTGCAACATAGAACTTTGAAAAATGCACTTTTGAGCATTTTTCAAAGTAATCGTAAATTACCATCAACTTTGAGTTGATGGTAATTTGAATTTCTTAAATGATAAATCACAATTTGTTTTTGTTGCATAGCATTTAGGGAATCGTAATTTGCGATTCCCTAAATGCAATTGCAATTTAAGAAATCGCAAATTTAGCGAATACTTAAATAGCGATTTTTGCATTTGAGATGATGAATCCCAAATGCAAAAATTGCGGTCGCAAAGGGGCAGATTCTGAAAACCTGCCCCTTTGCAACGGCAATTCCCAATGATGCATGTGTACCATAGTACTTTACAACATCAATAGCTCTAACTCTCACAAATGCGAGACAAATTGCATTGCAAATGCTTGTTTACCTTCCAATGCGTCCAAGCAGATCCTGTTCCTGGAGATGCAAACCTTTTCCTGCCCCAATCAGATCTGTGCTGCCTTGTCTGCCTTGTCTCCCTTGTTTCCTCTTTTTAGAGTCCGCCACTGTCCAGTCCTGACGAGACCCCTATTTCCCGGGTCGAAACGCCGTTGACGCCATAGGAAATGAACTATATAACACAGTGTCTATGATTGTAGATAGCCACTGATTAATAACTGTTTCTATCATTGTTCTTGGTCAATTTCCTTCCTTTTGTAAATATTCACAGCTGAAACTTGTATATACCACTTATTGTTACACGTTTTCTTTGTTTCGCTCACAATATCACTTGGGACACATTGCACCTTTTTTATACTGTGTGTACGTCGCAAATATAATTGCAGTATTACCTGTTTTTTTGAAATACAAAGAAATTGTTACAAACTGGTACAAGTGTGTTTCTCTCTTTGCCATCCTCCCTTTAATAATTTTCTTTGTTTTTTTAAAATTTTTGGAAGACCTTTATTGATAGAAAAAGGCAATTACAGTTCAACAAAGAGCCCGAGGGCTCACACATACGGTACATTGCATCACAATAAGAGCTCAGAGGATACGTTACAGAAGGACTGAGGTCTAGTCTTAAAAGTTTTTCCTGTAGGATAGACGTGAGCAGGATATAATAGCACAACAAGTCAATGCTGGTGTCAGACAATCAGGATAAACAAGCATATAGCGGATGAAACCACCAGAGTCGCTGCGCGGCACCCAAAAGAGAAACGTCTAAGCCCAAAGGAAGAAAAAAGGAAAAAGAATAGAAGGCCCATAGAACCAAAAAGAAAAACAAAAAGAAACCCCCCCCCCGTTTACCCCCCACCCTGCACCCCTGCAGCTGGCTACGGCCTGTCCCCCCCTAGCAGTGTGCCTGTCGCCCAATAAAAGGAGTCCCGAAATATAGAGAGTAAGAAAAGGATACTATCCTAAAGTTCTCATAAAATAAACAAAGGTGGGGAGGAGCCCACTATCCGTCCCCCGGCTCCGCTCTCTCGTGCAAATAATAGCAACACAAAGCCTGACGCCCAATAATAATAACACGCCCAATACCCGGAGGAAACTGGAAGCACAGCAGCAGCGCACAGTGAAAGCAAGGCAGCAACACCCAACTAAGACACCCAGGGCAGCAACAAGGAAACCCCCAAACCATAAACAGCAGCATATGCCCCCGATACATTCCTCCAGCACCATCAATGCATGCCCCGAACACTCAAAGAAAACTATCCCCCCGGCTGCCCCACCCGCATGAGCGGTGCAAGGACAGGAGTCGGTAGTCTGGTGGCAAAAAACAGTTCCAGAACACAGAATGGAGCACAGAGTCAACACCATCAAAACATAAGTAATAGCAGCATTTCCCCCATCCGCCACAATCAGTAACAAGGAATCCGCCAGTCCGAAAGGAAGTGTTTATCCTTGTCCCGTTTTCTCCTTACCACCGCAAACCAGTGTAGTCGATGCGGGTGTAGTCGGCAGTCCAGGGAAGTCCCCGTGGTGCGAGTAACTCGATGTGTCCAGCACAATCAAATCCAGGAGTCCCAGGGAAGGTGCAAAGTACGCCATCTTAAACTTGTATGGTAGAACCAGGACAGGGAGGGAGATCTCTGAGACCAGCATCTCTCGGGGCGAGTCTCGGGGATCCACGAGCACGACACGGAGGAAAGGCTCACGCTGTAGCAGAAGCTCCGGAGGGGCATACGGGCTCGGGAGCCGACCTCCCGCAGCGGATGTTATTGGCAGGCTTGGGGTCATGAAGGCGCCATTGTCGCCAGAGGTCGCCATCTTATCACAGGTGGAGGTAGAACAAAGGGCGATGCCGAGACCCTGCGAGTCGGCCATCTTGAGACGGACCGATACACTGAGCATGCCCTCCATCTTGTCCAGCAGGGCGCAGCCAGAACGTAGAACATCAGAGCGGAGGGAAAGAACCGCTGCCAATAAGGTACCATAGCCATGAGTGGTAGCACACATTGTGTCAGACATGTCTTCCCGCACAATGTGTTCAGAAACACAAGTCACATCCGACTTATCAGGATACATCACATTATGTCCACCATAGCGTCAGGCAAGGAATCCCCGAGTAGGAGCAGGCTGCGCACCATAGAGTAACAAATTATTGTGCTGCGTGGGGCAGATGACCGAGCCCGGGTGCAGACAGAAGCACAGTCCGTCAAATATGCCGTCCCGCTCGGCTCCGAGTACCTGGCCAGGCCGGGAGTCTGCCGCCATTAGCGGGTCGAGGTGCAGGCAAAAGTCACACAAACAGCAATACGATTGCCCGTAACATCCTAGTTGCAGCCAGGGTAGCTCGTCTCTGTGCCAGCAGTGCAGCGGGACGTGGGTCGCAGGGTCCGCTGCCCTGCGGTAATTACCGATCGACACTTCACAGTCGCCAAGCCGATAACGCGAGCCTGACGGCCAGCCTCAACATTCACGCGAGGTCCCGGTCTTTGTGCCAATGCAGGCCGCAAACTGTGCCCGAGCGTTTCCTCCACTTGCAGGAGAGCGAAAGCCCCAGCATTTCGTGGCGGGTCGCCGGAGCGCGTCTGCTATCGAAATCAGCCACTTCAATACAGGATCTCTGGCAGGATAGACTCGAAGGCGGAGAAGGTCCCCGGAGCCGAGGGACTACACGTCCGAACCGATCGCCATCTTGGCTCCTCCCCCCTCCCTCTAATAATTGAATTGCTATTGAGCTTTGTACTTATTAAGTATTGTACAAGTAATATGCCACAGGAACCATTGTTTTCTGGATAAACGCATTACCCTGGTTCCTTTGTGAGTAGGGTCTCCCTTGTTCTCCTTTTCGTATTTTTGCACGGTGGCTGCACCGCAAGGGCTTTATCCACGTAATTAAATTTCCCCCTTCCCTATACACCAATAGGGATATTGTTTGCTTAGAGCTTGGGATGGCAGAGAAAGACGCACCATTATACACAGAGGAATATATTACCAAATTAACAAGTGGACCTTCCTTGTTTTCTAATCTACCCATTAATACGAGTAGCCCAAGACAGGTACTAATCGAGAAGCTAGAAAAGGCAAAGAAAAAACACTTACAAACGGAGTTACATGCCCGTATGCTTACAGATTATTTGTGTGCAGGCATAATACCCCAAGGCCTCTAAATAAGAAACGTACCAGGCATCTTCAGAGAAGATCCTACATTTAAAGGCAGTTTTTGTGGCATTTCTGTCACTTGCTCACGCCATTGGATGGTCCTCGGTGTTGAGACCGCCATAGAACATTCCAAGACTGAGCTCAAAGAAATAGAGGAGTTAGAGAAGGAACTCCTGGGTGGTGACGGGGTAGCTGAGGCCAAGATACTCCTTGATAAACTTAACAAAACCATAGAAGAGTTCAACACATTTGAACTAAAAAAGAAAGCGGACAAAGTTACAAAAGGCATTAAAAATTATAACAAAGAGAGAGCTTTCCCTTATTTAAAGGAAGACTACTTTATAACCTTTCCAAACCAAAATAGGCAAAACACTTGGGGTCGATTTAGAAAGAACCAGCCAGTTACATTTTCAGAATCATCAGGCAGCTCTAGTGACTCAGACGGTCAAGCAGGTCCCAGTAACTTTAACATCCATCAAGGCCAACCTTTTTTAGACAGAGGAGGGAAGACCAAGAAGAGAGTCTGGCATCAATATCCAGGAGAACGCCAAACGAGAAACAAACATTATCAATGGGGGCCCCAACCATACTAGAGACCACACCAGATTCAATAGACAATATGGAAACAATACCTATTTTTAATTTGTCTAAACATACTTTGTCTTCTTCAGAAATCTCCTTACTAAGTAGAGGTCTTTTGTTTGTCATTACGGAGAAAACCAACTATTTCAATCTAAAATCGGAACTATTTCAGTTCTTCAGAAAAATTCGCCTCAAGCTATTTTTCAAAAATCAAGAACTTACCACGCATGAGTCGGTAACAGGTTTAAAATTGCCCTCTACCTTTTACCCTACAAACAGCATGATGCCTCCTGAGTTACTCACTTTTGAGAAACTTATTTTAGAAGGAGTAGATAACTTGAGAAACAATAAACAATTTACACCATATAATATCACCCTATTGGAGCGGCAGGCTCTCAATAATTTGAAGAAAGATGCTTCTATAATACTCAAACTCGCAGATAAAGGTGGGGGCATCGTTATTCAAGAAAGGACTGACTATGACACTGAGATAAATAAACAAATCTCTGAAGAGAAACACTACAAGAAACTCAATTGTAACCCTTGGTTGAGATTCGTGAATTTTTTTATCTATCACCAAGGAAGGATTAGATCAAGGTTTTATAACAAAAAAGGAGTTTGAGTTTTTAAATTCAGCAAATCCAAGAACTCCGGTTCTATATACTCTCCCCAAGGTGCATAAAAGTGTAACACATCCACCAGGGAGACCTATTTTATCTGGTTGTGGTTCGATTTTAGAACCAATTAGTAAATACATTGATTTTTTCATAAGAGATTACGTTCCCCTACAGAGTCGTTATGTTTGTGATACTATGCTCATGATTAATCTGGTAGAGAAATTATCATATAACAAAGATACAGATTGGCTGGCCACTCTTGATATATCATCTTTATACACTAACATTCCTCAATTTGACAGCATTCGATGCATAGAGCATCTTCTTGACACCAGACCAAGACTATTCAATGTGCCTTCTTCATTTATAATTTCATTACTAGAAATAGCACTTCAAAGAAATTATTTTGTGTCCAATGGCCAATACTATGAACAATGCTGTGGGACTAGTATAGGGGCAATTTTTGCCCCAAATCTAGCTAACATCTATATGAATCATGTGGAAGATGGTTATGTCTTGAGCGATCAGAACCCCTACTATACCAGCATTAAATGCTGGTATAGGTATATAGATGATATTTTTTTCATCTGGAGAGGCAATGAAGAGGACTTCGAGAAATTTGTTACATACCTTAACACTGTCCAAACCCATCTCACGTTCACATCTACACTACAGAAAGACACCATTCCGTTCTTGGATTTGAATATCCAGAACGAAGATGACAAACTCTTTACATCTCTTCATAGAAAACCTACTGAGAAAAATACATTGTTGTCATATAAGAGTCAACATCCAAGAGCACTAAGGGATGGATTGCCCTTCGGGCAATTTCTGAGAATTCGTTGTAATTGTAATTAAGATTACCTGAAAGAGTCAGAAATCTTAAAAAATAAATTACTGAAGAGAGGCTATCGAAATAAAATAGTGAAAAGATCGTTAAAACGTGCCTGGTATTGTCTGCGGGAAGAATTACTGGTTACCAGACCTAAGAAGGAAATGCAAAAAATTGTATGTGTCACTACTTTTGGGGTCCATACCAACAAGATCCGAAAGTCAATAATAAAAAATTGGCATATCATTAAAAGCATTGACCCACAAATTGAAGTACCCTTGTTTGCGTATAAAAGAGCAAAAAATGTAAAAGATCATTTGGTTAGGTCATCCACAGAAATAACCAGAAAGAAAAGCGGTACGCTAGAATCAACTTGGAATCTTCCCCCCATTCTAGGCCACCACCTGTGTGGCAATTGTGTGATCTGTCCACTTACAGCAAAAACAAACACCTTCAAACATGGCAGCTATGAGCAGACACTTGAATTTTTCTCTAACTGTAATACACGCAATGTTGTGTATTGCATTTGGTGTCCATGTGGCTTGCCTTACATCGGACAGAATCAGCAACCGGTGCAGGCCAGGATAGGGCAACATCGCAGCCGCATAAGAAAATCAGTTATGACTGCACCCCTTGTGGCTCATTTCAAAGAAAAGAACCATTCAGTAGATGAGATGAGATGGCAAGTCATAGATATTGCAACAGTGCCTTGGAGGGGCGGTGATATTGCACAAATATTACAACGCCGCGAATGTCATTGGATTGATAAAATCAATTCAATTAATGAGGGGTTGAATTCCGCTGATGAATGGAGGGGATTTGTATCTACTCTCACGACCTAAATAGATACGTTATATGTCGCATGTTGTAAACCTTGAATTTAAGCTGGAAACCTGTGTTTCTGTATACATCATTTGTGGTTGTTTTAACTCTTCAATTGCAGGAGGGGCGCACTATAATGACAATGTTTCTATGAATTATGTTGTACTTTGTAATCTACTTCACGATCCTTAACCTTGTGTTATGATACTGCCTTTGAAAATTTATTTTGTTTACATCTATCGTATGTTTTATATTGGAACAGCAAGAGGACCTACATATTGCCTCTATACGGGGATTTTACAGTATGTTGACTATTATGCTGATCACATCCAAATATCCATATCGGATAATCTTCGCAGACCAAAATTGTAAACATTGCACCAGAGTGCCACTTCACGAGGATGGAGCTGTCGACTCCCCTTGTGATGGCTGCCCACGTATTACACGCATCACATTATAACCGTGATGACGTCTTGCCGCGCCACACAAACAAACTTTCTGACGATACGACGTTCGGACGGATGCGATTGAGCTCACATAATCGGTGAGCAGGTGTGATCTATACCTCAAACTAGTGATAGATACGAAGATATTTACCAGTAATTGGACAACAATTTAATTAAGGGGCACTGTCCTTGACATGCATTTTCCTGGCTATTCCTCGCACTGACGGCATCGACCGCCACATTCAATATAGGACTACCACTGATTTCTACCATCTAAAGTGGTAAGTTACGATATCTGGCTAAGTCTCAGTCTGTTTTCACTGTGCATCCTTAATATCCGGACGTCTGTTTTATTTTTTATTCTTCTGTTTGCTTTTCGACAGTGCCCAGCTGGGTTCACTGTAAATAAATTAAATTTACTTTTTTCACGTATGGGTTGTGTTATGGAATGAAACACATTGCAAGGTATATTCCTTTATTACAAGTCCGTGAATAATTATTATTCAATGCGACTATACACATAGTTATACATCCTCACTGACTGTTTCCTCTTTTTAGATGTCCCCCACTGTCCAGTCCTGACGAGACCCCTATTTCGCGGGTCGAAACGCCGTTGACGCCATAGGAAATGAACTATATAACACAGTGTCTATGATTGTAGATAGCCACTGGTTAATAACTGTTTCTTGGTCAATTTGCTTCCTTTTGTAAATATTCACAGCTGAAACTTGTATATACCACTTATTGTTACACGTTTTCTTTGTTTCGCTCACAATATCACTTGGGACACATTGCACCTTTTTTATACTGTGTGTACGTCGCAAATATAATTGCAGTATTACCTGTTTTTTTTAAATACAAAGAAATTGTTACAAACTGGTATAAGTGTGTTTCTCTCTTTGACATCCTCCCTCTAATAATTGAATTGCTCTTGAGATTTGTACTTATTAAGTATTGTACAAGTAATATGCCACAGGAACCATTGTTTTCTGGATAAACGCATTACACTGGTTCCTTTGTGAGTAGGGTCTCCCTTGTTTTCCTTTTCGTATTGTGTCCCAGATGAGCAGTACACTTTGGAGTAGGGGTCTCCAACCTTTCCTGTTGTGAGAGCTACTTCTGATCAGTGAAAATCGTTGTGAGCTACTAAAGGCTTAGCAACTCACACATTTTTCCAAGAAACCTCCTGCGCCTAACTTCACTGACTATAAGTCTAATAAGCTCATACATTTATGCTTTGTATATATTTGGCATTGTTTTCACTTAGCATTGCCACCTGTATTTTAATGTTCAAGTCGGTACAAAAACAAAGTAAGATCACCTAAAGCCTGTATTTTAGAGAGCCCTTTGTACATACTTCATACAGCAAATGTACACAGAAAGCACTTTTAAATGTGTTCTTGTTAATACATTTACATGACTCAATTGGGTGATCTGATTGCTTATTTTGGCTTTCAGAAGTGCCCAGGCTTGTGGTTTCCTATCAATGGTTGATACTGCAGTGTTCATTGCCTGTGATTCCTTACTAGTAACTCACACCCTGCTGGGTGACCTATTTGGAGGTCTGCAAAAATGGAGCACTGTAACAGTCATCAGCTTCACAGGCACCCAAAGGGCAAAGGTGAGGTGTAATTACATAACTTGGAACTGCAAATGCTTCCAAAACCCCATGAACCGAACGTAGCATCTGTGAGACTGAATGACTGACACATAGTCATGTGTCCTGCAGTTCCAAAGACTCAATTCAATCCCCTAGATACATGGCAGAGAGGATCTGGATTAAAGTCAGCATTTTCAATCTTTTCTCAAACAAGTGTCTGCCAAAAAGGATTAATGCTCCTGCAGAAGAAAGGTGGCATGGTGTATACACAGCATGAAAGCTGGTGGGGCATTTTGGAGGAGGGAGGGCAATCTTTGAAAAATATCTGCAACACCCAGTGATCCGATGTAATGGCCTTTCAGGCAGGTTGGGGAAAATGGATCCAACTCCCCACAGTGCGAGTAGAGATAATGGAGGAAGAAGTCAAAGGGGCTTATATGCACTTGAGGTGGATAAGAAGTAAGATTGTTGCCCTTGGTAATGTGTGAGACCTCCATCACCATTGCACCTCCTTGAGCTGCGAAAGGGCTGAGCTGGGTGTTACACAAGTTACAAAGGCTTTCTTTGATGGTAAGTGAATAATTTCTGCATTTCCAGTATTGCTGGTGGAACTAGCGAGCTGCAGAAGCCAGATGCAAGAAGCTAAGTCTACTGGCTCAAGTTTACGTAAACTTGTAAAGCTGCTTTCAAGCGTTCCAAAACAGAATCAGCCTTTTTTCACACCCTACTGAGCCTGGGTTTGTGGTTCTTTACTGGTGTTTGACACTGCCTGGGATGCTCAGGGCTTCGTGTCCTTTCGGAGTGCTGATCACTGGGCTCACTGCTGACCACCTTTCCTGGCTAAAGGCTGCTAGGCCTCAGGGGCTGCCATGCCACAAGCCTGTATTTAAGTAGGTGCTGGTGCCCCTCTGAATCTCTCTTCTCAGCCCAGTAGCGGTCTTCTCATTCACCCCCTTAGCTTCCACAGCCCCCCAGGCCGATGCCCAAACACCAAAGCCAAAGCCACCAGCAAGATGCACTGGCCTCTTCCATAAGTCCTAGCACCAGCTCCTTGCTCACAGGAGGGCACAGGATTGCTCTGAATTACTCCCAGGCCCTATAAGGAGCTGGTAGCAGCACCGGGCACAGTGCCTCTCACCACTGCTTGGCCTCTCTCATGCAGACCGGGCAAAGCAATGACTTCTCCACTGTGCGGGCGGGAGGAGGGAAGAGGGCTGTTGTTTGGTTGACGGCGAGTTGTCCCAACAATAAGTGGAACAAGGGTGAGGGAAGGTCAGGAGTGGCAGGTGAGGTTGGAGGGGAAAAGACTTTTTGAAGCCTTGGCAAGCGTGAATTGGCCCCAATGCAGCTGATGCTTACTGCAGCTAAATGAGCACTCGGCCTCAGCTAATACCACAGCCACCAGCAGGATGCATGGACCTCTGCCATAGGTGCTATTGCCAGCTCCTCGCTTCTAGGAGGGTACAGGGTGGCTCTGAATTACACCCAGGCCTTGAGAGGAGGCATCAGCTGCACTGGTACGGAGTCTCTCAGCTCTGCTTGGCCTCTCTCATGCAGACCAAGCAGAGCAATTGCTCTGTCTGAGGGTCCCCACCCCCATCCCTTTTCCGACCGGGCTCTAACTGAAGAGAAACAATGTAACTTGTTACTTTGATTCTCTTCAGTCCTGGGTCAGGCGAGGAGGTCAGAGCAGTCTGTACACAGCAGTTGCTTTATAGCCTGTCTCTCTCACAGCTCTCTACCGAAGAGCTGAGGGGGCCCCCTTCCCCTACTGAAGACTGGGGCCCCCCGCACGGGGCTGCAGGGGTGTTTTTTATGCCCCTGTTTATAACATTTGAGCGCAATTCCTGCACATTGCAGTACAGACTCTAACCATACGGTTTGCATCAGAGTCAGTCCATACCTCAAACTAGACCTTCAAAAATGAAGCTGAGTATCGTTTGTAGGCATAATCAGGTAGATTTCCCCTGTATAATCCACATGGCTGAGGTTGTGTAAACATATGAAACAAAATATGATACAGTGACCCACAAAAACGTGGTGAAACACCATACCCAACACTTCAGGCCCAAGTATTATATTCATTACATTGCTACTTATCGGGGGTTGTATATCCCCAGGTTGATACATTACATACCAAACAATCAGTCTCATACACACGTAAACACAAAAGGTTCTAAGCAAGGTAGCCCGGAACAGGTCATATTTCCCTACCAATTTGCATAACCTCCTGTGCTGAACTGTCTTTTACATTTAAGAAGATGTTCAATAAAAGAACCAACACAAGCAAAGAAAACACCTCTCAAATCAGTTTTTGTTATAAATACAGCAATGTGCTGTGTCATGTTTTCTCTTTGAATTTGCCTCTCTAGTATTTTGTACATATTGGAATATGAAAGGCTAATATTGGTAGTTAGCTTTTTGAGGTGGGCAATTATCAGAGGGTTACTTAATGTTTTTTTTAAAAACACACGTAGTGGTGCGGTAACTAGTATCCATTGCTGCCAATACTTGTTCAGAAGATCAGTATGTGCTAGCACTGCTGGATATTGAACAAGCGTTCAATTTTGTGTCATGGGATTTTCTATGGAAGGTATTACGGAAGGTGGGCTCAGGAGAGACTTACTTTAAATAGGTATAGCTGTTTATAGTGCCCCTCTCGCTTGAGTGTGGGTGGGAGGAATAACGTTGGTGCGATTTTCACTGCACTGAGGAACCAGGAAAGACTTCTCTTGTCGCCCCTGCTATTCGCCTTGGCGATAGAGCCCTTGGCTTGCACACTCCACTAGGTGCTACAGGGCTGGGGATACGGATATGGGACAATACTCGTGTGTTTTCCCTCTACACAGATGAAGCATTACTCTATCTATGCCAGCCGATGTATTCAGCACTAGTAATGTTGGCTGTATTGATTGAGTTTAATAAAAGTGTCTGGGTTACATGTTAATTGAGCCAAATCAAAATTGTTCCTGATGGGACCATTGCCTGTTAGCAGGCACAGGACCTTCCACTGCTATACCTCCTGTGGGAGGCGAAACTACTCAAATTTACAAGTTACTTACCTTCAGTAATGTAAGATCTGGTGGAGACACAGTCTAGCCGACGATTCCTTAACTTATAAACTCTCCCCGGGTGCCAGACTCGATCCAGAAACATTTCAGCTGCGTGCCGAGAAATGGCACCGTATGGCTCCGCCATGACGTTGTCTCCAGATGTGGCATCAGCGGTGCCATATAAGGCCCCTCCGGGGTGCAAATGTCAGTTTCTTCTGTGAAAATGTACACGCCAGTACGCAGAGCCACCTTAGAAACTGGCTGTGGAAACAGTGTGCCAAAAAAAGATCAAAATCTTTGAAACACTAATTACGAATAAACATGAAATAGTTCGCAAATACCAACCAAAGAGTTTAAGGTGGAAGCCCCACATTAACCAACAAAGCTTAGGCTACTTGTAACTAGCCCTGGGCGTAAAACTCCGCTCCACTCGCGGAGTATGGTGATTTTTGGCAACTCCGCGTTCCGCAAAGATCACATAGTTGATGAAAATTGGAGCAGAGTTTTTTTTTTGTGTTTGTGCGCCCAAAGTACATTTTCACGGGAGCGACTTGCCGGGGTGCCCTCTATCGCCAACAAGATTTCCCTTCCATTCTTGAGTGCCACGAGATTTGGTAGCCAGCCGCACGATCCCACAAGGTTGTGCAATCGCAATAACGCCATTCAGGCATGCCATCGGACCTCCAACGGAAGTTTTGTGAAGATCGCGATCCCAAACACGCCGAATTTGCAATGCGGAGAAGAAACTCTCTTGAGCCGCATCAAAACCTCCTCAGATTGACATTTGGCTGTACTTTTGCGTGCAAGGTGTCCTTTTAGGACTGTCGTTCAATGAAGCCCTGACCGACATCCTTTTAAGCACTTGGTCCAGGCCCAACACAGGGTCTCCCGTGGATAGGATGGTTGATCGATGCCACTGCCCAGCCACAGGCGACCACACTTTCCTCTCCCAACACCCCACCCGGGAGAGCTTGGTGGTCCAAGCTTCTACCTCCAAGAGCACATTCCCTAACGCACCACCAGATAGGAATCCAAGAACCTGGATCAGCCTGGGAAGAAGGTTTTCTCTACCGCCAGCTTGGGACTGCGGTCGGTAAACACTGCAGGTCTATTGGACTGTTATTCCCACTCCGTGTGGGATACAGTTGCGCAAGTGCTTCCTCAGTGTCCAGAGGAGGCCTGGGCCGTACTCACCCAGGCTGTTACCGCAGGGAGGGATGTGGCAAAGTTTACCATCCGCTGTGGGCTGGATACCGCAGGCTCTCTAGACAGGGCGATTTCTATGTCAGTACCCCTACGTTGCTATACCTGGATGAGATCGACTGGCTTTTCTGGGGATGTCCAAAGTGCTCTTCTAGACATGCCCTTTGATGGCCGTCGCCTTTTTCCCAACAAAGCAGAACACGCTCTTGAGCGTTTCAAGGACTCACGGGCTACGGCCAAGTCCTTGGGCCTCTCCACTCGCCCTGCACAGTCTGCTTTTAGCCCCTTTCATGGCTACGGAAGGGGTGCCCCACTAAGTCCCCCCCAGGGCCACAGGACATCGCAAGCTACACAACCTTTGAGCAGCTGGGGACATGGGAACAACTGCCATGGTTCTGGGGGCCAGCGAGCAGGCCAGTCTACTAATCCCCCCTCTGCTTCCGCCTCCAAACCTTCCTAGTCCGACCTTTCAGGCTCATTCATCGCCAGTTGGCGGCAAGATCCGCCATCACCTCCCCCACTGGTGCATCATCTGTCAGGAAGTAGGTCAGGGTTGCGCCTACCATACTGCCAGTGTCAGAACTACAATTCCCAGGAGGCTGTGTGCTTAATTCTTGTTCCTTGTTGTTTTCTCTCGGTTGAGAGAGATCTGCAGCTGTTGGAAGCCACTCTGTGTATTCTTATTGGTCGTGCTTGGTAAAGCGCGAGTTCCCGGACTTTGGAGGACTGTTTGCCTGCTTACGGAGTTCTGGGTGAGTTAGAACCTTTATTCCAGTTCTTGTTCAGTTTCCCTTTATTTAGGCAAGTGATTCTGTCGGCGTGCAGCGGCTTCTGTTATCCCGCTGACTCGCCATTTGTTCTCTTTTAGTATTTGGCATTGGCTTCACTTGACGTGGCGAAGTGACGGGGAGAATCAAAGCGAAATGCAGTGGTGAGTCCTTAACCATGTATTACTGTGTCTGTGTTTTTCAAAGCTGAATAAGTAAATGACCAGAGCGGAATGCAGTGGTGAGTCCTTAGCCATGCATTACCGTGTCTGCAGTGGCGGCTCCTCGAGGGAGTGCTGCGGATGTGGGGCGAGCTGCATTGCATCGATCGCACAAAACAGTTCTGGGTGGATGACCAACTCTTTGTTGGCTACGTGGGCGCCAAGAAAGGTCAGGCCGTACACAAGTGGACCATATCTAGATGGGTTGTTTTGCGTATCAAAGCCTGCTATTCTCTAGCTAAAAAGGAGCCTCCAGTGAGCTATACGCCCATTCCACCAGGGCGACGGCAGCCACTACTGCTTTGAGCTGAGGACTCCCTCTACATGACATCCGTCAGGCAGCTACATGGGCATCGCCGCACACGTTTACGAAACACTACTGCCTGGACAGCCAAGTCCGGAGAGACGGCGTCCTTGGCCATTCTGTTCTCCAGGACTTTCTGATGTGATCTTGGTTCACAGACCCACCTCCGGGATTGGTATTGCTGGAGTATCTATTCTAAGGTAAGGAATCTATAACTAACTGTTTCTTTCAGATGAACAAGTTACTGTTACATCTGTAAGAAACATAGGTAAGTTGTAGATTCCTTACCTGGCCCTAGTTTGGTGCATCAGTGGTCAGTATCTTGCATGGCTCTGCGTTTCTGGTGCGGAAAGTCTTGTACAGAACTGACGTCAGCGCGCGAGGGCGGCGTCTAAGGAGCTACCACGACATCATCCCGGCGACCACAACGCCAACGACGGATGCTGAGCGTACCGGCGCCACCTTACGCCGCGCAGAGATACTGCTGACGAAAAACTTTCCGGATCCATTCTGAAGCCTGGGGGTAATTCTAAGGTAAGGAATCTATAACTAACCTATGTTTCTTACAGGTACATTTTTGTTATAGGTAAGTAACTTGTTCTACTAGACTAGTAGTACAGGGCATCAGTATATTATTAATTAATATTATTATGCAATTGCCTTGCATGTTTGCCCCCAGAGAGACCTAAGTCCCCAAATTACAGTTAAATAAATAAAGGAAGAGTGCAACAAGAAAACTTTCAGAGGCGGCATGGCTAAATTATGTCTAGTCTGTTTCCAGCATTAACCTACAACAGGAGCAGGCCTGCCCACAAAAACCTCCACTTAGCTTAGATTTTGAGCCAGACAGCACTGAGCACACAAACACGGTAATCAGACATAATATCGAAAAAATAATATCTACAAGACATAATATCGAAGTTTTAATATCGAAGGTAGATAATATAGAAATATAAAAGTATCGAATACAAAAATATCGTAATAAGTAAGTATAATTAAATATCCAAAGCAAGAATATCGAGAGACAAAATATCGACTATAAAAAATATCGTTTTATAGGGAAAAAAATATATATAAGTAGTAAAAAAATGTAATGAGATTTATAAAAAGTAACTCACCATGTTTGTAGGTTTTCAACAACTTAGCAGTTCAAATCAAATCAAATCAAATAAGCTTTATTCGGTTTTTAGTTTAAAACCATTAAACCAACAAGAAAAAATACAAACATGCATAGATAACTCATCATTTCATTACAAGGTAAAAAGAAACCGACTATTAAAACAAGCTAAAATCAATTTGACGGATCCGCTAAACAAAGTACATGCAAATTCAAAACTAATTAGAGGGTAGAGGGTTAATAGCACAAGGTACACGAAATCCCCTTTCACCAAGAATTATGATTCAATGACATTTGTCTTTGTAACGGATTGTATCGGGGGCCGGTATAAAAATCATACAAGTTCCAGATGCAAATGGGGCCATCTCCTTCTTTGGGCTGGGAGGATCGTAGGTAGGGGACAATGTTCCTATTCTTGCATTTAATTAAAATCAAGTCCCCCGAGATGTCTTTAGGCAACGTACCTAGCCACCCCACCCTCCTGACGCTCAGGATTCCACCATCTAGAGCAGGTGGCAGCGGTCTGTTGTGTTTTAGCCAGAAAATGGCTTTGTTTAGCAGGTCCTGGTGCTTTTCAAGTTTGCCCTGACTAAGTGCAGGGACCCCAGAGAGAACAGTCACGTATGGGGCGGCTTCAGGAGGTTGGTTAATGCGATGCCTTCTTTCTAGAGCAGTCTTGGGAGCTCTGTGAGTTACGAGTACGGGATTAAAAGTAACGTTCCGGCCACTTGGAATGGGTGTAGTGAGAGGGGGTTCAAGAGTTTGTACTTTCCTGCGTGCAGTGGACTTAGGCTTTTCATTGTTGATAGAGGAAATAGGGCAAATGGTATAGCAGTTTTTTCAGTTGGTGCATAGTTCCTTTTTAATGTTTTTTCAATACTGGTCAACCTGTCCCCTAGATCGTTGATTTTTGTGACCAGAGGTAATAGTGCAGATGTTAACAGTTGCTCAATCTGAGCCAGTAAGGTCAATTGGAGGGGCGATACAGAGTCATGTATTCTGTTCACAGCCTTAGCCGGCGTTAATATAGTTAGGTTGGAGGGGGATAATGAGGGGCTAGTGCACATATTGTCAGCATTAGGTAGATTCTCATTGACATTATCTTTTTCCTCATCATGCTTCCTTTTACTGATTAAACCCCAGGACAGTGTGTTAACTTGAGAATGGATTTTATTGGGGGATAAAGGTACATCCTCTGGAGTGCAGTTTAGTTGGCCAGCGTCTATACCCACTATGGGGGGGGTTGATAGGTCCGGGACATACTTCATGCCACACAGGGCATTCAGCTCCTCCCAGATGGACATGATTAATGGAAATCAGAACTACAAAAAGCGACAATAGGCAGAACTATGCGGGATTAAATAAGAAGGTAAAACGTCTCTGTACCTCCTCCTATGAAAGATTCTAGTGGGGTGGCCCGTCCCGTCCTCCTCAGGTCCTCTAAGGGCCACAGAGGGCCCGCCCTTTGCCCGGGCTTCGCCCGGCGTCCCGGGGAGCGGAGCAGAGCGCTGCTTTCAAGTCAGTCAAGTTAAAAGAATTTATATAGCGCGCTACATACCCAGAGGGTCTCAAGGCGCTTGAGGAAGGGTGGGGGAATTACTTGTCGAATATCCAAGTTTTAAGTTGCTTTCTGAATGCTAGATGGTTCTGAGTGAGACGAAGGTGAGTGGGGAGTGAGTTCCAGGTTTTAGCGGCCAGGTAGGAGAAGGATCTACCTCCCATGGTGGTTTTATTGATGCGAGGCACGGTAGCAAGGGCTTGGCTGGAGGAACGTAGCTGGCGGGGGGGGGGTGTAGAAGGAAAGTCGAGTGTTGAGGCACTCGGGTCCAAGTTCGTAAAATTATTTGTGTGCGTGGGTTAGGAGGCGGAAAGTGATCCTCTTATTGACGGGGAGCCAGTGGAGTTTTTTCAGGTGACTGGAGATGTGGTCTTTACGTGGGATGTCGAGTATTAGTCTGGCTGATGCGTTCTGGATGCGTTGGAGTTTTTTCTGGAGTTTTGTGGTGGTGTATAGGGTGGTTCCGTAGTCCAGGCGGCTTGTAACCAGTGCATGGGTGACCGTTTTTCTGGTTTCGGTGGGGATCCAGCGAAATGTTTTTTTGAGCATGCGAAGAATGTTGAAGCAAGATGATGAGACGGCGTTGACCTGCCTGGACATCGAGAGTGAGGAGTCTAAAATGATGCCCAGGTTCCGTGCGTGATCCGTCGGGATGGGTGCTTTGCCAAGAGCCTCTGGCCACCAGGAGTCATCCCAGGCGGAGGGGGAGGTTCCTAAGATAAGGACTTCTGTTTTATCTGAGTTAAGTTTTAGACGGCTATGCTTCATCCATTCAGCTACTTCTTTCATTCCTTCCTGAAGGTTGGTTTTGGCGGTATTAGGGTCTTTGGTGAGAGAGAGGATCAATTGGGTATCATCTGCGTAGGAGATGATGTTGAGGTTGTGTTGGCGTGCGATGGTCGCGAGGGGACTCATGTATACGTTGAAGAGGGTGGGGCTGAGTGAGGAACCTTGTGGCACGCCGCAGATGACTTCAGTGGCCTCAGACTTGAATGGTGGGAGGCGTACTCTCTGTGTTCTTCCGGTGAGGAACAAAGTGATCCATTCCAGTGTTTTTCCTTGGATTCCGATGTTTCTGAGGCGCTGTAGAAGGATGCTATGGCAGACTGTGTCGAAGGCTGCGGAGAGGTCGAGGAGGATGAGGGCGACTGTGTCTCCATTGTCCAGTAGAGTTCGAATGTCGTCTGTTGCGGCGATGAGGGCGGTCTCCGTGCTGTGTTTGGCTCGGAAGCCGGACTGTGAAGGGTCGAGGGATTTGTTGGTTTCGAGGAAGGCGGCGAGCTGGTTGTTGACAGCTTTCTCGATAACTTTGGCCAGGAATGGTAGGAGCGAGATGGGACGGTAGTTTTTGAGTTCGGTGGGGTCAGCTGTGGGTTTTTTCAGAAGGGCGCTGAGTTCGGCGTGTTTCCAGCTTTCCGGGAAGGTGCCGGAGTTGAGGGAGCAGTTGATGACGTCACGGAGGTGTGGCGCTATGATGGAGTCTGCTTTGTTGAAGATGTGGTGAGGGCAAGGGTCTGTTGGGGATCCTGAGTGAATGGAATTCATCAGGCGGATGGTGTCTTCAGTGGAGATAGGGTTCCAGTCATTGAGGATGTTCCAGGGGGGTGAGGGTACGGCAGAAGGTTGGGTGGGTTGGTCTCCAGGTTGGTTGTCGAAGCTGTTGTGGATGTCAGCGATTTTGTCGTGGAAGAACGAAGCTAGGGAGTCGCAAAGGGTTTGCGAGGGAGTGATGTCGTTGGAGTTGGCGGAGGGGTTGGTGAATTCTTTGACGATGTTGAATAATTCCTTGCTGTTGTGGGCGTTGTTATCTAGTCTGTATTTAAATGCGGCTTTCTTGGCTGTCCGGATCAGTTGTTGGTGTGTGCGGATGGCGTTTTTGAATGCGTCCCTGGTGCTGGTGTTAGGGTCTTTTTTCCAGGCTTTCTCGAGGGAACGACAGAGCTTCTTAGATTTTTTAAGATCATCGTTGAACCAGGAGGCGTTTTTGCTGCCTAGTTTGGTTTGACGTTTTTTCAACGGTGCTAGGATGTCGGCGCTGTTGGATAGCCATTGGGTGAAGTTAATAGCTGCTTGGTCGGGGTTTGAGGTGTGGACAAGGGGGTTTTGGAGCAGCGATGAGGAGATCTGATCGATGGTGATTTTGTTCCAGTTTCTTCGTAGAGTGGGTTGAGGGAGGTTGTGAGTTGTGGACTTATTGTAGGTGAAGTGAACGCAGCTGTGGTCCGTCCAGTGTAGAGTTGTGGTGTGACTGAAGGAGATATGTTTGATGGAGGTGAAGATGGGGTCGAGTGTGTGACCTGCGATGTGGGTGGGGGTATTAACAATTTGTTTGAGTCCGAGGTTGGCGAGATTGTCCAGGAGGGTGGTGGTGTTGCTGTCGAAGCTCTTATCCAGGTGGAAGTTGAGGTCTCCAAGTAGAATGTATTCCTTGGAGGGGAGAGCGTGAGGGGTGATAAAGTCGGTGATGTCGTCACTGAATTGAGCGCGGGATCCTGGAGGTCGGTAGAGGAGGGTGCCTCTGAGTGTGGTCTTGGGGTCAGTGTGGATCTGGAAATGAAGGTGTTCGGCGCTAGCGAGGTTGACGTCAGAGCTGGTAGAGATGCGGATGGAATTCTTATGGACGATGGCAATGCCTCCTCCTGTGTGCTTGTCGCGGTCCTTATGAATGATCTTGTAACCTTCTGGGATGGCAATGGTGATGTCTGGGGCTGAAGAGGTGTTCATCCATGTTTCTGTAAGGAAGGCGACGTCCGGGGAGATGGTGTCTAGTAGGTTCCAGAGATCGATGGCGTGTCTGTGGACCGATCGGGTGTTGAGCAGGATGCATTGTAGGTGGTTGGTGTCAGGTCTCTGATTGGGGTTGGTGGGTGAGGAGTTGGTTTTGGTGCCGTCGAACTTGCAGGAGTAGCATGTGAAGGGTCCATGGGTGTGTCCAGGAGCGGCTTGGACGCAGTTGGGGGAGCGGCCGGGGTTAAGGGCTAGGAGGGTGGTGGCATCGTAGGTGATGCGAGTGGGCTGGGCAGTCCGGGAACCAGGGGGTCTGGCGCTGGGCGCGGTCCAGGCGCGGAAGGGCGAAGACGGGCTTACCTTTGGCGCGGCCGCAGCGCGTGGACGCAGCGCGTTGGAACATATGCTATAAATGGATAGTGGAGGGGGTGGAGCGTGGGAGGGTCAGCTGGGAGGCGGGGAGCGGGGAGGAGCCACGGGCAAAAGAAAATAAACAGTAAGATGGCCGCTCGCTATCCAAATCGAAACTGGGGCAAAGCTGGATTTCGAGTTCGAGTGAGGTTCCCTAATAAAGTAAAAATCACGCTTCTTAGCCGCACTACAATGCTAGGTATGCAAATGAATTATATGCTGAGAATAACGATAGCGCGCGCATACATTTTAATATAACAGCGCTTTAAAATTGATTATAACGATACCAAGCGCTATGGATTGCACAGTGCGCTGTGTCAGGGCAGGCAGGCAGCAGGTCCCAGGACAGGCAGGCAGCTGGGAGAGAAGCCTCCGAAGTGCAAGCCGAGTGCAGGGTGAGCGGCCACAATGGAGGGAATCCAGGCCTCCTGGCGCTTTCCTGGTGTCAAAGTGCAGCGCCGCCGCTAAGCGCCGCCGCTAAGGCTGCCGGGAGATGTAGTCCCGGGGCGGCGGCGCTGTGGGCAGCAAGAATTGACTCCTGGCGGTGGCGGCTGCAGTGGGGGCCTCCTCGCCACCCCCCTCCAAAGGTGCAAGTGTGTAAGTCTCCTCCAGTTAATTATGTACTTTAATATACTTACTTAGTGAGTTGTATTTTTGGTATTCCGAAATTGGAGATCTGAATGTTTTCAGTATATTTTTCTGTAGTGTTAGCTGTGTAAAGAAAATAGATAATAGCAACTAATTAGAACAATTGCTAATGTTTGTTGTTTTTACCACATTAATTTCTGTTTACAAATACTTACTTAGAAATTTTTAATGTAGAAATAGGAATAATCTTCTCTGTTCATTTGTAGTGTAGTTTTCAGTAGTAGAATATGGAGAAAAAAAGTGCATATGTGTTATAAATGTAATTGTTTGTTTGTGTTTAGAACATTTTACAATTAAATTCAAAGTTACAATTTACTTACTTAGTTATTAGTATCTTTAGTTTTAGGATCTTTTTCACAGTTGTTTCTTAGTAGAATTTTCTATAGTGGTAGTATCTATAAAAACATTTGTATGTATAAATAATTACTACATGTGCAGAATTGTAGGGATTGTCACAGTTAATGTAGTGTCAAACGATACTTAGTTTGATATTTGTATATTTCTTTAATACGTTAGTAGTATTGTAGTAAGTAGTAGAATTATCTGTAGCATTAGGAGAGAAATAAAAGAGTTAGGATATACACATAAGAAAATTATTTGTAGAAAGCTTACAACATTAATGTCATATAGAGATAATTATAACATTTATATTAGTTGTGTGTTTTTAGAAATCAGTAATCTGTAATTTATTATTAGCATGTTCTGTAGTAGTAACACAAAAGGAGCACAGGGTATTTAGCAGGTAAGTAATATAGTAGCAGTTATTTACTTAGTGTTTATTTGAGTAACTTACTTGAAAGTATCGATTATATGTTGATAATCTTATTCGGGTTATTGACTTACTGATTTAGAAACTACGGGACGCGCTGTGGCCCATGGGGGTTGTACTCCAATCGCTCTATCAGCGGCGATGTTGTTGGTAAAAGCTGCAATATGGCGTGAAATGAATTGGTTACAAATTGCGCGAGCCTGACATGCACGCGGGATTAGTGCTGTGGGAGGAAAGGGACTCACCCGTTGTTATGCGTCTCGAGTCTATGTACCACACTGTGCTGAATGGGTCGTCCCTGTAAAGTGAAGCGAGTAAGGCTTGTGAGAATCGAGGCCACGGGGTCACTCACGGATATGAAAGGTTGTATACCAAAGTGCCGCTCACCTTGATCAGAAGCTATTCCGTGGTTTGCAGCAATGAGGATGAGTTTAATAAATGTCAACAAGAGCTGGTTGACAGACTTAAAGTAAGGGTGCATTCACATAAAATCTTACAGGATGCGATTGATAAGGCCAAAACTAAATCTAGAATGAGCCTATTCGCTCCTGATAAAGATACCTCATTGGTTCCTAATACTGCTGTTATCTCCACAAGTATTAATACTCCAAGACTAATCACAACCTACAACAGGGAGGAACGGCAGATTAGAGCTATATTGAACAAGCACTGGCCAGTAGTGCTAACATAACATTATTCGAGATAGAATTGCAGTTAAACCTGTTGTTTGTTACATTTAGAAGAAGTAGCACCATGGGCACTGTATTGGACCGAGTATCACCTGAGGTCAAAAAAGTAACTACTTGGTTGGCACTAAAGAAGGGTTTCATAAAATGCACGTCATGTCGTGCTTGCAAATTTGGTTACAACATGTCAACTTACTCTACACCTTTCAGTTCCACTCCTACTTCGATATCGGGAAACTACAATTGCAAAACCGAATATGCTGTATATGTCCTGACGTGCACCTGTGGGCTTAGCGACGTGGGTAGCACGGAGCTACAGGTGCACGTCAGGATTTTACAGCATATAAGGGCCATTCTCCACAGCGACGCAACATATCCTGTTGCGAGACATTTTAAGAAGGTACATGCAAATAACATCAATTGCTTGTCTTATTTTGTAATAGACGCTGTGGCTAAGAAAAGAAGAGGGGGCAATAGGGAGCGCCAACTCAGTCAGCTTGAAACCAAATACATTATCGAGCTTGATTGTAAATGGCCCAATGGTTTGAATACCACTGAGGATATGCGCAGCTTCCTGTAAAAACATACTTTAGCTGCAATATTGTGGTTCCCAATGACGAGTGGAGTTGTATGTAAATAGTTCAATGAAGTACGTCCTCTTTGTAGATATATTAACTCTCTGATTTCACAAATCATTTTTATCATATTTCATCTTTCTCTCTTTTTGGTTTCTCAAAATGTATTTATTA
This sequence comes from Lissotriton vulgaris, assembly GCF_964263255.1. Lineage (NCBI taxonomy): Eukaryota > Metazoa > Chordata > Amphibia > Caudata > Salamandridae > Lissotriton > Lissotriton vulgaris. Next base: position 336,981,402 of record NC_141689.1, read on the forward strand.
TATACATAATCAAATGTTTTTAGGATAAAGGTGGCTGTTGTCAATTATGCATTTGGACGGAGTCAGGAGATGCTTTTGCTACCATGGTCCCTGTGACGGTGGATGAGCGGACTCACGGGCTGGCAAAAGCTGGGGCATCACTGTATGCACGGACCAAACACTGTATTGAAGTTCGCGATGTGAGACTGCGACCATTCAACTTACTACGTGTGGGACCCTCACTGACTAAATGGGACTTCATGCACCGGCATGCTTAGCGAATACTGCCCACAGAGGAAAAAACTTTTGCCCGTGATTGGATGCATCGGCACCAATGAAAACATCAGGAACAGTATGAAAAGTCCCTACCCATACCAACATGTTTTTAGAACACAAAGCTGGCAATGATTAAGGCACACGCCGAAACGCGTCTGCCAGGTGTTTTAAACCTTACCTGTCAGGTGTGAGAAGTTGGCCTGGTATATAATGCTCACTAATTCTTAGTGATCACTTTGTACCATGCCAAGCAACCCTTATGATGATGGTTGTAATTCAACCTTGTAGACCAGTTATCCTAGTGGTAACGTGGACAAAGCAGTCTTAGGCAAAACTCTGAAAGGCATGTGAAGCCAGCTGTTATACCATACACAACCCCCTTGAATACCAAATGAAAGGGACACCACACAGATATATATTGAAAATATATATTGATTTATTAACTATAAAATCCCCTGGACTCTTTATGAGCACAGAAGCACAAGCGTTAAATCACAAGACAGTTTAAAATACACAAAAGTTGCACAATATGGATGAGCCCTAGGGGCCACCTAAACCATATACTAAGAAAGTGGTATAAGAGATACCAATAGGAAAGGGAACAGGCCTAGGGCCTTGGGAATCGCTAGGGCTATTCGAGACTAGCAGTGACTAAGTCGGGAAAGGCCCGCGGGACTCGGGTGCAGTGTTCAAAGTGCACGCACTTTCCAATGTAAAGTCTATGGTGCGTAAAAGTTACACAAAGTTAGTTTAAGGGCACTTCCGCAGAACCTAGAGGAACAAAACTTAAGACACAGACCCTAGAGGTGTGTACCAGTGTAGGGACACCGGCGTTGCAATGTTACCTCACCCACAGGAAGTGGGTGCACAGGGTCGAAGTGGCGTCGGGTTTTGACACGCAGGTTCTTGGCGCTTGAAGCTGAAGATGCTGCAGGCGATGTGAAGGAGAAGTGTCCGGTGGATCCAAGGGTGGATCTGAAGTGGTGAAGACCTGAAAGCAGAGGGGACAATGTTCAAAGTCACTGACCAGTGACCACCGTGGAACCAGATTGGAACAAGGCAAATTCGGGTGCAAACAGGTGATGAGGTGTTGTTTCTCTCTGCAGCCACGTGGACACGAAGAGGTCAAGGACGTCCAGGAGTCGATCACGAGCTGTCCCTCGAAGGCTCTAGCTGATGGCGGTGTCGGCAACTCGATTGAAGCAAACAAGCCTTGGCTAACGCAAGCCACGGGGAAAGTGAAAAAGGCTTATTACTCGGACCAGCAAGGTTAGAGCGGGTACTCCTTTCTACAGGAGCGAGGGCAAGTCTGGAGCAATCAGACCCACAGTGTAAATTGTAGGTTTCATCGCCAAGATGGCTGCTGATCACGTGACAAGCGGCCGGGATGGCGAGTCGAGTGGCACAAAGCAAAAGGGCCCCACGCAGATTGTGGAAATGCTGGAGGGCTGATCTTTGGTGCAAATGCTGCTCGGTTGTAGGGCTTCTTAAACCCCAAAGCACAGAGTCGAGGGTGCCTCGGGTGCTGCGCAGTCAGCGTCTCGGGGGTCTTTCAAGATGTCCGCTCCCACGTCTCTCGGTGCCTCCACGGGTCCCTTCTTTGCAGGGACTGTGGATCGGGCTAGGCGAAGTTTGGGAAGCTGGGTCTTGTCAGGCTCTGCACTCGGGCTCCGGCGGGAGGCGGCGGCAAAGCAGACGTCGAGGTGCTGGGTGATGCCTGTGTTCACAGGGTGGCCCCTCCTAGGCCACAAGGGAGATTCTCTTCAGTCTTCTGTGCAGCAGAATGTCGAAGTCCAGTCTTCTTCTTGTTTAAAGTTGATTTCAGGATGATCTGCTGTGCAATGGCACTGCTCCCACTCTTATTCCAATCTGAGGGGTGGATCTCCTGCTAGGTCCCTCCCCTATGGGTGGGACCAGGAAGGGGGGTGGTTACACCCCCTCTCCTTTGTCCAGCTCCTCACCAGGACTGGGGCTGGAAAGCCCCAGAACCGGTTTGGGCTGGCTTATGCACAGGGACACCTTGTGTGCCCCAGGCATGTCTCAATCTATTCAGCCCTGTCCTACCCAATACACAAAACCCTGTCTGGGGTGGTGCTCGCACCTCCCCAGGCAGGAAACCCTTTGTCCAGGCCCTCCTCACTGGAAGGACTCCCAGCAGCAGGAGGTCAGACATGTGTCTGTGGTGGCAGCATCCATTTTGTGATGCTGAGGCTCTGTTTAACTTTAACCGGGGTTAAGGCTACACACATGTTGTGTCCCTCTAGAAGGGTGGAATGCTATCCCCGTCGCCAGAATTGGCGAGGGGATAGTATTCCAATTCGTATGACACCTTACTCGACATGTTTTGATAAAGCCAAACCAAAGATAGCAAATAACCGCGAGGATTATAATGCACTTAGGAGTATATGGTATGGCAATATCCCGGAACAGCTTAGGGAGTGGTTCCCGACAGCTGCAGACAGGCTCAGCTCATGCTCGAGCACCATCTCACATATTTCCAAGCACTCTGCCTCCAGGATTGATGAGGCCTTCCATAGGAGTGGCTGATAGGAATATATGTGTCCAGTTTAGGGTTAGGCACAGACATACTGTACCTAAGTAAGAGGTGATTACACCAACTTACCCCAGCTGAGTGATCAGCCAGTTGTGTCAAATATGGAGGCCAGGCCAGGGGTGGCACAATACATGCTGCAGCCCCTGGTAGGCCTTGGCTACACCTATGCCCTGGGTACCTATGGTACACTGTTACAGGGGCCTATAAGGTGAACCAATTCCAATTGTGTTATGCACCTAAGGTACATGGAGTCCATTTTAAGGAGAGAGCAATCAGCCTGGGGCCCTGAATAGCAGGATCCCAGGCCAACTATGTCAAAAACCAGCTAAACACCAGGCAAAAAGTTTGGGGGTAACCATAGTCAGATATCCAACTTCCTACATAACCCCCCCCCAAACGAAAGGAGATAAGGCTATCCTTGACCAGGTAAGCCTATATTGCCTAAGTGGCCATATAAGGAAGTACCAGCTCTGGCTTGGTAACCCCCTGTCTCATGGTCCACTAAGCAATCCCTCACCCTAAGGGCATCTGAGGGTCTCCACCATAGGGAATCTCTACCTGTGGTGTGTCTTTGCAAAGTCAAAGGCTGGTGTTGGGATGGAGTACTGAAGTGAGTTTCCTCTGTAGGGCTCAGCTTCCTCCAATCACTCTCCACCATGTGTGCCTTTCTTTCTCTGACTGAGTTGCACTGTGCTCTCAGGGTCAACCTCTGGCTACCTAAAGCTGGAGGCTGAGTCCCTTTGTTTGGCTTACTGGAGGGACAGTTCAGGTTTGGGCCCTTAGGGTTCCAGGTTTGGCTGTGCCCAACAATATCCATCTGGGGGAGGTCCCTAACTACTTTTAAGGGGGATCCCTCAGGAGTTTTTAAAGTTTTCACTTCACTAGGGCTACTAGTTTCGGTGCCCCTAATCTGTTGATGGGGGTGCTTTATTTGACAGGGGGCCCTTTGGGTCTCACTGTCCTTCTTGTCCTCTGCAGCCCTGGGCTGAGTAAGGCAAGGTAGAGAGGGGCAGGTTACCTGCTCCAGACTGGGTCCCTCCTGAGAAGTGTCCACTGCCATCAGAGGCTCTGTCAGGCCAGGCCTAACAACCTCTGGGACAGTTCCTTCATCAGGGGTAAGATCAGTTCCCTGAGGAGGCTGATCCTTTCCTAAAGTCTGGTGGGAGGGAGATTTCTCTTCCTCCTCAATGCTCTCTGTTTGGGTGGAGTGATCCATCATTTCAGGCTTCACTACCCATGTATCAGTTTGAGTTTGGGCTGTGGCCATCACAGCCCCACCAACCTTTTCAGGAGGAGACTCAGTTTGGGTATGGGCTGTTATCAGTACAGCCCTGCTACTCTCTTCAGGAGGGAAGTTATCTAAAGATGGGGCTGAGGTTTGCTCAGCCCTCCCAACCTTTTCAGGAAGGACATCTTGAATTGGGGCTGTAGCCATTACAGCCCCACTAACCTTTCCATGGAGATTTACCATTCTAGAATGGGTTTGCTGTTCAACCTCAGCCCAGGCTGAGATTTCCAAATCATTACCCAGTAGGCAATCTACAGGCAAGTTTGCTGACACTGCCACTCTCTTTGGGCCAGTGACACCTCCCCAGCTAAGATTGACTACTGCCATGGGATGGTTGGATTCTATGCCGTCAATGTTTGTCACCTGATATCTGGCATCAGGTAAAAGTTGCCTTGAGGGGACTAGACATTCAGCCACCATGGTGATGCTAGCCCCTGTGTCTCTGAAGGCCTCAACTTTCAAGCCATTGATGAGGGGCTCCTGTCTATACTTGCTCAAAGTGTTTGGGCAAGCAGTGAAATTGGCAAACCCCATGCCAGTCTCATAGACAAGAGTATCTGTGTTAGGGGACCTGGATAGGCCAGAGTCCACCTGTCCTCCAAAAGTAAACCCACCCAAATTCTTGAGGGTGCTCCCACCACCTGGGGACCACTGCTAACAGTGACAGGAGGTGTTGGAGCCTTACCTGGAGGTATATTCTCTTTATTGCCATTCTTGGGACAACAGCTATCTGTTTTGTAATGCCCAACCTGTTTACAGGTATGACAATAAGGCTTTTTCTGGGTTGTAGAAGTGTCTTGGGACCCACCCCCATTCTTGGAGTTTTGGGGCCCTGGGGAAGTACTTTCCTTACTTTTATTCCCACCCTTCTCTTGAGGCTTGGTAGTCTCTTTCTTTTGGTCACCACCTTGATTCTTAGGCCTGATCCTGGTTCTGACCCATTTGTCTGCCCTCCTACCCAATTCTTGTGGGGAGGTCAGATCAGAGTCAACCAGGTGCTGATGTAGAAGCTGATTTTGACAATTACTTAAGATTTGCTCTCTCATAATTAAATTATACAATCCTGTATACTCAGTAACCTTACTTCCCAGCAACCATCCCCCCAGAGCCTTAGTGGCACACTCAACAAATTCAGACCAGTCCTGAGTCTGTGTCTTCTGGGTATCTCTGAACATTAACCTGTACTGTTCAGTGGTTAAGCCTAACCCATCAATCAGAGCACTCTTCAGGACCATGTACTTTCTAGAATCCTCATCACTAACTGTGAGGAGTCTGTCTCTGCCTCTACCTTCAAAGGAGAGCCACAAGATTGCTGCCCACTGCTCCTGAGGGATCTGCTGTACCATGCAGGCTCTCTCAAGGGCAGTCATCCATTTGTGGATATCATCCCCAGCTTTGTAGGGGGGCACAATCTTACTCAGGTTTCTTGTATCAAAGGACCTGTCTTTATCCTTCTGGATAGTGCTGCCACCAGTGGATCCTAATCCACTCTCTCTAGGCTGTCTTGCTCTAGCAAGTTTCTCCTTGGCCAGGGCAACCTCTAGTTCTTGCCTCTGAATCCTAAGCTCAGCCTCTCTCATCTTGGCCTCATGTTCCCTTCTCTGAGGGCTAGTCATCTCCTTCCTGGAGTGACCATGAGAGCCTCTAGAAGCATGGGAGTTGTTAGAGTCACCTGAGTGATTCCTTCTCCTCCTAGGCTTCTGGTTAAGTCCATTTGGGTGGCTGGGCAAGGTCAGCCTTGCTTCAGTCCCAAACACACTTAAGTTAGCCTGGTTCAGCCTACTGACCAGCACCTGACTATTTCTGTCATCATCTGACTCACTGCTTTCCACCTCTTCCTCTTCTTCCTCTTCCTCTTCCTCTTCATCTACTTGAGGAGCTCCAGTGGTGGAGGCTTCCTCATCTACCAGGATGATAGGGACAGGGGTGTCTACAGTGTCATCCTCTGAAGGATGGCCTCCTTCAGCATTCCCTGTGGGGTTTGCCTTAGAGGGCTCTAGAGTCTCAGACTGGTCTAAGAGCTCTCTTAGGTGGTCTGTAGTAGGGGATGGCCCTGTCTTCAGACCCCTTAAGACACAAAGCTGTCTTAATTCCTTAAAGGAAAAAATAGCAAATTTGGATGGTGCCCTTGGAGGGTCACTCTCAACAGGGATGTTCCCAGTGGAACCCTCTGCTCCAGACATTGCTCTAGTGTGGGTGGATGTGTTGCAATCTACCTACACTGGTGTTTACCTACTAAACCTATCTAGTAGTTGTAGTCAGGGTGTGCTACTCCCTTTGCTCTACAACAACTAAGTTCAGTAGAACTTAAGTATACTAGTCTTGTTTTATATGTACCTAGCAGGTACCTGTATGATCTTTCAAATGATAATCTCAAAGATTGTAATGGTAAAACAACAGCAAGCTCAGATCCCAATCCGCTGCTCACCAGTGTGAGAAGTTGGCCTGGTATATAATGCTCACTAATTCTTAGTGATCACTTTGTACCATGCCAAGCAACCCTTATGATGATGGTTGTAATTCAACCTTGTAGACCAGTTATCCTAGTGGTAACGTGGACAAAGCAGTCTTAGGCTAAACTCTGAAAGGCATGTGAAGCCAGCTGTTATACCATACACAACCCCCTTGAATACCAAATGAAAGGGACACCACACAGATATATATTGAAAATATATATTGATTTATTAACTATAAAATCCCCTGGACTCTTTATGAGCACAGAAGCACAAGCGTTAAATCACAAGACAGTTTAAAATACACAAAAGTTGCACAATATGGATGAGCCCTAGGGGCCACCTAAACCATATACTAAGAAAGTGGTATAAGAGATACCAATAGGAAAGGGAACAGGCCTAGGGCCTTGGGAATCGCTAGGGCTATTCGAGACTAGCAGTGACTAAGTCGGGAAAGGCCCGCGGGACTCGGGTGCAGTGTTCAAAGTGCACGCACTTTCCAATGTAAAGTCTATGGTGCGTAAAAGTTACACAAAGTTAGTTTAAGGGCACTTCCGCAGAACCTAGAGGAACAAAACTTAAGACACAGACCCTAGAGGTGTGTACCAGTGTAGGGACACCGGCGTTGCAATGTTACCTCACCCACAGGAAGTGGGTGCACAGGGTCGAAGTGGCGTCGGGTTTTGACACGCAGGTTCTTGGCGCTTGAAGCTGAAGATGCTGCAGGCGATGTGAAGGAGAAGTGTCCGGTGGATCCAAGGGTGGATCTGAAGTGGTGAAGACCTGAAAGCAGAGGGGACAATGTTCAAAGTCACTGACCAGTGACCATCGTGGAACCAGATTGGAACCAGGCAAATTTGGGTGCAAACAGGTGATGAGGTGTTGCTTCTCTCTGCAGCCACGTGGACACGAAGAGGTCAAGGACGTCCAGGAGTCGATCACGAGCTGTCCCTCAAAGGCTCTAGCTGATGGCGGTGTCGGCAACTCGATTGAAGCAAACAAGCCTTGGCTAACGCAAGCCACGGGGAAAGTGAAAAAGGCTTATTACGCGGACCAGCAAGGTCAGAGCGGGTACTCCTTTCTACAGGAGCGAGGGCAAGTCTGGAGCAATCCGACCCACAGTGTAAATTGTAGGTTTCGTCGCCAAGATGGCCGCTGATCACGTGACAAGCGGCCGGGATGGCGAGTCGAGTGGCACAAAGCAAAAGGGCCCCACGCAGATCGTGGAACGGCTGGAGGGCTGGTCTTTGGTGCAAATGCTGCTCGGTTGTAGGGCTTCTTAAACCCCAAAGCACAGAGTCGAGGGTGCCTCGGGTGCTGCGCAGTCAGCGTCTCGGGGGTCTTTCAAGATGTCCGCTCCCACGTGTCTCGGTGCCTCCACGGGTCCCTTCTTTGCAGGGACTGTGGATCGGGCTAGGCGAAGTCTGGGAAGCTGGGTCTTGTCAGGCTCTGCACTCGGGCTCCGGCGGGAGGCGGCGGCAAAGCAGACGTCGAGGTGCTGGGTGATGCCTGTGTTCACAGGGTGGCCCCTCCTAGGCCACAAGGGAGATTCTCTTCAGTCTTCTGTGCAGCAGAATGTCGAAGTCCAGTCTTCTTCTTGTTTAAAGTTGATTTCAGGATGATCTGCTGTGCAATGGCACTGCTCCCACTCTTATTCCAATCTGAGGGGTGGATCTCCTGCTAGGTCCCTCCCCTATGGGTGGGACCAGGAAGGGGGGTGGTTACACCCCCTCTCCTTTGTTCAGCTCCTCACCAGGACTGGGGCTGGAAAGCCCCAGAACCGGTTTGGGCTGGCTTATGCACAGGGACACCTTGTGTGCCCCAGGCATGTCTCAATCTATTCAGCCCTGTCCTACCCAATACACAAAACCCTGTCTGGGGTGGTGCTCGCACCTCCCCAGGCAGGAAACCCTTTGTCCAGGCCCTCCTCGCTGGAAGGACTCCCAGCAGCAGGAGGTCAGACATGTGTCTGTGGTGGCAGCATCCATTTTGTGATGCTGAGGCTCTGTTTAACTTTAACCGGGGTTAAGGCTACACACATGTCGTGTCCCTCTAGAAGGGTGGAATGCTATCCCCGTCGCCAGAATTGGCGAGAGGATAGTATTCCAATTCGTATGACACCTTACTCGACATGTTTTGATAAAGCCGAACCAAAGATAGCAAATAACCGCGAGGATTATAATGCACTTAAGAGTATATGGTATGGCAATATCCCGGAACAGCTTAGGGAGTGGTTCCCGACAGCTGCAGACAGGCTCAGCTCATGCTCGAGCACCATCTCACATATTTCCAAGCACTCTGCCTCCAGGATTGATGAGGCCTTCCATAGGAGTGGCTGATAGGAATATATGTGTCCAGTTTAGGGTTAGGCACAGACATACTGTACCTAAGTAAGAGGTGATTACACCAACTTACCCCAGCTGAGTGATCAGCCAGTTGTGTCAAATATGGAGGCCAGGCCAGGGGTGGCACAATACATGCTGCAGCCCCTGGTAGGCCTTGGCTACACCTATGCCCTGGGTACCTATGGTACACTGTTACAGGGGCCTATAAGGGGAACCAATTCCAATTGTGTTATGCACCTAAGGTACATGGAGTCCATTTTAAGGAGAGAGCAATCAGCCTGGGGCCCTGAATAGCAGGATCCCAGGCCAACTATGTCAAAAACCAGCTAAACACCAGGCAAAAAGTTTGGGGGTAACCATAGTCAGATATCCACCTTCCTACATCAGGATGGTGGCAAAATAAATTTCCTGACCTGTCCAAAACGCATGTGTCGGACCCGTTTCTTGGAAAAGAGGCGGGAATGGTGGTGGATATTTATATATATATATATATATATATATATATATATATATATATATATATATATATATATATATATATATATATCTCACGCTCCAAGTTTGCCCCAGCAAAGAGTCGCACTCCAATTCAAGTAATTAGCTGAATGCTTTGGGTATGAATGTCCTCCGTCTGCCGATGCATTCAGACAGCCAGTTCGCCACCTCGCCTGACACGTTTCGAATTACTCTTCTTCAGAGGCGTGGTCGGTTTTGAAAAGGTACGTGCCTCCAGTTCTTAAGTATCCCAGTCAATTCCTCCCCCAAATTGACTGGCTTGATTGCACTGTGGGGCGTACTGGGAACTGTAGTCACTGGAGAAATAAAACCTTCAATGGTTGCACTAATTCTTGTCTTGCGTATGTTTCAAGTCCGCAAATGGACCTCGGGAGACAGAGTCCATTCTATATCCCTTACTTGAAATCCACAATTGGTATGGTAGATACGACACCAAATGGCCCCCTGATTTCGCGGGATGGTGCAAGCTTGGCGGCGGGGCAGCCGCCTTAACATCACGCTCCAAATTTGCCCCAGCAAAGAGCCGCACTCCAATTCAAGTAATTAGCTGAATGCTTTGGGTATGAATGTCCTCCGTCTGCCGATGCATTCAGACAGCCAGTTCGCCACCTCGCCTGACACGTTTCGAATTACTCTTCTTCAGAGGCGTGGTCGGTTTTGAAAAGGTACGTGCCTCCAGTTCTTAAGTATCCCAGTCAATTCCTCCCCCAAATTGACTGGCTTGATTGCACTGTGGGGCGTACTGGGAACTGTAGTCACTGGAGAAATAAAACCTTCAATGGTTGCACTAATTCTTGTCTTGCGTATGTTTCAAGTCCGCAAATGGACCTCGGGAGACAGAGTCCATTCTATATCCCTTACTTGAAATCCACAATTGGTATGGTAGATACGACACCAAATGGCCCCCTGATTTCGCGGGATGGTGCAAGCTTGGCGGCGGGGCAGCCGCCTTAACATCACGCTCCAAATTTGCCCCAGCAAAGAGCCGCACTCCAATTCAAGTAATTAGCTGAATGCTTTGGGTATGAATGTCCTCCGTCTGCCGATGCATTCAGACAGCCAGTTCGCCACCTCGCCTGACGCGTTTCGAATTACTCTTCTTCAGAGGCGTGGTCGGTTTTGAAAAGGTACGTGCCTCCAGTTCTTAAGTATCCCAGTCAATTCTGCCCCCAAATTGACTGGCTTGATTGCACTGTGGGGCATACTGGGAACTGTAGTCACTGGAGAAATAAAACCTTCAATGGTTGCACTAATTCTTGTCTTGCGTATATTTCAAGTCCGCAAATGGACCTCGGGAGACATTCTAAATCCCTTACTTGAAATCCACAATTGGTATGGTAGATACGACAAGGGAGTATTCTGAAATACACCCTTGAATCAAAAACCTTAAAAAAACAGTCCTTGTTTTTATTCTTAGCGATTTTTCAATTTATCATTGCATTGCTCTTCTAGCATTACATTTCTTTTCATTTTTCATTCTAAACTTATTCTATGCTCCTTGGCTTTGCTACTCTGACACAGTTTATTTTTCTTTTACATTGTCTTCATCCAGTGACAGTGTCCACCTATGCTTTGATTGAATACCATCCAGGCATCCATCCATTCAAAGTAAACATGGCTATCATTCTTCTTAATCTCTCAACAAACCTTTCACCAACAACGTACATTTGTAATTATTTTTTAAACCACCACTCATGCATCCTTCCTTGCTTGCCTTTGAGTTTAACCCATCAAACCCTCTGGAGGATTCCTATCACCTTTACAGTTTCACCCACCCAGGGAGGCATCCTTTCTTTCAACTTTCACCCATCCTTCAATCATCCAGGCATCCAATTCCTATCAGTCACTTATGCATCCCACGTATCCTTCTCTGCCAGTCATATATACATGTTGCCCGTCATTCCTCCTTCAATCCTTCTTTCCCTTTTTGTTCAACCCATCCATCAAGGTTGTCTGACTCTTAGTCTTATTCATAAAACTTTCCCATCTGAGTCAGATAGAAGAGGTCACCGTTAGTTAGTCAACTTCCGCCACTAATGCTATTGCTAATGCTAAGTAAAGGGTGTCTTCTTCGACTGTTCACAACAACTTAGTCTCTCGCAAAAGTACAGTGTACACCCTTGCAGCGAGTGTGTATTGTCAATAAGTAGGGAATATAGCTTACCACTGCCCAACACTGCTGCTGGCTCACCCACCCCTGCATCAGCTGCTACATCTCCTCCTTCCTGGCTGGTGTCACCTGCCCCGCAGCTGGCCCCAGCACTGGTGGTCGCTACGCCTAGAAGCAAATTACACATTTTTTAGATGCCTATTTTTTTTTCACTAGTAATATTGAAAAACAATGCATACACCACAAACATCACTGCTACTACAAATCTGGTACTAGAGTAGCATCAACAGTAGTATGGCCTACCCTATTAAAAATAGTAACATTTCTCGTTGAGCATTTTGTTGGTGGCAATTTTTGAAAAGCCTCTCAAGAACAGAACAACCCAAAGGACTGGATTCAGTGACTGGAGCTATTGGGGAATCTGAGTTTTAAAACTTTTTTAAAAGAAAAAGATTGACCAACTGGGCAAGCTACAGACAGACTAATAGCAGTACAGAGTCAGAGGCAGTTAGATAAATGTTAAAAAAGACACTAGAAATATAATAACTAAGTAGGTAGGTAATGCAGGGATACCAAGAATTTAGAAACAGATAGATCGAAGAAGATTTTGTAAAAAATAGAATTAGGAAACGGAAATAATAGTTAGAAAAAAATAAGGTGCAGTAAAAGTTAGGGAAATATAATAATTAATATTAACAACAGGAGGACTTACTGGGGCCAGCAGCAGAGCCCTCTATAGAGGAGCGATTCTGACCCTATGAGGCATCTCCAGCTCCCGCCTGAGACCCCCTTGTCTTGTTCTTGCCCCTGGATGCTGAATGCTGATCATGTAAGATAATAATAACAAAGAGACAAAAATTGATTGATGTGTAACAAATAAAATATTTTAAAAAACGCTCTAAAAAGATTTTTTGACAGGAACGACAATTGCAATAAAATTGACCTATCTAATCTGGTTAACTAGTAGTATCGCGATCGCGGACCGTCTACTTATTTTACTTATTAATTAAGTATTCCTTTCTGATTCCAAAATCCAAAACCTTAGTGCCACCTAGCCTGCCTATTCCAAAGCCATTGGAAATGAATTGCCAAAAATTATATCTGCTTCTTCAAAGTTTTGATCTCATTCGAAATCATCAATGAATCAACCCCCTTTGACTGGCCAATTGTTCACTAAGTCTACATTTCCATTTTTTTTAGTCCTCAAAAATGCATAGATGGACGTATGCATATTGTATACACCAAATTGTTGGTTAGTTGCTGCTGATGAGTTGCTATATTACTCACTCACTAACAAACTACAAAAGGTTCTACAAAGGGCTGGAGTCAGTAGCATGTGACAGAGGACGTGTCACGCAGACCGCTAAACAATTACCAACTAATACTAAGTAATAAACTATAATAACTACCTACTTACCATCTCTATCTTTGTGACAGGACAAAGGAAAGGAGTCTCTCTAGCATTACCTAACTTAAGTTCTCTAAACTCTCTTATGTAATAAGCCCAAGCGAGCGCAAAGTTGCAAATAAGTAAGATTAGTAGCACCGAGACCCGGTCTAGTGTCTAGAAGAATGACAATCACATAATATAAGATTTTTAAACTTAATTTACCTGCATGTAAGCAGCAGCATTCTTGCTATGTGGGAAAAAAATATATTCACAATAACACAGAACAGAACACACAATAATACTATAATTAGCTACTCACCAAGCCCTACGGCCTCAGCACCTAGCAGGTCCAGCAAGTCCAGCTCCCGGTCAAAGATATTGGACCACCGGTGAGTCAGCTGGTTGTGGGTGCACCGGACCTTAGAGCAGCAAAACACTGCTCAGCGCACCCTCGCCCACCGGTGGCGACGCTCCTGAGTACTGTAGCTGGAGCCAGGCCTGCCACCTGCTGCCAACGTTAAGGGGAGGTGGTGCTGTACAAAATAAAAAAGGGAGGCAACCTCCATCTCGGAGAACAGGGCCTGGACTGCACCCCTTCGAGGCACTGTCTTCTGCAAGGAAGGCGGCTCCTGGTCGCACTAGCCTTGACCTGGTTACTAGTAGCCTTACCCATGGTTCTAGGGTAGGAGGGAGCAGGAAAGAAAAACGTAGAAGTAAAAAATAAAGTCAGTAGAAGAAGTAGGACAGTCAAACAAAAATTTAAAGCAGGTAATAGAAAACCTACAAAAAATGCAGTAAAAGTAGAAATACAATGCAAAATATACACTAAAGGAGGGAGAGGGATAGATAATAAATAAAAAAAGATCCGAAAAACAGTGTAAGAAACAAAGGATTGAAAAGATTAGAGAGGAATGAAAAACAGGCCCCAAAACCATAAAAAAAATAGAACAGCAAGAAGGCAGCGCCCATTGGCGACGGGGTGGTGAAGTTTGCGCAATATTTCCCCCCAAACACGCAATCTGCATTGCCAAACATCAGAAACGTCTTGCAAGCATGCAGAACAAGCTATTCCGCATGCTCATAAACTCCGCGTAGCGCTGCAGAGTTTTTTTTATATCTTTCTGTAGGTTTGCATACCGTGGCTACGCAAACTCCGCTCGGGCTTACTTGTAATCCTGCATCCTAATGCATAACCAGCCTTGCAAAGGAAAACACCACCCACTCTACAGATCACTCTGCAATGGAAGTGAGAGGTGTGATAATACCAAGACTCATGAGCCAACAAAAAGATATTTGTTGAGTCACCATTACGTGAGATAGTGATCACTGGTGTATAAAACAGTATTGAAACAGGGTATATCAGGGTTTCATAGGTGTTTCATTGAGCTGGGAAGATGGGTAGGGCATTAAGGACTATGCGGCTAGAATGTGTCTCTACCAGATATTACGTTACCGAAGGTAAATAACATGTACGTCTGATAGAGACATCTAGCTGCAGATTCCTTAACTTTTGAATTAAATACCAAAGCTATACCCACCGGAGGAATGTCCGCAAACTAATCTTAGGAAAGTTTTCAAAGAGAACAAGCTGGTCATAACTAACAACCGACCAAATGTACATAGGAATAGCAGAAAAAGAGCTTGGCTCTCAATAGAATTCATGATCACTATCACAGAACATATAAGTAGTAAACAACCCTACAGGCCCAAAACAACCAACTGACAGTTATTAGAAAGTATCATCTATCCCCCAGGGGGAAAGAGAACTGACCAAAATGGCCAAGTAAAAGACAAAATCCATGTAATACTTTCTTCACAACAAATAGAAATATTTGAGAAAGCATTTCCCTAATTAAATACATAAAGAAGGACTCTCAAGGCTCATTTCCATTATACCAAGATGAATGAACATCAATGCAAAAACTGGAGACATAATGCATACGCCAAGAAAGATGAATAATAATAGTATAAAGATTTTTTTTTAACAAAATGACCACCCAAAGATTACATTATGCATTGTAAAGAAGTTAAAATGACACCAAAAAGATATGAATCTTGTATAGGTAATCATCATTTATGCCAGATGTATACAATCTCGCCACAAAGATGTATTTATGGATGCAGATTGCTATATATAGAATACTTATTTAAATATCGAACCAAACCATATTCACTGGAAGTTCTCATCAGTGATGCCATTTGAGATGTCATCAGTGATGTCACTGACTATGTCATGAATGATGTAATATGTGACATCATCAGCAGTGGATTGTAGGAGTACAAGTTATACTTAGTACAACTAACTATAATGGAGGAATTTCAATGGTTTTGTACGAGTGAAATGTCCAGCTAAATATAACACCCCTAAAACCTTTGGTTTTTTCTGTAAATTTTTAAGGTTATTTAAATGCTAATTCCTAACTATAACATGTCTGAAACCTATGGTTTTTTCAGTGAATTTCAAAGGTTTCTTAAATGCTAATTCCTAACTATAACATGTCTGAAACCTATGATTTTTTCAGTGAATTTCAAAGGTTTTTTAAATGACAATTTTTAAATGTATTAATTGTTATATTTATTTTTTTGATGCTACATGTTTTTATACTACTTGTTTTTAAACTATTTATTTTTAGATATTTTATTTTTTAAAATACGTTATAATTCCATTATACATTACATTACAAAATATAGTTTCGTAGAATGAATTGCTTTAGTTTAAATACTTTGGAAATAGTCAATAGACTTTTATGTACAGTAGTTACAGTTGTTGCAATGGACAACACAATTTCAAACTCAATGCAACATTGAGCTTAATAGAAATTTCTAGTTAAATGCAATTAGTTACTTTATGGATTACTTTTCTAACCACAGTACTGGATCCTAGATTCAGTCCTGGGGCATCTCCTGTAAACAGTTGAGTAAAAGCGTTTTGGTTACAGTAGTAATTTTTAAGGAATATTATTGTATTTTAAAAGTTGACAATTTTTTCACATAGAATCACCAAATGTTTTCCTATGGGAGGAAATTCACTTAGCAGGTAAGTAGTGTTATTGTTACTTTTTCTTACTCAGTGGTGGATGCTGGATCCAGTACTGGTGCATCTCCTGTAAACAATTGAAAGAATGCGTTTAAGTCATACAGGCGATTTTTTTAAGGAATATTTGTAGTTTGTGAAAATAGACACTTGGAAACTTTTCTGGTGAAAACCAGACAATGGATTCCTATGGAAGGAAATACAAGTTACTGGTAAGAACGGTTAGAATTACTTTTCAGGGTCAATGCTGGGCTAAAAGATGCAGCACTGGGTTCTCTCCTGAGAACAGGTGGGTAAATCAGAATTTATCGTTCGGATGATTTTAGGAGAATATTTTAAACTTCCAAAACTCCACACTTAGAAGAATTTCCAAGTGAAACCGTCAATGTTAGCCTATAGAAGAAAATTTAAGTTACTGGTAAGTAGGGTTAGAATTACTTTTCAGGATCAGTACTTAGCTCAAAGATGCAGCACTGAGGTCTCTTCTGATAACAGGTGAGTAGATCGGAATTCGTAGTTTGGCTGATTTTAGGGGAATATTTGAAAGTTCCAAAACTCCACACTTACAAGAATTTCCAAGTGAAACCAGTCAATGTTAGCCTACGGAAGGAAATTCAAGTTACTGGTAAGTAGGGTTAGAATTACTTTTCAGGATCAGTTCTGGGCTTAAAGATACAGCACTGAGGTCTCTCCTGATAATAGGTGAGTAAATCGGAATTCGTAGTTCGGCTGATTTTAGAGGAATATTTGTAAGTTTCAAAAATCGACACTTAGAAACTTTTTCAGCAAAAAGCAAGCAATGATATCCTGGGGAAGTAAATTCAAGTTACTGGTAAGTACGGTTAGAATTACTTTCCAGGATCAGTACTGTGCTCACACATACAGCACTGAGGCCTCTCTTGATTACAGGTGAGTAAATCGGAACTCGTAGTTCGGCTGATCTTAGATTAATATTTTAAAGTTTTAAGTTGGGGAAATATTCCTTTTTAATCCTGAAGGTCCCTGGGGTCCAACTAACCCACCAGGTACCTCCAGTAAGCGCCATAAGGCTGCGTTGCAGAGAGGTGTAAAAAGGGGCGTGGCCTGGACCACCTCTCTGCAATGCAGCCCTGTGGAGCTTACTGAAGGTACCTGGTGGGCTAGTTGGCCCCCAGGGACCCCTAGTATTAAAGGGGAATTAATTCCTCAATTTAAAATGTGCCATAGGGTGCATTTGCAGAGTGTTTTGTGAGGGGTTGGGGCCTAGGGATGATTGCGTCTCTTTTGTTATTGAAAGGGGACTGTGTGGCCCCCCTTTCTTTTACTTTTTTGGGACCCTGGGACCCCATCCCCCAGGGCCTAACCCCCAAATTTCAATATAAATATTTTGTTTACGGGAAGGGGGACGATCTCTCCCGAAACATACACCAGTCCAAATCTTCCATCCATTTCCGGATCCGGGGTGGCTGGCCAGCTCCCCACAATTGGGCAATATTACGCTTTGCTAACATACAAGCCAACGTAACCCATTGTTTCCTGTGTGCGTTCAAGTCTGTGGGCTCCCAAACATTTAGTAGACATCTGCAGGCTTCCGGTCGAAGCGCCACCCCCAGGACTTCCTGCATCGTATTATGAATTTCCAACCAAATCTCCTGCACCACCTCGCAATGCCACAGTATATGCATAAAGGTTCCGATCTCCCCACACCTCCTCCGACACTCATCACTCCCCACTAGACCCATGAGGACCAAGCGAGGTCCAGTGACATACGCCCTATGGAGGATATTTAACTGCACCAATCTAAGCCCCATCTGGACCGCCACCACTTGTGGTGAAGCAACCGCCTCCTGCCAGTCTTCATCATCCATCTCAACTCCATCAGCAGTCTAGTGGGCCCTGACGAGTACCAGTGGGCCCTCCATAAAATTAATAAGCTTTTTATATATTAATGAAATAGTCTTCTCCGGGAGATTGCCGTCAAGCACTCGGTCTTCGAGTGGGGAAACCTCAGGAGGAGTCGTATCACTAGGAATATTCGTGAGTAGTGTGTGTCTGACCTGAAGGTAGCGAAATTGCTCATTATCATGAAGGTGATACTGTTACTTTAGTGAACTAAAGTCGGGCACCGTACCTTTTCCCCAGATATCTTTGATCTGCATGATGCCGATAAGATCCCATTTGTCGAATCCCCAGCTTCTCCGAGCTCCAAAATGGGGTGGCCAGGGTAATCTTCCCCTCCCACTTAAGATGTCTATTAGCCGCATGCCACACTTGCACCGAGTGTGCTGTTGGTCCCGCAAGGGGGAACCGGTAGGGTCTAGCGTAGAGTGCCCTAGTGAAATCACCCCCCGGCACTTGCCAACGGTGCATGGCATACCCCGGATCCCCAGGGGGCCCGTATTCAGCATGGTTCACCGCCGCATCAGGGAAGGACCATCATTTTGAACAGCGTTGCTCTGCCCAGGAGTGAAAGCGGAAGTGCCCTCCAATGCGCCACATCTACTCTGAAGCGAGCCAGGGGAGGGCCCAGGTTATTGGCATATCTTAACTTCGGGTCCAATGTGACATATATACTGAGATACCTAAATCCGGCCGGCTCAATTTGCATCGGGCAGGTTTTTGGGATGACCGGTGGGTCACCCCTAAGAACGAAAAGCACTGATTTCGACCAGTTTATGTCAAAGCCGGAATACCTCCCAAATATGGCTAGCACATCAAAAAAATTCACCAGGGATCCCCTCGAATTGGTGAGGCAAAGCAGGATGTCATCCGCGTATAGTGAGATTTTGTCCTCCCATTCCAACGTCCACCGCAAGCCTCGTATAGTTCTATCCCACCTGACCCACGCCGCCAAGGGCTCAAGGGCCAGGGCAAACAGGAGCGGGGACAAGGGACAACCCTGTCTCGTGCCTCTACCAAGGAGAAAATCGGCCGACTTCCGATTACTTACCACCACCCTAGCCAGAGGGTTCATGTTTAAAAGGCGTATCCAGGCAATAAACTCCGGTCCAAAACCCGTTTTCTTCAGAAGTGCAAACAGGTAGGGCCATTCGACTCTATCAAAAGCCATGGTGGCTACTAAGGAAACCAGCACTGCTGGCTCCTGTATCGTCGGCGTCCTACCCAGTATCCCGTGCAACCTACGTAGATTGAGGGCCGTGTTCCGGTGCGGCATGAAACTGGACTGATCTGGGTGTATCAACGTGGTGACGACTTTAACCAACCGTGTTGCAAGCAGCTTCGCCAGCACCTTAGGCTCAGCGTTCAGCACTGAAATAGGCCTATAGGATGAACAAAGCATCTTAGGCTTCCCCGCTTTGTGAATGACCACTATGTTGAGCTGACCCTTCTCCCTACTTTCCTCAAACATGGAAACAACAAACAGAGCTAGTTTATTAGCATTCAATTTTTGTAGCTCAATGGGAATACTATTCGGCCCGTGGCTTTCCCAGAACGCACCCCTCTCATAGCCTGCGCCACCTCGTCATTTGAAAACGGAGAGTCTAAATATTCCCGGTTGTCATCCGACAGCGCGGGCATTTGGATCTCCTTAATCATTTCACTATTATCCGCTTCAGAGTATCTCCCGGCCGAGGCATAGACCCCGACATAATATTTCGAGAATTTGTCTGCTAATGCTTGTGAATCTGTGACAGCGCTGGAGTTTTCACCCTGCAATTCCGGCACCAGCCATGCTATAAATTTACCGGCTTTATCACCGTGTTCGAACACCCTGCTTTGTGTCTCCTAGATCCACGCCCGAGCCGTATCCCTAGCTAGACCTCTATACTCATCCTGCCTCAATTTTAGCCGATGTACAACCTCAGGCTGCCCTGGATACCTCCACTTCCAAGCGCTCCACCTCCGCCTCCGCCCTCTCTATGTCTGCGCCTTTTCTTCCCCACAACCACTGATAAAACCTCCCCACGAATAACAGTTTTATATGCCTCCCACAGAGTCTGCGCTGAGTCCACCGTAGCTACATTTTCTTGGAAGTATGTCTGTGATTTTAGCTATCTCCATTTTGGTGGCGGGGTCTTTCAAGTGCCAAGCGCTGATAGGAGCTTCTCGACCTATGTCCATTTGCCCCACCTCTAGCTGAAGCCAAATTGGGGAGTGATCGGAGATTCTTCTCCCCAGATGCCGCACTTCCCGAACCGTGGCCGCCTGTGTCGCTGGTACTAGAACATAATCTATTCTGGAGAGGCTAAGGTGGGCTGCAGATATGTGTGTGTATTGCACCCCATGTGGATTACGCTCTCCGCCCATCCACCAATCCCGTTGTTTCTAAAAATTCGGGGAGCCACCTCTGTGCCGCTGCAGGGCTCGAGCCGGGTGTCTGTCCCCCTCTCCGTCTACCACTGCATTAAAATCTCCCCCTATTCCGAGGAGGGCCAGCGGCAGGGTTAAAAAAATTGCACCCTGGTCTCTGAAGGTGTCGGACTGGAGGCCGGGCGGTACATACACATAGATTAAAGTAACCGTCTTCCCCTCCCACTGCCCTGACACCCCAACGTATCGGCCCCGTTGGTCAGCCCAAGTGGCCTAAATATGCAGGGGAAAAGAGCTTTTCACAATACACCAACCCCCCTAGACCCGGTAGTGAATCCAGCATGAGCCACCAACTTATAACCCCCTTTATGTAGGGCCATACAACAGTTGCCGGCCAGGTTAGTCTCTCGAAGCAACACAACTTCTGGGGAGTTACGTCTAATCAATTGGCAAACCATTCCTCTCTTTAGTTTGTCACCGAGGCCATTCACATTCCAGCTAATCACATGCATCCCCGATCCCCGTCTAACGCTCGGCATTATACTGATATGGAATCGACATTATCATAACATTGTCACCTGATGGAAAAAGGAAAAATAAAAAAGGAATACATTGTGCTAACATTGCTGCATACAATAAAACTTCAATACATAAACACATCGAATCCCACTCCCACCAACCCACCCTGCACCCCTGCATAAGGTAGATGCCCATCCCCAACTAGCAGTGTGCCTGTCGCCCAAGAACTACCCTACAAGCTAACTAAAGGTAGAAACGGGGAGGAGAGCCAAATTCCCCCCTCCAACCCCCAAAACCCCATTCTCAGAACTCAGGATACTCCACAACTACCTCACAGTCAACAGGATATAGTTAATAATCAAGCTGCGGATCAGCCTCACCAACCGACACTCCAAAACTGATAGTCCGTTCCAGCAGCCTCCTTTACTTCTGCTCCTGCTGCTCCTTTTCTCCACCTCGGTCCTGTCCCTCCTGCTCAATCAAATGTCTGCTGTCCACCCAGTCCGAAGGCACCTCTGGGTTATCGAAAAAAACAGGCCATCCCACCGACTTCCACACGTAGACGAGCTGGGTACATCATCGCGTATTTGAAACCCTTTTCCCTGAGTTTCTTCTTCACCTGAAGGAAGCTTTGCCGTTGTTTCTGCACCATCTGGGTGAAGTCCGGGAAAAAGGAAAGCGTGGCATTTTCATACCGCAGTGGGGTCCCCCCTGGAGCCGCCTGGAGGATCACATCTCTGTCGCGAAAATTCAGTACTCTAGCAATCATCAGGCTCGGGAAATCCCCAGGCCTGGGCCTCCCCCTGGCACTCTATGGACCCGCTCGATCGTGAAAAGGTTGCTAAGCCCTTTGGGCTTGAGATGGTTGAGGATAATATCCTCCATGAACAGGTCTGGCGTCGGAATCTCCGCCCTCTTGGGCACGCCAAGAATGCGTATATTATTGCGCCTGGCCCTTCCTTCGTACTCGTCGAGCTTCTGGTCTTTCAGGTCTCTAGAGGTCTTAAGATCACGCACCTCCTGCTGCAACAGAGCCATTCGTCAATCAGGCTAGCGGTCTTGAGATCAAGCGATCAGCTTGTATCAGGTTCACCTCAACCATGACAGCGTCAAGTTTATTGTCCAACGCTTCCATTTTAGAGCCCAATGATGTTTGAACCGCGGTTATGGCAACCATGACGTCGGTGAGCGTGGGTTCCAGAGGAGAGACGGTGGCAGTTCCTCCAGTCGGTGGGGTCCGTCTCGTGTCAGCAGGGGAACCCTCCGGTATCGTGTGCCTATCCAGTTTGTTAGACTGAACACTTTTTAGACTGAACACTTTTTGGTCCCCTAGAGGAGCGGTGCAAGGTCTCATCGCCATCGGGGCGCGAATCACTCTCCGTCCCCCTTCACGACCTACGAAAATTCCGCCGGAGTCCAATTTCCCTGGGTCTACCTCGTGTCTCTGGGCCGCCCCGTGACTGACAACAATTCCGCCACCAAACAGATACCTTATTTCAGCGGAGGGCGACATGTCTCAGGGGTCATGCATGGACTCCACCCGTCACGTCACATCCAGTGGCCAAGGCGAGCCTTCCACGAGGCGTCTGCCGTCCCTCCGCACCTAAGGCTCCGGACACCAATCACAGGAGGACACCTGCGTCACTACTCCGACAGTCAGCATCGCCGAGGTTGAAAGCCAATAGTCATCAGGTACTCCAGGGGTCGCACCGCCGCCGCCCTACTCCCGATGGACGCCCGCGGCATCTTGTTGGCAAGAACAATTGTGCAGTGGATAGAGGTCTGCGGACAGTCCAGCACAGGCCCACTAGCCCAGAAAGTGTGCCCCTCCTCTGCTGCTCTCAATCACTGTGTCTCAGTACTGCACCCCGTTACCTCTCCAGGGATGACTGCCTCTTGGCCGGTATTATCACAGGGCTCCACTGCCCAGGCTCATCTACTGGCCCCCCAGGCCAGCCGCAATACCGTGTGGAGTCTGCGGGCCCCCAAAAGACTCCAATTCTCTGCCTGCTGCAGCCTTAGACTTTGCTAGTTCGGGCCCCTTCTGCAAACGGGGGCAGCTTGGATCTCTGTCTCTTGTCCCCAGTCACTCGCAGCGCGTGATTATTGTGCACGGCCCTCGACAGGCCAGGATCACCGGCGCACTCCCCCCGCACAGCGCCGGGTAACCGCACCTCTCCGCGCCTCGCAAATTCGGCCGGATCGCTGCCCCCACGGGAAGTCGGAGACTTCCTCAAGTCAGGTTTGGCACTATCCACGCCGCCGTCTCTGGGGCTCCGGTCCCCTGTCACTGTCGACACACTTCCGGGGCCGGACCGGTGACTTTCGGTTATCAGCCCCGGTGTTGATCGCCTCGGGCAGGCTGCAATCCTCACTCCTATCCCCAGTTCAGGGGCAAGCAGGCCGCAGGTCGCCGGGTGGCCCGGCTCCAGCTCCAGACCTCACAGGGGGTCCTGGAGCAGAGCGATCAGAGTCGCTGGAGTCGAGCCGTCGGCCGGTGGGGTCAATCCTCAGGATACCAAGCAGGATAGTGTTGCAGGAGGAAGGGGGCGGCGGCAGCAGATAGGTTAATTTCCTGCTGCTGTGTTTACGCGCCTTACATTTGGTATTAGGAAAAACAAAACATTATGTCACGGATCCATGAATTCTTTTTCACCTGTTTCAAGTGACTTTAGATCAGACTGTCCTTTAATGTCCTTTAATGATCTACATCTCCTATAGGTTATCTTAGGATAGTTGGATAAATCTGGTCCTATTATTGTATATGTATCCATCCTACATGGCATATATTTACATATTTAAACATTACTCGCTAATACATGTATTCACTAAGATATACTTAATACATGTATTCACTAAGATATACTTAATAAGTCAGTTATACAATCAAGTTTACAAAAAAAACATTTAGACACTTATTTTCCCATTTATTCTTCCATCAACCTTTAGATATACATATATAAAAAATATTTATTTTTCAGAAAGACACACATTCACTGATATCATCTGTGATGTCATTTGAGATGTCATCAGTGATGTCGTGAGCGATGTCACTGACCATGTCATGAGTGATGTAATATGTAACATCATCAGCAGTGCATTGCGGGCGCGCGAGTTATAGGTAGCTGAACTAACTATAACGGGGGAATTTCAATGGTTTTGTATGAGTGAAACATCCAGCTAACTATAACATGTGTGAAACCTATGATTTTTTCAGTGAATTTCTAAGGTTTTTTAAATGTTAATTCCTAATTATAACATGGATAAAACCTATGGTTTTTTCAGTGAATTTGCAAGGTTTTTGAATACTAATTCCTAACTATAACGTGCCTAAAACCTACGTTTTTTTCAGTGAATATATATATAGGACTTCCTATCCCAGCCTGAAACGCAAGTGATATGAATCAGTCACATGCTGAGGAGTGCGCCTATTTAAATGAAATGACGCTGCACCACTGCTTCCATGCCTGTGAACAAGGGGCACAAAAGCCCTGAAACGCGTAGGGCTACAAATGACTCTACGTGAAGAGAGACTGCACAGCCACTAATAAGCTGATTTGAGTGCGTTTTCGAATCGAGGGTGCTTTGGAGAAAAAACAATAATTGCGGCAGTCCAGCTGCGAAAGCGCACCATCCCTCACTTCTGGGGGCCATGGAGGCACATGAACTGTTCGGCAGTCTTCGATTGGGAAACCAGCTGGCGCACAGAGGCATTTTATCTCACGGTGAAGGCCCACTGGAGGGCTTTTGAAATTGCTAAATCGTGTGCAAGTGGACATAACGTATAAAAGTAACAATAGAACAAGGTGCTTGACAAAACTTACTAACGATTGATTATACAAGGACTTCCTATCCCAGCATGCAACGCAAGTGAAATGATTCAGTCACATGCTGAGGAGTGCGCCTATTTAAATGAAATGACGCTGCACCACTGCTTCCATGCCTGTGAACAAGGGGCACAAAAGCCTCGAAACGCGTAAGGCTACAAATGACTCTACGTGAAGAGAGACTGCACAGCCACTAGTAAGCTGATTTGAGTGCGTTTTCGAATTGAGGGTGCTTTGGAGAAAAAACAATAATTGCGGCAGTCCAGCCGTGAAAGCGCACTACCCCTCACTTCTGGGGGCCATGGAGACACACGAAGTGTTCGGTAGTCTTCGATTGGGAAACCAGCTGGCGCAAAGAGGCATTTTCTCTCACGGTGAAGGCCCACTGGAGGGCTTTTGAAATTGCTAAATCATGTGCAAGTGGACATAACGTGTAAAAGTAACAATACAAAAAGGTGTTTGACAAAACGTACTAACAATTGATTATACAAGGACTTCCTATCCCAGCATGCAACACAAGTGATATGATTCAGTCACATGCTGAGGAGTGCGCCTATTTAAATGAAATGACGCTGCACCACTGCTTCCATGCCTGTGAACAAGGGGCACAAATGCCCCGAAACGCGTAAGGCTACAAATGACTCTACGTGAAGAGAGACTGCACAGCCACTAATAAAATGATTTGAGTGCGCTTTCGAATCGAGGGTGCTTTGGAGACAAAACAATAATTGCGGCAGTCCAGCCGCGAAAGCGCACCACCCCTCACTTCTTGGGTCCATGGAGACACACGAACTGTTCAGCAGTCTTCGATTGGGAAACCAGCTGGCGCAAAGAGGCATTTTCTCTCACGGTGAATGCCCACTGGAGGGCTTTTGAAATTGCTAAATCGTGTGCAAGTGGACATAACGTGTAAAAGTAACAATACAACAAGGTGTTTGAAAAAACATACTAACGATTGATTATACAAGGACTTCCTATCCCAGCATGCAACGCAAGTGATATGATTCAGTCACATGCTGAGGAGTGCGCCTATTTAAAGGAAATGACGCTGCACCATTGCTTCTATGCCTGTGAACAAGGGGCACAAAAGCCCCGAAACGCGTAAGGCTACAAATGACTCTACGTGAAGAGAGACTGCACAGCCACTAATAAGCTGATTTGAGTGCGTTTTCGAATCGTGGGTGCTTTGGAGAAAAAACAATAATTGCGGCAGTCCAGCCGCGAAAGCGCACCACCCCTCACTTCTGGGGGCCATGGAGACACACAAACTGTTCAGCAATCTTCGATTGGGAAACCAGCTGGCGCAAAGAGGCATTTTCTCTCATGGTGAAGGCCCACTGGAAGGCTTTTGAAATTGCTAAATCGTGTGCAAGTGGACATAACGTATAAAAGTAACAATACAACAAGGTGCTTGACAAAACGTACTAACGATTGATTATACAAGGACTTCCTATCCCAGCATGCAACGCAAGTGAAATGATTCAGTCACATGCTGAGGAGTGCGCCTATTTAAATGAAATGACGCTGCACCATTGCTTCCATGCCTGTGAACAAGGGGCACAAAAGCCCCGAAACGCTTAAGGCTACAAATGACTCTACGTGAAGAGAGACTGCACAGCCAGTAATAAGCTGATTTGAGTGCGTTTTCGAATCAAGGGTGCTTTGGAGAAAAAACAATAATTGTGGCAGTCCCGCCGTGAAAGTGCACCACCCTTCACTTCTGGGGGCCATGGAGACACACGAAGTGTTCGGTAGTCTTCGATTGGGAAACCAGCTGGCGCAAAGAGGCATTTTCTCTCACGGTGAAGGCCCACTGGAGGGCTTTTGAAATTGCTAAATCGTGTGCAAGTGGACATAACGTGTAAAAGTAACAATACAACAAGGTGTTTGACAAAAGGTACTAACGATTGATTATACAAGGACTTCCTATCCCAGTATGCAATGCAAGTGATATGATTCAGTCACATGCTGAGGAGTTCGCCTATTTAAATGAAATGACGCTGCACCACTGCTTCCATGCCTGTGAACAAGGGTCACAAAAACCCCGAAACGCGTAAGGCTACAAATGACTCTACGTGAAGAGAGACTGCACAGCCAGTAATAAGCTGATTTGAGTGCGTTTTCGAATCGAGGGTGCTTTGGAGAAAAAACAATAATTGCGGCAGTCCAGCCACAAAAGGGCACCACCCCTCACTTCTGGGGGCCATGGAGACACACGAACTGTTCGGCAGTCTTCGATTGGGAAACCAGCTGGCGCGCAGAGGAATTTTCTCTCACGGTGAAGGCCCACTGGAGGGCTTTTGAAATTGCTAAATCGTGTGCAAGTGGACATAACGTATAAAAGTAACAATACAACAAGGTGCTTGACAAAACGTACTAACGATTGATTATACAAGGACTTCCTATCCCAGCATGCAATGCAAGTGAAATGATTCAGTCACATGCTGAGGAGTGCGCCTATTTAAATGAAATGATGCTGCACCACTGCTTCCATGCCTGTGAACAAGGGGCACAAAAGCCCCGAAACGCGTAAGGATACAAATGACTCTACGTGAAGAGAGACTGCACAGCCACTAATAAGCTGATTTGAGTGCGTTTTCGAATCGAGGGTGCTTTGGAGAAAAAACAATATTTGCGGCAGTCCAGCCGTGAAAGCGCACTACCCCTCACTTCTGGGGGCCATGGAGACACACAAAGTGTTCGGTAGTCTTCGATTGGGAAACCAGCTGGCGCAAAGAGGTATTTTCTCTCACGGTGAAGGCCCACTGGAGGGCTTTTGAAATTACTAAATTGTGTGCAAGTGGACATAACGTGTAAAAGTAACAATACAAAAAGGTGTTTGACAAAACGTACTAACGATTGATTATACAAGGACTTCCTATCCCAGCATGCAACGCAAGTGATATGATTCAGTCACATGCTGAGGAGTGCGCCTATTTAAATGAAATGACGCTGCACCACTGCTTCCATGCATGTGAACAAGGGGCACAGAAGCCCTGAAACGTGTAAGGCTACAAATGACTCTACGTGAAGAGAAACTGCACAGCCATTAATAAGCTGATTTGAGTGCGTTTTCTAATCGAGGGTGCTTTGGAGAAAAAACAATAATTGCGGCAGTCCAGCCGCGAAAGGGCACCACCCCTCACTTCTGGGGGCCATGGAGACACACGAACTGTTCGGCAGTCTTCGATTGGGAAACCAGCTGGCGCAAAGAGGCATTTTCTCTCACGGTGCAGGCCCACTGGAGGGCTTTTGAAATTGCTAAATCGTGTGCAAGTGGACCTAACGTACCAAAGTAATAATACAACAAGGCGCTTGACAAAACGTACTAATGATTGATTATACAAGGACTTCCTATCCCAGCATGCAACGCAAGTGGTATGATTCAGTCACATGCAGAGGAGTGCGCCTATTTAAATGAAATGATGCTGCACCACTGCTTCCATGCCTGTGAACAAGGGGCACAAAAGCCCCGAAATGCGTAAGGCTACAAATGACTCTACGTGAAGAGAGACTGCACAGCCACTAATAAGCTGATTTGAGTGTGTTTTCGAATTGAGGGTGCTTTGGAGAAAAAAATATATGTATATATACACTGGAAAACTAAACACCCACCTCCCTTACAAAGAAATGGAAAGTTTGCATCTCTGCAGCCTCTCTTATTTTTAACCTTATACATCTTCTGCTCATTCAACAGATCATCCACAAATACACACACCCACTTACCGCCTTTCTGGGCTTATCAATTATTCTTCTTTAATTCAAATTCAAAGTGCAGGCTCTTTATTCAGCATTCTTCGTAACTACTTCCCATCAATAGCAGTGGGTAATTTGCACAGTTCCGTCCTTTCTTGCGTCCTTACTACCGCACACTATGTGTACTTTATGCACTAGCTTGCTTCCTTAGATGTGGTACTCGTTTCTCTTGCTCCCACTGCGGAATCCAACACCCTATCTGTGTAATGAGCTGGAAATCCAAAGATTCTTTTCACTGACAAGGCAGTGGGTAGTTTGCGTGTCTCCTGTCTTTCTTATTTTTCACCTTTTTCATCTTCCACTCATCTTCCACTCAATCAACACATCATCCACACATACACACAACTACTTGCTGCATACCTTAGCTGTGATTATCAACTATTCTTCTATTTCATTTTCCTATTCAAAGTGCAGGCCTTCATCGAGCATTTTTTTTGTAACAAGTACCCCAGCCAAAGGCATTGTAAATTTGCACACTTGCTCCCTTTCTTGGCTGGGGTTATCAATTATTCTTCAGTTTCATATTCTGATTCAAACTCAAGGCCCTTTATCAAGCCTTTTTGTTGTAACTACTGTTGCAGAAATTCTGCTCCTACACAGAACTGTGTATAAAGACTTAGGACCTCAATGAATTACGGTGTACCAAAACCCACCTTAGTACCCAAACCCCCTATCAGACTAGCAATCTGTGACTCATTGGTTCTTCGTCCTATAGCAAAAACACCAATGACTATTCAACCCAGAACATGCAACTTAGATTACCTCAACTAAGGTGGATAAAAAGAGCACTCTTTCGTTATAGTCTTACAGCAGTCCAAAACAAGGAGTAAATAAAGACACGTGCAAGTTTGAAATGTTTATTTCTAACGCCGTAATCTAATGCACAGTACCTTAGATAATACAACCAAACATATTATCGGAAACAAGGTTGTCAGCATAGTTACTATTCCATAAAATACAAAGGGAGAAAGTATCTTATATTGCTAACGGGAAACAGGTTTAAAATATACCTACATTTTACCCTCCCTGCCTATCAGGTTAGTTTATAACTACAGAAGGTCTCATAGGATCACATGGACGGCCCCATACCTCTGGTACTCAGCAGTAGTGGATCACATTGAGTTCTGCACAAACTGTCAGGATACCAATGTTCTCCAACTGTGTCTAATTATGCCTCCACAATACATTATTAAACGCTTCAGTATCAGACGTGGCCACAGCTGCATATGTGTTATAGGTTGAACGTGCGAGGATCATTCCGAACAACAGACACAGTATCCAAGATAACCTTGATGTTCCATGCTCTCACTATACACACTAAACTAGCGCGGCAGTCTAGAAATGTAGCATAACAAATTATTCTCATGTGAAACAAAATACTCAGCCTTCTCTAAAGATTATCACAAGTGCGTGTCATGTGCAAAGCAGAGCAGGAAAGCCAAAATGGCGTTTAACCTTCTAATGAACCCATGCTAACTTAACACGGTGTGAGTGCAAGGCTCAGCCCACGACGCCTCCCTCGATCGAAGCACGTGATATAAACGTGGGCGAATTAGGAACACAGAGTTCAAGCCTGAAAAGCGGAGTCAAGTCAAGTTTGCATAAAAAATAATTCGCTGTTTGATAGAAAACAGTAACTAAATAATAAAGAATAGGTAGAAAAATCAAAGAGTCTTAATCCAACAGCGTATAAGCACAGAATGTAGCAACAGCCTCCAAGAGGAAGTCATTGTTTTCATCTGAAAACATTTCAGCCATCCAATTCAATAGTGAGAATGAACATACATGTTCCTCAACGACCGAAGCCTCTATCATCATCGGAGGAAAACTCGGGTCATCTTCAATGTAACTGCGTGCCAAAAAGTCATGCGTTTCTGCAAAACCATTCCAACGTCCCATTATTCCATGTATCGCTGCTAAGGCCATAATCCCACAGCCAGAACAGAGCAAGTCATGAACCACTAAGGGGCTCATCTGCTGGTCATAATCCGCGTTGGGAGACACCGTACTGCAGAGACACAAATCCAGGGCCCAATCAAAATCAAAGCTCAGGCAATAGAAGACAGGTTGAACACATGTGAAAAAGGAAAATCGAAACGATAATCCATAAGCTGCACTCAATGTTGCCAGAGGCAGCACTCCGTAATAACTAAGCATTCGGTTGCGGAGCAGCAACAGCCCGGACATATTGTCGTGTGCTGCAGGATGTGCATCCATATCGAAGTAAACAAATTAATAAAAGCACACCGGCAACCAATGCGAGTATTAAGCGGAATTCACCAAAGATGCTGGAAACATCGAATGAAAAAATGCGGAGAAGACACAAAATATAGTTTGAAAAGAAGTCACAAGACCACTGCTTCTAACTTTAAAAAAGTAAGTTAAACCCCTAGTCAAGGACGCATTAAAGATACTCTGAATTGACTCCCCAAAATACAGAGGCGCGTCTGTATTTTATGAATCATACACTTCTGTGCGGGTGTTTGCTAAATGAAGGACAAATGTTTATCTAGCAGATGTAAGAGCGACCTCTTTTTGAGACAATAGCGCTCTTGTACGGCTCCTTTGGTTGACTCTTCTTTCAAGGTCGGAATCGACCGCCAGATGGAAACATCCAGCTTCCCATGCAGAGGAGTAAACACAACTTTTTTTTATAGCAAACCACATGCTCAGTTACTGTAATCATGTAACCGATGCCTGCTAACATTGCAAAACAATCTGCAATATTTCAAATTAAATAAATCACGCTTCCAGTAAACAGAACTTTGTTATGATAGCAGGTGTCGGAGTGACTTTCAAAACTCAGGCCAAATTAGGCACATCTTGATTACAAGAGCCATGCAATTGTATGTGTCTACAAATTAAGGAGTGATCTGGTGCTATTGTGCAATCCTCGCCATTCACATAGACTTCTTTTCCCTCCCTCAGGCACCTAAATATAAATGATAATAACCAAGCTTCATGCAGATAAGCGCTGCCTAAAGATCCATATCTGCCTATAGCATAGCATTTCATGCAAACTCCAAACTTAAACAGGCTAAAAAGTAACGTTATGATACTGTGGATAAGCCACACAGCTGAATTGGATCTCCAATGAGTGACCACTTGCAACCATTATCATAGCGCCCCCTGTGCTCTGATTTGACAGTGGGAGAGTGATCGCACCATAGTTTGTACTGCTAATAATTGTCATCATACGCTACGAATACGCTTTTCACGTTACACGTCGCATCAAAGCTTCTGTGTGACGTCATGTATGGCACCCCGTACGCAAAGACGCAAATGTTTTTAATTGTTTGAAAACATATATTTATGTATTTATTGAACATACTAACAGAACACATTATCTAGGATAATTATGAAAAGATTTTTTTTAAAGTTCCAATAATCCTATATTACTTTTAAAAGCAAGTACATCAATCGCAGTGAAACGTCATGCATACTTGCATCATAAGAGCACCGTAATCACAGCGTAAGCGTACGCAAAGCCATGTTACTTTAAAAGAAGAGATTTTGATTGGTTCATGACAATTCCTATTACAAGTGTTGAAACTTCCGTCCCATTTTGATAATTCTACTTTGACTTTCTAAAAAGAAGCATCTCTTCTGAGAATCTTGTCAAAAAGAACGAAGTTTACCATAATAACAGCAATGGACTCATCTTCCAGACGTTCTTCAGAGAAATATTTCATTCCTAAAGAACATCCAAAGAAGAGGAAAGAAGCTCTAATTTGGCAGTTTTTTACTTTTCCAGATGTGCCCAAAAAAAAGGCTAATGCTCCAAAAGTAACCTGTAAAATTTTCCAAACTCTTTCAAGGGGTCATCCATCTCAAAAATGCTCCTTTGGCACAGCAAATATGGAGCGACACGCGAAGAACTTACACCTCAACAGCTTTGCTCGAGCTGCAACACAGAAGTTGAAGGGCAACCCACCTGCTACTGCACCAAGCACATCAACTGCTGCACCAGCATTTTCAGCAAACAGTCCACACCCACAAATTCATCCTGATTTTGCTCCAGTTAAAATTCTATACATTTATTGAAATAAACTTTTGTGTTATGGGAAACAGTCTATTGACCTGATAAAATGCAGGAAGCAGGATTATCGCTGTCCACGACATTACTTTTTAAAAAAATTATTTTGTTCCTGTTGGACACTTCCAAGCCGCCCATTATAGAAAAAAATTGCCCCCGGGGTTTGGCCCCCCGGGAGCTAATTAAGAATAAAACGAACTTCTAGTTTATTTTTTCCTTTTCCACTGCGTACGTGTACAATAAGCGTACAACGCATTTTAAAAAAAAAAAAAAATTTGCACCTAAAGATCCATGTGAGACCCCCTGAGCAGGCCTAGAGGGTCAACATGTTTCTACCCTGCCCCCTTTCCTTATTTTTCAACTTTGTTTTACTGTTTTCTTCTGACTCGGTGCTACCGAGGCACAATATGGCTGCCAACACTTCCTGGTTTTGTTGACAGACAGTTGACATCCAGTCAGCATGCTGCTCGTGCTCCTACGTGTACGGATTTTCGTACGCGTGCTGTACTTCGTCTTTAGATATCGCTATGATTTTCTCATGAACTACTGAACGGATTTAGAGCATTTAAAAAAAGCACAATCTGCAAACCGAACTCTACCTCTCTGCCAAATTTGGTGTAATTCCGTTTAGCCGTTTGGGCTGTAGCTCTGGCTAAAGGTCCCTATGGAAAATTGCATGGGGAAAACACGTTTTGGGATCTCCCTTTTTTCTCGGCCCCCACTTGATAAATCAACCCCAAACTTTCAAGGAAGTTGCGCAGCCCCAAAGTTATTCCAAATAGAATGTTGTGGATTTCCTATGGAAACTAGGACCTAACTATAACTACCTACTGACGACCGCCAGTAGTAAGTAGTATATATATATATATATATATATATACCCTTTCAGGCATAGAGGGACAAATAAATTATGCAAAAAAGAAGCAGAGAACTCTGGGTAGTTCCCAAGTTTAGGTGAGAAGATAGAAATGGACAAAGTCTTTTGCCATTTCTACAGCAAGGTTTTTAAGCATAGGACTAGCACAGTGCTGTCCTTGCCGAGCTGTAAAATGACAAAAGCCATTTATCACTCCAGGCACAGTATAAAAGCTTTGAATTGGTAAAATACCAACCAATCCAACCTGAAATGAATAAAAGCAACCCCTGACACAGTGTTTAGCTCTAATTAGAGCTCTTCAGAGAGGTATGCTTTGACCAGACACAAGGGAGCACCTAGTATAAGTGAACAAAATACCCTTTCAGGCTTAGAGTGACAAATTAATTCTGCAAAAAAGTATCAGAGAACTCTGGGTAGTTCTCAAGTTTAGTTGGAAAGCAGCTCCAGTATAGAGCACTCTCAACACCAGCGACATCCAGATCTGTTCACCTCAAATGTCTGCTTTTCTATCAACGTCTTTAAGCATAGGATTAGCACAGTGCTATCCATGCCGAGATAGAAATGGACAAATGTATATATATATATATATATATATATATATGTATATATATTACCTACTGGCGGTCACCAGTAGGTAGTTATAGTTAGTACCTAATTTCCATAGGAAAAGCATTTTTTGATTTGCTAATAACTTTGGCATTGTTTGACGAATCTTCCTGACATTCTCCAAAAAAAAGTCTATCCTGGTCAGCTCCTATCCTGAAAGTTTGGGGGTGATTCGTCAAGTGGGGGCTGTGAAAAAAGGGGGTTCCAAAACTCGTTTTCTCAATGTTAATTTCCATATGAAATTTTGCGCCAAGCTACAACCCGAACTGCTGAATGGCAGAATGGTAGAGCTTGGTTCACAAAGCGACCTTTTTTTAAATGGTGTAAATCCGTTCAGTAATTTTTGAGAAATTCAAAAAATAGGAGTGAAAAAATCATTTTCTCATAGGAAAATTTGTGCAAGGCTACAGCCGAAACTACTGAACGGAATTACTCCAACTTTGGCAGAAAGATAGTGCTTGGGCCAGAAAGCGACCTTTTTCAAAATGAGAGGGGGGGTTGCGTGGCCCCTCTTCTGGAGCCTAGTATGTGCTTGTAACTTTGGCGTCGTTTGACGAATCTTTATGAAATTGTCCAAAAAGTTTTTCTTGTTTGATTAGCTCTTATATTGAAAGTTTGGGGGTGAATGTTGTAGGTGGGGCTCAGAAAAAAGAGGGTCCTAAAATGTGTTTCTCTATGCAATTTCCGTCCAAAACTTTACAGAAGACTACAGGTGAAACTGCTGAAGGGAATTACGCCAAATTTGGCAGGGAGTAAGGTCTTGATCCAGAAAGCATGCTTTTGTTTAAATGGTTTAAATCCGTTCAGTAGGTTTTGAGAAATATCACATTTTACAAATATGGATATTTTAAAATTCTGACATGTTATAGGCTGAGGGGTTACAGGCACCAGCTGCCGGCTTATTGGCTGTGAACTGTTAAAACCAGGAAGTGTTGGCAGCCATTTTGTGATTTACTCCATCAGCTTGCATGTCTTCATATGAAGCCATCGGGTCCGCAGTTTTACCTGTGCGAGGCAACACTGGCATCTGTGTCTATGTGAGATATGCCTTTCACGCTGCCTCCCCTCATATCACCAGGTCGCGACTATGCCTTTAGAAGCCAGTCCGTCGGCTCCGAACTTTATGAGTCAGTCTGTCGGTACGATCTCCTACACTACCCAAAGACTACCCAAACACCAGTGTGCTGTCGTAAACTCTTAAACACTACCCCAGCACTAGACCCTAAATCTACTCCCAGCACGACCCCCTACCCAAAGACTTCTGCACTATTGTAAACCCTAAAATACTACCCCAAGCACAACTCTCTAGACTATCGAAAGACCACCGCATTGTTGTAAACCCTGAAACCCTACCAGGACCCCGTACACTACGGAAACACCACTGCAGTACCCTAAATCCTAAAACACTATCGCAGCACGACCTCCAACTCTACAGAAAGACCACTGCACTACTCTAAACTCTGAAACACTACCCCCAGCACGAACCCGTATACTACACAAACAGCAGTGCACTGCCCTGAACTCTAAAAGACTACCCTCAGCACGACCCTCAACGCTACCCAAACACCACTGTTCTACCCTAAAATACTACCACAACCATGACCCCCTACACTATAGAAAGACCACTGCACTATTCTAAAACCTGAAACACTTACCCCAGAACGAACCCCTACACTACACAAACACCAACAGTACCCTCAACATGACCCCTAAACTACAGAAACACCACTGCAGTACTTTAAATCCTGAAACACTACCCCAGCACGAACCCCTACACTACACAAACACCACTGCACTACCCTAAACTCTAAAACACTACCCCAGCACAACACCCTACACTACACAAACACCACTGCACTACACTAAACCCTAAAACACTACCCCAGCACGAAACCCTATACTACACAAACACCAACACTACCCCCAACCTGACCCTCTACACTACAGAAAGACCACTATACTACTCTAAACCCTAAAACACTACCCGAGCATGAACCCCTACACTACCCAAACACCACTGCACTACCCTAAACCCTAAAACACTACCCCAGTATGATCCCCTACACTACCCAAACACCACTGCACTACCCTAAACCCAAAACACTACCCCTAGCATGATCGCCTACACTACCCAAACACCACTCCACTACCCTTAACCCTAATACACTACCCCGAGCACAACACCCTACACTACAGAAACACCACTGCACTACTCTAAACCCTGAAACACTACCCCCGGCACAAACACCTACACTACACAAACACCACTTTACTACCCTAAACCGTAAGACTCTACTCCCGGCATGACCTCTTACGCTACATAAACACCACTGGATTTTCGTAAACTCTAAAACACTACTTCTAGCACGATTCTTACACTACCCAAACACCACTGCACTACCTTAAACCGTAAAATGTTACCCCCAGCATGAACCCCAAACAGTGCACAAATACCACTGCACTACTCTAAATCCTAAAAGAGTAGTTGCTGCATGATTTGCCACACTACACATACACCACTGTGCTATCCTAAATCCTAAAACACTACTCTCAGCATGAACCCCCTATAGTACACAAACACCACTGCACTACCCTAACCCTAAAACATTACTCCCAGCATGACCCGTTACACTACCGAAACACCACTCCATTTTCGATAAACTCTAAAATACTACCTGCAGCATGATTTTTACATTACCCAAACGCCACTGCACTACCTTAAACCCTAAAACGCTACCTCCAGCACGCACCCCCTACTGTACACAAACAACACTGTACTATTCTAAAGCATAAAATACTACCTCCAGGACAACCCCTTACACTACGCAAACACCACTGCAGTACTCTAAATCAAATCAAATCCTAAACATTTATTGAGCGCGCATATCACACAAGAGTCTCATGGCGCTGGTGGATATCTCTCAGAGGATAAGACTTCATATGCAGCTAGAGGTCGAACAACCATGTCTTTAGATTCCTACGAAAATGAATGTGATCACTTATAGTGCATAGGTGTAAAAGTAATTGATTCCAGAAAGACGGAGCAAGGAAGGAGAAAGAACGCCCTCCACCAATAGTGGTGCGTTTTCTGGGAGTCACAAGGAGCTCTTGATTGCTGGATCTCAAGGTTCTACCAGGATGATACCAAGTTAATTTTTTTGCCCAGAAAGCTGGGCCTTTTACGTACATGTTCATTTGCGTCAAGCACTGTACCGTAAAATGTATGGATATTCGTACAGTCAACCAGTGCAGAAGTTTCAAACTGGGAGCCGAAGAAGATCTGGAAGGAAGATCAAGGACTAATCTTCCTGCAGTACTCTGCAGAACCTGCAACTTAGATAGAAGATTTTCATTGGTGGAGGCCAATAGGGCATTCCCATAGTCCATACGGTTGATGATAAGACCCTGGACTAGGGGTTTTCTTGCCTCCGGTGGAATCCACTAAATAATGTTACGCATAATTCCAAAGCAAGCTCCAAAGGTCTTATTAACATGGTCTTTCATTGATAGTTTATTGTCCAATTGGAAAGCCAGATTTCTCACGGACTGAGTCGGAGTAGGACAGAGGCCAAGGCTAGAGGGCCACCAGTCTGGTGCCCAGTGCTCGTCCGCCTTGCCAAAAAGTACAATCTTATTCAACTGAAGATGGTTAGTGCTCATCCACTTCTCAATTTGAGACATACAGTCTTTGAAGCGCAACTTAGTTTCAGATGGATCGGGAACAAGGGTGACAAAGATCTGAGTGTCGTCAGCATAAGAGACAACCTCAAAACCATATGATTGAATCACCTTGGCCAAAGCTCTCTCTACGAGCCAGCTAGTGAACTTGCACATGTTCCTCTAGGAACCAGCCTGTTGGCTTGTAGCTCTCTCTCTGGGAACCATTGGTGGGCTCGCAACTATTATTTTTTAAGAAATGCCCCCTGAACCTAGCCAACCCAAGGGCCTCATTTTATTAAAACGCGCGACCCCAGACTAAGTAGAATTATAAAGGTAGTACTGTTCCCTTGTGGAAATCATTGATATAGTTTCTTTGTATGTATTTTTATAATTATATATGTGAATATTTTTATAATTATACATTTGAATATTTATATATAATTACTTTAATTATATTAATCTGTTTTCTAAACTGTTATTCTTTTGCAGATATGTTGCATCATTATTAAGAAAGAGATATAATGACAAGAAAACAACAAAGAAAAAGAAAAGAAAGAAAGGAGGTTTATTTGAAAAAAAGAAAGGAAAAGAGATATTAGATCCAGTACAACATGGATGTTCAAAGAAAGAGTGTTCTGGTAAGAAAAGTAAAGTTTTTTTTAAAAAAAACTTGCAAAAACTGATAATAATATTAAAAATATAGAAGAGACAGTCAGAAGTAGAACAGTGAAATAACAACAAAAGAAAAATGTTCAAAAAAGTGGAAAATTGGATTATCGGAAAACGAAACATGTTGGAATACGTAACAAACAATTTTTAGAAGTTTGAAAAAGAATACATAAAAGTAGAGTGCTGCAGAATTTATTTAAAAAATGTAAAAAATATAAAAGGAGATCAGCATTTACAAACAAAAAAAGTAGAATCTAAGTGGTATTGAAGAAGCTTTTGAATTAAAAAGATTGTAATTTTAAAAAGATTGAAGACTTTAAAATACAATAATGCTGCGTATGAAGGACAAATGTAAGGGAAAAGAATTGTTAATAGAACAAATTTTTGTAAAATATTTTCTGGGGAATGGAAGCATACTTCTAGTACGGAACCTTTTTTTAATGACGAAGGTTTTTTGCAACAAAATAGTTTAGTGCATGCAGTAGATCCCTGTGGTTGTTCTTATGAGGTACGAGATGGTAGTGCAATTAAGAAAGAAAAGCTAGTTGCTAGAAATGTTGAAGAAGTAATAGCTGAGGAAGTGCAAGGGAGACGTACCCATGCTCCAGTGGTTACATGTGATTGTGGTAGTATTTGTAGTATACGTCAACAATCTATTGATATTTTACTAAATTTCTTAAGAGAATATGAAAGACAAATGTGAAACAGAAGATTAAGATATTACAAGGACTGGATCCTTGCAAAGTGAGAAAAAACACAGGCTTGCAAGGTCATTCTCTGGCTTGTCTTTCTATAAAAGTGTGTCAAAGTCGTTTTCATCATTTGAGAATGTTAGCAGTACATCATTCAGAAATGCAGAAATTAGTTAGAAGATTATACTACATGAAAAGTCCTGCATTATGTCTAAATGAAATTAATACAGCTCTTTTGCTTGATTCAGTGTTGGATGTAAAAAAAGTATGTGATGCTATAGAGTTACATTATTTTGCCGCTCAAGACGAGTGTAGAGAAAGTGAGACTTTGATAAGTGTAGGTGTTGAAGAAGAGGAGGAATATACTACTGAGGTCAAGTTTAAAAAGAAATAATAAAGTTTAACGTACTTTCTGGTGAAAATCCCAACCATGTTTGTATTTGTTGCCGACTTATTTATTTTATTTATTTATTACGTTTTATATAGTGCAAACTTGATCCCGAGGGATATAAGAGTGCTTTACAATTTGAGGGAAAGGAAGGTACGAGATCACAACAAGAATCAAATGGGGGATCTAATAGGCATTGAATCATATGGTGCACACATAACAGATCCTTTATAAACCTGGGGTAAATGACACGTACTCATTATAAAATTCAAACTAGGAATGTAGATGTGTTTTTAAAAAGTGAAATGGAAAACAATGATAAATGGAGAGAATGGAGAGAATTTGCTGGTTATCTCTTTGCAAAAGGTTGTTTTGAGTTTGGTACTGTGCAATGCATTTGTAAATATTGTTATAATAAATTAGAAGAAACAAAATGCCAGCTAGAGCTGTTCAAAATGACTTAGAATTAGTACCCATACCTCCAGATCTTAAAGGTTTAAATACATATGAGGCTATCCTTATACAATCTGTGTACCAGACTGTGTTTCAGGCTATAATTCGTATGGAGCCTAAAACAGGTAAGCTGCCTCCAACAGATCTATAAAGAGGTTTAAAAGGAAGAGTTGTATATTTACCTTTAGACTTTAAGAAAAATGTTGAAACTGTTGGTGGAGAAAGAGAGGATACTGAACCTGTCGTCATTCTCGTTAATGGTGTACCCACCAAGAGTCGGAAGATATGGCAAGATTTAGTAGATGTGATGAAAGTGCAAAAGGCTACATTGTATCTGGTGGAAAACAATATTTACTATAAAAATGTAAATATAGAAGGAGAAGAAATGACTTTAGAAGATGAAACAGACATTTCAGTGGACAAATAGAAAAAGTGGAGAACTCCAAAAAAGAAGACATTTATGAACATTATACTATACACCCTCTACAGTCACAGGAACTGATAGGAAATACTATTGAATTGTTCAAGATGAAAAAAGCAAAAGGAACTCCCATGAGTGTGTGCGAAATAAGTTTGGAAGCTCGTTGTTTTCCACAGCTGTTTCATACTGGAAAAGGTGGCCAATATGATGAACGACCAGTTCAGATTCCAGCTGCAGAATATCGTAGTTTACAACTGTACTCAGAAGATCCGAGATTTTGTCAGTGTATTCCATATTTGTTTAATCTTTTATTTGAGAGTGATCTGTCCACACTTTTATATGCAGTCAACCACATATTGAAAACGGGAATGCATCTCTTACATGTTTCTGCAAAGGAATTTATGAAGAAAGTTGAAGGTAGAGACGAACATTTAGAATCACAGTTAATTAATTTGATGGCATGTCAATGTGGCACTAATGAATATTGGTATCAACATCATGGGGAATTAAAATGTATGTTAAGAAATTTAGGAACCCCTAAATCGTTTGTTACACTTAGTTGTGCTGAGTACGCATGGGATGATTTATTGGATTTTCCATGAGAAGCAAATTCAATTATAGACCATATTGAATTGCAGACCGCTGGAGAACTGTGTTCCCTGGATCCTGTAAATGTATGCAGATATTTTAATCATAGGTTTGAAGCTATGATGTCCTTTATCTGTAATAAAAAAATCCACCTATTGGCGAAGTTATTGATTTTTTGGAGAGAAAAGAATACCAAGCTAGAGGTGCTCCTCATATACATATGCTATTATGGATCAAGGATGCTCCTACATTTGGAACTGATTCGGATGAGACTGTTTTGTCTTTTATTGAAAACTATGTTACCTGTGTGATTCAAAAAACAGGAGGAGAAAATATAATAAGACAAGCAAGTTCTACATTTTCAGTCATCAATGTGGAAAGTATTGCAGACGGAAATATAAGTCAAAGGATAAATTTTACACAAAATGTCGATTTGGCTTTCCACGTCCAGTAATTTCCAAAGGAAGAGTGAACAGTTTTATGTCAGCAGTTAGGCATACCATCACTCGTGAAATAAACAAAAATACTTATAATTTAAAAAGAACAGAAGAATCGAAGACATCAATGATTACAATCCGGTGATTTTGAAGATGTGGAATGCAAATATGGACATACAATATGTTGCAGATAACTTAATTGCTGTTGCTCGCTACGTCACGTCAGTTATTACCAAGTCTGAGAAGACAGAATTGAAAGAAATGTGGGAGGAAACTTTGCAGGAGAAGACACTTAGCAAAAAATTGTACAGCTTCAGCTTTAAGATGCTTTCACATCGAGAAATTGGATCTCATGAATGTTCGGATAGATGACATCTGCAAATTTATATTCAAAGTCAAGAGGGATCATCTGGATAAGTCTTAGTCTTGCTGCAGCATGAAATCGAGTTTTGAAATCTGTACAAGAGATTGAATACTTAGCACTGAATGAACCGGAAAGTAAAGATATTCTGAAAACAAATATGTTGGATACGTACTATCCAAATAGAAGTCCATACCTGGAAAACATATGTTTATATGAAATACTGCAACATTATAGTTTTAATAAAAATGTCACAGAAAATATAAATGAAGGAAAATACCGTGTAATTGGATGTGAAGTATGTTTGGTAAAGCATGACAAAGGAAATCTGATTAATCACAGGAAATTAAGTTGTGAAACTCCAGATAAAAGAGAATTTTTCTATTTAGCTCTTCTGCAACTCTTCCAACCTTGACAAACTGAAATGGAATTACTTGCACATTTTGACTGCTATGAGGATTCTTTCAATGCATGTAAAGATAGCATTGAATGTACAATTTTTCCAAATGATCTACAAATGTTGAACGAAGAGATTAAGCAAGAAAGAACTATTGCAGCAGAAATAGCTAGAGATAGTTCTCAAGAAAGTCATAGTTCTGCTCCACAAAGTCAAGATCCACTAGGAGAAGCCATACTTGAAAATGAAGCGGCAATAGCAATGAGTGAAGTGGAAACAGTTATGCAGCAAGCACAACAGGACAATATTGATTTGGAAAATTTAGAGCAATGTCTGAATAGTGAACAGAAAAAAATATATGACCAAGTTACACAACAGATACAACAAGGATTACTGCATGAAAAGAATGATTGCCAATGTACATCATTTAGACCTATTCTTATGTATATCAGTGGACAAGCTGGAACAGAAAAAGTTTATTGATTAAATGTTTGTCAAGTTATCTACAGAAAACAACAGATGCACATTTGTCTTGTGTTGTAAATGCTCCAACTGGGTTAGCAGCACACAACATTAAAGGGGTTACATTACATTTCTACTTATGGTACCAGTAGAACATGAAAATAAATTGGAATACCACAAGTTATCTAGAGAAGCTTGTTTCGAAGTTTCAAGAGTACTAAAGAAAATGAAACTTCTGGTAATTGATGAAGTAAGCATGGGCTCAAACTTAATGCTTGCGTTTGTACATTTGAGGATGCAGCAGATTTTAAAAACAAATTACAATGTTTTATTTGGAGGGAAACATGTAATTGTATTTGGTGATTTACTACAACTCACACCTGTGAAAGGACAACCGGTTTTTAAAACTCTTCTTCATGAAGACACTAAAAAATCTTTCGGAAGTATTGGAAATGTGAATATTTGGAATTATTTTGAATATAAGGAACGTATCAAGAACATGCGACAAGCAAATGATGAAGATTATGGAAATATTCTTCAAAATATTAGAATTGGTGTCTTAACAAACAATGGATAAAATGCTTTAGAAAGTCAGCTACTAAAAAACTTGTTTCCAACAGAAAATAATGCGGCTTAAACAATCTACCGAAGAATTGCAGAAAAGGAATCTATAATTTGCCTTATGTCAACACTGAAAGAATGTCCTACATTCAATAAAGAACTGTTAGAAAAAGAGAATGAACCGATAATGAAAATGGTAGCTATTGATAAAATAGAACATGAAGGAGAAACTATTCTTTTGTGAAAGAAATTGCAGTTAAAATTAGACTCTATTGAAA
Organism: Lissotriton vulgaris; assembly: GCF_964263255.1. NCBI lineage: Eukaryota > Metazoa > Chordata > Amphibia > Caudata > Salamandridae > Lissotriton > Lissotriton vulgaris. The sequence continues at coordinate 337,024,586 of NC_141689.1, forward strand.
AATCAATATCTAAGACTGCTGGTTTGGAAAATACCTTGTATGTCTCTGTAAACTGCAGGGTAATATTACGGCGTAATTTAGTTGTTGAAAAAGGTTTAGTAAATCGAGCAATGGGGAAAGTCATTGACTTTGTTAGTTATGCAAATAGAGATAAGATTGAATTTTTGAAGATTAAAGTTGATCAGATTGAAGAGGTGAAACAAATTGGACGCAGTTGTGTTTGTTTCTTGCTTGTAAATGATTTGTATGTTCGTAGAAAACAGTTTCCTGTTTGTTTAGCATATGCAGTGACTATTCATAAATCTCAAGGTTTAAGTGTAGATAATGCTTTGGTAAATATTGGAAGTTCTGTGTTTAAAGAGGGTATGGCGTATGTTGCATTGTCTCGAGTAAGAACGGTATCTGGATTATATTTGATTGATTTTGATGAGCAAAATGTTAGTGCAGATGTAAATTGTGTAAAAGAGTACAATAGATTAAGAAGACTCTATGCTCCTTACTTAGGTGAATATCCTATTTATGAAAAACATTTAATACGTCCAAAATAAAAATATGAGAAAAATTATACTGAGGTTGCAAAGAAAAAAGAATGGAAAATAATGACGATCCTGGAAAGAAAATAGAAGGTAATACGGTTGCTAATATTGTAGGACAGCGTTTACCAAACTGTCGTCCGCGGACCCCAAGGGGTCCGTGACACATTCCCAGGGGGTTCGCCGGACGAGAGTGCCTCCCGTAATCAATACTGAAGCGCTAAGTGAATCCTGTTGATTCACGTTCAAGCTTTCAACTGAAATAAAGGTACTTCACCTTTAAATCTGCACGTCTCCTCTTCATAATTTCTTCAAAAACACACCTACCTTTCAAGCGCCCATGCGCTGCTACAAGCCCTCTGAATGACAGTGCAGGGGCGGCGGGCCCCACAATAAAATCAGGCCAATCACCCTTCAGCTTTAGGTGCAAGCTGACGGGTGATTGGCTTTTTTTTTATAGTTGTGCGTGCATGCACGGCAGTGCGTGTTCCCTCGCGTTGCGGCCAGCACAGGATCATTTTGCCGCCCAATGTCGTCTTCACTTTCTGCCCTGCATACAGTACTTCTGTGCCTCTCGTTTCAAGGACACACACACCCTGCCCGCGTCTCTCGGGTGCACGCAGATATCTCCAGAGGCAGTGTACTGTTTTTTGCAAGGGGCTCTGGCTTCACAGTGCGCAGGGGCTGGGTGTGCGACGCACTGTAGCAGGCAGCTCAGATTCAGAGCTCCGGTCGCAGGAATTCAAGCATAGCGAACCAGTAAGTTTCTTAGAAGTTGCTAAAAAAACGCCTTCCTGAAACTTTGGATTCCAGAGGCTGCAAGCAGTGTTTGTCTCCTTGATGCGCGGTGATGCGTCTGCCAGTAAAAGCGACACCAGACAGAAGTTATTGGCGGACGTGGCTATTACAAGTATAACATAACGGTGTTTGCAGCATTACACCAGGAAACCGCTCTATCACAGGCCCAGCCTTCCTCGCCACTATTATGTGTTTGAGAATAAAAGTGCATTTCCCCATCTCTCCTGCTCTGTTTATTTCCAGACTTGCAGCTCCTCATCCCCAGAAAGCGCTGGTAGAACGAGCCTTCTCCACCATAGGGCAGTGCTTATAATTATGTTATGTTTGGTTTTGTCTTACAGTGGACGGTATTTATGTCCCACACATTAGTAAAGCCATCTCAGGAACTTACGGGGCCGCAGCCACGCTCTCTCTGCTCGAGGTATCCCAGATTCTTGAGGCCTTCATCGGTGACACATTAGCCCTTTTCATAGCCTATAGACAACATTCTTGGAAAGAGGCCATTGCAGCTAGGCAGGCATCGAGTGTCAAACCTTATCTCTGGTTTCTATCACAGTTAGTCCTTATTGAACAGCATCTTAGGGTAGTATTGTCGTTACCACTCGTGGCCTGAGGCTTGTGGAATTATTTCACTCCAAGTTATGTTCTCTGCATGCTTGACTTTACAAGGGTATTTAGGAAGTGTAGTCAAGACTTGCACTCCCGGCATGTACAGTATTTGGAACTCTGATATGGTGTGACAGAAATATTTACACTCGATAGTCTCTATGTACAGCCAGGGCTGTATCTTTGAAAAAGGGTAGTGATTTTATTTACAGGTAGGAAAGTCCTGCAGTTAAAATAACTTCACAAAATCAACAGTTAGTAAAACACAATAATATCACTTATCTGGTACATTTATCATCTGGGCACCATATCTAATGACATCTAATGTGTGTCAGCTTTTCTTGGAAACTCAATTTTTTGCTTCAGTCTGTGTTTCTACAACTGTTCAAAGGGGGCATAGGTGGGTGATTCAATGTATGGTTTTGACTATAAATTATCATGTTTCCTAGTTTGCTGTCCCAGAATAAAACCTCTGCTTCATAGGCCATTCTAAAGTTGAATCATCAGTTCTGGGTGGCAAGTACCCTGTGGGTTCTGGATGGCTCATTTATTTGTGACAATCTCATGCAGGCTGCAGTCCACAAGCCTTCCTTTCTGGATCTTGGCAGATAGGGCCCTCTGTTCCATAGAGCTACCTCCTTCAGGGTTACTGTAGAGGCGATTTTTCCAGTATTTATGTCTGGTCCTTGCAGATGCAATCCCTTTGAAACATCTCTCTGGGCACAACTTTCTTCTAAGTCCAGATAAAGTACATCTATTGGCTGGATAGGGCTTAGGAAGACTGGTTGGATCTTGGGGCTGTAAAGCACTCTGATACCTGATTCGGGTCAAGTTCGCGCTATATAAAACTCTGCAAAAAAACAAAAAAGGAAAAAACACCAGCATTCCGGCACCTCGGCCAGGAGGAGCACATGAGTTTTTAATTAACATTGAAAAGTTAGTCGCTGAGATGCAACACCATCCTTCCCATTAAAATGTTTTTATTTTTGCATAATTTTCAACCTAAAATAATAAAAGCTGTAGTAATGCAAGTATTTGTTTGGTGTTTACTTGTTTGTGTATTTTTTGCGAATGACTTTTTTAATTTTTTGAAATTTAAATTTAACAAATTGCTCCAGTAGTGATTCAGTGGGGGTCCTCAGGAGTCAAAGGTTTGAAAGCAGTTCAGGTATCAACTGCTATGCTAATGTAATTGTGAACGTTATCTTTTTTTTTTTTTAAATCTACAGCATGCAATTATTGAAAATCGAGAAAAAAGATTTTGTTCTTTGTTACATTATATTTTTGAGAATTTGAAAACTGATAAAACGAAAATCCATACTGCTTCTGATGTGCTGAATCTTTTGGAGATATGTTCTGGTTCTTCACAATTTACACAGAATGTACAGCAAGATGCTCAGGAATTTCTTATGTTTATGCTTGCAGTATTAGAAGATGAAGGTATACAAATTGAAAATCTGTTTGGACTACGTTACAGATGGGGTCATAGATGTGACAGCTGTTCATTTTCATCAACCACTAAAATAGACATTGAACGATTCATATATTTGACAATGCCAGATTTGAAAACAGTGCCAACACAGCCCCTCCCATTGTTTGCGCCGTTTCCAAGTTTTTAAAATGGGCTTGGTTGATTCGACTTAAAAGACTGTCCATATCAATTTAATTCTGTTTTAGTTAATTTATGATGTTCAAATGTGTTTTTATTCTTTTTATTCTCAATGTACAGTCACACTTTTTCGACATGCTGCTTTTACTCTTTGTACTGCTTTTATGATATATGCATATCGAAATAAAGCAATCAACCAACCAACCTTATGTTTATGCTTGCAGTATTAGAAGATGAAGGTATACAAATTGAAAATCTGTTTGGACTACGTTACAGATGGGGTCATGGATGTGACAGCTGTTCATTTTCATCAACCACTAAAATAGACATTGAACGATTCATATATTTGACAATGCCAGATTTGAAAACAGTGCCTTGCAACAAACTAGTAAAATCAGCTAATCAACATATGGAATGTACTCATTCGGAAATGTTGTCAACATTATTCATAGAAAGATGTGGACAATATATTATTTTAATGCTGCATTGTTGTAGAGCAGATGAAACAAAATTGGAAACCAAAATAAAAAACTGTTGTAGCAGGTCTAGTGTCAATTTCAGGAAGAACTTTTAAAACAATGGCTATTGTTTTCTATGATGGACCTACTTCAACATCTGGACAGTATACTGTCTAGTTAAAATGCAATAAAGAATGGACACTATGTAATGATGCACATTTAGAGTATACATTTCGGTTGTCTAATGAATTACCAAATTCATACTTAATATTTTTGATGCCAAAATACTAAGAAGATATCAACATGAATTACTGGATATATTTCCGATATTTCCACTACAAATGATTTTAGAAACATCATTCACCCTATTGGAAACATGTGAATATGATTTTAGAAATGTACATTGGATATCGTCATTGAAATGTTTTCAGAAACATCATTCAGCCTCTTGGGAAGGTGTGTATATGAATTCAAAAGTTTATTTCGGATATACTCAATGGATTTTCTTTTTAGAAACATCATTCGGCCAATAGGGAAGATGTTCGTAATTACGGTTTCAATCATTAATTCTGTTCTTTCATATTGTGTTTGAAAAAAGGTTGTGATATATTTGATGTTTGTATTATATACTATGTTACAAAGGATGTTTATTTGTGAAAATGTAAATACCATGTTGTGTTGGTTGTAGACATTTTGAAGAGAAGTATATATTTTTTAAACAATCTTATTTCTTTATTTTTATTTATTTAAAGAGTTTTGTATAGCGCGAACGTGACCATTGAGTATAAGAGCACTTCACATTACATGAGTTAGGTTAGCGATACATTTGTATAGTCGACGTTTTACAATGATATGTGGTAGGTAATTATACAGCCATAAGTATTCACATGAATATAAACAGACATATTAGAAAGAGTTTGTTATCAAGGAGTGCTGGAACTTCCACAACCAAAAGTTCTGTCATGTATTTTCCCTGTGTAGTCTCCCTTCCTGAACCAGGCGAGGAATAGTACCGTTAGATGTTCTCTCCAGTATCGCTGGTGATTTTCTCTTTTCTTATCTTGCTGTTCTGTTTGGCAACTCCTAAATGATGGTGTTAGTGATGACCTATCTTGACTATGGTAGGAACTTACTCATTAGGAAGATCTTAGCTTCCCTCCTAAATGTCGCCGTGTTTCGAATTTTCCTGATGTTTTGAGGGAGTGAGTTCCATATTCTGGGGGCTGCTCCTGAGAAAGCTCTATCATATGTTTTCTTCTTTCTGAAGATGGGTGCTCTCAGTAACATCTCCTTGGCACTCCTTGCAGGTCTGCTTCCACCTGATAACTGAATTTCCTGGGCCAAGTATCTTGGTCTATTGTAATGGAGCGCTTTGTGGGTATTGCAAGCCATTTTTAGTAGAATCCTGGCTTCCTACGGTAGCCAGTTTAACGCTTTCAAGTGTGGAGAGATATGGTTGAATTTCCTCGATCCAGCGATGAGTCTTGCAGCTGCATTGAGACATGCTTTTAGTGGTGCTGTGGAGATTTTAGGTAGGCCTGCTAAGGTTGTACATCCATATTCAATCCTCGAGATAACCAAGGATTGGACTGCTAGTTTGAGATCTGCAGTAGAAATTAATGGTTTCACTTTCCTAATGTAGTTCAAATGGAAGCGGGCACTTTTTGCCATTGCTTTGATGTGGGCTTTCATGTTTAGGTTCTTATTTAGTGTGATTCGTAGTGATTTCGCTGAGTCCACTAGAGTGGGGGTGCAATTTAATGCTGTAATCAGTTTGGTCCATTCCTTCACTTCTGTGTGGTTCTTCTGAGGTGTGATTAATAGGAATTCCATTTTTTTGCGGGTTTAGCTTCAGATGATTGCTAGTTAAACATAATGACGTTTTTATTGCCTCATTAATTTCCTTGATGTCTTCCAGAGATGCGATCCTGATGTATATCTCCGTGTCGTCCGCATACATGTGATAAGAAATCTTTGAGTTTCGTAGGATTTCTGTAAAAGGTTCGAAATATAGGTTGAATAGTGATGGTGATAGTGTAGATCCTTGTGGGACTCCAATTGAGTTAGGGCATGATGGTGATAGTGTCTGGTTGACCAGGAATCTTTGCGTTCTATTCTGAAGGAAGGATTCAAACCATTTCAGCACATTTCCAGATATTCCCATCCTGTCATTAAGCCTGGTTAGTAGTTTTTCATGATTTATGGTGTCAAATGCAGAGGACAGGTCAAGAAGGACTAGTAGACACATTTGATTGTGGTCTAGGGCTTGCAATGCATCATCAACAATATGTAGGATAGCTGTTTCCGTGCTGTGTCCTGTTCTGAATCCTGATTGGCAGTCGTCCAATAGCGTGAAATTGGCGATGTGATGTCTCAGTTGATTTTGCTCGCTTTTCTCAATTACTTTGGCAAGTAATGGAATATTGGTCACTGGGCAGAAGTTATTAGGATCTGCCGGGTCTGCTGTAGGTTTTTTGATGATGGGGACGACTTGACCTGTTTTTAGGCAAACTGGAAGGATCCCTTGGTATAGAGATGCATTTATTATTTTTGTCAATATTGGAATGACGATATGGCTGATTTCTTTCATGCATTTTGAGTGGAGAGGGTCATTGTAGTCGTTATTAGGTTTGATGTCTAAGCGTGTTTTGGCGATGGTATTTTGGTCGTATAGTTGGAAGGTATCCCACTGAGCCTTGTTTTTTGCCTTATTATGGTCGATTTTCGAGGAGTTATTGATCAGTAAGAGTGGTTGGTTGGGGAGGTTGTCCGCTGCTCTCCTGAGCTCTATTTCTAGAGTGTTGGCCTTGTTGTTGTAGAATGTTGAGAATTTCTCACAGCTCAGTTGTGTTTTTGTTGTTTCATGGGCAGATTTGGCCAACTTTTTGGATTGTTGCTTTAATATCTCGAATAGTTATCGTAGTCTGTTTTTGGCATTATCCAGTTCTGATCTAATACATTCCTTTTTGGAATTGAGGATCTTTTTGTTGTATTAGTTTCGTATTTTTCGGAGGGATTTCAGTTCGGGGGATGATGGGTGTTGTTTCTATTTTCTTTTAGCAAGTCTTAGTTTCCGCCTATCTTCAATCAGAGTCCCATTAAACCATGGATTTTTAACCTTCTCCATGACTCTTTTCAGTTTTAGTGGCATGGTTGCGTTGACTATATTCGTTACTCTTGTAGTGTAGTGCTCCGTTAGATCATTTACCTCCTGCGGGTTGTTAGGTGGATTTAGGTCTTTCTCACAGCTTTCTACTAGTAGTTCAATGTTCGAGTATTTAGTGTCTCGAGTCAATTTTTTAAGTTTTGTAGGTTGTGTGGTCTTGCTCTTTTTCACGGTGGGTATCATGAAGGTCAGGGCATGGTGATCCGACCAGTCGCATGGAACAATTGATTGGATTGAAGTATCCAACTTTCTCAATATTATCCAGTCCAATGTAGCTCCATTTGAGTGTGTTGGCTGTGGGCAGGCTTGGGTGAGGTTAAGTTCCGACGAAAAGTCTTTGAGAGTGCTGACCTGTTTGTCATTATTGTCGTCCCAGTGTAAATTAAAATCACCTAGGAATATGTTATTGGTGTGAGAGTTGGAGTTAGCCGTTATGATCTCCATCAATTGGTCTATGTCATTTGAGACATCATCAATGATGTCACTGACCCTGTCATGAATGATGTAATATGTGACATCATCAGCAGTGCATTGCGGGGCGCGAGTTAAAGTTAGCTCAACTAATTATAACAGGGGAATTTCTATGGTTTTGTAGGAGTGAAATGTCCAACTATCTATAATGTCCCTGAAACCTATGGTCTGTTCAGTGAATGTCTAAGGGTTTTTAAATGCTAATTTCTAACTATAACGTCCCTGAAACCTATGTTTTTTTCAAGCCCCACATTGCCTGAAATGCGTTATGGCGATGGTGGTGCTGGGCTCACAATAAAGAAATAATTGCACCATTACCTTGGGTTCGCTTCGTCTATCCAAATGGACTTTTGCCTCCCAAGCATTAATGACGAGTGTATTTGCATATACATATATATATATATAAAAATGTTCCAGTGTCAAAAGCGCGCATCACCAAATGAAGTACAGCACAGGAACTTGCACTTTCACCTACTCAAGGATAAACACATGCAATAAATCAACAAGGGGACTGAGCCCACTTAGGGTAAAACACCGCTCTCATGACTACAACTACCAGTATGCTGCTGGGTGCCTCCGGGTGCACCACGCCCACTGGGTGCGTTCTCTCCAACAATAAAAGGTTGGGAAGTGGAAAGCGGCAAACGATTCAGCCCTTCTGTGCACTATCCATGAATAAGGGGAGTCATCGCCTTGAAACGCGTCAAATGAATTTTAACAATGAAGGTCAAGATCGCGAGCTGTTAACAGGCGGCAGAACTGGATGGTGGGGTGATGCGCAGTGTTCCCTCTCGGAGTTCAAGGGCTCATTTGTGATTCACGTTAGTAGACACGGCTTCCCTTGGCCGTGGAGAGGGGAACCACTTTTGCCCTGAACTAGAAGCAGTCGGGGTGGAAAGAGCTTTAATACGGAAACTTGTTCCAGTGTCAAAAGCGCAAATCACCAAATGAAGTACAGCACGGGAACTTGCACTTTCACCTACTCAAGGATGAACACATGCAATAAATAAACAGGGGGACTGAGCCCACTTAGGGTAAAACACTGGGTTTGCCGCTCTCATGACTAAAACTACCAGCATGCTGCTGGGTGCCTCCGGGTGCACCACGCCCACTGGGGGCGTTCACTCCAATAATAAAAGGTTGGGAAGTGGAAAGCGGCGAACCATTCTGCCCTTCTGTGCACTATCCATGAATAAGGGGCGTCATCGCCTTGAAACGCGTCAGATTCAATTTTAATAATGAAGGTCAAGATCGCGAGCTGTTAACAGGCAGCAGAACCGGATGGTGGGGTGATGCGCAGTGTTCCCTCTCGGAGCTCAAGGGCTCATTTGTGATTCACATGTATATATATATATATATATATATATATATATATATATATATATATATATATATATATATATATTTAATATATATATCTATATTACCTACTGGCGGTCGCCAGTAGGTAGTTATAGTTAGGATTTTTTTCAATGTTAAATCTCAAAATTCTATTTGGAATAACTTTGGCACCGGTTGACGAATCTGCCTGAAAATTTCATGAAAATGGCCTCGTCGAGCTCCGGTCCTTCCCTGAAAGTTTGGGGGGGATACGTCAAGCGGGGGCCGAGATAAAAGGGGGGTCCCAAAACGTGTTTTCCCCATGTTAATTTCCATAGGGCGGTCGATTTCACTTTTAGCCCGAACGGCTGAATAGATTTGTACGAAACTTGGCAAAATTGTAGGGACTGTTAGCCCGATGTGCCTTTGCTATGTCTCAAGATATGTGCTCCAGTGGATTTTGAGTAATTTAGGTGCAAAAAAATATATATATCTATAGCAGCGCACCGGTGCGCGCACCGGGGAGCGCTCCGGGCGCGTGACGCCAGGTGCGCATGGAAAGCTGATTGGCTCTCGGGTGTCTGTAAACATTCGAAACAGTCCAGAGCGGCCGCCATCTTGTGTCTCGGTAAAATCGAGACATAGGAGGTGGCTAAAACAAAGGGGGAACTGACCATAAGGCGTCAGGGATAGACCCCTTTGACCCCCTAGGTTTGATGTGGGGGCTATAAAAGGGCCCCGCGGGGCATTTAAAATATTTTTTTTTTTTCGTTTTGCGCGGGGGAAGCGCCCGGTGCGCGCACCGGGGAGCGGCCCTGGGAGCGTACTATGATGAAAAAAGGTGACAGAGTTTTAAAAAAATGAAGTTTTGATTTAGAAATTGGAGGTAGTTCTAAAAAGAACTTTTTTTTTCTTCTTTTTGTTGTTTTATATTTTTTTTGTGTTTTTTGAACTTTTTGAACTTTTTTTGGCTTTTCAAAACAGTTTTATATTTTTTTTTGTATTTTTTTAGGGGGAGAAACAAAAAAAGGGAATTGAAACTGGCTCAACTGGAGCAAAAAAACAAAAAACCCAAAAAATTACTTCTTTTTGGGGCACTTGTGATTATCACCTGCAAGGACGATGAGCTTAACACTTTGTTCCCCATAGGAGATAAGCTTGCCACAAGCAGTACAAGTAATTTTAAAATCAGCAAATCTCGGCTGAATGCAAGGCATCACCTCGGATGTTTCTGGTTCAGAGGAAGTGGGTTGGTTTCTTTGGGAGGGGGTCCTTGATGACTGGGGGAGGTTACTGGCCAGTTCCCGGAACTCTGCACGAGAGTAGTTGTTTGGATGCTTTCTTGTCATGTGCCGAATCATGGTATAGTTACCAAATGAGTATTTCTTGTTTGGGTTGCCCCGTGAAAGTTCATCATTGCAGATGAGGCAAGTCACCTTGGCCGCATTCACCTTTTTTTTCCCCTCTGGAAGTGAAAAAAACTCCCATACAATGTGTGGTTTGGGTTTGTATGGGGTATTTTCTTCTGGCAGCCATCTTCTTGTCCCCTCCTCCTCTTCCTCTTCCTCCTCCTCCTGTTCTTGACCACCAATATAATTTGGAGCTGGTCCTCTTGGTGGTTGTGGTGGTGGTGGTGGGGCAGATGCACCAGCTGATGCTACTAATGAAGCCATTATTTAGAGCAAAAAAGTAGACAGAGCAACAAACAGGTCTTCCTCAGTCAAAGGACAAAGTCAGAATAAGGAAAAAAGGTGGGGTCTTTCATCATTTAGAAAAAAAACTGTCCTGAACCAATGAGAAGTGTTATTTTCAGGTCACAAGACCAGGGGCTTCATCATTATGAAACCAAAACTGTTATGAACCAATGAAAAGTGTTATTTTCTGCTCACATGACCCGACGCGCTTACGCTACGCGCCCGGGGCGCGCCCCGGGTCGCGCAGCGTAAGCGCGTCGGAAGTTTACGTTGTGCGATCGTATTCGCTCGAGTACTTCCGGGTGCGCTTACGCCGTGCGTATCACGCGGTCGCGGCTACGCGATACGTCACGATCATGTTTACGTTCGCGATATTGGCGCTCACGGGACGCTCCCCGGAGCGCGCCCCGGGGCGCTTTTCAGAAATACGCTTTTCGGGGCGCTCCCCGGGGCGCGCTCCGGGAGCGCTCCCCCCAAAAATTAAAAAAAAAAAAATGGGATAATTGTAGGGACAGGTAGCCCTATTCTAAAGTGGTTTGTAAAAAAATTAACTTTAGAAAAATATGTATTGTGCTACATTGGGCTTAATATATGTTAGAGCCAAAATGAAGCCCAAATGTAGCCCAAAGTAGCCCAATGTAGCCCAAAGATGGCCACCAGAGACTAAAAACTGTAAATGTAGCCCAAATTTCAACTAGATGTAGCCCAACTGTAGCCCAATGACAGAATGTACCAGAGTGTTAAAAAGAACAACTAGAGTGCTAACAGTCTTATTTATAAAGTGAAACTTATAGTTAGGAATTAGCATTAAAAAAACCTATGAAATTCACTGAAAAAACCATAGGTTTCACACCAGTTATAGTTAGGAATTAGCATTTAAAAAACCTTTGAAATTCAGTGAAAAAACCATAGGTTTCACACCGGTTATAGTTAGGAATTAGCATTTAAAAAACCTATTAAATTCACATAAAAAACCATAGGTTTCACACCAGTTATAGTTAGCTGGAAATTTTACTGATATAAAACCATTGAAATTCCCACGTTATAGTTAGTCGGACTCACTATAACTTGCGCGTGCAATGCACTGCTGATGACATCACATATTACATCACTCATGACATGGTCAGTGACATCACTCATGACATCACTGATGACACCATCCTTGTGACAGAGAGACTGACCTACTTTCACTGTAAAGTAACTCTTGTAACACATTTTGAAAAATAAAAAATAACATTTAAAAAAAAGTGGACATACCTATACCAGATACAACAACCAATTCAGTAATTCCACCATTTATATACACATCCACTTGCTCACCAACACTTCTATATAGTCACTGATACATATACTCACTCATCATATGTAGTGAGACACCTATACATCCGTTAACACACTGACAGTCTTCAAAAAGTTGCTCACACACATACTCACACATGCAAATAAACTATTGAACATCCATTTATTTGCATATACAGCTATATATACACTACCACCTTACTTCTAAGGAAACTTACACATACTTACTATCTTAAACAATCACTTATAGAAACACATACCTATTAAAACAAGAACTCTTTCAACCTCTCACTCTCACATATACTCAATTATATACACCAATACTCACATATACTACATTGAAATATATGTAGTTACTGATAAAGACACTAGTGAGACAGTCATTCACTTACTAACACATACATATACACACTCATCCACCCATACAGTCCTGCACATATGCTGTCTTCAAAACACATACAAACAGTGAGTCAGTCATTGATGCATCTATGTGCTGAGTAATACTCCCACCAAACCATACAGACACTTATACTGATACTAATAAAAATATCAAATAACCCATATACATACGCATGTAGCTACTTATCAGCACATGTAGCCACTTATACACAAAGTGAAACACTAATATATGTATTTAAATATTTAAACATAACTCACTAATATTTATTTTTCAGAAAGACACATATTCACTGGATGGTGTCATCAGTGATGTCATGAGTGATGTCACTGACCATGTCATGAGTGATGTAATATGTGATGTCATCAGCAGTGCATTGCACGCGCAAGTTATAGTGAGTCCGACTAACTATAACTTGGGAATTTCAATGGTTTTATATCAGTAAAATTTCCAGCTAACTATAACTGGTGTGAAACCTATGGTTTTTTCAGTGAATATATATATATATATACATATATATACAAAACATATAAATGCAATTCAATGTTGAATGCGATGCAAAGTATGTTTTCTATGTTTATTACTGAATTTGCACAGGTGATTTCAGTTAACCACTCGCTTGCACTTTAAAAGGTGTACCTAACTAAGCAAACGCTGTCATGTGATCAAGGCTCCGCTGAGCCGAAACGTCGGTGACTCTTTCTGCTAAATAAAACCTTTTTATACACCTCGAGGTCCGTGTCCGGAGTCTGCTTGCTGTGTTGCACGAACGCGCGAGTTTGGAGACAAACGGTGTACAGGAGATATAGCCAGTGGGATTCGTCCTGGCTTTACACGGGACCCCCTTGAGAATTGGTCGACGCTTTGGAATCGAATCCTTTCTCTGGACGGCGTTCAGGGAGTTACAAGCTCCGGTAGGAGTACGGCGTCTGACCCCCGGCTTCCGGTAATTGACCGGAATACAAAGCGAAGGATTTGGGCGCCCTGGACTGTATGCGGCTCGGGCTCGAGTCTGACGAAAGAATACGGTCTGGCAAGGCGAGGACGCTCAATCAAGTAAGCTCACCTGCAAGTGCTACAGCTGAGAAAGGGGAGAGGGCAAGTCCGGAACCCAGGTTTGTTTGCCGGCAATTTGGAAACGGCCAGCCTAGACGGTACCGGTTGAATATCAAAGAACATTGCAGAAAGATGTCGGGTGACAGCGTAAGGGCGCGGGAAACATTAGCTGCAACAATGTTTTCCGATGACACCCCTATCCCTGACAATATACATGGGAGGAAGAATGCAGAAGCCAGTGGCAGCAGCAATACCACCAAAATTAAGGAGTTATTTAAATCATTAGAAAAAAAGTCATTTCAGGAACAAGCCAAGTGGTGGGAGTCTAAGTCACTCCAACGTTATATCGAGGTAAACCGCATCCCACAGGGCTTGAGGATATTAACAGCCCCCACTTATGAGAACCCAAACGCCGATTTGATGAAGGAGTGGGCGGAAATAAATTTAGAGGCATCGCGACGCCAAGTGCAGGTGCTTATTAAATACGCAGATATTGACAGAGCCAAACTCCTCACGGAAATAGCCACTTTGTATGAAGAAATTGATGGCCTGGGGGAAGAGGAGGAAAAAAACAGACTTTTAAAAATCATGCAAGAACGTCTGAAGAAAGAGGAGGCAAAAATCGTGGCAAGGAAATCGTACAAATTCCAAAGGGACAGGAATGACTACGAGTTGGGCCAGATTTTTACTTTTGCGCGAAAATTCGACACTCTTCGCAGGGGTGGTACCAAACAACAACAACAACTCAATAAAAGGAACCCCCCGAGCCACCTCAATCCCGCAAGGAAAGAAGTAGGTGAAGCGAGCGACTCATCCAATGCCACTGTTAGCTCAGATCCAGACTCTGATTTGGAAGCAGACCGCCGTAGACAGGCGGAAGCGGCGACACTACCGAAACTTACGCCTGGCCAGGAGATTGTTTTTTTAGGCCAGGACAGGCGGAATACCCTGAGGTCCCACACGAAAAACAGTCAAGAAAATGCAGGGCAAACTACAGGCGCCGCCAGAGGTCGCGGATGGCAAAAAAGAGGAACCCAAAAAAAGAAAGGTGGGGGATCCGGACGGAACAATGCCGCACAACCGGAGTAAAATCAGCCGCCAATCGCACTATTGTTAACCTTACAGAGTTGAAACTTACAGAAAAGGAGGAGAGTATACTCAAACTTGGCTTATCATATGCACCCCCCTGCGACTTTGATTATACTAATACCAGATGTAATGTCTACAAGGCAGTTAGAAAATTGAAATTGCGCAAATTCTATGCCTTAAGAAACAAAGACGGAACTACATCAGACATGGAAACTCAGCAACCAGAGGCATCACAAGGAACACGCATTATAAGTGAACTTTGGGAAACAGAAGGAATGGGTTATGAAGCAACCCACAGTACCAATGGAGCTAACAAAGGGATGGATGAGAGTGGAAATAGAATATCCACAACTACAGATTTTAGAGCACCATCTACCTTTTATCCCATCCTTCTACGAGACAACATAGATATTTTCCAAGAAAATGTGGTCATGGATTTGAAAAAGTTGCAGGTCAAGATTGGGAGCAAAAAACGCAGATATTCAGCCCAACAACAACAGTATAAAGCATTGACTGAGAAACTCAACAAGGAAAAGAATGTGGTAATCAGGAGCAGTGACAAAGGGGGTAACGTGGTCCTCATGACTAAAGTCAACTATGATAAAGAGGCCTACAGCCAACTAAATGATTGTGATTGTTATGAAAAAATCAACAACCGTGAGCTCCTGACCATCAAGGAAGAATATCATCGAAGACTATGTAAGTGGCGGTCAGCCAAACTCATTACTGACAATGAATTTGATTATCTGAAGGTTGAGCACCCTGTAACACCGATATTGTATTTTTTACCCAAAATACATAAAGACCCCATCCATCCACCGGGAAGGCCAATAATATCAGCAAGGGGGAGCCTTCTTGAACATACCTCAATTTATATAGATCATTTTATACAAGGCTATGTTCAAAAATTGGGGTCTTATATACGTGACACAGGGGACTTCCTTGTTAAAATCAAGGATGTACAGATTCAGGAGGGGGATTGGCTGATAGCCCTAGATGTAACAGCTCTATATACCAGTATAACGCATAGTGATGGTCTTGAGGCAATACGGTACTACCTAGCAAGAAGAGAACCAGGCAATGAAAAACACAGCAAAATGTTGTTAGACATGTTGGAATTTTGTTTGTCAAACAATTTGTTTTTGTTCAACTTCCAGTTGTACCGCCAAAAACAGGGGGTGGCAATGGGGGCCAGTTTCTCTCCAAGCTACGCATGTTTGCACATGGGGGCTTGGGAGGAACTGGTCCTGGGGCTTGGTTTCCAACACATCATTAGGAACAACCTAGTTGCATGGTTCCGCTTCATTGACGACCTGTTCGTCATTTGGAGAGGGAGCCAGGAAGAGGCCCTCAAATTCATTGAGGATATCAATGATAACCCCCTTAACCTCAAATTCACTGCAACACTCAGTCAGGAAGCAATCACTTTTCTAGATACTGAGCTCTACGTCAATGGGTGTCGTTTGGAATCTAGGGTTTATAGGAAGAAGACAGCGGGCAACAGCATTTTACATGCTGCCAGCGCGCACCCGGTGCACCTCATTTCCAGTATCCCATGCGGGGAAATGCTGCGGTTAAGACGCATATGCAGCAACCCCATTGAACTAGAACAGGCACAAAAGGAAAGCAGGGAGAGATTCCTTGAAAGAGGATACTCCGCAACAGTGATAGACAGAGCTGTGCAGAAATCCTTATCCATGAGTAGAGAGGAGCTCCTAATCAGAAAAGCGGATAGAGAGCTGTCCAGTCAGGGCAAAACCAAATCAGATACAGTTGAGCCTGAATGCTTCAGATTAATAACAGGATTCACTAGACAACACCAGCAAATAAAGAAAATAGTGAATAAACATTGGCCCATTGTGCTGAGGGATAATGTTATAGGCGAAAGCCTACCCAAGACCATCTCTTTGACCTACAGCAAAGCCCCCTCTTTAAGGGACCATATAGTTCAAACCAACCCTGATCCCTTTACTAGAACTGAGTGGTGGCAAAGGAATAAGGGGTTCTATAACTGTAAAATCTGTAAAGCATGTACTCATGGTGAAAACACCAAAACCTATAGGGATGGATTCACAGGAAAGGAACATTTAATAACCCAAGTACTGACATGCAAGACAGAATACGCTATATATGTTTTGCGCTGTCCTTGTGGCCTACAGTATGTGGGCAGCACCAGGAATGCTGTCCATAAACGCATTTTGCAACATTTGCGAGCGATTACGAATATGGACAGCACGTATCCTGTTGCGCGCCATTTCAAGGACCACCACCAAAGCAATAACAGTGGTCTAAAATACTGGGTTATTGATTCTGTCATCAACACGAAAAGAGGCGGAGACAGGGAGACCAGGCTCAGAAAGCTTGAGACAAAATACATCCTCCTACTCAATACTAAGGTGCCTCATGGGTTGAATGTGACTGAAGATCTCCACACATGCTTGCTCTAGTAGACTTAAGATATTAGGACTGTGTGCTCTCCCCCACGTGGATAATGTCCACGGCACTCACCCGGCTGGGAGATGGCCGGGACAGATCCCGTGGGGGCTGCGAGCAGTCACAGTCCTTATGAACCATCACTGAAAGAATTAATGCTGCTATGTGAACACAATGTTTATCCATTTATTATTATTTTTCACTGTGCACGTTTTTTGCAACCAGGGCAAGAACCACTGAATTATAATGAAATATATGGGTTCTTTACCATTAGGTTGTTTGTTTATTTGTAATTTTGGATTAGTTTGGTTTTTGGGTTTCAGGCCCTTTGTGGGCCTGATTTATTTATTTTAACTCGTTCCAGCACTTGAAAAAAATTTCTTTTAAACATAGAAACATTTTGCCTTCACACAGGAAATTTTAACATGGAATTGTTTGACTTTTGTAAATGAAAACTTACCCGTAAAATAATAGAAGCCTTAATAAGACAGCATGTATTATTGCAAGAAAAAGTGTAATCACTTCTCCCCTCTTGAGCAATAGTTTTATTTGTAAACATTACTGTATCTAAGTGAACTGGATCAGGAACTTGGTATTCAGTATTATGCGTATTTGCACTATGCTAATTTTACACATATTGATGCACTTTTTGAAGCATTTTTTGCACTTTAAAAAGAAAGCACGTAGCACTTTATAGGGATTGAACTATTGTACCAAGGACCCTGAATTAGGAGTTAAAATCGAAAACTATGTTTACAAATATGTATATACGATGATTAGGGGTTCTATATATGTATATTTATTTGTAAATAGGGCTTTTAAAACGGGTTAGATCAATTTGTGTATTTTACAACAATACCCCCCCCCCTTTTCTTCTAGTCATTCAATTTATTTAATCTGTTGTTAACCTTGTGAATATGATATGGTTATAAATGTATTTTACATTTATTAAGAAACATATAAATGCAATTCAATGTTGAATGCGATGCAAAGTATGTTTTCTATGTTTATTACTGAATTTGCACAGGTGATTTCAGTTAACCACTCGCTTGCACTTTAAAAGGTGTACCTAACTAAGCAAACGCTGTCATGTGATCAAGGCTCCGCTGAGCCGAAACGTCGGTGACTCTTTCTGCTAAATAAAACCTTTTTATACACCTCGAGGTCCGTGTCCGGAGTCTGCTTGCTGTGTTGCACGAACGCGCGAGTTTGGAGACAAACGGTGTACAGGATATATACATATATATATATATATATATATATATTTTTTTTTTTTTTGAAACGCGTTGGTGTTAGACTGGGCACTGAAATAAATCAGTGAAAAAGTTGCTGTGTGCGGCGTCCTTTGTTCAAAAAATTGTCTTTCGGCCATTGGTCTGGCCCAACGCCAGCACCCGCTGTGGAGCGATCCTGTATAAAGACCACATTGTGTGAAAAAAAAAAAATAATATATAAATATATATATATATATATATATATATATATATATATATATATATATATATATATATATATATATATATATATATTACCTACTGGCGGTCGCCAGTAGGTATATATAGTTAGGATCTTTTCTCTATGGAACTTTTGAAAATTCTATGTCTAATAACTTTGGCGTTTGTGGACGGAATCGGCTGAAATTTTCAGGAAAATGGCACATTTTGTTTCTGAGCAGCCCCTGAAAATTTGGGGGGGTTTTGTCGAGGGGGGGCCGAGAAAAAAGGGGGGTCCCAAAACGCGTTTTTCCCATGTTAATTTCCATAGGGCGGTTGGACTCACTTTTAGCTCGAACGGCTGAATGGATTTGCACGAAACTTGGCAAAATTGTAGGGACTGTTAGCCCGATGTGCCTTTGCTAGGTCTCAATATATGTGCTCCAGTAGTTTTTGAGAAATTAACGTTTAAAACAAGATATATATCTGTAACAGCGCTCCAGGCTGCGCTCCGGTTCGCTTACTTTTCGCGAAACGGAACTTTGAGCGCAGAAAGCTGATTGGCTCTCCGGTGTCTGTCAACATTCTAAACAGTCCGGAGCGGCCGCCATCTTATCTCTCGGTAGGATCGAGAGAGAAGAAGAGGTGAAAAACGAAGGGGGAATTTAATGAAAGGGGGCAAGGTATACCCCTCTTGACCCCCTAGGAATGTTGTTGGGGTTATTAAAGGGTCCCGTGAGGAAAATAAAAAAAAAATGATTTTTCACGGTAGAAGCGCTTCACGGGCCGCGAACTGGGCCGCAAACTGGTAGCGAAACGGGAATTCGCCATTTTGTGCTTCGTTTTAATTAAATTACTAGGTATAAGGGGGTGCGGGAGACGTATCCTAATCCCCTATGTTTCATGAGGGTGGCTGAGGAGGCTCATATATGTTGATACATCTCTTCCAGCGGCTGTGCGTGAGCTTTTTATTTTTTTTGCTGCGTGACGTCTGTTAACGTTCGATTCGATGGAAATCAGGAAGTGTTGACCGCCAATTTGTCACTGCGATAAAATATTTTGTTATAAATGAATCCTTATTGATAAACATTGTCTGCGCCATCTTGCCTTTTTTCCAATGCCACAATTTTGTCGTGCACGGCAGCCATTTTAGATGCCAGGCTGGTCCCAGGCTATCACCTACCCCTGCGGATGTAGTTTATGGCCCCAGCTGTAGAGAATCCAGACATACCAATCCTCCCGATTCAGGCGTGAGACTACTGATTTCAGTGCTAGTCTCCCGCCTCCCGATTCCTGCAAGCAAAAACCCGGGGGCATATTACCAACAACTAGCGATAATTTTTGTCTCTAACTTGTTTAGAGACAAAAATTATCGCCGCACATCGGCGATTTTTATCGCAGATAAACCTTGCTATTAGCAAGGTTTATCGCAAATGCGATAAAAAACGGCCGCAATACATGAATATCGCTGAAAAGTCAGCGATATTCATGTATTATCGAGCAAATGCTCTTAGCCATGTTATCCACCTCCCATTGGATAACATGGCTAAAAACTGCTCAGGGCAGGTGTTAGCTTTTGGAGATATATTCGCGCTTAGCGCGAATATCTCCAAAAGTTGGTAATAGGAGATAGCGATGTTAGGGACTGTTTCCAGTCGCTAACATCTTGGCACGCCCACTTTGCATGTCATTAGTGATAAATATCACTGACATGCAAAGCGGGGCCCAAGATGGACGCTATCTCCTTTTAGCTGCCACTAACTGGTGTTAGCGACAGCTTGGTAATAGGGAGATAATTTTATCTCAGCTTTCTTGGCTTTTAAAGCCAAAAAAGCGGAAATAAACCCCCTTGATAATATGCCCCACGATTCCTCGGGGGTTTCAGCTGACAGGGCTTGGTATTGTGTTACGTGCTAATTCTTCCAGGAAACGTCAGAGGGTCGATGCAGGGGTTCTAGAAGGGGTGATAAACCATTTAAGCCTCATGAACAAGCGCATGGTCTTTTAAAGATTTGTGAAGTACTCGGGGCGGCGGTGTGTGTGTGCCCTCTTTCAGGAGCGGGCGGGGGGGGGGCACTGCCAGCAACTTGCCAGGCCAGGCAGTGTTCAACACGTGCATCACCCTTTCTCTGCCTGCTATTGCGCTCCATGCTTCGGTAAGGTAAGAAAAAGAACGTGCATTTGAGTTTGAAATGTCCGATCCTGTAGCAGTACACTTGCAAAGCCTACACATGACAATAACTCGATTCAAGGCCCCATTCACCCGATTTTTAAAAAATATATAGTACTCCAAGAAAGTAGGATTATAAAACTTTATTAACTTTTAAATATAACGAACGCAACAAAAACTGTAAAAATATTTAAACATTTTTTGACAAAAAAAAACAACAATGGTCAGAAGCTGTCTTTTGTGCGAATAGTCCCAAGGCAGCACAACGTGCTGAGTTGTGGAAGGCACCCAGGTGAAGAACCATCCCTTCTTTAAACCCCATGGTGACCAACTATAGTTTCAATGAGTGCTATGTCCCAGGTTTTACATAAAGTAGTGTTTACCTAGAGTGGTGCTGTGTAGGACACTCTGAATGGAAATTAACCAGAACTATAACGATAACAACAACAACAACAATAATATAACTTTTATGCCCAAATTACGCAAACATTTAGCTAATCTGCTAAAGGGGGGAGTCGCCATTTCTTTTGATAATTTATTCACCCATCCGTAGCCTCTCTAATCTCCATTACAATGTGTTTCTTGCTGAAATTAACCAGAACTATAACCATAACAACAACAACAACAATAATATAACTTTAATGTCCAAATTACGCAAAGATTTAGCTAATCTGCTAAAGGGAGGAGTCGCCATTTCTTTTGATAATTTATTCATCCATCCGTAGCCTTTCTAATCTTCATTACAATATGTTTCTTGCTGTCGCTAGCTGATGAAAAAACTAAAGTGATAACTTCCTCATCCTTATTTTGTCTTTCTTTGTTCCTTAAGATGTTATCTGTGTCAACCTCTTCCGAGAATGCTGATGCGTTAGGGATTTCCTTGTGTTTCTTAATAGCATTGGTGTCTGCACACTTCTTTGTCAATTCTGTGAACATGATAACTGCTTCATAAACAGACGATATCTTTGTTAAGTCATTAGTGTTAAGTGTGTCTGAAACTACAGTGCCCTTCTGTTTTTCTTTCTTCAGGCTCTACAGAGTTTTGTGTGTTGTTCTTTTGAGCGACAATTATTCCAGAGGTTTCAGGTTCACTTGTTTTGTCCTGCAGTGAGTTAACAGCTTTAGAGACTTCATGTTTATTTGCTATGTCCTGCTGTGCGTCAACTGCTTCAGAGACGTCAGCCTCATTTGTTATGTTTGACTAGATCCTGGACCTGCCCGGCCGCGCCCAAAATGGCGCCGGTGTAAATGGGACTCGTAACTGCTTGTTGTGTACTGGTTGCCCAACCTTGATATCACGAGATACGTATTCAGTTTTGAAGCACATGGCGGAGGCTCGTCTGCTGTAGTGGGGCGCCCCTTTATCGTTTCAGTTGCCATTCCGCCCGCTTTTGCTACACTGTGCCTTTTCCGCCATTCAGCTGTTTACCGCCCGCTCTTACGGCTACAGCATCTGGCTCACCATGTAGTTGAGTTGCTCCCACTCTTGCGGTGCAGCGATAGGCGGCTGCCACAGGACTCTTAAAATGGCGGCCGGCTCTTCGGATTTGGGCCTGGTCCAGTAAAATGGCCCTGGAACACCTTGGAACTCGGACGCTTGTCTGCCAGGGCTTGGGTCCCATTCTCGAAAGCGTCCCCTCAGCCTTGAAGATTCTACAAAAGTCTTGGGGGCCCTCGACTCCCGCAGGCTTCCGGTGGGGAGCGGCTGCCATGATTGCTTGCCGAATGGCCACGACGGAGCTACGAGATGGTGGTGCTCTCATGGTGACGCCAGCTTCAGTCTGAAACATCCAGAAACAAGGTGGGGCTTTCATCGTTTGGGAAAAAAAATGTTTTAATCCAATGAAAAGTGTTATTTTTAGGTCATATGACCTAGTCTTACATCATTAGGAAAACAAAAGTAAAATGAACCAATGAAAAGTTTTATTAACAAGTCACATGACCTGTTATGCTTACGTTACGCGCTGCGCGGCGCGCTCTGGATCGTTTCCGGGAAGCTGCGCCTTGCGCACCGGAGCACTTCCGGGTGCGCTAACGCGGCGCGTCATACGACGCATTACGCGACAACGCAGGTCCAGAATATAGTCAAAATGTCTCCACCAACCAGCGGTCGGAATACAACCGCTTTCAGCAGTCCAAAAAGTTCTGTTAAATCGCAAGAGCGGGAGCAACTCAACTACATGGTGAGCGAGACGCTGTAGTCGCAAGAGCGGGCGGTAAACAGCTGAATGGCGGAAGAGGCACAGAGTAGCAAAAGCGGGCGGAATGGCAACTAAAACGGTAAAGGGGCGCCCCACTACAGCGTGTCTTCAGGTCAAACGGATTGTGGGACAAGGTCCAGAATGGAAGAGTCATCAAAAGGCAAAAAATTCCGCCGGACCCCGGGAGCCGGCCGCCTATGTCGGGGGAGATCTCAGGCCACACCAGGGCAACACGACTTGGGGAGGGGGCAGGAGCCAAGCACCCCCTCCCAGTCCGCGCCATCTCACCGCCCCTCGGGGGCCTCCGTCAAGCGGTTTAGGGAGGCACCGTATCACATTGTTTTCCAATGCAGTCAGGTCCACAAACGGACCCCACTTACTTTGAATAGTGAAGCTGCAGCAGGTGCAAATAAGGTTTAGACAGTGTTACAAGCGCTGCTTAGAACTCTGAAGTATGGCACTCAACATCCAGGACTTATGCCATTTGTGTAAGGCAGTGACATCGAAGCAACTCAGGGACCAAAAGCATGAATGAACACTCACGTATGAAAATCTTATTTGGGGAAGGGGCAGGATCCAAACGCCCCCTCCCAGTTCGCGCCACCACACCGTATGTAGAAAATCTGAAGCCATCGTTCTACAAACTCTCAACGCTTGCTATCAGTGCATGAGTTTCATGCTCGATCGATTGAGCTAGCCGGATCGGGCAACAAAAAGTATAAAATAGTTATGTAAATAGTTATTTAATAAAAATGTTTTACCCTGTTACTTTGCTGGTGTGTTGTATATATTTATAATATTTGCATAGAGTTTATCGTTATTTTGGGCGGGGTGGGTGGAGGAGCCGAGCTGTCTTGCAGCCATCATGGTGTGGAGCTCAGTTCATCTCACTATTTTCGTATTTCTCATGAAGGGTTGTTCCTAATGTTTCTATTTTAGCGAGGTCAAAAAGAGATCCCATTAGTGGCCTACTGATTTTGCTCGATTACTTTTATTTTTTTACACGATTTTTCACTATCTGCAAAGACTAAACAGAGTATTGCGACTTTGTGCTTGTTTGTAAATAGAGAATGATCCAAAGAGAACCAATTCTAAAACAGTAAATGCTTGGATAACAATCAATCAAATGGAGAGACAAGCAGGTACGACGGATTACAACGGGGGTAAAGGTCTGCGTTAACTACCCTTCACTATCTGCAAAGAGAGAGTACTACTAAGAGAAAAGAGGGGAGAGGGGGGGGGCAGCGTTCAAAGCACATCAGCGTGCATAAACACGAAAACGTTTTTACCTATCACGTACTTGACATTTGACAGCTTTTGATATTTGCTATTAAAAAACCATTGAAATTCACAGAAAAAACCATAGGTTATAGTCCATATATAGTTAGGAATTTGCATTTACAAAACCTTGAAAATTCACTGAAAAAACCATTGGTTATAGAACATATATAGTTAGGAATTTGCATTTACAAAACCTTATTTTACTCGCATAAAACCATTGAAATTCCATATATAGTTAGATGCGCTAACTATATATCGCGCACCCGCAATCCACTGCTGATGATGTCACATATTACATCATTCATGACATGGTTAGTGACATCACTGATGACATCACTGATGACATCTCAAATGACATCACTGATAAAATCACTGATAACATCTCATTAGACATTACTGATCACATCACTGATGATATCATTCATGTGATAATACCATGAACCTCTTCAGACTCTAATATAACCTTAGATACAATCAGTGTAAACAGACAGTCACAGACTGTCACTCATCCATGGAGTTACTCACACACCTAGTCAGTCATGCAAACAATCAATCACACTTCCATTTCCTCAACTATACAGTTATACACACCTTACTTATTCAAACATATACTAACACATATTTACTCTGTTATACAATCCCTGATACAAGTTCACAATGATCCATACAGCCACTCACACATTCACTGGCTCTTCTGCACAGTTATTTATATATGTCAACTCTCACATGTACTGTGTTTTAAATATGTACTTACTTTGACATGTAGCACTGAGATATCCATTCACTCACTAATACACTAATGCACACAGTCATCCGCCCATACAGCTGTTTCCACATGCAGTTTTGAACCCATACATATAGTGAATCAACTACTCACACATCTATGTACAGAGTCACACACCTCCCAGCTACCCATACACACACACTCAGTGTCCCATACAAATACTTGGACAACCAATCAATAACCCATACAGTTATTCATATAGCTACTGATCAACACATGCATCAGTTTGTAGAACAACAGATATAATGATGCACAAATCAAGATAGTTTAGTCACTAACCCATGCACTCATTAAGACACATTTAATCATTCTCTCATACAGTCAGTCATGCACCTACTAAATCCTTCTTCCAGACACTTATACATCCACTCATTCTTCAATATGTAAGACACATTTTAACTTTACAGAAACATACAGTCACTGGATGTTGTCATCAGTGATGTCATTTGAGATGTCATCAGTGATGTCATCAGTGATGTCACTAACCATGTCATGAATGATGTAATATGTGACATCATCAGCAGTGGATTGCGGGTGCGCGATATATAGTTAGCGCATCTAACTATATATGGAATTTCAATGGTTTTATGCGAGTAAAATAAGGTTTTGTAAATGCAAATTCCTAACTATATATGTTCTATAACCAATGGTTTTTTCAGTGAATTTTCAAGGTTTTTATAAATGCAAATTCCTAACTATATATGGACTATAACCTATGGTTTTTTCTGTGAATATATATATATATATATATATATATATATATATATATATATATATATATATATATATATATATATATATATATATATATATATATATATATATATATATATATATATATATATATATATATATATATATATATATATATATATATATATATATATATATATATGTCAAACAAATTGCCCAAGAGCATGAGAGGGCACATCACGGCACTTAACCATTTCAGCCTCGCTGCAGCTCGTCTCTCGTTACCCAGGGAATTTCAGTCTGCCTCTGCCGACGCGTTTCGAGGCTAAGTACCCCTCTTCATCATGGGCTAGCAGTAAAAAACACTGATCACGCACCTCCGTTGCAACTTGCCATTTATTCAAAGTAACTCCCACAGTGGGCGTAGCATAGTTCATTAGCACAGTGATCTTATGGGAATTGTAGTCCCCTTTGGAGGTGCAAATTATTTCTTATAGTAAGTTCAGTGTAATTCCACCAATGTCACAGGCTGTTTTAATATCCTTAGTAGGGAGTGAATTTGAAGAGACAAGCTCATTTTGCAAACAAGTACCGTGCTGCGTCGGGTAGGAAGGGTTCCATCCTGCAGTCTTCCAATTTGGTTGAAGTGGAGCTCCTCTCCACGGCATGGGCCGCCGTGAGTAATTGTGTCAAACAAATTGCCCAAGAGCATGAGAGGGCAGACCACGGCACTTAACCATTTCAGCCTCGCTGCAGCTCGTCTCTCGTTACCCAGGGAATTTCAGTCTGCCTCTGCCGACGCGTTTCGAGGCTAAGTACGCCTCTTCATCATGGGCTAGCAGTAATAAACACTGATCACGCACCTCCGTTGCAACTTGCCATTTATTCAAAGTAACTCCCACAGTGGGCGTAGCATAGTTCATTAGCACAGTGATCTTATGGGAATTGTAGTCCCCTTTGGAGGTGCAAATTATTTCTTATAGTAAGTTCAGTGTAATTCCACCAACGTCACAGGCTGTTTTAATATCCTTAGTAGGGTCAAGTTTGCGCTATATAAAACTCTGCAAAAAAAAGGAAAAAACACTAGCATTCCGGTACCTCGGACCAGGAGGAGCACGTGAGTGTTTAATTAACATTGAAAAGTTAGTCCCCGAGATGCAACACTATCCTTCTCATTAAAATGTTTTTATTTTTGCATACTTTTCAAGATAAATTAATAAAAGCTGTAGTAATGCAAGTATTTGTTTGGTGTGTACTTGTTTGTGTATTTTTTGCGAATTATTCTTTAAATTTTTTGAAATTTAAATTGTAAAAATTGCTCTAGTAGTGATTCAGTGGGGGTCCTCAGGAGGCAAAGGTTTGGGAACCACTGTTGTAGGATATCAGTGAGAAAACAGTCAGGTATCAACTGCTAATGTAATTGTGAACGTCTTTTTTTTAGAAAATCTACAGCATGCAATTATTGAAAATCGAGAAAAAAGATTTTGTTCTTTGTTACATTATATTTTTGAGAAGTTGAAAACTGATAGAACGAAAATCCATACTGCTCCTGATGTGCGGAATCTTTTGTAGATATGTTCTGGTTCTTCACAATTTACACAGAATGTACAGCAAGATGCTCAGGAATTTCTTATGTTTATTCTTGCAGTATTAGAAGATGAAGGTATACAAATTGAAAATCTGTTTGGACTATGTTACAGATGGGTTCATAGATGTGATAGCTGTTCATTTTCATCAACCACTAAAATAGACACTGAACGATTCATATATTTGACAATGCCAGATTTGAAAACAGTGCCTTGCAACGAACCAGTAAATTCAGCTAATCAACATATGGAATGTACTCAGTGTAAATCGGAAATGTTGTCAACATTATTTATAGAAAGATGTGGACAATATATTATTTTAATGCTGCAACGTTGTAGAGCAGATGGAACAAAATTGGAAACCAAAACAAAAAATGTTGTAGCAGGTCAAGTGTCAATTTCAGGAAGAACTCTTAAAACAATGGCTATTGTTTTCTATAATGGAACTACTTCAACATCTGGACACTATACTGTCTATTTAAAATGCAATAAAGGATGGACACTATGTAATGATACACATTTAGAGTATACATTTCGGTTGCCTAATGAATTACCAAATTCATACTTAATATTTTTGATGCCAAAATACTAAGAAGATATCAACATGAATTACTGGATATATTTCCGATATTTCCACTACAAATGATTTTAGAAACATCATTCACCCTATTGGAAACATGTGAATATGATTTTAGAAATGTACATTGGATATCGTCATTGAAATGTTTTCAGAAACATCATTCAGCCTCTTGGGAAGGTGTGTATATGAATTCAAAAGTTTATTTCGGATATAATCAATGGATTTTTTTTGTTAGAAACATCATTCGGCCAATAGGGAAGATGTTCGTAATTACGGTTTCAATCATTCATTCTGTTCTTTCATATTGTGTTTGAAAAAAGGTTGTGATATATTTGATGTTTGTATTATATACTATGTTACAAAGGATGTTTATTTGTGAAAATGTAAATACCATGTTGCGTTGGTTGTAGACATTTTGAAGAGAAGTATATATTTTTTTAACAATCTTATTTATTTATTTTTATTTATTTAAAGAGTTTTGTACAGCGCGGACGTGACCATTGAGTATCAGAGCACTTCACATTACATGAGTTAGGTTAGCGATACATTTTGTATAGTCGACGTTTCACAATGATATGTGGTAGGAAATTATACAGCCATAAGTATTCACATAAATATATACAGACATATTCGAAAGAGTTTGTTATCAAGGAGTGCTGGAACTTCCACAATCAAAAGTTCTGTCATGTATTTTCCCTGTGTAGTCTCCCTTCCTGAACCAGGCGAGGAATAGTACCGTTAGATGTTCTCTCCAGTATCGTTGGTGATTTTCTCTTTTCTTACCTTGCTGTTCTGTTTGGTAACTCCTAAATGATGGTGTTAGTGATGACTTATCTTGACTATGGTAGGAACTTACTCATTAGGAAGATCTTAGCTTCCCTCCTAAATGTCGCTGTGTTTGGAATTTTCCTGATGTTTGGAGGGAGTGAGTTCCATATTCTGGGGGCTGCTCCTGAGAAAGCTCTATCATATGTTTTCTTCTTTCTGAAGATGGGTGCTCTCTGCAACAGCTCCTTGGCACTCCTGGCAGGTCTGCTTCCACCTGATAACTCAATTTTCTGGGTCAAGTATCTTGGTGTATTGTAATGGAGCGCTTTTTGGGTAATACAAGCCATTTTTAGTAGAATCCTTGCCTCCTAGGGTAGCCAGTTTAACGCTTTCAAGTGTGGAGAGATATGGTTGATTTTCCTCAATCCAGCGATGAGTCTTGCTGCTGCATTGAGACATGCGTTTAGTGGTGCTGTGGAGATTTTAAGTAGGCCTGCTAAGGTTGTACATCCATATTCAATCCTTGAGATAACAAGGGATTGAACTGCTAGTTTGAGATCTGCAGTAGAAATTAATGGTTTCACTTTCCTAATGTAGTTCAAATGGAAGTGGGCACTTTTTGCCATTGCTTTGATGTGGGCTTTCATGTTTAGGTTCTCATCTAGTGTGATTCCTAGTGATTTCGCTGAGTCCACTAGAGTAGGGGTGCAATTTAATGCTGTGATCAGTTTGGTCCACTCCTTCACTTCTGTGTGGTTCTTCGGAGGTGTGATTAATAGGAATTCCATTTTTTGCCTGTTTAGCTTCAGATGATTGCTAGTTAACCATTGCAATGACATTTTTAATGCCTCATTCATTTCCTTGATGTCTTCCAGAGATGCGATCGTGATGTATATCTCTGTATCGTCCGCATACATGTGATAAGAAATCTTTGAGTTTCGTAGGATTTCTGTAAAAGGTTCGAAATATAGGTTGAATAGTGATGGTGATAGTGTAGATCCTTGTGGGACTCCAATTGAGTTAGGGCATGATGGTGATAGTGTCTGGTTGACCAGGAATCTTTGCGTTCTATTCTGAAGGAAGGATTCAAACCATTTCAGCACATTTCCAGATATTCCCATCCTGTCATGAAGCCTGGTTAGTAGTTTTTCATGATTTACCGTGTCAAATGCAGAAGACAGGTCAAAAAGGACTTGTAGATACGTTTGATTGTGGTCTAGGGCTTGCAATGCATCATCAACAATATGTGGGATCGCTGTTTCCGTGCTGTGTCCTGTTCTGAATCCTGATTGGCAGTCGTCCAATAGCCTGAAATTGGCGATGTGATGTCTCCGTTGATTTTGCACGCATTTCTCAACTACTTTGGTCAGTAATGAAATATTGGTCACTGGGCGGAAGTTATTAGGATCTGCCGGGTCCGCTGTTGGTTTTTTGATGATGGGGAAGACTTGACCTATTTTTAGGCAAACTGGAAGGATCCCTTGGGATAGAGATGCATTTATAATTTTTGTCAATATTGGAATGACGTTATGGCTGATTTCTTTCATGCATTTTGAGGGAAGAGGGTCATTGTAGTGGTTATTAGGTTTGATGTCTAAGAGTGTTTTGGCAATGGTATTTTGGTCGTATAGTTGGAAGGTATACCACTGAGCCTTGTTTTTTGCCTTATTATGGTTGATTTTCTAGGAGTTATTGATCAGTAAGAGTGGTTGGTTGGGGAGGTTGTCTGCTGCTCTCCTGAGCTCTATTTCTAGAGTGTTGGCCTTGTTGTTGTAGAATGTTGATAATTTCTCACAGCTCAGTTGTGTTTTTGTTGTTTCATGGGCAGATTTGGCCAACTTATTGGAGTGTTGCTTTAATATCTCGAATAGTTTTTGTGGTCTGTTTTTGGCGTTATCCAGTTCTGATCTAATAAATTCCTTTTTGGAGTTGAGGATCTTTTTGTTGTATCCGTTTCTGATTTTTCTGAGGGATTTCAGTTCAGGGGATGATGGGTGTTGTCTCTATTTTCTTTCAGCAAGTCTTAGTTTCCGCCTATCTTCAATCAGAGTCTCATTAAACCATGGATTTTTAACCTTCTCCGTGACTCTTTTCAGTTTTAGTGGCATGGTTGCGTTGACTATATTCGTTACTGATGTAGTGTAGTGCTCCGTTAGATCATTTACATCCTGCATGTTGTTAGGTGGATTTAGGTCTTTCTCACAGCTTTCTACTAGTAGTTCAATGTTATAGTATTTAGTGTCTCGAGTCAATGTTTTAAGTTTTGTAGGTTGCGTGGTCTTGCTCTTTTTCACGGTGGGTATCATGAAGTTTATGGCATGGTGATCCGACCAGTCGCATGGAACAATTATTTGGATTGAAGTATCCAACTTTCTCGATATTATCCAGTCCAATGTAGCTCCTTTTGAGTGTGTCGGCTGTGGGCAGGCTTGGGTGAGGTTAAGTTCCGACAAAAAGTCTTTGAGAGTGTTGACCTGTTTGTCATTATTGTCGTCCCAGTGTAAATTAAAATCACCTAAGAATATGTTATTGGTGTGAGTGTTGGAGTTAGCCGTTATGATCTCCATCAATTGGTCTATGAAAGTTGCATTGTTTCCCGGTGGGTGGTAGAGAGCATGCAGATTGCACTTTTGATTGTCTGCTGATCTTATATTGAGACCTAGATATTCACAGGATTTGAGTGTATCGGATTGTATTTGGCTGACCTCTATGTCTGATCGGTGGATGAAGGCTGTACCACCTCCTGTCTTTTTTTGTCTATCTAATCTCTTAATGTTGTACTTAGGGGGCACTAGAAGATCCATGACTGCTGACGAGGATTCCCGCTGTCATCTGATGATTAACTTTGAATTCCCCGTTTATGGTGAAGTTCAATACAATCTGAAGACAGCAAAAAATGGCAAATTGAATATGTGATATAATTGTATACTTATGTTGTGTTGCGAAAACTATAACATTATATGTCATAACAGAATGTTTTTCTTCTTTTTTACAGACCTTACTACTAAAGTTTAAAATACTTTTAATTTGCAATTAAAAAATAGGAAGTTAAATTATATTACTATTAATGTCATATCTACTTGGAAACAGGTAAGATTAATCCACCCAGGTACTACCCTTGCATCAAAGATACTGTGACTCCCCATTCCCATCTCCAGTCACCCAGCCAGTAGTATACACTAATCAATTTCTCCACTAATTCCCAAGTACCTATAAATTCAGCATACTCTCTCCTTGCAGTACTGTAATTATCCAGTCACTGCTGATGTACTCCTACAATGGCCCAAGCACTAACAGAAGCAGTGCTACAATTTATTTTCTGTGCACTATCCATACAGACCTCTAAGCAGGCACATACTACTCATTCACTCATCTAAATACCTTAGTACTACCCTTGCAGTCTATCAATCACCCTGTCAGTCCCCATGCAATTCTCCAATCACCCATCTAGTGCGGTGTACTTATCTAATTACTTAGCTAATGTCAAAGCACTTACAAATACACCTTGCACTCTCTTTACAGCACTGTAATCATCCAGTTACTAGTTATGTACTTATGGAATGGCCTAAGTACTAACACAATTATCCGCTATTATTATTAATAGTAGGTTTTAGGGAAAATACAGTTAGAAAGTAGCATTTAGAAAACCTTTGAAATTCACAAAAAAAAACATAGGTTTCAGGCACGTTATAGTTAGAAATTAGTATTTAAAAAACCTTTGACATTCACTGAAAAAAACATACGTTCCAGGGACTTTATAGTTAGAAATTAGCATTTAAAAAACCTTGGAAATTCACTAAAAAAACATAGGTTTCAGGGACGTTATAGTTAGTTGGACATTTCACACATACAAAACCATAGAAATTCCCCTGCTATAGTTAGTTGAGCTAACTATAACTCGCACCCCCTACAATGCACTCCTCATGACGTCACATATTACATCATTTATGACATGGTCAGTGACATCCCTGCTGACATCATTGATGACATCACCCATGTGAAAATCTGATGCCCCTCATCAGACCCTAATATAACACTTGATACACCCACTCAAAAATACAGACTATCATTTACGAAATCATGAACACATCAATACCCGTTAGTACATATCCACTCACTAATTCCTAGGACTATACATATATCCATTCATTCACCCATACAGTCACTCATACATAAAGTCAGTCATCAATACAGCATTATCATATCCACTCACATATCTATACAGACACTCACACACCGCCTCTCATTCATAGAGTTATTTACACACTTAGTCAGTCTTGGAAATAATAGATCACATTTTCATTTATTTTCTTGTACAGCTATACACATACCACCTCACTTATTTAAACATATACTAACACATGCTTACATTCTAATACAATAACTAATACAAGCACACACTGATTCATACAGGCACTCTCACAATCACTCACTCTCACATATAGTCATTTATACAGTCCAACACTCACATATACTGCCTTTCACATATGCAGTTACTAACACATGTACCACTGAGGCATCCATTCACTCACTCACCAACACACACATACACACACTCACCCAGCCATACAGCCCTTCACAGATACAGACTTGAACACATATACCCAGTGAATTATCCACTCACACATCTATGCACAGAGTCACATACACAGACACTCAGGCACCCATACAGATACTCAGACAACCAATCAATAGCCCATATAGATCCTCAATTAGCTGCTAACCAACCCATGCAAACGCTTACACACCAACTGACAACCTAAACTTTGTGAATGTCTGTATCAGTCGCTAACATATGCATTAAGTAAGACGCAATTAATCACTCACATTTTGAGTCCATCACACACCTCCTAAATCATCCATTCTGACTCTTATACACTCATTCATTCTTCAATACACCTTGGCATATATATATATCTATATATATCTATATATATCTATATATATATCTATCTATCTATATATATATATATATATATATAAATATATATATATATATATATATAGATAGATAGATAGATAGATAGATAGATAGATAGATAGATATACATATATATATAAACATATTTACATTTTATAGAAACACATAGTCACTGGATGATGTCATCACTGATGTCATTTGAGACGTCATCAATGATGTCACTGACCATGATGTAAAATGTGACATCATCAGCATTGCATTGCGGGGCGCGAGTTAAAGTTAGCTCAACTAACTATAACAGGGGAATTTCTATGGTTTTGTAGGAATGAAATGTCCAACTAACTATAATGTCCCTGAAACCTATGGTTTTTTCAGTGAATGTCTAAGGGTTTTTAAATGCTAATTTCTAACTATAACGTCCCTGAAACCTATGTTTTTTTCAAGCCCCACATTGTCTGAAATGCGTTTTGGCGATGGCGGTGCTGGGCTCACAATAAATAAATAATTGCACCATTACCTTGGGTTCGCTTCGTCTATCCAAATGGACTATTGCCTCCTAAGCATTAATGACGAGTGTATTCGCATATACATATATATATAAACATGTTCCAGTGTCAAAAGCGCGCATCACCAAATGAAGTACAGCACGGGAACTTGCACTTTAACCTACTCAAGGATGAACACATGCAATAAATCAACAGGGGGACTGAGCCCACTTAGGGTAAAACACTGGGTTTGCCGCTCTCATGACTACAACTACCAGTATGCTGCTGGGTGCCTCCGGGTGCACCGCGCCCACTGGGTGCATTCTCCCCAACAATAAAAGTTTGGGAAGTGGAAAGCGCGAACGATTCAGCCCTTCTGTGCACTATCCATGAATAAGGGGCATCATCGCCTTGAAACGCGTCGGATTCAATTTTAACAATGAAGGTCAAGATCGCGAGCTGTTAACAGGCGGCAGAACCGGATGGTGGGGTGATGCGCAGTGTTCCCTCTCGGAGCTGAAGGGCTCATTTGTGATTCACGTTAATATACACGCCTTCCCTTGGCCGTGGAGAGGGGAACCACTTTTGCCCTGAACTAGATGTAGTCGGGGTGGAAAGAGCTTTAATACGGAACATGTTCCAGTGTCAAAAGCGCGCATCACCAAATGAAGTACAGCACAGGAACTTGCACTTTCACCTACTCAAGGATGAACACATGCAATAAATCAACAGGGGGACTGAGCCCACTTAGGGTAAAACACTGGGTTTGCCGCTCTCATGACTACAACTACCAGCATGCTGCGGGTGCCTCCGGGTGCACCACGCCCACTGGGGACGTTCTCCCCAATAATAAAAGGTTTGGAAGTGGAAACAGGTGAACGATTCAGCCCTTCTGTGCACTATCCATGAATATGGGGCGTCATCGCCTTGAAACGCCTCGGATTCAATTTTAACAATGAAGGTCAAGATTGCGAGCTGTTAACAGGCGGCAGAACCGGATGGTGGGGTGATGCGCAGTGTTCCCTCTCGGAGCTCAAGGTCTCATTTGTGATTCACGTTAGTATACACGGCTTCCCTTGGCCGTGGAGAGGGGAACCACTTTTGCCCTGAACTAGATGCAGTCGGGGTGGAAAGAGCTTTAATACGGAACATGTTCCAGTGTCAAAAGCGCGCATCACCAAATGAAGTACAGCACAGGAACTTGCACTTTCACCTACTCAAGGATGAACACATGCAATAAATCAACAGGGGGACTGAGCCCACTTAGGGTAAAACACTGGGTTTGCCGCTCTCATGACTACAACTACCAGCATGCTGCTGGGTGCCTCCGGGTGCACCACGCCCACTGGGGGCGTTCTCTCCAATAATAAAAGGTTGGGAAGTGGAAACAGGCAAACAATTCAGCCCTTCTGTGCACTATCCATGAATATGGGGCGTCATCGCCTTGAAACGCCTCGGATTCAATTTTAACAATGAAGGTCAAGATCGCGAGCTGTTAACGGGCGGCAGAACCGGATGGTGGGGTGATGCGCAGTGTTCCCTCTCGGAGCTCAAGGGCTCATTTGTGATTCACATGTATGTATATATATATAGCTATACCCTGCATGTGAACAAGGGCTGCAAAGCCCGAAACGCGTCATGGTTGGTTGGTTTATGAAAAAACTTGAATAAAACTTACCTGGAAAAAAGCTGTGTTCTGTCTCCTGCTTCGCCGGTCCTGAGGGATTGGAGGTGGTATTGTGGAGTTCCTGCTGAGGTAACAGGACCCAAAAAGGACCACTTGAGGAAAATAATGGTTATTATCCCACAACAGTAGCCCTTAAGGAGCATATAACAGAGTCCAAGAAGGACTAAGCTGTATAGCTTAATGATGCCCACACAAAGCAGGGTACTCAGAGAAAACTATTTAATTGCAAACAAATAAACTAAATAAGTAGTACACATAAAAAGCTATACAATAGCAAACCAATACTCCACCTAGAGTAAGACATATACCCAGAAGGATATGAACTCTTGAGACTAAACTCATCAGAGTAAAATAAAAGAACAAACCCACTATGTTGCTGTAAAGACCATCCGGAGATTAAAATAGTCAAATCCAGAGTCAAACACTCTTGAAGAAAGAAATAAGTAGTGCTTAATACTTCAACACCACAAAGTGCAACAACAGCAGAGGCAGGGTTTAAATCCTTAAACATAAAGATCCATGACTGTGTCTCTATAAAAAAGAAGCAAAAGACCTGAAAGGCCATATTACAAGCAACCAGCCATGAGGCGCTGTATCACTGAATCTCCATGGCTGTTAAGTAAACAAACACCGTCACAGGTCATATCTTTCAAACTCTCCCGAACATTCTTGGGGGATTTTGACTCATGCAACCAAGCATGTTTGTGAAGTGCAACATAATTGGTAGTGTCCATCGCCGACTTGATATTAAACTTTGCCATCTCACGACCGTCTTACGACCGTCTTGTGCAAGCTGAATGAGTTCAGCCCTGACCCCTTCAGGAAGGGAAGGGAACAGATGGATGACAGAGTCCCATAGAGCATAATAAGCCCTGTCTACCACACTGGACTTCTTTTACGATCTCAAGGTCGAACTAGCTGAAGCAGAGATATTCCAGCCACCTGGTGAAAGTAGGTTACCAGAAGAATATCATACAGAGACCCTCCATAGGGCAGAAAGGGTTCAACCCCTGATAAAGCAGATCCAACAAGGGATCAGGTGAGAAAGTCGCTGATGGAAGCTTCAATTTCAAGACATCAACAGCTCTCTTTATAGCTTTAGCAAAAGCTGCACTAGCCTCCGTCGCCATTCATAGCAGATAAAGCTGATCAGAATTAGGAACGGGTGATAGACTACCATCTTCACCCAATGCAGCCCAAAAACCTTCCACATGTGGCTAAACAAGACCAACCAAGTAGTCGACGTCCCCGGTATCACCAGAGCCATCTTGCAATGCTGGGGAAACAGCAACAGAGACAGCTCTGACCCTGCATCGTAACGAACCTTGAGGGGGCCCCCCTGCAGGGTACGTGAAGGGCCCCCCCTCTGGCCTCAATCTAGAGCTACCCAGCAGAAGTGCCTTGCTGACTGGGCCCACTGGAGGGTGAGGGCCCCCCCGCACCGCGGGGGCTGCAGGGGCCTGTGTTACGCCCCTGCTCTGAACTCGGAATACAAAGGAGAAAAAAGGGAAGCTTAGTGGCTATGAGTGGTGACAACGGTGCTGACCGATGTTGAGGTAATACATATACAGGGGGGTCCCAGAGAACAACCGTGTCATAAAAGCACATAATTATTTAGTCCAAACATTTTTGAAAAAGGAATTCATCATATTTAATCATATTTACTGAAGCCAGCATTGTCATTCAATCACAATGTGCTATTTGAAACATTTCTATTTTGCAACATAAGGATTACATTAGAGCCCCAATAGTAGAGAAGGGAAAACGAGTGTGGGGTGTAAAATGAAGAAAAGTGAAGTGATTCAGAAAAAAAGAATTAAATTTCAAATTCAATACAAAACATTCATTATACATTAAGAAAGGCTATAACTTGTTAAAGCCAATATTACAATGAAATTGATGTGGGCTGTGCACCGACATCCTGATGACCCCAGGAACAGAGTTGAGGTCTTCGACCGGTGCCGAGGGTGAACCTGCCGGCGTGGTTCCCGTTGGAGAACCCTTACCTCCTTGGGGCCTGAAGGCCCTCCATGGGGAGGCATGGACCCAGAAAAGGAATGCAGAGCATGATAGTATGCCAGCATCTGGGTCATAGTCGCCCTGGTTCCAGGATAAGGAGGGAGGCATGGGGTCGACTTTTGAGCAGCATCCCCAGTCATGCAGGAGGAGTCGGCAGAGACCAGGTCACGACATGGTGAGGCTGAAGGCTCCAGTGACTTGATCCCTTATGACAGGTGTTTTGCAACCTATCACTGTACGTCTGACCAAGTTTATGAAGGTATACATGCATGTGTCTTTGCTTTTACCTAGTGACGTGTTATATAAAAATAAACATACAAATACTTGAGTAACTGTGTTTCAAACAGCATACTCTGTAAATTTGTGTCAAAAAGGTAGAAGCAAGAGAATTGCAGAAAGAAGCAACAGAGTTGCAAAAAGAGACAACAGAGGTTCAGAAAACAGCAAGAGAGATGCATAAAAAAGCAAGAGAAGTGTAGGAAGAAGCAACAGATGTACAGAAAGAGGCAACAGAACTGCAGAAAGAGGAAAGAGAGTTGCAGAAACACGCAAAAGAGGTGCAGAAAGAGAGAACAGGGGTGTAGACAGAGGCAAGAGAGGTGCGGAAAGAGGGTTGCAGAAAGAGGAAAGGGGGTGCAGAAAGAGGCAAGAGGGGTGCAGAAATTTGCAAGAGAGGTACAGAAAGAAGCAAGAGCAGTGCAGAAAGAACCAACAGAGTAGCAGAAAGAAGCAAGAGGGCTTCAGAAAGAGGCAACAGAAGTACATAAAGAAGCAGAAGAGGTACAGGAAGTGGGAAGAGGGTACAGAAAGAGGTAAGAGAAGTACAGAAAGAGTCAAGAGAGGTACAGACAGAGGCAACAGAGGTGTAGAAGGAGGCAAGAAAACTGCAGAAAAAGGCAAGAGAGTTGCAGAAACAGGCAAAAGAGGTGCAGAAAGAGGGAAAAGGGATACAGACAGAGGTCAGAGAAGTGCAGAATGAGGGAAGGAGGGTGCATAAAGAGACAATAGTGGTACAGAAAAAATCAAGGGAAGGAAGTGTAGAAAGAGCCTACGGAGGTACAGAAAGAGGCAAGAGGGGTGCAGAAAGAGGCAAGGGAAGTGTAGAAATAAGCCAAAGAGGTGCAGAAAGAGGCAAGAGACCTGCAGAAAGAGGCAAGAGTTGCAGAAACAGGCAAAAGATGTGCTGAAAGAGGCAAGAGAAGTGTAGAAAGAAGCAACAGAGGTGCAGAAAGAGGCAAGAGAACTGCAGAAACAGGCAAGAGAATTGTAGAAACAGGCAAAAGATATGCAGAAAGAGAGAACAGGGATGCGGGAAGAACCAACAGAGGTGCAGAAAGAGGGAAAAGGGGTGAAGACAGAGGTCAGAGAAGTGCAGAATGAGGGAAAAAGGGTACAGAAAGAGGCAAGAGGGGTACAGAAAGACACAACAGAGGTGTAGAAGGAGGCAAGAGAACTGCAGAAAAAGGCAAGTGAGTTGCAGAAACAGGCAAAAGAGGTGCAGAAGGAGGGGAAATGGGTGCATAAAGAGACAATAGTGGTACAGAAAAAAGCAAGGGAAGGAAGTGTAGAAAGAGCGAATGGAGATACAGAAAGAGGCAAGAGGGGTGCAGAAAGAGGCAAGAGAAGTGTAGAAATAAGCAAAAGAGGTGCAGAAAGAGGCAAGAGTTGCAGAAACAGGCAAAAGAGGTGCAGAAAGAGGAAAGAGAAGTGTAGAAAGAAGCAAGAGAGGTGCAAAGAGAGGCAAGAGAACTGCAGAAAGAGGCAAGAGAGTTACAGAAACAGGCAAAAGATGTGCAGAAAGAGAGAACAGGGGTGTGGGCAGAACCAACATAGGTAGAAAGAGGCAAGAGGGGTGCAGAAAGAGGCAAGAGGAGTGCAGATATATAGAGGCCCAGTGGATCCGTGAACCCTCCCGACCACAAGCTTTATTCTAATTGGCTGTCAACACTCCAAACCAGGAAGTGTTGGCAGCCATCTTGTGACTCGGTAGAACCGAGTCACAAGAAAACAGAAAAACAAACGTATAAAACCAGAAAAGGGGGCAGGGTAGAAACACCCTGAACCCCTAAGCCTGCTTAGGGGGTCCCACAAGGACCCCCAGGGGCAAAAAACATTTTGTTTTGTAGTCATTGCTTAATTTATTATTTTTTTACTCTTCTATACAATACATTAATACATTCATTAATACATATCGCAAAAAAAACTGTTTAGAAAAAATCCGATCCCATTACGCAATTATCATTCATCAGCATACAGGCGCCTTCATACCTAAACATACTCACGCGAAACCACAAATAGATACATCACATATGTACCAAGACACAATAATATGCAACAAGTCCCCTCACAGTAAGTACCCGTGTATAAAAAGAGATTTCTCTGAACTGGGGAATACAATGATTCAACACATTGATTTAACCGTCGGGTTTGATGTCATAACAAAAACACTTTTTGGACTGGATATATTCAGGCAAAAATATTTTGAAATCAATAAAGAATTTTTCATCATGGTAAATCAGTTTTCAAGACAAGAGAGGGAACTAATTTAGAGCACCGACACGCATTTCGGTGGGACCCTTTTTCCCTTTGGGGTATTGCCTTCCTCAGGGCGCATATAAGGAATTTTCACTAGAAAAGGCAATGGGACCTGTTGTACTCCATTATGAGGATGCTGGTACAACTGAAATTGTCCTAATAGCGATGGCAGCTATTGATTTTAAAAGGCAGGCATAACCAAAGTAATGTTAATTAAGCTTTTAAAGTAGTGGCTCATCTGGTTATAAAGGGGCACGCTGGACCGCAGGATGAATATGTGACAAAAATCACTTATAAAACAGTTATAATGTGAAGGTATTGACTCTCAAATTTGATTTAGCGAACAAGAGCTCAACCGCAGATCTCCTTCTATCGCGCAGTTGAAGAGAATGCTGGCAGTGTTCAGGTCAGGGATGTTTGCATATCTAGTGCTCGTATAAAATACTTCATGGAGCAGATTCTCCCTCCATCCTGTGAGTGTCGGATAAACGGCTACAAAAGATTCCCTTGATGTGCAGATGTAAGTAGCCTGCAACTGCAGGGCGGTAAAGTGTCCCGCTGGCAACAAGAAAACGCCCGGATGAAAGGCTGGCCAATTAGAGTATTTAAATAGCCCAATGGCCTCAAGCGTCGGCATTCTCAGAGCCGCCCTAGACGTAGAGCCGCGCTGAAGGACGTTGCGTTAGTTTTCTAAATAAATTGTTAAAGGAGAATGCCATCCCACAGTGAAACAGACCTTCTTTTTTTTTTTTTAAATTGGCAGAAGTCACGGAGGATCCGCGGTTCCTGCCGCAAAAATGAAAAAATTAAGCACAGCCCTGGGGACCA
This sequence comes from Lissotriton vulgaris, assembly GCF_964263255.1. Lineage (NCBI taxonomy): Eukaryota > Metazoa > Chordata > Amphibia > Caudata > Salamandridae > Lissotriton > Lissotriton vulgaris. The sequence continues at coordinate 337,065,486 of NC_141689.1, forward strand.
CCACCCCAGGGCTTTCCTTACATATTTGCGGGGTGCACACGCCCCCCCTGCAGCCCCGCGGACCGCCATCCCTGGAGCTTGTATTTAAAGTGGGTGGGGGCCTCCAAGGCCCCCAAAGACGGCGATCGTGCCGGAGGCCCCGCCCCCACCCAGCTACACTCTGCAAGTGTGCCCTGTGGCAAGTTTTAAATTGGAGAATTAATTCCGCTTTAATGCTTGGGGTCCCTGGGGGCCAACTAGCCCACCAGGTACCTCCAGTAAGCTCTACAGGGCTGCATTGCAGAGAGGTGGCCCAGGCCATGCACCTTTTTACACCTTTCTGCAACGCAGCTCTGTGGTGTGGGCCTGTTGGAGGTAAAAGGTAGGCTAGTTGGCCCCTAAAGGACAGCAGTGAAGGGGACTTCATTCCCCATCTAAGAGCGTGCCAGGGAGCACCTTTGTAGAGTGGTGGGCAAAGTGGGTGTGGCCTGGTACGAGTACTTACCAATGCTGCTGTGTGGGACTGACTGGAGGTAATAGTTTGGAAAGTTGGCCCCCAAGGATGTCCTTGGGGGCCAACTACCCCTCTTGTTACCTCAAGTAAGTCCCTCACAGTGGGATTGCTAAGACTTCTTCGGAGGCCATGGCCCCCATTCTCTACCACTCTGCAAACGTGCCTTGTGGCAGACTACTGGATGGGGAATGAAGTCCAATTTAGTCATGAGGGAGTTTGGGGGCCAAGAATCCCTGCTGGTACCTCCTGTAAGTCCGATGCAGTGGAATTCCTGAGCGTTGGTTGGACACCCAGCAAAGTAGCATATTTCTGCACCTATGACTTAGAGGTAGTTTTAATCCCCCTGTCCTATTATGAACTAGGACCTTACAGAGCAGGTCATGCTAATCACAGGGGTACCCCAATGCATAATGCTCCCTAGTGTATATAAGTGTTTTCACTGTATTCTAAGTGTCTTTTAGCATTGCACTGGCTCTAGGCCTGGTTAGTCAGTCAGTTACCAACAGTACCCGTCTGAAAGAGTTGTGGGCACAGGATGATTTTGAAACAAGGCCTCTTTCTGCACCTCTGTTCGTTCTTTCTGCACATCTCTTCTTCTTCCTGAACTTTTCTTCGTCTTTGTGGACTTCTGTTGCCTCTTTCTGCATTTGTCTTGCTTCCTTCTGCGCTTTTCTTCCCCTTTCTTTACATGTCCTACCTTTTTAGGCATAGTTAGAAAGTAGCATTTAAAAAATCTTAGAAATTCACTGAAAAAACCATAGGTTTCAGGGACGTTATAGTTAGTTGGAGATTTCACTCATATAAAACCATAGAAATTCGGCTGTTATAGTTAATAGACCTAACTATAACTCCCGCCCCTGCAATGCACTGCTGATGACGTCGCATATTACATTACTCATGACATGCTCAGTGACATCACTGTCGACATCGCAAATGACATCACTGATGACATCATCCACGTGATCATTTGATGCACCTCCTCATACCCTAATAAAACCTTTCATGCACCCACTCTAAAATACAGACGATCAATATCAAAACCATAGACAGACGAATAGCAGTTAGTACATATCTGCTCAGTGATTCATACATCTACACACATCCACCCACTAACCCATACAGTCACTCATACATACAGTCATTCATTTATACAGACACTGATATATCCACTCATAAACCCATATAGACACTCACACACTGCCACTCACCCAAAGAGTTACTCATACACCTGGTCAGTCATGCAAAAAAACTATCACACACCAATTTCCTTGCTTAAACAGTCAAACACACACCATCACACTTATTTATAGAGATACTAACACATACTTACTCTCTTAAACAATCACCAATAGACACACACACTCATTCATACAGATACTCTTGCAATCACTCACTCACATATAGTCATTTATATACTCCAACACTCACATATAATGCTTTAAAACATATGTAGTTACTCACACATGTACCACTAAGACATCCATTTACTCACCAACACATCCATACACAAACACACCCACCCACACAGGTGTTTCCACATGCACTCTTAAACCTATACACCCAGTGAAACAACCACTCACAAATCTATGCACATAATCACCTCCCCCCGCCCACCCATAAAGACACTCAGGCACCCATACAGATCTTCAGACAACCAATAAATAACCCATATAGACACTCATGTAGCTACTCACCAAGCCATGCAGCCTCTTACACACTAACAGACTGATAAAGACATTCAGAGTTTAGTCTCTAACCCATGCATTAAGTAAGACACATTTAATCACTCACTTACAGTCATTCACACACTTACTAAATCATCCATTAAGACACTCAAATTCAAATTTTAAAAGCTTTATTCGACAGATGGTCATAAAAGCAACACACAGTACATCACTATACTTTACACTATAAATAATACATAGACGCTTGTAAGTGGGTCATATAACAATAATTTAAGAAAATAAAATTATTCCAAAAATAAAAGACAGTTTCAGGTAAGACACAGATGATTACTAGCTAGCAGCATGAGGTAGGAAAGTGCGGGTGCGTATAATCCAAGACCATTTTAGAAATTTTGCAGTTGCTACAGCTTTGCAAGGTGAACAGTCAGACTCCAGTATTCTTAGGGCATCGTTATACTTCCGTGTGCCCAAATTTGAGCAAATTGGTTTAGCCATTGACGGCGCGGAGCACAATAAAGAGGGCATTCAAAAAATATATGTGCTATGGACTCAACCTTATGTTTACAGTTGTGACATTTATCACTACCTTGTGATACCCATTTAGAGCCGAAAGCTTTTACTGTGAGTGTACCTATTCTAAATTGGAAATATAATTTACGGTCTTGAGGCCTTTCAATAATGTCCCAGTATGCCTCACAGTGGGGACATGATTTAAAATCAGGATAGCGGCCAGTTAGGTTGGTGCTGATACTACTCGTATGGACTCTCTCACAGACCATTGCCCAATATTTTTCTTTCAGAAGCTTTTTTGATGGGAATGTTATCGTGTCAGAAATTTCCCATAGCTGGATAAGGTCCAGATCTTTTAGAAGTGTCCTTAATTCATTAGGCCACTGGATTACATGAAATCTGTCTGCCTTTATTATATCTCTCTGGGCTGTTGCATAGTGAACCAATTCAGGGGTGGTGGAGATACGCCTCCAATACAATAATGGCATCAGTCTCACTATATCAACCACATTTTGCCAGCCTAGATCAAACAACAGCGGAACTGTGGATGTACTTTGTGGAACGCCAACCAACCTTCGTAAGAATTTCCTATCTGATGTTGCTAATTGGGTTAAGTTAGAAAATCCCCAGAGCTCTGATCCGTACAGGGTGGCACTTACTTCTTTTGTTTGGTAAATCTCCAAGACCGGTGTAATGGGCTTAGTAAAGGAGGTTTTATGTTTGGATGCAAGGGCTCCCGCAAGTTGTTGAAAATTCAGACAGCTCGGAAGACTGCGTGGAGACACCGACAGATAGAGCAGTGCTCCTCTTAACCTGAGCTGCTGCCAGGTGGGGTGAAGCGCTACCATCACTACAAATGGTATGTGGTGGAGTATGATACCTGAAAATAGCAGATGATATTGATTTTAATTCTGCACTTTATAAGCAGTAGTTACCATCAGGTCCTGAAGAAAGCATCGGAACTAGTCCTTTTTTATGCTGAAACATGTCGACCAATTGCTTACAGATATTTAGTTAAATCTGTATTTTCACACTTTATATATATTTTTTTAGGTTTGGACAATTGAGAGATACCATTAAAATTCATAATCCACTCAGTTGATCCAATTTTAACTTTATTCACTTTGTTCACTCACTCTTTTTGCACTGCTTTTTCAGTAGCCATAAAACACATCTACATTTATATTAATACCACTCTTCTTTGTTAACACATATTTTGAGAACTTCACATAGTCTTGATAACATCAGTAGGCTATGTTGTGTTGTCTGGTGTCCGGGGCAAGGAGAACCCAAATGATGATAAAAAGGGTGGTACAGGACGGCTACTGATGGGAATATTTGCCCATGCCCTTGAGCTCCAACTCAGCAATCATATGTCACACTTGTTTGCATTTTGGGTTTTCATCACTCTGTTTGTATGATGTTGAGGTCTGTTTCCACAGTTTACTGACATGGTGTGCTGACGATTAGATACTAATTGTGTTTTGAATATGTTATTTTGGCGTATGTATCTAGTTTGGGTCGTTAAATTCACCCTTGGACCCTTCTTCTAATTGTTTTGTTTGCATTGAAATTTCAGGGTGGCCATGTCAGTATGGCATTTCCACCCCATATTGTTCTGTAATGAGATGCCCAAATAGGTAAAAGCATCCACTTCCTCTAGGGGGATGTTATTAAGGATGATATTACCTTTAAATTTTTTCCGTGGATTAAAGGGCATGAGTTTCATTTTAAAAGTGTTAATCTCAAGTCCACGTGATTCACAGAATGCCCCAAAGATATTAACAGCCTTCTGCAACCCACTTGGGGTACGCGAGACGATCAACGTATCGTCCGCATACATAAGTACTGGGACCCGAGTCCCCGCTAAGACAGGCGTATCTGTGGGAAATCTGCTAAGATGGTCCACTATACCATTAATGTATAGTGAAAATAGCGTAGGAGCCAAGACGCATCCCTGCCGAATGCCACGCTCGACAGGGAATGCGTCAGTGACCTCTCCTTGACCTCCCCACCTGATTCTTGCAAAATTGTTTTCGTGCAACCGAACTACAAGTGTCAGCAGCTCACGGGGCATTCCTTGATCGGCCAAGACCTTCCACATCATGGAACGGGGGACTAAATCAAAAGCTGATTTAAGGTTAAAAAAAACTGCATAAAGTGACCCTTTAGATAAAACAACATTCCTCCAGTATAATAAAATGAAGTAAAAAACCTGATCCACGGAGCTGGTACAGGGGCGAAAGCCAGCTTGGAATGGGGATAAAACATTATGCTCCTCTACCCATGTTTGTATTTTATTTTGGACCAATAAGTTTTTGGGCCGAGCCTATTTGACTAATTGGTCTATAATTACTTGGGAGGGATTTATCACCCTTTTTATAGACTGGTATGATTTCCGCTCCTTTCCAAGAAGAAGGGATAGGAGCACCCATTGCCACTGCGTTAGCTAGTAATAAAAAATATATTGACACCAAGTCAACCTGTCACTTAAAAAAACATCGGCAGGGATACCATCCATGCCCGGGGCTCTGCCTTTTATTACACAATCTAACGCTGTACTCACATCCTTTAGGGTGAGCAGTTGGTGATGATAAATAGTGGGTGGTATCGGCTGTGCTACTCCTTTCATTTCACTGCAAGCATATTGAGGTTTAAAGATGTCCACCCACTCAGTTTTAGCAACATTATTTTGCGAGGGTTCAGCTATTCCTCCCCTATCCCATTTTATAATGTCCCAGAACTTCTTAGAATCTTTTGCAGAACTCGCAGCCTGCAAATCCCGCCATCTATCTTCATCCCATTGTCTTTTTGCAGCACTTTGCGTTCGTCTATATAAGTCCCTTGCCTCTCTTACTCTACATGAATTTTTCAACCTGAGTTCTACAATCAGGTTCCTGCGGGCTAACTTACATGCTTCGTTGTACCAGCTGGCCATATGCGACTTGTTCCCTCCCTTGCCCATTTTTGTGGTTTTACTAAAGAGGGCTTTTAATCTAGAGAAGAGCTTTGAATGTGTCTCTAGCATAATTTTGGGAAAATCCAAACTACGGATTTGCGGAGTCAAAAGGGCTAGCTCACTCACCACCTCAGATTTGAGTGCTTCTAATTTTGTAGTATTCTCAATAAATTTACCCCATTTAATGTGATGCATATTATTTGTGGGGACTATTTCTAATACCTCCACCCCCCATCTTGGGGTATCCTCTCTGATCCTCGCATGAGTTTGAAATGTAGCACAAAGGGGGTTATGGTCACTTTCTGGCCTAGATTTAACGACCATATCAACCAAATAGTGCCAGGCTCGCATGTTTATTAACAGATAATCTATTTGGCTGCTATGCCTTCCATTATTGAAGGTGGTTGCTCTTTGACGGTCAGAGGGTGTTCTTCCGTTAGCTGCTCTAAGCCCTCTACCTAGACATATACCCTTCAATTGTATTGCTGCAGCTGTCCATTTCTTGACATTGGGCCCATCCAGTTGTGGAATTCCCCAATCCCCATCTACTATCCTCATCTGCAGTAAGCATCTGATCTTCATAGCCAAGTGGTTTGAATGTTGTATTGAAGTCACCACCCGTTATTGATATTAATTGTTCCGGTAGGGCTTCAAACTGGGAGTCAAAGAGGTCTATTCCTTCAGATTTTTGTCCTCCTATTTGCCCCCTGGCATAAACATTTGAGAGTGCCACCCTAAAGCCATTCGGCCAGTTCAAAATAAGTGTCATGAAGTCATGTGATAGGACCGGTAATTGATGTACTTTACACCTCAAATTCTGGCGCACCCAGATGATAAGTCCACCTATAGGCCTGCCTTTAGGTTTTTTTAGTGTGGGGACATAAAAATTGAGGAGCCCCAGGCGAAAGATCATCTATTAACTTGCCCCATTCAGAAGAGACTATCTTGTTTCCAATTACTGCTAAGTTCCATGATAGCAGGGACAATCTTTCCTTGTTTTGGAGTATTGTGTTAGAAGTTAAACAACACTTCTCTTCTGTCTCACCAACCACTACCTCAATTACTTTCTTTGGAGGTCTAGGATAGGGAGACACAGATGTATCCCTAGCAGAAATGCAAGAAACACTCTCCCTAGTTGAATGCAATCTTTTAACAGACGGACAAATAATAGCATGTGGAGACCCCCCCGGACACTTCCAACAATTCTGACCGGTTTACCAATGATAGCTGCTCTTTACTAATAGTTATCCTGCCCTGATCCTGTGGATCGTACAATCTACTATGAAGGGTTGTTCCACCATGGCAATAGATGTAATCCCCACACAGTCAATCGCATTCCTCCATGTCCGTCAAAGCCTCATAACGATTTGCTGTACAGATACCACCCATCCTTGGCTGGATAACTCTCTCAAATCTCCTTATTGGGTGGCGATTGCTCCTCCCAGATGTTATTAATTTTTCAACCCACCAACTGCTGTCATAGAAGAACTCTAATGTTAATGGGATGACTTGTGACTTCCTTAGTTGGGGGGGAAGTAGATTAGCCAATACTTCTTTCAAAGCCTGGGGATTCGAAAAGTTCACAGCTATGCAGTCACCCTTATATTTCTTCCGGTGATCCCCAAGCCATGATACCCTTTTGGCCATTATGATTTACCCTTCCAGTTGCTGTTTACCCCTGGGGGATATCCTTGTGTTATTAGTCAGCCAATATAGTGCCTTGTCAATTAAGGAGGCTGTAGTTTCTACCTGATCACTTCCTAGGAGGGGGGCATTGGCTAAGACAAGTACTAAAGGTAATGCTTTATGAATAAATTGAAATGACTCTCTCACATAGGGGGGAGTAGCATGCAGATCATCGGTGGGACCTTCATTATTGATTTCTGCTATAGTATCTGAGGGCACTTTTGATCGGGTCGCAGTTCCACTTGTAATGTTTCCAGCATCTATACTTACAGGATTTGTGTTACTTAATCCTGTTCCCTCCACTGTTGTGTTATCTTTCGATAAGAGGGGTACCTCAATCTGCCCCCTTGAGTTAGCTTGCTGGATTCCTTGTGCCTGAAGCGGTACTAATTCTACTGTGAGGGTGTTAGACTGAACTGCCGGACCTTCTCTACTCTCTATAGCAGTTATCCTATCTTCAATTTTCAACAACCGTGACATGATGGGGGTTAAGATATGATCTAACTTATCTTTAAGTTTAACCCATATGGTGTTAGCTAGATCCTGAGGCGTAGATTGGGGAATCAAGAGTGAGGGTTTGGGGGTTTTTGCTCTAGCTATAACATGCCTCTTTCCCTTTTGTTTTGCCTTTCCTGGCGGTGTCAGTCCCCCTGCCCTTGTGCATCGTCTCACAACCGGTGTTGGTGGTGAGGAGTCGCTAGGTGAAATTTCTTCAACCGTCCCTATAGAAGAAGCATTTAGGCACTGGCCATGACTATTTATTGAAACAGAGGGTGAACCAACATGATCTTGTAAGTCCCGAGGAATACCTGGAGAATCAGTCTGGGTTTCTGGGGAGTTATGTATCATGGCTGTAACTGTGCGACCTGGGTCCAGTGAGAGCCTTCTCTCAGTTCTTTCTATTTCCTCATTCACCAAATTTGTTACTTTTATCAGGTAAGAATCCAGTGTTGCTCCTCCACCTCCATTAGGTTTGCTGTTCACAGTTCTCTTTTTCCCCATGTTGATTAAATAGGTAAAACGATAGTTGACAATACCTTAGTCTGGGGTAGATGTTAGGGAGGTGGCCCGACCCGGCCCCCTCAGGCCCCTCCCGTGCACATCCAAGCGGCCCTTTATGCGCCTCCTGGCGCTTCCAAACTACGTGTGCGGCGTCCTTGCCGCTAACGGGGCTGCTGGGAGGTGTAGTCCTGCCCACAGGATTCTGCTGCAGATACAGCCACAGAAGGGAGGGGGGCCCGGCGGAGCCAAGCCCGGCCAGGCAGAAGAGCGGAGCAAAGCCCGGCCCGCAGGAACAGGTACAGCCCAAGATTTTCGCATTGCACCAAGGACTTGGACCCAAGCTCCCCTTTATGCGCCTCCTGGCGCTTCCAAACTACATGTGTGGCGTCCTTGCCGCTAACGGGGCTGCTGGGAGGTGTAGTCCGGCCCACAGGATTCTGCTGCAGAGGGAGGGGGCTCGGTGGAGCCAAGCCCGGCCGAGCAGGAGAGCGTATCAGTGCCCCACCCGCAGATACAGCCACAGAAGGGAGGGGGGCCCGGCGGAGCCAAGCCCGGCAGAAGAGCGGAGCAAAGCCCGGCCCGCAGGAACAGGTACAGCCCAGCGTTGCACCATTCAGACACTCATATACCCACTCATAAATATATATAAAACATATTTTTATACTTTATAGAAACACACATTCAATGGATGATGTCATCAGTGATGTCATTTGAGATGTCATCAATGATGTCACTGAGCATGTCATGAGTGATGCAATATATGATGTCATCAGCAGTGCATTTGCAGGGGCGTGAGTGATAGTTAGGTCTACTAACTATAACAGCCGAATTTCTATGATTTTATACGAGTGAAATCTCCAACTAACTATAAACCTATGTTTTTTTCAGTATATATATATATATATATATATTGCTCCATATTGTTTGTGTAACAACCACCGCAAACTCCTGACCATCGTCCAGCAGACCACCTAAGCTCGGTCCGTAATATCAAAGCACACTCCTCAGCACCCAAGGATTGACAAAGCTGTGTCTTCACAAAATATCAAACTTTTATTTGTCGGCTGATCGGACGCGTTTCGCCTGTACCAGCAGGCTTGCTCACCAACAACATTTTGCCAAAACCAACCATTTTTCAAATGCTGTGCATGTGACGTGTCACGTGTAAAACTACCTCCACAGTACCATGGAAAACAGACTTGTAGTTCCATAGAGATACACTGGCAGATGTTTGTCAAACCAGCAGTGCATTACACAAGAATGTTACACAAAACTAAAATAATTGGTTCCATATAATGAGAAATACACTGGGAGATAAACTGTCCGTACTGATGCCAATTTAAAACATTATCCGTCAATTGCACTATTGTTCCCAACATCTTGCATGGACATATGAAAACCATCAGTTACCATAATACTCACTACATGGCTTGAAGCCTAATGGGGATTAAATCAACCTTCCTTAGGCTTCTCTCCTCATAGTGAAAAAATTCTAACAATAATTCAAGCTTTGGCACATCCTCTCTTTGCAATTATGCTTATTTCTCGTTTGCTGCAGACAACCTTGAGCTAATACTGCCCCAGTGAGCCTATATTATTCACCAACCTAATTAATTTCTGTACTGGGAGGTCATTAGTGTAACAACTAATCCAAAAAGTGCAAATGTGATAACAAAACATTAAAAATATTAAAAACTGAGATTTTCGAGGAACTTAATGCCTATTACAATGGTTCTAGCTGATTACATTTTAAGAGAGTTCACAAATGTGTATATATAACTTCTTCCATATTAAGAGCAACAGGGGCCCTTGTATCTACTTCCAATATGTTGTGTGATTCTAGTCTCCTTAATTTCTTCTCTCTGTCTCCACCCCTCACATTTGGACAAAGTATGTTAGACTTTTGCACATTTTTATCATGGTGTTTTTCAAAGTGGCGAGCCACTGGATAGGATTTGTCGCCATGCTTGATCGCTCTAAGGTGCTGCAGCACTCTTTTATGTACTGGAAGAATTGTGCTGCCCACGAATTGAAGATTACATGGACATCGCAACACGTAGACAGCAAATTCTGTTTTGCAGTTGTACTGGCCTTTACCTTTCTTCTCTATTGTTGAGAACCCTGTCAAATAAGAAGTTGTGTTCTTTCCATGCAGGCATGCTTTGCACTTCATGCATTTTATGAAGCCATCTTTGCCTTGTAACCCTGTTGATTTAGCCCTTTATTTCTCAGGTTTTGGGGCCATGTTGTTAAATAGCATCTGTTTGAAGGCGTCCACCTTACGGAATGTAATCAGTGGCTTCCGTGACACTAATTTACCCAAAATGGGGTTATTGGGTGTTAAGTGCCTGTGTTTGGACAAGATATTCCTAACTTGTCCATGTTGTTTGTTGTAGGTTGTTATCATTCTACACTCATTGCTACTGGTTCCGCCACTGTTTATTTCCCTCTTTAGGCTTTGGGCCGCTGTTTTCTTAAGCAAAATCTCCTCTCTTGTCTTGTTTCTGACCTTGTGTATTACAGTGGAAATACACTCTTCTCCATATCCTCGAAATTTAAATTGAGAGTGCAAGTTGCGAAATTTAATATCTAACACTTCTGGTTCACTACAATTACGCATTGTTCTTAAACACTCCCCATAGGGTATACTTCTGAGAAGGTTGCTAAGATGGAAGCTGGTTGCATGAAGCAATGTGTTACCAGCTGTTGATTTGTGGTAGATCTTAGTATGGAGTTTAGAGTCATTCATATAAACTATTAGGTCAAGGAAATTTACTGCTTTGTCACTGATTGTACTAATGAATTTGAGGTTAAGATTGTTTTTTTGTAGTTTTTTCTAAAAACTGCCTGGCTGATGTTTCTGTGCCCTTCCACACGACAAACAAATCGTCTATGAAACGACTCAAGTGAAAGATGTTATTGTGCCATTCTTCATGGTACTGTTTCCGGATTACCTGCTCTTCCCACCAGCCCATATGCAAATTCGCATAGCTGGTGGCGAAGCAGGTGCCCATCGCAGTACCACAGAGTTGATGGAATGATTCCCCATTAAAGAGGAAGAAATTGCTCTTTAGACAGGTTTCGACCATAGACACTAGCATCTGAGTATGAGACCACAATGAAATAGGTCTTGTTCCTAAAAAATGCCTTTTTGCGTTAAGACCGTCTTCATGTCTAATGCTTCTATAGAGCGTGGTCACATCTGTAGTGATTAATAGCATGTCATGCTCCCATGGTAAATCATAGATGCCTTTTAAGAAATCTCCTATGTTCTGTGTATAGGATGGTAACATTTTAACTAATGGACAAAGGTAAGAATCAATAAATCTAGAGGTATTTTCCAGTGTACTCCCAATGACCGAGATAATGGGCCTGCCTGGGGGATTGCTAAGGTCTCTGTGTACCTTAGGTATTAAATAAAATACCGGTACTACAGGTTTATTAAGCTTGAGGAACAGTAGCTCTTCATGTGTGATTATACATTGCTCATATCAATGCTGTAATTGTGTGTTGTATAGGCTGTGGGCTGTGGCTGACTATATAGATATATACATATATACCAAACAATCCACCTCCCACAGTGACACCATGGAAGGAAGCACGGACACGAAGTGGTTCATGATACGGCATCTCTTTATTAGTTGATGTCGCCCTCAATCCCAAGCACCATATATATGTGCTATATATATTATCCACTGGCGGTCGCCAGTAGATAGTTATAGTTAGGACCTAGTTTCCATAGGAAACTTGTTTTTTGTTTTGCCAATAACTTTGGCGCTGGTTGACGAATCTTCGTGACATTGTCAATACTTATGGCCCGCTTCGGTCAGCTCCTATCCTGAAAGTTTTGGGGTGATTCACCAAGCGGGGGCCGAGAAAAAAGGGGGGTCCCAAAACGTGTTTTCTCCATGTTATTTCCAATAGGAAATTTTAGACACAACTACAGCCCGAACTGCTGAACGGAATTACACCAAGTTTGGCACAAAGGTAGCCCTTGGTTCAGAAAGAGACATTTTTTTAAAATGGTGTAAATCTGTCCAGGAGTTCCTGAGAAATTCAAAAAATAGAGGTGAAAATATCAATTTCCCATAGGAAACTTTAAACACGGTTGCAGCCGAAACTGCTGAACGGAATTACACCACATTTGGCACAAAGGTGGCCCTTGGCTCAGAAAGAGACCTTTTTTTTAAATGGTGTAAATCCGTTCAGTAGTTGCTGAGAAAATAAAAAAAAATTACGTTTTGATATCTAGAGGCGCAGTGGATACGCGGACCCTCCCGACCATGAGCGGCATTCTAATTGGCTGTCAACACTCCAAACAAGGAAGTGTTGGCAGACATCTTGTACGAAAACAGTAAAACAAAAGCGCAAAACAAAAAAAGGGAGCAGACTAAAAACCCCTAACCCCCAAAGGCCTGCTCAGGGGTCCCACAAGGACCCCCAGGACCCAAAAAAGATTTTTTTTGGAAAACAAAAATCAGCAAAATCCGCGGAGTATCCGGGGATCCTGCCGCGAAAATAAAAAAAATAACCGCTGGCTCCCACACTTTGGTATTAATTAGCCCTCGGGTGTGTCAAATCCCTTTTTAACCCTTTCACTGCGGAGGCTATTCCGCCGCAGTGCTAAGGGGCAGTGGGGCCGCGCGGCGCTCCCACGCTGGTGACGGAACCGCTCCGTCATGCCCCTCGGGTGAGCTGTGCTTGTGACAGAACGGTTCCATCACTGCCCCGCCCGTTCAATAGAACGCGCCGCGCAGGCGTGGCAAGCGGGCCCTGATGGAACCTTTCTGTCACCAGCACAGCCCACCCGAGGGGCATGATGGAACGGTTCCGTCACCAGCGTGGGAGACGTTAATAGACCTGTGTGGGGGGCTCATGCCCCCCACACGCCCGGGGAACTGCCACCTCCCCTGGGCACTAATATTTAAATGTGGGGGTCCGTAGCGGAGCCCCGAGGACCACCACCTCCCAGAGGCTTTAATCAGATAGGAAAGGGGGCTGTGCGGCCACCCTCCTGGAGCCCCTTATTGCCCTGGGCACCACCAACCCCCTTGGGCCGGCACCGGCAGTGTCCCGGGGTGCCACCCCTGGGACACTGCTGTTTGCAATGACAGGGCGGGAGCCGCGTGGCACCCGCCCTGTCATTGCAAACTCTGCTTTGCTTCATTGAACCGAGAGCAGGGAAACCTGCTCTCGCTTCAATGAAGCAAAGCAGAATTGCTTTTCTACACAGGGAGCTGCAAGGAAGCAGCTCCCCATGTAGAAAAGCAATGCCGGCTCCCGCTGGACGCGGGGCGCCGGCGGGACCTTGGGGGGATTGGGGACCTCCCCACGGTCCCCAACGGATAAGCCTGGCCCCGTAGTTGGGGTCCCCAGGGCGAGAAAAGGCCCAGGAGGGGTCACGCATCCCCCCTCCCCATCAAAAATAAATAAAAAGGCGGGCAGGCCCCAGGGGATGGGGTCCTCCGGGCCATATTTGGCCTGAGGAGGGGAGCACGCGGCCCACCTCCCAAAAAAAAATACAAGCAAATATCAGGCCCCGGGGATGGGATCCCCGGGGATGGAGTCCCCGGGGCCGGAAGTGGCCCGGGCGGGGGGGCACCCGGCCCCCCTCCCAAGGAATAAAAAAATAAAAATAAAGGCCAGCCCTGGGGGGATGGTGTCCACGGGGCCAATAGAGGCCTTAGGAGGGGGGCCACGCAGCCCCCTCCATAATAAAAAAAACCAATTGGGCCATGCCCCGGGGGATGGGATTGGCCACGGGAGGGGAGAACACACAGCCCCCTTCCCGTTAACATTTATATTTTTTATTTTAAATGGGGGTCAGGCCCTGGGGACCCCATCCCCAAAAAAGTAAAAAGAAAGGGGGCCACAAAGCCCTCCTTCCAAAAAAGATAAAAAAACAAAATGCACACGATCGTGCCGGAGGCCCCACCCCCTCCAAGCAAGACTCTGCAAATGCGCCCTGTGGTGCGTTTTAAGTTGGGGAATTAATTCCCCTTCAATCCTGAGGGCCCCAAGGGGGCCAACTAGCCCACCAGGTATCTCCAGAAAGCGCCACAGGCCTACATTGCAGAGAGGTGGTCCAGGCCACACCCCTTTTTACACCTCTCTGCAACGCAGCTCTGTGGCACACACTGGAGGTATCTCATGGGCTAGTTGGACCCCAGGGACCCTCAGGATTCAAGGGGACTTTATCCCCCAACTTAAAACGGGTGCGTTTGCACAGTGGTGAAGGGAAGGGGTGGGGCCTGAGGTGACATGTGTGCAAACACACCCTGTGGCTTGTTTAAAGTTGGGAAATTAATTCCCTTCCAATCCTGATGGCCCCTGGGGGCCAACTAGTACACCAGGTTCTTCAACTAAGCACCACTGTGCTGCGTTGCAGAGAGGTGGTCCAGGCCATGCCCTTTTTACACCTCTCGCCAATGCAGCTCTCTGGCACTTACTGGAGGTACCTGGTGGGTTACTTGCACCCCAGGGACCCTCAGGATCCAAGGGGACTTAATCCTCCAACTTAAAACATGCCACGGGGTGCCTTTGCACAGTGGTGAAGGGAGGGAGAGGGGCTTGAGGTGACATGCGAGCAAACACGCCCTGTGGTACGTTTTAAGTTTGGGAATGAATTCCTTTTTTTAATCCTGAGGGTCCCTGGGGTCCCACTAGCCCACTAGGTACCTCCATTAATGCGCCACAGAGCTACGTTGCAGAGAGGTATAAAAAGGGCCTGGCCCACCTCTTACATCACACCAGCACCCTTTCTCCACCACTCTACAAACGTGACTACTAGTTAAAATAGCATATTTCTGCACCTCTGACTTAGAGGTCGTTTTAATTCCCCTGCCCTATTATGTACTAGGGTCTTACAGAG
Source organism: Lissotriton vulgaris (assembly GCF_964263255.1). Lineage (NCBI taxonomy): Eukaryota > Metazoa > Chordata > Amphibia > Caudata > Salamandridae > Lissotriton > Lissotriton vulgaris. Next base: position 337,080,692 of record NC_141689.1, read on the forward strand.
GAGGTTATGCTAATCACAGGGGTACCCCAACGCATAGATTCCCTAGTGTATGTACGTGTTTTCACTGTATTCTAAGTGTCTTTTAGCATAGCACTGGCTCTAGGCCTAGTTAGGGAGAGTCAGTTACCACTAATACCCGTCTGAAAAAGTTGTGGGCACAGGATGATTTTGCAACAAGGCCTCTTTCTGCCCCTCTGTTTGTTCTTTCTGTACATGTTTTGCTTCTTCCTGCACTTTTCTTCGTCTTTGTGGACTTCTGTTGCTTCTTTCTGCATTTCCTTTGCTTCTTTCTGTGTTTTTTTCTTCTTTCTTCACATGTCCTACCTCTGCAGACATAGTTAGAAACTAGCATTTAAAAAACCTTTGAAATTCACTGGAAAAAAATAGGTTTCAGGCACATTATAGTTAGAAATTAGAATTTAAAAAACCTTAGCAATTCACTGAAAAAACCATAGGTTCCAGGGCGATATAGTTAGTGGGACATTTAACTCATACAAAACTATAGAAATTCCCCCGTTATAGTTAGTTCAGCTAACTATAACTCGTGCCCCCGCAATGCACTGCTGATGACGTCACATATTACATCATTCATGACATGATCAGTGACATCACTGATGACATATATACCTACACATTTGTATATGTATCGCTACTATCCCCCTCAAAAGCCTCCAAGGATGGCAACAACACCACAGGTGAGATTAAGGGACAATTTTCTTTATTATGACAGTATCAAACGTGTTTTGGCTGAAACTCAGCCTTGTTTACTGATGGCTAGACGCTGACAATCTTGCTTATATACATGAGCACGCTGTTTGACGCAGTGCCATAGAGAGCATAAATTGGCTCTTCTATTGTTAGCACCAGCCTAATTTATTTGGGAATATTCTCTCATTTTTGCATGCAATGAATTTCATAAATATACTAAAAAGTGGGGTTAAAATCGTAAAACATACTGTTACTTAATTTCCATATAAATACTTCCATATGCTATGTCTGAACTGGGGTGGTGAAGTGAGCTAAAGAATGATGATGGATTCAACCCAGATCTGTGACTGAGGGTGAGTGTCTGAAAAGTTTCAGCACTCCGTCCATCATCTCCTTGTGTTTGCTTTGTTTGCCCTAAATTGGCAGGGTATGCCCAGACATGGGCCCCTTGCTCACATTGCTGCTGGATTCCACTTAGCCTGGCGGATGAGGGCTGTTACCCCAAAACCGGTCTCCGATCCAGGGAAGACATGGCTTGGCAGTTTGGGCTGGACTGTTCCCATGAGGCACAGAGTCAAGACTGATTTGCATATAGCTATGTCTGAACTGGGGTGGCGAAGTGAGCTAAAGAATGATGATGGATTCAACCCAGATCTGTAACTGGAGGTGGGTGTCTGAAAAGTTTCAACACTCCGTCCATCATCGCCTTGTGTTTGCTTACTTACTTATGTGGTACAAAAGGGGGTGGTGATGGACGGAACATCTGAACCAATCAAACACTCACACCCAGTCAACAGATCTGGGTACAATCCATCACCGTTCTTTAGCCCACTCTGCCACCCCAGTTCAGACATGGCCATATGCACATCAGTCTGACCCTGTGCCTCATGGGAACAGTCCAGCCTGAACTGCCAAGCCATGCCTTCCCTGGACCAGAAACAAGCTTCCTAGGACCGGTTTCTGGCATTACATCTGTCTTCAGCCAGGCTTGCTTGAATCCAGTGGCAAAGTGAGCAAGGGACTCACGTCTGAGCATACCCTGCCAACTTATGGTGAAGAAAGCGCTAAAAAAGGGGGTGGTGATGGACGGAGCATCTGAACCAATCAAACACTCTCACCCAGTCAACAGATCTGGGTTTAATCCATCACCGTTCTTTAGCCCACTCTGCCACCCCAGTTCAGACATGGCCATATGCAAATCAGTCTGACCCTTTGCCTCAAGGGAACAGTCCAGCCCGAACTGCTAAGCCATGCCTTCCATGGACCGGAAGCAAGCTTCCTAGGACTGGATTCTGCCATTACAGCCGTCTTCAGCCAGGCTTGCTTGAATCCAGTGACAAAGTGAGCAAGGGTCTCACGTCTGAGCATACCCTACCAACTTATGGCGAACAAAGGTGTACAAAAGGGGCTGGTGATGGACGGAGCATCTGAACCAATAAAACACTCACACCCCGTCAACAGATCTGGGTTTAATCCATCACCGTTCTTTAGCCCACTCTGCCACCCCAATTCAGACATGGCATATGCAAATCAGTCTGACCCTGTGCCTCATGGGAACAGTCTAGCCTGAACTGCCAAGCCATGCCTTCCCTGGACCGAAAACAAGCTTCCTAGGACCGGTTTCTGGCATTACAGCCGTCTTCAGCAAGGCTTGCTTGAATCCAGTGGCAAAATGATCAAGGGACTCACGTCTGAGCATACCCTGCCAACTTATGGCGAACAAAGCGGTACAAAAGGGGGTGGTGATGGACAGAGCATCTGAACCAATCAAACACTCAAACCCAGTCAACAGATCTGGGTTTAATCTATCACCGTTCTTTAGCCCTCTCTGCCAACCCAGTTCAGACATGGCCATATGCAAATCAGTCTGACCCTGTGCCTCATGGGAACAGTCCAGCCTGAACTGCCAAGCCATGCCTTCCCTGGACCGGAAACAAGCTTCCTAGGACCGGTTTCTGGCATTACAGCTGTCTTCAGCCAGGCTTGCTTGAATCCAGTGGCAAAGTGAGCAAGGGACTCACGCCTGAGCATACCCTGCCAACTTATGGCGAATCAAGCGCTACAAAAGGGGTGGTGATGGACGAAGCATCTGAACCAATCAAACACTCACACCCCGTCAACATATCTGGGTTCAATCCATCACCGTTCTTTGGCCCACTCTGCCACCCCAGTTCAGACATGGCCATATGCAAATCAGTCTGATCCTGTGCCTCATGGGAACAGTCCGGCCCGAACTGCCAAGCCATGCCTTCCCTGGACCGGAAACAAGCTTCCTAGAACCGTTTTCTGGCATTACAGCCGTCTTCAGCCAGGCATGCTTGAATCCAGTGGCAAAGTGAACAAGGGACTCACATCTGAGCATACGCTGCCAACTTGTGGCGAACAAAGCGGTACAAAAGTGGGTGGTGATGGACGGAGCATCTGAACCAATAAAACACTCACACCCCGTCAACAGATCTGGGTTTAATCCATCACCCTTCTTTGGCCCACTCTGCCACCCCAGTTCAGACATGGCCATAAGCAAATCAGTCTGACCCTGTCCCTCATGGGAACAGTCTGGCCCGAACTGCCAAGCCATACCTTCCCTGGACCGGAAACAAGCTTCCTAGGACCGGTTTCTGGCATTACAGCCGTCTTCAGCCAGGCTTGCTTGAATCCAGTGGCAAAGTGAGCAAGGGACTCACGTCTGAGCATGCCCTGCCAACTTATGGCGAACAAAGCAGTACAAAAGGGGGTGGTGATGGACAGAGCATCAGAACCAATCAAACACTCACACCAAGTCAACAGACCTGGGTTTAATCCATCACCCTTATTGATGAATAGGTTTTTGACAACCTTTATTGAAAGCTATCCTAGTGGTAGCCTAAGTCTTGAAGGAGTGTAAAGCAGCTTAGTTTACCAGATTGTGACCTCTGAGAGTTACTAAACACTCTCTACTAAACCTCTTTATGAGATTAGAGAGCAAGATACACAATATCAACACACTAGAACGTAAGTAAGTAGCACAATATACAATGGCCCCCTGGAAAAGACCAAACCATATGTTAAGAAATTGGTATAAGAACTTCGGAGTGGACTTGGAGAAAACCCTTTTAGACTTAGAAGGTTCTAAGGCCGGCACCCATGTGAGCACTGGAGTACTTGTGTTACCTCACCCAGGGAAGCCGGTGCATAGATGCCAAATGGTGTCGGGAATCGTTGCTGCTGCCAATGGCGAGTTGCTGCAAAGTGCTGCTGCCGTGGAGAGTAAAAGTGTCCGATGTGATCCAAGCCTGGATTGGAGCTGTGAAGAACCTGAAAACAGAGGGGACAGAGTCTGGGTCACTTCAGGGTGACCAGGGGCACGATAGACCAATGCCCACCAATGTCGGGTGTTTCAGGTGCAATGAGGTAAAGCATGACTCCGCTGCCACGGGGACCAGGAGATGTCAATCACAACCAGAGTCTGCATGTGAGCTGTCCCACAAAGGATGTCAAGTGCTGAGGGGTCGGTATCCTGATTGGAGACCAACAAGCCTTGGCAACAGCAACCTACGCAGTGAGAGTAAAAAGGCTTCGGGATGGACCAGCAAGGTCCTGGTGTTTCCCGAACCAATGGGGAGTCAGGGCACATCTGGAGCAACCAGCTAAGCCCATTCAAAGTTACAGTACCCTTCTCAGGGACCCACAAGTTGAGGGGCAAGGGATCACAAAGGGACCTTGAGAGGAATCACTAAATATCTGCCCACAGGTCACTCGTGGAGTGTAGGCGAGTAATCTTTGGTGGAATTACTGCTCGGGGTCTGTACTACAAGTAGCTCAAAGCACAGCCTCAGGAATTGCCAAGAAGCATATGCTGCTGCAAATGGTCATGGTGTCAAGGGGTTCGGGTTGAACACCCCCACGAGGGCTTTGGATCTCAGGTTTGCTGAGAGCACGGATCGGCTTTGGGGAAGCTTGGGAACCCACCTCCTGTGTTGCAAAGTTTTCAGAGTCCTTCAGGAGCTGCGTGATTGCAAATTGGACAGATGCGTCCTTGGTGCCTGCCTTGCAGGGGAGTAACTCCTTTACACCAATGGAGATTCTTCAGTCATCCAGCAAAGTGTATATAGTTGAAGTTCTGGGATTCTGTTGCAGAGCTTCCTCCATGTTAATCTAAAGTCCTGTAGTGAGGGGTTCCTACTTTATACCCAAGGAAGGGGTGGGACAAACTCTGGGGACTCACCTATGGGAGGGTCAGGACAGAGGGGTGGTTACACCCATGTCCTTTGTCCAGTTTTGCACCAGAGTAGGGGCTGGTAGCCCCTGCAACCAGTTTGAGCTGGACTATGCACAGGGACACCAAATGTGCCCCCAGTGCAGACATCCAGCCCCAATACACTAAAACCTGTCTGGGAGGTGGTTACACCTCCCTGTGACAGGAAACCCGTTGGCCAGCCTCCCCTGCCGGGGTGTCTTCCAGCAGCAGTAGGGCAGACGAGTGTCTGTGGCTGGCATCATCTATTTTGTGATGCTAGGGTTCTGTGAAGCTGGTACCAGGTGTACCGGTGTAGGCATATTTCTCCCTCTAGGAGGATGGAATCATACCTCTCCCACCAGGACTGGTGGAGAAGTGTGATTCCAAGGTGTTTGACACCAAACAGGACATGTTTTCTTGCAGCCATCTCATAGATAGCATTTACGGCGAGGTTATAATGCACTTAAGAGTATATGATTGGCTGCATCACAGAACAACCCCTGAGAATAGATTCCTATGGTTGCAGAGGGGCCCTGCTCATGCATGGGCACCCTTTCACACAAAACCCAGCACCCTGCCTTCAGGATTGACAAGGCCTGCCATAGGGGTGACTGATAGGTTTATATGTGTAGTGATATAAGGTAGATATAGGGAAACTATATCTAAGTAAGGGGTCCATACACCACCTTACACATGCTGTTGTAGCAGACCTGTGGTGTCATTTTAAGTGGTCTCTCGGGGTGGCATAATACATGCTGCAGCCCCTGAGAGACCTCTGGGGTACCTATGCCCTATACCATATACTAGGGACTTATAAGGGTACCCCAGAATCCAATATGTGATGTACCTAAAGTACATGCAATCATTTTGGAGAGGAAGCAGCTAGGCTGGGGCCCTGGATAGCAGGGTCCCAGCCGGACTAAAGTTGAAAAACAGTGAACCATTAGCAAAAAGTGGGGGCATAAGAAGCAGATCCTACTCTCCTACAACCAAGTTTTAAAATGTTAGTTTCTTTTTGGTGTCAATATGATGTTTGTAAGATTTATAATGGAATTTGCTGTATTGAGGTTTGTCTCCTCTATTTTTGGCCCATTTGCCCATCTTTACTTGACTGTTGTTTGTTTTTTCTTCTTACATTATTCTGCCTTTTGCACCTCAGCCTCTTCGTCTTGATGGCTTGATGTTTTGCTGAAACTGTCTTGGACGGAGGTTGAACTGTCTTGCCTTAAAAAATCCAACTCATCAATGACTGAAGGGACTACACCTGCTGTGTAGTTCCTATAAAACCTATACAGGATCTGCGGGTTTAGACAACATACACTACGGGTTTGGTGTCCGAACAGATTCCAGACACCCCCACCGGGTATGTTAGCCTGTATACCAGGCTACTAGAAAACTCCTCTTATCAAGGAGAGAAAAGTTCTTGACAGCTATCGAACATGACAACCCTGATTTCTCGGAATCGAAGAAACAGTGCAGTACTTTTCGCTTAGTCACTCATGCTCACTAAGTCTCAGAGAGGTACACAGCATAAACGGTATGGACTTTTTCAATAAGGGTTGGTAAATCTCTACCATTTTGTGAGCTGGAGTGTCTGCATGCAGGAATCTCAGTGTCTCACATCAGTGTGTCTGCATGGAAGTCGTGATCTCCTCTGTCTATCTCAGCAAGATGTGAAGTTTATATACCGGAAGGTATTCCCAGGTGTTCTACCTTGCTGTGCCACAGTCGGACTAAGGATGACTTCGGGAATGAACCTTGTACATGGTTATTATGCAAGAGATGATAGTCCTGCTGATTTTCAGAGAATCCTGAATACTCATGCATAATGTATGAGCTTATTGTTCAGGGAAAACCCCATGTTCTGTAAGGAGTACTGTAACTAGGTAAAGGGTCAGTCTTAGTGGCTGTTATGTATGTAATGCAGGTATGAATATAGGTGAAAGGTTGTGATGTTACCTGGGCCTATATTGAGGTACCTGTATGGACTATAACACCCACTACTCATCCGACTGGATGACATAATCTAATATTAAGGTACTACCAATCTAGGTACCGGAATGCAAACATACGTTAAAAACAGTAGTTCCATTAAAAATTTAACATTTGTTAAAAACTCTACAAAGGTGCTAAAAAACAGAAATTGCCACTCAAGCAATAGCTCTAATGTGTCTGAATATATAGTTAGAACTACTACAAGCATTAGAAAGCCATGCATGTCATAACAAGTGTAAATTTGTGTTGGAACTCCAATGTGAGTGTATTTTTAAAAAATGGCAAATTTTTTCCCAGCACACAAAGGGCCACATGTTTATGTGTCCAGGCTGGTAGACGCAACATCGCTGTTGCCTGCCTTTGCAGACGACGATCCCTGTAACACAGATTACGTCAATTGAGCACAGATGGTCTTCCGCTCTGCCTGCAGCTGATGCTCGGGCAGCCTGTGCACCATCCAAAGCCTGGGTGTTCATGGAGGAGCCGGTGTCCATACCAACAGTAGAAGAAATTCCCTGTGGTGGCTCAAAGAATGCAGCCAACAACATAGGAATATTCTGGGGACACTGCAGAACATGGGCTGTTATTGGGTCCAGCAATGCATCAACGTCCGGTTGCGCAACTGAAGGAAGTGTCAGACAGCGATCTAACACGCATTACTCTCCGCAGAACAGGCATCGGAGAACAGGTAGGATGCAGTACATCCAGACCGGTCTAAATGACAGGAACTAAGAAGCACTTAGTTCTCGTAGGAGGGATGTGCCCAGATGTTGTACCATGCGATCACGATATTTGTGCACCAGGAGTGCCTTTTTAACCTCTTTGGTGACTGGGACGTCCATTGCGTAGCAGAAAAATTACAATCAGGATACCTGCTATTAGAAACAGGATCAGCATAAGTCCTCCAAAAATGCTTCCTAATACAAAGTGTATAAAGTTTGGTATAACTCCGAGGACCGTCTGAAAGGCGCTTAATAGTCCTGAACCTGCAGTCTTAAATAGGTGGACTATACCCGTCGAATCAGTCACGTTAAAGATACAATTTACCATTTCTGCAAAATGGAAAGGGTAGTTTATTCGTATTAGTGCCTGTATCCCGGCAGAGGACCTTGCGATCTGGAGATCAAAAGTCTCCTGGGCAGAGGTTAAGAGCACGTTTCCTGTAAAAGCATGGCTTTCATTCTGCTCAGAGTATCAAACTGTTTAAGAGATACATTCAATGAAGGCCATAGCGGCGCCCCCCCGACTGTACATGTCGGTGTAAACAATACTTCCATCCAGCAAGTAACCCTGGAGCTCACGGTTACTAGATATGCTATGCCATTCAGCATCCCACAACAACCTTGATTGTTCAGCATCAAGTAACTCCCATTCGAGAGAAGCCTGAACTAATACAAGCTTCATGTAGCATAATATCCTGGCATATGAGAGATCCACTCAAAGTGTTTTCATAGTTAGTACTGCTTAGAAACACTTCAAGATCTTCAGCCCTGCATCGAAATTTGAACAGTAATTCCCAAGATTCCCTGATGTACTCCTTACCCATCCATTCATATCTGCCTGCCTGTTGTTTTTCGAGGCAATATTGAAACTGAAAAGTTGTGACATGAAGAGTTTTGTGGCCATGGATTACCATTCTGTGGACGGTGACCCAGCTACAGTAAAAGGCAATCTGTACAGTTTTTTAATACGCAGCATTGCATATTTTGCTCCCCTCTGTGCCATTTTCATCTGTTTCTCTGTTAGACTGTATATAGAAAACAGACATACTGTTTATAAACCGCCAAAGCACATAACCAGCATGCAATGATTGCAGCGTCCAGCTCAATAACATATAAGAACATAATTGTGATTGCCCGTGCTGTAGTATGGACAAGTCTTTTTCTAGTACGTCAATAGCAGAAGACACAATGTTGCCCAGTAAAGATATCCGGGATATTAACATAGTCATGCCATTAACAACGACGGCCAATGCCTTTTCTAGGTTCATCCTATCTATTTCCTGCAGTCTCTCAGCTGCTTCCTGATGCAATATTTTCCACATTTTATTATAGATAACATATGGGAAACGTTTCTGGCGTGGTTTCCTAGGTCTTAATAAAAAATCCCTTAGGTCCACATCCTTTGATAGTAAGGATAAGTGTTGTTTCACTTGTGCTAGTGTTGAGGTTTTTAGCCAATCAAGGCACAATTTCCCAACACTGTATGATGTCACCACCCCTGGATGTTCTCTTTGCACATATCTTGGGTCTGGCATATGGATATTGTACCCTTTGGTGGTACCCCTGAATCTTTCTTGACATGTATTAGTGTCTGTGGGCCAAACCAACCATCCCTTCCGATTGGGGTCTGATCTATAGTATGATAGGATGTCATCTATTATAACCCCTTCATCTGATGTAAGATTTCCCCCGGAATGTGTTGGTGTAGGAACCCGAGGTGTGTTCAAATCCATATTCTTGGCTATACCAAGACAGGAAGTCTGCTGCACAGTTGCATTCAGAAAAATCATCTGTTGTGGAATGAGGCATGCTGTAAATAACGCTTCAGTTCTCTGTACTTACCTATTCCTAGAACCCCAGACTGATTTTAAGTCTAAAGTGTCTTTCCAAAAGTCGAAACCATGTTCAGACAGCTTGGTAATAAAGGAAGCAGAGTAAATCTGTTTGGTATTGTTAGCATATTTTTCTGTGCTGAGGTAGGTGCAACCTTATAGTAATATGAGGTCGGATCTGAAATGTTAAACCCTGAAAAATATGAACATTTTTGTGCAAGTGTTTTTGAACTGCTTTTTGTTGGTGTAGGGCAATGTTCCCATTGGCGATAAGTTAAAACTTTCCTAGGGCTGATGGATTTGTGTAGAAAGTGATGACCATAATGTTGATAACAATACATAGTGTTAAAATCTGATTTATTTTCCAAAATTTCATTGCTAAAAAATGGGGCAGACAACATATTATTCCAATCATCTGAGATTGTACTGGAGGTAATGATATAATTTAATGACATTTTAAACAAATGTGGTACTGCTAAAAATTCTGTCTGACTAAATATATTCTAATCAATATTGTCCCATACTATACCGTCAGGTATAGGAACCACTGTAATGTTCACTGATGACAAGTCTCTTTGTTCACGATGTGATGAGACATGAGGTTTCAGGACCATATACACTTTTGACACTGCAGAGCTTTGGCGAAGATAAGTTCCATTAACAATTAAGTGGAAAGTAGTCACTAAGCCTACCCAGAAAAGAATCCCGGTGATTATCCAAAGTCCTATCCAAGGTGACACCAGGTAAGTCTTTTGAAGAAAGATGAAGACACCTTTGAATGGCTGTTTATCAGTTTTTGGGGCTGGCGGCATTTCAGGTTCACTTGGACCCAATGAAAAGGTATCAAAGTCTATGAAATGGCCAGATGCAGTTTGATCTATTTCTGGTAGCTCAGCAGGTTTTGTTGAACTTGTTGATTGCTCTTGTGGAGGCATATTTATATAGGCATCAGTGTTAGGTCGAATTGAAATTTGTCTTTCATTTGGATTTTGATTTTCTGTTGCAAGAGGAACCAGTTCCATCGCATTGTTGTTTATTTTAGTGCTTTGCAAAGATGACTCTTCAAAGTGATGAGCCTTTCTGTCGGTATCAGCCACATAGTGTGGTTTTATCAGATTAATGGAGACAAACCTTTTCTCCTTTTTTCCGGTTTATATGTGTAGTGATATAAGGTAGATATAGGGTAACTATATCTAAGTAAGGGGTGCATACACCACCTTACACAGGCTGTTGTAGCAGACCTGTGGTGTCATTTTAAGTGGTCTCTCGGGGTGGCATAATACATGCTGCAGCCCCTGAGAGACCTCTGGGGTACCTATGCCCTATACCATATACTAGGGACTTATAAGGGTACCCCAAAATCCAATATGTGATGTACCTAAAGTACATGCAATCATTTTGGAGAGGAAGCAGCTAGGCTGGGGCCCTGGATAGCAGGGTCCCAGCCGGACTAAAGTTGAAAAACAGTGAACCATTAGCAAAAAGTGGGGGCATAAGAAGCAGATCCTACTCTCCTACAACCAAGTTTTAAAATGTTAGTTTCTTTTTGGTGTCAATATGATGTTTGTAAGATTTATAATGGAATTTGCTGTATTGAGGTTTGTCTCCTCTATTTTTGGCCCATTTGCCCATCTTTACTTGACTGTTGTTTGTTTTTTCTTCTTACATTATTCTGCCTTTTGCACCTCAGCCTCTTCGTCTTGATGGCTTGATGTTTTGCTGAAACTGTCTTGGACGGAGGTTGAACTGTCTTGCCTTAAAAAATCCAACTCATCAATGACTGAAGGGACTACACCTGCTGTGTAGTTCCTATAAAACCTATACAGGATCTGCAGGTTTAGACAACATACACTACGGGCTTGGTGTCCGAACAGATTCCAGACACCCCCACCGGGTATGTTAGCCTGTATACCAGGCTACTAGAAAACTCCTCTTATCAAGGAGAGAAAAGTTCTTGGCAGCTATCGAACATGACAACCCTGATTTCTCGGAATCGAAGAAACAGTGCAGTACTTTTCGCTCAGTCACTCGTGCTCACTAAGTCTCAGAGAGGTACACAGCATAAACGGTATGGACTTTTTCAATAAGGGATGGTAAATCTCTACCATTTTGTGAGCTGGAGTGTCTGCATGCAGGAATCTCAGTGTCTCACATCAGTGTGTCTGCATGGAAGTCGTGATCTCCTCTGTCTATCTCAGCAAGATGTGATGTTTATATACCGGAAGGTATTCCCAGGTGTTCTACCTTGCTGTGCCACAGTCGGACTAAGGATGACTTCGGGAATGAACCTTGTACATGGTTATTATGCAAGAGATGATAGTCCTGCTGATTTTCAGAGAATCCTGAATACTCATGCATAATGTATGAGCTTATTGTTCAGGGAAAACCCCATGTTCTGTAAGGAGTACTGTAACTAGGTAAAGGGTCAGTCTTAGTGGCTGTTATGTATGTAATGCAGGTATGAATATAGGTGAAAGGTTGTGGTGTTAACTGGGCCTATATTGAGGTACCTGTATGGACTATAACACCCACTACTCATCCGACTGGATGACATAATCTAATATTAAGGTACTACCAATCTAGGTACCGGAATGCAAACATACGTTAAAAACAGTAGTTCCCCCAACCATAGCACTGAAAACCAAATGGGTGGAGGAGGTGGGTGATATGGACGAGTCGGAGTGGAACGAAGCGTTGGCGGCACCCAAAGAAGTAGGCATATCGGCAAGATTCCGCCTTGTGCAACTCAAGATCTTACATAGGGTATACTATACACGAACGTTGCTCTTCGCAATCCATAGAACACAAGACCCATATTGTCTGCGAGGGTGCGGGGAGGAAGGGACACTGTTTCACACTTTGTGGGAATGCGCCCGCATTCAAGAGTTCTGGAGACAGGTCATGAGGACTATTTCACAGACATTGGGGGTGTCCCTGACTCCCGAACCTCGGAAGTGCCTGCTCAACGTATGGGAACCCACAGACCTCACCAGACACGGGCAGCAATGGTCCACATTGGGGATGGTAGTCGCCAAACGAGACATAGCGCAGAAATGGGGGGCGGAGACCACCCCGACATTAACACAATGGTGCGCGAACATGGACAGGATTATGTTAGTGGAAAGAACAGTATACACAGTAAGGGCTTGCCCGCGTAAGTGGAACAAGATTTGGCTCCCATGGAACATGTTCAGGGGGGACATATGCGAACCCCTGGAGGAAGATGACCCAATGACATCTGACGAGGAAGGCGAAGAAGAGTAGGTAGAATACAGAAAAGGGGGTCCACGGCACCTAACTCAGGAGGGACGTTAGACGCATTCTGAGGGAGGGGTGGGGAAGGTACGCATGGCGGGGGTGGCAACGGGGAGGGCACCGACCATGAAGGGTGGGTCCAAAGGGGACTAGGAACACTGGGCAAGCGTCCAAAGACACACGGACGATACTCCAGGCCTACACAGGGGTGCAGTACACATTGCTAGAGACACTAGGGACCGAATGTGGTAGCTACTAGTTAGTTTGTTTTTTCAAGGTTTAAAAATAAAAAACTAGACCTCAATGATTCATGTCGTGTTAAATCCACACCCTCAGGGGTGACAGTGAACTGCCGCCGCGCTCCCGGGATGGCGGCTAAGAGGCTGTGTAACGAGTCCAACAACATACATGACAATACGATGGCGGCCGGCCCCGGGGTTGTAGGCCAGAAGCTGTGTAATGTGAAAGTTCGAACAATAAAGGTCTTCCAAAAAAAAAAAAAAAAAAAAAACAGTAGTTCCATTAAAAATTTAACATTTGTTAAAAACTCTACAAAGGTGCTAAAAAACAGAAATTGCCACTCAAGCAATAGCTCTAATGTGTCTGAATATATAGTTAGAACTACTACAAGCATTAGAAAGCCATGCATGTCATAACAAGTGTAAATTTGTGTTGGAACTCCAATGTGAGTGTATTTTTAAAAAATGGCAAATTTTTTCCCAGCACACAACGGGCCACATGTTTATGTGTCCAGGCTGGTAGACGCAACATCGCTGTTGCCTGCCTTTGCAGACGACGATCCCTGTAACACAGATTACGTCAATTGAGCACAGATGGTCTTGCGCTCTGCCTGCAGCCGATGCTCGGGCAGCCTGTGCACCATCCAAAGCCTGGGTGTTCATGGAGGAGCCGGTGTCCATACCAACAGGAGAAGAAATTCCCTGTGGTGGCTCAAAGAATGCAGCCAACAACATAGGAATATTCTGGGGACACTGCAGAACATGGGCTGTTATTGGGTCCAGCAATGCATCAACGTCCGGTTGCGCAACTGAAGGAAGTGTCAGACAGCGATCTAACACGCATTACTCTCCGCAGAACAGGCATCGGAGAACAGGTAGGATGCAGTACATCCAGACCGGTCTAAATGACAGGAACTAAGAAGCACTTAGTTCTCGTAGGAGGGATGTGCCCAGATGTTGTACCATGCGATCACGATATTTGTGCTCCAGGAGTGCCTTTTTAACCTCTTTGGTGACTGGGACGTCCATTGCGTAGCAGAAAAATTACAATCAGGATACCTGCTATTAGAAACAGGATCAGCATAAGTCCTCCAAAAATGCTTCCTAATACAAAGTGTATAAAGTTTGGTATAACTCCGAGGACCGTCTGAAAGGCGCTTAATAGTCCTGAACCTGCAGTCTTAAATAGGTGGACTATACCCGTCGAATCAGTCACGTTAAAGATACAATTTACCATTTCTGCAAAATGGAAAGGGTAGTTTATTCGTATTAGTGCCTGTATCCCGGCAGAGGACCTTGCGATCTGGAGATCAAAAGTCTCCTGGGCAGAGGTTAAGAGCACGTTTCCTGTAAAAGCATGGCTTTCATTCTGCTCAGAGTATCAAACTGTTTAAGAGATACATTCAATGAAGGCCATAGCGGCGCCCCCCCCCGACTGTACATGTCGGTGTAAACAATACTTCCATCCAGCAAGTAACCCTGGAGCTCACGGTTACTAGATATGCTATGCCATTCAGCATCCCACAACAACCTTGATTGTTCAGCATCAAGTAACTCCCATTCGAGAGAAGCCTGAACTAATACAAGCTTCATGTAGCATAATATCCTGGCATATGAGAGATCCACTCAAAGTGTTTTCATAGTTAGTACTGCTTAGAAACACTTCAAGATCTTCAGCCCTGCATCGAAATTTGAACAGTAATTCCCAAGATTCCCTGATGTACTCCTTACCCATCCATTCATATCTGCCTGCCTGTTGTTTTTCGAGGCAATATTGAAACTGAAAAGTTGTGACATGAAGAGTTTTGTAGCCATGGATTACCATTCTGTGGACGGTGACTCAGCTACAGTAAAAGGCAATCTGTACAGTTTTTTAATACGCAGCATTGCATATTTTGCTCCCCTCTGTGCCATTTTCATCTGTTTCTCTGTTAGACTGTATATAGAAAACAGACATACTGTTTATAAACCGCCAAAGCACATAACCAGCATGCAATGATTGCAGCGTCCAGCTCAATAACATATAAGAACATAATTGTGATTGCCCGTGCTGTAGTATGGACAAGTCTTTTTCTAGTACGTCAATAGCAGAAGACACAATGTTGCCCAGTAAAGATATCCGGGATATTAACATAGTCATGCCATTAACAACGACGGCCAATGCCTTTTCTAGGTTCATCCTATCTATTTCCTGCAGTCTCTCAGCTGCTTCCTGATGCAATATTTTCCACATTTTATTATAGATAACATATGGGAAACGTTTCTGGCGTGGTTTCCTAGGTCTTAATAAAAAATCCCTTAGGTCCACATCCTTTGATAGTAAGGATAAGTGTTGTTTCACTTGTGCTAGTGTTGAGGTTTTTAGCCAATCAAGGCACAATTTCCCAACACTGTATGATGTCACCACCCCTGGATGTTCTCTTTGCACATATCTTGGGTCTGGCATATGGATATTGTACCCTTTGGTGGTACCCCTGAATCTTTCTTGACATGTATTAGTGTCTGTGGGCCAAACCAACCATCCCTTCCGATTGGGGTCTGATCTATAGTATGATAGGATGTCATCTATTATAACCCCTTCATCTGATGTAAGATTTCCCCCGGAATGTGTTGGTGTAGGAACCCGAGGTGTGTTCAAATCCATATTCTTGGCTATACCAAGACAGGAAGTCTGCTGCACAGTTGCATTCAGAAAAATCATCTGTTGTGGAATGAGGCATGCTGTAAATAACGCTTCAGTTCTCTGTACTTACCTATTCCTAGAACCCCAGACTGATTTTAAGTCTAAAGTGTCTTTCCAAAAGTCGAAACCATGTTCAGACAGCTTGGTAATAAAGGAAGCAGAGTAAATCTGTTTGGTATTGTTAGCATATTTTTCTGTGCTGAGGTAGGTGCAACCTTATAGTAATATGAGGTCGGATCTGAAATGTTAAACCCTGAAAAATATGAACATTTTTGTGCAAGTGTTTTTGAACTGCTTTTTGTTGGTGTAGGGCAATGTTCCCATTGGCGATAAGTTAAAACTTTCCTAGGGCTGATGGATTTGTGTAGAAAGTGATGACCATAATGTTAATAACAATACATAGTGTTAAAATCTGATTTATTTTCCAAAATTTCATTGCTAAAAAATGGGGCAGACAACATATTATTCCAATCATCTGAGATTGTACTGGAGGTAATGATATAATTTAATGACATTTTAAACAAATGTGGTACTGCTAAAAATTCTGTCTGACTAAATATATTCTAATCAATATTGTCCCATACTATACCGTCAGGTATAGGAACCACTGTAATGTTCACTGATGACAAGTCTCTTTGTTCACGATGTGATGAGACATGAGGTTTCAGGACCATATACACTTTTGACACTGCAGAGCTTTGGCGAAGATAAGTTCCATTAACAATTAAGTGGAAAGTAGTCACTAAGCCTACCCAGAAAAGAATCCCGGTGATTATCCAAAGTCCTATCCAAGGTGACACCAGGTAAGTCTTTTGAAGAAAGATGAAGACACCTTTGAATGGCTGTTTATCAGTTTTTGGGGCTGGCGGCATTTCAGGTTCACTTGGACCCAATGAAAAGGTATCAAAGTCTATGAAATGGCCAGATGCAGTTTGATCTATTTCTGGTAGCTCAGCAGGTTTTGTTGAACTTGTTGATTGCTCTTGTGGAGGCATATTTATATAGGCATCAGTGTTAGGTCGAATTGAAATTTGTCTTTCATTTGGATTTTGATTTTCTGTTGCAAGAGGAACCAGTTCCATCGCATTGTTGTTTATTTTAGTGCTTTGCAAAGATGACTCTTCAAAGTGATGAGCCTTTCTGTCGGTATCAGCCACATAGTGTGGTTTTATCAGATTAATGGAGACAAACCTTTTCTCCTTTTTTCCGGTTTATATGTGTAGTGATATAAGGTAGATATAGGGTAACTATATCTAAGTAAGGGGTGCATACACCACCTTACACAGGCTGTTGTAGCAGACCTGTGGTGTCATTTTAAGTGGTCTCTCGGGGTGGCATAATACATGCTGCAGCCCCTGAGAGACCTCTGGGGTACCTATGCCCTATACCATATACTAGGGACTTATAAGGGTACCCCAAAATCCAATATGTGATGTACCTAAAGTACATGCAATCATTTTGGAGAGGAAGCAGCTAGGCTGGGGCCCTGGATAGCAGGGTCCCAGCCGGACTAAAGTTGAAAAACAGTGAACCATTAGCAAAAAGTGGGGGCATAAGAAGCAGATCCTACTCTCCTACAACCAAGTTTTAAAATGTTAGTTTCTTTTTGGTGTCAATATGATGTTTGTAAGATTTATAATGGAATTTGCTGTATTGAGGTTTGTCTCCTCTATTTTTGGCCCATTTGCCCATCTTTACTTGACTGTTGTTTGTTTTTTCTTCTTACATTATTCTGCCTTTTGCACCTCAGCCTCTTCGTCTTGATGGCTTGATGTTTTGCTGAAACTGTCTTGGACGGAGGTTGAACTGTCTTGCCTTAAAAAATCCAACTCATCAATGACTGAAGGGACTACACCTGCTGTGTAGTTCCTATAAAACCTATACAGGATCTGCGGGTTTAGACAACATACACTACGGGCTTGGTGTCCGAACAGATTCCAGACACCCCCACCGGGTATGTTAGCCTGTATACCAGGCTACTAGAAAACTCCTCTTATCAAGGAGAGAAAAGTTCTTGGCAGCTATCGAACATGACAACCCTGATTTCTCGGAATCGAAGAAACAGTGCAGTACTTTTCGCTCAGTCACTCGTGCTCACTAAGTCTCAGAGAGGTACACAGCATAAACGGTATGGACTTTTTCAATAAGGGATGGTAAATCTCTACCATTTTGTGAGCTGGAGTGTCTGCATGCAGGAATCTCAGTGTCTCACATCAGTGTGTCTGCATGGAAGTCGTGATCTCCTCTGTCTATCTCAGCAAGATGTGATGTTTATATACCGGAAGGTATTCCCAGGTGTTCTACCTTGCTGTGCCACAGTCGGACTAAGGATGACTTCGGGAATGAACCTTGTACATGGTTATTATGCAAGAGATGATAGTCCTGCTGATTTTCAGAGAATCCTGAATACTCATGCATAATGTATGAGCTTATTGTTCAGGGAAAACCCCATGTTCTGTAAGGAGTACTGTAACTAGGTAAAGGGTCAGTCTTAGTGGCTGTTATGTATGTAATGCAGGTATGAATATAGGTGAAAGGTTGTGGTGTTAACTGGGCCTATATTGAGGTACCTGTATGGACTATAACACCCACTACTCATCCGACTGGATGACATAATCTAATATTAAGGTACTACCAATCTAGGTACCGGAATGCAAACATACGTTAAAAACAGTAGTTCCCCCAACCATAGCACTGAAAACCAAATGGGTGGAGGAGGTGGGTGATATGGACGAGTCGGAGTGGAACGAAGCGTTGGCGGCACCCAAAGAAGTAGGCATATCGGCAAGATTCCGCCTTGTGCAACTCAAGATCTTACATAGGGTATACTATACACGAACGTTGCTCTTCGCAATCCATAGAACACAAGACCCATATTGTCTGCGAGGGTGCGGGGAGGAAGGGACACTGTTTCACACTTTGTGGGAATGCGCCCGCATTCAAGAGTTCTGGAGACAGGTCATGAGGACTATTTCACAGACATTGGGGGTGTCCCTGACTCCCGAACCTCGGAAGTGCCTGCTCAACGTATGGGAACCCACAGACCTCACCAGACACGGGCAGCAATGGTCCACATTGGGGATGGTAGTCGCCAAACGAGACATAGCGCAGAAATGGGGGGCGGAGACCACCCCGACATTAACACAATGGTGCGCGAACATGGACAGGATTATGTTAGTGGAAAGAACAGTATACACAGTAAGGGCTTGCCCGCGTAAGTGGAACAAGATTTGGCTCCCATGGAACATGTTCAGGGGGGACATATGCGAACCCCTGGAGGAAGATGACCCAATGACATCTGACGAGGAAGGCGAAGAAGAGTAGGTAGAATACAGAAAAGGGGGTCCACGGCACCTAACTCAGGAGGGACGTTAGACGCATTCTGAGGGAGGGGTGGGGAAGGTACGCATGGCGGGGGTGGCAACGGGGAGGGCACCGACCATGAAGGGTGGGTCCAAAGGGGACTAGGAACACTGGGCAAGCGTCCAAAGACACACGGACGATACTCCAGGCCTACACAGGGGTGCAGTACACATTGCTAGAGACACTAGGGACCGAATGTGGTAGCTACTAGTTAGTTTGTTTTTTCAAGGTTTAAAAATAAAAAACTAGACCTCAATGATTCATGTCGTGTTAAATCCACACCCTCAGGGGTGACAGTGAACTGCCGCCGCGCTCCCGGGATGGCGGCTAAGAGGCTGTGTAACGAGTCCAACAACATACATGACAATACGATGGCGGCCGGCCCCGGGGTTGTAGGCCAGAAGCTGTGTAATGTGAAAGTTCGAACAATAAAGGTCTTCCAAAAAAAAAAAAAAAAAAAAAACAGTAGTTCCATTAAAAATTTAACATTTGTTAAAAACTCTACAAAGGTGCTAAAAAACAGAAATTGCCACTCAAGCAATAGCTCTAATGTGTCTGAATATATAGTTAGAACTACTACAAGCATTAGAAAGCCATGCATGTCATAACAAGTGTAAATTTGTGTTGGAACTCCAATGTGAGTGTATTTTTAAAAAATGGCAAATTTTTTCCCAGCACACAACGGGCCACATGTTTATGTGTCCAGGCTGGTAGACGCAACATCGCTGTTGCCTGCCTTTGCAGACGACGATCCCTGTAACACAGATTACGTCAATTGAGCACAGATGGTCTTCCGCTCTGCCTGCAGCCGATGCTCGGGCAGCCTGTGCACCATCCAAAGCCTGGGTGTTCATGGAGGAGCCGGTGTCCATACCAACAGGAGAAGAAATTCCCTGTGGTGGCTCAAAGAATGCAGCCAACAACATAGGAATATTCTGGGGACACTGCAGAACATGGGCTGTTATTGGGTCCAGCAATGCATCAACGTCCGGTTGCGCAACTGAAGGAAGTGTCAGACAGCGATCTAACACGCATTACTCTCCGCAGAACAGGCATCGGAGAACAGGTAGGATGCAGTACATCCAGACCGGTCTAAATGACAGGAACTAAGAAGCACTTAGTTCTCGTAGGAGGGATGTGCCCAGATGTTGTACCATGCGATCACGATATTTGTGCTCCAGGAGTGCCTTTTTAACCTCTTTGGTGACTGGGACGTCCATTGCGTAGCAGAAAAATTACAATCAGGATACCTGCTATTAGAAACAGGATCAGCATAAGTCCTCCAAAAATGCTTCCTAATACAAAGTGTATAAAGTTTGGTATAACTCCGAGGACCGTCTGAAAGGCGCTTAATAGTCCTGAACCTGCAGTCTTAAATAGGTGGACTATACCCGTCGAATCAGTCACGTTAAAGATACAATTTACCATTTCTGCAAAATGGAAAGGGTAGTTTATTCGTATTAGTGCCTGTATCCCGGCAGAGGACCTTGCGATCTGGAGATCAAAAGTCTCCTGGGCAGAGGTTAAGAGCACGTTTCCTGTAAAAGCATGGCTTTCATTCTGCTCAGAGTATCAAACTGTTTAAGAGATACATTCAATGAAGGCCATAGCGGCGCCCCCCCCCCGACTGTACATGTCGGTGTAAACAATACTTCCATCCAGCAAGTAACCCTGGAGCTCACGGTTACTAGATATGCTATGCCATTCAGCATCCCACAACAACCTTGATTGTTCAGCATCAAGTAACTCCCATTCGAGAGAAGCCTGAACTAATACAAGCTTCATGTAGCATAATATCCTGGCATATGAGAGATCCACTCAAAGTGTTTTCATAGTTAGTACTGCTTAGAAACACTTCAAGATCTTCAGCCCTGCATCGAAATTTGAACAGTAATTCCCAAGATTCCCTGATGTACTCCTTACCCATCCATTCATATCTGCCTGCCTGTTGTTTTTCGAGGCAATATTGAAACTGAAAAGTTGTGACATGAAGAGTTTTGTGGCCATGGATTACCATTCTGTGGACGGTGACTCAGCTACAGTAAAAGGCAATCTGTACAGTTTTTTAATACGCAGCATTGCATATTTTGCTCCCCTCTGTGCCATTTTCATCTGTTTCTCTGTTAGACTGTATATAGAAAACAGACATACTGTTTATAAACCGCCAAAGCACATAACCAGCATGCAATGATTGCAGCGTCCAGCTCAATAACATATAAGAACATAATTGTGATTGCCCGTGCTGTAGTATGGACAAGTCTTTTTCTAGTACGTCAATAGCAGAAGACACAATGTTGCCCAGTAAAGATATCCGGGATATTAACATAGTCATGCCATTAACAACGACGGCCAATGCCTTTTCTAGGTTCATCCTATCTATTTCCTGCAGTCTCTCAGCTGCTTCCTGATGCAATATTTTCCACATTTTATTATAGATAACATATGGGAAACGTTTCTGGCGTGGTTTCCTAGGTCTTAATAAAAAATCCCTTAGGTCCACATCCTTTGATAGTAAGGATAAGTGTTGTTTCACTTGTGCTAGTGTTGAGGTTTTTAGCCAATCAAGGCACAATTTCCCAACACTGTATGATGTCACCACCCCTGGATGTTCTCTTTGCACATATCTTGGGTCTGGCATATGGATATTGTACCCTTTGGTGGTACCCCTGAATCTTTCTTGACATGTATTAGTGTCTGTGGGCCAAACCAACCATCCCTTCCGATTGGGGTCTGATCTATAGTATGATAGGATGTCATCTATTATAACCCCTTCATCTGATGTAAGATTTCCCCCGGAATGTGTTGGTGTAGGAACCCGAGGTGTGTTCAAATCCATATTCTTGGCTATACCAAGACAGGAAGTCTGCTGCACAGTTGCATTCAGAAAAATCATCTGTTGTGGAATGAGGCATGCTGTAAATAACGCTTCAGTTCTCTGTACTTACCTATTCCTAGAACCCCAGACTGATTTTAAGTCTAAAGTGTCTTTCCAAAAGTCGAAACCATGTTCAGACAGCTTGGTAATAAAGGAAGCAGAGTAAATCTGTTTGGTATTGTTAGCATATTTTTCTGTGCTGAGGTAGGTGCAACCTTATAGTAATATGAGGTCGGATCTGAAATGTTAAACCCTGAAAAATATGAACATTTTTGTGCAAGTGTTTTTGAACTGCTTTTTGTTGGTGTAGGGCAATGTTCCCATTGGCGATAAGTTAAAACTTTCCTAGGGCTGATGGATTTGTGTAGAAAGTGATGACCATAATGTTGATAACAATACATAGTGTTAAAATCTGATTTATTTTCCAAAATTTCATTGCTAAAAAATGGGGCAGACAACATATTATTCCAATCATCTGAGATTGTACTGGAGGTAATGATATAATTTAATGACATTTTAAACAAATGTGGTACTGCTAAAAGTTCTGTCTGACTAAATATATTCTAATCAATATTGTCCCATACTATACCGTCAGGTATAGGAACCACTGTAATGTTCACTGATGACAAGTCTCTTTGTTCACGATGTGATGAGACATGAGGTTTCAGGACCATATACACTTTTGACACTGCAGAGCTTTGGCGAAGATAAGTTCCATTAACAATTAAGTGGAAAGTAGTCACTAAGCCTACCCAGAAAAGAATCCCGGTGATTATCCAAAGTCCTATCCAAGGTGACACCAGGTAAGTCTTTTGAAGAAAGATGAAGACACCTTTGAATGGCTGTTTATCAGTTTTTGGGGCTGGCGGCATTTCAGGTTCACTTGGACCCAATGAAAAGGTATCAAAGTCTATGAAATGGCCAGATGCAGTTTGATCTATTTCTGGTAGCTCAGCAGGTTTTGTTGAACTTGTTGATTGCTCTTGTGGAGGCATATTTATATAGGCATCAGTGTTAGGTCGAATTGAAATTTGTCTTTCATTTGGATTTTGATTTTCTGTTGCAAGAGGAACCAGTTCCATCGCATTGTTGTTTATTTTAGTGCTTTGCAAAGATGACTCTTCAAAGTGATGAGCCTTTCTGTCGGTATCAGCCACATAGTGTGGTTTTATCAGATTAATGGAGACAAACCTTTTCTCCTTTTTTCCGGTTTATATGTGTAGTGATATAAGGTAGATATAGGGTAACTATATCTAAGTAAGGGGTGCATACACCACCTTACACAGGCTGTTGTAGCAGACCTGTGGTGTCATTTTAAGTGGTCTCTCGGGGTGGCATAATACATGCTGCAGCCCCTGAGAGACCTCTGGGGTACCTATGCCCTATACCATATACTAGGGACTTATAAGGGTACCCCAAAATCCAATATGTGATGTACCTAAAGTACATGCAATCATTTTGGAGAGGAAGCAGCTAGGCTGGGGCCCTGGATAGCAGGGTCCCAGCCGGACTAAAGTTGAAAAACAGTGAACCATTAGCAAAAAGTGGGGGCATAAGAAGCAGATCCTACTCTCCTACAACCAAGTTTTAAAATGTTAGTTTCTTTTTGGTGTCAATATGATGTTTGTAAGATTTATAATGGAATTTGCTGTATTGAGGTTTGTCTCCTCTATTTTTGGCCCATTTGCCCATCTTTACTTGACTGTTGTTTGTTTTTTCTTCTTACATTATTCTGCCTTTTGCACCTCAGCCTCTTCGTCTTGATGGCTTGATGTTTTGCTGAAACTGTCTTGGACGGAGGTTGAACTGTCTTGCCTTAAAAAATCCAACTCATCAATGACTGAAGGGACTACACCTGCTGTGTAGTTCCTATAAAACCTATACAGGATCTGCGGGTTTAGACAACATACACTACGGGCTTGGTGTCCGAACAGATTCCAGACACCCCCACCGGGTATGTTAGCCTGTATACCAGGCTACTAGAAAACTCCTCTTATCAAGGAGAGAAAAGTTCTTGGCAGCTATCGAACATGACAACCCTGATTTCTCGGAATCGAAGAAACAGTGCAGTACTTTTCGCTCAGTCACTCGTGCTCACTAAGTCTCAGAGAGGTACACAGCATAAACGGTATGGACTTTTTCAATAAGGGATGGTAAATCTCTACCATTTTGTGAGCTGGAGTGTCTGCATGCAGGAATCTCAGTGTCTCACATCAGTGTGTCTGCATGGAAGTCGTGATCTCCTCTGTCTATCTCAGCAAGATGTGATGTTTATATACCGGAAGGTATTCCCAGGTGTTCTACCTTGCTGTGCCACAGTCGGACTAAGGATGACTTCGGGAATGAACCTTGTACATGGTTATTATGCAAGAGATGATAGTCCTGCTGATTTTCAGAGAATCCTGAATACTCATGCATAATGTATGAGCTTATTGTTCAGGGAAAACCCCATGTTCTGTAAGGAGTACTGTAACTAGGTAAAGGGTCAGTCTTAGTGGCTGTTATGTATGTAATGCAGGTATGAATATAGGTGAAAGGTTGTGGTGTTAACTGGGCCTATATTGAGGTACCTGTATGGACTATAACACCCACTACTCATCCGACTGGATGACATAATCTAATATTAAGGTACTACCAATCTAGGTACCGGAATGCAAACATACGTTAAAAACAGTAGTTCCCCCAACCATAGCACTGAAAACCAAATGGGTGGAGGAGGTGGGTGATATGGACGAGTCGGAGTGGAACGAAGCGTTGGCGGCACCCAAAGAAGTAGGCATATCGGCAAGATTCCGCCTTGTGCAACTCAAGATCTTACATAGGGTATACTATACACGAACGTTGCTCTTCGCAATCCATAGAACACAAGACCCATATTGTCTGCGAGGGTGCGGGGAGGAAGGGACACTGTTTCACACTTTGTGGGAATGCGCCCGCATTCAAGAGTTCTGGAGACAGGTCATGAGGACTATTTCACAGACATTGGGGGTGTCCCTGACTCCCGAACCTCGGAAGTGCCTGCTCAACGTATGGGAACCCACAGACCTCACCAGACACGGGCAGCAATGGTCCACATTGGGGATGGTAGTCGCCAAACGAGACATAGCGCAGAAATGGGGGGCGGAGACCACCCCGACATTAACACAATGGTGCGCGAACATGGACAGGATTATGTTAGTGGAAAGAACAGTATACACAGTAAGGGCTTGCCCGCGTAAGTGGAACAAGATTTGGCTCCCATGGAACATGTTCAGGGGGGACATATGCGAACCCCTGGAGGAAGATGACCCAATGACATCTGACGAGGAAGGCGAAGAAGAGTAGGTAGAATACAGAAAAGGGGGTCCACGGCACCTAACTCAGGAGGGACGTTAGACGCATTCTGAGGGAGGGGTGGGGAAGGTACGCATGGCGGGGGTGGCAACGGGGAGGGCACCGACCATGAAGGGTGGGTCCAAAGGGGACTAGGAACACTGGGCAAGCGTCCAAAGACACACGGACGATACTCCAGGCCTACACAGGGGTGCAGTACACATTGCTAGAGACACTAGGGACCGAATGTGGTAGCTACTAGTTAGTTTGTTTTTTCAAGGTTTAAAAATAAAAAACTAGACCTCAATGATTCATGTCGTGTTAAATCCACACCCTCAGGGGTGACAGTGAACTGCCGCCGCGCTCCCGGGATGGCGGCTAAGAGGCTGTGTAACGAGTCCAACAACATACATGACAATACGATGGCGGCCGGCCCCGGGGTTGTAGGCCAGAAGCTGTGTAATGTGAAAGTTCGAACAATAAAGGTCTTCCAAAAAAAAAAAAAAAAAAAACAGTAGTTCCATTAAAAATTTAACATTTGTTAAAAACTCTACAAAGGTGCTAAAAAACAGAAATTGCCACTCAAGCAATAGCTCTAATGTGTCTGAATATATAGTTAGAACTACTACAAGCATTAGAAAGCCATGCATGTCATAACAAGTGTAAATTTGTGTTGGAACTCCAATGTGAGTGTATTTTTAAAAAATGGCAAATTTTTTCCCAGCACACAACGGGCCACATGTTTATGTGTCCAGGCTGGTAGACGCAACATCGCTGTTGCCTGCCTTTGCAGACGACGATCCCTGTAACACAGATTACGTCAATTGAGCACAGATGGTCTTCCGCTCTGCCTGCAGCCGATGCTCGGGCAGCCTGTGCACCATCCAAAGCCTGGGTGTTCATGGAGGAGCCGGTGTCCATACCAACAGGAGAAGAAATTCCCTGTGGTGGCTCAAAGAATGCAGCCAACAACATAGGAATATTCTGGGGACACTGCAGAACATGGGCTGTTATTGGGTCCAGCAATGCATCAACGTCCGGTTGCGCAACTGAAGGAAGTGTCAGACAGCGATCTAACACGCATTACTCTCCGCAGAACAGGCATCGGAGAACAGGTAGGATGCAGTACATCCTGACCGGTCTAAATGACAGGAACTAAGAAGCACTTAGTTCTCGTAGGAGGGATGTGCCCAGATGTTGTACCATGCGATCACGATATTTGTGCTCCAGGAGTGCCTTTTTAACCTCTTTGGTGACTGGGACGTCCATTGCGTAGCAGAAAAATTACAATCAGGATACCTGCTATTAGAAACAGGATCAGCATAAGTCCTCCAAAAATGCTTCCTAATACAAAGTGTATAAAGTTTGGTATAACTCCGGGGACCGTCTGAAAGGCGCTTAATAGTCCTGAACCTGCAGTCTTAAATAGGTGGACTATACCCGTCGAATCAGTCACGTTAAAGATACAATTTACCATTTCTGCAAAATGGAAAGGGTAGTTTATTCGTATTAGTGCCTGTATCCCGGCAGAGGACCTTGCGATCTGGAGATCAAAAGTCTCCTGGGCAGAGGTTATGAGCACGTTTCCTGTAAAAGCATGGCTTTCATTCTGCTCAGAGTATCAAACTGTTTAAGAGATACATTCAATGAAGGCCATAGCGGCGCCCCCCCCTGACTGTACATGTCGGTGTAAACAATACTTCCATCCAGCAAGTAACCCTGGAGCTCACGGTTACTAGATATGCTATGCCATTCAGCATCCCACAACAACCTTGATTGTTCAGCATCAAGTAACTCCCATTCGAGAGAAGCCTGAACTAATACAAGCTCCATGTAGCATAATATCCTGGCATATGAGAGATCCACTCAAAGGGGCAGATTTATGTTAACTGGCGCATCCCGAGGGATGCGCCAGTTAACATGCGCCACAGTGCGCCACAGCTACGCCACCCATGGTGCGCCGCATTTATGATGCGGCGCACCATGGGGCAAAAACGGCACAGATGCGTGACGCATCTGTGCCGGAAATGTGGCGCATTGCTAGAGTTGCGTCGCAAGCGCGACGCAGCTCCAGCAATGCTCTGGGGGGGCCTATTCTTTCGATGCTGCCTCAAGCCTTACGCCTGCTTCAAGCAGGCGCAGGGTTTTGACGCAGCATTGCCCTGAAAGTGACTGAGTGAAATCTCATAGATTTCACTCAGCCACTTTCAGGAGGCGTTCCTGCGCAGGAACGCCCCCCCCTTCGCAGGAACGCCTCCTCATGGCGCAGTGCTGTACAACGTGACACATCTCCTAGATGCGTCACGTTGTAAATAGGGCGCAGAGATGCGCCACGTTTCCGTGCCGTTGCGTCACGCAACGGCGGCGTGAACGTGGCGCAAGCCCTTCATAAATCTGCCCCAAAGTGTTTTCATAGTTAGTACTGCTTAGAAACACTTCAAGATCTTCAGCCCTGCATCGAAATTTGAACAGTAATTCCCAAGATTCCCTGATGTACTCCTTACCCATCCATTCATATCTGCCTGCCTGTTGTTTTTCGAGGCAATATTGAAACTGAAAAGTTGTGACATGAAGAGTTTTGTGGCCATGGATTACCATTCTGTGGACGGTGACTCAGCTACAGTAAAAGGCAATCTGTACAGTTTTTTAATACGCAGCATTGCATATTTTGCTCCCCTCTGTGCCATTTTCATCTGTTTCTCTGTTAGACTGTATATAGAAAACAGACATACTGTTTATAAACCGCCAAAGCACATAACCAGCATGCAATGATTGCAGCGTCCAGCTCAATAACATATAAGAACATAATTGTGATTGCCCGTGCTGTAGTATGGACAAGTCTTTTTCTAGTACGTCAATAGCAGAAGACACAATGTTGCCCAGTAAAGATATCCGGGATATTAACATAGTCATGCCATTAACAACGACGGCCAATGCCTTTTCTAGGTTCATCCTATCTATTTCCTG
Source organism: Lissotriton vulgaris (assembly GCF_964263255.1). Taxonomy (NCBI): domain Eukaryota; kingdom Metazoa; phylum Chordata; class Amphibia; order Caudata; family Salamandridae; genus Lissotriton; species Lissotriton vulgaris. The sequence goes on from NC_141689.1 coordinate 337,108,859, forward strand.
CAGTCTCTCAGCTGCTTCCTGATGCAATATTTTCCACATTTTATTATAGATAACATATGGGAAACGTTTCTGACGTGGTTTCCTAGGTCTTAATAAAAAATCCCTTAGGTCCACATCCTTTGATAGTAAGGATAAGTGTTGTTTCACTTGTGCTAGTGTTGAGGTTTTTAGCCAATCAAGGCACAATTTCCCAACACTGTATGATGTCACCACCCCTGGATGTTCTCTTTGCACATATCTTGGGTCTGGCATATGGATATTGTACCCTTTGGTGGTACCCCTGAATCTTTCTTGACATGTATTAGTGTCTGTGGGCCAAACCAACCATCCCTTCCGATTGGGGTCTGATCTATAGTATGATAGGATGTCATCTATTATAACCCCTTCATCTGATGTAAGATTTCCCCCGGAATGTGTTGGTGTAGGAACCCGAGGTGTGTTCAAATCCATATTCTTGGCTATACCAAGACAGGAAGTCTGCTGCACAGTTGCATTCAGAAAAATCATCTGTTGTGGAATGAGGCATGCTGTAAATAACGCTTCAGTTCTCTGTACTTACCTATTCCTAGAACCCCAGACTGATTTTAAGTCTAAAGTGTCTTTCCAAAAGTCGAAACCATGTTCAGACAGCTTGGTAATAAAGAAAGCAGAGTAAATCTGTTTGGTATTGTTAGCATATTTTTCTGTGCTGAGGTAGGTGCAACCTTATAGTAATATGAGGTCGGATCTGAAATGTTAAACCCTGAAAAATATGAACATTTTTGTGCAAGTGTTTTTGAACTGCTTTTTGTTGGTGTAGGGCAATGTTCCCATTGGCGATAAGTTAAAACTTTCCTAGGGCTGCTGGATTTGTGTAGAAAGTGATGACCATAATGTTGATAACAATACATAGTGTTAAAATCTGATTTATTTTCCAAAATTTCATTGCTAAAAAATGGGGCAGACAACATATTATTCCAATCATCTGAGATTGTACTGGAGGTAATGATATAATTTAATGACATTTTAAACAAATGTGGTACTGCTAAAAGTTCTGTCTGACTAAATGTATTCTAATCAATATTGTCCCATACTATACCGTCAGGTATAGGAACCACTGTAATGTTCACTGATGACAAGTCTCTTTGTTCACGATGTGATGAGACATGAGGTTTCAGGACCATATACACTTTTGACACTGCAGAGCTTTGGCGAAGATAAGTTCCATTAACAATTAAGTGGAAAGTAGTCACTAAGCCTACCCAGAAAAGAATACCGGTGATTATCCAAAGTCCTATCCAAGGTGACACCAGGTAAGTCTTTTGAAGAAAGATGAAGACACCTTTGAATGGCTGTTTATCAGTTTTTGGGGCTGGCGGCATTTCAGGTTCACTTGGACCCAATGAAAAGGTATCAAAGTCTATGAAATGGCCAGATGCAGTTTGATCTATTTCTGGTAGCTCAGCAGGTTTTGTTGAACTTGTTGATTGCTCTTGTGGATTTCCAACGTCTTGTAATAAGGTATTTCGCTAGTATGAGCGTTAGGTCTTCAAACCTCACTTACATTTGTATCCCTTGGGGCGATGATAAAGGCCTAATATACAGCTCTCTGCTGTAGGCCATGTATGTCCCCCACCACCTCTCACAGTGAGCGTGCTATCTGTGTCCAGTAGGCGGACAAGGCAAGGCATGACCACAGCATATGGAGGAAATCAGCATCTTGTTCTACACACCTAGGGCAGTTCGCTGTCACAGTGAGAAACATCACATGCAATCGGTGAGGTGTGAGGTATGCTCTCGGAGTGATCATGTATTGTATGAATTTATAGCAGAAATTGCAGGAGATCGCCTTTGGGTAGGCAAGAAGGGACGTCCAGTCTTTATCTGTGAGGACTTTACCTATGTCTGCATCCCATTTTGCCTGCAAAGTGCATAAGGATGGGGTATGTAAGCCCTTATACCCTGGTATAACTACTTTGCTAAGTGTCGACGGGGACCATTAAATGTATCAAGTGTACTAACTTGTGTGTTAGTGGTTCTAGACATATTATATTATACTGGCGTGTAACAAAAACAGTGTATTAGTGAGGCCTTGTTCGCGAACGAAATCCATATGAGTCAGCAGGGAGCCCTCCCTAAATAGCACTCCAACAGTAATCATTCTGTCTTGCTCCCATTTAGAGAACCAGTGTCACGTTAGTACTCCTGCTGGTGTAGGGAGCCCCAGTAGCGGAATGTTAGGTGCATATGAAATGGTATGGTATGGTATGGTGGGGCAGTATATTTTAGTGTTTTTTCCTGTAAGTTAGTGCCACTCTCAGTAGTGGTGGATTTGTGGGTAGGTCGGTCCTCCCAGGACACAGTAGAGTAGAGTATGTAGTGTGCTTTGTGTATTTCTTGCCAGGATCTATTTCTTGTAGATTGCGCCCTGCCAACCAGTAAGCAAGCCATTGTAATTGGCTCACCATACAGTAGGCCCTGAATTCAGGGGCTCCCATACCTCCAGAGTCAGCTGGCAGTTGAATCTTCTCTAAAATGACTCGGTGCCTCCACGTGCTCAAAATTAGTTCTAGTAAAATTTTCTTCAATAGTTGATAAATTATGGAGATGATCACTATTGGAAGGGTGGTAAAATAATATAGGACCCGCGGCAGCAAAACCATTTTCGCTATGGCTAGGCACCCTGCCAATGACAACAGGAGTGATATCCAGAATGTGGTCTAGGATCGCAAGAAGTAATTACCCTCTATACATTCCCATCCAGGGTGTCCCGTGGAGTTCTGTATATTTTTACTCCTAGATATTTGAAGGTGCCTGGGGCCACTGTCAGCACTCCTCCAAACTTGGTTGTTCCGGTACAGAGTTCTCCTTAAGGGGCAATGCGAACAATTCATCAAAGTTAATGGCAAGACCAGAGATCATGTTAAACTGGATAAATATTTGGGCGATTGACTGGAGCCCGCTCTGTAGATCTCTACCATATAGCATAATATTGTTGGCGTACAGGGATAAGGCATGTGTTGTTTGCCCCAGCGGGATACCCCTTTTTAGCGGCATCACCGCGCAGTGATAGTGCTAGGGGTTCTAATGCCAGTATAAATATTATGGGGGACAATGGACACGCCTGTTGTGTTCCCCTTTGTATCGTATATGGGCTTGAAATATGTGCCCCTGTACAGGCCAATGCTGTAGGGGAGGTATACAATGGCTCTACCCATTTAATAAACTCGTCTGGATCCGGAAATTTTGGATGGCTGCCAGCTTATATTCCCAACTAAAGGCGTCTAATGCCTGCCTTAGGTCTAGTGAGACATCCTGCATTATGAAGGTGGTCCGGGAGCACTCACATTACTTGATGTAATCTAATGTTTAGGGATGTGCTTCGGCCAGGCACGAACCCGCATTGACGGATATGTATGAGCTTTGTGAGGAAAGGGAGAAGGCAACTTGCTAGGACTATACTCAGCATTTTGTATTCTGTATTTAAAACGGATAAAGGCCTGTATGCTCTTATGTCAGTGTGCTCTCTGCCCAGTTTCGGCAGAGATGTCACGAGGGCTTGGATGGTAATAGGAGGTGAGCTCCACCTTCTAGCGCTGCTTTGTATAAACTTTCAAGACGGAGCACCAACTGTGTGGTGTAGGCCGTATAGAAGGCCATGCAATCCCGGGCTTTTATTGCGTGGGAGGTCTTTGATCACCTCATGAATCCCTGCTGCCAAAATCTGTGTTCTAAGCGACTCTTGAATCAGTTTCGGTTAGTTTAGGCTGCCGTATTACTTGGAGAAAGTCATGTATTGCATGGGGTTTTGTTATCCGAGGGGGTGTGTATATATTCCCGGAATGATTCATTTATCTATAATTGAGCATTCACAGAAGCACGTAGTAGGGTTTGGATATCTAGTATGGGCACGACTGGGGGCAGGGGGGTGGATGGGTGGGTGCCTCCTGTGCTGTTAAAGGTGTGGAAGCTGTGTTTGTATTAGTCGAGAAATATGCGTTAATTGTGGTAGTCATGTACTCATGAAAGATGCCAATTTCAAGTAGCATTGGACAAAATTTCCAAGTCAGGACTGGTGTGGGTACTCGCACCCAGGAGAATGTTATTTCTGGTGGGTTATGATCCAATAGTGTTTTGCCTCGATATGTTGTGTTGATTATTTTTGGCAACAGCGCGGAGGAGCATAGATTCTCCAGTATTTGGGGTGTCTTCCATAGATTCACATGCCTGTATCATTCCCCGTCGTCGGAGTGGGAGTCCCACGGTATATAAAAAAGCAATAATATGCCTGTAATAACCAAATAACCTTGGTAAAAGCCAACCAGGAAGTAAAGTAGCCCCAGTTACAGGAGCAAAAGCTCCCACACTCATGACTATCCTAGTCATTATGTTAGACCAAACTGCAGCCAATCAGGCGACAGCACCCACCAGAATGTTCTCCCCAGAGGCGCAGGCTCTCAGATTTTCTACCGCACGTCGTGTGAAGGGAGTCTCCCTGATCTCTGCTCAGTTTCTTTTTACTTTGGTTGGTTTTTTAACCTTCAAAGGATGTCTACTTCTAAATCCCTTTTTAGGGCTTGTGATTCCTGTAGAAAGCTAAGGCTGTTCAAGGAGGATCCACACAAAAAGTGTATATACTGTCTGTATACGGATCATCAAGCGAAGGAATGTAAAATCTGCAGAACCTTCCCTCAAAAGATCCTCAGGGACAGAGAGGGTCGTCTGCTCCTGTGGTTTCAGAGGATAAAGGACAAGGATGACCCTCTTTCAGAGGTAGGGAGCTTTGCTTCAGGGTCTTCTGTCACCTCAAGGAAGACAAAAACTGAGGTTGAGTTGGCTTCTCCTAGGGCTAAAACTTCGAAGATGGCCCAATCCTCTCAGGATTCCGGTTTGCCTACAACCTCCAAAAAGGTGTCTCCATCTGTGACATCTGCGCCCTCAGGAAAATCTGGAAAATCTTCAGTTTCCAAAGCACCCGCTCCTAAGGCTTCACCTCAGTTTACACCTCTGGCCATGACAGACTCAAGAGCAGCCTCATCGTCGCCATCTCTTCATGTGGCTACTTCTTCCACATCAACGGTGACTTTCTCGTCACCAAAATCATCTATGGTGATGGCTTCTGCCTCCTCACCGTCGACGTTGGTTCACGTACAAATTAGACCCATTTCGTCGACGAAGATAGTCCCATTGATCGTCGACGCTCCACCGTCGACGGGACGCCTGAAGGTACTGTTGACGAGCTCTTCGACGTCGACTCAGGCGTCGACGAAGCTACCGTCGACGTCGTCCTCGATGACGAAGCTACTCTCGACGACGCCCTCGACAACAAAGTTACCGTCGACGACCGCCCTCGACGACGAAGTTACTGTCGACGACGCCCTCGACGACGAAGTTACCGTCGACGACATCCTCGTCGACGAAGTTACCGTCGACGAAGAAAATGAATCCATCGACGACCTCCTCGTCGACGAAGCAGTCGACACCGTCGACGAAGAAGAAAACATCCTCGTCGACGAGTTCATCGTCGATGAAGCCGCTACCGTCGACGGTGTGCCCGCCGACGGCGGATCTAACAACACAGAAAGAATAAAGCTTGGCAGCAGCATCGACGACTCCATCGACGCCCCCACTGTCAATCTGTATGGCAATGCATGCAGGTGTGGTCGCAGGAGCATCTTCAATACCTTTGCCATCACCGGCTACCACTGCTTCGCTCCTGCAAAAGCGTGGTTCAACCTCCACAGCTTTGTCTCCTTTAAAACTACCAGATAAATTGTTGGATTCTGAGGAAGGAGAATCCTACGAGGATGACACTTTCTGTGCGGCCAGGAGCCCTTCGGACTTGCTCATAAAAGTACAAGATTTAGATCAAGAGGAGGAAGAGAATTTCCAGGAGCACGCTGGTCGGGAGACTGGGTCTACACCTGGCATGCAAATGCCTATGGATTTGTTCCAAAACCTCCAATATATGTTAAGCGATTATTATCGCAGATTTACACCTTCAGAATCAGGTGACTCTCATGTCTCTACGCCTAGGCCAAGACCATCTACGGCAACTTTAGGACTTCAGGGATCAGTTTCTCAAGTGGCAGCTGAAGAAGCACGGTCTGCACTACCTTCTTCACCAGTACCATCCCATCAGGCAGAGGGTGAAAATTCGTCGGATGACGAACGAGAAGACGGTGAATTAGACGACAAATCGGTATCGTCGGAGTGGGACGACTATCAGGCACAAACGCCTTCTCCAGCAGCCCCGCCTGCGGCGGATTCTCCGCCGGTGGACATTGCCAGCTTCCATAAGATTATGGATAAAGCTACGAAAACGTTCCTCATCTCAATGGAGGCTAAACAAGACGAATGCTTCCTATATGATTTTAAGGACTTGCCTCAAAGACAAAGTTGGTCTATTCCAATCATTGACTTCATATGGAAGGAAGGTCTGAAGATAATGAAGACACCAAATTCTCTACCCGCAGTACTACCTAGGGTAGATAAAAAATATAGAGCGCCTAGTTCATCACCGGCATGCCTGATTGGTCAGGCTAAGACGGAGTCCGTAGTCACACAGGCAGCACAAAGAAGAGCCAAGAATCCATCTACACAGGTCTCTGCTCCCCCGATAAAGACGGTAGACGTCTTGACTCGATAGGGAAAAAGGTGTCAACTATTGCGGCAACCACAGTCCGAGCCGCAAATTCACTGGCAATACTTGGACGGTATGATAGGCAGATGTGGTCCGACATATCGCCCTTCATCGAGAAGCTTGCAGAACCGGATAGATCTGAAGCAAAAAAGGTCCTACTAGAGGGAGAGAGCGTCTCCTCTGAAATAATTGATGCTGCAGTGGACGTGGCAGCCACAGGTTTTAGGCAGCTGGCGGGAGCCAGCTGTTCTCCGGAGGCAAGGCTGGTTAAAGGCTACATCTTTTCGTCTAGAGGTCCAGACAAAGATCATGGACGTGGCCTATGATGGAGAGTTCCTTTTTTGTCAACATGTTGACGAGGCATTACAAACCATAAAGAAAGACACAGAGAAGGCACGGTCTCTGGGCTCTCTCCAATTTCGAAAGTCTTCCTTTCGTGGCGCAAGAGGAAGAGGCAGTTTCTCGAACAGAGGAGGTTATTCACAGCAACGCTCCTACAGTAACACCCAAGGAAATCAGAGATACCAGCCATACCGTCAACAAACGTATGGTCAAAGGAGAAATAATTTCTCTCAATCAAGAGGAAAAAACTCTTATCGAGGGAGAGACAACGAGAGCAAGTGAGAGACACATCCTGCCACCACTTTGTCCCAGCCTGAAACAAATTGGAGGAAGAATATTCCGATATTATTCAAATTGGTCCAAGATTATCACGGACAGATGGGTCCTGGACGTGGTTTCCAGAGGTCACATTCTCGAATTCGTCAAAGCCCCTCCAAATTCTCCCTCAAGAGGACCACCTCCAGCTCATCTCAAGGAGCTGTTGTCCCAAATCCACTCTATGATTCGGAAAGGAGCAATAGAAAGGGTACCTCAACATCAAAAGGGAACAGGATTTTATTCAAGATTTTTCCTGATACGCAAGAAGTCGGGGGAATGGCGCTCCATCCTCGACCTGCGTGCCCTCAACAAGTACCTCAAGAAATTATCTTTCAGAATGTTGACACTTCAAGAAATCCTCCAGTTTCTCTCAGTAGGGGATCACATGACAACACTCGACCTTCAGGACGCTTACTTCCATGTGCCCATTTTTCCCAGACACCGAAAGTTCTTACGGTTCAGAGTGGCTGGCAGGGTCTTCCAGTTCAAGGTACTCCCCTTTGGACTACGTTCGGCCCCCAGAGTTTTCACAAAAATGTTAGCCCCGGTGGCCACACGCCTGAGACTAGAGGGAGTTCAAATTTATCAATATTTGGACGACTGCCTTATCAAGGCCAGTTCCATCGGCTTGGCAAAGACTCATGTTCAGAGATGTCTATCACTATTCCAGCGCCTGGGTTTTTCGGTGAATTTCAAAAAGTCTCACCTAACTCCATCACATAGGAAGTCGTTCTTGGGAGCAACGCTGGACACGAGACTCGCCCAAGTGTTCATATCAAAAGAAAGGCAAGCGAAGATTCGCAAGATGTCCTCATTACTGCTAAAAAGAAAGTGCGTTTCTGTTCGCAAGTTCAAGTCTTTCCTCGGGATGATCTCGTCCTGTATCCCTCTCACCCCCAACTGTCGCCTGCGAATGAGACCTTTGGAAGAGGAACTCAGTCGGCAGTGGGTGCAAGTAACAGGCTCATTCGAGGACGTCATCAACTTAACTCCTCGGATGAGAAACTCCATCCAGTCTTGGGGGCAAGAAAGAAACCTGCAGGTGGGTTGCGCATTCCGGCAAGAAGTACTCAGATTCATCGTGACCACGGATGCTTCTCTGGAGGGCTGGGGCGCCCATCTCCAAGGGATGACAGTCAGTGGCAAATGGAACATTCAACAGAAAAAATGGCACATAAATCTACTAGAACTACGAGCCATTTTTCTCGCCATGAAATCCTTTCAGGCGATCTTGGAGAACTCGACTGTGTTGATACGAACGGACAACACAACCAGCTTGCATTACGTGAACAAGCAGGGAGGCACAAGATCGGCCCGGTTGTCACGTCAGGCGCAGGAGATTTGGAATTGGGCCCTGGATCACAACATCAATCTGTCGGCGGTCCATGTCCCAGGAGTGGCCAATGTCCTAGCGGACTCACTCAGCAGGTCCGCAGGAAGCAATCACGAGTGGGAACTGCATCAACCCTCCCTGGATCAGATATTCCAAGAGTGGGGTCATCCTGACCTGGATTTGTTTGCAACAGCCCAAAACCGGAAATGCCAACGCTTTGCCAGCTGGATTCCCCACAAGGACTCGTGCGGGGATGCCCTTTTGATGAATTGGTGTCGAATATTTACATCCGCTTTTCCGCCAATTCCGTTGATTCCCAAGATCATCAGGAAGATGAAGAGTCAACCATGCCGTCTACTCCTGATTGCTCCAAGGTGGCCCCGGCAATATTGGTTCACCGAGCTTCTCCTCCTCTCGGAGTGCGAGCCAATACAACTGCCTCGAATACCGAATCTCCTCACAGTTCAGAAGGGCAAGGTGTACCATCCAGACCCAGTTTAGCTGAAATTGTCAGCTTGGCTCCTCAACACAATGAATTCGCCCACTTAGACACGATTGTCAAGAGGTGTTGGCTAACGCCAGAGCACCATCGACCATTAAGACCTACAAACTCAAGTGGAAGCGTTTCTGTGCCTGGTGCCAGACTGTTTATCTACATCCCTTTCATGCTAGACCAGAGCAAATATTACCCTTCTTCCTGCAAATGACTAGATCGGGTTTGGCGCATTCAACCCTGAAAGTATTTCTGGCAGCCATTTCCCGATTCCGTCAGGACGGATCGAACTCTCTGTTTTCTTCAAGAATAATCCAGCAATTTTTCAAGGGTCTATTTCATATGTTTCCTCCAATTCGACGGCCGCCTCTTGCTTGGCATTTGAATGTGGTGCTAACCCAGCTCATGCGTTACCCCTTTGAGCCGATACATAAGGTTGACCTTAAGTTTATTACTTGGAAGGTTTCCTTGTTATTGGCTTTAACATCTACCAGAAGGGTCAGTGACATCCAGGCATTCATGTCTAAACCACCCTTTTTGCAATTTACCTCTGTTTCGGTGGTGCTGCGTACCAATCCAAGGTACATGCCCATGGTCCCATCGGACTTTCATTTAAATGAGCCGGTAATCCTCAAGACATTTTTATCAAATCCACGAACACCGGCTGAGCGAGCTTTGCACTCTTTGGACATCAAAAGGTGCCTTAAGTTTTATCTTTCAAGGACATCAACATTACGCAAGACAGATCAGTTGTTTGTGGCCTATGGCAGACTGCGCCAAGGCTGTGCAGTGTCCAAACAGACTATTGCTAGATGGGTCTCGTCAACAATTGGACTCTGTCATCAACAAGCAGGAAGACCCTTACAGGCCTTGCCAAGAGCGCATTCTACAAGGGCAGTCTCATCTTCCACTGCCTTGTTCGCTGGGGTGCCTCTTCTGCAAATCTGCAGAGCCGCAACGTGGTCCAGCAGGCACACGTTCATGAGGCACTACTGTCTGGACTAAGCAAGTGATGCAGATGCTTCGGTGGGAAGAGCAGTTCTTCGCAATCTTTTCCAATAAGGTGAGCCTCTGTTCTCCTGCCTCCTCTATGCTCTTTTCTAGACGCTTTGTCATGTCTTTTGCATTTTATCATTATGCATGTATACTGTGATACTGTTAGCGTCTATGAGCATTAGGTTATGTGTACTGCTATCTATTCTGATTCAGGCATGTGAATCTATGACACCCCAAATACTGGAGAAGAACAATAGTTACTTACCTGTAATCTGTGGTTCTCCAGTATTGGTGTCTTTCATAGATTCACATGCAACCCGCCCACCTCCCCTCAGAGGCTCCCTCAGGCAATTATGTTGGTTTCACTCCTGTGCGAGAAAATCTGAGAGCCTGAGCCTCTGGGGAGAACATTCTGGTGGGTGCTGTCGCCTGATTGGCTGCCATTTGGTCTAACATAATGACTAGGATAGTCATGAGTGTGGGAGCTTTTGCTCCTGTAACTAGGGCTACTTTACTTCCTGGTTGGCTTTTACCAAGGTTTGTTGGTTATTACAGACATACATGGCCGGGATGCCCGCCACCCCCTCCCAACACCAATTCCCCAAGGGGAGGAGACAGACACAAGTTTGAGCTTTTGGAAGGCGGGGGGGGAGTTACCCCCCCGGCCGTATTTATTAAAAATATGAAACAAAATTTAAAACATTAAATTAAAACGTTTCATAATTTATGTACAATTTTACTTTCATTACATTTTGATGAAGACATGTTCTTTGGCTAACCTTAACAGATCTCTAATACAAAGGTTTCCTAGCCGAGTCTAGCATCCTGAAAATGCATACATTCTAAAATAAAATTGTACATCCTAGCATTAAGGGCCAACGGCAAGGTCTTAACCGGTGTCAGATCTCTACTACCAAACTCCCGCCCTCACGGTGTGAGCGGCGCATGCGCAGAGGACTTTACCCTCGTTGCCAACTGTAACTTCCCTTGTCGTGGGGGCCCCCTTTCACTCGACGCCATCTTAAAGGTCGTCCGAGTTCCCGTGTGAGGTATCTGTAAGAAGGACAGCGTGGACTCCCCCCCCTTCCCCACACTCTCTTCCGCCGGAGCGGATATCCGGCCCCCGGGAAATTCGTAGGAGGGGCATCTAGCCGTCTCCCCCCTGGGAGGGGCCTATGGCCGTCTCCCCCTAGGCGACCCATCCGTAGTGGGTGCCACCTCCCCGTGGGAGGGGCCAATGGCCGCCTCCCCCCGGGCGCTCCCATCCATTCTGGGTGGCACCCCCCCTAGGGACCTTGAAATTACTGCTCACCGATCATGACCTTACCGCCCGACCAAAATAAATACGACAGTTATTTTACCTACTAAGGAAAGAAAATACGCCTAATCTGCGCAGCTTGATGATTCATCCACTTTATCATTTCTACAAAGGGAAAAAAGGCCTAAAGCACAAGACCAACTTTATTATGTGATACACTCTTTCACTTCTTCTACAAGGGAAAAAAGGCCTACACACATTTAGTCAAATCAAGGCATATATCAATGCTGAGAAATGTGACTGCATCTCTGTAATACATTCGATTATCACCAACAATTACTTTATTCAAACAAACATTGCAAGAAGGGGCTGGTGGGTGGGTCAAAATTGCCGCTTGTTCCGTCGAGGGCTCACGAGCATCGAGTGGTGCAGCCTTCAGAGCACTGGAACAAGAGGACGCTTCATTGGATTCCCGCTCTATTTATCCGTCTGCGGGAGGGTGGGGACCCTCCTCAGGTACGCCCACTGGGCGGGGTCTTCCGGGCGGGTGTCAAGGACAACCCCTTCTGGGCGGGAAGGGCGTGCTCCGGCAACGCCGCTTTGGGCATACCAGCCGAACCACGCCCCCCGCCCAAAATGGTTTCCCGGGGGGATCGGGGCACCCATCCATACGTTCGGGGGGACCGAGTGGTCTTCCCTTTCCATATGGCCGGGATGCCCGCCACCCCCTCCCAACACCAATTCCCCAAGGGGAGGAGACAGACACAAGTTTGAGCTTTTGGAAGGCGGGGGAGTTACCCCCCCGGCCGTATTTATTAAAAATATGAAACAAAATGTAAAACATTAAATTAAAACGTTTCATAATTTATGTACAATTTTACTTTCATTAAATTTTGATGAAGACATGTTCTTTGGCTAACCTTAACAGATCTCTAATACAAAGGTTTCCTAGCCGAGTCTAGCATCCTGAAAATGCATACATTCTAAAATAAAATTGTACATCCTAGCATTAAGGGCCAACGGCAAGGTCTTAACCGGTGTCAGATCCCTACTACCAAACTCCCGCCCTCACGGTGTGAGCGGCGCATGCACAGAGGACTTTACCCTCGTTGCCAACTGTAACTTCCCTTGTCGTGGGGGCCCCCTTTCACTCGACGCCATCTTAAAGGTCGTCCGAGTTCCCGTGTGAGGTATCTGTAAGAAGGACAGCGTGGACTCCCCCCCTTCCCCACACTCTCTTCCGCCGGAGCGGATATCCGGCCCCCGGGAAATTCGTAGGAGGGGCATCTAGCCGTCTCCCCCCTGGGAGGGGCCTATGGCCGTCTCCCCCTAGGCGACCCATCCGTAGTGGGTGCCGCCTCCTCGTGGGAGGGGCCAATGGCGGCCTCCCCCCGGGCGCTCCCTTCCATTCTGGGTGGCGCCCCCCTAGGGACCTTGAAATTACTGCTCACCGATCATGACCTTACCGCCACAGGCCGGACAGTTGACCGACTATCCAGCCCCCCCACACCTCCTAAAGGTCATGCCTCCTCAATCCCACTAGCCATGCTATGAAGTCTCCTATGAGTAAATCATTCCCCGCCCTGGACAGGTGAAACCCATCATTCAAATAAAAGCGATCACCCCGAATACACCCATGGGGAATGCTTTGTAAATGCGCTGAGCGAAACAACTTCCCAACTTTATTGTTGACCCTCTTTACCGATTGGTTCAACGCCGTCACAGAGAACCCCCCCCCCGCCAAACTCTCCTGGGGATCATGTGGGACCAGGCAATTGTGCACCCCGGGAGCCTCTTAGCCAACCAGCTGACTGCCGACAACATGTGTTCCACTAACACTCGTCTTCCCAGTCTTACCAAGTCATTGCCCCCCAAGTGTACTATGATTATAGATGGCGGTGACCTTTGCCGCCCTAAGAGACCCTCCACATACGATTGAAATTGGTCAAAACAGAGGCCTCCCTTCCCATGGAAGGTCACTCTGAACCCGTATTCCCCAGATGCGTGAGTCGCGTCACCTGCCATGAATACGTCCCCGGCGCGCCCCTCACGTATGAGTGGCCCACGACCCATACCACTTGCTCTCCAGTCGGTGATCTTTGACCGCTGGTCCTCTGGTGTTGGGTCGATCCCAAATTCCGCCCCGCATCACAGGCTTGCGAAACTGTAATCCAAACAAAAGACAACAAGCGTGAGTGCATTTCATCAGTCTTTTACAACATGTGCAGTCGCACATACCTCTTGAAACAGTTCGAGGACCAACGGCCTAGCTGTTTCACTTCTTCCGCACCCAGACCCCGAGCCGTAGCCTCAGTAGCGGCCCCTATTCTGAATGAGTGGGTCCCAAAATCGCACGGGTTCAAGCCCGCCGCAGCGATCGTAAGCGCCAGCACCCTCTGAAATTGAAATTTCATCAAGGGGGTGCCATCCTTGTGTCTAAGCAGACTCCCTCCCCATGTCGCCGGCCTCTGTGCCAGGTAGTCCTCTACATACCTTATCGGACAACTGGGGCTCCCTCGAGCGCGCTGCACAACAACACTACTCCCTATAGCATCCTGGTCTGTCTTGGACCTGGCTATCGAGATTAGCATAGAATCACCCCATATTTGAACGTGATCCCTGCATAGACCTCCCTCCATATCTTTCTTGTTCCTCGCTACGAGTTCACTCACCCGCATAGCCCCGTGGAATGCCAAGGCGAAAGCCGCTCGGAACAGAACTACCTCAGAAGGGGAGGAGAATGTCTCATCCAGTTTTGCTAGTAGCAGAGACAATCTTTCTAAACCAATCGGGTGCCTTGTATCTTGTCTGCGACCCTCAAGGCGTTGCCAACCGCGGAGCGCCTTCTTGACTAAAAAGGAACCCGACGGGTCCCTTATTCCGTGGAGCTGTGCCATAAATGATATGGCCGCCCTATGTCTGTTGGCCGTCGCGGCTGATCGGCCTTCTCTATGAAGCGCCACTAAGAACCCCAGGAAGGATTCCTCCTGCCCCCAGCTATGTCTCCCTGCCGGCCCTAAAAAGGCGCAGTAAGAACGAAACTCTCCCTCATAGGCTTTCCTCGTCCTGGGCGCTAAACTGGCTGCCACGAGGTCCTGTAATCCGGGGCACCGATCAGCCATAGTGCTTCGGGGAACGGTGCCGCCACTAGATCCGCTGTAGGTAGATAGCCCCTGAAAGCCTGCATGTGTAACCGAGAGAGTGCATCAGCTGCATTATTCAGTACACCTGGCACATGCTTTGCCCTGAACTGTACATTCAATCTCATGCAACATAATACAATTTCCTTCAACAGTCTCAAGATCCACCTGCAGCGTGCTGCCTGCTGATTAATGCACTCGACCACTGTCATATTGTCTGACCAAAGCACAACTGAGCGGTCCCTAAAATCTTCTGGCCATGCCAACAGAGCCACCCAAATGGGAAATAGCTCCAAGAACCCAATGTTACCTGTTAGGCCACTGGAGTGCCACCACGTCGGCCATACTTGCGCCGACCATCGGTTACCAAAGATGGCGCCAAATCCCGCGCTCCCGGCTGAGTCGGTCCACAAACCCAGTTCATCCGATGATGCTGGGGGTTTGTTCCACGCCACTCGACCGTTGAAGTCCGCCAGGAATGCCAACCAAATGCGCATATCCTGGCGAACCTCTGCCGACAGTCTCGTGCGGTGGTGTCCCTCCTTGAGGCCGGCCATAGCCTGTGCAATGGAACGTGAGAAGGGGCGAGCCATCGGTATTACTCTCAAGGCAAAGTTAAGCTGACCCACTGTTTGTTGTAACTGGTGCAGGGTCACTTTTTCTTTGCCCAGGCATTGTATGAAGGAAGCCCTGAACTTGGCCACCTTCTCCATTGGCAGACGGAAGCATCCCTCCACTGAGTCGAGCTCAATTCCCAGAAACTCCAGTGAAGTAGATGGCCCCACTGTCTTACCTGGTGCCAATGGGACTCCAAGCTCCTGCATGAGAATGCAGAAGTCCTGCAGCGCCTGTGCACATTTCGCAGAGCCGGCCGGCCCTAAGAACAGGAAGTCGTCTAAATAGTGCATCACTTGTCTATGCCCTGTGGCCTCGGTGAATGCCCATTCTAAAAAACAGCTGAACATCTCAAAATAAGCACAAGAAATTGAGCAGCCCATGGGCATGCATTTATCCATTTAATACTTCCCCTGGAACGTAAATCCTAGCAAGCGCTGGTCCCGCGGGTTTACCGGGAGCAACCTGAATGCTGATTCGATGTCTGATTTCACCAACAGAGCACCGGGGCCCAGGTGATTCAGTAGGGCAACGGCATCGTCGAACGATGCGTACCGAACTGAACAGACATCCGGGTCAATGGCTTCATTCACCGAGGCGCCCCTCGGGGCCGACAGATTGTGAATGAGTCTATACTCCCCTGGGTCTTTCTTTGGAACCACTCCTAGAGGTGAACACACGAAATCCACCACTGGCGGGCATGGAAAAGGTCCCGCTACGCGCCCCAAGCTGACCTCTTTGGTAATTTTCTTGGCTGCCACTGCCGGGTTGTGTTGAACGGATTGCTGATTTTTACAAAAGGGGCTCCCCCGAAAATTCCCCGCCGGGATGTTGAAGCCATATAGGAAACCGTTCCTCAAAATCCCGGCGGATACATGATCAGGGTATTTGTTCAGCCAGGGAGTCAAAGCCATGATGTCGATGGGTGAAGACGATTGCTTCCCAAGCATCACTTCAATCCTGCTTGGATCCCCCCTTTCCTCCCGAACTACCACTCTTGGACCTACAGCTACTTTCCGGGTGTGAGGAGTTCCCGCAGCCCGCACAAGCATGCCGGAACCTACATGTTCCCTGGGGCCTGTTACAGTTACCTCTGTTGAAACCCCAACAAACCCCGCGCTTGCCCCCATTTCCGCCGGTCTTGGGCTGTGATTCCCCACCGGCGCTTGCTCGAAAGGGCTGCGCCGGCCTTTGTTGAACTGTCCCAGACCCGCTCCCGCCCGACGAGGACGTACCCGCCAATCCAGGTAAGAGCTGTTTGTGGCACGATACCGTGTCGGGGCAATCCCACGTTAAAGTTACATCAAACTCTTTAGACTTTCGAAAGTGCACATTATAACCTTTCCACTCATTTCCCCCGTACATGTTATAAAAATCCATGATCCTGTTCTGGTAACAGGATAGATCGGGCAACACTTCAGGTTTACGTTCCCCCATTACTGCCGTAAATATAGAGAAGGCCTTCACCCAGTTCGCTACGGTCTCGTCGACCCTAAATTCCGCCATCTTGGCCCGCCATACGCTGGGGTGCCATAAATTTTTCTGGGTCTTTGCGTACTCTATCTCACGATGGTCGGTCAATAATGAAAACATATTAACATATTTGTCCCCCCATATCATTTCCTTCGTGGCCGCTGGGATGTGCTGGGCCACCCTTTCGCACCTCGAAGGCACTGAACTTTCCCCAACCATTGGCAATGGGTTCTTACCGGGTTCAACCGCCATGTCTGCTGTCTTCTCTCGGCCAACCGTTGTCACTCCCGGTGCCACCTGTGGGAAAATAGAAGGAACATTCGCCGTCCCGGCTTCTCTTGACTGCCGTAACTGCTCGATTATTAATCTGGCTTCCTCGGCCGGATCCCCCGCAGCCACTGGCCCCCCTGTTTTCTTCTTAAGCCAGGGCAATACTGCCGCTAACTGAAGGGCCAGTTCTGGGGGCATCTGATCATCATCAACCGGAGTTATTACAACAGGGATTGGTAAACCCAGGTCTGGACTCGGTACCGGGCTGTCCACCGGTGTGACGGGGCCTGCTGGGGGTACCTCCGGGACTGGTCCCTCCCCGGAAACCGCCCTCTTCTTATTACGTTTCCCCCTACCCTCTGGGGCGACTCCCGGCAAGGCCGGACCTATCACCTTCTTAGGACGGCCCGAGAGGTTGTTCTGGGCCGCTATCTGCTTTTTAACCTCTGCTAAGCCCCGACCGATCAAATCTACTTTACCCAGTTTTCGGTCCATGACCGCTATTCGTTTCGACAAAGTGCGCAGTATCTTCTCCAACTCGGAGCTCTTTCCCGCTTTTTTGCCGGACATGGCTTCGTTCACTCCGTTCGAGTTGATCGACGAGGTCCTAGATCCTTCACACGCCTGATACTGAAAGAGAAACAACAAAGATTACAAGTTCTCAAAATTGCCGCTTGTTCCGTCGAGGGCTCACGAGTGGTGCAGCCTTCAGAGCACTGGAACAAGAGGACGCTTCATTGGATTCCCGCTCTATTTATCCGTCTGCGGGAGGGCGGGGACCCTCCTCAGGTACGCCCACTGGGCGCGGTCTTCCGGGCGGGTGTCTAGGACAACCCCTTCTGGGCGGGAAGGGCATGCTCCGGCTACGCCACTTTGGGCATACCAGCCGAACCACGCCCCCCGCCCAAAATGGTTTCCCGGGGGGATCGGGCACCCATCCATACGTTCGGGGGGACCGAGTGGTCTTCCCTTTCCATTATTTCTTTTTTATATACCGTGGGATTCCCACTCCGACGACGGGGAATGATTCAGGCATGTGAATCTATGAAAGACACCAATACTGGAGAACCACAGATTACAGGTAAGTAACTATTGTTCATATATGATCTATACGGGTGTGTAGTGCGTGAGTTGGTGGACGAGTATTCGCGCAGGCTTCTATTTATACTGCGCCATGCGTCAGCCAGAGACCATCCGTACTTCCATACCTCTACAGCTTTAACTTGTTTCACCGTTAAAGCCCTGGGGAGTGGTGGGTGTGATCGATCTAACTGCGTGTCTAGCACTGCATTGCAGTCACCACCCAGTAATCCGCTAATGCTGTGTTGACTCTGGTCAGGAACGTATCTTGATCTGTATTTGGGGCGTAAATGCTGCCTAATTTCACATGCATTCCATCTAGTTTGCCTCGTACTAATGCATACCTGCCTTCTGTGTCTATGCACTGTTCTAGTACCTCAAAGGGGACACCGCTCTAATCCACACAGCCGCTCCTCTCGCAAACACTGACTATGTGGTATGGTATAGTTGCCCTCTTCATTTTTTCCAAGTTTACAGGCTTCTGCTGCATTTAGGTGCATTTCTTGTAAGAATACTATCTGAGAGTTATGTCTGCCTAACTGCGCATATATACAATGCTGTATATAGATCTCATTCCCCTTACAATCCATGTTGTGAAATTATAGTGGTGTGTTGATGCCATATGTGTCATGATTGCTGTGTGTGGTATTTATCCCTTGTAGTCTCCCATCTGGCTGAAGTAGTGTGAAGTGGGAGTGTGCACCCGATAGGACCCTTAATAACATTAACAATAAACATCCGATACCAGTTCTAACCTAAAAAATGGGTTTGACCAAACATATACCTTTAATGGCTACCGTAATAAAACAGTACATGCATTCGCAGGGGGTTACTCTACCTGCCGCCATCATCTATGTCTTCATGCAGGCTTAACAGCTGTGTCTTTGACGGGGGCTCC
The DNA here is from genome assembly GCF_964263255.1 of Lissotriton vulgaris. NCBI lineage: Eukaryota > Metazoa > Chordata > Amphibia > Caudata > Salamandridae > Lissotriton > Lissotriton vulgaris. The sequence goes on from NC_141689.1 coordinate 337,127,697, forward strand.
CGGGCATAGGGCCAGCTCTCCAACCCCATAACAGGAAAGAGGTCTGAGTTAGTAGGGTCAGACCAGCCACTCAATGTATCAACATTCTGCGTGCCGTCTTTCTTTTAACTTGCAGTGTCATCATTGCACATATCCGGTATATGTGTATGATAAGTGCATGCCAGTAAATACCTATCGAGGGGTATGCTTTTTAGTTCTCATTCTATTAGCTCTTGTGCTGTTTGTGGGCTTACCAATGGGACTAGAGTAAGGCTACTGTCCGAGTCTCTGTGCGTTGTGCCATCTGAAGATGTGTTTCCTTTGTTGGCGGTTTCAGAGCTTCTCAACGTGGCCGCCATCTGGAGTGCTGCTTGTCTACTCTCTATTTTCTATTCCAGGGTGTGCAGCGCTGTTGACTTTTTGGATTGCGCGCCAGCGGTTGCCTATGTTCTTCCAGGGTTGCAAGATCCAGAAACGTGGTCTTGTTCCAGGACCACACTGCCACAGCGTAACCGGGAAAATAGCTTTCATGTTCGTAGATAATCTTGGCCACAATTGGTCTAGGCCAGGGTTCCCCAAAGCGGTCCTGGAGGGCCGGATCCATGCCAGATTTTTTAAATAACTACATTAAAGGATGCCGTCAGTTTACGGACGCATAGTTGAATCCTTTGATTTTCCACTCCTTAATACCAACTTAAGAATGTAGCGGACGAATACTCAGCCCGTTTTATTCAACTTTAGCATAAAGTTACAAGGTACGCATTATTTAGCTATGATATTCCTCAAGTTTGTAGTTCTACTATAAATTTATCGAGGATATGAGCGCAGATATATTCAGTATGGTTTATTCCACTTGAGCGTGAAGTTACGAGACACGCATTATGAAGCCATGATATTTCCCAAGTTTGCAGCCGCATAACAAGTTCAGTAAGGAAATGACAGCCTTATATCTACAGGTTTACTTTCACTAATCTTATTTTCCTATTTTCGCATCCTTCAGAAATGAACGCATAACGGACTCTTATGAACATCACGCTTGCACAGTTTTTAGTAAAGTGTTATAAGGTATGCAGCATGATTATGCGACATTTTGCTAATGTCAGATTATCTTCCATATACTTAGTGTCGCTTCCCTTATTTCTTTCACTTTCTAGAACGCAGGTTTTTTTATCTACTCACGAGGACTTCCGTTTCTTTGTGGAGCAAGCAGGTCACAGGTGCGTGTATTAACCGTCAACATCGTTATCCATGTTCATTCACTGTGTTACTGCGGGTTACTACCACCCGTGAAATATGAGTCTGAGGCCACTTATAATTGTTGACGCATTGGTTGAGAAGACCATAGGTAACTGTGTATCACTAAGATTTTTAAGCATGTCTATCGTTTTCCTCTCTCGGTTTGTACCACGAATATGCCTGTTGAGTCAGGACTCAGTTCCATCAGTAGTCACGTTACATTAACAGTTTGTCTCTATAGTTGTCCACGATTGTGTTTAACAAATATGACAGAAAGCTCTGACTGTGGTTTGTTATTGCCATCTGAAAATGTCATTATTCCCCCAATGCAATTAACTGATTATCAATAGGCTCATTCTATACAGGTATATGTTGCATTTATGTTTCTTTATAGGTACTCTCTCCTGAAGAAGGGAACAGGGCTTCCCGAAATGCATAAGGCGACGCTTCTTCGCGAGTTTTGTTATCGAAATATGAAATCAATTGCACTGTACGCATAGTTACTTGTATAGGAATATTTTCACATGATGTATATAGATAGGAAATGCAATGTATAGTGATATATATGCATGAAAAAACTTTTTTTGTTATTTCATCAAACTACATGAATATAACGGTATTCTTTTTGAAAACAAATAATAAAAAAGTGAATTTAATGAGTATCTAACTGATCATATATTATTTAAGATATGTGAATTGAACAAATTTTCTGAGAATTATATTCTCTAGGAACAGTGCACCCTGCATGTAGACCCTGCTTACATTTTCCTTGAGCTCATAACAGATTAACATCAGTAGAGAGGGTGCCCAGCTATTGCTCCACTACCATCCGTGATTCCCTGATTTCCTTAAGGATGGTATCCAGTTTATCAGGGAGTGGGGGGTCCGGCGTAAGGGTTACATGTTCATCCTCGACTAAGAGTGGGAAGCATCAGTAGAGTTTGGAAGGAACCCTCTCTCCTCCCCCTCCCCCCCCCCTTCCCCCCCCCCCCAGTAGGGCCTTGGTCCGCTTGGTCTCCTTTAGTACGGCCCATGTTGTGGTATGGATTCTGTACGATGGGTCCGTCTGTAACGAAGCAGGGTGTCACTTCGATAGTAAAGCGGGGTGTGTGGGGAATATTCCTTAAAAAAAAAAAAAAATTTATTGCACATTTTCTTAACACACAATCCTCCTAGCCCCCACAGCCCCACATGCTCAGATAGTAAAGGAGGTGGTACAAATAATTCAAATCCATCAGAATAGTAAACATACAGAATACTATGAAAATTCATCGGATAATCTGGGAGTCAAAACGCCTGAATTTGGTCCAATCGCTATGAGACACATAAATATATTGTACAATTTTAAAGTACATTGTGCTAAAGAGGAGGAAATAATAACCTTGTCCCCTAATAAGCCATACATTTGCACATTAGATTAATGTTCCCATCTGGATAGATGTGCCCAGATTAGCTGCCCTTTTTCCCTCGCCTTATGGCTTTTTTCAAGCATATACAGCTTTCTCTAAATTGCCAACTGCTAATAGACAGGTCAGCCAATGCTGGAACAGTGGAGGTTGCGGGTCTAGCCATGCCGAAGCAATTGCCAATCTTAATATGCTCATTGCAACGACAACAAAATATTCTGTTTCCTGCGCCATTTTCTCGTCGATAACACCTAATACAATTAACGTTGAGGTCATTTGCCACATAGTGTCACTATATTCGTATGACGCGCTGATCTACCTATGTGGTCGGATTGGAGTATTGCGGGAGATAACGGACCTACTGAATGAACACGGGCAGGTCTCTGGGTTGCCTGTTAACTGGTCCAAGTCAGTAGTGTTCCCAATGAAACCCATGTCACCAGACCAAAGACATAACGCACCGCATACACCACTAGAGTAGGTGTTTGATACCTTTAAGTATCTGGGGGTCCAGGTCCATCATTCAGGTGCAGACACAATAGATAGCAACCTGGGGCGTGCTATCACCAGGGCCCGACCAGCTCTCCCATTTTGGCTGAGTCTCCCCTTGTCCCCTATGGGATGAGAGGCCATCTCTAAGATGCTAGTGCTTCTACTATATTTTTTCTCCACACTCCATTGTAGTCTGCCACAGAGGTTCTTTAACCCCATGGCCGTGGGGCTAATTCCCCCACGGTGCAGAGGGGGAGGGGGGCTGCTCGTGGCACCACGGTGCTGATGACGAGCTTGGCTCGTCATGGCCACACCCGCTCAATGGATTGCCCAGCACAGCGGGGTAATTATCCCCGCGCGGGCGTTCCGCGGAGGATATGACGAGCTCAGCTCATCATCAGCACACGGCCACCGTGCTGCATGAGGAGCTCAGCTTGTCATCAGCCTGCAAGGAGTTAAGGATTTTGAGTTGTTCCTGATCTCCAAAGTGGCTCTCCATAAATAATACTGCCACTATTGGTGTTAGATCCCCAACTGGCCCAAACACTGCAGGGACGTAGCATGCACCAGTCCCCTTCTCCTGCCCACTGGACACCCACAGGAAAAACACTGTGGGTGCACCTATGGACCAGAAAAGAGGGTAGTATGTGGAGGAGACACCAAGTCTACCACCCTTGTAGGCACCAGGACACTGCTCCCTCGTTCTTTACGCTTCTGCACCTGCAGCACAAGTAGGGAAAAACAACACCTTTCACATATACTGGACACCAATATAACCAACCCCCAATGACCATGCCTTGTCCACCATATAGCCCTTCTCACCTGTGTCTCTGGCAGGCTTGGCCTCGTAAAGATGCTGGGTATCGTAACAAAAGAACCGTAGTAGTCTTGTGTCAGCTCGAGTGACTATAGCAGAGGCAATGAGGGAGCGTGCGCAATGACACTGGTACTAAAATGAGTAGATACGGGGAAAAAGGTCTGGGGAGGCAAACAGCCACTACCAAAAAACCCCGTTAGCACAAATCATATATCCGAAGGGGCAGTGAACAAGGAACCCTCCGTTGCGCTTTCCAAGCAGCGCTACTGTAAAACGAAACCGCCGCGGAGTGACCCAAAACGTCACTTCCGCAAATAACGAGGCGGATAGTACTGGGTGCGGGGCGCGCTAGAACTAGCGGCGAGTCTCAGGACTTCAGCGTTCTGGAAGCAAGCACGCTGGAGTGACCGGGAGCCCCCGGTGCACTCTAAAACAATAAGCAAAAAACCCCCGGTGACAAAAGAAAGAAAGAGGAAAAAGGGAGGGATTACCAGGATACCGCTAAATACTTAGAAAGGGAAAGAAAGACGGGGGAAGGGACAAGAACAAGGCAAAAAGAAGAACTAACCCTCCTCACGAGCCCGTGAGAGGGTACAGGTCAGCAACAAGGGCAAGGACCACAGAGAGGAAAGCTCAGCTCTGCAGCCTCCAGCAACCAACAACCAGGAAGGGAATCCAAACACTGGCAATATCGAGCAATGAGCTAAAGGTAGGACTGGTTATTTATTTACCTTTCCCTGGTCATGTGATGGCAAGGCATGGTCACAGAGATAGGACTAGCTCGATTCCTAACAGTACCCCCCCCCGACAATCCTCCCCACCGGTCTGGGCTTGGAGGGGTGCGATCTATGGAATGCCCGAACCAACCGCGGGCTCCCCAGCCGGCTCCCAGGATCTGTCGTCTTTCGTGTACCCCTTCCAGTCCACCAAGTAATATAGACGTCCCCTGACTCGCTTCGAATCAAGGATAGCCTGGACCTCATATTCCACCTGTCCATCAATCAGGACAGCAGGAGGGGGTGGTAGCACCTGGTCAGTTGGCACATAGGGTTTGAGCAGTGAAGTATGGAAAACAGGGTGCACACTATACTCCTGTGGTAACGTAAGCTTCATTGCCACTGGATTGATAACCTGAAGGATGGGATATGGACCCACAAACCTGGGCTGCAGTTTACGTGGTCCCTGTAACCGCAAGTTGCGTGACGACAGCCACACAAGATCCCCAGTTTTATAGGCAAGAGCAGGAACACGATGTTTATCCGCTTGGGCCTTCATAGCCTCCTTTGCCTCCAGAAGACTAATTCTAGCCGAGGACCAGACTTCCCCCAATTGCTTACATATACTGTCAATGGCTGGCACGCGACCCGTGGGTTGTATCGCCATCGCCCTTGGATGGTACCCCAGGGAACAGAAAAAAGGAGTCATGCCCAAGGCGGAGTGCACACTGTTGTTATAGGCAAACTCCGCGATGGGCAGGGCAGTGACCCAATCGCACGACAAGGACGCTATCAGACATCTTAAGTATTGCTCCATCGTCTGATTAGTGCGCTCCGTCTGCCCGTCAGACTGGGGGTGGTAAGCCGAAGAGAGACAAATCTTGGTTTTAAGCACCTGACATAACTCAGTCCAAAAGTGTGAAATGAACTGGGCACCTCTATCGGATACAATCACCTCCGGTAACCCATGTAAACGCACAATCGAAGACATGAACACCACTGCCATCTCCTTTGCGGTGGGAATCTTGGGAAACGGGATAAAGTGGGCCATCTTCGTGAATAAGTCTACCACCACCAATACTGTGGTAAGACCTGCGACAGTAGGTAGATCGGTAACAAAATCCATGCTCAATGAATGCCACGGACCAGGTGGAACTGCCAAAGGCTGTAACAGTCCCGAGGGTTTACAATGCGAGGGCTTACTCGTTACACACACCGGACACGCACCTACATAACCCTGAACATCTCGCGACATGGACTCCCACCAAAACCACCTCATACACAGGTCCTTGGTCTTTCTTATACCTGGATGAGCTGCCAAGGCAGAGGAATGACACCACTCCAACACCTCCTTCCTCAGCTCAGGGGGAATAAACAACTTGCCCTCTTTATACAATAGACCATCCTGTATCTCAATTTGCGGCAGGGTTAACCAAGGGGCCAGATCCAAATGACTTAACCGGTCTTTCACCAGAGCAGGAAAGTCGTCCAGAGTCAATGCCCCTACGATTCTCTCCTTATCTATCATTGACCTACTCGCACTCAAGGGACCTTCGTCCTTCATATCCACATGTATTCTAGAGAGCGCATCAGATTTCACCTGTTGGGCTGCAGGTCGGTATGTTATAATGAAATCGAATTCATTGAAAAACAGAACCCATCTCATCTGACGCGGTGTTAATGCCCTAGCAGAACGAAAGAATTCTAGATTCTTATGATCGGTGTAGATGGTGATTACATGACGGGCACCCCATAAGTAGTGTCGCCATTCCTCAAACGCTAGTTTGACCGCCAGCAATTCTCTTTCTGCCACCGTATAATTGCGTTCCGCTGGCAATAGGGTTTTGGAAAAGAACGCGATCGGATGCATATGGCCAGTGGCTTCGTCTCTCTGCGACAAAACACCTCCTACAGCACACAAGGATGCATCTGTTTCAACGAAATACGGCAGGGCAGGATCAGGATGCACCAATACAGGGGCAGACACAAACTGTTTCAACAACATCCGAAAAGCCTCCTGAGTCTCACTAGTCCAAACAAAAGGAACGCCCTTTCTCAAGAGGCGAGTCATTGGGGCTACTATCTCGGAGAAATGGAGAATAAATCGCCGATAAAAATTAGCAAACCCTAGGAGCATCTGTATTTGTTTCACATTTGTCGGCACTGGCCAGGACACAATAGCCTGAATCTTTTTAGGATCCATATGAATACCTGACGCAGAAATGACAAAACCCAAGAACTCCACTTCAGATGCCCCAAACTGACATTTCTCCAACTTTGCGTACAAATGATGTTCCTGTAACGTCTGTAATACCTGTCTCACATGCTCAGTATGATCAAGACCTTTTTCAGAATAAATGAGAATATCATCCAAATACACGATAACGGTTTGATCCAAGTATCTACCCAGTACTTCATTTATGAAGAATTGAAACGCCGCGGGCGCGTTGCACAAACCACACGGCATTACCGTGTATTCGAACAATCCATACTTCGTCTTAAAAGCCGTCTTCCACTCATCCCCTGGCCGAACTCTGATAAGATGATATGTGCCCCGCAAGTACAGCTTAGTAAAAACTGTAGCCTTGCGGAGTTGGTCTAGCAGCACGGAGATGAGTGGAAGGGGGTAACGGTTCTTAACCGTGGCGGAATTCAAAGTGCGGTAGTCCACACACGCCCTCAAGGACCCCTCTTTCTTTGGTATAAAAAAGATCGCCGATGACACGGGCGAAGAAGAAGGACGTATGTACCCCAATGACAACATCTCATCTATGTAGATCTTCAGATGAGCCTCTTCAGGTTCAGACAATGCGTAGACCCGGCTACATGGCAACGGGGCCCCTGGTATAAGGTCGATCTTACAATCATACGTCCTGTGAGGAGGGAGACCTTGGGCACACTCTTTGTCAAACACCTCCTTATAGGCCGCATACTGAGGAGGAATACTACACGTCTCAGTAACAGCACAAGACAAAGGATTGATCTGCTCCGCCGCCACTACATAACAGTTCTTTAGACAATGTACCGAGTCTAAGGTGACCAATCTCTGTACCCAGTCAATCCTGGGGTTATGTGTTTGTAACCACGGGACCCCCAGAACCAAGCCAAACGAGGGGGCATCGATCAAATCGAAAACCACGGATTCCACATGCCCATTGTGTGAGAAGGTGGCCTGATATGCAGTGCTCACTATTCTAGTGAACACTATGTATCAGTCCAGCAACCCTTATTGATGATTGGTTGTAAGTCAACCTTATAGACCAGCTATCCTAGTAGCGTGGATACGAGCAGTCTAAGGCTAAAGACTCTAGAGGGCGTGTTAAGCCAGCTGTTTACCACACATATACCCCTTGAACACCCAGTGAAAGGACACCACACAAGTGTTATGAAAATAAACAGTTATTTATTAAGAATCACAACAGCCCTGTACTCTTTATGAGGACAGGGTACTAAGCACAAACCAAAACTCTTACAAAAATACTTAAGTTAGCACAGTATATACAAATGCCCGAGGGGCACGGAAAACCATATACTTGAAAAGTGGAATGCGAAATTACTAGCAGGTAAGTACAGTACTAATAGCCTTTGGAATCGCTAGGACTTGACTATAGAATCGTTAGATTACTTCTAGGAGACCCAGGGGACTCGGGTGCAGAGTGTGCACTCTCACGCGTGATGCGGGACAAAGTCTATGGTAGCTAGGAATTGCAAAGTTAGTGTTCTCGGGCGAACCCGACCTGGTAGGAGGAAAACGAAAGTAGATTCTGACCCTTGGATAGTGAGGCTATGCTGGGGCACCGAAATGCCGAAGTTACCTAGCCCAGGAGCTGCAGCTGCATAGGACTCAAAAGACGTCGGGAATCCTCGTTGCCGGACCAGGAGCCTGGAAGAAAGAAGTTGCTGGCAGGCGACCAGTGAAGAAAGTTCGGTGGATCCAAGCCTGGATCGATGGAAGATGACACCTGAAAGCAGAGGGGACCAAGTTCGTGACTACTAGCCAGTAGTCAGTGGGTAGCAGGAGGGCACCGGATGGTAGCCACCTCGACAAGGTGAGTGGGTGACGCTGTGCTCGGAGATCTCACGGACCAGGAGGCGTTGTCGGCGACCAGGATGGAGGAGCGAGCTGTCCCACGAAGATAGAAGCTGTCGGCGTCGCTGGACCCAGGATTGGGCAACAAAGCCTTGGCAAATTCAAGCCCACGCGGTGGACCTAAAATGGCGTCTGGAGTGGACCAGGAGGGTCCGGGGTGCCTCTCTTGAAGAAGGAAGCAAGGGCCAGTCTGGAGCAACCAGACCAGCAGCAGTGATGTCGTCGGGCGTCGTTCAGAAGGCCACAAGCCAGCCGGCTAGTAGCCAAACAACGCGGTGCACAGCAAACAGCAGAAGGGCCCCACGCAGATCGTGGAGATGCAGGGAGGCTGACCTTGGGTGCTGGAGCTGCGCAGGGTCGGGGCTTCTCGGACCCCAAAGCACTCACCCGTGGAGGACACGGTGGGCTTGTTGTAAAGATGTCGTGCAGTCTTGGCGATCGTCGGTCCCTCGAGGTCTCGTCGCACTCACGGTTCTCAGCTTTGCTGTAGAGGTGAGTAGAGGTCAGAGGTGCCAGGGCAGCCAGGTCTCGTCGAGCTGGGTCGTCGGATTCGTGATGAAGGACTTGCAGCAGACCGCAGTGTTCTTTAGGATGGTGCCTGCGGATGCAGGGTGACTACTCCTTAGCCCAAGGGAGAATCTTGAAGAAGGAAATCTTGATGTCCTTTCGCAGAAAGTCGTGTCTTGATTCCAAAGATGATCTAATTTGAACAGGGGACCCGCTCCTATCTTTATACTAAAAAAGGGGGCTGACCCGGTGACTAGGTCCTGCCTATGGGTGGGACCAGGAGGGGGGTGGTTACACCCCTCTGCCATGCCGGACTTTCCCCAGGCCAGGGGCTGGTGTGCCCCTGGAACTGGTTCTGACCGGCCTATGCGTAGTGAGCACCGGGGTGCCACTCAGCAGTCACCTTCCTGAAAAGCCCTGCCTACCCAGGATACACGAAACCATGTCTGGGACGGTGCTAGCACCGCCCCTGACAGGAAACCCTTTGTCCAGGCTCCCCTCGCTGGAAGGACTCCCAGCTGCAGGGGGTCAGACTCGTGTCTGTGGTGGCAGCATCCATTTTGTGGAGCTGAGGCTTCGTTTAACTTTAACTGGGGTTCACAGTTACATACATGTCGTGTCCCTCTAGAAGGGTGGAATGCTAACCCCGTCGCCAGAATTGGCGAGGGGTTAGTATTCCAATTCGTATGACACCTTACTCGACATGTTTTGATAAAGCAATACCAAAGATAGCATTTAACCGCGAGGATTATAATGCACTTAAGAGTATATGGTATGCGATATCATGGAACAGCTTTTAGGACTTGGTTCCGCAAGCTGCAGACAGGCTCAGCTCATGCCAGAGCACCATCTCACATGATTCCAAGCACTCTGCCTTCAGGATTGTCAAGGCCTGCCATAGGAGTGACTGATAAGAATCTGTGTGTCCATTTTAGGGTTAGGTATAGGTATACTACACCTACAGCAAAGGGTGATTACACGACTTTGCCCCAGCTGTCATGCAGCCAGTTGTGTCAAATTTAGGAGGCCAGCCAGGGGTGGCATAATACATGCTGCAGCCCCTGGCAGCCCTGGGTACACCTATGCCCTGAGTTACAGGGTCTGATAAGGTGGCCCAGTACCAATTGGTAAATGCACCTAGGGTACATGTTGTAATTTAGAAAGAGAACAGCCAGGCTGTGGGTCTGATTGGCAGGCCCACAGCCAGAGAAAGTCGTAAACCAGTGAAACAAAAGCAAAAAATCTGGGTGATCATAGGATTGCAGACCCTACTCTCCTACACATTGTCACACACTAAACCCAATGGTTCGGTCTGTCTGGTGATACACCCCGAAGTCAACTCGGTTCCATCAATGGCCCTTACTGGTTCCGGTTGTTCCTTTAGATGACAAGGAACCAACAACTTATCCGCCATCGATATATCCATAAAATTCCCGGTGGCCCCGGAATCAAGTAACACAGACACCGGGACACGGTTCTGCGCGGATATCAATAGCTGAGCGTTAATCACAAAATGCCTAGGGGCCTGATCAATCGCCCCCACCACTTCATATTGTACTTTCCTTTCCTTCTCCACTTTCCGCTCTACTTGTATGCATGCCACCTTTTTCCCAAACCCTGATCCAGAAGGTTTCACGGGACAATCACGTGCGAAATGCCCCGCCTGTCCGCAATACAAGCACAAATTCTTCTCTCTCCTTCTCTTCTTTTCCTCTGGAGTCAGAGGACCTCGTACTCCACCTATCTCCATAGGCTCAGGCGTGACCTTACTCTCTCCTCCAGCCTTTACCTCTGGTCTCACATAACCCCCTCTTGAGTACTGCAATCGGCTACGTTCACCTCGCCGTTCTGTCACCCTATGGTTCAGTTTCACTACCAAGTCTATGAATGCCGCACAGTCCTCTGGAGGATCCACCACTTGAGACACTATGTCCTTCAATTCTTCGTTTAACCCTTGATAGAAAAGGGACGTCCTCTTTTCAGTCGGCCAATGCGTCTCAGAGACCAAGCGATTGAAGTTGGCTATATAAGACAACAAATCCTGCCTACCCTGCCGTAATTTCAACAGTTCGGCGTCACTGGCCTGCATGAACGCATGTTTGGCAAACAGACTATGCATTAAAACCTTAAACGCCTGGTAGTTGTACAACACCCGGTCGTTATTTTCCACTAACGGAATTGCCCATTGGGCCGCGTTACCAGCCAGATGTGATAATATGAAAGCAATCTTAGCGGAGTCGTCGGGAAAGGCATTAGTTCTGCACATAAAGTGCAGTTGACACTGGTTCATAAAGGTTCCAAATTTGTCACTCTCTCCTGTGAATCTCTCAGGGGGGGCCAAGGGCACCGCCACAGGGGTGGAGACTGTTACTGCTATCGGTGAACCGCTGCTTGCAGTACTAGATCCCGCTCCTCCAGTGTACTGGAAGGTAGCTGGCTGAATCACAGGAGTAGTTCCCCTCTGCTGTGACTGTTCACGGGCTCTTACTGCCACTAACTCCTGCTTCAACCCTACATTCTCCTGTTGCAACTCTTGCACCTGTGCCTGCAGGGTGTGGACAGCTCCCATGATATCCTGCATTGAGGGGCCCCCCGTACCGCCACCCAGCGGATTCCCATCCTCATCCATGCTAGTCCGGGCAGTGTTATATTAACGTGGGCTCGATATTCTGTTAGATCCCCAACTGGCCCAAACACTGCAGGGACGTAGCATGCACCAGTCCCCTTCTCCTGCCCACTGGACACCCACAGGAAAAACACTGTGGGTGCACCTATGGACCAGAAAAGAGGGTAGTATGTGGAGGAGACACCAAGTCTACCACCCTTGTAGGCACCAGGACACTGCTCCCTCGTTCTTTACGCTTCTGCACCTGCAGCACAAGTAGGGAAAAACAACACCTTTCACATATACTGGACACCAATATAACCAACCCCCAATGACCATGCCTTGTCCACCATATAGCCCTTCTCACCTGTGTCTCTGGCAGGCTTGGCCTCGTAGAGATGCTGGGTATCGTAACAAAAGAACCGTAGTAGTCTTGTGTCAGCTCGAGTGACTATAGCAGAGGCAATGAGGGAGCGTGCGCAATGACACTGGTACTAAAATGAGTAGATACGGGGAAAAAGGTCTGGGGAGGCAAACAGCCACTACCAAAAAACCCCGTTAGCACAAATCATATATCCGAAGGGGCAGTGAACAAGGAACCCTCCGTTGCGCTTTCCAAGCAGCGCTACTGTAAAACGAAACCGCCGCGGAGTGACCCAAAACGTCACTTCCGCAAATAACGAGGCGGATAGTACTGGGTGCGGGGCGCGCTAGAACTAGCGGCGAGTCTCAGGACTTCAGCGTTCTGGAAGCAAGCACGCTGGAGTGACCGGGAGCCCCCGGTGCACTCTAAAACAATAAGCAAAAAACCCCCGGTGACAAAAGAAAGAAAGAGGAAAAAGGGAGGGATTACCAGGATACCGCTAAATACCTAGAAAGGGAAAGAAAGACGGGGGAAGGGACAAGAACAAGGCAAAAAGAAGAACTAACCCTCCTCACGAGCCCGTGAGAGGGTACAGGTCAGCAACAAGGGCAAGGACCACAGAGAGGAAAGCTCAGCTCTGCAGCCTCCAGCAACCAACAACCAGGAAGGGAATCCAAACACTGGCAATATCGAGCAATGAGCTAAAGGTAGGACTGGTTATTTACTTACCTTTCCCTGGTCATGTGATGGCAAGGCATGGTCACAGAGATAGGACTAGCTCGATTCCTAACAATTGGATGGTGGCTTAGGCGCACCAACCTATGAACATTACTATCCTGCAGCGCAGTTACAAAGGTCAATGAAATGGCTGGCCAAGAGCAACTCCACCGGACTGGTGACAGTGGCCACGTCCTGGGAACAACCAGTAATACTGGAGCGGCTGTCAGGCACTAACACCATAACACAGAAACAACGAGGTAACATCATAATGACGACGGGCAGATGTAACTGGACTAGGTACATGCTGCCTAAAAAAGGGACCACGCCGTACACCCCTGGTCTGCCGTTAGAGGTCCTGCCGGGCACGTTAGTCTGTCATGGAAGCAAGGAGCTGGGACCCTGGAAGGTAAGGGGGTTAGACACATGGGGTGACATGTACATAGACTCACAGCTACAATCGTTTGAGGAATTAGTGTCCAGTTATGAGATGCCACAGGGATCGTTCATGTTACATGCATTACTTACACGCCACGTCCTACACATGTCGGATAATAACCGCACTGAGCCCCCCACGTCGCATCGCATGCAAAAATTGTTGATGCACAGGGGAGGCAGACACACAATAACGGCAATATACACCTCTTCCATACTAGACAACTCACCCTCACTAACAACATTGCGAACGTATTGGGACACCGAATAGGCCTCCACCATCACTGATAAACAGTGGGCGCAGGGCGTCAACCACCCTAAAATTATATATCAACAAATGCCAGGTATAAGTACACTCAATTTAATTATTTGCACCGTACGTACCTGATGACTTACAGGCTGGTGCAAATGTACCCTATCACCATTGCGCCCCAGGTGCCGGGACCCGGATCCACATCCACACTTATGGTAAGGACATGCACATGTATTTAGTCACACACCTTTGGAAGAATCAATAGTGATCGCTGCTGTGAAGTTTTTGGGAAGGACGTGGGCTATTCGTTTAAAAATTAACATCCCATGATTAAGTTATGTCCTCCAAATGTATATTGCACTATGCACTTTACAAATTCTGTACCAGGCCTCTTGAAGTAGTCAACCAACAACAAAAGACCCTGTCCACGGGACGTAAACTTGTGTCAGTTACTAGAATAATAGAACAGTCTGTGCGTACTGATAACTATTATCGTCCCCTACAACTTTTTATATATATATATATTCTTGAGGGGACAATTCACTGCACCTCGCCCATAAGATTCAAAATTCAAGCTAAAAAGGCCAATCTTCCTTGACAGATACACAGAACACCTAGTAAATGCTGTCTGACACCTCTAATCAGTACCAGGCATCCACACCGTCAGCGTGGACCGAGTTCTACTAAGAAAAAATGTGCGAGAAACGAATGACACCTCATGGAAACACCACCAACGGGGTAACTGGTATGTAATCTCCAGACAGGCCTCGGTCTCATCATCGGTGGTCATTCGATTCTCAAGGAAAGAAGAAGAAAAGTGTCCAAAACAAACAATCAAAACGTGCGACAAACAGTGGAAGCAGAAAGCATCTGCTAGTGACAAACACAAAACATAAATTAGTGCATAAAACACAGCATCCAATTCCCTTCAATAACTTTATTCGTAGAGAAATGAATGTCTGCTGTTAGGATAAAAAGGCTGGTAGCTATTCATGCATACCATTACCTATTGCCAGTCCCCTCAAGAATATATATATATAAAAAGTTGTAGGGGACGATAATAGTTATCAGTACGCACAGACTGTTCTATTATTCTAGTAACTGACACAAGTTTACGCCCCGTGGACAGGGTCTTTTTTTTTGGTTTACGTTTGAGTGGAGGGCGACCCAGTCTAATTTTCCCTATGAGCTCCCATTTAGAGTTGACTATTCAAGTAGTCAACCAGTATTTCAGTACTGCCACCCGTTGGAATCAAATGTTGTAAATGGTATACATGTTAGGGTTCTTTGTGTTTTAATATGGTTTTAAAGTGTTATATGTAGATTTATTGTGTCAGTATTTTTAACGATAGAAATGATGTGTAATTAGCAAATGGTATGTATTGATTTTAATGTGCTTTTAGCTCACCTCTCATATGGCTTGTAGCAACTTTTGTGATTTTTAATCGAAATTAAGTTTTTTTGACTGACTGACTGTATTTAGTCATACTGGATTGAAATTGCAGCAATACTTAAGGGAGCTGCAGAGGCCCAGGTGGCGGTCCAACGACTCACTTCAAACACAGTGCCTCCCGCAAAGGCCTCAATACATTTCTAGACCTAGCCCTGTGCCTCGCCAAACGCAAAGTAGCCATGGCATGGAAGGTGCAACTTGGTCCCAATACACACTCATGGCTGCTCGACCTCCGCAGGGCATTGGTGTCAGAACACACAAATCAATTGGCTAATGCAGCGCGAGCGTCTGCAACCCCGCGCCTGAACCCCACTCAGTGGCAGGACTACTTGACAATAGTGGAGACCAAGATAGCCGCGGCGCGCCCCCATAGCCCCAGCATATTATTCAGTCAACAGACTCTGTAGAACCACATTCCTGTACACACATAACTGTAGTACATGTTTGAACCAAGGTGAGAGAGTACTGCCGGGTTCGGAACAGACCCCTCAACTGCGCTCCGGCACCCCGCTCCTCCTCCACTGGCCCTCTTTCCACCACGCAGGTCACCTTACCTGTTCGGCCACACACACAATTCCCTGTGACACACTTCCTCATTAAGTGTGATTATGATTGAGCTAATACATAGAGATCAATTTAAAGTTTCTTTTTTATTTCCTTTTGTTATTCGTATACAGTTAAATGGTTAAATTGGCTTGTGTAACACCAGTGACCTTGTCTTTTTATCCTATGTAACTGCCTGTAAAAAAACCTTGCTGTGGAAATGTGAGACGGCCAATGCTAACAAAGTGTTAATCTTCACTGTATTTGATTCTCTCAATATTCACCATGGCCACTTCAGCTACTGTTTGTAATGCGGCATATGATTCTCGTCATATAGGTGTTATTTGTACAAATTGTTGACAACCAATAAAGATCATTTAAAAAAAAAGAAACTTTGGGGTCAATGACACTTCTATATTTCATTTACAATATAAAAAGTTTTTAATTTCATTTTATGGGATTTAAGGAGGTACATGTAGCAAACGTGGACTATCGCCCACATGCATCAAGCAGAATTGCATTCGCAAACGGTGCGAATCGCAACAATCGGCCGTTTGCGAATGCAATTCCTGTTTCTGAGATGCATCAAGAAGAAATGTATTTTTCGCATTTTGCGAAATCGCAATTGTGTTTGCGATTCCTTAAAAAGTCGCAATTTTAAGGAATCGCAAAAAATTCCCAAAAAAGTGTATGCATCAAAATTCGCTAATTGCGATTTCTTAAGGAATCGCATTTTAGAATTCCTAAATGTAGAAGTACTGAGAGCAGGTGGTAATTTTTTTTGGGGGGGGGAAACATGTGAAACCAATTAGTAGGGTACTTAAGGGGTTCCACAGTTGAACTAGACCTCTTTGAGGATGGCAGCAGTCATTGTCCTGGCACGTCGCTGGAGGTTGAGAGCAGCAGGAAGGAGAAGGAGGATGCTCAGTGAAAGGATATTTAGATTGCGCATTGCTTTGTTTGGTCAGACACAGGCTGAAATATATGACAAGTATAGGCTGAATGCTGACTCCATAATAGATCTCATTGCAGAATTAGACCCTATTTTTCATAGAGAAACTCGTAGGACCCTAGCCATACCCACCCATGTGCAGGTCTTATGTTGTCTACACCTTCTAGCCTCAGGTTCCTTCCAGGGAGTAATAGCAATTGCTGGGGGGGTGTCACAGAGTGCACTTTCAAGATTTTTCCAAGATTTCCTTAATGCAATGCTGCTAAGGATACAGCATCACATTCATTTTCCAAGAAATCCTCAAGAATTGTTGGAAACAAAGTTGGACTTCTATAACATGGCTAATTTCCCACATGTTATAGGTTACATAGATGGAACCCATGTTCCCATCTGTCCCCCATCTGTAAATGAGTATATTTTTCGCAACAGAAAAAATTATCACTCTTTAAACATCCAAGTGATTTGTAATTCCAAAACACTAATCACAGACTTAGTTGCAAGTTACCCTGGGAGTGCCCATGACTCCTACATTTTCAAACATAGTGCCATCCATGGGCGACTGTTGTCAGGTGAATTTGGAGATGGATATTTGCTTGGTAAATAATGTTCTGTTTCCCAAAGTACATTTCAATCACATGCTGTTGCAAGATATGTTAACTTCCATTCTACTTTTTTACACCCCCATAGGAGACAGTGCATATGGTGTGAGATCATATATACTTACACCATACCTCAATCCATCAACCCGTAAAGAGCAAAACTACAACCATGCCCATATTTCCACTAGAAATGTTGTAGAGAGGACCTTTGGGGTCATGAAGTCTAGGTTCCGGATACTGCACAAAACTGGTGGAGCACTGCAATATCACCCTGATGTGTGCTGCAAAATAGTAGCGACATGTGCCATCCTGCACAACATTGCCACACGGAGAGGCTTAGAACTGGATGTAGATGACATTCTACCAAACAATGACAACCAGCCACAACAACCACATGCTAGAATTCATGGACCAGATGCAGCTGAAGGAAGGCGAAGGCGAGCAGAAATCACAGAGCATTATTTTTAAAAGAGGTAAGAAGCCAGGTTATATTCAGTAAATCAGATTGACATTTATTCATAATCAAAAGAGGAGTAATGCTAAACCAAGGTCACATTAAAACAAAAGAAGTGGAAATGAAATCAACCTGTAGCTTTTAATTTTCAGCTGTGTCTGGCCAGTATTGTCATGATGTCAATCCTTTAATAGTCTATCCAATTATTTCCTCCCTCTCACACCTAAAGCTTTGCTTTTAGTATTCCTCAGAGTTGAAGATGTGTTGCTTTGCAGTGCGACATGTCTTGTGCTGCCGCGTCCAACAACTGTTTCTGATTTGGATTCACAAGTGGGTTTACCACCTTCCTTTTCATTGTCCCCATGTATTGATGGAAGCACACTCATGTCTTACTGCATGACATCCTTGGTAGTTGTGTTGGCAACCATTCCTTCAGACAGCTTATTGCAACATTTACTTAATTCCTTTTGCATGCACAGTGTAGTTGTTATCATTTTGGCATTGCTATTGCACAAGCGATGTATAGCTCTGGTATAAGTGTGGATGCTTGACATTAATCTTAAGTGCCTATTGCAATTGGCAATGTTCTGTGCTTGTATTGCTTCACATACTTTCCATGGCTGTTGCCATGCGCTCCAGTTTATTACATGACGCCATATGTGCAGATTCCATCACATTAGTCATTCTCACAAGGCTGTCACTCATGGTACTGATGTTGTTACTAATATAGTTCAGTTTGCCCTTCATGACCCTTATATCTTTGCCTTGCATCCTTTGCACTTTGAGGAGCTTCTTCTCCACTACACTGGCCTGGCACTCATCTTGTGAGGATGTCCTCTGGTTTGCTGGACGTGACTGTAGGAGAGTAGGGTCTGCAATCCTATGATCACCCAGATTTTTTGCTTTTGTTTCACTGGTTTACGACTTTCTCTGGCTGTGGGCCTGCCAATCAGACCCACAGCCTGGCTGTTCTCTCTCTAAATTACAACGTGTACCCTAGGTGCATTTACCAATTGGTACTGGGCCACCTTATCAGACCCTGTAACTCAGGGCATAGGTGTACCCAGGGCCTACCAGGGGCTGAAGCATGTATTATGCCACCCCTGGCTGGCCTCCTAAATTTGACACAACTGGCTGCATGACAGCTGGGGCAAAGTCGTGTAATCACCCTTTGCTGTAGATATAGTATACCTATATCTAACCCTAAAAATGGACACACAGATTCCTATCAGTCACTCCTATGGCAGGCCTTAACAATCCTGAAGGCAGAGTGCGTGGAATCGTGTGAGATGGTGCTCTGGCATGAGCTGAGCCTGTCTGCAGCTTGCGGAACCAAGTCCTAATAGCAGTTCCATGATATCGCATACCATATACTCTTAAGTGCATTATAATCCTCGCGGTTAAATGCTACCTTTGGTATTGCTTTATCAAAACATGTCGAGTAAGGTGTCATACGAATTGGAATACTAACCCCTCGCCAATTCTGGTGACGGGGTTAGCATTCCACCCTTCTAGAGGGACACGACATGTATGTAACTGTGAACCCCGGTTAAAGTTAAACGAAGCCTCAGCTCCACAAAATGGATGCTGCCACCACAGACACGAGTCTGACCCCCTGCAGCTGGGAGTCCTTCCAGCGAGGGGAGCCTGGACAAAGGGTTTCCTGTCGAGGGCGGTGCTAGCACCGTCCCAGACAGGGTTTTGTGTATCCTGGGAGGCAGGGCATTACAGGAAGGTGACTGCTGAGTGGCACCCCGGTGCTCACTACGCATAGGCCGGTCAGAACCAGTTCCAGGGGCACACCAGCGCCTGGCCTGGGGAAAGTCCGGCATGGGAGAGGGGTGTAACCACCCCCCTCCTAGTCCCACCCATAGGCAGGACCTAGTCACCGGGTCAGCCCCCTTATTTAGTATAAAGATAGGAGCGGGCCCCCTGTTCAAATTAGATCATCTTTGGAATCAAGACACGACTTTCTGCGAAAGGACATCAAGATTTCTTCTTCAAGATTCTCCCTTGTGGCTAAGGAGTAGTCACCCTGCATCCGCAGGCACCATCCTAAGAACTCTGCGGTCTGCTGCAAGTCCTTCCTCAGGAATCCGATGACCCAGCTTGACGAGACCCGGCTTCCCTGGCACCTCTGACCTCTACTCACCTCTACAGCCAAGCTGAGAACCGCGAGTGCGATGAGACCTCGAGGGACCGACGATCGCCAAGACTGCACGACTTCTTTGCAACAAGCCCACCGAGTCTTCCACTGGTGAGTGCTTTGGGGTCCGAGAAGCCCCAACCCTGAGCAGCTCCAGCACCGAAGATCAGCCTTCCAGCATCTCCACGATCTGCGTGGGGCCCTTCTGCTTTTTGCTGCTCACCGCGTTGTTTGGCTACTAGCCAGATGGCTTGTGGCCTTCTTAACGACGCCCGACGATATCACTGCTGCTGGTCTGGTTGCTCCAGACTGGCCCTTGCTTCCTTCCACGAGAGAAGCACCCCGGACCCTCCTGGTCCACTCCAGACGCCATTTTAGGTCTACCGCGTGGGCCTGAATTTGCCAAGGCTTTGTTGCCCAATCCTGGGTCCAGCGACGCCGACAGCTTCATCCATCGTGGGACAGCTTGCTCCTCCATCCTGGTCGCCGACAACGCCTCCTGGTCCGTGAGATCTGCAGAGCACAGCGTCACCCACTCACCTAGTCGAGGTGACTACCATCCGGTGCCCTCCTGGTGCCACCTGACTACTGGCTAGTAGTCACGAACTTGGTCCCCTCTGCTTTCAGGTGTCATCTATCTTCAAGATCCAGGCTTGGATCACTTCGAACTCTCTTCACTGGTCGCCTGCCAGCATCTTTCTTCCAGGCTCCTGGTCCGTCTACGAGGATTCCCGACGTCTTTTGAGACATATGCAGTTGCAGCCCCTGGGCTAGGTAACTTCGGCATTTCGGTGCCCCAGCATAGCCTCACTATCCAAGGGTCAGGATCCACTTTCGTTTTCCTCCTACCAGGTCGGGTTCGCCCGAGAACACTAACTTTCTGAAATCTAGCTACCATAGACTTTGTCCCGCATCCCGCGTGAGAGTGCACACTCTGCACCCGAGTCCCCTAGGCCTCCTAGAAGTAATCTGAAGATTCTATAGTCAAGACCTAGCGATTCCAAAGCCTATTAGTACTGGACTTACCTGCTAGTAATTTCGCATTCCACTTTCAGAGTATATGGTTTTCCGTGCCCCTCGGGCATTTGTATATACTGTGCTAACTTAAGTATTTTCGTAAGAGTTTTGTTTTGTGCTTAGTACCCTGTCCTCATAAAGAGTACAGGGCTGTTGTGATTTTAATAAATACATAGTTTATTTTCATAACACTTGTGTGGTGTCCTTTCACTTGGTGTTAAAGGGGTACATGTGTGGTATAACAGCTGGCTTAACACGCCCTCTCGAGTCTTTAGCCTTAGACTGCTCGTATCCATGCTACTAGGATAGCTGGTCTATAAGGTTGACTTACAACCAATCATCAATAAGGGTTGTTTGGACTGATACAAAGTGCTCACTAGAATAGTGAACATTATATATCAGGCCAACTTCTCACATTGGTGAGCAGCGGTTGGGATTTGAGCTTGCTGTTGTTCTACCACACGTATCCTAAGAATATCTTGTTGAAAGATCACATAAGTACTGTTAGGTACATATAACTTAGCTTAGAATACTCTGAGTTCTACTGAACCAGCTGTTGCAGCTCCTCAAGGCTTAGCACACCTTGGCTGCAACTCTTAGCAAGGGATCAGTAGGTAAACACATAGTGTAGGTAGGTGCATCACTTACACCACACTAGAAGCATGTCTAACCTCGGAGAGTCTACTGAGACCCCTCTGATGGTTGAGGACCCTCCACAGGCCTCTTCTAGATATGCAGCCCTTAGTTTCCAGGAGATGAGACAAGTGTGTACCTCCAGGAAGCTAAAACAGGGGTCTAACCCCACAATCCCATTTCTGATTGGTCTCTTAGAGACTTATGATGCTAGAAAGGCTGAGAAACTTCTTAGCTCTTCTCATCCAGAAGGGGACATGCCAGCCCTAGAAGGAACCAGGGGTGACCCAGATCTCATCCATCTCTCAGGTGAGGAGGATGATGATCAGGAGACATCTGGGGATGAGGCAGACAAAGATCCAGAATTAGTTAGTCAGCTAACTAGGGACAACTTAAGCAGGCATGAGAGTGATACTAGGAGAGCCCTGGGACCCCTCTCAGGCCAGCTTAACATTGGGAATGGACGAGTTAGGTCTCTCTCAAGAGGCTCTAACAGATCCATTCGAACCTATGGCTCTCAGGCCTCTGCTCTGAGGAGGATGACCTCCCCTCAGAGGAGAGTTTATGAAGCCAAGGAAAGGGAAGTCAATCTGAGGATTGCCAGGGAAGAACTTGCCCTGGCCAAAGAAAGACTTGCCTTTGCTAGAGAGCAGGAATTGAGTGGGTCAAAACCCACTGGTGGCAGGATTATACCTAGCAATAGGGAAAGGAGTTTTGATACAAAACACCTGAATAAGATAGTGCCCCCCTTTAAACAAGGGGATGACATCCACAAATGGATTACTGCTTTGGAGAGGGCCTGCACTGTGCAGGGTGTTCCCCAGAGTCAGTGGGCAGCTATCTTGTGGCTCTCCTTTGAAGGTAAAGGTAGAGATAAGCTCCTCACTACTAGAGTGGAGGATGCTAACAATTACCAAGTCTTGAAAAACACACTGGTTAATGGGTTTGGCCTAACCACTGAGCAGTACAGGGTGCTGTTCAGGGATACCCAGAAAACTCAGTCTCAAGATTGGTCTGACTTTGTAGATTGTGCCACTAAGGCTTTTGAGGGCTGGTTGCTGGGCAGTAAGGTTACTGATTTTACAGGATTGTACAATTTGATGATGAGAGAACAAATTTTAAACAATTGTCAGAACCAGTTGTTGCATCAGCATCTTGTTGACTCAGATCTGACCTCTCCCCAAGAATTGGGAAAGAAGGCAGACAGATGGGTCAGAACAAGAGTTAAGCAGAACCAGGGCCAGAATCAAGGTGGTCTGAAGAAAGCAGACCAGAAGGGTAAAGATTCTAAAGGGGAACAAAATGACCAGAAGTCTTCGACAGGTCCCCAACAACCCAAAGAGGGTGGGGGTCAGGCTCCCCAGAAAAAGAAAAATCAAGATGGCCAGTCCAAAAGGTGGTGCCAATACTGTAAAAGTAAAACTCACTGGTTTAGTGAGTGCACCAAGAAAGGAGGAGGGCAGACTCCTGCCACTGCAGCCCCTAAGGCACCTGTGCCCCCTAGTACAGTCAGCAGTGGTAGTGCACCTCCCAAGGGTTTAGTTGGGTTAACCTTGGGTTCTGAGGGGTATGACAACTTAGTTGGCACACTCACTCAGGCTGTCCTTGTCTGTACAGGGGATGCAGAAATATCCCCTGATGTCAGTCCCAATACTTTGGGCAAATACAGACAGACACCTTTAATAAATGGAAGAATGGCTCAGGCCTATAGGGACACTTGTGCCAGTGTCACAATGGTGACACCTAACTTTGTGGACCCTGGACAGATCATGCCAGGTACAGATTTCCTGGTGACCAATGCAAGCAATGTCACTACCAGTCATAGTATGGCAATTGTTGCTTTCTCCTGGGGAGGGGTAAATGGCCAAAAGAAGGTTGTTGTTAGTGCAGACCTCCCAGTAGATTGTTTGTTGGGCAATGATTTGGAGTCATCACAATGGTCAGAAGTGGAGCAGAGGACTCACATGGAGATGTTAGGTTTGCCAGCACATGTGTTTGCTGTGACTAGGTCACAGGCCAGAAGATGCCCCACTGAACAGGTGCTGGATCCTGGAACAATGGACCAGACACCTTCCAAGAAGAAGAGCAGTAGGGTTAAGGCATTGCCTTCCCCCTTGCCCCAGGTTGAGGATCAAGTCTCAGAGGAGGCTGACCTAAGAGAATTGAGGGAAACTGAGCCTAAAGAATTTGAACTTGATCAAGTTGAATTTCTGGGCTCAGGGGGACCCTCAAGAGAAGACCTGGGGAAGGAACAGTTAGACTGCCCTTCCCTTGAACCCCTCAGACAGCAGGCTGCTGCTGAGGCTGCTGGGAACGCCACAGGTACCCACAAGGTATACTGGGATGATGGACTCCTGTACACTGAGGCAGGAGACCCCAAGCCTGGCATGACCAGGAGGCTGGTTGTACCCTTGACTCAGAGAGGTTTCCTTCTCACCTTGGCCCATGAGATTCCCTTAGCAGGTCACTTAGGCCAGACAAAGACGTGGGACAGGCTTGTCTCACACTTTCACTGGCCTCACATGAATGAGGATACCAAGGAGTTTTGTCGCTCATGTGTCACTTGCCAAGCCAGTGGTAAGTCAGGTGGCACAACAAAGGCCCCCCTTATACCAATGCCTGTGGTGGGGGTGCCCTTTGAAAGAGTGGGGATTGACATTGTTGGTCCAATGGAACCCCAGACAGCATCAGGGCACAAGTTTATACTGGTGGTAGTGGATCATGCCACCAGGTATCCTGAAGCTATTCCACTTAGGACCACTACAGCACCTGTAGTGGCAAGGGCCCTAGTTGGAGTGTTCTCCAGAGTGGGCTTCCCTAAGGAGGTTGTCTCTGACAGAGGTGCAAACTTCATGTCAAGCTACTTAACTGCTATGTGGAAGGAATGTGGTGTCAACTACAAGTTCACCACACCCTATCATCCACAATGCAATGGGCTTGTTGAAAGGTTCAACAGGACCCTAAAAGGGATGATTCATGGACTACCTGAAAATCTCAGGCGTAGATGGGATGTCCTGATACCCTGCCTTCTGTTTGCTTACAGAGAGGTCCCACAAAAGGGGGTTGGCTACAGCCCTTTTGAACTTTTGTATGGGCATCCTGTGAGAGGCCCCCTGTGTTTGGTGAAGGAAGGATGGGAGAGACCTCTCAAAAAGCCTGCAACCAACATAGTGGACTATGTACTTGGTCTCCGCTCCAGGATGGCTGAGTATATGGAGAAGGCATCTGAAAACCTTAAGGCCAGTCAAGAACTTCAAAAAGCTTGGCATGACCAAAAGGCTGTCCTGACTGTTTACAAGCCTGGACAGAAGGTGTGGGTGTTGGAGCCAGTGGCCCCAGCAGCACTCAAAGACAAATGGTCTGGGCCCCACACAATTCTTGAGCAAAAGGGAGAGGTCACCTACCTGGTGGACCTTGGAACTCCCAGGAGCCCCCACAGGGTACTCCATGTCAACAGGCTCAAAGCATATGTCGACAGGAAGGACATGAGCTTGCTCATGGCCATTGATGAGGGACAGGAGGAAGAGAGTGACCCTCTCCCAGACCTGCTCACTCAGAATCCTGATGATGGGTCAGTAGATGGTGTTGTCTTTTGTGGCAGCCTCTCTGAACATCAACAGAAAGACTGTAAACAGGTTCTTCAGTCTTTCAGACATATGTTCTCTCTGACACCCAGTCAGACCAATTGGTGTACCCATGAGGTTGACACTGGTGACAGCTTGCCAGTTAAGAGTAAAATCTACAGGCAGCCTGATCATGTTAGAGACTGCATAAAAACTGAAGTGCAGAAAATGTTGGAGTTGGGAGTCATTGAACCCTCAGATAGCCCTTGGGCTAGTCCAGTAGTTCTAGTGCCAAAACCTCACACCCAGGATGGTAAGAGAGAGATGAGGTTCTGCGTAGACTACAGGGCTCTCAATGCAGTCACTAAGACTGATGCCCACCCAATACCAAGGGCAGATGAGCTTATAGATAGATTGGCTTCTGCCAACTACTTAAGCACATTTGACCTGACAGCTGGGTATTGGCAAATCAGGTTAGCTGAGGATGCCAAGCCCAAGACAGCATTTTCAACCCCTGGTGGGCATTATCTATTTGTGGTAATGCCCTTTGGTCTGAAAAATGCCCCTGCCACCTTCCAAAGGTTGGTGAATCATGTTCTCACTGGGCTGGATGACTTCTGTGCAGCATATCTAGATGATATTGCTGTCTTTAGCTCCACCTGGGAGGATCACCTGGTCCACCTGAGGAAAGTGTTAGAGGCTCTGCAAGCAGCAGGCCTCACCATCAAGGCCACCAAGTGCCAGATAGGGCAGACACAGGTTGTATACCTGGGCCACCTTGTAGGTGGAGGCCAGGTTCAGCCACTGGAGAGCAAAATACAGTCAATCAGGGACTGGGCTCCTACAACCACCCAGACTCAGGTTCGAGCTTTCTTGGGCCTGACTGGTTACTACAGAAAGTTTGTCAGGAATTATGGATCAATTGTGACTCCATTAAATGAACTGACAAGTAAAAAAATGCCAAAAAAGGTTCAGTGGACAGCAGGCTGTCAAAAAGCATTCGATGACCTAAAGCAGGCCATGTGCACAGCACCTATCCTCAAGAGTCCAGACTACTCCAAACCATTCATTGTCCAAACAGATGCTTCTGAGTTGGGTGTGGGAGCTGTTCTATCTCAACTGAATTTTGATGGTCAAGACCAGCCCATTGCTTTTATAAGCAGAAGGCTGACCCCAGAGAGAAGAATTGGCCAGCTATTGAGAGGGAGGCCTTTGCTGTGGTTTGGGCCTTGAAGAAGCTGAGGCCATACTTGTTTGGCACTCACTTCAAGATTCAGACCGACCATAAGCCCCTCTTGTGGCTAAATCAGATGAAGGGTGAAAACCCCAAACTGCTTAGGTGGTCCATTTCCCTACAGGGGATGGACTTTACAGTGGAACATAGACCTGGTACTGATCATGGCAATGCCGATGGGCTCTCCAGATATTTCCACTTAGAACAAGAAGACTCACCTGGTCGAGGTTAGCTTATTGTCCCAAAGTTTGGGGGGGGGGGGTCATGTAGGAGAGTAGGGTCTGCAATCCTATGATCACCCAGATTTTTTGCTTTTGTTTCACTGGTTTACGACTTTCTCTGGCTGTGGGCCTGCCAACCAGACCCACAGCCTGGCTGTTCTCTCTCTAAATTACAACGTGTACCCTAGGTGCATTTACCAATTGGTACTGGGCCACCTTATCAGACCCTGTAACTCAGGGCATAGGTGTACCCAGGGCCTACCAGGGGCTGAAGCATGTATTATGCCACCCCTGGCTGGCCTCCTAAATTTGACACAACTGGCTGCATGACAGCTGGGGCAAAGTCGTGTAATCACCCTTTGCTGTAGATATAGTATACCTATATCTAACCCTAAAAATGGACACACAGATTCCTATCAGTCACTCCTATGGCAGGCCTTAACAATCCTGAAGGCAGAGTGCGTGGAATCATGTGAGATGGTGCTCTGGCATGAGCTGAGCCTGTCTGCAGCTTGCGGAACCAAGTCCTAATAGCTGTTCCATAATATCGCATACCATATACTCTTAAGTGCATTATAATCCTCGCGGTTAAATGCTATCTTTGGTATTGCTTTATCAAAACATGTCGAGTAAGGTGTCATACGAATTGGAATACTAACCCCTCGCCAATTCTGGCGACGGGGTTAGCATTCCACCCTTCTAGAGGGACACGACATGTATGTAACTGTGAACCCCAGTTAAAGTTAAACGAAGCCTCAGCTCCACAAAATGGATGCTGCCACCACAGACACGAGTCTGACCCCCTGCAGCTGGGAATCCTTCCAGCGAGGGGAGCCTGGACAAAGGGTTTCCTGTTGAGGGCGGTGCTAGCACCGTCCCAGACAGGGTTTTGTGTATCCTGGGTAGGCAGGGCTTTACAGGAAGGTGACTGCTGAGTGGCACCCCGGTGCTCACTACGCATAGGCCGGTCAGAACCAGTTCCAGGGGCACACCAGCCCCTGGCCTGGGGAAAGTCCGGCATGGGAGAGGGGTGTAACCACCCCCCTCCTAGTCCCACCCATAGGCAGGACCTAGTCACCGGGTCAGCCCCCTTTTTTAGTATAAAGATAGGAGCGGGCCCCCTGTTCAAATTAGATCATCTTTGGAATCAAGACACGACTTTCTGCGAAAGGACATCAAGATTTCTTCTTCAAGATTCTCCCTTGTGGCTAAGGAGTAGTCACCCTGCATACGCAGGCACCATCCTAAGAACACTGCGGTCTGCTGCAAGTCCTTCCTCAGGAATCCGATGACCCAGCTCGACGAGACCCGGCTTCCCTGGCACCTCTGACCTCTACTCACCTCTACAGCCAAGCTGAGAACCGTGAGTGCGACGAGACCTCGAGGGACCGACGATCGCCAAGACTGCACGACTTCTTTGCAACAAGCCCACCGAGTCTTCCACTGGTGAGTGCTTTGGGGTCCGAGAAGCCCCAACCCTGAGCAGCTCCAGCACCGAAGATCAGCCTTCCAGCATCTCCACGATCTGCGTGGGGCCCTTCTGCTTTTTGCTGCTCACCGCGTTGTTTGGCTACTAGCCGGCTGGCTTGTGGCCTTCTTAACGACGCCCGACGATATCACTGCTGCTGGTCTGGTTGCTTCAGACTGGCCCTTGCTTCCTTCCACGAGAGAAGCACCCCGGACCCTCCTGGTCCACTCCAGACGCCATTTTAGGTCCACCGCGTGGGCTTGAATTGGCCAAGGCTTTGTTGCCCAATCCTGGGTCCAGCGATGCCGACAGCTTCATCCATCATGGGACAGCTCGCTCCTCCATCCTGGTCGCCGACAACGCCTCCTGGTCGTGAGATCTGCAGAGCACAGCGTCACCCACTCACCTAGTCGAGGTGACTACCATCCGGTGCCCTCCTGGTGCCACCTGACTACTGGCTAGTAGTCACGAACTTGGTCCCCTCTGCTTTCAGGTGTCATCTATCTTCAAGATCCAGGCTTGGATCACTTCGAACTCTCTTCACTGGTCGCCTGCCAGCATCTTTCTTCCAGGCTCCTGGTCCGTCTACGAGGATTCCCGACGTCTTTTGAGACATATGCAGCCCCTGGGCTAGGTAACTTCGGCATTTCGGTGCCCCAGCATAGCCTCACTATCCAAGGGTCAGGATCCACTTTCGTTTTCCTCCTACCAGGTCGGGTTCGCCCGAGAACACTAACTTTCTGAAATCTAGCTACCATAGACTTTGTCCCGCATCCCGCGTGAGAGTGCACACTCTGCACCCGAGTCCCCTAGGCCTCCTAGAAGTAATCTGAAGATTCTATAGTCAAGACCTAGCGATTCCAAAGCCTATTAGTACTGTACTTACCTGCTAGTAATTTCGCATTCCACTTTCAGAGTATATGGTTTTCCGTGCCCCTCGGGCATTTGTATATACTGTGCTAACTTAAGTATTTTCGTAAGAGTTTTGTTTTGTGCTTAGTACCCTGTCCTCATAAAGAGTACAGGGCTGTTGTGATTTTAATAAATACATAGTTTATTTTCATAACACTTGTGTGGTGTCCTTTCACTTGGTGTTAAAGGGGTACATGTGTGGTATAACAGCTGGCTTAACACGCCCTCTCGAGTCTTTAGCCTTAGACTGCTCGCATCCATGCTACTAGGATAGCTGGTCTATAAGGTTGACTTACAACCAATCATCAATAAGGGTTGTTTGGACTGATACAAAGTGCTCACTAGAATAGTGAACATTATATATCAGGCCAACTACTCACAGTGACCTTCTACTGAAAAATTGTTGTAGTCTACTACGTTGACTTATATTTCTCTTTGGATTGACATTCATTTCAACTGCTTGTTGCAAATGTGCATGTGCATTTGGCTCTTCATCAGTGTCAGAGTCTTGCAGTTGCTGAACCCTTTTACTAGTTTTTTTCTTTCCAACTGTTGGTGAGGATATCTTTTCATTTTGGACTTGTGTGTTCTCTATGTCAGTATTAACTGTGTTGTCCGAATCAATAGTTTCACCCTCTTTTTGGAAATCTACAAAAGGAAAATGTATGTAGAGTTTACTTATTAAAATGTCTGTGAATTTACTTTTAAGTGTGCAAAATTGCATTTGTGATTCAAAATAAATATCTACTTTGCTTCAAAATAACTGTACTCACATATGGGATAACTTATTTTGCATTTGGAAATCATTTACATCATAAACTTAATTTTTAAAATGTTGCTAAAGACTACATCTCCCAAAATGCATTGCTTCTATGCTGAATCATTGCTATTACTTTAACCTTTTTGATTGATGTGATTGAGATTAGATGCTGGTGATAACGTATATCATTTGAGGTTGAATCAAAAGGCAAGTATCTGATACACATTTGCTGAGCAAAATAAGACAATTACACACTTACCTTGCGAAGTACCAGCATGTTCAGAGGTGTCTATGTTAATCACTCCTATCACTGCTTCAGTGACCAGGGTCCCCTCAACCATGTCCTCCAGTGGGGTATTTGGTTTATCCTTTGGGGGTCCTCCACCTGTTCTATTCGCACTTTTTATTCTGCACGCATGTATAGACAGGCTTTTTGGCCCTATTTGGGAGTGATATAGACTTTAATCTTGCTCACATCTAGGATATGTATTCCTAGCTTGTGTTGGCCCTTTTAAGCCCTTTCTTCCAGACCTAGAAGAGGCCATCTATTGCCTATTGGCTTTGGCCTGTCATTTTTGCTTATAGTAGAGGTTGGATCCTGTGGTCCTGACTTTATATTACACATTGGTATGGTTTATGTAGGTACTCTGACAGAGCTAAGGGTTATTTCATCCTTCTTAGGCCTACAAGGTCCAGAACTAGAGAGACTCCATTTTGATGGAGCTGAGAGGCTTCAGGGGTAAAGGTAAAGTTTATAGTTAAGGCTGTTGACTGCTAGGGGAAAACCAGTCAGGACTGCTTCTTATCCGAGGAATGTGTTTGTCTCTTGGGCCCAGACGTAACAAGCAGCTGGCCACTGCGGTTGCGCAAAGAGCTCTGGAGCTAGCACAGGAATTCGGTGGGAGGCAGCCCTCTGTTGGAAATTTCCATGAGGGGAGAGGAATCCATATTAGTGAACTGCAGGAGAGGAGGAGTGGTCAGTTCAGTTTGGTTCTTGCAGAGGAGAGAGCAGGATGTCTGCTGGAGCTGCAGAATGCAGTGCAGTTCTGGAATGGAGAAAGAAGGCAGATGATTGCTGAAGCTCAAGAGAGAGCAGTGACTATCAGCTGGGACTGCCAGTTTGTCAGAGAGCATCAAAGCAGATGGAGGAGCTAAGGCTGTCAGCTGGAGCAATTGAACCAGAGGCATGGTGCTGTGGTGACGGAGGGAGAGACAGAGAGAGCCCTGATCCCACCAGAGACAGAGAGAGAGCCCTGATCCCACCAGAGTCAGAGAGAAATCTTCCTTCTAATAGGTGAGGTAGTCTAAACTAGTCCCCTTTACACTTACCCCTTAATCTTGTCCTTATTCCGTAGGCTATTGTATGTCTAATCCTTTTCTTTCAGCGGTGTGTTAAAAGTTCCTGTTACCCCGCAGATAACCTTGTACTGTATGTCTAATCCTTTTCTTTCAGCGGTGTGTTAAAGTTCCTGTTAGTTATAAAGACCCCGCAGATTTGTGTATGTGTATTTTATGTTTATTGTAATAAAGATGTCCCAGTTCTTAGTGAACTAGTGTGTATGGGTTGTTTTTTTATGATAGAGAGTGTTTTTATTCCTGCAAACAGAGTGTCTCCTATTTCAGAGAACAGGTAACCTTTTCTTCTAGTCAGATGTTACAGCCAGAACAGATGCTGCCCCTGATCCGGTAAGTCTGAACAAGTAGGGAGAAAGAGGAGCCCTTGAGCTAGGGAATTGTTGACACTAAGTAATTCGGCCATCCCATAATATTACTGTAGTAGCAAACCCTTAGTGAATAGTGAGAGAGACTTCCCAACATAGAGACAGAGAGCTGAAGGTATTCATAGGAAAGTGGTCGTCATTGGTAAGTGGCGTTAATGAGAGCACTGGGAAGGAGACCAGTGTTTAGATCTGCCGGATTGCAGATCGGATTGTAAGTGAGTGAGCACCAGGTAGGAGACTGGTGTGTAGTTCCACTGGATTGTGGACACAATAGAAAGAGAGTGAGCACTGAGGCTGCAGCTCAGTGTGTATGGCACGCCAGATTGCGTGTCGAGTGAGCACTGAGGGTAATCAGTGTGTAATGGTAGATAATCAGAACTGCCCCAGGGTAGATTAGTCTGGACCCATGTGGTCGCGACACTATGAGGTATGAGTGTGGTGTAGGGCATGGATGTCCTTAGTAATCAGTGAGTATTCTTAGTATCCCTATAGGTTTAGTGGTGTTTCTGATGATATGAGCGTGTATATTGCATGTTCCCCATCCTCAGGTAGGTACCCAGGTGCCTGGATAGATGGTCCTGAGGAGGGAGGTGGTTTCGTTCCGGCTGGGTTGGAGGGGCTCTCAGGAGCTGATCTCATCTGGTCCAAAAATCCAGTCGTTACATCTGGCGTAGTCTTGCAGTTTACGAAGCCTGTGTGACCTATTGGCTTGAACAGCTGAGTTTCCCATAAGTTGTGGGGGAGTGCCCTGATCGCCAGTTACATCTGGCGTAGTCGTCTGTTTACGAAGCCTGTGTGCCCTGGCCATGTGCTTGGATAGTTTCCCATAAGTTGTGGGGGAGTGCCCTAAGCGCCAGTTACATCTGGCGTAGTCTTGCAGTTTACGAAGCCTGTGTGACCTATTGGCTTGGACAGCTGAGTTTCCCATAAGTTGCGGGGGAGTGCCCTGATCGCCAGTTCCATCTGGCGTAGTCTTGCAGTTTATGAAGCCTGTGTGACCTATGGGCTTGAACAGTTGCAGTGTGAGGAGGTTGCAGTACATCATGGCATTTGGCTTATGCAGGGTGGAAGAAATGCTTTTCATCTTGGTGTTTGACCTGTCAGGGTTGAATGGTGACATTACATGAGAGAGCCAATTACATCTTTGTGATGATCCAATTGTACAAATGTGTGTGAAAAATGCTTTTAAATTGCCCATTAAATTGCTTGCTGCATCTGCTTATGCTGTGCAATGTGAAATGTGTTCAATGTAATATGACTTGTGGAGTTCCTTGTAAATAGCTCCTTGTAAATATGGCTTGTAAATAGCGCCATGTTAATGTGGCTTGTGAGGAGCATGTTCTCATTTTGACTTGCTGTGTTCCTTGTGAATTGCGCCTTGAATATATTCCTTGTGAGGAGCATGTCATTTTTTGAACATGTTGACTTTCTTGTAAATATGGCTTGTGAATAGCGCCATGTGGTTATGGCTTGGACAGAGCATGCTATTGTTGCGTTAGGTAGGAGGGAGCTGGATCTCTTTCAAATGCTTGGGGGATTTGTTTTGTAGATGTGTGCACGTGTTATTTGAAAACGTGGAGTGATAAGTTCTTGAATTTCCCATGTACTGCAGACATTGGGGAATGATTGTGCTTGAGCTGCCAAATGGTTATTATCTTGTATTGAGATGGCAGTATTTATTTTAACATGCTGTTTAACATGCATGGTTATTTGAGCTGACATTAAAAGTCAGTGAGTGTTTCGATGAATGATGGTTTGATTTGACTTTCATTGGTTGCTGGGTCTGCCTATGTGCTTTGTCAGCTTCCTGACGGAAGGGTAACATCTTGCGCTGAGAGTAGAGCTGTGTTCATTTAACATTCTTTTTGAAATGCGTCTACGAATTTGTGTGGATTTGCTTTGGAACTGATGTTTCATGTGTCTGACTCTTAGAGGTCGGTAAGTTATAAATCAACCAGTCGGATTGAGATAAGGGTTTGCATGGAGGGAGCTGTGTTCTTTTAAATGTGCTACTTAATATGCATCCACAGACGTGTGGAGAATTATTTTTGAATGCATGATTTAAAATGAGTGAACGATTAAAAAACATGGCCCAGTTAGAGTGCACGCTACTGGCTGTTTTCATTAATTATTTCGTAGAGGGTTTTCCAACTAGAAAGAAATATGTCAACCGGTGTTTTAGAATGATCACAGATTGTGAATAATTACTCTTGCCCAACAGTGCACGGTAACATGTGCTTTTAATTAGTGACATGCAGCCGTGTGTTTTTAAAACAAATGTGTTCTCATTATTATTTTTCCAATGCAAGCTGAACCTTTTTCAAATGCAAATGTTTCTGATATGTAGCAGACCATTGTGTGAGTGTACCCACTCAGTTAGAAAAATGACTATTTGAAAAAAACTGATGAATCTGGCCTGCAGTGTAAAATTATGGTGTTTCACATGTTATTTTCCAACACTAAACTGTGATGTGTCTGCTAATATTTTTTCCTTTGCAGCTAGTAGCAGTACCGAATTATTTTAAAATGCTAGCATGTCACTTAGTTACAAAAAATATATGCCCTTATTACTTATTAATATTAGGATGCTTTTCGTCAAGTTTTCAATTTAATTTAGTTAGTTTGAGAACAGTGGTTCTGCCTGGGAATAGAGTTGTTTTGACTTCCAGGGAATGTGTTTTTTGACCTTGAATTCGCCTGGCTCTCAGAGAAAAGCTGCTTTGTGAAGGGAGGGCCTTTCCCTCTTGGAGCACCGAGCAGTGCCTGTCTTGTTTTCATTGGCCAACCTCCAATTTCGTTCCGCGAAAGAAATGTTTATGTAAGGGAGGGGTCAAGTCACTCTTCCTTGCTGTCGGCGCAGACAGCTTCATTGCCTTCAGATAAGGGATCCTTGTGCATGCAAAATAATTGGCAGACGCTTGGCCCTTGGAGTTAGATAGATACAGAAGGCCTGGGTGAGCTTCCCTGATTAGAGATTAGAGATGCTTGGACCGAGTGCTTGGCAGCGCCTTGCTCCTGCAATGAGATCAGCACTTGGCAGTGATTCAAATTACTTCACACTGTAGCCTGGCTTCTGCGTATTTTTTGGAACGGATTCAAAACTCTGAGCACGAACATCTTTCTGAAGGGAGGGGCTGTCTCACAGAGGATTAGGGTGTTCCTATGCCCCAGCCCTTCTGGCTGTGTATGAAAAAATTTGATTTTGCCCAAACAAATTCAAAAGTATATGATTTTGATTATTCCTTGAATTCAGAATAATGTTTTTTAATTAATTAAGATGTTTCTTTCGACAATGAAAAGCACTTGGGGTGCTTTTTAAATAGAAAATGTATTCTTGCTAGATTAATGATACTGGTTTTCTCGTTCTAGGTTATTGGGTTGTGGTGTTTGGTGTGTGCATCGGCCCACCCCCTCCCACTCCCTTTATTATTTTACTTTTTTTGTTTTCATTTTTTATGTTAGTTTGTTATTTTTGGAAGATGGAACCAGACCAGACCGGAATGGTGGTGGATGAACGGCGGAAGAAGTGCTTCCTTGGTACCGGATACAGATGAAGATGCAGGGTGGTGACCTACACTGATGTACCCACAATTGACTGCCTTGAATCCCAAAATTATGCTAAAAGAACTCTTACAACTTGCAGTTGGCTGAGAAAGCCAATAGTCATCTTTTAATTTTTTTTTTTTTTTTTTTAAAGAACCCATTATGATAATGTTTCCCACAAAAGGAATTGTTATCTAATTCCTTGGCCTGCATTATTCCCATGTTTTTCTTTGCATTCACCACGAGCAGGCCCCAAATGTAAAGATTATAGTCCTGTTCCTGATTTTAATGTTTATGCAGTGCCACATGACTGAACTGTTTTATATATATTTTACTCTTAGTCTGCTTTGCTATTTTACACTAGTTTATCTTTCACCTTTTGTAGTTTTCCTGTTTTCTGCACAACCGTTTTTGATATTGTGTCTTTTAGATATGCACCACATTTAGATAAATTTCTTTGATTCATTACCTAATATGCATAGTGCTACACCAGCTATTTTGTAGGAATGGGGTTATCTTTATTTTCCTGTTATTACGCTTTCACTTTGATTGATCCAAGGGTGGTTACCCTAGACTTTCAGTTGTCCTGGGAGGTGTGTCTTTTAGTATGGTTATGTCCTACATTTATTATTAATGTTTGCCCAGACCTTGAGGACCGCTTGTCATGTTTATTTCTCAGATTTCACCACATTTTTTTTCTTAAGTTGACCAAAGTAGGTTGGCCTCATTTAGGCCCATTGTTATTTTTATTCCACAAACATGGCCCTACACCAATAGATTTCATGAGTTATCCTTAGCTTAAGTTGGCCATAGTAGGTAGGCCTCATTTAGGCCCTTTGTTGTTTTATCATTAGAAGTTGAAGCACATTTAGTTCTTAAGTTGTCTGAAGTAGGTAGGTCCCATTTAGGCCCCTTGCTGTTTTCATTCAACAAATAAGTCCCTATATCACTAGATTTCATCAGTTATCACTAGAAGTTGAGGCACATTTAGTTTGAGGATGCTTTGGTTAGTTTCTGTTGTTATCAGATCAAATCTTAGATATGTTTCAGCATTCAAGTCAAGGGTGCTTTGATTTGTTTTCAGTTGGTTGTTAGATTTGTATTCCCTACATTAAGTTTCAGGTGGAATTTCCTTAAGTTGTCATTCATTTTAGAGAGTTTTTTTTGGTTTTTGGTTTGTTGATAGATTATGTTGATGTTTGTTTATTTGGATGTTGTTGTTTATAGATGTTCGCAAAATAAAGTCTAAGGGTGGAATGTATAGACAGGCTTTTTGGCCCTATTTGGGAGTGATATAGACTTTAATCTTGCTCACATCTAGGATATGTATTCCTAGCTTGTGTTGGCCCTTTTAAGCCCTTTCTTCCAGACCTAGAAGAGGCCATCTATTGCCTATTGGCTTTGGCCTGTCATTTTTGCTTATAGTAGAGGTTGGATCCTGTGGTCCTGACTTTATATTACACATTGGTATGGTTTATGTAGGTACTCTGACAGAGCTAAGGGTTATTTCATCCTTCTTAGGCCTACAAGGTCCAGAACTAGAGAGACTCCATTTTGATGGAGCTGAGAGGCTTCAGGGGTAAAGGTAAAGTTTATAGTTAAGGCTGTTGACTGCTAGGGGAAAACCAGTCAGGACTGCTTCTTATCCGAGGAATGTGTTTGTCTCTTGGGCCCAGACGTAACAAGCAGCTGGCCACTGCGGTTGCGCAAAGAGCTCTGGAGCTAGCACAGGAATTCGGTGGGAGGCAGCCCTCTGTTGGAAATTTCCATGAAGGGAGAGGAATCCATATTAGCGAACTGCAGGAGAGGAGGAGTGGTCAGTTCAGTTTGGTTCTTGCAGAGGAGAGAGCAGGATGTCTGCTGGAGCTGCAGAATGCAGTGCAGTACTGGAATGGAGAAAGAAGGCAGATGATTGCTGAAGCTGAAGAGAGAGCAGTGACTATCAGCTGGGACTGCCAGTTTGTCAGAGAGCATCAAAGCAGATGGAGGAGCTAAGGCTGTCAGCTGGAGCAATTGAACCAGAGGCGTGGTGCTGTGGTGACGGAGGGAGAGACAGAGAGAGCCCTGATCCCACCAGAGACTGAGAGAGAGCCCTGATCCCACCAGAGTCAGAGAGAAATCTTCCTTCTAATAGGTGAGGTAGTCTAAACTAGTCCCCTTTACACTTACCCCTTAATCTTGTCCTTATTCCCTAGGCTATTGTATGTCTAATCCTTTTCTTTCAGCGGTGTGTTAAAAGTTCCTGTTACCCCGCAGATAACCTTGTACTGTATGTCTAATCCTTTTCTTTCAGCGGTGTGTTAAAGTTCCTGTTAGTTATAGAGACCCCGCAGATTTGTGTATGTGTATTTTATGTTTATTGTAATAAAGATGTCCCAGTTCTTAGTGAACTAGTGTGTATGGGTTGTTTTTTTTATGATAGAGAGTGTTTTTATTCCTGCAAACAGAGTGTCTCCTATTTCAGAGAACAGGTAACCTTTTCTTCTAGTCAGATGTTAAAGCCAGAACAGATGCTGCCCCTGATCCGGTAAGTCTGAACAAGTAGGGAGAAAGAGGAGCCCTTGAGCTAGGGAATTGTTGACACTAAGTAATTCGGCCATCCCATAATATTATTGTAGTAGCAAACCCTTAGTGAATAGTGAGAGAGACTTCCCAACATAGAGACAGAGAGCTGAAGGTATTCATAGGAAAGTGGTCATCATTGGTAAGTGGCGTTAATGAGAGCACTGGGAAGGAGACCAGTGTTTAGATCTGCCGGATTGCAGATCGGATTGTAAGTGAGTGAGCACCAGGTAGGAGACTGGTGTGTAGTTCCACTGGATTGTGGACACAATAGAAAGAGAGTGAGCACTGAGGCTGCAGCTCAGTGTGTATGGCACGCCAGATTGCGTGTCGAGTGAGCACTGAGGGTAATCAGTGTGTAATGGTAGATAATCAGAACTGCCCCAAGGTAGATTAGTCTGGACCCATGTGGACGCAAGACTATGAGGTATGAGTGTGGTGTAGGGCATGGATGTCCTTAGTAATCAGTGAGTATTCTTAGTATCCCTATAGATTTAGTGGTGTTTCTGATGATATGAGCTTGTATATTGCGTGTTCCCCATCCTCAGGTAGGTACCCAGGTGCCTGGATAGATGGTCCTGAGGAGGGAGGTGGTTACGTTCCGGCTGGGTTGGAGGTGCTCTCAGGAGCTGATCCCATCTGGTCCAAAAATCCAGTCGTTACAACGCAATTTTCTCCTTCGCACGGCTGCGTAAATCATACCAGCGTTTTTGTAGATTTGTAATGTCTCTGTGGGCAACCCCCACAGCATTCACTTTGGATTGAATGGCCAGCCACAGTCTCCTCTTCACTCCTTCAGGGACCTTAAGGGAATCTTTGCCAAAAAGCTGATCATGCCTCAGAGTGACCTCTTCTATTAAAATCTCAAGTTCCTGGTCACTAAACTTTAATTTTCGTTTTCTGCCATGCAGGTCTTCCACAGCACTTTCAGCAGCCATTACTCCTTCAAGAGCACACCAAACTCCTCCTGTAGCTGCAAGCAGAGCTCCAACTGCCAAAAGCCGCTCCTGCAGTTTGAACTGGGCTTCAGCTGTGTGTAATTAGTGTACTGGCTTCCTGGGTGCGTCTTCATTAGTATGCATCAAATTGCGAATTCGCAAGTCAAAATTCGCATTTGTCTTGCGATTTGGTAAATTCGGTAAATTTCGCAAATTAGGAATTGCAAAAAATGAGTTTGATGCATGTGGGCAAAAATCTCCACAAGAAGTTGCGCACCAGGGGCAATACTCCATTTTGAGATTCTAGCTGGTGAATAATATAACATAAAACAGGTCTTGAAAAATTGCACTTGTAGATTAGCTGACATTAAAACAGTTTGAGATAAACTAAGAGCTTAACGAATTCAGTTTCTGAAATCGCCATCTTGTCTTGCCACTTAAGATAGATTTTATCTAAATCATCCTTCATTTCATTATTTAGTATATGATATATTTCCCTGATATGGATGTAATTTTGTGCTAATAGAATTTCCAAAAGTACTTTTTTTATCAGTGGAGAAGTGTGGCTCACTGGTTAGAAGCGGCAGACCCTGAAGCAGAGATCAGGCCCGGGACCAGGGTTCAATTCCCGACGCGGCAGGGTCTTGGGCTTAATGTCCGCACCCTCGATAATTCTCTCACCTCGGCGCCTACTCTAATCATGGGTCCCACGCTGCAACTCTGGGGGATAGCTTGCTTAATCTCCACAACGGCCCCTACAACGCTGGGATGCCTGGCTTCACCTTGGGGGTGCCCAGGAGGGGCATCTCACAGGGAGAGCCAGGAAGGGTTCCACAGCGTTATACAGCGCCGGGACGCCCCGTTGCTGGGGCAGCTGTGCGCTTTACAAGTATACCACATTTACATTTACATTTACATCAAAGCCATTGGGACCACCCCCTTATGGTGTAGATAATCCCTTATTTGCAGGTACTTAAAAAGGTCCTTGTTGGTGATACCAGACTCTCCATTTAGTTAATCGAATATGACCAAGCCGTAAGTGGGGAAAAAAAGTACCTAATTTGTTGACACCTGCAATATCCAGTTTAGTAAAAAAAGTACCTAATTTGTTGACACCTGCAATATCCAGTTTTGTATGTAACCATCCCTAAAGATATATGGCAGGTTCGGGTAGTTCTGAAGCAGGGTATAACAATTCAATCTACCTAGACCCTACAGCTTTCAGACACAAGACCATAACTTAAAAACCCCCAGGAGACACTTAAAACATACTTTTTGTAATAAAATGGCTCTAATTGTTTCTAGAGGCACCCACATGCCTCCTTTCTGATTAACAATTCATATATAGTGGGGGATCGATTGTGGAGAATCATTCAATGAAGGTTCCATCAGCAAGATGCGGCTATATTGCAGCATGGTGGCCCAATAATATAATTTAAGATTTGGAAGAGCCCAACCTCCTCTCTCTTTTGAAAGTGATAAGTACCTCAGCGCCCTTCTGGGTTTGGTATGAGCCCATAAAAACCTTGTAAAATGTATCAAAAGCATTTAGCCATTTGTTCGAGATTTCGGGGGGGATAGATCTAAAAAAATATAAAATTTGGGGGAAGAAGATCATTTTTATGAGATTACATCGGCCTATCATTGTAAGGTGAAGATTATTCAGCATTGAAAGCTCTTTCCTGGTATTCCCTAACAGGGGCTCTAAATTTTCCTTTACAATTTTCTCGACAATGGGTGAAATGCAGACACCCAAATATACTGCTTTTTCGACTACTCGTTTATCTACCAATAAAGTCTTATAGTTAGTAACAATTTGAGTTTTCTCTTTCAACGAGAAGCCAGAGATGTTACCGAAGAAGAAAGCCTTCTCCTTTGAGAGGAATTTCTGGGTTCGGGGTCACTACTGCCAGATCATTCGCATATGCAAACATTTTACTTTCATACCCCAGTGAAATTATTGGGAGGGTTAAGATATTTTGGGCTATTTTCAAATGAGCAGATCAATATACAGCGCAAACAAGAGTGGAGGGCATGGGCATCCCTACAGACAATTATCACAGGCTCTGTCATATCTCCGAAGATACAAATTTTCGCTACAGGTTTATAATATAAGGCTTTAATTCCCTGAAGGAACCTTGGTCCAAAGCCCCTTGCTTGCATTGGCTGCCAGAGATAGTGCCAGGAGACCCAATCAAATGCCTTTTCCGCATCTAGTAAAATTGAGGGCCATAGGATCTCCTAACACCTGCACTGCATCAAAAAGCGAAATTACTCTCCTTATGTTGTCTGTTGTTTCCCTCCCCGCAATGAATCCATGTTGTTGGTTAACCACTAGTTTTGTTATGCCCTGGGCTAATCGTGCGGCTAGTACTTTCGAGTAAATTTTTAAATCTCCATTTATTAATGTTATCGGACAATATGATCCTAATTCTACTGAGGGCTTATTATTTTTTTTAAAAGACAGCAATTTTAGTGATGGACCATGGACCGGGAAGGTGGGGCTCAGCTATATATTTGATTAAATAGTGCAATCAGCTGGTCTTTCAACTGGTGAGCAAATATTCTATAAACTTCTGTGGGGGATTGAATCCACTCCTGCCTCTTTGCCTGAGGGACCCCCATCCATCCCCCATCAGCAGGCTGTTTATCTACAAGTGCCGTTTTGCAGAACTCCAGTCTACAGTGGGTTATCCCTAATATCTTCGGTATAAAGAGCTTGATTTTATGGTTTAAATGTGTCTCTTACTTTACTTGAGTCTCATACTAACCCAAGAATAGCATACCAAACTTCTCTTATCTCTGTGCTCATGCTCTTCTGCCTTGCTCTGACAGCCAAACGGTGCCCTGCTTGCTCACAACGCGCATGCATTTTTTCCCTCCAAGCCATATCCTTTTCTGCTGCCCTATTTGCAATAATCACCCCTATTGCTGCCCTAGCTATTATGACCCCTATTAGGGCTTCTTTTATATCCCCTCCTGCTTGCAAAGCTCGAATCAAGTTTTCTTCGGCGGCCATTAAACTGTCTTGCTTGGTTTGTATGGTTTGCCTCTCTTTCTTCCCCAGATTCAGAAAAAACCTAAGTGTCTTCCCCGGAGGCAAGCCTTGAATGTATCACACACCGTACTAAAAGAGGCTCTATCGCTGTTGTCTTTAAAAAACAAAATGTAATACACTCGGTAATATGGCTGCGATATTCTTCGTTGGCGAGCAGAGCACGCTCAAAACTTCATACAATTTGCTCCCATCACCATTCCCTGTATTTCTAATACCAATGGATTATGGTTCGAGAGGAACTGCGGGTATCGCTCGATTTTACAAGTTTCAATAAATGTGATTGAAACAAAAAAATAATCCAGTCTAGCGTCTGTAAGTTGTGGAGCAGAACATATATGTAGCCATGCTCCATTGATTTCGTTCTACTCCAAACATCGATAAGGCCATGATCCTTACATACCCCTTCTAGAGATTGTAATATTTTAGGTTTTCAGCTGGTGTGTTTTTTTATTGTGCTCCAATATCCCAGTTACCAGGGAGATTGTTGTTAAAATCCACACATAAAACTATAGGTAAGGGCTGATGAATCAATTTGCGGGATATCCGGTTAAGAACAGAGGGGATCAAGTATACTACCATAAATTTTACACAGTGTGAATTTATCTCCAAAGGGAGCATGACCCACTTCTGCTATCCATCGGACCAGAGTATCGACCCTAATTTGTGTACATATTTTAACAGACTACATCGGGCCAAAATTGCGACCGCCCCAGTACGTGTCCCTTGTGAGGTCCTGCCTATTAGCCTATAACCCATTGTGTTTAAGACATCTCTTTGTGAGGCTTCGATGTGTGTTTCTTGCAGACACACATCTGCTTTTAGTACCTGTAGCCCTATTGGCGTTCTTGATCTTTTTTTTAGGGTCATTTAGGCCTCAAATGTTGATAGAGGCAATGTGTACCATCTATTTATCCCCCATTGTATTGCTTTACGAAGAAACCTTGGCTTCTACCAATTGACATTACAGAAATAGCACACCAGGGGCCCGATCATTATAATAATATTATATTTATATATTACATACATCTATTGGCAATTGAGAGATGACTGTAAAGAATAGAGTTCATAGCCTAATTGCATAGCTGACATTTTAAGCAAGGTACAGTAGAACATTCTAGGAGATACCCACTGGCCTAGCGTTTAATTCTGTACTAGTATACTTACTAGACCCTGGCTGGGTACAGTTCCTGCGTTCATGAGTTTGTTATGTGTTCCCCTTGTGTACCGTTTTTGTGTTCTCTGGTATAATGTTTAGTGAATGTCTTACTCTACCTCTTAACAAACAACCAATTTGTAAGAATTTCTCTCCTGAGCATTAGAGATCCACTCAACCCCTTTCCCCTCCCCCTCCCTTTACCTACCCCACCTTGGGCCTATGCTGACTGGTGAGGACCTCCTTCCACCCCCTGACCTGGGCCCCAGGCCGGACCCTTTCCAAACAGTGAGCAACCAGGCCTAGCCTGTGTGAAGACATTTGCAATACCAAACCAGCACCTCCATCCTCCCTTATCTCCTCAGTCCACACCCCTGTATGACCTCCTATCAGTGAGGGTGAATACGTTAGTTTTTTTCCTTTTTCCTTTTTTTTAAGTAGCCCTCCATTTTCTCTCTCTCTCTACATATATATATATATATATATATGGCTGACTGAGCACAATCTAATAAACTGATTTTGTGCTCTTAATTGCGGTCTGTGCTCCTGCTTTTTGCTATATCGCAAACCCCGGCTGGCATTTTTTTAGGCATACTCAATCTAATAAATCACTGGGTTGCTGCTTTTGATCTTAACTCAACTCTTAATTTAAGACCACCCGCAACTCATAAACATATTCCTGTGCCTGCACCTCTGAGAAAAAGCTTTGTGTGCGCCCTTTAAACAACACTTTCAATTTGGCTGGATTTTGTACTTCAGCCCCCAAATTCTAAAAAGGGAAGAACATTTGTCTTAAACGCCATCTTCGCTCTAATGTGGCGTGGACAAAGTCTGCCTGTGCAAAAAAGGAGACTCCCTCAAACTCTGTTTTGGTATTGGGACGAGCAAGATCATAAATACTCTGCTTAAGCAGGAAATTACAAAGAAAACACCAGTACTGCCCGGGGGTATGCAGTCTTGCCAGCGTGTTGTTTCTTGAGGTTTAAGGGAATCGGTGAGACCTCTGTACTTCTTTTTCCCAGTCCCAATCTATGAGTTCTGAAAAGGCACACTTTAGGAGTTTGACTATATAACTTCTAGGCTTTCCTCCTTCGATACCTTCTGGAATGCCAAGCAGTCTCAAATTATTTCTCCTGTCTATTCTCCTGGTCCTCAAATTTCCACACCATATCCGTAAGCTTGGGATCTTGGGAGATACTCAAAGTTTTTAGTTCTGCAACCTCCATTTCAAGGGTTTCTGTACAAGCTTCCTCTATTGTCTTCCTATCTGATATCTCAGAGCAGGTTTTACATAATTTTCTAACAGCACCCTGTAGTTTCTTAGAGGCTTGCCGAGCCCTATCTCCTCCTGCATCTGCTTGACAGTAGCCAGGATAACAGCAGGTGAGGGTTACAACATGCTGCCAGACGCCAGTCCTGCTGCAATACCCGTCTCTCGTGCCACATCTCCTGTAGCTGGCCCTTCCATTCTCCCCCCTTGCTGATCGAGTACTTGGATTGACGAGTAGGCCCATCTAAGCCTGGGGGTATCTTTCCGGGCTGAGCCATCTTGTCATGAGCTCATATTCTTACTGCTTGCTGTATATTTCGATCTCAGGCTCGTAGACCTCCTCTTGCCCTTCCCTCCACCGGACCGGCTTTCCTCTGTTGTTAACAAAAGATTCATCCAGGTAGC
This sequence comes from Lissotriton vulgaris, assembly GCF_964263255.1. NCBI lineage: Eukaryota > Metazoa > Chordata > Amphibia > Caudata > Salamandridae > Lissotriton > Lissotriton vulgaris. The sequence continues at coordinate 337,171,919 of NC_141689.1, forward strand.
TACAGCAGCTACTACTAGAGCATGACAGTGTGGAGGAGATATATACTAATTCTGGAATTGAGTCCGATTCATTGGTTAGGGAGAAGAATTTCTCCATACCCCGTAAGTTCTGAAGACACTTTCTCGCTCCCCGGAGAGCTGAGTTCTGGCATGGTAGGGCTTGATTTTCCTGTGGGAAAAGAATCCTCCATCCCCCCATGTTCAGGCTTTTCAAAAACTGCAGGATTAATCAGAACTGGCTCTAAATGTGGCTCACCCACGTGTACCCCTAAAGCCAGAGTACAATTATTAGGATAATCCATATTACCACATACATTTTCTTTCTTGGTGGGGAGCCGCTCTACTCCCGCAGCCTCAGACACCAGCGTAGGTGTAGCTGGAGTGACTGGCAGAGGGCCCGCTGCTGTTACTTCCTGATTTTTCATGCCTTTGTTATGTGTAGGTGGAAACAGATCAGAAATTGCAGGTTGTCCTTCTGCAGGTGCCATAAAGTTACTCCTGCAAGCCGGTCATTAAGAGGGCTTCTTTCCCATGCCACTTGCCAGAGTTGTCTCAAGACATCTATTTGTCTCAGGGCTCTAACTGTTTACGTTCCCACCTCGTGCCTGGGGATCCAATGAGTTTGTAATTATTGTGTATTCGGGGGCTTGGATTCCCTTTTCTGTCTTTGGTGTGGTACACAAGTAGATTTTTTGGCCTAAAGAGCTAGGTCATGGGGACCCATGCAGTGTCGCAGCCTGGTTGCGACTGACCGCCGGAGCTCTTGTTAAGCTGATCCTGGGCCTCCCACTGCAGCCTGACTCACCTTGTGTGTCTTGCTTACGCTGTAGCAGGCCGCCGTGGTCAGAAGCAGCCACTGTTATACATCCCAGAGGGAGCGTGCCTAAAACAGGATACCTTTGCGTCCTCAGCCACTGGTCTTCAGCTGCCCTCTGGATCCTAGGGACAGGTCCCCCAGTACACAGATCTAAGGCTGTCGGCTGTCACGCACTTCCAGAAAGTGGGTGCTCATCGGCATCAGGGATGTTCTTCCCCACACTATGCAGCACACCACAGGTCCCGCAGTGTCCGGAACCACCACAACGACAGTCAGCATCCAGGAGTCGCACATGTTATTCACGTCAAAGTCCATGAATTAGGTCTCACCTCTGGCAAGTTCAAAGCGGGGCTCTCGCCATCGCACAGATATGCGACAGTCGATGGCAATGACTCTCCTCATAGCCACATTTCTTCAGGCAGGTTTTTCGTTGCTGGCCTGGTTATAGGCCCATTCTCATCAGCAGATGGCCGCCATGCTCCCTCACTCTGGCTGTGTTATTTTTGGGTCAAAAATTGGTCCTTTCAGTGGTGGCAAGTCACAGCGCTAGATCTGCAGTGCAGCTAAGAGCCAGTATTACGATGGATGGCTGTTTATAGATAGGGGGTTTGGTTAGATTAGCAGCCCCGACCCTGGAGCTGTATGTCTATGCGTCCGCCATCTTTCACAGCAGGCCACACCCCCCCAACTGCTGAACGGAATTACACATAATTTGCCAGAAAGTTAGATGGTCCAGAAAACATGCTTTTGTGATTTGGTAAACCTGTTAAGTAGTTTTTGCGATATTTAACTTAAACAAATATAGATATCTGGGGACATGAGTCCTTGCTGTAGACTCATGGATCCTCCTAAATTTGATTGGCTAACAACACTTCAACCAGGAAGTGTTGGAAGCCATTTTGGGACTTGGCTTGAAGCAGGGTTGATTCTATCAATTCCTCATGGGGTGTTGGTTGGTCCACAGAAGAAGTTCCACCACCTGTTTTGTTTGCCTCTTTTATTCTATCTGCAAGTCTCTCTTTTGATCTGAGTCGCATGTCGTACCATCTTTTTTTTTATTTCATCGATTTCATCAATGGAGCGAGTTGTAACTCCTTTTCCTTGAGTCAGGAACTTTTAGTGCTTTTTTTCCAAGAAGATCCTCATGGTTACAAACCATTTCCTCTATCAGGATTTCTTGCTCCTTTTCAGAAAACTTTTGCTTTCTTTTTCTCTTTTCAGCTGACATTTCCTCCTGTGCCTTCTGTGACTCCATTGCTCTCCAAACAGGTCTGCTCTGCCTCACAACACTCTTCCAACTGCCACAAGCAGGTGCAAGCAATCACTGGAAATTCCTGGTTGTGATGTCATCAGGCTGTTCCTGCATTGTATGATCCAGTTTTTGCGATTTCTTAATTTGCGAAATTCGCTAATTAAGGAATCGCATGTCAATCGCTAATTATTCTGCGATTTTTAAGAAATCGCACATTTATCACAAATTTGTTCATACATCCCATTTTGCGATTCCAAAACTGCGATTCGCTAAAAATCGCAATTATGGACTCGCATAATGAAATGTTGATACATCTGCCCCTATATATTTAAACAGATGAAAAGATTTTTTTAAACAATAAATTATTAACTCAAATCAAATCAAATCAAAAATAACTTTATTCGGTTTTCATGAGAAACACCATAAAAGTTCATAAAAATACATTTTTTACACATTGATTCAGTTAATAGAAAACAATTAAAATCAGGAATTTAAAAATGGAATTTATAAAAAACACAGTATTTAAAAGTGGCTAGGCTTTTACTAATATTCTTTATGCTCAATTCATTCATTTGAATATCAAAGGTTAGAGCGATGCAAAATTTCAGAAAGCGTGCAATTGCTTTTGCTATTAGTTCATTTTCAAGATATTGTAACGCCAAGTATGCTGGGCGACATTGGCGTAGGCCCCAGTGTTTTAATATGGGCAGTAGCCATTGTCTGCGGGGTGCCTAAAAAAAACTTGCAAAATAAGGTTGTATGCATTGTTGTCTGTTGTGATTGGGAATCGCAAGGACACAATAAGGATTTTGATGACCAATCATTCTGTACGGGGAAAACAGACCATTAGGTGGAACATAATAAACCTAAAACGTGTCAGGAGCAGTTTTTCAAATTGAGTTATTTTATACATCAAATAAGGTTCAACAGATAAAACAGTTTGTACCAGTAAACTTTGTTGAACCGAAGGTTTATGGATTTCTTTTAGCAGGCGTATTTGGCGCAAATGTGAAAGGCATGCTTTTCTCAGCTCTAGTTTGGAGATGCTGTTTAAAGATAATGGGTCTGTAAAAAAATGTTCGTATCCCATATCTTTTAAGAAGGCTTTTACATAAGCTGTCCAATTCATCCTCCTATAGTGGTCAAGCGTCTGTATATCTTGAATAATGAGTCTGGTTAGGTGGCATTGTTCGGTGACCCAAATTCTGCGCCATAACATTATAGGCTGGGCTTTTATAATATCCTCTAGTTGGTCTATGCCCAGCTCTTCGTGGCAGGCATATGTATAGGAATTTTTCGGTAGCCCTAGTAGAGTTCTTAACAACGAGTTTTCTATTTTTTGTAGATCAGTCACATTTGCGTACCCCCATATCCCTGCCCCATAAGTAGCAGTACTGACACATTTCGCCTTATATATTTTTAGCATTTCTAAAGGTGGTTTATGTCCCAGTTTTTGGGCAAATGACCTCAGTGCCGTTGTTGCTCTTAAAAAGGATAGTTTCCTGGCATTGATTGCTGCCTTCCACTTGAATTTGTCATCAATTACGATTCCCAAGTATCGGTAAGTAGATGTTCTTTCCAATGCTTCTCCTTTCACAAATAGTCTTTTAGGTTTCACACTCTTTTTCCCCGCATGCATAGTAAAAGTTTTCTTCACATTTAAAAACAAATTCAAACTCAGCATAAATTCGCAGTATTTATCCAACGCTCGCTGCAATTCCACCGAGGTTCTGGCTAGGATGACCGCGTCATCGGCATATAACAAAGCAGGTATATGCCGACGGCCAACTGAGGGAAGATATTTACTTCCCTCCAGCATTGCGGCCTCAAGGCCATTTGTATAAAGGGTAAATAAAAAAGGGGCCAGCACGAATCCCTGTCTGACCCCCTTTTCCACACTGAAGCTTTCTGTCAACTGGCCCTTTGTCCCAAATCGCACTCTGCCTGTTGTTCCGGTATAAAGTTCTCGAAGAAAGTCCACAATAGGAGGATCAACTCCCATTGTGAGAATGATCTTCCACAGCCTTGAATGTATTACACAATCAAAGGCTGCGGATAGATCTACATACACCATATGAAAGACACTCCCCTTAGCCTCTAAGTACTTTCCTGCCAATAAGGACAGGTTTAACGCTTGATCTACAGTACCAAGCCCCTCTCGGAATCCGTACTGTATATCTGATATAATATTATTTGTAGCTGACCACTCCTGGAGTCTCTCGAGAACGATCCGACCAGCGACCTTCCCAAGAGAGTCCAGGAGTGAGATGGGCCTGTAGCAGGTTGGTGAGTTTCGATCTCCCTTTTTAAAAATCGGGACAAGTACGGAGGTCTTCCATGATTTTATCAGACCTTCTTCTACAGTTGCATTTAAAACATTAGTCGAAAGCGGGGACCAAAGTTCTTCCTCGTATTTGAAGATGTCAACGGGAACCCCGTCTGGCCCCGGGGCCTTACCTATTTTTGAGGACTTTAATGCTTTCTTTACCTCATCATGTGTGAAATGCAAATTTAATGGATAATGACTTGATTCAGTGAGTCCATTGGTTGCATACTATATGATGGTCCTAGACCAAAAACATTAGAATAGTGATTTACCCATTCAGTATTGGTAATTGCAACATCAATGGAAGGTAAATCCTCTTTAACTGTGAGGTATGGTGACCTTACTATTTGCCAGAACTCAGCGCTATCTTTGAGTTCTGAGCTTTTCTTAAGACGCTCCCATAAATCAACTTTTATCTCTTGTTTTCTATTTTTCATCACTAGGGCATACTCTCTTCTTAGAGTGGTAATTTCCTCTCTATCTCTTTGGTTCCTGCCGAGCGCTTTTTTTAGTTTTGTATGTGCTTTTGTGCAGGCTGGATTAAACCAGCCTTTCATCGCTCGGTTTTTTTGTTTACAGGATCTGGTGAGTGCCTTTTTTATATTTTGTGTGATAGTGTTAAAGCTAGTTATTACGTTGCTACTTTTTGTCTCATACCCTAGGCAAAGTAATATCTCCTTTTTGCATACTGTGACTATTCCTGAAGTAATCGCTTTTTTGTTAATATTTCCCCACTTTAAGGTATAACCATTGAGAGAGCCCAACTCTAGGTTTTGTTGATCTAATAATGTTAATGCGTCAGGATCTTTTTGATTTTTTTGGTCTCTTAGGGCGATTGTAATCGGGAAGTGATTGCTTAGAGGGTTTTTGACTACTTCAAATAGTTCTATGTTTGGGCCTTTGTGTGCTGAGATCAAGACATAGTCTATCAGACTCACCAGTCCCCTTCCATTAAAGGTTGGTGTAAAGGGTACTTGGGAAGATTTTAATTCATTTACAAAGCCCAGTTCTAATTCTGTTTGGACCTCATTCATTTTTTCACCCTCCAATGAGTGTGTGAAGTGAGTTATCTTATTGCCATCGTCTTCCTCAATTCCACATTTGTCTGTGTTGTTGTTCTTACATAGATGGATATTGAAATCGCCACCCCAGAGTATAATACATGTTTTATTAACGTATTTCTCTTTTAAGTCTTGTAAAGTTAGAGAAATCTCTAGGAGCAGATTGGTCAAATCATCTAGTTTCTTATTATTATAGAAATTTACTATAATATATATCCTCTGTTTGGTTCTCTTTAGAATAATTATTTGGTAATTCTCATTTAGTTTAACGGGTACAATTTCTTCATGGCATAAGGTATTTGCTATATAAATAGTTAGGCCGCCACTATTTCTTCCAGATGGAGATCTTTTTGCCGGGGAGAGAAAGGTCTTGTACCCAATTATATGTATTGGGTCAATGGCCCAAGTTTCCTGGAGACAAATAACACTACTCGCATTCACTTGATTTATGAAGTTAGGATTCGTCACTTTGGCCAGTAAACCTGCTATATTCCAGAAAGTTAAATATATTAAAGAAGTACGGGTGCTAGAGGGCGCGCTTGCGGAATGGCTGCCTAGACCTGCAGCTCCCGCTCCTTGGTCACTTATCCTGCCGGGATCCTTCGCCACGGGGTGCCGCGGTGCCCCCAGGAGACCGGATCCCGCATCCGGGGGGTGCTATCCACAATCGTATCAAGTCTGGAGTGGCTGCGATCCCCAGAACCGAAGATACGGGCTCCTGAAACCTGCCCGGTACCTGCTCTGGAGCTGCCTGAGGCGGGCGCTCGGCCGCCACAACTACGAGATCCCGGTGCCTGCCACGAGGCTCCCAGGCCGCATCGGACCCTCGCCTACACGATCCTGCTGAGACGGCGTGCGGAGAGGACGGTACAGGTAGGAGACTGCTGCCTGCTCTCCTCGGGTCTCCCCCCGGCCGTCACCGCGCTGCCACAGAGGGCGGGCTGCTCCTGCCGCGACGCCTGCTAACGCGGCACTATCTGGTCGCCGTGCCTGTCTCCCCTGGCGCTACAGCCCCGTACCTGCGTGGCGCTGACCGCCTGGAATCCTGGATCGGGTGAAGGGGCTGCCCCATCGCGCAGAGTCCCCCTGACACTTTCCCGCATTGCTGGATTATAAACTATTGCGTGATTTCGAGCGCTGGGTGCGCTGGGGGCTATACACGCATCACACCGCTGCCATACTAAGAGGCGCCAATCTATGTGCCACGTTACTCCCGATATTGGCGTGCCTCCCTGGATCTGACCCTGCAGCCCATCGGGGGGGCCGATGCTCTGGCCTCTACACTACCTGGCTACCACACAGCGAGTGCCTGATACTGCAGCCGGGTGCCCAGGATTGGACTAGTAACCACCACCACTGGGCGGTTGGTAACCATTTAGCGCCACTGGTGGTACCGGCTGCATTGCGTTCTACTGCAGCACACTGAGCCTGGGACCCTATTACCTGCTCCTGGCTGTTTACTACCCACAGTGCTCTGCCATCCTATTTTTTCCTTTTTGGCCTCTCACTTGCCTCCGGTCACAAGCATGGGACGGCCTGAGACTCGCCAGCCTAAGCTGAGCTTTGATAACACACGCAAAAGCAACACGTCGACGCAGATGAATCCGGGGCCCAGCGTACCGCCACCACAGCCTGCCCCACCCATCGCTCCTGCTGCGGACCTTACCAACCTGATACAGGAGATGCGTCAAGGCTTCGCCACCGTTGTAGAGAAGGTGGACGGCGTCACGGCTAGACTGGACGCCCTGGTCCATAAGGTAGATCGCCATGAGGAGCGCCTCACAACTGCGGAACAGAGAATCTCCGACAACACTGATGCCGCCGCGTCCCACACGACGCAACTAGCGAGAATGGACAATCTCCTCCGCATCATAGCTGCAAAGAATGAGGACTTGGAGGCGCGAAGCCGCCAGAATAACATCCGCATTACGAATGTGCCGGAATCCACTGCTACGGGCAGGATGGAGCTCTATGTGGAGAAATTGCTCAAGGGTTCTATCGGAGATGAAGCTTTCTCATCCCAATTCATTGTGGAGAGGGCCCACCGATCCCTGGCGCCTATGCCCCAACCAGGCCTGCCACCGAGACCTATCATTGCTCGTCTTTTGAATTATCGGGACCGCGACACGGCCCTCAGGGCTGCCCGGACACAAAGATCACTGAGGTTTGAAGGCATTACATTCTCCATTTATCCTGACTTCACCCCGATGGTTCAGGATGAGCGGCGCAAATTCCTCCCAGTGAAGAAAAAACTGCGGGAGGCCCAAATAGACTATGCCCTCTTGTACCCAGCGAAGCTTAGAGTCACCCTCCAGGGCAAGCAACGCTTCTTCACCAACCCGCAGAAAGCTGAGGATTTCCTTAAGACGATCCGAAGAGCACGCAGGGATGAACAGGCCCCTGCAGACGAACAAGAGAATGATGACCTGCCTCCAGAGCACCATGCAGACTAACGGATCTTACATACTCTGACTCACATTTGCATCATACCGAACCCTAGCTGGCACTGATTCACCACTTGAGAGTTGGGGAGATGCGTGCCCTCAGGCCTGTATGGAGACGAAAATTTGACTTGGACCCCCCAATGAAGCCATGGCATCCTTGTATGCCTTAGAGGCAAACGCTGGACCCTGGTCCAAATAGAAGGTGCCACATGCTAAAATTCCCACAAAGACACGCAAATCCTTTAGGACAGTTCTGGCATCAGTGCTGCTTTGAGGCCACACCCACACAAAGCGCGTGCAAGAGTCAACTGCTACTAAGATGTACTTATATGCAGTATCAGAGGAGAAAGGACCGCAGTGATCCCAATAAAGACACGCAAGTTGCTTATTAGATATGTACAACGGAGTTTGGGGCGGGTGTGCAGCATAGCAAGGCTTAATTTGCTGCCAAATGTCACATTGAAGGACAAAATCACGTGTCTGTTTATACAAACCCCACCACCAATATCGTGGTTGAAGGAGAGATACAGTAGCTGATACGCCGACATGTGCCGAAGCCATCTCCACATGGGCTGCTGTCCCCAAAGCCTGTCTGCGGTCCGCGTTGGGAATCAGTCTGTCACCAAAGTTGTTTATTCTCACATAAGGAACATGGAGGGCCTTAAGTGATAAGAGTACTTCGAAGGGAAACCCTTAGGATAATTACCTCCCTTCTCAGTCGCGGCAATAGCTGACAAGATGTCATCATCAATCTTACTTTTGGAACGTGTAACCGCTGCCACTGCAAATGTTGCTACTGCTGTCTTCACAGCTTCATCCGCGAGGCAGTTGCCAACAGCGTGAACTGATACGCGCTGATGACCGAGAGTATGAATTACAAAAACGAGTGGGAGACGTTCTTTAAGTTCCGCCACTCTAACCCAGATCATTTTATGTTTTATTGTGCGATCTTTGGAGTCACAATAATAATTTTGAGTCCAAAAGGGTATATTGTCATTGAAAGACTCTACACAGTAGTAGGAATCACTTACAATAGGGGTAGTCACACTGGGGTCCGTGAACTCCAATGCAAGCATCAGAGCACGTAGTTCTGCTAATCTGGCAGTACAGTCCCCCAATGTTTGTGCATGCATGACATTGGACTTGAATTCACCATCCACCATTGTACCCACCACACTTGCTCAGGCCGCGGAATACATGTGGCGTGAGCGGCGATCATCTGGACATTGCACCCCAGTGGTAACGTATACCAAGGACCACTCTCTCGGCCCTAGACTCCACCAAGGGCGGTACAGTTTGGAGCTATGGGCCGGATAGTGGCAGCGCGTACTTTCTGATGTACCCCTATTGGGTGTTCCCCACTGACTTACTGTTTGTTTGGCTGTTTGCCTCTCTGAAGTTGGGGGGGAGGGTGAAGGGGGGGTTCACGTTGAGGGGATCCATGGCTACTGGCATGTTTGGGATGCTGGGGTGGGTGGGGGGGGGCTAGTTTTTGTGCGGTTAGCATTGCATGTACTGTGTATATATTTCTTCGCCTGGTGTATGACTTGGTCCTTTGGGGGTGGCGGTAGATCCGTTGTTTGGCCCTCTAGGGCACTTTCGTCTTTACTGTCGCTATGTCCATGGCCGCTGTGAACACAACTGCGCGACTGACATGTCTATCATGGAATGTCCGGGGGTTGAACAATGCTAAAAAATGCAGGAATGTTATTGCTTACTTGAATAGACATCATGTACAAGTTGCCATGCTGCAAGAGACACACATGCCCATACGCAGGGACAACTCCTTTGGACTCATATGGGCAGGTACCCGTGCCTTCTCCTCCTATTCGACTTATGCGAGAGGTGTGGCGATCCTCATTGCCCGTGGCATGCCTTTCCATCGCTTTGGGGAGGAGGTGGACAGGGAGGGGCGGTATGTTTTGCTGTGGGGTAGGGTGGGACATGACATCTATTTATTTGTCTCAATGTATGCACCGAATATTGACTCACCTGCCTTTTTTTCCACACTGTGGGGTAGGATTGTTTCCATAGGGGCACGACATGTCATCTGGGGTGGTGATTTTAATCTGGCGCTGGCGCCCCCCCTTGACGGGGCGGATGGTGTAGCTCCTACAAGCCCTGAGCCAGAGAGATTTTGGAGGGAGTGGTGGAGGAGGGTGGTCTGTTTGATGCCTGGAGACACCTACATCCCCTCGGACGGGAGGGCACACACTTCACACCTCACACCGGGACATGGGCACGCCTGGACTATTTTTTGGTTACCCGAGACATTACTTATAGGAGTTGACCACTTGCCCAGAACCTTTTCAGATCACAGCCCTGTGAAGTTGCAGTTCCGAACCCCTGGTTGGGACAATCCGAGACCACAGTGGAGGCTAGGCCCCGATGTGCTCCTTGACGAGCTCTTTCGCACAGAGCTGGGTGAAGAGATTAGAGAATTCTTCCCTAGAAACAAGGGCTCGGTGGAGTCAGTAGAGCACATATGGGAGGCTTTCAAGGTCACTATTAGGGGGTTCTGCATTTCCAAATGTCACGGGGTCCTGCGTGATATCCTGCGCACCATCACCACACTAGAGACAGAGCTGCGGACACTGGAGCTCCAAATGGCGGTGGATGATGATCCACGCCTACAGGTGACCTTTAGGGACACACTATCCAAATATGAGGAAGAGGCTGCCAGGGAGGCGAAATATCGGGGTAAACACTGGGTGGCCCGGAGATACTGCGAAGGGGAGAGACCTGGGAAAGTGCTGGCTTCACTCACACGTACACCACGCGCACACAACACTGTCTTAGAGCTTACGGATGCAACTGGCGCCGCCATTAGAGAAACAGATGCGATACTCACTACATTCACGACACACTACTCAACACTATATACGTCCACGGCAGAGGCGGACGCTCCATATGCCGAATACCTGAACGAAGTGGCGCTCTGCTGGCTTAGTGATGGAGATAGGGAATTCCTTGCGGCGCCCTTCGAGCTCGATGAGATTCGTGAAGCCATCATGTCCCTCAAAAACGGTAAAGCCCCGGGGCTCGATGGCATCCCGGCTGAATTTTACAAGGCCTATATTGAAATCATGCCTCCCGTGCTTAGTGAAGTATTTGCCGAATCGTTGGCTGATGGGATACTACCCTGCTCTATGCGGGAGGTGGTTATCACCTCTCTTCTGAAACCGGATAAGGACCCCACCTCCTGTGACTCTTACCGCCCACTCTCCCTTCTGAATTGTGACGTCAAAATCCTTGCCAAGATCCTGGCCACACGACTTTCGCTGCTCATGACCAGACTTGTCCTACCTGACCAGTCTGGATTTGTGGCGGGCAGGTCTACATCTCATAATCTCCGCACCCTTTTCTCCCTGCTCCGCACAGTCCACCCTGATATCCCTGTGGCAGCTGTGTTCCTGTACGCCACCAAGGCATTCGACTCTGTCGAATGGCCCTCCCTCTTCTCGGTCTTGGCCAGCATGGGTTTCCCTAAAATGTTCTTGGCCTGGGTGCGCCTCCTGTACACAGATCCCACGGCAAAAGTGCTGATAAATGGAAAATTGTCGCCACCCATCAACCTTACGAGAGGCACCCGCCAGGGATGTCCACTCTCGCCTCTATTATTCGCTATTGCAGTGGAACCTCTGGCTTGCCGCCTGCGCCAATTACACCGAGCAGGAGCGGTACAATGTCTGCAGCGGCAAATCGATGTATCCCTCTATGTGGATGACATAACGCTGTACGTCAAATACCCGGATCAACACCTTAATCCCCTGCTTCGTGAGTTTGTCCTTTTCGGAGGAAAGTCAGGTGTTCACATCAATTGGTCTAAATCGCAATTTTTTCCTCTCACTGATGCTGTGCACGACTTCCCCCTAGATTACCCATTGGTATGGTGCCGTGATGATCTCAGATATCTTGGGATCCGTATCGCGCGTACCAAGGACGAGACACTCCGCTCCAATTATGGCGTAGCCGTGACCAAACTGACTGCCTCCGTTGATAGGTGGATCACGTTGCCTCTCTCCATGGCTGGTAGAGCTTCCCTTATAAAAATGGTAATACTGCCCCGATTCCTGTACCTTTTCCTCAATATTCCCTACTACCCTGGTGCCTTTTTTTTCAGGACAATCCGCACGGAGCTGCGCAGACTTTTTTGGGGCGGCAAGTCTCCCCGATTGAAATGGTCGACATTGACCCTACCCTATGACCGAGGGGGGTTTGATATCCCCGATTTCGAAACGTACTATCTATGCGCGCAGGCGCATTACGCCTATCATTGGATGGCTCCTACTCCCTTCATGCCACACATAGCGGTGGAGGACTGGATAGTACACCCCCTCCCGCTGAATGGCCTACTGCACTGTCCCGAGACTTCCATCACCACTTCGAATACCTCGGTTTCTTGCACACTGGATGCATGGCGCCGCATTGCTCGGCGACTGCTCTGCACGCTGCCCTACTCCCCCATACTACCTCTTACTTATCATCCACGGCTTGCCTTGCTATCGGAAATAGGGTTCCGGCACCTCTGTGGCAAGCTTCTCATCGCCTGCTGGGGAGATCTGTTCCACGACGGACTTTTCAAATCGGCTGATCAATTTTTTGGAACGCATAAACATTCGCCCCTTGACCTCTTTTACTATATCCGACTACGCGCTGGGATGCGAGACATCCTACCTGACTATCCTGATGAGCCTGCGACCCTGCCACCACTACACTATCTTTTAGAGTCGCAGGATGGGACCCATTTGGTCTCTGGGCTCTACCGCCAGTTTCGCGGGGCCGCTCCTTTACAGGTCTCTGCTGCCCGATTGCGCTGGTCGGCGGAACTGGGGACGGATATCTCGGATGACCAATGGAAATACTGCTGCGCATTAACCTCCCGCATTTCAGCCAGCTGCAGATTGAAAATAATACATTATAAATTCCTTCAGAGGATATATTACACGCCGGTCCGGAAATTCAGATTTGGGCTGGCCGATAATGATCGCTGCGAGCGATGCCGTGCTGAACATGCTGATTTTCTCCACCTGGCATGGTCCTGCCCCCAGATTGCTGACTACTGGCGACAGGTCATCGAGGCCGTTGCAGAAATGGTAGATGAGGAGGTTCCTGCGGACCCTCTGGTAGCCATCCTTGGATATACCAAGCAATTATCTAGGGAATGCAGAAAATTCACTGACATAGCATTGCTCTTGGCCAAGAGACGTGTTGCTTGCCGCTGGAGCAGGGGCAGAGCTCCCAAGTTCAAGGACTGGCTAACTGACTTAACATACTGCCAAGGCCAGCACACCACCTTTGCTGAGCTGTTGCCTCTCTCATGCCGGCCTGGGAACATCTGGGATCCACTGGTACACTATTTGCTTAAACGCTCACCGGACGATGAGCAGTCAAGCGATGAACCCGACACTCCCCAGCTACTGTGACACTTTTCTAGACCTTGCCTGTGACCCTGGATAAACAGTGCTGCCCTCTTACCCCTTTCTGTGCCCAAGCGTCCTCCCTGCCAGATGGACAGAAGGCCCCACCACTGGTAAACTATGTCCTTCATACCCTGCTGATCCTGGAGATTACACCCCACGAACTTCCAATCACACTAGAAATCAAGACTAAGACAGTCAGTTTCCCCGCGCAGCGCCACCTGCCAGGACAGCCACGATACACCACTACCATACACTAACACAACACAGTCATGTGACACCTCTTAGTTTGTAAACTCGTTGGGATGTTTTATGGTTCTTGTTTCACAGACAACAAAACAGCAGTGAGACTATTCTCTCGCTCAAAAAATCTGTTCGACTGCTGCTCATCCTCGCTTGGTCTGCTCCACCGGATACTGATGTGATACAGCGCCACTCTGTAATTTGCCGCCGGGCCCCCGGGATGCCGGCTTCCAGGCTGTGTATTGTTGCTTCTCCATTGCTGCCGGCCTCCGGGTTGTAGGCGACCCAAGCTGTGTATCTTACTACTTTTATCTCAATAAAGCAGATTTGAACCCCAAAAAAAAAAAATATATATTAAAGAAGTACTGCTAATATGACTAGGAGAAGTTGTTTTAATTAATGAATTTTCCGGTAATACAGAGCTAATTTTTAGTTGTGATGAATTAGTCTTGTCATTTAATCCTATTTGATTGTGAAAAATGTGGGTATATTCTTCAGAACAGTTTCCTGTATCTTTTTCCTCTCTGTCTAAAGCACCATCTAACACCTGACCTTCTGAATTTAATGGATGGGTCGTTATCCCTTCAAGATAGTCATTTTTTTGTCAATCATTAAAATCAAGAGTAGATAGTGCAGAAAACCTGTTTTGAGTCGGGATACTATAGAGATTGCCTGGTGCGGCAGCAACTTGTTGCCAACGAGGGTCCCTGTATTCTTTATGCGACACTGTGGACAGATAGGGATGAGGGGTAAGATGAGAATGTATCTGCGGTTGATGTCTTTGTATATGAACATTTGGATATGTGAATTTGGGATACTGATGTAAAAAGGGAGAGCTATTTTCGAACGTTTGATGGTGATCAAAAAAAGGAGTAGCTAAGTTGGATCCCATTGTTGGTATATTCGTGATCAAATGTCTGTAAAAGCATCCCACCGGGAGTAGAGTGGTATTAAATTCCCAGACCGAGGGTGGAGGGGCCCTTGCCAAGGTTTTCTCAGCCCATTGCGGGTTCTTAAAGCTTATGAATATACAATCACCTTCAAATTTTTTCTTCAGAGGGCCTATTCATCCTACTCTCTGTACATTATTTATTTCTCCTGTACATTCTATCTGGAAATTACAGTTTACTATCAGCCAGTGCAAGATCTTGTTTTTCAGAGAGGAAAAAGTTTCCTCCTGATCATGTCTAAGTCTAGGAACATTGACCAAGACCAATACATAAGCACCACATTCAGGAGGAAGATTGATTTGTGGAGGGATCTGTCTTGAGTTATATGTTGGATCATGTGTTGGCCGAGGTTTTTGAGAGATTATAGAAGTGGAATTCAAATGATTATGTGTCTTTTTTTTGTCATGAGATGGTGCTGTCTTCTTTCCTGGAGTATCAGTTACAGCCTGAGTACTAGTAGTTATACTCGAAGTTGGACCACTTCCTGTGGCAGAGTTGTTTAAAGGATTTTCTCTGCTTAGAGAAGGGTCTGATTTTAGTTGTAGTTTTGTCGCTGTATCTGCAGATGATGTAGCTTTTTCTGACTGTTTAGTAGTAGCGGATTTACTGATAGTTGTTTTTGTTTTTGCCGCTGTGTTAGTAAGTACAATGTCTCTAGGAGCCTTTTTGTTAACAGCGATGAGTTCCTCTAGTTGCTTTTCAATACAGGTCAATCTAGATTCAATTGGTGACATGAAGATCGCCAAGAGATTACCAACTCTTTCTATCAGTTGGTCATTTTTTATGTGTTTTGTAGGTGCGTCGAAGTAGTTTGCACGCTCCTGATCATTCCCCTGAGTATCATTAGTTGATGCCCCTGTGTGTATTGTTATTCCACTAACAGTGGGATGTTTGGTTATTGTTTTTCTAGATGGAACTTTAGTTTTTTTACGTTGTTTTTCAACAGGAGGGATGATTATTGTTGGTTGTTGAGTCTGTTTGCGGATAGCGCCCTCTTGGCTGGGTCTTACTGATGAAGCACTATTCTCTTCTGTGTTTTCCGGAGTATGATTTATATTTAGATCTGGTGTCTTTTCTAGTTCATTACTCGTATCAGAATCACAATCGATTAATGGATCTGTTGCTGATAGATTAATTTCATTAGGAATAGTGTGGAGATCAGGTCGTATTTCTTGTGGACAGCCTGCTTGTAGATCGTTATGTTTAGCAGGAGTTTTTGCCGGCAAGATTTCGCCAAGAGAGGAACGTTTGGTTTTTAATAGTTCTTGTGAAACCCTACGCTTGGCAGCTTCTAAATCTTGTGAGACTCTTCTTTCAAGGAGGGAAATGCTTAGATCAATAGCATCATGTGTTCTTGTAATGAAGCTATCGATAGGGCCAATAATGGATGTACTGCTTGCTGCAGCAGTCTTACTTCTACTTCCCCTGGTAGACATTACAGTCTAATCGTAGCTGGTCTGCAATAACATACAATGAAAAAGAAGTTCAGGCAACTCCTGACAAATTCAGAACAGGGCGGCCCAGTATCAAGATAGTTTTAACCTTTCAAGAGTAGAATATATCGGGTCACAGTGTCTGCATGGTTCACAGGCAGGTTGAGTGGAAAGGTTTACCTGTAGAACGGCGGAGCGAAGATGTTAGGGGGGGTGTACCCAACCCGACCTCCTCGTCCTCTGAGGGCCTCAGAGGGCCCGCCCTTTGCCCGGGCTTCGCCCGGCGTCCCGCGAGACGGGGGTGATGCTGGATTTATGCGCCTCCTGGTGCGCAAAACTCGCGGTGTGTACCGCGAAGACTGCTGGGAGTTGTGGTCCTGTGCCACGCCCATGCTCCGCTCGGCGGCCCGACCCCGAGATGGCTGGAGGAGTCAGGCGGCGGGAGGCGGGCGGGCTGTGTCCAAAGCAGTATCCTGATCCCAGGGCAGGAGGGTAACGGCGTCTGTGATGCGGTAAGGGTCACAATGTTAAGAGTTTCACCCCCTCGACCGGGGTGATGCTGAATTTATGCGCCTTCTGGCACGCAAAACTCGCGGTGTGTACCGCGAAGACTGCTGGGAGTTGTGGTCCTGTGCCACGCCCACGCTCCTCTCGGCGGCCCGACCCCGAGATGGCTGGGGGAGTCAGGCGGCGGGAGGCGGACGGGCTATGTCCAAAGCAGTTTCCTGATCCCAGGGCAGGAGGGTAACGGCGTCTGTGATGCGGTAAGGGTCACAATGTTAAGAGTTTATTAACTCAATAATAAATTTTAAAGATTATTATGGTTCATATTTCTGCATACTTTCCCATCTTTTTGCAAAAAATCTTCTCATCAATTTTAAATACTGGCAAAAGATGTAAGTACATTTGAAATAAAAAAATGTATTTTAATTACATTTTTAAAGTGTGACATGTAAGAATGTTCATGTTATTTTGTCCTAAAAAATTAATGTGAATTGTAATAATATCTTTATTACCAAATCGTGTTATGTTAGTATCGTTTTTCAAAAAATATAAACCCATGTTTAACCTAAAAAGAAATATTTAGAAATGTTTTTCTATTTTTAAACACTGTAATAACACATTTCAAAAATGTTTTTAGTAACTAACACAATTTTCTTTTCAGAATAGGGTTATAAAATTCAGAAATAACACAAATGTTTTCTTTATAAACCTCAGCAGATCAAACGAACAATAGAATTCCATCATTAATCGACCACACAAAGACTCATCAAACCAACAGCCAAATGACTCATTCAAATAAGGTAAATAAATAACAAACCACCAGTTACCAGTTTTTAAAATGGTATTGTTTTTTTAAAAGAGTGGTGTTGCTTATCTTCAAAAACTATAAAACCATGTTTAACTTAAAAATAATTTATTTGAAATGTTTTTCTGATTTTAAACACTGTAATAACATATTACTAAAAGTTTATAGTAACGAAGACAATTTTCCTTCCCAAAATAGGGTTATAAAAATAAGAAATAACACAAATGTTTTCTTTATAAACCTTAACAGATCACACAAAATATTTATAAAGTTTGCACAAAGAAAAAAAATCCATCATTTATCGACCATACAAAGACTCATCAAACCAACAACCAAAGGACTATTTCAAATAAGGTAAATAAATAACATAAAGCACCATTTATCAGTTATTGATTTGTAGGGGATTAATTTACTATTCTAACTCCAGGAAGGTGCAGAAGTAGGGAAAGTGATGGATAGAGTATACGTTTAATTTACTATTCTAACTCCAGTAAGGTGCAACAGTAGAGAAAGTGATGGATAGTGTAGAGATTTAATTTACTATTGTAACTCCAGGAAGGTGCAGCTGTAGGAAAAGTGATGGATAGAGTAGAGGGTGAATGTACTATTCTAACTCCAGTAAGGTGCAACACTAGGGAAAGTGATGGATAGTGTACAGGTTAAATTTCCTATTCCAACTCCAAAAAGGTGTAACAGTAAGGAAAGTGATGGATAGAGTAGAGGTTTAATTTACTATTTTAGCTCCAGTAAACTGCCACAGTAGGGAAAGGGATAGATAGTGTAGGGGTTTAATTTACTATTCTAACTCCAAGAAGGTGCAACAGAAGGGAAAGTGATGGATAGTGTAGGGGTTTAATTTACTATTCTAACTCCAGGAAGGTGCAGAAGTTGGGAAACTGATGGATAGGGTAGGGGTTTAATTTACTATGCTAACTCCAGGAAGGTGCTGCAGTAGGGAAAGTGATGGATAGTGTAGAGGTTTAATTTACTATTGTAACTCCAGGAAGGTGCAGCTGTAGGGAAAGTGATGGATACTGTAGATGTACAATTTACTATTCTAACTCCAGGAAGGTGCAACAGTAGAGAAAGTGATGGATAGTGTGCAGGTTAAATTTACTATTCCAACTCCAAGAAGGTGCAGCAGTAGGGAAAGTGATGGATAGAGTAGAGGTTTAATTTAGTATTCTAACTCCAGTAAGGTGCGACAGTAGGGAAAGTGATGGATAGTGTAGGGGTTTAATTTACTATTCTAACTCCAGGAAGGTGCTGCAGTAGGGAAAGTGATGGATAGTGTAGAGGTTTAATTTACTATTCTAATTCCAGGAAGGTGCAGCAGTAAGGTAAAAGTTGGATAGAGTAGGGGGAAAAATTACTATTTTAACTCCATGGATGTGTAGCAGTAGAGTAAGTGTAGGATAGTGTAGTCATCTAAACTGTAAAAAGTTGTAAAATTGAAAAGTTGCTAAAACATTTTGTGACAAAATCTTTATCTTTTTCATTACAGATAATGTCATCTGATAATACTGCAAGATACATCAAATCAAATAAAGGAAACAGACTACTGAAACACGCAGGATATATATATTGTAAGGAGACAATAAGTGAACCACGAAGACATTGGAGGTGCGTTCAATATTACTCAAGCCATTGCAAAGGCAGAGTGGTTACTCTTGATGTGACAGTCATAAATATAACTGAGCACAACCACTCTGCCTCTGCAATAGACATTGAAGTTCGGGAAACCATAAATGAGATGAAAGATATTGCAAGCACCTCCAATGACACTTCTGGTTCTATTTTAAGGGAGGTTGCTCAGCATGTTCCCAGTCATATAGCTATTAGTATGCCTATAATTCCAAATCTGAGAAGAATAATTCAAAGACAAAAGCAGGCAAGTAACACAAAGACAACCACTCCACATTCCTTTTCTGATATTAACATTCCACATGAACTCACTGTTTCTTTTTCCAATGAACCTTTCCTCCTGCACGACAACCAAAAACCCTCAAAAGCATATACTTATCTTTAGTACACCCCGCAACCTTGTCAAAATAGAGAATAGTGAAATTTGGATGATGGATGGGACATTTAAAAGCAAGCCCCATCCATTCACTCAAATTTACACTATTCATGCTAAAATTAACAACAATGAAGTCCCCTTAGTGTACAGTTTGCTACCTGACAAATAATCTACAACCTACACTGAACTTTTATCAGTGATTAAGAGCAAAACATCCAACAAAAGTCCTAGGAAAATAATTATTGATTTTGAATTCGCAATGATCAAATTTATAACCAAAACGTACACGGATACCCAAATTTAGGGATTTTTTTTTCATTTTTCCCAGGCTTTTTGCCATAAATTACAAAAAACATCCCTGGTTGTAGATTATTCTAAGGATAACAAACTGCAATATGAACTAAAAAACTAACTGCTCTTTGCTTTGTTCCTCCTGAAAGTGTAGACGAGTACTACACTGCAAATACAGAATCTGAATTTTTTACTGAAAATGAAGAAAAATTGGCACCCTTACTAAATTATTTTGAGGACACATGGATTGGGCATCTAAGCAGGTCGGGTCGCAGGAGGAAACCACGTTTCCATGTGTAGTGGTGGAACTGCTACACGAGCTGTTTAGAAGGAGAAGTAAAGATAAACAATGCCATAGAGGGATGGCATTACTCCTTCAACCATGCAATTGGCAAACCACACCCCAACCTTTATCATTTTTTGAAAACTTTGAAGAAGGAGCAAAGTTTCCAAGAAATGAGAATCTCCCAGACATTAACAGGTAGTCTTAACCCACGAATCTCCAAAAAATCAAAAGAAATGTCTGAGAGACTATTGGCTATTTTACAACAATTTTCGTTGTGTGTGGCTTTAGACTTTTTATTATTTATTTATTTTATTTATTCAGCTTATAGAGTGTGACAGCTACCCAAAAAGGGTTTCCCGGCGCTAATGGAGACAAGAGATGCGTGACTCAAGAAGCCAAGGTTACTGGTTAAATAGCCAAGTTTTTATTGATTTCCGAAAGCGCCTATAGCAGCTTTCGGAGCGGACGGCCAGCGGAGGAGAATTCCACAGTCTGGAACCCATGAAAGAAAAGGACTTCCCTCCTGTCCTCGCAAGTCTGACCTTGGGTACACAGAACAGACCTTGCGAGGCTGACCGGAGGGTGCGAGCAGGAGAATACATGCTAATCACTGATTGCAAATATCTAGGGGCCGTGCCGGATTTGATTTTGTGCATGTAACACAGGGCTTTATACTTCGCACGGCTCTTGACTCTGAGCTAGTGAAGCTCCCTAAAGTGCCCTGAGATCTGCTCATTTCTCTTGCCGCCGCAGAGTAAACGTGCTGCTGCGTTCTGGACCAAATGGAGGCACCTAGTGACTGCCTTAGTAATCCCCAGGTAAAGTACGTTGCCGTAGTGCAAGCGGGAGGTCACCAAGGCATTCACCGCTGATCTCTGGGAATTTACCGATTCAGAAAAGGGGGTGGTGATGAACAGAGTGTCTGAATTAAGCAGACCACTCTTACCCAGTCCAAAGATCAGGGCTTGATCCATCACCGTTATTTAGCTCACTGCACCATCCCAGCTCAGAACCTGGCTATATGCAAATCAGTCCGTCCCTGGCCCAGTGCATCATGGGAACAGGGCAGACCAAACAACCAAGCCAATTCTTCACCTGAAAGGAGACATGCTTCCGGGGACCGGTTTCTGGCATTTTAGCCGTCGTCGGCCCGGCTTGCTTGAATCCTGATGGTGCAGTGAGCAAGGGACTCATGTCTGAGTATACCCTGCCACACCTATAGTGGCCAAAAACGATTCAGAAAAGGGGGTGGTGATGAACAGAGTGTCTGAATTAAGCAGACCACTCTTACCCAGCCCAAAGATCAGGGCTTGATCCATCACCGTTATTTAGCTCACTGCACCATCCCAGCTCAGAACCTGGCTACATGCAAATCAGTCCGTCCCTGGCCCAGTGCATCATGGGAACAGGGCAGACCGAACTACCAAGCCAATTCTTCACCAGAAAGGAGACAAGCTTCCGTGGACCGGTTTCTGGCATTTCAGCCGTCGTCGGCCCGGTTTTACCAGCAGCATACAAATAATCTTCTTCAGCCAGCGTAGGATGGTAAAGCAGGTGGCCGCCACCCTCTTCACTTGAACCTGCATGGATAGTTCGTTATCTATGAACACTCCTAGGTTACGAACGTGCTCAGAAGGGGATGAGACGGGGCTCATTTCGGCTGGCCAATGCCTACAATTCCACAGATCATGCTTTCTCCCAAGGATCAGAACCTCCGTCTTTTCTCCATTCAGCTTGAGCAGATTTTGGTTCATCCAGGTGGCAATTTCTTTGAGGACCGACTGAAGGAGGGAGGTGGAGTTAAGATCAGATTGCGATAGGGAGAATGCGATCTGGGAGTCATCCGCATAGCTAAAGAGCGTGAGTCCTGCACGCTCGGCTATATGGGCCAGGGGGATGACGTACAGATTAAAAAGAAGAGGGCTGAGGATTGAGCTTTGAGGCACACCTAAAGGGAGGAGTGCACCCTGGATGTCGAGGACTGGGAGAAGATTTGGAATGTTCGGTCGGTTAGGAATGATGCCAACCATTTTAATGCATTGCCGCCGATCCCCAGTGCGGCTAGTGCTCTGAGGAGGATGGAGTGGGAGATGGTGATAAAAAAACGCACTGAGATCCAGGAGAATCAGTGCGGCTGTGTCTCCTCTGTCCATCATGAGGTGGAGGTTCACGGTGACGCCCAGGAGTGTCGTCTCCTTCGAGATGCCCGGACGGAAGCCCGACTGGGAGTGGTGCAATAAGTGATTGGTGGCGACATACTGGGCTAAATGTTGATGGATGTGTCTCTCCATGACCTTAGAAAAGGCCCGCAATAATGAAATCGGCCGGAAATTGGAAAGAACTTTAGGGTCCGCCATGGGTTTCTTCAGTAAAGGAGACACCATGGCGTGTTTCCTGCATGCTGGCACACTGGCACAATGCATGGACAAATTAAGTGTAGAACAGAGCACGGAGAGCTGTGACTCATCAAGAAGTCTGAGTATTGAAATGGGGAGGGGATCCGAGGGTGAGCCAGATTTTATTTTAAGCAAATGTTCTAAAAAGCCAGTAGGGTGAAGGTCGGGCCATTCAAGAAGTGGAGAATGAGTGAGAATTGGCAGGTCACTGGCATGGCTTAGGCTAACGACCGTTGGACATAACCTGTTTCCGCCGTTCAGATCATATATATCCATGTAGATCTTCTCAATTTTTGTAGTAAAGAACCGGGCAAGTTCTTCGCACTGGGTTCTGTCCAAGGGTGGGGGTTTGGCCACTGAGCCAGCTCCTGCTAAGTCCTTGACTAACCCATAGAGTACTTTGGATTTGTTTACAGTGGCATCAATGGTTCTGGCAACATAGGAGGCTCTAGCTTGACCGCATTATCTATGATAGCGCTTCAGCTCTTCTTTGTAGGCTTGACCTGCCACAGGGGAATAATCCTTTCTCCAGATCCTTTCCAATTTTTTACAGTATGATTTGTCAATTTTTAGCTGTTCATTGAACCATGGTGCAGGCGCGCTATGGGTGATGGGTTTCTTATGGAACAGAGGGAGGCAGTTGTTGATAGCTTCAGAAAGCCAAAGATTGGTTCTTACCGCTACAGTTTCTACATCTTCCGACTTGTTGAGATCAGCCGGAAGAAGGGAGTTTAAGGTCTGTTTAAATGAAGTCAAGTCAAGCTTTTTCCAATCCCTCCTAAGGATATTCAGGGGACTTTCCGGATGCGCCAGGCTATCCGTGAGGGAAAGGTTAAAACAGACAACTGCGTGGTCTGACCAATGAATGGGTAGTGGTTGGCAGCAATGTATATGTACGAGGTTAGAGAAAATAGGGCCCAATAAGACTACCTTGATAATGTTGCTAACATACTACATTTTTAACAAAACATAAAACATTACTTTCCTGCTTTGCCCTAAATTTCTGAAACATTTCAATTCAATTTGCATTTTTCCTAAATTATTTTTCAAAATATTAATGTCGAGTCACCATACCTTAAGATGTCTTCTTTCTTCTTTTTTTTCTTCTTTTAACCCAAAATATATCCACATAAAAGTAAAATGCAACGACAAATCCACTCCAGATTATCCCAAAGATCGGTTTCAATAAAAATGACCATTTTGTTTTTATTAAATTCCATTATCCGTGGATGTTAACAGCATTCCATATGTTTAAAATACAGTCATGGCAAGATCGAATAAAAGTGTTCCTTTTAAAAATCAAAATCCATAACCTTTTGGAAATCTTCTTTTTTCCAAAACGATCTCCAAATCCGGCAAAAAAAAAACCATCTCCAAATCTTCGCAAAAGTTATCCTCGATGCATCTTCTTTTTCAAAAATCTGATCCAGATTTGGCAATAAAAATAATTTCCGACAATCTTCTTCAAATTTCGGTTCTACAAAAACAATATTCCATAAACCAAGTCCATTAAAAATAACTCCAAAAACTCCAAAATCCACGTATTCGATCTTCTTCTTGACTTTTTTTTACACATGTTAATTTATCCATAAACATTGTATACCATTACATAAACTAAACAATGAACATAATTATATAGATATTTTAAATTAATACCCATTTCATACTCTAAACAGGCGACCCGACAAAGGCATACTCTAGCTACATGATCAGTGACATTAACATTAAACCTAACAAATGCAACCTCCCCTTATTCTCTCCTTACAATATATATACTTCTAAACATTAAACTTTTTATAATTAACGAGTTAAAACGTTTCCTACCTGAGCGCAGATCTGCTTGCTGCTGCATTGTCCAACGACGCTCTTCAAAATGGCCGCGACCATGCACGTTAATGCGTCTACGTCATCTATTGTAACAAACAGAAAAAAAGGGCAATTTATTATTCTTATGTATTAGTATACATTAAAGTTATTTAGATCATTTTCATAATATGTTAAATACATATATTTATTTTACAAATGTTACAATAAAATTTATAAAAATATTCTTTATCAAAATATATTTTTTGAAAAATAAAATATTCAAATACAATTATGCACTCCGTGTTTTAATATACTAATATAATTATTTTCTAATTTTATATTGCAAATACTACTTCTAAAAATACTATTAAAATGTTCTTACTTCTTTACTTGATCCATATGCTTCTGCTCTGTCCCACATCTACCTTCAAATGAACTTATTAAACTGTACGCCGGCATACATACAAGCAGCTATGGAAATAAATGAAGGACATAACTTCACATTGAACTCAATGAAACAGCGTGGGAATTTTTTTTAAAGTATTTTGACATTTCTATAAATCCAAATTAATTCTATGTTTTCTTTTTCTTTTAACAAATACTCTATTTCATATTTTTTTATTATTTACGATAAAATTTTATTCTTTAGAAAATATATATTTTTTAATTCAAACTGTTTAAAATTAATACATTTTTTTCTTCAAATATTTTATATAAATTACCAATATTTTTAAATTGCACAGTTAAATTAATATTATAATTGAGTATTAATACTTTAGTATTATTATTTTTTCTTTGTCTCTTTTTAAGTTTTTTAAATTTGTACAAACAATATAAATTCATTTAAAATAATATTACGTTTACATATATATTTCTTTTATAATCTTATTCAACTAATAAATCTTTTTTTATATTTCTCCTTATTTTTTTATTTTTTTATACTTAAAAATAAAAAAATATTTTAAATATTAATATAAAGTTATTACACTTAATTTGTTTAAGAGTATTATTATTTTCTGAATATTTATTATAACTTATATTTTAATTTTACTTGAGTATTAATACAAAAATATTATTTATTTTTAAATATGTTTTTTATTAATTTACATATAGAAAAGTTACATGTAAAAATGATTTTATTGTTCAAATATTACTATATATTAATTTTTATATTGTACTTCAGTATTAATACTTAAATGATACACAAGTATTAATACTTGAGTATTAGTTTTTAAGTAATATAACTATACATTAATATTTATACTGTACTTCAGGATTTAATTTAATTTAATTTCTAAAAATATATAGATTTTAAAAATAAATAATTCCACATTATACATTAAATTACAATTAATATAAAAATACATTAAAAAAATAATACCTACGTTGTAATAACATGCATTGTAATAGCCTCTGCGTTGTAATAGCATGCGTTGTAAAGGCACCTGCGTTGTAAAGGATGTGTTGTAAAGGTACTGCGTTGTAATAGTTGCGTTGTAAAGGATGTTCCCCAATTCCAACAACTAACTCTATCGTCAGGGGCCCCCAACCCTGCAAGGCAGTCATGGCCATCGTGAACACAGAGTCCTGTTACTCAAATCCACAAACAAAAAGTCGAACACCATCAGGCATGATGAATATTGCACTGCAGTGTAAAGAGCATTTTGGGAATTTTAGTATTTACTACATATCACGTGGCTATGAAGTTATAAGTTCATGCAGCTTGTGAAGTCATCACTTTCCTATGATTAAGGCTTTTTTGCCAAAACACGTCAGAAGCTCACTTGTAGGCAGCCTGCAACATTTAAATAGATGCTGTTTGAATCCTCAACTGGGCATTGCACTTTAGTGGATATATATAGTAACGCGTCTGGCAAGGATTTGCCAATGAATGCAATAAATTAATTTCACCACGCAAAAACGGATTTGGGCTCGGTTTTTTTGGTGCAAAAATACCGAAGGTTAAAGTAATATATACAAATTTCTGTTTGTTTCAATGCACTGGCGTTTTTGTGAACAAGGCGACTGGGATCGGCGAAACGCGTCTTCTCTCTTTGCACAAGCAATTCACTTGGAAAACATTTAATGAATAATTACCTGCGACTTCAGCATATCAAAGTGTCTGTTTGTCCGTATCTGCCTTGGAAGCTGTTTTGGAGTATAACATGATTGATTGATTAATATATATATATATATATATATATATATATATATATATATATATATATATATATATATATATATCACCAGAAACATCTCCATTTTACCGGGGGCACCGGATCCTGCAGGGCGAGCTCTATATATATATATATATATATTCCATTAGTTGGCAGAAAGAAAGAAAGGCTTGCAAGGAGTTTCCTTTCAGGCATATTTATTCAGCTTGCCTCATTCTCGCGCTTCCAAACACGTTTCGGGCAGCATTGCCCTTGATCACTGGTGTAGGCATATTCACAAGCAGCATTATTTTCAAGCACACCTGCGTTTTTTAAGTACATGCCCTTCCTGGCTTTTACTCGCTTTGCATTATTGTAGATGTAGTCTTTGTATAGTGCATGCTGCCAAATGAATGCGCTGTTAATCCCTTAGTGGGTCTGCTTTTCAGTCAACTGCTGCTCACCTTTAAAGTGTCCAATTTCCACCAGCAGGAAAAACAACGTCCCCCTCAGCGCTTTCATTTTTCCTAGCGCCAGGGACCTGCTCTTCTGCAGTAGGGCCTCTCACGATATGAGTCATAACGTCAAAAATCCACAAAAAGAACACTCTGCTTTCGAGGGCCTCACACGTTATCACATTTCCATTCGTTGGCAGAAAGAAAGGCTTGCAAGGAGTTTCCTTTCAGGCATATTTATTCAGCTAGCCTCATTCTCGCGCTTCCAAACATGTTTTGGGCAGCATTGCCCTTGATCACTGGTGTAGGCATATTCACAAGCAGCATTATTTTCAAGCACACCTGCATATTGTGAGAGGCCCTACTGCAGAAGAGCAGGTCCCTGGCGCTAGGAAAAATGAAAGCGCTGAGGGGAATGTTGTTTTTCCTGCTGGTGGAAATTGGACAATTTAAAGGTGAGCAGCAGTTGACTGAAAATCAGACCCACTAAGGGATTAACAGCGCATTCATTTGGCAGAATGCACTATACAAAGACTACATCTACAATAATGAAAAGCGAGTAAAAGCCAGGAAGGGCGTGTACTTAAAAAATGCAGGTGTGCTTGAAACATGTTTGGAAGCGCGAGAATGAGGCAAGCTGAATAAATATGCCTGAAAGGAAACTCAGATGCATCAAAATTAAATAAAGATATTTTCTTCACCTGAAGACTGGGTCAGCTTTCGTTTGTCCGGATCGGTGGTCAGGACATTGGGGTGTGCTGGTTTGTGCTGAACGAGTGCAGTTCGATATATTTATATTTATTCACTGAAAAAACCATAGGTTTCAGGGGCGTTATAGTTAGAAATTAGCATTTAAAAAACCTTAGAATTTCACTGAAAAAAACCACCATTTTCACGGGACAGTATAGTTGCCATTTCACTCGTACAAAACCAGAGAAATTCGGCCGTTATAGGTAATAGAGCTAACTGTCAGAGCGCCACTTCCTCAGAGTCTGTAGTTCCTCTATGGGCCTACCTCTCGGTACCTCCAATTCCAGATGCTATTACAACACTGAAAGTTAGAGTGACCAAGTGGGGGGAAGGGTTTGAGGAAGTTAACAGCTTGGAGGGAGACTTGTAAAACAAAGAGATAAACATACAAACAATATCAATCAGTATAAATAATTCTCAGGTACCACAGTCTGCTATGCAGACTCTTATTGCTAATAAGTCCCTACTTTATCACAAGCCTGTGATAAAAGTTATACAGAAAATACACTTCCAAGGAATGTGTTACAATCACACCTTCCTAACAGTAAAGTTCAATAATATACAGAACATATACTCATAATTATGACACAGTACACAAATGAGCCCCTGTGCAAGCTTGCCCAAGCGCTTGAAACATCAACATATCAAAAGTACCAAAGGGCTAATCCGAAAGTTTCATATACACTATGCCAAATGGCCCCAGAGCATTAGTCCCTATGTTCACCAACTCAATATGCAAAAATGAGCCAGAGCTCTAAATCGTAATGCTCGACCTAATGCTCGAGAACATAATGGTTTCATGAATTCCATAACCTGCAATCTACAGTGTGAGTGTAATCATACAATAGTCAAAATAAACTCCAGAGCGCACAGTTGTATTCTTGCCAATATGTAGTTTGCAAAATGAACCCCAAAGCGCACAATAGTGTGCTGTCAAAACACTGAATGCGGCAAATGAGCTCCAAATCGCACCGAATCCCAAAAAGGAAATGAAGTTACTCTGTTGCCTTCAAAAAACAGAGGCTTACCTGAAGACTCAAAGTAAATTGGAATTAACTCACGAGTCAGCAGAAGAGAGAGATAGTCAGCCACGCCCAATGGGTGTGGCTCCTTTTAAAGGTAGATGACACCCATAGGCAGCCACACCCAAAGAGACTGCTGTGTGAGGATTCTGGGATATGACCACACCCATAGGCAACCACACCCAAAGCGACTGCTGTGTGGGGATTCTGGGATATATAGTCCCCTATAGTTACATCCAGCAGGGAAAAAGGAGAACATATAAAGATAAATTAACAATAAAAAGGGAAATACAAGGAAAACATATTGCAATGTTTAATGTTCCTTTACAGGACACCGCAGCCACCCTTTAGCAACAGGAAAATGTAGTTTCCCACATCGTACCACAGTGGGGGTGGGCACTAGAACACGCGCCAGAGGTGACGCTAACACTAACTTTAACACGCTCCCCCACTATGTACTGCTGATGACGTCACATATTACATCACTCATGACATGGCCAGTGACATCACTGATGACATCAATGATGACATCTCAAATGACATCACTGATGACATCCTCCAGAGAATATGTGTTTCTGTAAAGTTTAAATGTTTTATATATATATACAACATATATATATATATATATATATATATATATATATATATATATATATATTTTTTTTTTTTTCCCACGATCTCCGGTGAAATTCAAGAAGCTGTCGTCGGGCGGTCCGAGCCGGGACACCGGAAGTCCCAAAACGTCCTTTCATCGATCTTTTCGTAATATAAAAGATACTCGGACACCATCCTTCTGCAAAAAGCGATTTATTGCGGCAACAAACAACCCGTCTCGGCGGGCACTCGGCGGGGTCGCCAAACCCTAAATATTGAAAACCGTCCCTGGTACAGACGATCCTTCACTTGGAACAAAGAACCACAGCCGAGGCCCAAATAGTGCTCAGTGCGATTTTATTGGCACAGAAGTAAAACACCCAACGCATTTCGAAGTTCCTTCACTTCACGAGAGTTGAAGCTGCGAAAACTTGAAACCAGATATATCTTGCTATTAGACTCCAAAACCCCTAAAGGCCTCAACGTCACAGAGGACTTGTATACATGTCTGTCATAAGGTACAAATATAACTGTAGTCTGATTAGACGTTATAATGATATATGGAGTAGACATTTCCTTTAACTAGGACTGCTCAAATCGCAAATCATAACAGTAAAACCATTAAATTGGTGGGTTAATGCGGATGCACGCACCCCCAAGCAGAAGAGAGTCAAAAACAAAAGTGGAGAACGTGAAAAGGGGGCAGGGTAGAGACTCCATGACCCCCTAGGCCTTCTCAGGGGGTCCCTGAAGGACCTCGAAGGCCAAATAACGATTTTTTTTTTAATAAATCACGGGGTGCGCGCACGGTGCACGCACCCCGAGGCAGAAGAGTCAAAAACAAAAGTGGAGAACGTGAAAAGGGGGCAGGGTAGAGACTCCCTGACCCCCTAGGCCTTCTCAGGGAGCCCTGAAGGACCCGGAAGGGCAAAAAAAGCATTTTTACTTTTTTGAAAAAATCGCGATGTGCGCACACAATGCACGCACCCGTACATGCACGGTGCGCGAATGTCGGTAAAAAAAAATAAAAAGAAAATACAGTTAAATCACAGGTTTGAATGTTTAGATGTTGGTTGGCTCTAAAAAGAGCTGTTGTATTCATTGAGTGTTTTTTGTATCTACAAGTAAGTACCGATGCAGAGACTAAAGTTCAAAAGGAAGCCTCTATTCCCCTCATCTGTGGAATGTACACCGTCTCCTCTATAAATGCCTTGCATGTTGTAACACAAGTTGTTGTGGTATATAGAACCCATACCATAGTCTCTGAGGAAATCAGAAACAGACTTATTCCCATGTTTCCTTGCTTTCTCAATCTGTGGACAGTATTGGTTGGACCAGTTCAATTTTTGCCTTTGGAATATATTAGAATATACAAAGGCAGTTTGTGGAAAAAGTGACATCAATTGCCCAAAGGTGTCCTTTAAAAGCATTTCCAGACCTACCCCAGTCAAGTCAAGTCAAGTCAAAGAATTTATATAGCGCACTACCTACCCAGAGGGTGTCAAGGCGCTTAGAAAGGGGAGGAGGATTACTTGTCAAATATCCATGTTTTAAGTTGCTTTCTGAATGCTAGGTGGTTCTGGGTGAGGCGAAGGTAAGCGGGGAGTGAGTTCCATGTTTTAGCAGCCAGGTATGAGAAGGATCTGCCTCCCATGGTGGTCTTGTTGATGCGAGGTACACTAGCGAGGGCTTGGCTGGAAGAACGTAGTTGGCGGGAGGGGGTGTAGAAGGACAGTCGTGAGTTGAGGCATTCTGGTCCGATGTCGTAGAGTGATTTGTGTGCGTGGGTTAGCAGTCGGAAAGTGATTCTCTTATTGACGGGTAGCCAGTGGAGGTTTTTCAGGTGACCAGAGATGTGTTCGTTGCGCGGGATGTCTAATATGATCCTGGCTGAGGCGTTTTGGATTCGTTGGAGTTTCTTCTGGAGTTTAGCGGTAGTACCTGCGTAGAGGGTGTTTCCGTAGTCCAGTCGGCTCGTGACTAGAGCATGGGTGACTGTTTTCCTTGTTTCGGTGGGGATCCAGCGAAATGTTTTTCTGAGCATGCGAAGAATTCTGAAGCAGGATGAGGATACGGCGCTGACTTGTCTGTTCATTGAGAGTGAAGAATCCAGGATGACGCCTAGGTTCCGTGCGTGGTCTGTCGGGATGGGTGCTTTTCCAAGGGCTTCTGGCCACCAAGAGTCGTCCCATGCAGAGGGGGATGTACCTAAGATGAGGACTTCTGTTTTGTCTGAGTTCAGTTTCAGACGGCTTTGTTTCATCCATTCGGCAACTTCTTTCATTCCTTCGTGTAGGTTAGTTTTGGCGGCGCTGGGGTCATTGGTGAGAGAAAGGATTAGTTGAGTGTCATCCGCGTAAGAGATGATGTTGAGGTTGTGTTGACGGGCGATGGCCGCGAGGGGGCTCATGTATACGTTGAAAAGGGTGGGGCTGAGTGAAGATCCTTGTGGTACGCCACAGATGACTTCAGTGGCCTCGGACTTGAATGGTGGGAGGCGGACTCTCTGGGTTCTTCCGGTGAGGAACGAGGTGATCCATTCAAGTGCTTTTCCTTGTATTCCGATGTTATTGAGGCGTTGTAACAGGGTGCTGTGGCAGACTGTGTCGAATGCTGCAGAGAGGTCGAGGAGGATGAGGGCGACTGTGTCTCCATTGTCCAGTAGAGTTCGAATGTCGTCTGTTGCTGCGATGAGGGCGGTCTCAGTGCTGTGTTTTGCTCGGAAGCCAGATTGTGAGGAGTCGAGGGATTTGTTGGTTTCGAGGAAAGCGGCGAGCTGGTTGTTGACAGCTTTCTCGATGACTTTGGCCGGGAATGGAAGGAGCGAAATGGGGCGGTAATTTTTGAGTTCGGTGGGGTCCGCTGTGGGTTTTTTCAGAAGGGCGGTGAGTTCAGCGTGTTTCCAGTCTTCCGGGAAGGTGGCGGAGTTGAAGGAGCAGTTGATGACGTCTCGGAGGTGCGGTGCAATGACGGAGTCTGCTTTGTTGAAGATGTGATGAGGACAAGGGTCTGTGGGTGATCCTGAGTGGATGGAATTCATCAGGTGGATTGTGTCCTCAGTGGAGATTGGGTTCCAGTCGTTAAGGGTGTTCACAGGGGGAGAATGTTCAGCAAATGGTTGGGTGGGTTGGTCTCCGGGTTGGTTGTCGAAGCTGTTGTGGATGTCTGCAATCTTGTTGTGGAAGAATGAGGCTAGGGAGTCGCAGAGGGCTTGAGAGGGGGTGATGTCGTTGGAGTTGGCCGAGGGGTTGGAAAATTCCTTGACGATGTTAAAGAGTTCCTTGCTGTTGTGGGCGTTGTTGTCAAGTCGATCCTTGAATGCTGTTTTCTTGGCCTTTCGGATAAGTTGGTGGTGAGTGCGGGAGGCATTTTTGAAGGCGTCCTTGGTGCTAGTGGTTGGGTCTTTTTTCCAGGCCTTTTCAAGGGAGCGGCAGAGTTTCTTGGACTTCTTAAGATCATCGTTGAACCATGAGGCCTTCTTGCTGCCAGGTTTGCTTTGACGTTTTTTCAGTGGTGCTAAGGTGTCGGCGGTGCTGGATAACCATAGGGTGAGGTTGGCGGCGGCTTGGTTTGGGTTAGAAGAGTGGGCTGGGGTGTTTAGAAGGAGCGATGCGGAGATCTGGTCGGTGGTGATTTTGTTCCAGTTTCTTTGCAGCGTTGGTTGGAGGTGGTTGGTGGGTTTTGGCTTGTTGTAGGTGAAGTGAACGCAGCTGTGGTCAGTCCAGAGGAGATCCGTAGTGTGGCTGAAGGAGACATGATTGCTGGAGGTGAAGATGGGGTCGAGAGTGTGACCTGCGATGTGGGTGGGGGAAGTGACCAGTTGTTTAAGTCCGAGGTTTCGAGGTTGTCCAAGAGGGTGGTGGTGTTGCGGTCGTTGATCTTTTCAAGGTGAAAGTTGAGGTCTCCCAGAAGGATGTAATCTTTGGAAGGGAGCGCGTGTGGAGTGTTGAAGTCTGTGATGTCTTCACTGAATTTAGCGTGGGGTCCTGGTGGTCTGTAGAGGAGGGTGCCTCTGAGTGTGGTCTTGGGGTCGATGTGTATTTGGAAGTGAAGGTGTTCGGAGTTGGCGAGGTTGGCGTCAGAGCTGGTTGAGATGCGGATTGATTTCTTATGGACGATAGCGATTCCTCCTCCAGTCAAAGTGCCTAGGTCATTGCCACCACAGTGCACAATTATGAGGTCAGGGTGTGGGAGATGCAAAAAGGATTTTACCAATGGCATGAATTGGTGACATCTCAATCCTCTCAGGCCAATCTACATAATATCCACATTTGGTAAATCAAGGTTGAGAAAGCATCTATTTGCTGCATACCTTTCAGTCCAGAACATATAGCTGTGTCCTACAATCCACACTCCAATCATTTTGAAGGGAGATCTGGTTGTATTCAGATGAGCTCTGGAAATGAATTGCCAGTTTGAAAAGTAGGAGTTTAGAAAAAAATGTAGATGAGGTTCAGTGCACTTGAAAAAAAAGAAATGATTGGTGGTTTCTGAAAAATCAGCATTGAAAACTAGAGTGCATGGTACTGTTTTTTAAAAGGAGAAATATTAATGGTTGATAAAAAAAGTCATTGAAAGGAACATTGCACAGGATAAGCTGGTATATTGAGAAGTCAAACACCCTTGCTGGCTTCGTTTGCAACATTTTGTGATGAACTTTTCACCTGTGTGTTCAGTTTGGG
Source organism: Lissotriton vulgaris (assembly GCF_964263255.1). Lineage (NCBI taxonomy): Eukaryota > Metazoa > Chordata > Amphibia > Caudata > Salamandridae > Lissotriton > Lissotriton vulgaris. The sequence goes on from NC_141689.1 coordinate 337,205,632, forward strand.
GTTCTATGGAGTGTTACAATGGTAACAGGCAGAGAAAGCAGTGGGGGAAGGTTGAACATTATGTGATTTTGAAAGTGTAGAAATGTATAACCAATTAAAATGTTAGTTTGGTTTTGAAATCGTGTGGGAAGAAATTTCATTTTATATACATGAATATGTGTGGAAAATGAGAGGGAAGCAATGCCATTCTATGGCTGCAGTGACTGGTGCACAATTCAGAGATTCTGCTTAAGAAAATCTGGTGTGTGATTGACACTGTTTTAAATCTACAAAAGTATTTTTAAAGGTGAGTTGTAAATTTGTAAGGGGATCTATGTTGTGCACTTTAAGTTAATAAGAAAAATGTGTTCTCATGTAGAAGCAGGAGTTTATTTGTATAGAGTTTGATTCTGAATTTGTCTGCTTTGGGAAAAACATTGTGATAGGAGCATTTGGTATGTTAATGTGTTTGAAGAGATTTTTTTTGCAGTACAGTTGTTAAAAATGTAGAGTGTGTACATGAAGTGGTCTAACCACTTACACACTTGTATATCAGGGTTAGAATTATCAGATAGTCTCCTTGCAGTCTGGTGAACATTCTGGGTTTGCTGGGTTTGCTGCACAAATGGCATAGAAAATCTTTAAGTAGCATGTGGTAGAATAATTTGCTTAGTTGATGTGTTTAAAAATATGGGAATACATGTATTCATGGAGTGAGTCAGGCTTCAGGACATTTAGTGCTATAAAGTCCTGTGCAGCATGTGTGTCAGTTCTCTTAATTCCCAAATAGTCTCCATGCTGAGTAATAAATATCCTGGGTGTGCTGTAGAAATTGCATAGCAACATGTTATATCCTATTTACTAGTATAACATATACTCTAGCCCTGCTGCCTCTAGCTGCTCAGCCAGAGCGTGACTTGGTCTTAGAATGTTGGTGTGCCTGTGATGTGTGGGATGAATGTGAAAGTTAGAGATGGGCTGAGCAGCTAGGCAGGCTGCTCCTGGTCAGGGCCGTTTCTACCATTAGGCAGGACTAGGCGGCCGCCTAGAGCGGCAAAAGGAGGAGGGTGGCACAATAACCTAGAAACGGCCCTGCTTAAGGTGCAGAAGAGGGCAGGGGTCACTGTCATTAAGCCCCTCTCTCAAGGTGCAGGGTTTCCGAGCACTGCCATGTGAGTGTGCATGTGAGGCTCAGTAAGGGGCTCACCAATTACGCCACTATCCGAGTGCAGGGACCCTCATACCGGACAGGGTGGCAAAGTGCTTGGCAAAGGTCTTCTTCCGATCATGCTCCTCCTGCACGCGCTCAGCCCGGGTCCCTCTTTTTTCTCAGTTATTCGCATTCATTATTAAAAGGCGCCGGAAACAAATGTGTCAGAAATCAGGCAGCAAAAGTGGGTCGGTGGTCGGGAGAAGTGCCATACATCAGGCTTGGCATGGACAGGGATGAAAGAGCTCTGTGCCACCCTGGAGATGCGCGACATCAGTAATTCAGTGTGCCAAGAAGATTATACCAGTGGATCAGGAGAGAGGAGCCAGGTGCTTGCGACTGGTGTTTTCTGGTTTTGTGCGCTGTTAATGACGTTAATAACATGCTACTCATTTCTAAATGGTTTTAGCAAGTAAGTGCTTATCCACACTTTGGTATTGTAGTTTTTGCATTAGGTGGAGATTGTTTGTGCTATGATTAAAGTAAAGTAACTTTTATAGCGTTGTTCTAGGTAGCACCCAAAATTTCCAACTGTGTAATTTCCACGTATAATGTGATGGAGCAATAGTGTTTTAAGGCACCTTCAGAATGATGAGAAGCAATATATACACGTAAAAACATGGTAATTGCTATAACAATTATTAAATAACGTGTTATGATACTTTTATCATAAAATTTATTACAAAGGAATGCAAAAAGTGTAAAAACACATTTTGTTAATTCATTTAAAAAACAGTGTAATAACACTTTATCGAAATATGTTTATCACATCCCCAGTACTAAGTAAACTATTACTTTTATTGTAAAAATAGTGTTAAAAAAAGGGAAATTAAATATTTTTTATTGTAAACTATTTTCTAACAAAAATATCGAAGTATTTTATTATGGCCAGAGTTATGTTTATAACAATGTGAAAGTACATTCGATTGCAGTAACTGTAACACAAAACCAATAGCAAAGGTGGGTGATACTTTATTGGCATACTACTAAACAGGCGAAATGAAAAGGGAAGGCTGGATTTTTGTAAGAGCCACAAAAAAGTGAAATTCCACTTTCATTTAAAGGAGCAGAAGATATTCACTGTCGGATGCTTGATAGGAGGCATAGTGTGTAAATAAATATAATATTCACTGATGCATATACAGCATGAATTATTAGTAATAATTATTATTAATTATTCATGCTCACCTTGAATACATTTATCCTTCCCAAGTTGAATATTGAAATTCAATTTTACTGCATCAATCTATTTACCAATTGCATCTTACAGTCGGTGAATTCATAGCTCAAATGGATAGACCTTTACAAAGCACCTCATGAAACCCAAGTTCAGGCTCTGCAAACTAGCTTCCCATGCACTAGCGCACTGACTGACACTCTTCTTTCTGGTCACTTGATTGAGCGAAGACTATATCATGTGACGTCAAAGAACGCTGCTACCCCCACCCACCCAACCATCCCCATCCCGTCCTTTTGCCACCCGCAAACAAAAATAATACAGTTATTTTCATATAACGCTTTACACGATGCGTATACAGTTTCCAAAGGCTCCAAATAACAGGTTTCATGATTGCTCTATTTACCTACCTCGGCAGGATGGAAGACCAAGTGTGCTTAGCAAGAATTACGAACTTGTAGCTGATGAGTGAAAGGGAGGGGGTGGCATTTTTCAATTCTCGCCTAGGGCGGCAAAGCACCTAGAAACAGCCCTGCTCCTGGTGGGGCTGGCACAACACTAGGCTGGCTGGAGTCAAGACAGATGTATCCTGAATTGAAAGAATGATAAAGAAGACCTAAATATACATCCTGGCTCCTGGTGTCTTTCTACATAGGACACAACATATTTTTGGCGACGAGGATGGGATAAAAATCTCTTTTTAAGGGGGATGGGGAATATTGCTATTCAATTGTACTTATCTTAACCATTCTTCTTTTACCTAATGGTTCTTTCTCTTGAATTAATTTTTCCTGTTTTTATTGTTCTATTTTCTTTGATGCTTTGTCCATTTGCTGCATCTTTGAGATTTGTTATATCAATCTAATTGGGCTTAGTTCTCTAGTTTCCTTTTTGCTTTTGTTTAAAGAGACTGCTGCCTCTAGCTGCTCAGCCAGAGAGTGACTTGGTCTTAGAATGTTGCTGTACCTGTGATGCGTGGACTGCCTGTTTCCTTCACTCCTGCTTTATCCCTCAGTCCCCTTTCCATTCTCTTCATCTCCTTCCTTCTCTATCATTCCCCTTTCATCACCTTCATACCCCTTCTCTCACTGTTACTGCCTTTCACTCACCCTCAGTACTTTTCCCTCACTCCCCTTCCCTCACTCCCCTTCCTTCACTCCTCTTTCCTCACTCCCTCACTTACTCCCCTTCGTTCCCTCCCTCCATCACTTTTTTTCATCCATGTTTCTTTACCTGTCTCCCTCTGTCTCACTCACTCTAACTGCCTCACTTCTTCTCAGTTCCTTGCTCTCCCTCTCTCTCACGCTCTCCCTCTCTCTCCCTTACCCTTAATCTCCTTTCCCCTTTCTTTCTATCACTCCTCCACTCTCCCTCACTCACTTTCCTTCTCTCTTAATTGTCTTCCTTCTCCCTCATTCCCCTTCCCTCACCCTCATACCCCTTCCCTAACTGTCACTGCCCTTCACTCACCGTCACTCCCCTTCCCCCACTACACTTCCTCCTGTCTGTATCTCACACCCCTTCCCTTTCTCGCTCCATTTCCCTCACTCCCCCTCATTCTCCTTCCCTCATTGAAATCCTGACCCCCCTTCCCGCACTCCCCTTCCCTAACTTCCTCCATCCCCTCACTCCACTTATCTCTCCCTCACTCCCCATCTCTCACTTTCCCTTGCCCCCCTTTTCTCATCCTCATACCCATTCCCTCACTGTCACCCCACTTCCCTTACCTTCACTCCCCTTACCCTGCTCTACTTCTCCCTCTCTGTCTCTTACTCCCCTTCCCTGTCTCCGTCCCTAGCTCCCCTTTTCTCACTCCCCCTCCCTCACTTTCCTTTCCTTACTGCCCTTCCCTTACTCTTTCACTCCCCTTATCTCACTCCCCTACCCTTAGTCCCCTTCTTTCAGTCACTCTTTGACTCCCCTTTCCTCACTCACATACTTCCCTTTCCTCACTCATTCCCTCAGTCCCTTCCTCCCCTTCACTCAGGCATTTCAGTCATTCATTTATACACTACACATTCATTCAAAAAAGTATGACACAGTATATAAGAAATATAGCTCTTCTTAGAGAAGTGAAGTTAGTTCTTACAAGAACTGTTTTTTTGTCTTTTTTGTTTTAAATGTTTTTATGTTTTTTGAACAATTTTATATTTTTTTGTTTTTTTGTAACAAATAATAAACAGGTAACCAAAAACTGCTCAAGAGGAACAAAAATAATAAAAGAAAAAAAATCAATTGCAGGGGCATGAGTGCTGCCTCTTCTTTAGCACAATCAAGTCTACGATCTGCTCTCCGTAACACAAGACTTTGTTGCAAAAGTTGCAACGTACGTGCAAGTCTGCAAAATCCGGCCGGATGTCTAGAGCACTTGTAGACGGAGATGCGCCCGAAGAAGATGTACTGGGGACAGCAGCTGCAGGATTGTCTCTGATATGCTGAGTTGATGCCCGAGCATAGTTGTTAGGATGAACATTTTTTAGATGACGCACCATAATATGAATATTAAAGGAATAATGTTTGGTGGGATCACCTCTCGATAGAATGGAGCCTCAGATTTTGCAAGTAACCTTTGGGGCGTTTACCTTTTTTTGCACTTCTGGGTATGTAAAAAAATTCCAAACAAAAGACTCTTTTGTTTTCTTCACCTTTGGTTGTTCAGGTAAATACTCCACATCAGAGTCTGAAGCTTCCTGTGGCTGCTACTGTTCTGCCATTTTCAAATCTTGAAGAAAACACTGAAGATGCTTCTCCCAAGAAAGTGAAACAGATTGTGAGGGAAGTGGGTGGGGTTTTTGAAGATTTGGAAAAGAAACTACTATAAACCAATCAAAAGTGTTGTTTTCAAGTCACACGACTTTATGTGCGCGCAAGGTGCGCGCATGTTGCACGACCGGGGCACGCACGAGTCGCATATGAATGACGTTTTACCCGATTTTCGTAAATGCTTTTAAAGCTAATATACGGTTCTTAAAAGTCAAAAATACTATCTTTACAGTTATGTCACAGATTGTCTTGGGTTATTATGTTCATTTCATTAACAGATATGACTTTTTGGAATGAAAACATTTTCGTGGGGTGGGTGCAGCATGCGCGCATGCGTGCAAAAACCGTGCGCGCACCTTTAAAACACATTAAAAAAAATGGCCAAAATTATTTTTAAAAAATAAGTCAATAAAAATACATAAATCAAAATTAAAATTTAAGTATTGTAAAAAATATAGAACATTTGTATAATAGCAAATAAATATAATAATTGATACATTTCAAAATTAGCATTTAAAAAACTTTAGAAATTCTCTTTAAAAACTAAAGGTTTCATGCACTTTATAGTTAGGAATTAGCATTTAAAAAACCTTAGAAATTCACTGAAAAAACCATAGGTTTCACACCAGTTATAGTTAGCTGGTCATTTTACTCATACAAAACCTTTGAAATTCCCCCGTTATAGTTAGTTCAGCTAACTATAACTCGCGCGCCCCCAATGCACTGCTGATGACGTCACATATTACAGCACTCATGACATGGTCAGTGACATCATTCATAACATCACTGATGACATCACAAATGACATCACTCATGACATCATCCTTGTGAAAGAGTGGCAGACCTCCTCTCACTCTAATATAACCTTTGATACACACATTCAAAAATAGAAACAACAATAAAAGGAGAAAATGGAGATACCAATACCAGTTACAACAACCTATTCTAACATCTACTTCCACATCCACTCATTCACCAACAGTTCTATATAGTCACTCATACATGTACTCAATCATCATATGTACTCATAAACCTATGCATCCTGTTATACACCGATACTCATCCATAGAGTTACTTACACACATACTCAGACATGCAAATAAACTATCAAACATCCATTTACTTGCATATACAGCTATACACACAAACATACACATACTGACTCTCTTTAACGATCACTTATAGAGACACATACTTAGTTATACAGGAACTCTTCAAATCTCTAACTCTCATATATACTCACTTTTATACACCAATACTCACATATAGTAGTTTAACACATATGTACTTAGTCATAAAGACAGTATTGAGACAGCCATTCACTCATAAACACACCTATACACACACTCATCCAACCATACTGTCTTCAAAACACATATAAACAGTGAGTAACTCATTAATGCATCTATGTGCTAAGTAATATCCCCCACCAAACCATATAAACACTCAGACACGCATACTGATACTCAAAAAACCAACTAATAACATATATAGACACTCATGTAGTTACTCACCAACCCATGCAGCCACTTATTCAAAAACTTTGTGTGAGACTGATACAGATATTTACATATTTAAACATTACTCACTAACCCATGTATTCACTAAGATACAATTAATCAGTCAGTTATACAATCAATTTTACAAAAAAGTCATCCATTTAGACACTTACTTACCCATTTATTCTTCCATCGACTTTTAGATATACATATATAAAAAATATTTACTTTTCAGAAAGACACACATCCACTGGATGATGTCATCAGTGATGTCATCAGTAATGTCATTTGAGATGTCATCAGTGATGTCATGAGTGATGTCACTGACCATGTCATGAGTGATGTAATATGTGACGTCATCAGCAGTGCATTGCGGGTGCGCAAGTTATAGTTAGCTGAACTAACTATAACAGGGGAATTTCAAAGGTTTTGTATGAGTAAAATGACCAGCTAACTATAACTGGTGTGAAACCTATGGTTTTTTCAGTGAATTTCAAAGGTTTTTAAATGCTAATTCCTAACTATAACATGCCTGAAACCCAGGGTTTTTTTCAGTGAATATATATATATATATATATATATATATATATATATATATATATATATATATATATATATATATATATATATATATATATGCTCCAAGGTGTATTGAAGAATGAGTGGGTGTATAAGTGTCTGAATGGACTATTTAGTAGGTGCGTGACTGATTGTGCAAGTGACTGATTAAGCGTATCTTACTGAATGCATGCGTTAGTGAGTAAACTGTGTAAATGTCTGTATCAGTCTGTCAGTTGTTGTATAAGTGGCTCTTGGGTTGGTAAGTAGCTACATGACTGTCTATATGGGTTATTGATTGGTTGTCTGAATATCTGTATAGGTGCCTGAGAGTCTGCTTGAGTGGGTAGGGGGTGGGTGACTCTCTGCATAGATATGTCAGTGGGTGATTCACTTGGTGTATGGGTTCAAGAGTGCATCTGTGAAGGGCTGTATGGGTGAGTGTGTGTATGGGTGTGTTGGTGAGTGAGTGGATGGATGTCTCAGTGGTATATGTGTGAGTAACTACATACGTGAAAGGCAGTATATGTTAGTGTTGGAGTATGTAAATGACTATACGTGAGATTGGGTGATTGTAAGAGTGGCTGTATGGATGAGTGTGTGCTTGTATCAGTAATTGTATAAGAGAGTAAGTATGTATTAGTATTTGCATAAATAAGTGGAGTGTTCTGTGTATAACTGCATAGGTGAGTAAATAGGTGTGATTTATTCCTTGCATGACTGAGTAGGTGTGTGAGTAAGTCTATGAATGAGTGGTGGTGTGTGAGTGTATGTATAGGTGTATGTGTGCATATGATAGTGCTGTATTGATGAGTGACTGCATGTATGAGTTACTGTATGGGTGAATGAGTGGATGTGTGTGTTTAGACCTAGGAATCACTGAGCGGGTATGTACTAACTACAATTGGTCTGTCTATGGTTTCGATATTGGTAGTCTGTATTTTAGAGTGGGTGTCCGGAGTTATAGTTAGCTCTACTAACTATAACGGCCACATTTCTCTGGTTTGGTACGAGTAAAATGTCCAACTAACTATAACGTCCCTGAAACCTGTGGTTTTTTCAGGGAATACCGAAGGTTTTTTAAATGCTAATTTCTAACTATAACGTGCCTGAAACCTGTGTTTTTTCAGTGAATTTCAAACGTTTTTCTAATGCTAAATTCTAACTATTACGTTCCTGAACACTATGGTTTTTTCAGTGAATTTTTAAGGGCTTCTAAATGCTAATTTCTAACTATAACATCCCTCTTAAGTCCCCTTGAATCCAGAGGGTCCCTGGGGGCCAACTAGCCCACCAGGTTCCTCTAGTAAGCACCACAGAGCTGCATTTCAGAGAGGTGTTCTGAGGCCACGCCTTTTTTTACACCACGCGGAAAACGCGGCTTCTGGCAAACTGCTGCTCGGAGGATGAAGTCCACTTGTGTCCTGAGGTACCTCAGGACACAAGAGGATCTCATCGCCCCACCAGCAGTGTACCAGAAGCTGCATTTGCAGAGGGGTGTAAAAAGGGGTGTGGCCTCGGACCACCTTTCTGCAACGCAACTCTGTGGCGCTTACTGAAGGTACCTGGTGGGCTAGTTGGCCCCAGGGACTCTCAGGATTGAAGTGGACTTAATTCCCCAATTGACAATGCGCCAGGGGGCGTGTTTACACACTTGTTATATCAGGCTCCACCCTCTCCCTGCACGACTGTGCAAACATGCCCCCTGGCACGTTGTAAGTTGGGTGATTAAATCCCCTTGAATCCTAAGGGTCCCTGGGGGCCAATTATCCCAAAAGTACCTCCAGTGTGCACCACAGTGCTGCATTGCAGAGTGGTGTAAAACGGGGTGTGGCCTCAGACCACCTCTCTGCAACCCAGCTCTGTGGTGCAAACTGGAGGTACCTGGAGGGCTATTTGGCCCCCAGGGGCCCTCAGGATTCAAGGGGAGTTAATTCCCCAACTAACAACGCACCAGGGGGCGCGCTTGCAGTGTGGTGGAGAAAGGGGGCATTGCCTCCGGCTAGATGCCGGCTTAAAAAAAATCTTACATGGGGGGCTGTGCGGCACCCCTTCTTTTACAGTTTTGGGGCACTGGGGGACCCCATTCCCAAAGGCCTGACCCCTTTTTATTCAATTAAAATTAAAAAATCGGGTAGGGGCGCGTGGCCCCCATCCCAAGGCCATTTTCGCCCTTAGGACCCCATCCCCTGGGGCATGGCCAGTCATTTATTTATATTTTTTTATTTAATTGTTTGGAGGGGGCCACGTGGCCCCCCTCCCCAGGCCAATGATGGCCCCGGGGAGCCCATCCCCCGGGTGAGCGTTTAACTTATTTAGGTATTTATATATTTTCACACGGGAGGGGGGCCATGTGGCCCACCTCCTGGGCCACTTCTGGAACCAGGGACTCCCTCCCCCAGGCCTGGCTGCTCCATTGGGGACCGTGGGGGGAGACCCAATGCCCCACTGACATGCAGCTCCCCTTGCTCAAAAGCAATCCTGCTTTGCTTCATTAAAGCGAGAGCAGGTTTCCCTGCTCTCGCATCAATGAAGTAAAGCAGAGTTTGCTATGGTAGGGCGGGAGCCTCAGCACCCCGGGACATTGCAGGAGCCCACCCTGGAGGGTGGCAGTCCCCATGGCCATCAGAGGCTCCCGGAGGGGGCCCTCCCATCATATGCACAGCCCCGGGGAGGTGGGGGTCCACAGGGCTTGGGGGCTTGCGGGCCCGCAAACATTTTTAAGAAAAGACCCGGGGGTGGTGGTCTCTGGGGTTTGGGGTGCCTTGGAGGCCCCCCACAGATTAAAAAACAAGCCACAGGGAGGTGGCGGTCTCTGGGGCTGCGGGAATGCTGCGTGCCCTCCAGCATATAATTTACATAGCCCTGGGCAGGTGGTGATCCCCGGGGCTGCAGGAATGCTGCGTGCCCTCCCGCATATAATTTACATAGCCCTTGGGAGGTGGCGATCCCCGGGGCTGCAGGGGGCCGTGTCCCCCGTGCGCATATTTAAGAAACGCCCTGGGGTGGTGGTCCCTGGGCCTAGGGGAGCCTTGGAGGCCCCCGCGCATTAAAAAGCAAGCCCCGGGGAGGTGGCTGTCCCCGGGGCTTTGGGAGTGCCGCGTGCCCTCCCGCATATAATTTACATTGCCCCGGGGAGGTGGCTGTCCCTGGGTCTGCAGGGACCCCTACGGGCCCCCACAATATATTTCTGGATTTCTCCCGGGACCTGTCCCACCTGGGGGCTCATTTAAATGAAGAGCTGGAGCCCGCGCTTCATTTCTTTTTATTTTCTCGGCCGGATTTGCGACCACAGCGCAGATTTGGCAGATTTAAAAAGAAGAAATGCTTTATTGGGCTCTGGGGGTCCTTGTGGGACCCCCTGAGCAGGCCTAGGAGGTCAGGGTGTTTGTACCCTGCCCCCTGTTCCTGTTTTTGAACCTCTTTTTCACTATTTTCTCGTGACTTGGTTCTATCAAGTCAAAAGAAGGCTGCCAACACTTCCTGGTTTGGAGTGTTGGTAGCCAATCAAAGTGAAGCTTGAGCCCGCGAGGGTTCGCAATCCCTCCCTGGGGTTCAGATATCGATATTTTTTCTTTTTTAAATTTCGCAGGAACTACTGAACGGATTTACACCATTTTAAAAAGGTCTCTTTCTGAACCAAGGGATATCTTTTTGTCAAATTTGGTGTAATTCCGTTCAGCAGTTTGGGCTGTAGCCTGTTCCAATCTTTCCTATGAAAATGAAAATGGGAAAAATACATTTTGGGACCCCCATTTTTCTCAGTCTCCGCTTGACAAATCAGCCCGAAACTTTTAAGATAGGACCTGACCGGAGCGGGCTATTATTTTTTAACATTTCCCGAAGATTTGACAAAAGGCGCCAAAGATTTTGGCAAAAGAAAAAACTATATTTGAATAGAAACAAGGGCCTAACTATAACTACCTACTGGCGAATGCCAGTAGGTAATTAATGTGTGTATATATATATATATATATATATATATATATATATTCACTGAAAAAACCATAGGTTTCACACACGTTTTAGTTAGGAATTAGCATTTTAAAAACCTTTGAAATTCACTGAAAAAAACATAGGGTTCACACCAGTTATAGTTAGCTGGTCATTTTACTCATACAAAACCTTTGAAATTCCCCCGTTATAGTTAGTTCAGCTAACTATAACTCGCGCGCCCGCAATGCACTGCTGATGACGTCACATATTACATCACTCATGACATGGTCAGTGACATCACTCATGACATCACTGATGACATCTCAAATGACAAATGACATCACTGATGACATCATCCATGTGAAAGAGTGACTTGAAAACAACACTTTTGATTGGTTTATAGTAGTTTCTGTTCCAAATCTTCAAAAACCGCACCCACTTCCCTCACAATCTCTTTCACTTTCTTGGGAGAAGCATCTTCAGTGTTTTCTTCAAGATTTGAAAATGGCAGAACAGTAGCAGCCACAGGAATCTTCAGACTCTGATGTGGAGTATTTACCTGAACAACCAAAGGTCTTTTGTTTGGAAATTTTTTACATACCCAGAAGGGCAAAAAAAGGTAAATGCCCCAAAGGTTACTTGCAAAATCGGTGGCTCCATTCTATTGAGAGGTGATACATTATTCCTTTAGTATTCATACTATGGTGCGTCATCTAAAAAATGTTCATCCTAACAACTATGCTCGGGCATCAACTCAGCATATCAGAGACAATCCTGCAGCTGCTGTCCCCAGTACATCTTCTTTGGGCGCATCTCCGTCTACAAGTGCTCTAGACATCCGGACGGATTTTGCAGACTTGCACGTACGTTGCAACATTTGCAACAAAATCTTGTGTTACGGAGAGCAGAGCATTGACTTGATTGTGCTAAAGAAGAGGCAGCACACATGCCCCCGCAATTAATTTCTTTTCTTTTATTTTTGGTTACCTGTTTATTTTTTTGTTACAAAAAATATATAAAATTGTTCCAAAAAAATAATAATTTAAGACAAAAAAAACAGTTCTTGTAAGAACGAACTTCACTTCTCTAAGAGCTATATTTCTTATATAGTGTGTCATACTTTTTTTTAATGAATGTGTAGTGTATATATGAATGACTGAAATGACTGAGTGAAGGGAAGGAAGGGACTGAGGGAATGAGTGAGGAAAGGGGAGTATGGTGAGTGAGGAAAGGGGAGTCAAAGAGTGACTGAAAGAAGGGGACTAAGGGTAGGGGAGTGAGATAAGGGGAGTGAAAGAGTAAGGGAAGGGCAACAAGGAAAGGAAAGTGAGGGAGGAGGAGTGAGTGAGAAAAGGGGAGCAGCGGACGGAGACAGGGAAGGGGAACAAGAGACAGAGAGGGAGAAGTAGAGCAGGGTGGGGAGTGAAGGTAAGAGAAGTGGAGTGACAGTGAGGGAAGGGGTATGAGAATGAGGAAAGGGAGGTAAGGGAAAGTGAGAGATGGGGAGTGAGGGAGAGAGAAGTGGAGTGAGGGGATGGAGGGAGTTAGGGAAGGGGAGTGAGGGAAGGGGAGTCAGGATTTCAATGAGGGAAGGAAAGTGAGGGAAAGGGTGCGAGAAAGGGGAGGGTTGTGAGATACAGACAGGAGGAAGTGTAGTGGGGGAAGGGGAGTGACTGTGAGTGTAGGGCAGTAACAGTTAGGGAAGGGGTATGAGGGTGAGGGAAGGGGATTGAGGGAGAAGGAAAAGAATTAAGAGAGAAGGAGAGTGGAGGAGTGATAGAAAGAGAGAGGAAAGGAGATTAAGGGTCAGGGAGAGAGAAGGAGAGAGTGAGAGAGAGGGAGAGGAAGGAACTGAGAAAAAGTGAGGCAGTTAGAGTGAGTGAGACAGAGGGAGACAGGTAGAGAAACGTGGATGAAAAAAAGTGTGGGAGGGAGTGAACGAAGGGGAGTAAGTGAGGGATTGAGGAAAGAGGTGTATTATTTTATTTATTTAGAAGTTTGTAGAACGCGCAGCTACCTCCGACGGAGGTGTCCCGGCGCTGGGTAAAGAAATAAAGAAGGGGAGTGAAGGAAGGGGAGTGAGGGAAAAGTACTGAGGGTGAGTGAAAGGCAGTAACAGTGAGAGAAGGGGTATGAGGGTAATGAAAGGGGAATGAGAGAGAAGGAAGGAGATTAAGAGAGAGGAAAGGGGACTGAGGCATAAAGTAGGAGTGAAGGAAACAGAAAGGAAAAGAGGAAGGGTGAGGGAGAGAGAGAGGGGAGAGAGTGAGAGAGAAAGAGAGGGAGAGTGAGTGACTGAGAGGGAGTGAGGGAGAGAGAAATGGAGTGAAGGGGAGTGAGGGACTAAAGGAATGGGAGTTAGCAAAAGTGAGTGAGGAAAGGGGAGTGAGGGAAGGGGACTGACGGATGGAGTGAGGGAAAGAGAGTGAGGGGGAGTGAGGGAAAGGGAAAAGAAGAAAGAGAATGGGAATGATGCACAGAGAGGAGAACATGAAGTAGGGGAAGAGGAGTGAGATTGAGTGAAGGGAAGTGACAGGGAAGGGATATGAGGGTAAGGGAAGGGGAGTGAGGGAAAAAGAAGCATATTAAGAGAGAGGAAAAAGTAGTGAGTGAGAGAGAAGGATTTATGGAAAGAGAGAGGAAAGAAAAGGAAGAGTGGTGGAAAGAGAGGGAGACAGTGAGAGACAGAAAGAGAGGGAGAGTGAGGGACTGTGAGGGAGTGAGGCAGTTATAGTGACTGAGACAGAGGAAGAGACTTAGAGATGAATGGAGGAAAGGAGAGTGAGGGAGGGAATAAAGGAAGGGGAGTGAGCAAAAGGAAGTGAGGGAGTGAGAGAAGGGGAGTGAGTGAAAGTGAGTGAGGGATGGTGTGAAGGAAAGAGAGTGAGGGGTGAGTGAGAAGAGAGTGAGGTATAGAGCAAGAGAAGGGTAGAGATGGAGGAAAAAAGGAAAGAGAAGTGAGGGACACAGAGGGGAAAGAGGGAACAGGAGAAGGTTACTGATGGCGAGAGAAGGAGTGTAAAGGTGAATGAATGAGAGTAAGGAGAGTGAGAGAAGGGGAGTAAGATGAGTAAAGGAAGGGGAGTAAGGGAGAGAGTGAAGATAGGGAAAGAGGGAAAGAGAAGTAAGAGATTAATGAAAAAGTTTCTTTTGTTTATCATACTTACCTTATAAGTAATGACAGGTTAATAATTTATTTTTTATAAATATAGTATCTGTGGAAGAGAAGAAAACAATGAGTTATAATATATATTTCACAATACAAAATAATTTGTGCAATATGTTTTGTATATTATTTTGCTGTTCTCAGAATATATTGAATTTCACTGAAAACAGTGAGTTCAATAGTACTCATCATATAACAGCGGGCAAAAAAAAGACAATCAATAAGATTGTCTTTAAAAAAAACATTCAACATTATCATTAATAATGTAAAAATTAGAAAAAAACATATCTTAAATGTTTTTTTCGAAGAGCCATGTCTTACGTAAATATAGGAAAGGGCCAACAATCACAAAGTAACAAAACATTATTACTTCTTTTTATACACTCTAAATACAGTTATGTACAAACATGTGCTAACAACATTTACCCAACATAGTCATTTTTTGTTTCATATACTTTTCCGCATGGCCAAATAGTACATGTATTCCCATATTTTTAAACACATCAACTAAGCAAACTATTCTGTCACAATTTTCTGAAATGAATACTGACTCACACTGTGATCTTAGACACGTGACAGTATCCCTTGCAATTCAGTAAAATGATTACTACATTGAAAGAGAGTCTTGCTGGGAGTGTTGTTTCAGGATTTAGAACAGTGCAGTAGTGTTGAAAGAGTTTAGCAGGTTTTGCTATGGATGGTGTTTCAGGGTTTAGGACAATGCAGTGGTGTTCAGGCAGTGTAGGGGGTCAAGGTGGGACTGAGAATATAGAAATAAAAAATCACTGAAACAATTACTACATGCTACAGAGAGAGTTGCTATGGCATTTCTACAGCACACCCAGGATCTTTATTACACAGCATGGAAAATATTTGGGAATTAAGAGCCCTGACACACATGCTGCATAGGACTTTCTAGCACTACATGTCCTAAAGCCTGTCTTACTTCATAAGTACATGTATTCCCACATTTTTAAACACATCAACTAAGCAAAATATTCTGCCACATTTTTCTGAAATGAATACTGACTCACACTGTGATCTTAGACACATGACAGTATCTCTTGCAATTCAGTAAAATGATTACTACAATGAAAGAGAGTCTTGCTTGGAGTGCTGTTTCAGGATTTAGAACAGTGCAGTAGTGTTGAAAGAGTTTAGCAGGTTTTGCTAGGGATGGTGTTTCAGGGTTTAGGAGAGTGTAGTGATGTTCAGGCAGTGTAGGGGGTCAAGGTGGGACTGAGAATGTAGAAATGAAAATTCACTGAAATGATTACTGCATGCTAGAGAGAGAGTTGCTATGCAATTTCTACAGCACACCCAGGATCTTTATTACACAGCATGGAAACTATTTGGGAATTAAGTGTCCTGACCGACATGCTGCATAGGACTTTATAGCACTAAATGTCCTAAAGCCTGATTCACTCCATGAGTACATGTATTCCCATATTTTTAAACACATTAACTAAGCAAATTATTCTACCACATGCTACTAAAAGATTTTCTATGACATTTGTGCAGCAAACCCAGAATGTTTACTATACTATCTGAGAATTCTAACCCTGATATACAAGTATGTAAGTGGTTAGTCTACTTCATGTGTAGTGTAGTTCCTAGTTTCCCACTAGGCCCTGCGCATTGGAATAACATAAACAGTAGTATCGACGTAGAAGTGCGGATCTTCCAGGCCTCCACTGACTATGCTAAACTTAATTGGGTGTGTTACCAACTAGCTCAGAAATCACTGGAAACTTTCTTCTCTGCATAGGAAGTGATCAGCTTCCCTGGCACAGACAAGAAGGGATTCAGTTTTCCAACAACCGTGCAACATGACAACTTTGCTCCTCAGATCAAGAGTCAATCTCTAGGGTCGTGTGAAACAATAGACATGTATTTCACTCAGTCAGGTTAGTGCAGATTACTTTCACAATATGTAGAGAATAGAGAGACGGGCGTTTGTCAATAAAGGGTTAACATTTATTGAACAGTCTTCTTCTCGTACAAGAGAAATGTATTGCCACAATTGCAAGACTTGTCATTATAAAAAGTACGTACAGTAAGATAAGTATTGCGAAATAATACTGTAAAAGCATTGATATGGTTTCTTAGCCATACAATGGTTTAAAAGTAATAAAACATATATACAGTCATATATACATGAGGCTAAAATACTCAACTGGTGCTTCTAACTACGCCTACCCCAGTGTGCCTGACCTAAGCCTAACACGTGGAAGGGGAGTAAGTAAGTAGCTTAAGTTAAGTTGGTTTTGCCAAGGTTTGCTTCAAGAATTCTCATCTAAGGGTTTAGTCAACGCCATACCTCTGAATAGAATGATGGAGGTCTGGTATCTCCTTCAGGAGGCACTCGGTATCCCAGTCACCCGCGAGGGCAGACTAGAAACGCTGGAGCTGGATTTCTCAGCAGAAGAAAGGCAGCGTCTCTCTTCAGCGCGTCGAGGAGGAGGAGGGGGGACAGCGTCCGCGGGCAGCTTGGCATCTGCTGGGCTCTTCGCAGAGGGACGGCTGTTCAGCTCCTAAGCTCACCACACCATCGTTCGTGCTTTAGCAGCGATAATGGTATCAGTAGCATCAGCGTACTGCATACAGCATACAACAGCAATGGGACACCAGCTGCAGCAACAGGCTATTGCTTAGGGCAACGTTGGTAGTATTTATACCTGACAGGTGCCTGGTTTGACGCAAGTTTGCTGGACATAAGACGTCAATTAAAGATGTCACTAGGAAGTGATAGCTATCAGTTGCTCATTAGAGTTCCATTACTAATCAAAACACAGCAAGCGGGGATTTCCAGGTTTGCTGAGTTTTTATCTTGTTGAAGAACTCGGAGTGTTAATCTAGGAATATCAGATAGTGACTTCTGCTCTGTCATTGCACTAATTGGTTGCAAAGGAAGTGGCAGAGAACTATTCTGGAATGTGGCTCTGTTCGTGTGAGGCCAGAGATGACTTTCTGAATATCGCACTTAGAACGGTTATGCCAATATAGGGAACAAATGGATTTATAGCCGAATAGGGGCATAAGGTCGCAGTATCGATCAGGAACCTAGATAAACACGCTGTCCCGAAAAAATCGTCTTAAATATGCCTGGGATGCCTATGGCACTAGACATGTTAAGGAGTTGGCTGAGCATTTCTACGAAATGCACGGGGCAATTTGTTGATAAATGTTCATGAACTTCAGTAGCTGTCCTTGCAACTAGAAGATCATACGTCTCTTTTGATGACGTTATAGGCACTGTTGTCTGCAAAAGCACAGACTTCATTTTGCTTAAAGTATCAATTTGTATAGAATAGAGATTCAGACGAGGCCAGATGGGAGTCACTGTGTCTGCAGGCCCACTCGGGAACAATGCCTGCATACAGCATTTGACCATGGATGCTACGCTTACTAGATAACTTTTCCCTGGCACAAGGCCACAACATCTGTGATCCGTTCTAAGAATGTAACTCCCGTTTGCAAGTTGCATAAAGAAGGGCTCTATCTGAGTCGCAGGTGTGACTAGCTGGTGGCATGAAAGGTTGTTAGAATTTCCATCACATGCTCCGTGTAAATTAATACCTTGACACAAAAGTGTACCGCTCAGTGAATGTTTACAGTTGTCACCACTAAGAAATACATTTTTGTCGCTGTCACTATAGCAAGAATGTGTGTATGGTAATTTCCATTCTGATTTTACATATCCTTTACCCAATTGTTCATACTGGCCAGCAGGTATGTACTCAAGGCACTTTTTAAATCGGAAAGTTGTTATCGGAATTGTGATAATTCTGTGTATTATCCATTCAATGACAGGACTCTCTGACATTGTCAATGGTAATCTCTCAAGTTTTTCGATGCTCAGGATTGTATAGTCTGCTCCTTTCTGTGACAAACTGATCTGTTTATCAGTAAGGTTAAAAATGGAAAATAATGACGTTGTGTTGATTAAACGCCAAGGCACATAGCCTGAACGAAGATTTTGCAGCGTCCAGCCTAATTGTATAATAGAACGTAATTGTGACTGGCCATGTTGTAACATTAGCAAGTCTCTATCTATCACATCAAAGGCAGAGGATACAATATTGTCCAACGAATATATTCTGGAAGACAGAGTCATTAACCCATTGTCCACTACAGAAAGTGACTTTTCCAAATTAATACGATCAATTTCTCGTATTTTTTCTGCTGTTTCAATTTGTTTGACTTTCCAAGCCTCGTTGTAAGCAGCATAGATACTGGTCGCTATGAAACGCTTTTGACGCTGTTTGCGTGGTCCAAGAATGAAATCGCGCAAATCAGCACCATCTTTTAGTAAAGACAAGTGTTGCTTAATTTCAGCCAGTGTGGATGATGTTAGCCATTCAAGGCAGAGTTTCCCTACACTGTATGCTGTTATTATCCCTGGATGTTGTCTCTGGGAATATCTCGGGTCTAGTCTGGTCATTTTTAACCCCTGTGTTTTATTCAGGAATCTATCTTGACAGCTGTTTGTGTCAGTAGGCCAGATTAACCACTTTTTCTAATCAGGATGTGTTCTGTTAAAATGTAAAATTTGTGATACGTCTAACTCAATATCTGCAGTTATATTTTCAGGTATTGGCTTTGGTATAGATGGTTTGTTAAGGTCTTTGATCTTAGCTAGGCCAAGATAGGATGTTTGGTGTATTGTGTCATTTAAAAACAACATTTGTTCTGGTATCATGCAGGTTCCAAATAGTGCTTCTAGGTCTTGCACCTGCCAATCTTTTGTACCCCAAATTGTTTTCGTTTCAATAATATTTTTCCAATAA
This sequence comes from Lissotriton vulgaris, assembly GCF_964263255.1. Lineage (NCBI taxonomy): Eukaryota > Metazoa > Chordata > Amphibia > Caudata > Salamandridae > Lissotriton > Lissotriton vulgaris. The sequence continues at coordinate 337,224,710 of NC_141689.1, forward strand.
TCAAAATCAAATGTCATCATTTTTTCATAAAATGCTTCTGAATATATCAATTTAGAATTTGTCAGCATTGTTTTCATTCCTGTTTTATCTAACAGTTTGTAATAAAACGTTTCTGCATCACTAGTGTTAAACACTGAGAAGTATTTGAATTTCTCAAAAAATGCATTAGAACTGCTTTTAGGTGGTGTAGCACAATGTTCCCATTGATTATACATAAAACATTTCTAGGCTGTGCAGATTTATGCAAATAATGATCGCCATAATGTGTGTAGCAGAATAACTGCTCATAACTAGATGAACCTTGTAAATAATCATGATCTGTGAATCTAGCTGACATTACTAAATCAGACATCATGTCATTAATACTGTTAAAGTCCCAATCATCAGAGAATGTACTAGGTTTTACAAAGTCACTTAAGGAAACCTTCAGTTGATGAGGATACTTCAGGATTTCGACCGGACCATAGATCTCATAGTCTGTTTTCTCCCATACTACCCCACCAGGTATTGGAATTGCTGTGACATTTACTGTTGACAGTTCTCTTTTCTTCACGTGGGATGATCTGCGTGGTTTCAGGACTAGGTTGATGTTCTGACTTGCTGTGTCCATTGTACTATATTTTCCCTCAATGAATTTTCCCAAACAAAGTACCACGATGAGCCAAAGCAGGAGGAAAAATACACCTAGACCGAACCAGAACTCTAACCAAGGTGAAATAAGGTAGATTTCCTTTAGTTGATGAAAGAGTTCCATTGCTTTTTCTTTAAAAGTCTTTTTTGTTTCTGGCATCACTTCGGGGTCGTTTTGATCTTCAGAGAAGTTGTCGAAGTTGATGAAATAACCAGAGGCAGTTCTGTCAATTGATGGGATTGTTTTTTCAATCTGTCTTTCGGTAGCATTTTCTGATGCCACATTAGTGTAGACTGGTGTTTCTTGATGAACCGTTTCAATCTGTGTCCCAAGAGGCACGAATTCCATGGCATTATTGCATAGTCCTTCACCGTGCACTGCAGGCTGATCGAATGTGATTAGTCTTTCAGTTTGAACCTCTTGGATTGTTGCAAGTTTGGGTATTCTGTTGTTTCTTGGGAGTCCACTGGGCCTACTGTTGATTATAGGCCACATGCTTGTGGTTTTACCAGGTCGATAGACACGACTCTGTTCTCCTTTTTACCAGCAAGGGGCGGTAGTACTACTGATCTTGTTCCGGTGACTGCCAAGACAGGTACTGCTTTTCTGTAAGAAGGCCCAAATTCCTTCTTCACCGCAATCTTTTCTCTGACTAGATCCCCAATCTTTGGAATCCAGACAGGCCTTGCTGGGGCTGTTGCTTGTGGTGCCTCGTCAGTGGTAGATGGCTGTTGCTTTAACTTTATGTTGCTTAAGGATGTTCTTGTTTCATTCAGTTCCTGTAAAACAGCCAAACGATCCTTTACATCAAAGTCTGTTGTTTTTTCTTGTACCACTGACATCTGACTATTGAGGTCCTGAATGTTCATTCTAATTCCGAACAACAGTTCGTATGGGCTGAAACCTTTTAGAGAATTTCTTGGCAAGTTATTAAGACTAGTCTGGACACTTATTAAATGTTTGACCCACCCAGCGCCTGAACCTAATACCTTCGCTGTTATAGATCGCTTTATGTCCCGTTTTTTTCTTTCTACCACACTATTCCCTTCGGGGTGCGACGGACAAGAATACCGCAACCCAATTCCCATGCTGGCCATGGCCTCCTTATAAGCTCGAGAGCTAAAAGCAGGACCCTGGTCAGAATGGAACGTGGTAATTGCGTATGTGCCGATAAAGACTCGCAAATCTTTTATAACAGTTCTAGCGTCAGCCGAGCGCAGGAGGCTACATTATTTAAGTGTGTTTAGCCTTAACTGTGTACAATGGGACGCGCTTCTCTTCTTTGATTGCGCAGATAGACCGCCTTATGCTGTCTAGCAGGGATCCTGAAACTACACTGGCCTGTTCATTACTGCGATCTCTGTTGCAGTTTTCACAATTTTGAGCAAAACATTGAATATCTATGCTCATTCCTGGCCACCAGTACTCTGATTATAATTCTTTCAGAGAAACCTTGATTGTTTGGTGTCTCAGACCCAACCCCATGTGTGCTTCCAGTAAGAGGAAGCCCCTCCTGCTCCTGTTTGGAATTACTCTGTCCCCCACTCCAGGGATTCGAGCAAAAGGAACGGAGTTTGCATTGATTACGTATGCATAATTGAGTGGATAGTTCACTGGTAGTGCTGCACAGTCGCCTTTTACGGTCGCTTTTACTGCCAGCATGGTTTCCCCGTCTATGTATTTTTCTGTATGCTTTTTTGTGGCTACGGAAGCTGGTTTATTTGCTTCCGCTGTGGCTGTATTAGCCAATGAATTCCCTGCAACGTGAACGCCATCACGTTGAAGACTCTGTGCGTGAATCACGTGAGTCTTTTGTAGTTCTTTGTGTAAAAGAGCTACCTGTTTCCAGAGCAATTTATGCTTTATTGTGGCACCTGTGTCATCTTTGTAATCGTTTTCAACCCACCTCTGCAATTTATTGTTGTAAGAGTTGACGCAAAAATGAGAATCGCACACGATAAGTGTCGGGAATTCACGTTCTGCATTTTCGAGCGCCATCTTTAAACATCTGATTTCAGTTCTCTGAACCGAACAGTTTCTTACAGATTCAGTTTTTGTTACTTTTGGTCTGAATTTACCGCACAGCCAACGACCTTTAACAATCGCACAGGCTGCATCGTAGGATTTGCTCTCTACGTTCAAATGCTGTACAAATCCATCTGTATAGATTATACATGCGTATTGTGGGAGAGGCAGAAGTTCGAGTGGCAGAGGATATTCTTCTTCATACTCTAAATCATTCAGTTCTTCGAATTGCGGGGCGAAATAGTATTTCACATCTTCCGCTCCTAGAGAATCTACACACTGTATCCATTTCGGATCCAGTGACACTGTAGGCAGGTTTACTGGGCTGAATAGCGCTTCGAAGGCGGATTCCGCTGTGAGGATATTAATCCTTTTGCCGTGTGCTAGTTCTCGTTCCTTTGCTAATGCGATTTACACTGCTTTCACAGTTCTTTCTGTGTGACTGAATGTTTCTTCTGCTTGTGTGTACGAGATTTAATTGAAATTGGTACCTTTTCTCCCTCATTAGAGGTTAGGTATGTGAATCCGCATCTTCCTGGGATGACTCGGATTACAAGATCACATGTGTTGTCACGTGTATCTAATTTTGTTTTTGCTAACATGTCTGTTTGCAGTGATCTCAAAATTTCTGTGTGTTTTTGAGTCCAATTGATTTGTTTAAAATCAGGTTTAATTAGTTCGTAGAGAGGTTTAACCCTCTCTGCGTAATTTAGAATGTAAGTTCTTCCGAAATTCAGAAAACCTAGAATGGATTGTAAATTCTTCAGCGTTTTTGGAGCTTGGAGTACAGCGCACTTCTCTAAGAAGTTGTCCGCTAGGCTTTTCCCTTCACTTGATAATTCGTACCCTAAAAATAGTACTGTCAGATGGCCAATTCGGGACTTTTTAAAGTTGAATTTGTAACCCTCTGCTGCGAACCCAAGTATAATGGTGTTCACTCTTTTCAAGTGAGTATCCAAGTCGTCGTCTGTGAGATAGATATCATCTACGTAAGATAATGCCTCATCATCATATATTTGTAGTAACTCTGTTACCCTAGCTGAGAATAGTCCTGGGCTGTTCTTGAAACCCTGTGGGAGTCGACAGAATATTTTCTGCGACCCAAATGCAGAGAAAGCGGTCAAGTATCTGCTTTCTGGTGCAATGTTTTGACAAAAGAAACCATTAGATATGTCTAATGTCGTTTTATATTTTTTCCTAACTATGTTATTTATTAGGGCTGTACTATGCGAGTTTTGTACTGCAAAAGTTTTACAACATGTATTAAGGTGTCTGTAGTCCAAAACTAGACGATATGAATTGTCTGGTTTGGAGACAGGAAACAAAGGATTGTTCATTTGAGAGGTGCATGTTTCAATCACCCCCGGGTATTCAAGTTGATCTAAAATCTCCCTGACCTGTTTTTTAGCTTCTTGCTTAATGGGATACTGCCGTTGGGCAGTTGGTTCACTTTTTAATTGGATTTTGTGAGGAGTTGAGTCCTCATCCCATCCTACATGATTTTTATATAATGCAGGTGCCTGGGCTACTGCCCATTTCCTTGCATAAGTATATTTTTTGTGAATCGGAATGTGATTCGAGAAGGCAGGCATAATCACTTCTTCGCCACGAGGGCACTCCCTGACAAACTCTGGGGGCCAATCTTTTTCAGCTAACAGAATATCATAGCCATTTGAGAGTTTATCCCAAAATAGACCTCTTATTTTCCTAGTCTTATCACCCTCTATACGCAATGTAATTTCGTATATTTTATGGGGTTCGCTAAGTCTGGTGTCGGCAGTTTCAATCTGAATGTATTCATTCGTGTCCACTGTCTCCAGATGACTCATCAAGATCTTGCGCGCTATACTGATTTCTGCTGCACTGTCCAACATTGTCAATGCCCACTCCCCGTTTTTCAACTGTGTCTTCAGTATTCTCGGCATGGTTGATTACTCTAATACTCGCTACCTTCTTTTTCTGAAATTGAGATTTTTTACTCTGAGCAGGTTCCTTGTCTTTGGACTTGGTGTGCTCTCCTGGGTCTGACCGTCCTCTTCTTTCCGAATTCTGTGGAAAAGATCGAGAGGGACGTATATCAATACTTTGATATCTATCAGGTTTTTTCAGATTATCCCTATTTCTAAGGTTATATCTTTTCTCAGAGGGCTCCCTCTGGGGAGACTGGTGTTCTCGAGTCGGAGTTCTTTCCCTCCGTTGAGGAGACCTTCCTCTGGACTGGAAAACTTTTTCCTTGGGAGTGGGTTGTTTATTTCCATCCCAGCTCTTTTTAGGAGTATTTAAATTATTTTTAATAAATAATTTTTCAGGATTTTCGAGCAGTTGGGGCTTTACCGGTTTTCCACCCAAGCTGTCTCTACCTAATTCTTCATAGCATTTTTCTATGATTTTTGCAAGCTCAACTGGCTGATCTTTTATATCTGCTTCCCTCAACTTCTGGCGGATCGCCACAGATGCTGCTTCTCCTTTTATATTGGCTAATAATATAGCCGAGACCTGCTTGAAGTCTTTCAGTAATTTCATACCAAGAGTTAAAGCGGGCTCTGGACCGTATTCATTTTGAATCTGTTTTAGCACTTCTGGTATTACCGCCATAGACGGAACACTGTGTGTTTTTGTGTAAATGGAAGCAAAGACTGTACCCCAAGTGTCACAGTCCTCCACGTGAGGTGCGATTCCCATAGGAAGGCAGATTGTCAAGATTCTGTGTTTCTCTATAGGGGTACTATCAGGAAATACTGCCTCTATTTGAGTGATTTTCTGTGCTAACCAGAAAGGAATTTGTTCCCGTTTTACGGGTGTTTTACCAAGACATGATTGTATGTTCTGTGGGGTGATTTTATTAGTGTTCCCCTGATGAGGGGTCAGCTGTGGTACATTAACAGCTGGTTGGACTATTGCAGTCCGCATTACATATTGCACTAATTGCCTATGTATTTTTATTAGTGTTTTTAGCTGTACTAACAGCTCTTCTTTAGACATTTTTACAATGTCCGGGTGTGGTGTGTAGCCGGCTAAAACCGGCCACGTTGCTCCTGGTCTACCTAGTGGACCAAGCCTGGTTATGTTATCATTATGTTTTAGGGCGCCATTAAACCAGAGCAGGTGCTCTTGGAATTTAAGTGGAATTTCAATCTCCTCGAAAGGAGCGTACTCTTCCGGAAGTTCCTCTATTTTGTAATAGTGAAACTCTTTTGTTGTAGCGTTTGCCGCTGGAAAGTTTATCCATGAATAGAATACCTCTGTCTGCCGATATTCGTGAGCCTCTATCACGAAAATTACTGTACCACCTTGAGGTGTCAGTCCGTTTTCTATAAGTTTTAACGTTATAGATTTTTTTAAGTGGACCGGGATGATAATAGCATCCGGGTCTGTCTGTAGGAGACTCGAGTCTTCCTCTATTAGTAGGGTTGCCAGTCTAACTGCTTCCCTTTCTTCTTCACTGTCTGTCATTTTTTATAAATGCAGGCTTTGCAGAGTTGGTCTCCAAGGAGACAAAGATTAGGTGCACAATATTTTGGAACACTGTATCCTTCAACGTTGAATAAACCAGAGCTTTACATAGGAATCTCTTCCTACTAAGGTCGGGCGGATTTTAACCTTTCACCCACTCCAGACGTCTATTGGAGTATTTACGGGAGAAAGGGGTCTGTGTGAAATATGCACGACTGAGTTACTCTAACGTCTTGCGTTAGTTTATCGCCTTACCAAACGTTTGGGCGCCATGTAGTGTAGTTCCTAGTTTCCCACTAGGCCCAGCGCATTGGAATAACATAAACAGTAGTATCGACGTAGAAGTGCGGATCTTCCAGGCCTCCACTGACTATGCTAAACTTAATTGGGTGTGTTACCAACTAGCTCAGAGGTCACTGGAAACTTTCTTCTCTGCATAGGAAGTGATCAGCTTCCCTGGCACAGACAAGAAGGGATTCAGTTTTCCAACAACCGTGCAACATGACAACTTTGCTCCTCAGATCAAGAGTCGATCTCTAGGGTCGTGTGAAACAATAGACATGTATTTCACTCAGTCAGGTTAGTGCAGATTACTTTCACAATATGTAGAGAATAGAGAGACGGGCGTTTGTCAATAAAGGGTTAACATTTATTGAACAGTCTTTCTTCTCGTACAAGAGAAATGTATTGCCACAATTGCTAGACTTGTTATTATAAAAAGTACATACAGTAAGATAAGTATTGCGAAATAAAACTGTAAAAGCATTGATATGGTTTCTTAGCCATACAATGGTTTAAAAGTAATAAAACATATATACAGTCATATATACATTAGGCTAAAATACTCAACTGGTGCTTCTAACTACGCCTACCCCAGTGTGCCTGACCTAAGCCTAACACGTGGAAGGGGAGTAAGTAAGTAGCTTAAGTTAAGTTGGTTTTGCCAAGGTTTGCTTCAAGAATTCTCATCTAAGGGTTTAGTCAACACCATACCTCTGAATAGAATGATGGAGGTCTGGTATCTCCTTCAGGAGGCACTCGTTATCCCAGTCACCCGCGAGGGCAGACTAGAAACGCTGGAGCTGGATTTCTCAGCAGAAGAAAGGCAGCGTCTCTCTTCAGCGCGTCGAGGAGGGGGAGGGGGGACAGCGTCCGCGGGCAGCTTGGCATCTGCTGGGCTCTTCGCAGAGGGACGGCTGTTCAGCTCCTAAGCTCACCACACCATTGTTCGCGCTTTATCAGCGATAATGGTATCAGTAGCTTCACCAACGGGACAGCAGCATCAGCGTACTGCATACAGCATACAACAGCAATGGGACACCAGCTGCAGCAACAGGCTATTGCTTACGGCAACGTTGGTAGTATTTATACCTGACAGGTGCCTGGTTTGACGCAAGTTTGCTGGACATAAGACGTCAATTAAAGATGTCACTAGGAAGTGATAGCTATCAGTTGCTCATTAGAGTTCCATTACTAATCAAAACACAGCAAGCGGGGATTTCCAGGTTTGATGAGTTTTTATCTTGTTGAAGAACTCGGAGTGTTAATCTAGGAATATCAGATAGTGACTTCTGCTCTGTCATTGCACTAATTGGTTGCAAAGGAAGTGGCAGAGAACTATTCGGGAATGTGGCTCTGTTCGTGTGAGGCCAGAGATGACTTTCTGAATATCGCACTTGAACGGTTATGCCAATATAGGGAATAAATGGATTTATAGCCGAATAGGGGCATAAGGTCGCAGTATCGATAAGGAACCTAGATAAACACGCAACACATGTACACACTCTACATTTTTAACAACAGCACTGTACTGCAAAAAAATATCTCCTGAAACACATTAACATGCCAAATGCTCCTATCACAATGTTTTTCCCAAAGCAGACAAATTCAGAATCAAACTCTATACAAATAAACTCCTGCTTCTACATTATCTTATTAACTTAAAGTGCACAACATAGATCCCATTACAAATTTACAACTCACCTTTAAAAATGCTTTTGTAGATTTTGAACAGTGTCAATCACACACCAGATTTTCTTAAGCAGAATCTCTGAATTGTGCACCAGTCACTGCAACCATAGAATGGCATTCCTTCCCTCTCATTTTCCACACATATTCATGTAGATAACCAATAAAATTTCTTCCCACACGAATTCAAAACCAAACTAACATTTTAATTGGTTATACATTTCTACACTTTCAAAATCACATAATGTTCAACCTTCCCCCGATGCTCTCTCTGCCTGTTACCATGGTAACACTCCATAGAACACCTAACTGAACACACAGGTGAAATGTTCATCACAAAATGTTGCAAACGAAACCAGCAAGGGTGTTTGACTTCTCAATATAGCAGCTTATCCTGTGCAATGTTCTTTTCAATGAATTTTTCTCAACCATTAGCATTTCTCCTTTTAAAAAACAGTACCATACACCCTAGTTTTCAATGTTGAATTTTTCAGAAACCACCAATCATTTCTGTTTTTCAAGTGCACTGAATCTCATCTACATTTTTTTCTAAACTCCTACTTTTCAAACTGCCAATTCATTTCCAGAGCCCATCTGAATACAACCAGATCTCCCTTCAAAATGCTTAGGGCCCCATTAGGATGGCGGGCGGGCTTTGCCCGCCCGCCCGCCATCCTTTCGTAAATCGGGACCGCCCGCCCTAAGGGCGGGGTTCCCGCACGCACCATTAGGATGTGCCCGCCACAGTGGCGGGCACATCCTGTATTTATAGTATTGTGGCGGGCGGAGCTCTGTGCTCAGCCCGCCACAATACTAAAAATGGTATGCAGCATTTACATAATCAAAGCGGCAGGCACCGCGCGGTGCCTACCGCTTTGATTATGTAAATACCCCCCCCCGTGTGCCACCCCCCCTTTGGCCTTCACTCCGGGGGCCCACAGCACAGCGGGCCCCCAGAGTGAACACCGCCTGCCTTTCCGTGGCGGCATTGCCGCCGCGGAAAGGCATTGCACTCTTGCCATTGTAATATGGCTGGCGGTGTCTCATAGACACCGCCACCATATTAATCATTTTCCGCCCCGGCCGCAATGCGACCGGGGCGGAAAAGTAGCGGGCGGTGTTTCCCTACGTTGCCGTCCCCACCGCCATTGTAATATGGCGGGGGGAAAAGGGTGGCGGGCGGTCATTTCTGTCGGGCGGATCGCCACCATAGCGGTGGCGATCCGCCCGGCATCCTAATGGAGCCCTTAGAGTCTGGATTGTAGGACACAGCTATATTTTCTGGAATGAAAGGTATGCAGCAAATAGATGCTTTCTCAACCTTGATTTACCAAATGTGGATATTATGTGGATTGGCCAGAGAGGATTGAGATGTCACCAATTGATGCCATTGGTAAAATCCTTTTTGCATATCCCACACCCTGACCTCATAATTGTGCACTGTGGTGGCAATGACCTAGGCACTTTGACTGGGGTAGGTCTGGAAATGCTTTTAAAGGACGCCTTGGGGCAATTGATGTCACTTTTTCCACAAACTGCCTTTGTATTATCTGATATATGCCAAAGGCAAAAATGGAACTGGTCCAACCAATATTGTCCACAGATTGAGAAAGCAAGGAAACATGTGAATAAGTCTGTTTCTGCTTTCCTCAGAGACTATGGTATGGGTTCTATTTACCACAACAACTTGTGTTACAACATGCAAGGCATTTATAGAGGAGACGGTGTACATTTCACAGATGAGTGGCACAGAGTCTTCCTCTTGAACTTTAGACTCTGCATCGGTACTTACTTGTAGGTAAAAAAACACTCAATGAACACAACGGCTCTTTTTAGAGTCAACCAGCATCTAAACACTCAAACTTGTGATTTAACTGTATTTTTTTCTTTTTTTTGCAGACGTTCGCGCTCCGTGCGCCTACGGGTGCGTGCATCGTGTGCACACATCGCGATTTTTTTCAAAAAAATAAAAACATTTTTTTGCCCTTTGGGGTCCTTCAGGGACCCCCTAAGAAGGCCTAGGGGGTCAGGGAGTCTCTACCCCACCCCCTTTTCACGTTCTCCACTTTCGTTTTTGACTCTCTTCTGCCTCGAGGGTGCGTGCACCTTGCGCGCACCCCGCGATTTAAAAAAAATAATAATAATTTTTTGGGGCCTTCGGGGTCCCTGACCCCCCTGAGAAGGCCTGGGGGGTCAGGGAGTCTCTACCCTGCCGCCTTTTCACGTTCTCCACTTTTGTTTTTGACTCTCTTCTGCCTCGGGGGTGCGTGCACCGTGCGTGCACATCACGATTATTTCAAAAAAATAAAAAAAAAATGTTGCCCTTCGGGGTCCTTCAGGGACCCCCTGAGAAGGCCTAGGAGGTCAGGGAGTCTCTACCCTGTCCCCTTTTCACGTTCTACACTTTTGTTTTTTACTCTCTTCTGCCTCGTGGGTGCATACACTGTGCGCACACACTGCAATTCATTTTTATTTTTTTATTTTTTTTTAGCTTTCGGGGTCTTTCAGGAACCCCCTGAGAAGGCCTAGGGGGTCAGGAAGTCTCTACCCTGCCCTCTTTTTACGTTTTCCACTTTTGTTTTTGGCTCTCTTCTACCTCAGAGTGACAAAATGGCAGCCAACACTTCCTGGTTTCCACCGATTGCAATGTTGACAAACGTCTAACACCAAATCAAAATTCCGCTCGCGCACACCCGATACGCGCATCGTGCGTGCACAGGTGCGCACACTGTGCGCGCTTATAGATATATATTTTTTTTTTCTTTTGATTTTGTCAGGAATTTCTGAAGGGATTTACACCATTTAAGCAAAAGCGTGATCTGCGAATCAGACTCTACCATTTTGCCAAATTTCTTGTAAATCCGTTCAGCACTTCGGGCTGTAGCCGTGTCTAATCATCCTGTGAAAAATAACATGGGGAAAATACGTTTTGGGACCCCCTTTTTTCTCAGCCCCCACTTGACGAATCCCCCAAAACTTTCAAGGGGGGAGAGGGCCATCTTCTTTGAGAAATTCGCAGGGATTCATCAACCGGCGCAAAAGTTATTCCCAATAGAATGTTGTGGATTTCCTATGGAAACTAGGTCCTAATTATAACTACCTACTGGCAACCACCAGTAGGTAATATATATAAGGGCGGGAATGTGGTGTTATGGCCCCAAGAAATGTACAACAAAGAAGCCTCTCTGCACCTATCTGACAGGGAGTGTTATGTTAGAATTAGTGCCACCAACGTAACAAGCATACAGGAAAGATACCACCAATGTTTGTACACTTGGAAGTCTGCAGGACTAATCTCAAAGCAAGAATTTGAGTTTTTAAGAAAGAACTATCCGATGACGCCGCACCTGTACCTCATTCCCAAAATTCATAAAGATGAACTGTGCCCCCCGGGGAGGCCCATAATATTGGCAATCGGGGGGCTCTTTGAGAATACCAGCAAGTTCATCGACTTTTTCTTACAACCCTTTGTACGTAACTTGCCCTCGTAGATAAAAGACAGTGGTGATTTTTTGACAAAAATCTACGATACTGACTGGCATTCAGACCTTGTCCTGGTAACTTTAGATGTGCAAAGTTTGTACACAAGTATTCGACACCATGATGGGCTGCACGCAATTAAACATTATCTTGACACTAGGGACATAACAGGTGGAGAAGTGTGGCTCAGTGGTTAGAGGCGGCAGACCCGGAAGCTGGGATCGACCGTGGACCAGGGTTCGATTCCCCGCCTCAGCGGGTCTCGGGCTCAAAATTCCACGGCCTCGACAATTCTCGCTCCGGTGCCTACTCGACTCACGGGGTCTCACTCTGCAACTCTGGGCAATAGCTTGCTTAATCTCCACGACGGCCCCTCGCGGCGGGATGCCTGGCTTTCACCCTGTGGACACCCTGCCGGGGCCTCTCACAGGGGAATACCAGGACGGGTTCCCTAAGCAAGCGCCAGGATGCCCTTTGGGTGACAGGTTGCGCTATATAAATACACCTACATTTACATTTACATTTACATTTACATCAGCACACAGCCATGTTATTGCAAATGGTGGAATGGTGTCTCGAGAATAACACATTCATGTTCAACAATCTTCTTTACCGTCAGATTCAGGGGACTGCCATGGGTACTTTCTTCGCCCCCAGCTATGCTAATTTGCATATGGGCTGGTGGGAGGAGCAAGTACTCATGGCAGAACACGGCACAGAAATGTCCAACAATGTGGTGAAATACAGTTGTTACATTGACGACATTTTTTTGCTGTGGAAGGGCAGTGAAGAGAGTGCAAGATTATTTGCTGAGAAATTAAATGAGAATTCTCTGAACTTAAAGTTCACATGCAACACCAGCAAATCTTCTATTGTTTTCTTGGACTTAGAGCTTTTTGTTTCTGAGAACAAGATTCAAACAAGAACTTACAGAAAACCCGCTTCCGGCAATACCATCTTACATGCCGGAAGTTTCCACCCACACAGCCTGATTTCCAGTATCCCCTATGCAGAGTATCTCAGAATGAAACGTAATTGCAGTACACAAGAAGGTTTTGAAACATCTAAAGACCAGCTATTCAAGAGATTGCGTACAAGAGGCTACTCAGACAAAGTGTTAAAAACAGCAGAAGATAAATGCTTGACGAAAAGTAGAGAGAGCTTGTTGTTTCAGAACAAATCTATTATAACATCTATAGAAAAGAATGAGACACCAAGAATTATTACTGGGTACAATGCCTACCATACCCAAGGACGTAAAATCTTGTACAGGCACTGGCCCATAGTGCGTAGTGATCCTGCATTAGGAACAATGTGTACCAAGTTGCCGCAGATTACCTACAGAAGGGCAAAATCGATGAAACAGGAACTGGTATCCAAAAGTCCGAGCCAACCAAAAAACACTAACTGGCTCTCCAATAAGAAAGGATTTTTTAAGTGCACTAAGTGCAAAGCTTGTCAGTACGGTGTCAATGTCAGCAAAGTACACCTTCCACTAAGGAGAACACCATTAGAGTTGAAAGGGGCCTACAATTGCAAAACAGATTATGCAATTTATGTCCTTCAATGTACATGCAAAAAGCGTTATGTCGGAAGCACCTTACATCCGGTCCATGTAAGAATCTTACAGCATTTGAGAGCAGTGACCAATGACGATCAAAGCTATCCGGTGGCTCGCCACATTAACGCTTTTCACAAAGGGAGAACAGAAGATCTGCAATACTTTGTCATCGATAGTATTAGCAAAAACATCAGAGGTGGCAATAGACATCTACCACTTAGAAGGCTGGAGTCGAGATATATAATTCTTCTCGACACCAAGACTCCAAACGGGTTAAATTCTGACGAAGCTTTAAGTGTACACCTGTAACATCACATCTTATTGGAAAGTAGCCCGGTACCTGTAATTTCATAAATAGAGTAAATAGATTAGCTCCATGCTAATTCACGTATCCCACTCCTCTGAACCTTCATAGTGTGGATACCAGTGTAATACCATAGTATCAACACACTTTAATCAAAAAACATTAGGCACTTTTTTATTTTTAATAGTTGTTAGGAGCACACAGGGTAATTAGAATAGGAAAATCACTATCAATGAACCCACACAATCTTGTACTGAATGGTCTCAAATTATCATGAATTGTGGTGCATATAAGTAAGCATATAATGAACCAACAATGATTTGCCCACTTGGGCTCAATTCCAATTCAATAATTCTTATTGCCACTTTGAAATAATTGTCAAAAGTATAAGACGAATAACATGGTGGTATTTATGTAAGACATACAACGTTTCAGTAGTGAGACAAAATCAAAGTGTGATTTGACTATTTTTTTATCAATGTAATTTGTCACAGTTGGTGTTTATTTTTAGCACTTTTTATTACTTTTCTTGTTGGTCGCGTACATATAGGCATCTATATTGGCATGTGCATATGTAAATGAGTTCATCACTATTGTTCTGGGCACAGAGTATTCAGAAACATGAGATTTTGAGATTTATTGTATTGCACAAGTTACTACTTGTGTAACGATATATCTGTAAGAGACATTAGTTAGTGATAGATTCCTTACCTTAGAATATCCCCAGGCGTCAGACTGGATCCGGAAACTTTTGCGTAGCAATACCCCTGCGCGCCGGTAGGCGTCGTCTGCGGCTCCGCGTCCGTCGTCGGCGTCGTGAGCGCCGGGATGACGTCGTCGGAGTACTTAGACGGCGCCCATGCGTGCTGACGTCAGTTCTGATTACACAGCTTTTCCGCGCCAGATACGCAGAGCCATGAGAAACTAGGGCCCTGAAAGGGGATGACCTTAACCCTAGATATCGGTTCGCAGAACGGGGAGGATGGGTGGGTCGGTAAGGAATCTATCACTAACTAATGTCTCTTACAGATATATCGTTACACAAGTAGTAACTTGTGCATCTGAAAGAGACACGTTAGTGATAGATTCCTTACCTTAGAATAGATACCCCAGCAATACCAACCCCGGTGGTGCGTCTGCGAACCAATATCACACCGGAAAGTCCTGGAGGACGGAACGGCCAAAGAAGCCATCCCTCCGGACTTGACTGTCCAGGCAGTAGTGTCTTGCAAACGTGTGCAGCGAGGCCCACGTAGCTGCCTGGCAAATGTCCTGTAAGGGGACTCCTCGGCCCAGGGCAGTTGTTGTCGCCGTGGCCCGAGTGGAGTGAGCCCGCAGCCCAGCCGGGGGCTCCTTCCTCGCCATGGAGTAGCATGCTTGAATACCCAAGATGATCCACCTCGAAATGGTCCTCTTGTGTACAGCCTTTCCCTTCTTCGCGCCCACGTAACCAACAAAGAGTTGGTCATCCACCCGGAATTGGCGTGTGCGATCTAAGTAGTAGGAGAGCGCACGTTTTGGATCCAGACGGTGGAGCCTCTCTTCCTCTTTCGAGGGATGCGGAGGCGGAAAGAAGGTGGGCAAAGTGATGGACTGCCCGATGTGGAAGGTCGTGACAACCTTGGGCAGAAAGGAAGGTCGTGTACGTAACACCACCTTGTCAGGATGAACAGACAGGAAAGGTGGAGAAGAAGAAAGAGCCTGGAGCTCACTCACTCTCCTGGCAGAGGTGATGGCAACCAGGAAGGCAGTTTTCAACGTGAGAAGACGGAGAGGACAGTTATGGAGTGGCTCAAAGGGAGCACACATCAGATAAGTGAGAACAAGATTCAAGTCCCACTGGGGCATCACGAAGGGAACAGGAGGGAACATGTGCGTGATGCCCTTCAGAAATCTACTTACAATGGGGGACTTGAATAAAGAAGGCTGATCTGGTAGCCTCAAGAAGGCGGATAGAGCAGAAAGGTACCCTTTAAGAGTGCCCAGAGCAGAGCCCTGCTGGGCAAGGGAAAGAAGAAAGAGCAGCACTTCCGAAAGGGGTGCAGAGAGAGGATCCACAGCCTTTGCTGTGCACCATGCCACAAATCTGTTCCACCTGCAGGCGTATACCGACTTTGTGGAGGGACGCCTGGCTGCCAGAATGATATCACAGACTTCAGGAGGCAAGTCAAATGGCCTCAACTGCCGCCGCTCAATCTCCAAGCTTATAGGTGGAGACTGGACAGGTTCGGGTGCAGGACCGTCCCCTGCTGCTGCGACAGAAGGTCCTCCCGAAGAGGCAGACGAATCGGGGGATCGACTGACATGCTGAGTAGCTCGGGATACCAGTATCTTCGTGCCCAGTCCGGAGCCACAAGGATAACCTGGGCCCGGTCGCGCCTGATCTTCTTCAGCACTCTGGGAAGAAGTGGTATAGGCGGAAAGGCGTACAACAGACCGCAGCTCCACTCGCGACGAAAAGCGTCTCCGAGCGAGTGCCACCTTGGAAATTCCAACGCGCAGAACTGATGACATTGCGCGTTCTCTTCTGTGGTGAATAGATCTAACCAAGGCTCTCCCCACTGCTGAAAGAGACCTTGCGCCACGTCCGAGTTCAGACGCCATTCGTGATCCATCATGCACCGACTGCTGAGTTCGTCCGCCCTGGCATTCAGAGAGCCTGCCAGGTGTTGAACCACCAGGGTCACGCCCTGATGTTCCAGCCATTGCCATAGGCGCAGAGCCTCCTGGCAAAGGGTCCACGACCCCACCCCGCCCTGTTTGTTGCAGTACCACATGGCGGTGGTGTTGTCGGTGAACACTTGCACTACACGTCCCCGGACAGAGGGGAGGAATGCTTTCAGTGCTAGACGAATCGCCCGAAGCTCCAGCAAGTTGATATGGAGCCGGGACTCCGCCGGAGACCAGAGGCCTCTGATCTCCGCCTCTCCCATGTGGCCCCCCCAGCCCTGGAGGGACGCGTCAGTCATAACTACGTGCTCCGGGTGGAGTAGGGAGAGGGATCTGCCACTGACCCAGTCGCGGTCCGTGAGCCACCACTGCAGTTGTCTCGCAGTGCCCTCCGAGATCAGGACATGATCGGACAGGTTGCCCTGATGCTGGGCCCACTGAAACTTCAGGTCCCACTGCAGAGCCCGCATCCGCCACCTGGCCTGAAGCACCAGAAGGATGCAGGAGGCCATCAGTCCCAGAAGCCGTAGCGTCAACCTGACCGAGACTCGGGATAACGGCTGGAAGATGGGAACCAGAGCCTGAATATCCCGAACCCGCTGTTCGGGTGGATAAACCCGAACTGCGCCGAGTCGAGAACCGCTCCGATGAAGAGGAGCTTCTGAGAGGGACACAGGTGTGACTTCGGCACATTGATGGAGAACCCCAGCAGGTGCAGGAGGTCGGCCGTAGTCTGGAGGTGGCTGACGACTGTCTGGGGCGAGCCCGCCTTCAACAACCAGTCGTCGAGGTAGGGGAAGACTGATACCCCCTGCCTGCGCAGATGAGCTGCGACCACCGCCATCACCTTCGTGAACACCCGTGGGGCGCTGGTAAGGCCGAAGGGGAGCACGGTAAACTGAAAGTGCTCTTGGCCTACCGTGAACCGCAGGTAACGCCGGTGGGCCGGCAGGACGGGGATGTGGAAATAGGCGTCCTGCAGGTCCAACGCTACCATCCAGTCTCCCGGGTCCAGGGCAGCCAGGACCTGAGCCAAAGTGAGCATCTTGAACTTCTCCGTCCGGAGGAAGCCGTGGACGTTCCGCAAGTCCAAGATAGGGCGTAGGCCCCCTTTGCCCTTCTTGGGCACCAGAAAGTAGTGGGAGTAACATCCACACCCTACTTCTGGCCCAGGAACGCGCTCGATGGCCCTCTTGGCCAAGAGGGCCGTGACCTCCTCTTGCAGAAGTTGCAAGTGATCCCCCGACACACGGTGGTATTGTGGTGGCATGGGTGGAGGGGGTGCCTCGAAGGGGAGGGAGTAGCCCCTTCGGACAATCTGCAGCACCCACCTGTCCGAAGTGACTGTATGCCAGTGGGAGAGGTGATGGCGAACCCTGCCTCCCACAGGCGTCACATGGGCCTGAAAACTCGGACTAGGAAGGTTTTGAGGCAGGTGCTGCTGCGGGAGGTGTGGACTGGCCTCGCCGCTGGCCCGACCGCTGCCACGACGGTTCCCACGTCCGCCACCGCGCTGCTGGACATTTTGCAGTGTGTTGCTGACGGTACGTGGTGGGGCGCCCCTTCCGTGGCCACGAAAGGAGCGAAAGGCACCCGTTTGCTGGTGTGGGGCCGTGAGGCCTAAGGACTTGGCCGTAGCCCTGGAGTCCTTGAAACGTTCCAGCGCATGGTCTGCCTTGTCGCCGAAGAGGCGACGGCCATCAAACGGCATGTCCAGGAGGGTGGCCTGGACATCGGCCGAGAAGTTGGCGGACCTCAACCAGGCGTGGCGTCGAACCGCCACCGTCGTTGCCATCGCCCTGCCCAGTGAGTCCGTGGTATCCAGCCCACACCGGATGGAATATCGCGCTGCATCTCGGCCGTCCGCAAGGGCTTGGCCGAGTGTCGCCTGGACCTCCTCCGGGCATCTAGGCAGCACCTCCGCAACCGTGTCCCACAGAGTGTGGGTGTAGCGGCCCAAGAGACAGGCGGTATTCACAGACCGCAGCCCTAAGCTAACAGACGAGAAAACCTTCTTCCCGAACTGTTCATATCTCTTGGATTCCCTGTCGGGCGGGGCCGACGGGAACGCGGTTTGGGAGTTTGAGGCCTGGATGACGAGACTCTCGGGGGTAGGATGGGTGGACAAAAAGCATGGGTCGCCCGGGGCCGGGCGGTAGCGTCTGGCCACGTTCCTATCCACAGGGGGGCCTGTGGCGGGCTTGGACCAAGTGCCCAGAAGATCGTCACATAAGGCCTCATTGATTGGCAGCAGGGGCTCCGCGGAGCCTGACTGCGGTTTGAGGACCTCAGTGAGGAGATTAGTCCTCACGGCCGCGACGGGGAGCTGAAGGTTTAAGGCCTTAGCTGCCTTCGTCAACACTACGCTGTAAGCAGAACCCGCCTCCGAAGCCACAGTCGGAGGCGATGTAAATCCAGTGTCTGGCGATGTGTCAATACCACTGGCCTCCCCAAACTCATATGTCCAGTCCTGCTGTGACTGGCAATCATGTGCCAGAGGGTCCTCAGACCCCTCCCAATGCTCCTCGTCACCTGTGTCCTGGAAACCAGGATTAGCAGACAGGGCCTCCTCGTGGAGATAAAAATTCCCAATGCCGACGGAATCGGAGCCCAGCGGTGCCCTCCCGACGCCTGAGTAGGACCGCAGGAGACATTGGGGGCGGCAACCACATCGGCTGGCGGGGACGACACCTGAAGGGACGGCGCCGGCGAGGTCGTAAGGTCGACCGGCGAGGTCCCGGATCCGGAACCGGATCCAGCGAGGTCTTGCGGCGCCGAGACCGAAGTCGCCAGCGGCGTCGGGGCCGAAGCACCCGACGGCGTCGGGGCCGAAGCGCCCGACCCGGAAGGACCTCCAGACGGAACCGATCGGCCCAAAGGCGCCACGGGAACCGACTGAGGAGGGAGGGCCCTCATGGCCATGAGGTACCTCTCGACCTCCTCGGGCGTCGCGCCGTGCCCAGGGACCCGAAGGTGTGGGGCAGGCAGCGACGCTTGCAACTCCCGCGGAGCCACGTGGGCGGTGTCGCCTGAGTCCCCGGCCGCATCGTGCGAGCGTCGGGGCGGGTCGGAGGATCGATGACGTCGCTCCGACCTCTCATGCCTCTTACCTGAGGACTTGGAACCAGACGATCGGTGTCCACTTCCGGAGCGTCGATGACTCCGACCTCGCGACCTGTCCCTCGACCTCCCGTGGGACCGGGACCGGGACCTGGAGTGGCGCGGGGCCGACTGCCTCAGCTCGAGACGCTTGCGGGACCGCTCCCGCCTAGCCTTCGACGTCAGGGCCCGGCAGTCGGAGCAGGATCGATCGTCGTGATCGAGGCCTAAGCACTTCAGGCACTGGCGATGGGGGTCCGTGACCGACATGAGTCGACCGCACTTCGAGCAAGGCTTGAACGCGGGCATCCCTGGCACCGATAGTCGAGAATTCGACAAAAAGAGAGAGATCAAAAGGATCAAAAATTTCAGTAAAAAATTGACTGGGGGTAGAGCTTCTTCCGGATCTGCGCTAGCTGGCGCGGAAAAAAGAAGAACTGACGTCAGCGCGCATGGGCGCCGTCTAAGTACTCCGACGACGTCATCCCGGCGCTCACGACGCCGACGACGGACGCGGAGCCGCAGACGACGCCTACCGGCGCGCAGGGGTATTGCTACGCAAAAGTTTCCGGATCCAGTCTGACGCCTGGGGATATTCTAAGGTAAGGAATCTATCACTAACGTGTCTCTTTCAGATTAAGAAATTTGAACTAATTCATAATCATGTATAGTAATCGCAAACTGCACTAGCAGTAGATTTCAATCACACAGTAATGCCCAAGAACGACAAAATCTTGCATTAGAATCATATGTAAAAAGATTTTTTCTATGTCTATTCATTAGCCGATGTAAACAATGAACGTCATCAAACTGCTCCGACGATCGAGTTGTGCATTTGTATATAAACTGTCTTTTTTATATGGAAAGTTGTTGTGACCAAGGCGGTTTGTCCGCCGAAACGCGTTAAGCCATCCGCACAGGGTAAATAAATTCCCTTTTTCGTGAAGCCCACGGAGTCAGCGCCTTTTCTTTTTATCTTGACGAGTAAGGTTTGGATATCATATATATATATATTACCTACTGGCGTTCGCCAGTAGGTATATATAGTTAGGATTTTTTTCCTATGGGATTTCTGAAAATTCTATGTCGAATAACTTTGGCGTTTGTGGACGGAATTGGCTGAAATTTTCAGGAAAATGGCACATTGTGTTTCTGAGCAGCCCCTAAAAATTTGGGGGGGTTTCGTCAAGGGGGGGCTGAGAAAAAAGGGGGGTCCCAAAACGTGTTTTGCCCATTCATTTTTCCATAGGGCGGTTGGAATCACTTTTAGCTCGAACGGCTGAATGGATTTACACGAAACTTGGCAGAATTGTAGATATGGTTTGCCCGACGTGCCTTTGCTATGTCTCAATATATGTGCTCCAGTGGATTTTGAGAAATTAACGTTTTAAAAAACAGATATATCTGTAACAGCGCTCCGGTTAGCGCTCCGGTTCGCGTACTTGACGCGTAACGGAACTTCGCAAAGCAAAGCTGATTGGCTCTCCGTTGTCTGTCAACATTCTAAACAGTCCGGGCCGGCCGCCATCTTGTCTCTCGGTAGGATCGAGAGACAAGAGGTGGAGAAATACGAAGGGGGAATTTAATGAAAGGGGTCAAGGTAGACCCCTCCTGACCCCCTAGGATTGATGAGGGGGATATTAAAGTGCCCTGCGGGGCAAAAAATAACGGTAGCGTAACGGGAGTTCGCCATTTTGTGTTTCAGTCGAATTTAATCATAAGATGGCGGAAAAACAATGTGGGGAAATGAGTATAAGGGGGCACGGGAGATGTACCCTGACCCCCTAGGTTTTCTGAGGGTGGCTGAGGAAGCTCATATATGTCGAAAAATGTTTTGAATTTTCGCGCAGTTAGCTGCCGGTACGCGAACCGGGAAGCGAACATAAGTGAAAATTAGTGAAAAAAGGTACATTCGAAATTTAAAAAGAGTAATTATAGTTAAGGTAGCTCTGAAAAGAGCTTTTGTGTTCTGTGTAAGTTCTAGGTACTTATAAGTAGGTACCAATACACAGTCTTAAATTTTGTATGAAAACTCTGTTGCCCTCATCTGAGAAGTGCACACCATCTCCTCTGTAGATATCTTGCATGTAATAACGCAAGTTATTGTTGTAGATGGCACCCATTCCATGGTCTCTCATATAAGCTGAAACAGACTTATTTACATGCTTCCTCGCTTTCTCAATTTGTGGAGAAATTTGATTGGACCTCCTCCATTTCTGTCTTTGGCATATATTGGAATATACCAAGGCACTATGAGAGAAAAGTGCCATTAATTGCTCAAAGGTGTCCTTTAAGAGCATTTCCAGACCTACCCCAGTCAAAGTGCCCAAATCATTTCCTCCACAGTGCACTATTATGAGGTCAGGGTTTGGCAAATGTAAAAAGGTTTTCACCAATGGTATCAATTGGTGACATCTCAATCCTCTTTGGCCAATCCATTTGATTTCCACATTTTGTAAATTGAGGTTGTGTAAATTTCTGTTTTCAGCATACCCGTGAGCCCAGTGAATGTAACTATGTCCAACAATCCAGACAGAAAACATGGCAAGAGGAGGTTCTGCTGCAGTCAGATGAAGTGTGGGAATGAAATGGCAGTTGAAACAGAAGGAGTTTGTAAAGAAAAAAAATGTGGAGTTTGTGTGCTAATGATTCAGTAGCAGTGATTGGTGGATTTCCATTGCTGAAAACAGAAAGTTAGTGTGCATGGATGTGTTCTTTGAAACATGTAATTTGAATGGTTAAGAAAACATGATTTTAAGAAACATTGCAGTAGATTAGCAGGTGTACTGAGAGTTCAGAGTTCATTTGAAACATTGTTGTGTGAACTTGTAAACATGAGAGGTCTGGCTTTGGACTTCAGCAAGCATCTCACCGCCACTGTGCCCAGACGCCTACCTGCTTAGCCTGCCACCAGCGCCCTCGGTAGAGTGCACTCCCGCCTCCCGCTGCCTGACTCCTCTGCCATCTAGGAGTCCCCGCAGCTGAGTAGAGCGTGGGACGGGGGGGAACGAAAACCACAACCCCCAGCATCCCGAGCGGCGCACTCCGCATCACCAGCGCGCCAGGAGGCGCTGAAATAGCGCGTCACCCCAGTTGAGAGGGGGAATCTTTGGACTTCAGCAAGCATCTCACCGCCACTGTGCCCAGACGCCTACCTGCTTAGCCTGCCACCAGCGCCCTCGGTAGAGTGCACTCCCGCCTCCCGCTGCCTGACTCCTCTGCCATCTAGGAGTCCCCGCAGCTGAGTAGAGCGTGGGACGGGGGGGAACGAAAACCACAACCCCCAGCATCCCGAGCGGCGCACTCCGCATCACCAGCGCGCCAGGAGGCGCTGAAATAGCGCGTCACCCCAGTTGAGAGGGGGAATATTTGGACTTCAGCAAGCATCTCACCGCCACTGTGCCCAGACGCCTACCTGCTTAGCCTGCCACCAGCGCCCTCGGTAGAGTGCACTCCCGCCTCCCGCTGCCTGACTCCTCTGCCATCTAGGAGTCCCCGCAGCTGAGTAGAGCGTGGGACGGGGGGGAACGAAAACCACAACCCCCAGCATCCCGAGCGGCGCACTCCGCATCACCAGCGCGCCAGGAGGCGCTGAAATAGCGCGTCACCCCAGTTGAGAGGGGGAATCTTTGGACTTCAGCAAGCATCTCACCGCCACTGTGCCCAGACGCCTACCTGCTTAGCCTGCCACCAGCGCCCTCGGTAGAGTGCACTCCCGCCTCCCGCTGCCTGACTCCTCTGCCATCTAGGAGTCCCCGCAGCTGAGTAGAGCGTGGGATGGGGGGGAACGAAAACCACAACCCCCAGCATCCCGAGCGGCGCACTCCGCATCACCAGCGCGCCAGGAGGCGCTGAAATAGCGCGTCACCCCAGTTGAGAGGGGGAATCTTTGGACTTCAGCAAGCATCTCACCGCCACTGTGCCCAGACGCCTACCTGCTTAGCCTGCCACCAGCGCCCTCGGTAGAGTGCACTCCCGCCTCCCGCTGCCTGACTCCTCTGCCATCTAGGAGTCCCCGCAGCTGAGTAGAGCGTGGGACGGGGGGGAACGAAAACCACAACCCCCAGCATCCCGAGCGGCGCACTCCGCATCACCAGCGCGCCAGGAGGCGCTGAAATAGCGCGTCACCCCAGTTGAGAGGGGGAATCTTTGGACTTCAGCAAGCATCTCACCGCCACTGTGCCCAGACGCCTACCTGCTTAGCCTGCCACCAGCGCCCTCGGTAGAGTGCACTCCCGCCTCCCGCTGCCTGACTCCTCTGCCATCTAGGAGTCCCCGCAGCTGAGTAGAGCGTGGGACGGGGGGAACGAAAACCACAACCCCCAGCATCCCGAGCGGCGCACTCCGCATCACCAGCGCGCCAGGAGCCGCTGAAATAGCGCGTCACCCCAGTTGAGAGGGGGAATCTTTGGACTTCAGCAAGCATCTCACCGCCACTGTGCCCAGACGCCTACCTGCTTAGCCTGCCACCAGCGCCCTCGGTAGAGTGCACTCCCGCCTCCCGCTGCCTGACTCCTCTGCCATCTAGGAGTTCCCGCAGCTGAGTAGAGCGTGGGACGGGGGGAACGAAAACCACAACCCCCAGCATCCCGAGCGGCGCACTCCGCATCACCAGCGCGCCAGGAGGCGCTGAAATAGCGCGTCACCCCCGTCTCGCGGGATGCCGGGCGAAGCCCGGGCCAAGGGCGGGCCCGTTTTAGCCCGTTCTAGACCGGGTAAGACTGGACTGGGCCACCCCACTAACATTTTTCCATATCTGTTACTGTACACCCAGGACTTTTGATTCTCACTTTATTTTTTCAGGTTGTGCATCTGTCTTTATTGCATTGTTTAAGCATGTCTCCCAGAATCACCCGAAACAGTAAAGCTGCGCACGCTGCCCAGATCATAGGTCCTATAGATCAATTCATTGCAAAAGCTCATGACGCTATTAACCAAGGTGTGCTATTATTAGAGAGAAGGGTTTCACAAGATCTCGCTATGGCCAGGCGCTCTTCATTGGGCTTACTGGCCTCTGCTATAACACCACAACGTCCCTTGGTGCCTGACTCTCAATACGAAACTCCGTCAGTACCAGGGACGGTGGATTTATCAGTATCTATTCACCTTTCTGTAACACAAACATCCCAGCTTTCTGCACCTCACCCCTCAAGATCACTTGAGAGAACTCCTATTCTTTTTTCCAACTTGGAGGAGAATCCTCTATCCCCGAACACCAGGGGTCAACGGGAAGGTGCAATCCCGAAAAACAGAAAGAAAAAAAAAGATAACCACCCTACCCCGAACCCCACTGACTTGCAACAGGTTCTTCAGCCCCAATTTAATGATGATTCACATTTATCAACTCACCCTTTACCACAACCGGAAATTATAAATCAGCCTAACATCTTAACACTGCCAGAAACAATTGATCTTTCATCTGACAATCGTAGCATTGTTCCGGAAGGTACTACAGGCAATGGGCGAACCTCTTTGCCGCAAGATATGCCTATTTTAGCCTCCATAGAGGCTCTAATTAAATTTCATCTTAACCCCATTAAATTGGTTCTATCTAAGATCGAGAAATCATTAGCTACATTGACAACTGAATTAAAAACTAACAGTACGACCATCAAGCCTGCAGCTCCAGTGACCCGGCAACCTAAATCAATACCCATTTCAAAACTGGCAAAATCAGGGGCCACTCTCCCCAAACAAACTTTACAACTTCCCAAAGTGGTGACCACCACAGCGGTGGTCCACCAGAAATCTGCCCCCATAACCAGTCTTAACCCACAGCAATCCTCATCAAATTTAGTCACAAAACAACCTGTTATTCCTTCTGTGCCCGACCCTCCTGTACAAAAGGCCACTTCTTCCGGTCCACCACCTGCACGCCCCGCAGCTAAAACATCAGTCAATAAAAATGCGGCCTATAATACAAGGCGCAATGTCCCTCGCTCAGCTCATCTCCCTATAGAAGCTACACCGTATGTAGCTATCATGACCGGGGTTCCAGCGTTGCATGTCAACTCTGAAGAACCCGGTTGGTCCTTAAAAAATAAGGTTCTCCATTGGTTGTCGTTGAATCGACCACTTCCCCCATTTGTCAACAACGGCATTGTCTCAGTCCGTAGAGTTCCCTGGGTAGGGAAGGAGAAAAAAACCATCCCAGGTGATTGCATCATAATAACTTTTGAAGACCCCCAAATCATAGAATATATCTGCCCATGGGGCGCCCAAACCTCCTCGGAAGGAATTGGCACGAAAAGGCTAGCTTTCTTCTACCCCCCAGCCAACCTCCTTCCACCGGCCCCTGAGTGGAACTGGACTCAGGTAGGGAACCGGCATAGAAACACGGACTGGATAAACTGGCAGGGACAAGGAGGCAGAAACATCATGCCTTCTTTGGATTGGAGAGGAGTCCCTACGTCTAACAGGTTTGACTGTTTGGAGATGGTGGACTGACCACCAACAGCCAAAGTCCTGGCCGATGGTAACCCCTCCACTTTAGAGCCCCTACTCTTGACGCCAGTAATTTCCTCTGTCATCCAAAAACTGTCGCCCATACTTACGTCCCCACCATCACCAGCCAAGTTAACTGTTTCAGAGGATGTTCGTACCTCCCAACATGTTGGTTCTCAGCCTTACCTTCATTCCAACAACCTGTGTGTTAATCATCATGAAAGTCTGCCCCGATCTCCCAGCACCGTGACGACTTCAACACAAGGCAAACAACCCAATAACGGCCTGGTAGCAACTACCAACGGACCACCAGCGACCACCTCACTGCCGATATTATTCTGGAACGTAGCTGGTCTGCGACCCAGGATGCTATCGGCATCATGGTTGGCTTTTGCTACCTCTCACACGATAATGTGCTTTCAAGAGACATGGATAACTGATCCACTGCACATTCAAGGTTATGTAACATTCCACTCTCCCGCTAGTCCCTCAATACACGGCAGACCAAAGGGGGGTCTTGCGGTATATGTATCCAATAAGCTTGAAGTTAAGAAAATTTCCCTGCAGTGTACTTCTTTGTATTACCAGATTCTTTTGATTACTTTTAAAAATGGTATTTCATATTGTTTTATTAATTTTTATAATAACCTTTTACCTGTAGAATGTGTTAAAATTGTTTCCGAAATTTCACTTTATGTAGGCGATCTACGTGCAAGGTTTGCGTCAACTACATGTAATGTAATCTGGGGAGGGGATTTCAACGCACAATTGTGTTCCCACTATATGAATTCTGACTGTGGCCTCCTAGATGAAAACGATTGCCCTATGACACATTTTACTCACTCCTCTGTAGGAGATTCTTTTAATGGTAGTCTAATGTCATTGGAATTGACTTTTGCTAATGAACTTACTGACCCCCCCGTGGAATTTAATCCCACTTTTCACGGAAGGGGCTGTTTTAGCACCATAGATTTTATATTATGTTCTTATTCATTAAAGGGTACTGTTTCACAGTTTAGTACAGGATCTGAAATCTCAGGAGACCACTTCCCCAACACAATAGTACTATCTCTAATTCTGAGTGCGCCTCAACCTTTTAAGAAAAGCCTTCTGGCCCAAGAAACATTGTCCATGGCCAAAAATAATGGGTACTGTGTGAAATGGTCAAGAATCGACCCAGCTGAAACATCAACCACTGTGATCTCAAATGCACTCCCTTGGATTAATACATGCTTAAATGAGACATCCTCCCCAGCGCAAATTATCACCAGTTTTGGGGAAATTCTGAAAGTAATCCAGAAGGCCCTCTTTCGAACTCGCAAGCAGGGCCGTTGCAAGGAGCCAGGCTGGTTCAATACGGCTTGCAGAAAAGCTTTAAATGCCTTAAAAAAAGAGCTACATAATCCAATTAGTGACCAAGTAAAAATAGCTAAATTAAGACAGGAATATAAGCAGGCTCAGCATAACTGTAGGAGAGACCATAAGAACGACTTATGGGCCCAATTACACGAGAGTTGTAATAGAAAAGACAGCATTCTATTCTGGCAAACGGTAAAATCTCCCTTCCTGAGCGAGGGCAGCTCTCATCAATATTTGGATGTAGCTGTGTCTGCGGACGAGTGGGTGTCCCACTTTTCAAAAATCTTTAGTGACCCCATCGCAGAAAGTGTCGCTCAACCAAATTTTGTACCCGAGCCCATTGAGAAAGGGGAATATCCTATTGACCTTAACTTCTCTCTTGATGAAGTTATAAGCGCACTATCTTCTTCAAAAGCCGGAAAAGCCCCTGGCCCTGATGGTGCACCACTAGATATATTTCTTTTTAACATCGAGTTGTGGTCGCCTATAATCACCCAGCTAATCGCTGCTGTACTAAAAGAAGGACTTTTGGCCTCTTGGTCTTCCTCCATATTGCTCCCAATCTTTAAAAAAGGCGAGAGAAACAACCCTACGTGCTACAGGCCCATATCCCTCCTGGATTCACTGGGTAAAGTCGCGGGCCGCTTAATCTTGGACCGCCTCCAGGACTGGGCGACAGAAAAAAAAACTCTTAACAGACCTCCAGTACGGTTTCCGGGAGGGACTGGGCACTGTTGAACAAGCACTAAATCTAACACTTCTAATAGGGAAATATGCTGGAGTTAAACGGGGAAACCTTTTCATGGTCTACGTCGACCTCAGTGCGGCGTTTGATTGTGTAATCCATGCCAAGCTCTGGTCCATCTTGGACAAGTTGGGCGTTGACCCACCTCTTCTCAAATTTCTGCGGGAGCTCTATACTGGCGCATCGGCTCGCGTAAGATTTGGTACAGGCGGTGAGTTGACCCCATCTTTTCCAATAAACCGTGGAGTAAGACAAGGCTGCGTCCTCGCCCCTTTTTTATTTAATTTATATACCAACGGCCTGGAAGCGGCCATGCTGGAGGGGAGTCGGGATCTACCCACCATCAATAAGCGCCCGATACCAGCACTCCTCTACGCGGACGACTCCGTAATATTTGCTAGGACCCTAGTGCAACTTCAGAAACAGCTAGATAAATATTGCACTTTTATGCTCTCACTTGGGCTAAAGGTCAATAAGACCAAGACCTTTGTCATGCAATCAGGCCCCAAGGTAAAAAGCTCGAAACATCTTTGCATAGACCAATCAAAACTGGAACGCGTTACGGAATACCCCTACTTGGGTATCCTTGTAGACGATAAATTATCATGGAAAAGGGCGATGGTAAATAGAAGATTGCTCTACCAACGTGCAACTTCTGCCCTCGTTTCCTTTTCCAGAAAAATGGGCAAACCATCTCCCTCAGTATTGCTTAAAATCCACCAAGCAAAATGCCTGAGCATTGCCACATACGGAGCCGGGGTCTGGGGCTACGTAAAAACAGATGAACTACAAAAAATACAAAATGGCTTTGTAAAATATCTCCTGGCTCTCCCGCGGAGCGCCCCCTCTTTTGGATGCCATATAGAGCTTGGGCTAGATTATTTAACAGACTATGTTAGGTGTCAACCAATGCTACTATGGCACCGCATATGGACAAAGCCCCAGTGCCATCTTACACGTGCCCTGATCTCAGATTGTCTCGAGATGTCGGCCTGGAAAAACATCCCATGGCTGTCTTTCGTGGTCAATTTCCTGAAAGACCTTGACTTTACTCAGTACATCATCGAGCCTTCAGCCATTACTGAGATGAGTAGAAAAACCCTGAAAGCACACTGTCTTACTCATCTAAGGGAACTCCGTATGTCCAGTGAAGTATCTAAACAATCCAATGCCCATATTCTGATGGTTCAGACGTCCCCAGGCACCCAACCATATTTATCATATCACATATCCAACCATGAAAAGTACCTATTAACGAGGTTTCGGTTTAAT
The DNA here is from genome assembly GCF_964263255.1 of Lissotriton vulgaris. NCBI lineage: Eukaryota > Metazoa > Chordata > Amphibia > Caudata > Salamandridae > Lissotriton > Lissotriton vulgaris. Next base: position 337,253,721 of record NC_141689.1, read on the forward strand.
CTGTTTTTCCGTTTAGTTACCTTTCCTAAAATGTCAACCTGGTCACACGACTTGGATAAATGTCCATGCGACAAGGTCTCCCCCCAAACAACAATGCACGTAGTACTGTTTTGCCACTACTACGCAATACCACGCAGGCGCTGGGTCTTACCTTTGTTACGACAAATGGGGTTGAGGACCTGTCGCCCGGCGTTCTTAGCCTTGCAACAGCTTGACTCGCAATATGTGGCAAAGAATTTAGCTGTGTTTTTGAAAACTTGTATAGCCATCCGTAAAACTCTGGAAATGAACTTTGCTTGATTATCAGTACTAGTGCTGTAAATGAACATAAACTGTATTCCTAAAATGTATTAATAACAATTGTGATTTTATAATGTATTGTTTTTACTACGATGTACTTTTTATGATTGACAAAACGGTTAATCGAATAAAAGAATTGAATTGAATTGAGAGGTCTGGCAGGAGGTAGTTGCTATGGAAAAAGGCCAGAAAGGGCAGAGGGGGGAAGGGTGTTGATTTGAAAAAAGTGAGGGAAGAGTTTTGATTGGGTGACATGAGAGATATGTGTGATGAATATCAGCATTTCAGTGCCTTTGTTGGTTCCAGCCTCTGGAGTGCATACCTTTTGTTCTGCTAAAGAAAAATTGGTGTGTTTCTGAGACTGTTTTGAAATTCAAAAAGCATTTGCTACGGTAAGAAAAAAATCATTTAATTTAAGTGTTTTCATTATTTTTTTCAAAAACGATTTTGCTTCTTTGACAAATTATAATTATAGATAATGTGAAGTATTAGTACTGACAGGGTGTGCTTGTACATAGGAGGTGTGCTGTGTTTTCAAATTATGACCAGAAAATCGTTTTTTAAGAAAAAGACATGCTTTTTACATTTATGAGAACGATAACATGGGGTGTGCTTTATAAAATAAATATTTCACTTTCCAACATGAATATGGGAGAATTATTTGCTTGTTTCTTGGTTTGAAAACACGTTTCTTGAAGTCATTTAGGTTTCACAATATGTTTTGCAAGAGTTACATAGTCAACATGGGGGCATATTTACAAGGCTTATGAGACATATTCACGTCATTTTCTCCATTTTAAAAGTGACTTTAAAGGTGGTGCAAGGTTCTTGTAAATACACCCTCATGAGTGCTTTACAAATTGAAGTCATTTTCCCCTGGTGCATGTGCCTTGTAAATACGCCTCTATGTGTGCTAGACAATTTTAAGGTACTTCTCCTAGGAATCTGGGAGACTAATTTCCTTACATGATGTGTTTGAAAATCGTGCTAAGGTGAGAAGAGATTCCTTTAATTTAGAAGGAGATTAGTATGGTTATTGGAGAAAATAAGGAAGCCAGCTAGGGTGTGCTTGTACATAGGAGCTGTGCTGTGTTTCAAATTATGACCAGGTAGGGTAGCTCTGAAAAGAGCTATTGGGTTCTGTGGCTAATTTAGGTACCTACAAGTAGGTTCCAATGCACAGTTTTAAATAAAGGACGAATATTCTATTCCCTTCATCGGAGAAGTGCACACCATCTCTTCTGTAGATGTCCTGAATGTTGTAACACAAGTTATTTTTGTATATTAAATCCATTCCATAGTCTCTCATGTAAGCAGAAACAGATTTATTCACATGTTTCTGTGATTTCTCAAATTGTTGAAAAAATTGGTTGGACCACTTCCATTTCTGTCTTTGGCATATATTGGAATATTCCAAGGCAGTTTGGGGGAAAAGTGTCATCAATTGATGAAAGGTGTTCTTTAAAAGCATTTCCAGACCAACCCCAGTCATAGTGCCCAAATCATTTCCACCACAGTGCACTATTAAGAGGTCAGGGTTTGGCAGATGCATACATTTTTTTGATTAAAAACATATAAAATAAATTTTTGCATGTCACTGACCATGTCATGAATGATGTAATATGTGACATCATCAGCAGTGGATTGCGGGTGCGCGATATATAGTTAGTGCAACTCACTATATATGCGAATTTCAATGGTTTTGTGCGAGTAAAATAAGGTTTTGTAAATGCTAATCCCTAACTATATATGGTCTATAACCAATGTTTTTTTCAATGAATATATATATATATATATATATATATATATATATATATATATATATATATATATATATATATATATATATTTATATATATATTCACTGAAAAAAACATAGGTTTCACACCAGTTATAGTTTGGAGTTAGCATTTAAAAAAACCTATTAAATTCACTGAAAAAACCATAGGTTTCACAGCAGTTACAGTTAGCTGGAAATTTTACTGACATAAAACCATTCAAATTCCCACGTTATAGTTAGTTGGACTCACTATAACTTGCACGCCTGCAATGCACTGCTGATGACGTCACATATTACATCACTCATGACATGGTCAGTGACATCACTCATGACATCACTGATGACACCATCCAGTGAATGTGTGTCTTTCTGTAAAATAAATATGTTTTATAGATGTATATGTAAAGGTCGATGGAAGAATAAATGTTTAAATAAGTGTCTAAATGGTTTTTTTTATTAATTGATTGGTTAACTGGCTTATTAAGTGTATCTTAGTGAATACATATATTAGCGAATAATGTTTAAATATTTAAATACATGTATCAGTGTTTCACTTTGTGTATAAGTGGCTGCATGGGTTGGTGAGTAGCTACTTGTGTGTGTATATGGGTTATTAGATGTATTTTTTAGTATCAGTATGGTTTGGTGGGGGTATTACTTAGCACATAGATGCATCAATGACTGACTCATTGTTTGTATGTGTTTTGAAGACAGCATATGTGCAGGACTGTATGGGTGGATGAGTGTGTATATGTGTGTGTTAGTGAGTGAATGCCTGTCTCACTAGTGTCTTTATCAGTAACTACATATGTTTTAATCTAGTATATGTGAGTATTGATGTATATAAGTGAGTATATGTGAGAGTGAGAGATTGTAAGAGTTCCTGTTTAAATAAGTATGTGTTTCTATAAGTGATTGTTTAAGAGAGTAAGTATGTGTAAGTTTCCTTAGAAGTAAGGTGGTAGTGTGTGTATAGCTGTATATGCAAATAAATGGATGTTTAATAGTTTATTTGCATGTGTGAGTATGTGTGTGAGTAACTTTTGCATGACTGTCGGTGTGTAACAGGATGTATAGGTGGGTCACTACATATGATGAGTGAGTATATGTATGAGTGACTATATAGAACTGTTGGTGAATGAGTGGATGTGTATATAGATGGTGGAATTACTGAATTGGTTGTTGTAACTGGTATGGGTATCTCCATTTTTTTGAAAATGTTAGTTTCTATTTTTGAATATGTGTTTCAAGGGTTACATTACACTGAAAGGAGGTCAGTCACTCTGTCACAAGGATGGTGTCATCAGTGATGTCATGAGTGATGTCACTGACCATGTCATGAGTGATGTAATATGTGATGTCATCAGCAGTGCATTGCAGGCGCGCAAGTTATAGTGAGTCCAACTAACTATAACGTGGGAATTTCAATAGTTTTATGTCAGTAAAATTTCCAGCTAACTATAACTGGTGTGAAACCTATGTTTTTTTCAGTGAATTTAATAGGTTTTTTAAATGCTAATTCCTAACTATAACTGGTGTGAAACCTATGGTTTTTTCAGTGAATTTCATAGGTTTTTTAAATGCTAATTCCTAACTATATATAGGGCCTCAAACCTATGTGTTTTTCAGTGAATTTCAAAGGTTTTTAAATAGCAAATTTCTATTGCTATCAAATATAATATTTTCTATAATAAATCCTATATTGTATATTTATGTAATACTATTTTTTATATTTATATATATATATATATATTTTTTTTTGCCCTGGAGCGCTCCCGGTGCGCGTACCGGTGTGTGCACCGGAAAGCGCAAGTTTTGCGGCGCGCCCCGGTGGGCGTACCGGTGAGCGTCCCGTTTGCGCTATTGCCGCAAACGAAAACATCATCGTGACGTATCGCGTAGCCGCGTCCGCGTGTTACGCACGGCGTAAGCGCACCCAGAAGCACCCGAGCGCATATGATCGCGCTACGTAAGCGACCCGGGGCTCGCCCTGAAAGCCCCCACCTTTTTTCCTCATTCTCACTTCGTACTTTGACTGAGGAAGACCTGTTTGCAGACCTATTTGTACCTATTTGTACTGAGAAATGTCTACAGTAGCAGCAGCAGCAGGAGCATCTCAACCCCCACCACCACAAGGACCACCACAACACCACAGTGGTGGAGAAGAGGAGGAGGAGGAGGAGGAGGAGGAGGAGGAGGAGGAGGATGAGAGGCGGTTCCTGCCTGAAGATACTACCCCCTATAAGCCAAAGGAGCACATTGTCTGGGTGTTTTTTTAAATCCCAAGGGGCCTCAAGAAAGTTAATGCGCCAAAGGTTACTTGTCTGATCTGTGGCACTGTACTTTCCAGGGGGAGCCCTGCCAAAAAGTATTCTTTTGGCAACAACACTATGATTCGCCACATGCAACGCCGGCACCCAAACAACTATGCTGCGGCAGAGGTCAGAGAACTGACCAGAAACCCTCCCCAATCTTCTCCCAGCACCTCCCAAAGTAAACAACCCACTCCATCGGGTCCAGAGACAAGGGAGATGGTCCCAAATATCCAAACCCAGTTTGGAGATTTTAAAATAGTTTGCAAATTTTGCGGGACTACTATTTGCTATGGAGAGCAAAGAATTAAACTCATCAACCGTGCTGAAGACAACCACAACTGTAAAAAGAACCCCTAATTTTTTCCTGTTTTTTTTTTGCTCCAGTTGAGCCGTTTACAATTTCCTGTTTTTTGTTAGTCCCCATAAAAATGACAAAAAAATATAAAATTGTTCATAAAAGCCAAAAAAAGTAAAAAATGTTCCAAAAAACAATAAAAAAAATTTAAAACAACAAAAAGAATAAAAAACAGTTCTTTTTAGAACTACCTCCAATTTATAAAAAAATGCTACATTTTTAAAAAACTGTCATTCTTTTTTCCCCATGGTACGCTCCCAGGTACGCTCCGCGGTGCGCGTACTGGGCGTCCCCCCCCCGTGCAAATCGGAAAAAAAAGAAACATTTTTTTTTGGTCCGCGGGGTCCTTTTATGGACCCCACATCAAACATAGGTGGTCAGGGGAGGTCTACCCTGCCCCCTTTTGGTCATTTCCCCCTTTGTTTTTGCCACCTCTTTTGTCTCGATCCTACTGAGACACAAGATGGCGGCCACTCCGGACTGTTTGGAATATTGACAGACACCCTAGAGCCAATCTGCTTTCCGCTCGCGAACTCGCGTAGCGTGCTGGAGCGCGCCCCGATGCGCGTACCGAGGCGCGCTTATAGGTATTTATATTTTTTTGAACCTAAATTACTCAAAATCCACTGGAGCCCATATCTTGAGACATAGCAAAGGCACATCGGGCTACCAGTCCCTACAATTTTGCCAAGTTTGGTGGAAATCCATTCAGCCGTTCGGGCTAAAAGTGAGCCCAACCGCCTTATGGAAATTAACATGGGGAAAACACGTTTTGGGACCCCCCTTTTATCTCGGCCCCCGCTTGACGAATCCCCCCCAAACTTTCAGGGAAGGAGCGGAGCGTAGCGAGGCAAATTTAAGGAAAATTACAGGCAGATCCCTCAATCGACGCCAAAGTTATTTCCAATAGAATGTTGCGGATTCCCTATAGAAAACAATCCTAACTATAACTACCTACTGGCGACCGCCAGTAGGTAATATATTTATATATATATATATATCCTGCTCCTTCGCGCCTGCTTAGCACACTCTCAGATGGGTGCCTTCTCTTGCGGAAGTGCAACTGCAAATTAAATCACTGCTCGTTTTCCGTTAGTCTTCAGAAAATAGGCACTCTTGGGGGGGGTTATATTTCTTTTGTTTTTATTCCATCAACAAAACATGACGCGTCTCGGCAAGCGCCTTCATCATGTGTTTCACAAACATGCCAGAGCTATGGTCTTTTTTACATACAAAATATTTCTACGTACGTGATAGATCACAGGATTTCGCGGGCATAGTAATCAAAAACTGACATATCAATTCCTACGAATGACCCGCATATTAGAACAGTTAAAATGTATGTATTATTCCTTTGCATGTCAGTTAAATCATTCATTTCATGATAAAAACATTTTCTATTCTCCAAACATGTAAAAAATCATTATATATCATGCCTGCTATTTACATTTCATTTCAGGAAAAATTCCTTTTGGCCCATATTTAATTTTACATTGACCTCTCGATGTTGAAAAACTCTATAATTTTGCTGTATTTTGACTCATGCGAGCTATCCCACTGATAATAGGAGAAGCTCACCCTCATTGCTCTTATATAACAATATCACATTGTATCAGCTTTTGTAAAGTGACCAGCATTGTAAACATATAGGCACAATTGGCAATAGTTTTGCCATATATAGGCCCTATATCAAAGACAGGTATTATTTTCGCCTTATATCGGCTATTTTCTGTTATATTAGCTTAAGAGCAATACTCTATTCTAACATACACATTTTGCTGTGTATCGGCTTTCTCACTCAATAACATCCTATGTGATCTACACTAAGTGTCAGTTAACGTAACCATTTATTTCATCGCTTTTTCTTACAGCTCTATAACATCTTTGTAACAGTTTATCTTTTTTTGATTGAATTAAATTGCAGAAAAACTTTCCACCACCAATGAGAACTCAATACATTCTATGTGCTATTTCCTAGTCACCCAAATGTATCGCCATTTCCTCACCACTATTCATTCCCTTTGGATTCTTCGTTTCTAAATCAATTATGTACTAAGACTCTAACCTTGTTAGTTTGATGACTCTGTCTCCTCCACGTATATTGGTAAGTACCTGATATTCCTCCCAAAAACGTAATGGATCCCTATTGCTCTGATGCTGTTCTGCAAAATGCAGGGTACAGGATATGTGGCATCCTTTTTGGGTATTGCTCGCATATGTTCTAAAATGTGAATTTTCAATGGATGAATGGTGCTCCCATTATACTTCAGTCCGCAAGGGCATACTAGACAGTACCGCGTATGGGGAGTAACATGTCAGAGATTTTCTTATAACTTTTTGATTTTTTATGGCTAACTCTGTTTTATTAGTTTGCAAGCAGAGAAAATCAGCAATGTACATCTTAAACAATCCCATAGTGCGAACTCTGAGATATCGTCCCCCCCCCTCTTTTTGATTTTTGAGACCAGGTACATGATATGTCAGAGTTCTTCTACTCCCTACACATGCTTTACATTTACCGCATGGATAGAACCCTCTCATTTCTTTGAGGGTTCCAGTAGGTTTTGTCAGAACTTCCAAATGGCTATGTACTAAGTTATCTTTCAAAGACCTAGCCTTTCTGAAGGTAATTAGTGGTTGGGCGGGTATTTCGGGTCCATTTACACTATCTATTTTTAAGATGTGCCAATTTTTCTAAAAAATTATCGTGAGTTGATTAGCGTTATTAGAGAAAGGTGTTATCATTCTGAGTTGAAGTTTGTTTTTGTTACCATTCTTTCTGATCTTTTCTTTTAGTAAGACTTCTTTGGGGGTATTTGAGACCCTGCTTAATGTTGCTTTCAGCAGGCCCTTTTTGTACCCTCTAACCTCAAATCTTTGCTGACTTTCCTAAGCTGCAGTTTTAAAATCCCTCTCTTTAGTACTATTCCTTTTAATTTGTAAAAATTCCCCATAGGGGATACTGTTTATCAGTCTTGGGGGATGACTGGTTTGAGGTGAGGACAGTTGTTTAAAGGCTTGAAGGAAGCACACAAGAAAAGTGAGGACAAAATTAAGGTCCCACTGGGGCATAACAAAGGCGTGGGCACAAACAAGTGAGCCAACCCCTTCAAAAACCTATTTATAATTGGAGAACAAAGATAGAGGGTTGGTCTGGCAGCCACAAAAAAGCAGATAGAGCAGAAGGATAACCCTTAAGAGTACCCAAAGCAGAGCCCTGCTGGGAAAGTGTTAGAATGAATAGAAGCACAGTAGAAAGAGAAGCAGAAAGTGGGTCAATAGACTTTGCTGTACAGTATATTAGAAACTTCTGCCAACGGCAGGCGTATGCCGTCTTAGTGGAGGGCCACCTGGCTGCCAAAATAATGTTGCATACTTCAGGAGGAAGGTCAAAAGCCATCAACTGCTGCCTCTCAATCTCCATGCAAGGAGGGAAAAAGTTGACAGGTTCGGGTAGAGGAACCTCCCTTGCTGCTTTACAGAAGATCCTCCCGAAGGGGCAGCCTGATCGAAGGATCATACTCATCTCTGGATACCAAACACTCCTCCCACAGTCTGGAACCACAAGAATGACTTGGGCCCGGTCATTCCTTATCTTCTTCAGGACTCTGGTCAGGAATGGTAAGAGCGGAAAGGCGTACTGCAGACCTGAGCTCCACTTGCGATGAAAGGCAATGCTGAGCGATAGCCACCTTGGATACTTCAGCGTGCAGTGTTTCTGACACTGCGTGTTCTCTTCGGAGGTGAACTGATCTAACCAAGGATGTTCCCAGTGCTGAAAGAGGCCTTGAGCCATCTCCGACTGGAGACGCCAGTCGTGATCCGCTAGGCATCGACAGCTGAGTATGTCTACCCTGGCGTTCAGAGAACCTGCCAGGTGTTGAACCACCAGGGTTATGCCCTGCTGTTCCATCCATGTCCAGAGACGTAGGGTCTCTCGACAAAGAGTCCAAAACCCCACCCCGCCCTGCTTGTTGCAGTGCCACATGGCGGTGGTGTTGTTCGTGAACACCTGCACTAACCTTCCCTTGACAGAGGGGAGAAATGCCTTCAATGCCATCTGAATGGCTTGAAGCTCCAACAGCTTGATGTAGAGCTCCGACTCTGCCAGAGACGAGTGTCCCCTGATCTCCACCTCTCCCAGATGGCCGCCCCATCCCAGAAGTGACGTTTTCAGTCACAAATGTAAGATCAGGTTTGGGAAGGGAGAGGGGTCTGCCGTAGACCCTATCGCCGTTCATCAACCACCACAACATATATCTCACAGTTCCTTCTAAAATCTTGACCATGATGGTGAGATTTCCCCGATACTGGGCCCACTGGAACTTCAGGTCCCACTGAGGAGCCTGCATACACCAACAGGCATGCTTTACCAACAAGATGCAGGAGGCCATGAGGCCCAAAAGCCTCAGAGTCAGTCTCAGCTAAATCAAGGATAGAGGCTGAAACATCGGAATCATAACCTGAATATACTGAACTCACAGCTAAGGAGGATAGGCCCAAAACTGCACTGTGTCCAGAACACCCCAGATGAAAGTGTGCGTCTGAGAAGGAGTCAGGTGTGACTTTGGCACGTGTATAGAACCCCAGCGAATGCAGGAGGTTTGCCATATAAGAAGGTGGCAGATAACAGTCTGGGGAGAGGACTCCTTCAACAGCCAGTCGTTGAGGTAGGGGAGGACTGATATCCCAACCAGCACAGATGAACTGCGAACACCACCAATACCTTGGTGAACACATGAGGGGCACTGGTTAGGCCAAAGGGGATCCTGGTAATGAATGGGGATGTGAAAATACGCATCCTGAAGGTCCAATGCTGCCATCCAGTATTCTTGGTCTAAGGCAGACAGGACCTGAGTTAAAGTAAGCATCTTGTACTTCTCCTTCTTAAGGAAGAGATTGGCGGTTTGAAGATCTAATATGGGCTGCAATCCCTTGTTCTTTTTCAGAATCAGCAAGTAGCGGGAATAATATCCACTGCCTTCTTCTGAATGTGGGATCTTCTCTATAGCTCCCTTGGCTGTAACATCGTCTTAGAGCAATTTCAAATGATCCTCCGCTAGCCATTCTCGATTTGGCAGAATGGGAGGAGGATAAGAAATCAAGGCATAAAATAGCCCTCCTGAATTATGGGCACTTGTCTGATGTTATGGACCTCAAGTTGAGGAGATGATGTAGTCTCCCCCCCCAAGTGGAGGGGTGTGGTCTTGCAGAGTTAAACTAGGAGTGCTTGGAGACTGCTGCTACTGCCAAGGGTAGGGTGGTCCAGGACTTCTGGCTTCTATTCCTTGGACAGAATGAACCGCTCCCATGTCCCCCGCACAACTTGGGAAGTCTGCGCAGAACAGTGGTTGGGATCGTGCTGACGCGGCTGGAACCCCCTTCCATTGTCACGAAAGGGCAAAAGCTAGACTTGCCACAAGGTGTAGTAGAGAAGCCCAAGGATCTGGCTGTAGCTCGAGAATCATTGAACTGCACTGAGTTTGCCTTCTCCCACATAAAGACAGTGTAGGAAAGTAGGATCCTTCTGAATGGTTACCCCCACTTTTGGCCTGGTGTTACTTTGTTTTTCTGACTAGTCTGACTGGGATCCTGCTAATCAGGACCCCAGTCCCAGTGCTTCTTCCCTAAATTAGACATGGTGAGTACTTAGGTACACTCCAGATTGGATACTGGTGTACACTGATAAGTCCCTAGTATATGGTACTAAGGTACTTGGGCCATAGGTACACCAGGGGTCTCCCATGGGCTGAAGCAAGTATTATGCCACCCATGACACACCACTCAAATTGTGACTACTGGCCTGCCATTGTAGCTTGTGTAAGCTGGTGCTAGCACCACTTACAACAGATATACGTTTTCTTATATCTGAGGTCACTGCATTTAAAACCTATAAGTCACCCCTAAGGTAGGCCTTTCAATCCTAAAAGCAGGGTGCTCAGTTCTAAGTGTAAGGGTGTGCCTGCATGAGCAGGACTTCCCATCAACCTTCAGAGGCCATTTCGAGGTGTAAGTACATCAGCCATTAAGATACATAGAGTGGCCGTGCTTCATTATGCACTGACCATCTCTGAACTGGCTATAATGAACCCTGTCATGTTTGGTATCAAATATGTTGGAATCATACACCTACATTGTAAACAGTGTGGGAGGTATGATTCCATGCAATGTAAAGCTTCTCTGGGAGGCCCTCAGTGATCCCGGTAGCAGTCTTCTAGACCGGGACAGCAAACTATGGCTGCTGCTGACCAGCGACACGATTCTGCCCTCCTGCTACTGAACCAAGCTCGAGCAGAGGAAGGCAGGACAATAGGTATCCTTTCACAAGGAGGTGTGACCACCTCCCAGACAGGACTTAGTGCATTGGGACAGGGCTGGGGCTCAGCAACAGAGGTGGTGGTGAAGTACCTAAAATTCATCATACTGAAAACCATCATACTTCTTCTCAGGGATCTTACCAATCGGTACTTCATTCATAAGCAGCAAAGGAATCAACAGAGAATCTGAAATATTGGAAGACATCTTTATTAATTGTGAGGCTACGTCGCCCAGCCACATTTAAATGCAACTGAATGAGGTAGTCTGCCTGCATGGCCTTAGCACAGACCTTTTATACAAATTATTATGCCCTAGGCAAACATTCTTTGTTTCACAGTAAATAATTCACATATTTCCAATACAAAGAGGGAGCAGAGTTATGATGACAGCCCACATTTTCGTATGTCCAGTTTATAATTAACTATCCGGCAAGGTCCAGTGTTTCCATCAGATATTGACGGACCCCTAATAAAGACGGGCACCTCCCCATCGTAAAGCAGATCATAAAGACAGAAACAGAGACAGGTGTGTGTAAGATTAGACATGGTTTGTGTGCGATGAAAGGCTTGTGGTATGTTGTGCCTTGATACAAATCTCACTCGGCCAGTGGGTTGGGGACTGCCTGAACAGGTTTGGCTTGAGGCACTGGAGTCAGCTTTGCCCAGGTCACAGAGGAGTCAGGAAAGGTGTACGTGTCCTTTCAGCTCGAATTCAGCCTTGGTCAATTGACTATGTAAGGGCAATCACAAGATGGATGCCGCTCACAACATGGAACCCAAGGCTCCAAGACAGGGAGCACGATTTAGGGGTGTTCCTGTCACTCAATCGTGATGCAAATGCACAGAAATAATATCCTAATTATTACCGGTCTGCCAATACCAAATTCGTCATGGTATGATGATATTTTATGCACAAGTGCAGAGCTTCGGTACCATACAATAGTAGGGTCCAGAATTTTCAGTACCACAGTGGTTCTGCAATTCCCTCGAGGTCTGCACTGTCATCACACCGAGTTTGAGACCAGCATCCCTCGTCGGAATTGCTAGAACAGAACCCCGGTGTAACACGTTCACTTGCCATTGCCAAGGCTTGTTACCCTCCCTCCAGAGATCTTCATGCTCCAAGAAGCTCCAAACTCAAGTATCTCCTGCAACCAAGATCTTCGCCTGCATTGCATCCTTTGCACCTTGGGCCTGCCACCTTTGGTGAGCTGCTCGAGGTCCTAGTGTGACTCCAGTGCCTTCAGCCTGTGGGTCTTTTCAAGGGTCTTCTTTGTCTCCAGTGTAGGTTCCCCTGCTTGCTCGGCCTGCTCTGACTTACCTGCTCACGGTGAGTCACTTGGACCTTGCTAATCCCGACACCGCACCTTTTTCCTCACCTACTGTCATATAGTTACTGCTTACCAATATACAGTGTTAAGTTAGCATGAGCTTATTAAATGTTTAAACGCCATTTTACCTTTTGCCGCTTCTGCACACGACACATAATTGATAATTGTTGTTTTAGCTTTCAACCTAGAAGAGTGTTATGATTTATACGAGAATAATATGTTGTTACACTGATATCAGCCTTGCTTGGTGAGCTGTGTCTGTACAGTGAGTGCTGAAACCTTCAAGGATATCTCAACACAGTAGTTGTTATGAGCACTGATCTTCGCATGTTTCTAGACATAACATACATGCAGCTGCAGCCAAGTTCTGGCTTTAGGCGCGTTTTATATTGCTTGGTACAAGGGCACACAAACACACTTGATGGTGCTTCGCATGTAGAGAGCCGGTGGAAGATGATGTGATCCCTTCACATTAAGATCTTGAGGTATGGGGTTGCCCTGCTAAAGCCCAAAGAGACCTTCTTAGATATAAAATAATATGATAGTTAGGGAGGGTGAGAATAAGGTGTTGCTAACTAATATTCATTTCAGCATTTTAGCAGGTTGTCACCTTTTGCCTTTTATGGACTAGTAACTATGCTGATAACTTTGCTTCTTATAATATGTTTGCTTGTATTATCTAAGATACTGCGTTTGAGAACCCTGAATTAGTAAATAAATATTTCAAATATGCACGCGTCCTCATTTACTCCACGTTCTGGTTTGAAATGATTGTATAATGAAAGAGAGTCCATGTGTTCTACGTAACCTGAGGTATTCTAAGATCATGTTCTGGTTTGTCTAAACATTGGGAGTTTGTTATGACCAATGAGACACTGTAGCTAGCTCGGTAAGGGGATTTTGGGTACTAAGGTGAGTTTTGGGACATCCTAACTCCAAATCTCTATGCACAGTTATGTAGGAGAATGGAATTCCTGCTACATGGCGCCCATACGTTGATGGTCTTATTTCATGACACTTGAGTAGTATGTCGTTCAATCCTTAACCCCTTCACTGTCGTTTCCGGAAAACGGTGGTGTCGGAAAAAACCTACCTGTTTGTGAAATAGGTCTCTTCAAGCTTGAATCTTTCTGAAACGGTTTCCTTGAATTACTACCCAGTTGTGCTACAAAGTTTACTCTGGCCTTATACGTTTCTGTGCCGTCATGGCCGTTGCCGTGGACATTCCGCAGCATAGTCGCATTGCGTTGCGCAATCATTTGCAGAATTACAATGTCCCAGTGGATGGCATGGCCGTGATAATGGTGGTGAGTGCGGAGACAGCTTACCCATACGAAATCTTTTATTCGGGGGTAACATTTCCGGCTGTGGACGGCACTTCAGGTGTGTTCCACACTTACACTCCCTCTCCTGTACCAAATGAATATACTCCGTACAGGGCACAAGAAGTACCTATTGATGTTTGGCAGCATCGAGTTTGGTTTGGTGGCGCCTACCCTCATACTTTAACAGCTCCGAGGTTAGGTCCTTTGTCTATTCCAGGCACAAATTGGCCTGTTTTGACTGTATTAACTCCTTATCCTCAACACGGCAATTGTTCCGTTGTGGAACTTCGTAGACTACACGTAGTCTCCATTAGCGTTATTCGAACTTTGGTGCAGTACATAACCTGTAATCTTCCGGGTGGGCTCCCGGGGGGTGCGGCGCTTCCGGCTGGACAGGGCAGTAAGAAGCTCAGTCCCGTGATGGTCAATGCTGTAATGGGCAAACGTCCCCAGGATAAGGATGATTTTCCTTTCTGGCTTGCTGAGAAATTTGACCCGTTGGAAGCTGTATTGCCTAACACGTCTCCTGGTTAAAAACACAGGATTCTGACTATTAGTTTGCCTAAAGACTTGGGGCTAGATGTAGGTAATTATATTTTACCGACTCATAAATACCGAATTTTACCGATTCGGTATTTATGAATCGGTAAAATAGAAGCGGGGAGATTTAGGTAAATTCGGTAATTGAATTACCGAATCTGTAAAAATCGGTATTTACCGAATCGGTAAATACCGATTCGGTAATGCCCATTGATTCCTATGGGCCTTGAAGCCCATAGGAATCAGTGGACAATACCGAATCGGTATTTACCGATTCGGTAAATACCGAATCCTGCAAGGGTGCAGGGGGTGTCACTTTGACACCCTCTAGCACCCCAAATACAGGCATGTGTGTCTGTTACATGGCATAGGTGTGCATGAACAAATGTGCATGCACACCTGGATTCAGTATTTTACCACCCAATTGGATTGGATTGGGTGGTAAAATACCGAATCTGTAAGGCCTTTGGGACTCAGAAGAGTCCCACCTACATCAGGAAGTTACCGAATCGGTAAAAATACCGATTCGGTATTTTACCGATTCGGTAAATTTACCGATTTGGTAAATTTACTGATTTGGTAAAATAGGGCCCCTACATCACAAATACCCATTTACCGGTCGGTAACGGCCGAAATCAGCCGTTACCGGTTGGTAAATGGCCACCTACATCTCGCCCTTGGCCTCTGAAATCGGTGACTGTGAGTACTGGGGTAAAACTTTTGCGGCGGTCTATGCGAGGTGTTACGGCACTCCGTCTATGACTGTCCACCCTACGGTCCTTAAGCGTGTTCGGATGAGCACGGACCTGAGGCTGCGGTTGAATTGGGTATGCGCCTGTGTGGCACTTTTGATGTGGTTTGCGATCTCATTCTTGCTAATGTCAAGGGGGATGCAGTGAACTTTCAGGTGGCCAATGCTTTGGCAGCGCTTCCCGATGCCGAGAAACCCAGACAGTTAGCGAGGATTATTGTAGCGGCTTATAAAACCGTGGGTCGCAATAGTAGAGGCCTCAAATCTTTTTCAACTAAAGAGAAAACGCAACCCCAAGGGCAGAAGTCTGAAACGGACGGTCAGCCCAAGTCCAAAAAACAAAATTGGCCTAAAAAACAAAAACAGGGAAATCAACAGCAACAGAAACAGGAGTCTCGTCCTGCGTCGCCATTGCCTGCGCCCACAGAACGTGTTTATGACTTGCGAGATCGCGTGGCGATTAAGTCACCTAATCGATTTCATGTTTCTGATCAACGCTCTCCTCGTTCCTTTCAGGATTCATTGGCCTCGGCGACCGGTGGTGGTAGAGGCGGAAGGGGTCGGGGTGGCCAACAAGGACGTGATCAGCCTCGCCCGAAAGAAGTTGCAGGAAAGCAGGACGGCTCTACGCCAAAGAGACCACAGTTTCAAAAGAAGAGAGTCGCCGCTTTAACAGCGAAATATGCCACAGATAGTGAGAACGGGGCTTCGGAATCTGACATGGGCTCTGACCTTGCTGGAAAGCGCGGCAGAGACTACCATAGTGCGGTAGGCCCTGCGTCCACTACGGAAAGTGTCATCGACTGACCGTTATGTTGTGATCAAAACAGCTGACTCTAGAGTTGCTCCCCCTGACAGACTTTATAAAATAGTCCTGTTAATTGAAGGTGACATACAACATACCATAAAAGGGGTATTTTGGGAAAATCTTTCATCTACGTATGACATTTTGGTTTCGGAGGCTGACTGGCCCCCACCTTTTGTTCTCGCGGCTCCGCAAAGGGAGGAGGTGATCCTCCCGAGTTTCGCGCACACAGTCTTGAAGGATCATGCACTGAATTTTGCAGAAGAGTGGGCTAAGGCACTGGTGCCGGCTCTGTACCGTACACATTGTGGTTGGGATAAATTTTCCCCAAATCACGAGATTCCTTTACGGTCTCAGCCGCAGCCTCAACCTCAATATCCCATCCGACGTGAAGCCAAAGCTTCCGTCGCGGCAATCCTTGAACAATTGGAATATCAAGGTGTGATTGAAACATGTGTGTCACCTATGAATAACCCTCTTTTTACTGTGACCAAACCTGACGGTTCATATCGTTTGGTATTGGATTACAGGCATTTAAACTGGCATTGCCGTACCTGTGCAGTACAGAATACTCACGGTTCTGCTTTGGTGGATACTCTTGTGCGTAAGCGTTTTAAAACCACGCTTGACATTTCCAACGGTTTTTATGCCCATCGTTTGGACGATCTGAGTTCCCAATGGACCTCCTTTACTTGCGGCGGTGTGCATAAAAACAATTTCGATGTTTACCTATGGGCTATAAGAATAGTCCTGGGGTTTTTACTGCCCGCATAGTCTCTCTTTTGGAGAGAGTCGACCCGGATGCATGCTCGTATGTGGAAGACATTTACATCACAGACGACGAACTTTGGGAGCATATGTGTCACGTTGACCGCTTAATTTGTAGCTTTGCAGACATGGGTTACAAATTCAATTTTGCAAAATCGCACATTGCAGAATATACAGTGTTGTTCTTAGGCTATGAGCTCAACGATGAAGGCAGAGGTTTGGCTCCTCACTACCTGGAGAAATGCGCACAACTGCGCGCTCCGACAACACTGAAAAAATTACAGTCTTTACTGGGTTTTTAAAATTTCGGGAGGACATACATTTCAAATCATGCTGGCTGCCTGAGCACTCGGCTATTCTGCAATCTTTGCAGGCTGGTCTGCTCGCTTCTAAATTCTTATTGACCCGTGACAACCACACCAACCTGGTGATACGAATCATCCCTGGGACGGTGGGTTTCACTTACCTAACTTTTAACGAAGGAGATTCAGTACCAATCGCTTACAAGTCACACTTGTACACTTCGGCTGAAATGCGATATTCCACTGTGGAGAAAGTTTTGACGGCTGTGCAGATGGCGATTCTAAAGGAACGCGCTCTGTCACAGGCAAAACGCATATTGGTTGTTACCCCGTGTCCTGCTTTGGAAGCAGTTACGAAGGCCAGTGTACCTAATTCTAAAGCTTTGCACCCTCGGTGGATACAATGGGCTGCTTCCTTGGCATCCTCGGATGTCACGTTTATATTTGACACCTCATTACGGTCGCAGGAATTTTTACAATATGAATTCGTTCATCCAGCTCCTTTAGCTATGCGACCTTTGGAGGACTTCCATTGCATCATTTACACTGATGGTTTGGCGCAAGTTGCGCATGGCTCTAAACATGCCTACGTTTCCGCTTGCGCCATTGTGGTCTTTGCCATGGTGAATGATGAGTTCAAGTCCAGAGTCGTGCACACGCAGACTCTAGGGGACTGCACTGCACAATTGGCAGAGCTCCATGCTCTGATGCTTGCATTTTAGTACGCAGATCCATGTGTGACGACTCTTATTGTTAGTGATTCCTATTTCTGTGTCCAGTCTTACAATGAAAACTTGAACTTTTGGATTCAGAATGACTTACGTGATTCCAAGGGTAGCACAATAAAACATAAAATGATCTGGGTCCGAGTGGCTGAGCTTAAAGAGCAATTGCCACTTGTGTTTGTAATTCATACTTTCGGCCATCAGCGTGTTGGAGTTCACGCTGTGGGTAACTCGCTTGCTGAAGAAGCAGCGAAGTCAGCGGTATCGATATATTTAGTTGCAGCAGTTACACGGTCCAAGAGTAAGATAGATGATGACATCTTGGTGGCAGTTGCTGCCACTGAGAAGGGAGGTAAATGTCCTGCGGGTTTCCCTTTAAAGTATACATACCACTTAAGTCCCAATAAGGTTCCTTATGTGAAACTTCCTGGAGTAGGGGATAGATTGATTCCCAACTCAGACCACAGGAATTCTTTGATTACAGCCGCACATGAACTTGTGGCGTCTGCACATGTGGGCGTCTCGGCCACTGTATTACAGTTACAACAACGTTTCTAGTGGTGGGGTCTGTACAAACATACGCGTGACTATGTCCTTTAATGTGACATTTGCCAGCAGATTAAGCCTTCAACTGCTACGCGTCCGCCCCAAACACAGTTGTTCATTTCTAATAAACCAGTTGGTTGTGTTTGTTTAGATCACTACGGTCCTTTTTCTTCTGATACTGCGTATAAGTACATCTTAGTAGCAGTTGATTCATGTACATGCTTTGTGTGGGTCTGGCCCCATCGCAGCGCTGATTCACGGACTGTCATAAGAGGTTTGCGTGTCTTTGTAGGGATTTTTGCCTGTGGTACTTTCCATTCGGATCAGGGTCCGACTTTCGCCTCTAAGGCGTACAAGGATGCCATGATTTCGATGGGGGACCAAGTCAACTTTTCATCTCCATACAGACCTGAGGGTAATAGTGTAGTGGAACGAATGAACCGTGACTTAAAGCAATCATTGACAGCTCGAGTTATAGGCACTGGCAGCAACTGGCTGGCCCATCACACTGTTTCCCATAATTCAAACAAGCCCTCACGTTTTGCGATTTTTTGCCACCCTATTTAAAAAAAAAATTTGATCCCCCCCCTTGGACATATATTTGACTGGTACTTTTTTCGATTTACCTTTTTATGTCAATTGGTTTTGTGTTTTATTTTTTTCGAATTGTCAATGGACACTATGCCGAGGAGAGAACATGCATTCGACATCTTAACGGAACTTTGGCCCCCCTTTCCTCTTCGCATTCAGCACACAGACTGAAAAGAGACTTGACTTTTGTCAACATCACTGCTTGGCCTGTCCTTGATGGAATTGTGTGGGATGCTGTTAAATTTGAAATCCATGGCCCTACTGAGGTTGTTAATGTCCCTAATGTGCTCAGGGTAAACATGGGGGATGTAGTGAAACAAAACATACGTTCTGATGATTGGGATATTCAGGCCGTAGAGGCATTGTTTTCTGATTTGAAATATTATGCTGCCTTTGATGCTGAAGATTTGTACTTAGAATCTGCTAATTATGGTGAATTGTTTTGCTTCCAACATTTTGGCAACCGTTATTTGCATAAAACAAGTTCCAGAAGAAGTGCTGTAAATTATACACAGTGGGAGCATTGCCCGGCTCTTTTACGAGGCAGTTCGAGTACTTTTTTGAAAAAGTACACTTATTTTACCGACTTTAATCAGTCCAATCCCGAGTCTTTTTTTTATAAATTGACACAGAAGTCCATGTCCAAGGTTAGACTTACCGATACTAAGTTGTTGTACTCGAAGTCCTTTCTAGACAAGTTGGCTGTAGAAGGCTACGAGTTGTGGAAGGAAACCATTGACCTTAAATCCGTTTGGGGTTCTAAAAATTGGCAGGTACA
Source organism: Lissotriton vulgaris (assembly GCF_964263255.1). NCBI lineage: Eukaryota > Metazoa > Chordata > Amphibia > Caudata > Salamandridae > Lissotriton > Lissotriton vulgaris. The sequence goes on from NC_141689.1 coordinate 337,273,250, forward strand.
AGGCACTGAGGCTTTGCACCGTGCATGTCTCTTCCCAAATCATATGTTGTTTTTGAATTCTGCCATTTTTCCAACCACATGCTCTGGATTGGCTACTTCTAAAAAATTAACAGCCTCATTCATGTACAATCCGTTTTGCGTGTCCCTAATAGCGAATCATAGCAACTCGCTATTGAGGACACGCAAAACGGCATTCATGTAGGAATTGCTAATAAAATAGCGATTCCTACATGTTCTTTATTTGCGAGTAGCAATTTGCTACTCGCAAATACTCCCCATTCATTCCTATGGGCCAAGAGGCCCATAGGAATGAATGGGGAGTATCCCTTATTTGCGAGTAGCAATTTGCTACTCGCAAATGAGATAGCGACTGAAAGGGTGCCAGGGGTGTCCAAAGGACGCCCTGTAGCACCCCTAAAATGCACATTTGGACAGGTGTTGCGCACACACATGTCCAAAGGACATGTGTGTGTGCAACATGCAACTTAGCAAAATGCTTTTAAAAGCATTTTTCTGAGTTTCTGCTATTTACCGACAGGTCTGACCTCTCGGTAAATAGCGGCCCCAAAAGTGCTAAATCGCAATTTCAGGATGTGTCATGAATAGCATTTGAGGAATCTCTAATAGAGATTCCTTAAATGCTATTCCTCGCATATTTGCGACTTCTTAAATAGCGATTTTTGCATTTGGTATCATGAATACCAAATGCAAAAATCGCACTCGCAAAGGGCCAGATTCTCAGAATCTGCCCCTTTTGCGAGCGCTATTGCCTACATGAATCAGGCTGTAAATACTCCTGCCTTACCTGATTTGGAGGAATATTCCGGTTGTCGTTTCCAGAAAACACAGTGGTGTCAGAAGAAACCTACCTGTTTGTGAAATAGGTCTCTTCAAGCTTGAATCTTTCTGAAACGGTTTCCTTGAATTACTACCCAGTTGTGCTACAAAGTTTACTTTGGCCTTATACGTTTCTGTGCCGTCATGGCGGTTGCCGTGGACATTCCGCAGCATAGTCGCATTGCGGTGCACAATCATTTGCAGAATTACAATGTCCCAGTGGATGGCATGGCCAAGATAATGGTGGTGAGTGCGGAGACAGCTTACCCATACAAAATCTTTTATTTCTGGGTGACATTTCCGGCTGTGGACGGCACTTCAGGTGTATTCCACACTTACACTCCCTCTCCTTTACCAAATGAATATACTCCGTACAGGGCACAAGAAGTACCTATTGATGTTTGGCAGCATCGAGTTTGGTTTGGTGGCGCCCACCCTCATACTTTAACAGCTCCGAGGTTAGGTCCTTTGTCTATTCCAGGCGCAAATTGGCCTGTTTTAGCTGGATTTACTCCTCATCCTCAACCAGGCAATTGTTCCGTTGTGGAACTTCGTAGACTACACGTAGTCTCCATTAGCGTTATTCGAGCGTTGGTGCAGTACATAACCCGTAATCTTCCGGGTGGGCAACCGGGGATGCGACGCTTCCGTCTGGACAGGGCGGTATGAAGCTCAGTCCCATAATGGTCAATGCTGTAATGGGCAAGCGTCCCCAGGATAAGGATGATTGTCCTTTCTGGCTTGCTGAGAAATTTGACCCGTTGGAAGCTGTATTTCCTAACACGTCTCCTGATGAAAAAAACAGGATTCTGACCATTAGTTTGCCTAAAGATGTGGCCCCTGAAATCGGTGACTGTGAGTCCAGGGGTAAAACTTTTGCGGCGGTCTATGCGAGGTGTTACGGCACTCCGTCTATGTCTGTCCTGCCTACGGTCCTTAAGCGTGTTCAGGATGAGCACGGACCTGAGGCTGCGGTTGAATTGGGTATGCGCCTGTGTGGCACTTTTGTTGTGGTTTGCGATCTCATTTTTGCTAATGTCAAGGGGGATGCAGTGAACTTTCAGGTGGCCAATGCTTTAGCAGCGCTTCCCGATTCCGAGAAACCCCGACAGTTAGCGAGGATTATTGTAGCTGCTTATAAAACCGTGGGTCGCAATAGTAGGGGCCTCAAACCTTTCTCAACTAAAGAGAAAACACAACCCCAAAGGCAGAAGTCTGAAACGGATGGTCAGCCCAAGTCCAAAAAACAAAATTGGCCTGAAAAACAAAAACAGGGAAAGCAACAGCAACAGAAACAGGAGTCTCGTCCTGTGTCTTCATTGCCTGCGCCCACAGAACGTGTTTATGACTTGTGCGATCGCGCGACGATTAAGGCACCTGATCGATTTCAGGTTTCTGATCAACGCTCTCCTCGTTGCTTTTAGGACTCATCGGCCTCGGCGACCGGTGGTGGAGGAGGCGGAAGGGGTCGGGGTGGCCAACAAGGACATGATCAGCCTCGCCCGAAAGTAGGTGCAGGAAAGGAGGACGGCTCTACGCCAAAGAGACCACAGTTTGAAAAGAAGAGAGTCGCTGCTTTAACAGCGAAATATGCCACAGATAGTGAGAACGCAACTTCGGAATCTGACATGGGCTCTGACCTTGCTGGAAAGCGCGGCAGAGATTACCATAGTGCGTTAGGCCCTGCGTCCACTACTGAAGGTGACAGCGACTGACCGTTATGTTGTGATCGAAACAGCTGACTCTAGAGTTGCTCCCCTTGACAGACTTTATAAAATAGTCCTGTTAATTGAAGGTGACATACAACATACCATCAAAGGGGTATTTTGGGGAAATCTTTATCTACGTATGACATTTTGCTTCGGAGGCTGACTGGCCCCCACCTTTTGTTCTCGCAGCTCTGCGAGGAGAGGAGGTGATCCTCCCCAGTTTCGTGCACACAGTCTCGAAGGAGCATGCGCTGAATTTTGCAGAAGAGTGGGCTAAGGCACTGGCGCCGGCTCTGTACCATACACATTGTGGTTGGGATACATTTTCCCCAAATCACGAGATTCCTTTACGGTCTCAGCCGCAGCCTCAACCTCAATATCCCATCCGACGTGAAGCCAAAGCTTCCGTCGCGGCAATCCTTGAACAATTGGAATATCAAGGTGTGATTGAAACATGTGTGTCACCTATGAATAACCCTCTTTTTACTGTGACCAAACCTGACGGTTCATATCGTTTGGTATTGGATTACAGGCATTTAAACTCGCATTGCCGTACCTGTGCAGTACAGAATACTCACGGCTCTGCTTTGGTGGATAGTCTTGTGCGTAAGCGTTTTAAAACCACGCTTGACATTTCCAACGGTTTTTATGCCCATCGTTTGGACGATCTGAGTTCCCAATGGACCTCCTTTACTTGCGGCGGTGTGCATAAAAACAATTTCGACGTTTACCTATGGGCTATAAGAATAGTCCTGGCGTTTTTACTGCCCGCATAGTCTCTCTTTTGGAGAGAGTCGACCCGGATGCATGCTCGTATGTGGAAGACATTTATCTCGCAGACGACGAACAACGGGAGCATATGTGTCACGTTGATCGCTTAATTTGTAGCTTTGCAGACATGGGTTATAAATTCAATTTTGCAAAATCGCACATTGCAGAATATACAGTGTTGTTCTTAGGCTATGAGCTCCACGATGAAGGCAGAGGTTTGGCTCCTCACTACCTGGAGAAATGCGCACATCTGCGCGCTCCGACAACTCTGAAAAAATTATAGTATTTACTGGGTTTTTAAAATTTCGGGAGGACATACATTCCAAATCATGCTGACTGCCTGAGCACTCGGCTATTCTGCAATCTTTGCAGGCTGATCTGCTCGCTTCTAAATTCTTATTGACTCGTGACAACCACACCAACCTGGTGATACGAATCATCCCTGGTACGGTGGGTTTCACTTACCTTACTTTTAACGAAGGAGATACAGTACCAATCGCTTACAAGTCACACTTGTATACTTCGGCTGAAATGCGATTTTCCACTGTGGAGAAAGTTTTGACGGCTGTGCAGATGGAGATTCTGAAGGAACGCGCTCTGTCACAGGCAAAACGCATATTGGTTGTTACCCCGTGTCCTGCTTTGGAAGCAGTTACGAAGGCCAGTGTACCTAATTCTAAAGCTTTGCACCCTCGGTGGATACAATGGGCTGCTTCCTTGGCATCCTCGGATGTCACGTTCATATTTGACACCTCATTACAGTCGCAGGAATTTTTACAATATGAATTCGTTCATTCAGCTCCTTTAGCTATGCGACCTTTGGAGGACTTCCATTGCATCATTTACAGTGATGGTTTGGCGCAAGTTGCGCATGGCTCTAAACATGCCTACGTTTCCGCTTGCGCCATGGTGGTCTTTGCCATGGTGAACGATGAGTTCAAGTCCAGAGTTGTGCACACGCAGACTCTAGGGGACTGCACTGCACAATTGGCAGAGCTCCATGCTCCGATGCTTGCATTGGTGTACGCAGATCCGTGTGTGATGACTCTTATTGTTAGTGATTCCTATTACTGTGTCCAGTCTTACAATGAAAACTTGAACTTTTGGATTCAGAATGACTTTCGTGATTCCAAGGGTAGCACAATAAAACATAAAATGACCTGGGTCCGAGTAGCTGAGCTTAAAGAGCAATTGCCACTTGTGTTTGTAATTCATACTTTCGGCCATCAGCGTGTTGGAGTTCACGCTGTGGGTAACTCGCTTGCTGATGAAGCAGCAAAGTCAGCGGTATTGATATATTTAGTTGCAGCAGTTACACGGTCCAAGAGTAAGATAGATGATGACATCTTGGCGGCAGTTGCTGCCTCTGAGAAGGGAGGTAAATGTCCTGCGGGTTTCCCTTTAAAGTATACATATCACTTAAGTCCCGATAAGGTTCCTTATGTGAAACTTCCTGGAGTAGGGGATAGATTGATTCCCAACTCAGACTGCAAGAATTCTTTGATTACAGCGGCACATGAACTTGTGGCGTCTGCGCATGTGGGCGTCTCGGCCACTGTATTACATTTACAACAACGTTTCTGGTGGTGGGGTCTGTACAAACATACGCGTGACTATGTCCTTTAATGTGACATTTGCCAGCAGATTAAGCCTTCGACTGCTACGCGTCCGCCCCAAACACAGTTGTTCATTTCTAATAAACCATTTGGTTGTGTTTATTTAGATCTCTGCGGTCTTTTTTCTTCTGATACTGCGTATAAGTACATCTTAGTAGCAGTTGATTCATGTACATGCTTTGTGTGGGTCTGGGCCCATCGCAGAGCTGATTCACGGAATGTCATAAGAGATTTGCGTGTCTTTGTAGGGATTTTTGCCTGTGGTACTTTCCATTCGGATCAGGGTCCGGCTTTCGCCTCTAAGGCATACAAGGATGCCATGATTTCGATGGGGGTCCAAGTCAAGTTTTCGTCTCCATACAGACCTGAGGGTAATAGTGTAGTGGAACGAATTAACCATTACTTAACCCTTTCGCTGCTGATGACGAGCTCAGCTCGTCATCACCCACGGGTGTCGTGTGCTGATGACGAGCTGAGCTCGTCATAACTGCAGCAAAAGAGCAATTTCCAGCATACGGGAAAAATAATGGCAGCAGCCATGTGGTTAAAGCAATCATTGACAGCTCGAGTTATAGGCACTGGCAGAAACTGGCTGGCCCAGCTCAATGGCGTGCAACGTGCTCTTAATAATCTCCCTAGATGGTCTCTGGGTGGGCGGACCCCATACGAGATGCTCTTTGGTATCAAGATGTATGTCCCGGACCTTGACGGTCTAGACTGCGTGGCCCAAGCCACTGCCTTTGACGTAGATGAACATTGCAATGTTTTACAGGATTCACAAAAGACCAGAGACGGTCTTGCAAAGGAACATTTGCCCTCCACATCGGATGATGCGTTGCAGATCCCGGTAGTTGGCTGGCTACCCCAAGTTGGAGAACTGGTTCGAGAGAAGATCGATAACAAGAAAGAATTTGGTCCTTCATATCGAGCTCCGGTTCCTGTCCTTGGAGTGAAGGGCACAAGAACAGTCATTTTACCACCACTTCCAGGTCATAAGGAAAACAGGTTTATCTCAATTGACAATGTCAAGATACACAGAGTGGCCGATTCTTCTTAGTATGACACCGGCGGTGTCCTGTCCTTCGATTGTGAAAAATTCTGTTTTGGCCACTGCCTCTAATCTTGAGCCAGAGGTGGCCCTAGAGATGCCTGAGATTTCCACTCCTTTATTGTGTACTTTACCTGGTAATAACGCTGATGAACTTGAATACACTTACCCAACTGACTTATCAATGCCAGATTTGCCAACACGTTTGGCCACAGAATCCAGATTTTCATTTGACACTGTTTCCCATAATTCAAACAAGCCCTCACGTTTTGCGATTTATGCCACCCTATTTAAAAAACATTTTTTGATCCCCCCTTGGACATATATTTGGCTGGTACTTTTTTCGATTTACCTTTTTATGTCAATTGGTTTTGTGTTTTATTTTTTTCAAATTGTCAATGGACACTATGTCGAGGAGAGAACATGCATTCGACATCTTAACGGAACTTTGGCCCCCCTTTCCTCTTCGCATTCGGCACACAGACTGAAAAGAGACTTGACTTTTGTCAACATCACTGCTTGGCCTGTCCTTGATGGAATTGTGTGGGATGCTGTTAAATTTGAAATCCATGGCCCTACTGAGGTTGTTAATGTCCCTAATGTGCTCAGGGTAAACATGGGGGATGTAGTGAAACAAAACATACGTTCTGATGATTGGGATATTCGGGCCGTAGAGGCATTGTTTTCTGATTTGGAATATTATGCTGCCTTTGATGCTGAAGATTTGTAATAAGAATCTGCTAATTATGGTGAATTGTTTTGAATCCAACATTTTGGCAACCATTATTTGCATAAAACAAGTTCCAGAAGGAGTGCTTTAAATTATACACAGTGGGAGCATTGCCCGGCTCCTTTACGAGGCAGTTCGAGTACTTTTTTGAAAAAGTACACTTATTTTACCGACTTTAATTAGTCCAATCCCGAGTCTTTTTATTATAAATTGACACAGAAGTCCATGTCCAAGGTTAGACTTACCGATACTAAGTTGTTGTACTCGAAGTCCTTTCTAGACAAGTTGGCTGTAGAAGGCTACGAGTTGTGGAAGGAAACTATTGACCTTAAATCCGTTTGGGGTTCTAAAAGTTGGCAGGTATAAGGCACTGAGGCTTTGCACCATGCATGTCTCATCCCAAATCATATGTTGTTTTTGAATTCTACCATTTTTCAAACCTCATGCTTTGGATTGGCTACTTCTAAAAAATTAAATACTCCTGCCTTACCTGATTTGGAGGAATATTCCGGTTGGAGTAATACTACTGGCTTTTCTTTAAGAGAGTTACAAACTCTTTTGCAAAATTCATCATTTAATATATCAAGTTGGAACCCTAAGGGTTTGCTAGTGTGGCACAGAAGTGCAGATTCCTGCCAACGTCGTTTTCTGGGTTTAGCTGATGGCTTTACTCAGGTCAGGCCCGATCCTCGTTTTGAGACTGACCATTCTGTCACCACTTATTCAGTAGGCAAATTATGTCAGAATTGGCTCCGACATTGTACCTTGGCATCAGTTAAACTGCATCTATCCAAGCTGACAGATGATGTGGATTTGAATGATTTCATTAAAGGCCCGGCTAATGGTAGAACAAAAAGATGGATATATGCGATTTACAATGAAATCTGGAAATCATCACAGATTGAGGCGGCTAAACGCCTTAGGGTCATTGATCAAGCTAATTTAGAAAAAGTGCTTGCAGTTGTAGATAATAGTATTAACATGTTTTCTTCCCGCATTTACACATTGGATAATATTGTGTCTTCTGTTGTTGATGTTGTACAAGATGACGTGTCTCTGCTATACCATGGTCAAAATCAATTGCGTTCTATTATGCAATTTGCGTGGACCCTGCAGACACCTAAATCTGGGAAGGTGCCTTGGAATTTTATGAACGTTTCTTCCCTGTTTGCCCCTTTTAATTTGACTGACAAGCAGCGCTTACTTTCCATGAGAGATGCATCTTTTTCCATGTTACAAATTGAAAGGTTAGAATCTTTACCATTTTCTGTGGCAGTAGCCACTACTGCAACGTGGCTTATCCAAGGGTAAGATGAGAGAGAATGTGATGGAAGAATCACGAAGGTTGCGCTCATTCAACATGAAACAACGAGGTTTCTTCACTATTTGGGTGTCATCCACGGGTAAATCACGTTACCGTTTGCTTTGTTTAAATTTACAAATTGTATGCGATATATTGCGATAGGCCGATATGAACCGTTAGGTAATTCATTTCTGCATGAAGCGTGGTCGCTTCCGTTTACTTACAGATGCCTAAACGATGGGAAAGAGGTATATCTTAAAGGAGAAGAGTGCACAGAGACACCAGATCACTCATTAATGTGTAGACATATCCAATTACATGGTTCCTGTAACCAGGAACGCCCGAATTTGGCCTGTGTTTTGAAAGGTACTCCTGTTCCCGCAATCGTCCCCACTTTCACATTACTGGCAAACAGCAGTTATTTACTTTTAAATAATGAAGATTGTTGTGGGTTAAGTAGAGGTATTGCTTATGTGGTAACTGTATCTGAACGTGTGGTTTGTTGCAAAAAGGTTCTGTATCCTCCTCCACATGGGAATTCAGATGTTTCCATCTGGCCGCGGATCCCAACCTTGACAGCAGAGTTCAATGGAATGAGTAGAATAAGAGCCCTTTTGTCTCAAAAAGAAGTGGCCCTGAGTTCGGCTTGTGAAGCATTTGTCCTTCACGTCGCCAACACCCGCACAGAGGTGCAGGCGCTTTTAAATACTGACTTGCCATTGCATTTCAGTAAACTGATTCATTCAATATTTAACGCATCCTCCACTTCTGGCCTCGCACACTTTTTTAAAATAGTTAGCAGTGGTCTTGTGACTTCATTTGAAAAGATATTTGGAGTCATTCCTGCTTTCTTTCATTCCATATTCTTAAGCTTGTTTGGTGGATTTCCTGTTTTACTGGCACTGCCTGCAGGTGTCCTGGTGTTATTTTGTTTTCTTAAAAATGGATGCCCCTCCTGTGCTACACAACGTGCACCCCCACTTTGTACTGTTTTGCAACAGGATGCTTGATTACTATGGCACGCTGCCGCTTGCCACCTTAAGCGCAGCATATGGATTATCGTTTCGATTTTCCTATTTCACATGTGTACAGCCTGTGTTTCATTGCCTGAGCTGCGATTTCGAGTGGGCCCTTGATTTGTGTCTCTGCAAGACGGTGTCTCCTAGCTTGGATTTTAATCGACTGATGAGTCCAATAGTTACTCACGAGTTGGTTTGTTCTGGCGAAAGGATTATGGCCTTGGCAGCGATTCATGGACTAATGGGTCGTTGGAGCATAATCGAAGCAGCGCAAGATTTCTTGGCACACAGCTTTATTGAAAACCCACCGAGTTGTCCTCTGATGATGCTAGAGGCTCCGGTGCTGGAGGAGCACGTATGTTCTTTCCCACTATTAAATTGGATGGCTGAACTGTTTTCGGATGATGACAGTGACTTCCTGCTGGAGGCTGTTGCTGCATATTTTGCATATTCGGTCCTGTCCTAATGGCTTTCGAAGCCTTTGATAACAGACCGTTCCTACCTACAACATTTTTTTTTTTAAATTATGTGTACCTTTTTCACACCCCAGACCTATTGACTTGAGTATAAGTGAACAATTTTTTCGACGTTTATTTTACAAAATTTTGAAATTTGACCTGGCTCATCGTTCTTGAACTCTGCTTTCATGATGTCTTATCTTATCCGCGCTCGGATCATGGGGGGATGTCATATAGTTACTGCTTACCAATATACAGTGTTAAGTTAGCATGAGCTTATTAAATGTTTAAACGCCATTTTACCTTTTGCCGCTTCTGCACATGACACATAATTGTTGTTTTTGCTTTCTACCTAGAAGAGCGTTATGATTTACACGAGAATAATATGTTGTTACTCTGATTTTATTAAGAAGAACAAGGGTCCTCAGCAATTTGAAGTAACAAGTTATTATAGTATAGACCACAATAGGCTGCTATATATTTTCCTTGCCCAGTCGGACAGGGAATTTATTTGAAATCAATTCAAGTATATGAGTTTAAATACATTTAGCAACAAGCAATTCTTGCAGTAAGGCACAGTCCTGTACCGTACTGGAGAGTTAAGAGTAGAGAGGAGGGAAATAACAGTAGAGAATGAAAGAAAAAGGTTCTTCAGGCAAAAAGGAATGAGCAATCTGGGTGCTGTTTGGAATCAATATGAACAGTATTTCCCAGAGTAGCACATACAGCAAACAGTGTACAATGGTTAACAGTATGTCTACAAAAAGGAGTCGACATTTCGATCCCGTGCTCAAATTAAAATGGGATCATCTTCAGGACTTAAACATTGTAATTGCCTGGTTATTTAATATATACGCCTTCTAAGAGGGGAGAGATGGGGCCCGAGGCACAAACAATGGTGCTACTGGAGGAAATGCGTCTGATGACGCTGGTGATACAACGGCTTTCGGGGGATACGGATTTCCAGTCTCTTCAGTGTGGAAAATCCTGACAGCGCGGGCTTGAATGCTTTGCTGGTTTAAATGCGGTCGGTAGGTATAACACGATCCACGGTTTAAGACAATTGTCTGATTAGGAGCTGGCCACGATGAGCCTGCGCTTTCGGGTCCTCGCTGGTTAGGGAGCCTGAATACACTGATATCAGCCTTGCTTGGCGAGCTGTGTCTGTACAGTGAGTGCTGAAACCTTCAAGGATATCTCAACACAGTAGTTGTTTTGAGCACTGATCTTCGCACGTTCCTAGACATAACATACATGCAGCTGCAGCCAAGATCTGGCTTTAGGCGCGTTTTATATTGCTTGGTACAAGGGTACACAAACACACTTGATGGTGCTTTGCATGCAGAGAGCTGGTGGAAGATGATGTGATCCCTTCACATTAAGATCTTGAGGTATGGGGTCGTCCTGCTAAAGCCCAAAGAGACCTTCTAAGATATAATATAATGTGCTAGTTAGGGAGGGTGAGAATAAGGTGTTGCTAACTCCAATTCATTTCAGCATTTTAGCATGTTGTCACCTTTTGCCTTTTATGGACTAGTAACTATGCTGATAACTTTGCTTCTTATAATATGTTTGCTTGTATTATCTAAGATACTGCGTTTGAGAACCCTGCATTAGGAAATAAATATTTCAAACATGCACGAGTCCTCATTTACTCCACGTTCTGGTTTGAAATGATTGTACAACGAAAGAGTATCCATGTGTTCTACGTAACCTGAGGTATTCTAAGATCATGTTCTGGTTTGTCTAAACATTGGGAGTTTGTTATGACCAATGAGACACTGTAGCTAGCTCGGTAAGGGGGTTTTGGGTACTAAGGTGAGTTTTGGGCCATCCTAATTCACTGAGGTTCCAAATCTCTATGCACAGTTCTGTAGGAGAATGGAATCCCTGCTACACAACTTTGGTTGCTGTTGCCATGGCTTGTTGGTGCCCCTGCCGGACACCTTGGCTCTTGACATTCTATGAGGGACAGCTCATGCACAGCTTCTGGTCCCTCTCTGCATCCCCTAGTTCTTACAGCAGCAACTTCAAGGGCACTGTCAACTCTCTTGCATCTACCACATCGGTGGACATTCGTCTTTTGAGCCTCCTGGTCACTCCTGAGTGGCAAAGACTCTGTCCCCTTAGCTTGAGGGTACCTCTCACCTGAATCCACCTTTGGGTTCCACCCAACACTTTCACCTTCTTCACCAGCTGCATCTTTTTTGAAGTTCTCCATTGTGGTATACAGCAGTTTCTGACATCACTTCACACCTATGCACCCGGCTTCCTTGGTGTAGGTATATTGGTTTCCGAGGTATCCACAAGTGGGGTGACTCTCCAAACTTCCATCTTCCACTTGGTTTCTTCGGGGTCCGCTGGGAAGGGTCCGTCTTTAAAATTGCAACCCCAACTTACTGATTGACTAACATTGAGCACGTAGTAGTGCTCCCACTCTGCTCACGGCCTCTGTGGGGTTCCTAGATTTTTATTTTGTAAACCTTTTTATTCAGTTTTACAGGTTCAGACAGAGTATACAAAAAACAAAATAATTTGCGATTATTCATCTTTTAGTTACATTAAGTTGACAGAGTGTAGTGTGATTAGGTTGACAGAGTGTTTGGGCGTGCTTTGTCCGGCGCAAGCAGCGCATGCGTTTAAGTGTGTTCTGGATCTACAATAGGGTGTTTGGTTCTTGAGCATCGTCAGTGCATCTCTGCTGCTGTTATGGATGGTGTGCGAGGTGTTGTATGGTATGACGTCACCTGGATGGCTGCTGGGGATTCCAAAGGTGTCATGTGTGCCTGTCTGAACCCGGGGAGGAGCGCTGCCCATTCCATGGCGTGCGTCCCTCGTGCCTCCTCTAGCCTGATCGCGTCTTCTTCTGCAGCGCCCCACTTTTTGATCGCCCCCCCCATGCTTCTATCGGAGGACCTGTAGGTGAGCGCCAATGCAATGTGATGCTTTGTTTCACTAGGAGTAGGGTGTCAGGCTTAAGAATTACTTTATTGTTTTACTACACAGGAACAGAGATGCTAGATCCCGAATCCACCTAGGCAGCAACCTAGAGCTTGGTAGAACAAGCCTCTAGAATTGTTACTTGGGGGGAAGGGGGAAAGTGGATAAAATAACAAAAGAGAAGAGACTGTCTTGGTTGGTTCCTCTTGTAGTCCGTCCCGCAGACTTCTAGCAGTTGGCGAAACTAAAGGGAAGGAACACCATTAATAACTACTCATTCTACTCTAGCTCTATACTAAGTTTTATCTGACTTTTACTCCCTTACCATTTACTTCCCAGAACTCTGCTTCTCTTCTATCTTCTCACAAGTAAATGTAGCGCTATCTATTTCCAAACTAGTTTTCTTCTGCAATTCACAAACAAACCTTAATCACTGTTATAACCATTTCCTTATCTCTCTCTCTATTGATTTTTACTCACCTCACTAATTTGAACTCCTTTCTATTTTCTTCTGTAATTACTGTTCTTTTGGGATAATCTCCTTTTGCCTGTATTTCTCCGGCATCCTATAGATACATATAATTTGGTTAGGTTTACGCTGTACTCTCCCTAACACTAGTTACTATTATTTGTGTTCTGTATCTTAACTTACTTGTCTACATGGATTATCTGTTTTTATTTCTTTTCCTATTTCGTTTTCAGTTATTGCTCTAATCTTATTCTTCTTATTTTATTTTAAGGGTGAACACTAGCAGACGAGCATCAACGTATGGTTGATACTCGGCTGTCCAACACTCTACTCTTCTACTTCTTTGGGTAAGTACTTGTTTTCTCATTAACTATTTACAACTAATTAGACATTCTTTTCAAAAACAGTTCATTGTATTCATTTGTCACTTAGCTTAATTTTTGCCGTCTTCTTCTGTCAGGTGCACCTGTGCTGGTCACAACGGTCTCTCAGCGAACTGCGGGTGACTTGCAGGGTGAGTAGCTTCCGAAAAGCCGTTCTCGTTTTTTCTTTGGTTTTGCACGTTCTATTGGGTGTTACTATTTACTCTAACCTTGCTGGCATCAAATTCGTGAGCTCCGACTCGAAGGAACTCTTCGTAAAACCTTCGTCAACTCGCTCCTCAGATATTATCAATATCATTTACAATGACTATCCTGAAGTGCGTTAAGACTCTCAGGGGGAATTAAATCACTCGGGAATTCTCTAAAACTATAAACTCTACGGTTCTGTCACAAAACACTCCTCCTCCGGTCAAGACTCTGGTGAAGTGCGCAGTTCCTCACAATTGCGCGCCTCACCTGGATTCCTCTGTGATTGAAGCCAGCAAACTAGACCGTTAACCTCAACTTGGAATTGGCGGCCATCTTAAGGTGCCATTTTTGAGTTAATTCAGTCCAGGGAATTCTCACAGCTCGTTCTACACTGTAACTTCCTCTATTCCGCGCAATTACCCCCACTTGGAGTCTTGGGGTTCTGACAGTACCCACCAACAAGGTAGATTCTCTCCTTCTTGGTTTGGTAGGAAATCTCTGGTGAAACGTCTTAACCAACCTAGGAGCATGGACGTCTTCGTCCCGCTCCCAAGACCTTTCTTCCGGGCCATAACCTTTCCAGTCCACTAGATAGTATAACTGTTCTTTAGAATCCAGTATCTCTTTGACTGCAAATGCTGTACCTGTTTGCGGGTGAAGAGGTTTTGGTGGCAATTTAACTCGCAAATTTACTGGAGCTTTCTTCAACAAGGAGACATGAAAAACTGGGTGGATTTTCAATTTAGGTGGCATTTGATTCGATAAGTCACTTGATTAAATCTTTTCTTCTACCAGATAAGGGCCAATAAACCTTGGTTGGAATTTCCGATTTCCCTTTAGTCTCAGGTTCTTTGTACTTAACCAAACGTGATCTCCAATTTCTAATGGGGGACCTTCTCGTCTCTTCTTGTCTGCATAATTCTTATATTTTTCCTTTGCCAGTTCTAAGTTTTTTATAGCACTTTGATGTATCTGCTCTAAATGGGACACTATTTTCTCAACTGCTCGGACAGATATTTCAGTTTGTCTGATTGTTGAGTTTGGATGTCTACCATAATTCATATAGAAGGGTGAAAACCCAGTGAAAACATTCTTGGCATTATTGTGGGCACATTCTGCTGCCCACAGATAATCTGACCAGTTTCATTCTTGTTTTAAAAGGAACAATCTTAAATACTGTTCTAGCTCCTGGTTTACCCTCTCTGTTTGGCCATCTGTTTCTGGGTGATAGCTAGTAGAGAACCAAACTTCTGTTCCTAAACCCTCCATGAAGGACTTCCAGAAATGTGAAATGAACTGTGGGCCTCTGTCTGAAATTACTATCTTGGGGATTCCATGTATTTTCACTATTTGTGTGCTAAAATGAGTGGCCAACTGTTTATAATTTGGTACCCCTTTTAGAGCTGTGAAGTGTGCCCTTTTGGAGAGGGAGTCTACAACTACTAGAATGGTGTTGTAACCTTGACTGAGTGGCAAATCAGAAATGAAATCTAATGTGACTGTGTGCCATGGATAAAGTGGAGTGGGCAATGGCATAAGCAATCCCTTCGGGCCTGCCGTTCAGATTTCCCCTGAGGGCAAATCTCACAAGTCTTCACATATTCTTCAATATCCTTAGTCATTTCTGGCCACCAATAGTGTCGTTTGATTAGTTCCTTGGTTTTCGCCTCTCCTTTATGTCCTGCTAATTTCGCATCATGGCATTCCTTCATAACCTGTTGCTGTAATTCTCTGGTGGGTATGTATAAGGCTTCTTGAAAATAGGGCAGTTGATGAAAGATCTTTCTACCCTCTTTCTCTTTTACCCACTCCTGCATGGCTTCGAAATCCATCGCTTCCAAAATGCTATGTTCAAGATTGATTGAAGTAGTTACTCCTATTATTTTAGCACTTGGAATAATAGATTGATTTTCCAAAGGAGTGTTCTGATTTTCCGTGTTTATTCTGGATAAGGCTTCTGAAAAAGCTGGCCTGTACACCGGGTTATGTATATGTTTCCTAAATTCAATCACACATTGTTGCTTAATAGATTGACTAACACCGTGATATGTGAATTTATAAAACTTCTTTTTAATTATCTTTTTTTCTCACAGATGTTATATAGTTTTTTTCCTTTTTTTTTACAGTTTGTACACTTTTTTCAGCAATAATTTATAAAAATTCTAAACATAAATATACACCTAATCACAATAGTTTATGATACATGCTCTAGTACATATGTCAACAATTGATTTTCATCGCCAAATACAAAACCGAATCCAAAGCGTTTCGGCGAGTGGCCTTCATCAGGAGTTCTGTATTTTCAATTGATGATTAGATACTATAATAATAGAAAATACTCAATTAATTTTTCTTGAACACAGAACAATCTATACTGAACAACATGTGACAGTTATTATGTCTATATTTAGCTAACATTTTCGTCTATATAAATTATTCATGAACACCCTCTCCTAGTGCCGATAGCTCTCTACCCTAGAGACTACCAAACTCGAACTGTACATGATTATATATATCATTATCTACATATTTACAATCTACATTTACATATATTTACACTTTTATTTACATTTCATTCAACATTCCCTTTATATACATTTTTTCATTTTTATTGCAATTATCTTATCTTAGTCCATATTTGATGTGAGTTTAAATGTCTGCAGATTGTCACCAGAATTAAGGCCAATAATTATGGCAGCTGATCTAAATAAGGTTGAGTATAATAAGTCATACCTTAAGTGTCTAGTGAGTATTTATACGCAGTATCTAAGTGATGGTAGTAAAAAGGTCCTGGATAGGGTTAAAATCTGTGGCAGAAAAATATGAGACTGACATCAGTACCCATGAGGGTCTTTCTATGCGCTTACTTAGGTAGTGATCCCTAAATTGATCATTAGACCTATTGTTTGGTATAGTCTGACATAAGTTGTGTAACAAGTCCACGTCATGTTCAATTTAATGTGGTGTGCGGTGTTCCAGTGACACTGGGTTCTGTCAGGTGGTGATAATTACTGCCAAAAAACAGAACGAAATGCAAAGGTCCTTATTACTATAGATTGCTATAAACCTTAACAATTCCTTCAGTAGGTTAGTTATAGTAACACATACTTGTAAGTTCTGTATTCGTTTTCAGGGGCTAAGATGGACGGCTATGTATGCATCATTGGCGCAGTAGGAAATGCTGCTACAAAAGAAAATTACACTTGTCGCAAAAACTTGGTAGTTTATCTGAAAAGCCAGCTTCCTAATATACAAGTAACATACAACTATATGTACCTGAAAAAATCGGCATCCTGTCAATGTCCCTTCTTAAAGGCTTAGGGGGATTTCTGTAGTTTTTCTTGCTGGTATAACAATAATCGATGGTAGTGGTGAAATCCTATCTATATAAGAAAAGAACAAAAGACGATGTATCATGATATCGAGTTTGCCTCTACATGAAACAAAATCCATATCTCCATGCGCTCGAGTACTAATAGCGCGCTTGATGATTACACCAAAGTTTATAAGAAACACGTATACACTAGCCCCTGCTTACTGCAGGCTAAAAGAATAATAGAGTCTCCGACATCGGTGCAGAGAGCAGAATTGCAGAGACCCATATCTAATGGATCTAGCTGGCGCTTTCCTTACTTACTTGGAACTAAGCCTTTCCATTTTGTGCTCCAGGCCGATAAGTAATTACAAAATCATAATCAGCAAAATACAACGACCAACATAATTGTCTTGGAGTACGAGTTCTGGCCCTTTTCAAGAATTTCAAGTTACGAGGGTCTGTGAACACGGTTACTTGGTGTTGTGCTCCCATCAGATGATATCGCCACTCCTTGAAGGCTTCTTTTATTGCCAACAGCTCTTTTTCCGTAATGGTATGATTAACTTCCGCAGTGGTCAATTTCCTTGATCTATAAGCAACTGGATGCAATTGGCCAGTTAACTTATTCAGTTGAGGTAAGACTCCTCCAACAGCCTGATCTGAAGTGTCTGTTTCGACATAGAAAGGATCGGTTGGATCTGCATGCTGAAGAATCGGGTGGAAGTAAAGTCTTTCTTTAAGGATTTGAAGGCTTCTTTTGCATCATTTGACCACTCAAACTTGAGTCCTTTTTTAAGCAGCCGGATGAGTGGTAAGATCTTGCGCGAGAAGTCACTGATGAACATCCGATAAAAATTTGCAAATCCAATAAAGCTTTGAACTTCCTTGACACTCTCAGGGGACTTCCAATCAATTACTGCTTCTATTTTTCTCTTGTCCATGAGGATACCAGTTGGGGAGATGACGAAACCTAAGAACTCCACTTGGGAAACGTTAAAGGCACATTGTTCTAGCTTTACAAACGGTCTATTTTTCTTAATTTCTGTAAAAGTCCTCTGACTTGATCCTGATGCTTTTCCTTATCCGCAGAGTAAATAAGTATATCGTCAATATACACTATTGCACACTGATCAATGAACTCCTTCAGGACATAATTTATGAAGTGTTGAAAGGCAGCGGGAGCATTGCAGAGGCCGAAGGCATAACCTGATATTAAAACAACCCGAATCTGGTTCTGAAGGCTTTCTTCCATTCATCGCCTTCCTTCATTCTCACCATATGGTACGCTCCTCTCAAATCTAGTTTTGTGTATATTTGGGCTCCTTTTACTTGGTCTAACAGGACAGATATAGGAGGTAGCGGATAGCGATTCTTTATTGTGATCTTGTTTATGGCTCTGTAGTCGATACAGACCCTCAAATCCCCTTCCTTTTTTGACACGAAAAATAAAGGCGAAGATACTGGGGATTGCGAAGGCCGAATGAAACCATTGGCTAAGTACTTGTCCAGTTACTCTCTTAGGTGATGATTCTCCTTTTCAGTCAGGGCATACACTCGACTGCAAGGCAAATTCGAGCCAGGTTCTATCTCGATTTTGCAGTCGTAGACTCGGTGAGGTGGTAACTGTTTCGCTTCCACTTCATTAAAAACATCTTCAAAATCCTGGTATTCTTCCAGTATTTCTTGAACATTGAGGATGCTGATTGATCGTCCCGTTAGACACAAGGAATGCACAGGATTAAACTCTTGATATTTTCCGGACCTCCAAAGCAATTTTCTCGACAATAACTGGATTCCATTTGAATGGTTCTAGTACTCCAGTTGATCGTGGATTGTGTTCGGTAAGCCAGGGGAGCCCAAGTATTAGCTGGAATTGGGGGGCATCAATCAAATTAAACTGGATTTTCTCCTCATATCCATCGTTAGAGATTAAGTGTATTAATTCCGTATGACTCACTAATGGGCCCGAAGAAAAATTGGTTCCATCCACGGCTCTAACAGGTTCGCTTTTGGATTTTTTGATTGCTAGAATCCCCACTTTAGGAGAGTAGGGTCTGCAATCCTATGATCACCCAGATTTTTTGCTTTTGTTTCACTGGTTTACGACTTTCTCTGGCTGTGGGCCTGCTAATCAGACCCACAGCCTAGCTGTTCTCTCACTAAATTACAACATGTACCCTAGGTGCATTTACCAATTGGTACTGGGCCACCTTATCAGACCCTGGATCTCAGGGCATAGGTGTACCCAGGGCCTACCAGGGGCTGCAGCATGTATTATGCCACCCCTGGCTGGCCATCTAAATCTGACACAACTGGCTGCACGACAGCTGGGGCAAGGTGGTGTAATCACCCTTTGCTTTAGATATAGTATACCTACATCTAACCCTAAAATGGACACACAGATTCCTATCAGTCACTCCTATGGCAGGCCTTGACAATCCTGAAGGCAGAGTGCTTGGAATCATGTGAGATGGTGCTCTGGCATGAGCTGAGCCCGTTTGCAGCTTGCGGAACCAAGTCCTAATAGCTGTTCCATGATAACGCGTACCATATACTCTTAAGTGCATTATAATCCTCGCGGTTAAATGCTATCTTTGGTATCGCTTTATCAAAACATGTCGAGTAAGGTGTCATACGAATTGGAATACTAACCCCTCGCCAATTCTGGCGACGGGGTTAGCATTCCACCCTTCTAGAGGGACACGACATGTATGTAACTGTGAACCCCGGTTAAAGTTAACTCAAGCCTCAGCATCACAAAATGGATGCTGCCACCACAGACACAAGTCTGACCCCCTGCAGCTGGGAGTCCTTCCAGCGAGGGGAGCTTGGACAAAGGGTTTCCTGTCAGGGGCGGTGCTAGCACCATCCCAGACAGGGTTTTGTGTATCCTGGGTAGGCAGGGCTTTACAGGAAGGTGACCGCAAGTGGCACCCCGGTGCTCACTACGCATCTGCCGGCTAGAACCAGTTCCAGGGGCACACCAGCCCCTGAGCTGGGGAAAGTCCGGCATGGGAGAGGGGTGTAACCACCCCCTTCCTGGTCCCACCCCTAGGGCAGGACCTAGTCGCGTACCCACCCCTTTCTTTAGGATAAAGGCAGGAGCGGGGACCCTTCCAAATTAGATCATCTTTGAATCAAGAAACTACTTTCCACGAAAGGAACTCTCGACTCTTCTCAAGATTTCTCCCTTGTGACTAAGGAGTAGTCACCCTGCATCCGCAGGCACCATCTAAGAACACTGCGGTTTGCTGCACGTCCTTCCTCCGGAATCCGACTGACCAGCTCGACGAGACCCGGCTTCCCTGGCACCTCTGACCTTTACCTACCTCTACAGCTAAGCTGAGAACCGTAGGTGCGACGAGACCTCGAGGGACCGGCCATCATCAGAACTGCACGACTTCTATCCAGCACGACCGCTGAGGGATCCTCTGGTGAGTGCTTTGGGGTCCGAGAAGCCCCGACCCTGAGCAGCTCCAGCACCGAAGACCAGCCCCCCAGCATCCACGAGATCTGCGTGGGGCCCTTCTGCTTTTTGGCTGCTCAACGCGTTGTCTGGCTACTAGCCCGCTGGCTTGTGGCCTTCCCGACGACGACCAACGACATCACCACTGCTAGTCTGGTTGCTCCAGACTGGCCCTTGCTCCCTTCCCAAAGAGGAGCACCCCGGACCCTCCTGGTCCACTCCAGACGCCATTTTAGGTCCACCACGTGGGCTTGAATTTGCCAAGACTTGTTGCCCCAATCCTGGGTCTAGCGACGTCGACAGCATCAACCATCGTGGGACAGCTCGCACCTCCATCCTGGTCGCCGACAACGCCTCCTGGTCTGTGAGACTGCAGAGCCCAGCATCGCCCACTCACCTGGTCGAGGTGACTCCATCGGGTGCCATCCTGGTGCCCATCTGATCACTGGCTAGTGATTCAGGACTTGGTCCCCTCTGCTTACAGGTGTCTTCCATCTTCGATCCAGGCTTGGATCCATCGAACAATCTTCACTGGTCGCCTGCCAGCAACTCCTTCTTTCAGGCTCCTGGTTCGTCAACGAGGGTTTCCGACGACACTTGAACCCTATGCAGCCGCAGCCCCTGGGCTAGGTAACTTCGGCCTTTTGGTGCCCCAGCATAGCCTCACTATCCAAGGGTCCCGATCCACTCTCGTTTTCAGCCTACCTTATCGGGTTCGCCCGAGAACACTAACTTTGCTTTTACTAGCCTCCATAGACTTTGTCCCGCATCCCGCGTGAGAGTGCACACTCTGCACCCGAGTCCCCTAGGCCTCCTACTAGTAATCTGAAGGTTCAGTAACGTAGTCCTAGCGATTCGAAATCCTATTAGTCCAGTTCTTACCTGCTAGTAATTTCGCATTCCACTTCCATAGTATATGGTTTTCCGTGCCCCTCGGGCATTTGTGTAAATTGTGCAACTTGAAGTATTTTCGTAAGAGTTTTGTTGTGTGCTTAGTACCCTGTCCTCATAAAGAGTACAGGGCTGTTGTGATCTAAATAAATACACTGTTTATTTTCATAACACTTGTGTGGTGTCCTTTCACTTGGTGTTCAAGGGGTATATGTGATGGTATAACAGCTGGCTTAACACGCCCTCTAGAGTTTAGCCCGAAGACTGCTCGTATCCATGCTACTAGGATAGCTGGTCTATAAGGTTGACTTACAACCAATCATCAATAAGGGTTGTTTGGGCTGATGCAAAGTGCTCACTAGAATAGTGAACACTGTATATCAGGCCAACTTCTCACACCCACCTTACTTGCAAATTTCAAATCGCAAAAATTTCCGGCTACCCCTGAGTCTATCATCACTGAAACTTCTGTCAACGTTACGTGTCTAAATATTACCTCCATTGATAGAATTAAGTGAATTAAGTGAGGTGCTGCAGACTGTAAGGTATTAGCCACTCTATGTTCTTCAGGAGTCTTTTCTTGTATCGCATCCACCTGTTCAACTCCTCCAACAGGTGGTGCTATTAGTTTTCCTTCGGCTTGAAAGTTGTCTTGGGTTTCTTTGGACAATTCCAGTCTCCAGATCCACAATACATACATAGATTGCTGGTTCTTCTTTTTTCCTTCTCTTCCTTAGACAGAGGTCCACGTATAGTTCCAATTTGCATAGGTTCTGTACCCTGTTGACTTTCATAACTTCGGCCACCTTCCGATCTAACCCGATGAAATCTGGGAACCACCGATTTGAATTCTTTTCTTTTCTCACCTTTCCTTTCTCCTTGTCGAAAATAAATCTATTTCCAAAACTAAATCCACCAACGCGGAGATATCTGTGGGTCTATTTGGTATACCAGCCAACACATCTTTTAATTCATCCTTCAGCCCGCGGTAGAACACCGCCGCTCTCTTGCTCTCCGGCCAGTTTGTTTCTACCACAAGCTTATTAAACTGGGCCAAATAAGAGACCACATCTCGATTTCCTTGTTTCAGGTAAAGTAATTCATTGTCAACAGCTTGAGATATTCGTCGCCTGTCAAAAATTCGAAGAAACTCCTCTTTAAACTCTTCATAATTTCGTAATATTGGATCATCTTTAGTAATTAATGGCAAAGACCAAGACGCTGCATCCCCGCTCAGATACGACAACACAAAAGCGACACTAGATTGCGCATCAAGGAAAATTGAAGGGTGGCACATGAAATGTAGTGAACACCATTAATAACTACTCATTCTACTCTAGCTATATACTAAGTTTTATCTGAGTTTTACTCCCTTACCATTTACTTCCCAGACCTCTGCTTCTCTTCTATTTTCTCACAAGTAAGTGTAGCATTAGCTGTTTCCAAACTAGTTTTCTTCTACAATTCACAAACAAACCTTAATCGCTGTTATAACCTTTTCCTTATCTCTCTCTCTATTGATTTTTACTCACTTCACTAATTTGAACTCCTTTCTATTCTTTTCTTCTGTAATTCCTGTTCTTTCGGGATAATCTCCTTATGCCTGTATTTCTCCGGCTTCCTATAGATACATATAATTTGGTTAGGCTTACTCTGTACTCTCCCTACCACGAGTTAATAATATGTGTGTTCTGTCTCTTAACTTACTTGTCTATGTGGATTATCTGTTTTTATTTCATTTCCCATTTTGTTTTCAGTTTTGCTCTAATCTTACTCTTCTTATTTTATTTTAAGGGTGAACACTGGTAGGCGTATGGTTGATGCTCGTCTGTCCAACACTCTACTCTTCTACTTCTTTGGGTAAGTAATTGTTTTCTCATTAACTATTTACAACTAATTAGACATTCTTTTCAAAAACAGTTTGTTGTATTCATGTGTCACTTAGCTTAATTTTTGATGTCTTCTTCTGTCAGGTGCACCTTTGCTGGTCTCGACGGTCTCTCAGCGAACTGCGGGTGACTTGCAGGGTGAGTAGCTTCCAAAAAGCCGTCCTTATTTTTCTTTGGTTTTGCACGTTCTATTGGGTGTTACTATTTACTCTAACCTTGCAGGCATCAAATTCGTGAGCTCCGACTCGAAGGAACTCTTCGTAAAACCTTCATCGACTCGCTCCTCAGATATTATCAATATCGTTTACAATGACTATCCTGAAGTGCGTTAAGACTCTCAGGGGGAATTAAATCACTCGGGAATTCTCTAAAACTATAAACTCTACGTTTCTGTCACGAAACACTCCTCCTCCGGTCAAGACTCTGGTGAAGTGCACAGTTCCTCACAATAGCGCACCTCACCTGGATTCCTCTGTGATTGAAGCCAGCAAACTAGACCGTTAACCTCAACTTATATTGACCTATTTTGCAAACGAGTGACAGTAAGAAAAGTGCATTTAACTCTTCTCTCTCCTTTTGAAGCATAACACGAACGCTTTACACAAAAGAGGTCACCCAAGAGTTATGTGACCCTCAACAGAATACAGACGTTGAGAACTGTGCGCAAACAACTTTATAAATATGTTTTGCATTTTTTCTCCCATCTTTCTTTACAGAGACCATAATAGGCCAATATTTTTCACGCTTCATCTAGGGCCAACTTATGCCCTGAAGCTCAAACAGGTGGCCGATTTTTGCTACCGGTTTGCAGGACTTTAGACATACTACTTTAGAACTGAGGATTCTTTTTTAGGGACCACTAGAGGTCCTGATGAATAAGCAGTAGGGGACTGCTTATGAAACATGTCGACCAGGTAGCTAGCTAATAGCTCTACCACAAAACCCCCTTTTTAACGTTCCCAGCCAGAGAAGTTAATAAAATATATTTTTTCTACTAGCCAGGGAATTTATCTATTTTTCTAATTTTGCACTCACATATTTAGGTCCCTACACCTCACTGATATCACCTACACTGCACCAACATATAGCCTTTTGTCACAACAAAATCAGTGCTCCCACGTAATTCGTAGGTCGTAGCATGCCCGCCCCGTAGAGGGACGGGATGACCCCCATGATGAAGCATGACACTAAGGGATTCTTAGTGTGTGAGGGGTATTTTAAAAGCACATAGTGCCCTCGTCTTGTCATTCTAAGAGAGAGCCTAGTTCTACACTTATATATTAGATATTTACTAAAAAAACACAAAAATAAGTCACCATTACACATTGATAGAATCCTTTTGTTTATATGTATCGCAGGGATCATCAGGGGCCCAGATTGTGTATCTATTTCTTTCAGGTGTCGTCCAGCATGACAGACATTCCAGCTGTGCTGTGAGAAAGTAGGCTTCAAAGGATGGGGCGCCTAGTCTGCCATGGTCCCTTGGTGGTTGCAGTGTCGCTAGAGCTACTCTTCGGCGTCCTCTCCCCTAGTTCAGAATTACGAGCAAGGAATTTAACTCCTGTAAGAAGGCTTGTGGAGGGATCACTGGGACATTTGGGAAGTAGTAAAGGAGGCGGGGTACCACCACCATCTTCAACAAGGCCACCTTCCCTATGAGAGCCAAGGGTAGTGTCCGCCAGAAGTTAATCTGGGTTGTAATGCCTCTTAGGGCTATGTAGTCATTTCCCTTGAGGAGATCTCTCGGGTGTGGTAGAGCCTGATACCCAGGTACCTCGGGCGTCCCCGTTGCATGCCAGCCTGACCACCCCAGCACTTATTTCCCGTAGGGGAGCATCCGGGTGGAGGGGGTAGATGGTAAACTTTCCGCAATTCACTCTCGGTCCCACTGCCATCTCGAAGTCGTCCAGTGTGGCCCAGAGCGGAGACAGATTCATGGTAACGTCCCTAAGGTAGATTAGGAGGTAATCTGCGTATAGTGATATGCTGTGGGTACGGCCCTCTAGTGGAATGCCCCAATGTTCGCCTCCCTCCCTGAGCTTGATTGCTCCATTGCGAGGGCAAATAATAGGGGCATAATGGGCCCCCCTGGCGTGTCCCATGGCTCAACTTGAGAGGGGGTAAGATATGTCGACCGATGCGGACCCAAAGAGTGAGGCCGGTGTACAGCAGTTTGATGTGCGCCATGAGATTAGGGCCGACCCCCACCCGCCATAGGGCCGCAAACAGGTACTGCCATGGAAGGGTGTAGAAGGCTTTTTCGAGGTCCAGTACGAGGCATGCAGCATGTGGGAAACTGCCCCGCCTGGATATGGAAGAGCCTGCGGATGTTCTGGAAGGTGTTTCTCCCGGGTACGATTCTGCATTGGTCGGGCTGTATAAGGTTGGCAAGTATGCCTGTTAGCTTGTCCCTTGGATCTTGCCTAGTACTTTGCAGTCCACTGTGAGCAGAATCATTGGCAGGTATGATGACCTGAGCAAGGGGCTCAGGTCATCAAATCCTGTCTGGTTTAGGAAATGCCACTAGTATGAATACACACACGGTTTTAGGTTGTGTCCCGGTCTCTAAGGCCGCTTTGTAAACTATTTCTAGCTTCGGGGCTAGTTGAGAGGAGAACATACTGTAGTATTCTAATGGGAAGCTGTCATGGCCGGGAGCTTTGTTTTTAGCTAGGTCGTGGATGGCGCTTTTCATTTCTGTCAGCGTTGCCTGTTCATCTAGGGAGGTCCTGTTGGCGGCTGTCAACTGTGTCATGGTGATGGGGTGCAAGAGTCTGTAAATGTGCTCCTCCCTGTCTGGCAGCAGCTCGCTATACAGTTCTGCATAATACTTGTGGAAGGTTTGCATGATCTGAGCCTGTGTGTAAGTGATGTTGCCTGCTGCATTTATGATGCTGGTGAAAGGCTGCATGTCTAGGTTCTGCCGGATTAGCCAGCTAGCTGGGTCCTGTCTCGGTTCTCCTCTCTGTGAGTTCTAGCAGCATGGGCTCTGAAGTTGTATCTGTGCAGATCTGTGCAGGCTTCTGCATATTTGGTCTTGGCCTCTGCTAATTGTGTGGGAGGAATCGCGCTTTTGTCTGCATCTTTGGACAGCTGCGCAAGATGCAGTTCTGATGTTTGAATCATCTGTTCTAGTGTTTTCCACACTCCTGTGATTTGGCTAATGCAGGCTCTCTACATGACAAACATTAAAGGCGTCCCATTCCAGTGTCCTAGAAGTCGTAGTGTTTGCATTGTCAGTAAAGTAGTGCTGTATGTTTTCCCTATGTTCGTGCTGGAGCCCCGGGTCTTCAAGGCAGTTCCGTGGGAGCTGCCACATGGGGATAGGTGGTAAGGGTGGGTGCCATCTGATGGTCACAAAGTGCGCACTGTGATCCGAAAGCACCCTACCTAGGAAGTCCGAGTGTTGGATCATGGGGAGAATCGTGGGCGTATATAGGAACCTATCCAGGCTTACCCGTAGATCGTGGGGAAAGAGTCGAGTTTAGTTGTTGGGCACGTGTGCCGCAAAGCGTCTGCTAACGACCAGTGGTTCGACCATGCGTGGAAGTGGGCTGTTTGCGCATGGGTGTGTGAGGTCGGGATGGGAGGGTGGGATCTATCTAGATTGAGGTCTAGTGTGCAATTGTAATTCCCTCCTAAGACCCATGGTGAGGTGGTAAATTGGGCTAAGCTTTTAAATATGGTCTCCCAGAACGGTGCTTGCTCTGTATTGGGTGCATAAATACTGCCTATTAACACTGGTTGGCCATCCAATACACCTTACTACAATGCGTATCTCCCCTCAGTGTCTATCTTCCTGCTGGTCCCTAACAAGGGAATCCCCATTCAGAGCCATATAAGTGCCCCCGTGCTTACGCAGAGTAGGTAGTAGTGTAGAAAGTGCCCCGCCATTGCTTTTGAAGATTTTCGAGTTCCTCCTTTCTGAGGTGTGTTTCCTCTAGGAGTATGATCTGCGCTTGTTGTACGCATGGATAGCGTAATGCTTCCGAGCTGTGTGTATGCCCTGGGGGTTTAGAGTGAGAAATGTAATGTTTGTCGTAGGGGTCTTGGAGGCTTGTGAGTCAGGGGATGGTGGAGGGGGCTAAGGGGGTCTTGGTTGGTGTCCCTTGGATGAGATCAAATGCGCCTAGTGTAAGGCCTGAGTGTGCCAGCGAGTGTAGTAGCCCTACATTTCGGGATGGGTGTGGGGTCGGGGGGTAACCAATGGTTGAACCATAACTGCTACGGGCTGAAGACCCAATACTTGGGATCTGCTGCAACGGATGGCACATCCAAACTGGTACTAATGTGTACCCTGTAGTGTTTTGTGAGGGAGGTTCGTCAGGCTCGCACATGTCTCCGAGACTCCTGCGTGGAGGGGACGGTGGGCCCGATGGGTCTAAGTGTGTGGCCTGCAGGGGTCTTGGGTACAAAATGTCTTGTGGCACGGCCGTCCGTGACGTGCACTGTGTGGCAGTGGTCATGGTGATGGAGAGGTAATAGTGTGGAGGTTCGATGTGTGAGTCATTGCAAATAGATCCTATATGAGTGTGTCCACTGTTTGCGGGGTGACTGTTGGCAAAGTCTCTGAGTTCCTGTCGGAGCTGCAAGATTCGTTGAGGTCTTTTCGGGCATGAAGATGTGAAGACGTCTTCATTATCCAATGCTAAGAGGTTAGCCCCAGCTCCGCCGCTGCCTGGATAGCCTTTCGTTGTTCCGCTGTGATTTTCTCCAAGTTCGGAGATTTCAGTGTCTTATTTTGCAGTTGTTTTCCATATCGACTTTGGGTGCCCTTTGTCCTGTGGGGTTCTGGGTGCGTTTGGCTTGTGCGTTCAGGTGTTCCTTTGGCTTAGGTTCATTTGTAGGTTCAGCTCTAGCCAGTCCAGGGCTTCCTGCAGGTCTGTGAAGAAGATTGTGGCTTCATTATGGTTGACTTTGAGCTGTGCCGGGAACAGTAGAGGGTATTGGATGTTTTTGTCTCTCAGCAGCCTTTTTACTTCCAGGAATGACAACCTCCTCCATTGCACTGCCTTGGAGTAGTTGGGGAAGAGCATGACCTGTTTGTCTTCCACTCTAATGGGGCTGTTTAGCCTGGCGGCCCGGGTATGGTATCTGTGTATGGAAAATAGAGGAGTTTGACCAGCATGGGTCGTGGGAGCGAAACCGGGGGTGGACGTCTTGCCGGCACATGGTGTGCTCCCTCGACTGAGAAAAAGGTGGTGAGCACCTCACGTGGCATGAAGGATTGGAGCAAGGTTTCTGTGTACTCAATAGGATCTTTCCCTTCCACTTCTTCCGGCATATTTAGTATGTGCAGCTTGCTGCGCCTGGAGCGTACTCCAGGTAGTCTGTTTTTTCTTCCAATAGTGCTACTCAGGCCTGCAGATCTTTCATGTAGTCCTGTTGTGCTTTGGCCTCGGGTTGCAGTGCGGACAGGGCTTTTTCTCCATCCGCCACCTTGTCCGCCATCCTCTGGTGGTCGTCTCGCAATAGACTGAGGTCAGTGTCTAGTGTGCCGAATCACTCCTCCTGGTTACTTGCCAGGACCCTGTCGAGCTGGTCTGATATGGCAGAGTTAGAGTCTGGGTCGGTGGTCTGGGCCTCTTGGATTGGGGACTTAGATCTTGACGTGTTAGGAGGCTGTGGTCCCCCAGTCGCTTTTGGGCATCCCATGGTCGTGTGCTGGTTGTGTGGATGCTGCTCTCCTCTATAGCCTACAGGTGTTAGGCGTCTGTGGAGTCCAGTTGGCGGCCCGGCTAGGTGATGGAGAGCTACTGGAAGGCGCCAATAGGTTTCTCTCGGGTGGTGTGAGTCCAACAGTGGCCATAAGTGGGGGGCACTCCCCCACCTTTCAGTGGGCACACTGCCAGGCCTCCTCCGTGCTTTCGTCAGTCCAGCGTGCGTTCCTCCCTCCCTCTGTTTAGTGCTGATGCAGAATGTTTTCCGTGTGTGGGCGCTGTTTTGGGGGAGAAGAGGGGGGAGGTACGGTGCCTGTTCTGTGCGCAATGCTGTTGTTACGCGCTCCCCGCTGGGGGACCGGCGCATCTGCATTGTCCTGGTTCTGTAATTGGCCGTTGGGAGCTTGATCGGTTAGTTGAGGGCTTGTGCTCCTCGCCCTGTTGTCCTGCTCTCAGTAGCGATGGTTTTCGGGTCACTCCCAGCCTGTTGCTTACTGCTGCGTACTCCCCGCTAGGGGCCTAGCACCTCCAGTTTGGCCTAGCGTAGCGATTAAGCGCTAGGGCTGTGATCTGGTGCCTGAGGGCCCGTTCCCTTGTTGTGTTGATCCTCCCCCTGGTGGTGGCAGTTGTCAGGGCCTCCGAGCTGTCTGTCTTCCATTCTATCTGCGGTGTCTGTACGCTAGCTGTTGTAGCCTCGCCTCTGAAGGCACCAAATATGGGGAGTTGAGGGTCCTGCTTTCCCCTGCTCTCTCACAATGTCTGTGTGCCTGTGGGCCCCCCACAGGGTACCCCAGTGTCAGTTGTCCGTGGGGCTTTGAACCCCTCTTGTAATTGAGGCTGTGGGGGGGATGCAGGGTTCACTGGGAAGGTGGGTGGGGGAGAGACTTTGACTCACTGGTTGTTTGTGGGCCGGACAGTTTTGCCGCTTACTTGGTCTGGTCTCCTCCAGTATGGTTCGGTGTCAGCTTGGGGCCTCCTGGACGCTCAGTGCCGGAGAGAGGTTCCTGCTGTCAGCTCCATAAGGCACCCCAGGCGATTGGTGCGGCCCGCGTTGGTCGAGGAGAGGGGTCAGGCTTGTGGAATAGCGCTCAGTCACTGGACCACGATTTTTGCACCTTTATCAGGACTTCGTGGCAGGATTGTTGTCTTCCGACCCTCTGCTTCTCACTTAGGGGTCGTGCGCAAGTCTTTTACCTGCGATCGCAAGTGGGCCGAGTCCACCGTGATGCTAGGATCCCAGAGCTCACCAGTGTCATCTGGCCGCCTCCGGCAGATGCTTGGCATTCACCATCTTGAGGTCAGACACCCTGGCCTCGTGGCTGCTCGAGAGTGCTCGGCCGCCTCTGTTCTCCATACCGCTATGGCGCCCGTTGGTGCCTCATCAATTTAGGGACTCGGCATGAGCCCCCCTTTAGCAGTTGGCTGGCGCTTGTGAGGCCCGTGTTCGGAGCCTCAGGGAAACGTGTCTGCCATCGTGGCCGGTTAAGCCACGCCCCGTCGATGGGGTTCCTAGATACTCCCCTTAGGTGGTTCCTAGGGTCCCCAGCTCTTCTAAATCTTCTGGGTCATTCTCGACTTAGGTCATGGTTCGCATTCTACTATTTTAGTATATGGTTTGCTCTCTCCCTGGGGATCACTGTGTATTCTGTGCTGTGCTATTTACAAATTCTTTTGACAAAGTATTCTGTGTTTTCTATCTCCGGGAAGGATATTATACAGTGTGTTAGTGAGTGTTAATAATAAATACTTATTTTTATAACCACACTGTGTGGTTCCTTTTAACATATACAATAAGATTAAGTACTGGTAAAAGAAGCGGCTTTACACTTCTTCTTGACTAAGCCTGAAGGCTGCTCTCCTCAGCTACCACTTAGAGAGCTTTCTAAGGTTGTCTATGACCACTAAATCACCGTAAAGATTGTCTGGATTAGTGCATGGTGCTACACTTACATAAGTGAGCAGCATATACTAAGACAGCCTCTCACAGACGGGATCCATCAAACAGCATGTCCATCAAGTTTACCTGTATATCTTCAGAGAATCAAGTTATTTTAAGCCAGGTGGGGCGCCGCAAGGCCACTATCGATTAAATCGCTCTGCCCAGTGAATCAGTTGTGTCAAGGCCATACCTTATGGTGATTTTACTGTATCTCTCCCGTAATTAACTGCCTGAGAGAGCACAGCTCGGGCCTCCTCCGGGACTTGTGGCAGCCCTTGTGCAACTGTTTCTCAAAGGGAGTGGGAGAAACGGCCCAATCAGCATGCAGTATTCACTGACCGCAATGACAGGCTGGAGGAAGAAAACACTTCTTTCCAAATGATTCCAGCCTCTAGGATTTCCTATCCGGAGGGGCGGAAAGGGACGCACCCTTCAAAGTATAATCCTGCACCACCAGGCTTTCAGGGGTAGGGTGTTGGCTGAGGAACTTTGGGTCGCCCGGAGCCGGGCGATGGCAGTGTGCAATTGTCCTATTCATAGAAGCCCCAGTGTTAGGCTTGGACAACGTGCCTAGAAGGACACCAGTAAGTGCCTCATTGAAGGGCAAAAGGGGTTCAGAGGTGAAAGCCCCAGGCTGAAGAACTTCAGTCAGGAGATTAGTCCTGACCTGCACAGAGGGCAACTCTAGTCCGAGGATCTTGGCTGTTCTTTTGACCACTATCCAACTGAATAGTGCACACATCAAAGGTGAGTGCATCCCTGCTATTGGGCACACCTTACGTTCTTCATTGAAGACTCCAAATACTAACGTTTGATCAAAATTGATTTATTTTTTGAAATTTTCAAAAGTTCATAAGTTTCGTTTCCATTCAATATTATTTGTTCATATCAAATGTATTTGTCAAACATTCATCTGTATTGTACATTGTCCGTAAGCTTATTATAGCCTCTCCAATGCATTTCGGGCTAATTGAGCCCTTTATCAAGGAGCTGTAGAAACGCAAATAAACCATAATGTGTATCATTAAACAGTTCACAAAACATACAATCATCATGTTCATTACATGCTCAAATTTAACGATATATATACATGCTAAACATTGTTCTATACGAGTGTTGGTGCCTGATCGGTGGTAAGTGTATCTTGGACTAGTGTGTTATATACGAGAAGTAGTTACTGATTAAGTCTACATAACATACTAAATATATGTAACAAATATTACAGTAGGGAGCAGAAAAGTATAATGCATTATAACCCACCACTTTAGTGGCTTATAAAAAACAACTGAATTAAGTCTTTTCATTAAGCCCAAAGGGCTTCATGGCTTGAAATCGATATATCCAATTGATTTCTCTTTGAAGTAACATCTTATTATTGCCTTTACCCTCTTTCTTTTCCACGATTTCCAACACCATGAATTTGAGTTGTGCAATGTTATGTTGTTGTTCAAGAAAATGCATTGCAATGGATGATTTTTCGTGTATAACGCTAGCCCGGGAGGCTGCTGGACACTAACTTTCACTCACCATCTTTATTTCAGCCTGTGAATCAACCGAGAACCGGCTCATGTAAGCATTGTTTACGCTTAGCGCAATGCATGCTACACTTTGTCACTGGGAACATCGGCACACATACCACCGATCAGGCACCAACACTCGTATAGAACAATGTTTAGCATGTATATATATCGGTAAATTTGAGCATGTAATGAACATGATGATTGTATGTTTTGTGAACTGTTTAATGATACACATGGTTTATTTGCGTTTCTACAGCTCCTTGATAAAGGGCTCAATTAGCCCGAAATGCATTGGAGAGGCTATAATAAGCTTACGGATAATGTACAATACAGATGAATGTTTGACAAATACATTTGATATGAACAAATAATATTGAATTGAAACGAAACTTATGAACTTTTGAAAATATCGAAAAATAAATCAATTTTGATCAAACGTTAGTATTTGGAGTCTTCAATGAGCAATCCTGTGTTGGTCTGAAGATGACCAGAAATGTAAATTGCATCTTCAGATTTGCCTCTAAACTGGGGGGCCGTAGAATCCAAGAGATGATCTCCATCTATAATTCAAGGTGTATGTCCTCTGCCCTGTATGGAGCAGGGATATGGGGATATAATCCTCAGATTGCCCTGTCCATCCAGCAGGAGAAAAACAAGTACATAAAACGACTACTATGCCTCCCTGTTTCTGCCTCAAACGAGATTACTCACAGAGAGTTGGGCATAAATTATGTTACAGATTTGATTGCATTGCGTCCCCTGTCCCTATGGCGGTCCATATGGGCCAAAGAAGAAACCAGGTTCACCCAGGAAGTAATTATGGATTGTATTAAACTTGACCGTTACTCGAAAATCCCCTGGCTAAAACACATTCAATCCTGGTATAAGACCCTCTTTGGTCAGGACATTTTTAAAGATATATTAACAGAATCAGTTTTAACAAAGCGTGACCTCAAATCCACCTACTTGGACCATGTAAAAGGGACCAGAATGAAGGAGTATGCAATGCAAAGTACGTTCAAATTATACATGGAGTACAACCTTAGCACAGGTCTCCCCTCCTATCTTACATTTGTCAGCATTAATTCCCATCGCTTTGTTCTAGCTCGCCTGAGGCTGGGAATAGTCCACCATTTAGTGGCTTTCCCTACAGTAAAAAAACCCGGGATATGTCTGTGTCCATGCAATGGGAAATCTAAACAGAGTATCTGCCACTTTTTACTTTTTTGTAATTTTTATACCGGTTTTAGAAAGTTTTATCTGAAGCAATTATTTTTAGAACATAACATGTGCAATACAAGAGCCGCAATGCAATTGTTGTTTGACTTGGCTTCCCCGGATGTGTGTTATCGTGTGGCCACTTATATCTTAAAATGTATCTGGCATAGGAAATCAATTATTATATGACTTCTTTTCCCCCGTTTACCCCCTGGCTGTTACATTTCATGTCACGAATGTGTCCTATCCTATCTAATGACTTATCGTTTGAGTTACATTGTTTGCACGTGTATCTATTTATATGCACTTTATACTTTATTCTGCATATTTGCACCTGCCGAAAGTACCTTATGGTAACGACTGTCTTCCGGTTTTTTGCACTGGCGTTTTGCACAAACCTTTATTATAAACAAATTGCTGCTAAAATGTTTAAAGTGATCAAACAGACGTTGCACTTTATCTTTAATTCTGCATATTTGCACATGTCAATAGCACTTTATGCATATAATAGGTCTTTCCGATTTTTGCACTTTACATTGGCGTCTTTTGCACTAACTTTTTCTATAACAACTGCTGCTAAACGTATATAGTGACCAAATCTAACTTTGTACTCAAATGAGACATACCTTATTGAACTAAAACAAGATCGGCATGGATATTGATGTAATTTTAATTGTTTCATTATTTAACTTACATAAATATGATTTGAAACTGTACTTATGTATGTTGCTACATGGTTGTACCTGTACAAACCGAATAAAGCATTTTGAAACTGAAACTGAGTCTTCAATGAAGAACTAAAGGTGTGCCCAATAGCAGGGATGCACTCACCTTGACTTCGAGTCCTGGTCACACTCAAGACATCAAAGACAGACTAGATGGGGGTCGGTTACCGACATCATGTGGTGACAGGCATCCTCGAAGACATCCTTTTGCACAAGAAAAAAACAAGAAAAAGGCCTGTCAAAAAGCAATAGGGGTTGCTCTTCTCCGGATTTGAGTTTAACTTTCGCGGAAAGAAAAGAACTGACGTTCACGTGCTTGGGTGGCACCTATATTGGTGACCGCAACATTATAACCAACGCTAATGACGCCGACAACGTCACACGGAGTCGAATGGAGCCTCCCGACAGCACGCTCAAGAGGTATTGCTCGAGCAAAAGTTTCCGGCTCCAGTCTGACGCCTGGGAAATGCAAAGGTAAGGAATCTGCAGCTAGAAGTCTCTATCAGATAAAGGAAAGTCAGTAAGATGAATTACTGTATTTTGCTGTTGTGTTACTTTTTGGTGCTGCGTGTTGTTCATCCTTTGAACCCTGTATCTTTTGCCTTGTCCTCCTTGCCTGAGTTTCCTGTTCCGTTTTGATGGTATTGTTGTTTCAGTGGCTTGTGGTTTGATCTCTGGTCTTTGCATAGAAAACAAAACTCCTTGTAGGAGGCTGGCTTAGTATATGTTGTACACTTATTTAACTGAAGCACCCTGCACTAATCCAAACAACCCTTATGGTGATTTTAGTGGTCTTAACAACCATAGAAAGCTCTCTCATTGGTAGCAGTGGAGAGCAGTCTTCAGGCTTAGTTAAGAAGGAGTATAAAGCAACTAGTTTTACCAGTACTAATCATATAATGTAGGTCAAGTGAAAAAGAACTACACAGTGTAGTTACAAAAATATGTATTTATTATAAACACTCACTATCACATTAGTATAGCTCCTACCTCGAGATATAATCAAATACACACAATAGAACAGGTAAGGAGTACACATTCACAGTGGTCTCCAGGGGGATAACAAACAATATACTAATAAAGTGGAATGTGAACTGCGACAGAAGTCAGGACTGGACCCAGAAGACTTAGAAATGATGTGGACCCAAGGAACAACCCAAGGTAAGTACACAGGAACCCCACGGAGCCTGTGTGGAATGTGGAAACATGACAGTGTACTCAATGCACAAGTTACTTACCTTCGGTAATGATATATCTGTAAGAAACAGTAGTTAGTGTTACATTCCTTACCTTAGAATAACCCCAGGCGTCAGACTGTATCCGGAAAGTTTTGCGTAGCAGTACCCCTGCGCGCGTCGGTAGGCGTCGTCTGCGGCTCCGCGTCCGTCGTCCGCGTCGTGGTCGCCGGGATGATGTCGTCGGATTACTTAGATGCCGTCCTCGCACGCTGACATCAGTTCTTGTACAGAGCTTTCCACGCCAGGAATGCAGAGCCATGCCAGAGACCGACACTGGTGCCATGAAACTAGGTCCCTGAAAGGGATGTCCTTAACCATAGATATCGGTTCGCAGAACGGGGAGGATGGGTGGGGCGGTAAGGAATCTAAAACTAACTAGTTTCTTACAGATATATCGTTACTGAAGGTAAGTAACTTGCGCATCTGAAAGAAACAGGTTAGTGTTAGATTCCTTACCTTAGATAGATACCCCAGCAATACCAACCGCGGTGGTGGGTCTGCGAACCAAGATCACACCAGAAAGTCAGGAGAACGGAACGGCCAAAGAAGCCATCTCTCCGGACTTGGCTGTACAGGCAGTAGTGTCTAGAAAAATGTGTGCAGCAAAGCCCACGTAGCTGCCTGACAGATGTCCTGCAAGCGGACTCCCCGACCCAGGGCAGTAGTAGCCGCTGTGGCCCAAGTAGAATGGGCCCTCAGCCCAACAGGAGGCTCCTTCCTCGCTATGGAGTAACAGACTTTGATGCACAACACAACCCACCGAGAGATGGTCCGTTTGTGCACTGCCCGTCCCTTCTTTGCGCCCACGTAACCAAACAAAGAGCTGGTCGTCCACCCGGAACTTGGCGTGTGCGGTCTAGATAAAAGGAGAGCGCACGTTTTGGGTTCAGACGGTGGAGCCTCTCTTCCTCCTTCGAGGGATGCGGAGGCGGAAAGAAGGTGGGCAAGATGATGGACTGCCCGATATGAAAGGCTGTGACCACCTAGGGCAGAAAAGGAGCACGAGTTTTCAAGACAACTTTGTCCGAATGGACAGAAAGGAAAGGAGGCTCAGAAGCCTGGAGCTCACTCACTCTCCTGGTAGAGGTGATGGCAACCAGGAATGCAGTCTTAAGAGTCAGAAAATGTAGAGGGCAATTGTGAAGTGGCTCAAAAGGAGCGCACATCAAATAGGTTAGAACAAGGTTTGAGTCCCACTGAGGCATCACGAAAGGAACAGGAGGAAACGTGTGCGTAATGCCTTTCAAGAATCTATTTACAACAGGGGACTTGAAAAGAGAAGGCTGATAAGGTAGCCTCAAGAAGGCAGAAATGGCAGAGAGGTAGCCCTTAAGAGTGCCCAGAGCAGAGCACTGCCGAGTAAGAGAAAGAAGGAAGAGGAGAACCTCTGAAAGGGGGGCAGAAAGAGGATCCACAGCCTATGCTGTGCACCATGCCACAAATTTGTTCCACCTGCAGGCGTATACCGATTTTGTGGAGGGACGCCTGGCAACCAGAATCACATCACAGACTTCAGGAGGCAAGTCAAATGGCCTCAACTGCCGCCGCTCAATCTCCACGCATGGAGGTGGAGGCTGGACAGGTTCGGGTGGAGGACCGTCCCCTGCTGCTGCGACAGAAGGTCCTCCTGAAGAGGAAGACGAAAAGGGGGATCGACTGACATGCTGAGTAGCTCAGGATACCAGTACCTTCGTGCCCAGTCCGGAGCCACAAGGATGACTCTCAGGGCAGAAGTGGTATTGGTGGAAAGGCATACAACAGACCGCAGCTCCACTCGCGACGAAAAGCATCTCAGAGCGAGTGCCACCTTGGAAATTCCAACGCGCAGAACTGATGACATTGCACATTCTCTTCAGTGACGAATAGATCTAACCAAGGCTCTCCCCATGCTGAAAGAGGAATTACGCCACATCCGAGTTCAGACGCCATTCGTGATCCATCATGCACCGGCGGCTGAGTTTGTCCGCCCTGGCGTTGAGGGAACCTGCCAGGTGTTGAACCACCAGGGTGACGCCCTGGTGTTCCAGCCATGTCCAGAGGCGCGGAGCCTCCTGACAAAGGGTCCATGACCCCACCCCGCCTTGTTTGTTGCAGTACCACATAGCGGTGGTGTTGTCCGTGAACACCTGCACTTCCCTGGACAGAGGGAAGGACTGCCTTCAGTGCAAGCTGGATCGCGGACAGCTCCAGAAGGTTGATGTGGAGCCGGGACTCCGCCGGAAAACAGAGGCCTCTGATCTTCCTCTCTCCCATGTGGCCCCCCCATTCCCAGGAGGGACGCAACCGTCACCACTAAGTGCTCCGGTTGGGGTAGGGAGAGAGATCTGCCGCTGACCCAATCGCGGTTCGTGAGCCACCAATGCAACTGTCTTGCAGCGCCCTCCGAGATCCGGACGAGGTCGGACCAGTTGTCCTAATGCTGTGCCCATTGAAACTTCAGGTCCCATTGCAGAGCCCGCAACCGTCACCTGGTGTGATGCACCAGAAGGATGCAGGAGGCCATCAGCCCCAGGAGCCGCAGCGTCACCCTGACCGAGACTCAGGATAAAGGCTGAAAGATCGGAATCAGAGCCTGTATATCCCGAACCGGCTGTTCGAGGGGATAAACCCGAGTCCAGAACCGCTTCGATGAAAAGGAGCTTCTGAGAGGGGCACACGTGTGACTTCGGCACGTTGATGGAGAACCCCAATGAGTGCAGGAGGTCGGCCGTAGTCTGGATGTGGAAGACGACTGTCTGGGGCGAGCCCGCCTTTAACAACCAGTCATCGAGATAGGGGAAGACTGAAACCCCTAATTTGCGCAGATGAGCTACGACCACCGCCATCACTTTCGTGAACACCCGTGGGGCGCTGGTAAGGCCGAAGGGGAGCACGGTAAACTGAAAGTGCTCGTGGCCTACCGTGAACCGCAGGTAACGCCGGTGAGCCGGCAGGACGGGGATGTGGAAATATGCGTCCTGCAAGTCCAACGCTACCATTCATTCTTCTGGGTCCAGGGCAGCTAGGACCTGAGCCAAAGTCAGCATCTTGAACTTCTTCCGGAGGAAGCCGTTGAAGCTCCGAAGGACAAAGATAGGCCCTTCATGGGTACCAGAAAGTAGTAGGAATAGCAACCACGTCCTACTTCGTCCTACTTCTGGCCCAGGAACGCGCTCGAAGGCCCCATGGCCAAGAGGGCCACAACTTCCTCCTGTAGAAGTCGCAAGTGATCACCCCAACATGCGGTGGTTCTGAGGTGGCATGGCTGGAGGGGTCGCCTCGGAGGGGAGGGAGTAGTCCCTTCGGACGATTTGCAGCACCCACCTGTCCGAGGTGATGGAGCGCCAGTGAAGGAGGTGATGGCGAACCCTGCCCCCCACTGGCGTGGAATGGGCCTTAAAATTCGGACTATGAGGATTTTGAGGCAGATGCTGCAGGGGGGGTGTGGACTGGCCTTGCCGGAGTCCCCCGGCACCGCCACGGCGGTTACCACATCCACGACCGCGTTGAGGTTGGTTCTGCGGCCTGTGGCTAGCTGGACGTGTGGGGGCACCACTTCCTTGCCCACGAAAAGGACGAAAGGTGGAAGTTTGCTGGCGTTGGCCGAGGCCCAAGGACTTGGCCAAAGCCCTGGAGTCCTCGAAACGCTCCAGTGCACTGTCCGCATTGTCGCCAAAGAGGCGACAGCCATCAAAGGGCATGTCCATAAGGGAAGCTTGGACATCCCCCGAAAAGTTGGCAGACCTCAGCCAGGCGTGGCGGTGAACTGCCACCGTCGTCGCAATCGCCCTGCCCAGCAAGTCAGTGGTATCCAGTCCACACCGAATCTAATAGCGTGCAGCATCCCGTCCCTCTACTAGGGCTTGGGTAAGCTTTGCCTGGACCTCCACCGGGCACTGTGGCAGCACTTCCGCAACCGTATCCCACAGAGAGTGGGTGT
Organism: Lissotriton vulgaris; assembly: GCF_964263255.1. Lineage (NCBI taxonomy): Eukaryota > Metazoa > Chordata > Amphibia > Caudata > Salamandridae > Lissotriton > Lissotriton vulgaris. Next base: position 337,312,503 of record NC_141689.1, read on the forward strand.
AACGGCCCAAAAGGCAGGCGGTGTTGACAGACCGCAACCCCAAACTCAGTGAGAACAGTTTCTTCCCAAACTGATCATACCTTTTGGATTCCCGATCCGGAGGAGCTGTTGGGAATGCGGTCTGGGAGGTAAAGGCCTGGATCACCAGGCTCTCAGGGGTGAGGTGAACGGAAAGGAAGCTGGGGTCGCCCGGAGCCGGGCGGTGGCGTTGGGCCATGTTCCGATCTACAGGGAGGCCTGTAGAGGGCTTGGACCAGGTGCCAAGCAGTACGTCAGTGAGGGCTTCGTTAAACGACAGGAGAGGCTCCGAGGAGCACCTCAGTGAGGCGGTTAGTCCTCGCGGCCGCGACGGGAGCTCAAGAGCCAAGGCCTTGGCTGCCCTAGTCAACACCACGCTGTAAGCAGCCCCCTCCTCCGTAGCCACGGTAGAAGGGCTGACAAATCCAGTGTCAGGCGAAGTGGCCAGACCACTGGCCTTCCCCAAATCGTCTGCCCAGTCTTGGCTCAACTGGCACTGCAGTTCCAGAGGGTCCTCAGACCCCTCCCAGCCCCCCTCGTCATCCATCTCCTGATAGTCAGAAATAAATGATGGAGCCGGGTCGTCGGTGAAGGGCTCACCAATCGGCGCCGGTCTCACCAATCGGCGCCGGGCGGCGCAGGTCGTCGCCCGATCCGGACCGGGGTTAGGATCAGGGACGACACCGTTCGGGGATAGCGCCGGGGCCGACACCCTTGGTGACGGCGCCAGCGACGGGGTCGTAGTGTCGACCGGCGTAGTCACGGATCCAGGCTTGAATCCTGAGGAGCCCTGCGGCGTCGGGACCGGAGTCGTTGATGGCTCTGGGGCCGAAGCACCCGACGGTGCCGGGGCCGGAGCCGCCGGCCTGCTTGGGCTCCCAGACGGGCCCGCGGAACCCGAAGGTGCCTCAGCGGGTTCCGACGGAAGGAAGAGCGACTTCATGGCCGCGAGGAAGGCGCTGATCACCTCTGGCGTCGCGTTCAGCCCAGGGACCGGCAGGTGTGGAGCTGGACGCGATGCTTGCGGCTCCGGCGGTGCAGCGTGGGTGGTGTCGCCTGAACCCCCGGCCGCATCGTGCGAGCGTCAGGGGGAGTCGGAAGAGCGATGTCGCTTCTTCGACTTCTTGTGCCTCGACTTACCTGAGGACTTGGAGCCCGACGAGTGGTGTTGACTCGCCGAGCTGTGATGACTGTGGCCCCGCAACCGGTCCCTCGACCTCCTCCTGGACAGGACCTCGAGCGGCGCGGGGCTGACTGCCGGAGCTCGAGACGCTTACGGGACAGCTCCCGCTTAGCCTTCGAGGTCAAGGCCCGGCAGTCGGGGCATGACTTGTCATCGTGGTCGGCCCGAGACAGTAAAAGCACCGACGGTGGGGGTCAGTAACCAACATCAAGTGGTTACAATAGTCGCAGGGTTTGAACCCAGGCATACCTATCGGCACCGAGAGTCGAGGTATTTACTTGAGAAGATCCAAAAGAGATTAAAAAGTTTAGTCAAAAATTGACTAGGAGTACTGCTCTTCCCGGATCTGCGCTTGCTGGCGCGGAAAAAAGAAGAACTGGCGCCGTCTAAGTACTCCGACTACGTCATCCCAGCGACCACGACACAAACGACGCACGGGGAGCCGCAGACGATGCCTACCGACTTTGCTACACAAAACTTTCCGGATCCAGTCTGACGCCTGGGGTTATTCTAAGGTAAGGAATCTAACACTAACCTATTTCTTTCAGATACAAGTCAATCAGGAAGTTGCAGTTTTCAAGAAGAAGAACCCCTCCCAGAGGACCCTGAAGAAACCCTTTGGAAGATAGACAGTTAGAGAGTCGCCCCATCCGTAGATACCCCAGGAACCAGGATACCTACACCAGGGAAGCCGGTTGCATAGGTGTGAAGTGATGTCAGAAACCACAGCAGATTACAATGGAGGACTTCAGTGAAGATGCCACTGGCGAAGAAGGTGAAAGAGTCCTGTGGAATCCAAGGGTGGATTCTTGAAGAAGAGTACCTGCAAGCAGAGCGGACAGAGTCTATGTCACTCAGGAGTGGCCAGGGGGCACAGAAGTCGTATGCCCACCAATGTGGAGTGTTGCAGGAGAGTGGACGGTGACTTTGGAGCTGCAACCTTGCGGACCAGGCGACGCTGTGCAAGACCAGGAGACATTCACAAGCTTCCCCAAGTCAGATGTTGAGAATTGAGGTGGCGGTGTATGTCGGGAGCACCAACAAGCCTTGGCAACCGCAAATGTCGTGGAAGGCGAAGAAGGTGCAGTGTCGGGACCAGCAAGGTTCAGGTGACTAACCACAAGCAGAGGAGTCAGAGCAGGCCCAAGAAATCAGGGGAGCCTGTTGAAATCCAAGAAGACCCTCAAGAGGACCGACAGGTACTGAAGTCGCAATAGGACCTTCCGCAGCTTACCAGAGGCAGGCCCATGATGCAAATGAGGGAGTGAGAATAAAGATCTTGGTCACAGGAGATGCTTGGGGGTGGGGCGGTGCACTGGGTTTAGGTTCCTGCTGCTCTGATATGGGATACTGGCCTAGACCTTGGTGAGACAACAGGGCAGGCCTCGAGGGATGTGAAGAACCACCACCTGTGTTGCTGAGCATTTGAGAGTCTGTGGGAGCTCAAGATCAGCAGACCGGTCAGCTGCTTTTTGGTGCCTGTAGATGCAGGGAAGGGACTCCTTCACTTCTAGGGAGATTCCTTTAGGTGTCTTGGATGTCCACAGTCCTTGGAAGGTCACTGTATGGAGCACAGGCAAAGACGTTGCAGCAGACCTGCAGGACGACGAGACCCGGTGCAGCAGAAGTCTTCCCATTTGCAGTCTCGGAGCCTAGAGCAAGGTACAGCGAAGTCCAGAGTGCCAAGATGGTCGAAGAAGTGGAGTCCTGATATGAATATGAATCTTGTCCCACGACGAATCTAGGGATCCACCTACAGCTAAGCCCTTAAGTACCCAAAGGAAAGGGTTGTGATGATTAAGGTTTCCCTCCCAGGCGCGGGTTCGGACAGTGGGGAGGATACGCCCATGTCTTTTATCCAGTTTCGTGCCAGAGCGTGAGCCAACGCCTCCCTGGGCTGGTTTGAACTGGACTATGCAAGGAGGTCACCAAATGTGCCCCTAAAGCAGACTCAGTGGCTCCAACTGGGCCCCAATACACTAAACCCGGTCTGGGAGGATACAGGGCAGGATACCTATTGCTCTGCCTTTCCCTGCTCGAGCTTGGCTCATCAGCAGGAAGGCAGAATTGTGTCTCTGGTCGGCAGCAGCCATGTTATGCTGTCCGGGTCTAGAAGACTTGTACCGGGAGCACTGAGGGCCTCCCGGAGGAGCTTTACAGTGCATTGAATCAAACCTTCCACACCGTTTATGGTGCGCCGGTATGACTCCAACATGTTTGATACCAAACATGACAGGGTTCGTTACAGCCAGTTTAGAGATGTTCTTCACGTAATGATGCATGGCCATTATATATATCGTAATGGCTCATGCACTTACAACCCAGGAGAATGAACTCCGAAGGTTGTAGGTGTGCCCTGCTCATGCAGGGGTACCCTCACACTTAGAACCGAGCACCCTGCATTCAGGATGGAAAGGCCTGCTTTAGGGGTAACTTATAGGTTTTAAGTGCCGTGAACTCAGATATAGGGAAACCTATATCTGTCGTAAGTGGTGCGAGCACCAGCTTACACAGGCTGCAATGGCAGGCCCGTAGTTACAATTTGAGCAGTCTCCCATGGGTGGCATAAAACATGCCGCCGCCCATGAAAGACCCCTGGTGTACCTAACCCTGGGTTCCTCAGTACCATATACTAGGGACTTATAATGGTACACCAGTAGCCAATATGACATGTACCTTAGTACTCACCATAACCCATTTGGGGGAGAAAGCACAGAGACTGGGGTCCTGATTAGCAGAATCTCAGTCAGATTAGTCAGCGACAGCTTAGCACCAGGCAAAAAGTGGGGGTAACCATAAAGGCAGATCCTACTTTCCAACAATCTGTTTGCGACAGTCCATGCAAGGTATAAACCATTGTCATTTTCGGATGGGGCTTTCCCTTGCACACTGGTAAACGTTTGTGAAGAATCTAGACATAGATGAAAGGAGTAGACCATTGGATCTAAGTCTGAAGGTGGGGAAAGGAACTGACGTCAGCATGTATAGGTGGTGCCTATCTGCTGCTCTGTTCACTTCCAGAGTGGAACGATGTTGCCATGGAGCCAACCACCAGCGTATATGAGTACTGCTTTTGAGTTTTCTGGATCAGGTTTGACGCCTGGGTAATATTCACATGGTGAGAAATCTGTAGTTAGGAGTATCCATCAAAAACTGCCATTCAGGTGACAAGAAATCCGAAGTGGGAAGTAAATGAATAATACGAAGGGAGGGGGGTGGGTGTCATCATATATCCATAAGAAATGGCAATGGGCTGGAAGATGCACAGAAAGGGAAGTATGAAAATGCACAAAATGGCAGACTGAAGAGATGAGGCACAAAACCCTCCATAGCTATGCCTTTGATGCCTACGACGACAAGAGACGTACGAGTTACTTACCTTAGGTAACGATGTATCTGGTAGAGATGATTCTAGCCACAGATTCCTTCATGTAGAATTATCCTCAGGCGTGAGACTCGATCCGGAAAACTTTTGCCACTGCATCCTTGCGCGCTGGGGGCGGGGCGACTCCGCCCAGGCATCGTCAGCTTACGTGACGTCAGCGAGGTCACATAAGACCCAACCCGGCGCGCCTACATCAGTTTTCTTTGGAGAACTTTTCCACACCACAATGCGGAACCACCAGACAAAAAACTGTGGGAGCATGGGAACTGTGTGCGAAAGAGTAGAAAAAAGGGAAGACAAACGACACCATAAGGAACAGTGCAACACTGCAGTGTCCAAAGGCATGGGCAGAAGAAAGAACAGAGCAGAGCACTGAGCAGCCACTCTGCCAGTACATAGACAGCCTTCCCCCTGAAACAAGGCACATGCGTAAAAGCCATGATGCATGTAACAGGCCCCCCCCCCCCATCCAGAATAAGGAAGGGGAGACAGTCCGAAGACAGACAGAAACACAAACCTCCAAGCCACCCCAGCATAGAGGTTAACCACTCCCCAAGGCATAAGGGCAAGCCCTTGCCAGATGACCCCTATTCAGAGGTAAGCAGAGGGGCCAGGACCCTCAGCAGCAACAGGAAGGGAAGGAAGGGGAGGGAACGACAGAGAATGAAGGTAAACCCCCCCAAACCTTGAGTAACCAGAGCAGCGGGGCACAGAAGCACCGTAACCCCATCCTCCAAGGAACTAAGAGGAGGAATGAACCGCAACCAGACGGAGCAACCCGACAGGAGCAAAGAAGGGACTCACAGGAGACCCAGCCCCCACCAGGAGGCGAGTACAGAAGACCAACACAAGGGTCCTCTCAGAACGGGGAGGAAAGGCGGGCTGTGAAGGAATCTGCAACTAGAATGTTCTCTACCAGATACATCGTTACCAAAGGTAAGTAACTCGTACATCTGATAGAGACTACTAGCCGCAGATTCCTTCACGTAGAATAGATACCCTAGCAATACCCACGGGGAAGGGGGTCTGCGAAAGGACCCCACCAGCCTGGACGGAACAGAAGGTCCCACAGGGGACCAGATCTGCGGGCTAGAAGAGAAACCTCATCTCCCCAGGCAAGAGGAACCCTCACAAGGAGAACACCACTGTCCCCAGAGGGTGTATGAGGAAAAAGAGACTGAAGAGGCCCGTACCCTCACAGCAGAAGAACCCGGGCAAGGCTAGAGGGGCCGAAGCAGCCCACTCCCTCACTCCTGACAGAGCTTCCATCCAATGCCAAGACAGGAAGAGGAGGAAGAAGCTGAAGAAGAAGCCCAGAAAGCCCAAGGAAAAGAGGGAAGGAAGGCAAGCTCCCTTTAGATGGACGGCAACAGGCCAGCCATAACAGCGCCAACAGTGATAAGCTGCCAAAGCAAGAAGAACAGCCCGGGGCCCCAGAAAGACTGGGCAGTCTACGGCCAACAAGGGAGCACTCAGAATCACCCCAGCCCTCAGTACAGGGGCAGGAATGTGAGAAAACGCCCAGCCCCAACACTACGAGGGGCAGCGCACACGACCTCAAGAAGCAAAAGCAACATACAGAAAAGCCACGGAAAACCAGCACGCGAAGGCGACCAGAACACCCTAGCAGAGCGCAAGCTATATACCAGCTACCACTACCCCACATAGGGTACGTTAAGTCCCAAGATATGGGAACCTCTTCGGAAGAACTTCCGCAGCAGAGGAAAAAACAAAAGGACCACGGGGAAAAACACCCCGCAGAAGGCTTGACAAGCAGCCCAAGCAAAGCAGGCCTAATCTCAGGGCCGAGTCAGCGCAACAACTCCAGCAAACACACACACACAAAGGCAAGAAAGGGCCGTCCAGCAGCCAACAATGCCAAACTCCTAAGGAGGACTCAATGGCCAGAAAGCATACCCCACAGTCAGAACAAGCGGCCTAAGAAGGCCCAGAATCAGCCCAACTTAGCAGTCACTGAGGAGAGGAAGGAGGAGGAGGAGGATAAGGTGGAGGAGGAGTAGGAGGAGGAGAACAGAGCTCCGCCGGGATCCTTTGGATGGCAGAGTCAGCCGGGCCATGGAACAACAGGCTGCGGTCAAACGGAAGATCAATGAGCAGCTCCCAAATATTTTCAGGGAACACACGTCCCGAAGCCAAGCATGGCGACAAAGGGCGACTGAGGAAGCCATGACCCATCCCAGCACCTCTGAGATGTCTAGAGCGGAACGGAGAATAAACGCCGCTAGCTCCCGGCCATCCACAGCATGATGACGTAAGTCCACCTGGACCGTCACTTGGGACGCTGCGGATCCCAGAGACTCAGCTGAGTCCCAAAAATAGGAGGAGGCCCGAGCCAAAACACACAAGGTGTTAAGGGCTCACAGGTCGAGGTGAACATGTTGCGCCCCCTAGAATCCAACCAGCGGGCCTCCAGGGACGGCGGAGTCAACAGTGGCGGCGGGGAGGGAAAACCTCGGAGCGAACCCTCAAAGGGAAGTAAGATCGCCCTCCCACCAGCGCCATGGTGGAGAACCTCCAAGAGATGATCCACCAGAAAGTGAGCAACCAATTCACCCATGCACAAAATGCCCACGGCCGTGGACTCCGCATGAGCAAAAGCCGCACCCGCCTCCGTAGGGCCCTGCGGTGGAGAAAGCAGCTCCTCCGTGGGCGACGGCTGCAAACTATAGCGGCCGTCCCCGAAGCCAAGCGGGACGGACAAGGGCCAGACCTGGAAGTCAGAAGGAGCTGAAGAATGAGGGACCTGCCGCTCTTCCAACTAACACCCCTGCCTCAGGAAAGGCGGGGAGCCGCCCTTCGATGACGCCGGTGAAGATACCACGAAGAGACCAGTCTCCGGAGAGGACGACACCAATATACAGCCTGCATCCGGAGAAGACGGAGCGTCCGAAGACTAATCTGCAGCACGACTCCTGCGCGGAGCCGTTGAGTCCGCCGCCTGAGGCAGAACGTCGGCACCACCCGGCATCGCCGGACAGGGTTCCTCCCAGTCACACCGCATCGAGGACCGGAGTGGAGCCGGAACAGAACTGGCCTCAGGGCGGCACCGGAGCGACGCCGACTCGACCGCCGCCGAGGCAGCCACCTGCGTGGAGGAACAAGAAGGGGTTGGGGAGCGACACAAAGCTTTCTGCCAGCCTCGGCCCAGAATACGGCGGAGATCGTCCAGCAACCCATGTGGTGGCACCAGGGACGATTCAACCTCCGACAAGGCAGCCGCCCATGGGGAGGGATGAGAGGGTCCAGAAGAGAACTGAGATAGCCACGACCCGGAGCGGGACAAGGAGGGTCCACCGACCCCTGTGGCTCCACACGGCCCAGCCTTTGCCAGTGCCATAGCTGCATCACCTCAGCCTTAGACAGGACTGTAGGAGAGTAGGGTCTGCTTCCTATGGTCACCCCCACTTTTTGCTTTTGCTTTACTGGTTTTCGACTTAGATGTGGCTGTGGGCCTGCTAATCAGACCCACAGCCCAGATGCACTCTCTCTAAATTTACCATGTACTCTAGGTACATCCACAATGGGGAATTGGTTCATCTTGTCAGCCCCTGTAGAAGTGTACAATAGGTACTCAGGGCATAGGTGTAACCAAGGCTTACCAGGGGCTGCAGCATGTATTATGCCACCCCTGGCTGGCCACTCAAATAGACACAACTGGCTGATCACTCAGCTGGGGTAAGGTCGTGTAACCACCCCTTGCTTAGGTGTAGTATTCCTATGACTACTTACATATAGACACATAGTAGCCTATAAGTCACTCCTATGGCAGGCCTAAACAATCCTGGAGGCAGAGTGCTTGATTATGTGTGAGATGGTGCTCTAGCATGAGCTGAGCCTGTCTGCAGCTTTCTGAACCATGTCCTTATAGCTGTTCTATGATATTGCCATACCATATACTCTTAAGTGCATTATGAACCTCGCGGTTAAATGCTAACTTTGGTTTGGCTTTATCCAAACATGTCGTGTAAAGTGTCATACGCTTAGGAATACTACCCCCTCGCCAATTCTGGCGATGGGGGTACTATTCCACCCTTCTACAGGGAGAAGACATATTAGTTCTGACTATCCCGGTTAAAGTTAACCAGAGCCCCAGCATCACAAAATGGATGCTGCTGCCACAGTCACAAGTCTGACCTCCTGCTGCTGCGAGTCCTTCCAATCATCCAATCACGGAGGTTTGGACAATAGGTTTCCTGCTTGGGGAGGTGCGAGCACCACCCCAGACAGGAGGATGTGTATTGGGACAGGGAGGGCTGAATAGATTGAGACACTGCCTGTAGCACACTAGGTGCTTCATGCATACCCCAGTTCAAACCGGTTGCTGGGGCACTCCAGCCCCAGCTCTGGCACGTAACTGGACAAAGGAAAGGGGGTGTAACCACCCCGCTTCCTGGTACCACCCATTGGAGGGACCTAGTGAGCAAACCAGTCCCCTTTAGTTGTATAAAGGTAGGAGCTGACCCAGGAGACTTTAGATTAATCCTGGAATCGACTTGAAACGAAACTCTGGACTCTTCGACATTCACCTGAGCTGAAGACTGAAGAATCTCCCTTGTGGCCAAGGAGTGACCACCCTGGGCAACAAGGCACCATCCAGCAACTCAACAGCTTGCCTTGTCCCCGTTCCCGCCGGAACCCGAGCACAGAGCCCGACAAGACCTCGACTCCCGGACCTCTCTGACCCCACTGCACGACTCCAGCACAGCTGAGTCCCCTGGAAGGCGTCGGAACCCGTGGAACCAGGCAACTTGGAAAGTCTTCAACTTGCTAACAGCGCAGATCCTGAGGCATTATCGAAACTGTGCACTGGGGACTGAGACACCCCGACACCGAGCTCCACCTGCACCGAAGATCAGCCCTCCACACTCCACGAGATCTGCGTGGGGCCCTTCTGCTTGTATTCTGCTCGACGCGTTGTCCGGTTGCTGGCCAGTTGGCTAGTAGCCCTGTGGCGACGATCCTTTGACAAATCCATCACTGGTCTGGTTGCTCCAGACTGGCCCTTGCTTCCCTGAAGAGGTGAAGTACCTCAGACCCTCCTGGTCTGCACCAGAAGCTCTTTGTGTATCCTGCGTGGGTTGCCTTTGCTTAGGCTTGTTCGCTCCGATCTTGAAGCCGACCCCTCCATCTGCGAGAACCTTCGTGGGACAGCTCCTCTCCAGCACCTGGTCATCCTCGATGCCTCCTGGTCCGCGTGGCTGCAACAACAAGCTTCACGACAGCACCTGATAGCTCCTTGACGACGTCTGGTTCCTTCCTGGTTCCACCCGGTCACTGGCTAGTGACCTAGACTCTGTCCCCTCTGCTTTCAGGTCTTCTTCAACTCCGATCCACCCTTGGATCCACCCGGACATCTTCCTCCTGGTCGCCTGCAGCATCTTCTTCCAAGGCTCCATAGGAAACAACGCAAAAACCCGACACACTTTGACACCTATGCACCCGCAGCCCGTGGGTGAGGTAGCGCGAGTACTTCGGTGCTCCTGTAGGAATTGACTATCTTAGTGTCTAGTTTTGTTGGTTGTGTAATCCTAGTTAGACCGGAGGTGTCCTAAATCTTTGTTACTTACCTTTTTACGTTCCTATTGACTTTCTATTTACTCTCGCGTGAGTGTACTGACACTGCACACGCCACCTGTGAGCCTCCTACTCCTAACCTAAGGGTTAGATAGTGTAGCCCCAGCGATTCCTTAGGCCCTAGGCCTCTTCCTTTCCCAAGTCGTGGTTCTTATACCACTTACTTAGTATATGGTTATACGCGCCCCTAGGGCCTAATTGTAAATTGTGCTATTTAAAGTATTTCTGAGTGTAACTTGTTATGTGCTTTTGCCTCTGATCTCATAAAGACTTCAGAGGAGTGTGTTAGTGAATAAATACATATATATTTATATATATCCTGTGTGGTGTCCTTTCATTTGATATTCAAGGGGTTGCATATGGTAAAACAGCTGGCTTTACACGCCCTCAAGAGTCTTTCAGCCTAAGACTGTTCTGTCCACGCTACCTCTAGGATAGCTGGTCTATAAGGTTGCCTTTACAACCATCACCATAAGGGTTCTTTGGACTGGTGCAAGGTGTTCACTAGAATAGTGAACATCATATACCAGGCCAACTTCTGACAAGGACCACCTGGTCAAAGAACCGAAAGGGGCTCGGGGAAGCGACCCGAGCCCTGGCGACCTCCCGCGACACCACAGGGACTCCTACGGGAGTTTGCGGTGAGGCAGAGATGCAGTGGTCTGAAGGAGGTGCCCCAGAGGATCCGCACCCCAACAGCACCACATCCTCCAAGCCTGGATTCGAACCAGTCTGCGCCGGGGTCGGAGCCAGAGGCAGCGATGCGTAGGACCCCGCGCAAGGCAAGGGATCCACTGATGCCCTAAGAAGGGAAGGAGGAGGATACACCAGCAAAGCCTGCAAAGCCACCGAGTAGGTCTCCGTCTGGACTCTCGACGCCCCAATACCGGGACACGGTGGGTAGGACGACACGTGGGGCCGCATCACCCGCAGAGAGCCCACGCCCCCGGCAGGCCAGAAACCAGCCCCCGGGGACAAACTGCAACACTTACTCACCGGGGAGCAACAATCACGTGACATCAGAGAAGGGCGGGGACGACGACCACACCGTATCTGAAGCTGTCCGCCAAAGCAGACCGAGGAGAGGACATAGACCTGGAGAGCCACGCTGAGAGAAGTTTCATCCGGCGCTCAAATCCTCTACTTCGGCTTCAACTGTTGGCACGCCACACGATCAGTGGTGCCATGATCCTCCCCCAAACACCACCTACAAATGAGGTGAGGGTCCTTCGCCGATATAAGACGCCCACATGACGTGCAAGTCTTGAAGCAAGGAGGCATTTGCACGCTGTTCCACAAAGAAGGGACAATGGAAGGAAAAAATAGGGCCCAAACAGGCCTGTAGCAAGGACCAGATCTGCGTTGCACGCGGAAAAGGAGAAAAAACTGATGTAGGCGCGCTGGGGTGGGTCTTATGTGACCTCGCAGACGTCACATAGGCAGACGACGCCTGGGCGCAGTCGCCTGGTGTCACCCTGCCCCCGGCACGCAGGGATGCTGTGGCAAAAGTTTTCCGAATCCAGTCTCACGCCTGGGGATAATTCTACGAGAAGGAATCTGCGGCTAGTAGTCTCTATCACATACAAGCATATTGTGATGGTTAACAATGAAATGTTAGAATGAAATCTAGAGAAGAGGTGGTTATAATAGGTAAAATGGCAGAAAGTGTGATGTGTAAGAAGCTTTACAGTTAAATGGAATTGATGGAAATATTGTAAGGGGGAAGAAGTTAGTGTGTCAGTTAAACAGTCCCTTTTAAGGTTGGATAAATACAAAAGTGGTGGAAAAGGATGCTAGTGAGATTAGGTTAGTTATTGTTTTTAGTTAGCAGAAGTAACAAGGCTGCGGACTTGAACAATTCTTTGTTGGAGGTAGCAGTTCTAAACCCCACAATTCCCCATTTGCAGCAAACTTCAGGGATGTTCAGACAACCATAACAGAGAACAGAAGCCATAAACTGGGTGTTAGATTCATGTTCCACTTTGGTGAGCTTTGATCTGTAATGATGACAACATCAACAACGATGTTCCCAAGAAATAACCAGGGTATGCCAATAACTCCAAGTACCATAGTATCTCTGGCCATATTCCTGAGGACACTTATAGGCTGTGGCTTCCTATGTTAGGCCTTCGGATAATTGTCACTAGTCACCACGACATGTCCATTACATGAGCTGAACATCTTTGCTAAGGTCTGAGACACATTGGTGACCATGGACTCGTACTAGTTACCTCACCAGCTGTGTGCTAGAGGATGTCTATCGGGAATTTAAGGTTAGGGTGTTCATCACGTTACACTTTCAAGTATTCCTCATTGACATAGAAACTGAGTGTGGAAAAATTCCATGAGACCAAAGTAGTCTGCTAATTTCAATACGATTCAGGAACCTCACGCCCTGGCTATTCCCTCTTTTGTTTCCCATTTGGGAGTTATATGCTGTTGAAATGCGAAGTCTTTTTTGTCCATCACTTTTATTATAAAAAAAGCATCTTGATATGTCAGGAATACTCCATCTTCACATGGCCCAGAAAAAGACAACTTTAAGCAAGGCTTCCTACTTTTCGCCCTCTTCAGACTTACCAACTACACAGTGGCGTCACTAGGGGGGTGCGGACCGCACCGGGTGACACCCTCACATGGGGTGACACCATCTGGTTACACTGTGTGAGTAACACAGCTCTGCAGCTTCGCCTCTGCTCTGCTTTATCATCAGGAGGAACCCTGAGCCTAATGAAATGTTGTGTCTCTCTGACAAGCGCAGAGGCTGCTCTCTCATGCTCCTTGACGTCATCAGTGAGTATCAGCCACTCCCCTCTGCTGGTTATTTGATGTTGATGGGCTCACGCTGAGCGGGATCGGATCAATAGATTAGCGCAACCGCAGTCAGTTCCTGCAGCCACCAGCGCGCAGTACGCAGTGTCACAGGTCGGGGTCAAAGGAAGTTGCCCAACTAGGCCTCAGAAGGCCGCTTTGTTTATGTTACATTTCACGAGTGGATTTCTTCATGTGAGCCCCGTGCTGCCTGCCCACCCTGGACTCGGAGCCCCTCTAGCATGCTCGACAGACAACTAATGTCGCCTCAGGACACGCTTGTCGTTCCTGAGGTGAGATTCGAGTGAGCAGCAATGAAAACACCTTACTCGGAATTATAATGCAAACTAAGTTTGACTTTTGGTTAATAGGCTTCTCCTGTGTTTATATCCACTGCAAGGCGCACTATATTTTTTGGTCACGTTTTCTCTGTAAAACCCTCATTTCAGCCGTTTTCTTCAACCCCATTCTGCTGGCCAGCCACCCCCCCTCCCCGTCCCTGCTGCGCTCGAAGGTGAGGGCGAGTGTGTCTTCTGTGTCTATTTAAACTTATCCTCAGCGCACAAATTCAAAGCACATTTCATGAGTTTATTTCAGTCACTTTGAGAAAAGCCGAGAACTGTGAGGGAGAAACCATGGGGGCGGGGGGAGTGGAAGGGGGGGGTGGAGAAGGCGACGAGGAAAGGGTTAAAAGAGCAGCAGGTGATGGAGGGGGTGCAGGCAGAGGGGGAGGAATGGTGCAGGCAGAGAGGGAGATGGTGCAGGCAGAGGGGGAGATGGTGCAGGTAGAGGGGGAGATGGTACAGGCAGAGGGGAGATGGTGCAGGCAGAGGGAGAGATGGTGCAGGCGGAGGGGAGATGGTGCAGGCAGAGGGAGAGATGGTGCAGGCAGAGGGAGAGATGGTGCAGGCAGAGGGAGAGATGGTGCAGGCGGAGGGGAGATTGTGAGGACCAAGGGAGATATGGTGCAGGCAGAGGGGAGATGGTGCAGGCAGAGGGGAAATGGTGCAGGCAGAGGGGAGATGGTGCAGGCTGAGGGAGAAATGGTGCAGGCAAGGGTGAGATGGTGCAGGCGGAGGGTAGATGGTGTGGACAAAGGGAGAGATGGTGCAGGCAGAGGGGAGATGGTGCAGACAGAGGGAGAGATGGTGCAGACAGAGGGAGAGATGGTGCAGACAGAGGGAGAGATGGTGCAGGCGGAGGGGAGATGGTGCAGGCAGCGGGCGAGATGGTGCAGGTAGAGGGAGAGATGGTGCAGGCGGAGGGGAGATGGTGCAGGCAGAGGGAGAGATGGCGGAAGGGAGATGGTGCAGGCAGAGGGAGAGATGGTGGAGGCAGAGGGAGAGATGGTGCAGGGGGAGGGGAGATGGTGTGGACAAAGGAAGAGATGGTGCAGGCAGAGGGGAGATTGTGCAGGCAGAGGGGAGATGGTGCAGGCAGAGGGGAGATGGTGCAGGCAGAGCGGAGATGGTGCAGGCATGTGAGATGGTGCAGGCTGAGGGAGAGATGGTGCGGGCAGGGGGTGAGATGGTGCAGGCGGAAGGGAGATGGTGCGGCCAGAGGGAGAGATGGTGCAGGCAGAGGGGACATGGTGCAGGCAGAGGGTGAGTTGGTCAATTCGGTAAGTTGTGAGGGGGTGACACCATGAGTTACCCGCAGCGGGTTCCACCAACCCTAGTTACGCCACTGCAATTACACACAAACAGATGACATTTTCCAGTGAGAAAACCCTGACGAAGTCCCACATGAGCTAAGCTGCCACCCTTCACATGCAATCAACTACACGTTACATGATTGGATTTGTTTGTGTGCCTTGCTATGGATATTCAACATGAAAACACTTTTTTAATAAGACACTTTTACTTTTTATGTAGCAAAAGATTTTATTATGTGCAATATTTTACATCAAGAATAAATTACAAAACTTAGCAAAAACGAACTGTTTCACATTTAACAACATTCTTTGTGTTTTAAAATAAATGTTAACCGAACTAGAATGACAGGAAGTAGCAAAGGCACAATTACAAGAAAACTTGTTCATAAACGATTTAATTGCATTTTATAATATTTGAGTAAATCTAATTTACAAAACAGAACGTAAAGTGCAGTAGAACATTCTGTACCTTTATTTTAATTTAAACAATGGTTTTTATAAATCTAAGCCATTCGTGTTGCTTTGTGCAGGTATCATGTAATTAAAGTTGAGTAGATTTCCAGAAAGGGGGCGTAGCTCTGAGGGCTGCTACGCTTATTTCGGAATCCGGAATTTAAGCCACAGCATCGGTGGTGTTAGAACTATGACATCCTAATCTACCACTTTTACTGGTTAAAAACTTCATTTAGTGGTCTAATGTTTGGCCCAGTAAATTGCTTAACGCATTTTCTCTAATAGGAATTTCTGAAATGCCTCTTTCTGTGAGCACGCTGCTCTAGGACACCTCTTATTGCGCCTATTCTCTGCCAACTGCTAGGGCTGCATTTGTAGTTGTGTCCAGTTTAATATACTCTTCATGGTATACAAAGTAGTGTACGATCGAGACCATAACTGAAAACCGGCTCATCGTTGTTTCTACGAGGTAATTTCTTGCAGCCATCTAGATCAGACCATCTGCTTTGAGCCACGGTTTACACTGTTACAACACATGTCTGGTCTTTTTAAAATTCCGCCCTGCTAGCTTAACAAATTGCCAGTCTCTAGGAATGCTAAGTTTCCAGACTGTACGCTATTTTAATAACCAGCATAAGATTAATTGTTTCTATTATAAGGTCCCTGAGTGTCATCAGTTATTTTAAAGCATGAAATAGGTTGTTCTCTTTTTTAATCTAGTGTTGATGCTTCATTTGGTAGGATTTACAAAAATTAGTCTCGGTTTAAGAGCTAACAGAAGGCTACTCTGAGAGCTCAGAGAACTTATGAAAGAATGTTTAAATACATTAGACACACTAGTGTAGATTGCCTTTGCTGTTCTAAGTCAGCACCTGAGCAACAAAGAACAAGAATTGAATCCAATAAACGGAGATAGTGAAGGTATGTATAACCCACGGATATGCACTTGTAAGGTTCTCCAAGTATTTCTTTAACAACTGTATCCAAGTGTGTTTCTCATATTTCCTCCAAAAAGCAGATATCTACGAAACAAACAGGCAGACGTGGAAAAAGAAAACAGCAAGTAAAAATTGCACCGGAATCATTCATATTGATATTTTGAGGTTCTGTTTATCTTCACAAATCATCTAACAATAAGACTTCTTATTTTCAATTAACCACTTTACCTCAGATGGTCCTTAATTCGTGTATTCGAACCAAATCTAAAGCATTTGATCCTCTTAGGTAAGTAGAGTGGATACAATTAAAAACAATTTATCAATGAGAAATCATTATGTACTTAAACAGAGTTTTCAACTTTGTAATAGATTTGAAACTGGCGCAAGACGGAAAAACCATTTTCAGAGTCAATTGGAGATTTGTAGCAACATGTCTCAATTACGCTTGTCTTCCACACTTGCAACCATGTCCTCGATCATATTCCAGTCCAATTTGCTTAGAATACTACCAGTGCTTTCAGACATATTGTCGAAATCATTGAGGCTTTGAGCAGAATGATCCTCCTCTTGAAGCAAAGACCACTAGAAGTAATAAAAGAAATACCAATAATCAGTTACTTTATTGTGTCTGTATCAAAAGCATTGCAGAATGAGATCAATAAACAAACATTATGTGTACACTAAGAAAATCATATGAAATAATAGCGAAATGTATTCTTTTTTTAATTTATTTTTATTTGTATTTACATATTACATATAATAACAGATGTTCTTTGGATGATCATCACGTCGGTCCTTTATGATGGGTTTTGCTGTTTAGCTGTGTTTGCCCCGACGAACTGGCCCACAAGAAACATGTAAAACTTATTGTCGCTGTTGTCTGGTTTCTAGTTAGAACATAAAACATACAACAATAGGTGGTGGTGGTTGTTTGTGACAGAAAAATACGACCATATTTGAGGTTGGACTATGCTTTGTCTATGGTGGTTTGAAGGAGTCAATGAATTTATCTAGTTTAGCCCACATCTCTGTGGGGTAAACTTCCAGGAGTGTTTCTGAGAGTGGTGTAGTCTGCCCCTCTAAGGAAGATCATCCAGTTCAGCCACTCTTTGAATGTGGCCTTGGCGGTGTCTTTCCAGTTCTTAAGTACTATCTTTGTCGCTTAAGTGAGGAGGAAGTCTAGGAGATTTCTGTCCTCTTGAGTGGAGATGTCTGGTGATATATGTGCTGTTATGATTGTGGCAAATTTTTGCCTAAGGCTGCAGCCCAGCGTTTTGTTTGTGTAGTCGAACACCTGTTTCCAGAAATTTTTGACTTTTGTGCATCTGAAGATGAGGTGTTCTAGGTCTCCTCTCTCTATTTTGCAGTTCCAGCAGGTGTTGTTGTCTCTTAGACCTATAGAGGCTAGGCGTGCTGGTGTCCAATGAGCTTGGTGGAGTAGCCAGAATTTGGTCTGTGCTAATACTGGGGATATCATGTTTTTAGATGGGAATGCCCACAGTGTCTCTAGTTCCTGTTTTGTCAATTTGGATTTAATTTGGGATTCCCAGTAGGTAGTCTTTTTGGCGTTAAGTTTGGACTTGGCGGGTCGGGGTAGTTTGTATAGGAGTGAGACTTGGTGCCCTGTCTTGTTTATGTCTTCTATAAACTGGAAGATGGATGGGGTTTGTTTGTGTATTTTTGATTTAGTTAAGGCTGTTTTGATAGCTAGAAAATTATAGAGTTCTATATCTGGGAGTTTGTGTTTGTTTTTCAGATTGTTGAAGGTGTATGGTTTACCTTCCGTTTCTAGTTATGCTGGGAACTGAATACCCCTCTTCTTCCATGTATTCATGTCTAGTGGTTTCCTCCTGTACATAATCTTGGGGTTAGACCAGAGTGATTCCCATTGTGAGTTTATGATGCTGATTTCCAGGTTGCGGTCTACTTTCAATAGTGGCTGTTTCGTGATCTTTAGGATCGGGTTGTTGTTGAGTGCTTGTTTGTTGGTTGTTAGCAGTGTGAGTGGCTCTGTGTTGTTCTGCATGGCTTTCTCTATGGCTAGCCATGTTGGTGTGTACTTTTGTATAGGGAGCAGCCAGTGCATCCCTTGTCTGGCTATGAATGCTAGTCGAAACGTTTTCAGATCTGCTAAGTTGAGCCCCCCATTTTGTTCCCCAGCCTCAGCTTACGGAGGCCAATTCTAGCTTTTTTCCCTCTCCATATAAATTTGTTGATCATTAGGTCTATTTTCTTGTGGAAGTCTTCTGTCAGTGGCAGTGGAAGCATGTCTGCTAGGTAGTTGATAATAGGCGCTACCATCATTTTGATGGTGTCTATTCTACTCCACCATGTGATGAACTTGGGTGACCACGTATCTAGTAGTTCTTTAATCTTTCCCTGCGTTAGCCTCTCGTTCAGTTCTAGGGTCCTTCTTAGGCTTCTTTTAAATTGGATGCCCAGATTTTTGACAGCTTTTGGCTGCCAGGCTAGGCCTGAGCTCCCTATTACTTCCTTTGTTGTGTGTATGTTGAGTGGCATACATTCTGACTTGTCTTTATTGAGTTTGTAGCCTGAGTATTTGGCATATGTTTCGATTGTATGCATGAGTGCTGGTATAGAGTGGGCTGGTTTGTTCGTTAATATAAGGAGGTCGTGCGCGTAGGCGGCAATCTTGGCTGTTGTATTGTTAATTGTTATCCCTGTGATGTCTGTGTTTGCTAGGGTGTCTGTGCTCAGAGGCTCTAGGGCTAGTAGAAACAGTAGTGGGGATAACGGGCACCCTTGTCTCGTTCCTCTTTCTAGTTCGAAGGGGCTGATGAACCTCCCTTTATGGCTATTTGCGCTTTCAGTTTTTTGTATAGTGCCATGACCTTCTTCGTGTACCCGTTCCCTAAGTTGTACTCTTGCAAGCATTTCTCCAGGAAGTGCCAGGAGACTCTGTCAAATGGTTTTTGGCATCTAGTGCAATTGCGACGGCTGTGCCTAGTGAGTTCGAGGAGTGCTCTATGACTTGGCAAAGGAGTCTTGTGTTGTCGTGTGATATTCGAGATTTCATGTATCCTACCTGCGTGTTTCCAATCAGCTGGGGTAATATCTTGTTAAGTCTCGTGGCCAGTACTTTTGCGTATATTTTGCAGTCTAGGTTAATTAGCAATATGGGTCGGTAGTTTTTGGGCCATTGTGGGTCCTTACCCTCTTTTGGGATCACAATTATGTTTGCTTGTGCCATTGTTTCTGTTATTGTCCCTTCTTCTGCGCAGTAGTTGAAGGTTTAGGTCAGAACTGGTAGAAGAAGTTCCTTGAACCTTTTGTAAAAGGGTGCTGTATAGCCGTCCGGGCCTGGTGCCTTGTTGTCTTTTAGCGAGTTTATGGCTATTGCTATCTCCTTGAAGTCTTGGCCTAGTGTGTTCGCATCTTTTTTCAATATCTTCGGTAGGTTGAGTCTTTTTAGGTAGTCTGTGGTGCCTGCTATGTCAATGTTGTTGTCTTTTGTGTATAGGTCTTTGTAGAACTCCCTGAAGGTTTCTAGGATTTCTTTGTGGCAGGTACGTGTTTTGTTGTGCTGGTCGGTGATAGTGGATATGCAATGCTGTCTCTGCTTGTGCTTGAGGTATGTCGCTAATGTTTTCCCTGCCTTGTTTGCTTCGCAGAGGTTGATTTGATCTGTTTATACTTTCTTATCACAGATCCGCCCTCTCGCTGAGGATTCTGTTAAATTCGTATTTCTTACTGTAAGTGCTAGACGGAGCTCTGAGTTTGAGGTGTTGTCTATGTGTGGGGTTTCTAGTTGTTTTATGTCCTTTTCTAACTTGTCTAGCTGTGATTTTGCTTCTCTGTCCCTTCTGGCTTTGATTTCTATTAGGCTCCCTCTGATGGTTGCTTTTAGGGCATCCCACAGGCATTTTGGGTCGGTATCTGGTGTGTCGTTCTCCTTTATATAATTTTTGATTGCTCTCTCTATTGTGTCCTTGTCTTCCGTCTTCGCTATTGTTATGTTGTTGAACCGCCATCTGCGAGTAATGTGGTCGTTGTGTCTGCCCGTTAGGTGTAGGCTGATGCAAGAGTGATCTGAGACCATTCTAGCTGCTATATCTGTGTGTTCTATTAGATGCGTATGCGATTTTGAGATGAGAATGTAGTCGATTCTGCTATATGTGTTGTGCGGGTTGGAATAGAAGGTGTAGTCCCTGGTGTCTGGGTGCTGTAGTCTCCATGGGTCTTGTAATTCAAATCGGTTGCAAATATTCTTCAGGATGTTGTAGGTGGCTGGGGGTCTCGTCTGGGAGCTTGATTGTCTGTCTAGGGTGTGGTCTAGGACTAGATTGAAGCCACCTGCTACTATGTTTAAGTTGTGCGTTTGGTGTTTCTCTAGTTTCCTTGTTACCCCCTCCCAGAATGTTGTGTCATCCTTGTTTGGTGCATAAGTGTTGGTTACTGATATTGTTTCCTCTCCTCTTTTGAGTTGGGTGCACAGTAGTCTGCCTTCGTCGTCTTGTTCTACGCTTTCAATTGTTATTTTGTATCTAGAATTCACAATGGTGATTACTCCTCTTTTTTTCTCCATTGCTGGGGAGCAGGCTAGCTGGCCTATCCATCTCTTTTTAATCTTATTTGCGTCTTCTAGTAATAGTTTAGTTTCCTGTAGGAGGATGATATCCCCCTTCGTTTTAGCTAGGTAGTCTAATAATTTTTCCCTTTTTATTGGGTGGTTCAGGCCCTTGACGTTCAGGGATATAACCTCGAGGTCGGATTGCAGTGTGTTCTTGTTACTCATTGTGGTCAAGTGATATTCGCGGTTTTCTTTGCTTGTGAGTGCGGTGGTTGTTGTATTGTGTTTGAGGTCTCCCTGTGCTAGTGGTTGGTGAGCAGTCCGATGGAATGTGTTTTCTGTCAAAGGATGTGTTAAGGTTCTGGACTTGACTAACATGACAAACGTGACGAACATGGCGAACACAACAAACTGGACGCAACATATCCCCCCCCTCTCTAACCCTTCTATCCCTTCCCCTCCCTCCCCCCTGCAAAACTGTTGTGCTGGAAGCGTGCGACAGCAAGGTCCTCTCCCCCCACCCCCCGGAACTTAGTATAGAGTCGTTGTATTTCTCGTAGTCCAGCGTTCTTTGGACCACATACCACCCCTCTTTTCGAAATTGTATATTTTTCGGTGGAGAAGATTCCCTTGTTTGGCCCCTTCGTTTGATGGATATCGTTGTTCTTGTGTTGCTCAAAGCTGGCTGTTGTGGTTGGGTCCTCTCTCCCGTTCTCTATTGTTCGTAAGCTTGTTCTTAGTCTGAGGTTGTCCAGTGCTGACCTTATATGAGGTAGCTGTGTTGCTGTGTTGTGCTCGCTTTCTCTGCTTCTGGACCTTAATTCCCTGTTAAGGTGTTTTGTCTTTACTTTATAGAGGTAGATATGTTGCTGGTTATGCTCATTATCGACTTATTTCCTTTATTTTGTGCCACTCCCTTTATGTTCTCTCTGCGAGTCTACTCAGCTTCGTTGTCTTGCGACACTCTTCTTTTTGATGTTGTGGTCGTCATTTCCATTTCGACCGGTTGATGTCAAGTATCGCGATAGGTCTGTAGGATCATCGAAGGTTAACCTTGTATCTTTGTTGTTTACTCTGAGACAATGTTTTTTTTATTTAGTTTGTCTCTTTGCATCAGGAAGCTCTTTCTGATGTCCACCGTAGTTTTCGAGTAGTCCTGCGTGAGGATGATCTTGTTGCCGCCCCACTGCAGGTTCGGATTTTTCCTCGCTACTCCGAAGATGGCTTCTGTTTGGTGTGAGCGTAAGGGCTTGCATATTATTGGCCTTTGTGTTTGTCTATTGCTTTGTTTGTACGCAGGTACTCTGTGTGCTTTGTCCAGTTCAAAGGGGTTTTCAAATTTTAGATTTGTTATTTTTGGGATGGGGTCCTGTAGCATGGCTACACAAGAACCCGCCTTATCTTCTTCTCCTTCTGGAATGCCAAGAATTCTTATATTCCCCTTTCTCTGTCGGTCTTCGAAGTCAGCTGCCTGCTTTTGTAGGTCTGTTGTTGCTTTAGCAATATTTCCCATTGTTTTGCTCGCTAGCTGTGATTTCTCTTCTATGCCGCCCCCTCTCTGCTCTACTGTCGATAATCTGTTGTTAGATGTGTGGATGTCAGCTCTGCACGCCGCTAGTTCGAGTTGTATGGCATCAGTCGTTTTTTTCGTTGATTTTGCCAAATCATGGACTTCGGCCAGTTTTTTTAGTATGCTGTCCAGTGTGCTGCTGAGGGAAACATCCTTTACAACGCAACTTTTACCACGCAGTGCCTTTACAATGCAAACAATTACAAAGCATTGCGCTGGGGGGCGCTCTAGGATAGGGAATAGGTTTAATTTACTATCCAACACCTTCCCTACTATCCACGGGGACTGGAGTTGGAATAGTAAATTAAACTATTCACTATCCAGCGCCCCAAAGCACTATGTGTTGTAAAGGCATGCGTTGTAAAAACCGCGTTGTAAAGGCATGCGTGGTAAAAGCATGCGTTGTAACATCATACATCCGCTGCTGATGTCTGGTCTTTATTTAAGGGAGACTCTGGCATGCTCTGGGCTTTCGGCTTTTTTTGTAGTTGCGCCGCCTTTCCGTCGCTCCTTGCCATTTTTCGTAGCCCTCTTTTGCTTTGTAGGAGCTCGAATCTCCTGTTGTTGCCTAGCGGCGGCGGTAGAGTGCTTTTCTTATTGTGACTGTTTGTACCCACTGCGCTTGCTGTTGAGTATGTTCTTGTGCATGAGCTTCCTTCTTTGTTGTTGCTGCTTGTTGCCTCTTGCGATCTTCCGATTGCTTTATGTTCCTAGTCTTTCGTTTGTCTTTTCTCTGTCTTGCTTGCGGCTGCGTCTCTTAGCAGTTGTTAGAAAGTTGTATTGCAGACGCCCTGCTGTGTTCCTTTTCGTATTTTGCGCTTGTGATGATTTGTTATGTGGTGTCTCTGCCTCTCACCTGCAGTTCTGGTGGACCGAGGCGTTGATGTTGCTCGCTTATATTGCAGCTTTTCTCTTTCTTTTTCGTGGTTAGGACCAAAGTTCCCCAAGGTCAGGTGGGCACTCAAGTTGCACCACCAGCAACACTGTGGCGGCGGAGTGCAGAGTGCAGGGGCCCAATGTTAGCCAATGGGGCTAATGCTTCTTCGCTTAGGGGCTGCAGACAAGCAAAGCTCCTAGGGTTAAGATTAGCACTGCAGGGGCCCATGACCAGCACAGGAGCGGCACCACCAGCCACACTGGGGCGGCCGGGTGCAGGATGCAAAACGGACATTAGGTGCCCTGTGTTTCCCAATGGAGACCCTAGGTTTCACAAAGTTGCTGCAGGCTCGGGCAGGGAGACTTCTTAAAGATGACCACTGGTAGGAGAGGTAAGTTGGGATCTTAGGGGAATGTATGGACACCGCGGGTTGGGCTACCCCAGGCCGTGGGAGTTGGGTGCAGGGGTGTCTTTTGGCATCGTGTTTATTTACCAGCTCTAGTCCTGGTTGGAGGGACCCTTCAGGTTGAGGCTGCAGGCATCGTCTTGAGGGAGGTCGGGGATCACCAGATCACAGGTCTGGATCGTGGGGGAGAACTCGTTGGGGTGTTGGGCCACTCGAACTCAGACCATGGGTGTTGGGTGCAGAGTGGTCCAGAATCACGGAGTCACTGGAATCCAGAATATGGAGGGGTGACTTTGGTTGAGCAAATCCGGAAGGTTGCAGGGCAGGTCCTCTGGACCTGGGGGTTGCTGGCTGCTGGACTTGTCGGGGTTCTCGATGTAGGTGGGTCATAGACAGGACAGGTCAGTAGGGCTGGGGTCAAAGCAGTTGGGGTCCTCTTCTCCTTCCTGGATCAGCACTCTCTTCGGTCCTCCTTTCTTCCACTAATTTGAAGAGTCAAGGTTCAGAGTTGCCCCTAAATACAATATTTCTAGCCTTCAGAACGAGGTTCCTTGGCAGCTTATTAAGGCCTGCCTATTACTTTTGGGGCACCACCATTGGATTACGCACCGGAAACTACTTTTCTATAACAACTTAATATACATCTCTACACCTGGTGACTGAAGCAATTTCACAGGTTACCGGCAAAACGAAATTGACTACTTTTTGCCATCACTTATATATCCCTTCGGTTGGTGCCTTGATTCTCATCGTATCGGCATAAACTAATATCTGGTGACACACCCCATTGACTACAAATCGAATCCTTCTGTTGACATTTTGATTCATCTGAAGTTCAACCCAACGTCACACTGCCCTGCAGTCTCTGGAATATTCAATCCAGACCTTTACTTTTACTCTGCCCTGACGAAGCTCCCGGGGTGGGAGCAAATCGCGTTGGCTGTCTTGTGCACTTCTGAAAAAAGAACAATAAAATACATTTTTATACAACTAGATGCCTTTGCAAGTTACTTTCTAACTGCTGCTGCCTCCACGTTTCTACAAGCCTTTTCCTAATTGCCTGAGTCCCCCTATCTTCTAGATGGAGGGGACTGAGGGCTGTGCTTCACTTCACCTCCCCCACCTGAGGGGTGCGGTTGGCAAAGGTGGGCACACCTCTCTTCCTAGCATGGATTTCCCACGGATTCTCCTGCCCAAAGTGGGGCCAGAACCGGTAGGAACCAGTTGCTGGGGGCAGCAAAAGGCAGGTTCAGCATCCAAAGGCGGCATGCCTTTGAAGCTTCCCCTTTTGTGGACACAGCCCATCCAGGGGGAGGAGGCATGACACCTCTGCCCAGGATGGGCTGTGTTTCTGGACCCAGAGAGCGAAGGCTCTCTACCCAGGGGGAGCGAATGGTACGAAAGGGGTGAAAGGGGTGACCAGGGCTAGCAAGTAGGTACACACCACCATTATGGTATGGTGTTAACTACACTCTCATGGAACATGAGAGGTATAAATGCCCCCTGCAAACGCCAGAAGATCTGGAAATACCTCACAGACCAACACTATGATATAAATGCACTACAAGAGACCCACCTCAAGAGATCCGAAGATCATAGATTAAAACACAAGGCATATCCACTAATATATAAATCCTCTTCTCCACAAAACACAATGGAGTGGCCCTCCTCTTTCAGTCCTCACTCAAGTTCCAACCAGAAGATTACAAAAGTGATAGGGATGGGAGTATAGTACTAGTGAAATGTTGTATTCGAGAGAAGCATTGTACAATTGCGTCAGTATATGCACCTAATACTAACCAGGCGACGTTCATAAACAACACCTTGTCCTTATTGAGGGGATTCGCAAGGGGAGACATAATCTTGATGGGGACTTCAACTTCACCTGGCACTCAGGGACTGTCAGCATGCACCCAAATAGGGAGCTTCCTGAAACAAGTGAAACACGTCATCCAGGAAATGTGTCTGATGGCCGCCTTCAACAAACAGAGAGCTGCGGAAAGATTGAGTCTGGAAGGGGAACTGAAAATATTAGAACACACACACACAAGGCTAACCCCACGCTAGCACTCCAAAGAAAGGTCACAGCCCTGAAAGGGAAACTACTGGCGATCTACTCTAATAGAGCAGACTGACACTGCCTTAAGCAGACATCATAGGCCCAGGGCAATAAAGTGGGATCACACTTAGTCCAACAGTTACGAATCAAGAGAGAGAAGGACTATATTGGAGACATACAAAACCCTTCCGGGATACTGACATGGGAAGACTCCAGGAAAGCACGCACATTTAGGGACTTCTACTGCACATAATACACAGCTGACCACCCCAACCTACAGGCGCAAGCATATTATCTTAATGCAATGGAAATCCCACAGGTCACCTCAACCCAGAATGAACAATTGGGTGCACCCATAACTGAGGAGGTGGTGCGTCTCGCACTCAAAGTCTGAAGCAGCACAAATCTCAGGGCCCAAATGGCCTGACCTCAATATTCTATAAAACCTTCAGCGCAGAATTATTCCCCCACTTGCCCCCCCCCACTTTTTAGTTATATCTCAAACACCCAGCAGTTGACACACACTTTGCGGGAAGCACCTATCACTGCAATCCCCAAAATAGGGAAAGACCTACAGCAATGCAGTTCTTATCATCCCATAGAGCTTCCTAATTTAGATACCAAGCTATACTCTAAAATATTGGCTACACGCTTAGAAGATCTGATGCCGGGTCTGGTTCACCTGGACCAATCCAGCTTCATTAAGGGCAGACAAACGCAGAACGTACGCAGGATAATATGTCAATAGAAACAACTGTTATGGTATGTGATCACTGCACACTGTAATTCCTTTGAGTATTAATCTATACTCACTCTTCAAATTCAAAAAGCAAAAAGTAGAGAACAAATTTTTCACGAGTAACAGTACAGTAGAACACTAATGTCTCATATCACCCAGAACACACTATAAGAAAACAATCATACACTTCTTGAGTTGAAAAAGCACCAAGAGAATTATT
Organism: Lissotriton vulgaris; assembly: GCF_964263255.1. Classification (NCBI taxonomy): domain Eukaryota; kingdom Metazoa; phylum Chordata; class Amphibia; order Caudata; family Salamandridae; genus Lissotriton; species Lissotriton vulgaris. The sequence goes on from NC_141689.1 coordinate 337,338,942, forward strand.
TCACGTATTGATTCTGTATCTTCTTTTCTTTTTCTATTTTGTTTGAAAATCCCCTTCACATAACATATGCTAAAAGGTACAGCCTACGCGTTTCGTCTAAAACTAAGTAGCCTTCTTCAGGGCAAAGCATAGATGTAGACTATTCAAATTCAATGAGAAGTAAAGCATCACTATCTCAAAGATATGTCATATCCATATTTGTTCAGCTCACATTGAGAGACATGCCAATAGACTAACGCATACTCTTTAATGTTCTGTCCTGTTCTTGTCTATAAGCTTGAACATTCAAACGAGGATAACTTCTCTAGTTAGAGTCATCCCAAAGACTCTGTGACCATTCGCAGCAGAGCAGTCAATAAGTATCCTTCTGTGTTTGTCAGATTTTTTGTACGTCAAATTAAGTTATCCTGAACGACTGAAATGTATCCCATTCTAGTAATAATCATCATGTGAGTAGTGGGAAGGGCCATCTGGCACGCAGGGAAATATACTTAATAGAAAAGACTACTAAAAAGCAGGTTCCCAAAGTTCTTCTCAGCTTAGACGCAGAGAAGGCGTTTGATCGGGTGGACTGGCCATTCCTCTTTCAGGCCCTTCAGAGGTTTGGCTTCTGCGCAACATTTATAAATATGATAAGGCCAACTATGCACCCCCAAGTGCCAAAATCCTAGTCAATCGAGTAAGCTTGGATCATTTTTTACAGGGGAGGAGGACAAGACAGGGATGCCTGCTATCTCCACTTCTCTTTGCACTTAGCATTGAACCCTTAGCCGCAAACATTAGAGAGAACCCGATGAATAGGGGAATTGAATTTGGATCTGACGAGCATAAACTCTCTCTGTTCGCAGACGACATACTATTGAAACTTTCAGACCCGCAGCGCTCTCTAACACTGCCGGAGGGGCTGGGAAGCTGGGCTCCGCATTAACCTATCAAAATCCTTCCTCCTCTACCTGATCTTAGCTGAAGCAGAGCTGGGTACCCTAGTGGCCACAATAGTGTTCCAGTGGGCCAAGAAAGAGCTGAAATACCTGGGTATAAAATGAACCCCCAAAATCTCAGGGCTATTTGCTGCTAACTACCCCCCGCTCCTACGCTAGCTGCAAGCTGATCGTAAGCGGTGGGCGCCACTGTACCTGTCCTGGATTGGGAGAATATATGCCATTAAGATGGTAGTTTTCCCGAAATTCTTGTACCTACTTCAGAGTCTACCCATCGACCTAGAAAAAGGTTTCCTACAGGGAGTCCACACGGTCTTTAAAACATTTATCTGGCAAAATAAAAGACCAAGCCTCCCCTTCAATCTCCTTTGAGACATGGAAGGTGGGGGGATGCCTTACCATAGCTGACATTTTCGATAATTGGGATACATTAACTTTTGAACGCTGCCAAAGCGACTTCATCCTCTCAAACAAGGAATACATCCACTACCTCCAATTGCGCCACTGGGTCCTACAAGCCAACATTAGAAAAGAGGGACAAGGGGACTTACCACACTAGAAAGCTTTGTGAAGGGGGCATGGGCAGTAAAAGGGGCCATCTCCTTCATCTATTCCAAGCTGAACCCTGTCCCTCTAGGTCCAGGTGCTGTTGTCAATGCCGCGCCCGGAACGGGCACGTCTCTGGGGACCCCGTTGGATATCTGCTCTGCATGCGACAGTCCGCAAGAGTATGTCGCGAGTGTGTTACCCAATTACGCAACTGGGTCCTACAAGCCAGCATTAGAGAAGGGGCGACAAGGGAACTTACCACACTAGAACACTTTGTGAAGGGGGCATGGGCAGTCAAAGGGGCCATCTCCTTCCTCTATTCCCTACTGAATGCTGTCCCTCTACGTCCCAGGTGCCGTTTTAAATGCCACGCCTGGAATGGGCAAGTCTCTGTGGACCCCGTTGGATATCTGCTCTGCATGTGACAGTCCGCAAGAGTGTGTCGCGCTCCACACGCGCTGACTGTGTAGGCCGGACTTGGCGTTCTCTTAGGCGGCAGGTCTCCAAAATTGAGCCCTCGGCTCCAAGGCTCGAGTAGGCCCATCACTTGTGGGACCCAGACTTTGGGCGCAGGCAATTTGTAACGGCGGGAGTCGGCAGAAGACGTCCCGCTTGCCTTTGGGCGTGTTCCCCTGCCCCGGAGATTCGGATGTTATTGCAGGATAGACGGTAAGGGGATAGGGTTCACGGAGCTAGAGGATCAGGCGGCCACTTTGCTCTGGCTCTTGGCCACACCCCCGGCAGGGCACTCTTTAAATCAAAGGGCACCACAGTAAACTGGAAGAACAAGTTACTTACCTTTAGTACCAATATATCTGTAAGAAACATAGGTTAGTTATAGATTCCTTACCTTAGAATTAACCCCAGGCATCAGACTGGACCTGGATAGCTTTTCATCAGCAGTACCTCTGCTCGTTGGAAGGTGGCGTTAGTCAGCTCTGCGTCCGCATTGTGGTCGCCGGGATGACATTGCAGTAGCTACTTAGATGCCGCCATTGCGTGCTGACATCAGTTCTGTACACAACTTTCTGCGCCAGAAATGCAGAGCCATAAAAGACACTGACCACTACTGCACAAAACCAGGGCCCTGAAAGGATGCCCTTAACCCTAGAAATCAGTTCGCAGAACTGGGAGAGAGTGGGGCGGAAAGGAATCTATAACTAACCTATGTTTCTTACAGATATATACTTACGGAAGGTAAGTAACTTGTTAATCTGAAAGAAACAGTTAGTTATAGATTCTTTACCTTAGAATAGATACCCCAGCAATACCAATCCCGGAGGTGGGTCTGAAAACCGTTCTTACACCAGAAAGTCCTGGAGAACAGAACGGCCTAAGAAGCGGTCTCTCCGGACTTGACTGTCCAGGCAGTAGTGTTTTGTAACCGTGTGCAGTGATGCCCACGTAGCTGCCTGACAGGTGTCATGTAGAGGAACTCCTCATCCCAAAGCAGTAGTGGTTGCCATCGTCCTGGTGGAATGGGCACGGAGCCCCACTGGAGGTTCCTTTTTAGCCAGAGAATAGCAGGCTTTAAAACACAAAACGACCCATCTAGAAATGGTCCGCTTGAGTAAGGCCCAACCTTTCTTTGCGCCCACGTAGCCAACAAAAAGTTGGTCATCCACCCGGAACTGTTTTGTGTTATCCACACGTTTTGGGTCAAATCGGCGGAGTCTATCTTCCTCTTTAGAAGGATGCATAGGCAGAAAGAAGGTGGGCAAAGTGATGGTTTGCCCGATGTGAAAGAAAGTGACCACCTTGGGAATAAAGGATGGACAAGTCCTAAAGACAACCTTGTCTGGATGTACAGCCAGAAAAGTAGGTCTGGATGAAAGAGCCTGTAGCTCACTCACTCTTTTAGCAGATGTGATGGTCACCAGGAATGCAGTCCTAAGAGTTAAAAGTCTTAAAGGACAGTTGTGAAGCGGCTCAAAGTGAGCGCACATCAAATAGGTCAAGACCAGATTCAAGTCCCACTGAGGCATACCGAAAGGAATAGGTGGGAAGAGGTGAGTTATGCCTGTTAAAAAACGATTACCAACGGGGGACTTGAAAAGAGAAGGCTGATCAGGAAGCCGAAGAAAGGCAGAAATGGCTGAAAAATAGCCCTTGATAGTGCCCAGAACAGAGTCCTGCTGAGTTAAAGAAAGGAGGAACAAGAGAACCTCTGAGAGAGTGGCAAAATGGGCATCCACAACCCTTGCTGTGCACCATGCCAAAAATGTGTTCCATCTGCAGGCGTATACTGTCTTAATGGAGGGATGCCTGGCTGCCAAGATTACGTAACAAACTTCGGGAGGCAGGTCAAATGAAGTCAACTGCCGCCGCTCAATCTCCACGCAAGGAGGTGAGGTCTGGACAGGTTCGGGTAGAGGACCGTCCCCTGCTGCTGCGACAGAAGATCCTCCCGAAGATGCAGTTGGATCGGAGGATCGATGGCCATGCTGAGCAGCTCGGGATACCAGACTCTTCGTGCCCAATCCTGAGCCACAAGTATGACTTGGGCCTGGTCACGCTTGATGTTCTTTAGCACTCTGCACAGAAGTGGTAGGGGTGGAAAGGCGTGCAACAGACTGTAATTACACTCACAACGAAAAGCGTCGCCTAGCGAGTGCCGCCTTGGAAATTCTAACGTGCAGATTTGCAGACATTGCGCGTTTCCTTCAGTTACGAATATATCTAACCAAGACTCTTCCCACTGTTGAAAGAGACCTTGCACGACCTCGGAGTGAAGACGCCATTTGTGATCCATTATGCACTTGTGGCTGAGTTCGCCCTCCTTGGCATTCAGGGAACCTGCCAGGTGTTAAACCACCAGGGATATGCCCTGGTGTTTCAGCCATGTGCACAGGCGGAGGGCCGCTTGATATAGGGTCCACGACCCTACCCCGCCTTGTTTGTTGTAGTACCACATGGCAGTTGTGTTGTCTGTGAACACCTGCATTACTCTTTCCAGGATAGAGTGAAGGAATGTTTTCAGTGCTAGCCAGATCGCCCGCAGCTACAGCCGGAGACCTGAGACCTCTAATCCCTGTCTCTCCCATGTGGCCGCCCCATCCCAGAAGGGATGCGTCTGTCACCACTGTGTGTTCTGGTTGGGCAAGGGAGATGGATCTGCCGTTGACCCAATCCTGGTTCGTGAGCCACCACTGCAATTGTTGTGCAGTGCCCGCCGAGATGTGGACGCAATGGGACAGATTCCCCTGATGCTGCGCCCACTGGAATTTCAGGTCCCACGGCAGAGCCCGCATATGCCACCTGGCATGATCGACCAGCAGGATGCAGGAGGCCATGAGGCCCAGCAGCCTCAGGGTCATCCTGACCGAAACCTGGGATAGAGGCTGAACGATCGGAAGAATGAGTTACTTACCTTCAGTAATGATGTATCTGGTAGATACATAGTCTAGCCACAGATTCCTTAACTTAGAATATACCCAGGCGTCAGACTTGATCCGGAAATTTTCAGCAGCAGCACCTGTGCTAGCTGGGGGTGGCACCGCCCGGCTTCGCCCTGACGTTGTCAACGGACGTGACGTCAGCAGAGCCATATGTGGCCCTCCAGCACGCTGACGTCAGTTTTCGTTGGAGTCTTCACCCAGGAAAAAACTGAGAATATGGAAACAGTGTGCAAAAATGATGAAAAAATAGAAGAAATGGACAGGCGAGACAGAGCAGTGCACTGAAAAGCCATCCCGCATGAGCAAAGGCTCAATCAACGTGAAAGGGAGACAAGGATGTGGAAAAATAGTCTGGCACAGGATAAAATGTCCGCATCCAGAAAGTGAAACCGTGAATGGGAACAAGTCCGGAACACAAGATGAAGGAGAGTACACCACAAGACGTCACCACAAAGAGACGTCGCAACACCAACCAAAAGACCCATAGAAGTACAGAGGCAATAGATCTGAAGGAAAAAGTAGCAGGGGTGACAAAGACCACAAGGCAATGTTGAAGGGAAGAATGGGATGGTAGGAAAAAGCGTGAATAGATTTCACACCCTACAATCCAGGCCGAAAGCTGGCAGGAACACATGAGCTATTAATATACCGCCTAATGTAGAGAAAGGGAGAACTCTTTCATTTTGCGCTGTGACATTGGATGTTGTAGCGAAGCCTGCATTTCGAAACTCCTGGGGAAACGCTCCTGAATTGATATCCTGCGCCGTCACTTTGAAAGCGCTACTTGACAGCGCTGGTCAAGAACTGCTCGCGTTTCCCGCTTCGCGGGAAACACTCGTGTGGGGACTGAAGGCGGCTGGCGGCGGCTGGACAGTGAGAGTAAACTACAAAGCCCACAAAGCCATCTGGGCCAGGAACAACTCCCCGCCACGCCCCCCTCACCTGGCTACAATTGCGCAGAAGGTCCGCTGTGGAGCGGAGAACTCTTTCATTTTGCGCTGTGACATTGGATGTTGTAGCGAAGCCTGCATTTCGAAACTCCTGGGGAAACGCTCCTGAATTGATATCCTGCGCCGTCACTTTGAAAGCGCTACTTGACAGCGCTGGTCAAGAACTGCTCGCGTTTCCCGCTTCGCGGGAAACACTCGTGTGGGGACTGAAGGCGGCTGGCGGCGGCTGGACAGTGAGAGTAAACTACAAAGCCCACAAAGCCATCTGGGCCAGGAACAACTCCCCGCCACGCCCCCCTCACCTGGCTACAATTGCGCAGAAGGACCACGCATCGCGGAACGCGCGCGGGCGTCGCCGGGCTAAGCCCGGGCAAAGGGCGGGCCCTCAGTGGCCGAGGTAGGCTGGGCTGGGCCCGGTTATTTTCACTCAATTATCGCTTATATGAACTTGCTTTTATTCCTGCTTGTTTGAGGACGAATCATGTATTGACATTAATACACCTTACTCTATAATACCTTTGCCGGACAGGGATTGCCGCCTCTCCAGGATTACATAACTTTTATTTTTTTATGTTATTTTAAACACTCACTGTATATTCTCCTCCGGAGGTAGAACACATTGATTAAGTTTAGTTTGTGGAAAATCGTACAGAAGATGTCAAAAATTTTACGCTCCGGAAGGGTAGTGGGAGAAAAATCTGGTAGAAAATTAGTCACTACCCGCACAAGAAATAAATCCGTGAACAACCCACCGTTGAAGGGTCAATGCCAACTCCTTGAACTCTGGGACCTATCTGCTGTAAAAAAAGCTAAAATTGCTGCTCCAGAAATCTCTGATATTAAAGCCCAGGATGTCCATATACCACCCTCCACAGACCCTCGACTGCCCCTGGCGCTGCCAGCGGTCTTACAATCAATGGCGGCGGGGTCTTCCTCGCAGGTTTCACTAGAGGGGAAGGTGATGGCCGTAGGTGAACCTGTGCATATACCCCCGATGCCTCAATCCCCTCTGAATGACAGGCCGGGGGGCGACTTGTCTGCACTATCGATCGACCTGGAACTCTGTGGACGCTACGTAAGCCCAGCTAAAGTGGAGACTCTGGACCAGTTTAAGTCCTCAGGGGGTGCCACCCCTTCTGGGTTACTGTTGTATAGTAGCACCCCTTCGTTAAATGGCCATGAAATGTCTGACCTGTTAAATGTTTCAAGGAGCCCTGACCTTAATCCTTTGGGTACCCGTTGCCCTGTGGAAGCATGTGAAAAACCGATCTCAGAGTCTATGATCGCTCTGGAACAACTCCTAGCCTCAATCTTATTTCTTCTGGGGAAATTTGTAGGCAGCTCGGACTGTATCTTGGAATCAGTCACCCAAATTCTAAAGACACTGCTGCAAAAATCACCCGATATGAGGTGTGCCTCCCCCTCCAGGTCTGAACACAGCCTGCCTAAGGGGAAAACCAGAGATTCCAGAGGGGAACTTGATATGAAGGTTGTCACTCCGACTTTGGAATCACATATTGATATGCCTTTAACTGCAGCTCCCAACTGTATTAAGAACTCAGCTCTGGAGATTGAGGAAGATGATAAACCTTCGCCTGGCCCCAAAGTGGCCCAGGAGTTATTTCCTATTTTCATGCCTGAGAACGGTAAAGAACTCCTGGATGATAAACCGGAGGTAAAGGAAGGCAAGGAAAAAAATGGTAAACATCAAAATATTAAAGGGAACAAGAGGAAACCGATTCGAAAATACAGAAAGAAAAAGCAGCGCCGGATAATCTTCCAAAATATTTCAGCGGCAAGGGAGAATGATGAAATTGATGTGGAGCCCTCTTCTACTTCCCTAAAGGTGGACACTGACTTGAACTTATCTACCTCGACCTCTGTAAAGGGGGAAAATGAGCGATGTCCACCTATGCCACAGGAAGTTACACCTCAAACGGGGGGTTCTCTCCCATGCTCCCCCCTACGGACCGCATCAGGAGCACCAATTTCATATCCATCTGGGGCCCATAATCCTTTGGCCCCCCCTTTCACTGTAGCGCTAGAGTCTGAAAATCGCTGCCCTCCTGTCCGGCCTCAAAACAACTCTAAGGCCCCGGTGGATGTGCTTGTGTTAGACTTTTTACCTTTATTTGATACTGACCTATTGTTAAACAGAGCTTGGCTTCTCAAACGTTTTAGGGAGATTGAAAGTCTCTACCATATTCAATCCAGGGACATAGATTTGCTATCTCTGTTGGGTGGAGGTAGGGTATTGAGTATACGGGTGAAATTTTACTCGCCTATCATAGTAAATTTGATACTAGAACAAGCCGAGAACTTTCAGCGCTTAGGTATTGACATTCTCCCTATTTCTAACCCAGGCAAGACAAATCTTTTGTTTGAAAAGGTGTTTGGGGGTGGCGAGCAAAACGGGGTAGCCTCTCCCCTTAGAGACCTAAAAATTTGGGTCTCTAGGGAAACACGCTCAGTTTCGCACGTGAAGCCACTTCCGCTAACTCAGAATTCCTCTCTTATAGATGACAATAACCGGTGGAATTGGCTCCACAGTGCGCTATCAACAAAAACAAAGGATAACCCCAAATTGTTCCATCATCTTTAACACCTCATTAAAAATAATTTCCTGGAATGCGGCTGGGATCCACAGTAGCCCAGAGAAATTTGCCTTCTTATCTTCTCTGGGTGCTGACGTATTGTGTATTCAGGAAACATGGTGCATTGATATGGTAGCGCCACCAAAAGATTTTTATGTTTTGGAAGTACCCGCTGCTCCCTCTAAGAAAGGGCATGCCAGGGGGGGGATTGCTTGCTTATTGTCAAATAAACTGCAATGGAGATTCTCCCACTATATTGATCCAAGTAGACTTTTCCACACAATAACCATTGAAAATGTGTTCCATAATGGTATACAGTTTCCTATTGTAATTTTTAATGTGTATATACCCCCAGAGGAGTGTTTTAATGCCAGTCTGCAGCAGGTTTTCCGATATATTGAACAGATTAAAAACACCCCATCTCCTCCGGAAATCTTGCTTGTAGGTGACTTGAATTGTAAAATCTCGAATGCTAGTCTGAAACTCTTCAGGAATAAAGTTAAGGAAGAGGTGCATTTTGTTCCTCAGACGCTTTTTCCCGATAAGTTGGTGACAAACAAAAGAGGGAAGATCTTGTTAAAAGAATTAGCGACTGGTGATGGTCTTATTTTAAACGGAAGATTTCCGTCTGACGTACCCGCTAATTATACTCATAAATCCCCCTTTGGGTCGTCTATTTTGGACTATGCTATCGCAGACTATGGTCTGTTTCCTTACATTCAGGACCTTAAGATTATACCTACGCCCCTCAGCGATCATAGTATATTGTTCTTAACAATGTCTTTAAATCCTTTGAATACTTTGTCTTGGTCGCTCAATGGCAACGATGCTACCTTCCATGTTTCTTCTGGAAGGTGCTTTTGGAATTCTGCCGCTATTAATGGGGTACAGGACTTTCTGTCCGATACCCTAATGGGAATAAATGAGTGGAATGGTAGCGAATTAGTTTACTTTGAAGAATTTATGCGAAATATTATACTTTACGCAAAAAAAACTGTACCCCCTAGGAAAGGGGAAGTGGTCCCTAATACATTGCGCATTCTGAATAGGGAAATAAATAAACTAGTTCGCGAACAGTACTTAGACAGAGTCTTGGAACGTGGGAAAGAAATTGCAAGGCTAAGAAGAAAGAGAAGCAGACTCAAGCAAAAAATTAAAAAGGAAAGGGAGGACAATGTTTGGATTAATCTGAGGGAATCTGTTGTACATGGTAAAATTAAAGATTTTTGGGCAATAATTGGGAAGGGGTGTGGTACGCGTCGAAGTCCCTCCCCCATTCCTATAGCGGAAGAGGTATGGACCTCCTATATCCGGGAGCTTTATGCAGGGAACGGGATTACAGGTGATGATAACTCCATATATGCTGCACCTGAAGACCCTGTATTCTAACCCTCAGAAAAAGAAATCGAGATGGCTATAAAAAATATGCGTCCTTCTGGGGCAATGGGCCCGGACGAACTCCCCATGACGGTCCTTAAACAAGATCCTTTAAGATGGAGTAAAATCCTGTATCCCCTGTTTAAGGCCTGTCATCTCTCCAAAACTGTACCTGCATCTTGGAGGGGAAGCATTTTGGTCCCCATTTTTAAGAAAGGTACAAGGGATAGCCCCAGCAATTACCGCCTGATTGCGCTCCTCGACTCCATCGGAAAGGTCTTTGCGAAATGTCTTCTTATTTCCCTTTCCGATTGGGTCGAGGAGGGCAATATTTTGCCGTTTGAACAGACCGGCTTTCGTAGGGACCATGGTACGCTAGACAATCTCACCGCCCTTCATGTGATCACAGATAAATATGTCCAGGTGAGAGGAGGGGTGGTGTATGCCGCCTTTATTGATTTCTCCACAGCGTTCGACAAAGTAGATCGCGGAACGCTGTGGAGAAAATTGGCGATGCTTGGTGTCCCTACCCTCCTGTTGGAGTTGGTTCGGTCTCTACATACTGAGACCTGGTGCAGGGTTTTAATGGGGGGCGAAAGGGGGCTTTCTGCCCAAATTCCATCTCTGAATGGCCTTAAACAAGGCTGCTTATTGGCTCCCCTTTTGTTCTCCTTATATACGGTTGACCTTCCCGCCGCCGTGTCTGCCAGTGAGGGGATTGCCCCGATGGTGGGAGGGACTCCAATATCCTGCCTGATGTATGCCGACGATGTCCTTATCCTCAACTTGACTCCTAAGGGTCTTGCGAATCGGCTACAGGCTCTTCATGCTTTCGCTGTAGATCATCGCATGAAGATTAACATTACCAAAAGTAAAGTGATGTGTATAGCTGGTAAGAAGAAGTGCCGCTCTATAAATTACGGTTGGGCTATCGGGGGACATAGATTGGAGGTCGTAAACTCCTATACTTTTTTGGGAAAAATATTTACGGCTAGTTTGAGTGAGAAGCTCCATATAGAGCATTGCTCCCGCAAGGCTCTTGCCCATGGCAATGGTTTAAAGTCTCTATACCAGGCAACGGGGAAAAGGCATTTTTCCAGTCTTCTGGAAGTTTTTAGAGCAAAAATTCCCGCAACTATTTTGTATGGTATTGAACTAATAGAGGTGAAAAACTGGGACTTTTGCCACAAGATTGAGGGGAAACTCTTAAGATCACTCTCTGCCCTAAACACTACTTGCCCACTAGCCGCTTGCAGGCTTGACTTTGGACTCAGGAGTACCTGGGTACAGGGTCTATGTGCCTTAATAAGATGGGTGGCCAGTTTGGCTAGAGCGGGAGTAGGGACCATGCGAGCCCTCCTTAGAAATGAACTATTGGGCAATTTCAAAGAGTTCTCTAAACTTGTGAGTAACTTTAGAAGGGCTGTAACGCTACTTAAACTAGATAAAAGTGTTCTGTTCTCCTATTCTCCCTTACAGTTAAAACTTGTCCTAAAGGAGGCATCGTGGGAGTTTTGTTTTCTCTCTGATAAAAAGTCAATTGGTGATAAAAGGAACGTGGAACCTCTCATTACTTCTTATATGCTGAAGCGGCCACAACCCTATGCTTTATGGAATCTACCGCATGGTATTCGTAGATTTTGGTTTTTGTTACGTTATGATTTAATTCCACTAAATCTACTGTTATCCAAATGGTATGGCTCCTCTGCTTTGTGCAATTTATGTAAATTGAGCACTCAGGACTGTATGCATGTTCTATTAATTTGTCCCATGCTCCGTAATTTGCGCAATCGATGGTTAAAAGTAATTTGTCTCCGCCTTGGCATTGTCACTTTAAAGGGCTTTCTTCATGCACTTTATTGCCCTCCGAACGAAATGTTCTGTTTCCATATTTTTAACTTTTTTAAAGGATTTTTAGCTATTTATTAACATGTACCTGGAGATGTTTTGTCTGTCCGACCTTTGGTAGATTATCTTTCTGTGTGTATCTATTGTGGATTGAAGCTTGTTCCTCAAACATTTTGATTTCTTGTGCATTTGTTGTTGTTTATTGTATATTTTATGTGGCCCTCTTCGAGAGCCAAAACATAATAAATAAATTTGATAGAGAAAGGGCGGGGAGGAGCAGAGAAACAGAACGAAGCAGTCTGTGTTGAAGTGAGAGAATACCACCACGTAAAATGGCAGGCCACCCAAAGGGAGGCGAGGATAGAAAGGCCCAACCTGAAAAGGTCCTCGCAGAACGGCGAAGATGGGCAGGCGTTAAGGAATCTGCGGCCAGACTATATCTCTACCAGATACATCGTTACCGAAGGTAAATAACTCGTACAGCTGATAGAGACATCTAGCCGCAGATTCCTTAACTCAGAATAGGGGATGGAATAACGCCACTAAGCCACAATCCCAGAACGGAATAGAGTTCAAAATGAGGGAAGGAAGAAGAACTACTCCCAGAGCCCAATGGGCGCAAAGGTGTCACCAACCAGGACCCAGAGGACAACTTGGAGTGACATAACCAGAGCCTACCCGGCAAGCCTACGCTAGGGAGGCCGGACAGGCAACAGCCAGGAAGCGGAGGACAAGAGGCAGTGACTGAGCAACGTCCCGGAAGCGCAAGCGTGAAACACTAGGCACTACTCAGTCACACAAAAGTGACAGGGGCGGACAGCAACACTCTGAAGCACACTGAGGCGGACCACAACGAGGAACATGCACGTAGCAGACAGCTACGGAGACAAAGCAAGTGGCGTGGCAAGGACGATTAAGGGACTGCCCAACAAGGCAACCTGAAGGCCAAGGGGAAGAACGCACCAAAAGGAAGACAGAAATGCAGGGCGCAGCACCCGGGACAATCCCCAGAAGAGGAACTGTCCCGCAGGCACACCAGACACAGAGAAGGGTGAGACCTGAAGGAAAAAAGACACATCTGATGGGTGTATCCTCTGAGGCACCTGAGGTGCCTATAGGGACCATAAATAAGTGCATGCTGAGTTGTGGAGAACAACCTCAGATCTCCGGAACCACCACCTCCGACTGGGAGGAGAAATACACCCCCACAGAAGAGAGGGACTGTTAATACATGAACGGGACAGACAAGACCCCCAAGAAAAAGAGCAGCCAGACGAGAAGGCTCACCCCAGGGAACGGAACCATGGGAACCCTTGCTGCCGAAGCAGCATGAAAAGGCACTGAAGAGCACATAAAACGAGCAAAAGAAAAAACACAGCCGTGTAGAACAATGGCAAACCTGAGCCCAAGGCACCCAACTGCTCTCCGACAAACGTGGATATTAGGCCAGACCTCGCAGAAGCGAAGAAAGGCGGAGGCGTATAAAAGGGATACCCAGTGGTAATCAACATGCGGGTATACATAGAGAAGGCGAGCCACAAGACCAAATCAGTTGAGGGCGCTATAGCAGGAACCCGCCTAATGCAACAGGGCGGCAGCCTCGGAAGAAGCGTGTGGAAACACACTGAAAAGACGTCCCAAGGGACAACGGCTGAAGAACAATTACTAACAAGGGAAACACCTCTAGAGAAGGAGTATAAGACACACACAGGGCGCAAGCAGGGCAGAACCTGCGGCCTGTGGGAGGTAGTACCAGACACGAACAAGCCACAGTCGGCTTATTGTCAGCGCAAAAACGCACAGCCCAACATGTGGACGCTGAACGAAAGTTGCAAAAGGAAGGAGTGGTAACCACCCCAGGGTAGAATGACCTGAGACCTGCCAAGTACAAGCCTGTGGGGGAGGGCGAAAGCCCGCAAGGAGGCACTGAACCGCTGAGTCGGCGTGGGTATTAAACAAAAGATCCCCATCAAAAGGCAGGTCAACAAGGCGCTCCCGAATATTCTCCGGGAAGACGCCATCCCGCAAACAAGCATGGCGGAGTATAGTGCAACAGAACCGCCCATAGCCCGGCCTAAGGAGTCTGAGGTATCCAGGGCCGGCCAGATAGTAAATACCGTCAGGTCACGTTACGGAAATGATCGAGGAGGTCAGCACGAGCACCCTCAGAGGTTGAAGAGAGAAGAGACTCGGCAGAGTCCCAAAGGGCAGAAGTAGCCTGAGCCAACACACACATTGTATTGAGTGAGGGAAGAGCCAACACACACACTGTATTGAGGGAGCGAAGAGCCGGAGCGAAGAGCCGGAGCGAAGAGCCGAGCTAGTGGAGGCGAAAATATTACGAAAATATTACGACCCCACGACTCCAGCCATCTAGACTCCCGGGAGGGAGGAAGCAACAGCGGGGGCAAGGAAGAAAAGGCAGCTTGCAGAACAAGCCACTGAACGTCCGGATGAACAAACAAGCAAACCGGATCGGTCGGGGCAGGGCGGTGGCGGTGGCGGTGTATGATGGAACGAGCCACCGGATAACCCGCGCCGGCCGAGCCCAGGTCCCCAGAAGAGCATCATAAAGGGAGGCTTCAAAAGGCCAAAGCGGCTCTACATTCCCCAAACCGTGGTGGAGAATATCCAACAGGGGGTCAACAGGCAGGGGAACTGATCGGGGCTGCATACGCCAGAATGCAGGCGGCCATGGAAACAACCCTCACAAAGGCCGCACACCAGCCTCGGTAGCACTCCGAGGAGGGGACAGTAACTTATCCGTGGGTGAGGGCTGTAAGCTGAGCCGCCCACTCCAAGGGGATTGTCCGATGAAAGGAGGAGCAGACCAATGTCTAAACAGAAGAAGCCGCATGGAAGAATGAGGGTCGTGAAGGGGCTCCTGAGGAGGCGGAGAGTCCGCGGGAGCCACAAACTCTAAGGGGGGAAGAGGCAAGGAAGGATCTGGCATCAACAGATGCCGGGGTAACGCCGAACTTTCTCCAGAGGCCTCTGGAGAGGAGTCGATGACCCAGCACCGATCCCCCAGAGAGGAGTCGACGACCTGGCGTCGAGGCGGCGCCAGCGCCGACTCGGCTTCATCTGGCGCCGACTCAGCCTCAACCACAAAAGGCTCTGGTTCCGAAGTAAGGAACGGAGCCGAAGCCGGAGCCTGGATGGCAAGTCTGCGGCGCTCGGCCTCTGAAAAGGCAGCCGCCTGTCCATAGGGCCTAGGGGACTCGGAGACAAGCTGAGAGTATCAGCGACCACCTTTGACACCACATGGAGCCCCGCTGGACTATACGACATGTTAGGGGTGCTATGGGCCGAAAAGGGGGGCCCAGCTGGGCCCCACCCTGACAATGCCATACCTCCATCACCTGAGGCAAGGTGCTCAGTCTGCGCCGGGGCGAACCCACCGGCGAGTCCACCAGAGACCCCGCACGCAGAAGGGGGTCCGGGATGCCCCAGGGAAAGTTGGGGACCCAAGGAGGCCTGCAGGGCTGCGGCATAAGACGCCATCTGGGTCCGAGTTGCCCCTACACCAGGAAATGGCTGATAGGGGAGGGCAGACCCCCGGGGGCGCACGTCGGGAGAAGTCCAGTAACTAGTGCCCCCTACAACAGGAAAAAGGAAGTCAATGACCTTGGCGACAGGCGCCAGGACTTACCAGGGACAGGCGAGCGACGCACACTGTACCCAGACGGCGAAAACGCTGCAAACGTAACTCTCATCTGGCGCTCCCGCCGGGACTTTAGCTTGAGTTGTTGGTAGGGATTGCAATCTGTCGAGTCGTGGTGTTCGCCCAAGCACCACATGCAGTTAAGTTGTGGGTCCGTCACGGACATTTGCTGCGAACAGGGGGCACACGCCGTAAAGCCCTAAGGCATCGCACACTGTTCCAGATGCAAAAGCGACAAAAGGGGCCTGAAAACAGGCCAGAGGAACCGCTTAGTCCGGATCCGGGTTGCACGCGGAAAAGAAGGAAACTGACGTCAGTGCGCCGGGAGGGACTTACATGACCTCACTGATGTCCCAACCGTGGACAATGTCAGGGCGGGTCGGGTGGTGCCGTCCCCCGGCACGCAGACGTGCTGCTGCAAAAAATTTCCGGATCCACGTTTTGGGTCCAGGCGGTGGAGCCTCTCTTCCTCTTTCGAGGGATGCAGAGGCAGAAAGAAGGTGGGCAAGGTGATGGACTGCCCGATGTGAAAGGCTATAACCACCTTGGGCAGGAAAGAAGGACGCGTTCTTAAAACAACTTTGTCTGGATGGACAGAAACAAAAGGAGGCTTAGAACATAGAGCCTAGAGCTCACTCACTCTCCTGGCAGAGGTGATGGCAACCAGGAATGCAGTCTTGAGAGTAAGAAGACGAAGAGGGCAAATGTGAAGTGGCTCGAAGGGAGCGCACGTCAAATAAGTCAGAACAAGGTTCAAGTCCCACTGAGGAATCACGGAAGGAACAGGAGGAAACATGTGAGTGATGCCCTTCAAGAATCTATTTACAACAGGGAACTTGAAAAGAGAAGGCTGATCAGGAAGCCTTAAGAAGGCTAAAATGGCAGAGAGGTAGCCTTTGGGCAGAAAGAGGATCCAAAGCCTTTGCTATGCAAAATGCCACAAATTTGTTTCAACTGCAGGCGTATACCGATTTTGTGAAGGGCCGCCTGGCCACCAGAATGACATCGCAGACTTCAGGAGGCAAGTCAAATGGCCTCAACTGTCGCCGCTCAATCTTCACGCAAGGAGGTGGAGACTGGACAGGTTCGGGTGGAGACCGTCCCCTGCTGCTGCGACAGAAGGTCCTCTCGAAGAGGCAGACGAATCGGGGGATCGACTGACATGCTGAGTAGCTTGGGATACAAGTATCTTTGTGCCCAGTCCGGAGCCACAAGGATGACCTGGGCCTGGTCGCGCCTGATCTTCTTCAGCACTCTGGGCAGAAGTGGTATAGGTGGAAAGGCATACAACAGACCGCAGCTCCACTCGCGACGAAATGCGTCTCTGAGTGAGTACCGCCTTGGAAATTCCAACGTGCAGAACTGATGACATTGCGCGTTCTCTTCTGTGGCGAATAGAATTAACCAAGGCTCTCCCCACTGCTGAAAGAGACCTTGCCCCACGTCAGAGTTCAGACACCAGTCGTGATCCATCATACACCGACGGCTGAGTTCGTCCGCCCTGGCGTTCAGGGAACCTGCCAGGTGTTGAACCACCAGGGGCACGCCCTGGTGTTCCAGCCATTGCCAGAGGCGCAGAACCTCCTGAAAAATGGTCCACGACCCCACCCCACCCTGTTTGTTGCAGTACCACATGGCGGTGGTGTTGTCCGTGAACACCTGCACTACACATCCCCGGACAGAGGGAAAGAAGGCTTTCAGTGAAAGCCGGATCGCCCGCAGCTCCAGAAGGTTGATATGGAGCAGAGACTCCGCCGGAGACTAGAGGCCTCTGATCTCCCTCTCTCCCATGTGGCCCCCCCATCCCAGGAGGTACGCTTCCGTCGCCACTACGTGCTCCGGTTGGGGTAGGGAGAGAGATCTGCCGCTAACCCAATCGCGGTCCGTGAGTCACCACTGCAACTGTCTCGCAGTGCCCTCCGAGATCAGGACGTGGTCGGACAGGTTGCCCTGATGCTGGGCCCACTGAAACTTCAGGTCCCACTGCAGAGCTCGCATCCGCCGCCTGGCGTGATGCACCAGAAGGATGCAGGAGGCCATCAGCCCCAGAAGCCGCAGCGTCAACCTGACCGAGACTCGGGATAAAGGCTGAAAGATCGGAATCAGAGCCTGAATATCCCGAACCCGCGGTTCGGGAGGATAAACCCGAAACTGTGCCGAATCCAGAACTGCTCTGATGAAGAGGAGCTTCTGAGAGGGATACAGGTGTGACTTCGGCACATTGATGAAGAACCACAGCAGGTGCAGAAGGTCGGCCATAGTCTGGAGGTGGCTGACGACTGTCTGGGGCGAGCCCGCCTTTAACAAGCAGGCGTCGAGATAGGGGAAGACTGACACCCCTAATCTGCGCAGATGAGCTGCGACCACCACCATCACTTTCGTGAACACCCGAGGGGCGCTGGTAAGGCCGAATGGGAGCACAGTAAACTGAAAGTGCTTGTGGCCTACCATGAACCGCAGGTAACGCCATGGGCCGGCAGGACAGGGATGTGAAAATATGCATCCGCAAGTCCAATACTACCATCCAGTCTCCGGGGTCTAGGGCAGCTAAGACCTGAGCCAAAGTCAGCATCTTTAACATCTCCTTCAGGAGGAAGCCTTTGACGTTCCGCAGGTCCAAGATAGGGCGCAGGCCCCCTTTGCCCTTCTTGGGAACCAGAAAGTAGTGGGAGTAACAACCGCACCCTACTTCTGGCCCAGGAACACGCTCGATGACCCTCTTGGCCAAGGGGGCGTAACTTCCTCTTGCAGAAGTTGCAAGTGATCCCCCGGTACGCGGTGGTACTGCGGTGGCATAGCTGGAGGGGTCGCCTCGAAGCAGAGGGAGTAGCCCCTTCGGACGATTTGCAGCACCCACCTATCCGATGGGATGGTGCACCAGTGGAGGAGGTGATGGCAAACCCTGCCCCCCACTGGTGTCAAATGGTCCTGAAACCACGGACCTGGAAGGCTTTGAGGCGGATGCTGCAGGGGTAGATGTGGACTGGCCCTGTCGCTGTCCCCTGGCACCGCCATGGCGGTTACCACGTCCGCCGCCACACTGGATGTTAGTCTGCGGCCCGTGGCTGGCAGGACGTGAGGGGGCGCCCCTTCCTTGGCCACAAATGGAGCGAAAGGCAGAAGTTTGCTGGCGCTGGCCCAACAGGGCGATACAAAAGGGTGTCGTGCTCACTTTGCCACTGGAGTCAAGCTATCCTGGCTGAAGACGGCTGATAGCCAGAAACCGGTCCTAGGATGCTTGATTCCGGTCCAGGGAAGACGTGGCTTGGCAGTTCGGTCTGGACTGTTCCCATGAGGCACAGGGTCAAGACTGATTTGCATATGGCCATGTCTGAAGTGGGGGGGCTTGGTGAGCAAAATAACGATGGATTAAACCCAGATCTGTGACTGGGGGTGAATGTTTTGCCATTGTGCAACATACCGTCCATCATCTTGTGTGTTTTGCTGGACCGACAGGCCCAAGGACTTGGCCGTAGCCCTAGAGTCCTTGAAACGCTCAAGCGCACTGTCTGCCTTGTCACCAAAGAGGCGACGGCCATCAAATGGCATGTCCATGAGTCTGTTCTGGACATCAGCCGAGAAGTTGGCGGACCTCAGCCAGGCATGGTGGCGAACCACCACCGTCATGGAAATCGCCCTGCCTAGCGAGTCTGTGGTATCCAGCCCACATCGGATAGAGTACTGTGCTGCATCTCGCCCTTCCACAAGGGCTTGAGCAAGTTTTACCCGGGCCTCCTCCTGGCAGTCTGGCAGCACGTCCGCAACTGTGTCCCACAGAGAGTGGGTGTAACGGCCCAAAAGGCAAGCGGTGTTGACCGACCGCAACCCCAAACTAAGTGGGGAGAACAGCTTCTTACCGAACTGGTCATACCTTTTGGATTCCCGATCAGGAGGGGCAGTCGGGAATGCGGTCTGGGACTTAGAGACCTGGATAACCAGGCACTCGGGGGGGGTGGGGTGGGTGGACAGGAAGCTAGTGTCACCCGGGGCTGGGCGGTGGCGTCTGGCCACATTCCGATCTACAGGGGGGCCTGTAGCGGGCTTGGTGCCCAACAGAATGTCAGTAAAAGCCTCATTAAACAGCAGTAGATGCTCTGAAGAGTATACCTGCGGTTTGAGGACCTCGGTGAGGAGGTTAGTCCTCACGGCCGCGACGGGGAGCTCAAGAGCCAAGGCCTTGGCCGCCCTCGTCAACACCACGCTGTAAGCAGCCCCCTCCTCTGTAGCTATGGTAGGAGGGGAGACAAATCCAGTGTTGGGCGAAGTGTCCAGACCACTGGCCTCCCCTAGCTCAACTGCCCAGTCCTGATACGACTGGCACTCCAGTGCCAGAGGGTCCTCAGACCCCTCCCAATCCTCCTCGCCCCCATCTCCCGATAGTCATGTCCAAAGGATGGGGCCGGATCATAGAAGAATTGCTCTTTTCTCTGCGTTGAATGCGGCGTCCAACGCAGGATCCTGACCGAGGGGGGACCGGGGACGACGCCGTTCGGGGACGGCGTTGAGGGCGACACCCTGGGGGTCGGCGCCGGGGTCGTAAGGTCGACCAGTGACGACCCGGTTCCAGTGGGGCCCTGCGGCGTCGGGACCAGGTCGTCGACGGCGCAGGGGTCGAAGCACCCGGCGGCCCCGGGGCCACCGGCCCGCTAGGGCAACCAGATGGACCCACGGGGCCCAGAGGCACCTCTGTAGGGCCCGTCGGAGAGGAGCGATTCCTCATGGCCACGAGGAGGGCGCTGATCTCCTCCGGCGTCGCGTTCAGCCCAGGAACCGGCGGGTATGGAGCTGGGCGCGGCGCCGCATCGCGCAAGCGTCGGGGGGAGTTGGAAGAGCGGTGTCGTCTCTTCGACTTCTTGTGCCTCTTAGCCGAGGACTTGAAGCCTGACGAGTGGTGTCGACTCACTGAGCTGTGGTGACTGTAGCCCTGCGACCGGTCCCTCGACCTCCTCCTGGACCGGGACCGTAAACGGTGCGGGGACTACTGCCGGAGCTCGAGGCGCTTACGGGACCGCTCCCCCCTAGCCTTCGACATCAAGGCTCGGCAGTCGGGGCACGACTTGTCATCGTGGTCGGCCCCAAGGCAATAGAGACACCGACGGTGGGGGTCGATTACAGTCAGCATAGGGTTAGAACCCGGGCATGCCTATCGGCACCGAGAGTCATATCGACTCGAAAAAGGATCCAAAAGAGGTTGAAAAAGTTAGTAAAAAATTGACTAGGAAGTACTGCTATTTCCTGACGTCAGCACGCGAGGGCGGCGTCTAAGTCCCGGACGCGGAGCCGCAGACGACGCCTACCGACGCGCAGGGGTACTGCTATACAAAACTTTCCGGATCCAGTTTGACGCCTGGGGATACTCTAAGGTAAGGAATCTAACACTAACCTGTTTCTTTCAGATGTGTATACATAGAAAAAAAGTGCACAAATAGGGAATTATCCAGAGCAAAAAAGAAGAAAAATCCTTAATAGCTGTCAGAAAGTGCTATGCAGAAAGAGGTTAAACAGAGAAAACCTAAGTCTAAGAAGGTTTCAACCAGCGACCAACCTGCGAAGGGTCCAAGTCAAAAAACACCAACAGATGCACTCTACCATTGTATAGCCCAAATAGTGAAATAAAGCTATATAAACATAGGCTTACCACTATAATGTAATATCAATAAGTGTTGATCACGATAAGAAGCGCCTTTTGCATAGTATTATCACTTGGCGAATGTCTTGCTCTCTCACATTGGTTCACAGGGAGGGCTTCCTCTAGAACTATATATGCGCACAACAAACTTTGCTTGAATTTCCCTTCATCTTGATATGCGTTGATGAAACTTGATATCATAAGGACACAGGGAATGTACATAATATTCATTTAATAATGCACATATTCAATAAACTTTGCATCTGGGTTTCTGCATCTTATATATTTATGATTATTAATTTTTGAAGGACAACAGGATTAGGACTACTAAGAGGAATTGAAGAACAGTGGCAGAGATCTGGCGTTTCTTATCGTGATCAACACTTATTGATATTACATTAGAGCTTGCTCTACAGTGCCAGTACTGCCCTCCTGTATTCTACAGTGGTGTAGGTAGTCTCTGGCAACCACTCAACATGACAGCCCTGATTCCTAAGTGAGCGTGGAAAACAGTACAGTACTTTTTGCTCAGACACTCATGCTTGCTTTTTCTCAGAAAACACACAGGATGGCGATTGGGACGTTTCAATAGAATTTCTTGGTCCAGCGACAACCTTGAGTAAAACATGTGCTGCAACAATCAGGATACAGAATCATACAAAAGAGATTGCTAGTACCAATATAGTGAATAGCAGATACACTTCTACCATAGTGCTAATAAGATGAACAGAAACAGTTCAGATACAAACAGTAGCACTTGCCTATTGCTAAACTGTGCACCCTAAGTAATTTGCTAAAATGTGTAGGAGAGTAGGGTCTGCAATCCTATGATCACCCCAGATTTTTGCTTTTTGCTTCACTGGTTTACGACTTCCCTGGCTGTGGGCCTGCTAATCAGACCCACAGCCTTACTGTTCTCTCACTAAATTGACACGTGTACCTTAGGTGCATTTACCAATTGGTACTGGGCCACCTTATCAGACCCTGTAACTCAGGGCATAGGTGTACCCAGGGCCTACCAGGGGCTGCAGCATGTATTATGCCACCCCTGGCTGGCCATCTAAATCTGACAAAACTGGGTGCACGACAGCTGGCGCAAGGTGGTGTAATCACCCCTTGCTTTAGATATAGTATACCTATATCTAACCCTAAAATGGACACCCGTATTCCTATCAGTCACTCCTACGGCAGGCCTCGACAATCCTGAAGACAGAGTGCTTGTGTGAGATGGTGCTCTGGCATGAGCTGAGCCCGTTTGCAGCTTGCGGAACGAAGTCCTCATAGCTGTTCCATGATAACGCATACCATATACTCTTAAGTGCATTATAATCCTTGCGGTTATATGCTAACTCTGGTATCGCTTTATCAAAACATGTCGAGTAAGGTGTCATACGAATTGGAATACTAACCCCTAGCCAATTCTGGCGACGGGATTAGCATTCCACCCTTCTAGAGGGACACGACATGTATGTAACTGTGAACCCCGGTTAAAGTTAACTCAAGCCTCAGCATCACAAAATGGATGCTGCCACCACAGACACAAGTCTGACCTCCTGCTGCTGGGAGTCCTTCCAGCGAGGGAGGCTTGGACAAAGGGTTTCCTGTCAGGGGCGGTGCTAGCACCATCCCAGACAGGGTTTTGTGTATCCTGGGTAGGCAGGGCTTTAGAGGAAGGTGACTGCAAGTGGCACCCCGGTGCTCACTATGCATCTGCCGGCTAGAACCAGTTCCAGGGGCACACCAGCCCCTGAGCTGGGGAAAGTCCGGCATGGGAGAGGGCTGTAACCACCCCCCTTCCTGGTCCCACCCATGAGCAGGACTTAGTCGCGTGTCAGCCCCTTTTCCTAGTATAAAGATAGGAGCGGGCCCCCTTCCAAATTAGATCATCTTTGAATCCTGCAACTACTTTCTACGAAAGGAACTCTCGACTTCTTCTCAAGATTTCTCCCTTGTGGCTAAGGAGTAGTCACCCTGCACCCGCAGGCACCATCCAAGAACACTGCGGTTTGCTGTAAGTCTCTCCTCCAGATCAAGACTGCCCAGCTCGACGAGAACCGGCTTCCCTGGCACCTCTGACCTCTACCCACATTGTCAGCTCAGCTGAGATCCGTGGGTGCGACGAGACCTCGAGGGACCGACCATCTTCAAGACTGCACGACGCTTGCCCAGCACGACCGCTGAGGGATCCTCGAGTGAGTTCTTTGGGGTGTGAGAAGCCCCAACCCTGAGCAGCTCCAGCACCGAAGTTCAGCCTCCCAGCCTCCACGAGATCTGCGTGGGGCCCTTCTGCTCTTTGCTGCTCACCGCGTTGTCTGGCTACTAGCCCGCTGGCTTGTGGCCTTCCCGACGACGAACAACGACATTAACACCGCTGGTCTGGTTGCTCCAGACTGGCCCTTGCTCCCCTCCAACAGAGGAGCACCCCGGACCCTCCTGGTCCACTCCAGACGCCATTTTGAGTCCACCGCGTGGGCTTGCATTTGCCAAGACTTGTTGCCCCTATCCTGGGTCCAGCGACGTCGACAGCAGATACCATCGTGGGACAGCTTGCGCCTCCATCCTGGTCGCCGGCAACGCCTCCTGGTCCGTAAGACTGCAGAGCCCAGCGTCGCCAATAAGGGTCGTTTGGACTGATACATAGTGATCACTAGAATAGTGAGCACTGCATAACAGGCCAACTTCTCACAAAATGTACCTAGCCTAACCTGGATGTGTAGGTGTATATGCTTATAGATATGTGTATCTGTAGCCAAGAAACCCCTAGGGAAGAACCAGCCCCCTAACCGGATGGTTTGGAATGAAGGATCCGGGCTCTGCGTGGAGGTTGACAACCTGGGAGGGATGTCAGACTGCTGCATGTCAGAGATTTGGCATGCAGGGCCCTCGTCTCAGCTTGGAAAGAATTCCCCTCTAATTTATTGGGGGGAGTGAGGGTCTTTTATACTAAAGTGGTCACTCCAGGGTTTATTCTAAAATCAATATGTTTTTAAAACAACCATGGATGTTTTGAAAACAATCATAAATATTTTGAAAACAATCTTCAATGCTTTTCTAAACAAGTGTGATCATGCAGAGCTGGCTGTTGGCCAAGGATGAAAAAAGTGGTGACCCTTATACAGAATAAACCTGCTGTGCCTGGGGACATGTTTATGTATGGCAGGTACAGAGTTTATGATAGAATACTTAGAGCCTGGTGTTGAGGAAACAGGAGCAAGCTGCTAGGTAAAAGATAGCACGTTTAGAATTGTTATTGTCATGTGGCTAGGACAATGTATCTAAAAGTAAGGTATACATCAATGGGCTATCCTAAAGCACAAGTTACTTACCTTCGGTAACAATATATCTGTAAGAAACATTAGTAGTGATAGATTCCTTACCTTGGAAGTACACCCAGGAGTCAGACTGGATCCGGAATGTTTTTCTTCAGCAGTACCCCTGCGCGTTGGTAGGCTTTGTCGTGCGGCTCCGCATGCGTCGTTGGCCCCGTGATGATGTAGTCGGAGCTACATAGACGCGCCCACGCGACCTGACGTCAGTTCTGTACACGACTTTTTGCGCCAGGAACGCTGAGCCATGCAAGATACTGACCACTGGTGCCATGATACTAGGGCCCTGAAAGGGATGACCGTAACCCTAGAAATCAGTTTGCAGAACGGGGAGGATGGGTGGGGCGGTAACGAATCTATCACTACTAATGTTTCTTACAGATATATCAATACCGAAGGTAAGTAACTTGTGCATCTGAAAGAAACACGTAGTGGTAGCTGTAGGCAAGATGATGTCGGACTAACATCGCCGCTGCGATGCTCCGCTGAGCATCCCTCTAAAATTTGTCTAAATCATTTTTTAAAAAGAAAACACCTTCGGAAAACCAAGCTAGAAGATTTATGAGGTTTGCAAGAACACACCAATTCTAAAGGAATGCGGCAGGAAGCTTCTAGAGGCTTTCACATAACTCTTACCTGTACGCTGAGGCTCGAGCTCACGCATCTCACCCCCCGTGAGGATGTTCGCCCGGTTCGGGCTTCCTAGATTCACGTTGGCCTGCGTGAGCTTCCATCGGTACGGCTGAATAGTAGGAGCACAGCTAGGAGCAGTCACGCGCTTCTTCTCCCGAGGAAGAACTGTCAGATCTTACACCGCTGTGGCCGTTACGGGGGATCTCTTGCAAGCCGGCTTATCCACTGTGCAACTTTGTGTCACCAGCCACGATGAACATGTAAGAACGACAGGCAAAGGGGCGAGAGCCGAGAAAGTAAAGAATGCAATTGTATCCTCTAAGTCTAGCACAACGTTAGCAATTACAGAGCAGAAAAGGCTGGACACCCTGGGCACGAAAGGCAAAGGCAGGGGAAAGAAAGGAGGGAAAGGGGAGAGCTGTGATAAGAATTCTGTGGAAAATAACACAGTGATCACTGCAACTACAAAAAAGGCCCCGCTCGTCTACACAAAGAAACCGGATACTCTCAGCCTTTGATCACTAGCAGCTTTGGCGCTGCGAGAGGGGGGGAAAACGATTCCATTTCTCCAGCAGAAATCCCTGGAGTGATAACTGAAGCGACTGGACAGATTGAAGGAGTATCGATTGTTCAGACTTCACCGGTGGTATTGAGCGAATTGCAGCCCCCAGATACCCCCTCCCCACAGGCAAAAGCAATAAAGCAAACAGTGTAACACCTTCGCCTCAGATAGAAGGGGGCCCTTTGGATAGCACTGGCAGTCCTAATAACAACATCAACACCCAAAGTGGCAGCACAAATACCCTGGAAGAATCTCCAAATGCTTTACTTACATCGCAAGCCACTAACAATGTACTACAAGATTACATGCTACTCCCTCACAGAGGAATCAGAGCTATCAGATATTAGCATTTCTTTGTCAAGCGGGGAGGAAGGGAGGAAGTGGTATAGCAGCTCTAATACCGATCCTCAGAAGAATAACCAAGCCTTAAAAAAACTACAAAAGAAGAAAAATAGGGGCAATCATAAAAAGAATTGTGACTTTTCCGACAAAGAGGACACCACAGAGCAGAAGTGGGATTATAATGACACCCCGCTCACGGTATTTTCCAACTCCACGGCAGCCTCCAGTGGTAATCAATCAATCACTGGTAGTGACAAAATGGGAAAGCACAGCAATCTAAGAATTGAGCCAGCTCTGACAGATATTCTGCAATCTATTAAGAGGTTCCAGGCAGAAGCCAAAGCAGATAGTCGCAGATCCCGCCCGGCTGCCAAGGGCGGTCAGGAAGGTGCGCAAAAACTGCGCTGAAATCGTAGATCGAATGGCTTCGGTGAAAGTAAGAACACAGCAACTAAAAATACAGAATGATGAGGGTGTGGTCAAAGACGTTATGTGAAAGATGGAGGAACAGGAAAACCGGCAGGGGTGTAACAATCTCAGTTTTCTGGTGATTCCAGAAGGTGTCGAAAAAGACGATCCCAGGAAATTCATGATTACGCTTCTCAAAGGAGTATTCCCATAGCTACAAACCTGGGATTGGGATAAAGAAATTCAGAGAGCTCATAGGTTCCCTCTGTCTCCTGGTAAACGCACCTCGGCAAAGCAACAACATCCTCGTGCCATGCTTTTGTTCTTTGGTAACTTCCTACTCCGGCAAGCATTCTACAACTTGGCTAGACCTACAAATAAGCGGTCCTTCGACAAAATAACTTTTTTTAACAGTCCTGACTTTGCGCACGCCACAGTTGAGCGCAGGTGGAGACTCAGGCAGCTCTTTGACCCATTTAGGAAATTTGGAGCAGTGGTGTCACAATCCGGCCAGACTAAAAATTATTTATCAAGAGGCTACACACAGTTTCATCTCCGAAATCCGGGCTAAAAAGTATTTAGAGTAAGTCTTGGGACACAAGTAATGAATGCAATGTCTGTTGTATTAGAAATTTTTCTGCCCGGCCCGATAAAGTGAGCTAGATAGTGGTATCGATTTGAGGAATCAGATGTTAATAACCTTAGGGGGGGTTGCTGTTTCTTTAAATGTTTCTTTCCTTTTTGGTGAATAGTTTGGCAGGAAGGCTTTTCTTTCTTTCCTTTTAAAGCTTCTATAGAAGGTCATTTCATAGGGGGGGGGGTGGTTAAACCACACCGGGCACGCAGGGCTCTGCTTGGCAAATGTCAAACCCCTGGCGGGGTGGTGGCCAGGTAAACTCCTAAAGTGGCAGAGGGTGGTGGGGTGGGAGAGGGTGGGGAGTGTGGTGGGTCAGACAGGTTGTTAAAAAGAGTAAGAGAAAACTCAATAAGCTAAACGGGTATGATGGTAATACCAAGATACAGAGTAACAAATGGGCTATACAAAACTTAGAGCAAATATCCGGATCACATATTTTAATGAGATGGGGGTGTTAAGAGCTTTATCCTTAAATATCTGTGGTTTAGGGGGCGTGGCTAGCAGCCGACGATGGCGGCAGCAAACTAGAGAGGCTCCCGGAGTAAGGCGGCATCCCGCATCAATCCGCATGCCTATCCGCTCAACAACAAACCCAGACGGGATGTCCCGGGCCCAGTGACCGAACGGCACTCAGCAGAGAAGTTTTGGAGCAGCGGTGCACCGGGAACTGGTGGAAAAGACGGCACCCGAACAAGGCCTAGTGGCACATGAAAAGCAGCGGAAGCTGGTTGAGGCGATGCCCGGGAGGAAGTGAGGCCTCGGCGGTGTTTACCAACCGGAAGTGCTCGTAGTGCAGAACGCCTCAAGCAAACACGGTGGTGAAGAATCCGATGTCCCCGCAGACCGTCCATGGGCAGTCTATATCGCCCCACGACAAAGCAGCACTGTGGGTAGCGGCAACGCTGACGGAAACCGAAGCCTAAAAAAAGTGTGACAACGCTGCCATTTTGAATAGCCTACGCCATTCCGGGCACGAACTCCCTCGAATAACAGGTTGGACGGCCCGCGCCGAGCGACCCCATCGACCACTCTCTTCGAGGAAACACCTGGCAGAATACCACCACAGGCTACGCTCGACGGTGAGCAATTTCTTGGTGTGTGATCTTGGCGGGCAGAGGGTCTAAGCATATTTCCACCCAAGCTAAGCTCGACAAATTTGCATATGAAAAACAGTCTCTCCCGCTGTCGGAACAACGCAAGTCACTGGGTAAAGGGACGGAGGGAGACGGTGCAAAGAAAGCCACGCTGGAAGTTGTGCTAAGCGCCCTGGCCCAGGTGCAAGCGACGGTGGGGCGACAGCAACGGTAGTAACCCTCATTCGGGCAGACCTCCAGAAAATGAGTGAAAGGGTGAAGCAAGTGGAGGTGGTAACCAAATCCCTGGTGGAAGATGTGTCGGATCTGCAGGTGAAAATGGAGAAACTGCAGGCTGATAATAAATTGCTCAAGGAGAAACTGGACGACCATGAAGGACGCTCCCGGAGGAACAATGTCCGTATCCTGGGAGTTATGGATCTATATGTGGAAGACCTGATCAAGAACCAGCTTACTCCCAAGGGCCTCTCAAACTTTTTCACTGTGCAAAGGGCCCATTGAGTGCCAGGAGGGAAACCGAAACCAGGGGCCCCGCCAAGACAGATCTTAGCGAGACTTTTTAACTTTTGCGATCGAGACACCATCCTGCAGGCGGCCAGAGTGGCACCGGCCATCCAAATTCAGAACTCAAGGATATCTTTCTTCCCGGACTATACGGCTGAGGTCTCGCGACGGAGGAGGACATTCTTGGAAGTGAAAAAGACATTGCGAGAGCAAGAGCTGCCCTACTCAATGCTGTTTCCGGGCCGGCTTCGGGTGGTCGCCGACAAAAAGGTCTGGTTCTTTGACTCACCGGAGTCAGCCAGAGATCGGCTCGAGGGCTTGCGCACCGCGGGACCTCCGCGTAGGTCCAACAGAACGAACCACGGACACCGAGACGGCAGCCGAACTGGATCACAAACATCAGGCAGAGGAGGCGCGAGCAAGTCACCGACACATGAACTTTCTGAGGCTGGCGGAGGGGAATAACACAGAAAACCCACAAAAACAATGGACGCTGACTTCTTTTATTGACTACAGTTGCACAAGAGTCGTGGTTGGACGCTGGCCTGGGTGGCCCTGAAGGGAGCAGGGGCGCCGCCTGCCCGGGGAGACGCTCTCCCCCAACGTGCAAGTACTCTGGTTTTGGGATGGGTTAAGCGCTCTGCTCAGTTGGGGAGGCGGGTAGTTGAAGGTCCGTTAAGCAGGGAGGCAGGGAGGGGGAGGAAGAGGGGGGGTTGTTGGTTGTTTGTTAGAAATTCACAACGTCGGTCGAGAAATGGAGTTTTATGTTTGAATACTTTAGCTGATAAGGTAAAGTTAAGGGTCCGGGTCCAACACCTGGATACATTTATATACGTCTACATGACCAGAAATGGCGGATGGTCTGATACGTAGTGCAGGGGAGACCGAGTCACGATCACGTGGCTCCCCCCTACGAATACTGACATGGAATGTGAGAGGATTGGGGCATATGGTGAAACGTGGCCTGGTGTTGACTGCATTGAAGAGACAAAAGCCTAACCTAGCACTATTACAAGAAACACATTTAACGGGGGGCATCCAAGGCCCTAGACAGGAGAGGATATAAGATGGTGGCTCACTCGGAGTTTACTTCGGGCTCCCGGGGTACCGGCATTTTGATTAAGAAGTCCCCGCAATTCATCCCCCTGGGCACAAAGACTGACGGGCAGGGTTGCTTCGCAGCCATACAGGGACAATGGGAGGGACGACTCCTTAATGTGGTATCGGTGTATATCCCGCCATCCCTTCCCTCAATAAAGCTTCCAGCGCTCAGTGACTTTTTGCTGACCCTTCCCGAGGGAGATGTAATTCTTGAGGGAGACTTTAACGCCACGGCAGACACACAGCTTGACAAATTCCCAGTGACGGGCCCAATTGGGGGACCTTCCCGGTTTCAACGATTCCTAACAGCGATGGGTCTAGTAGACATCTGGCGACATGTCCACCCCCAGGATAAGCAATACACATTTCATTCAACGGTTCATAACAGCCTATCACGAATTGACTACTTCTTAGCACTAGGTGACGGCATACAACATGTAGATACCATAGACATTCACCCTAGAGGCATATCGGATCACTCTCCAATCACCCTGACAGTCTCTACTCAAGAAAAATCTCGCAAACGTATATATCCCATACAAGCAGCATACTTCAAAATCCCGAAAGTCAGGAAGGCCCTTCAGAAGGTGACAACTCAGTACTTCGAGTAAAATGTCGCCTCCGTGACTTCTTCGGAGGTTATATGGGAAGCTTACAAGACGGTACTGCGAGGGCAGGCCATAAACTCAATCACAGGCCACAAAAGGGAACAAGCTGCCGAGCAGTCTAGGCTCGACTTTGCTCTCCATGACATGACAACTTTACATGAGACAAACCCTACACCAGACACGGCGCACACACTTTTACTCCAACAACAACTATACACGGAGCACGTCCGGCAGCAGGTGAAGGGACAAATAACTGATACACAGAACAGGATATATGATGTGGGGGATAAGGCGGAAAAGATGTTAGCCTGGCTAGATAAGAGAGGGGGTAGCTCAAGGGGCATCCAGCAGGTGAGGGATAGCAAAGGTGAAATTCAGACAAGCCCTGAACAAATAGTGGAAGCACTGGCGGTGCACTTTGAAGGAGTCTACACCCCTGAACCGGATATATCCACTGACATGGCCAGGGCAGCATTGGACAGGATAGAACCTCCGATACTGCAACCGGAAACAACAGCCGAATTAGATGCGGCCATAACTAGGGATGAAATACAAATGGCTATACGAGCGCTGAAGCCTGGCAAAGCGCTCGGACCAAATGGCATTCCAGTAGAGTGGTATCAGACCACATCGGAGAAGCTAAGTGCACACCTACTAGCCATGTACGAAGAATGTTTAGAGAAGGGCGAACTTCCGCTCGACCAGAGAATAGCTACCATAATAGCGATTCCCAAGCCTGGGAAACCGCAAGAGGAATGCTCCTCATACCGCCCTATCTCTTTGCTGAATGCGGAGGTTAAAATCTTAGCCAAACTCCTTGCTACCCGGCTGATGGCACATCTACCCGACCTCATACATCTGGATCAATCAGGGTTTATGCCTCACAGAAACACGGCAATGAACCTTCGCAGAGTGCACGGGGTGTTGGCGAGGGCAGACATGATCCACGATCAGGCGGTTATACTGGCCTGGATGCAAAAATGGACTTCGACCTAGTAGAATGGAACTCTCTGTTTGAGGTCCTTGCTTGTTTGGGTTTCGGCTCGAAATTTATATCGTGGGTCAGACTACTATATACGAAGCCGGTCGCACATGTGGTGGCGAAAGGTCATATTTCACGAACATTCCCTCTGGGGAGAGGCACCCGCCAGGGCTACCCCTCTCGCCATTGCTCTTTGCACACGCCCTAGAACCACTAGCAATTTTGATAAGACAAAAGCCATTAATTAAAGGAATACATTGGAAAGAGGGCTGGGAGGACTGGCTATCCCTTTATGCGGACAACATGCTGGTGTACTTAACAGACCCAGAGCGTGGTGTGCCGGCACTCCTAAACCTCTGTGATGACCGTGGCAAAATCTCTGGGTATACGATAAACTGGAATAAATCAGAGATGTATGTTTTGAAAGGCCCGGTCCCGGCATTGGGCACAGAATGCCCCTTAAGGTTAGCTGGCTCCTCCTTTAAATATTTGGGGATCCACATTACAATGGACCCAACGGAATTTGTACAAAAGAATCTGGCGCCACCCATGGAGCGGCTTAAACAAGACGTCAAGTTCTGGGCTGGATTGCCCTTAACAATGCTGGGTAAAGCAGCGCTATACAAAATGATGTCCTTGCCCCGATTTTTGTACATACTAGAGAACACGCCGTATCCAGTGGCGCCGGGATACTTCAAGAAGGTGGCA
This sequence comes from Lissotriton vulgaris, assembly GCF_964263255.1. Lineage (NCBI taxonomy): Eukaryota > Metazoa > Chordata > Amphibia > Caudata > Salamandridae > Lissotriton > Lissotriton vulgaris. Next base: position 337,370,797 of record NC_141689.1, read on the forward strand.
GCAGTGGTATCTGGTTTGCTGTGGGGCAACCGCCCGGCACGTATTGCGCAAGCCAAACTGCACAGGGGTTGGTACGACGGTGGAATCGAACTGCCGAATCTTAAATTGTACTATTGGGCGGCTCACCTTAAGCCCATTAATCAATGGATTCATCTCTCGCAGACTGACCCGGCTTTCCAAGCAGATAGGGCACAACTAGGTACCAATAGTATGCTAGCCCCGCTCTATGACCAACGGCGAGTGCGAAAATTGGTGGGACCCACTAGACTCACCGCAGCGCTGTGGCATACGACGCTGGCGGCGTTGGGCTGGAAGGGGAAAAAACCCAAGCTCACCCCGCTCTGGGACTCTCGTGCCTTGGGAAATTTGAGACACAGCAAGGGCTTCTCTCGCTGGGACACCATAGGGATATCCACGGTGGGAGACCTGTGGGAAAAGGGAGATGTTATAACATTTGACCGCCTGAGGGAACTGTACGAACTGGGACCACAAGAATCCTACCGCTACGTCCAGATACGTCACGCATTACTCGCTGCCATCCCCCCCGGAGAGGCAATACCAGAATGATCCCCGATGGAGGATCGTCTCCTCACGGACTTTATGATTGAGCGAGCGACGTCATTGACATACCGCAAGCTCATTAATAACTTGCCTGACCCACTAACCTAATTGAAAGATAAATGGGAAGGGGACATAGATGCACTGGACGAACACGACTGGAATGAGGCGCTTGCATCCCCAAGGGAGGTGGGCATCTCAGCCAGACTGAGGCTCGTACAACTCAAGGTTCTACACAGAGTATACTATACAAGAACAACACTGCACCGCATACACAGAGCACAACACCCTTACTGTTTTCGTGGCTGTGGGGAGGAGGGTACCTTCTTTCACACAATCTGGGACTGCCCACGCATCCAGGAATATCGGAGACAAATAATGCGCACTGTGTCATAGACCCTGGAGACCTCTCTCATCCCCGAGCCACGAAAATGTCTATTAAATGTATGGGGACCAAACGACTTGTCCAGATGTGGCCAACTTTGGGTTACGTTGGGCATGATAGTGGCCAAGCGGGATATCGCACAGCGCTGGGAGGGGGGAGGGGGGGGGGCAGAACTACCAACGAAATCACAGTGGTGCAAGAGAATGGATGGGGTGATGGTGACAGAGAGGGCAGTATACTAGCGCTGCGCATGTCCAGGGAAATGGAACAAAATCTGGACCCCATGGAATGTGTATAGAGGGGAGATCTGTGATCCTCTGCCGGAGGATGACCCGTTAGAGTCGGATGAGGAGGGGGAGGAAGACTGATGTTCCCTGAGGGTGTTGCAAAGGGACGAGGCCAACGGGAGTGGGGAAGGGGTTCGAGTCCCGGAGGATAGGTATTGAGGGTAGACAAGGGCGGGACTCATGGAAAGCCACGTACAGGAAAGCATAGGCGTTCCCGACTTTTCATTAGGTACTTGATTCAACGGATATAAACAGTGGTACATACTAGGGGATCGCCTTTAAATTCAGCTAAAGTACCGCTAATTACTCATCGATGACCGCAATGTGATTTCTTTGTTGTTTTTCTTTTTGTTGTTTTTATAAAAAATAGAAAACTAAAACCTCTATTGATTAGCAACGTATCGCTATTTATGTGCCTTTCACTTTGCCTTACAGTAATCACTTTTCTTCTAAACAACATAACCAGTTTGTGGACTTAACCTGATGCACTATATCCAACAGCGAATGATTGCGGCCAGCCCTCTGGGTTGTAGGCCAACGGCTGTGTAATTTTGTAAAGGTACAATAAAGGTTTAAAAAAATCAAAAAAAATCTGTGGTTTAAACGATATTAAAACAAGGCAAATAGTAGCATTAGGATTACAAGCTTTGGGCACAAATATTGTTTGTTTACAAGAAACACACATAGAGGGTTCACAAATGCATATTTTAAACACACTAGGGTATAGGCTGGTTTGTGCAACGTCACAGGAGGCTAGGGGGCGGGGGTTGCCATTCTAGCCAAGGGTAGTGAGTATGTTTTTAATAATTCTAAAGCTGATAAATTTGGCCGCTGGGCAGTCACAGAAGGCCAATATGGAAAGGGGCAAAAGATAACACTTTGCGCAATATATGGAAGCAATAGTGATGATCCATCAGTCTTTGATGAGATTTCCAATGAGCTCACGCACTGGCCTCTCTACCTTTATGTTATGTTATGTTATTATGGGTCTTCTATAGCGCACGGCTACTCCAAAGGAGTGTCCCTGCGCTTTGTGCTCCAGACCCAGAAAAAGAGACATGTAAAACATAACAGAAATAAAAAGAGAGGCAGTACCAGAGGAAAACTAAAAAGTTCTAGCCAGTGAAAAGCCAGGTCTTTAAACCCTTCCTAAAAGCGAGCAAGTTAGATGTGGACCGCAAAGACAGCGGTAAAGCATTCCACAACTGAGGGGCCAACAGCCTGAAAGACCGTCCTCCAATACGGGCTTTCTTTATACGGGGGACTACTGCGAGTGCCAATGACTCCGATCTTAAAGATCGTGTCGGCAGATAGAAAGCCAGCCTCTTTTGTAGGTATTTGGCACCCGTGGCGTGTAAGGCTTTGTAAGCTAGTGTCATAGCTTTGAAAATTATCCTCTTCCGTATGGGGAGCCAGTGTAAGGTTTGCAGCAAGTTCGAGGCACTGGCTCGACGATGCAGGCCAAAAATGGCTCGTGCCGCTGCATTCTGGGTCACCTGCATACGTTGTAAGAGGTATTCCGGAAGACCCAGATACAGGATATTAGCATAATCCAGTCTGGATCCAATGAGGGCCTGAACAGTTATTCTCCGATGTTCCTCAGAAAGCAGCGGAAAGAACTTTCGGAGCATCCTGAGGATACCGAAACATGTTCCTGTGAGGGTCAGCACCTGGGATTTGAGCGTAAGCCCGTTGTCAATTTTAGTTCCCAAGTTCTTGGCCGACTCAGAAGAATGAGCTGGAGGGAACATGTCGGCAGGCCACCAGCCATGCCAGTCCGGTTCCGATGGGCATCCAAAGAAAAGTATCTCGGATTTATCCGAGTTACACTTGAGGCTGTTCAGTTGGAACCAGTTAAAAACAGCCCCAAGGCAATCACGGATCCTTTCCCCATCGAATTCTTCGCTCTTCCGGCAGGTGAAGAGAAGCTGGGTGTCGTCAGCATATGAGACGATCTGGGCCCCGTAGGACTCCACCAATGCAGCCAGAGGGGTCATGAAGATGTTAAATAGAGTAGGGCTCAGAACTGAGCCCTGAGGAACTCCGACTCCCAGAGGCGACATTTCGGCAGATCCCGGAGAGGCCCAGACCATTTGTCGATGGTTGGCTAGGAAGGAACAGAACCAACTGAGCACCGTCCCCCTCAGACCGATGTCATGTAGTCTTATGAGGAGATCCTCATGGGGGACGGTGTCAAAAGCCGCCGACAGGTCTAACATAACTAACATCACCCTGCCTCTGGCATCCAGCGACTCCTTAACAATCTCTGAAACCTCCAAGAGCACTGTCTCAGTACTTAGATTGGGTCGAAAACCCGATTGAGACGCGTGAAGAAGCTCATTGGACTCCAGAAAGTTGGAGAGCACGCTGTGAACATGTTTCTCCAAGATTTTAGTGAGTGCTGGAAGGAGCGAGATGGGTCTATAATTGGCCGGGACTTCAGGGGCAAGGCTAGGCTTTTTAAGAAGAGGGATAACCATGGCCTGTTTCCAGGAATGTGGTATGGCTCCCTGACTCAAGGAGAGGTTCAAAATGGGGTTGGCTAGGGCGTTGACAACGTCTGCCATTTTAGCTAAAAGTTTGGCCGGACAGGGGTCACGTGGCGAACCAGATTTAAGGTTCCTCATAAGTGTTAATAGTGAGGATACAGTGAGAGGCGGGAAGTTCGCCAGGACAGGGCCAGAGGTGGGCAGAAGGGCTAATTCTTCCGGCAAGGTCGAAAGGTCGACTCTCGGTCTCGGGGGGAAGGAATCCTGTATCTGCCTAATTTTGGTGGTAAAAAAATTAGCAATAGTGTCAGCCCAGGACTCAGTCGGTACTTCCTGTGCTGAGTTCGATCGTAGGGTAGTGAATTCCCTTACGATCGAGAAGATCTCCTTACAGGAATTAGCTGCTTCCTCAATTCTTTTGGCGAAGTAGCATTTCTTTCCCTGTAGGACTAATCTATGATAAGATTTAATCATAGATCTGTAAGTCAATTTTGCCTCAGCATCATATAGGGCTCTCCATGTCTGCTCGGCGACTTTACATTGTCTGCGGGAGTGGGTCAACTCCGCAGTAAACCAAGGGGCCGAGACCCGTTTGATGACGGATCGGGGGGGCTGTGGGGGGGCAAGCTCATTCAATCTAGCTAAGAGCCAGGTCTGCAGGGTTTCGAGGTCATTGTCCAAATCACCAGTGTAGGACACGGGATGGTTCACCAGGGCCTGCGCTAACAGATCTGGGGTCACCCGGTGATAAGCCCTGAAATTGCTTCCCTGCTGTCTCATAGCAGTAGTTGCTGGTTTCTCAGTGCCAAATATTTGGAAGTGAGCAAGTCGATGATCAGACCATAGTACCGGCAGCAGTGCAGTGACCTCAATTGGTGAAGTGGAGAAGACCTGGTCTAAGGTATGACCTTTGTCGTGGGTCGGGCCAGAGAGATAGGGGAGCAAGCCCAAGGCAGACGTAACATCAAGCAACTTAATAGCATCCTGATCATGACAATCTTCCATATGGAAGTTGAAATCTCCCGCCAGTAAACACCGCTCAGATCTCAGAACTAATGCAGACATGACTTGCTGGAGTTCCTCAAAGAAGGACCCCGCAGGTCCCGGAGGTCTATATACTAAGAGCCCCTTGACAGATTGTTGAGGTGATAGGGATAGGGAGAAGGCAAGGGATTCGGCGCCCGTGATGGTCTCCGTGTGAATGACTGAACGCGTGAATGTTTTTTTCACCACGAGGGCCACTCCTCCCCCTCTACCCTTCTCTCTATCTTGTCTAAAGATGTTATACTCAGGGGGGATGGCAGCCGCAATGTCAGGATGGGAGGACTCATTGAGCCATGTCTCAGTAAGCATAAGACAGGTAGGTTTGTCCATAGAAAGGAGATCAAAAATCTCCTGGGCATGTTTATGCATTGACCTGGTGTTGAGGAGTAAACAAAGATGTTTAATGCTACGCTCCTTTGGGTGAAGTGTGTGGAGAGGAACGCTAGTAAGATGCCAATTACAACCTGGGCATTTGTGCTTACCCCTATAGCGACCAGGGAAGACTGAGTAGCAGGACGCCGCAACTGAGCGCAAGGAGTGGAGCTCCTGGGATGAGTAAGATAACATGTTGATACAGGAATATGAAGAGTAAGGGCTAAGAGATCCTGCCACGCCGTACCCCTCCGGGACGCTGACGGGCGCAGACGGGCAGGACTCTGGCACGACTCCGGCGCAGATCCAGCGCGTCCGCTGTACGCGTCCGCTACGCGGAGGGAGAGGTGAGCTTTTTATAGCGCTACTAGAGCGCGAGGGTGGAAAGTCCTACCCCCAAGATGGCGGCCAAAGTCAGATCCCAGCCCTCGGCGTCAATACTCGGCCGAGGGCGGTCTGAAAACCCAGGCAAGGGGAAGGGAGCAGACGAAGCGCCTACAAGCGCTGGGAAGTCTCTAGCAAGGCAGCAAACGCTTATTAGTCAAGCGCGAACCTGAACTGCACACGATTTAAAATGACTAAACAAGCAAGTCAACACACACAAATAAAAAATGTGCAAAGAAAAGAAGGGAGACCTCCCGGCTTCCGCCTCAGGAGGGAAAGGGTTGGTAGCAGATGGTAATGATTTGCAGGGACTTTAGTATCAACCTTCCCAATGATTGGTCCATGAAGGATGACTGGCAAATTATCAGCCGCAAACCTAAAGTGTTTAAGGCGTTGAAGCATATGTGTTATAAGTATGGGTTGGTGGATTGCTGACAGACTTCCAAACCTAATGATCCAGGGTATACCTTTTTTTCTAACCTGCATTATAACCATGTAAGAAAAGGTTATATATTGATGTCTAATACACTCAAATCTAAGTGCCAAATGGAGAAGCTGCCTCGAATCCTATCGGACCATAACCCTCTAATCTGCACCTTAGATATGGCACCAGGAAACACAACACCGAGATCCTGGACTTTTGAGAAGTCCCTGCTTTTAGATGACAAATATTGTGCTCACATGAGAGAGTGGATCCCTAACTTTATAAGTGATAATATCGGGAGTGTATCAATTGAAGTAGTGTGGGTTGCCCTAAAGGCAGGGGTTCGAGGAGATACGATGCAATATTCACTTAAGGTCAACAAACTGGATAGGAACTATGAGGGGACTGCAGGAAAACTTTAGGCTGGCCAAAGATTAATTGATAAGGGTGACAAGAGGGAACAAAGGGGTAGAGGAATTAACAAAAGCACAAAGCCAGGTGGCAATCGCTAAGGCCGCAATCACAAATATTTTTGCTGATAAAGCTGTTAAAAAAGCAATACCACAAAAATAAATGCTGTGTGAGGTGAATGAGCAAATTGGCCATCAGCTTGCTGTACGTATGAGGCAACAGGCTTCATTAAATTTGATGCACAAAATATATGACCGTTTGGAAGGCCAAATATCCGACCCTGAACATATTAGAGAGGCTTTTTGGTGGGTTTATCGGGATCTGCATACGGAGGAGGGTGTGAGAAGTTGGCCTGGTATATGATGTCCACTATTCTAGTAAACACCTTGCACCAGTCCAAACCACCCTTATGGTGATGGTTGTAAAGTCAACCTTATAGACCAGCTATCCTAGAGGTAGCGTGGACAGAACAGTCTTAGGCTAAAAGACTCTTGAGGGCTTGTAAAGCCAGCTGTTTTACCATATGTAACCCCTTGAATATCAAATGAAAGGACACCGCACAGGATATATATAAAATATATATCTATGTATTTATTTACTAACACACTCCTCTGAACTCTTTATGAGATCAGAGACAAAAGCACATAACAAGTAACTCTTAGAAATACTTTAAATAGCACAATTTACAGTTAGGCCCTAGGGGCACGTAAAACCATATACTAAGTAAGTGGTATAAGAACCACGACTTGGGAAAGGAAGAGGCCTAGGGCCTAGGGAATCGCTGGAGCTACACTATCTGACCCTTAGGTTAGGAGTAGGAGGCCCACAGGCGGCGCATGAGGTGTCAGTACACTCACGCGAGAGTCAATAGAAAGTCAATGGGAACTAAGAAGGTAAGTAAATGGAGATTAAGGACACTTCCGGTCTAGCTGGAAGGATACAACTAAAAACCTAGACACTTGGATAGTCAATACCCTTGAGAGCACCGAAGTACTCGCGTTACCTCACCCACAGGAAGCGGGTCCATAGGTGTGAAGATGTGTCGGGTTTCGCCGTTGAAGTATATGGAGCCTGTGAAGAAAGATGCTGAAGGCGACCAGGAGGAAGGTATCCGGGTGGATCCAAGGGTGGATCAGAGTTAAAGAAGACCTGAAAGCAGAGGGGACAGAGTCTAGGTCACTAGCCAGTGACCGGGTGGAACCATGGAGGAACCAGGACGTCGTCGAGGAGCAATCAGGTGCTGAGGTGAAGCTTGTAGTTGCAGCCATGCGGACCAGGAGGCCTCGAGGACGACCAGGTGCTGGAGAGGAGCTGTCCGACGAAGGTCCTTGCAGATGGAGGGGTCGGCTTCAAGATCGGAGCCAACAAGCCTAAGCAAAGGCAACCCATGCAGGATACACAAACGGCTTCTGGTGCAGACCAGTAGAGTCTGAGGAACTTCACCTTTTCAGGGAAGCAAGGGCCAGTCTGGAGCAACCAGACCAGCGATGGAGTTTCAAAAGGGAACGTCGCCAGGGACTACTAGCCAACGGGCCAGCAACCGGACAAAGCGTCGAGCAGGACACAAGCAGAAGGGCCCCAAACAGATCTCGTGGAGTGTCAGGGGCTGGTCTTCGGTGCAGGTGGAGCTCGGTGTCGGGGTGTCTCAGTCCCCAGTGCACAGCTTCGAGGAGGCCTCAGGAGCTGCGCTGTGTGGAAGTTGAAGACTTTCTAAGTTACCTGCTTCCACGGGTCCCGACGCCTTCCACAGGGCTCAGCTGTGCTGGAGTCATGCAGCGGGGTCAGAGGGATCCGGGAGTCGAGGTTGTCAGGCTCTGTACTCGGGTTCCGGCAGGAACGGGGACAAAGCAAGCCGTCGAGTTGCTGGATGGTGCCTGGTTGCCCAGGGTGGTCACTCCTTGGCCACAAGGGATATTTCTTCAGTCTTCAGTTGAATGTCGAAGGGTCCAGAGTTTTGTCTTCAGTTCGATTCCAGGATTAATCTAAAGTCTCCTGGGTCAGCTCCTACCTTTATACAACTAAAGGGGGCTAGGCATGACTACCTCTGGGGAAGTTCCTTCACAAGGGGTAGGGTCAGTTCCCTGAGGAGGCTGACTCTCACCTAATGTCTGGTGGGAGGGAGACTTTTCTTCCTCCCCAATGCTCTCTGTCTGGGTGGAGTGATCCATAGTTTCAGGCTTCACAACACTAAAATCAGTTTGAGTTTGGGCTGTGACCATCACAGTCCTACCAACCTTTTCAGGGAGGAAATCTGCTTGAGCAGGGGCTGTGACTATCACAGCCCCACTAACCTTTTCTGGAAGGCCTACCATTTTGGAATGGGTTTCTTGCTCTACCTCAGCCCAGGCTGAGATTTCTAGATCATTCCCCAGTAGACAATCTACAGGCAAGTTTGTAGACACTGCCACTCTCTTGGGGCCAGTGACACCTCCCCAGTTGAGATTCACTACTGCCATGGGTTGATCTTTCTGCACTCCATCAATGTTGATCACCTGATAGGTGAACCCAGTTGTCCTGAGGGAGCTAGACTGTCAGTCACCATAGTGATGCTAGCCCCTGTAGCTCTGTAGGCTTCAACTTTCTGGCCATTGATGTGGGCTCCTGTCTGTACTTTCCCAAAGTGTTGGCGTAGGAGGGTGGATACCTGACTATGGTTACCCCCAACTTTTTGCCTGGTGTTTTGCTGGTTTTTCGACTTAGTTGACCTGGGACCCTGCTATTCAGGACCCCAAGCCTACTGCTCTCTCTCTAAAATGGATTCCATGTACCTTAGGTACATATCTATTTGGATACTGAGTCACCTTATCAGTCCCTGTACAGTGTACCTTAGGTACCCAGGGCATAGGTGTACCCAGGGTCTACCAGGGGCTGCAGCATGTATTATGCCACCCCTGGCTGGCCATCTAAATCTGACACAACTGGCTGCACGACAGCTGGGGCAAGGTGGTGTAATCACCCTTTGCTTTAGATATAGTATACCTATATCTAACCCTAAAATGGACACATGTATTCCTATCAGTCACTCCTATGGCAGGCCTTAACAATCCTGAAGGCAGAGTGCTTGGAATTATGTGAGATGGTGCTCTGGCATGAGCTGAGCCCGTTTTCAGCTTGCGGAACCAAGTCCTAATAGCTGTTCCATGATAACGCGTACCATATACTCTTAAGTGCATTATAATCCTCGCGGTTATTTGCTATCTTTGGTATCGCTTTATCAAAACATGTTGAGTAAGGTGTCATACGAATTGGAATACTAACCCCTCGCCAATTCTGGTGACGGGGTTAGCATTCCACCCTTCTAGAGGGACACAACATGTATGTAACTGTGAACCCCGGTTAACGTTAACTTGAGCCTCAGCCTCACAAAATGGATTCTGCCACCACAGACACAAGTCTGACCTCCTGCTGCTGGGAGTCCTTCCAGCGAGGAGAGCTTGGACAAAGGGTTTCCTGTCAGGGGCGGTGCTAGCACCATCCCAGACAGGGTTTTGTGTATCCTAGGTAGGCTGGGCTGAATAGGAAGGTGACTGCAAGTGGCACCCCGGTGCTCACTATGCATCTACCGGCTTGAACCAGTTCCAGGGGCACACCAGCCCCATAGCTGGGGAAAGTCCGGACAGGGGAGAGGGGTGTAACCACCCCCCTTCCTGGTCCCACCCATGGGCAGGAACTAGTCCCGTACCAGCCCCTTTCTTTAGAATAAAGGTAGGAGCGGGGACCCTTCCAAATTAGATCATCTTTGAATTCTGAAACTACTTTCTACGAAAGGAACTCAAGACTTCTTCTCAAGATTTCTCCCTTGTGACTAAGGAGTAGTCACCCTGCAGCAGCAGGCACCAACTAGGTATCTTGCGGTTTGCTGAACGTCCTTCCTCCGGAACCAGACCGACCAGCACGACGAGACCCGGACTCCCTGCTCTCTCTGACCTCAACCTGCCTCTACAGCACAGCTGAGAACCGTGGGTGCGACGAGACCAGAGGACCCGGCGATCATCAGAACCAGCACGACACTGAACCAGCACGACCACCGAGGGACCCTCGAGTGGGTGCACTGGGGTAAGAGAAGCCCCAACCCCAAGCAGCACGAGCACCGAAGTCCAGCCCCCCAGCATCCACCAGATCTGCGTGGGGCCCTTTTGCTCCTGGGTTGCTGCTACGTTGTCCGGTCACTTGCCCGTTGGCTAGCGACCCTCCAGACGATGTCCTACGTTTCTTTCACCGCTGGTCTAGCTCCTCTAGACTGGCCCTAGTCTCCTCCTGACGGGGACCTTCCTCGGACCCTCCTGGTCCACTCAAGACGGCCTTTTGTATCGCCACGTGGGGTTGCCGTAGCCAAGGCTTGTTGCCTCCTTCACCGGATCCAGCATCGCCAGCAGCAGACATCCGAACTGGGACAGCTCGCAGACCTCCAGCCTGGTCGACATCAGTGCCCCTGGTCCGTGCAGCAGCAGAATTCAGTGTCACCTCTTCGCCTGGCTGAGTGACCTCGTCCGGTGCCATCCTGGTGCCCACCTAATCACTGGCTAGTGATTCAGAACTTGGTCCCCTCTGCTTACAGGTACTCTTCTTCAGCTGATCCAGTCCTTGGATCAGCCCGGAACATCTTTACTGGTCGCCTGCCAGCAACTTCCACTTCAGGCTCCTGGTTCGTCAACGAGGATTCCCGACAACACTTGAACCCTATGCAGCCGCAGCCCCTGGGCTAGGTAAACCGAGTACCACGGTGCTCCAGCGTAGACTAACTCTCTAAGTGTCTAGATCCACTTTTGTTTTTGACCTACCTAGTCGGGTTCGCCCGAGAACACCAACTTTTGCATTTACTAGTATCCATAGACTTTGTCCCGCATTACGCGTGAGAGTTTCCACTCTGCACACGACGTCCCTAGGCCTCCTGCTTCTAATCTAAGGGTTCAGCATTGTAGGTCCAGCGTTTCTAAAGCCTATGAGAATAGTACTTACCTGCTAGTAATTTCGCATTCCACTTCCATAGTGTATGGTTTTTCGTGCCCCTCGGGCATTTGTGTAAATTGTGCAACTTTCAGTATTTCTTTAAGAGTTTTGTATTGTGCTTAGCGCCCTGTCCTCATAAAGAGTCCAGGGCTGTTGTGTTATAATAAATATCCTTTTATTTTCATAACAACTTGTGTGGTGTCCTTTCACTTGGTGTTCAAGGGGTATATGTGATGGTATAACAGCTGGGTTAACACGCCCTCTAGAGTTTAGCCTAAAGACTGATCTTGTCCATGCTACTAGGATAGCTGGTCTATAAGGTTGACTTACAACCAATCATCAATAAGGGTTGTTTGGACTGATACATAGTGATCACTAGAATAGTGAGCACTGCATATCAGGCCAACTTCTCACAGTTGGGACAAGCAGTGAAGTTGGCAAACCCCATGCCATTTTCACAGACAAGAGTAGCTGTGGTAGGGGACCTGGTTAGGCCAGAGTCCACCTGAGTTCCCCAAGTAAACCCAGCTAAATTCTTCGAGGCACTCCCACCACCTGGGGGATTACTACAAGTAGTAATGAACAAGTTACTTACCTTCGGTAACGCTTTTTCTGGTAGATACTATATCTGCCTGTGGATTCCTCACCTTGTGAATATCCCCTTGCGTCAGCAACATTCGGAAATTCTTTTCGTAGCCTCACGCCGACGTGGACTTGGACGTCATAGAGACACGGCATCGCACGCGACTCCGCTGAAGTCACCGACGCCTACAATAGGCCCACGCCGGCGTGATGACATCAGTTCCGCCCTTTTTTCCGTGCCATCGAGGCACACGGACGGACCAATGACAGTAGAAATATACATAGTATACACAATACACAATAGCCAAGGAGAAACACACACAGTGTGAAGCAAGTGCAAGAAAGCAATGGAAACAACTCCTTAACATTACAATATATAAACAATACATTACAGTAACTCTGGTAAAGAAGAGTGGACAACGGGGAGGCGGGTTGGTCAGTGAGGAATCCAGAGGCAGATATAGTATCTACTAGAAAAAGCGTTACCGAAGGTAAGTAACTTGTTCTTCTGATAGATACATCTGCTGTGTGGATTCCTCACCTTGTGAATAGAGTCCCACAGCAGTCCCCACTCCCGGAGGAGGGTGTCCACTCTTCTAAACCAGGAAATCCTGAAGGACAGAGCGCGCAAAGTGGCTGTCCCTCCTCACCTCAGTATCCAAGCAGTAATGCTTCGCGAACGTGTGGAGGGAAGACCAAGTTGCCGCCCTACAAATGTCCTCTACAGGAACACCTCTAGCCAATGCTGAGGTAGACGACGTAGCGCTAGTAGAATGAGCCTTTATAACCTCTGGAGGATCCTTACCGGCCAAAGAGTAGCAGATCTTTATACAGAGGACGATCCATCTTGACAATGTTCTTTTATGGACCGCTCTTCCTCTTTTGCAGCCAGCAAACCCAACGAAGAGCTGGTCATCCAAACGACAGTCTTTAGTCCTGTCCAGGTAAAAAGACACCGCCCTCTTAGGGTCCAGACGGTGTAACCTCTCCTCCTCCTTGGAAGGGTGTGGGGGAGTATAAAAGGTAGGGAGGGTAATAGATTGACTAAGGTGGAAAGGAGTCACCACCTTAGGAAGAAAAGCAGCCCTGGTCCTAAGAACCATTCGATCAGCATGAATGGTCAAGAAAGGGGGCTTGGAACTAAGAGCTTGAAGCTCACTTACCCTCCTTGCAGAGGTTATTGCAACGAGGAAGACTGCCTTAAGCGTCAAAAGCCTCATAGGACATTTATGAAGAGGCTCAAAGGGAGCACCCATCAGAAAGGTCAAGACAAGATTTAAGTCCCACTGAGGCACAATAAAAGGAGTAGGAGGGAACTTATTTATGAGGCCCTTCAAAAACCTTAAAACTACAGGAGACTTAAAAAGAGATGGCTGGTCAGGCAAACAGAGAAAAGCCGACAGCGCCGAAAGATAGCCCTTAACTGTGGCAACAGCAAGCCCTTGCTGCGCCAGAGAAAGGGCAAACTGGAGAACATCAGACAAACGGGCTCTCAAAGGGTCAATAGAATTCCCACCACACCAAGTGACAAATTTTGACCATCTATATGAATAGACAGACTTAGTGGAGTCACGCCTGGCTGACAAGATGACATCCACCACGTCAGGCGGGAGAGAAAAGGAAATCAGGTTGCCCCGTTCCATCTCCAGTCATGAAGGTGCAATGTCTGGAGGTGGGGGTGTAGAACCTGCCCCTCCATCTGAGAGAGGAGGTCTGACCTGAGAGGGAGACGGAGCGGCGGGTGAGAGGAGAGGTGGAGAAGATCCGTATACCACACCCTTCTTGGCCAGTCCGGGGCGACCAATATAACTTGGGCCCGGTCTTGGCGAATCTTCCTCAGAACCCGAGGAATCAAAGGTATGGGAGGAAACGCATAAAAGAGTTGACTTCCCCAACTCAACTGAAACGCGTCCCCCAAGGCTCCATGCAACAGATACTTGAGACTGCACAAGGACGGGCAGTGAGCATTTTCGCGAGTTGCGAACAGGTCCACCTGAGGCGTCCCCCACGTCCGAAAGACGTGACGTACCACCTCCGGGTGAAGCCTCCACTCGTGGTCGGCAGAAAACTGCCGACTGAGACTGTCTGCACGCACGTTCAGAACTCGGGCCAGATGATTTGCCATCAGACAAATCTGGTGGTCCTGAACCCAGGACCAGAGACGCAGAGCCTCTCTGCAGAGACACTGCGACCCCACTCCTCCCTGCTTGTTGATGTACCACATCGCGGTCATGTTGTCCGTCAGGACTTGGATCGACCGACCGCGAAGGGAAGGGAGGAAGGCCTTGAGCGCCAGACGTATCGCCCGCAATTCTAGAAGGTTGATGTGAAGCAACCTTTCCTCCGGAGACCAAATACCCTTGACCTCCAGATCCCCCAGATGAGCACCCCACTCTAGAGTGGATGCATCCGTAATCACTGTGGCCACTGGAGGAGGCAGCTGAAAAGGCTTCCCCTGAGACAGGTTGCCTTCCACGCCCCACCAAGCCAAATCCGCCGCAGCTTCTCTGGAGATCCTCACTGACTCCCTGAGATCTCCGTTGAGCTGATACCACTGCCTGCGGAGGCACCACTCGAGCGCTCTCATGTGCCAGTGTGCATGGTTGACCAATAAAATGCAAGAAGCCATCAGACCGAGCAGGCGAAGGACCTTCAGGACTGGAACGACCGCTCCATTGAAAAATAAAGGAATCATTTCCTGTATGTCGCGAATCCTTTGTGGAGGAGGGAATGCACGACATACAGTTGTGTCCAGTACTGCACCTATGAACAGGTTGCGCTGGGAGGGCACCAGGTGAGATTTGGGTACATTTATCGAAAAACCCAACCTGAACAACAACTGGGTTGTCTCCTGCAGATGATGGAGCACTCTCTCTGGCGACTCTGCCTTGATCAGCCAGTCGTCCAAATAAGGGAATACAGGAATCCCCGACCTTCTGAGATGCGCCGCCACCACTGCCATCACCTTGGTGAAGACTCGAGGCGCAGTAGTAAGCCCAAACGGAAGGACCACAAACTGATAGTGTTGCGATCCCACCGTAAAACGGAGATACTTCCTGTGCGACTTCAGGATGGGGATGTGAAAGTACGCATCCTGCAAGTCAAGCGACACCATCCAGTCTCCTTCCAGCAGAGCCTGAAGAAGCTGAGCAAGGGTGAGCATCTTGAATTTCTCTTGTTTCAGATAAAAATTCAAGTTCCTGAGATCCAAGATTGGACGAAGCCTGCAATCCTTCTTGGGTATCAGAAAATACCGGGAGTAGCATCCCTGACCTTTTTCCTGCTCTGGGACCACCTCTATCGCACCCTTTCTCAACAGAGTTTGAACTTCTTCCTGTAGGAGTAACAGATGTTCCTCTGAGCAATATCCCTGGCAAGGAGGGTATTTGGGAGGGAATTCCCGAAAGGAAAGGGCATACCCATTTTCTACGAGATTGAGAACCCAAAGATCTGATGTAACCGATTCCCAATCCCGTGGAAAGTGGGTAAGCCGACCCCCCACCGGACCCATATGATCCTGAATGGCGGATCTAGGGCTGCTTTTCTGTGGCTGGGGGGTTGGAGGAGGTGGAGGGGGAAGAGGCCTGAAGCCCTCGAGGACGTGCCCGTTGCCTTCCCTTGTACGACTTATACAAGGCATTTTGCTGCTGCTGCTGCTGCTGTTGATGCTGCTGCTGACCTTGTCTAAATGTACAAAAAGAAGAGCGACCAAAGCCTCTGAATTTCCTGGCTGTAGAACCTCTAACTTGTAGACCAAGAGATCTAGCAGTCGCCCTGCTATCCTTAAACCTCTCCAAGGCCGAATCTGCCTTCTTGCCAAAGAGTCCTTCACCATCAAAAGGCAGATCTAACAAAGCAGACTGAACATCAGCAGAAAAATCAGAGGATTTTAACCAAGCTGAACGCCTTGTGGCAACAGCAGTGCCCATGATCCTTGCCACAGAATCTGCAGTATCAAGGCCGCTCTGAATAACCCAACGAGCTGCCGCTTGAGTGTCAGATAAGACTTCCTCAAAGTCACCTCTGCAGTCCTCAGGAACCTTAGGGATCAACGTACGTACAGAGTCCATAAGAGCGTGGATATATTTTCCCATAACGCAAGTGGCATTTGTTGATTTTAACGCCATACTCGCGGAAGAGAAAGTTTTCTTGGCCACTTGATCCTGCTTTTTAGCTTCCTTGTCACCAGGAACTTGGGGAAAAGCACCAACTGACTTTTTAGAACATGCCGCCTGAATCACCAGACTTTCAGGAGAAGGGTGAGACGACAAAAAGGTAGGGTCCTCGGTGTAGGAAGGTAGATACCGGACTATGGTTACCCCCAACTTTTTTGCCTGGTGTTTTGCTGGTTTTCCGACTTAGTTGGCCTGGGACCCTGCCAACCAGGACCCCAGGCCTACTGCTCTCTCTCTAAAATGGATTCCATGTACCTTAGGTACATTTCCAATTGGTACTGGCCCACCTTATCAGACCCTGTAACTCAGGGCATAGGTGTACCCAGGGCCTACCAGGGGCTGAAGCATGTATTGTGCCACCCCTGGATGGCCATCTAAATCTGACACAACTGGCTGCACGACAGCTGGGGCAAGGTGGTGTAATCGCCCTTTGCTTTAGATATAGTATCCCTATATCTAACCCCGAAAATGGACACACGGATTCCTATCAGTCACTCCTATGGCAGGCCTTGACAATCCTGAAGGCAGAGTGCGTGGAATCGTGTGAAATGGCGCTCTGGCATGAGCTGAGCCCGTATGACACCTTACTCGACATGTTTTGATAAAGCGATACCGAAGTTAGCATTAAAGAGTATATGGTACGCGTTATCATGGAACAGCCATTGGGACTTGGTTCCGCAAGCTGCAAACGGGCTCAGCTCATGCCAGAGCGCCATTTCACACGATTCCACGCACTCTGCCTTCAGGATTGTCAAGGCCTGCCATAGGAATGACTGATAGGAATCCGTGTGTCCATTTTCGGGGTTAGATATAGGGATACTATATCTAAAGCAAAGGGCGATTACACCACCTTGCCCCAGCTGTCGTGCAGCCAGTTGTGTCAGATTTAGATGGCCATCCAGGGGTGGCACAATAAATACTTCAGCCCCTGGTAGGCCCTGTGTACACCTATGCCCTGAGTTACAGGGTCTGATAAGGTGGCCCAGTACCAATTGGAAATGTACCTAAGGTACATGGAATCCATTTTAGAGAGAGAGCAGTAGGCCTGGGGTCCTGGTTGGCAGGGTCCCAGGCCAACTAAGTCGGAAAACCAGCAAAACACCAGGCAAAAAAGTTGGGGGTAACCATAGTCCGGTATCTACCTTCCTACACAACCCCCCCCCCCCCCCCAAACGAAAGGAGATAAGGCTATCCTTGTCCAGGTAAGCCTATATTGCCTGAGTGGCCATATGAGGTGGTACATGCACTGGCATGGTTACCCCCTGTATCATGGTCCACTAAGCAACCCCTCACCCTAAGGGTATCTGAGGGTCTCCACCATAGGGAATCACTACCTGTGGTGTGCTTTGGCAAAGTAAAAGGCTGGTGTGGGAATGGAGTACTGAAGTGAGACTCCACTACTGTTGGGCTCAACTTCCTCCAATCACTATCCACCATATGGGCCTTTCTTTCCAGTACTGAGTTGCTATGAGCTCCCAGGGTCAACCTCTGGCTACCTAAAGCTGGAGGCTGAGTCCCTCTGTTTGGCTTACTGGAGGGACAGGTCAGGTTAGGGGTTTTTAGGCCCCATGTTTGGCTGTGCCCAGCAGTGGGAGTTCCCTAACTAAGTTTAAGGGGGATCGCTCAAGAGTTTGTTTTATTTTCACTTGGCTAGGGCTACTAGCTTCAGTGATCCTAATCTGCTGATTGGGGATTTTTGGACAGGGGGCCCTTTGGGGTCCACCACTGGCCTTCCTGACCTTTACAGCCCTGGGCTGATGGAGGCAGGGTTGAGAGGGGCAGGCTAACTGCTCCAGACTGGGTCCCACCTGGGAAGGGTCCACTGCCATCAGGGGCTCTGCCAGGATAGGCCTGGCTACCTCTGGGGCAGCTCCTTCACCAGGGGTAGAGTCAGTTCCCAGAGGAGGCTGGCTCTCACCTAGTGTCTGGGAGGTGAGGAAATATAAATTTTATGGTCAAGAAATGTTCCCTAACGTGTACCCCACCGTCTCCATGTACGAGTTAAAGTGCATGTAACTTCCCTCCTGTGCCAGCTATGAAGACGCAAATACATTTGCGTTCAACGTTAACATGTCCTCTTTCAGACCCGCCATGAACAGGTTGAATATTCAGTTCCTAAGTATGCTATGCCAACGTCTTTTTGTGGTGTACTTTACACGTTTTTCAGCTCTGGCGAAGCAGGCCCCGAATTCTGCCATCAAGCCTTTTTCTGTCCTCTGACTCCGAACGCCTCAGCCTGGGCTGCCTCTGTACCCGTGACCTCTGCCTTACTCCCTGCGCGGCCCACGGCGCTTAGCTCAGCCTGCTGCCTGCCAAGACTGTATTCAACCTTCGCATTATCTGTTCCGCTCCTCGAAAATGCATTCCTGCCTACTAGTTTAAGTAAACATCCCCCAGCTGCAGAGCAAAGGGCCCGGCCTCACTGTCTCCGTGCAAGTAATTCATAGCCTCTGTTACCATGGAAGGCCCATGCCCCCCTCGCATCTCATGCAGACACTTAGACGCTTATACATGCACTCACAGTCAGTATAGAATAGCTTCTGCCCCAGAGACCTTTTCCGTCCAGATAATATGGTTCCTAAACATCAGATATCAGATATGATAGTGGTACAAGTTGATCTGACATGCCAGACTTCTGTCTCTTTCCGCTGGTGTAAATGTCAAGTCCCCTGCACCCTCCAGTTATACGTCATGCACACTTCATGCAGCTGCGCACGCATCCAGGCCTCAGATTTCTGCTGACATTGCAAGATTCTGCTTTTGTTGCCACCCACTTATGACACTTACATGTGACGTTTCTAGCACACACCTCTATGTTCACGCCTAGTTCACGCCTTCTAATTACGTATCACTACCACATGTGTGTCTTATCTTGTCTCTCTCAGCTGTTACGCCTACTGTATTGGTTTCTACCATATGATTTAAGTATATAAGCTATGTATTGTCAATAAAATATTGCTCTATCCCTTCCTGCACCCCTGTGGTGGCAGGAATACGATATCCGGTCTGGTACCATTCCTTTTTAAGGAATAAAACCCCTAAGAACTCTAACACCACGGACTCTGTCTCTTTCTTTCCGATTGAGTTATTTTTGTTTAAGTACTTACCTGCATAGAAATTAAGACGGTAAATCAAATATTTACCACATTATTCTGGCGCCCGAACAGGGACCCCTCCCCCACCTCACGCGAAGGTTGGTGCGTTGCAAGCTTTGCCCCCTGCCATCAGTCAAGACGGAACTACGCGTACCCGCAGGATTTCCTGTATCTCCCTCTGGCCCACGGAGGTGACGGAGACTGCGATCAGCACCCAGACGAGGCGGTGAGGAGTGCGGAGGATCCCGACCAGAGCCTAGCCGAAAGAAGCAAGGTCCGAGGTGTCAAGAGGCCCACCAGTTTTCCGAAGTATCCACGTGTCGAGTCGAGTCGAGTCCGGTCCAGTCCAGTCGAGTTTTCCGAGGCCTTCTGTTTCCGTGCTTCCTGGTGAGTACCATTGCTGGGACGGGTGCATTATTATGTATCCGGTAAAGACGGGTTTGGGTACACAAACGCGGTCTGCACTGTTTTAGACAGTGTATCTATACTGTTTAGCAGTATATCCGTTATTCAAGTTCTTGCACTGTCTTCGACAGTGTATCTGTGCTGTTTAGCAGTACATCTGGTTCCGAGGGTAGAGATATATGTTCAAAATGTTCTCTCATGTGATTAATGTCGTGGTATGAGTGATTGTTTAATGTGCATTATTGTGTTTTTGTGTAAATAATTGTGTTCAGAGTTCAGTAGCAAGGATTGAGTATCCAGTATTAAGTAGACAAGATGCCGTTTTTCAATAAGTTAAAGCAGATAGGAACTAGGAAAGGGATGCTAGAGGAAGAAATTCCTATCCCCCCTAGGGACACGCCTGGAAATTACATGTACCACAAGCATGGCATAGACGCCATACTGTATCTAGATTTATGGGCCGATTATACTAAGCACCTAGAAGAAAAACACAGATGGCCCGCTACAGGAACATGGGATGCCGAGTGCATCCTGAAAATAGAAGAAGCACTATGGAGAAAGAAAGCCAGACAATCACAGAAAGATGCCATAGAGTTATGGCGTAAAGAATCACATAAACGAGCCGAAAAAGAACTCCGAAGAGAAGATAGACTTAGAGAAGCGCCGGATAGAGTCCGAGAAAACGAATTAGTTAATGAAGGGATCCGAGTAAAGGCCGAACAAGTAGACCGTGCACGAAACAATCTTGTAAATGGCATGTACTTAATGGACGAGGGTTCGCCTGAAACCATTTCAGAAATACCGAAAAATCTGCCGCCACCATTGGTTCCAACTAAAGTAAACCACAGGACTACTAAAGACATATTCCTGGCATCATATCTAGATGATGTAGCGCCCGCTTACACCAACCCACCTGCCCGTGTACCGCCTACTGACGGTGATGGAGGTGGCAACCCGCCTCCAGACCATATTCCACCATTACCGCAACAGAGTTCCCCCGTTCGACAGCCTGTCCCTCCACCCCCACCACTTCCCCCACCTCAGGTTAAGATACCAAATCCATCGTTGCCCGATCCTACTAGGAGACAAGTTCAAGTACATATACAGACTCCACAGAGGGATAATGCCCAAGCCTCCGCCCCAGGAGGTGCAACAGGGGGTTATCAGACCCCGCCAGCAACACACAGATTACACCTTAGAGACATGCAGAAGCACCCTATGCTCCAATCACCCCGTCTCGACATACTCAAAGAACAGCTCCCAGTTTGCAGATATGACCCAGTACCCGGTAAAGACGACAGAATGTTGATAGCATCGCTACGTTTGCGACAAGCCACAGATTATCTAGTGTTATTCCCAGATATGTCTGATCACCTAGATAGAATATATCATTTTGTCCAGACTGGGGAAAACCCTGAAAGTATTAAGGAGGCCCTGTTACATCAGAAAGTTGACACTCAAGCATATATACTACGTTTTTTCATAAATTGCTTAATAAGAGACCGAGACAGGCCAGAGACAGACCAGGGTGAAATGGAAGCCCTAAACAAGTGGGGTCAAAATATAGCCGAAGGAAAGCATGATAAACAGAATTGCATAGCTAGCATGTACAAGAAAATAAGAAAAACAGTAATAGAAATACACGAAAAGGAAAAAGAAAATGGCTCCTCCCAGGAGGAGGAAGGACCTGAAGAACCAGAAAAGCCTACAGACACAATAGCGTATGTAGGTAAGGGAACTTACCTTAGGAAAGGCATTCGCCCAGAAAGCAAGAGAGTTTTTCTCTCTGGCATATCAAAACCGAATTCTCCTGAATATCTGTTTCAAGACACTGATAAAATGCTTCGAGAACGAATGGGGTACCATGTACTCAATTCTATGGATGAACAAGAACTAGCCCGGTCAGCAGTACTATGGGCTGACAATCCTAATATATACAATGATGACACCGTAGCACATACATTTCTGAACCTTTCCCCAGACGAGCAGAAATTAGCAGGTATATACATGATTCAGCACCTCCTCACGTTATACAGAAATCAACATTCTGATCCAGGTCCTTTACCTGATACATTAGAAGCACTGCTTATGGATAGATGGAGAGGCCTAAGTACTAAGTTAATTCAAATAATTCTAGAACAACGGCACAGATATAACACTTTCTTAGGCCCACAATATGTTCCCGCTCCGCCCCCAGAAAGAAAAATGTATCATATGGAGCGTCTTCATGGCATTGAAAGGCAGAACCCATTACGAGAAGTACACCCAGTCATGGGTACCGATAATACCCTGAAACGTGTGTATGTATACACACCTCTGACCAAGTTAGAATTATTGGAAATGAAGAAACTAGTACCCTGTCATGATAAAGACCCCGCAGGTTTTCACAGAGAACTCAAGGATATGTTACTCATGGGAGATTACACCTATACTGATATTATGAAATTGTTAAAGGTTCTGTTGCCTACCGGCATCTACGAGAAGCTCAAGGAAAGAGAATGGGAGGTGGGAGAGAAAAAGATTATATGGACTGAAATAGAAGACGAGGAAAGGATTCGTACTCCAGGGCTAGGCCTTGGGGAAAAAGCTAAAGCACTACCAGGTTTGATAGTACAGGTCTTGCCAAGATTATTGACAACTAAAAAGGAAGACTGGGATGCAATCTCAGCCTGTAAACAGAAACACGATGAAGATACTAGTGACTTCTATTCAAGATTCGAGAAATGTTTCATTATAAATAGTGGCCTGAAACCAAGTAGCGAGTCATACCCACACCTTTTTGTAAGCAAATTAGTAGAGAATTCCCTAACGCAAGTTAAGAATCGAGTATATAAAGTCGAAAGCACATGGCAAGCAAATACGCCATCCCAGATGTTACAGATGTTACAGTATCATCAGAACAGAATCAGAGAGGAACAGGAACATGAACAAAGACGTATGAAAGACACGAAAATGAAAATACTAGTTGCCCAGACAGCCCCGGCTGACGGTCAGAAAAAGGGTGGGACACAGACAAATAATTCAGCAGCTCCCGTTAAAGGGACATGCAACTATTGCAAACAGCCAGGTCACTACGTACATGAATGTCCAGTCCTGAAACACAACATAGCAACAGGTAAAACTAAAGAAAGACCGCATCCGCCTAGACAAGACCAGGGCCAACAACAAACTTCGCAGAATTCACAACCGATGCATGCTTCATCACATACAGGACAGGCCGCAGCGGCATCACAGCCACAGCCCATTGCCGCGACACAGCAAGTTTCACGACAGATGTGCCAGTATGCCCAATCAGATTACCCCGATTATCATCGATACACATGAAACAGCCTAGAGAGGGAGGTTGGCTTGCCTCTTATTGAGATTCCTGTAGATCAAGAGGGTCCTTATGTACACAGTCAAGTATTGGGAAAAGACAGAAAGTTTTTAATTGACACAGGGGCAAGCCGCACAACGATCAGCCATGATGAAGTCCCAGGGGCACCCCTCTCAGGCTCACAGAATGTTTCCCTTGGTTTTTCAGGACAGCCTATTGTAAATGAAGTATCAAAACCTGTCCCCTTAGCGGTAGGTCCATTATCACGTGTTACAGACTTGTTACTCACGAAATCATGCCCAGAAAACTTGTTAGGTATCAAAACACTGAAGGCTCTAGGAGCCGTGATATGCTGCTCTCCGGAAGGAGTTAGACTTTTCCTGCGAGACTTCAAGGGTCACTATGTATTACGAGAGTTTGATGTCAGATTGAAAAATGTACCAGAACACCTGTGGGCACAAGGCCCAACCGATGTAGGCTGCATGCACATTACACCATATCGTGTTACACTCAAGCCAGGTGTTGTTTTACCCCGAATCAGACAATACAAGTTACCACCCGATGCTGTAGTGGCTTTACTGGAAATCATTGAAGAGCTTATTGCCCAAGGAGTGGTTGTAGAGACCGACTCCAATATCTGTAATTCCCCTATCATTCCGATTCTTAAACGTACTGATCCCAATGCACCGCCAGTATATCGGCTGGTGATTGATTTGCGAGAACTGAATAAATGCATTGTTCCACAGTACCCTGTGGTTCCCGATATCTCATCCTTATTGACTGCCATTGATTCAGAAGCAACGTTCTTTACTGTAATTGACCTCAAGAACGCCTTCTTCAGTGTGCCCATTGATCCAGAGAGCCAATATCTCTTCGGATTCAGTTTAAATGGACAAAGTTTCAAATTTTCACGCGCACCTCAAGGATTCACAGAAAGCCCCAGCATCTATAGCCAAGCACTGAAAAGACAACTTGATTGTATCCAAATGCCAGTTAACACTGCTTTACTGCAATACGTCGATGATCTGCTGATCACCGCACGAAGTGAGCCCGAATGTGAGCAAGCATCACTGACGGTTTTACATTTTCTGGCCGACAAGGGACACAAGGTGTCTCCTTCAAAGCTACAATTCTGTGTTCAGCAAGTTGTGTACTTGGGTCACTTGCTGTCCAAAGTGGGGAGACAGCTCACTCCTGATCGCATCCAGTTAATTGTAAATATGCCACAACCCCAGACACAAAAGGAAGTGCGGGCCTTTATAGGCCTCACCTCGTACTGCAGACAATGGATTCCCCAGTATGCATTTCTAGCTAAACCACTCATTCAGTTGACAACACAGGAGGCAGCGACTTCGACTGCCCTCCCTTGGACTCAGGAACATACACAGGCTTTTGAGGAATTAAAGAAAGCTTTATGTCAAGCACCGGTTCTAGCGACACCATGTTACAGCAAACCGTTTACACTTTTTGTTACAGAACGTGATGGTACAGCATTGTCTGTCCTCACTCAAGACCAAGCAGGTTCACATAAGCCTTGCGCTTATTTTTCAAGTACATTGGATTCAGTAGCCCAGGCACTCCCTGCGTGCTTAAAGTCAGTTGCAGCGACAGCCCTAGCAATCAGACAGAGCGATTCAATTGTATTAGGACATCCACTGACAGTACAAGTTCCACATTCTGTAGAGGTCCTTCTAAACCGAACCCAGACTCAACACTTAACTATAGCACGACTGACAGGTTATGAATTGACGCTATTTCAGCCACACATAGAAATCAGACGCTGTAGCATTCTAAACCCCGCAACATTGTTACCTTCCATTATGACAGATCCAACCCCACATGATTGTATAGAGATCATTAATGCAGTAACAAAGCCCCGACGAGACTTAACAGATGTTCCATTGACAAATCCAGACCTGACACTTTACGTGGACGGTTCATGCATGAGAACAAGTACAGGAGAGTTAGTGGCCGCGTATGCAGTGACCACTGAAACTGAAGTCAAAGAAACACATCGTATTGACACACTGTCTGCTCAAGCGGCGGAGCTCATCGCTCTGACCCGAGCCTGCATACTAGCCAAGAACAGAAATGTTAACATATACACAGATTCCCGTTATGCTTTCGGAGTCGTACACGACTTCGGAGTGTTATGGCAAGAACGAGGTTTTTTGACCTCTCACGGTGCCAAGATCCAACACGGTTCCCTCATTCAAGCCCTGTTAGACGCGATACATCTGCCTTCAGGCATATCCATCATGAAGTGTAAAGCACATACTAAAGTTACAGATTCTGTTTCCCAGGGTAATGACCTGGCAGACCAAACAGCAAAACATACAGCATTGACTCACACCCAGACAACTGATGTGACAAAGACAATAGTACCGACACAGTGTATGTCAGTTAGGGATCCCACACTAGATGTAATCGATATTCAGACACATGCCACTCCAGATGAAATCAAGAAATGGACTGAACTAGGAGGGATTCAGACAGATCAAGGATGGATGACGAAGGGAAAATCTACATGGCTTCTCCCTGACTCTATGGTTCAAGTCATAATAAATACAGCACATAGTCCAGCACATCTAGGAGAAAAAGCTATGTTAGACAGTTTACAGAATCTCTGGTACAACAAACACTTACGAGCAGCAGCAAAACAGAAAGTGCGTACTTGCATGATCTGTTGTCAGTTCAATCCAGGTAAAAGCGTCCCTGTAGAGCAAGGTGGATTTCATCCTCCCGATCACCCTTTTGAAGTCCTCCAGATGGATTACATCCAGATGGACCGTTGTCGAGGATTTAAGTATGTCCTCGTAGTTGTTTGTGCACTTTCCCGTTGGACCGAAGCATATCCAGTCCCAGATTACACTGCCCCGACCACTGCCAGGCAGCTGGTTCGAGAATTTTTCCCACGGTACGGCTTGCCTCGTATCGTGTACTCAGATAACGGACAGCCATTCTCATCCGAGCTCATGAAACAGGTTTCCCTTCTGCTGGGATATCAGTGGAGATTCCATTGTGTCCGACATCCCGAGGCCGCTGGCCTTGTGGAAAGGCATAACCAGACACTGAAAACACGCCTTGCAAAGATCTGTAAAGAGAAAGGGGTCGACTGGATAGTCGCCCTGCCCGTTGCACTGTTTTACATGAGAATGGTCCCCCATTCGAGATCAGGGCTATCCCCGTATGAGGTAGTCTTTGGCAGACCACCGAATATGTGGGGGACGCCCATGCCTAAGAAAATTACCGATGTTGATTGTAATATGCTGACAGATTACCTTGCCTCCTTGATGTCTGCACTCCAATCATGTCGTTCACAGGTTGCCGCAGCCTTTCCCGACAACACTGATGTAAAGCCACATGATGTCCGTCCCGGCGATGCTGTGTTGATTCGCAACTTCGACAGGAAAAGTCCGCTGGAGCCCCGCTGGAAAGAGCCGAAGATCGTCCTTCTTACCACGAGGACCGCAATCAAGGTGGAAGGCCGAAAGGGGTGGATCCACACGAGTCATATTAAAAAATGCAACGAACTGCTGCCAGAAACTGACTCGTCCACCCCCTCAAAGGACTGCCTCGAATCTAGTGACTGTAAAGTTTCCAAGCGAGAGAAAACTCCCCAAGAGGAGTATCGAACAAAACTTCGATCTAGCAAGTCAGACAGTTTAATTGTTTAAGTCCTCCCCTAGGTGAATCGGTTAAATAGTTTCTGACATGTATCCCCTAGATCGAGATAGAGAGAGAGAGAGACAACTCAAGAAACGTACATACTGTAAATCACTCCGCAGTCACTGTATAGTGACATTATTGATTATGTTTTTTCTAAGTCTTTTGATTATTGTTGCTAGTATACTATTGCCAATATACTACCCTATCTTCAAGCGTGAACAATCTGCTTACAATGTAACTGCCGAATACTCTTTTAGCGAATTACCGCCTCATGAACTATCCTACAGGCTTGCGCTGCGCAACAACACATTCATTAGTATGTTACATCACTCCCATCAGACTAACAATGCTACAAACTGTTGGATATGTGGCCGACTCCCTCCCTATCAGAAATATAAGGGAGTTCTGCCTCTCTTCCCGTACCCGTTCACTCACAATGGCTCCTGTGGTGCATGGTTTAGATTAATTAATTCTTTAGATTCTGATATTGCTGTTTTCGAGGGGAATTGGATTTGGGGAAACCTGAACCTAGTTCTGCTCAACGTCTGCTACCCTGACAAGAAGGGACTTCCCATTAGGACAGGAACTGATCTAGAAAATGAAGTATATGGGTTAGGTAATTATACAATTAACCTCATTATTCTTACTGTTGAATCCGAAGCTGCACCAGTTCTCCCTGCTATGTCAGTATTACCAGTCACAGGTGACTTATGTGTCAGAAAGAAGGGTTCAGTACACTTAGGTCATAGTAAATGTACTACTGTGGTCGAATTCAGTGATCATGGCAAGTCTTCCTTTAGAGCTACTCGTCATTCCTATTTTGTCTGTGGCCATAAAGCATACATACGCTTACCTCCAGATTGGGATGGTACCTGTTATATTGCCTTCCTTCTGCCACCTGTTTTCCTAGCCCCTCCTGATTATCACAGAAATACAAATCTAGTAAAGAGTAGACTCAGAAGAGATCTCCCGATTGTCGACTATACTGAAACGGCATGGGAGCAATACACAGATTTCAATAAAGGATTCTTTTTCTTCACAGGCCCCGTCCAAAACAGTAAACTAATACGAAGATTAACTAGAACACTCGAAGCAGTAGTGAATGAAACTGCCTCCGCTCTAGGCAACTTAACAGAGGAGCAGTCCGCCATGCGGGTTGTTGTTCTTCAAAACCGTCTCGTTATTGAGGTCATCTTGGCAGACAGAGGCGGAGCTTGTAAGGTCATCGGGTCAAGTTGCTGTGTTTTCATTCCAGAAAACGCGCCAACGGTATACCAAGCTATTACACGTCTCCATAAAATTGCAAGTTTGATACATCAGAATCCAGGCACCTGGACTTGGTCCGGTTGGTTCTGGACAACATTGACTGCTTGGGGATGGAAGATCCTATCCTTCCTAGGCGTTGCCCTTGTCATAGTATTCAGTTGCTGCCTGTGCCTACAATGTGGGCCAGCGATGTGCATTGCACATTCCAGTTTTCACTCAAAACGCAAAAAGAAGAAAGAAGAGCGAATGATGTTACAAGAACAGACTGATCGATTCATGAGGATCGATATATCATGAAGGGTCCGTAGGGAACAAGGAGGGAATGAGGAAATATAAATTTTATGGTCAAGAAATGTTCCCTAACGTGTACCCCACCGTCTCCATGTACGAGTTAAAGTGCATGTAACTTCCCTCCTGTGCCAGCTATGAAGACGCAAATACATTTGCGTTCAACGTTAACATGTCCTCTTTCAGACCCGCCATGAACAGGTTGAATATTCAGTTCCTAAGTATGCTATGCCAATGTCTTTTTGTGGTGTACTTTACACGTTTTTCAGCTCTGGCGAAGCAGGCCCCGAATTCTGCCATCGAGCCTTTTTCTGTCCTCTGACTCCGAACGCCTCAGCCTGGGCTGCCTCTGTACCCGTGACCTCTGCCTTACTCCCTGCGCGGCCCACGGCGCTTAGCTCAGCCTGCTGCCTGCCAAGACTGTATTCAACCTTCGCATTATCTGTTCCGCTCCTCGAAAATGCATTCCTGCCTACTAGTTTAAGTAAACATCCCCCAGCTGCAGAGCAAAGGGCCCGGCCTCACTGTCTCCGTGCAAGTAATTCATAGCCTCTGTTACCATGGAAGGCCCATGCCCCCCTCGCATCTCATGCAGACACTTAGACGCTTATACATGCACTCACAGTCAGTATAGAATAGCTTCTGCCCCAGAGACCTTTTCCGTCCAGATAATATGGTTCCTAAACATCAGATATCAGATATGATAGTGGTACAAGTTGATCTGACATGCCAGACTTCTGTCTCTTTCCGCTGGTGTAAATGTCAAGTCCCCTGCACCCTCCAGTTATACGTCATGCACACGTCATGCAGCTGCGCACGCATCCAGGCCTCAGATTTCTGCTGACATTGCAAGATTCTGCTTTTGTTGCCACCCACTTATGACACTTACATGTGACGTTTCTAGCACACACCTCTATGTTCACGCCTAGTTCACGCCTTCTAATTACGTATCACTACCACGTGTGTGTCTTATCTTGTCTCTCTCAGCTGTTACGCCTACTGTATTGGTTTCTACCATATGATTTAAGTATATAAGCTATGTATTGTCAATAAAATATTGCTCTATCCCTTCCTGCACCCCTGTGGTGGCAGGAATACGATATCCGGTCTGGTACCATTCCTTTTTAAGGAATAAAACCCCTAAGAACTCTAACACCACGGACTCTGTCTCTTTCTTTCCGATTGAGTTATTTTTGTTTAAGTACTTACCTGCATAGAAATTAAGACGGTAAATCAAATATTTACCACAGAGGGGGAAGACTTTTCTTCCTCCTCAATGCTCTCAGTTTGAGTGGAGTGATCCATTGTTTCAGGCTTCACAACACTATTATCTGTCTGAGTTTGAGCTGTGGCCATCACAACTCCACCAACCTTTTCAGGAAGGGACTCAGTTTGGGTTTGGGCTGTGACCATCACAGCCTTGCCAACCTGTTCAGGAAAGGCATCTTTCTGGGATAGGGCTGTGACTGGCACAGCCCTCCTGACCTGTTCAGGGAGGACATCTTGGACTGGGGCTGTGGCTATCACTGCCCCACTAACCTTACCATGGAGGTTTACCATTTTAAAATGGGTTTCTTGCTCTACCTCAGCCCAGGCTGAGGTTTCTAAATCATTCCCCAGTAGGCAATCTACAGGCAAGTTTGGTGACACTGCCACTCTCTTGTGACCAGTGACACCTCCCCAGCTGAGATTTACCACTGCTATGGGATGATCTCTCTGCACTCCATCAATGTTCACTACCTGGTATGTGGCACCCGGCATAAGTTGCCTTGAGGGGACTAGGCTCTCAGCCACCATGGTGATGCTAGCCCCTGTGTCTCTGTAAGCCTCAACTTTTGAACCATTGATGAGGGGCTCCTGTCTGTACCTGCCCAAAGTGTTGGGACAGGTTGTGAAGTTGGCAAACCCCATGCCAGTCTCACAGACAAGAGTATCTAAGTCAGGGGACCTGGTTAGGCCAGAGTCCCCAGGCACTCCCAAAGAAAATGCACCCAGATTCTTGGGGGCACTCCCACCACCTGGGGGATTACTACTAGTAGTAACAGGAGGCTGGGAAGCTTTATTTGGGGGTATGTTCTCCTTATTGTTGTTGGCCTTGGGACAACTGCTGTCAGTTTTGTAATGGCCTACCTGTTTGCAGGTATGACAATAAGGTTTCTTTTGGGTTTTGGGAGAAGTTTGGGACCCACCCTTTTCAGAGGAATTTTGGGACCCTGTGGTTTGATCAGAAGATTTATTCCCACCCTTCTCTTGAGGCTTGGTTGATTCCTTCTTTTGGTCACCACCCTGGTTCTTAGGCTTGACCCTGGTTCTGACCCATTTGTCTGCCCTCTTACCCAATTCTTGGGGAGAGGTCAGATCAGAGTCTAGCAGGTGTTGGTGTAATAACTGGTTCTGACAATTACTTAAGATTTGCTCTCTCTCATAATTAGATTGTACAATCCTTTAAAATCAGTAACCTTACTTCCCAGTAGCCAGCCTTCAAAAGCCTTAGTGGCACAATCAACAAAGTCAGTCCAATCCTGAGACTGAGTTTTCTGGTTGTCTCTGAACATCAACCTGTACTGTTCAGTGGTTAAACCAAACCCCTCAATCAGTGTATTCTTCAGGACTTGGTAATTGTTAGCATCCTCAGCTCTAGTAGTGCGGAGCTTATCTCTACCTTTGCCTTCAAAGGAGAGCCACAAGATAGCTGCCCACTGACTCTGGGGGACACACTGTAAAGTGCAAGCCCTCTCCAAAGCAGTCATCCATTTGTGGATGTCATCCCCTTGCTTAAAGGGGGGCACTATCTTACTCAGGTGTCTAGTGTCTAAACTCCTGTTTTCCCTTGGGGGAATGCTGCCACCAGTGGGGTTTGTCCCACTCAATTCTTGCTCTCTAGCAAAGGCGAGTCTCTCTTTGGCCAGGTCAAGTTCTTCCCTTTCAATCCTCAGATTGACTTCCCTTACTTTAGCTTCGTACACTCTCCTCTGAGGGGATGTCATCCCTCTTTGAGAAGAGCCCGAGAGCCGTGGGTTCGAACGGATCTGTTAGAGCCTCTCGATAGAGACCTAACTCGTCCATTCCCAATGTTAAGCTGGCCTGAGAGGGGCCCCAGGGGTCTCCTAGTACCATTCTCGTGCCTGCTTAAGTTGTCCCTAGTTAGCTGGCTAACTACTACTGGACCTTTGTCTGCCTCGTCCTCAGATGGCTCTAGATCCTCATCCTCCTCTTCACCTTCTGCAGAGAGATGGATAAGGTCAGGGTCACCTAAGGTTCCCTCGAGGGGGGGCATATTCCCATCTGGATGAGAAGGTTCTGTGTTACCAGCCCTCCTAGCATCATAGGTCTCTAAGAGACCAATCAGAAACGGAATGGTAGGGTTTGCACCCTGTTTTAGCTTCCTGGATGTACAGATCTGTCGCATCTCTTGGAAGCTAAGTGCAGCATATCTGGACATGACCTGTGGAGGGTCGACTGACACAAGGGGAGACTCAGGGTTTCCTCCTTTGTCTGACATGCTGCTTCTAGTGTGGTGTAAGTGATGCACCTACCTACACTATATGTTTACCTACTCATCCCTTGCTAAGAGTTGTAGCCAAGGTGTGCTAAGCCTTGAGGAGCTACAACAGATGGTTCAGTAGAACTCAGAGTATTCTAAGCTAAGTTATATGTACCTTAACTTATGCGATCTTTCACAAGATATTCTTAGGATACGCATGGTAAAACAACAGCAAGCTCAAATCCCACTGCTGCCACCAATGTGCAGTCAAAGCATCATTAAAAGGGAGCAATGGCTCCACAGCTGAGCTCGGAGAATGAAGAACCTCAGTAAGCAGATTCAATTTAAATTTAACAGTCGGCAATTTTAAACCTAAAAGTCCAGCTGCTTTTTTCATCACCACATGATATGGCTAAACATCTTTAGACGGTACATCAGAACCTGATGGTAAAACCCACTCTGGAGAAAACTCAAGACCACTAGCCTCTGCTAGATCCTCGAAATAATTTTCAACCAGCTCACCTTCTTCCAAGTCAGAATGAGACTCACAATACCTCTGCTCTTCCAGGAGACGTTGAGCCTCTCTCCTAGATCTCTGCTTAACACGGAGTGCAGCCGGATCCACTGTCGACTTCGACGGCGCCGGAGCCGACGTCGGAATCGAATCTCAAGGCTTAGAAGGATGTTCCAGAGATTTGCTTGGAGCGGGCGATGCCGGTGCTGGAGTCGTCGACTTCGGACGAGCCGGCGTCGACATCGGCGTCGACCTCGGTGGAGCCTGGTACTGCTCAGCGGGGTTGGAGCCGGCAAAAACGGCATGAAAGGTGCCGGGGCATATGAATGAGGCACCCCCAAATTAAATGCCATTGGACCCATGGGACCCAAAGGCGCTCCAGAGGTGTACAAAGACCTTGAGAAAACATCATACATAGCGTTGAGAAATGCTGAAGGATCCTGACCTGGAGCTAGAAAAGGTGGATGCTCAGGTCGACCTCGAGGTAGATTCGAATCTGTCTCAACAACAGGAGTCGATTCCTCAACCTCCACAGGAACTTTATCGACCTCTTCTTGAGCCGGAGACGGTGCCGGAGTCGGATCGGGTGCCGGAGTCGGAGAATGAACTTGCGACTCCGAAGGCGAGGCCTCGCCCTCTTGATCCGAAATCTCTTGTGGAGGAATTACTTTAGATTTAATCTTCTTGGGTGATCTCGACCTCGAGCCAGACTTATCACCCGAAAGACGTCGAGACTCATGTCTCCTCGTCTTATGCTTCTTACGTGACCTCGAAGCGTGATCCGACGAAGACCTCGAAGCCGACGCCTCCCTCGTTCTCGACCTCGACTTCTTCGAATGGGATTTCGAAGATTTCCTAACTTTATCGGCCTTCAGTTTAGCCACAAGAAGCTTAGACTCCCTTTCTCGCTGGGCCTTTGGATTCATCTTTTGACACGACGAACACCCATCCACGTCGTGGTCGGAGCTCAAACACCAAATACAGTCCTGGTGTGGGTCCGTAACGGACATCATCTTTCCACATCCCCTGCAGGGCTTAAAACCCGTCTTCTTTGTTGACATATTATCGAACAAAGAGGCAAGAGAACAGAGAAACGAAGAAATACAGCAACAGAGTAACTAGAAGCTACAGAGCATCCCAAAACCGTTAGCGTCGACGACGCGGAAAAAAGGGAACTGATGTCATCACGCCGGCGTGGGCCTATAGTAGGCGTCGGTGACGTCAGCGGAGTTGCATGCGATGCCGTGTCTCTATGAGGTCCAAGTCCACGTCGGCGCGAGGCTTCGAAAAGAATTTCCGAATGTTGCTGACGCAAGGGGATATTCACAAGGTGAGGAATCCACACGGCAGATGTATCTATCAGAAAGGAGGTGTTGGAGTATTACTTGGAGGAATATTTTCCTTATTTATGGCCTTGGGGCAACTGCTGTCAGTCTTCCAGTGGCCAGGCTTTTTACAAGCATGGCAATAAGGTTTCTTAGTTGTAGAGGAAGGATTTTGGGACCCACCCCCATCATTGGAATTTTGGGGCCCTGAGGAAGTCTTGCTTTTAGATTTATCCCCACCTTTCTCTTGAGGCTTGGTAGAATCTTTCTTCTGGTCACCACCCTGATTTTTAGGCCTAATCCTGGTTCTGACCCTTTTGTCTGCCTTCTTACCCAATTCTTGTGGAGAGGTCAGATCAGAGTCCACCAGGTGCAGGTGTAGAAGCTGGTTTTGACAATTACTAAGGATCTGCTCCCTCATAATCAAATTGTACAATCCTGTATAGTCCTGTACTTTGCTGCCCAATACCCAGCCTTCCAGAGCCTTAGTAGCCCAATCTATAAAATCAGTACAGTCCTAAGTCTGTGTCTTCTGGGTATCTCTGAACAACAACCTATATTGTTCAGTGGTTAAGCCAAACCCATCAATCAGAGCACTCTTCAGGACAGAGTAGTTGTTAGCATCCCCATCACTAACTGTGAGGAGCCTGTCTCTACCCTTTTCTGAAAAGGAGAGCCATAAGATTGCTGCCCACTGACTTTGGGGTACCTGCTGCACTTTGCAGGCCCTCTCCAAAGCAGTTATCCACTTGTGGATGTCATCCCCTTCTTTGTAGGGGGGCACAATCTTGCTTAGGTTTCTAGTATCATAGGACCTATCTTTATCCTTAGGGATATTGCTGCCACCAGTGGGTTCTAACCCACTCTTTCTATGCTCTCTAGCACAAGCAAGCTTCTCTTTGGCCAGGGCAACCTCAAGTTCCTGTCTCTCAATCCTAAGAGCAGCTTCTCTAATTTTGGCCTCATGTTCCCTTCTCTGAGGGGAGGTCATCCCTCTGAGCATGGCCATGAGAGCCATTTGAAGCATGAGATTGGAAAGAGTCCCTGGACTGGGATTTTCCTCTTCTCTGCTTCTGGTTAAGCCCACTTGGGGGTCTGTATGAGGGCTGCCCAAACTGACTCCCATTTATGCTTAAGTAAGCCTGACTAAGTCTTCTGACTAAGACCTGACTGTTTGTCTCAAGATCAGAATCATCTCCTTCTCCCTCTTCTTCTTCCTCATCTGGTACTGGGGTATCAGTAATATAATCTGAGGAGGGAAAGACTTCATCTGCACTGCCTGTGTCACCTGTCTTAAGTGGATGTTGAGCATCATATTCTTCTAAGAGCTCAACCAGGAACTTGAGGGTAGGGTTTGAACCATGGTTTAGCCTTCTAGAAGTACACAATTGTCTCAATCCTTGGAAGGCTAAGTCTTCATATCTCGAAGCAGTCTGCCAGGGATCTACTTCTACAGGCAGAGGACCACTGGGGTTCCCTGTCTGAGACATGGTTTCTAGTGAGGTGGAGGTGTTGCACCTACCTACACTATATGTTTTTCTAAAGAACCTCTCTAGTAGTTGTAGTCAGGGTGTGCTAGGCCCAGGCTCTACAACAGCTAAGTTAAGTAGAACTTAAGTATACTAAGACTTGTTTTTATATGTACCTATTGGTACCTATGTGATCTTTCAAATGATATCTCAAGATTACAAGTGGTAAAACAACAGCAAGCTCTAATCCCAACCGCTGCACACCAATGTGAGAAGTTGGCCTGGTATATGATGTTCACTATTCTAGTGAACACCTTGCACCAGTCCAAACAACCCTTATGGTGATGGTTGTAAAGTCAACCTCATAGACCAGCTATCCTAGAGGTAGCGTGGACAGAACAGTCTTAGGCTAAAAGACTCTTGAGGGCGTGTAAAGCCAGCTGTTTTATCATATGTAACCCCTTGAATATCAAATGAAAGGACACCACACAGGATATATATAAAATATATATGTATTTATTTACTAACACACTCCTCTGAACTCTTTATGAGATCAGAGGCAAAAGCACATAACAAGTTACACTTAGAAATACTTTAAATAGCACAATTTACAGTTAGGCCCTAGGGGCACGTAAAACCATATTCTAAGTAAGTGGTATAAGAACCACGACTTGGGAAAGGAAGAGGCCTAGGGAATCGCTGGAGCTACACTATCTGACCCTTAGGTTAGGAGTAGGAGGTCCACAGGTGGCGCGTGCAGTGTCAGTACACTCACGCGAGAGTCAATAGAAAGTCAATGGAAACTTAGAAGGTAAGTAAATGGAGATTTAGGACACTTCTGGTCTAGCTAGAAGGATACAACTAAAAACCTAGACACTTGGATAGTCAATACCCTTGAGAACACCAAAGTACTTGCGTTACCTCACCCACAGGAAGCGGGTGCATAGGTGTGAATATGTGTCGGGTTTCGCCGTTGAAGTCTATGGAGCCTGTGAAGAAAGATGCTGCAGGCGACCAGGAGGAAGGTGTCCGGGTGGATCCAATGGTGGATCAGAGTTGAAGAAGACCTGAAAGCAGAGGGGACAGAGTCTAGGTCACTAGCCAGTGACCGGGTGGAACCAGAGAGGAACCAGGACATCGTCAAGGAGCAATCATGTGCTGAGGTGAAGCTTGTAGTTGCAGCCACGCTGACCAGGAGGCGTCGAGGATGACCAGGTGCTGGAGAGGAGCTGTCCCACGAAGGTCCTCGCAGATGGAGGGGTCGGCTTCAAGATCGGCGCCAACAAGCCTAAGCAAAGGCAACCCACGCAGGATACACAAACGACTTCTGGTGTAGACCAGGAGGGTCTGAGGTACTTCACCTTTTCAGGGAAGCAAGGGCCAGTCTGGAGTAACCAGACCGACGATGGAGTTTCAAAAAGGATTGTCACCAGGGACTACTAGCCAACGGGCCAGCAACCGGACAACGCGTTGAGCAGGACACAAGCAGAAGGGCCCCACGCAGATCTCGTGGAGTGTGGGGGGCTGGTCTTCGATGCAGGTGGAGCTCGGTGTCGGGGTGTCTCAGTCCCCAGTGCACAGCTTCAAGGAGGACTCAAGATCTGCGCTGTTAGCAAGTTGAAGACTTTCCAACTTACGTGCTTCCACGGGTCCCGACGCCTTCCACGGGGGTCAGCTGCGCTGTAGTCGTGCAGTGGGGTCAGAGGGATCCGGGAGTCGAGGTCTTGTCAGGCTCTGTACTCGGGTTCTGGCAGGAACGGGGACAAAGCAAGCCGTCGAGTTGCTGGATGGTGCTTAGTTGCCCAGGGTGGTCACTCCTTGGCCACAAGGGATATTTCTTCAGTCTTCAGTTGAATGTCGAAGGTATGAGAAGTTGGCCTGATATGCAGTGCTCACTATTCTAGTGATCACTATGTATCAGTCCAAGCAACCCTTATTGATGATTGGTTGTAAGTCAACCGATAGACCAGCTATCCTAGTAGCATGGACAAGAGCAGTCTTTAGGCTAGACTCTAGAGGGCGTGTTAAGCCAGCTGTTATACCATCACATATACCCCTTGAACAACAAGTGAAAGGACACCACACAAGTTGTTATGAAAATAAAAGTATATTTATTTAGAACACAACAACCCTGGACTCTTTATGAGGGCAGGGTGCTAAGCACAATACAAAGCTCTTAAGAAAATACGCAAAGTTGTACAATTTACACAAATACCCGAGGGGCACGAAAAACCATATACTCTAAAAGTGGAATGCGAAATTACTAGCAGGTAAGTACTACGCTAATAGGCTTTGGGATCGCTAGGACTTGACTACTGAACCTTCAGATTACTAGCAGGAGGCCTAGGGAGATCGGGTGCAGAGTGTGCATTCTCACGCGGGATGCGGAACAAAGTCTATGGATGCTAGGATTTACAAAGTTAGTGATATCGGACGAATCCGACTAGGTAGAGCTGAAACGAAAAAGGATCTGGACCCTTGGATAGTGAGGCTATGCTGGGGCTCCGAAATACCGAAGTTACCTAGCCCAGGGGCTGCGGCTGCATAGGTCTGGAAAGACGTCGGGAATCCTCGTTGCAGTCTATGGAGCCTGAAAGAAGAAGTTGCTGGCAGGCGACCAGTGTTGGAGTTCGGAGTGATCCAAGCCTGGATCGAAGATGGAAGACACCTATAAGCAGAGGGGACCAAGTTCTGAATCACTAGCCAGTGATTAGGTGGGCACCAGGATGGCACCGGCTGAAGTCACCTCGACCAGGTGAGTGGGCGACGCTGGGATCTGCAGTCTCACTGACCAGGAGGCGTTGTCGGCGACCAGGATGGAGGTGCGAGCTGTCCCACG
This sequence comes from Lissotriton vulgaris, assembly GCF_964263255.1. Lineage (NCBI taxonomy): Eukaryota > Metazoa > Chordata > Amphibia > Caudata > Salamandridae > Lissotriton > Lissotriton vulgaris. The sequence continues at coordinate 337,408,528 of NC_141689.1, forward strand.
ATGGTATCTGCTGTCAACGTCGCTGGACCCAGGATTGGGGCAACAAGTCTTGGCAAATGCAAGCCCACGCGGTGGACTTAAAATGGCGTCTGGAGTGGACCAGGAGGGTCCGGGGTGCTCCTCTTTTGGAGGGGAGCAAGGGCCAGTCTAGAGCAACCAGACCAGCAGTGTTGATGTCGTCGTCGGGAAGGCCACAAGCCAGCAGGCTAGTAGCCAGACAACGCGGTGAGCAGCAAAAAGCAGAAGGGCCCCACGCAGATCTGGTGGATGCTGGAGGGCTGAACTTCGGTGCTGGAGCTGCTCAGGGTTGGGGCTTCTCGGACCCTAAAGCACTCACTCGAGGATCCCTCGGCGGTCGTGCTGGGCAAGCGTCGTGCAGTCTTAAAGATGGCCGGTCCCTCGAGGTCTCGTCGCACCCACGGATCTCAGCTGAGCTGACGATGTGGGTAGAGGTCAGAGGTGCCAGGGAAGCCAGGTCTCGTCGTGCTGGTCAGTCGGATTCCGGAGGAAGGACGTGCAGCAAACCGCAGTGTTCTTGGATGGTGCCTGCGGGTGCAGGGTGACTACTCCTTAGCCACAAGAGAGAAATCTTGAGAAGAAGTCGAGAGTTCCTTTCGTAGAAAGTAGTTTCAGGATTCAAAGATGATCTAATTTGGAAGGGGGCCCGCTCCTATCTTTATACTAGGAAAAGGGGCTGGCACGCAACTAGGTCCTCCCATGGGTGGGACCAGGAAGGGGGGTGGTTACACCCCTCTCCCATGCCGGACTTTCCCCAGCTCAGGGGCTGGTGTGCCCCTGGAACTGGTTCTAGCCGGCAGATGCATAGTGAGCACCGGGGTGCCACTTGCAGTCACCTTCCTCTAAAGCCCTGCCTACCCAGGATACACAAAACCCTGTCTGGGATGGTGCTAGCACCGCCCCTGACAGGAAACCCTTTGTCCAAGCTCCCCTCGCTGGAAGGACTCCCAGCTGCAGGGGGTCAGACTTGTATCTGTGGTGGCAGCATCCATTTTGTGATGCTGAGGCTCGAGTCAACTTTAACCGGGGTTCACAGTTACATACATGTCGTGTCCCTCTAGAAGGGTGGAATGCTAACCCCGTCGCCAGAATTGGCGAGGGGTTAGTATTCCAATTCGTATGACACCTTACTCGACATGTTTTGATAAAGCGATACCAAAGATAGCATATAACCGCGAGGATTATAATGCACTTAAGAGTATATGGTATGCGTTATCATGGAACAGCTATTAGGACTTGGTTCCGCAAGCTGCAAACGGGCTCAGCTCATGCCAGAGCACCATCTCACACGATTCCAAGCACTCTGCATTCAGGATTGTCAAGGCCTGCCATAGGAGTGACTGATAGGAATCTGTGTGTCCATTTTAGGGTTAGATATATGTATACTATATCTAAAGCAAAGGGTGATTACACCACCTTGCCCCAGCTGTCGTGCAGCCAGTTGTGTCAGATTTAGATGGCCAGCCAGGGGTTGCATAATACATGCTGCAGCCCCTGGTAGGCCCTGGGTACACCTATGCCCTGAGTTACAGGGTCTGATAAGGTGGCCCAGTACCAATTGGATATGTACCTAAAGTACATGGAATCCATTTTAGAGAGAGAGCAGTAGGCCTGGGGTCCTGATTGGCAGGGTCCCAGGTCAACTAAGTCGGAAAACCAGCAAAACACCAGGCAAAAAGTTGGGGGCAACCATAGTCAGGTATCCACCTTCCTACAGAAGGGTCTAGAGTTTCGTCTTCAGTTCGATTCCAGGATTAATCTAAAGTCTCCTGGGTCAGCTCCTACCTTTATACAACTAAAGGGGGCTTGTTTGGTCACTAGGTCCCTCCTCTGGGTGGGACCAGGAAGGGGGGTGGTTACACCCCCTTTCCTTTGTGCAGTTTCACGCCAGAGCTGGGTCTGGAGTGCCCCAGCAACCGGTTTGAACTGGGGTATGCATGGAGCACCTAGAGTGCTCCAGGCAGTGTCTGATTCTATTGAGCCCTCCCTGTCCCAATACACATCCTCCTGTCTGGGGTGGTGCTCGCACCTCCTCAAACAGGAAACCTAATGTACAAACCTCCGTGACTGGAAGGACTCCCAGCAGCAGGAGGTCAGACTTGCGTCTGTGGCAGCAGAATCCATTTTGTGATGCTGGGGCTCTGGTTAACTTTAACCGGGATAGTCAGACCTAACCTGTCTTCTCCCTCTAGAAGGGTGAAATGCTACCCCCGTCGCCAGAATTGGCGAGGGGGTAGTATTCCAAAGTGTATGACACCTTACATGACATGTTTTGATAAAGCCAAACCAAAGTTAGCATTAACTGCGAGGATTATAATGCACTTAAGAGTATATGGTATGGCAATATCATAGAACAGCTATAAGGACATGGTTCCGAAAGCTGCAGACAGGCTCAGCTCATGCTAGAGCACCATCTCACATATAACCAAGCACTCTGCCTTCAGGATTGTTAAGGCCTGGCAAAGGAGTGACTTATAGGTTACTATGTGTCTATATGTAAGTAGGTATAGGAATACTACACCTAAGCAAGGGGTGATTACACGACCTTGCCCCAGCTGAGTTATCAGCCAGTAGTGTCTATTTGAGTGGCCAGGCAAGGGTGGCACAATACATGCTGCAGCCCCTGGTAGGCCTTGGGTGCACCTATACCCTGGGTACCTATGGTACACTATACAGGGACTCACAAGGGTGACCCAATATCCAATTAGGTATGTACCTACAGTACATGGAGTCCATTTTACAGAGAGAGCAGATAGCCTGGGGTCCTGAATAGCAGGATCCCAGGCCAACTAAGTCGAAAACCAGCTAAACACTAGGCAAAAAGTTGGGGGCAACCATAGTCAAGTATCCACAGAGGGGAGGGGGGATTTAGCAAATATTTAAAGATACTTAGATCGTGGAGCTAACAACACGTTTGATGATGAAGAATCAGACTACTTTAGAGGAGGCCCCTAACATAGAAGAATTCTTAATTTCAATCAAAAACCTGCTGAAAGGGAAAGCAACCGGATTGGATAGTATCCCTTCGGAATTCTATCTAGCTAGTCTTTGTAGATCAAATCAAAAGTATTTTACTTGATTTAATTATACACATTTTAAAGGTGGCCAGCCTCTAAACTCCTGGTCCAGGGCAAAGATAGTTATTTTCCCCAAGAAGAACAAACCTCCAGAGCAGCTAGGCTCATACCACCCTATTACTCTTATTGTTGCGGATTCAAAAATATATTTGAAAGTTATGGTGAATAGAATTGCCCCTATTATCCATAAAGTAATTGCTAAGTGCCAGCATGGTTTTGTACCGGGGAGATCGACTATTAACCACATCCAGAGAGTGATCACCCTATTTGATAGTACGGAAGTTGCAGGAGACCCTATGGCATTGGTCCTTCTTGGCGCTGAGAAGGCTTTTGATAGGGTCTCCTGGCAAGTTCTGTGGGCTTCTATGCCTAGGGTTGGAATTAAAAAAGGCTTTATTCAGGTAGTGCAAAAAATGTACGTCAACCCCAGGGCATTTGTAATGGTGAATAGCAGCCTAACTAAAGAATTAATAATATCCAGAGGAACAAGTCAGGGCTGCGTTTGCTCACCATTGTTTTTTGCGATCTACATCGATCCCTTCATTCGCAGATTAGAAGGAAATAGAGAAATAGCTCCTATTTTTTCGCAAGAGTATCCGACCAAATCCTTGGCATATGCCGACGATATAGCTATTGTAACAGCCGATCTTAACACAGCCATGACTGTTATTGAAAGCGAGGCTAACAATTTCAGACTAGTATCCGGATATGCACTCAACCAAGGGAAAACGCAGATTGTATTGAACAATAAAAGCAAGATGAGCGATTCCCTAGTGGTAGAAAAGGCTATATACTTAGGAGTCTGTATTTCATCTAAACTTGAGAATATGGTGGAACCTAAACTTAAAACCAATGATGGGTTCAATGCAGAAAGATGCAGAAAGATCTCCGTCGCTTAGATAATCTACATCTCTCTACTATTGGTAGAGTTAGTGCAGTGAAAATGGTCTTCTTCCCTAAAATCCTGTATCTATTCAGATCAATATGTCAAGAATTTTCAACTCATTCAGTCAAGTTTTATTTGGGCGTACTCGCAACCCCGGGGTGCTTATAAATTTCTTACTCTTCCCAAGGATAGAGGAGGATTAGCTATCCCAAATTTAAAAGCTTATTACTGGGCATCTGAGCTATTATGTAGTAGTGAGCTACTACAGAATATCGGGATACAGGAGGAGCTCGGGTGCAACACGCCATCTATCTTTCAACTAATTCTCGATAGTAAAAGTAGAGGATATCTATAGCAACATTTGCACGATAGCTATCATAAAAAAGTCACATTTAAAACGCTTTACAGTGGGTTTAAGGTATTGGAGGCTGTGAGAAGAATGCTGGGCATAGGGCGAATATCATTTTACAACCCCCCTAAGGGACAACCCAGTTCTTCCGGAAATCTTTAGAGATATCTGTATTCACAAATGCAATGAGGCGGGTATATTTCAGACAGGCTGCCTCTTCTCCCCTTCAGAGATACAATCCTTTGAAGCACTTAAAAAAGATTTCCAATTGGACTGGCAGGACTTTTTTAAATACCTTCAAATTAGAGACTTTTTGACACGAAAGGTGGGGGAAGGGTATTGCCTGAAAAAATAACTATAGTGGAAACAATAACTCACACTAAAAAAAGCACTATTGCGGGAATATACTCCCTTATAAATGCGCTGTTTCCGGATGATTTGGAGAAAACTTCACAGAAATGGCAGGGAAAAATCGGAATACCTATTGTTGAATTTAACTATGTTACTCAATGTCTCAAACAATTTTCATGTCAACAAAATTAAGCACAGCTTTACAAAACTTGTTTTTTCTTATATTATACGCCAGATAAAATTGTCATGTGGGGGAGCGGCAAGGGAACATGTCGCCCAAGATGTAGGTTATATAATGCTGATTGTGTACATATCTTCTCTACATGTGATGGATTAATATCCTTAAAACAAGATATAGAGAAATTCTGTGCGCAGTACTGCAAAGTGATATAGCTCTGTCTAGCGATGTTATCTTATTACGGGCTGCAGATCCTAGTAACCCTAGAACAGGACATGAACTCATTTTTATTGCTGTGGCGGTTTTAAGAATGTGCATTGCCTCAGCAATGTTGGATCCTATAGCACCGAACTTCCAACAGTGGCTAGCCAGGCTATTAGCAATCTCTAATTTGGAGGCTGCCATTTATAAACGGAAAGGTATAAAATGGCGTAAAAGGGGGTTGAGGATTTGGACTCCTCTAGTAGAAGGGGGTCAAGCTCAAAGTAATATGTAGGGGTCTACTATGAAGAATATTCAAATGTATGTTGGAACAGAATGTTATTTTAGATTATAATTTAATGTGAATGATGAAGCTGTATGTATACTTGTCTGAGGCAGACAGATCGGAGGATCGATGCTCATACTGAGTAGCTCAGAATACCATACTCTTCGAGCCCAGTCCGGAGCCACAAGAATAACTTGGGCCCGGTCGGGCCTGATCTTCTTCAGTACTCTGGGCAGAAGTGGTATAGGCGAAAAGGCGTACAAAAGACCGCAACTCCACGTGTGACGAAAAGCGTTGCAGAGCGAGTGCCGCCTTGAAAATTCCAACGTGCAGAACTGATGACATTGCGCGTTCTCTTCGGTGGCGAACAGATCTAACCAAGGCTCTCCACACTGCTGAAAGAGACCTTGCGCCATGTCTCCGCCTCCCCCATGTGGCCGCCCCATCCCAGAAAGGAAGCGTCTATCACAACTGTCTACTATGGTTGGGGAAGGGAGAGGGATCTGCCATTGACCCAATCGCAATTCATGAGCAACCACTGAAAATGCCGTGCAGTGCCCTCCGAGATCTGGACATGATCGGACAGGTTGCCCTGATGTTGTGCCCACTGGAACTTCAGGTGCCACTGCAGAGCCCGCATATGCATGATCCACAAGCAGGATGCAGGAGGCAATCAAATCCAGCAGCCGAAGGGTCATCACCATCACTTTCGTGAACACCCGAGGGGTTCTGGTAAGGCCAAAGGGGAGCACAGTGAATTGAAAATGCTCGTGGCCTCCCATGAATCACAGGTAGCATCTGTGGGCAGGCAGGACAGGGGTATGGAAATAGGCATCCTGCAAGTCCAACGCCACCATCCAGTCTTGCGGGTCTAGGGCAAACAAGACCTGAGCCAGCGTGAGCATCTTGAACTTCTCCTTCCGGAGGAAGCGATTGACGTTCCGAAGGTCTAAGAAAGGACACAGGCCCTTGTCCTTCTTTGGAACCAGAAAGTAGTGGGAATAACAACGACGATCTACTTCTGGCATCGGAACGCGCTCAATGGCCCCTATGGCCAAGAGGGCCGCAACTTCCCTGCTGGAGAAGCGCCAAGCGATCCCCGGACATACGGTGGTACTGAGGTGGCATGGCTGGAGGGGTTGCCTCGAAGGGGAGGGAGTAGCACCTTTGGACAATTTGCAGCACTCACTTGTCCGAAGTGATGGTGCACCAGTAGTGGAGATGATGGCGTATTAGTCCACCCCCTGGCGTCTGATGGGTCTGATAGGTCGGACTAGGAATGCTTTGAAGTGGATGTTGCGGGGTGGAAGTGGACTGCCCGCCCTTTGGCCCCCTGAATCACCTTGACGGTTCCCACGTCCGTGGCAAAACTGAGGTTGTTTCTTCTGTGGCCTGTGGCTTTGCGAACGCTGTGGGGCGCCCCTTCCGTGGCCTCGAAAGGAGCGAAAAGCAGAAGGCGAAGGAGGCCGAGCGGCCGATAGGCCCAATGACTTGGCCGTAGCCCGGAAGTCCTTGAAGGGCTCCTATCTGCCTTGTTGCCAAAAAGGCGAATGCCTTCAAAGGGCATGTCCATCAAGGTGTTCTGGACATCCCCTGAGAAGCCAGTTGTCCTCAACCAGGCGTGGTGCTGAAGCACCACCGTTGTGGAAATCGACCTGCCCAGTAAGTCGGCGGTATCCATCCCACAAGGTATGGTGAACTTTGCTGCATCTCTCCAGGCCGCAATCGCTTGGGAGAGAACTGCCTGGGCCTCCTCCGGGAAGTTGGGCAGCACCTGCTCAACCATGTCCCACAGAGCGTGGGTATGACAGCCCAAGAGGCATGCGGTGTTCAGCAACCGCAGCCCTAAGCTGGCAGATGAAAACAGTTTCTTGCCAAACTAATCCAGCCTCTTGGATTTCCTATCCCGAGGTGCGGTAGGGAACGCGCTTTGGGAAGCTGAGGCTTGGACCACCAAGGTCTCGTCGTCTTGTCATTGCCAAGGCTTGTTGACTCTGTCCTCCATAGATCTTCGTGCTACAAGAAGCTCCACCCTCAGGCATCCCCTGCAGCCAAGATCTTCGCCTGCACTGCATACTCTGCAACGCAGGCCTTCATCATTTGGTGAGCTGCTCGAGGTCCTCTTGCTACTCCTGTGCTTCGGCCTGTGGGTACACTTGAGGGTCTTTTTTGGCTTCAGCAGGCACCCCTGCTTGATTGGGCCTGCTCTGACTTATCTGCTCATGGTGAGTCATGTGGACCTTGCTGGTCCCGACACCGCACCTTTTTCGTATACTAAGTTTGTTGCCATTGCAAAGGCTTTTTGGTGTTCTCGGCGGACACCGGCCTCCTGGCTCTTGACATCCACTGTGGGACAGCTCATAAACTGCTCCTAGTCTTCCACAGTGTAGCCTGGTCCACACAGCTCGAGCTCCACCGTCACCTCTCTTGCATCTCTTACATCGGTGGGCATTCATCGCCTGTGCCTCCTGGTCACTCCTGAGTGGCATAGACTCTGTCTTCTCTGCTGCAGGTACCTCACTCATATCTTGAATCCAACTTTGAGTTCCACCGGACTCTTTCACCTTCTTCACCAGCAGAATCTTCACCGAAGTCCTCAATTTTGGTCTACGGTATTTTCTGACGTCACGTCTAAGGGTGGGCGTAGTTCGCAAAGTAGCGCTACGCGTAGCTACAACGAGTGCACTTAACGAACTACGCGTAGCTACGCAAACTGCGAAGTGCACTGTGCAAAGTGCTGTTTGCACTGTGCAATCGTTGCCAACTGCATCTTGCACAGTTTAAGCAGGCGTTTCTGCAGCTCGAGTAGATTTCTACTTGAGCGGCAGCTTTCTCAACGCGGACTGGTAGTTTCTGGTCGCGAGCATACGCGACCACTCGCAATGAGAAACCTGACCTTCATGCGTTGAGAATATCCCCGGGAGGTTTATTTTCCACGCTCGTGTTCGGCAACTTGATGTTGCTGATCACGAACGAGCAAAAAGTCTCGCGGGGATGTCATTTTGCTTGCTCGCGGTCGCCAACTTGACGTTGAGGACCGCGAGCAAGCAAAAAATTACCGCTGCACTACGCTACTCTATGCTACACGTGTTTGCACTGAGCTACGTGCAATTCGCACTTTGCGCAGTAGCGCAAACTTTGCAAACTACGCGAGTGTAGCATAGTGCTTTGCCAAGGGTTAGTCACATCACACCTATGCACCCAGCTTCCATAGTGTCGGTCTCCGGGTTCCCAGGGAATCCATGGGTGGGGTGACTCTTCAACCCTCCATCTTCTACAAGGTTTCTTCAGGGCCCTCTAGGTGGGGTCCTTTTTTCTTAAAAACTGCAACCGCAACTTACCCATTGACTTGTATTGAGCCTGCAGTCGTGTTCCCTCTCTGCACACCGCCTTGTGGAGTTCCTGGGTACTTCCGGGTGGATCCTTGGGTCCCCAGCTCTTCTACATCTAATGGGTCCAGTCTTGACTTAGGTCGTAGCTCCCATTCCACTTTATTAGTATATGGTTTGGTCTCTCCCTGGAGACCACTGTGCATTTGTGCTACTTACATGTTCTAGTACTAAAGTATTTTGTGTTTTGTGGTTATCCCTCTGGGTAGGAGATATTGCAATGTGTTATTGAGTGTTTATAATAAAATACATATTTTTAGAACTACAGTGTGTGGTTCTTTTTCACTTACCCAACACTATATGATTAGTATTGGTAAAACAAGCTGATTTACAGTACTTCTGGACTAAGCCTGAAGGCTGCTCTCCAGAGCTACCACTTAGAGAGCTTTATAAGATTTTCTAGGACCACTAAAATCACCATAAGTGTTGTCTGGATTAGTGCAGGGTGCTACACTTACATAAGTGAGCACCATATACTAAACCAGCCTTCTACACCCCCAGTTTTTGCCTGGTGTCAGTGTGTTTTGACTTTAGTTCACTGGGATCCTAACCCCCAGTGATAGAATTCTTTCCTCTAAATTTGCTGATAAGCACTTTGTACACCCCACAATGGGCATACTGGTTTACCACTATAAGTCCCTTGTATATGGTACTGAGGTAACCAGGGCATTGGTACACCACAGGTCTCCCATGGGCTGCAGCATGTATTATGCCACCCATGGGAGTCCATGCACACTGTGTCTGTAGAGCTGTCATCTGAGTCTGCATGACATGTGCTAGCACCTTTCACTTTAGATATAAGGCTTCCCTTATATCCTGGTCACTGCACTTTTAGCCTATAAGTCACCCCTGAAGTAGGTCCTTCAGCCCAAGGGGAGGATGCATGGTTCTAAGATTGTGAGTTTCCCTGCATGAGTAGAGGTACCTCTACTCTACACCGGACTCCATTTTCTGGGATTGTAAGTGTGGGGCAGTCATTTTAAGGTATGTAGTGGACACTGACAAGTCGAGATGTAGAGCTACATAATGGCTACCCTCAACATGATCATCTTTGGTATCAAACATGTTGGAATTAGGCAACCACACCAATTTCAGTGTTAGTTGCATGATGCCATGTATGGGGGGCTCCTTAGATGATCCCCCAATACCCACCTGTGCAGCCTTACCGAGTCTGCCTGCCAGCCTGCGCTACTGCCAACCCTAGACAGTATTCTGCCCCCTGCTGATAAGCCTAACTCGGGCAGGGGAATCTGAACAAAAGATTTCCTGTGAAGGAGAGGTGTGACCACATTGAATTAGGTAGGGTGGGGACTCTTCCGAGAGCCACCAGACTGCATTGAAGAGCACATTTGGTGCCTTCCTTGCATAAACAAGCTGTGCCCAGGTCGGAATCCTTGGCTACCGCTCGGGCGCTTAAATACACAAAGGACAGGGGAGTGGCCACTCCCCTGTCCAACTCCTCCAGGTGGTCACTTGATTCTGCCATTTTTAATCTTGGCCCCAGGTAGCTAGGCCAGCTGAGTAGCATCCCTGATCCCCCGGATAGGTGGGTCACCGCACAAGAGGTCTTTTTCCCTTTTTAGGGTTACCCACGGGCTCCCCTGAGGGTGCGTCCTTAGTTTCATTCCGACAACAACTTCAAGAATCCACTGCCTGTCATCTGAAGATTGTTTAAAGACTCTTCTGCTGGTGGACACTGAAATTCTGCTGTTTCTTCGTGCCAGGAATAAAGACAATATGCAAAAGAAACAATTGATGGACGGATTGCTAGGTAATGCAAACATTCACCCCCAGTCACAAGGATCTGGCTTTAATCCATCATCCTTTTGCTCACCACACCACCCCAGTTTGGAACCTGTTCTTTATGGGAACAGTCCAGCCTGAACTGCCAAGCAAGGTCCTCCCTGGACCCGAAACAAGCGTCCTGGGCATCAGCCTTCACCAGCCAGGCTGGATCCAAACTTGAATGGCATGGTGAACAAAAAAACGATGGATTTAGGCCCAGACCTTTGTACTGGGGTGAATGTATGACATTGTTCTGCATTCTGTCCATCAATAGTTTTTTTTGCATTTGTCACCCTGAGTGGGACAGGTATGCCCAGACGTGAGTCCCGTGCTCACCATACCACTGGAGTCAAGCTATCCTGGCTGATGAGGGCTGAAAGTCCGAAACCGGTCCTAGGATGCTTGTTTCCAGTCCAAGAAGGACCTGGCCTGGCAGTTCGGCTGGACTGTCCCCATTGGGGGCAGGGTCAAGACTGATTTGCATATGGCTGGGTCCAAACTGGAATGGCATGGTGAACACAAAAACAATGGATTTAGGCCCAGGTCTCTGTACTGGGGTGAATGTATGACATTGTTCTGCATTCTGTCCATCAATTTTTCTTTTTGCATTAGGACTAAAGACAAGACTGCTCCTGTTGAGAAGATTTCTGCTGCAATGTTGTCTCCACACTACTCAAGTTTCTGCAACCCCATAGGCATTCATCCTCTGAGTCCACAAAGACTTTGACTGCATGCAAGCCAGAAGAAATCTCCTTTGGAGTGAAGGAGTCACTTCTCTGCAACTGCAAGTACCTCTAAGTCGATAACCGGTTTGATGATCCTGTTGTCCCACGGGCATCGCACGGCTCTGCAACACAGGTGGTGGGTTACTGGTTCTCCAGAAGTCTTACCAGTCTTCCTTACAACCTGGACGACTGTAATCCCTCTCCAGCCAACGGAACCACCTCCCACTGCACTGCGTCTGTTTGCGGTTGCCAAGGCTTGTTAGCTTTCTTCGAGGAAGATCTACAAGCTCCAAGAAGCCCTAGCCTCCAGAATTGCACGGCTCCAAGAATTATGTCCTGCCTGCATCATCTGCATAGTGGACCTTCATCTCCTGTGTGCCGCTGAGGCTTCCTTGCGAATCCCTGTGCATGCTGTCAAAGGGTCCATGAGGGGGAGCCAACGATTCCTGCTGGCTCTCCTGTGTGCTGAGGTCCGGATCTGACTTTCCCATGCTAGGTTAGTCCCACAGACCTTGCTGGTCTGCAACACAGCAGCTTTGTGTTTGCGTTTGCCAAGGCTTGTTGTTGGTCCTGTCGGCCACTGACCTTCCTGCACTTGTCGACCGGTGTGGGATAGCTTCTGGACGGCTCCTGTATTGTTGCCTGGTCTCCACAGCTGCTGCTTCAACCTCACTGTGATATGGCAAGAACCTCAAAAATGGCTGTTTTTTGCTCCAGTGCCTCCTGGTCACCTGTAAATGGTTGGGACTCTGTACCTTCTGCTTTCAGGCTCTGCTCATCTGGATTCCACATCCTGATTCCACCAGCCTGGTCTTCGACCCTAAGTAGCTGCTGATCCTACACTGGCATCAACGAGTGATCCTGATACCACTTCACACCTATGCACGCAGCCTCCCTGGTGGAGGTATCCTGGGTTCCTGTGTATCCACAGGTGGGGTGGTTCTCCAACCTTCTTTGATCTTAGTGGTTCCTTTGGAGCCCCTTGGGAAGGGTTTTAGAACAGTAAAAACCCAACTGTGACTTATCCTGTGGTATCCTATGGATGTTTACAGCAACAAAAGGGAACAACACAACCGTACACTCACAACCAAGTGTGTGTGACGCACCTCTCCCTAGGCACTACCTACCTGCCCTTCCAAAGTTTGACTAATGTACGAGCTATTGGCTCTCTTGGTGTGCACTTCCACTACCCCCGCTGTTCCCAAGGGGCGATTCCAATGATCAACATAGACTTCCACCCACTATGGATTGCGCCACCTAATATTAGCGCCCAACACAATAAATAGATGAATGTCCATCCAATGGAGCTCGAGCACCTGTGAAGAGATATTGTTGCGGTTTAGAAAAATACTGACACGGGCACAGTAGCCAGTTACTAGGAAGGAGGTTGAAGACAGAAGGGATATTAGAGCAATTGGAATAATAGTCATAATAGCCGGTAAGGACGTTTGAGGTGGCTTGAAAGAACAAGGGAGGGACAGGGGAATCCCCAACCAAGTCATCTGTGAACACGCGTTAGATTAATAGCATTTTACCACCGCTAGAAGAATAGCCCTGACGAAGTTCTTTTCACAAGAAAGAAACGTGTTGGCTGCCTGGTGCTTTTTCACAAAATAAAGAAGAATAAAGAAAATTTGAAAACAGACAACTATTGGGTTGACATTCATCTATTTATTTTGTTGGACATTGATATTAGTTGGTGCAATCCATAGTGGGTGGGAGTCCTATGGTTTAACCACTCTGTACCTGGGAGCCTTGGGGTCTATATACTGAGCCAGCCTCCTACACAAGTGTCGTACAATCCCTTCTTGAAACCTATACTGCTAAAATCTCCATTGTTGGACTCCATGCAATTGCAACTCAGCCATTAAGCCTGATTATTATTCTTTGGTGATGAATACACTTTTTAGGCCTTAAGTTCTAGTTCCATCAAAATGATTCGTCTTGAGTTAGGTCTAACAGGACCTTTGCAAATAAGGCTTTTTATCAGATCATTTGTTATGCCTGTTGTATTTTTAGTAGTCCTCAAAATTTATTTAAAAAAAGTATTTGTAAAGAATTTACAAATGCATGAAATCAGATGTATTTGTTGTCTAAAACATTTACTTCTTGGTTAAATAAATTAGGATTCAAGTGCGAAGAAGTGTTCGAACATAAAAATGATAAAACCTTAGGGTTATGGAAAAAAAAGTGTGGCTAAAAAGCTTTTATTATGATTTGTATCAAAATCTTCAGATTAAAAGTTGGCACCCAAGTTGTTTATTAGCAAGATGTGGGGTATTGCAATTTTATTTGAAAGCCATATATGACCTTCTGTACATAAAGGTTTTAGGAAATTTAAATTTGGCTTACTTGCAATACAAGAAAATGCCTGGATCAAAAGGAAAGAGATCCAAGTTAATTCAGGCTGTCCAAGGTACAGGACATGAACTATGTTCTCTTTTCTTTTTTTTCTCCCCTACTATTACATCTTCAAAAGAAATGTATCAATCCATTATATTTTCAAATTTTCAGTTGAATCGTATGAGGATGCACTACATATATTGTTTAACCCTCCCTCAGTAAAGATTTGTTTTCGCTTAAACAAATGTTTTTTGATCCTTTCTTAAACTGTAAAATTATTTTCAACACATTTTTTTTGTCCCTAGTCTGATTAAAAAGGAAATGAACTTGAATCCATCCGGTATGTTAATATTGAAACTCTGATGTCTATTCAGTATGCAAGAGAAACTCAAGAGCAAGCTGTTAGATTTATATTTTTTATTTTTCAAATCTCCTTGTTGAAATTTATGTAGCTCGACAACCATAATTATTCTATCTATCTGAAAATATGGCTCATCTTTTAAATTGATATTGTTTTATGAATTGTGAATGGATGCCTTTGTATTGAAGTAGAGTTCCTGTAAAAACTAATGAAATAAATATATTTTTGTTTGAAATTTGTAATTAATAGTTTTGGACACAAAACAAAAAAGAACAGTTAAAACATCACTTCAAACAGGGTCAAGGAGCATGTTGCAAGAGAATTACTCCAGTAGATTTTATTTTAACAATCCACAAAATACTCACTGCATTCTGACTGCTGTTTAGAATTCTGTCGATTTCATCAGGCACTTCCCAATGACTAAGAGAGTCACTATCTTCATTCTCTAATCCATTGTCGTCTGTTTGGCATACTGCTGCTTGTTTTGTCGATTTTCTGAAAATTTCTCTCCCGGGTCTATAATATGCTATGTCTACGTCAACAAGAAAAATGATAAACCTTTGAATCTCAGAACTTATTATACACAGTAATGGAATTCTGTAAATTGTTCTGAAGCTATTGAGTCATCTTAACAGGTATACTTAATGTAACAACGGTGAGTCTATCAGTAAGATATTTCTGGAAACTGAGTTTATGATGATCTATTTATTGTCTAACTATATAGAAAAATCATATTGAATTTAGAGGATCATAGACAATGACAGCTCGAGCCATTTGCTTCACTGCAGTCAAACCCAAAGGTACTGGCCTCAGCAATCCGATTTAAGGCTCCCACAATCCAGTTGCTTCAAATCATACCCACCAATTTCACAGATAAAATGCAGGAACTAAATAAACGATGTATTAGTAAATATTATTTTGGCGACTGGTCACCTACAGAAAACAAACTCTTCCAGCAACATGAATATTAAGACTTGTGAGTAAACAAGATTTCATAGGCATTCCAGAATCCTACAGCCTGTAACACTTGAATGGATTAATTGAAAATGACTTGATGGTTGAGATGAACAAGTTACTTACCTTCGGTAATGATATATCTGTAAGAAACATTAGTAGTGATAGATTCTTTACCCAGGCATCAGACTGGATCCGGAAAGTCGTAGTCAGCAGTACCCCTGCGCGTAGGAAGGCGGCATTGTGCGGCTCCGCGTTCGTTGTTGGCGTCGTGGTTGCGGAGAGGACGTTGCAGCAGCTACTTAGACGCCGCCCTCACGTGCTAACATCAGTTCTGTACATGAGTTTACGCGCCAGAAACGCAGAGCCAATCAAGATACTGACCACAGGTGCCTTGAAACTAGGGCCCTGAAAGGGATAACCTTAACCCTAGAAATCAGTTCGCAGAACGGGGAGGATGGGTGGGGTGGTAAGAAATCTATCACTAACTAATGTTTCTTACAGATATATCGTTACCGAAGGTAAGTAACTTGTTCATCTGAAAGAAACACATATTGATAGATTCCTTATCTTTGAATAGATACCCCAGCAATACCAACCCCAGTGGTGGCTCTGTGAACCAAGATCACACCAGGAAGTCCCGGAGAACAGAACGGCCAAAGAAGCCGTCTCTCCGGACTTGGCTGTCCAGGCAGTAGTGCTTAGTAAAAGTGTGAAACGAGGCCCATGTAGCTGCCTGACAGATGTCTTGTAAGGGGACCCCTCATCCCGTAGTGACAGCCTCGCCCTGGTGGAATGGGCGCGCAGCGCCACGGGAGGCTCCTTTTTATCCAGAGAATAACAGGCTGTAATACACAAGACGACCCATCTGAAGTTAGTCCGCATGTTTACAGCCCAACCTTTCTTTGGCGCTAATGTAGCCAACAAAGAGCTGGTCATCCACCCGGAACTGTTGTGTGCGGTTCAAGTAAAACAAGAGCGCACGATTTGGGTCCAGACGGTGGAGCCTCTCTTCCTCTCTAGAAGGATGCGGAGGCGGAAAGAAGGTGGGCAAAGCCAGTGACAACCGTTGGCAGAAAGGATTTACGTGTCCTGAGCACAACCTTGTCCAGATGGACAGATAGAAAAGGAGGAAAGAAGTCTTCAAAGTCAGCAGATGAAGAGGATATTTGCGAAGAGGCTCAAAGGAGTGCACATTAAATATGTAAGAACCGGATTCAAGTCCCACTGTGGCATTACAAACAGAATAGGAGGGAAAAGATGAGTAATGCCTTTGAGAAATCTATTTACAACAGGAGACTTGAAAAGAGAAGGCTGATATGGGAGCCTAAGAAAGGCCAAAATAGCAGAAAAATAGCCCTTTGATAGTGCCCAAAGCAAAGCCATGCTGGGCCAAAGAAAGAAGGAACATAAGAAGTCTTGGATTCCCTGTCCGGTTGTGCGGTAGGGAATGCGCTCTGGGATGTTGAGGCTTGGGCAACCAAGCTCTCAGGGGTGGGGTGTTGGGAGAGGAAGATGGGATCGCTGGGGGTTGGGAGATGGCATCGGGCCACGTTCCTATCCACAGGAGCCCCGGTGTTGGGCCTGGACCAGGTGCCGAAAAGAACGTCAGAAGTGCATCATTAAAGGGCAGCAGTGGCTCCGTAGAGGTAGCTGCTGGCTGAAGCACTTCTTTCAGGAGGTTAGTCCTGACGGCCACTGTAGGGAGATGGAGGGCCTCTGCCGCCCTACGCAACACCACTGCATAACTTGAAGTCGCCAACGTAGCCACGGTAGGAGGATTGAGCATGCCAGGTCAGGAGAGGTGTCCAAACCACTGGCATCCCCCAGTTCCTCTGCCCAGTCCGGGTCATACTCACACTGAGTTGTGAGAGAGTCCTCAGACCCCTCCCAGTCCTCCCCGTCCTCCGAAGGCTGATGTACAGGCCAAAAATAAGGAGGCTGGACATAGGGATAGAAAGGCTCCATCGGCGTCGGAATTGGCGTCAAGCAACGCCGTTCCGGCTCCATGTCTACGTCGGGGCTGATATCGAGGGCGAGGTCGTCCGGGGCCCTGGGCGAGGACGGAGGTGGTGCTGGTGTGCTTGACGCCATTGGAGGTGTACAAGGTCAACCCACGTCGACCGGGATCCATGCCTGGATCCTTGGGGGCCCAGCGGTGCCGGGGCCGCAGCCGACAGCAATGCCAGAGTCGCCGACAGTGAACGGCGAGGACTCCCAGTCAGACCCGTGGGGCCCAAAGGCGCGACGGCTGGGCCCGACGGGCCAAAAAGGCGGGCCATAGCTGACAGAAATTCCTGCAGGTGGGCCAGAGTCGCCGACGGACCCAGAAAGTACGGGTAGGCCGATGGCGACATCATAGGCTCCGCTGGAGCCACAGAGGAGGCACCACGCGATCCCTCAGCCGCGACGGGCGAGGGTAAGTTGTCGAGCGATGATGCTTCTTCGACTTCTTGTGCTTCCTCTTACCTGACCCACCAACTGCCGGACTTCAAACAACTTTTGGGACCGCTCCCGCAAAGTCTTACGGCGCCATGGCCCGGCAGTCGAGGCACAACTTGGGGTAGTGGTCACGCCCCAGGCAGTAGAGACACACGCGGCGCAATCCGTCACCGACATCACCCGATGACAGTCCCCGCAAGACTTAAAACCAGGCATCCCTACCACACCAGGAGCCGATCGACTCGAAAAAGCTAAGACAAAAAGCCTAAAAAAACTCAGTCAAAAAATGACTGGGGGTACCACTCTCTCCGGACCTGCGCTTGCTGGGCAGAAAAAGAAAGAACTGATGTCAGCGCGCGAGGGTCCCGTCTAAGTAGCTGTCGCAACGTAAGCTCGGCGACCACGTCATCAACAATGGACGCGGAATTGCACAACGCTGCCTTCCGATGCACAGGGGTACTGCTGACGACTCCTCTCATCTAGCAGCATTCAAATTCAATACAGTATCAATGGAGATTACCTCCATTATGTCCGAGTGCCTAGTGCATGCGAGCGGCGAACATTGTTATATATGTGGGCTTAACCACCTAAATACTCAGGTGCCACCTAAATACTCAACTTAGGGGCATTAAGGGGCATTAGGTGGTAATTAACCTCATCTGTGCTGCCCCGATTTACCGCCGGTGCTGGGCCCTAATGAAAACGGGCATGGTCATGACGGAACGGTTCCGTCATGAGCACAGCTCGACCGATGCTCATGACGGAACCATTCCGTCATGAGCATTGAAAGGGTTAACCACCTAAATATGTGTTTTGTTGCATAGATGCATATTTTCAATGTGATTAAATAACATTGAGACAAGAGTCGTTTTTTGTTTATCTAATCTTTAATGTTGGTTTGAATGTTTTTTTTACCACCCCACTCTAACGTTGCTATTGCACTGGGACCACTCTAATACATACTGATGTATTAAAGACAACAAAATACCGTAAGATGCCCTCTTGAGTAAATAATCTGTGTTTAGTCTCATTGATCCCAGCATTCCATTGTAATAGCATCAAACATGCTTAAATTACAGACCAGAGATGAACAATATGGTGATGGGTTAATGGGTTTGGGCACAAAAGAGGGAAAACATTTTAAAAAAAAGGTTCACTGACACTCAACGTAGTCCCAAGTTTGCCCCAGGTCAGTTGCCATCTTTGTGTGATCTGCCATACACCTCATTATTTACAAAGTGGAACATCATTAGTAGTGGTATCATATCCTATTCAGGTACTTTTGTTTAGGGACAATTTAAGTTGCTGTGGTGGAGTCGATGTCCTCCTCTGAACTTAATGCAGCCTGGAGGGCATATAGAATTGCGCTCCAGTTGGAGGAGATAGGGCATTTGCTTAGTCCCAGAGTGTCCTCCCTGCAAAGACAAACCCCCTCGGCCCATACCAGGATGTAGTGTGACCAGGCTGTTATGGACGTTGGTTTGATGGACCTCCAGCGCCCCGTAATGAGGCACTTTGCCACTATGAAGCCAAGATCCAGGAAGCACGTTGTGGCTCTTTGTTTCTCATCTCTCAGGAGGCTACCCAATATACATACTTCCCATGTGCACTCAAACTGTTGGTCGGTACATGTTGAGAGATGTTGTGTGAACTCGCCCCAGTACTGTCGCAGCGAGGGGCATGACCATAACATGTGTATTATATCTGCGTTGAAATGGTTGCAACGGGGACAGGCCGCATCTAGTCTACGAAAATAACTATTGATTTTCTCTGGAGCAAAATACGCCCTGTGTTGTAAATAAAATTGTATCAACCGGAAGAAAATAAGTTACTTACCTGTAAGTATGGTTATCCAGTATTGTTATCTTTTATAGATTCACATGACATTGCCCGTCGTCGAGATGGGAGTACCACGGAACCATAATCAAGCAATATTTAAATAATGCTATAGACTATAATGGCCTTGGGCAATGTTTAACATAGTCTATCTGTGTCCTTTTTTTTAAAAAAAAGGACTAAATATTCAATACAGCCAATCAGCTGCAAGCAACCTCTAGAACCTTCCCAGCAGATTTTCACAGCACAAGTGAGAAGCGAGTGTCTTAATGAATAATATGGAAACAGCCTCTACATAGAGGAGGGTGGGTGTATGTGAATCAATGAAAGATACCAATACTAGATAGACATAGTTACAGGTAAGTAACCTATTTTCTTATCTAGTATTGGGATATTTTTCATAGATTCACATGCCTGAATCGGAGTAGTAATCATTCATATCCAATCTTAATTTGTCTGTTGTGGATGGTGGGTGACGTCCGACACTTCGTGAACCTAAAAAAATTTGAGGTAACCTGAAAAAAAAACCTGAGGGCTTTAGATGTGCTCATTGCTATATTTATCGTTGTACAAAATATACTCTTAAAAGAAAGGTAAATTATGCCTTAAACACTAGCATTTCCATATACACAGCATTAGAATGTAGGAAAGGAAAAAGAAACAAGAGCGTAGTTAGTAGTACTCTTTACTTAGTTATGCTTTACATCTTCCAGTACATGTCAGTATTGGAAATTACCAGAAAAACAAAAGACTCTTTCCAAAGGCCGGAAAGAGGGTTACCTTGCTGGAAGAGATGGCGAAGCACTGCCTGTCCAACCGCTGCTTCTGCTTCCAGTAGAGATTCCAGGCAGTAGTGCTGCATAAAGATTTGAGTCCAGGTTGCAGCACGACAAATCATCATCCAGATGCACCCCGCGAAGCCCTGGAGGAGTGAGCCTTTTTTGTCCTTTCCAAAGGTTTGTTAGCTTTGGCATGACAGAACTGTATCGCAGCCGATATCCATCGTGCAATAGCCGCTTTTGTTATTGCAGTCCCTTCTCTGCCCTGGCCATAGGCCATAAATAATTCATCAGTCTTTCGAATGTTCTTCGTTCCCTAAAGATAGAATTTAAGGCAACATTTGACATCCAGAGTATTCAGAGCTTGCTCCGCTGGTGTTGATGGTTTGGGGAAAAATGATCGGAGTATCACCGGCTCATTGAGGGGGAATTGTACTGGTACTTTAGGAATAAATGTAGGATTCGTATTCAGGATCACAGCGTACTCCTTAAATATTAGGAATGGTTTCATAATGGTGAACGCCTTTATTTCGCTTACCCTCCAGACTGAGGTGAGGGCAAGCAGAAGGGCACCTTTCCAAGTTAAGAATTTCAGGACAGCTTTATGAATGGGTTCAATTGGTATTTTCATAAGTTGTGCAAGGACTACGTTGAGGTTCCATTCCGGTATAGGTGCTCGAACTGGAGGGAAAGCCCCTTCATGAATTGTTTGATCAGGCTGGAGGCACAAAGAGAAATGGCACTGGAAGCTCTTCTATAGTGAGAAATGGAAGCCAAATGCACCTTAACTGAAGCAAAAGCTAAAGCAGACTTTGCCAAGGAGAGAACATATGGTAAGATCTGTTGAGGTGAGACT
This sequence comes from Lissotriton vulgaris, assembly GCF_964263255.1. NCBI lineage: Eukaryota > Metazoa > Chordata > Amphibia > Caudata > Salamandridae > Lissotriton > Lissotriton vulgaris. The sequence continues at coordinate 337,429,344 of NC_141689.1, forward strand.
TGAAACGGATGCAGACCATTTTGCTGTCACCAAAAACAGAACCTTTTCCATTTCAGTTTGTATGTCTTGTTGGTGCTGTCCGCTCTAGATTTTGAAAGGATATCTCTACATTCCTGTGAAATATCCATGTCTCTAAATTCTAAGAGTTCTGGAGCCAAGCGTGTAAGTGCAGAGACACCGGATTTGGCTGGCACACTTGACTGTTATCCGTGGACAGGAAGAAAAGGAAACGGCTGTAGACGTAAGGGTCTGGCTCCTGAAAGGTGAAGAGGTTCTGGGAGCCAAATATGCTTGCGCCACCTGGGAGCAATAAGAATCAGGCGACATCTTTCCCACTTCATTTTGGTCAGTACCCAGGGAATCAATGAGATGGGGGGAGAGGCGCAGGCATATATCCCTGACCATGGCATCGAAAGGGCATTGCCCTGAGAACCCGGGTGGGGGAACCTGCTGGCATAGGACCGGCATTTTGCGTTGACGTTCGTGGCAAATAGGTCCAGAGTTGGGGTTCCCCGTAGTGCGAATACTCCATCTAGTTGGAATTGGTTGAGTTCCCATTCGTGGCATTGTCTGTAGCTCTGCTGAGAGAATCTTCTAGTGTGTTGTGTAAACCTGAAACATGCTCGGCTTTGAGAGAAATCCTGTGCTCTGTTGCCCAAGTCCACAATTATTGAGCTTCCAGAGAAAGCATGAGCGATTTGGTCCCTCCCCGTTTGTTTATGTAGGACATACTGGTCGTGTTGTCCGACCGGACCAGTACTGAAGGACCTGCTATTCTCAGCAGGAAAGCCTGTAGAGAGAGGAATACAGCCTTCAGCTCTAGGCTGTTGCTATGACTTTGTTTTTGAGAAGTGGACTATTTGTCTTGAATTTGGAGGTCCTGCAAATGACCTCCCCAACCTTCCATGGAGGCATCTGTTGTCTGGATGTAGTCTGGTATGTCTTGCAAGAACGTAAGTACTTTTGAAAGGTTTGGGGTGTGGTACCACTATAACATTGCTATCGTCATGGCTTGAGTAACCAAATGATATCCTCGAAAGATCCTGTCATTTGAAGCTGTTGCTTTTGCAGTTCTTCTTGAAGAGGTTGCATTTTGAGTCTTGCCAAGGGAACCAGGTCTATCGCTGATGAACACATCCCTGGAAGTAACTTGTATTTCCTTACTGAAACAGACTTTTTTCTTGAGATGGCCACAGCCAAGTGCCGTAGACGTTCTTGAAGTTCTTTCGACAAGAATGCTTTGCATAGGATTGTGTCAAATCTTGCTCCCAGGAATGGAACTACTCGATTGGGAACAAATAAAGACTGCGATGTTCACTGTCAACCCCAGTTTGCTGAACAGTCAAAGACATGTGTTTGTGGTCCTTGTTGCTTGCTTTGCCGTTGGTACCTTGAGAAGCCAGTGGTCCAAGTAGGGGAATACTTGGTGACCTTGAGGGCGTAGCGCTGCAGCCACCTGCTTGAGGCACTTTGTAAATATCCTGGGTGCCGACTTGAGGCTGAAAGGAAGAACTGAAATGGTAGTGGGAACCAGCCACTGTAAATCTGAGAAATTTTCTATGCTTCTGATGAATGGGGATGTGGAAGTAGGCATCTTCCAGATCGAGGGAGGTCATGAAGTCTCCCTTGTTGAGACGTCATAAGATCTGAGTCAGAGTTACCATCCTGAAATGTTGTTTCCTCAGGAACTTGTTTTACTTTCTGAGATCCAAAATTGGTCTCCATTCCCCTGACTTCTTCATAATCAAGAAGAAACAGGAGTTGAAACCTCGCCCTCTTTGCAGAGTTGGAACCACCTCGATGGCTCCTTTTGCAAGCATAACTTTTGTTTCTTTTTGGTATAAGTGAAGAGGACGGGGCTCCCCTCGGTGGTATAGTTGGAGGTTTTTGTACTAACTCCAGCGTGGTACCGAAGGCAAACAAATCCAGCACCTAACGGTCCGATGCTATACTCTCCCATTGCCGGAAGAAACTGGATATCTTTGCACCCACAGACGTGGAAAAAGAGGGGGAAGCTGGTACCCTGGTGGGATCATTGTTTCCTTCTGTTGTCTCTGCCTAGGACCGATGTTCTCTTTCAGTCTCCTTGGCGAGAAAAAACGGCTGTGGCTGGTTGACGGTAGGCAGCAGGTTGATAGGTTTGCCTATATTGTGGCTGATAGGGCTGATATTGTTGTGCCCTCTAGAAGTTTCCTCTGTAAGTGGTAAAACCACGTCCTTTTGACCCCCCTGAATGGTACTTTCCTATATTGGACGGAACCTAAGGATTTCTCTGTATCAGTGTCCTTTTTAATCGATAGAAGCGCCTCATCTATATGTTTGCCAAACAAAGCGCCCCCATCAAACGCCATATCCAGAAACTTTGACTGGACCTCCGGTCTAAATGTTGTTGCTTTCAACCAACCTTGGCGCCTTAAGACTGCAGCACTTGCCAGTTGGCAGATCCCCGTGTTGGCTATGTCACAGCGCAGTCGATTGTCTCCGAGGCCGCCCGCTCTCCTTCGAAGAGGATCTTTATGGCTTCCAGTCCTCAGGAATGAGGTCTAGTAGAGAGGATATATCCGACCACATTTGTCTGTCGTAGCGGCCGATGACAGCCAAAGCGTTGGCCGCCTTGATGGTAGTTGCAGCCATGGTGGAGAAACGCTTCCCCATGATGTCCAACTTACGCCCTTCTTTGTATGGAGGAGTTGAGATCGGGGTGGCTGGGTTCTTAGATCTCCTTTGTGCCACCCGCAAAATAACAGAATCTGTCCTAGGGTGGCCAGTCAGACAGGAAGGCAAATATACTGGGGCTCTGTACCTTTTCTCAATGCGAGAGAGCACTGGTGTAACGTGACTAGGGTCATCATTATTTTTATCCCCTCATGCCAGATGTAATCTATTATTGGAATTGTGCAAATGACTTTTTGGCTTCCTCTTTATAATCATACAGGAAGTAGTCTGTATATGTAAAATCCGTGGGGAGATGGAATCTATTAGAAGCCCTCTCCATTAACTTGTAGAAACACTCTATGTCTTCTGGCGAGGAATCCGCTGATTGGTGTGAAGGAGGGGAGGGAGTGGAAATGATGTAGTCCTCCCAAGGGTCTTCAGGCATTGGTTCTGAAATGACGCCTTCTTCTCTCTCCTCATCCGAGGAGGAAGGGTCGACCAGATCCGGCTCTTGCGTAAAAAGTCTTGGCACTGTAGGTGTTGCTGGCGAACTCGGTTTCTCAAGGGACTGTGGTTGCACCAGCAGCTCCTTGTGAACATCTTCAGATAGAAATCTTTGTTTGCAGTCTGCCAGCATAGCTTGAAGGTCTTGAATCAAAGATGGCGGCAGGTGAGCCATTTCTCTAGGGTGAGGTTTGTGATATTCTTAGTGTTGATAATGACGTGGCAGTGCCAGATTTGGCTGGTAGTATTGCTGGCCCTCATAGTCCTCGTCATCTTCCTGGCACTTAACGTGCAACTCCTATGGACTATGCGCCACTCCGTAAACTCCATCATTTTCCTCATTATCTTCGCCCGACTCCTGTAGATCCAAAATGTTATGTTATGTTATGTTAATAACTTTTATTAGGCGCACAGCTGCCCCAGCAAAGGGGCGTCCTGGCGCCTGATCAAGTGCCACAACACAACAAATCGATGCTGGAAAAGAGAGGGAATCAGTCAGCAGTAGGGAACAGATAAGTTTTTATGGCGCGTCTGAAGAGAGTCAGGCTGTTCAGGGCACGAATATGGACAGGGAGAGAGTTCCACAATCCTGCCGCTAGAACTCGAAAGGAACGACCTCCCATCCTACTCAGTCTGAACCTGGTCTTAACCGCCAGATGAAGAGATTCCGACCTGAGAGCCCGCGTAGGAACATAGGGGGAAACAAGATTCGCAAGGGCTGGAGGAGAGGAAAGTTTCAAGATCTTAAATGTCAGACAAAGAGCCTTAAATTTAATTCTCTGTCTGACCGGCAGGCAGTGAAGAGAGGTCAAGACTTCAGAGACAGAACATCGTCTAGGAAGGCCCACAATGGCCCGCGCCGCGGCATTCTGCACCCTTTGCAGCCTAGTAGCCTCCGCCTGATTCACTCCGAGCAGCAGCGCACTCCCATAGTCCAGCTGGGAAAGGATGGAGGCTTGGACCACCAGTTGCCGAGTAGGTGGGTCGAAGAATTTGAGGACTGGTCTCAGTCCTCGCAGAATACCATAACAGGTAGCTGCAATCTTCTTTGTGTGGCTGGTAAAGGAGAGTGTAGGATCCAGCCAAACCCCCAAGTTCTTAACTTCGGCAGCTGGGATGGGAGTCACCCCCAATTCTGGAGGCCACCACTGTTCTCCCCAGAGTTCCGCCTGCTTCCCTAGGATCAGGACCTCGGTTTTTTTGGCATTTAACTGTAAGCAGTTAGTGCGCATCCAGTTTGCCACGGCTATGAGTCCTGCGCGGAATCTGGGAGCATTCACCTCAGGGTCCCCACTGAGTGTCACAGCCAGCTGCGTGTCGTCGGCATACGATGTCATGGTTAAGCCACATTGTCTGACGACTGCAGCCAGCGGTTTCACATATAAGTTGAACAAAGTGGGGCTCAACGCAGAGCCCTGAGGGACTCCCAGCCCCAATGGATGGAAGGAGGACTGACCAGGTGGAATAGCCACTTTAAAAAACCGGTCCGAAAGGAAAGAGCGAAACCATTGGAGAGCCGTCCCCTTAATTCCCACTTCCTCCAAACGCCGCATCAAAATGTCATGAGACACCGTGTCAAACGCGGCGCTCAAATCTAACAAGAGGAGCGCCGCTGTCTGCCCCGCATCCAGCACCGTTCGCAAGTGCTCAGTCATAAAGAGCAGTGCAGTTTCGGTGCTGTGTTGTGCACGAAAACCATTCTGGCTCTCGTCTAGAATATTATTTCGAGAGAGGTGGGCAGATAAGATGGAGTTCACGTGTGCCTCAGTGACCTTGGCGGTCCAGGGCAGGAGGGAGATGGGACGATAGTTCTCAGTTAGCAGGGGATCTAGATTAGGCTTCTTCAAAATAGGGCTGACCACTGCCTGCTTCCAGGAGGAAGGGACCACGCCCTCAGTGAGTGAAAGATTAATCAAATCCAATATAGGCTCACGACAAAGGGGCGGGAGAAGTGTAAATAGCTCTGGCTTCAGCGGATCTAGAGGAGAGCCAGATTTAATTTTGAGGCTCAGAGTGTCAAAAGCCTCGGCAGACATGACAGGCAGGGAGGACAGAGTTTCGTGGACCGTAGCCATCACACCAATAGGCTCAACCCTGGGCACAGATGGTGAAGGGAAGATCTCAAGATGAAAATATTTCTTTCTCACCTTAATCATCGTCGACGGTGGCATCGAAGGACTCCTAGCCGCCGACGATGGAAACCTGGTCGTTGACGATGTCACCATCGATGGTATCGTCATCAGCTTTGTCGACGGAATCGCAACTGCCGATGACCTCACCGATGGTGTAATTGTCGACGGTGTAGGGGTCAGTGACTGTAGTGACGTCGGAGGTGTCTGCTTCGTCACTGCAACCCTCGCCGACTGCACAGATGGGGCAAATGTCGACGATGATGGCATCAACAATACCTTCGTCAACAGTATGGGCCCAGAGATGGGCGTTATTGTCATCGTACCAGGCGTTGACAGGGCCAACGAAGTAATTGTGTAACTTGTCATCGTTGATGATCCAGTGACTGCCATCAACGGTGGCGTCGTCAATGGGGATTTTTCAGTTCTGCTCTTCCCCAGATCCGATGAGGAGGCTCTATGATGCTTCTTTTCTTTCCTCATTAGAGTAGAGGAAACAGAACACAAAGGCTCAGAGGAGACCTTAGAATGTGTCTACTGTTTTGAGGACTTGCTTTCTGGGGAGGGTTTGAGGTGTTTTGCCCTCTCCAGAGTTTTTCTCTTGAGATCTTGCACTCTTGTGAGGCCTGGATGAGCCATCACTGTCCTCCTCCGATGACTTACACTACTTAGTGATTGTAGCCACAAAAGCAGCATCCCCTCTCCATCTCTTAAAGTTTTAGAAGACAAAGTGCAACAGATTTTGCATTGTTTTACCTCATGAGCTGGGTGGAGGCAAACAATTCAGTCCTTGTGAGGATCAACACAGACTCTCTTATTGCCACAGGTCTTGCAAGCGAAAGAGTCCTTTCTAATCAGACATTATGATAAGAAATTTGTTAGAAAAAAAAACTGAGTAGAACTCAGGGAGACTCCCTTCACACACGTGTGGTGAAAATCTGAGGGAAACTGAGTCTGCTGTGAAGGTTCTAGAGGGTGCTAGCTGCTGATTGGCTGCATTCAATATTTAGTCTTTTTTTAAAAAAAAGGACAAAGATAGGCTATGTTGGACATGGTCCAGGGCCATTAAAGCCTATAGCAATATTAAAATACAGCTCGATTATGGGAACGTGGGACTCCCATCTCGCCGACGGGGAATGATTCAGGCACGTGAATCTTTGAAAGATACCCCATTACTGCATAACCTGGCAATGCGGGGGACATATGTTGGGCCTGCCAAAATTATATTCCATTCCTGGGAAGTGCAGGGATGGGACATGTCCGCCTTCCATTGGTGCCGCAATGAAGACAAAAGTGTGGCAGTGTGCAGTCAGAGTGCGTTTGCCAACCACCGGGTGAGATGCTGTTCCTCTTCCATAACATGTAAATATTGTAATGTGAGATGAGTCGGTAGTTCCTGTGTGACATACCCCCAGAGTCATTGCAATGTGCCCATCCAAGAGGTGCGACTACGGAGGTGTCCCGGGGCAGCCCTTCTTCCTGTGTCAGAGCCTCATATGGTGCAAGTACTCCTTCGTGGTACAGGTCCTCGTGACCCCAGCCTCTCCTGATAGAATGAGCTGTTCCCCTTCCTGTCACACCCCCTTTCCTTTACAGGAAGATAGGTGGGAAAACTCAAACAGAACAGGAGGTGTGCCCCCTTCTGCCAACTCCACCCCTCAAGTGCTGGAGGCGAGGTGAAACAAATTTTTCAGTGGCCGTTATCTTGAAGATGATCAGGGCTATGGCTGTAGAAATCCAAGGTAAGGGTCCCGTGGGTCATTACCTGTAACTCCCTTGTAAAACCCCCTGAATTTAGTATTTAGGTGGCATCCTCAGACCTTGAACTTCCACGGCCTCAAGAAGAAGACTAACGCAGAAACGATGCTGGACCAAGAACTGCAGACATTGTGGTGGACTTTGGGCGCAAACTCCTGTCTACCGCCACAGAACTCGGCAATGGTAATCCGTCAGCTCGTCTTGTCGCTGTGTGGCCTCCAGAAACCCCGGAGGGTCATCAGCACTTTGCAAATCGCTTAAGAACTCCCCTGAGATAGAGGTAGTATCTCCCTGCAGCTGCAAGCATCAAAACTAGCAAAGTCCAGTCAAGTGTCATCAAGCTCCCCAGCTCGTCTGACATCTCTGAGTGTGTTCCAAAGGCATGCAGGTTCTGGAGGTCAGCTCGGCCTCTGCACCAAGTCTTGATTCCCCAGGACCCACCGATTCTGCAAGGCACCAATACCCGGGGTACCAGACCCCCTGCTGCAAAGACCGCCAAAACCGAGTCCAGGAGGACTTCAACTTTATAGTGAGCCAGCACCCGACTCGGGATTTCAGGACTCTGGCGACCTACCTCTGCAGTGGCCCAGCAGCTCCAGAATCGTCGCTCCAAGGTGCCAACTTCTGACTGCAAGGTGTTTCTTTGTACGTCTTTGCCCAGCTGCACATTTTCTCCGGAACCAGCCTGCATGGAGCATCTTCAATCAAGCTGTGTTCCTGTGGCCCCAGAGCATTTGATACCCCTATTCTTCCTTGAGAGCCCTCGCACTTACCTGCAAGTAAGGGTAACCACAACAAGAACTGTACTGCATTGGTTTTCCACTTGCCGTTTTCCTTCTATAGGAATAGAATTGATCGTAATTGCGCACAACTGTGATCATAATTTTTCTGTGATTTAACGTATTGAGGAAAGGATTTACCTTGTACCCAAAGTTCTTGGTATAAATATTTGAATATAAAGAGATAAAGAGAACTATTTTTCTAATTTCGTCTCAACTTCATTCATTGAGTGTATCATTTATTGCCTCTGTGAGTACAACAAATGCTTAGCACTACCCTCTGATAAGCCTAACCGCTCGCCCACACTACCACAAAATAAAGCATTAGTATTATCTACTTTTAACTTGGGGTCTCCACGACCGCTCTGCACAACGTAACCCATTGTGGTGCACTGTATAGAGAGGTGGGTTTTCTACGAACATTGTGTGCAAAAAATATAAAACAACATTAGACATTTAAAATGGCTTTTTTATGCCAAAACATAGTGCCTGAATGACAAGTTACTTACCTTTGGTAAAGCCTTATCTGGTAGGGACAGTATCTACCCACTGATTCCTTACCTTTGAATTTCCCAGGTGTCAGACTGGATCCCTAAGATTTTTCATCTAGCAATACACCTGTGCGCTGGTAGGTGGCGTCAGTCGGCTCCACATGATGTTGTCAGCATCGTCCGGGATTGGAAGTGACGTCCACGTTATAGAAAAGTACTTCTTTTGGAATGGTTACCCCTCACGTTTTGCCTGACTCTGATGCATCTTTGACTAAGTGTGCACTGGGTTACTGCTAACCAGGTTCCCAGTGTTATTTCTCTACACTGTACAATTGTGTCCACAATTGGCACACCTCTTGCACACATATAAGTCTCTTGTAAAAGGTACCAGTGGTACCAAGGGCCTTGTGACCAGAGGGGGTCTCTAAGGGTTGAAGCATGTATTGTGCCACCCTAAGAGACCCCTCACGGAACACAGGCACACTGCCCCTGCAGCCAGCGTGTTGTGGTGTAGATAAAAGTGAGGAGTCTACCAGGCACACATCCCTGTGTGCCAGGCCTACCAGAATTGCAAAAAGCATAGGTATGTCACACCTATAACAGGCCTCATAACCCTAAGGCAGGGTGCATTATACCTCATGCGAACGCATAACTGCATGAACAGATATGCCCTATAGAGTCTAAGTCTATTCTTAGACATTATAAGTGCATGGTGATGCCATTCTGAGTACTTGGGCTGGGAGCTTGTCACTACGAGTTCCACAACTCCATGATGGCTTCACCGAATTCCAAGATGTTTGGTACCAAACATCTCAAATTAATGATCCCACTCTGAAGCCAGTGTTGGATTCATTAATAAAAGCTCTCAGAGGGCACCTCAGAGGTTCCCCTGCAACCCTACCAAAACAACTAGTGTGTGCCTGACTGGTCTGCACCAGCCTGCCATTGGTAGACCTGTTTCTCATCCCCTGAAGTGGAAGCGATTTGCTCTCGTGGGCCAGAAACAAAGCCTGCTCTTGATGGAGGTGCTTCACACCAATCCCCGAGCATGAACAGCAGTGAGCTTCAAAGGCTTCCTGACATTTGTTATGCTGACCAGGGCCTCTCCAGCTACTGAAGATACCCGCCCACCTGATTGAGCACCACTTTTGGCGCCAAGGTCGCCAGGAAAATTAGTAACCAAGAGAGGTGTGTCACCCCTCAGTCAGGACCGCCCATAAGGTGTCCTAAGCTGAAGCGACCCCCTCCTTTGAAAAACCTCCATATTGTTTTTGAGGATTCTAGCCAAAAGGGTTAGGGATATGCCTCCTCCCCAGAAGGAGCAGACATACAAAGGGTGGTATCACCCTAAAGGTAAGTAGCCCATTGGCTACTACCTTTTAATCCCTGTAACACCACTAAATTGAGTACTTAGGGACACCCCTGAACGTTAATCCTCAGATTACTGACAAAGAAGAACCGTGCAGCATCGAAGACTTTAGACACCAACTGACTTGGCCTGAGCCCTACCGGCCTGTCTGCAGACCTCAGAAATCTTACCGCAAGAGTGACTCGTCCCGCAGAGCAGTGTCCTCCAGAACCCTAGGAGGACTTCCTTCCTTCTAAAGAGACTCCTGATCTCCTGTGGGCGGCGGACTTGTACAGAGGAAAACCAACTTTAAAGACCAAGTGCTCTGCCTGAGGAACGGCAAGGTCAACCACTGCTGCTCCCGAAACTCACGGCCCAAGTCCTAGAGGCACACCGGTCCAGAAAAGGTTCACTAGCGATCCTGAGCAAGAGTCCCTCGTGGGTTGACCCCTGCCTGACTCCATCTCAACACCTGCAGACTCCGTACAACAACCCCATCTTCGACTGCACTGGTAAGCTGACTTTGACGGCAAAGGGCACTCCTACACCCCCAAGCACCTGGTCCTTGGGGAGATCTACAGATAGGTGTCCCAACACTCCAGCACATCCCAACTTACCTGTGCAGCTGTAGGTTTCTTTTGTAGTCTTTTTCCAAGTTCGAGATTCCCCACTGGTTTACATTGAGCACTCAACGCTGTGTTGCCATTCTGCACCCGCCCACCCCTGAGCTGCTGGAGGTGTAAGCTTGGTGCTGCCTTGTACCCAGGTGCTTACCTTAGTCTCCAGAGACTGGGTTCCAAAACCGTGCTACCCACCTGCAAGTAGTCCCACTTTGACTGCCCACTGTCTCCATTGGATAACACTGGCACCAGATCCTGAGTTTGACCTCTTCACCCGGTGACCCCAGTGCCGCTAATGGTGCAGGGAGGTCACTTACCTAAACCTTGCCTGGTACGGATTCTTTATCTAAAATCTCAATATTATAAATTGTTTACTTACCTGTATATTGTTGATTGTGTTTCCTTCCCTAGGATGACATTGTACTGATTGAAAAATGTCCACTTTTTAAATAGAAAAACAGGGATACTGCAAAACTCATTTTACTGCAACTAAGTATCTTTGGTTCTATAAAATAAATATACTAGAAGTAATAATCTTACAAACCTTTAGTCTCAGATGTAGTCGTTGAGTGTGTGTAATCATTTGTTGGCTGAGTGCGTACAACAAAAGCAACCTCTGATAAGCCTAACTGCTCACCCATACTACCAAAAAAAGAGCATTTGTATTATTTACTTTAGCCTCTTTAATGCCTCTGGGGATCCACTGAGCTCTGTGCACACTACACCTTACATTGGTAGTAGATACAAAGTCAGCTTGCTACCCATGTCACCTATTTAGGCACCACCTTGGCGTGGTGACGTCAGTTCTTTTCTTTCTGCACTAGTCAAGCACTGATCTGTGAAGAGACCCTCTGTCAGTTTTTGACAGGATTTTCTTTACTTTTATCTCAACCTCTTTTTTCCTTGGTGTGTAGGAAGTCATGTCTAGGAAGACTTCAGGATTCAGAATTCAAGTTGTGCAAAGCCTGTCACAGCGCCACACCGGTGACAGACCCTCATTAGGTTTATTTGTGATGTCTGGAGTGCGACCACGACTCCGAATTGTGATTTGACTGCCGGGCCACGACTCTGAAGGTTATGAGGTAGCAGTCAAGATGCTTGAAGCCCAGCAGGTGACGCTGTGCCGGTTTCCTTGATGGTCTGGTCTCAGTCAAGAGGTCCCGGGCCTGATCCAGGAGACATAAGTCCTCTTTGTCCCACTCACAATCAGGACACTATGCAAAGAGGCTCAAGAAGTCGAACAGTGCTATGACCTCTCCCCAACCATCAGCCAACGGACGGAGGAGCCTCTTGTGAGAAGTTGGCCTGGCATACGGAGTCCACTATTCTAGTGGGCACCTTGCACCAGTCCAAACGACCCTTATTGATGGTAGGTTTAAGACAACCTTTATAGAAAGCTATCCTAGCGGTAGCTGTGGAGGGCAGCCTTCAGGCTAAGTCTTGAAGGAATGTAAAGCAGCTTGTTTTACCAGTTTATAATCTCCGAGTTACAAACAATTAGCATTATCGATTGCAGGACATACATCACCAATAACTCTTGCTCGAGTGTTCCTACACAATCCAGTGGCCCGTCTGTCCCACACCCCCCCCGTTACTTCACAGTCCCCTGTAAGTAACCCACAGGGGCCACACTTTCTCCCATTTCTTAGGGCCACCTCTGCCTTCGTACACTACTTTTTCGGCTGCACAGCACCAGTCTAAATCAGTCTTCAATTGGCCTACCCTTGGTGGTAGGGCAGCCCCCCATGCCCAGGCAATATTTCTTTTAGCCACCATAGCCACCACCATAAGCTAAAGTTTCAAATATTTTAAGCCAAGTCTGTTCCCCCTTTACACACAATATATGCCATCTGGCATCCATGGGAATGTCTTGACTCAGAACCTCCGACATCACTGTGTTACCCTTTCCCAATAGTGGTGTATACGAGGGCATTCCCATAGGATATGGAAATAGGTACCTTTACTACCGCAGCCCTGAACACAGGTGTCTGTTTGTATACGTCCAAGTTTGTGCATGAGCGTGCTCGTGGAGTAAGACCTATAGAGGATCCACAACTGAATTAGCCAGAATGTTGCCCTAATTGCCACCTTCCTCTGGCTTTGTACGGATTCCACACAATCATCGTCCTCTAGCAACCCGTCATCCTCCCAGGCCGCCCTTAATCCCCCCAGGGGGTTGGGTGAATTTTAATGATCTATCTCTATGTTAGGGACATGCTTTTCAGGCATGGGATCCAAGAGAAACCGGTCTTCCAAGGGGCCATATTCTGGAATACGTTCCCACTCAAGGATGTGTGCATGGAGTGCGTGCCCAGCTGCATATAGTTGTAATGTTCTGTATCCACTAGTTAAAACTCAGATTGTAGGTTTTTGAATGGAATGATCGCTGGAGCCCTCCACACATCCCCTAAGTGGGCAATATCCAGCAACTACCTTTGGCCAAAACCCTGCAATTTCCCAACCTCCACAAGCAGATCACTGTCCTATAGTGGAGTGTGTTCCGTTAACCTATTATCTCACCCCAGGAATCTATTTGCACCATTCCACACTTCCAACACCGCTTTCGTGTGGGGGGGGGGGATAGACTTCCCAGTGCGTTTGCGGTATAGAGTGGCAGGGTAGCCGCCGGTGCCCATCACCAATGATCAACCATGCCGGATTGTTCCTGTACCCGAAACCCAAACCCTTTACCACCAACAATTGAGAAGCCCAATAATATTTCCGCGCTGTTGGATAGGGAATAGTTTAATTTTCTATTCCAACACCTTCCCTACTGTAACGTGGGCTGGAGTTGGAATAGAAAATTAAACTATTCCACTATCCAGCGCAAGTCGTTGTAACGACTTGCGTTGTAAAAACAGCGTTGTAATGGCACGCATGGTAAAAGCCCGCGTTGTAATGCCATACAACCGTTCTGGAGTATATAGACCATCCTTGGTAACAACATAATTTTAAACAGGACAGCTCTGCCATTAGGGAGATTGTCAACGTCCTCCAGTGCGCCACATCTCTCTTCAGGCGTTCAAGCTGGGGTAGCAAATTTCGGGCCTGGAATTCTGCTTCTGATTTAGTCACAACCAAGCCTAGGTATTTCAAAATGGTCATGTACTTGAAGCTGGATCCCCTCGGGGAGAGAGGGCAGAGGGCTGCCTAAGAGCCTACTGATTGTGAAGCGGGGCCAGGTCGCGCATAAAAGAACATCATCAGGGTACAGGGAGATTATCTCCTCCCATTGCCCACTTCCATCAATTCCCGAGGCCACCGGGTCCGCCCACACCCACGCCGTAAGTGGCTCCAGAGCCAGCTCGAATAGTACAGGGGACAATAGACATCCCTGCCTCATCCCTCTGTGCAAGGTGAAGGAACAAGAGCCTGAGCCATTCACAAGTACGCTGGCTGAAGGACAACTGTAGAGTAGTCTAATCCAGAATTGAAATCGGGGGCCAAACCCAAATCTGACTAAGACAGCGAACAGGTAGTGCTACTCATAGCTGTCAGACGCCATATGGGCGTCTAAGGACAGTAGCTCTACGTCCTCGTCTGGTCGGGACCCAGTCAGGTGCATTTTGCTGTACAATCGACGTAGATTTAATCTGGTGCTCTGGTGTGTCCTAAAGCCGGAATGATCAGGGTGTTTTAATGAGGTAATCACTCCTGTAAGGTGATTCACCAAGGCCATAGCCAGGACATTGAATTCCTTGTTCAACAAAGATATGGGCCTGAAAGAGCTACAACAGTTTGCTGGTTTACCCGCCTTTGATATAACCACAATGGTGGCTGTACGTTGATTATTTGGCAGGCAGCCCATGTCCCTGGCCTCTTCAATCATAGATAGGATATGTGGCGCCAGGACGCTGGTCATGTGCTTGATTAGCTCTGCTGGTAGCCTATTCTGCTGGTAGCCGATTCGGCCCTGGGGCCTTCCCCGGACTGTAGATCTTGAATTGCACCTTCAATTTCCTCAAGTGTAAAGGCTTTGTCCATGCTTTCCCTATCTTCTTTGGACAGCGCAGGTAGCCGGACGTCTACCACTAAGTCTCGGCAGTCAGTCTCCATTCTAACGGGGTTTGAGGAATAAACTTCCTAGTAATATTGCGTGAATGCCTCCGCTATCCCCTCCCCTGTCACCTGCAAGTCGCAAATCTCAGCCACCCAATTAAGTTCTCTTTCCCTCCTCTCTAGCCAAGCAATCATCTTGTTGGCTTTATTGCCAAGGTCATATACCCGTTGCTGTGTTGCCATGGCGGCTGCTCTCGTGGAGCAATCAAAGAGGCTCTTACTCTCCAACCTTTTAAGTTCAAGTTGGTGGGTAAGCGGGGGGTCCGCCTCTTCTCCAACCAGGATTCTGGTTTCCAAGGTAGCAACCTCGGCCTCTAGCATGTCCCACTGGATCAGTTTTTCTTTCTTGCAACACCCCAGGTGGGCTTGGATACGTCCTGTATCACTGGTTTAAATGCCTCCCAGAGGGTGCACGCAGAGTCTACTGATCAATTGTTTTACTCAAAATACAATTTAGCTCTCTCCCTCATTTGGTCCACCAAGTCCTCATTCCTAAAGACCTAGTTGTTTATTCTGGGCGGCAGGAAAGTGGTTCGCACAGGTCCCTGAAGCGTCACCTCTATCGGTGAATGGTCTGAAATTCTCCGTGATTTAATGTGGGCATTACTGAACCAGCCCTCAGTACCCGGAAGAGTCAGGACATGATCAAGACGGGAAAAGCTGCCATGCACAGCCGAATAGAAGTTGTATTGTTGCTCCTGGGGGTTCTAGAGAGGCCATATGTATGTTAAGCCTATGGCCTCTGTAAAAGCACGCAGTGGCTCCACCCTTCTCTGCCTTGCTGCCTTAGTTACCCTATCTCTCTGTGGATCCATGGTGGAGTACATGTCCCCACCTAATATTAAAATACCTAATGGAATGTCCACTAGCAAGGCCCCTAGTGCCGACAGAGCTTCGGTATGTAACGCTGGTGGTATGTAACCCTATACTATGTTCAGTGCCTGATTCTTTCACTTCCCAGTAAGTGCCACATATCTTCCCAAGGGGTCATGTCATATGCTCCCGATCACAAAAGGGAGGCAAGTCCTGAGCAAGATTCCCACTCCTGGAGGAGCTACGTCAGCAAACAAGATGGCTGCTTAGGTTCCCGGCTCCGCCGACCTCCGTAACCCGCCACAATATCCTGTACATTATCCTGATTTTACGTCTAGTCTCTGTGTGCATGAACTGTTCCGCACTCCGATGGTGAAATCCGGAAACTTTTATCGCCTTGTTTGACGAAGTTCCATCGAGTTGAAGTTTGCGGCCTACTCCAGCGGTGAAGCCGGGGCCTCGAGTACTTTCACAGCCGGGCTGCAGTGCAACAACATCGGCCGGGAGACCCAGGCTGGGTCCGGTCAACCGAGTGAAGGCTTTGTTTAAGCCTGAATTTGGCGGCGATCGTTTCTATTGCTCAGCATCGATGGAGGAGTGATTCTGCTTGCTAATGGCTGCGGGTGGGGGTCCCCGTCCCGCGGACCCGGTATTGGGCCTGCCGGGGTTTGGTGGTTCAGGTTCTCTGGCCTGCAGCCTTAACCGGGTAGACTGTGGCTGCGAATAAAGACCGGTCACCCTCCGCATCTGCACGTTCGTGATCCTGTTTGTCCCCCCCGAGGATGCTAGATTCACCCAGGGAGGTGATTGTGATTGGTGTCGGGCATGAGACTATGGATCGAACGGTGCATGAGCCCTCGCTGAGGTCAATACTGGCAGAAATGTGGGCGTTTCGCTCACATGTGGATGTCTTATTGAACAAATTGGACACGCGCCTATCTAAGATGCTCCTGGTGGAACCGGACCCAGCCTTACTGTTGGAACAGGAATCTGCAGCCATTCAAACCGCGGCCATTTTGACTCCGTGCGAGAACCCCGTGAGGAAACAAGTATTGGAACTATCGGATGGTGCCCTGGGAGATGGTATTCGCGAGGATGTCATGGTATTGCCGAACCTTCCACCACTATCGACTTTGACGATATCAAAAGGCGTTCCCCTCCCGGAGACTTTTATTTGTGACTTTCCATTCATTTTGTGGCCATCTTCTCCTTTCTTGGTGACTCTACGACTCCTGTGCAGGATATATTGGGATTGTTCATGTAGGAGGGAGAGTTCTTCTGCGTCTGAAGTTCTTGTGGACATATTGCCTGCGAGTCGCCATGGATTGATTCTTGATGACTCTCTTCTCCTTTATTACTTCTTTGTGTGCCTTTGGGTCTCGCTGGGGGGGGTTTGTGTGCTTGTTTGGAAGGGCCAAGGTTAAGATCGACTAGGTCGGGAAGGGTTGGAGTGGCTTTCACAAGTGTTCGACCTGTAACTGTTTGATCTAAGAGGCTGGGCGGTGTATCACGGTACCCTCTAATTTCTTCTATAGTGTTGTCATAAGTTTGTCTTTTAGTGATAGGGGGTGGCTGTTTCTGGCGAAGGGACTAAAGGGGCTGGGAGCCCAAATGGATAAGCCCTCTTCCATTCTTTTTCCTACCTTTAGGGTTTTAGTTATTAGGGGCGACAGGCACGCTGCTAGTGGGGTCAGCCTGTAGCCATTTGCAGGGGTGCAGGGTGGGGGGCTGGAAAAGGTTTTTTATTTTGCCTTTTTTTATTTCTATGGCCTTTCTTTTCCTTCTCTTTCTTTACTTAAAGGATCAGTATAGCTACGAATCATTTGGATTATTATCGTGTGCTTGTATTTAGTGCTTATGCTTTTATGATATCCTGATTCCCGGGTGGGCAGGCCCCGAGAACTGGCGCAATATTGAATGTATATTGTGTTGTCGTTTGTACCGATCTATATGCTTTTGCGGCAATGCTCCATTATAGTGGTTATTACATGCATATCCTGTCTCTTACCCTGTCCCCCGCATTCTTCTGTTTGATTGTATGGCACCTGATCCTCTCTTATATAATATAAAATGGAACCTCTGTCTCATCCTGGAACCTAGTTGTGCATTCTAATACAAGTTTTATCCTGAATCGCTGCCGGACCTCTGGGTTGTCGGCTGATGAGCTGTGTTGTACTGTGATGTCGGCGGTCTTAATTTGTCTAGCGGCCGGCCCCCGCGGATGTAGGCCCATGCTTGTATTTTTATTGAATGCTAAAATAAAGGTTTTTAAAAAACAAAAAAGATTCCAACTCCTTGCGAACCTGTGCTGTAACTGGAGTGTGCAGTGAGTTTATATCTATCTAACGCCTTGTACCTATTGCCTTTAAGGTGTGTTTCCTGGAGTAATACCAGATCTGGGGCATGTCTATGAAGATATTGTAAAACAACAGTCCATTTAGTACGATTGCCCAAGCCAATAACGTTCCAGAAGAGAACTCTGAGGTTATTCAAATGTCTATGTCCCCCTGGCGTGCCACATCTGCACTTTGGTCTTTCATGGGTAAGGGAACCGCCCCTTCTTTATGCATTCAATAATCATCCACATCGACAGAGCTACTAAGTACTGCATTGATCCTGCATAGCAATGTGTGACAAACAAAAAATGAACATTGCAAATGAAACTAGAATAACTCTCCATATCCTGATTCCCCCTTCCCCCCTCCCCCCTCCCCCCTCCCTGCTACCTTGTAGGCGGGGGAAACAGGCAACCACCTCCCGAACTCGCAGAGTGCCTGTCGCCCTAAACTGAATAACTACTTAGGAGGTTGGAAGGTGCTGAGCAAAATGATACATTGCCCCCGACTTCCCGCACATACCAAAACCCCTCATACTTCTGGTTCAGTCCTGCCAATTATAAGTTTAGCATTCAGCCACTTATAGTCCCCTGTGGGTAAAGTCTTGCACACAGAGCCTCAGCCTCCAGCCTGCGGAGGAACAGCTCCCTGCCTGTCTCAAGGCGCCAAACCGACAGTGTTGCTTTACCTGCCAATGTAGGATCTATCGTCTCAGGCATATCTCAGTCCGACCCCTGTGTCCCATGGTCTGTGAGGCCATCATGCTGATTTTTCTGGCCCGTCGTCTCTCACACGGAGAAGTGCGGCCTACCCTCCACCAGCCCTCCAGCCATTTCCAGGCCTCCTCAGCTGTACCAAAATACCATGTCTTCCCCCTCGACGGCCACACTCAACTTTGCAGGGAATATAATGGAGTATTTGATGTGCTTGTTACGCATTTCCTTTTTGACTCCCTCGAAGGTACACCCCAATTTCGTGTTGCAAGTCCCCCATGCCATCTGTAAGATTGCATCCCTGTCCCGATAGTTAAGGAGACGTGCTACGATTCTTCTGGGTGGGGCACCAGGCTTTGGTTTAGGGACGGGCGCCTCATGTGAACATTCAACTGTAAAATGCGTAGAAAGTCTTGGGGGCTTCAGATGATTGGGGATAAGGTCTTCCAAAATAGATCCATTCCTGGTCCTTCCATCCTCTCAGGGACCCCGACCACTCGAATGTTTTTCTGAGCACGCCCCTCCTGATCTTCGAGCATGTCCGGCATCACCTCCTGTTGCTTCGTGAGAGACCGAAGTTTGCTCCTCAAGAGTTTTTGTACTGGTCTGTAGGTGTGTTACATCTTTCTCTATGACAGACACTTTATCGGCCAATTTATGAAGGTCCGCCTGCATGTGGTTCACCTCTGTTGTTACGGCATCTAATTTGGGTTCAATCGAGCCTGTGAGATCTGCAATCGCCACCATTATTGTGCCCATAGACTGCCCTGCCACATCCTCCGATTGCTGCTCCTGGGTGACGGTTGTCAGTTTAGGGACAGCATACTTGTCCATTTTGTTTGGTTGCGTCGTAGACTGCCTCTTAGGCTTCATCCGGGGGCTTAGCATCATCACCTGTACTTTCCCGGGCGGGTACCCTGACGTTGGGCACTGGAGATGGCCTCCCACACCAGTCGATATTCACCCTCCGCAGGCCTGCACTCCATTCACACAGTAGATCAACACATAGAGAAGTTCAGGCCTGGTGTGCCACTACTTGCTGGTCACCTCACTGTGGGTGCACAGCTCCAAACACAGGTCATTTAGGGCACACCACAGCTCACGTGGCACAGGTAGGGGATAGTGCTTCAAATCCCACGCTATCAGCGCTTCTTGTGAAAATGTATTCTTTCATCCCCTAAGCCTAGCTCTTAAAACAAAAGCGTTATTCTAACAAAGACGGATTTCTCCACCTGCAACAGGAATGTGTGAAAAGAACAAGTCCAACATGCACATAAAATTCAAATATTAACTCCATGGCTAAAGAGCGCCAGGGAGGCTCCAAGAGCACCAGGGAGGCTACATTTCAGGCCTACAGAAATTGGCCAACATAAGAGAATAATACAGAGGCCTCATGAGTTTACATATAAATGCACTCTTGCACTGAGCATTTATAAATCAACAGGTTACATGGGCACATCAGATGCGTGAATAAGTGCAAGTATTTAGCACAAGTCTCACATTAATGTTTTCCGCTAAACATGCATGTATTGCGACATTAATTTCTCCACATATATATGAAATATGTACCTAGAACATCACGTTTACATTATTACAGTACACGTTCTACTGTCACACGTTAAAACGACAAAAGAATAAATGTTGGTGTGAACTACTCATGATTATAATGCACCTCTACAAATAGAAGAGCACCATCGCGCTCTATTAGTGTTGTCTATAGTGTGCGGCTAAAAATAAATTTGCTAACAGTAAGGAAGGTGATGCGTCATGCACACTGTGACCCCCCCCCCCCACCCCTCATTGCCCGTGTACACCTGCTTATTGTATTATCCTCCTGGGAGCCTCACAAACCATATACTAAAAAAAGTGGTATAAGAACCATGTGAGGGATAGAAGTGAGGCATAGGGCCTGTAGAACCGCCGGGGCAACCAGGAACTACCCAAGGTAGGGACGCAGGAGACCCACGGGGGACGCGTGCAGTGTCTAAACACAGCCGCAAATCACCATAGACTTCTATGAGGAAAGTTAAAGTTACAAAGTTAAACATTTAGGACACTTAGGAGTGGAATGCGAGGGAACTCCTTCAGTACTGGACACTTCAAGAGTCAAGACCCACGGGAGCACCGAAGTACCTGTGTTACCTCACCCAGGGAAGCTGGGTGCATAGGTGTCTTTCCATGTCGGGTTTCCTCGCCGATTCCTATGGAGAGCTGCAAAGAAGTGCTGCAGGTGACCAGGAGCAAAGTGTCCGGATGGATCCAAGGGTGGATTGGAGATCAGAAGAACCTGAAAGCAGAGGGGACAGAGTCTGGGTCACTAGCCAGTGACCAGGATGGCAACAGGAAGATGCCAGCCGATGTTGGGTGCTTTAAGGTGAAGTAGGTAATGCTTGACTCTTCAGCCACGAGGCCCAGGAGGCGTCGACGATGACCAGGAGCTCAATTTGAGCTGTCCCACGTCGGATGTCGAGTGCTGCAGCGTCGGTATCTGGATTGGACCCAACAAGCCTTGGCAACAGCAACCCGTGCAAGATGACAAGATTGGCTTCGGTGCAGACCAGCAAGGTCTGAGGGACTCACCCTTTCGAGGGGAGTCAGGGCACGTCTGGAGCAACCAGGAAAGCCCAAGAAACAAAGGATTGACCTTCGTAGGGACCCACTAGCCAACGGACTTGAGATCGCAAAGGAGCCTCGAGCTGCGGCGAAGAAAGCAGGTCCACGGAACACTCGTGGAGTGTAGGCCTCTCAACTTCGGTGCAAAAGGTGCTAGGGGCAAGGGCAACAAATAGCCCAATGCACAACTTCGGGAAACTTCGGGAATTAGGTGCACTTGCAAACTTGCAGGATGTCCAGGAGTTCCGTTCCCACGTCTCTCGTGATAGCTACAGGTCTCAGCTTCGCTGGGGACTCATGTCAGCCTCGGAGATGTCTGAAAGCCTGTGTCCTGTGTCGCAGAATCTTCGTGATCCGGCAGGAACCTCGAAAATGCAGACCGGCAAGATGCTTCTTTGGTGCCTGTTTGAACAGGGAGGTCACTCCTTGCTCTCAAGGGAAATTTCCTCCGTCTTCAAGTCGATATGGAATGTCGAAGGTCCAAGATTTCGTCTTCAGAGTTTCGTCCAGGGTAATCTAAAGTCCTAGTGACTGAGTTCCTATACTTATACTAAGTTTAGGGGCTGGACTAGCTCTAGGGTCCCACTTATGGGAGTACCTGGGGAGGGGGTGGTTACACCCCTTCCCCTTTGTCCAGTTTCACGCCAGAGCTGGGGCTGAGTGCCCCAGCAACCGGTTTGCAGTGGGAAATGCATGGAGCACCTTGTGTGCTCCAGGCAGTGTCTCAAAAGCATTCACTGAATGCAACCCACCCTGCCCCAATACACTAAAGCCTGTCTGGGGAGGTGCGGAGGTGCTCGCACCTCCCTGGACAGGAAACCTATTGTCCAGGCCTCCCCTGCCGGAGTTTCGTCCAGCAGCAGGAGGTCAGACTCGTGTCTGTGGCAGCAGCATCCATTTTGTGATGCTGAGGCTCTTTAAAACTATTACCGGGTACAATCCATTTAGAGAGAGAACAGCTAGGCTGTGCTCCTTATTAGTAGGGCCACAGCCAGACTAAAGTCGAAAAAACAGCGAAACACAGCAAAAAGTGGGGGTAACCATAGGAAGCAGACTCTACTCTCCTACACCTCTGCATTCAAGGCCTTGTTCTCTGGAACCTGTGCCTCGGTCGGCGCACCCCCTGCTCAATTTAAATAATTTTATAAGTCAATGCGCCTCATTTTTGAGTGGCCTGACCCCTGTGGTTCGCTTTTGGGCACAGCGGGTTCAGCGGCGGCTCCATCGGGCCCAATGCTGATGTCCTCCACTGGATCCAGCCATGGATCCAGACCGAAGTCAATCATGCCATTGTGACCTTCCCCCAACGCCAATGCTCCCACCTCATCCCCAACTACCTGTAGCCAGTACCATGTCAACCAATGCAGATTCTGGCACAGTAGAACAAGTTACTTACCTTCGGTAACGCTTTTTCTGGTGGATACAGTATCTGCCTGTGGATTCCTCACCTTGTGAATATCCCCCACGACGTCACAGAACTCACGGCTTCGCGTGCGCGGCTCCGCTGACATCACTGACTCCATATTAGGACTCCGTCGGCGTGATGACATCAGTTACGCCCTTTTTCCGTTCGTTTGAGGCACACGGGCAGACCGACAACAGTAGATATACACACAATGTACACAGTACCAAATAATCAAAATAGCACACACAGTGTGTAGTCAATGCAGGAAAGCAATTATAATAACACATTTCCTTTGACAATAAAATATTTACATAAAAACAATGACATTAATACAGGTATAGAAGAGTGGACAACGGGGAGGCGGGTGGGCCAGTGAGGAATCCGCAGGCAGATACTGTATCCACCAGAAAAAGCATTACCAAAGGTAAGTGACTTGTTCTTCTGATGGATACATCTGCCAGTGGATTCCTCACCTTGTGAATAGAGTCCCACAGCAGTCCCCACTCCTGGAGGACGGTGTCCACTCTCCTATACCAGAAAATCCTAGAGGACAGAACGCGCAAAGTGGCCGTCCCTCCTCACTTCGGAATCTAAGCAGTAATGCTTCGCAAAAGTGTGGAGGGAGGCCCAAGTTGTCGATCTACAAATGTCCTCTACAGGCACACCCCTAGACGAAGCAGATGTAGCAGACCTTGCTATAGTAGAATGAGCTCTTAAACCTTCAGGAGGTTCCTTACCCACTAGAGAGTAGCATATCTTGATAAACAAGACAATCCATCTTGACAACGTGCGCTTGTGCACCGCCTTGCCTCTTCTGGCTCCAACAAAACCCACAAAGAGCTGGTCATCCACTCTGAACTCTGGTTCTGTCCAGGTAGAAGCTCACCGCCCTCTTAGATTCCAAGCGGTGAAGTCTCTCCTCCTCCTAGGAATGGTGAGGGGGAGGATAGAAAGTAGGAAGGGTAACGGACTGCCCTAGATGGAAGGGGGTTACCACCTTAGGCAGAAAAGTAGCCCTGGTCCTGAGTACCATTCGTTCAGCATGAATGGTCAATAATGGGGGCTTTGAACTAAGAGCTTGAAGCTCACTTACCCTCCTTGCCGAGGTAGTTGCAATCAGGAAGACCGTTTTAAAAGACAACAGTCTCAAGGGACACTTATGCAAAGGTTCAAAAGGTGAACCCATCAAGAAAGTGAGCACAAGATTCAAATCCCATTGAGGCACAATAAAGGAAGTAGGAGGAAATGTATTTGTAATGCCCTTTAAAAACCTTAAAATAATAGGAGATTTAAATAAGGACGGCTGATCCAGCAGACAGAGAAATGCCGACAAGGCTGAAAGATAACCTTTGACCGTAGCTACAGCAAACCCTTGCTGAGCTAAAGAAAGAGGAAACTGAAGTATGCCAGACAAAAGAGGCTTCAAAGGGTCAATGGACTTCTCCCCACACCAATAGACAAACTTAGACCATCTATAAGAGTAGATAGACTTGGTGGAATCACGCCTGGCCGATAAAATGACATCCACCACGTCATGTGGGAGAGAAAAAGAATTCAGGTTGCCCCGTTCAATCTCCAGGCATGAAGGTGTAAGGTCTGGAGGTGGGGGTGTAGAACCTGCCCCTCCATCTGAGAGAGGAGATCTGCCCTGAGAGGGAGACGGAGCGGCGGGCACGAGGAGAGGTGGAGAAGATCTGTGTACCACACCCTTCTTGGCCAATCTGGGGCTATCAATATGACTTGGGCCCGGTCTTGACGTATCTTCCTCAGAACCCGAGGAATCAAGGGTATGGGAGGAAACGCGTAAAGGAGTCTTGAGTCCCAACTCAACTGAAACGCATCTCCCAAAGCTCCCTGTATCGGATACTGGAGACTGCAGAATGACGGGCAGTGAGCATTCTCGTGAGTGCCAAACAGGTCCACCCGAGGAGTTCCCCACATCCGAAAGACGTGACGAACCACCTCCGAATGAACCCTCCACTCGTGATTGGCCGAGAACTGCTGACTGAGACTGTCTGCACGTACGTTCAGAACTCCGGCCAGATGATTTGCCATCAGAAAAATCAGATGGTCCTGAACCCAGGACCAAAGACGCAGAGCCTCTCTGCAGAGACACTGCGATCCCACTCCTTCCTGCTTGTTGACATACCACATCGCGTTGTGTTGTCTGTCAGGACCTGAACCAACTGACCGTGAAGGGAAGGGAGGAAGGCCTTGAGTGCAAAACGAATCACCCGCAATTCCAGAAGGTTGATGTGGAGTAACGTTTCCGCTGGAGACCAAAGACCCTTGATCTCCAGATCCCCCAGATGAGCACCCCACCCTAGAGTGAATGCATCCGTTATCACTGTGGCCACCGACGGAGGCAGTTGAAAAGGCTTTCCTTGAGACAGATTGCCTTCCACGCCCCACCAAGTCAGATCCGCCGCAGCTTCTCTTGAGATCCTCACAGACTCCCTGAGATCTCCGTTGTGTTGATGCCACTGCAAGCAGAGGCACCACTGGAGTGCCTTCATTTGCCAGCGTGCATCATGGTTGACCAGTAGAATGCAGGGAACCATCAGACCGAGTAGACGTGAACCTTCAGGACTCGAACGACCGCTCCATTGTAAAATAAAGGAATCATTTCCTGTATGTTGCGAATCCTTTGAGGAGGAGGGAATGCCCGACACACAGTTGTATCCAGTACAGCACCTATGAACAGGTTACGCTGGGAGGGCACCAGGTGAGATTTGGGTACATTTATCAAAAATCCCAATCTGTACAACAACTGAGTTGTGACTTGCAGATGATGGAGCACTTTCTAAGGAGATTCTGCTTTGATCAGCCAATCGTCCAGATATGGGAATATTGGTATCCCTGACCTTCTGAGATGTGCTGCCACCACAGCCATCACCTTGGTGAAGACTCGTGGTGCAGTAGTAAGAGCAAACGGAAGGACCGCAAACTGGTAAGGCTGCGAACCACCGTGAAACAGAGATACTTCCTGTGTGACTTCAGGATGGGGATGTGAAAATATCCATCCTGCAAGTCGATCGACACCATCCAGTCTTCTTCCAGCAGCGCTCCAAGAACCTGCGCAAGGGTGAGCATCTTGAACTTCTCCTGCTTCAGAAAGAGGTTCAAGATCCTGAGGTCCAGGATCAGACGAAGTCTGCCATCCTTCTTGGGTATCAGGAAATACCGGGAGTAGCATCCCTGATCCCTTTCCTGCTCCGGAACCACCTCTATCGCACCTTTTCTTAGTAACGCCAGGACTTCCTCCTGCTGAAGTAGCAGGTGGCCCTCTGAGCAAAACCCTTGGCAAGGAGGGTAATTCGGAGGGAATTCCCGAAAGGGAAGAGAATACCCATTCTCCACGAGATTGAGAACCAAAAGGTCCGATGTGACCGAGTCCCAATCTCGTAGAAAATAGGTAAGCCGACCCCCCACAGGACCCGAATGATCCGGAATGCCGGATCTAGGACTGATTTGCTGAGGTTGAAGGGGGGTGGGAAGAGGAAGAGGAGGAGGAGGAAGCTTGACGCCCTCTTTGTCTGCCCCTGTACGATTTGTACAGTGGATTTTGCTGTTGCTGCTACTGTTGCGGCTGCTTGTAGGCTCGAAAGGAGGACCTTCCAAATCCCCTATACCTTCTACTCACAGTTCCTCTGGACTGTAGACCCAAAGACCTGGCTGTTGCTCTGCTATCTTTAAATCTTTCCAAAGCAGCATCAGACTTTTTCCCAGAAAGGTCCGAGCCATCAAAAGGCAGATCCACTAAGGCAGCCTGGACATCAGCAGAGAATTCGGAAGTCTTCAGCCAAGCTGCTCTTCTGGTGGCAATAGAAGACCCCATGACTCTCGCCACAGAGTCAGCTGTGTCCAAACCACTCTGGATGACTTGTCGAGCAGCAGCTTGTGTATCAACAAGCACCTCATTAAAGTTCTGCCTGTCCTCCTCTGGAATTTTAGGGGCCAACTGTTTAACAGAATCCATCAGAGCATGGATGTAATGCCCTAAGAGGCATGTGGCGTTCATTGCTTTGAGAGCCATGCTCGCTGAAGAAAAAACTTTCTTTGCGGATTGGTCTAGTTTTTTAGAGTCTTTGTCTCCAGGCACCTGAGGGAAAGCACCTGCAGATTTTTTGGAGCAGACTGCCCTGTACCACCAAGCTAAAGGATGAGAAGATAAAAAGTCTGGGTCTCCAGGAGCCACCCTATATCTTCTTGCGACAGCTTTCGAAACTGCTGGAGCCGTAAGAGGCCTACGCCACACTTCCAAGATTGGCTCTGTCAATGCTTCATTAAAAAGAAGTATAGGCTCTACCACTGAAGATGGAGAGTGGAGGGCTTCTGTTAATATATTGGACTTGTACTCCGCAGTAGGCAGATTTAAATTCAACAGTTCTGTTGCCTTCTTGATGACCACATGATATGGCGCCACATACAATGGATTTGGGCCCAGATCTTTTGACTGGGGGAATGTGTGACATTGATCCACATTCGGTCCATCACTTGTTGTTTTTGCAATTGCCGCCCTAAGTGCGCTGGGGATGCCCAGACGTGGGTCCCAGGCACTCCACACCACTTGGAGTCAAGCTAGCCGGGCTGATGAGAGGTGTTACCTCGAAACCGGTCCGGTCCTCGGATGCTTGATTCCGTTCTGGGAAGGACATGGCTTTTGTAGTTCGGACTGGACTGTTCCCATGGGGCAACAGGGTCAGAGCTGATTTGCATATCGCCATCGTCTAACCCAGGGTGGTGTGGAGTGCAAAAAAACGATGGATTTGGGCCCAGATCTTTTGACTGGGGGAATGTGTGACATTGATCCACATTCGGTCCATCACTTGTTGTTTTTGCAATTGCCGCCCTAAGTGCGCTGGGGATGCCCAGACGTGGGTCCCAGGCACTCCACACCACTTGGAGTCAAGCTAGCCGGGCTGATGAGAGGTGTTACCTCGAAACCGGTCCGGTCCTCGGATGCTTGATTCCGTTCTGGGAAGGACATGGCTTTTGTAGTTCGGACTGGACTGTTACCATGGGGCAACAGGGTCAGAGCTGATTTGCATATCGCCATTGTCTAACCCAGGGTGGTGTGGAGTGCAAAAAAACGATGGATTTGGGCCCAGATCTTTTGACTGGGGGAATGTGTGACATTGATCCACATTCGGTCCATCACTTGTTGTTTTTACATCTTTTGAAGGGGCATCTGACACAAAGGATAACTCCCAATCCAGAGACAGTTCCAATCAACTAGCCTCCCTTAGTTCATCAAATAAATCTTCTGATTCCTGCAGCTCACCTTCTTCCATCTCCACTTCTCTGTACTTCTGTTCCACTAGAAGTCACTGAGCCTCACGTCTCGACCTCTCCTTCGGGAACGGCGTCGGCGGATCCGCAATCGATCCCGATGGAGCCGGAGCCGGCGTCGAGCTCGGAGCCGAAGGACCAGGTCGCTGTGCTCGAGGTCTAACAGGAACCGGCGCCGGTGACTAAGGAATAGGTGTCGAAGACCTCGGCAGCACCAAGAGATTCCCAGGCGGGCCGGAGCTGGCATAATTGGCATGAACAGCGCCGGAGCATACGTCTGGGGGCCTCCCAGATTGAAGGCCATTGTACCCATGGGACCAACTGGTGCTCCAGAGGGGTACATGGCTCTCGTGAAGACACCATACATAGCATTTAAATACTGTGTAGGGTCTTGTCCCGGGCCTGGAAATGGAGGGTATGAACCCACAGGCTGCTCCCTGATGAGGCACCGGATTCGTGTCGACTTGATCCTCGGGTTAATGAGCCGGAGTCGTCGAAACCTCAGGCAAGGAAGCCTCTTCCTCCTCTCGAGTTGGTGTTCGAGACCGCGCTGGAGAGGGATTCGAATCCGGAGCCAGCGATTGCTCCGGCGACTCCATGGGCGAAGCCTCACCTTCCGGATCCAGAACAACCGGAGAAGGAGCTACATCATCCTTACGATGTCTTCTAACTGGCGACTTCGGCCTTGAATCCGAATCTTCCCCAGAACAGTGTCGAGAACCGTGCTTCCTCTTCTTATGCTTCTTTTTTTGTCGACCTGGAAGCATGCCCCGATGACTACCTCGAAGGCAAACTCGATCAGGACCTCGACCGTGACCGCCTCAAACGTGACTTTGAGCTCTTCCTGACCTTTTTACCCTTCATCTTGGCAACCAGAGGCTTCGCCTCTCTTTCACGAAGGGCCTTGGGGTTCATCTTTTTGCAGCATGGACACCCTTGGACATCATGGTCTGAGGACAGGCACCATACACAATCTTCATGCGGGTCCGTGATCGACATCATTCTCCCGCATTCTCCGCACGGCTTGAATCCGGTCTTCTTCGAGGACATCTCGACAGGAGACAAAGAAACAAGAAAACACTGAAAGTAACAAACAGTAACCGAGTTACTCAATAGCTACAGAAGATCCCTCGAAAACCATTAGCATTGACGACGCGGAAAAAAGGGAACTGATGTCATCACGCCGACGGAGTCCTATTACGGAGTCAGTGATGTCAGCGGAGCCGCGCGAAGCTGTGCGTTCTGTGACGTCGTCCTCGTTGGCGTGAAGAGCTACAAAATAATTTCCGAATGTTGCTGACGCAGGGGGATATTCACAAGGTGAGGAATCCACTGGCAGATGTATCCATCAGAAAGGCTCAACAGGGCCTAGTCGCTTCCTGAACCCTATTCTGGAGGGCTAGGATTGGGAGAAGAATGGGAGGGCCCATTGGACCCTTTAGAAGACCAGCCTTATGAGGAAATGAACTGATATGAGGAGTTGGATGAAGCCAACAGACTGGATACCTCTCCAGATACTGTCATGCTTTCCCTCGACCCACCATGGCTACTGAGGAGGGAGCATTTTACGCAGTGGTGGTGCAGAGGGCAGCTAATGTCCTTGAGCTTCAGCTATCCTCAATGGCGGTCAAGACTATCAAGTTTACGGAGGAGCTACATCCGGGAGCTTCTTCTTCGGAACCCCTGCTGTCTTTTAATGAAGCCCTGATGGTCGTCCTTCTGGGAACCTGGTCCAAACTGTGGTTCTGTGAAAATGGGCCTTGTTACGAAAGGTCATGGTTCCAACACGATTTTGGTGATGTCGGACCATATTTGGCGAATGCGACTAATGTGGAGTGAATTCGTCACGTTAGCTAGCGAGTTCGCCATGTATTTGGAGATTTCGTTTCGAGCATTGGTTCCATTTTGTTTTTAGGCCTCCATTTTGTCTTGCCATCACGCAGGCCGACAAATGTGGTTGAATGAACGAAGCAACCTGGCCTTCACATATTTTTACATATTAACAGGGTTTTTCTTGACTCCGAGGTGAATTGCAAGAACCTGATTCCTTCACCTGAAGCTGACCCTGCCGAGCCAATTTCCCCAGTTTGATTGTTGTCTGAGATTACAAATCATTGTTCAGGACATCGTTAACTTCCAGTCTCCTTACACATGTCCTATCTTGCTCACTATCAGACATTGTTTCCTTTCCTATGTTCTTTATTACATGCATTGTGCCTTTGAATTATGGGTTTGTTCTGCTTGTGGAAATTGGATTTGGGGACATTCCCAATGATTAACTTTGGGTTGGGACACTGCAAACTGAGCTTTTCGTCATGTGATACTTTGTTTGAGAATGTATTTCATTGGTTGACTTTTGCCGCAATGGGAGTGTATCCTCATAAAATGAGATTATTGTGTATAAAAAGGGACTTCTTGCTCTACGAATTTGAGCAGTCTCCTGAAATACCATCATGCTGTGTTTCTAGGATCACTGTTACTAGCTGCAGCTAATAAATGTGGTCTCTGACGCCACCCAGAAGTATTCCGTGTCTCTGTAAACCAAGACAGGTTGAATCCGGAGACTTTGGGCGTGCCCCTGGCGCCGTTGGGTTCTAAAAGCCCGGTTCTTCAACTGGCGCCCAATGTGGGGCGACTTCAGCGGTACCGGTCCAAGCCCGAGGATCATGAGGAAATTCTGGAAGAGGGCCCCCACTTCATCGACCCCGGCATGTCAAATGTGGACTGAAGGTTTTTGCTCCGAGGCTTCCCCTTTCCGACGCCTACGAAGGACTGCTGCCCTGACTGTCGCCCTGTCTTGGACCCTTTTGTGAAGATTTGTAGAGCGAGACATAGACGGTCTTCTGGTGGCGTGACAAGACATTTTGGTTAAGTATAAGTGGCTCGCTACCATGACTTGGTTTTGATTCTTGGGATCTTTGATTTTGGTCTTTGCAAAAACCAAAGCCGAAGGGCTCGTACATTTGCAAGGGTATCGTGTTAGATAGCCCCTTGAAGTTTGAAGCTAGATTAGTGAGCGAAGATGCCTGGTCTTAGCAAACTTAGGAATTTTTTTTGTTGTAGTTGCAACAGGGATTCCCGATTGGAGGACTCGTGTCCGATACCTCCAGTTGGAACTCCGACTTATGAGCTCTATTCAAAGCATGGAGTGGATCCCATTACGTATAATTAAGTATGGGTCCGCTATACACGGAAAGATGGTGTCTTAAAATCGTCACATCATGGTAGTTTCGAATCAGATATCCTAGATAATTTAGAAGTTAAGCTATTTAAGAAGAAAGCCCTACCGGTGATGTTTGACTCTTTCCGCCACTGGCGTAAGGAAGCCAAACAAAGAGAAATTAAGCAATCTAAAAGAGATAGGAAAGATAAGAATATGTCGATAATGCAAGCTGCTAGGCAGTTCAAAGAAGATGAAGAAGATCGTGAGATTGAGGTGTCAGATAGACAGCGTTGCATGGCCATTGATAAGCGTTATCCGGCTTTGCCACCTCTCGTCCCGAATGGACTCTGAAAAGGATCCTTTGATGTTGCATTTGTTGAGTTCACCACCGCCTTATATGCTGAGTGCTACGGCACCTCCACAACTCCCAGTTGCGCAACCTCCAGTTGTTGTGCCTCCTGCTGTTGTTCAGCCACCGGTTCTTCCACAGTTGGTTCTCCCACCTCTGGTGCAGCCTTCTCTAGGGCCACCAGCTTTGCCTCCAACTTTGCCTCAAACTCCTTTGCCTTCTACTCCTTTGCCTTTAACTTCTTTTTCTACTGACCCTATGTCTCCGTCTTCTCAGAATACTTTATCTCCTGTTCTCGTGTCGACTTCTTCTCCTTCTACTCGACAACGACTGACTGAAACTGTCACTAGCCTTTTGTCTCCTCTTTTTGGGTCGCTTAACAGGACCCCAGTTTTGATGAAGACACAAACGCGTAGTCAGCTCCGAGCTTCGAGGAGCGGGCAGTGCTGGATTTTCTTGCTCGTAGATGGGTTTTGAATACTTCTAGGTATGATTTGCAAGCGGTTATGGATGTTTTCCTACAGTGGGAGCCGCCAAAGCAAAGGTATGTGTTTGATGTTATGTGTACTTTTCTTCGTGACGAGTGGGACGATACTGAAATGGGTCCGATTCCATCGAAGTTATTGAATGTTCAGTCCGATTTTACTAAAGGGACGATAGTGGGTCCCGATGTTGAAGAAGCGGTTGAGACGCTTCTTGCATTTAGGTGTAGACTTCCTTCTCAGCCGCTGTTTGAACCTGATCCTTCGGTTCGGAGAAAAGTGAAGCAGTATCCCATGAGAGAAGTTCCTCCGGTATGGAAAGAGGAAGTTGTGGCTAATCTTATTCAGGGTATTCAGGGTGTACAGGCTCACTTTCAGCGTATATGGGTGCATGTTCCTTGGAAGAGAGGTGAAGGTTTGGCTCTTAAGCAGACTCTACCTGACCCTCGTAAAAATCCTGCAGGGTATTACAAGGAGTTGACCCAGACAGTTGATGCGTGTGTGATGAATTTAGCTGATATAGATATGTTATTGGGGAATGTAGTCCCTCAACCTTTGTGGGCGAAGATCCGTCACAAGGATCATGCAGTAGAGTTAGGAGATACTTGGGCTAATATTATTGCTGCAGATGGTCGTCAAGGTGGAGGGGCTAAACCTGAGCCTTTAGTTGCGGAACTCCCTGGTAGGATTATTAATTTCATGAAGACTTTGATGCCTGCTATGCGAGTGAATTGGGATAAGTTAGCAGCATGTAAGCAGAAGAAAGACGAAAGTGTGTCTGATTCCTTCACTAGGTTTGAAGAGACGTTTATCGATCATAGTGGCCAAGATTTGAGTACTGAGGGTGGACAAAGGTTGTTTGTAGATAAGTTTGTTTATAATTTTCTCCCTGAGCTGTGTAAGAAACTGAAGGAGAGACACGGTGGAGAAGGATGTTATGGTCCACCGTGTCGAACGCCGCCGACAAGTCCAATAAGACGAGCGCCTGAGGAGACCCTTTATCGGCATTGCCCCTTAGAGAATCCATAACTGCCAGGATCACAGCCTCGGTGGAGTGGGTAGGTCTGAAGCCGGCTTGATTAGGTTCGAGGTAGTTGGAACACTCGATAAACTGAGAGAGGCAGCTGGTGACGTGCGCCTCCAAGAGTTTGGATAAGTAGGGCAGCAGAGAGATGGGCCGGTAGTTGGCAAGGTCCTCAGGGTCAGCTCCAGGCTTTTTCAGCAGGGGTACTAAAACAGCCTCCTTAAAGGAGTTGGGCACCGTGCCCGTCTCGAGGGAGGTGTTTAACAGAGGCAGAATGCGGTCCGGCAGAGCCAGGCAAATATCGGGAAAAACAGAGGGGTGGGGGGGCAACAATCGTTAGGTGAACCGGATTTAACTCGGCCAGCGAGTTTGGCCAGAGTGGAGGAGTCAAGGATGGGGAAACATGATAGAGAGAGTGGATTTCCAGGAAAGGGAGTTGATTTAGCAGCGGGAGAGGCGGGAGGGATGGTATTCTTAATCTTAATAATTTTTTCAATGAAAAAACTATTTAAGGCGTTGCAGGACTCTTGGGTGGGGGCCTAGGAAGGGAGGGTTCTAGCGTCAGACGTGAGCTCACTCATAACTCTGAAAATCTCCTTGGACTTGTTAGGGGCAATGAGGATCCTTTCAGAGATCTGTGAGGATTTCGCTGCTATGATTGCACTTTTATATTTTTTCCATGCAGCGACGTATGCCTCCCTGTTGGTGGGCGAGTAGTTACGTCTCCACCTGCGTTCCATCTGGCGCAGTTCAAGCTGCTGGGTTTTCAGGGAGGTGTTGAACCACCTGTGTGATTTGCTGTGACGGGAGCGAGGGAATCTGGAGAGGGGGGCAAAAAGGTCGCTGGCTTTTGTGATCCAGCTAGAGAAATCATCCTCCAGAGTATTGACAGACAGTCGCGACACCTCGCGGCGGGGGGTGAGTCTCAGCCAGGAAAGAGAGAAAACCTTGAGAATCAAGGGCGCTCCATTTGCGAGCGACCCCACCTGCCAGGGGAGGAGCCTTGACACAACCTCTGACTGTGATCACAGTGTCGATCATATGATGGTCCGACCAGATGCAAGGAGTGATCACAGGACAGGAGGTTGTGGGTCCAGATATGATCTAATATATGGCCCTCATGTGGGTAGGAGAGGTGACAAGTTGGATCATGTTGAAGTTAGAAAGGACTTCAAACAGCTCGGCTGCATGGGGGCCAGCGTCGCTGTCATTGTACCAGTAATTGAAGTCACAGAGGATAGCGACACGGGCAGATGAGGTGATCAGATTAGCTAGCTGTTCTCTAAAAGTGACGGGGAACAGAGGCATAGAATAGGGGGGACGATAAAGAACAATGAGGGTAAGAGCTCCCTCCTCCGTTTCCAGGCTGAAAATAAGGTTGTCTACGTCAGTGAGGATGAGAGAAGACGTAGAGATGAATTTGAACTCCTTTCATATGACAGCTGCCACCCCACCACCAGCGCGACCAGCTGGTCGGTTCATGTTGAGCATGTAGTAGTCGGGGGGCAATGCTGCCAGGATATCAGGGAGAGAGTCGTCAGTCAGCCAGGTCTCGTGATTAAGAGGATATCGGGGCTTTCGTCGGTAAGCAGAAGAAAGACGTCAGCTTGATGTTTTACGAATGATCGCGTGTTTAAGTATAATACACGTATGCACGTATCGCTAGAACCAGGACAGGCTGAGGGCTTGCACTGGGGCGTGTGGGGGATGATATGCGCGCGATGCTAAGTGATGAGACACGATCTAGGAAAGCAGGAGATAAAACACGATGTGTGGATTGTAGATTCCTCAGGACAAAGGGAGAGTAAGTAAGAGGAGTGGCAGCATCCCTGGCCGCTGGACCCGTCCGGTCGCGGGCAGGACTCTAGCCCGACTCCGGCACGATTCAGGAGCGTCCGCTGAGCGCGTTCGCTGCGCGGAGGCATGGACGTCCTCTTTTATGCGCAACTAGAGCGCGATGAATCCCAGCCACACACAATATGGCCGCCGCTATTCTGTGCCCGGGACCAACTCCACAGCGTCAATAGTCGGCTGGGAGTGGCCCAGGGCTGCGGGGTGGAGGGGGAAAGGAGTCAGCAGAAAAAGCTTCTTTAGTCAAGCTATTTAGGCAGAGTTGCTATTTAGTAATAAAAACGCCAGTTTTTGTAATATTTCAGTTAAGAACAAGTAAAAATAAAGCAACACAGAGCAACATAGCCTCCCGGCTTACGCCTCATGAGGGACTCGAGCACTCACACAATCGAGCGCTGGGTCAAACGAAGCCCCTTTTATGCGCAACTAGAGCGCAATAAATCCCAGCCAAACACAATATGGCCACCGCTATTCTGTGCCCGGGACCAACTCCACAGTGTCAATACTCGGCTGGGAGTGGCCCAGGGCTGCGGGGAGGAGGGGGAAAGGAGTCAGCAGAAAAAGCTTCTTTAGTCAAGCTATTTAGGCAGAGTTGCTATTTAGTAATAAAAACGCCAGTTTTTGTAAGATTTCAGTTAAGAACAAGTAAAAATAAAGCAACACAGAGCAACACAGCCTCCCGGCTTCCGCCTCAGAAGAGACTCGAGCACTCACACAATCGAGAGCTGGGTCAAACGAAGCCCCTTTTATGCGCAACTAGAGCACGATGAATCCCAGCCACACACAATATGGCCGCCACTATTCTGTGCCGGGACCAACTCCACAGTGTCAATACTCGGCTGGGAGTGGCCCAGGGCTGCGGGGAGGAGGGGGAAAGAAGTCAGCAGAAAAAGCTTCTTTAGTCAAGCTATTTAGGCAGAGTTGCTATTTAGTAATAAAAACGCCAGTTTTTGTAATATTTCAGTTAAGAACAAGTAAAAATAAAGCAACACAGAGCAACATAGCCTCCCGGCTTACGCCTCATGAGGGACTCGAGCACTCACACAATCGAGCGCTGGGTCAAACGAAGCCCCTTTTATGCGCAACTAGAGCGCGATGATTTCCAGCCACACACAATATGGCCTCCGCTATTCTGTGCCCGGGACCAACTCCACAGCGTCAATACTCGGCTGGGAGTGGCCCAGGGTTGCGGGGAGGAGGGGGAAAGGAGTCAGCAGAAAAAGCTTCTTTAGTCAAGCTATTTAGGCAGAGTTGCTATTTAGTAATAAAAACGCCAGTTTTTGTAAGATTTCAGTTAAGAACAAGTAAAAATAAAGCAACACAGAGCAACACAGCCTCCCGGCTTCCGCCTCAGAAGAGACTCGAGCACTCACACAATCGAGAGCTGGGTCAAACGAAGCCCCTTTTATGCGCAACTAGAGCACGATGAATCCCAGCCACACACAATATGGCCGCCACTATTCTGTGCCCGGGACCAACTCCACAGTGTCAATACTCGGCTGGGAGTGGCCCAGGGCTGCGGGGAGGAGGGGGAAAGAAGTCAGCATAAAAAGCTTCTTTAGTCAAGCTATTTAGGCAGAGTTGCTATTTAGTAATAAAAACGCCAGTTTTTGTAAGATTTCAGTTAAGAACAAGTAAAAAAAAAGCAACACAGAGCAACACAGCCTTCCGGCTTCCGCCTCAGGAGGGACTCGAGCACTCACACAATCGAGCGCTGGGTCAAACGAAGCCCCTTTTATGCGCAACTAGAGCGCGATGAATCCCAGCCACACACAATATGGCCGCCGCTATTCTGTGCCCGGGACCAACTCCACAGCGTCAATACTCGGCTGGGAGTGGCCCAGGGCTGCGGGGAGGAGGGGGAAAGGAGTCAGCAGAAAAAGCTTCTTTAGTCAAGCTATTTAGGCAGAGTTGCTATTTAGTAATAAAAACGCCAGTTTTTGTAAGATTTCAGTTAAGAACAAGTAAAAATAAAGCAACACAGAGCAACACAGCCTCCCGGCTTCCGCCTCATGAGGGACTCGAGCACTCACACAATCGAGCGCTGGGTCAAACGAAGCCCCTTTTATGCGCAACTAGAGCGCAATGAATCCCAGCCACACACAATATGGCCGCCGCTATTCTGTGCCCGGGACCAACTCCACAGTGTCAATACTCGGCTGGGAGTGGCCCAGGGCTGCGGGGAGGAGGGGGAAAGGAGTCAGCAGAAAAAGCTTCTTTAGTCAAGCTATTTAGGCAGAGTTGCTATTTAGTAATAAAAACGCCAGTTTTTGTAAGATTTCAGTTAAGAACAAGTAAAAATAAAGCAACACAGAGCAACACAGCCTCCCGGCTTCCGCCTCAGGAGGGACTCGAGCACTCACACAATCGAGCGCTGGGTCAAACGAAGCCCCTTTTATGCGCAACTAGAGCGCAATGAATCCCAGCCACACACAATATGGCCGCCGCTATTCTGTGCCCGGGACCAACTCCACAGTGTCAATACTCGGCTGGGAGTGGCCCAGGGCTGCGGGGAGGAGGGGGAAAGGAGTCAGCAGAAAAAGCTTCTTTAGTCAAGCTATTTAGGCAGAGTTGCTATTTAGTAATAAAAACGCCAGTTTTTGTAAGATTTCAGTTAAGAACAAGTAAAAATAAAGCAACACAGAGCAACACAGCCTCCTGGCTTCCGCCTCAGGAGGGACTCGGGTCCAGATATTGGCTACTGCACAATATTACGAGAATAGAGATAAAGATGAGAAAGATAAAGCAGAGAAAAAGACTAAAGAATTGAAGACGAAGATTCTTTTGCAACAGGCGTATCTGCCTCGTTTTAATCAGCGTGAGTTTCAGCAACCCCCACAGTTTCCGAGATTGTTGCAGAAGCCCGAGTCTTTTCAGCAGCGTATTCCATTAGGCCATAATCAGTGCGCGTATTGTAAGGAAGAAGGCCACTTCAAGAATAGTTGTCTGATTTTGCTACAACGTGCGAATGGTGCGTCTGGTGAGAGGTCGAGGTGTCCAGCAAGCTCCTAGGGGTAGAGGACGTGGTGTGTTCCCCCAGAGTGGACGTTCCTTTCCCCCACAGAATTCTATGAATTGTTTTGATCAACAGAATGTTGCGTCTGGTCAGTCGACTCAATACTATGCTGATGATTACTATGTTAAGAGTGAGAATGCTGACTGTAATGATTGCTAGGACAGCCATAGACAAAGAGAGGGAGTAGTGTCAGTTCCAGTAGACCAGAGTGGACCTTATGTTGAAGTGATTACATCAGGTGTGTCAGAGCCTTTTCTGTAGGATACTGGTGCGGCGAAGAGTTCTATTATGCACTCTAAACTCCCTGGCGCACCTTTGTCTGGCTTGATGAATGTTTCGGTAGGTTTTTCTGGCGCCCCAGTTCGTAACCCGGTTTCTTGGCCCTTGTCTCTTTCTGTTGGACCTTGTGAATTGGAAGCACCTCTGATTCTAACGACAGGTTGTGGTGAGAATTTGTTGGGTTTGGACTTGTTAAAAAGATTGAATGCGACATTGTACTGTTCTCCTGCGGGAGTACATCTTACATTGGGTAAGAAAATGAATTCTCCGATCTATTTGTCTAAAGGTCGGCTTCCGCTGGAATTGCGTTCTCTCCCTGATACTCTTTGGGCTACGGGTCCAAATGATGTTGGCCTTTTGCAGATTCCACCATACGTTGTTACCCTTAAGGCGAATAAACAGTTGCCTCGTATTCCGCAATACCGAATATCGAGTGATGGTGAGAGAGCTCTTTTAGCAATCATCTATGATTTGGTTGAGAAAGGTGTGATTGAAGAAACGAGAGGTAATGTGTGTAACAGTCCGGTTTTGCCTGTTCTTAAACGTAGTGCTTTTTTGGGTTTTACCTCGTACTGTAGACAGTGGATTCCGAATTTTTCACTACTGCCGAAACCTCTGTTGGCACTTACTCTTAAGGATACTCCGAATCCTCTTCCTTGGTCTGACGAATGTCAGAAGAGTTTTTCTGAATTGCGTGATGCGCTGTGTTCGGCTCCGGTGTTGGGTACCCCCGACTACAGTAAGCCTTTTACGTTGTATGTCCACGAGAGAGAAGGATGTGCGTTGTCAGTTTTGACAAAGCAGTTCGGAGACAAGCAACGCCCATGTGCGTATTTTTCGGGTACGTTAGATCCAGTAGCTAAGGCGTTGCCGAGTTGTCTGAGAGCTACAGCGGCAGAAGCTGTTTCTATCCGACAGTCTGCTGGTCTGGTATTGGCTAATACATTGATTGTGATGGTCCCACATGCAGTGGATACCTTATTGAATAAGACTAAGACTCAGCATTTGACAAGTGCACGTTTGTCAGGTTATGAGTTGACTCTTTGGTGAGTCATGTGCACATAAAACGATGCAACACGTTGAATCTAGCTACGTTGTTGCCGATCTCTGTAGAGACAGATGTTCAGGAACAGCATGATTGCTTTCTTAGGACAGAGGAAGAAACGAAGGGTAGAACTGATCTGAAAGATACTCCTCTTTTGAATTCTGATGGTACCCTATGGGTAGATAGTACATGCTTTAAGCTTCCGAATGGCGATACGACTGCAGCATATGCGGTTACGACTTTGCACATGATTGTTGAAGCAGCACGTATTCCACAGAATTCAGCTCAAGCAGCAGAGTTGATTGCACTGACGAGAGCATGTGTGTTGTCGAAAGGAAAGAGAGTGACTGTGTATACCGATAGCCAATACGCGATTTGGTGTTGCTCATAGCTTTGGACATTTGTGGAAGGAACATGGATTCCTTACTTCCCATGGTACGAAGATTCAGCATGGACAGTTGGTGAATGAACTTCTTGAGTCACTTACGTTACTGACGCAAGTTGCGATTGTGAAATGCAGTGCACATAAGAAGATTACGGATGACGTTGGTCATGGTAATACGTTTGCGGATGAAGTAGCGAGAGAAGCAGCGAAAGATGTGATGAGTCGAATATATGTTGCAGGCCCTGCGAGATGGGTTCCGGATAGAGGTATGTGTGAAGATACAATAGAGAGTGTGAAATCGATTCAGGCTGAAGCTACTGAGAAAGAATTGAGCGAGTGCAGAGAGACTACGGGAATGTTGGATTCGAATGGCTGTTGGATTGAATTGTCAGAACATCAGCGATGGTTGTTGCCTGATGCATATGTGCTTTCTGTGGTTACGATGGCACATGGAATGGCTCACATTAGTTCGAAAGGGATATGTAAGTTGTTGGCTCCAGTATGGCAGAATGATGGAATTCCAAAATGTGCTGAGAATTTGGTGAGAAATTGTATGGTTTGCTTGATGCACAATCCTGGTAAGGGAACCCCAACTCCAGCAGGTCATTTTGCTCCTCCGACGTATCCGTTTGAGGTTCTACAGTTGGACTTTATTCATATGGAGAGATGCAACAACCTAAAGTATGTCCTTGTGGTTGTTTGTGCCTTTTCAAGATGGGTAGAGGCTTACCCTCTAAAGGATAATACTGCCTTATCTACAGCTAAGGTCCTATTGAAGAAGTTTTTCCCTAGGTATGGTTTGCCGAGAATGGTATGGAGTGACAATGGAAGTGAATTTGTGGGTCAAGTTATGAAGAAAGTGTGTGCAGGTTTGGGAATAAGGCAGAAGTTTCATGCCGCGAATCACCCCCAGTCAGCTGGTTTGGTTGAATGATACAATGGCACCCTTAAGTTGAAGTTGGCTAAGATACAAGCGAGCTCTGGCCTAGCATGGCCTGATGCCTTGCCGTTGGCGCTTTTGTCAACGAGGACGACGGTGCATTCTCGTATGGGACCTAGTACGTATGAAGTGGTGTTTGGTCGTCCGGCGAATGTTTGGGGTGTGCCGCGGCCAAAAAAATACAGCGACATTGAGTACCCTATGTTGGTTGACTATCTACATGATTTGACTGCTAAATTGCGTGTTCTTTACCAACAGGTGTACGATACTTTACCTTCAGCGTCTGTGGATGCAGGAGATTCCATCCAACCTGGCGACTGGATTTTCGTTAGGAATTTTCAGAGGACGAAGAATCTTGAGCCGAGGTGGACTGGACCCCATCAAACCCTTCTGGTGACACGGACGGCTGTCAAAGTTTCCGGAAAGAAAAATTGGGTGCATGCCACCCACACCAAAAAGTTTCCACTTCATTTTCCGTATGACCAATTCATTGCTGATGGAATTCCTGATTCAAAAGGCGAGAGAATTGTGAACTTTGTCCCTTTTAGTGATGCGCATTTGACATGGACTCAGTCTGAACGTGAGGATGATGAGGTTTTGCAAGAAGCTGTGCCTCCATCGATGAGACTTGACACTACGAATCCAGAGACATTATTTCAGGATCAGACTGTTTCCGGCAAAGAGCGCTATAATCTGCGAAGCAGAACGAACTAATAAAAGTTCCGAGTGTTTTTGATATTTTTGAGTGGACTATACTCTATCATACAAGAGATTTTTTTGTATTTTTCTTTTTCGAACCACCATCCGGGTTCAGCTGTAGGGTCGCGGTATAAAGATTCGAGGTTGTGAGCCGTGTGGACGCAAGGTCAGCGGTTCTGTTTTGTTCTAAGGTGTTCCTTGGACTTACAGACGCACACTTGAGTGAAAAGAAACAACTGCCGCGAACAGCACGTTAGAGGATGGAGTCTTTTGTAAAGGATAGAGTTATTGAGAAAATGAATTTTAAAATGAGATTGTGTACATTGGTCCGTACAAATGTTTTATTATACTGTGTTCTTTTGTGTTCTAAAGTATCACATTGGCTTGTGTGGTTTAGGTTATATATGCAATGCCATAGCTTTCTGCACCCACTACTCAACCTATGCTTTCTTCTACTACTGTTTCTTTGCACAAATTCTATACTTTGCCTGAACATGAACAGACACGAAGATCGGAATTCGTAAACAATTCATTCACACAGCTTTTTCATCAGCATCAGTTGGTAGTCAATACGACGAATTGCTGGGTATGTGGTCTTATGCCCCATACGACGGATAGAGGTATGCCATGCCTGGTATTGCCTTTTTCTTCGAATGCGTCTGTATGGGCTTTGCAGACTATGTTTATCTATGCGAATGAGGTATACCCTATGCGTTCTATGAGAAACAACCCGAGCAATAGTGCTTTGATTAGGGGAATAGTAGATATGATCAGAGATATCGATGCATACAATGCTATCCCTAAGGATGAAGCACAGGCATATATCGGTTGGAATGTTACTGGGTATAGTACTAACTTGACAGAGAAGGAGAGACGGAAGAGGTCTCCCCCGATTTGGATCGTACCCCATCGAGGCCACTTTTGTTTACGTGGTAATGGTCAATGTGCCAAGGTCACACCTGATTCCCTCTCAGATGCTCCCCTGCAAATGCAAGAGGTTCCCAGTAGCTTGGAGATGGAAGACGACTGCCTGGGACTCCTTCAACAACTAGTCGTCAAGTCGTGAAGACTGGAACCCCTGATCTCCGCAGATAAGCTGCGACCACCGCCATCACCTTGGTGAACACCCGCGGGGCATTCCCGTTGAGCCGGCCCATCGCCGCTACCTGCGGTTTACAGTGGGCCAGGAGCACTTTCTGTTTGCTGTGCTCCCCTTTTGGTACACAGGCCTTGCAGCTTGGTGCAGATTGATTAGGGCAGATGGACTGATGCGCAAAGAGGCTACTCGCGGTTAGTGAAAACTGCTGGCAGGGGCAAAATCAGGACAGATGGGCCACTCACAAAGTGGGTCTCAGTGATGCTGATGTCCCTCAATGGCTGCTTGGTCATGGTGCAGTGAGAATCCAGACTGGACTCGCACTGTTGGTGTTTAGGGCAGGGCGTCCGGTAACTCA
Organism: Lissotriton vulgaris; assembly: GCF_964263255.1. Lineage (NCBI taxonomy): Eukaryota > Metazoa > Chordata > Amphibia > Caudata > Salamandridae > Lissotriton > Lissotriton vulgaris. Next base: position 337,471,546 of record NC_141689.1, read on the forward strand.
GGTATTGGTGGTTCACGGCTCCGGTTGGTCCGAGGGGTCTTCACATTCACTGGGGAGACAGAGCAGACCATCCAGAGCACGAGTATCTTTTCCTGGTCGTCTGTGGCGTCGGTTGGGGAGTTGCAAAGCAGTGGACCAGATTCTGATTGTCGGTGCCTGTGTGTTGCAGAGGAGTAGCTCCTCTGCTCTAAAGGAGACTGCAGGTGATTTTCGAAGTGCTGGCAGAGTACCGAAGGCTTTAGTAGATCTCCAGCTTGCAGGACAAGTCTCTCTGTTGGGATTGTTGAGAAAGGGTGCGACAGGCAGTGTTTTGCGCCAAAAATGTACAACTCTTCTTCAGTTATCGCAGGGCATGGACTCTTCTTCAACCTTCTCTTGATCTGTTGAATCTGAGTTCTTGGGTTCAGGGGTGTCGCCTAATTACTCAATTTAGGGGCATTACTGGGGAGTGACAGGTTGTAGTCAATCAATCAATCAATCAGTGACACTTATAAAGCGCGCTACATACCCGTAGGGTCTCAAGGCGCTGGGGGGGGGGGGCGCTACTGCTCGAATGGTGCCTACACCCTCTACATGACCACTTCCTGTGCATAGTGGGCATAACCCTGACCCTAGAATACTAATTGCACCCAAATCAAGATAGGGGAATCAGAAAAGTATGGCCCACCTTTGAGGTGGTGCCGGCTGAAAGGGTGCGCACCTTCTGATCTTACTAATGTTCCCGCCTATCTTACCGCTAAAGGACTATTTACTTACGTTCAGTAACAATGTATCTGGTAGAGACACAGTCTAGCTGCAGATTTCTTAACTTTAGAATGTTCCCAGGCGTCAGTCTGGATCCGGAGAATTTTCAGCAGTACCTCTGCGCGTTGGTGGACGGAGTCGCATGGCTCTGTCCTGACGTCACCCACAGACATGACGTCAACTGAGCCATATAAGTCCCTCCCGGTGCGTGGACGTCAGTATTCTACTGTGAAACGTTTTTGCGCCACAACGCAGAGCCACTACAAAAACTGTGAGAGAGTGTGAAAAGTATGGCAAAAAAGATCAAAAATCTTTGAAACAACAAAGACAAGAAACATAGAATGATGAGAAACATCACCATGTAAGTTAGAAAAAGCGTACTTTATACTGTAAGGGACTGAAGGGAGAGGACAGAGTACCTGCCCCTAGAAACAGTCTCACAGAAGTAAAGAGCCACACCCTCCTATGAGGCAAAACATTGGAAATGAGTGCCATGACAAACGATAGGCAGTCTGCAACCACAGGATGTAACTGTTGAACAACATGACTCAGGGTAATTGACCACATTTCTGCAGCAACAGAGAATGTGCAACTATACAATCCATTAACGACCTATTGACTGTAGCATAGTCAACTAGACCCCCAAACCAATTGAATGTAGCTTAGACACAGAGACCTAAAAGTAACAGGTAAAAATAGATGAGGGTGGAAGGGCGGGTAGAAGAACATGATTAACCCCCCACACTGGAAGAACTAGGCTGGAGGAGAGTGGAAGGACATAAAACACATCATCCAATTGTGAGAAAGGGTGGAGAAGCAACAAATAAAACAGAATGAGACATCCTGCCCTGCAGGAAGACGAAGGCCACCTGTAAAAGGTCCTCGCAGAGCAGGGAGGATGGTGGGCTTTAAGGAATCTGCGGCTAGACTGTGTCTCTACCAGATACATAGTTACCGAAGGTAAGTAATTCGTTCATCTGATAGAGACATCTAGCCACAGATTCCTTAACTTTCGAATAGATACAAAAGTTTTACCCCATTGGAGGAGGGTCTGTGACTGAAAACCCACCAAGTTCCAAAGTGAAGTAATCCATCAATAACACAGGAAACACAGTGGGGACAGCAATGCCAGCGTGGCTAACACCAGACCCATTAAGCTCTGAAAAGGAGCATTAACAAGGGGAGGCAAAGGTACCACAATCCGTCAGAGGGCAGAACAAGACCTCTCTCGTCCAGACAGGGACAATAGGAAATCCCAGAACCAGGCTGGTCTGTGCATAATGGAAGAAAATCCATAAACTTCTGCAAAAAGAAGTTATACCGAGCACAGGATCCCATGGATCCGCAAAAGACAAAGTCCCAAAGTCCCAGAGAAGGGACAAAACAGAGTCAGAACATACAAACTGAGCATGCACCACAGTGGATGCCAACAATGACATGTGCGAGATATACATAACCATGACTACCAAGAGATATATGTATGTGGATGACAGGGATACACATAAGCAGAAAGTGTATACCGTGAGAACTTCACCACACATATGCGAAAGCCCAATGAAATGTAGCATCAATAGCACATTTGCGTCGGCAGAGAGACACCGGTGCGTCACCAGGTAGTCAACCAGCCAATCGTACCCAAAGGTACAAAGGAGAAAGGATACCAGCAAAAGCCGGGCTCACACATAAGGGGGGTTGGGGGTGGGGGTGGGGGGGGGATTATATGAAAACATTTTGAATGCGAAGCATAGCAGGACATAACAAGGATACCTGGTCTGCTGCGTGACAGGGAGGAATACTGATCACTTGACTAATGAGGAATGAGTTAGTAATACACATCCACAGAGTGTCTGAAATATGTATATATGCACAAGTTACTAACCTCCGGTAATGATATATCTATAAGAAACATGAGTTAGTGTTAGATTCCTTACGTTAGAATATCCCCAAGCGTCAGACTGAAAGTTTTCCTCAGCAGTACCACTGCGCGTCGGTAGGCGTCGTCTGCGGTTCCGCATCCGTCGTTGGCGTCGTGATCGCCGGGATGACGTCGCTGGAATACTTAGACGCCGCCATCACGCGCTGACGTCAGTTCTGTACATAGCTTTCCGCACCAGGAATGCAGAGCCATGCAAGAAACCGACACTGGTACCATGAAACTAGGGCCCTGACAGGGAAAGACCTTAACCCTAGATATCGGTTCGCAGAACGGGGAGGATGGGTGGGGCGGTAAGGAATCTAACACTAATTAATGTTTCTCACAGATATATCGTTTCCGAAGGTAAGTAACTTGTGCATCTGAAAGAAACACGTTAGTGTTAGATTCCTTACCTTAGAATAGATACCCCAGCAATACCAACCCCGGTGGTGGGTCTGCGAACCAAAATCACACCAGAAAGTCCTGGAGAACTGAACGGCCAAAGAAGCCGTCTCTCCGGACTTGGCTGTCCAGTCAGTAATGCTTAGCAAACGTGTGCAGCGAGACCCACGTAGCTGCCTGACAAATGTCCTGCAAAGGGACTCCCCGTCCAAAGGCACCAGTAGCCTCCGTGGCCCGAGCGGAATGGGCGTGCAGCCCCTCAGGTGGTTCTTTTTTAGCCAAGGAATAACAGATCTAGATGCACAAATCGATCCACAGGGAGATGATCCGTTTATGCACCGCACATCCCTTCTTAGCGCCCATGTAGCCAACAAAAAGTTGGTCGTCCACCCGGAACTGTTGAGTGCGGTTGAGGTAAAAAGAAAGCGCACGTTTTGGGTCCAGACGGAGGAGCCTCTCTTCCTCTTTCGAGGGATGTGGAGGCGGAAAGTAGGTGGGCAAGGTAATGGTCTGGCCGATGTGAAAGGCAGTAACCACCTTGGGTAGAAAAGAAGGACGAGTCCTCAGAACAACTTTGTCCGGAGGGACAGAAAGGAAAGGAGGCTTAGAGGAAAGAGCATGGAGCTCACTCACTCTCCTGGCAGAGGTGATGGTAACCAGGAAAGCAGTCAGTAGACATAAGGGACAGTTGTGGAGTGGATCAAAGGGAGCATAAATCAGATAGGTTAACACCAGATTCAAATCCCACTGAGGTATTACAAAGGGAACAGGAGGAAACACGTGAGTAATGCTTTTCAAGAATCTATTTACAACAGGGGACTTGAAAAGAGAAGGCTAATTAGGAAGCCTCAAGAAGGCTGAAACAGCCGAAAGATATCCCTTGATAGTGCCCAGAGCAGAGCCCTGCTGGGCCAGGGAAAGAAGAAAGAGGAGAACCACAGAAAGAGGGGTAGAAAGGGGTTCCACAACCTTTGCTGTGCACCATGCCACAAATTTGTTCCACGTGCAGGCGTATACCGTTTTTGTGGAGGGACGCCTGGCTGCCAGAATGACATCACAGACTTCAGGAGGCAAGTTAAATGGCATTAACTGTCGCCGCTCAATCTCCACGCATGTAGGTGGAGGCTGGACAGGTTTGGGTGGAGGACTGTCCCCTGTTACTGCAACAGAAGATCCTCCTGAAGAGGCAGTCAAATCGGGGGATCGATTGACAGACTCAGTAGCTCGGGATACCAGTATCTTCGTGCCCAATCCGGAGCCACAAGGATGACTTGGGCCCGGACGCGCCTGATCTTCTTCAGCACTCTGGGCAGAAGTGGTATAGGCAGAAAGGCATAAAACAGATCGTAACTCCACTTGTGACGAAAAGCGTTTCCGAGCAAGTGCCGCCTTGGAAATTCCAACGCGCAGAACTGATGATATTGCGAGTTCTCTTCGGTGGCGAATAGATCTAACCAAGGCTCTCACCACTGCTGAAAGAGACCTTGTACCATGACAGAGTTCAGACGCCACTCGTGATCCATCATGCACCGACGGCTGAGTTCATCCGCCCTGGCGTTCAGAGAACCTGGGTGATGCCCTGATGTTCCAGCCATGTCCAGATGCGCAGAGCCTCCCGACAAAGGGTCCACGACCCCACCCAGCCCTGTTTGTTGCAATACCACATGGCGGCGGTGTTGTCCATGAACACCTACATTATACTTCCCCGGACAGAGGGAAGGAATGCCTTCAGTGCAAGTCGGATAGCCCGCAGCTCCAGAAGGAGGATATGGAGCCGGGACTCTCCCATGTGGCCCCCCCATCCCAGGAGGGATGCATCCGTCACCACTGTGTGCTCCGGTTGGGGTAGGGAGAGGGATCTGCCACTGACCCAATCGCGGTCCATGAGCCGCCACTGCAACGGCCTTGCAGTGCCCTCCGAGATCAGGACGTGGTCGGACAGGTTACCCACTGGAACTTTAGGTCCCACTGCAGAGCCCGCATCCGCCACCTGGCGTGATGTACCAGCAGGATGCAGGAGGCCATCAGACCCAGGAGCCGTAGGGCTATCCTGACCGAAACTCAGGATAAAGGCTGAAAGATCGGAATCAGAGCCTGAATATCCCGAACCCGCTGCTAGGGAGGATAAACCAAAAACTGCGTCGAATCCAGAACTGCTTCGATGAAGAGGAGCTTCTGGGAGGGACTCATGTGTGACTTCGGCACATTGATGGAGAACCCCAGTGAATGCAGGAGGTCCCCCGTAGTCTGGAGGTGGAAGACGACTGGGGCAAGCCCGCCTTCAACAACCAGTCGTCGAGATAGGGGAAGACTGGAACCCCTGATCTGCGCAGATGAGCCGAGACCACCGCCATCACATTTGTGAACACCCGAGGGGCACTCGTGAGGCCGAAGGGGAGCACGGTAAACGGGAAAAGCTTGTGGCCTACCGTGAACCGCATGTACCGCCGGTGGGCCCGCAGTACGGGAATACCATCCAGTCTCCAGGGTCGAGGGCAGCCAGAACCTGAGCTAAAGTCAGCACCTTGAACTTCTCCTTCCGGAGGAAGACGTTGACGCTCCTGAGGTCCAAGATAGGACGCAGGCCCCTTTGCCCTTCTTGGGAACCAGAAAGTAGTGGGAGTAGCAACTCCACCCTACTTCTGGGCCTGGAACGCGCTCAATGGCCCCCTTAGCCAAGAGGGCCGTAACTTCCTCCTGCAGAAGTTGCAAGTGATTCCCCGACATGCGGTGGTACTGTGGGTGGCATGGCTGGAGGGGTCGTCTCAAAGAGGAGGGAGTTGCCCCTTCGGACGATTTGCAGCACCCACCTGTCCGAAGTGATGGTACGCCAGTGGAGCAGGTGATGGCGAACTCTGCCTCCCACCGGCGTGGAATGGGCCTGAAAGCTCGGACTAGGAAGGCTTTGAGGCAGATGCTGCGGGAGCGGATGTGGACTGACCTGCTCTCTGACCCCCTGTTCTGCCACGGCGGAATGCACGTCCGCGGCCACGTTGAGCTTGGTTCTGTGGCCTGTGGCTGGACGAACGTTTGGGGGCGCCCCTTCCGTGGCCACTAAAGGAGCGAAAGGCAGAAGTTTGCTGGTGCTGGGCCAATAGGCCTAAGGACTTGGCCGTAGCGCTGGAGTCCTTCAAGTGCTCCAGCACGCTATCTGCCTTGTCACCAAAGAGGTGACAGCCATCAAAAGACATGTCCATAGAAGTGCTCTGGACATCCCCTGAAAAGTTGGTGGATCTCAGCCAGGCGTGACGACAAATCACCACCGTTGTTGCACTTGCTCTGCCCAGTGAGTCTGTGGTGTCAAGTCCACATCGAATGGAATACTGTGCTGCATCTCGTCCCTCAGCAAGAGCCTGGGCGAGCCATGTCTTGGCCTCTTCCGGACACTGGGGCAGCACGTCCACCACCGTATCCCACAGAGAGTGGGTGTAACAGCCGAAGAGGCAAACGGTATTAATGGACCGCAGTCGTAGACTGACCGAGGAAAACAGTTTCTTGACAAACTGTTCCAGCCTTTTGGATTCCCAGTCCGGGGGTGCGGTAGGCAATGCGGTTTGGGAGGTGGAGGCCTGGGTAACCAGACTCTCAGGGGTGGGGTGGGGTGGATGGACAGAAAGCAGGGGTCGCCCAGTGCTGGGCGGTAGCGCTGGGCCACGTTCCGATCCACAGGAGGAACTGTGGTGGGCTTGGACCAAGTGCCCATCAGAACGTCAATGAGGGCCTCATTAAACTGCAGTAGAGGCTCCGAAGAGCTTACTGGAGGTTGAAGCACCTCAGGAGGAGGTTAGTCCTCACAGTTGCTGCAGGGGCCGGCAACAAAGGGCTAGGACCCCCAGTCGGACCCGCGGGGCCCGGAGGCGCGCCGGGGGAAAGAGAGTCCTCATGGCCACGAAGAAGTCTCTTATCTGCTCCAGAGTCGCATCGAGTACAGGGACTGAGGCTGGATGCGACTGCATGGGTCCCGCCAGAGCCGCGATGGAGGTGCCACCCGAACCCTCGGCCGAGTCGCGTGACCGGCGAGGGGAAGATGAAGAACAACGATACTTCTTCGACTTCTTTGTCCCATGCCTCAACTTACCCGAGTGCAAGGACTTGGAACGATCGGTGATGACTGCGGCTCCGCGACCGGTCTCTCAACTTCCTCTTCGACCGGGACCTCGAGCGGGGTGGAGCAGACTGCCGGAGCTCGAGTAGTTTATGGGAACGCTTTCGCCTAGCCTTCGACGTCAAGGCCCGGCGGTTAGGGGCACGACTTGTCATTGTGGTTGGCCCCCAAACAGCAGAGACACCAGCAGTGGGGGTCGGAAACCGACATCAGCCGGTGACAGGTGTCACACAGCTTGAAACCGGGCATCCCTACTGGCACCAGGAGTCGATGTCGACTCGACAAAGATAGACTAAAATGTCAAAAAAGTTAATAAAAAAATGACTAAGGCTACGCTCTTCCAGGATCTGAGCTTGCTGGCGCGGAAAAAAGAAGAACTGACGTCAGCACGCGAGGGCAGCGTCTAAGTACTCCAGCGACGTCATCCCGGTGATCCCGACGCCGATGACGGACGCGGAGCTGCAGACGTATGGGTACTGCTGACGGAAACTTTCTGGATCCAGTCTGACGCCTGGGGATATTCTAAGGTAAGGAATCTAACACTAACGTGTTTCTTTCAGATAGCCATATACAGATACTGCATAATTAAAATGAGGATCCTGAAGAAGAATACTTCCACTAATAACATCAACAGAGGTCAGGAGCAGAAGTACCTGAGCCCCTGTACGGCAATGAGCAGAGGGACTTGAGCCCCAGCCTGCGAAGTGCACAGAGAAATAGGGCACCAGGCAACGTGCAGCAGTGACTCGTCTGGCATAGACACCACTGCCCATAGGCAAAAACCAGTCAGGGTTTGAGCCATGGAAGAAGACCTAAGCACTTGCCCATACCAGGGATTGAAGAGTGAATAGAACACAGCCAAGTCGGTGGTGCAAAGTATACCGCAGGCACCCCCTTAACAGCGAGCATACTCCGTGTGAACCGACATGGCATCTCCACACAAAACACAGAAAGAAACTGTTCTGGAGCGGAACAGAAAAACTGCCTACAAGATATACTTAAGACATAGGCAAAAAGAGTACAGTGAAAAGCCAAAAGAACAGCCAAATGCAAGAAATGAAGACGTGAACTCGCCGTGGTGAACCAGGCATGGCAGAAACCACACAATACCCTGGAGAAGTCTGTGTCCACAAAGGCAGGAGAGTGCTACGGACCAACAGTAGACACAGCACCTAAGCTCCAGGAGAGTGGTGGGTCTCACCAGAGGGGATGTCTCAACAGTAGGAAGAGCGGAATGAAGTGAGAAGCCTATAAATTGACCCATAGGACAATTCCCCAAAGGGTCAGCAGACAGCCATCCTAAGAATACTCCGCAGGAGCCTTCGATACTTCCCATACCAGGAAGAGCAGCTATGTAATAGCCAACGAATACCGCACATAGGGTATATCACATCCCTATAAAAAGTAAGGGACACCTTTTGAGACAAGCTCGTAGACAGAGGACTGAAACAGAAATTCAAACACAGCTGGCTAGCTGTACCAAGAAAGGGCAAAAATGGCTGATTAGCCATACAGTTCGCCCAGGAAATAACGTCATGAAACTGTAGACTGATACCAGAAAAGCAGTGACAATACTGCAAACGAAATTAAAAGTCCCCAATGAGGACTATAAACAATGGAAGTCATGGGAACCCAGACATGAGACGCTGAACCGCTGAGTCAGCGTGACTGTCAAAAAGACTGACCCCCATCGAAGGGCAGATCCCTAGGACGCTCCTTAACATTTTCAGGGAAACTGCTGTCGTGCAACCAGGCATGGCGGCACAGAGCAACTGACCTGGCCATAGCCCGACCCACTGAGTCAGTAGTGTCCATGGCCGACCGAATGGAAAACTGTGCCATTTCCAGGCCTTCATGAAGTAGCCCAACCAGGTCAGCTTGAGGGCCCTCTGTAAGAGATGGAAGGAGATGGAAGAAGACACTCAATCGAGTCCCAAAGGGCAAAAGTAGCTTGTTCAAATACCCATGATATGTTCAGGGACTGTAGGCCCAAGCTAGTGGATGGAAAGACATGGTGGCCACACGACTCCAACCAGCGAGGCTCCCTAGAGATGGAAGCAGCGGAGGAGGGAAGGAGGGTAGTGGGACTGAAGCTGCCTGGACTACCATCCCTTGAGCCCTAGGATGGAGGGACAAACAGACCGGGTCATCTGGAGCCGGGCGATGACGATGAGCCATAGCACGATCCACAGGGTCCCCCGATGAGGGCCTCGCCCAAGCCCCAAAAAGAGTGTCATAGTATGACCTGCAAAAGGGCAGCAAGGGCTCCACCTCCACAGCACCCTGGTGGAATAGATCCAACAAGGGATCAAAAGGCAGAGAGACTGAGAGAGGCAGCATCTGTAAGATATCTCCCTCGCAAATGCTACACTAGCCTCTGTGGTCATTCTAGGTGGCGACAATAAGCCATCTGTAGGGGACTGTTGTAAGCTAACCCATCCACCCAACGGTAGAAGCTACACAGCCAGAGGACGACCAAAGACCTGCCAGTGATTCATGGGCACCTGCTCCGAGGAGCATTGAAACAACCCCGGTGGTGGGGAACCGTCAGAGGCCTCTGTTCTTCCGCCAACAGAGGAATAGCAGCGGATGGCACCGACGTTGAGATGGCGTTGCCTAGACGACCACCGAAGACTCGTTCGCCCGGTGTCGTCTCGACCTCCACCGAGATGGGGAACTGTGGAGAGGAACAGCATCGACTTGGAGTCAAGCTCCGCGCTGCAGCCGTATCCGCATCAGCCGTCGGTGCAGAGAGAGTCTCACAGGGCTGTGCAGAGACGCCACAGGAAGGCCCGACGTCTGACTGGGATGCCCCTCTGGGTCGTGCCCTGACGTCGCTGCGACTCCGGAACAGGAGTCAGGATTCTTGATCGGCACCGAGGGCGAACTCGCCGGCGAAGTTCTGACTTTAGTTCCAACCCCTTCTGTGGGGTCCGAATGCTCGCCAGGGTGACCCAAAAATGGCTGAGAATAGGCTTCCATCTGGGTCCTAGTCGCCCCAGCACCAGGAAATGGTGGGTAGGTGGGGGCAGACTCCTGAGGACCCATGTCCGACGAAGACCGAGAGCAGCGGGCCTCAACATCATTTTATTGATTAATGACAGCTCCTCACTTGAAAGTTCATGTTGAGTGAGGTTAAAATTGGGTAGTAGTGCATTGTCTAGCAGTGTGTTATCAGAGATACTGGCTGGTTCGGCAATGGCAGTTACCACCAATAATGTTGTCGGCGAGTGAACCGTTCGCCGGGAGGGTTGGGCCATCTTTGCGGCTGTTTCCCTCTCCCTCTCATTACTCAATAAAGGGCTCTCCTTTGTCCCTACTATTCGTCCAAATTATCTGGATACATAGGCTGAATTGCTGAGATTTTTCAGGAAGGTCCGGCTACATAGCTACTTCCTACTGAATTCCTCACCGACTAAACCTTCTAATACCCTATTCAAGCCACCATCTAAGTTCTCCCCAACTGGAGGAATGATCCCACCCGAAATTCCCACCTTCGAGAAACTTGTTCTCAATGATCTCACAGTCATGGAGAATCAAAAATCATTTGTACCCTATAATATCTCCATCGCTGAAAATAATGCCCTTGCATCACTAAAAACAATTCATCCCTTGTCATAAAACCAGCCGACAAAGGCGGTGGAATTGTGATTAAGGGAGTAGACAACTACCGAAATGAAATCCGTCGCCAACTCAGCAACACTGACCATTACTGCAAACTTCCTTGCAATCCCACAAGAGAAATACAAAAATAGATCCTAAACGTCACCAAAGGCGCGCTCAAATCTGGGTACCTATCCAAAAAAAGAGCATGAATTCCTCAATACTAAGGCACCCAGAATACCAGTGATCAATTGTTTACCCAAAATCCATAAAAACTCTGAAACTCCTCCTGGTCGCCCGATTGTCTCGGGGTGTGGCTCCATATTGGAGCCCCTCGGACATTACATTGATTTTTTTATCAAAGAGTTCGTCCCTAAAACCCAGTGCTTCATAAAAGACAGCATGTCCATGATAAACATGATAGAAGAACATCCGTTTGATCCCACATCCAGCACCATGTGCACGCTGGATGTGGAATCACTCTATACAAATATCCCACAACTTGAGTCACTACATGTGATCGAGGGAGTCCTGAACACACGACCACACAATGTCCCCACTCTGTTCATCCTCCAACTCCTGAAAATCTGCCTGACCAAAAATGTCTTCCTATTTGAGAACCAATTTTACGGCCAGGTACGTGGGACATCCATGGGAACTATTTTTGCTCCTAACCTTGCCATCCTTTACATGAATAACATTGAAACATGCAGTATCCTGAATACTTCGAATCCTTTCCACAGTGGTATAGCCCTGTGGAAACGATATATTGATGACATTTTTATGTTATGGACAGACTCTTCCCTCACTCAAATGCTGCACTGGCTCAATAACAACAGCGGGGGTCTCAAATACACATTATCTATGAGTAAAGATTCCATCCCCTTTCTTGATCTTGAAATTATTCACAATGATGGCCGTCTAACTACCTGTCTCCACCGTAAGCCCACAGAGCGTAACACCCTGCTCAGCTACAGCAGCCACCATCCTTGTGTTTTGAGAGACTCCCTCCCATACTCGCAGTTTCTTCGTATCCGACGAAATTGCTACTTTAGGGAAGACTACTTCGCTGAAGCCAAGACACTCAGCAACAAACTCCGTAACCGAGGCTACCCTCGACAATTAGTACACCCCTCCCTCAAACGAGCATGGTATTGCCCACGTCCAACGCCATACTGAAGAGTATACTAAAACATTGCACAGTACTCAATGCAGGCAACTTAGATATTGAAGGTCCCATGTTCGCTTTCAAAAGAGCCAAAAATATTAAAGGCCATCTAGTAAGGGCTGTGCTGCCTCAACCTGCAGCTATGGTAACACTCAATGACGCTTGGGGCTTTCCCACCCTGACAGGCCATGTGAAGTGTGGTGATTGTACAGCATGTGACTCTACAATTGAAGGAAAAACATTTTCGTTTGGCACGATTAGGTATGAGAGAAGATACCTCACCAATTGTAATTCATCAAATGTTGTATATGTCATCTTTTGCCCATGCATGAAAATCTATGTAGGATAAACCACGCAAAAAGTCAAGCTTCGCATCGGCCAGCATTGAAGTAGAATAAGATGCAACACCGCAAATGCACCTCTAGTTGAGCACTTCAAGGACATGGGACACAATGAGAAAGAATGCACATGGACAATCATAACTGTGATAAAACCCCCACCGCGAGGAGCAGATGTGTCCCAACTACTGAACAAAGAAAAATTGAATTGGATTTTACGGACTAACAGTATCCGCAATGGACTGAATCATCTCGAAGATTGGACATCCCTCCTATAACAGAACAATTCTCTGATTCAAATCACCTCCACCTATAATGCAGTGTCTGTTTTTCAATCTGGTTTCTTTTGGTCTTTCCTTTAGAAAATTGTACTGTAATCATTGGCGTATGTATATTTGTATATAGTTAATTGATGCTCATGTCACTCTCTGTCACCACTCCTCCTCCCACATCACACTAATGTCTATGACCACAACACACCTCTCACTCCCTGCCATATTCACAATGTTCCCCCGTTGCCTTTATTTTTGTATCCCGTTGCCTTTATTTATTCCCAATATTTATGAGCTACAATATAAGATGGCCTCTTCCAATTGAGTACACTGCCTCTTAATCCGTCCAGCATATGAGCTCCACTTTAAGATGGCCGCCCCATTCGGCATGGAAGTACTTCCTCCATTTCTATTGATTCCCCCATGTGATAGTTTCGTTTTTAAGCCGGCCAACTACTGTGGCACTGCACCGATCCCCACCGCACATGCCTGATGAAGCAATCCTGCTTTTCGACTGTTTACAAGTAAGTTGATACCCCACTACGGTCTCCCCGACTGCCCACACCGCCCTCATGCTCCACAACTAATCCCCGACTTGATCTCCTCCTTTCCTTTTAGCGGGCCGTGATCGCGACGGCATTGTTATTATAAGAGGGGAGAAGTGCACACCCGCTATCCTTGGGTAAATATAACCACCGCGCCCGTTTTTTAATGTAGCGTTACACCACCCACCTTGGTCTAATTGTCCGTTCATAATTCCTTTAGGTCAGCTTCCCGCACAGCACTTTGAATAATTGACTGGATCTCCGGTCCACCGTTTCCTTGCCTTGGTAATTCCCCCCATGTATATTCGCCACACTTCAATGTAATGTCTCGTACATTTTAGATACTGCGCCGACTTTTAAATTATTTCACCTCTCCTATGAAAGTTTATATCTCTTACAGACACTGCGCCGATTTCTTTATTATGTCACTTTTTTCTTCGACAGTCACCCAATATCTATGCTCTGCCTAGCTTGTACAGTTACTTCCTTCCGTGAGCAACCTTTCACATGTGTCCTGCAATGCGCTATACCTGTTCAGTAAGGTTTAACCAACGCGGTAGCCGTTTACTGCTCTGTTTTACTTCACTAAGGTTTTTTGTGAGAGGAAACAGATACCACCACAACAGCCACGCCAGTCACTGCGCCGAAATAATGATAATAATTCTTTCGTTGTAAACCCACTTGTTACAGAATGAACGTGTCACTTTTGTCCTAGATACATGAACCAATTTGCATGGCATGAACATCTCCATCACTTTGGCTAATTGATGTTTAAATGATACCCTATCCGGCATAATGACCGTCACACTTAAATGTTTTCAAGTCACCGATAGTGGAAACCTGTAGTACATGCCTAGCATTTTAATCACTTTGTTTACCTTTCTTTCCCCCTCTTTTTCAATTTTCCCAAATGTTTTAAATTTCTTTGTTGAACAGATGTAGTAAGAAAGGCAAATGTATATATTCAAGACAAACATGTTTTATAAAATTGTCCTGAAGATGATGCCACATATCTGAGGTCTGGCATCGAAACATCGACACCCTAGTCCCATATGTTCCCATAAATACTCACAATGTGTTGTACAATGGTACCTTAAAGCAATCAAGTCTGCACACTGAATACTAGTACACAGACCGCCTCGTTTGCACTTGCCTGACATTTGTTGTTTTGTCTTGCTCCTTGTGGGTCACAGGCTGTGCCCCCTTGACATTACCTCTGATTCATTGTTATTGTTTGCAACTTGTAAACTAAATTCCTGTCCGGCTGGACAAAGGACATATTGGCTACTTAGCGTATGGTTATCTTTACCCTGATTTTTAAAATACTAGGGTCCACTGTCTTTAGTAATAATCTAACGCCCAAGGTCCCTAGTGCATTACCTTTGGGTTCCCTTGTCTCCGTAAAAAAGGATGAAGTCTTAGCATTATTGATTGGGAAAACCCCGAACTAGGTGAAAGGTTTAGTCCATAAAAGGCGTCAATCCTTATAAGGCGTTCTGTCCCTATTAGGAGTTATGTCCTTATAAGGCTTGTTCATATGAAATTAAGTGGAAATGATGTAGGGAAAGAGTACGATGTTCCCTGGACCTATATTAGGCTACCAATATGAAATATAACCGAACGAGGTAAATGAGGAGATGCAAAACACCACCTACCAGTTTTTGGGAGCACCAGCGGCGGTTCCTCCATAGGAGCGGAAGCAAGTAGCCCCCCCACACTGCTGCAGAAAAAGTAAAAAATAAAATGGTAATAAATGATTTTGTTACCATTTTTTTTTTTACTCTCTGCTGAAGAGAATGTGGGGGTGGGGCAGTGCAGCAAGGTGGAGTGACACTTCGGTTTGAAGTGCCCATGTAGGTTTGGCCTGCTATCTTACTATGGCAAATCTGACATGCACAATTTAGACCTCTCCAACCCAGCTAGCTTAAACAGCTGGGTTGAAGAGTAGGGATAGGTCTCCAGTGCCGTCGGAGCGCTGAGGCAGCCTGCTCCTGTCAATCCAGACACTCCAGAGTCTACACTAGACAAGGTCGTTGGCACTGTGATGTCACCTTGTGCTCGGAGAAGTCTGGAGCCAAGGACTGGAGAACACCAAGAACGAGCTTCAGAATAAGTATATTTTCTTTTTAATTTCTTCAATGTTTTTTAGTGTTTTATGTCAACTTTTTTTTTGTGAAAAATATTTTTATTGCGGAAAGCTTAAAACACATAGGCAAGTAAGTCTACTGATAGGCACTGATAGACGAGAAGTACTAAAGTGGTCACAGAGGATTATACACAGCCATATAGCCCACAGCTCGGAGGCCCGGCGGCGTAGGGGCAGAGCGTGCCAAAATATAAACACATAAACATTGGCTTGAACTAAATGCGTATCGCTCGTATCCGCTGTTTTTGTTGTGACCCCCCCGTCTACCATTGATCCCGTCACTCATCGTCCTTTACATTCCGTTTTCTTGATAAACCCACAGTCTAACATGTAACAATAAAACATACCTCCCCCCCCCCCACACTTGGCATCGCTAATAAAGTACTTGTAAATACATCGGTTACCTCCTTACGGCCCACTTGGGGGCAGATATCACAGTCACAAGCAAATCTCTGTGGATCACAGCAAATCACATTCTAATACAATAGGGAACAATTGTGCGCGTCCAACAGGGCTCTACCACGAAACAGGTCCCTCCTCCCCGCCTCCCACTACATCCTCCTTGGATCCAGACTCATAAGGGGTAAACAGTTCAGCTCTGGTGGCATCCGAATCATCGCTAGGAAACCCCTCAGAACACATCATTCTCCATGCTAGTAAATCCTCCTGAAGTTTCTCATCTCGGCACGTGCGCTGCATGTGTGTTTCCTCAGCCAGGGACCATTCCCTAACATCCCTAAGCCACAGGGAGAACTAAGGGGCCCTCTGCCCCATCCAAGTGATTGCCACGCGCGTTTTATGTCAACTTTAATGTATTTGTGTTTTTAATGTATGTAGTGCCTCACCATATTTTTATGCCGCAAACCGCCACTGGGTAGCAGGACTATGAAAGCTTCAGCATCCTATATGGCATGTAGGAGATATTGGCACAGGTGAAAAATCTGCGGTTTGAGGTATCCATCAGAACTGCCATTTTGCACTTCTTCAAATTATAATAAAAATATTTTGAAAAGAAAGTAACATTGATCTTTTGAGATTTAAAGCTTTCCAGTTGGAGACTGTTTAGGAAAGATGCTGCCCTCCTTGGCCATCTCACTGTGTCGCCTCGAGGTGTAAGTTTTGTGAATGTGTAGATTTAATAGATACCATACTGATCCTCTGTGGGCCTGTTGATCGATACAAAGCCTGCATGCAGGATTCAGGATTACATTCCTGCCCTCAGGGCCAATTTCCAACTGGGCCAAGTGGCACTGCAGAGCAGTTAACATTAGTACAGAGACCTTAGAAGCTAGTGAGAGCGAGGGCTGTGAGCTGCATCAAAGCTGCCATGTTTCTAGGGCTTACTACTCCCCTTGCCGAGCTGCCACCACCTCCACCACACCCCTGCCCGCATGCTCTAGACAGACACAGTTCCCCTGTAGGAGGCTGGATCACTATATGGTGTACACCTATTGGTGATGCACGGTACAGTCCAGTTGCTTTATGCCCATGTGCAGAGGTGATAGCCTGGGTCAGTGTCCACAGGATAACGTGGGGAAGTCGTGGTTGGGGTTTTACTGTTTCAGGAACCTTCGCCGAGGACCCAGACGAAACCCGTTGGAACCAGGGAGGTTGAAGGACACCCCCACCCATGGATACCCAGAGAACCAGGATACCTACACCAGGGATCCTGGGTGCACATGTGCAAAGTGGTGTCGAAACTGCCCATTGATATCAGTGGGGAGCCTTGGATGTCCAGCTGCTACAGAGTTTCATGGACCAGGTCGGTGGTACCCAGACATTAATTCCGGACAAGGAGTACCTGCTAAAAGAGGGGCCAGAGGGCAAACCACCCGGAGGTGTCTAGGAGGAGCAGGAGCGCGCTGCCCGCCCTTGTCAGGGTCCCTTTACTGTAGCACGGAGGTCTTGAAGCTGCAGCTGTGGAGCCCAGGCAACGCTGCAGAGGGACAGGAGACATACACGAGCTGTCCCACGTCGGTTGACAAGATGCAGGAAGGTCCGTAGCTGGCAGGACCAACAACAAGTCTTGGCAAACGCAACAGACGTATTGCACAATGAAATGCTTAGTTGCAGACCATCATGGTCTGAGGGACTCATCCAGCAGGCGTAAGTCGGGCCGGCACTAAACAAGTGGGAGAGCCAGCAGGAATCAATAGAGACCCCAGGAGGACCCTATGGCAGCAGGCACAGAGCGTCGCAGGAAGGCCTCAGCAGTGCACAGGCGCTGGAGACCCACGTTGCAGATACATTGAAGAGTCATTCTTGGAGCTGTGTGATGCCTGAGTCTGGAGCTTCTTGGAGCTCAAAGATCTTCGGTCATGAGACCACACGCCTTGGCAATGGCTAAAAAACGCATTGCACAGGGATGCGGTTCCGGTGGGCGGGAGAGGGTCTGCAGTCTCCCAAGTTGCAGGGAAGACAGGTCAGGCCTCTGGAAAGCCACCAAACCACCACCTATGTTGTAGAGCCTTGAGGTGTCTTTGGGACAGCAGGATCCACACGCCGGTCGATCGAGGTGCCTGCCGAGGAAGGGGAGTGACAACTTCCCTTCAAGGGAAATTCCTTCTTGTTATCTTGATTCATGGAGAGTCGAGGGGGAACTCTGGAGGATGCACAGCCACGGAGGTTGCAGAACTTGAACGAGCATTGATACAAAGTTGAAGTAGGATCAGTCTTTGTCTTGGTTTATGGTTCGGTCCATCAGCAGAGTCCAGTGTCCAGCAGCAGAAGAGTCTTTAGACAAATCTTCAGGTGAAGCCAGTCAGTTCTTGAATACAAAGTCCAGACGAATTGAAGGAACCACCCACAGGGGTGCCCTTAAGTAACCCAGAAAGAGGGGTAGGACTACTTCTGCTGTGACCCAACTATTGGGGGAAGGTCAGGGATGCAATTTCAAGACGGTAGTTACAGTCCTGGTAATGGCACGTTTAGACTACTGTAACAGCATTTATCTGAATGCCCAAAAACAACAGCTTAATAGGCTTCAGATGGTTCAAAATGCCGCGGCCAGACTCCTGTCTGGTATACCTAAACTTGTCTCAGTTCGAGGAGAACTGGCGCGGTTGCACTGACTCCCGGTAAAACAAAGGGTCCACTTTAAGGCCCTGTGTACAGCTTTTAAAGCCCTTAATGGGATCGGACCCGACCATGTGAGGCAAAGGCTCAAATGGTACACCCCCAGAAGGACGCTACGATCCTTGGGGGCTAAACTTGTTCAAACGCCTATTTTTAAAAAAGCAGGTTGGGGAGGGAGGGGTTTTATCACCTGTACGTCCAAGGCATGGAATGAGTTGCCGTTCCACTGAGGAATGCTGACAATCTGCTCACCTTCAGAAGGGGCCTGAAGACCTGGCTGTTCACGCGGTGAGGGCAATGATCGATCGCTTCGCCAGGACACCATTTGGTATTTGCGCGCTTCCTATAAATTCCAATAACATAACATAACATACTTGGTGGTCTCAGCCCATTTTAAGATTGAATATGGCAGAATCAAGTGGCCACCTGGCCGAGCTCTTAGCACCTCTCAGGGGAGGAGCTCGACAGGGGGGTGGTCACTCCCCTGTCCTTTTTGTAATTTCGCATCAGAGCGGGAGACAAAGGCTTCTGGACTGAGGCAAACTCGTTTATACAAAGAGGGCACAAAATACACCCTTCAAAGCAGTCTGGAGGTGCTCAGAAGCACCCACACCCAAGCCTAAGACACCTATTTCTAAAGGAGAGGTGGTTACATCTCTCCTCTACAGGAAATCCTTTGTTCTGCCTTCCCCTGCCAGAGTTAAGCACAGCAGCAGGAGAACAGTGTCTGGGGTTACTAGCAGTACTGGCTTGCACGCAGACCCTTCAAGGCTACACGGGTAGACATGGGGTGCACCTCTAAAGAGCCCCTCAGTACAAGGGATTATGCAGCTAGCCCCGGAATCGGAGTAGTGGCATGATTCCAACATGTTTAATACCAAACATGATGGGGTTCGGTGAAGTCATTATGTAGCTGGACATCTAGACTTGGCCAGTGTCCACTACATACCTTCAAATTGCTTCCCTACACTTACAATGCCAGAGAATGAACTCCGGGGTTTGTAGGGGTATCTCTGCTCATGCAGGGTTACCCTCACACTTAGAACCATGCACCCTGCCGACCTTAGGGGTGACATATAGGTTTTAAGAACAAAGACCCAGATATAAGGAAAACATATCAGAAGTCAAAGGTGCATGCACCATTTCACAGAGGCTGCAATGGCAAACCTACAGACACAGTTTGCAAGGGCTACCCTTGTTGGCACAATACATGCTGTAGCCCATAGGAGACCCCTGCTCTAGGTGCCTTAGTACCATATATTAGGGATTTACATGGGTACACCAGTATACCAATTGTGGGATGTATAACGTACTTACAATGAATTGAGACACTGGGGTCCTGATTAGCAGGATCCCAGTGTACTACAGTCAAAACACACTGATACCAGGCACAAAGTAGGGGTACCTAGGCCAGAAAGATCTTACTTTCCTACACCACACATCTGGGGTAGCAGGCTGGCATGTTTGACGAACAGCAAGCCGATTGTCGACAATGAAGAGGAGGGGAGACTGGTGTGACCTCAAGACGAAGAGCAAGGCTGAGGACCATAGAGGCACCAGTTTTTCCGCCACTTCTGCAGCCCTCTTCCTCCCTGTAGCGCTCAACAGTAGGCAGCAGCGCTATTAAGATAACAAAACATTGCCGAAAGGAAAAATTAAGATTTCCAAGAGTTCAGAGATCCTTACCTAACGAACCGGAAATAACAACCAAGAGGCTACTGCATGTACAATGTGTTGCGAGAGGAGGGATTATTTTCAATCTTTTTTGTAAGACTATTACACAGCTTTTTTTCTGCCCTTTTATATACACAATGTTTTAACTGGGTTTTGTATGTCACATACTGCAATTCAACTCAAAACAGACAATCTGAAGCAATATTTCAGCCATTCAGGAGAAATCTAACCCCTCTAATAGGTTTCCAATATATATGAGATAATGGATAAAAACATTCTGCAATGTTATTTCCATGGAAGAAAAAACGAAAAACAATAAAAAATGATGTCCTGAGGCCTATGCATCCAGCGGGAAATTATTCAAGCACTTATAATATCATTAAGATCCTACAATGCAGAAGTATTAGTAATGTTGTATACATGCAACAAAATAGATTAACAGTGAAATTACTATGTAACCCTGGAGTTATTTTATATTCTGGAATTTCTTTCTCCAAATAAATGCAATAATTTCTATTTCCATCCTTAACTTGAAAGTGGGGATAGTAAAATATTCATTGGATTCAGTCAAATATAAGAACTTGATAAGAAACTTCCCTTTATATTTGATGGGGACAAAGGTCAGCGTTTAAATCACAAAAGAAATACAAATGTGTTTAACCCTGATCAAAATCTAAATCTAGTTTTTCTCCAGTCGTCTTTTTGTATTTGCCCTCTTCCTATTGATTATTTTTTCTATTCTCTCCCCACTCTTGCCTTTTCTCTTTTCAGTATCTCTTCTCCTTTTACTAACTCATCTTCTTTCTTCCTTTTTCTTCTTCTCTCCTTAATATATCCCTAAAGAGAAGTAATGCTTTAAACAAATAAACGGTGATGATGCTATACCTGGATTGGCTGAGACAGGTCTTTTTGAATCGAAGCCTGGTCTCTCCCTTCTTTCGATGTGAGCATGTAGTTGTTTTGTGTTCCGATTAACTAGAATTCCTCTGCGTGTGATTTGAGACATTCGATCCCGCGGCAAAGAGATTTCTTAGGGAAGATAGCAATACAAATCTTTAAGTTTAAATCTGTTTTATTTGGCGTTGCAACATAAAATACAATTAAATGACATTGCAATTACAGTGCAGTGAATAATTCCTGACTGGTAAACCATCATATGTTGAGAGCTGTGTTAACTAACCCACACATTTATAGCTGCATCCCTAATTCTTTCTGGCCTGCCCACCATAATGAAACACACCACCGAGTCAGGAGAGCACTCGGTCTGACCCTGCACCCAGATTTCCAAAGTTCTATCAGGACCTTCTACGACGTCACATGCATGCCTTGTTAAGGGAGCCCTGCCAGAGAATCCTAAAGGCACATCTTCTTGGATGCCATATGGCTCCACCACCCCAAAAAAAAATTGTTGCTATATTATTGCATCATTTGTTTAAAGTATTTTTAGCAAGTATGAGAAAACCTAAGTACCCTGACAAGTGCAACAAAATAACTATAACGTACTCATTTCAGGAATGTGTTCAGTATTGTTTATTAACCTCAAAGCATAATGCATGAAAATGTAGAAATTTTAGAACAATGTTACAGCTTTATGTTGCATCCATTACAGAAAATAACCAGTGTATATATTTGCTATGAAATATATCTATATTAAAGTACAATCTATTGTACGACTGGGGTTGAGTCTTTTTTGCCAAATATCAAGATTAAGAATTTCAAAGCTGGTATTTGGAGCCAGAATTCTGACCACGGTATAAAGTCATGGCAGGCCTATATTCTATTCCTTTCTAGTTGCTCCTCGGGACAGCCAATAGATGGAAATGGATATCTGATCATAAATCAAAATAACGTCTACTGAATAGAATTAAACAAAGTTCAACAAAAAGCTGATAGCTGTAATAAAGCGTATTTCTCTTGATCTCTGGGCCTCTTTCTCCATTAGCCCTTGCCTCTTTACTGCTCCTCACACGTGCCATGCAGCCAAATCCTAAATGACTGCTAATTCTTATACAGGTACTCAGGTTGCATTATAATACAGGGTGCATAATATCATAGATTTTAAATTTGCATTCACATTTTAAAAAGCATTAGTTTTAGAGCCATTGAATTTGACTGGATGCTTTTTTAGCAAAATTGTGCCATATGTCATTGATACACCTGTCAAAGTGTTAAAACAATGTTTGTGTCATTGTTGAACAGCTTGACAACAGAACAAACATTTTCAGGCAAAGTATATTTTACGATCATGTTTCTGGAAAGACAAAAAACCCTTTTCTGTCTATGGTATGAAGGAGCTAATGCTTCCACATTGATCTTTTACTGACTGAATTCTGACACATGCTAAGAAAACAAGTTACTTACCTGTAACTTTGGTTCCCCAGTATTGGTAACTTTCAGATTCCCATGCTTTTGTATCATTCCCCGTCGTCGGAATGGGAGTTTCGGTAACAAAAATACCATAGCTGTAGGTACAAAAGAGAAAGGAAAAGGCCTAGGCCTCATTCCCTTTTGTAGCATATCACCCTCTTTTTGTAAAAGAGACCAAACTTAGGCATCAGCCAATCAGAAGTGCCTCACCCCTTAGAACCCTCCTGAAGGAACCTCAGAGCCTCATATTTTCGTAGCCGTTGTGTACTTAGACACCATATCTGTTGTAGGCTGAGCTTTCCTCGGGGAGGTGGGTGGGCGCATAGGAATCTTTGAAAGTTACCAATACTGGGGAACCAAAGTTACAGGTAAGTAATTTGTTTTCTTACCCCAGTATTGGAACTTTCATTGATTCCCATGCTTTTGTATCAGAGTAGCAAGAAGTTAGCAACAAAACCATATTTTGTGTCATAAGATTATTGCAATAGCCAACATGACATAAAGATAAAAAATGTGTAATACGGAAGGTGGGATAAAAAGGAAAGCTCACCAGTTACTGGAAGAGGTTCCTTAGGACAGCCTGTCCTACTGCCGCATCATCTTGTTGTAAGGACTCCAAGCAGTAATGCTTGGTAAAGGTGTGAACGCTGCTCCAGGTAGCAGCTCTGCAAATGTCTTTAATCTGCACCCCTGCAAAGAGGGCCGTTGAAGATGCCACAGATCTTGTGGAATGTGCACGAATCCTACCAGTCAGAGGTTTTCCTGCTGCAGTGTGACAATGTAGAATGGCACTTGTGATCCATCTTGAAATACCTTGTTTGGATAGCAGAAGGCCCTTGCCTGGACCCCCAAAGGCAACAAATAACTGTGAGGATTTGCGAAATACCTTAGTAGAATTTCAAGCATCTTTGTACATCTAACGAATGCAATGTTCTTTCTGCTGGTGTAGCCGGTTGAGGAAAGAACGCCTTCAGAATGACCGGCTCATTCAAGTGGAAGTCAGAGGGAACCTTAGGCATAAACCTAGGGTTAGTTCTCATGATTACAGTGTTTCTCTTGAATTAGAGGAAAGGTTCTTGGATAGTCAAGGCCTACAATTCTCCAACATGCCTAGCTGACGTGAGAGCGAGGAGGAGAGCCAAATTCCATGAAAGGTATTTCATGTCAGAACGATGGATTGGTTCAAATGGGCCTTTCATGAGCTGAGACAGGACCAGATTTAAATGCCAAGTAGGAGGAGGCAGTCTCACTGGTGGATAGACTCTGAACAAGCCCTTAAGAAACTGCTTGACAATCCTGGAAGTCCACAAGGAAGGCCCAGACCCAGACCTTCTGTGCCTCGAAATCGCTGCCAAATGGACTTAAATCGATGAATGGGCTAGTCCCGACTTAGCCAAGGACAGCAGATAAGGTAGGAGCTGATGAGGCGTTGAAGCAAAAGGATCAATCTTTTCCCTCCTACACCAGCAACAACATTTTTTCCACTTAAGACGATAAGTCCTGTTCGTTGAAGGGGCTCTTGCCTGGGAAAGGACTTCCTTAATTTCTCTTGATATGGGGAGATTCATAAACTCTCGCTGCTCAGGAGCAATGCTGTCAGGTGTAATGACTCAGGATATGGGTGCCAAACTTGTCCTTCGGACATTGTGAGGAGATCTGGTAGAATCCTCAAAGGAAGAGGAGGAGCTAGCGACAACAGATGGAGTTCCGTGTACCAGAATTGTCTCGGCCACGCAGGGGCTATCAGGATCATCCTGCACGGCTCCACCTTGATCTTCCTGATGAGCCGTGGGATCAGAGGTATGGGGGAAAGGCGTAGGCAAATGTCCATGACCATGCTATTGAAAGCGCATTCCCCAGAGACCCTCGATGGTGAAATCTGCTTGCGTAAGACAGGCATTTCTTGTTGGTCGGTGTGGCAATGAGATCCACCTCCGGTCTGCCCCACAGGCTGAAGACCTCCTCCAGAACTCGCTGATTCAATTCCCATTCGTGGCCGACTGAGGATGACCTGCTCAGTCTGTCTGCGTTCTCGTTTAGAACCCCTGGCAGGAGTTCTGCCGTCAGCGATATTCCGTGAAGGATCGCCCATTCCCAGATCTGTTGAGCTTCTTGCGACAATGGACGAGATCTGGTTCCTCCTTCCTTGTTCACATAGTGCATGTCCGTGGCGTTGTCCATCCTGATAAGCAGTTGCGAACCTTCCAGGCGAGGAAGAAAAGCTTGCAGAGCCAGTCTTATTGCCCTTAGCTCTAAAAGGTTGATGTGGAGACGTTTCTCCTGGGGCGACCAATGTCTGCTGACATGCAGGTCTTGCATCACTGTTCCCCAACCCTCCAATGATGCGTCTGTTGTTACTAATTGTGGGGACGGGTCGCTAACGAAAGATAGACCTTGGGACAAGTTGTTTTGATCTGTCCACCATAAGGCCGCTTTCCTCATCATTGGAGTGATGGTCACCTTGTCCTCGAATGAAATGTGGACCTGCTTCCACTGGTTGTCTAGTTGTTCCCGCAGAGGACGCATTCTTAGTCTGCAATGAGGAATTAGGGGAATACATGATGAAATCACCCCCAGTAGAGACTTGTAGCGGCGTACTGAAAGACACCTTCTTTCTTGTAGGTCCCGAGCCAAGGTCTGTAATCTCTCCCTCCTTTCCGGAGCAGGGAAGGCTCTTGAGAGCTTTGAATACAGGATGGCTCCTAGGAAACAATCCTTTCTGGACGGGACCAGGGATGACTTCTCGTTGTTTAGAGTGAGTCCCAGATTCTGAAACAAGCTTGTACACGCCTGAGCAGCGTCCAGCGCTGCCTCCCTGGACGGAGCTTTCAGCAACCAGTCGTCCAGGTAGGGAAAGACCTGGAAATGGTTCCTTCGCAGAAATGCCGCTACTGGCGCCAGCACCTTTGTAAAAATCCTCGGGGCTGAGCGGAAACCAAAGGGTAAAACCCTGAACTGAAAATGGCTCTTGGCTACTGTGAATTGTAGAAACTTTCTGTGTGCTGGGTGAATCGGGACATGGAAGTACGCATCCTCGAGATCGAGCGTGGCCATGTAATCCCCCGGGCCTATAAGCTTCAAGATGTCCTGGAGAGAGACCATCCGGAAGGACAGGGAGATGATATAGGTGTTGAGCTCCCTGAGGTCTAAAATGGGGCGCCATTTCTCTAGCGTCTTCCTTACCAGGTGTAGGAGAGTAGGGTCTGCAATCCTATGGTCACCCCAGCTTTTTGCTTCACTGGTTTACGACTTTCCCTGGCTGTGGGCCTGCTAATCAGACCCACAGCCTAGCTGTTCTCTCTCTAAATTGACACACATGTACTTTAGGTGCATTTACCAATTGGTGTTGGGTCACTCTTGTAAGTCCTGGTACAGTGTACCATAGGTACCCAGGGCATAAGTGTACCCAAAGCCTACCAGGGGCTGCAGCATGTATTATGCCACCCCTGGCTGGCCATCCAAAACTGACACAACTGGCTGATCACACAGCTGGGGCAAGGTGGTGTAATCACCCTTTGCTTTAGATATAGTATACCTATATCTAGGGGTGACCATAGGATTGCAGACCCTGCTCTCCTACAACCTCTGAAAGGGGGCCAGAAAGGGGATCTACAGCCTTTGCTGGCACCATGCCACAAATTTGCTCCATCTACAGGGGTATATCATTTTAGTGGAGGGACGCCTGGCTACCAAGATAACATTAAAGACTTCGGGAGGAAGGATGAAAGCTGCCAACTGTCACGCTCAAACTCCACGCAAGGAGGTGGATTCTAGACAGGTTTGGGTGGAGGACAGTCCCCTGCTACTGCAAAAGAAGATCCTCCCGAAGAAGCAGTCTGATCGGAGGATCGATGGCCATGTGTAATAGCTCGGGATACCAGGCTCTCTGTGCCCAATCCGGGGACACAAGAATGACTTGGGTCCGGTCAAACCAGATCTTCTTCAGCACTCTGGGCAGAAGTGGTATAGGCGGAAAGACGTATAGAAGTCTACAACTCTACTTGTGACATAAAGCGTCCCCTAGCGAGTGCCACCTCGGAAACTCCAACGCGCAGAACTGCTGACATTGCGCGTTCTCTTTGGTGGCGAATAGATCTAACCACAGCTCTCCCTACTGCTGAAAGAGACCTTGCACCACCTACGAGTGAAGACGCCATTCATTATCCATCATGCACAAGCGACTGAGTTCATCAGCCCTGCCGTTCAGTGAACTTTCGAGGTGTTGAACCACCAGGAATATGACCTGATGTTCCAGCCATGTCCAGAGGCAGAGGGTTTCTTGACATAGGGTCCATGACCCCTCCCTGTCCTGTTTGTTGCAGAACCACATGACGGTGGTGTTGTCCGTGAATACTTACACTAGTCTTCCCCGGACAGAGGAAAGGAATGCTTTTAGTGAAAGACAAATCGCCCGAAGCTCCAGAACGTTGATATGGAGCCCGGACTCTGCCCGAGACCAGAGGCCTCTGATCTCCGCCTCTCCCATGTGGCCGCCCCAGCCCAGCAGTGATGCATGTGTCACCACTGTGAACTATGGTTGGGGAAAAAAGAGGGATCTGCCGTTGAGCCAATCTGGTTTGTTAGAAACCACTGCAATTGGTGTGCAGTGCTCTCCGAGATTTGGATACAATCAGAAAGATTCCCCTGATGCTCTGCCCACAGTACCCACTGTAGAGCCCGCATATGCCACCTGGAACAGTCCACCAGATGGATGCAGGAGGCCATGAGGCCCAGTAGCCTCAGGGTCATACTGACCGAAACCCGGGGTAGAGGCTGAAAGATCGGAATCATAGCCCAAATATCCCAGACTCGCTGCTCGAGTGGATAAGCCCGAAACTGTGCTGTGTCCAAAACCGCTCCAATGAAAAGGAGCTTCTGAAATGGGATCAAGTGTGACTTCGGCACATTAATGGTGAACCCCAGTGAATGCAGGAGTCTCGGTCGCAGTCAGGAGGTGGAAGACAACAGCCTGGGGCGAGCCCGTCTTCAACAGCCAGTTGTCGAAATAGGGGAAGACTGGAAACACTGATCTGGGCAGATGGGCTGCGACCACCGCCATCGCTTTCGTGAACACCCGAGGGATGCTGGTAAGGCCGAAGGGAAGCACGGTAAACTGAAAGTGCTTGTGGCCTACCGTGAATCGTAGGTAACGCTGATGGGCCGGCAGGACGGGGATGTGAAAATAAGCGTCCTGCAAGTCCAACGATACTAGGGAGGCGCTAGGGGGCGCACAGCGGAATGGCTGGGTGATACCGCAGCTCCGCTGGACGACCGCGAAAATGCGTGTTTATCCTTTCCGGACCCTGTGGAACCGTCCAAAAATGCAGTGATCGTGTGTATATACATCCTGGGCGCACCATGTCGGAGTACTGTGCGGTGATTGTGTGAATTAATGGCAGTGGACGACGAAAACTGGGCGCCCAACGGCCGGCGGCTGCAGTTAAGATGGCGACCGGACCCGGAGCTGTTCCGACCCTGGAATTGAAACGCCGGTAAGGGCACCAGAGGATAGTGTGAGAGTACGACTGTGGTGGCGAAGCTAACTTTTGGACTGCAAACTCCAACGCGCACATAGTTGCTACAGGTGTTAAGGCTACCCCACGCAGATAGCCCGACCCTCGGATCGGACCGCGGCGTAATCAAAATGGCAGCGCCCTAGCGGATTACCTCTATGCTGGCTAAAGTCGGATATATTTGACATAGGAACCTCGCGTAAATGCGGTACATTCCTTCGAGGGTCGGAACAAGAGAAGAATACATAAAGAACTCTGCGACCACCTCCTGAAGCGTGTACTACCACGCACCTGACACTGATGCAGGCAATCGCACTGGTGGACGGGACCCCCACGGAGACGTGGAGACGAGTACCTCTGAGGCGGGCTGGCGCAGGTCCCTGGGCGCAGTAATGCGCTACCATCAAGACAACAATGGCATGCAGCCACGCGTGCGCCTGAATTAATGCGGAACAATGGAATTCATGATGTTTGTGTGGTGTACGATCAATGATTGCGTCACCAAAGATAAGTGACACGGCGCCACATTTCTCACGTTCAGCTGCTGGGCTGCGAGACTGGTAGAGGTCCGAGTGTCGGCTCAGGAATGTGCCCACGGCCTGATCAGCTGGGACAAAGATACTAACAAGCAAACTGAGAAGTGGACATCTGCAGCATACACCAACTGCCTCTGGGAGAGGCAAACGGCCTGAGGTGGTACGATATAACAGTGTGAGCCGAACGGTGGGTGCTTCGGCAGGAAACCTGTTGAGTCCTCCACGGCGCCGAGATGCAAGCGCTCGGAGCCTGTCGTGAATCGGGCTCAGACCTACGCAGAACATCGGGTACCTGCTAGTACTATGGATGAATTGCCGCTACTCAAACTGATTGGGGACTGACAAGCTGAAGTGCTCACCGGATCTACTGGCAGCATATTTCACGTTCCAAAGAAACGCAGAGACCGGCGACACAGTGTTCCCAGCCCAGGAGTACTGGAATCGGTCACATGCCATCACACAGTCAACACGGCGTCATCGGACAGAATAACCAGGTCCTCGCTCCAGGCAATACAGTCGAAGCGCCCGCTTCTGGCTAAGATGGGCAAGCCTGATAAACAACAGCAGAAGATCTCATTTGAAAGCAAGAAAGTACCTAAACCCACGGACCAGATGGCTGACGGCGATGTACCGACTGACTTGGCGACTAACTCTAACATGGAGAAGATACTGATGGCCATACAAGCAAACCTACAAGACATTAATGGCAAACTAGACAATTTAACATGGAGGATGGATGGCATGTCTGCGAAACTAGACAAACATGGTGAACGATTGGACACGGCCGAAAACAGAATCTCGGCGGTGGAGGATGAATCACATGCGACTTCCACTAAATGCACCGGCATGGAACGCGTATTAGAAGTGATCAAGACGAGGGAGGAGGAGTTGGAAGCGCGTTCCAGGCGTAACAATGTACGCATCACGGGCCTGCCGGAATCGACCAACACCGGTCGCATGGAGGTCTACATAGAACAGTTGTGCAAGGATATATTTGGCGAGGAGGCACTCTCTCCGATCTTCATCGCGGAGCGAGCGCATAGAACACCACGCCCGCCGCCGGGAGCTACGCCACGACCCATAGTGACAGAGACACCATACTACGGTTAGCCCGCGAAAAAGTAACGATTACTCACCAGGGGAACACCTTTGAGTTTTACCCAGATCACACTGTCGCTGCTCAACAAGCTAGGAAGGAATTTGTATCTGCAAAGGCCAAACTCAGGGAATTGAACATCAACTACTCTATGCTGTACCCGGCCAGACTGCGGGTGACTTGGAAAGGTAAACCAGTGCTGTTGGCCACACCAAAAGCAGCACAAGAGTTGGTTAAAAAAGTGCAACAGCAGGCTAAGGCGACAGAACGTGAGGAGCAACACCTGGACTCGGACTGAAGGTGAGGGATGTTTGGATTACACCCCTTCCAGACCTGCGGTAAGATGTTGGATGCTTGAGGTGTGAATCACTATTTCCAATAGTAGGAATGACAATGACTTCGTTGTAAAAACCCGTTGTTATTGTCAAGGACCACAACTAACGGCCACCGCTTGGGAAGTTTGCTATGCTTCTGATCTTAAACTTTGATTACTAACGTGTGGGAACACTAAGAATGACAACACTTGGAACTGTTCAAGTACATTGCCAGGTAAACCGTGGTGCCCGCACCCTCATGTCTGTGATGGCACTGTGCCTTAATCTTAAATCGAAAGGGGCCCGTTGTTGTCACACATTACACGAAGTATTGCACCACCATCTTGATAACCTCGGGCATTTCTGCTCCCATGGGGTAGGACACTGCTAGAGTAAGGGCCGCAATGGCCAATAGGACCACACACACCCCCATGAGGTTGGCATCTTTGGACCATGATTGTCTCATATTGCAGTGCTAATGGTTGACATTCAAATGCATTACATGGGCCATTATCAATCCTTGTTCTGGAGTATTGATGTGCAGGAACACTTACACTAGTGGCCTGGAATACATAAGCGGCGTATCGTTATTCTTCTAAATTGAGTGCTGCGAATGGGAGACTGTGGGCTGCGATCATACATGCCAATGTGTTGCACACTATTGTTAATAATGAAGGCCCACCCGTTTTGCATAGTGGTGGCGCACTGTTGAGATCTATCTGGTGTGTCGCCTACTGCTGATGTCTACACTGCTGCATCAGGGCATTTGTGGACTGCGAGCGGGACCGGGGTGGATGGACGGAGTACGCATGTATGAATCGTAAAATATGTGAGTCGTCCGCACCCATTTAGTTGGGTGTAGAGTTGTGCCCCAAGCGGACCTCCAAAAGGGTAATCCCCACAAAAGTTGTTTGTATTCGGCTGTTTTCGGGGGGATGTTTCAAGAGGGAAAATGGCTTTGGCAGATTTGGGTTGCTGGAGTGGGAGGGGAAGGGGGTCTAGGAGAATTGTTCATGTTATGTTCATGTTATGAGACCAAAGCAACTACTGCATGTTTACTCACGAGGTGTTAGGAGGCGACGGACTGATCAAGAGCACTTGACCTCAACTGGGGGGGAAAAGTTGGACTTTGTATCTGCTTATAATCTGTTAATTAGATAGATCCCTCTCTTTTATAGATGGCTCGGGTAGTTAGAGGTACAGGTAGGAATCATGTCAACTTCGGGGTTTCACACAGCCGAAAAAAATAAGGCAGGTATTTGCCTACTTAAATAGATGGGAAGTGGATATTGCTGTGCTACAGGAGACACATATTGCACCTAACACACATAAACAGGTAGGAGGACGCTGGTCGGAGTCCTCGTACATGGCTACTTACTCCTCTTACTCAAGAGGAGTGCTCACACTAATACGTAAAGGCGTGAACTTCACAGCACATAAAGTTATAAGCGATCCCCATGGAAGATATGTTATTGTGTCAGGCACACTACGTGGACAACGGATAACGCTTCTTAATGTGTATGGTCCAAATATAGATGCCCCGGAATTCTTCCAGGAATTGTGGGGACATCTCCAAACGCTAGCAAACACACACATCATATGTGGGGGGGACTGGAATGTGACGGTGGCAGAGGGGGTGGACCGTTCCTTACATTCACCAGAACCACATAAACAGGCCAGGGCTAAACTACTTCACATGCTCACATATCTATCATTGACAGACATCTGGAGGCACAAATTCCCTGATAAACCAGGAGCTACACACATTTCAGCGGTCCACCATAGCTGGTCACGCCTGGACTACTGGCTGGGCACAGATAACATTGCATTATGGACACGAGAGCTAAAGATTTTACCCAGGACACTTTCGGACCACAACCCTGTGTTGTTAACCCTAGTGATTCCGAATTATACTACACCCCCTTTTCATTGGAGGTTTAACTCCCGCGCTCTCACAGACACAGTCTATGCAGATACCATCCACAAAGCGATTAAAGAGTACTTCCTTTTAAACGAACCAGTGGTGGAAGATCCAGGGCTACTGTGGGAAGCATTCAAGGCCACAATACAGGGAGTATGCATGAGCACCACGATAGGCATTTTAAAGGACATACGGCGGCAAATTACACGTTGTGAGACACGTATGAGGGAACTGGAGATGGACTATGAGACCCCTCAACATATCACCCTTTTGGGAGAACTGAGAGAACTACACTCAGAACACCAGACATTCGTCGACGACTAAATTAAATAAATAGACAACAAAATACACAGCCAGGTCATATGGGGAGGGTGGCAGACCAGGCAGCGTACTGGCGGCCAAAATATGTGAAGGTAAAGGGCACACGACTATCCTACGCGTTAAATCTGATGATGGCTTGATCCACACACAAGCCACAGACATTTTAACATGCTTTGCAGACGAATACGAGGAGCTATACAGGTCACGACCGATTACATCGACGGACGACATTTTTAACTATTTAGAAAACGTGGCAATAGGATGGCTCTCGGATGGACAAAGGGAAATATTAGCATCACCCATCACGGTTGAGGAAGTAACTGAGGTAATTGGATCTCTCCCTAATGGGAAAGCACCAGGCCCTGACGAGTACACCAATGAATTTTTTAAACGATATGTGGATATCCTTGCCCCACACATGGTAGAAATGTATGGTGCAGCATTTGAGCAGTCGGAATTACCCCCAACACTGCGGGAAGCAGCAATATTAGCGCTCCTCAAACCTACCAAAACCCAGAGGTATGCGACTCTTATAGGCTGCTTTCACTTATCAATGCAGACTCTAAAATATTGGCGAAATTACTGGCTGTACGACTGAAACCACTGATGACGAGTTTGGTCCTTTCGGATCAAGCAGGGTTTATCCCTACGCGTTCCACTTCACATAATACTAGATCATTGTTTGCCCTTTCGCATTATCTTCAACCATTCACAAAAGCAGTGGCGGTAATGCTAGATGCCGCCAAGGCTTTTGACTCTATTGAGTGGAAATATTTGATTGCTATTTTACAAAGAATGGGTTTCCCCAAACGCTTCGTACAGAGGCTATCACTAATATATACCAAACCGTGTGCCAGAGTACGTATCAACGGTTATGTATCAGACTTATTTCACATCCAGCGTGGCACCAGGCAACGATGCCCACTCTTACCTCTATTATTCGCTTTAGCACTCGAACCCCTAGCCTGCATAACACGACAAAACTACAAATCGTCGTGCTACAGTTCCCATCCAGGCCATTACATATCTCTCTGTACTAAGATGATATGCTACTATATGTCCTGCGACCCCAACACACATTTAAATCCAATATTGCGTGAATATATCAAATTTGGTGGACACTCAGGTCTGGCCATAAATTGGTCCAAATCCTCCATTATCCCACTGACAGATACGACAACCCCCCAGGACACTGAATATCCTTTAGAGTGGCAATCGGACCCTGTATGGTATCTGGGCGTGATGGACCATAGAGATCCCGAAGTGGTTATCAGGTCAAACTAAGGATCAGCAATATCCAAATTGGAAGATAAGATAGCACGCTGGATACAACTGCCCCTGTCCTTAGCGGATCGTATAGCGATCGTGAAGATGAACATACTGCCTAAACTATTATACCTCTTTAATAACATCCCTATTGAGCCCCCGGGCGAGGTGTTCCGCCGTATAAAATCGCTTGTACTAAAACTTATATGGGCTGGCAAACAAGCATGTGTGGACCTCCAAACACTAACACTTCCGTATATACGGGTCAGGTTTCGGAGTACCAGACTTCCTATTATACTACTTATGCGCTCAGGCACAATACGCAGCATATTGGTACCACGAAATACCATACCTCACACACACTGCTATTGAAGAGGGAGATGTGTTGCCGATACCATTGACGGCGATCCTATCACATGTCCGACAGCCCCTACATGCTCAAGACATCAACACTGTTGACACCACCATTAAGGCCTGGAGGAAATTGGAACAATTAGCGCATAAGACGCCATTGTATGCACCCGCAATGCCTTTACATTACCATCAAGCACTATCGGTCACAGTGGAAAAAGTGGGCATGTCTCTGTTGCACCAAGTGGGCATTGAAAAAATGGGTGACCTGCTTCATGAGGGCTCATTTGTAAACACAGAGGAACTAACATATATCCAAAATAAAACACCCATGTTTCAATTCACGCACTACAGACTGAATCGTGCTATGCAGGGACACTATCCAACGTTCCCTACTGAACCCGATAGCCTAGACACGCTACAGCTGATCATTACAACCCAAGATTTGTCACACCTGGTATCTAGATTGTACACCACAGCACAGGCTGAGATACCGCACACCACTGACAAGGCAAAAGCAAGATGGGACAAGGTACTGGTAGAACCACTATCCGAAAAGGAATGGCAGCAAACCTGTGCATTAACACAAATTCTTACTCCAAACGGTAATTTAAGAATTATCCATTACAAGTTTGTGCACCAGGCATACTACACACCTGCGCGTATGTACAAATTCGGGCTGCAGGATAACGACAGGTGTAAAAGATGTAACGAAGAGGGCGCAGGGTTTGCACATCTGGCATGGTCCTGTCCTGCGGTTCATGATTATTGGATAGAAGTGGTAGCTGCGTTGTCCGCTATGATAGGGGCAGAGATGGAATGCACAATTCGCACTTGCCTGCTAGGTATAGTACCACAACTCAAAGCTACCCGACGTAAATTTTGTGTAATAGCACTATTGTTGGCCAAGAGACAGATCGCAAAATGCTGGCACAGCAGGCAAGTGCCCAAAACATCCAGATGGTTGCAAGATATGGCCAGCTGTAGAGACAAGCTACAGACCTACGAAGAAGGACTACCTGCAAAATCCAGGCCCAAGGACTTCTGGTGCTATCTCACGGACTATATGCTGACACTAAATGCAGGTGAGGAGGAATGACTCAAATGCACAAGCTACTCTATAGGAATTGTGCATCGTCCAGTCCCATATGCCTATAGACACCATGATTCACTATCATTCTACTGCTGCGCCAGTTAGCTTGTAAGAGTCTCATATTTATGTTGCTACTTTGTTTATTTTATGTTCATTGTTGACCATCTACAAAATTATAAAACTCTAAGACCTCAAGATATGCAATACAGTGCCGGAGCGAACATTATTGAATTTAGAAATGTATGTATAGTTCATCATTATGTAATTTGCAGCCGGCCCCAGGGTTGTAGGCTCGTGGCTGTGTAAGATTAACGAATTGAAATAAAGGTCTTACGAAAAAAAAAAAGTCCAACGATACTATCCAGTCTCCAGGGTCGAGGGCAGACAGGACCTGAGCCAATGTCAACATTTTGAACTTTTCCTTACGGAGGAAGCAGTTGACGTTCTGGAGATCCAAGATAAGACGCAGTCCCTTCTTGGGCACCCGAAAGTAGTGGGAATAACAACTACAACCTACTTCTGGGGCAGGAACGAGCTAAATGGATCCCTTGGCCAAGAGAGACATAACTTCCTGTTGGAGAAGGGCCAAGTGCTTCTAAATTGTCTTTAAGAGGATCCACAGATCCCTCACAGTCCTCCTCATCCTCTGCTGGAGCTTCTCAGGGCGGTAGGAAACATCAGGAGAGAACAGGGGTACATAAGTCGGTCCGACATCGGGCGACGTCAGTCCGGCTCTGTGTCCTCATTGAGGGGAAGGCCGGGACCGATGCCGGCTAGGGACACCACCGGCGTCGAAGGCGGCAGGGGTGTCGTCACTGTATTCGGCACCGGAGGAGGTGTCACAAGGTCAACCTGCACCGATCTGGATCCAGGCCTGGAGTCTTGGGGGGCCTTGCGGCGCCCGAGCCAAAGCCACCGACACTGAAAGCCTAGAGCCGCCAACCAAGTCTGTGGGGCCCGAAGGCTCGCTAGAGAATTCGGGCTGCCCAAAGATGGAAAGCAAGGCTTCCTCAAAGTTTCAAAGCTAAGCAGGGGTCGCTCTGGCTCCCAGAAAGGGAGGGAAGGCTTGAGTCTGCCCAACAGGCTCCGCGGACTGAGCCTGATGACTAACTTCCATTTCCCGCATCACGTCGGCTGACGGAAGGGGAGAACGCGAAAAGCGACGATGCTTCTTCGCCTTCTTCTTGTGCTTCGACTTACCCAAAGACGAAGACTTCAATGACGAGCGGTGGTGGTGGTTCCGCGACCTCCCTCTCAACTGGACCTCGAGAAGCCTTCGGGCCGCTCCCACAAAGACTTTGGGTTCATTGCCCGGCAGTCGGAGCACAACTTTCGGTCCTGGTCGTGCTCCAGGCACCAACGGCAACGAGGTGCGGGTCCTGGACAGACATCAATTTGCGACTGGAGTCGTAAGCCTTAAAGCCGGTACGACATGACATACCCCATGCTCCAGGAGTCAAACGATTAAAAAAGATGTTGACAAAAGTGAGAAAAACTGAGCCAAAAAGTAACTTGAGGTACCGCTCTATCCGGATCTGCGCTGGCTGGTGCGGAAAAAGAAAGAACTAAAGTCAGCGCGCGACGGCAGCGTCTAAGTCAGGGGTCTCCAAACCGGTCCTGGAGGGCCGGATCCATGCCAGATTTTTTAAATAACTACATGTATCTCAATGGGGATATCCCAAAAATCTGGCATGGATCCGGCCCTCCAGGACCGGTTTGGAGACCCCGGGTCTAAGTAGATACTGTGATACCATTCCAGCGACCACAATACCAACAATGAACACTGAGTCAACCGGCGCCACCTATCCACGCGCAGAGGTACTGCTGAGGAAAAAATTCTCCAGTTCCAGTCTGACGCGTGGAGGCAATTCTAAGGTGAGGAATCCATAACTAATTGTCTCTTTCAGAAACTTTAGATAGCTCGGGGTTAACTATCAGAGATTAGAAACTTATTGAAGATCAGTTCAACAGCAACAACAAGGATCTGTGGTTAAGTCTGGACTCTTTGAGGAGGACAATTTTCCCAAGTGGGGACTGCATGGGACGTGCTTACGGAGTGAATGGGTTGGTCCTCTTCTTCCCCCAGTTGCATGGAACTTATACTCCACCAGTTTTAATGAGGTGCCATTTGCTTAATTTTTCGTTCCTTTGTTTACTTGTTTCTGGGCTTGTTCTCATGTAGCATGGAAGCAGACGGGCCTTTGAAGATGATGATTATTCAAAATGTACGCCCTCCATACAGACTGTATAAAGCCTCTGTAGGTCACTCTGTACGTTGTGTGTTGGTTAATAAAGGTTTACATTTTTTTTTAAGTATGATAAGTATGATAATCCGCCTACTTTCTCATATCTTTTAGCATAACCTATACATTTGATTTATTTTTTATCTTTACTGTAACCCTAATCCCCTATTTTTGAGCTATTATCTCTTTGTTATTTTGTATCTAATATTGATATTCTGAGTTAATTATCCCGAGATTCCCCAAAGCCCCCCAAAAAGGTAATTTACCCCAGAAACCATACGTAACACCTTTAAAGCCGGTACTTGCAAGGGTTTATTTATCCTGAAACCTGATATCATCAGGATCGTGCTCTCTTGTAGTAATGATGTCCTGAACCTTGGGTACTCAATGTATTCAAGTCTGGTAATCAGGTGTTTATGATTTTATACCTCAAGCTATGGAATAACTTGCTGGTTTCTCTTTAGTCACAACTCTAACCCTCAAATCTCTTGAGGGCACATTTATTTTCTGGTTAAGGGTGTCCTTCCCCCTACCGTAATTTTTGTTCAGCATCTAGAGAGCTTTTTGTAAATGTGTAATAGACCAGGACTGACACTGAGCATAAACGTTTAACAGCTTAATCTAGTCATTACAACTAAAACAAAATCACAAATTGAGTAACAGCAAACAACAATTATTCCCAACGGGTATAATTGATTAGGCTGATTTCTGTACTGTCTGTTTTTTCTTTTTTTGTCAAAACATCTTTTTATTAGTTGTATTACCAACAGAAATTACACAATATTTCACCATCTAGTACACAGAGACTTTTAGATCAATGGATGATTCTAATAACCCATTGCCAACCCACACCTATTCATCCTGCTCTTCTCCTCAATGTCTACCTCCATCATTACCTAGGCGATGCCAGGTCAGGTCCTATCGGGTCCAGTCCACGACTAACTGTCCGGTTTTTAACTTATCACACAGTTTTCAAAGAAAAGTGAAGTTTGTGGTGGGTGAGTTAAATGTAATGTTTTGCCCTTTGACTATCTATGACATCACAGGAAGTGACATCACTTGACCCTAATGACACCTCAAGAAGTGACATTGCATGACCTTTGACTCTGCTGGTGTGATATTACTAGAAGTGACATGTATTGGAACACAGGACATTACAGGTGGTGACATCATAGATCAAATACTGTCAGATTAAGTAAAACACTATGAAATTCCTTTGGAGCACCTGAAACCACCCCTAAAATAAAATCCATTAAATATATTTAACCAAAATCTTATTAAATTCATATCCCACATACTGCTATTCCAGTTTTGGGACCTCGAAGCAGCTCTTCTTTGAGCCTCTTGACCCGAAGCAACTACTATTGATCTGCTAGAATTGCACCTCACAAGCAGTACTGCCATTCCTCTCAGGCTTGGTATAGCAATACATACATTAACATGCAGCACAGATGTCACAACTCAAGCCTCGTGTGGAGAATCCACCCCTATTTTGAATTGTAACAGTTGCACGTTGCAATCTCAGTGAACAGCTACCTTGAGCAGCACCTGTTATCTTCTCTGTAATGTCTTTGCCCGCTAAAGGCCAGGGGTCACAAGATCATTGTCAGGGGCCGCAAGGGAGCTGTCAGGGGTCGCAGCTATGACCCCTGGTGTCCCCTAAATGACATCCCTGCCACCTGGAGCAATAACTCTAGGCGGAATTTTGCCACTCACAATTTTTAATGGAGTGATATTTTTGGTCCTGCTATTGTGGGTCTGCACACCACAGACCCAATATTTCTGGGCTTGTAAAGACTAGACATGGTTTCATCAGGTGCTGATGCACACTAAGGGGGGAAGAGCCTGGCCTCTTCCAAGCCCCTTCTTCCCACCTCAGGGTCAATGACAGAGCCTGGGGGTGAGGGACCTCTTTCTTAGTCCCTGCCAACAGCACAGGCGGAGCAGAACACCTATATCATGGCTGAATTGCCCCTACTCAAAACCTGACTCCCAACCAAAGCAGCCCTCCCAGTGACCATTTTTGTCTACCCTGAGCAGACAGAAAATATCCACAGTTTCTCTCACAAAAAAAGGAAAATTACATGGATAAGGACCTGGTATTTCAGGGTCCATGTGGTTATTCCTCATTCTGGGAAGAAAGCTCATAATCATTGGACTGTGATTTGGATATACCATTTGGAATTCCACCACTCTCATATCTCCACACCACAATCCGCAGACCTCATGTTGAAGGCCCTAGTGAGGGAATGCCATGGCACACATTTTATGATGACAACATGCCTGATTGCTTAACCACAGTGTAAATGATCAAAACAATGACAATTGTCTAAAATATTCCTAATAATAAACATCTAAATTTAGGACACAATTTATTTTAAATGCTCATCACTTACCAAGTTTTGTTTTTAGTGAGTAGCTTGTTGCACTTTGAGCTCTGACTCTAGAATCAGGAATTTTCTTTGGTAATGCCCAGGATCCTGTAAAATGAATGTCAGTTCAGCATTTATCAACACGTATGATGATCTCACTATAACACCCAATTGAACAACATGAAACAACATTGAATTCATTAGCCACAATTTCTACAGATGTACATCGTATAAACATTGCCAAACAGTTAGCAAGGCCATCTCATTTATTTATTTATTTATAAAGTTTTATATAGCGCAAACTTGATCCCGAAGGATATCAGAGCGCTTTACAATTATAGGGAAAGGTAGTAATCAAAACATGAGTCTAACATGGGGAGTATAATAGGCATTGAATACAAATAGTGTACACATAACAGCTCATTTATAAATCCTGAGTGAACGAGGAGTGGGCTATATGATGGAGCGTAGTGAAATAAGGGGAATAAGTGAAATAATCATATACAGGAATAATAACCTATACCAAAATAATAATCTAAACAGGAGTCAAATGGGGTGTCTAATAGGCATTGAATCTAGTGGTGAACATCTAATAGATCATTTATACACCTGGGTGAACAAAGAATGGGCAAGACGATGTAACATAATGACTTAAGGGGAGTAAATACAATAAACATGAACAGGAATAATAACCAATACCAAAATAATCATCATATACTAGAATATGACCGATACTATAGCATGTCCGAGTGGAAACTCTTTCAAACAAATGCATCTTCTCTTTGTAACCAGCAAGGACGTGTTTTGTGTCTGCCTACAAGCTAACAACAAGCTAACAAGATCCATACTACTGACCAAACCGCATACTGCATATGGCTACATTGTATAATTGATCCCGTTATGTCATAGGTACAGCAACAACATTTTCGGCTCCCCATTTGGGTCTCAGGGAGTAATGGAGCCACCATGAGCCTGCTGTTAAGTATTGCAGGTTAGTCTTACATGTTGATATTGCCTATGGTAATTTTTTTTAATGCTGTTTGACGTTCGACTAAAACTAACACTGCAGCAGTGAAATCTACTGGCAGTTTAAAAGGGGGCACCTCTTTGGAGCATGGAGAGTAAGATGGTTGAGAAGACATAAGCCGTGTTAGCTCTGTCTCCATCTGGGCTGCAACAAATGCATCAGTAATCCTGAACCTATCCACTCACTGGCTAACTGAAATGGTACTTAAAGCCGCACTGAAATATAGAGTACCCCAGACAGGACCAAGAAAAAGCACCAGAAGCTCCACATCATCTACACATGGGCACATGCCCTCCTGCTGCTAAGCAAAGCTCGAGCAGGGGAAGGCAGAAAAAAGGTATCCTGTCACAGGAAGGTGTGACCACCGCCTAGACAGCGTTTAGTGTACTGGGACAGGGTGGGACGCTTGCCAGCGCCACTGAGACTCCTTGAAGGGCACATTTGGTGTCCTCCTTACATACTCCAGTTCAAACCAGTTCAATGAGCCGTTGGCTGCCACTTAGATGCAAAACTGGAGAAAGGAGATGGGAGCATCCTCCCCACTGTCCAGTCCCTTCTCTGGCAGGGACCCCTGATTTGTCACAACCTTTTCCTAAGGGTACTTGAGGGCATAACTGTGGGTGGGTCTCTAGATTCGTCGTGGAACAAGATTAAGATCACATACAACTTCAACTTCGACTGTCTGGACACTCTGGACTTCGCTCTGAGAACCGAGACTGCAACGGGGAAGATTCCCTGCTGCTCCTGGTCGCGCTGTCCTGCTGGTTTTCTGCAACGTCTGTGCCCATACGGGTTCTTCACCAGGCATGTGGACATCCAAGACACCTGAAGGAATCACCCTTGGAGTAAAGGAGTCACTCCTCTGCACCTACAGGCACCGCATCGAAGCTGCCCGGTCTGCTGATCCTGGGCTCCCATGGACTCCGAAAGGCTCAGCAAAACGGGTGGTGGTTATGCAACTCCCTCAGGGCCTGCACTGTCTTCATACCAAGTTTGAGGCCAGTATCTCTCGTCGGAACTGCTGGAACAGAACCCCTATACAACGGGTCGTAAGTGGTGCTAGCACCAGCTTACACAGGCTGCAATGCCAGGCATATAGTCATAATTTGAGTGGTCCCTGATGGGTTGCATAATACATGCTGCAGCCAATGGGAGACTCCTTATGGATGTCTGTCCTGGATACCCTAGTACCATAAACTAGTGACTTACAAGGGTACACCAGTAGCGAATCTGGAGTGTACCTAAGAACTTGAAGTACCATAAAAATAACATAAAGTGCTATACCTACCAATAGCTTCAATCCCATTACCAAATAATCAGTCATTTGGCAGTGAAGAAAGTTCAATCATTTATTAAGCAACACATACTCTATAAAGGAGCCTTTCCAACCCTCACCCATCAGGTGCGCGGAGAAGACTGTTGGCTCATATTCAAACATGAGGTTATGTACTTTTCGGTTCAACACATATAATCACAGTAAAAAGAAAAACACCAGTTGGCCCTCGAGCTCCAGGGAAGGACCATATATGGCACACATGATTAGTTCAAAGCTTAGCTATATATTACTGGGAAGGTCACAAGGGGTGACTCCCTTTCCTCTTGGTGCCCGGGAGTGTAGGCACAGCGCCTCCAGGAATGCGCTTATCGCACCCAAAGCCAGATGCAACCTTGAGTCTCAGGACAGTCGATTAGAAGGCCTACGTTCAGCTGCTCCCAGTAATTCAGATGAACTGGGGCTTGACAACTGCCGGAGACTAACACGTGATCACAGCCCGTGTTCGAGCATAGGTTCGAAAATGGCGTCTGTATGGTTCTCGGCCTACTCTGTTAGCAATAGAAACGCAAAGAGCGAATAAACGTTTCCCCCTGCAAGCGCATATAAAATATATACATATAGTTTTAGCAAAAGAGGGTACGTATAGATGCATCATGCTAACATAATATAGGTCCGATGCGCCTTATGTATGGGAAATCTATTTTTTATCCCTCATACTCACCATGTCCAATTTATTGAACAATCACAGACTGGGGTTCTGATCAGCAAAAAGTAGGGGTGACCATGAAAGCGGATCCTACTTTCCTACAGCATGTCCATCAGATATGCCTGGGCATTGCCAGAGAAGACAGTTGTTCTAAGCCAGGAGTGGCGCCTTAAGGCCACTGTTGCTGAATTCAATCTGCCTAGCGAATCTGTTGTATCTGGGCCACACCAAATAGTGAATTTTGCTGCATCTCTCCCATCCTTGACTGCTTGGGAGAGCACAGCCAGGCCACCTCCGGGACTTGTGGCAGCACTTGCTCAACCGTCTCCCAAAGGGAATTGGAGAAATGACCCAATAAGCATGCAGTATTTACTGACTGCAATGCCATGGTGGAGGAAGAAGACAATTTCTTCCCAAATGCATCCAAACACTTGGATTCCCTATCCGAAGGGGCGGAAGGGAACATGCCCCTGGGAAGAAGAGGCCAGCTCCACCAAACTTTTGTGGGGTGGGGTGTTGGCTGAGGAACTTCGGATCACCCGGTGCTGGGCGATAGCGGCGTGCAACTGTCCTATTCACAGGAGCCCCTGTACTAGGCTTGGACCAAGTGCCTAGAAGGATGACTGTAAGTGCCGCATTAAGGGGTTCGTAAGTGGAAGCCCCAGGTTGAAGCACTTCGATCAAGAGATTAGTCCTGACCTGCACTGAGGATAGATCTAGCCCAAGGACTTCAGCTGCCCTTTTTACCACAATGGCATAGGATTTCTCCGTAGCCACAGTTAGGATTTCTCCGTAGCCACAGTTGGTGGAGAGAGCATGCCAGTATCTGGAAAAGTGTCCAGTCCACTAGCTTCGCCATGTTTGTCAAACCAGTCCAACTGCTCTACAGAGTCATCCTGGTGTTCCAAAGGGTCCATAGACCCCTCCCATTTCTCTCCCGAGCCTAACACATCCTCAAAGTGTTCAGGCGTCAACATAGAACCTGTGGGTT
Source organism: Lissotriton vulgaris (assembly GCF_964263255.1). Classification (NCBI taxonomy): domain Eukaryota; kingdom Metazoa; phylum Chordata; class Amphibia; order Caudata; family Salamandridae; genus Lissotriton; species Lissotriton vulgaris. The sequence goes on from NC_141689.1 coordinate 337,514,926, forward strand.
TAATCAGCACTGTAATGGGCATCGAGTGACGTCATTCAGACTCTTTGTCGTCGGGGATAAGGATGAGGCTGCCCCCCCCCCCCAGTGCACCAGTGACTCCGAAGGTACCGACTTCTGGTCCGACACCGGAGAAGGTCACGATGGCACGACCGGCATCGACCCGGATCCCTGAGGAGGCAACAGCGTCAAATCTGACAGGGCCCATTTCGACCCCTTGGGGCCAGAGGGCTCACCAGAGGGGTCAGCCCACTCAAAAATACAGCACATTGCCTCGTAAAACTCTTACATTTGAGCAGGGTCGCTCCGGCTCCCGAAAAGGGAGGGAGGCACGAAGTCAACCCGGCCTCCGGCTTCGCAGAACCATGCCTAGAGCGTTGGTGCTCCTTACCTCTTTCGTCGACGGATGACAGTCGAGGCAAAGATGAAGTCCGCTTGGACTCTTCTTCTTGTGCCTCTTCCCCAAATGTCCTGAAGACCTCGAGTGGGACGAAGAGGACTTTGGTCTCCGGAAAACAGTCCTGCGACCTCCTCTTCTTCAATCGGAACTAGGACCTTCGCTGAGTCCCGTTGGAAGGTGTCAACTGCCGGGCCGCAAGGAGTATCATAGCAATCCCCCGCAAGGCCTTTGGAGCCATAGCCCGACAGTCCGAGTGCGACTTTGAATTATGGTTGTGCTCGAGACACCAGAGACAAATGAGGTGGGGGTCGGTAACTGACATCATGCGGTGACAGGCATCGCATGGCTTGAACCCTGTCTTCCTCGGAGACATCCTCGCACACCAGGTTGAAAAAAAATTCAAATTCGACAAAAAGTCAAGAACAGGCCTGTCAAAAAGAAACAGAGGGGTAAGCTCTTCCTGGATCGGTGCTTAACGGGCGCGGAAAGAAAAGAATGGACGTCCACGCACCTGGGTGGCGCATATATAGGTACTGCGACATCATAACTGACGCTGCCAACAATGTCACTCGGAGCCAAAGGGAGCCATCTGATGGCACACAAAAGGAGTATTGGTCAGCAAAAGTTTCTGGATCCAACCTGACGCCTGGGAAATTCGAAGATAAGGAATCTGCAGCTAGAAGTCTATATCGGATACATTTATATATCTCTTAGCGAGAGATATCAACACAAATACACAAAGATACTTCAGTTGCAAATAGGTAAGTAAGCACAAAATACAGTGGTCTCGAGGTGGGGACAAAACCATATACTAAAAAAGTGGAATGCGAACTGCGACTGAAGTCGGAACTTGGACCAGGAGACTCAGAGGAGCTGTGGACACAAAGAACCACCCAAATTTAGAACCCAGGAACCCCAGGGAAGTTGTGTACAGAGTGAAAACACAGCTGCATGTCCAATACAAGTCAACGGGAAAGGCGCAAATGAAGTTTTTAATAAGAAGGACTCTTCCCATTGGACCTCGAAGAACCCCCATGGAAGTCAAAAGGTAGGAGAGTCACCCCACCCACAGATACCCCAGGAACCAGGATACCTACACCAGAGAAGCCGGTTGCATAGGACTGAAGTCATGTCGTAAACCGCACTAGGATCTCGAAGAAGACACCACTGGAGAAGACTGTGCAAGAGTTCGGTGGAAACCAAGGGCGAATTCTTGGAGGGGAGACGCTGTAAGCAGAGAGTACAGAGTCTATGCCACTCAGAGGTGACCAGGATGCACAGAAGAGCAATGTCCACTGATGTTGGACGGATTAGAAGTATTGTCGCGACATTGTCGTAGCAGCTGTGAGGACTACATGACGCTGAGGAAGACCAGGAGCTGTGCATAAGCTGTCACACGTCGGAAGTTGAAGACAAGGGGGGCAGTGTCCGGTGGGAGCACCAACAAGCCTTGGTAGCTGCAACTGGCGTGGAGAATACCTGTGTTGCTAAGGCTTATGAAGTCCATTGGACGATAGGAGCAGCAGACCGTTCAGCTTCGTTGTGGTGTCTGAAGATGTAGGGCAGTGACTGCTTCACTCCAAGAGAGATTTCTTTAAGTGCCCTTGATGCCCGGAGGTCTATTGAAGATCCTGGAAGAAGCAGAGACACAGACCGCGAAGAAGACTTGCAGAACAGCAAGACCAGGAGCAGTAGGAGTCTTCCTTGATGCAGTCTCAGTTCCTGGCGCAGTCGAGCAAAGTCAAAGTGTCCAGAAGGTCAAAGAATGGCGTGATTTCAGGCTTGAGTCTTGTCCCTTGACAAATCTAAGGAACCACCCACAGTTAAGCCCTTAAGTACCCTAGGGAGAGGGTTGAAACAAATCAGGGGGCCCTCGCAGAGGAGGAGCTGGACAGAGGGGAGGATAATCCCATGTCTTTTGTCCAGTTTCGCGCCAGAGCATGAGCCAAGGGTTCCCTGAGCTGGCTCAAAATGGAGTATGCAAGGAGGGCACCAAATGTGCCCTTCAAATCCGTCTGAGGACATGCAAGCGTCCCCACCCCATCCCAATACACTAAGTCCTGCCTGGGAGGTGATCACGCCTCCCTGCAACAGGAAACTTATTATTCGACCTTCCCCTTATCAAGCTTGGCCCAGCAGCAGGAGGGCAGAATTGTCTCCATGGTCAACAGTAGCACTAGCTTGCTGTCAGACCCTGAAAGGCTGTTACCGGTAGTAAAGGGGGGGTACTCCAAGGGAGCCCCCCTGTACATTGGGATCATACTTTCAACACCGGAATCGGTGTTGTGGTATGATTCCAACATTTGATACCAAACATGACTGGGTTCGGTGCAGCCACGATATAGTTAGACATCTCGTAATGGCTGATGTCTATATGTATCAAAATGGCTGACTTTACTTATAGAGCCTAGAGAATCGACTCTGGGGTTTGTGGAGGTGTCCTGCTCATGCAAGGGTACCCTCACACTTCTAACCAAGCACCCTGCCCTCTGGACTGAAGAGTCTGCCATAGAGATGATTTATAGGTTTTAAGTATATTGACCCCAGATATAAGGAAACTTATATCTGTTGTGAGAAGTGCAAGCATCAACTCACACAGGCTGCAATGGCAGGCCTGTAGTCACAGTTTAAGTGGACTCCCATGGGTGGCACACTACATGCTGCAAACCATTGGACATCCCTGTTGTACCTATGCCAAGGGTACCTTGGTACCATATACTAAGGACTTACAAGGGTACACCAGTAGCCAATTGTGGATGTATAAAAGTACTTACTATGGTCAACTTAGGGAGAAAGCACAGTGACTGGGGTCCTGATTTGCAGGATCCCAGTCAGACTAGGTCAAAAACATACTGACACCAAGTAAAAAGTGAGGAAAACCATGAAAGCAGATCCTACTTTCCTACAGATGGGTTGGTGTGTAATCTAAGGTTAGATAGAGTATCTACTGGAAAAAGTGTTAACGAAGGTAAGTAACTTGTTCTTCTGATAAAGGCTATTAACCACAGATTCCTCGATTTGTGACTTTCAAAGGAGAACATCCCTATGTGGTGAGTCTATGAAATGACTCAGACTACAGAATCTTGTTTGAAAGATTGGGCAGACTGCCCAACCTGCTGGACCTAGCTATCCAGGCAATAGTCTTTGTTAACAAGTGAAGGGACGCCCTGGTAGTAGCCTGGCATATGTCGAAGACTGACACAGAGAAGTGCGGCAGCGCAGTGGGGGCAGCGTTCAATCAGGTGGAATGAGTCCACAAACCTTCTGGGGGCTGCTGTTTAGCTAGCCCATAACAGATTTAAATGAATAAAATAATCCATCGGGAAATGGTTCTTTTTTGCTCTGCTTTCACTTTTTTTGTTTAGAGAAGACCACCAACAGTTGATTGGCCATTCAATGGTTTCTGGTTCAATCAATGTAAAAACTGGGGCCCCTCTTAGGGTCAAGACAGCAGAGCCTTTCCCTCCCTGAAAGGGGTGAGGCAAAGGTAAGAGAGATGGCAAGGTGATTGATTGCCCCATGTTGAAGGGCATCCCTACCTTCGAAAGGAATTCCGCTTTTGTCTGGAGGACCAGCTTGTCTGAAAAGAAGTATGTATATAATTGCAGTAAGTGTAAGACCTGGAGTTCGCTCAGTCATTGGGCAGAGGTAATGGCAATGAGAAACACTGTCTTCATAGTCAACAGACTTAAAGAACTGCTGTATTGGTTCAAATTGAATCCAGTAGGTAAGAATCAAATTAAGGCTCTCTGTGGCTTCACAAAATGTTTCAGCAGGAATATGTAGATCAGTCCCTTTGAGAAAAACATCACAATAGATGATTTGAAAAGGGACACCTAATCTGGCAAACATAAAAAGACCGAAATGTAACTTTTAACTGTTGCCACAGCAAGGCCTTCCTCAACTAAAGAAAGACAAAACAATAGGAAAGGGTAGCATGTAAAAGATGAATGTCACTAGACATCAAACATCTCCCAGCGTCTCGTATGTAGAGTTTTTGTGATCGATTACTGACTGCAAGGAAGCCACCAACCACTTAAGGAGGAAGATCAAAAGCCATTAACTGTTGCCACTCAATCTCCACACATGGAGGTGTAGGTTGTGAAGACTTGGCAGCAGGACCCTGCCCTGCATCTGTGATAGGAGGTCCTCCCAAAAGGGAAAGCCAGATCGGAGGACATGTGCTCATGGCTTGAAGTTCTGAGACCACAGCCTCTTAGCCCAGTCTGGAGGCACTAGGATGATTTGGGCCTTTCTCTCTTTCAGCACTCTAGGTAGAATAGGCAGAGGCAAGAATATGTCCTGAGCAGGAATCCCACAGTGAAAACTGCCAACTGCTTGGGAATGCTTAAAAGCATGAACACTGCAGTGGCAAAATGAAGGAGCCAGGGTTCTGTTGGAAAGTAGGATCTTTCAGGCATAGAACCCCCCACTTTTTTGCCTGGTGTCAGTAGGTTTTGCCTGCACTTCACTGGGATCATGCTAATCAGGACCCCAGTGACTGTGCTCTCTCTCCTCTAAATTTGCTGCTAAGTACTTTGTACACCCCACAATAGGCATACAGGGCTACCATTGTAAGCTCCTAATCTATGGCTGCTGACCTTGTCGATAATTGCGAAAGGAAGAGCGTCCAAAACCTCTGAATCTCCTGGCCGAAGAACCTCTGATCTGGAGACCTAAAGATTTGGCAGTAGCTCTACTGTACTTAAACCTCTCTAAGGCAGTATCGGCCTTTTTGCCAAAGAGACCAACACCATCAAATGGCAGATCCAATAAAGCAGCTTGAACATCTACAGAAAAGTCTGATGATTTTAGCCAAGCCAACCTTCTCGTGGCAACCGCAGTGCCCATGATGTGAGCCACAGAATTAGCAGTGTCCAATCCGCTTTGTATTACTTGGCGTGCCGCCGCTTGAGCGTCAGACAACACTTCCTCAAAATCACTCCTACTTCCATCAGGAATCTTAGGAGCCAAAGAACGCATTGAATCCATAAGTGCGTGCACATATCTGCCCATGAGACAAGTGGCATTAGTGGACTTCAATGCCACACTTGCCGAGGAGTAAGTCTTTTTGGCGACCAGATCTTGTTTCTTGGCCTCCTTATCCCCAGGCACTTGAGGAAACGCACTCAAAGACTTCTTTGAACATGCTGCCTGAATGACCAGGCTCTCAGGAGAAGGATGAGATGTTAAAAAGGCAGGGTCTTCTGGTGCAACCCTGTATCGTCTTGCCACACTTTTGGAAACAGCCCGAGCAGTTAGAGGCTTTTTCCACACCTCCATAATAGGCTCTGTTAAAGCCTCATTAAACGGAAGCAACGGTTCCACCACCAAACTAGGCGAATGTAGGACCTCAGTAAGAAGATTAGACTTAGATTCAACCGTTGGCAAAGTCAAATTAAGAAGTCCCGCAGCCTTCCTCATTACTACATGATAAGGCTGGACGTCCTTTGAAAGTGCATTTGAACCTGATGGTAACTCCCATTCCGGGGAAAAATCCAGGCCACTAGCATCTGCCGGGTCTTCAAAGCAGTCTTCTTCTAGTTCACCTTCCTCTACATCAGAATGAGAGTCAACATATCTCTGCTCCTCCAAAAGGCGTTGTGCCTCCCTCCTGGACTTCTCCTTAACACGCCTCTCCACTGGATCCATCATCGACTCCAACGGAGCCGGAATCGACATCGGTATCGAATCCGATGGCCCAGTGGGATGTACTCGAGGTCGACTTAATGGAGCCGGGGCATAGGAGTGTGGCACCCCCAAATTGTAGGCCAGTGGTCCCATGGGACCCGAAGGTGCTCCAGAGGGGTACCAAGCCCTCGTAACTACGCCATACATTACGTTCAAAAACGCTGATGGGTCTTGGCCTGGGGCAGGAAAAGGTGGCTGAACACCCTCAGGCTGGACCCGAGGTGGGAACGAATCCGGCTCCTCCACAGGCACAGATTCCCCTTCTACCTGAACTACTTCTTCCTCTCGGGCCGGGGACAGCGCCGGAGACGGATCGGAAGCCGGAGTCGGCGACTGCACCTGCGTCTCCGAAGGCGAAGCCTCACCTTCCCGATTCGAAACTTCCTGCGGTGGGATCACCTTCGATCGAACCTTCTTTGGCAACTTCGATCTCGAGTCCGACTCCTTTCCCGAGTGACATCGGGACTCATTTCTCCTCTTCTTATGCTTCCTTCTTGATTTTGAAGCATGTTCCGTTGAGGACTTCAAGGTCGACTCCTCTCGAGATCTAGATCTTGACTTCGACCTCGACCTTGCCCTTCTCGAACGAGATCGTGAAGACTTCCTACCTTTGCCAGCCTTCAACTTCGCCACCAGGAGCTTGGTTTCTCTTTCCCGCAGGGCCTTCGGGTTCATCTTTCGACAAGATGAACACCCATCCACATCATGATCAGAGCTTAAGCACCATAAGCAGTCCTCATGCGGGTCCGTGATGGACATCATCTTCCCGCATTCCTTGCAGGGCTTGAAGCCAGTCTTCTTCGTCAACATCGTCACGAAACAAAGAAGCAGAAAAACAAAGGAAATAGCAACAAAGTCACTAGAAAGCTACTGAGATTCCCAAAACCGTTAGCGTCGACGACGTGGAAAAAAGGGAACTGATGTCATTACGCCGGCGTGGGCCTATTTTGGGCGTTGGTGACGTCAGCGGAGTCGCGTGTGATGCCGTGTCTCTATGACGTCCAAGTCCACGTTGGCGCGAAGCTACCAAAAGAATTTCCAAAAGTTGCTGACGCAAGGAGATATTCACAAGGTGGGGATATTCACAAGGTGAGGAATCAACTGGCAGATGTATCTATCCGAAATATGGTACTGAGGTATCCAGTGCATTGGTACACCCGGGGTCCTCCATGGGCTGAAGTATGTATTATGCCACCCATGGGAGCCCATGCAAACTGTGTCTGCAGAGCTGCCACTGCACTCTGCGTGACAGGGTGCAGGCACCCTACACTTTAGGTAAAAGGTTTCCCTTATATACCGGTCACTGCTCTTAAAAACTATAAGTCACCCCTAAGGTAGGCCCTTAAGTCCAAGGGCAAGGTGAACAGTTTAAGTCTGTGGATACCTCTACACGAGCGGAGGTACCCCTACAAAGCCCGGACTAAGTGCAGGGCAGCCTTCTTAAGGTATGTAGTGGACACTGGCATGTCGAGATATCCAGCTACATAATGGCTACACCGAAAAGAAATTGGAAAAAGCTCGACCTAGCTGCACTAAATACGATCCTATGTTCAAATACACCCTCCTTTGACCATCAAGTTGACGCATTCGCCACAAACATTCGCAATTGGCTTTCAAATGCTATAGACTCCTGTCTTACTCTCTCGCACAAAAAGCTAAATAACCATCGACCTCTTGCACCATGGTTTAATGACTCCCTAAAAAAGGAAAAATCAAAGCGCAAAGCGTTAGAACGTAAATGGAGGAAAAGACTATACACCCGAATCTAAAACCATCTACACCAAGGCTAGAAATATTTACCATAAATTGTGCAACTCAACGAGGGCCAGTTTTATTTCAAGCACCATTTCCAAAGCAGCAAACTGTTCAAAAACTCTCTTCGATCTGGTGAAAGAACTGGCCGGCTCCAAAGCACAAGTTACTACTTGTGTAACGATATATCTGTAAGAGACATTAGTTAGTGATAGATTCCTTACCTTACAATATCCCCAGGCGTCAGACTGGATCCGGAAATTTTTGCGTAGTAGTACCCTTGCGCGTCGGTAGGCATCGTCTGCGGCTCCGCGTCCGTCGTCGGCGCCGTGATGACGTCGTCGGAGTACTTAGACGCCGCCACAGCGTGCTGACGTCAGTTCTTAGACACAGCTTTTCCGCTCCAAAAAAGCAGAGCCATGTCAAAAACCTACACTGGTGCCATTGAAACTAGTGCCCTGAAAGGGGATGACCTTTACCCTAGATATCGGTTCGCAGAAGGGGGAGGGTGGGTGGGTCGGTAAGGAGTCTATCACTAACTAATGTCTCTTACAGATATATCATTACACAATTAGTAGCTTATGCATCTGAAAGAGACACGTTAGTGATAGAGTCCTTACCTTAGAATAGATACCCCAGCAATACCAACCCCGGTGGTGGGTCTGCGAACCAATAATCACACCAGAAAGTCCTGGAGGACGGAACGGCCAAAGAAGCCATCCCTCCGGACTTGGCTGTCCAGGCAGTAGTATCTTGCGAACGTGTGCAGCGAGGCCCACGTAGCTGCCTGACAAATGTCCTGCAAGGGGACTCCTCGGCCCTAGGCAGTGGTAGTCACCGTGGCCCGAGTGGAATGGGCCCTCAGCCCAACAGGAGGTTCCTTTTTAGCCAAGGAGTAGCACGCTTGGATGCACAACACGATCCACCGAGAGATGGTCCGTTTGTGCACCGCCCGTCCTTTCTTAGCGCCCACGAAACCAACAAAGAGTTGGTCATCCACCCGGAACTGGCTTGTGCGATCCAGATAGTATGAGAGCGCATGTTTTGGGTCCAAACGGTGGAGCCTCTCTTCCGCTTTCGAGGGATGCGGAGGCGGAAAGAAAGTGGGCAAGGTGATGGACTGCCCGATGTGGAAGGCTGTGACTACCTTGGGCAGGAAAGAGGGTTTTGTCCGCAACACAACCTTGTCCGGATAGACAGAAAGGAAAGGAGGTTTAGAGGATAGAGCCTGGAGCTCACTCACTCACCTGGCAGAGGTGATGGCAACCAGGAAAGCAGTGTTCAGAGTAAGAAGGCGGACAGGACAGTTGTGAAGTGGCTCAAAGGTAGCACACATTAGAAAAGTAAGAACCAGGTTCAAGTCCCACTGAGGCATCACGAAGGGAACAGGTGGAAACGTGTGTGTGATGCCTTTCAGAAAACGATTTACAATAGGGGGACTTGAACAAAGATGGTTGATCAGGCAGCCTTAGAAAGGCTGAAAGGGCAGAAAGGTAGCCCTTGATAGTGCCCAGAGCAGAGCCCTGCTGGGCAAGAGAAAGAAGGAAGAGGAGAACCTCAGAAAGAGGGGCAGAGAGAGGATCCACAGCCTTTGCTGTGCACCATGCCATGGGCCCGGTCGCATTTGATCTTCTTCAGCACTCTGGGCAGAAGTGGTATAGGCAGAAAGGCGTACAACAGACCGCAACTCCACTCGCAACGAAAAGCGTCTCAGAGCGAGTGCCGCCTTGGAAATTCCAACGCGCAGAACTGTTGACATTGCGCGTTCTCTTCGGTGGCGAATAGATCTAACCAAGGCTCTCCCCACTGCAGAAAGAGACCTTGCGCCACGTCCGAGTTCAGACGCCATTCGTGATCCATCATGCACCGGCGGCTGAGTTCGTCCGCCGTGGCGTTCAGAGAACCTGCCAGGTGATGAACCACCAGGGTCGAGCCCTGATGTTCCAGCCAATGCCAAAGGTGCAGAGGCTCCTGGCAGAGGGTCCACAATGTGAGAAGTTGGCCTGATATATAGTGCTCACTATTCTAGTGATCACTGTGTATCATTCCAAACGACCCTTATTGATGATTGGTTGTAAGTCAACCTTATAGACCAGCTATCCTAGTAGCATGGACAAGAGCAGTCTTTAGGCTAAACTCTAGAGGGCGTGTTAAGCCAGCTGTTATACCATCACATATACCCCTTGAACACCAAGTGAAAGGACACCACACAAGTTGTTATGAAAATAAAAGGATAATTATTTATAACAAGTGTACCCTGATCTGTTTATGAGTCAGGGAGCTAAGCACATAACAAAACTCTTAAGAAAATACTTTAAGTTGCACAATTTACACAAATGCCCAAGAGGCACGAAAAACCATATACTACAAAAGTGGAATGCAAAATACTAGCAGGTAAGTAACAAGATCCAGAGGCTTCAGGATCGCTAGGACTACACTACTGAACCCTAAGGTTAGGAGCAGGAGGCCTAGGGAGATCAGGTGCAGAGTGTGCACTCTCACGCGGGATGCAGGACAAAGTCTATGGATACTAGTATCTCGTAAAGTTACAGTTATCGGACGAATCCGACTAGTTAGGCTGAAAACGAAAAAGGATCTGGACACTTAGATAGTGAACCTATGTTGGAGCACCGAAATGCTCAGGTTACCTAGCCCAGGGGCTGCGGCTGCATAGGGTTCAAAAGGTGTCGGGAATCCTCGTTACAGTCTATGGAGCCTGAAAGAAGAAGTTGCTGGCAGGCGACCAGTGATGAAGTTCGATGTGATCCAAGCCTGGATCGGTGATGGAGACGACCTGAAAGCAGAGGGGACTCAGTTCTTAATCACTAGCCAGTGGTTAGGTGGGCACCAGGATGGCACCGGATGAAGTCACCTCGACCAGGTGAGTGGGCGATGCTGGGCTCTGCAGTCTCTCGGGCCAGGAGGCGTTGTCGGCGACCAGGATGGAGGTGCGAGCTGTCCCACGAAGGTATCTGCTGTCGGCGAGGGTGGACACAGGATTGGGGCAACAAACCTTGGCAAAGTCAAGCCCACACGGTGGACTCAAAAATGGCGTCTGGAGTGGACCAGGAGGGTCCGGGGTGCTCCTCTTTTGGAGGGGAGCGAGGGCCAGTCTAGAGCAACCAGACCAGCGATGGAAGTGTCGTGGTTCGTCGTCAGGAGGGCTACAAGCCAGCAGGCAAGTGGCCGGACAACGCGGTGAGCAGTAAAGAGCAGAAGGGCGCCACGCAGATCTCGTGGATGCTGGGGGGCTGGACTTCGGTGCTGGAGCTGCTCAGGCTTAGGGCTTCTCGAACACCAAAGCACTCACTCGAGGATCCCTCGGCGGTCGTGCTGGATAAGCGTCGTGCAGTTTTGAAGATGGCCGGTCCCTTCAGGTCTCGTCACACCCACGAATCTCAGCTGGGCTGATGATGTAGGTAGAGGTCAGAGATGCCAGGGAATCCATGGGTAATACAGCTGGCTTCACATGCCAAAAGAGTTTAGCCTAAGACTGCTTTGTCCACGCTACCACTAGGATAGCTGGTCTATAAGGTTGACTCACAACCAATCACCATAAGGGTTGTTTGGACTGATACAAGGTGGTCACTAGAACTAGTGAACATCATATATCAGGCCAACTTCTCACAAATGGTATAAGGAAATCGATAGAGTAAAGAAAGGTGTCCAGAGGCTGTAGGATCGCAGGCTGTAGGATCGAAGACACCTCCTGGTCCACGTGGCTGCAGATTCAAGCGTCCACTCTTCACCTGATAGCGACAACAGCATCTGGTTCCTTCCTGGTTCCACTCCGGTCACCGGCTAGTGACTTTGAACATTGTCCCCTCTGCTTTCAGGTCCTCATCTTCCTCGATCCACCCTTGGATCGCACCGGACATCATCTTCCTGGTCGCCTGCAGCATCTTTCTTCAAGGCTCCATAGACTTCGACGCGGAAACCCAACACACTTTCACACCTATGCACCCGCAGCCCGTGGGTGAGGTAACAAGAGCATTTCGGTGCTCAAAGGTAGATTGACTTTCCTAGTGTCCAGGTATCCTGTCGTTTTAGTCGTAACCAGTCAGAACTGTCCGTACTCACCTTTTTCGTAACTTGTAGTGTCTATTGACTTTGTCCCGCATCTTGCGTGTGAGTTCACACTCTGCACACGCGACCCGTGGGCCTCCTGCTCCTTACCTAAGGTTAGGGTTGTGTAGTCCCAGCGATCCTACAGCCTCTGGACATCTTCATCGATTTCCTTATATCATTTACTTAGTATATGGTTTGTCGTGCCCCTAGGGCACCATTGTAATTTGTGCAACTTAACGTATTTTTCTTAAGAGTCTTGTCATGTGCTTAGCCCTCTGATCTCATAAAGAGTTCAGAGGTGTTTTGTTAGTAATAAATATCTTTTTTATTTTCATAACAACCTGTGTGGTGTCCTTTCACTTGGTATTCAAGGGGTTATATGTGGTAAAACTGGCTTCACATGCCAAAAGAGTTTAGCCTAAGACTGCTTTGTCCATGTTACCATTAGGATAGCTGGTCTATAAGGTTGACTTACAACCAATCACCATAAGGGTTATTTGGACTGATACAAGGTGATCACTAGAATTAGTGAGCATCATATATCAGGCCAACTTTTCACAGGCCGCCCGCAGATAGTCTGTAGAAAGCAAAAGCCTACACGTCGGATGGTAGGATAGTGTAAGAGAACAGGAGGGCCTGCTCCGGAGTTCTCTACAGTGCGTCCGTCATGGCCACCATTTTGGCCACGCCCCAATATTCAGTTTGTATTTCAGACACCTCGTCCAGATTCCTCCCATATCCCATCTCTATTTCATATCTCTTTCCTTTCTAATTTCTCTCCACATCAATCCACTACACAAATCACTCATGTTTCCCTCTTTGACTTATATTCAATCTTTCTTTCTTTTTGCTTCTCTTCAGTAACATATGACTGAATTTACCTTACATTAAACTCTTTTCACTCTTTAACAAACACTTATCTTAACTATTTTCTATTCACTTTTCCCAGTACCGGAATATTCCTTATTTATTTTTAGTTTGCATTTGTCATCTTCTGTACCGTTTCTGTACATTTTTAGTTAATAAGTACAATAAAATGAAAAAGAACACATATTGCAAAGGCCACATTTAAAATAACCACAGAGGTCATACCTCGGGAATGAGCTGACCCTTTTGATGGAGTAGAAAGAGACCTTGTCTGACCAAAGCCAGTTCTGGAAATTGTTCTATTCTTCTCAGCAGGGTTTGTTGACAAACTGCGTTTTGAAGAGTAAACCCTAAAACAGAAAATAATTTATTTGGCATATTAATAAATCAATCAGGGTAGCAGAGTAATAGGTAGTTTAAATACTGACAATCTTTTGAGCACTGACTTTGCCGCGAGGACGCTTGTGAATCACTTTCCATGATCTATGCTACTGCTTGCCGGACCCGCTGCGTGGGTCCCGCTTCGCCGGGGAGGACCTTTGAATCCACAAACTTGCTCCCTTCTTCGAGGTCTGCTGGGGTGTGTGTGGGTTAAAGGCAGGGCTGCGAGTGGCGCTACAGGGACTCCAATTCCCAGGAGTCCCTGCTCAGCTGACCGGCACTACTTGGACTGCTCTCCCTGCTTGCCCCGCCCCCAGCGCACCTGAAGCATTTAAACCCATCCTGCTCCAGTCTCTAGTGGGAATCTTTTGAGCACTGACTTTGCCGCGAGGACGCTTGTGAATCACTTTCCAGGATCTACGCTACTGCATATTAATAAATCAATCAGGGTAGCAGAGTAATAGGTAGTTTAAATACTGACAATCTTTTGAGCACTGACTTTGCCGCGAGGACGCTTGTGAATCACTTTCCAGGATCTACGCTACTGTTTGCCGGACCCGCTTCGCGGGTCCCGCTTCGCCGGGGAGGACCTTTGAATCCACGAACTTGCTCCCTTCATCGAGGTCTGCTGGGGTGTGTATGGGCTAAAGGCAGGGCTGCGAGTGGCGCTACAGGGACTCCAATTCCCAGGAGTCCCTGCTCAGCTGACCGGCGCCACCTAGACCGCTCTCCCTGCTTGCCCCGCCCCCAGCGCGTACTTATTAGTCCCAGTCGACCGCTGCGCGTGAGCGACCGGGCCAAGACCGGGCCAAGAGCGGGCTCTTTGTAGCCCGTTAGAGCCCGTGTAAGACCGGACCGGGCCGATTCTCTTGTTTTTCAGTATTGTATCATTTTCATTGTTTGTGCCTATAAGTCTTTTGAGGGAACTTAGGAATAATGTCCATGCGAGAAAGTAGAAGCAGGGCTGCCAAAGGGGGGAAACAGTTAACCGGGACCCTTGACGACTTTATAACCAGGACCAACATTGCCCTCGACGTAGAGATCAACAAAATGCAACAGAGAGAATCTATGGACTTAGAAGCTACTAGAAGATTGTCCCAGGATCCTGCAATGGCCAAGAAATCATCTTTAGGTGGTATAGCATCTGCAAAAACTCCTTAGCGCTTGACTGGTCCAGTACCAATTATAACATTGGCGGATGTGCATCACACTTCCAAAAAAAAACCCCTTGTGTCAGCCCCAAATCTAGGGTTACTCCATCCACCCACCAACCAGACTTTACCTTCGGATGTGGTGGATTCAGTACCAGGGGTACCCACAGAGATTATTCCCAAGGGAAATGGGGCGTGTGTGAGTAATTTGTGTGAAAGTAAAGAGGGTGCAAACCAAAAAAGGAAACTTAATGTTACATCTGCCTATACTAGGAAAAAGGCTAAAGTAGCAAAGGCCCAGTATTTGAATGGTGGGAAGTCTATTGCAGGGGATGGGAGTGGTATATTCCATCAGACGTCCCCAAATGTTGATAAAAATCGTTTGAATGTTGATGAGGTTAACCTGGATGTAGTAGATGGGGAGCAAGATTCCCTAATAGGAGTCGAGAATGTAGGGCGATCGTCTGTGAGGCAGAGGGAAGAAATGAGGAATTTCTGAAAATTGTATGGGAAACGTTAAAAAAACTCCTAACTACTCCAGACTATCACGTATAGAAAACCAGTTGATTGAGGTGGAAAAGAGGATTATAACCTTAGCAAGCCTTAGCATAGTAGGAAATAAATCAAATAGTGCAACTGATGCTGTTAAAACTACACCACCACCTACTGTTATTCCTCCAGCACTACGGCTAGCAACACACACAACCAAACCCCGATCCGAGATTCATGTAACCAATGTTAGCAACCCAAAAGCGAATGTATCTAAGCAATTGCCCGCACAACCTGTACCAGCTCACAAAGATACTACTGTCCCGAGGGTCAGAGAAACTAAGGCTCATCAATTTAATCAACAAGGGAACCAAACAACAGTGAAACATCGAGGGGGTTTTATAGATCTTCCACCAGATGCCAGGCCATATGTAGTAGTGTTAACAGGGGTACCGGAAATAGGCAATCACTACCAGGAAACCTTTTTCTCACTGAAGAATAAAGTAACTTATTGGCTGAATGAAAACAGGCCGTTACCTAACCATATAAGAAGTAAAATCCTAATGGTGCTAAGGGTGCCATGGCTAGGCTCCTCATATAAATCCATCCCAGGTGATTGTATTGTTGTTTCTTTTGAAGAGCCAAACACGGTACACCACATATGCTCATGGAATACCTATGGTGGAAATTCATCTATTGAAGCTAGACCACTGACTTTTTCTATCCCGCGCAGACGTGTTCTAATTATGAAGGGAACTGGTCAATGGCTAGACACTACGTTCGGGGTGGGCCAGGAGATGGCAGGCAGGGCAACCACAGTTGGTGGAATGGGGCTCCAACTTACAACAGGTTTAGTTGTCTAGAAGAAGTAGACTGACTCACCCCAAAGATAGGCTGCACAACTAGCTTCAATGATACATCCTCTACACCTTGCACACTGCCTACGATGATTACATGTAACCCAGAAGGAAGTAACCTAGAAGAAAGCATAGAAATGACTACGGGGGGGGGGGAGCTGCCAACTGTTTAGGTATTGATGCTGTCCCTAAGGTCCCACAAGATGAGAGACGCCTGGTAGCACCAGCTGAACAGGGAGTGAGGGGACATGTCTTAGAAAGGGAGGTGTATGAAGCACGTAGATTGTCCCAAGACGTGTTGACTCTTCAGGTGCCACCACTACCGGATGTAGTTATTCCAAATGTAGGACTTTCGAGTAGCAGTAACAACTCGCCATTGACGTTAATCTCGTGGAACATAGCGGGAGTAACTAAGAATCTAAGGGATCCCGAGTGGGCGGAGTATATTGATTCCAGCGACCTCTGCTTACTGCAGGAATCATGGGCAATTGGTACACCACATAGGGTTGGTTATAAATCATATGGCATTGGAGCAGTTCCTTCAGCTAGGGGTAGGCCCTCTGGGGGCCTAATTATCTGGGTTAAGGTAACCCTGAAGATTAGGATAGAAGTCATGGATACTAGCTCACTAGACATCGTGGCCCTTAAAATTAAAACTGTGGATGGGTGAGCGTGTTATTTAATTAATGTCTATAACAGGCCATTACCCCATACCAAGGAATCGGTTATTCTAGCTAAACTAGACTCATTCATGGGGAGGGTGGTTGGCAAAGAAGCAGTTATAATAGGTGGTGATTTAAATTGCAATTTTGAACCTGTCCCAGGACTTATTGATGTCTTTGAGGATGAAGATCTTGTAAATAACATCCCTCGGCTGGATAACACTAAGTTTGTGAAATGTTCTACCTTGGCAGTACAAATAGTGAAGTTGACGGCTGACCACGGCCTTAGGGCATGCAATAGCCGGCTTCCCTCAGATGTTTTAAAAAAGCCTACCTTTTCAAGATCTGCCATTAAAAGCAACCTAGACTTTGTAGTTGTCTCATTATCCATCTGGTAGTATATGGTTGACTTTGAGGTGAAGGATAGATCTGAGAATGACCACTACCCTATGGAATTAACTATAGACGCACTTCTGCTCAAGAAGTCTAGTGATGCATTGTCTTTAGAGGCACATAATACTGTCCCATGCGATGAAACATTGGTCAGCAACAATAGGCGAGCCTTAAAGTGGCCTTATGTGCTAGAACATGGCGATACTCTCTCAGCAATATACTCATTGTTTGAGTTGACCTTTGCACCCCTGTTAGGGCAAGATACCACCACAGAACAATTTTTGGTATTGCACAAGGACTTTTTTATGACATTGAAAACCTTATTAACAAAAATGCCAAAGAAGAGGCAGCAAAACACATGGAACTTGTCCCATAGCAAAGCATGGTAAGACAAGTTCTGTAGGCTAGCCAAGAGGGAGTTAATGATTGCGATAAAAAACAAAAGTCAAAATGATGTTAAACTTGCAAGGGAGGCATATAAGCGCATTCAGATGACCTCAAAGAAGGCATGAGAGGAGGCGAGCTGGGCAGAAATGTTGGTAGCAGCCAAAGCGAAGGACACCGTAGGGTTTTGGAGGGTAGTCGCCAACGGGAGCCATGTAGGGAGAATAGTGAAAGATGTATATCTCGATGAATCCACATGGGTGAATCACTTCACGACTCTATATCGAAAATGTGATAGTGGTATAGATAAGTGTAGCAAGATAGCATCATGGGCACCTCCCCAGATTGAACGCCTAGATTATTCTATTGACGAAACAGAAATGGCAATCAGTGCATTGAAAAATGGTAAAGCCTCGGGTCTCAACAGAATACCTGGAGACTTGTATAAGCACGATATAAAGGTCTGGGCACCCTATGATAACAACTTATTTAATGTGTTATCTAGTAATTGTAACTTCCCTGACAGCTGGCGGGGTGCCGAGATTGTTTTAATTTTCAAAAAGGGCAATTGGTCTGAACCTTCTAATTATAGACCGATTAGCTTAATGGACATCCTGCAGAAATTATATTCAAGGCACATTCTATCCTCTATAAATTATTGGCTAGAGGAGAAAAGGGTACTTACAAAACTGCAAGCTGGGTTCAGGAGTAAGGTCAGTACCATTGACCAGGTTTTTAGGTTTTGCTGCCTTTATTGGAAATACGTTTTAATCAGGAAAGGGCATTTATATGTCGCTTTCGTTGATTTGAGAGCGGCATTTGATTTAGTGCCACGGGATCTCGCTAAAGTGAGATGGGGTCCTAATGGTGAACTGACCCAAAATATACCAATAGAGCGTGGCGTTCGTCAAGGATGCGTCTTGGCCCCAACTTTATTTTCACTTTTTGTGAATGATATTCCTGCTCATCTGGAGGGCTGCACGAATGATTCGCCCCAACTTAATGGAGAAAGGGTGCCTGCGTTACTTTTCGCGGATGATACCATCTTGATTTCGCAAACTAAGAAAGGTCTCCAGGCGCTACTTAACTCCTTTAGTGAATACTGTGACAAGAAAGGGCTGGAAATTAATGTAAATAAAACAAAGTGCATGGCCCTAGATCCATGTAGACCGGATAAAGGGTGCTTAGCTTTAGATGGTCAGGATTTGGAATTAGTTGACCACTTTTCTTATTTGGGGGTTGAGATAGACTCCAAATTTACCTGGAAACCCCAAATTCAGAAAAGTAAGGTGATTTTTGCCCAGAACATTACAACTAAGTTCAACGCAAGTACAAGTAAGGCAGTGACACCTGTTATGGAACTTTTTAAATTCAAAGTCCAACCTGCAGCTATCTATGGGGCTGAGATTTGGGGGCCGACGGCGAAGGACATCTTTTCCACCATGGATAATAAATTCATGCGTAGTATTGTAAGGGTTCCTACAAGTACTCCTTTAGTGCCTCTTCAATTGGATCTGAACTTTAAGAGGACAGATCATTACGCCGCTCTTAGGCCTCTAATGTTCTGGGTAAGATTGTGGCTGACACCAGAATTGGACGATTATAGTAAAGGGTTACAAGAAATAATGGGCTTTGACTCACTGAACTCTATTCTTTGGCTCAAACATATTAAAACATGGTTTTCCATCTTAGGTCTCCCACAGTTATGGGAGCATCCCGAAAGGCTACCACACAACACAAAAATTATGGTGAAAAATGTTTTTTGGTCCTTTATAAATAACCAATTAGTCAATGGGAACAGATGTGGGACTCTAGTGAATAACTTTGTAACTTTTAAGGACGAACCCTTTTTTGAGGTGTTCCTTGATGAAGTTGAGCCCCCCCTTGCAAAGACCCTATTTATGAAGTTTAGGTATGGAAACCTTATGACTAACTACATAAAGGAATACTGGTCTAGGAAAAACAAAGACGAAACTTATGTAGCAAGTGGAAATTGCCTAATGTGTGAAGGAAATTACAAGGAGGATGAGGTTCACATATTGTTTTTCTGCCAAGCGTATTCTAAAGCCAGGAAAAAATGGATCAAACCTTTGTGTAACATTTTGGGAATTAGGTCATGTAATTTGGCTTATAGAATAATTAAGTCCGATACTTCCCAGATCATTGTTTTCAGTGTCAGCAGATTCCTTCATTCTGTTTATATTGCCAGGAGCAAAATAGGTCTAAAACTGTAACTAAAAATGTATTACCATTTACTTGCATGATCCAACGGTAGCACATCCAACCATGCAGGCATGTGTTGTTATTAATACTACTTATTGTATCAAATTTTAAATGATTATACATTAGTAAAATTGGCATGTTCTCTTTTTTTAAAGCATTTTTTATGTATGTATTGTGCAATCTTTTATGGCAAATTGCCGAAATAAAGAATGAATGAATGAAATACTGACAGGAAGTTAAGTTAATAAAGCTTACATGATTTGAATAGAAGAATATGAGAGAGACCATTAAATCCTAAACCCAACCTCTCGATATCAACTAAGCAAACTGAAAGTGGTATTCTGACTTCATTTGTCTGTAAATCTGTATTTGCCTTTGCTCCATGTTCAAGTCTTTGATGATGAACTATAAAATAAAGTGTGGTGGGCGCATGATAGAAGAGGTTTACAGTTGGGGATGAGTGCAACAGCAGACCCTTTTCATGTTGAACCATGGCACCCAGCCCACTAGCCAAACTGACGCAAGGAAATATTACCAGCCAACAAATTTAGCTAAAATGACAACCTGCATTCACATTGGTTAAAGCACAGCCCCACTCAAGACAAAATCTTCGGTTTCCACAGGTGTAATGTCCTGCCCTACTTATATTATTCATTATGTGTTTGATATGTATGATAGTATAAGTGTGTGTGAGCAAATGTATTGTTTTATATATTTGTCTGGACAAGTGAAGGTACAATTTATTGGAGTCCACGTGTGTGTGCTAAACATGATGGCACTTATCTTTGTGCTGGGCTGCCAATGTCCCCATCAGAAGCAGAGACCTGCAATTACACCTCCTGTGTTCTCTTCACAACCAACAAGTTAGCTTTGTTCGGGTGGTAGGTAGTCGAACGTATCCATTGATATAGCTGCAGTTTCCCTAACAGAGTGAATCCTATCCCTCTCCTTTTTCCTGTTCAAGATCTGCATCTCTGTTGAGATGGCCTCCCTGTATTGAGCCATTCCAAATACACCTAGGCCAGCATGAACCAGGTTCCCGAGGACTGCAGGGCATGATCTGGACAAGAATCCATTATGCCGGGAGTATGCCTCCCCACGACTGGAGGGGTCCTTCTAAATTCAAAAGGTGTAGACCACTTCATTAGATAGGAGGGCATAACTGAATCCATTCATTTACAGTGAAGGCTCAGCTGACTGGAAGGGCATGCATGGAAGACCAACCCAAGCAAGATACCCAAAACCTGCAACATTACCCGAGTCAAAGGGTTACTACATTTCCTTCAGAAATCCTACAGTGTATCAAGAAGGCTGATCCTGCATCATCCCTAATACTCTAATTTACCCACCCAAGGTACCTGTAATTTTATGTTAAGACTGGAGACTAGCATTATGCATAACCTTTTATTCACCACTTCTGATGCAGCACTTAAAAGCTTCCAATAGAACAGTATGAAGTCACAAAAACACTAAAACATACAACATATTAAAGCTCCTCAATATTCCAGTCTCATCCTCTTTTGTTTGCTGCTTCTGAGCAGATAAGTATATGGATTTTTCTTATATGGCTGTTAGTTAAATGTATTGTAAGGTTTCTCAATTTTAAGAGTTCATTTATGTTTTTAATGAGAGAGAATTGGTAAGTATACTTAGAGTATAGATATGTTTGTAAAACATATGAAATGTATATGTTTCATCAAATTTACGGGTACATTATAAAATGTTTAATCCTGGGATTATAAGGAGTATTAAATAGGTTAGTTCTTAAGTGTTAGTGTAGGGTTAAAATCGCAATTTTTTTATTGTAAGGGAAATAAGGTTTTTCTAAACGCTCTAACCATATATTGGATTGATGACTTTCAAAAACAGAGTGTGCTAGAGCGTTTGACGGCTCGAAGATCGAAGTCTCGAGCTCTGTTTTTCATTATGTTTCTTTACAGAGTCGCGAGGGGAAGCATTATGCCTTATTTCTATGGGAGATAAAGCACGTTAAGCTTACGTGGAGGAAGCTCCACGTCTCTTTGAAGATAATTGGGCTTGTTTCGTATATGGCTAAAGACGTGTTGCCGTAAACAGAAGTATCAAGGCAATTAGTCTCAGATCGGGTCAGATACGGTGGCAGTTATTGTTCGGGGAACAGTTTATGGATATTGCACAACGTGGAGTGTTTAAAAAGAGTGAAATTAGAAGTAAACAAAGGAATAATTTTAAATAGGTAGAAAGATTAGGATATTAAAAGGATTAAAAAAAAAACAATAAAGAAAATAGCCAAAAATAGCCAAAGCCCCTGGCCCGGACGGCGTTCCCGTTGATATTTTTAAATATCTCCCAGATTTATGGACTCCCTTATTAACCAACGTCCTGAATGCCACTACTGAAGTGGGCCTTCTAGACTCTTAGAGAACTTCGACGTTGGTACCGATATTCAAAAAAGGAGATCGAAACAGTCCATTATGCTATAGACCGATCTCCCTCCTGGACTCGCTAGGAAAGATGGCAGAACGAATACTCCTCGAGCGACCCCAGGAGTGGGCCACCGACCATAGCATCATTTCAGACCTACAATACGGTTTCCGGGAGGGGCTAGGAACAGATGACCAGGCCTTAAATCTGTCCCTATTGGCGGGCAAATACGTGGAAGCTAAAGGCTCTTCTCTTCATATGGTATACGTAGATCTCTCCGCAGCGATTGATTGCGTGGCACACTCAACGCTGTGGAGCATTATTTTGAAGATGGGAGTTCCCAATCCAATAGTGGACTTTCTTCGAGAACTGTATACAGGCACCACAGGCAGGGTAAGATTCGGGGTGAGAGGCGAGCTCACGGACACTTTCAGAGTGGAAAAGGGGGTCAGGCAGGGGTGTGTACTGGCCCCCTTTCTATTCACCCTATATACTAATGGCTTGGAGGCTGCCATGCTTCAAGGCAGTAAAGATCTTCCTTTGATAGCTCGTCGGCAGATACCAGCGCTCTTATATGCCGACGACGCTGTTATTTTAGCAAGAACGCCAATTGAATTACAACTGGCCCTGAACAGATACTGCGCCTTCATGGCAAGCTTGAATTTGAAACTAAATGCAAAAAAAACTTACACAATGCACGCGGGGGAGAAAAGAAACGCAAAAACCAGGAAACTGCGTGTACAGGGCGAACCACTGGATAGGACCACAACCTATCCCTATTTAGGGATTGTTATTGATGAAAAATGTAAATGGAACCCAGCTATCAACGCAAGGAAACTTTCATTTCTCCGAGAGACATCTTCACTAAAAATCTTCGCACAAAGACTGGGGCAGCGACCACTCAAAGAACTGCTGCAAATATATAACTCAAAATGTACAAGTACGGCAACATATGGGGCGGGGATATGGGGCTTTGCAAATGTGGATTCAATACAAAAAAATCGAGAACTCCTTTTTAAGATACCTGTTGGCGGTACCAAAAAGTTGCTCCACCTATGCCTGCCATACAGAGCTGGGCATTGACTACATTACAGACACTATAAAATTGCAGCCAATAATGTTGTGGCGCAGAATATGGGTCACTGAGCAGTGCCAACTGACCAGGGCGATCATTCAAGACATCTTAACACTGGATTAATGTAAGAAAATCAAATGGTTGTCCTACGTAAAAGCGTTGTTAACAGATTTAGGTTATAGGAAGTATTTTGACCACCCGCTACTGATAAAAGAAATCCCAAAAAAGAACTTGAAAAGGGAGTGTCTTGTTCACCTGCGTCAGTTACGATTACTATCCGAGGTCCATAAACCATCTGTTCAACACTCTTTACTAGCGCAGACTGTGTTTACAGGTGAACCCTATCTGAACTTCAAATTAACACAGTATGAAAAAATGCTGCTCACCCGCTTTAGATTTGATCTGTTCCATTTACTGGTTGCATTTCCAAAGCAAAATGTCTGGACATCCACATTTTCTATGTGCCCTTGTGATCTAGTGTCCCCACAAACAACGATACACACAATGTTATTCTGTAAGTTTTTTACTGAACCCCGTAAACGTTGGATACTGCCCATCCTGAAACTCTGGGGCCTCCGACAGTGCCGTCCTGCATACCTGGCACTTCAGTACATTGAAAACGAAAATTATGCCACAGCGATCGTACTTTTTCTCAAATTCTGTATACGTCATCGTACAAATCTTTGAGCACGAACTATACCGCAGCTTTGCACAAATGAAAGAATGCTAGGTAACAGGAAAACTGTATGTTATTATAAGGTCGAAAAAACTTATACAAATTGAGATGCTGCTGCTCTTTTTTAAATGCTTTTTAACAAATGTATTTTTAATGGTTTTTAACTTTTGTAAATCTTGTAATTTGCACATTGTGAACTTTTATGGTGTTTTTCTCAAAACTACCGAATAAAGTTAATATTGAATTGAATTGAGTGAAGGAGCAGAGTCAAGCACCAAGGAGGTACAGGAGCAGTATATTAAAAGACTCATTGAAAGAGAAATAGGTAGCAAGGTGGAGGAAA
Source organism: Lissotriton vulgaris (assembly GCF_964263255.1). Classification (NCBI taxonomy): domain Eukaryota; kingdom Metazoa; phylum Chordata; class Amphibia; order Caudata; family Salamandridae; genus Lissotriton; species Lissotriton vulgaris. The sequence continues at coordinate 337,538,738 of NC_141689.1, forward strand.
CATTAAAAAGCTTGGTAAACGAAGGGAAAATAAATATTGGGGAAGTAGAAGGAGAAGAGGAAGAGTTTTGGAGTATTTCTGAGGCGGAAGAGAGTCAAACTAATGGACCAGGAGAGAAATAGTTGAAAAAAAGGAAACATGAGATTAAAAAGAAGGTAAATTCAGAATCTTAACATAAGAAAGAGGGGCGTTCAACTAGTGGAAGGTAATTGCATGGTGTCCATAGCGGCACAAAAAAGAGGCAGGTTCACCGTGCAAATGGAGATGATCAACCTACCTTGTCACATCATGAGGAAAATTCTGAGTTGGATGAATATATATTGGACCTTGATTATAATGAGGTTCCAGAAGAGTTTTCTAATTTGGGAAGTTCTAATAAGAATAGGTTAAAGGAGGTTACAGATCCAGTGGGTCAATCTGTGTTCAACCCACCTCAAATTAAGCACCCAAAAAGTTCTGAGTGGTGGTCTTTGAGTCATGTAGCGGAGTATATTACACTTTGGACTGTATGTCCGCTTGAAAGAAATGAAAGTAACGTAATAAGAGCAGAATGCTCACGTCATATAATAGATGTCAAGGAGACAATTACCCCGCATTTGGACCCTGATTTAATAACATATTTGTTTGATTGAGGTCGAGATCCAAGGAAGAGGCTTGAAAGGTCACTCAAGCAATGTGAGGACAAATAATTGGATATTTTAGGTCCAGTATCGAGAATTTTCGATATGGTAGAAGAATTGTATCTGAATAAAACAGAACTGGATATAAATTTATTGAGAGGATGAGGCCAAAGGGCTATTTGTTTTATTGGCAATGCCAATGCAAGTTTAATTGCCAAAAGGAGGAAAGCAGTATTTTTTAGAATTAGTCCAAAACTGGGTGATTTTGCGAAGAAAGAATCAATTGAGGAATCTAAAGAATTACTTTTCGGTGAAGGCTTAGTAAAATCGTTAGGCAAACATGTCCAAACTTTCACAGCTTTGGATAAAGCCCATGCTTCAATGAGAAGATTTTTAGGAAAATGGATGTTTATATGGATGGTCCGGAAGGCGGGGTGAGGCTTTTGGCCGTCCATATGGAATAGGCCCATTTTACCAAGGAGGAGGAATTTTGCAAGGTAGAGGAGGTTATAGAGGAACCTCTTATCCGGGAACTCTGTATCCACAGAGAGGAAGAGGTGGCAGGAGCAGATCAAGTCACGGAAGAGGCGGTTTCCATACAGGAAATCAATCAAATCAAGGTGAGTACGAAAGCTATAATTGGTTTAACCGGAGAAACACAAGAGGATGGTTGAAAGATTTCATAGAGAAATGGAAGGAAATAACGGAGGATTCATGGATCTTGAAAACTTTGAGAAGATATTTGATAGATTTTGTGTCATAACTAATAGAAGGAAAGGGAACCAAGGGTAATACTGTTAAACAAAGAAGATAAAGAGATTGTTGAACAAGAAATAAAAGAGACGATGGAGAAAAAAGCAATAATAGAGGTACCAGAAAGGAAAAAAGGGTTTGTAAGTACACTTTTTGTGGTGGAGAAAAAAGACAAAGGTTGGAGACCAGTGATAAATTTAAGGGACTTAAATAATTGTGTGGTTTACAGACATTTCAAGATGACGGGTATCCATCTTCTAAGAGATATTCTGTTGGACAGGGACTGGTTTCTAAAAATAGATTTGAAGGATGCTTATTTTTCAATCCTATTGCTCAGACAAGTCAGCATTACCTTCAGTTCAGATGGAAGGGAACTCTTTTCCAGTGTGTTTGTCTTCCATTTGGGTTATCTTCAGCCCCTTGGTGTTTTTCAAAGATGATGAGACCTGTCATAGGTTTTCTAAGAGAAAGGGAAGTACGTTTGTTGATATATTTGGACGACATTTGATAATGAATGGAAGTGTGGAAATATTATTTGAACACAGCTTTATGGTACAAAGTGTTTTGAAAGACTTAGGATTTGTGATACATTGTTCTGGTTTTGATACCAGAACAGAGAATGGAATTTTTTGGTTTTGTGGTAGAAAAAATAAATAGTTGGAGTTACCAGAGAGGAAAATAGGTCTTAGAAGACGGGAAGTAAAGTGGTTGTTGAAGAAGGAAGAGGTGAGCTTGAGACAATTAGCAAGGGTCATTGGTCTTCTATTCTCATCAATACAAGCGTTTTTTCCAGGACCGTTACATTACAGGGCTTAACAAAGGGTAAAGAAAGCAGGATTGAACAAGGGTCTCTGGTATGGGGATAAGGTGATATTCAATTAAATTCAATAATATCTTTATTTCGGCCAGTTTGACCATAAAAGCACAGGTAAAATAGAACGCATTTCATTTACTTTAAAATAAATATAAAAAAGCCAAATACATACAATTATAAAAATTGGATATGCAATATCAAAGCACAAGAGTTGGCTTAGTGGTTGGAAAACCTTCAAGCATGGAATTGACATGCGATTTTTGGAACAAGTCCAGATTTTGTGATAGGGACAGATGCAAGCAATTTAGGATGGGGTGTGAGACTACGAGACAGGTGGCAGGTGGAATATGCAGGAGAGAAAAATGCATATAAATTGTCTCGAGATAAAAGCGGTTAATTGGCAATTCGCAGTTTCAAAGAAAGAATTCAGAAAGCTACACATGATAATTGTGTCAGCTCAGTATCTTCTAGGGAAAGAGAATATAGTTGCAGACTGGAATTTCCGTTACTTTAAGGATTTCAGCGACTGGAAGCTGAATCTGATGATTTTTCAAAGAATACAGACAGCACAAGTTCTTTGGTGGTAGATCTTTTTGCATCAAGACTAACAAATCAATTAGGGAGTTATGTGGGTTGGAGACCAGATTCTGGGGAATTGGCAGTGGACGCGTTCTGTCTGAACTGGAGGGACATAAGAGGTTATGCGTTTCCTCCTTTCTCAATGATTCAGAGAGTGTTGAAACAGGTGAGGATACAGGGCAGCAGATCAGTTTTGGGGACTCCATTCTGGATAAGACAAGCATGGTACCCTACGATGATAGAATTGGCTGTGAGGGAACCATTTTTAATCAGAGCAAAGAGAGGGCTTTTACAACAATTAGACGTACAGGAGCATCCTTTGGTGGAATCAGGGGTTCTCAACCTTCTATTTTAGAGCATTACAGGAAATCCGTAAGATTCCAGGAGTTATCAGGAGAGGCTGCAGAGTTATTGTATGAATCCTGGGCTCCAGGAACAAGGAAGAGGTATTCAAGTGCTTGGAAAGTTTAGCTATGCTGGTGCTTGGAGAAGGAGTTGGATTCTGTTGAGGCAGATGAGGTTATGATTGCAAGTTTTTTAAACAGCTTGTTTAAAAAGGGTTTGAGTTATAGGACTGTCAATTGTTATTGATTGGCGATTGCAGCAGGTCATTCTTTGGTTGATGGTATTTCAGTAAGAAAAAGTCAATTAGTTTGTAGGATTATGAAGGTCATTCATTTAAAGAATCCCCCAGGATCAAGATATTCCTCTGTTGATGTGAATGTGATTTGGAGACTGTTTGAAGAATGGCCAGTTAATAAATGTTTGACATTGAAGCAATTGTCATGGAAGTTGACAACTTTACTTTGTATAATATCATTTAGGAGGTTGTCAGATGTGAGGGCATTAGATATTTCAGGTAGATACTTTGATCCAGAAGAAGTGTTGTTGGGGTAAAGAGAAGAACTAAAATAATGTCTGAAATAATTTTTTATTCAAGATTTATTAATTATCCTCAATTGTGTGTGGAGAGATGCATTAGGGAGTAGCAATCAAGGATGAGTGAGTTTAGATGTGCAGAAGTGGATCAACTGTTGATTTCATATGTGAAGCCTCATGGAGAGGTTTCAGTGGCTACTATTGCGAGATGGGTTAAGAACACGATGAGTGAGGCAGGAGTTGATTTAGAGAAATTTAAAGCACATTCTATTCGTGGTGCAACGGCTTCTAAAACTTTTAGCGCAGGTAGAAGTTTAAGGGAGATTCTTAAAGCTGCAGATTAATCAAATGACAGAGTGTTTAGAGATTTCAATTTCAGACCAGTGGAGGATGTTACAGAACAAGCTTTAAAGAACTTTAAACATGCATAATGCTAGGCTCCTGTCTTGACATACAATGTAGATTCTCAGAGGTTTACTGCTTAGAGAAACATGATTTTATTAAAGACTAGGAGGCTAACATTATCCATCCCACCCTCGCTTTGTTGGGTGTGGGTGGTGTAAAGAAAATTTAAATATATAATAGTTTTACAGTATTTATATTGAGGTATAAAAAAGGTAAAGTTTTGAAGGAATTTATTTTACAATGTAATATTTTTTGTTTTCACAGTATTATGTTAAAGGAATACGTGAAGAAGGAATTAAGAGATAATTTTTGCAGAAGAGAAATAAAAAAGGATGATAATGGAATGTTGAGAAGCTTTAATATATTGAATGTTCAAGGGCTTTTGTGACTTAATACTGTTCTATTGGAAGCTTTTAAGTGCTGCATCAGAAGTAGTGAATAAAAGGTTATGCATAATGCTAGCCTCCTAGTCTTTAATAAAATCATGGTTCTCTAAGCAATAAACCTCTGAGAATCGCCATTCTCTCTCCAGCTGTCCAATGACAGTCTTGAGAAAGAAAAGGTTACTTATTTGCAGTCTTAGTTCAGCAACATAGGAATCTTCATTGAGGCCCTAAATGCTTGAATAATTCCACGCGGTAGGAAGCTGGCTCTCTATATAGTGCACCAAAATGAGGTACACTGTGTGGGGAGTCTAGGGAGTCTCTAATTGATTTACGAGACAAAAGTAGATAATACTAATGCTCTATTTGTAGTAGTGTGGACGAGTAGTTATGCTCATCAGAGGGTAGTGCTAAACATTTGTTGTACTCACAGAGCCAATAAACGAGACACACTCAATGAATAAATCCGAGACCAATGTTGAAAACACGTATTTTTAGATATATTTTCAAGCCAAGAACTTCGTTCAATGGTAAATACTATTTATCTTGTAAATTATCAACGTTCCGCAAATAGCCTTTGAAGCATCCCACTCTGGAAGAGCTTGGACAAGGCGTGAACATCTATACCCAAAGCAGGCTTTGTTCCATGCTTCTGAGAGTGAAGGCTCTCACCCCAGGAGGTCAGAAACATGTCTAGCTGAGACCAGTCGTCAACTACACTAGTATACAAAAGGTTTTTGTGTGCATTCTTTAATAAATCCAACACTGGCATCAGTGAGGTCTCATTAAGACGAGATGTTTGGTACCAAACATCTTGGGGTACAGTGAAGCCATCATGGAGATGGAGACTTCGTAATGATGAATGTTCAGCCCATGTACGCGGTATGGTTTCCCTGTTCACTTACAATGTCTAAAAATACTTAGGCATTGCAGGGTCATATCTACTCAGTCAGATATGTCCACACATGGGATGTAGTGCACCCTGCCTTCGGGCGGTGAGGCCTGCCTTAGGGGAGGTTTACCTATATCTCATGCAGTGTCAACTGGCCGGGCACACAGTGCTGTGTGCCATGTCGACTCTTCGGTTTTGCCTGCACCAAGACATGCAGCCTGCAATGGCAGTATGTATGACCTTGGTGAGGGGTCCCTAGGTGGCACATTTCATGCTGCAACGCTAGTGGACCCTCTAAAGTCCCAATGAACGAGTTACTTACCTTCGTTAATGATTTATCTGGTAGAGACACAGTCTAGCCGCAGTTTCCTTAACTTAGGGTATTCCCCAGGCATCAGACTGGATCCGGAAAATCTTTTTTCCCCAGCAGTATCTCTGCACGCTGGGAGGTGGCATTGCCTGGCTCCGTCCTGACGTGGTCCACGGCAGTGTTGTCAATGGAGCCATGTAAGATCCTGCCGGCGTGCTGACGTAAGTTTTCTACAGTGAAACTTTTCTGCGTCACAACGCAGAGCCATGACAACAACTGTGAGAGCATAGGAACAGTGTGTTAAAAAAGAGCTAAGATCATTGAATAAACAATGATAAGAAACATGAGAATGAGAACCAATCATTAGAACGAGAAGCAATACCAAGTTGAAAGAGCACTGTGACCCAGAAGGGACTGAAGGGAGCTCACAGAGCACCTTCTCCAGCAAGGGCCAATCAAAGCGAAAAGCTGTGCCCTACCTCATGGAGGTAACAGCAGCAGAACAAAAGACATTGCAAGCAAGGCACAGTCTGTCACCAAAGGAGGGAAGTTGAAAGAACCACAAGACTGGAACAACATGTTGCAAGACAAGATATCAAAAGTGAACAACCACATAGAATGGACACCACACACCCTCTCCAGTGATCGAAGGACATTAGCATAACCAAAGAGAACATAACCCAACTGACTGCAGTAAAAAGAAGGAGGCAAAGAAGGACGGAGGGTAGAAAAAACAGAAGAACTCCACGGTGGAGCAGCATGAAAATCACAGACCTTAGTCACCCAAAAACTAGGAGTGAAGGGCCATAGGGCCCCAAAGCGGAACAATACACTGTGCCCCAGAGGAAGGTATGAGAGCACACCTCAGGAAGACCAAGGCCACCTGAAAGGAGGCTAGGAGGTAGAACCCCACCTGAAAAGGCTTTCGCACAGTGGGAAGGATGGGCGAGCCTTAGGGAGTCTGCGGCTAGACTGTCCCTCTACCTAAAATATGGTTACTGAAGGTAAGTAACTCATTCATTTGATAGAGACATCGAGCTGCAGATTCCTTAACTTAGAATAGATACCAAAGCCATACAGCAGTGGAGGAGGGTCTGCGACTGAAACCACCAAGTCCCAAAAGAACTTCTCCCTCAACAACAGTGACGACCCACAGTGGGAACAACAGTGACAGCGCAGCAGACACTACACCCATGCAGCTCCATAAGGGAGCACGAGCAAGGGAGACAAAGGCACAGAGCACGGAACAAAATCTCCCTCACCCAGACAGGAAGGACAGGAGACACAGAACCAAAAGGGGACAAAAGAGCATGTCATCGCCAGAGCATGCCCACTGAACAAACACCCCAGAGGATGTTTAAAATTGTATCATGAGGGGGCTGACATCACCACGTAGGGACACACAGAGGCATGACTAACTGGAGACACAGGCATGCGGAGGACAAGAGACACCCACGGAGACAAAATGTACCTTGAGAAGTGTACCACGGTGAAACAAACCCAAGGAACAGGATTCCCAACAGCAGACATGTGGCTGCAACAAGAGACTGGCGCAATACCAGGAAGCGAACCTGCCAACTGTACCCAAAGGTACAACGGCGAACAGAAAACCGTGAAAGCTGGGGACACCCCAAGCGCGCCTTATCACCCTGCTCCTGTCAATCAAACAGAAAGAGAGAGACACCCAGGCTAAAAAACCCTGATACTAGTGCGAAGAAAAAACGAGAATGCACAATCTCTCATCGTGTGTCGAAAACAGGACACACAGAGCTAAAGATGGATAACAGAACGAAGGAACAAACTTGAAAGCAAGCCCCGGAGACAGGGAAAGTCGCACCACAGGTACCTACGGCACCAGTGTGAATCAAAGCAGGACCCAACAGTGTAAAAAACACAGAAAGGCGAGAACATCCTCCCCTGACAAGTACGGAACCAGAGCCCCCCACGAGGCAAGCAGGAACACTGAGCACCACACCCACCAGAAAGGAGTAGAAAATACCCAAACAGAGACCCGTCAGAAAGGGGGGGAAGAGAGACAGACAGGACAGCGAGTATCCTGACCAAGGACACCGGGATCGCATCATATCATAAGGCAACAGTGCCGCTTGAAATGGATAAGAACTCACAACCAGTGGAACATCCGGAGTGGAGCACCAAACCGAGGAACAAAAGCGACAGATCTGAACCTCTAGAGGGAATCAGACAATCACCACAGAGGGGCAGGAATGGAGATCCTGAACCCCAGCGTGTAAGAAACAAAGGGACCAAAGTTCCTGCCAGGAAAGTGCGAAAGGAAACAGGCGACAAGGCCACATGCCGCAGAAAAGTAACTTGTGGAGACACCACAGTCCATGGGCAAAAGGTCTCATGGGACCTGAGCCATGAGAAAAAGACGGAAGCACTGCCCCAAGTGAGAATACAATGCAGCAAAGACAAGGGCTGAAGGGCGTGACCTTCGCCCTGCGGCCGCGGCCATATCCCAGGTAAGTGTTCCCAGGGAAACCGGAAAGGGGTACAGACCAACCATAGTCCATCACACAAAGTCTCCAGTAGAGAACCGCACTAACCCCGCAGTCCCCACTAGAGAGGATGTTCCAAGAGAACTCTCCGCAGGAGTCTTGGAAACTCCCCATACCGGAAAGAATGGCTACACAAATGCCAACAAGTACCCAACATAGGGTATAGCACATACCAGACTAGCAAGGGACACCTCTTGAGTCCCGCTCGAAGACAAAGGATGAAAACAAAGGATGAAAACAGCTGGTCAGCTGAAACGAAAAGAGGGAGAAAATGGCGAAAGCCGCACAACCCATCCAGAACTACGTATGAAATCCAGAGACGGAGCAGCAGAAAAAGCAGAGACAACACTGCAACTGAAATCCAAAGTCCACAACCAGGACTACAAACCATGGAAATCATGAGAATCCAAACATGAGGTGTTGAACAGCCGAGTCAGCATGTCGGTCGAACAGGACAACCCCATCAACGGCCAAATCCCTAAGACGCTCCTGGATGTTATTATTATTATTTTTATTGCATTTATTGAGGGCACAGCTACCCGGAGGTTTCCCGGCGCTTGCCTTGGGAACCCGTCCTGGCTTTTCCCTGTGAGATAGCCCCTACAGGGCATCCCCAAGGTGAAAGCCAGGCATCCCGCCGCAGGGGGGCCGTTGTGGAGATTAAGCATGCTTAATGCCCAGAGTTGCAGAGTGAGAACCCATGATTAGAGCAGGCACCGAAGCGAGAATTATCGAGTCCGTGGACATTTGAGCTCAAGACCCTGCCGCGTCGGGAATTGAACCCTGGTCCCGGGTCTGACCTCAGCATCCGGGTCTGCCTGCTCTACACCGTGAGCCACACTTCTCCATGTTGGCAGGGAAACAGCCATTGCGCAGCCAAGCATGGCGGCGCAGTGCAACGGACCTGGCCATAGCTCGAGCCACCGAATCTTTGGTGTCCATGACCGACCAAATGGAAAAGTGCGCCAAGTCACGGCCATCACGGACCAACAGTGCCAGGCCAGCCCAGGGATCCTCTGGAAGCGAGGGAAGGAAGAGCACGACTGAGTTCCAAAGGGCAGAAGTAGCCCGGGTAAACACTCAAGATGCGTTCGGGGAGCGAAGGCCAGCAATGGTGGATGCAAAAATCTGGCTGCCACATGACTACAACCACCGAGATTCAAGTAGGGGGGGAACAACGGAGAGGGGCAGAAGGCAACGAACCAAAAGCCACCTGAAGCACCAGTCCCTGAGCCCTAGGGTGGAGGGACAAATAGACAGGGTCGTCCGGGGCAAGGCGATGGCGATGTGCAATAGCACAATTCACCTGATCCCGCATGAGGGTCTCGCCCAAGTCCCCAGAAGAACGTCGTACAACAACTCGCCAAAAGGCAATTAAAGTCTCTACCTCCACAGTGCCCTGGTGGAGTAAGCCTGCAAAGGATCAGAGGACAGAGAGAGAGAGGGAGGGAGAATGCAGTTGCAAAACGTCCGTAGCGCTGCGAACCGCCCTTGCAAAAGTCGCACTAGGCACAGTGTTGCGTGTTTATCTAGGTTCCTGATCGATACTGTGACCTTATGCCCCTATTCGGCTATAAATCCATTTATTCCCTATATTGGCATAACCGTTCAAGTGCGATTTTCAGAAAGTCATCTCTGGCCTCACACGAACAGAGCCACATTCCAGCATAGTTCTCTGCCACTTCCTTTGCAACCAATTAGTGCAATGACAGAGCAGAAGTCACTATCTGATATTCCTAGATTAACACTCCGAGTTCTTCAACAAGATAAAAACTCAGCAAACCTGGAAATCCCCGCTTGCTGTGTTTTGATTAGTAATGGAACTCTAATGAGCAACTGATAGCTATCACTTCCTAGTGACATCTTTAATTGACGTCTTATGTCCAGCAAACTTGCGTCAAACCAGGCACCTGTCAGGTATAAATACTACCAACGTTGCCTTAAGCAATAAGCTGTCGAGCTGTCGTGCTGTTGTAAGCTGCCGTGCACCCTGTGTGCATCCCATTGCTGCTGCAGGCAGTACGCTGCTGCTGTCCCTTGGTGGTGAAGCTACTGATACCATTATCGCTGCTAAAGCGCGAAAGATGGTGCAGTACGCTTAGGAGCTGAACAGCCGTCCCTCTGCGAAGACATCCAGCAGATTCCAGCTGCCGCGGACGCTGTCCCCCGCCTTCTCCTCCCGACGCGCTGAAGAAGAGCCGCTGCCTTTCTCCTGCAGAGAAATCCAGCTCCAGCGTTTCTGGTCTGCCCTCGCGGGTGACTGGGATATTGAGTGCCCCCTGAAGGAAATACCAGACTTCCATCATTCTATTCAGAGGTATGGTGTTGACTAAACCCTTAGACGAGAATTCTTGAAGCAAACCTTGGCAAAACCAACTTAACTTAAAGCTACTTACTTACTCCCCTTCCACGTGTTAGGCTTAGGTCAGGCACACTGGGGTAGGCTTAGTTAGAAGCACCAGTTGAGTATGTTAGCCTAATGTATATATGAATGTATATAGGTTTTATTACTTTTAAACCATTGTATGGCTAAGAAACCATATCAATGCTTTTACAGTATTATTTCGCAATTCTTATCTTACTGTACGTACTTTTTATAATAACAAGTCTTGCAATTGTGGCAATACGTTTCTCTTGTACGAGAAGAAAGACTGTTCAATAAATGTTAACCTTTATTGACAAACGCCCGTCTCTCTATTCTCTACATATCGTGAAAGTAAACTGCACTAATCTGACTGAGTGAAATACCTGTCTATTGTTTCACACGACCCTAGAGATTGACTCTTGATCTGAGGAGCAAAGTTGTCATGTTGCACGGTTGTTGGAAAGCTGAATCCCTTCTTGTCTGTGCCAGGGAAGCTGATCACTTCCCATGCAGAGAAGAAAGTTTCCAGTGACCTCTGAGCTAGTTGGTAACACACCCAATTAAGTTTAGCATAGTCAGTGGAGGCCTGGAATATCCGCAGTTCCACGTCGATACTACTGTTTATATTATTCCAATGCGCAGGGCCTAGTGGGAAACTAGGAACTACACTACAACAGTGCCATTCGAGGTGGCAACAAAAGGTAATCTGTAGGGGACGCCAAGAGGCTAATCCTGACACCAAAATGTGGTGGTACCACAGCTCTAGGGCACCCAGGCCCTGCCAGTGCATGGCCACCTGGGCAGAGGAGCAAACAACCCTGGGGATGGCGAACCAACAGGGGCCTCCTCAGCCTCAGACTCCACACCTTCCATTAACTGATTACAGCCGGAGATGGCACCAGCGTCAAACAGCACTGAGACGGCGTCGACCTGACACTAAGGACCTCCACAAGGGCCTCGTCCGGCCGGCGCCAGACCGGCATCGACACCACCCCCACGGAGGTGGTAACCCGCGGAGAGTGACGGAGTAGACCCGGAGGCGAAAGCGGGGCTGCAGCCGCAGCCGGCGTCAACGCAGGGAGAGGGAGGCCCCTTTGGCCCATACCCCGATGCCACAGCGACTCCAGAAGCGGAGTCAGGGTGCTCGACCAGCGCCGATTGCGAACCCGCTGGGGAAACTACGATCAGAGCCCCTAACCCCTCTATAGGGCCCGAAGGCGCGCCAGAGAGAGGAGGTGACCCAAAAATGGACTGAAGGGCCCGAGACTAGGCCTCCATCTGGGCCCTAGTAGTCCCAGCGCCAGGAAACAGCGGGTAAGAGAGGGTTGACACCTGAGGAGCTGTGTCCGGTGAAGACCGGGAACAGCGGATCCCGTTGTTGCGTGAGGTCGAGAACCTTCTCGACTTCTTTTTCTGGTGCTTACCTGAGGGAGGTGAACGACGTCCGCGGGAACGACTCTGCAACCTGTCCCGACCCGATCCTTCAGCACGAGAAGGAGACCGGCGCACTATCACGTCACCTTGAACAATTAGTACAGGGCCTGAACATACATTTTGAAAAATGTTGTTGGTTTTTATTCTTCCATAAAGTGACTGCGTTTTCACAGAGACAATAAACAATGTCAGCTCGGCTCGACACAGAAGCATTAATGCTATTGTTATAAATACATGCGCACCTCCATACCCTTATTAGAGGGGCACTCTGCTGTCATTGCAAGGTCATCGCGATCGTTGGCGCTTCAGCACAACTGATTCCTGGTTACCCACTGAGAGAAGGGATGTCCAACCTGTGACCAAGACGGGGGCCTACATACCTTGCCTTCAGGTAATGGGGATTTAGATTATCCAGGAGGGTATTCTTGGCAGAACACCCGCCCTAGACATCTATCTTTGGGAATGCATTAGAAGGAGTACGCTATACATAGTACACATATACCAGCATATATATACACGGCATTGGCACAATGGTGGAATTGTTTATTCTTTTCACTGTCCTTATATTCCTAATCACATTTCTTGAGTTCAGTCCATTCATCATTGCAGTGCATATATTTTATACAAGAATTGCGATGGTCCCCAGGACGGCGCCGTCTGTTCCCACTTTACACTGGAAATCTTAAAAACCGTAAGATTGGTAAAGGCCTAATTAAAACGACAGAACACTATTTTGCGGAGAATCAATACTTGGGCCCATCTCCAACAAAGTTATGGGAGGCACATAAAATGGTATTGAGGGGCAGGCCATCTCCCTAGTTATAGGGCATCGACAGGCTCAACAGCAGCAGATTGAGAGTCTGGAGCAAGGGGTTTCCCCGGCAGAGACTGCACATGCCACAGACACTAGGGAGAACTCGGCACACAGAGTACAACTAGCGCAACAGGAGTACATGGCCTATGCATGGGAGGTGGCAAAAACCAAACTCACCAGCACACAACATACTATCTACGAACTAGGCAATAAAGCAAGCACGCTCTTGGGGTGGCTAGACAGAAGGGTAAGGGCTAGCATATGGGTGGCACAAACCCGGTTGGAAAACGGAACAATAGCCACTGACCCCCAACAAATAGTTGATGCATTAGCGGCCCATTATGAAAAGGTATATACGCCCACGGCCACGAAAACAATAGCAGAAAATTTGGCCTTTCTAAGAGACATACAGATGTCCACACTGGCCCCTGACGTGGTGCAGGCTCTGGAGTCAGATATGACCTAGGATGAGCTCCCGCTGGCAGTTAGCGCATTACATACAGGGAAAGCTCTTGGACCCAATGGTATCCCAGTGGAATTCTATAAGAAAGCGGCAACTAAGCTCATACCACACCTACTCAATATGTACAAAGGTAGCCTGGAAAGGGGGGTGCTCCCCAGGGATCAGCGCCACACGACAATACATAAGCCTGGCAAGCCACCACATGAATACATGTCTTACAGGTCTATTTCGCTGATTAACCCAGAAGCCAAAATACTTGTTATTGAAGAAAATTATCATTTCAACACAGCCTCTCGCCCTCAACCCTGGGGACCGGCAGCATGTCATTGTCCAATAGTATACACAGCTAGTAAGCCAACAACCCAGGGTGCAGGCAGCGTTTAAGAACCGCAGATATCAAGAGATCAAAAATTCATGTTGGTCTTTGGTGCGCCATGAAGCATCAGTGAAACCATCATACATAACTTACTATGATCCATGAATGGCAAAACCCATGGAGAGCTTTCAAGGGTCAGTAGCAAATACAGGGATCAATAAGGTGGGATTCCCTACTTGCTGATTGATACCAAACTAAACTACCCTCAAGTCCATCCCATCCTACGTTCCGGGAGCCTGGACCTCCCACTGGCAAGACGCACAGGGGAGCATCGCACAGTGTAACCTGTAAATGGAAAGTTAAGAGACAGATGTGTGGTTATTGTCCTCAGTAGTGGTGGGGACTACCCCAGTAGGGTCTGCGTCTCTTGTAAGCAAATATGTGGTATATAACCCCCAGAAGTTCTTGGGTCTGCTCTTAGGGGGCAGTAATTCACTGAAAGTCTCGGTTTGTGTGCTGCAATAGAGCATGTTGTGCGACCACTGTGTCAATGTAGGTGTGGGACCCTTCAGCCAGCACATTGCAACCTGTCGTTTCGCCATTAAGAAACCCAAGTCAACCCATTTACGGACTGCCTTAGGCAGCTTTTTCGAATACCCATGAAGGACCAGTGCCGGGTCCGGAGGTGGTTCTATGTCAACAATTTTCCCCAGTTCCATAAAGATTGATTCTCAAAATGTATACCAATACCAATGGCACGCTAGGTGGACAAAATCTGCGGTGTATGAATGGCATTTATCACAAGCCGGGCTTCCCCTCAAACCATACCTATGCAATCTCTCTGGGGTGTAGTACACTCTATTCAAATACTTGAAGTGGATCAGCCTGTGCTTGCCATGCAATGAGATACGTTGTGTACTAGTACAACAATAGGTCCGTGTAGAGTCATCTATTGTGAGTTATAAGTCTCGTTGCCAGGCCAGTCAGGCATTCATGTAATAATTCGCTCTGTAAGACATTGCCAATTTATATATGTTAGAGACCATCTTGCATGGCGACTTGGTCTTAATGATGTAAAACAGTTCCAGCTTCTCAGGAGGTTCCTGTAGGTCATCGCCCAAAACGTCCCGCAGAGCACTTCTCACTCGGTGAAACTGAAATCTTTGCAGCAGAGTGCTAACTACTGCCGGGCCATCCGTGTCCCGACCACGCCATCCTGAAATAGATAAGCCCGCCGTTAATACATTCAATGTTTGTGATGCACGAATAACCCCCTTATCCCTACAAGGGGACAACCAAAGAGTCCACTCCACAGGCATGGCAGGAGAGTACAGAAGTGCCCCCGCCTGCAGTTGCAATAGATGATGCCAAGCATAACGTGTCGAGTTGATGGAGTCCAGGATCTCCGTCCTGCGGTCTGCGGGTTCAAATATCGTGGCTGGAAGGGGGAGCAGGTTAGCAACAAGTTTTTCCATTCGGAGAAACAGAATGTCTGGCGAGCCATGAATCCAATAATAAGCTTGAGCGCCTTGTGCCGCTCTTTAATACAAGTTGAAATCTGGCGCGCCCAACCCCCCCATGTGATATGGTAGAGTGAGTATCTGCCATCGCACCCTTGCTTGTTTGCCTGCCCAGGCCAATTTTGTTTATATTTTATTTACTCTGTGAAAGAATTAGACAGGTAAAACAATGGGAATATTTGTGAATAGGAACAGAAATCGGGGCAGAATCACCAACTTCATGATGGAAACTCTACCAAGTTATGATAGCGGTAACCTGTCCAGGCCTCTACGTCATCCTCCAGTCTTTTGACTGCTGTGCCGTAGTTTTCCCTAAACACAATCTCTGAATCCGTATGTAGACGTATACTAGCTGATAAACATCTGGACATAAGACCATAGGCTACAGGCCTCCAGGACATTAAATATGGCAGCAAGCAGTAACACAGAAGGGCGATCAGAGGGCCCCACCTGTGAACGTCCTGGGTGACGGGGCAACAAGGGTGCGGGCACATAGGCGGGTACCCGGAAACAGTGCCCCACCTCTCTCCGGCCCTCTTCCGGGGGACCCTGAAGTAGAAGATAAAACTGGGGAAATGATGAGGCCAAAAGGAAACGTACCAATGCAGTCCAAAAAGATGGACAAATACGCAGTCCTGAGGTCGCACCAGGAGGAGGGTGCTAGATCGACCAGCCGAGTGACCACAGAGGAACCTTCTCTTGGAGCAATAATGGCAGCAATACACACCCTCCAGACATCACTAGAGCCTCAAATAGACTTGGTAACAATGGAGGTTGGCCTCCTCCAAGCAGACTTTCAGAAGATGTCCGAAAAGGTTGACATCCCTGAGCTCCAGTCCTCGTCTAAATCGCTTGTGGAGCAGGTGCGTAAATTACCAAAACAGCAAGTAGCACTGGAGGCATGGATCAAGGACCAGGAGGTAAGATCTAGGCAAAATACCTATGAATTGTGGGAGTTCCCGAGGAAGCAGAGTCCCAGAGGCTCGACCTTTTTGTAGTAGATTTAATCACGAAACACCTGAAACCCAAATGCCTATCGAGGTTCTTCTCGGTCAAGAAAGCACATATGGCTCCAGTCCACAACCAAAACTGTGGGCCCCTCACCGCACCATTATAACCCAGATGCTGAACTTCAGAGACGGGGACGTCATTCTGCAGGCAGCTCGACAACAGCGAAGAAGCTTCGAAGAAGTCAAAAGGTCCCTCAGGGAAAGGGAAATGAAATACATGATGTTGTTCCCAGCCAAATTAATAGTCATAGTAGAAGGGAAATCCTGGCTCTTCAACTCACCGGAGGAGGTGGGGGAATGGCTAGAGGGATAGCGAACAAAAGAGTTGAAGCACCCAAAAGGCCTGAGGAGAACTAACCAACAAGAATCAACTGAAGGATGTCACCTCCCAACTGAAGATGGCAACCGGAGAAGAGAGTGACCCCTGATTGCACACCCGTTGAGGGGAGGGGAGAAAGAGAACCGACTAAAAAAAGCTGAATCACAATTTTCCCAGATCTACCAAAATGACACAAAGACTACACAAAGGTAGGCGATGGAAGAAGCAAAAGAAGCAGGCTGGTTGGTGAGACTGTCATTGAAAAAGACACAAGGAGGATAAATATAGGACGTTTTTAATTGGTTGATGTTAGATTTGGGGGTCTCTAGTTGGCAGAGGTAGGTACCTTTTCAGTACCTTTGACCAAATAGGGACCCTTGCGTCTAGTCAGGGTAAGGGGGTACACTCCTAAAATAACCCCTGCTCATCCCCTTGGTAGCTTGGCATGAGCAGACAGGCGTATCTCAGAGGGAGTGTGTAAAGCATTTGTGGACACATGCAGTAACCCAGTGACAACACTACAGATGGACACCACACAAGTTGTAGTACAAAAATAAGTATTTTCATTTAGACTTAACACTGGACCACAAATTACAAAAATCCACAATACTGTACTTTAAAAATGGTAGAAATAGCTTAGTTCTCTTTAGATGTGAAATGCGACACCTTAAGTTTAATGTACCTTTGGATGCATAACGCTATACAACGAAAGTGTTGCAAGGAAGGTGATGCCTTTGTTCCTTACACACAAGAACGGTGATGAGTTGGGTCCCTACTGCTGTGTAGGGGATGCATTGGTTCTTCTCCGCTTGGGGAGGCGATGAGTCTGTTTCTTTCTGCGCTTCCGTTGCGATGCGAACAGCAGACCCGTGATGCGATGAAGATCCGGTGCTTCCAGCTCCCAGCGACACTTTGCCTCTCAGAAGGCCCAGCTCAACAGCAGGCACTTCAATTCCCAGCAAGGGAAGACAGGGGAGCTGATTGGTGAAGTCTGTTGTCCCTGAGACTTCAGCAGGAGGCAAGCTCTACTTCAAGCCCTTGGAGATCCTTTACAAGTTCATTTCAAAGTAGCACAAAGTCCTTTCTCCTTTCTTTGGCAGTCAGGCAACCATTGCAGGCCAATCCCCAAACAGCACTCAGCTTGGGGATAGTCTACTCCTCAGTTTCTCTTGTTCCTCTCCTCAGCAAAGGTTGTTCTTGTTTCCCAAAAGTGATCTAAAGTTCTTGGGTCTGGGTCCCAATATTTATACTAGCAAATCCTTTGTCCTCTGAAGGCAGAGGGCTCTGTACTCAGTCCAAACCAGTTATGTGCAGTTCTGGCCTACTTAGTTGACAAGACTCCTTCTTTCCTTTGACAGGGTGGGCCAGGGACTTAAGACGCACCACATGAGGTGGAGCCAGCATTGTGGAAGGCAGGCCCAGCCCTATTCAAGTCCCAGGTGCAACTCCTCCCACCCATCTAGATGCAGATAGCTCTATTCAGCCCTGTGCAGACTCACCCTGTCTCTTGAAGTCCCCCAGCCCCTGTCACTCAAACTCCAGACAAGGAATACAACACCTAAGAGAGGCAGGCTTGGATAGTTAGGCAAGAAAATACCCACTTTCTAAAGGTGGTATTTTCAAACACAGAATGTCAAAACCAACCCTAAAAGATGTATTTTATCATTCTAAGTACAGGAATACTAAACTTGAATTTCTACCTAGTTCCCTGAGTCAGTTAGGATTATAAGGTGTTATAATCAAACTGCACATTCTGGCCTATGGGGAACAGAGAGCCTTGCAATAGTGAAAAACTAAAATGGCTGTAATTCACTATCAGGATATGCCACAAACGTAAGGGCATGTCCTACCTTTTACCTGCAATTCACCCTGCCCTTTGGCCTACCAAAGGTGTGACTAATATGCAGAAAAGGTAAGGTTTAGGGACTGGCAAGTGGGTGCACTTGCCCAGTCAACAAGGCAGTACCAGACTGCACACAGAGTCTGCAAAGGCAGACCTGAGACACACTTTTACAGGCTGCTTCTGTGGGTGGCACACCCAGTGCTGCACGCCCACCAGCAGCATTTGATTTACAAGGTCTGGGCACACTCAGTGCACTGTACTAAGGTCTGACAAGTAAACCAAACCAGCCAATCATCAAGTCACTAATCCACACATCAATTTACCATAGGGAGCACTTGCACGGTGGCACTGAATAGCAGTGGCACAGTGCCCAAAGCATAAATAACCAGTGAAAACACATGAGGCAACAGCAAAAAATGGAAGGGAGACCCACGCCAACAGTGCCAGGTCTAACAGTTGACATACTATAATACGCAGTTGAATGTTGGAAGAGGTGATTGGTAGTGTAGGGGTGAAATGGGGAAAGCCCCGAGCAGGGAGTAAGACAAAAGAACTTGAGGGCAAAGGAAATATGCGTAACAGTTGCACTGGGGCAGCCATCCCTAAGATGGTTAGTTTGCATTTATGGGCAACAGGCGCTCTGCAAATTGGGGTTACAGGAAGTTTTAGTCCTATAGTGAAAGGTTGCAGGGAGGGGGGAGTTAAGGGTAGTTTAGTTTTATTGTTTAGCTTAGCAGCAGTTGACGGACGTACAGGATCAGGGGAAGATACACACAGTATTCTACCTTTACTACGCGGTCATTACTTCATATTACCATTACTACACGTATTTTAGTTCACAGATGCCATTACTTAGCATGCACTTACTACGCATGGAGTTACTGTGCAAATTAAGATGCATTTAGGTTTTGGGGTGCTGGGGTAATTTTGGGGTTCAGGGTGCTTTAGGTTTTGGGGTACTGGGGTATTTTTAGGGGTCAGGGTGGGTTAGGGTATTGGGGTGTAGGGGGTATTTTTAGGGATCAGGGTGAGTTTAAGGTTTTGGAGTGCTGGGGTATTTTTGGGGTTCAGGGTGGGTTAGGGTTTTGGGGTGCATGGGGTATTTTGAGGGTTCAGGGTACGTTTAAGGTTTTGGGGTGCTGGGGTATTTTGGGGGTTCAGGGTGGGTTAGGGTTTGGGGTGCATGGGGTATTTTGAGGGTTCAGAGTATGTTTAAGGTTTTGTGGTGCTGGGGTATTTTTGGGGTTCAGGGTGCGTTTAGGTTTTGGAGTACAGGGGTATTTTTAGGGGTCAGTGGTTTAGGGTTTTGGGGTATAATGGTTATTTTTAGAGTTAGGGTGCATTTAAGGTTTTGGGGTGCTGCAGTATTTTGGGATTTCAGGGTGCATTTAGGTATTGGGGTGCTGGGATATTTTTAGGGGTCAGGGTGCGTTTAGGTTTTGGGGTGCTGGGATAATTTTAGGGGTCAGGGTGGGTTAAGGTTTTAGGGGGTAATTTTAGGGTTCAGGGTGCATTTAGGTTTTGGGGTATTGGGGTATTTTTAGGGATCAGGGTGGGTTAGGGTTTTGGGGTGCTGTGGTATTTTGGGGGTTCAGGGTGCATTCAGGTTTTGGGTACAGGGGTTATATTTATGGTTCAGAGTGTGTTTTGGGGGTTCAGGGTGCATTTAGGTATTGGTGCTGGGATATTTTAAGGGGACAGGGTGAGATAGTGTTTGGGGGTGTAGGGGGTATTTTTAGGGTTCAGGGTGCGTGCCAGGGAATAGGTTACTATTATGATTATTTTTTTGTTTTAAAGTACCAATAACACGTTGTAATGGTATGCGTAATAATTAACTGCTAAGTAAAAGCATTTTTAATATATTTGTATATATTTGCAAAGTAAAAGCATGCGCACTAAAATCATGCGTAGTAATGGTATTTGTGAAGTAAAAACTTCAAAGTAAATACCTGCAGAGTAACAGTATGCTAAGTAACATCATATATTCGATACACATGCCAAGGGGAAAGAGAAAACAATCCTCTGGGTTGTCTGATCATTTGCAGCTTGGCCATTATGTAGGAGAGCGAATGAGACACCATAGCTAGACAGTTCGGGATTTTGGGTACTGAGGCGGTAGGAAGGCTCAGCCCCTATACACCGAGGTCCCGTTTTCCTGCACATAGTTCTGTGTATGTTCAGAATCCCTGCAACAGTATAAACCAATTCAAAATGAACACTTTAAGATCAGGGCACAGGCTCTGACGTCTGGTTAGTAGGCTTGGTGAACTCCGAGTCGAGAAACGAGCGGCATCAGTCCAAACCTTTGCGGCCGACCATACAAAAAGAAGCACCGCCTTACAGTAGTCTTAACAGTTCCCCTCTACCCTCTACATATTACTCAGCGGTTACGCCACACCAGTTCACCAAGGCACACTTAACCAGACAGTGGCTATTGTGTTTCAATCTCAAGAGCTCCTGTCTTGTCTTGGGTGTATCCCACATTCTAAGAATTTTCTACAAATGTGAGCAGGGGCCCTCTCTTTAAGCATGCAAACCCTGGGTGCGTGAAGGTGGACGTCACATAAATATCTTACTTTTGGACAAAATATTGCACATTGCTTCACTATTCTCGAGTCCCTGGGCACCCAATGTTCATGTAACAAAATTGAAGGGGACAATTTGCCCAATTTGTACGTTTTCCCTCGTTTCAGCCTAGAGTTTGTAATATTCAAATATACAGTTCACCTCTCTGAGTCTTTAATTAGGTCACAGTGGCAATAAGTTTATGATGGTCCTGCTAAGTTGGTTTATGTGCTACGCAAACAAATGATTGACGGAATGCTGGATAAATCAAGCATTCACCCCCAGTCAAAAGATCTGAATTAAATCCATTGTTCTTTTTCTCACCATGCCACCCCAATATGCAAATCAGACTTTACCGTGCTTCTCATGGGAACAGTCCTGCTAGAACTGGCAAGCCAGGTCCTCCCTGAACTGGAAACAAGCATCCTGGGACCGGTATTGGAGAATTACCCCTCATCAGCCAGGCTAGCTTGAATACAGTGGCGCAGTGAGTAGGGGACCAATGTCTGGGCATACCCATCTCACTTAGGGCATGGTCAAGACTGATGTACATGAAGATGGCAGCCAGAATGGAAGCTTACTAAAGAGCTCCATGCGAGCCCCTTACAGATCCTGAATTTCCTCTCCTCACTGACAGCTCCTGATCCCTGGGAGGGGGGGGGGGCCCTTTCCGTGAGGGTGAGTCTTTTGCTGCCGGGTTGTGCCTGAGACAAGAGGACTTGCAGAGGCGGGCTGCAGAATCGAGGCGCCGCTGAGTCTGCACCACCCTTGCTGCTGCCATGCGACCCTGCCTCAGACATTGCCTCACTACTGGGTGGTGCCTGTACGGCAGCGAAGAGCTGTGACTCCTAACGCTGGAGCAACCTTTAAACACCGAAGAGGGTGCCCCGCACAATATCTGCAGTCTAAAAAGGAGGTCCCTCCCAACCCCCCTCCCCTTTTTGATTACTTTTGACCCATACAGCAACTGAGATGGAGAAGGGCCGCACAGGAGGGGTTGAGGCTGGAAGGGCATTGTTGACAAAGAACATTATGGAGCATTGACCTGGCAATGCACCCCATAGGACGTCTGGCGCTTTCACTGAATATTGTAGCACCACTGTAGGGCTGTTAAATGCCGGCTGCAGGGACTCTGCACAGGACCTGCCTTGCCTTACACCTTATATCAAGACCTGCGGAGCATACAAGTTGTGCCAGGCATGCACAGTCCTTGATTGCCCCTAACAACTGAAAGAAGAGATAGGGAGTAAGGCGAACTAGGTGGTGAGTGCTACCTCCGTGTTGTAAGTTACTTCCGTGTCTGGGGGACCCTGTTGACTGGACTTTGGTAACACGCCCTGCAGGGCAGAACCATGCACTGCCCTAAACGTGCAGACCACTTCCCCTCCCTCAGCGGGGTGTGTGACTGTGACCAAGCTCATCGCCACTGTCCTCTGTGGTATGTGGAACTGTTGCTGCAAAGTAGAGTCGCAATTGAGGTCCGGGCAGGGCCAGATAAGACGAAGGACACACCTAGGGAGGAGCTGCGGCAGGCTCTGCTTCTAAACAGTCTTTGCTCAATATTCCAAACCACGCCATCAGACAAGACAGACAGAGTCTGCTGCCACTCTCTAACTACCCCCCACAGTATATTGGCTGCTCCCGATACCGATATTTCTTGCATCATGGTATAGCCTAAACCAGATAAGGCTCCTGCACTTTAGGAAAGTATGCAGGGTCAGAATTACACCAGAAAGACGGCAACCCTGCCGTCAAAACACTGGCTGCCACACTCAAGGATAATTCTCGCAGATTCGACAAGCTGCTTGCTGTAGTCATGGATATCATACTACCTTGGAGCCGAAACTGTGTTCAATCTGTGGTGAAATGGGCATTTTCCGGGAGAACCATAAGAAATTGAAAGATCGAGTTGCAGAGTCAGAATCCACACTAGCTGCTCTACAGCCCACAGTAAAGGAGTTTGACCATTGTCTCAGTGCCTTACAGATTGAAGTGGAACACCAACGTGACCATCTTGAGGACCAGGAAGGCCGGTCAAGTTGCAATAATGTAAGCATAGTGGGCCTCCCTGAGCGGGCGGTGGCCCTAACATGGGGCTCTTTTTGGAGAACTGGATTGTTGAAACGATTTTAGAGGGCAAACAATCTACCTTTTTCTCTGTGGAGAGAGCACACAGAGTAATGGGGGGCTGCCCCGCTCTGTTGCCCCGCTGCCTACGATGGTGGCGTACCTGTTCAACTATAGAGACAGAGACCATATGCTCCAGGTGAAACGGATGAGGGGATCTAAACAAATAATAAAGTTTTATATTTTTTAAGCAGTCAATAATGTTTTTTAAAAAAAAGGATGCATGAGATCAAATCACTTTGGTATACGCTTACTATTGCGGAGTTTATTAAAACAGGCTGTGTGATTGGATTAACAAGGGTATCTACAAAATATAGGTGACTTGGTTAGACTTATGCAGTTGTTAACTAAAGTTGGGTACAGATGTCACATTCCAGGTTCTGGATATTATGTGGAGTTACATTTGGGGTTTGCTTGATGACAAAGCATATTAATGTGCTTTGGATCCCCACTTACATCTATGAGATATTGCCTAAATATAGACTTTGTATGGTTCTTTTTGGTTTATGTTTATCTCTTCATTTTAAAACATTAATAATTTTGTCAGTTTACAGACAGATCTGCTTTGTCCAGTCTCTAGTGTATAAGGCTAGGTTTAACTTGCAAGCAAAAATTCCTCTGCTCTGATTATGAACCATGTCCCTTTAGATGCAGTGCCCAACAGTGGCCTGAAATTCAGAAAAAGAAATAGGTCTATTTGGGAACATTGGACCCAGTAATCATCAACTAAGTGAGCAGGTATGCAAATTAGCATTTTAATTTATTGTTAACCCCTTCGAAGCTAATGACGAGCTGGGCTCGTCATGGCGCTTACCTGCCGTGCGCGGATGACAAGGCCAGCTCGTCATGATTGATGGTGTTTTATATTTTTTAGCGCAGGACGGGAAAACGCCTAGCAGCCATGTGGCTAAATGCAACACAAGGAGTACCAATTAATTTATTAATTTTGTAAAGAGGTGCTTATGCATGTCCACTCTATTTCTTCAGAACGAGAATGTTTTGTTGTTGAACACCGGAGACAATGCATCCGTTACACGAAAACATCATGTGACTGAGGTAATTTGCTGCTCTTGACATTATAATTAGGGTACAAATTAATCTTCATGAATTATGCTCTCTGCCCGCTCCACTCTATGGATAGTTTGCCATCCGTTATTGAACTGCCTTATATAAATCTGCTGCCAGTCATGTTGTACACTAGGACTGGAATTATCACAAATGTAGTTATGTAGCATTAGCCAAGGAGGGTAAATTTCTAGATTCACATACTTAGAACAAGCATGGTTTCCTTGGATATAAAGAAATATCATGTTTGTAAATCAATTATTTTTGTTAGTTTTTATGAGGTAATATGTGGTTTTGTATATAATGTACTATATATATATATATATATATATATATATATATATATATATATATATATATATATATATATATATATATATATATATTTGTACCACATATGGTAATATGTAGATGTGTAAATGTTTTTATGGAGTTGTGTATTATATTGTGGTTTTAAATGTATATATGTTATCTATGTTTTTGTAGCCCTGAAGAAGTCTGGAGAAGGGACGAAATGTGTTGGCTACACCGTGAAGAATAAAAAGAATAAAGGATTATCAACAAATAAAAACTCAATACATGTCTCCATGAAATTTCTTGGATTTCACTTGATGAGAATAAGTATTTTAGCAAATCAATTCATGTTTGTAAATAAGTGTGTTCTGATCATCATCTTGTAATTGTTTATGTGAATTCATTAACGTTTTGGGAATTAGGAGGTCTTTTTTCTCATGATCATTGCACCACATATAATAGGATCACGCGGATATGACAACGAGCGGTATTGTGTCTAAGGCCTCCTTGTAAATACCTTGATTATACGCTTGAGGTCCAGAAGCGCAGGTCCTCCTTCCTTGAGGTAAAGAAGTCCGTACTGGAGCATGGCATAAAATACGCACTGCGATTCCAAACCACCTTACGGGTACAACAAGACGGTTCCACACAGTTCTGGACGACTCCGGAGGCAACCTGGGCCTGGTTTGAGCAAAAGGGACTAGCACCAGTGCAGGGGGACGGCCACAGCTCCACCCCTCCATGGCAAAACCAGCTAAAATGTAAAACATGCTTCAGGCGCCGGCTGCAAGGACCCATCAAAGAGCAAGCAGCAAAAGAAAGGGCCATGGCGGTAAAGCATGTGGAAAAACATGCATTGACTACTTCCCCCTCGGCCACGGGCTCAGAGTCTGAGAACCAACATGACGACCTACAGATGCTGTCCGACACCCAAGTTGCTGCAGTGCTGGGGGATGAACATTCAGTTCATCCCCCAAACGTCTGAAGACTTGATCTGTCTAACGCCGACTAGGTTTGGAGATGGAGAGGGTGACTTGGTGGGATAGTTCTAACCTTGGCAGCACATTGTCATTAAAAAGTACCTCAAGATTGTGCAATGGGAAGTAACGTTTATTATATGGGCCAATTGCTACCACCAACTAAGACTCCCCCCCCCCACATTATGCAGACTTTCTGTAATTGACACTTCAGCTATGTTGTTATTATTGCATCTCAGTGCCAACGGCTGTTAGCCTGTTGGTGTTCTGGCTTGGGAGTGGGAGTTGGGCTTTACTGTTAAATTGTTTCGTTAATTTTCAGGGGTGTGTCTACACATATACTAAAGTGGGAGACCAAAAGTAATATGTGTTCGGGTGGACCTGTCTGTTATAGCAGTGAAGGGGGCCGATCTAGGTGGGATACAATTGACTGTACAGATATACCCCACTGATAGGTAACCAGAGTCCCACCATACTGTTGCTAAACTGGAATATTTGTGGCATGGCAGGTTACACTAGGCACCACACTGAGTGTACCAATACCTCCGCAGGCACAAAATCCAAATAGCACTCCTGCAGGAAACTCATCTCACTGCACAAACAGGAAATCATTCGCAGGCACTGGAGAAGAACTTTAATAGGAACTATGTATTGTAGCTATCCAAGGGGGGCATTGATTTGGGTTGCCTCTGGGACACGACTGAGATCCAGAATACCCGCATTGATACAGTGGGACGTTATGTGGTACTGGGGGGGCGATTATATGGTCTCCCAATATCGTTGGTGATGCTGTATGCCACTAAAACTAATCAGGCTTCCTTTTTACATTCACTAACCCCTGTATTATAACAGGATACGCTGGCGCCTGACTATTGGGGCGGAGATTTTAATTGCATCCCTGACTTCAATAAGGATTGCTACCATCCCTCTTCCTGGTGCTCAGTCAACTGCGCTTACACACAGCCTACAGACATTGTCTACTAACCTAGAAATATAAGCATCCTGGAGGGACTTACACCCTGACACTAGAGGACATTTTTACTACTCTGGATTGCACAACCTGTATACCCAAATTGATCTGATCTTTGGCTCGCATGATGCCATTGCCAAGGTGTCCCAGGCGGAGTACCTTGGACGTGCCCCTCTGGACCATTGTCGCTGCAGTTGCAATTGATCTGAAGTAGGAGCAGACCAAAAATTCTGATGTGGTGACCACCCATTGAGGCGCTTTGCGATGCCCCGCTTTGTTCCTCCCTCACTGAAAATATTGTCTCATACTTCCAAGACAATAGAGGCACTGCCTCCGGACCTGGGGTAGATTGGGACACATTTAAGGTTGTGCTTAGGGGGCATATGATAAAGGCAGTCTACGGTACTAGAATGACCATCTTCAAAGACCTATCCCACCAGGAGACGCAGATCTGTCAATTTGACCAGGCATTCCCTGATGCCCTGCCAGCGGCGGCTGAAGCCAGATTGAAATATAAGTTGGCGCTTGACCGCTTGCGCGCCCTCGACTATAGGGAAAACATGGCTAGAAGACATGCAGAGGGTGACAAAGATGGAAGGGTGCTGGTATGGCTGCTATGCGCTGACGCACCGAGGATCCTCATCAAGGCTATTAGAGACAATTCAAGCTTATAGTTAATACAAAGCTTGACATAAACATTGCCTTGTATTTGTGCTATGCCACACTATACAGTGCCCCACAGGCCAACGACCCATCTGAACTGCAAAACGTCTTTAAGGATATCATGCTCCCCTGTGTTTCACCAGCGCTGCTTGCGGAACTGGAATCCCCCATTACTGTAACCAAAATAGAGGATGCCATCCAACAGATGGCGACAGGGAAACCGCTGAGAGAAGGCGGATGGCCCCTGGAGTTCTACACGACTTTCCGGACCCAACTTGCCCCCCATCTCCACTGAGTGTATATGGACGCATATGTTGCCCCCTTCACTCTGGGAGACGACGTTAGTAGTTCTTCCCAAGCCAGGCAAAGATCCATTGCTTCTCAGATTTTAGTGTGGTTTATGGGCCTCTTTTTGAATGCATGTTAAGTTATCATGACTTATTAGAAGTTTAAACGCCATTTTCCTTTTTGCTGCTTTTTGCACATGATACTGCTTAGCTGTTTTAGCTGAGTTAGCTTTCACGATGGTCTATACATGAGAAAAGGGTTGTTTTTCGACATCTCTAGACATACATTGTGTCCCCAGTCTGCACAGTGAGAGCTGAGCCGCCAAGGTTATCATAACGTGCGAGCCTGTTTATCGGCGTGTCCATGTAACACATTCTAGACACAACAATTCTGGCGCCTTTATCATAGCACACTTGCCAGAATTGAACACACTTGGAAGATTCCAGGCATGCAGAGAGACTAACCCATCTTGATGTAATTTACACTTACTGAGCGGACAGGTAATTGGGGTCCCCCTAAGAAAACTCGAGAGACCTTCTATAGTTTTAGAATACATAGTTCCTAGATAGTGAGGGTGCTTTAAATAGGCGCTTTTTATCCCCTGTTTGCACTATCATTGTAATATGATTCCTCTTTTTGTATTTTATGGACTTGTAACCATGCTGTCCGTATTAGTAATATCTATATGTATGCTGATGTTGATTAAAATACTGCGCTTGAGATCACGTCGTTGAAATAAACATTTTAACCATACCATGTCTCTATTTTACTCCTGTTGTGGACTGGTTTGAAAGTATATCCAAAAAGTTTTCTCACTTCCCACAATTCCTGAAATGGTTCTAAGTCGCATGTTCTGGGTTTTCTAACCATTGGTTTCTTTGCTATAGGACGAAGAGCTAATGTGACACTGATTGCTAGTCTGGTAGGGGATTTTGGGTACCAAGGTGGGTTTTGGCACACCCTAATTCACTGAGGTCCTAAGTCTCTGTGTCCAGTTCTGTGTTTGCGCAGAATCCCTGATACATGGCGCCCAACGTGAGGCGTCTTATTGTGAGACACTTGAGTAGTGCTGAACATCCAGTTGGCGGTGGAGGACTCAAACTTAGTTCCGTCATGGTTAATACAGTCATGGGCAAGCGTCTCCAAGATGAGGAAGAAATGCCTTTTTGGCTTGCAGAGAAATTTGACCAACTGGAAGCAATGTTCCCTAATACAAATCCTGTTGAGAAACACAGGATTCTCACCATGAGGTTGCAAAAAGACGTAACTGTACAACTTGGGGAGTGCTTTCTGCGGCGGTCTATACTAGGTGCTTTGGCACCCCGTTGATGACTGTTTTGCCAACTGTGATCAAGCGTGTTCAGGATGAGCACGGACCAGAGGCAGGAGTGGAGTTGGGGTGTAGCCTTCTAATCTAGGACCCTGATCAATACTGTGACCGTATGCCCCTATTCGGCTATAAATCCATTTATTCCCTATATTGGCATAACCGTTCAAGTGCAATATTCAGAAACTCGTCTCTGGCCTCACACGAACACAGCCACATTTCAGAATCGCTTTCTCTGCCACTTCCTTTGCAACCAATTAGTGCAATGACATAGCAGAAGTTACTATCTGAGATTCCTAGATTAACACTCCGAGTTCTTCAACAACATAAAAACTCAGCAGCCTGGAAATCCCCACTTGCTGTGTTTTGATTAGTAATAGAACTCTAATGAGCACTGATAAACGATCACTTCCTAGTGACATCTTTATTGACGTCTTATGTCCAAAAACTTACGTCAAACAAGGCACCTTTCAGGTATAAATATTACCAACGTTGCCTTAAGCAATCGCTGTCTGCTGCTGTTGTGTTGCTGAAGCTATCAATGCCATCGCTGTTTCGCTGATGCTGCTAGCTGTCTCGCTGCTGCTGAAGAAGCTGTCATGCTGATGATACCATAGCTGCTATCGCTACTGATATCGCTGCTAACTAGCGAACGATGGTGTGGTGAACTTAGGAGCTGAACAGCCGTCCCCCTGCAAGAGCCCAGCAGATGCAAGCTGCCCGCGGACGCTGCCCCTCCTCCTCCTCCTCGACGCGCTGAGAGAAACGCTGCCTTTCTCCTGCAGAGAAATCCAGCTCCGGCGTTTCTAGTCTACCCTTGCGGGTGACTGGGATATCAACCCCCTGAAGGAGATACCAGAGGTATGGTGTTGACTAAACCCTTAGAGAGAATTCTTGAAGCAAACCTTGGCAAAACCAACTTAACTTAAAGCTACTTACTTACTCCCCTCCCAAGTATTAGGCTTAGGTCAGGTACACTGGGGTAGGCGTAGTTAGAAGCACCAGTTGAGTATTCTAGCCTAATGTATATATGAATGTATATATGTTTTATTCATTTTAAACCATTGTATGGCTAAGAAACCATATCAATGCTTTTACAGTATTATTTCGCAATACTTATCTTACTGTACGTACTTTTTATAATAACAAGTCTTGCTATTGTGGCAATTCATTTCTCTTGTACGAGAAGAAAGACTGTTCAATAAATGTTACCCTTTATTGAAAACGCCCGTCTCTCTATTCTCTACATATTGTGAAAGTAAACTGCACAACCACTGACTGAGTGAAATAACTGTCTATTGTTTCACACGACCCTAGAGATTGACTCTTGATCTGAGGAGCAAAGTTGTCATGTTGCACGGTTGTTGGAAAACTGAATCCCTTCTTGGCTGTGCCAGGGAAGCTGATCACTTCCTATTTCAGTCAAGAAAGTTTCCAGTGACCTCTGAGCTAGTTGGTAACAACTCCAATTAAGTTTAGCATAGTCAGTAGAGGCCTGGAAGATCCGCACTTCTACGTCGATACTACTGTTTATGTTATTCCAATGCGCAGGGCCTATTGGGAAAATAGGAACTACACTACAGGGGATGCGCCTCGTGATCTCGTCCTTGCTGATGTCAAGGCGGATGCTGTAAGTTTCCAGGTCGCTAATGCTCTATGCGAGGTCCCCAACGCCGATAAACCCCGTCAGTTGCCGAAAAATATTACGGAGGCTTATAAGACCGTGGGTCGTAATAGTTTAGGTGTTAAGCCTTTCGCAAAGAAAGAAAACCAACTGCAAACTCAGCAAGGGTCGTCAGATAAAGATGACCGCCCCAAAGTTCAGAAACAAAATTGGGGTAAGAACAAAAAACAGGGTTCCTGTCCCGCTTCACCTACACCTGCCCCTGTTGAGCGTAAATATGATTTGAGCGACCGCAGTATTATTAAGTCGCCTGATAGGTTTCAGGTTCCTGAACAACGTTCTCCTTGCTCTTTGCAGGAAACAACGGCAACAGCCACCGGTGGAGGAGGCGGCGGCAGAGGTCAAGGTGCCCAACAGAACCGTGAGCAGCCTCGTAAGGCTGACGGAAAAGGCAAGCAGGATGAAACACAGCGTCAAAGGACCCAGTTTCAAAAGAAGAAAGTTGCTGCTGTGACAGCCAGATATGCCACAGATAGTGAAAACGCAGCTTCGGAATCTGACATGGGCTCTGACCCTGCTGGACAGCGCGCCAGAGATTACCATCATTCAAGAGGCGCTGCGTCCACTACTGAAGGTGACAGCGACTGACACCTTCGTTGTAGATGAAACAACAGACACTAGAGTGGCTCCTCCTGAAAGACTTTTTGAAATAGTCCTTGTAATTGAAGATGACATAGAACATACCATAAAAGTTTTTGGGGGGAAAATCTAACAATTACTTATTTTGTTTGCGGAGGTCGACTTTCCCCCACCTTTTGTCTTGGCCGCTCCACAAGGGGAGGAGGTGACCCTCCCCGCTTTCACGCACACAGTGCCGAAGGAGCAGGCGCTGCAGTTTGCAGAAGATTGGGCTAAGGAGCTTGCGCAGGCGCTGTACCGTACTCAATGTGGATGGGACAAATTTTACCCCCGACACGAGATCCCTTTGCGGTAAATGTCACAGCCATAACCCCAATACCCCATACGGCGTGAGGCGAAAGCCTCTGTGGCTGAAATCCTTGAACAATTGGAATATCAAGAGGTAATTGAAACGTCTGTGTCTCCGATGAATAACCCACTTCTTACTGTGACCAAGCCAGATGGCTCGTACCGTTTGGTATTGGATTACCGCTACTTAAACTCACATTGTTGTACGTGTGTGGTACAGAATACTCATAGCTCTGCTCTAGTGGATAGTCTTGTGCGTAAAAGGTTCAAAACCACACTTGACATTTCCAATGGCTTTTTGCCCATAACATGTCCCCACTTAGTAGTCGGTGGACAAGTTTTACCTGTGGCGGCAAAACAATGACAATTTCTTTGTCTGGCCATGGGCTACAAGAACAGTCCAGGCGTTTTTGCTGCCCGATTAGTCTCTCTGCTTGAGCGGCTCGACGCAGATGCATGTTCATATGTGGATGACATTTATCTCACCGAAGACGAATTATGGCCGCATCTGTGCCGTGTTGACCGCATAATTTGCCTTTCTGCGGTCTTTGGCTATAAATTCAACTTTACGAAATCACACATTGCAGAATACACAGTGTTGTTTCTGGGCTACGAGCTCAACCATGAGGGTAGAGGCTTGGCTCCTCACTTCTTGGAGAAATGTGCACTTTTGCGAGCTCCCACAACGCTGAAAACACTACAATCATTGCTGTTTTTTTTTTTATATCAGACGTACATACATTCTGGAATATGCCCAGGGTATAAAGCCGCTTTATGCGTTGATACAACCTACTTTTTCCAAATCGTGCTGGCTGCCAGAACACTCAGCCGTCTTGCAATCTTTACAGGCTGACCTACTTGAATTTAAGTTATTGTCGACTCGAGATAACCACACAAACCTGGTGATAAGAATCGTACCAGGTGCGGTGGGTTTCACGTACCTCACTTTTAATGAGGGAGACACAGTTCCTATTGCGTACAAGTCACACCTGTATACTTCGGCCGAGTTGCGGTTGGTTTTGATAGCAGTGCAAAGGGCGATTCTTAAGGAATGAGCACTGTCGCAGGGAAAACGCATTGTTGTTGTTCCTCATTATCCTGCCTTGGAGGCTTTGACGAAGGCCAGTGTACCAAATTCCAAGGCTTTGCACCCTCGTGGATACAATGGGCTATGTGAACAGTTGGCCTGATATATGATGCTCACTAATTCTAGTGATCACCTTGTATCAGTCCAAACAACCCTTATGGTGATTGGTTGTAAGTCAACCTTATAGACCAGCTATCCTAATGGTAGCATGGACAAAGCAGTCTTAGGCTAAACTCTTTTGGCATATGGAGCCAGCTGTTTTACCACATATAACCCCTTGAATACCAAATGAAAGGACACCACACAGGTAGTTATGAAAATAAACAAGATATTTATTAACTAACATACACCTCTGAACTCTTTATGAGATCAGAGGGCTACGCACATGACAAGACTCTTAAGAAAAATACGTTAAGTTGCACAAATTACAATGGTGCCCTAGGGGCACGACAAACCATATACTAAGTAAATGGTAGAAGGAAATCGATAGAAGGAATGGAGCTGTCCAGAGGCTGTAGGATCGCTCGGACTACAATATCCTGACCTGAGGTAAGTAATAGGAGGCCCACTGAACGCGGCTGCAGAGTGTGAACTCACACGCGAGATGCGTAACAAAGTCAATGGACAGTACAAATTACGAAAAGGTGAGTATTAGACAGTTTCGACTAGCTAGGGCTAAAACGACTGGAAATCTGGACACTAGGAGAGTCAATCTACCTTTAAGCACCAAAATGCTCTTGTTACCTCACCCATGGGCTGCAGGTGCACAGGTGTCAAAGTGTGTCGGGTTTCCGCGTTGAAGTCTATGGAGCCTGGACGAAAAGATGCTGCAGGCGGCCAGAAGGAAGATGTCCGGAGCGACCCAAGGGTGGATCAAGGAAGATGAAGACCTGAAAGCAGAGGGGACAAAGTTCACAGTCACTAGCCAGTGACTGGAGTGGAACCAGGAAGGAACCAGATGCTGTTGTCGCGGTCAGGTGAAGAGTGGACACTTGACTCTGCAGCCACATGGACCAGGAGGTGTCTTGGACGACCAGGATGGAGGCACGAGCTGTCCCACGCAGGCTCTCGCAGTCGGCGGTGTTGGATCCGGATTCGGCGTCAACAGGCCTTGGCAAAGGCAACCCACCCGGTGAGTGGAAAAGGCGTCTGGTGCGGACCAGGAGGGTCTGGGGTGCTTCTCCTTTGCAGTGAAGCAGGGACCAGTCTGGAGCAACCAAACCAGCAGTGTGGAATTCAAGGATCGTCATCTAGGAGGTCACTAGCCAGCCGGCAAGTGACCAGACAACGTGTCGAACAGCAATCAAGCAAAAGGGCCCCACGCAGATCTCGTGGATGCTGGAGGGCTGACCTTTTGTGCAGGAGCTGCTCGAGGCTGGGGCTTCTCAATCCCCAAAGCACT
The DNA here is from genome assembly GCF_964263255.1 of Lissotriton vulgaris. Taxonomy (NCBI): domain Eukaryota; kingdom Metazoa; phylum Chordata; class Amphibia; order Caudata; family Salamandridae; genus Lissotriton; species Lissotriton vulgaris. The sequence continues at coordinate 337,572,352 of NC_141689.1, forward strand.
TCGTCGAGGATGCCTCTGAAGTCGTGCTGGAAGCGAGGTGCAGTTTTCCAAGATGGCCGGTCCCACGTGTCTCGTCGCACCCACGGATCTCAGCTGTGCTACAGATGTAGGTAAAGGTCAAAGAGGTCTGGGAATCCGGGTCTTGTTGGGCTCTGAAGTCTGGATCCACTCGGGAAGACGACAAAGTGAACCGCTAGGTCGCTTGATGGTGCCTGCAGATGCATGGTGGACACTCCATGTCCACAAGAGAGATTTCTTCAGTCTTCTGTGGAGCAGAACGTCGAAGTCCAGAGTTTCTTCTTGTAGAGTTTCAAATCAGGATAATCTAATTTGGAATGGGACCAGCTCCTACCTTTATTCCCCTAAAGGGGGCTGTACTATGACTAGGTCCCTCCTATGGGTGGGACCAGGAAGGGGGGTGGTTACACCCCCTATCCTTTGTCCGGTTTCGTGCCAGAGCTGGAGCTGGAGTGCCCCAGCAACTGGTTTGAACCGGTGTATGCACAGGGCACCTTGTGTGCCCCAGGCATGTCTCATTCCTTTCAGGCCTGTCCTACCTAATACACAAAAACCTGTCTGGGGTGGTGTTAGCACCTCCCATGGCAGGAAACCCTTTGTCCAAGCCTCCCTCGCTGGAAGGACTCCCAGCAGCAGGAGGTCAGACTTGTGTCTGTGGTGGCAGCATCCATTTTGTGATGCTGAGGCTTGAGTTAACTTTAACCGGGGTTCACAGTTACATACATGTTGTGTCCCTCTAGAAGGGTGGAATGCTATCCCCGTCGCCAGAACTGGCGAGGGGGTAGTATTCCAATTTGTATGACACCTTACTTGACATGTTTTGATAATGCTATACCAAAATTAGCAATAACCGCGAGGTTATAATGCACTTAAGAGTATATGGTATGGCATTATCATGGAAACAGCTAAAGGACTTGGTTCCGAAGGCTGCAGACAGGCTCAGCTCATGCCAGAGCACTATCTCACATAATTCCAAGCACTCTGCCTCCAGGATTGTTAAGGCCTGCCATAGGAGTTACTTATAGGAGTATGTGTGTCTATGTTAGGTTTAGATATAGGTATACTATATCTAAAGCAAAGGGTGATAACACCACCTTGTCCCAGCTGATTGATCAGCCAGTTGTGTCAGATTTGGAGTGCCAGCCAGGGTTGGCATAATACATGCTGCAGCCCCTGGTAGGCCTTGGGTTCACTTTTGCCCTGGGTACCTATGGTACACTGTACAAGGACTTACAAGAGTGACCCAATACCAATTGGTAAATGCACCTAAAGTACATGGATGTCAATTTAGAGAGAGAACAGCTAGGCTGTGGGTCTGATTAGTAGGCCCACAGCCAGGGAAAGTTGTAAACCAGTGAAGCAAAAAGCAAAAATATGGGGTGACCATAGGATTGCAGACCCTACTCTCCTACAGGCTACATTCTTGACATCCCCGGACGTAACGTTAATTTTCGATTCCTCTTTGCAGACTCAAGAGTTTTTGCTGTATGAGTTTGTTTATCCTGCTCCTCTGACTATGCACCCACTTGAGGATTTTCGTTGCACAAGTTACTAGTTGTGTAACGATATATCTGTAAGAGACATTAGTTAGTGATAGATTCCTTACCTTAGAAAATCCCCAGGCGTCAGACTGGATCCGGACATTTTTGCGTAGCAGTACCCTTGCGCGTCGGTAGGCGTCCTCTGCAGCTCCGCGTCCGTCGTGGGCGCCGTGATGACGTTGTCAGAGTACTTAGACGCCGCCTCCGCGTGCTGACATCAGTTCTTAGACACAGCTTTTCCGCGCCAGAAACGCAGAGCTATGCTAAAAACCAACACTGGTGCCATTGAAACTAGGGCCCTGAAAGGGGCTGACCTTAACCCTAGATATCGGTTCGCAGGGAAGGGAGAGGGATCTGCCGCTGACCCAATCGCAGTCCGTGAGCCACCACTGCAGCTGTCTCGCAGTGCCCTCCGAGATCAGTACATGGTCGGACAGGTTGCCCTGATGCTGGGCCCACTGAAACTTCAGGTCATACTGCAGAGCCCGCATGGGTGGGTCGGTAAGGAATCTAATGTTTCTTACAGATATATCGTTACACAAGTAGTAACTTGTGCATCTGAAAGAGACACGTTAGTGATAGATTCCTTACATTAGAATAGATACCCAAGCAATACCAACCCCGTTGGTGGGTCTGCGAACCAATAATCACACCAGAAAGTCCTGGAGGACAGAACGGCCAAAGAAGCCATCCCTCCAGAATTGGCTGCCCAGGCAATAGTGTCTTGCAAACGTGTGCAGCGAGGCCCATGTAGCTGCCTGGCAAATGTCCTGCAAGGGCACTCCTCGGCCCAGGGCAGTTGTAGTCGCCGTGGCCCGAGTGGAATGAGCCCTTAGTCCAACAGGGGGTTCCTTCTTAGCCAAGGAGTAATACGCCTGGATACACAAGATGATCCACAGCAAGATGGTCCGCTTGTGCACCGCCTTTCCCTTCTTAGCGCCCACGTAACCAACAAAGAGTTGGTCATCCACCCGGAACTGGCGTGCGCGATCCAGATAGTAAGAGAGCGCACGTTTTGGGTCCAGACGGTGGAGCAGCTCTTCGTCCTTTGAAGGATGCGGAGGCGGAAAGAAGGTGGGCAAGGTGATGGACTGCCCGATGTCGAAGGCTGTAACTACCTTGGGCAGGAAAGAGGGCCTTGTCCGCAACACAACATTGTCCGGATGGACAGAAAGGAAAGGAGATTTAGAGGATAGAGCCTGGAGCTCACTCACTCTCCTGGCAGAGGTGATGGCAACCAGGAAGGCAGTCTTCAAGGTAAGTAGGCGGATAGGACAGTTGTGAAGTGGCTCAAAGGGAGCGCACATCAGAAAAGTAAGAACCAGGTTCAAGTCCCACTGAGGCATCACGAGGGGAACAGGTGGAAACGTATGTGTGATGCCTTTCAGGAATCGATTAACAACAGGGGACTTGAACAAAGAAGGCTGATCAGGCAGCCTTAAAAAGGCTGAAAGAGCAGAAAGGTAGCCCTTGATAGTGCCCAGAGCAGAGCCCTGCTGGGCAAGATAAAGAAGGAAGAGAAGAACCTCAGAAAGAGGGGCAGAGAGAGGATGTGCACCATGCCATAAACCTGTTCCACCTGCAGGCGTATACCGACTTTGTGGAGGGACGCCTGGCTGCCAGAATGATGTTACAGACTTCAGGAGGCAAGTCAAATGGCCTCAACTGTCTGCGCTCAATCTCCAAGCATGGAGGTGGAGACTGGACAGGCTCGGGTGGAGGACCGTCCCCTGTTGGTGCGACAGAAGGTCCTCCTGAAGAGGCAGACGAACCGGGGGATCGACTGACATACTGAGTAGCTCGGGATACCAGTACCTTTGTGCCAGTCCGGAGCCACAAGGATGACTTGTGCCCGGTCGCGCTTTATCTTCTTCAGCACTCTGGACAGAAGTGGTATAGGCGGAAAGGCGTACAACAGACCGCAACTCCACTCGCGACGAAAAGCATCTCTGAGCGAGTGCCGCCTTGGAAATTCCAATGCGCAGAACTGATGACATTGCGCGTTCTCTTCGGTGGCGAATAGATCTAACCAAGCCTCTCCCCACTGCTGAAAGAGGCCTTGCGCCACGTCCGAGTTCGGACGCCATTCGAGATCGATCCTGCACCGGCGGCTGAGTTCGTCCGCCCTGGCGTTCAGAGAACCTGCCAGGTGTTGAACCACCAGGGTCACACCCTGATGTTCCAGCCACTACCAAAGGTGCAGAGCCTCCTGGGAGTGGGTCCACGACCCCACCCCGCCCTGTTTGTTGCAGTACCACATGGCGGTAGTGTTGTCCGTGAACACCTGCACTACACTACCCCAGACAGAGGGGAGGAATGCCTTCAGTGCTAGATTAATCGCCCGCAGCTCCAAAAGGTTGATATGGAGCCGGGAGTCCGCCGGAGACCAGAGGCCTCTGATCTCCGCCTCTCCCATGTGGCCTCCCTAGCCCTGGAGAGACGCGTCCGTCACAACTAGGTGCTCCAGTTGGGGAAGGGAGAGGGATCTGCCGCTGACCCAATCGCGGTCCGTGAGCCACCACTGCAGCTGTCTCGCAGTGCCCTCCGAGATCAGGACATGGTCGGACAGGTTGCCCTGATGCTGGGCTCACCGAAACTTCAGGTCCTACTGCAGAGCCCGCATCCGCCAACAGGCGTGATGCACCAGAAGGATGCAGGAAGTCATAATCCCCAGAAGCCGCAGCGTCAACCTGACTGAGACTCGGGATAAAGGCTGAAAGATTGGAATCAGAGCCTGTATATCCCGAACCCGCTGTTCGGGTGGGTAAACCCGAAACTGCGCCGAGTCGAGAACCGCTCCGATGAAAAGGAGCTATTGAGAGGGACACAGGTGTGACTTCGGCACATTGATGGAGAACCCCAGCTGGTGCAAGAGGTCTATCTTCGTCTGGAGGTGGCTGACGACTGTCTGGGGCGAGCCCGCCTTCAACAACCAGTCGTCGAGGTAGGGGAAGACTGAAACTCCTAACCTGCGCAGATGAGCTGCGACCACCGCCATCACTTTCGTGAACACCCGTGGGGCGCTGGTAAGGCCGAAGGGGAGCACGGTAAACTGAAAGTGCTCGTGGCCTACCGTGAACCGCAGGTAGCGCCGGTGGGCCAGCAGGACTGGGATGTGGAAATAAGTGTTCTGCAAGTCCAACACTACCATCCAGTCTCCTGGGTCCAGGGCAGCTAAGACCTGAGCCAGAGTCAGCATTTTGAACTTCTCCTTCCGGAGGAAGCAGTTGACGTTCCGTAGGTCCGAGATAGGGCGTAGGCCCCCTTTGCCCTTCCTGGGTACCATAAAGTAGTGGGAGTAATTACCACATCCTACTTCTGGCCCAGGAACGCGCTCGATGGCCCCCTGGCCAAGAGGGCCTTAACTTTCTCCTGCAGAAACCGCAAATGATCCCCCAATACGCGGTGGTGTTGCGGTGGCATGGCTTGAGGGGTCGTCTCGAAGGGGAGGGAGTAGCCCCTTCAGACGATTTGCAGCACCCACCTGTCCGACGTGACAGTGCGCTAGTGGGAGTGGTGATGGCCAACCCTGCCCCCCACTGGTGTCACATGGGCCGAAAAGCATGGACTAGGAGGGTTTTGAGGCGGATGCTGCGGGGTAGGGTGTGGACTGGCCTCGCTGTTGTCCCACGGCGATTTCCACGGCCGCCACCGCGCTGGATGTTAGTCTGCGGTGCGTGGCTGGCAGCACGTGTGGGGGCGCCCCTTACTTGGCCACAAAAGGAGCAAAAGGCACCCGTTTGCTGGCGCGGGCCGAGAGACCGAAGGACTTGGCCGTAGCCCTGGAGTCCTTGAAGCGCTCAATCGCATGGTCTGCCTTGTCGCCAAATAGGCGACGGCCATGAAACGGCATGCCCATCAGTGTATTCTGGACATCGGCCGAAAAGTTGGCGGACCTCAACCAGGCGTAGCGACGAATCGCCACTGTCGTTGCCATCGCTCTACCTAGTGAGTCGGTGGTATCCAGCCCACACCAGATAGAATATTTTGCTGCATCCCGACCTTCCACAAGGGCTTGGCCGAGTTTGGCCCGTACCTCCAACGGACACTCTGGCAGAAATTCCACGACCGTATCCCACAGAGAGGGGGTGTAGCGGCCCAAGAGACATGCAGTGTTGGAAGACCGCAGTCCCAGACTAAGGGAGGAGAATACCTTTTTGCCGTACTGCTCATACCTCTTGGATTCCCTGTCCGGCGGAGCCAACGGGAATGCGGTCTGGGAATTTGAAGCCTGGATGACCAGGCTCTCGGGAGTGGGGTGGGTGGATAGGAAACATGGGTCGCCCAGGGCCGGGCGATGGCGTCTGGCCACGATCCTATCTACGGGCGAACCCGTAGCGGTCCTGGACCAAGTGCCCAAAAGAACGTCGGTCAAGGCCTCATTAAACAGCAGCAGAGGCTCGGCCGAGCTTGAATGCGGTTTAAGGACTTCAGTGAGGAGGTTAGTCCTCACAGCCGTGACGGGGAGCTCAAGGCCCAAGGCCTTGTCTGCCCTCATCAACACCACACTGTATGTTGCCCCCTCCTCCCTAGCCACGGTAGGAGGTGAGACAAAGCCAGTGTCTGGTGATGTGTCCAGACCACTGGCATCCCCAAGTCCACCTGTACAGTCCTCTTGAGACTGACACTCTCGGGTCAGAGGGTCCTCAGACTCCTCCCAATACTCCTCTTCACCCATCCCCTGATAGTCAGGGTTGTCAAACGATGAGGCCGGTTCATAGAAGCTAAACTCCCCACGCGGCGTCGAAAGAGGCGCCCAGCGGCGCCGTTCCATTGCCGGACCTGGAGCGAGGGAGGCATCGGGGACGGCGCCGCCCGAGGACGGCGCCGGAGGTGACACCTGAGGGACCGGCGCCGGTTTGGTCGTTAGGTCAACCGGCGACGACCCGGACCCCGCAGCGGATCCAGTGGGGCCCTGCGGCGCCAGGGGCGTCGGGCCGAAGCCCCGACCCGCTAGGGGCCCCAGATGGGTCCGCTGGGTCCGAAGGCGTCGCGGAACCCATCGGGGAAGAGAGGTTCCTCATAGCCACGAGGAAGCGCTCGATCTCCCCCAGCGTTGCGTCCTGCCCAGGGACCGGAGGGTGTGGAGCAGGCCACGACGCCTGCGACTCTGACGGAGCCGCGTGGGCGGTGTCACCCGAACCCCCGGCCGCGTCATGGTAGGGTCGGGGGGAGTCAGAAGAGCGAAGACGTCTCTTCGACTTCTTGTGCTTACCTGACGACGACTTCGACCCGGAGGAGTGATGCCGACTCTCGGAGCTGTGATGGCTCCGACCCCGTGACCTGTCCCTCGACCTCCTGTAGGACAGGGACCTCTCGCGACACGGGGCTGACTGCCGGAATTTGAGTCGCTTGCAGGACCGCTCCCGCCTAGCTATCGAAGTCAGGGCCCGGCAGTCCGGGCAGGTCTTGTCGTCGTGGTCGACGCTGAGACAGTGGAGACACCGACGGTGAGGGTCAGTGACCGACATCAGCCGGTCGCAAGCCTCACAAGGCTTGAAACCAGACATCCCTAGGCACCGTCCGGAGTCGCAAGACTCAAGAAAAAATGATCAAAAGGGATCAAAAAAGTCTAGTCAAAAAGTGACCAAAGTACTGCTTTTTCCAGATCTGCGCTTGCTGGCGCGGAAAAAAGAAGAACTGACGTCAGCACGCGGCGGCGGTGTCTAAGTACTCCCACGACGTCATCACGGCGCCCACGACGCCGACAAGGAACGCGGAGCCGCAGACGACGCCTACCGATGCGCAAGGGTACTGCTACGCAAAAATTTCCGGATCCAGTCTGACGCCTGGGGATATTCTAAGGTAAGGAATCTATCACTAACGTGTCTCTTTCAGATGTATCATTTACACTGATAGGAGTGCGCAAGCGGCTACGGTTTCTAAACACGCGTATTCTGCGGCCTGTGCAATTGTTGTTGGTACGATGGTGGATGGTGAATTCAAGTCCGATGTCGTGCATACACAGACATTAGGGCCTGTACCGCCCATTTGGCAGAACTACGTGCTCTGATGCTTACTATGGAGTACGCTGACTCCAGTGAAACTACTCTTATTGTGAGTGATTCTTACTACTGTGTACAGTCTTTCAATGGCAATCTATCCTTTTGGACTCAAAATGATTATCGTGACTCCAAGGGTCGCACAATAAAACATAAAATTATCTGGGTTTGAGTGGCGGAGCTTAAAGAACGTCTCCCGCTCGTTTTTGTGATTCACACTCTGGGTCATCAGCGCTTGGGAGTTCACACGGTTGGCAACTGTCTCGCGGACGAGGCTGCGAAGACAGCAGTAGCAACATTTGTAGTGGCCGCGGTTACACGTTCCAAAAGTAAGATTGATGATGACATCTTGGCAGCTATTGCCACGACTAAGAAGGGAGGTAATTATCCTAGGGGTTTCCCTTCGAAGTACTCCTATCACTTAAGTCCCGATAAAGTTCCTTATGTGAGAATTAACGACGTTGGTGACAGACTGGTTCCCAAAGCGGACCGCAGACAGGCTTTGATTACAGCAGGCCACAAGGGGATGGCTTCGGCGCATACCGGCGTGTCAGCTACTATAACTATCCTACAACAACGATATTGGTGGCTGGGTTTGTACAAACAGACACATGATTTTGTCCTTCAATGTGGCATTTGTCAGCAAATTAAGCCTTCTTCTGCTGCAAGCCGACCCCAAACTCAGTTGTACATATCTAATAAGCCGCTTGCGTGTGTTTAATTAGATCACTGCGGCCCCTTCTCCTCTGATACTGCATATAAGTACATCTTAGTAGAAGTTGACTCTTGCACACGCTTTGTGTAGGTGTGGCCTTAAAGGAGCGCCGATGCCAGAACTGTCATAAGAAATTTACGTGTCTTTGTGGGAATTTTTGCATGTGGCACCTTCCATTCGGACAAGATTCCAGCGTTCGCTTCTAAGGCGTACAAGGATGCCATGGGTTCATTGCGGGTCCAAGTCAAATTTTCGTCTCCATACAGGCCTGAGGGCAATAGTGTTGTGGAGTGGATGAACCGTGACTTAAAGCAATCATTGACAGCGAAGGTGTTAGGTGCTGGCAGAGAATGGCTCACCCACTTGAATAGCGTACAACATGCACTTAATAATCTCCCTAGAAGGCACGGGAATGTTGGTCCAACTATGGTCATAGTGTTGTAGAGCATTTTGGGACCCTAGTGTAATTTTCCAGATTCATGCCCTTATATAGGTATAAATCACCATATCCTTATATAGGCATAGAAATCATAACCATAGTTAGACATAGCTCATGCAGTCCAAATACGGCATAGCTACTTCCACTAGTTCAGAAAATCCACAACGATTTCTTGGAAAACTCAGCTCCAGCAGCTAGGGACTTCCCCTTGCATGAATATTGATTTATCCAAGAACTCCTGGAGTTTTCAAAGAACTGAGACACTTTGATGACGTTATTATGTCCACCTTTAAGTCAATATCGGCACCTTCAAGGTATAAATATGCCCACACTTGCCTTAGCAAACACACAGTGGTTTGGAGCAGTTCAACTATCTACTTGTCCTATGCATCCTGCTACAGCAAGTTTCAAAGGAAGCCGACCCTCCAGTAGACGCACTGAGAAAGACGCTGTCTTTTCTCTGGCCGAGAAATCCAGCTCCAGTGTTTTCAAGCTACACTTGCGGGTTGTTGGGAAATCGAGTCCTGAGACAGACTTCCTTCATTCTAAACCAAGGTACGGAGCTGATTAGACGCTAAGAGAAATTTTGGATAGATTCTTGACAAAATGAATACTAAAATTTATGCGACACCTCATTTACTTCTTCCCTCGTACTAGACTTAGGTTAGGTACATCGGGGTAGGCGTATTTTAGAAGCACCAGTTGAACTTTTATTTATTTATGTATGTATTTTATGGATTAGAAACCATACCATGCTTTTACAGTATCATTTTATAATACTCTTCTTGCTGTACGCTCTATACTTTACAGCCAGTATTACGAATGTAGCAGTTCATTTCTTCTGTATGAGAAAGAAGACGGTTCAATAAATACTTTTATTGAAAAAGCCCGTCTCTCTATTTCTCTGCACCTCTGGTGAAACGAAGCATGCACAAATGATTGAGAAGCATGCACAAATGACTGAGTAAAATATCTATTGTTTCAACGACTCTGAAGATCAATTTTATCTTGGGGAAACAAAGTTGTCATGTTTATGTGGTTGTCAGAAACTAAATCCCTTCTTTGAATTCGAGAAAGTTTCTAGTGACCTCTGAGCTAGCTGGCACTCACAATTAAGTCTAATATATTCGATAGTGACCTAGTAGACATAAGTTGTACGTCACATCTATAGGATATATTATTCCAATGCGCAGAGCCTATTGGGAATATAGGAACTACACTACAATAGAAAACACTCACTACCCTCATATGCTCTAGCACTGCCTCTCTGGGTGGTTCCGAGCTAAATAGCACATGGTCTCAGACCTGAGTGGCAGACTGGGCTTGTGCTGGAGTCACCTTTTTGGGGGAAATGTTCATCAGCTCTATTACAGCACATTTGACACTCTAATGGATGACTATTGGATTCCTCCAGGATCCTTACTTTTGTATGCATCCCTGATGCATTAACTACGAGTGGTATGTGTAGGAAGGTGGATAGCTGACTATGGTTGCCCCCAACTTTTTGCCTGGTGTTTTGCGGTTTTTTTCGACTTAGTTGACCTGGGACCCTGCTATTCAGGACCCCAGGACCACTGCTCTCTCTGTAAAATGGATTCCATGTACTCTAGGTACATATCTAATTAAATACTGAGTCGCCTTATCAGCCCCTGTACAGTGTACCTTAGGTACCCAGGGCATAGGTGCACCCAGGGCCTACCAGGGGCTGCAGCATGTATTATGCCACCCCTGGCTGGCCATCCAAATCTGACACAACTGGCTGCACGACAGCTGGGGCAAGGTGGTGTAATCACCCTTTGCTTTAGATATAGTATTCCTATATCTAACCCTAAAATGGACACATATATTCCTGTCAGTCACTCCTATGGCAGGCCTTATCAATCCTGAAGGCAGAGTGCTTGGAATTATGTGAGATGGTGCTCTGGCATGAGCTGAGCCCGTTTGCAACTTGCGGAACCAAGTCCTAATAGCTGTTCCATGATAACGCTATACCATATACTCTTAAGTGCATTATGTACCTCGCGGTCAAATGCTAACTTTGGCAAAGCATTATCAAAACATGTAGAGTAAGGTGTCATACGAATTGGAATACTAACCCCTCGCCAATTCTGGCGACGGGGTTAGCATTCCACCATTCTAGAGGGACACGACATGTATGTAACTGTGAACCCCGGTTAAAGTTAACTCGAGCCTCAGCATCACAAAATGGATGCTGCCACCATAGACACAAGTCTGACCTCCTTGTGCTGGGAGTCCTTCCAGCGAGGAGGGCTCCGACAAAGGGTTTCCTGTCAGGGGCGGTGCCAGCACCATCCCAGACAGGATTTTGTGTATCCCAGGTAGGCAGGGCTGAGAGGAAGGTGACTGCAAGTGGCACCCCGGTGCTCACTGTGCATATGCCGGCTCAAACCAGTTCCAGGGGCACCCCAGCCCCTGAGCTGGGGAGAGACCAGACAAAGGAGAGGGGTGTAACCACCCCCCTCCTGGTCCCACCCATGGGCAGGACCTAGTCGCGTGCCAGCCCCTTTTCTTAGGATAAAGGTAGGAGCGGGCACCCTTCCCAAATTAGATAATCTTGAATCTTGAACTACTTTCCACGAAAGGAACTCTTGACATTCTCTGAAGACTCTCCCTTGTGGCTAAGGAGTAGCCACCCTGCACCAGCAGGCACCACCTAAGCGGTTGCGGTTTGCTGCAAGTCCATCCTCCGGATCAAGACTGACCAGCTCGACGAAACCCGGCTTCCCTGCCATCTCTGACCTCTACCTGCATCATCAGCCCAGCTGAGATTCGTGGGTGTGACGAGACCTGTGGGACCGGCTATCTTCAAGACCTGCACGACGCTTAACCAGCACAACCACCGAGGCATCCTCGAGTGAGTGCACTGGGGTTTGAGAAGCCCCAACCCAGAGCAGCTCCAGCACCGAAGTCCAGCCCCCCCAGCATCCACGAGATCTGCGTGGGGCCCTTCTGCTCCTTTGCTGCTTGCCACGTTGTCCGGTCACTTGCCCGTTGGCTAGTGGCCCTCCTGACGACGTACCACGAAACTTTGCTGCTGGTCTGGTTGCTCCAGACTGGCCCTTGCTCCCTTCCAAAAGAGGAGCACCCCGGACCCTCCTGGTCCACTCCAGACGCCATTTTGACTCTACCGCGTGGGCTTGCCTTTGCCAAGACTTGTTGTTCCAATCCTGGATCCAGTATCGCCGACAGCAGACACCATCATGAGACAGCTCGCACCTCCAGCCTGGACGCCGACAACGCCTCCTGGTCCATGTGACTGCAGAGTCCAGCGTCACCCACTCACCTGATCGCGGTGACTTCATCCGGTGCCATCCTGATGCCGACACAATCACTGGCTAGTGATTGAGAACTGAGTCCCCTCTGCTTTCAGGTCGTCTTCATCACCGAACCAGCCTTGGATCACGCAGAACAGCTTCACTGGTCGCCTGCCAGCAACATCTTCTTTCAGGCTCCATTGACTACAACGAGGATTCCCGAAGTCATTTGAACTCTATGCAGCCGCAGCCCCTGGGCTAGGTAACCCGAGCATTTCGGTGCTCCAACGCAGGTTCACTATCTTAGTGTACAGATCCTTTTTCGTTTTTAGTCTACCTAGTCGGATTCGTCCGGAAACAGTAACTTTAGAATTACTAGCATCCATAGACTTTGTCCCGCATCCCGCGTAAGAGTTCACACTCTGCACCCGAGTTCCCTAGGCCCCCTGCTCCTAACCTTAGGGTCCAGTAAGGTAGTACTAGCGGTCCTGAAGCCTCTGGATCGTGTTACTTACCTGCCAGTATTTCGCATTCCACTTTTAGAGTATATGGTTTTTCGTGCCCCTCGGGCATTTGTGTTATTTGTGCAACTTGCAGTATTTTCTTAAGAGTTTTGTATTGTGCTTAGCTCCCTGACTCATAAAGAGTTCAGGGTAGACTTGTTATTAATAAATATACTTTATTTTTATAACAACTTGTGTGGTGTCCTTTCACTTGGTGTTCAAGGGGTATATGTGATGGTAAAACAGCTGGCTTAACACGCCCTGTAGAGTTTAGCCTAAAGACTGCTCTTGTCCATGCTACTAGGATAGCTGGTCTATAAGGTTGACATACAACCAATCATCAATGAGGGTTGTTTGGAATGATACAAAGTGATCACTAGAATAGTGAGCACTATATATCAAGCCAACTTCTCACATTGGTGAGCAGCGGTTGGGATTTGAGCTTGCTGTTGTTTTACCACACACGTATCCTAAGAATATAATTTGAAAGATCACATAAGTACCAAGGTACATATAACTTAGCTTAGAATACTCTGAGTTCTACTGAACCAGCTGTTGTAGTGTAACAGGGCTTAGCACACCCTGACTACAACTCTTAGCAAGGGATCAGTAGGTAAACCGATAGTGTAGGTAAGTGCACCACTTACACCACACTAGAAGCATCTCTACCCATGGAGAGTCTGCAGAGACTCCCCTGGTGGTTGTTGACCCTCCACAGGTCATTTCCAGATATGCAGCCCTTAGCTTCCAGGAAATGAGACAATTGTGTACCTCCAGGAAACTAAAACAGGGTTCTAACCCTACCACTCCTTTTCTGATAGGTCTCTTAGAGACATATGATGCCAGAAGGGCTTCTAACCCAGGCCCCTCTAATCCAGATGGGAGCATGCCCCCTTAGAGGGAACCCTTGGTAACCCTGACCTTAACCTCCATGGAGCAGAAAAGGAAGAGGAAGAGGAGTTATCAGGGGACGAGGCAGACAAAGGTCCAGTAGTAGTCAGTAGGCTCACTAGGACCAACTTAAGCATCCATGAGAATGGAACTGGGGGACTCCCAGGACCACTCTCAGGCAGGCTTAACATTGGGAATAGACGATATAGGTCTCACTCCAGAGGCTCTAACAGATCTATTCATACCCATGTCTCTCAGGCATCTTCTCACAGAGGGATGACATCCCCTCAGAGAAGAGAGCATGAAGCTAAAATGAGGGAAGTCAATCGGAGGATTGAGAGGGAAGAACTTTACCTTGCCAAAGAAAGACTTGCCTTTGCCAGAGAGCAGAAATTGAGTGGGGCAGACCCCACTGGTGGCAGCATTATCCCTAGAGATAAGGACAGGAGTTTTGATACTAGACACCTGAGTAAAATAGTGCCCCCCTTTAAACAAGGGGATGACATCCACAAATGGATGACTGCTTTGGAGAGGGCCTGCACTGTCCAGTGCATCCCCCAGAGTCAGTGGGCAGCTATATTGTGGCTCTCCTTTGAAGGTAAAGGTAGAGATAAGCTCCTCACTACTAGAGCTGAGGATGCTAACAATTACCAAGTCCTGAAGAATAAAGAATACACTGGGTGATGGGTTTGGCTTAACAACTGAGCAGTACAGGTTGCTGTTCAGGGACACCCAGAAAACTCAGTCTCAGGATTGGGCTGACTTTGTTGATTATGCCACTAAGGCTCTAGAAGGCTGGCTATTGGGTAGTAAAGTTACTGACTTCACAGGATTGTATAATCTTATTATGAGAGAGCAAGTCTTAAATAATTGTCAGAACCAGTTATTACACTAGCACCTGGTAGACTCTGATCTGACCTCTCCACAAGAATTGGGTAAGAGGGCAGACAAATGGGTCAGAACCAGGATTAGGCCTAAGAACCAGGGTGGTGACCAAAAGAAAGAATCAACCAAGCCTCAAGAGGAGAGTGGGAATAAATCTTCTGATCAAACCACATCAGGGCCCTAAAAATCCTCTGGGTGGGGAGGCGAAATTCACAGACCAGTTGCTGCACACGGCCGGGCTTGGCTCCGCTGTGTGTTACTCGGCCGGGCTTGGCTCCGCTGTGGTGTTCCTGGCCAGGCTTGGCTCCGCAGGGGGACACTGAGACTACAACCCCCAGCAGCCTCATGGCAATAGGACGCCGCCCACGCAAGCAGGAAGCGCCGGGAGGCGCATAAAGGAGACCACGCTATAGAGCTCTGAGGGAGGCGAAATTCACAGACCAGTTGCTGCACACGGCCGGGCTTGGCTCCGCTGTGTGTTACTCGGCCGGGCTTGGCTCCACTGTGGTGTTCCTGGCCGGGCTTGGCTCCGCCATTCCTTTTCCTTCACCGTGGTGTTCCCGGCCGGGCTTGGCTCCGCCGGGGGACACTGAGACTACAACCCCCAGCAGCCTCATCGCAATAGGACGCCGCCCACGCAAGCAGGAAGCGCCGGGAGGCGCATAAAGGAGACCACGCCTCCTCGTCCCGCGGGACGCGCGCGGGAGCGCCCGGGGCTAAGCCCGGGCAAGGGGCGGGCCCTCTGTGGCCCTCAGAGGCCTGAAGAGACTGGACTGGGCCAGGGACCTTACATCGTCTTATTCGGACCTCCAACGTGCTGTGAGCACGTGAGACTTATTTTCATATCTTTTCGACTTTTCTTGTGAGTGAGTAGAGTAGAGCTTATTAGTGTGTAAGCTGTGTGCTAATATTGTTAATAATGTCTAAAGCCAAAACGGATAAGGTCGTGGTGGGTCCCGCTTCTTTGGATAACTATTTGGTTAAGAAAGTAAACCAGATAAACAATGACAGACGTGCCTCTTTGGAGAAGGGCACTGTGATAGTGGACCTACCAGAATTATCCCCAACTACCATGACCCTAGACGTTGAGGCAAACACGAGTGGTGTTACTATTGTAGAACCTCCATTTCCCATTACAGTGAGTGTTGAGGTCCATTCAGATCCGCACGCCCTGTCAAGTGAAGACACCGGTGTGCCGAATGAGGCCCAGCCTGACACTAGGCCGTTGAGAACTTGTAGGACAGTCCTTCAAAAAGAGGCGGGGAAGCATAATAATACCGTACCTAATAGTCCTGCCATAACCCCTTTTGTATTTACTGGAACTAACGGTAATGGTTCTAATCTGAACTCTGATCTGTTTGCTTCGCTTATTAAAAATCTAGAAGTATCACTAACAGCGAAGATAGAGGAGCTAATTAAACCATTAACCAATAAGATTGAAAATCTGATAATGGAAGTGGCGAGGTTGGGTGGTCTGTTATCTACACATCAGTTTGCAACATCTAATGGTAGTGTAATCTCTGGGGGAAAAGGGAAGGAAGTTGTGAAAGCTAATGATCAGCGGAATAAGGGGAAGGGGAATACTGTTGCAGCAGCTGCCACTGGGACTGAAACACCTAATCCTTTGGTTGCCCCTGTGGCAACTGTTTCGCAGCTACAACCTAACATAGCCCCCCAAAGTAGTAGAGCCCCTAGACCCCCCAGGTATAACCGTTACCTAAATTTACCACCGGATTGTGCACCGTTTGTGGCAGTATTGAGCAATGTTCCACATTGTGGTACCCATCCCGCCTCTCCTTATGATGAATCCCACGCCTCTTTGAAAAATAAGGCAGTGGCGTGGCTTAACAAAAATTGTGGCTTTCCCATTTCATATTCTGAACAAATAATGGCAGTAAGGCGTGTAAATTGGGTGGGTCCTTCCAAAAAGATAGGTTCTGGGGATTGCATAGTTATAAATTTTAAACATCCCCAGCATGTGGCAACTGTCCTTTTGAGAGCTTCCTCATTAGTATATAATGAGAATAGTATATGTGTGCGCCCACTAGGATATTTTTATGCACATTTGTGCAAACCCACACCCCAACAGAGTCTAACCAGGCGGGTGTTTGAACCACATACACCAGTTCAGGACGTACAATTTATATATAACATCACTAATCCCTGTGGTTCAGGTGGCTTGAACGAAATTTACAATAGAAATAATAGTGCTGGTCGCTATCAATATAGGTCCAATGTCAACACACAGAACAGGTACGAAGTGTTATCCGGTCTTGAGCTGTGTGATTGACGGGTGGCACCTGCGGCTCAGGGCACTGTGGCTACAGGTGAATCTATAAACATAGAAAACCCTCAGGGTATAGCGTCTGGATGCCATGTTGTCTCATGGAACATTGCAGGCCTAGCGGCCAAAATGTCTGATGGAAATTGGGTGACCTATATAAAACAATTTATGATCATCTGCCTACAAGAAACATGGGTGGTGGGGTGCGACCTTTTTCTGGAAGGGTACAAGGCCTTCTACGTGCCAGCCTTACCATGAATAAGGGGTAGGCCTAAGGGGGGACTTGTAATTTTTGTCTCTATTTTAATACTCTGTGAAGTACGAAGAATTGAATCACAGCATACAGGTGTGATGGGCCTAGTTTTATACGGAGGTAATTGCCGTGTTGGCATGGTGAATTTTTATAATGCTAATCAAGATAGTGCAGGCATGAATCAAATTTTCATATTAAACTCTTTTGTTTCTAGTTTTATGAACGATCTGGGCCATAACCTCATGATTATGGGTGATTTTAATGTGCATCCTTGCGTAGATCCACTGAAAAAATGCTTACCAGAAATGTATTGTGAACGTGTGGGCGGTCTCCACATGGAACATACTAAGGAGGGGGAATTGTGTAATGATTTGTTGGATGATTTTGACCTTTCACTAGCCATGACACTCAGGGACCCGCTATATTGTTTTGATATCCCTACCTTTAAAGGGCACGGCAAGGGTACCTTCATAGATCACATACTTGTCTCTCGGACGATGCAAACCTTCTTAGATTCATTTTGCATTGTCTCAAGCGAATTTAGTGACCATAACCCTCTAACAATCTGCCTAAAATGTCCCTGGGTAAAAAGGGAAATAAGATTAACAGCCAAGACAGGTTGTGACAACAGATGGGAGGAGGCGGTTAAAATGGTCAATGGTCTCTGCGGATATTCTCTATAAAAACATTGCTGAAAGGTGTGCGGAGGATATCAAAGACTGTACCATTGAGGGGGGTGATCCTAGGCAGGTCCTAGCTGCTTATCAAAAGGTATCGGAGAAGGTGTCAGAATTATTATCTGTCCCCAATAAGAACCAGGTGAAAGCAGGTCCGAGGTGGTTCAGCCACGACTGCACTAAAGCTGCACGCAAACTCAGGTCTGCTTTGTCAGCTACCCCGAGGAACCGGGAGTATGTAAAATTATGCAGAAAGGAATACAAGGTTATCATTGCCTCCCGTAAGGAGTTCCTAAGAAGAGAGGCCTGGGAGGAAATAATTGACCCCTCCACCCTGAATAGCAGCACCAAGTTCTGGGCACTGGTCAAAAAAACTTTTTTGGCTGAGGATCCAGGTGACGGACTTCACTGCTGCATAACCAGAGAGGAGTGGGAATGTCATTTCAAAAACCTGTATTACTCAGAGGATCCTGTAATCATTGATGTTGCCTCCCCTGACAGGGGTGGCGATATTAAATTTGACAAAAGCGAAGTTTTGGATGCCATAGAGGGTCTTACAGCAAATAAAGCTCCGGGACCTGACGGAATACCACTGGATCTCTATAAATCTGATCCAGCTTTCTGGGCACCCATTCTGGTGGCTGTATTCATTGCTGCCACCATAGTGGGTTGTTCAGGGTCTTGGGGATTGTCAACTATAGTCCCTGTTTTTAAGAAGGGAGATAGGGGAAGTGCTCTTTGCTATCGCCTAATATCACTAATAGATTCCATGGTTAAGATCATGGGAAGAGTCTTACTGCAGCGTCTAACAAGTTGGTCAGTCGATAACAACATTATGTCAAATTCCCAATACGGCTTCTGTGAAGGCCGTTCTACTATAACACAGTGTCTTAACCTGTTTCTCATTCTGAACAAATACACTGTTGTACAGAAGGGAGCAGTACACCTTGCCTTCATGGATCTGTCTTCAGCCTTCGACTGTGTCAAAAGGGGGAGGCTATGGCAGACCATGAAGGAGAAAGGTGTTGATAGGGGGATTGTGGATTTCCTAGAGGATTTGCACAATGACACTAGAGCCAATGTGAGGTTCTCATCCAATGGGGAAACCACAGGAAACTTTAGTATTAATAAAGGAGTACGTCAGGGCTGTATTCTGGCCCCATTTATTTTTAATTTTTATATCAATGACTTAGACGCCGTACTTCAGGAGGTAAATTCAGATTGTCCCAGAGTGGGCAGGAGGGGTATTCCTTTACTTTTATACGCAGATGATGCGGTTTTAATCTCAAGAACAGAAAAGGGCCTCCAGGGACACTTGAATGTTTTTAACAACTTCATGACTGATAGGGACCTTAAGGTCAATAATTCTAAATCCTATATAATGCATGTTGGCCGTCAATCAAAAAAGAAGTTCATTTTTAAACTAGATGATGTCCTGATCCCCATCACCCATACGTTCTCATATCTTGGTGTCTTATTTGACACAAAGCTCAGCTGGGCCCCACATGTGGCAAGGAAGAAGGGGGAAATGACTAGAGTAAATGCCTCCATTTTTAACTTTGCCACTAAATTGGGGAAAAAGCCAAATGTTGCCATGATGAAATTATACAATGCTAAATCAATAGCTACCGCAGTCTATGGCAGTGAAATATGGGGCTATGCTAATGGCGAACAGCTACAGATGACTGAAAATAACTTCTTAAAGTGTTGCTTTGTGTCCCAGCCAGTACATCGAATTTAGCGGCACATGAAGAGCTGGGAAGCCAGTACTTATCCGACATTGTTGGATTAAGACCATTGACATGCTGGGTAAAATTATGGTTAAATCAGGAAATTCCTTTAACCCACCAGATAGTGAAAGATCTTGTCTCGCTTAATTATGCAATGTGTGTACCCTGGCTTAAAAACTTGAAGTCTCAATTTCTGAAGCTTGGACGCTTGAACTTGTTTGAAAAACCGGGTGAGATAGTAAAGGGTGATGTGGCAGCAATTAAGAGGGCCTTTTACATGGATAGAAAAGCCCAAAGAGAAGAAGTCAAGCTCCTGAAACCTAATGTTAGGAAATATATCATGTTAAGAACTTGTGATACCATGGAATTAAACCGAACATGCTCCTTTACCTCCCATGAAAAATTTCTGCTGACACGGTTCAGGTTTAACATCTTTCATCACCTTTTAATCAGACCAAAGTTGGACATTTTTAAGAAAACTGTAGCTCCCTGTGGCTGCGACGGGAAGTCTCCACAGGACATGCTGCATTTTAAATTTTTATGTCGATTTTATGAATACCCCCGTAGACGTTATCTTGTCACCCTTTTAAAGAGATTACATTTTAATCAAATTAGACCTGCACTAATGTATTTACAGCTTTTGCACATTGTGTGGTACTGAAATTCCGGACCCTGCTGTTCCACCGGTATCGAGGTCCAAACACTCGTATCACAAAATATCGTCGTACCATGACGAATTTGGTATCGACGGACCGGTAATGATTAGGACATTATCCCTATGCATTTCCGTCATGATTGAATGATGCTAACACCCTTAAATCGTGGTTTCCGTTCCGAACCCTCAGACTCCATTTTGTAAACGGCATCCATCTTATGACTTGCCCTCATATACTCAATTGATTAAGGCCGAGTTTGATCTGAAAGGACACGTCCACCGTAGCTGACTTCCCCATGACCTGGCCAAGCTGACTCCACTGCCTCCAGCCAAACCTGTTTGGGCAGCTCCTCGCCCAGTGGCCGAGTAAGATATCATCAAGGCACAACATGCCATAAACCATTCACTACATACAGACCATGTTTTCCATACACATACACCTGTCCATGATTCTTGTTTATGACCAGTTTACGACGGGAGGGTACCCGACCTTATTGGTGTTTCATCGATATCTGATGGGAATTCTGGGCCTGGCAGGGTAATCCATCACGATCCGGACATCTAAAATATGTGCTGACCAGCATGACTTCGCTCTTTGTATTATTGTAGAAATATGTGTATAACCATATCATAAACTCAAGAATTCTTGCCCGCAGCTGCTATTTCTGTATATAAGGAGAAGGCTGGTTCTGTAAAAACGAACAGTCTCCTGAGAACTTACAGCCCGTGCTGTTGTAATTCTAGGACACATGTTACTTGGTTGCAACCAATAAACCTCGATCTCTGACTTCAACTAGAAGACTCTGTGTTTCTGTAGTCCAGAACAGGGAGAACCCAGAGGTCTTCGGGTGTGGTCCCCTGGCACCACCGGGTCTCTAAAAACCCGGCACCTCAGTTGGCGCCCAACTCGGGGCGATATCAAGCGGTGACGGTCCAAGCCAGATGTTCTTGAGGAGCTTCGTGTGAAAATTCCGGAGGAAGGCCAGCCACTTCAGCGACCCCTGCATGTCGACGTGGTTCCGAAGGTCTTTGCTGCGAGGTTCCCCGCGTCCCGACGGCTACGAAGGGCTGCTACCCTGACTATCGCCCTGTTTTGGACCCAGTGATCCTTGGTAGAGCGAAACGATAGACGAGTCTTCTAGTGACGTCACCGATCTTCAATATTCAGTTAAGTATAAGTGGAGCGTCTCCCAGTCCTTAGTTTAGTTCTTAGTTTTGGTATCCCAGAGATACGGTTTGTATTGGTTCTTGCAAGCACCAAAACCGAGGAATTCGTGTATTCACGACAATATCATAATTAGATAATCCCTTGAAGTTTGAAGCTAGACTAGTGAGCGAAGATGCCTGGTCTTAGCAGACTTGGAAACTTGTTTTGTCTTGGTTGTAGTAGGGTCTCCCGATTAGAGGATTCGTGTCCGGTTCCTCCGATTGGAACTCCAACATATGAGTTATATATAAAGCACGGAGTAGGTCCTATCACGTATAATGAAGTATGGATAAAATACACCCGCAAGGATGGTGTTTTAAAATGGCCCCAATATGGTAGTTTTGACTCAGAAGTATTAGACAACCTCGAGGTCAAATTGTTCAAGAAGAAAGCCCGGCCGGCGATGTTTGACTCTTTTCGCTTATGGCGCAAAGAAGCCAAACAGAAAGAAATAAAATTAGCAAAGAAAAATAAAAGAGCTATGTCGATGGTACAAGCTGCCATCGCATACAGGGATAATGAGGAAGAACAAGAAAGTGAACGAATGCTTAGGAGCAAGAAACTAGCAGTAGATAAATGCTACCCGATGTTACCACATGAGGGACTAGGCTCAAAGGGAACATCAGAGAAAGATCCGTTAATGTCCCACTTATTAAGCTCACCACCCCCATATGCGTTAGACGCTACTGCACCCCCAAAGCGCTTTGTTATACCACGCCCCAGTGCACGAAATGCAGCTCTTGCACAAGCACCAGCTCCTCTTCAGCTGGTTCCTACTTCTCCGGCGCAGCCTTCTCCAGGGCCGCCGCCTTTGCTACAAACTCCGTCTATTTCTCCTACAACTTTGCCTTCCGCTCCACCTGTTAATCCTGATACTACTTCTGCTACTGCTTCGACTTCTTCTGCTGTTGCTTCAACTTCCCCTTTACATCAGCCTGTCTTTTCTGGCGCATCTGCCTCGCCGCAAGCTTCTCCTTCTGTCAGACAGAGAGTGGCAAGTACTGTCACTGGTCTATTCTCACCCTTCTTTGGGTCGCCTAAAACGACCCCTAAAACGGGACGTAGACAGTTGCGTAGTCAACTGCCCGACTACGAGGAAAGAGAAGTGCTAAATGAGTTAGCACGCAAATGGGTTACTGACACTGCTAAATATGATGTTCAGTCCGTTATGGAAGTCTTCCGCCAGTGGGATGCGCCCACGCAGAGATACGTATTTGAAGAGATGTGTGTATATCTTTGCGAAGACTTGGAAACAAATGATCCCAAACGCAAAATGCAGGAATTATTCCGCATGCGTTTTAAGTTCTATGAAGGCATGATTGTAGGTGCCGATGTTGAAAAAGCAATAGATCTGTTATTATCCTGTAGGAGTAAGGGAAATGTGTCTAGATCACTGTATGAGGATGATGTGTCAGGTAGGAAAAAGGCACAACAATACCCTATGAGAGAAGTCCCTCCAGTTTGGAGGGAAGGTGATGCGAATGCACAACCACCTGTTCCACCGCATTTTCAGCGTGTGTGGGTACATGTCCCCTGGAAAAGATCTGAAGTTTTAGCACTCAAAAAGACACTACCTGATCCACGTAAAAACCCAGCGGGGTATTACAAGGAGTTATCACAGACTGCCAGCTCATGTATAATGAATTTAGCAGATGTAGACATGTTGTTCGGGAATGTTGTTCCGCATCCTTTATGGAGTAAAATTCGTCATACAGATCATGATCAAGAACTAGGTGACTCATGGGCTAACATTACTGCTACCGATGCTAGACAAGTCGGTGGTTCTAAACCCGAGCCTTTAATAGCAGAACTTCCCGGTAGGATTATCACGTACATGAAAACGTTAATGCCTGAATTACGTGTAAATTGGGACAAGCTATCTGCATGTAAGCAGAAGAAAGATGAGAATGTGTCTGACTTTTTCACGAGATTTGAGGAGACCTTCGTCGATCATAGTGGTCAGGATATGGCTACCGAGGGTGGCCAAAGATTGTTTGTGGACAAATTTGTACATAATTTGCTTCCTGAACTCTGCAATAAATTGAAAGATTCAGAGAGTGCTTGGGCTGTTTCCACGTCAGCGCAGATTTTAGCCACCGCCCAGTACTACGAAAATAGGCGCAAAGACGAGCTAGATAAGGCAGGCAAAAAGACTAAAGAGTTAAAAACTAAAGTTCTTCTCCAGCAAGCCTATCCGCCTCGCACTCCTAGTCAGCCCAATTATCAGCAACCACAGCAGTATTCGAGAAACGCGCAAGGAAACGAGTTTTCCCATCAGCGTTCTCCGTATGGCCCGAATCAATGTGCCTATTGTAAAGAAGAGGGTCATTTCAAAAGTAATTGTCCAGCTCTTGCGCGACGCTTAAACGGTGTTTCCGGTACAAGAGGTAGAGGTGTTCAACAGGCTCCTAGAGGTAGGGGCCGTGGAAATTTCCCCCAGAATACCACTTCTTTTCCGCCTCAAAATTCCATGAATAGCTTTGACCAACAGAATAATGCGTCTTCCAGGTCAGCTCAGTACTATGCAGATGACTATTACGCAGAAAACGCGAATGAGGGTAATAATTGCAAGGACAGCCATGGACAAAGAGAGGGAGTTGTTTCAGTTCCAGTAGATCAGAATGGACCTTATGTCGAGGCCATTTCTGCTGGATACTGGTGCTACAAAAAGTTCTATTATGCACTCAAAACTTCCTAGCGCACCTTTGTCTGGCGAAATGAATGTTTCAGTAGGTTTTTCTGGCGCCCCTGTTAGAAACCCGATCTCCAGTCCCATGCCCCTTTCTGTTGGCCCATGCGAATTAGAAGCACCCCTCATTCTTACAACAGGTTGTGGCGAAAACCTGTTAGGTTTGGATTTGTTAAAGAGATTATATGCAACTTTGTACTGCTCCCCTTCGGGAGTACAGCTTACTGTAGGAAGAAAGGTTATTTCTCCAATGTATTTGGCAAAGGAGAATATTCCAACCGAATTGTCATCTCTTCCGGATGTACTTTGGGCGAATGGTTCTAATGATGTAGGTCATTTGGAAATGGCGCCATATGTCATAACATTGAAAGCTAATGTTAGGTTACCACGCATTCCCCAATATAGAATATCAAACGAATGTGAAAAGGCTTTGTTAGCGATCGTTTACGATCTGATCGAGAAAGATGTCATCGAAGAGACAACAGGCAACATTTGTAACAGTCCTGTTTTGCCTGTCTTAAAGCGTACCGATCCTTCACAGCCCCCTGTGTACCGATTTGTGATTGATCTCAGGGAAGTGAATAAGATCGTTGTACCACAGTTTCCAGTCGTCCCCGACATTACTGCCTTATTGACAATGGTTCCAGCTTCAGCCAATTGGTTTTCGGTGATTGACCTGAAGAACGCCTTCTTCAGCATCCCGATTGCCGAGGAGAGCAGAGATATCTTTGGCTTCAATTTAGGAGGACGAAGCTTCCGCTTTAAACGCGCTCCTCAGGGCTACTGTGAAAGTCCATCAATATTCAGTCAGGCTCTGAAAACACAACTAGACACGATTGTTCTGCAGGATGGTGCAACTTTAATTCAGTATGTGGACGATCTGCTGATCGCTGCAGACACCGAAGAAATTTGCAAACAAACGACATTGTCAGTGTTACATCATTTATGTGACATGAAGCACAAAGTCTCGCTTTCCAAATTACAATTTTGTCGACAAGAAGTAACCTACTTAGGTCACATCTTATCGAAGGAGGGAAGGAGACTGACCCCAGAAAGAATACAGGCAACTGCAGAACTGAGTGTCCCAAGGACACAAAGAGAAGTACGTGCCTTCTTGGGCATTACATCGTACTGTAGACAATGGATACCGAACTTCTCACTATTGGCCAAACCTTTGCTGGCATTAATGCGTAAAGACACACCCAACCCTTTGCCTTGGTCTGAAGATTGTCAGACGAGTTTCCATGAGTTGCGTGAGGCATTATGTTCGGCTCCTGTATTGGGCAACCCCGACTACAACAAGCCTTTTACATTATATGTCCATGAGAAGGAAGGTTGCGCATTATCAGTCTTGACGCAACACTTTGGGGACAAACAACGCCCATGTGCGTATTTCTCTGCGACTCTAGATCCTGTAGCTAAGGCATTACCAAGTTGCTTGAGGGCCACTGCTGCAGCAGCTGTCTGTATTCGGCAGTCTGCTGGGCTAGTCATGAATAATACTCTGATCGTTATGGTCCCACATGCAGTAGATATCCTACCAAACAGGACGAAAACACAACATCTAACTAGTGCTCGACTATCCAGCTATGAATTGACACTGTTAGCAAGTCACATTCACATAAAGAGGTGTGATACACTGAACCCTGCTACGTTATTACCCATTCCAGCAGAGACAGATGAGGTTGAAAAACATGATTGCTTCTTTAGGACAGAGGAAGAGACAAAAGGGAGAGTAGACTTGCAGGACACTCCCCTCCCTGAATGTAATGATGCGTTATGGGTTGATGGTTCATGTTTCAAGTTGCCAAATGGTGATACGACTGCAGCATATGCCGTGACAACATTACACACGATTGTAGAGACAGCTCGCATCCCCCACAATTCCGCGCAAGCAGCAGAGTTAGTCGCACTCACAAGAGCGTGTATGTTGGCAAAAGGAAAACGAGTGAATGTGTATACTGATAGCCAATACGCCTTTGGCGTAGCCCACAGTTTTGGAAGATTGTGCCGTGAACGTGGGTTCCTGACGTCACATGGTGCAAAAATTCAACACGGCCAGCTAGTACACGACCTTCTCGAGTCACTGACCTTGCCCCTACAAGTTGCAATTGTGAAATGCAGTGCACACAGAAAGATTCAAGATGATGTTGGTCGAGGGAATGCATTTGCCGAGGAGGTCGCGAAAGAGACTGCAAGGAACACAATGAGTCGGATGTATGTTGTAGGTCCTGCTAGATGGACCCCTGATGTGGGTATGTGTGAGGACACCATCGAAAGCGTAAAATCTATACAAGCTGATGCTACTGAGAAAGAGGTGAATGAATGGAGAGAAAGCAAGGGTAGATTAGATGCGAATGGTTGTTGGTTCGACCTGTCAGAACATCAGCGATGGATGTTACCTAACGCCTATGTGCTCGCAGTGGTGACGATGGCCCATGGAATGGCGCACATCAGTGTGAAAGGAATATGTAAACTGTTGGCCCCAGTATGGCAGAATAGTGGTATCCCAAAATGTGCAGAGAATCTGGTCAGAAACTGTATGGTGTGTTTGAAGCACAATCCCGGTAGGGGAACCCCAACCCCAGTTGGTCATTTTGCGCCTCCAACGTACCCGTTCGAGGTCTTGCAGCTCGATTTCATTCACATGGAGAGGTGCAATAACCTAAAATATGTGTTTGTTGTAGTTTGTGCCTTCTCCAGTTGGTAGAAGCGTACCCCCTTAAGGACAACACTGCATTGTCAACTGCCAAAGCTCTTGTCAAAGAATTCTTCCCTAGATTCGGCATGCCTAGGATTGTCTGGAGCGATAATGGAAGTGAATTCGTGGGACGAGTGATGAAGAGAGTGTGTGAGTGTCTAGGCATCCACCAGAAATTCCACGCTGCAAACCACCCCCAATCGGCAGGATTGGTAGAGTGCTATAATGGCACGTTAAAATTGAAATTGGCCAAGATCCAAGCCAGCACAGGTCTCAAGTGGCCAGACGCCCTGCCTTTAGCACTCCTGTCTACCAGAATGATTGTCCATTCCAGATTAGGACTTAGCCCACATGAAATTGTGTTCGGCCGCCCAGCTAACATCTGGGGTGTGCCCAGACCCAAGAGATTGAGTGAAATAGAGTACCCCGCACTGTTTGACTATTTGCACGAATTGACAACTAAACTACATGCTTTACATCAACAGGTCCACAGCTCCTCTCCACCGGCGTCTGACGATCCAGGCCACGCCATCGAACCTGGCTCCTGGATCCTAGTTCGGAACTTCAGGCGAACAAAGAACGAGGAGTCTCGCTGGACCGGACCTTTCCAGGTCTTGCTATCTACCCGCTCTGCAGTACGTGTCCACGGAAAAAAACACTGGGTGCACGGCGCCCATTGCAAAAGGGTCCCGCTGCCCCTTCCATATGACCGGTGGGTCCGGCAAGGAGTCGCTGATTCCGAGACAGAGTTCATACCTCGCTTTGTCCCCTTCAGCGATGCACGATTAAAAGGAACTGGTACCGACAAAGAGAGCGATTGTATTGTGCAAGGATCTGTGCCACCGTCAATGCAGTTGGACATTACAGAACCTGAAACATTGTTTGAAGATCACACCGTACCTGGGAAAGAACGATATAATCTGAGGTCAAGACCAAGGAACTGACACAATCAAATTAGTGCGATTTTCCCTTTTTCCCATGAACTATTTTTGATTTTACAGCTCTCTCGCCCAGGGAACTAGCTCATTTTTGATTTTCGAACCGCCATCCGGTTCTGCTGCTAGGGCCGCGGTTGAAGTCTGAGGAGTGCAGCCGGGGACGCCTAGGTCAACGGTTCTGGTCGGTCTGAGGGAATTACCCCGGACTGGACAGAGCGCACATCTTGGCAGAAGCAACCTCCCACCGCGGGCAGCAACCAGAGGATGGAGTTTCCGAGGGTAGAGAGACCTGCTAGACACATGAACTTTAACAAGAAAATGTGCACTGTGATGGCAAGAAAGAAATTCTTGATAATATGTATTTTTTTTATAAACCAATTTTATTGAGCATAGGAGTATCAAGAATGTGGTATCTTCACACACCAAGATCACCACAACAGTATCAATGTAATGATGACATAGACAGTAATGGATGAAGCAAATGCCAATTAAGCTCAGTTTTAGAGATGCCCTAGCAGCCTACTCTAACCCCCAACTACACCCCCCCCCCGTACCCAACACCCCCCCCCCACCACACGTGTACAAAAGAGCAACACAAAGGAAATGCACAAAGAATAAGCAGGTATAGCGCAACCAGGGCTTTGCCACTTGAGGCCAGAAGTGTCACTGCGATCAAATGTCCTCCTCCTGTTCCGCCGGGGGGTCCAAGGACAGGCCACGGTAGTCGGCCCACCGCTTCCAGATCTTGAAATGTTTGCGTGGGCAGCCCCGCGCCTCGAAGACCGGTTTTTCCAGGCCCATGAAATAATCTAGCAGATAGGGGGGGGGCCCTCACAGATTTCCATGCCCGAGCCAGGTCTCGTTTGGCCACAACCAGACCCAGGAGCAACAGGTGACGCTTATATATGTTGCCCCCAACCCCTTCCATGATATGCAGCAGGCCCAGCCGGTGGGTACGAGGAAGATCCCAACCCAGGACCTCAGCCAGGCAACTCCACTCACCCCTCCAGAATCCAGCCAGGCGACCACACGACCACACCGTATGTATCAGGGAGCCAGGCACTTCCCCACAGCGCAGGCATTCCGGTGACGCAATCAAGCCAGCCTTCCACAGACGCTCACGTGTATAATAGGCACGGTGCAAGTATTTGAATTGTATCAGGCGGAGCCGAACCGCAACAGCGGTGCCGCGCGGGGATTCCAGCGCCTCCCTCCAATCGTCCTCATCGAGGGCGCCCACGTCCACCTCCCACGCCTCCCGAAGGGAGCGGAGAGTGGAGGAGCAGTGGATAACAAGTGTCTGATAAATCCTAGAGACTTTCTTGTCTCCCAAGTCTCCCATAAACACTTTTGCCTCAATCGGGCTGAACTCCGGCAGGGAGTCGAGGCCGGCAATGCTCGGGGCGAGGGCATGCCACAGCTGGAGGTAGCGGAAGAACTGGGACTGAGGCATCTGGAACTCCGCGCGGAGTTCCTCGAAGGACTTGAGGGTGGTGCCAGACACGACCTGGCCCAGTTGTGTAACTCCAATAGCCTCCCAGCCCTCAAACCCCGCCAGGGCCGCCAGTTCCGGAAGCAGGCCATTGTGCCACAGCGGCGTTTCAGCTGTTAATTTGCCCCACCAACCCATGCGGCGCAGGGATTGCCGCCACACTGCAAATACCACCTTAGTGACCGACGGCAATCCACGGCGTATGCGAGCCGAATAGAGAATAGTGTGAAGCGTGCGATCTCCCATGAGCAGTCGTTCCAGGGCATGGGCCGGATCACCCCTATCACCATACCACCATTCGATAATATGTATTTTGATGATATGTAGCATAACGATGTTCTTGATTGGTTATACTTTATCCACGTTTCAAGTCACCTTTGTAAACAACACTCAGCCCACACCTCCTCCAACTGTTTCTTTACACTCCTTTCACCCTCTTCCTGAACACGAGTCTGCCAGAAGACTAGAGTTTGTAAATAACTCCTTCATCCAGCTCCTACACCAGCACCAGTCTATAATGAACACATCGAATTGTTGGATCTGTGGACTCATGCCCCACACGACAGATAAGGGCATTCCATACTTCATCCTGCCATTCAGTTATTATGGTTCTCTGTGGGCTTTCCAGACCATGTTCCTGTTCGCCCTAGAACTATACCCGCCCCGTTCCACAGAGAGCGATTCCAGCAACAAGGCACTAGTGGTAGGAATAAGAAATATGAGTAGGGATGTTGACACGTATCAAACGATTCCTAAAGATGAACTCACTCCCTACAGCCGTTGGAATGTAACTAAATACGGGATCTCTTTGAATAAAAGCCAGAAAACAAAGAAATCCTCCCCAGTCTGGATAGTGCCCCACCGAGGTCACTTATGTCTGCAAGGTATTGGCAGGGATCCCAAAGCACAGTTGGTGAAGAGCGTATGCACGGAAACATATGTGTTTGCCTCCCGAACTTCCCCTCCATTCTTGGCGGCTAAAGGCACCTATTTCGTCTGCCATGACAAAGCCTATACATGGTTGCCCCCTGACTTCTCGGGCACATGCTTTATCTCGTTTCTGCTGCCACCCACCTACACTGCCGGGGCAGATTACCATCGGACAAGGACAGCTAGGGGTGTCGTGAGTCAAGACAACACTGCGGGTCAAGAGTTTGGAGACTTCGCAAAGGGTTTTCTGCCATTTTGGGGGCCTATGGTGAACAGCAGGAACATTCAACAATTGACGAGGATAGTTGAGTCCGCCGTGACTGAAACGGCCGGTGCCCTTAGCAACTTGACAGCTGAGCTTCAGTCGGATCGACTTATGACCCTTCAGAACAGGGTTGCCCTAGATGTCATACTTGCAGACCGTGGTGGTGTATGTAGAGTGATCCAATCTAGTTGCTGCATTTTCATCCCTGACAATGCTCCGACAGTGTACCAAGCCATCTCCAAATTACACAAAATCTCTGATTCCCTTCACGTGCAGAAAGGGGATTGGTCCCTGCTAGGGTGGCTGTGGGAACTGATCTCTGCCTGGGGATGGAAAACTCTGATCTTCATTGGGATGATCCTGGCCGTTCTGTTTATGTTCTGTCTGTTTGTACAGTGCGCTCCTGCAATATGTGGCCTCTGTGCTACTTCATGTGTAAGGAAGCCTGTATCAAGGGACGAATTGAGCAACAGAATGATGCTACAGCAGCATCTCCATGAATTCATCAATACAGATTTGGACTCAGATTAGCATGAGTTATTGCCTAAAATGAGGGCAAAAGGAGGGTCTGTGGTACTGAAATTCCGGACCCTGCTGTTCCACCGGTATCGAGGTCCAAACACTTGTATCACAAAATATCGTCGTACCATGACGAATTTGGTATCGACGGACCGGTAATGATTAGGACATTATCCCTATGCATTTGCGTCATGATTGAATGATGCTAACACCCTTAAATCGTGGTTTCCGTTCCGAACCCTCAGACTCCATTTTGTAAACGGCATCCATCTTATGACTTGCCCTCATATAGTCAATTGATTAAGGCCGAGTTTGATCTGAAAGGACACGTCCACCGTAGCTGACTTCCCAATGACCTGGCCAAGCTGACTCCACTGCCTCCAGCCAAACCTGTTTGGGCAGCTCCTCGCCCAGTGGCCGAGTAAGATATCATCAAGGCACAACATGCCATAAACCATTCACTATATACAGACCATGTTTTCCATACACATACACCTGTCCATGATTCTTGTTTATGACCAGTTTACGACGGGAGGGTACCCGACCTTATTGGTGTTTCATCGATATCTGATGGGAATTCTGGGCCTGGCAGGGTAATCCATCACGATCCGGACATCTAAAATATGTGCTGACCAGCATGACTTCGCTCTTTGTATTATTGTAGAAATATGTGTATAACCATATCATAAACTCAAGAATTCTTGCCCGCAGCTGTTATTTCTGTATATAAGGAGAAGGCTGGTTCTGTAAAAACGAACAGTCTTCTGAGAACTTACAGCCCGTGCTGTTGTAATTCTAGGACACATGTTACTTGGTTGCAACCAATAAACCTCGATCTCTGACTTCAACTAGAAGACTCTGTGTTTCTGTAGTCCAGAACAGGGAGAACCCAGAGGTCTTCGGGTGTGGTTCCCTGGCACCACCGGGTCTCTAAAAACCCGGCACCTCAATTGACAGTGTCCTCCAGGTGCTAGAATTTTTAAAATTAACTGTGAGAATAAGAAAATGTTTAGATGAGTGACTATGAATCACCTGAAGTCTGACGCACTAACGCACTTTGTCGTACTTCCGTACTATTTGCACTTTATCTGTGATACTGATTTTGTCTACTTACTCTCTCAAGAAAAGTGTATGATTTATGAATTATGTTCTATTTGTCTAGATGTTATGGTGTTTTAATTATGAAATGTCTAATGCTTTTGTGCTTTTATGGATTGAAATATATCCGAAATAAAGTCAAATTGAATAGGGTGGGTCCCAAAATCCTTCCAATACCCAAAAGAAACCTTATTGCCATACCTGCAAACAGGTAGGCCACTTGAAAACGGACAGCAGTTGCCCAAGGGCCAACAACAATAAGGAGAGCATACCCCCAAGTAACACTTCCAAGCCTCCTGTTACTACTAGTAGTAATCCCCCAGGTGGTGGGAGTGCCCCCAAGAATTTGTGTGCAATTACTTTGGGAGTTCCTGGGGACTCTGGCCTAACCAGGTCCCCTGACTTAGATACTCTTGTCTGTGAGACTGGCATGGGGTTTGCCAACTTCACAGCTTGTCCCAACACTTTGGACAAGTACAGACAGGAGCCCCTCATCAATGGTTCAAAAGTTGAGGCCTATATAGATACAGGGGCTAGCATCACCATGGTGACTGAGAGCCTAGTCCCCTCAAGGCAACTTATACCTGGAGCCACATACCAGGTGACCAACATTGATGGAGTGCAGAGAGATCATCCCATAGCAGTGGTAAATCTCAGCTGGGGAGGTGTCACTGGCCCCAAGAGAGTGGCAGTGTCATCAAACTTGCCTGTAGATTGCCTACTGGGGAATGATTTACAGATCTCAGCCTGGGCTGAGGTAGAGCAAGAAACCCATTTTAAAATGGTGAACCTCCATGGTAAGGTTAGTGGGGCAGTGATAGCCACAGCCCCAGTCCAAGATGTCCTCCCTGAACAGGTCAGGAGGGCTGTGCCAGTCACAGCCCAATCTCAGACAGATTCCTTCCCTGAACAGGTTGGCAAGGCTGTGATGGTCACAGCCCATACCCAAACTGAGTCCCTTCCTGAAAAGGTTGGTGGAGTTGTGATGGCCACAGCTCAAACCCAGACAGATAATAGTGTTGTGAAGCCTGAAACTATGGATCACTCCACTCAGACAGAGAGCATTTAAGAGGAAGAGAAATCTCCCTCCCACCAGACTTTAGGAAAGGATCAGCCTCCTCAGGGAACTGATCTGACCCCTTGTGAAGAAACTGCCCCAGAGGTAGTCAGGCCTAGCCTGGCAGAACCCCTGATGTCAGTGGACCCTTCCAAGGTGGGACCCAGTCTGGAGCAGGTAACCTGCCCCTCTCTACCCTGCCTCAGTCAGCCCAGGCCTGTAGAGGTCAGGGAGGCCAGTGGTGGACCTCAAAGGGCCCCCTGTCCAAAAGAACTCCCCAATCAGAAGATTAAGGGCACTGAAGCTAGTAGTCCTAGCCAAGTGAAAATAAAACAAACTCCTGAGGGATCCCCCTTAAAATTAGTTGGGGACCTCCCACAGATGGACACTGTTGGGCACAGCCAAACCTGGGACCTGAGGGCCCCAAACCTGACCTGTCCCTCCAGTAAACAGAGGGACTCAGCCTCCAGCTTTAGGTAGCCCGAGGTTGACCCTGAGAGCTCATAGCAACTCAGTCCTGGAAAGAAAGGCACATATGGTGGATAGTGATTGGAGGAAGTTGAGCCCAACATTAGTGGAGTCTCACTTAAGTACTCCATTCCCACACCAGCCTTTTACTTTGCCAAAACACACCACAGGTAGAGATTCCCTATGGTGGAGACCCTCAGATACCCTTAGGGTGAGGGATTGCTTTGTGGACCATGATATAGGGGGTAACCATGCCAGTGCATATACCACCTTATATGGCCAATCAGGCAATATAGGCTTACCCGGTCAAGGATAGCCTTATCTCCTTTCGTTTGGGGGGGGGGGGGCTATGTAGGAAGTGGATATCTGACTATGGTTGCCCCCAACTTTTTGCCTGGTGTTTTGCTGGTTTTTCGACTTAGTTGACCTGGGACCCTGCTATTCAGGACCCCAGGACCACTGCTCTCTCTGTAAAATGGATTCCATGTACTCTAGGTACATATCTAATTGGATACTGAGTCGCCTTATCAGCCCCTGTACAGTGTACCTTAGGTACCCAGGGCATAGGTGCACCCAGGGCCTACCAGGGGCAGCAGCATGTATTATGCCACCCCTGGCTGGCCATCCAAATCTGACACAACTGGCTGCACGACAGCTGGGGCAAGGTGGTGTAATCACCCTTTGCTTTAGATATAGTATTCCTATATCTAACCCTAAAATGGACACATATATTCCTGTCAGTCACTCCTATGGCAGGCCTTATCAATCCTGAAGGCAGAGTGCTTGGAATTATGTGAGATGGTGCTCTGGCATGAGCTGAGCCTGTTTGCAGCTTGCGGAACCAAGTCCTAATAGCTGTTCCATGATAACGCTATACCGTATACTCTTAAGTGCATTATGTACCTCGCGGTCAAATGCTAACTTTGGCATAGCATTATCAAAACATGTCGAGTAAGGTGTCATACGAATTGGAATACTAACCCCTCGCCGATTCTGGCGACGGAGTTAGCATTCCACCCTTCTAGAGGGACACGACATGTATGTAACTGTAAATCCCGGTTAAAGTTAACTCGAGCCTCAGCATCACAAAATGGATGCTGCCACCACAGACACAAGTCTGACCTCCTGCTGCTGGGAGTCCTTCCAGCGAGGAGGGCTCGGACAAAGGGTTTCCTGTCAGGGGCCGTGCCAGCACCATCCCAGACAGGATTTTGTGTATCCCAGGTAGGCAGGGCTGAGAGGAAGGTGACTGCAAGTGGCACCCCGGTGCTCACTGTGCATATGCCGGCTAAAACCAGTTCCAGGGGCACCTCAGCCCCTGAGCTGGGGAGAGACCGGACAAAGGAGAGGGGTGTAACCACCCCCCCCCCCTCCTGGTCCCACCCATGGGCAGGACCTAGTCGCGTGCCAGCCCCTTTTCTTAGGATAAAGGTAGGAGCGGGCACCCTTCCCAAATTAGATAATCTTGAATCTTGAACTACTTTCCACGAAAGGAACTCTTGACATTCTCTGAAGACTCTCCCTTGTGGCTAAGGAGTAGCCACCCTGCACCAGCAGGCACCACCTAAGCGGTTGCGGTTTGCTGCACGTCCATCCTCCGGATCAAGACTGACCAGCTCGACGAGACCCGGATTCTCTGCCATCTCTGACCTCTACCTGCATCATCAGCCCAGCTGAGATTCGTGGGTGCGACGAGACCTGTGGGACCGGCTACCTTCAAGACCTGCACGACGCTTAACCAGCACGACCACCGAGGGATCCTCGAGTGAGTGCACTGGGGTTTGAGAAGCCCCAACCCAGAGCAGCTCCAGCACCGAAGTCCAGCCCCCCCAGCATCCACGAGTTCTGCGTGGGGCCCTTCTGCTCCTTTGCTGCTGGCCACGTTGTCCGGTCACTTGCCCGTTGGCTAGTGGCCCTCCTGACGATGTACCACGACACTTTGCTGCTGGTCTGGTTGCTCCAGACTGGCCCTTGCTCCCTTCCAAAAGAGGAGCACCCCGGACCCTCCTGGTCCACTCCAGTCGCCATTTTGACTCCACCGCGTGGGCTTGCCTTTGCCAAGGCTTGTTGTTCCAATCCTGGATCCAGCATCGCCGACAGCAGACACCATCGTGGGACAGCTCGCACCTCCAGCCTGGACGCCGACAACGCCTCCTGGTCCGTGTGACTGCAGAGTCCAGCGTCACCCACTCACCTGATCGAGGTGACTTCATCCGGTGCCATGCTGGTGCCCCCATAATCACTGGCTAGTGATTGAGAACGGAGTCCCCTCTGCTTTCAGGTCGTCTTCATCACCGATCCAGCCTTGGATCACGCAGAACAGCTTCACTGGTTGCCTGCCAGCAACATCTTCTTTCAGGCTCCATAGACTACAACGAGGATTCCCGACGTCATTTGAACCCTATGCAGCCGCAGCCCCTGGGCTAGGTAACCTGAGCATTTCGGTGCTCCAACACAGGTTCACTATCCTAGTGTCCAGATCCTTTTTCGTTTTTAGACTACCTAGTCGGATTCGTCCGGAAACAGTAACTTTAGAATTACTAGCATCCATAGACTTTGTCCCGCATCCCGCGTAAATGTTCACACTCTGCACCCGAGTTCCCTAGGCCTCCTGCTCCTAACCTTAGGGTCCAGTAAGGTAATCCTAGCGGTCCTGAAGCCTCTGGATCGTGTTACTTACCTGCTAGTATTTCGCATTCCACTTTTAGAGTATATGGTTTTTCGTGACCCTTGGGCATTTGTGTTATTTGTGCAACTTGCAGTATTTTCTTAAGAGTTTTGATTGTGCTTAGCTCCCTGACTCATAAAGAGTTCAGGGTAGACTTGTTATTAATAAATATACTTTATTTTTATAACAACTTGTGTGGTGTCCTTTCACTTGGTGTTCAAGGGGTATATGTGATGGTAAAACAGCTGGCTTAACACGCCCTCTAGAGTTTAGCCTAAAGACTGCTCTTGTCCATGCTACTAGGATAGCTGGTCTATAAGGTTGACTTACAACCAATCATCAATGAGGGTTGTTTGGAATGCTACAAAGTGATCACTAGAATAGTGAGCACTATATATCAAGTCAACATCTCACAGTATGGGACAAAACACATGCAGAGCCTGAGACATCTAGACTGCTCGAAACGCTCCTCACACTGGTGCCTGATGAGCCACCACAATGATTTACAACTCCCTAGGTCAGGATATGTCACTCCCATTAACGACTCTTTGTGCCTATTAAGACAAAGAATTCTCAACCACTTTGTCCAACAAATAAGGGGAGTGGTCCTTGGGAATCCCAAAAATCATTTCAATGAACACTAGGCTCATATACACCCAGTTTAAATATCTCAACCATACCCATCTTTTTCCCCATAGGATTGTCAGGATGTACACAGACAATTGTCCTAGGTGTGATACCCTTTAGATAACATATATATATATATATAGTGTGGTCCTCCCTGAGAATAGCTGCATACTGGAAGGAAATAGCTAATGTACTGATGGGGGTCATAAAGCACAAGTTACTACTTGTGTAACGATATATCTGTAAGAGACATTAGTTAGTGATAGATTCCTTACCTTAGAATATCCCCAGGCGTCAGACTGGATCCGGAAACTTTTGCGTAGCAATACCCCTGCGCGCTGGTAGGCGTCGTCTGCGGCTCCGCGTCCGTCGTCGGCGTCGTGAGCGCCGGGATGACATCATCGGAGTACTTAGACGGCGCCCATGCGCGCTGACGTCAGTTCTGATAACACAGCTTTTCCGCGCCAGATACGCAGAGCCATGATAGAACTAACACTGGTGCCATGAAACTAGGGCCCTGAAAGGGGATGACCTTAACCCTAGATATCGGTTCGCAGAACGGGGAGGATGGGTGGGTCGGTAAGGAATCTATCACTAACTAATGTCTCTTACAGATATATCGTTACACAAGTAGTAACTTGTGCATCTGAAAGAGACACGTTAGTGATAGATTCCTTACCTTAGAATAGATACCCCAGCAATACCAACCCCGGTGGTGGGTCTGCGAACCAATATCACACCAGAAAGTCCTGGAGGACGGAACGGCCAAAAAAGCCATCCCTCCGGACTTGACTGTCCAGGCAGTAGTGTCTTGCGAACGTGTGCAGCGAGGCCCACGTGGCTGCCTGACAGATGTCCTGCAGGGGGACACCGCGGCCCAGGGCAGTTGTCGTTGCCGTGGCCCGAGTGGAGTGAGCCCGCAATCCAGCCGGGGGCTCCTTCCTCGCCATGGAGTAGCATGCTTGAATACACAAGATGATCCATCTTGAGATGGTCCTCTTGTGCACAGCCTTTCCCTTCTTCGCGCCCACGTAACCAACGAAGAGTTGGTCATCCACCCGGAATTGGCGTGTGCGATCTAGGTAGTAGGAGAGCGCACGTTTTGGATCCAGACGGTGGAGCCTCTCCTCCTCTTTCGAGGGATGCGGAGGCGGAAAGAAGGTGGGCAAAGTGATGGACTGCCCGATGTGGAAGGCCGTGACAACCTTGGGCAGAAAGGAAGGCCGTGTACGTAACACCACCTTATCAGGATGAACAGACAGGAAAGGTGGAGAAGAAGAAAGAGCCTGGAGCTCACTCACCCTCCTGGCAGAGGTGATGGCAACCAGGAATGCCGTCTTTAGAGTAAGGAGACGAAGGGGGCAGTTATGAAGTGGCTCAAAGGGAGCACACATCAGATAGGTGAGAACCAGATTCAAGTCCCACTGGGGCATCACGAAGGGAACAGGAGGGAACATGTGCGTGATGC
Organism: Lissotriton vulgaris; assembly: GCF_964263255.1. NCBI lineage: Eukaryota > Metazoa > Chordata > Amphibia > Caudata > Salamandridae > Lissotriton > Lissotriton vulgaris. Next base: position 337,610,347 of record NC_141689.1, read on the forward strand.
CCTTCAGAAATCTACTTACAATAGGGGACTTGAATAAAGAAGGCTGATCTGGTAGCCTTAAGAAGGCTGATAGAGCAGAAAGGTACCCTTTAAGAGTGCCCAGAGCAGAGCCCTGCTGGGCAAGGGAAAGAAGAAAGAGTAGCACTTCCGAAAGGGGTGCAGAGAGAGGATCCACAGCCTTTGCTGTGCACCATGCCACAAATCTGTTCCACCGGCAGGCGTATACCGACTTTGTGGAGGGACGCCTGGCTGCCAGAATGATATCACAGACTTCGGGAGGCAAGTCAAATGGCCTCAACTGCCGCCGCTCAATCTACAAGCTTGTAGGTGGAGACTGGACAGGTTCGGGTGCAGGACCGTCCCCTGCTGCTGCGACAGAAGGTCCTCCCGAAGAGGCAGACGAATCGGGGGATCGACTGACATGCTGAGTAGCTCGGGATACCAGTATCTTCGTGCCCAGTCCGGAGCCACAAGGATAACCTGGGCCCGGTCGCGCCTGATCTTCTTCAGCACTCTGGGCAGAAGTGGTATAGGCGGAAAGGCGTACAACAGACCGCAGCTCCACTCGCGACGAAAAGCGTCTTCGAGCGAGTGCCGCCTTGGAAACTCCAACGCGCAGAACTGCTGACATTGCGCGTTCTCTTCTGTGGCGAATAGATCTAACCAAGGCTCTCCCCACTGTCGAAAGAGACCTTGCGCCACGTCCGAGTTCAGACGCCATTCGTGATCCATCATGCACCTGCGGCTGAGCTCGTCCGCCCTGGCATTCAGAGAGCCTGCCAGGTGTTGAACCACCAGGGTCACGCCCTGATGTTCCAGCCACTGCCAGAGGCGCAGAGCCTCCTGGCATAGGGTCCACGACCCCACACCGCCCTGTTTGTTGCAGTACCACATGGCGGTGGTGTTGTCGGTGAACACTTGCACTACGCTCCCCCTGACAGAGGGGAGGAATGCCTTCAGTGCAAGACGAATCGCCCGCAGCTCCAGAAGGTTGATGTGGAGCCGGGACTCCGCCGGAGACCAGAGGCCTCTGATCTCCGCCTCTCCCATGTGGCCACCCCAGCCCTGGAGGGACGCGTCCGTCACAACTACGTGCTCCGGCTGGGGTAGGAAGAGGGGTCTGCCACTGACCCAGTCGCGGTCCGTGAGCCACCACTGCAGTTGCTTCGCAGTGCCCTCCGAGATCAGGACATGATCGGACAGGTTGCCCTGATGCTGGGCCCACTGAAACTTCAGGTCCCACTGCAGAGCCCGCATCCGCCACCTGGCGTGACGCACCAGAAGGATGCAGGAGGCCATCAGCCCCAGAAGCCGCAGCGTCAACCTGACCGAGACCCGGGATAACGGCCTGAATACCGGAATCAGAGCCTGAATATCCCGAACCCGCTGTTCGGGTGGGTAAACCCGAAACTGCGCCGAGTCGAGAACCGCTCCAATGAAGAGGAGCTTTTGAGAGGGACACAGGTGCGACTTCGGCACATTGATGGAGAACCCCAGCAAGTGCAGGAGGTCGGCCGTAGTCTGGAGGTGGCTGACGACTGACTGGGGCGAGCCCGCCTTCAACAACCAGTCGTCGAGGTAGGGGAAGACTGATATCCCCTGCCTGCGCAGATGGGCTGCGACCACCGCCATCACCTTCGTGAACACCCGTGGGGCGCTGGCAAGGCCGAAGGGGAGCACGGTAAACTGAAAGTGCTCTTGGCCTACCATGAACCGCAGGTAACGCCGGTGGGCCGACAGGACGGGGATGTGGAAATAGGCGTCCTGCAAGTCCAACGCTACCATCCAGTCTCCCGGGTCCAGGGCAGCCAGGACCTGAGCCAAAGTGAGCATCTTGAACTTCTCCGTCCGGAGGAAGCCGTTGACGTTCCGCAGATCCAAGATAGGGCGTAGGCCCCCTTTGCCCTTCTTGGGTACCAGAAAGTAGTGGGAGTAACAACCACGTCCTACTTCTGGCCCAGGAACGCGCTCGATGGCCCTCTTGGCCAAGAGGGCCGAAACCTCCTCTTGCAGAAGTTGCAAGTGATCCCCCGACACACGGTGGTATTGAGGTGGCATGGATGGAGGGGAAGACTCGAAAGGGAGGGAGAAACCCCTTCGGACAATTTTCAGCACCCACCTGTCCGAAGTGACTGTATGCCAGTGGGAGAGGTGATGGCGAACCCTGCCTCCCACAGGCGTCACATGGGCCTGAAAACTCGGACTAGGAAGGTTTTGAGGCGGGGGCTGCTGAGGGAGGTGTGGACTGGCCTCGCCGTTGGCCCCGACCACCGCCACGGCGGTTCCCACGGCCGCCACCGCGTTGCTGAACATTCTGCGGTGCGTGGCTGACGGTCCGTGGTGGGGCGCCCCTTCCGTGGCCACGAAAGGAGCGAAAGGCACCCGATTGCTGGCGTGGGGCCGTAAGGCCCAAGGACTTGGCCGTGGCCCTGGAGTCCTTGAAACGTTCCAGCGCATGGTCTGCCTTGTCGCCGAAGAGGCGACGGCCATCAAACGGCATGTCCAGGAGAGTGGCCTGGACATCGGCCGAGAAGTTGGCGGACCTCAACCAGGCGTGGCGTCGAACCGCCACCGTCGTTGCCATCGCCCTGCCCAGTGAGTCCGTGGTATCCAGCCCACACCGGATAGAAAAACGTGCCGCATCTCGGCCGTCCGCAAGGGTTTGGCTGAGTTTAGCCCTGACCTCCTCAGGGCATTGTGGCAGCACCTCCGCAACCGTGTCCCACAGGGTGTGGGTGTAGCGGCCCAAGAGACAGTTGGTGTTCACAGATCGTAGCCCTAGGCTCACAGACGAGAAGACCTTCTTCCCGAACTGCTCATATCTCTTGGAATCCCTATCGGGCGGGGCCGACGGGAATGCGGTTTGGGAGGTAGAGGCCTGGATGACCAGGCTCTCGGGGGTGGGATGGGTGGACAAAAAGCATGGGTCGCCCGGTGCCGGGCGGTAGCGTCTGGCCACGTTCCTGTCCACAGGTGGGCCTGTGGCGGGCTTGGACCAAGTGCCCAGCAGAACGTCACACAAGGCCTCATTGAACGGCAGGAGGGGCTCCGCGGAGCCGGGCTGCTGTTTGAGGACCTCAGTGAGGAGATTAGTCCTCACGGCCGCGACGGGGAGCTGAAGGTTTAAGGCCTTAGCTGCCTTCGTCAACACTACGCTGTAAGCAGAACCCGCCTCCGAAGCCACAGTCGGGGGCGACGTAAATCCAGTGTCTGGCGAGGTGTCAATACCACTGGCCTCCCCAAGCTCATATGTCCAGTCCTGATGCGACTGGCAATCACGTGCCAGAGGGTCCTCGGACCCCTCCCATTGCTCCTCGTCACCTGGCTCCTGGAGACCAGGATTAACAGCCAGGGCCTCCTCGTGGAGATAGAAGTCTCCAATGGCCGACGGAATCGGCGCCCAGCGGCGCCCCTCCGACTCCTGAGTAGGACCGTAGGAAACATTGGGGTCGGCAACCACATCGGCTGCCGGGGACGACACCTGAAGGGACGGCGCCGGCGAGGTCGTAAGGTCGACCGGCGAGGTCCCGGATCCGGAGCCGGATCCAGCGAGGTCGCGCGGCGCCGGGACCGAAGTCGCCAGCGGCGCCGGGCCCGAAGTACCCGACGTCGTCGGGGCCGAAACGCCCGACCCGGAAGGACCTCCAGACGGAGCCGATCGGCCCGAAGGCGCCACGGGAACCGACTGAGGAGGGAGGGCCCTCATGGCCATGAGGTACCTCTCGACCTCCTCCTGCGACGCGCCGTGCCCAGGGACCCGAAGGTGTGGGGCAGGCGGCGACGCTTGCGACTCCCGCGGAGCCGCGTGGGCGGTGTCGCCCGAGTCCCCGGCCGCATCGAGCGAGCGTCGGGGCGGGTCGGAGGACCGATGGTGTCGCTCCGACCTCTCATGCCTCTTACCTGAGGACTTGGAACCAGACGATCGGTGTCCACTTCCGGAACGTCGATGACTCCGACCTCGCGACCTGTCCCTCGACCTCCCGTGGGACCGGGACCGGGACCTGGAGCGGCGCGGGGCTGAGTGCCTCAGCTCGAGACGCTTGCGGGACCGCTCCCGCCTAGCCTTCGACGTCAGAGCCCGGCAGTCGACGCAGGTTCGATCGTCGTGGTCGAGGCCTAAGCACTTCAGGCACCGGCGATGGGGGTCCGTGACCGACATGAGTCGGCCGCACTTCGAACAAGGCTTGAACCCGGGCATCCCTGGCACTGATAGTCGAGACAGTCGACTAAGAGAAGATCAAAAAGGATCAAAAAACTATTCAGTCAAAAAGTGACTGGGGGTAGAGCTTCTTCCGGATCTGCGCTAGCTGGCGCGGAAAAAAGAAGAACTGACGTCAGCGCGCATGGGCGCCGTCTAAGTACTCCGATGACGTCATCCCGGCGCTCACGACGCCGACGACGGACGCGGAGCCGCAGACGACGCCTACCAGCGCGCAGGGGTATTGCTACGCAAAAGTTTCCGGATCCAGTCTGACGCCTGGGGATATTCTAAGGTAAGGAATCTATCACTAACGTGTCTCTTTCAGATTGCGACATTACAGGTGCAGGGCCTGCATTTTCTACTAGGGATCACCCAATCCTCATCAAAACAAAAGGCACTGGATACATTACTGGACTTGGCCCTGGTGGTCGGTAAGCGCAGATTGGCCATGAGGTGGAAGTCACGCTTGGCTCCCCCTACAGAATTATGGCTCACAGACATTTGCAGAGCCCTTATAGCCAAACTAGAGATCTCTCAGGGGACTGTGCCAGGCTATCCAAGCTTACCTAATCCTCCTGATAGGAAAGCATATCTCACTGCCATTGACGCAATCTGGTGAACACCCCATCTACGGCTTCTGATAAAACGACGGGCCGTCAATCCGGTATAACTGGGTCGTGATTTCCATCCCTGTGAAACACAACTGGAAAATAACCACCCTTTTCCACTCGCTTTCCCCCTCCTAATGGTTCTGCATTCCCCCACTTGGACACTGCTGTAGTACACAAGATCCTGCCCCACACAAGCTCTTAGCAACAGCTTAGTATTAAACTATACTAACCCACTTGAAACATATTGCACTTTATGTGGAAGGTCGAGATTTCCCCCCGCTAATTATGTTTCTTTTTTACACTGTTCTTGTTATTAGTTGGGTATTTCATGGGTAAATAGAACAGCGGCTGTAACTCCTACTCCGGTCCACTAGCGACAATAATTCAGTGATGAGATACTATATTCTTTATCACAGTACCTTGATTCTGTACTGATGAAATGTATAACAGTTTGCTGTGCTGATGTGTTATACTGCATATTAAAGCTCCATATATTGCACCTACTGAATCTTTAAAAAGCTAATAAAGAAATATCCCCCCAAAAAAGACTGATTTGCATATGGCTGGGTCTTAACTGGAATGGCGTGCTGTGCAAAAACACAGAATTAACCCAGATTTGTGACTTGGGTGAATGTTCTATTGGTTCAGCATTCAGTGCATCATCTGTTCTTCCATTTGTCACCTTAAGTGGGAAGGGTTTGCCCAGACGTGGGCACCGTGCTTGCTATGCCAACAGATTTAAGCTAGCCTGGTTGATGAGGGGTGAAATCCGAAACCAGTCCTAGGATGCTTGTTTCTGGTCCAGGGAGGACCTGGCCTGCCAGTTCGGGCTGGACTGTTCCCATGTAGAGCAGGGTCCAGACTGATTTGCATACGCTGGGTCTAAACTGGAATGGCGTGGCATACAAAAAAAATGATGGATTTAACCCAGATCTGTGACTGGGGGTGAATGTTTGATTTGTTCAGCATTCCATTCATCATGTGTTCTTTTTTCTAAGTTAGGTTATGGTCTTTCAGCTGAAAGTTTACGCATGGTGGAGAAATCTAACAGATGCATAAAAGTAAAAAGTAAAAATGATAAAGTACAATATCACTTATTACATCATATCATGAACATCTGCAGGTCAGAAGCATCAAACATTTTAATTTAAGGTGCAATGACATGAAAGAAAAGTAATCATGTCTGTAAACTATGTAGGAATAAGAATAATGATCATGAAATACTGGTGTTATAAAACAAAAATTTTACCTTTGGGGAGAAGTTAAAGGTTGTCCTTGAACGCTCTGAGGTGGTCTCAACCTCAATTGAGAGTTCGGAGGGTAATTAGGGTTAGTTGTAGGTGCTTGACTTGTTCCAGAAATAATATCATTCATCAGAGTAACCGCCTGTGCTACACGATGATTGTGGTGCTCAGACAGCAGTGTTCTGAAATGAGGAAGGTTATTAGATAAGTGCTTCAGTATGCAAAGCAAATTTACTGTTTGATAACGTTTTGTTCAGTTACAATAAGGGACATTAGTAAATTGGATCTTACAATACAGGTTTCCCTCAGGATTCAACTATATACACATTCTCAACAACAAAACTCTAAGATATATAGTAATTTTAGATCACTTAGCTCTGGTGCTCCCTCTAATAACAATGTATGGAAAAAGGTTGCTTGTGAATGCGAATGAAAAGGTGTAATAACTGCAGATAGAGAGGACAACTCCCAGTGTAGTGAATGTGTGGAATTTTAAAACTATTATATATAATTAGTACAATAGGTCATTCATAGGTGTGTACCATTCTCCCACACTTCCATTTCCCTGTACCAATCTTCAATTCATAAGGGGAGAACTCAAAGTAGAAACCCAATGAGAGCTTGGAAGCAGGATAGCTCTGCATGGATTAATGCAAGTGCATTTCCGAGAAGTAGCTGGATATAGGCAGAATTACTTACTGAAAGCTGAGACATATAAAAACACTATTGCCTTGAATATTATGTCCAAAGATTCAAGTGTGTGGAACCGAAAAACACTGCTTTAGCTCCATGGTTCGAAGTGGGTGCATCACATATGAGACCCCTTTAATTAACTTTTACATATTTTGTATTAATTTTACTAAACATTGTCCACCATTTCTACACATATTTGCAGTTGTGTTGTATAGAAGTGTAACAGGCGACACAGCCTGGTAAAATGGTCGCCAGGACGTAGCTTTTTGAGCTCTGTCCTGGCCCAAGGTAATCCTGCAACATATGTGCCCATTGCAATCAGGAGAGCCGTATGGTGGCTCTCCACTGCTGTGATGATCCTTGTGAAGCCTTTATTTGCCAGGAGGGGTGACAACGAAGCTCTGCACCCACTAGCTAAGATGGTGGCCATGTTGTGTCCTACCGATGTTTGCAGCTGAGGGGGAGTGCTTCATGGATCCAGTGACTGTGATACAACCTGGGGAAGAGGGGCTGGTGATTGGGCCCAAACCTGCTGCGGAGAATTGGGGAGCGCCCGCTTCCTCCAGAGGTGACCCTGATGGGTAGTATGGCAACTCGGATAAGTGCGTTTGCACAATTCCCAGGTTAGGGCACTCAGCTGCTTCGCACTAGGGAGGCGTCGACAAATCCTAAAGTACCTCTTGAAGGCGGCTGAAAAGGTTGAAAAGGTAGAGCCCTAGGAGACCAGGCTGCGGGCCGATAGCCTATTTCTTCGGGGGTACACAGCAGCTGGTGATCAAGCTGGGGACGCAGCTGTGTTTTGAACAAGTACTACCTTTTTCTGGAGGCCGGACCTGGTGTTGTAAGGGGCTGTGGTGCAACGCCTCAGGCAAGCAGGGTCTCCAGGTCGGAAGATGCAGCTGACTCACACCGGGGAGTCAGAGGAGTGCTGTGCAACAGAGGAGGACAACGCCCTGCTAGAGCAGCTTGAGAACAACGGCTTGTGTGTCCGGGGACACGACGTGGACCAGGATTCTATGATGTATGCCCTCCTACTTTTACCGATGGTGGAGACTCTGATGCCTTAACTCTGGAGCTGAAAGTGCGGCCCCTGTGAGGGATCAGACCTTGCCTTGCGTTGACAGGTAACTCTGAAGTGGTCTGTACACCTTGGCCCTTAACCTTAAAGGCATTGCGGGGCATAAATTCCAGCAGCAATTAATCACTGACTGTTGGTGAGTGTGAAGGGGGTCCCATTGTTTCACCCTGACAGTTGCTTTCTGGCCTCCCATGACTGTGACCCTCCCTACCCCCAAGGAGGAGAGCCATTTCTAGCACTGTGCGCCACTTAGGCAGCGTTGCCAGATTAGGTGCCCTGCCACCAGGGGCACCACTGGAGCAGAATTTAGGAGGTGGTGGGGGCTAAGACTCCTAGCCAGGGCTGGCCCTAGCACTGGTTGCGCACAGTGCAACTGTATTTTTGGGCTCCCCTCCACCATTTCCTCCTTCTCCATGAATTCCTTCACTAGCACTCACCAACAACGCACCTCATCTCTCTATAGCCCCTTTCTGGCGAACATTTAATTTTTTTATACGGCTACTCGTAGTTGACTCAGACTCAGTTCTGTGATCTGCATGGTACACGTACTTAGTAGCAGGCACATTAACCCTCTGCACTGTGTGGGTGACAGAAGTGCCCATGTGAGTGCACGGTGAGCGATGCAACAGTGTGATGGTAGAGTGAGAGGAATCACTGTAGGGTGAGATGGAGATCATATGAATTTGGGTGCGGATATAAGTGCAGACTGGTACAAATTAATGTATGGTTAGTGCTGGGCTTGTTATAGTGAGATTGCAGAGTGAGCAGTGAGAGGGACAGGTGAGTAAAGTGTCACATGGGTGCAGGGTGAGTAGTGTGCTCATGTGACTGTAGGGTGAGGTACTGGTCAATAGCGCAAATGCACTGTGAGTGCAGAGTGATCACTGTGAGTGCAGAGTAAGCAGTGTGCTCATGTGACTGCAGGGTAAGTGGAGGAAGAACGGTGTGAGTTCATGGCAAGTGGCATAAGTGTGGTCACTGTGAGTGCAGGGTGAATGGTGGGAGTGCATGGTGATCAGTGAGAGTGCATTGTGATCACTGTGAAGGCAGGGTGACTGATGTGAATGCAGGGTGAATGGTGTGAGTGCATGGTGATCAGTGTGAGTGCATTGTGATCGCTGTGAGAGAAGGTCGAGAATGAGGAGGGAGTTGTCTGAATACAAGGTGCATTCTCGGACACTTGAAGTAACTCAGCATGTTATTGAGGGAAGACATAGGGTTTCATTTACAAGTTAAACTATTGCTAATATGGCATTATTCAGGGTCAGGGCCGGGCTGGCCTTAGCCGGCACTTGGCGTTCTTGGTGGGGGTCGGTTTTGGACCAGTGCGGGCGGTTTTGCAGCAGTGCAGCAATAATGGCCCCCTGTATACCAAGCTGTTGCAGTTTTTTCCACGCACATCCCCCACACCCTCAAACCCCCCACCCCACACCAGCGACCGGTCCGACTCAATTGCCAAGGCCGGTTTGCATTCCCAGTCCGGTCCAGTTCAGGGCTCGAGGTTGGAGGAAATAAATATTGTGCTCATCCTGCAACAAACTTCCAGTCTTGTGATTGGATTTGCCAACTCAGTATATTGATGTCCCAAGCTAGGGCCCTGAAAGGATAACCTTAACCCTTGAAATCAATTCGCAAACGGGTAGGATGAGTGGGGCGGTAAGGAATCTAGAACTAACTAATGTTTCTTACAGATATATCATTACCGAAGGTAAGTAACTTCTTCATCTGAAAGAAACGTGTTAGTTCTAGATTCTTTACCTTAGAATAGATACCCCAGCAATACCAACCCCGGAGGTGGGTCTGTGAACCAAGATCACACCAAAAAGTCCTGGAGAACAGAACGGTTAAAGAAGCCATCTCTTCGGACTTGACTGTCAAGACAGTAGTGCTTCGTAAATGTGTGCAACGAAGCCCACGTAGCAGCCTGACAGACGTCATGCAGAAAAACGCCTCGTCCCAGATCAGTGGTTGCTGCCGTCACCCTGGTGGAATGGGCACGCAGCCCCACTGGAGGCTCCTTCTTAATCAAGGAATAGCAGACTTTGATACACAAAAAGACCCACAGGGAGATAGTTTGTTTGTGTATGGCCCAACCTTTCTTGGCGCCCACGAACCCAACAAAAAGCTGGTCATCCACCCGGAACTGTTTGGTGCGATCCAAATACAAGCGCACACTTTGGGTCCAGACGGTGGAGACTCTCTTCCTCCTTCGAAGGATGCGGAGGCAGAAAGAAGGTGGGCAAGGTGATGGGTCTGCCCGATGTGGAAGGCAGTGACTACCTTGGGTAGGAAGGATGGACGAGTCCTGAGGACAGCTTTGTCGGGATGCACAGAGAGAAAAGGAGGCTTAGAAGAAAGCGCCTGGAGCTCACTCACCCTTCTGGCAGAGGTGATGGCCACCAGGAATGCCGTTTTGAGAGTTAAGAGTCTCAGAGGACAGCTATGCGGCGGCTTAAAGGGAGCGCACATTAAATAAGTTAAAACTAGGTTCACTTTTCACCATGCCATTTTACTAACGACCAGCAGGGCACGGTTCTCACCGCATCACCCATTGCACTATACCGTTATTCCTTTCATTTGTTAAACCTCTATCTAATCACTTGATCACCGATAAGCGCAGCATGGTTTACATTGCATCTCTGATTGTTCACAGACGTTCACAAGAGACACCGATGTACCAGCATGTCACTTGTAGCGCACTGCTCACTTCTTCGCCACCTTTGCATCGTATTCCGTTGTTACTGGACACAAAATGCTCCACTACCACTGCCTTTTTTTTAATTCACCCGTCAACACCACGGCAACCGTACCACACTCAGTATGTACCATTGCACAGTTTCATCATGCTTGTATTAAGTACCTTACGATGATACCCTGTTTCCTCTCATCAATAGTATGTCAGCCCCTGACGAAGGGCTTGTATGCCTGAAATGCATTGGGCACTTTGAATGAATTGACAATTCAAAGCATATGGAAAGTTTAATCGAAATAAATTGATCATCTGAGGAAAATAAAGAATTATCGATACTTACCACACTTCGAATTGAGTGAACTTTACCGAAGTATTAACTATTGAATTCTACACCGAGTGCAAGAGGGAGACACTCTCTTACTCCAAGAGAGTGCGATCACGTTCAGAGCTGTGTAGAGCAGCCTTCAGGCTTAGTCCAGAAGGAGTGTAAAGCAGCTTGTTTTACCAGTACCTAATCTTATGGTATAGGTGAAGTGAAAAAGAACCACACAAGAGTAGTTGTAAAAATATGTACTTATTATAAACACTCACTAACACATTGCAATATCTCCTACCCGGAGATATAACCACAAAACACACAAATCTTTGATCACAGAACATGTTACTTACCTTCGGTAACGCATTATCTGGTGGAGACTCTATTTAATTGCAGATTCCTTACCTTTGAAGTTGCCAGGTGTCAGGCTGGATCCGGAAACTTTTGCTGAGTAATACCCCTTGCGCGCGACATCGGGTGGCTCCATTCGGCTATGCATTACGCCAATAGCGTCGGTTATGACGTCGCTATGCCTTACTAGGCGCCACCCAGGCGCGCAGACGTCAGTTCTTTTTAGTTTTTTCCACACCAGAAGCACAGAGCCACAAAGTAACTGACGTAGTTGTGTGCAAAACTAGGGCACTGAAAAGGGGAGTAACCTAGCCCTATAACATTTGTCTGCAAAGGAGGGAGGCATGGGTGGGGCTGTAAGGGATCTGCAGCTAGATAACTTCTCTACCAGATAATGTGTTACCGAAGATAAGTAACTTGTTCATCTGATATAGAATTATAGCGGCAGATTCCTTACTTTTGAATCAGATACCCGAGCCATACCATCCCGGCGGTGGGTTGGGGACTCCATTCTAAACTAAGAAGTCTTGCAGGACTGAACGGGCAAAATATCTGTCCCTGAGCACCTGACCATCAAGGCAGTAATGTTTTGCGAATGTGTGCAAAGAAGCCCATGTCACTGCCTGACAGATGTCTTGGACTAGGACGACCCGAGCCAAGGCCGTATTCGAAGCTTTCCCCTGGTAAAATGGGCTCTTAATCCCTCAGAGGGCTGCTTCTTTGCCAAGGCATAACAGATCTTGATGCAGAGAATGCCCCAGCGAGAGATGATTCTTTTCTGCACTGCCCTTCCCTTCTTTGCTCCCACATACTCCACAAAGAGTTGGTCCTCCACCCAGTACTCTTTTGTGCGGTTAAAGTAGAACGACAACCCTCTTTTTGGATTTAGTCGGTGGAGACGCTCCTCTTTCTTTGAGAGATTTGGGGGAGCAAAGAAGGTGGACAAAGTGATGGACTGACCCAGATGGAATGGGATCACAACCTTTGGCAAAAAGGATGCCCTGGTGCAGAGCACCACCTGTATGGAAAGGACATAAGAGAAGGAGGAGTACAGGATAACTCCTGCAACTCACTCACCCTACGGCCAGATGTAATCGCCAGTAAGAAGGCTGTTTTGGTGGTCTAGAGCCGAAGGGGACACTTATGTAATGGCTCAAAGGGAGCACAGCTCAGATACGTAAGGACCAAATTAAGGTCCCACTGTGGCAAAACAAAGAGCGTGGGTGGAAATAAGTGAGCCAGCCCTTTCAGTAATCTATTTACCATAGTAGAGTTGACAATAGAGGGCTGGTCTGGCAGCCGCTAAAAAACACCAGAGTAGAAAGATAACCGTTGAGAGTTCCCAAGGCAGAGCCCTCCTGGGCAAGGGTTAGAACGAATAAAAGAACAGTATAACGAGAAGCAGAAAGATGATCAATGGACCTTTCTGTACAGTATAATACAAATTTCCACCAACGGCAGGCGTATACTGTCTTAGTGGAGGGCCACCTGGCTTCCAGAATAACGTTACAGAGTTCGGAAGGAAGGACAAAAGCTATCAACTGTCACCGCTGAATCTCCACGCAAGGAGGCGTAGAGTTGAAAGGGTCGGGTCGAAAGGCATACAAAAGGCCTAAGCTCAAGATAGCTGCCTTGGAAATTACAGCACGCAGTACAGCGGATTCTGTGCATTCTCTTCAGAGGCGAACAAATCTAACCAAGGTTCTCCCAATTGCTGAAAGAAACTTCTGCCACCTACAACTGGAGACGTTGTTTGTGATCCACTAGGCATCGACAGCTGAGTTTGTCTGCCTTGGCGTTCAAAGAACCTGCCAGGTGTTGAACCAACAGGGTTATGCCCTGCTGTTCCAGCCATGTCCAGAGACGAAGAGCCTCTCGACAAAGGGTCCATGACACCACCCGCCCTGCTTCTTGCAGTACCACATGGCGGTAGTGTTGTCTGTGAACACCTGAACTAACTTCCTTTTGACAGAGGGAAGGAATGCCTTCAATGCCAACCAAATTGCTCGGAGCTCCAATAAATTTATATGGAGTCCGTCTCTGCCGGATACCAGTGTCCCGCATCCCAGAAGTGACATCTGTCACAACTATGAGATCTGGCTGGGGAAAGGAGAAAGATCTGCCGTTGACCCAATCATGGTTTATTAACCACCACAGTAGATCTTTTGCAGTTCCTTCAGAGATCTGAATCAAGTCAGTGAGATTTCCCCTGATGCTGTGCCCACTGAAACTTCAAGTCCAACTGCAGAGCATGCATACGCCACCTGGCGTGTCTTATCATCAGGATGCAGGAGGGAAGGAGGCCCAACAGCCTTGGAGTCTGTATTTTTTTTTTTAAGCATGCAAATTGGTCTGTATTTTTTTTTTGTTGTTTTAAATTGTTTTATTTAAACCTTTCACAGTATTACATGAACTCTTAACAGCCTTAGAATCAGTCTCAACGAAATCCAGGATAGAGGCTGAAATATTGAAATCATAGCCTGAAAATCCTGGACTCGCTGCTCGAGAAGATACGCCTGAAACTGCACTCTGTCCAGAACTGCTCCGATGAAAGGAAATGTCTGAAAAGGAGTCAGGTGTGACTTTGGCATGTTTATAGAGAACCCCAGCGAATGCAGGAGGTTCGCCGTAGTCTGAAGGTGGAAGATTACTTTTCTGGGACAAGGACGTCTTCAACAGACAGTCGTCGAGGTAAGGGAAGACTGATACCCCGAAACCTGCGCAGATGAACTGCGATCACCTTGGTGAACACCCGAGGGGTACTGGTAAGGCAGAACTGGAGCACAGTAAACTGAAAGTGCTCGCAGCCTACCTTAAACCATTGGAAACGCCTGTGGCCCGGCAGAATGGGAGTGAAAATACTTGGTCTAGAGCAGACAAGATGTGAGAAGCTTACTTGGTATATGATGCACACTTACGTAAGTGGGCACGTTGCACCAATCCAGACAACCCTTATGGTGATTTAAGTGGTCTTAGACAACCTTAGAAAGCTCTCTAAGTGGTAGATGTGGAGAGCAGGCATAGTCCAGAAGGAGTGTAAAGCAGCTTGTTTTACCAGAACATAATCTTATTGATATAGATTAAGTGAAAAAGAACCACACAATGTATTTATAAAAATATTAATTTATTATATAACACTAACACATACAGGTATCTCGTAGTTGGAGATACACACAATACTTTTCAATAGAAACAGGTAAGTAGTGCGTAATACACAGTGGTCACCGGTGGGAGGGGGGGACCATATACTAAATTAGTGGAATGCGAACCACAACTCAAGTCAAGACTGTGCCCAGAAGACACAGAAATGTGGGGCACCCAAGGAACCAACGAGGTTAGTAACTAGGAGCTCCACAAAGTTGTGTGCTAAGTTGATACACGACCGCGTGATCAATACAAGTCAACGGGTAAGTCGCAGTTGCAATTTTAAAGAAGAAGGACCCTTCCCAGCGGAACCTGAAGAAACCATGCAGAAGACAGAAGGTTGGAGAGCCACCCTACCCATGGATTCCTTAGGAACCAGGATACCTGCTCCAGGGAAGCCGGGTGCATAGGTGTGAAGTGGCGCCGGATGCCACCATCGATTCTAATTGAGGACTTCAGAAAGATGCTGCTGTTGGAGAAGGTGAAAGTGTTGGGTGGAAACCCTAGGTGGATTCAACCTGTGAAGAACCTGCAAGCAGAGGGGACAGAGTCTAGGCCACTCAGGAGTGACTAGGAGGCCAGGAAGATGAATGCCCACCAATGTCGGGTGCCACAGGGGAGCTGACGGTGACCTTAGAACTGCAGCAGTGTGGATCAGGCAAAGCTGTGGAAAACCAGGAGCTGTACACGAGCTGTCCCATGTCGGATCTGGAGAGATGAGGGGTTGGTGTACAGCGGGAGCACCAACAAGTCTTGGGAACTGCAACCTACTTGAAAGTGGGGAAAGGTTCAATGTTGGGACCAGCACGATCCAAGAGACTCACCACAAGCAGAGAAGTCAGGGCAGGCCCGAGCAATCAGGGGAGCCCATAGACTACGAAGATGACCCTCAATAGGACCCACAGGCCGGAAGCACTGGAGATGCTTGAGGTGGGGGCTACTTGGAGCCCGAAGATCTTGATGTTAAGAAGCCAACGCGCCTTTGCAACTGCACGTCGACGCGGTGCACAAGGGGGTCGGTTCCTGTAGCTACGACAAGGGATACTGGCCTCAGACTTGGTGAGGGGACAGGGCAGGCCTCGAGGGATGTGAAGAACCATGACCTGTGTTGCTGACCCTTTTGGAGTCTGTGGGAGATCAGGATCAGCAAACCGGTCAACTTAGTTGTGGTGCCTGCAGATGCAGGGAAGTGACTCCTTCACTTCAAGGGAGATTCCTTCAGGTGACCACAGGCCTTGGAAGGTTCCTGTATAGTGCTTAGGCACGATGTTGCAGCAAACGAGCAGGGAGACGAGATCAGAGGCAGCAGGAGTCTTCGTAGTTGCAGGCTTGATGACCAGACGGTCGAAGAAAAAGTGGTGTCGGAAATTAATCTTGTCCCACGATGAATCTAGGGACCCACCCACAGGTAACCCCTTAAATACCCTAAGGAAAGGGTTGGACGATTCAGGGTCCCTCCCAAAGGAGGGTCTGGACAAGGGGGGAGTATACTCCCCTGTCCTTTGTCCAGTTTTGCACCAGAACGGGAGCCAACGGCTCCCTGAACTGGTTGGAACTGGACTATGCATGGAGGACACCAAGGGTGCTCTGCACGCATACTATGTGGGGCTGACAAGTGCTCCCACCCTGCCCCAATACACTGAATCTTATCTAGGAGGTGATCATAACCTCCCTGTGACAAGATACCTATTGTTCTGCTGTCCCCTGCCCGAGCTTGGTTCAGCAGCAGGAAAACAAAACCGTGTCTCTGTCCCGGCCTGGAAGACTGGTACCGGGAGTACTGAGGGCCTAGTTGGTGGCATTTCTAGTGCTTGGAATCATACCCCCAAATCATACCTTCCACACCGTTTACCGTGTGGGTGTATCATTCCAACATATTTGATACCAAACATGATAGGATTAGTTGCAGCCAGTTTTGCGATGGTTAACGCGTAATGACGCGGTGCCCCTCTATATGTCATACAGCTGCCACACTTGCAACCCAGGAGAATGGACTCCGTAGGCCGTAGAGGTGTCCAGCTCATACAGGGGCACCCTCATACTTAGAACCAAGTTTCCTGCATTCAGGATTGCAAAGGCCTGCTATAGGGGTGACTTATAGGTTTTAAGTGCAGTGACCTTAGATATAGGAAAATGTATATCTTTTGTAAGTGGTGCTAGCACCAGCTTACACAGGCTGCAATGGCAATAATATAATAATATAATCCACATTTGTAAAGCGTACAATCACCCGTAAGGGTCTCTAGGCGCTGGGGGCCGTAGGAAAGATTAAGCAAGCTATTGCCCAGAGTCACATGGTGCTGGGCTAATCTGCCGCCGGTGCCGGGGGTTGAACCGTGATCCCCAGATTCCGGAGTCAGTCGCCCTAGCTGCAGCGTCACACCTCTTCCTTCCTGTAGTTACAAATTGAGTAGTCTCCCATGGGTGGCATAATTCATTCTTCAGCCCATGGGGGACCCCAGGTGTACGTAAGCCCTGGACAACTTAGTACCATATACTAGGGACTGATAAGGTTGCACCAGTGTCCAATCTTGGATGTACCTATGTACTTTCCAAGCCAATTTAGGGGAGAAAGAACAGATACTGGGTCATGATTAGCAGGATCCCAGTCAGACTAGTCGAAAAACAGCTTATCACCAAGCAAAAAGTGGGGGTAACCATGCAGAAGGATCCTACCTTCCTACAGTACTACAGATGGGAACTGTTCTACTTTG
The DNA here is from genome assembly GCF_964263255.1 of Lissotriton vulgaris. Classification (NCBI taxonomy): domain Eukaryota; kingdom Metazoa; phylum Chordata; class Amphibia; order Caudata; family Salamandridae; genus Lissotriton; species Lissotriton vulgaris. The sequence goes on from NC_141689.1 coordinate 337,627,391, forward strand.
CTCTCTTTTCTATTCTATTGTGACTCATAAAGCACATGGCTAAATACCAAAGGCCTCCCAGCACTAGTATGGACAGAAGCCACGAAAACCTGAATAGCCAAGTCTTAAGAGATTTCCTAAAGGTGAGCTCATTCGGGAAGTTCAATAGCATTGATGGAAGAGAGTTCAATAATTTAGAAACAAGAAAGTAGAAGGACCGTACACCGCTTCGACTTATGCAGACTCTGGAGATCATTCTTAGAAACAGGTTGAGGATCTCAGAGGTCTCACTGGATTATAAGGTTGTACCAGATGACACAACAAGTTCTGATCCTTGGTGTTAAAGGCTCAACATGCAATACATAGTGCTTTAAACTGGATCCTTTTTTAATGGGAAGCCAACGTAGTCTGACCAGTGAAGATGAAACAGACTGATGTTTAGGCAACCTCACCATGAGGCGTAACGGCATTTTGAACAATTCTGCAGTATGTCCAGTACAAAATGGGAGATCCCGGACTATGGTACATTTCCATAATGAAAGCGAGATGTAACTAAGGCCTTGACCACAGTTGTCTGTGTAGATTATGGTATAATTTCTTGGACCTTTGTAATAGATCTCAAAATACCTAAACAGCCTGCAGCCTGTTTCCTCACCTGCGTCTCAAATGCTTGTCCAACCAGATTCCTAGATTTTTAATAACTGTTTTAGGTTGGTCCCAAAGGGTTCTGGCCAGCACTCTGGAGTCCAACAGTTTATTTCCTACTATCATGACTTCCGTTTTTTCACTTCTTTTACCTTCTGTGACTACACGGCATTGGCACACTTTTCAGATGCTTGCTTGCAAATAGCTTGGAAAAGAAACGTGCTCTGTTGTCTTCGGATTCTGTGATTGTATTGTACACTTCTGTAACTGGCATTAACTAACGGAGTGTGGAGTTAAAGGTAAAATAAAATAATATAATCCAAGCATCTGCCCCCTCCTTTAAACCCTCAGTGACCTGCTCCTTAATTCTTCTCACAGTTTGTCTTAACACCCAGCAGCCCTTTGTGCTTTGAAGCAACAGTCAGGTCTCACGTATTGTGTTAAAAAGAAGCACAATAGGAAAATGATTACATGCAAAACTAAATCTAGAACTTCGAAGTTTGAAAATCATTGAAAGTTTAAAACAAGCAGACACAATCGGTAATTAGAAATCAACACCTCATTTGAAACCGGAATACGAGACAGCAATATCTAATTACTTCATTCCTCAGGGGATGACTTACTTGTCTTTCTCCTCTTTCGCTTTTTTGATTTTCCTTATGTCCCTTGAATTGAGAGTACGATGCTGCGAAAACAAATTAAGTATCACTCGAGTGGGTGGTTAAGCTTTTTACCGCTCCAGATAAAGTAATTAAGATGAATTATATGTAATTTCATTTATATTGTAGGAAACAATTACACAATTAGATTAAAAAAAATATTTGTAACAAAGACCAGAACTGTAAGTTTAAAACCGACGGATTTGCATTTGTATTGAACAACATGGTAGCGCATATGAAATTTAAAACCACGTGCAACAAAAACACAGGACTTTGCAAGTTGATGACGTACAAAAATACATCTACAACTACAAAATATTGAAAATAAAGCCAAAGAACAAGCATAACTAGTTAGATGGTTTGAATCGTCCTTTCCTGCTAAAAAATTATGTCACATGTTAACATCTAATTAAACAGAATTATTTTTTACTTGGTACGCGTTATGAGATAGGACATTAGAAAATACCTTTAAGATAAATTGTCCTTCACCAAATGTATAACCCCTGGAATAGCCCCGCACATGTGCAGGATTCTGGAATTTAATTATTGGTCGAAATGGTTCTCAGTGCGTAACTGATCAATACAATACCTGCAGATCCTCGCTTTACTGGTCAGATCGATTTTTGGTAATTAGATTATGATATGTGCAGAGCAGTGCTTTAAATGGGCCGGTACTCATCGGTACTGAGTACCGGCAGCTTCTCATTTTTACCGCTCTGAGTACCGGCACTTCTCTGCTGCCAAGGAGAATACCAGTACTCATCAAAGGTAGGCTCATTGTTGCTTTGGCTCACGCACACGAACGAGGCTGTCTGACAGCCAAAGCGCCTCTAGCCCAAGCTGCGCCACCTCTAAACAACTCAGCAAGGTTCATCTGCATAATGTCCGGTCTTCACCACCACGTTATGTTTGACAGAGCAGAGTCCATTCAGGCCCTATGCTGTCAATCACATTCACACCATGGTGTGCATTTGTGCACACACTGGAATCCAGGCATCCCGCTGACAACAGCAATGGCAGCAATTAGGAAAGCCACGGGAGATAAGGGGTGTAAAATGGCTTTTATTCCACCTGAGTCTTTTGTGTGAGTGTCTGTCTGCTTGTGTCTGGCTGCTTCTGTGTGCCTGTTTGTGTGTGTGTTTGACAGAGAGAAAAGCGAGTGAAAGAGGGAAAGAATTCACACACCAGTAGGGTGACCAACTGTCCGTATTTTTCACGTACAGTCCATAAATTGGACCTCATTTCCGTTGTCCGTGAGGATACTTTTTACGGACTCTTTTTGTCCGTAATTTCAGGCATTGCAGGGAACAGCACTGTTGCCCTGCGAGAAGCCTCAGCTCCCTGATGGGGCCGCCTCGCACTCCTCTGAGCACAAGAGCAGCCCCACCCATTGTCATACTGTGTGGGGCTGATTGCCACACACAGAATGACAATGGGTTTGTCTGGGCTAGCACAGCATGTGGTGGCCTCCTGCAGCCTCGGTCCAGGGCAGGGCATTCTGTCGCATGGAAGTGCAAAAACGCCCATGCTGCAGTTAGGTGAGAATCCAGTTAACCAAAGGAAGGCGGGTAAAGAAGTTCAAAGGAAGGGATTATAGTTATAGTATAGCTGGCATGGTTGCTGCTTTTTTATTGTATGCAACTAACAACCATTGACGAAGCCAATAGTTCTGGCTTGTTGTCGGTGTACCGTTACTTGTTCTAGGTGTAACGTTACTTGTTGTATTATATATCTGGCTGCAATGACAGAAGCAACAAAAATACCAGTCGGGCGGCACAATAAATTAAGCACAGATTTTTAGCTTATTGTATTGTAATTGCATTTATATAGCTCTTACTACCCCTGACGAGGCGTCAAAGCGCTTTTTCAGCGAGTAGCATGCTACTCCGGGATCCATAGAGGATTAGTCTTGAATTAGTATAGTGAAACATGCAAGTACATTTTAAGTGGTGGATAGGTTAGTCAGTTATTTGGATTTGGAATGATAGATCTGATGGGGTGTTGAAGCACGCTATTCAGGAAGCCCATAAAGGATTAGTGGTGAATTAATATGGTGAAATATGAAAGTAATTTCAGTGGTGGATATTAGTCAGTTATTTGGAGTGAGAAGGATAGCGGAGGGATACAAGGGGAAGAAAGGTTTGCATTCATATAGCACTTGTTACCCCTGATGGATGTTGAAGCGCTTTTCTGGCGAGTAGCACGCCACTCCAGAACCCATCAGGATTAGTGTTAAATTAGTATGGTGAAACATGAAAGTAATTTTAATGGTGGATATGTTAGTCAGTTATTTGGATTGAGAAGCGTTGGGGAGGGGGTAGAAAAGAGGGAAGAGTTTGAAAGGTTTGTTTTGGGGGATCAGTATAGTAAAAGAGGTGTCAGATGATGCAAGGAGGGGTCGAGTAGGAGAGAGTCTAGAAAGGGTTATTTTGGGGATCATAGCAGTGGTATGGGGTTTGGGATAAATGAGAGAGTGGATGTAGAGGATATATTGATAGATGTATAGGGTGAGAGATAGGTCAGTGCATTGCAAAGAGTAGTAGAAAGAAGTTTGAGATGAGTCAGAAGGTTGGGCTAGAGGATATATTGAGCGAAGTATAGGTTGAGAAATAGGGAAGTGCATTGGAAATGGTAAATTAGAAGAAAGTGATACATTTATAGATACATAAGTACATTGAAGGTATACAGATGCATAAAGGAGGTATGTATATTGGGCAGCATTTCTGGCCCTGCTCCTGGTCAATCTCGAACAGGCTCAAACAGGCAACTGCCCTTGTCCTCTCCACCCTTAACAGGCTCAAACAGGCAACTGCCCTTGTCCTCTCCACCCTTAGCCTCGACGCTCGGGCCTCGACGCCCTAACCCTGGTCTTTTATAGCCCTAGTAATCAGGTGACCCCGTCAGCCAATGGGAACCCTAGCTCTAACACTATCCAATCACAGCACTAGCCCTAAAAATCTAGAACCAATAGGAGACCAGGACCTTACAGACAATCCCAGCCCTAGTCCAAGCACCCAATCAGTTCAAAAACCCTGAACTCTACGTCCAATGGAGGCCCTAGCCCTACCAGTAGTCCCAACCCAAGTCCAAGCAACCAATGGCACAGGAAGCCCTAGTCCCTACTTCCAAAACAAAGCCTAACTATACTCTTAGTCCCACAACTAGTCCAGCAACCAATCACACCAGAAGCTCTAATCGCTACTTCCAATTCCTAGCCCAGTCCCACCCTAGTCTCAACAACCAATAACACAGGAAACCCTAGTCCCTACTTCCAATAGAAATCCTAATCCTAGCCCTAGTCCCAACCCTACATTGATTGAATCACAGACCCAGAAACCAATCAGAACACTCAAATACCCAACCAATGAGGACACTAACCCTAATCCAATAGAAACATCAGATACAACCAACAATCAGTGTATACATGTACCATTCACTAGCTGACCATATAAGGTCCCAGCGACCTCAGACAAGGTTTGCTGGCCAGGGAGTTGGAAGCTGCTGTTCCTGTTCAGAATCTCCTAGGAGACAGACAGGCTCAATCCACACTTTGGACTTCTGCAGGTAAAGGCCTCACAAACTTGAAATCTAACAATACTGTTTGAGTAAAACTTTACTCCCTTCTCCTGGCCAAAAAACGAAGTGCACAGTCCCTAGTAAACACCGTTTAAACAGCTCACAGAAGCACCCTCTGATGTAGAATATTCCTGTTGCTGGGGCGGGGGGAGGAAGGGAGGGAGGCAAGGGGGCTGGTTTCACTGGCTTGCGAACACAAAATGGTGGCTGGGGGTGCACTGTTTTAACATACAGGTCTAAGCACAGAGCAAAGGAGAAATTTGGAGGAAAAACTGAATAGTCACCAGGAATGAGAGGGAAAACCTACAGAGTTTGGACTGCAAATCCCACAATTCGACACGTTAAATGGAAGCAATCATGGGCAGGAAAAACCCACAAGTTTAAAACACAAAACAGGTGATAAAATATGACAGGCAGGTTAAAACTACAATTTTAAACTGTAACAACCACAGGCAAAAGGAGTAATCACAGAAAGGGAAAATCGTTTTAAAAAAAAACTTTTGTTTTGGGGAAGAGACAGCACTAGTCTGCCTCCTTACCACTTCCTGGGCTGAACACCCTTTTGGAGAGACCCTCCTAGTTTTTTCATCCCACTTAAAGCTCTGGAAACAACGCCATGTCACATTCGCCTCACGTCCAGGCACTGTGCATCATGCATGACTCATGCCTTCAACTTTTTCAGATTGCCTATGTGCAGGGGCCTAGTGAACCCTGCCGCATCCCACCCCTTGCTTTAGGAACTACAGCAAGGGTGGAGTTCTTGATGGGTCTCATAATTAATGTGAAAAGGTGAGTAAGTAAGTGAAGGGATGGGTGGATGCATGGCTGGATAGATGAGTGAAATGATGGATGGATGGATGAGTGAAAGGGTGGATGATAGGCGAGTAAATGGTTGGAAGGATGAGTGAAATGATGGATAGATGGATTGATGAATTGATAAGTGAAAGGGTGAATGGATAGACGGATGAGTGAAAGGGTGGATGTAAGGCTGGATGAAGGCTAGATGAGTGAGTGAAAGGGTGGGTAGAGGGACAAAACGATGGATAGATGAGTGAAGGAGTGAAAGTGTGGATGTATGAGAGAAAGGATGGATGAGAGAAAGGATGGTTGAATGATAGATTCAATGGATGGATTCATGAGTGGGTGAGTAGATGGATTAGTAGGTGGATGGAAGAATGGATGGCTAAGTGAAAGGGGAACTGAAAGAGAAAAGGATGTGCGTAAATGGATGACTAAATGGGTGAATGAGTGGAAGGATGATGACTGGATGGATGAATGATGGATAAGTGAAAGAATGGCTCGATAGGTAAATGGCTAGATGGACAAGTGAATGGATGGATGGGTGGTAGAGTGGATAGATGAGTGTCGGATGGATAGGGTGAAAGGGTGGATGGATGGATAATGGATGAGTAAAAGGGTGGATTGAGGGATGGATGAGTGAAATAATGGATGCAAGGATACGTGATGGATAGATTTGTAAATGGTTGAATATGGACATGGATGGGCACACAGATGGAAGGACAGAATGAATGGTGAAAGACTGAATGATGGATAAGAGTATGATTACAAATTGTAAGCCCATTATCTTAAGCAACATTTCCTATACATTGCCTTTCACATTTAGATGAGTGATTGTCTCTATATAATATGTGTGTGTACGCACTCCAACACTCTGGCCCACATACTTGGGATGAGTAGCGCTATAGAAGAAATTTAATACATATGAGAGAGGGTCTATCTGAAGATGAGGAGTGCCATTAGAGGGTGATAGCAAAGCCAGACTCGCCGGACCGGGTATCGGGCGTTATCTCTGGGAGCTAGGAAGGTGGTGGTGGTTTTGTTACCAAAAAAAGACCTGCACATTTGCTTAAAGCTGCGCACATACTGACAAACCATGAAGTGCACAATTGTCTCAACCTAATATAAACGTATTTTCACTTGTACTTTAGTGGTTGTCTATTTACTTACTTCTATACAATTGCGCAACCTCCTCCGATGTGTCTGTAAAACATACCCTTTGTCCTGAATTTGGACCTCCTGTAGTGAATTTTTGTCCTGAATTTGACCCTTTGTCCTGAATTTTTACACTCACTGTCCTGAATTTGCGCCCATGCCAGTTGGTCACCCTAGACACTAGGGAGGTATTTTAAAGGACATTCTTGGAATGTTTTGTGTGAGTATTGCTGCTTTTTTCTGTGAGTGCGCACTCAAGAATATATAAGTATGCCGCCACATAGTAGAAGTGTCATATGTCTTGTCCATAGCCCCGCCCCTAGCCCTGCCGACTTGCTACACCCGAGTACTTCACAGGTCTTTAAATTAAAGACTATTAACTTGCTAAGGAGGCGTTGTTGTGTTTTCACTCCTTCTTAGAACCCCTGCATCTCCACTTTGCATATTGCAGGAAGAATCAGCCCCCCCTGACATTTTTAGTAGCCGCCCCAAAATTTGGCTCTAGTTGCGCCTCTGGTAGGAAGTGACTCACAAAGTTACCTACCTTTAGCTTTCCGATCCTCTCATGGAAGGTGTAATCATCTATAAATATATTAGAATACATGAGTTTGAAGAGTGTTCAGAACCTAAGCCTCTGATGCCTTTTCACATATGTTCTACTAAGGATGAAAGTTGCAAAGGCAGAACAAGAATAGGACTGCTCTTCTGCAATCTTGTATCCAAAGCTACCTCACAAGTGCAGTTTTCACCTGAAAATATGTTACAAGTTTGCATACAATTTTGAGCGACTTACACTTCCTTTCATTCCTAATGCGCTCTAGAAAGCCGTAGGGTTCTGAGCTTGTTATTATTTCCTAATGTTCATGGATAACAATCTAGATACCCTGATGGAGAAAGGATGGTTACTTGTAAGGAAAATGCTACTTACCAGTATGCATCTGTTCTTGGCATGTAGAGCTGCAGAGTCGTACACTTAGCAATAGATCACCACCTGGTGTTGGGCTCGGATGATTGCAGGTTGTTGTCTTCTTGGAAGAAGACTTTGTAGTCATGAGATAGGTGACTCCTCCCTTGGACAATACTGCGCATGGTCATCGACTCCATCCTCAGATTGTCTTTCGCCATGATGGGAAATGATGAAGTTAGTAGAAGTAAAGAGAAAGGATGTCCATGCGTGTGCATCTAAGTAAGATGAGTACTGGAACGGATACAAGTCCCGGGGAGGCGGGAGGGCGTGTACGACTCTGCAGCACTACATGCCAAGAACAGATGCCTACTGGTAAGTAGCATTTTCTGTTGTTTTAAGTCCCTAGTAAATGGTACTCCTAGGATCTAGGGCATTGGCACGGAAGACTGATCCCAAGAGAAGCAGCACCCATTGTGACACCCTAGGATTCACTCACCAAGGTCAAGCACACTGCCATTGCAGACTGTGTGCCTTGGTGCAGACAAAACCAAAAAGTCAACATGGCACACAGCACGGTGTGCAATGCCCACAGACAATGCATGGGCTATAGGTAAGACACCCCTCTAGCAGGCCTTTAAGTCACAAGACAGGGCGCACTATATCTCCTGTGAGAACATAGCAGCCTGAGCAGATATGCCCCTGCAATGTCCATGTTAATTCTTGGATATTGTAAGTGAACAGGCAAGCTATAGAGTGTACATGGGCTGGACACTCGTCATTACGAGTTCTCCAGCTACACGATGGCTTCACTGCATTATAGGATGTTTGATACCAAACATATCGTCTTAATAAACCTGCATTGATTTCAGTGTCAGATGTATCACTAATTGCACACAGACAACCCCTTATAGGGTTTGATTGAAACCTACCAACTCTTAGTGCGGTCACTGACTGGTCTCAGCTAGCCTGTCCTCACCAGACAGAGTTCTGACCTTATGGGGTGAGTGCCTGTACACTCAGAGGTCGAGAACAATGCCTGCCTGGGTGGAAGTGTTCATCACACCTCCCTTCACGGTCAGGAAGAGCCACCCGTGGCAGGAAGCTTCAAAGGCCTTGCCACATTGGCAACCCGACCCCAGCCTCTCTTGATAGGAGCAGCCCCCCCCTCCTGTCCTCACCCCTTTTTGGCAGGAAGACAGGTGGGAAAATGAAGAAAGAATAGGAGGTGTGCCCCCCGCCATTGGCCACTACCTGTCACTCCAATGTTAACACCCCTAGATTTAATATTTAGGGGGCATTCCCAGACCCTGAAACTAGTATTCATGGACACAAGACAACGAAGAATGAAGAAACGCTGTTGGGTTGAGAACTGGAGACCTTGTGGTGGACTTTGGGAGCAAACTCCTCCTACCACAGAACTCGGCAATCACCATCAAGCAGCTCATCTCGTCACTGTGTAGCCTCCACAAACCCCGGAGGGTCTTCAGCACTTCGTAAATTGCCAAGGAACTCCCTTGAGGTAGCAGATGTATCTCATTGCACCCGCAGGTCTAAAAAAAAAATAAAGAGTAGTCCAGTCCATCATTGTCCAGCTCCCTCCCTGGAATAAAAGTCAGAGTACCAGTGAAAGGTACCCTTGCTCTGGAGGGTCAGCTTGGCCATTGCACCAGGTTTTGAGGCACCAAACTCACCAGAGCTGAAAGGCACGAATACCCGGGGTACAAGACCCACTGCTGCAAAAACCTACAAAACAGAGTCCAGATGGACTCCAGCTTTACAACAAGCCAGCACCCAATGAAGTACATCAGCACTCTGGGGAACCCCCTCAGAAGTGTTAGCAGCTCCAGCCAGCCCCTGACCACGAGACGTCTCTTTGCGCACCTTTGCCCAGCTGCCCATTTTAACTGCACCTAGCCTGCCTGGCCATCTTTGAACCAGCTGGGCTCCCTGGCCCTAGAGCCCTTGCAACATCTACTCTCCCTTGAGAGCCCTCGGATTTGCCTACAAGTCCCACTTTGCTTTTACAGACGGCCCCCTTCCTTCGTAGTGCACCAGCTACAAAATCCTCGTGTTGTCTGAGAAATCCAGGAAGCTCACAAGAAATTGGCCTGGGAACCTTCCGATTCCAAAAGGTAAACCACGAAAAGTAACTGTATTGCATTACATTTCCATTTGCCTTTTTCCTCCCATAAGAAATGCACTGTGCGTAATTGTGCACAACTCTGTTGCATTTACTGGGATTTTCTCGTATTGCGAAAAGTATTTACCTTGTACCCGAAGTCCTTAGTCTAAATATTTATATAAAACGAACAATTTTTCTAATTTGGTCTCTACTACATTCAATTAGTGTATGTATCATTTATTGCCTCTGTGAGTACAACAAATGCCTCTCCACAGCTACCCCTCGAGAGCTTTGGTTATCAGGGACCTAAACACTATCACCAAGGGTTGCCTGGACTCCGCGCACAGTGCCTCACCATAGGTGGACACTATATACTGAGCAAGCTTCCTACAAACAACATGACAGCAGAGTAAAACAAAAGATTGTGCTTTGTGGATTAGTAAACTGCACTGTATCGTTATGCAAAAACCACAGTTGATGGACAGAATGCAGAACAATGTCATACATTCACCCCAGTACAGAGATCTGGGCCTAAATCCATCTTTATGGCATACTAAAACAATACAAACAGCAAACCCAACAAATTAAAATGCTGCTGCTGCCACAATCAGGGGGACCACCACAGACGCTGGGTTCAGATTTCTAACCCTGTGGTGTAAGAACTTATTTCAATGTACCAACATGCATTAGAAGTACAGTTGAACTACGATCGATACACAACCTACAAAGTAATATTGTGCGAATAGTATTTTCTGGTCAAGATTAGTCCGTCTAGATGAGTTAAGGGACACAGCAGAACGCCAACCCTCTTTCATTAATGAATAAAAGACTCAAAATAGCACTGAGATACACATGTAAAACTTTAAAATGCTTATTTCTTAAAACCCAAATCTAGTGCATAAAATATGAATGGAAACCCCATTGAATGGAAAAATAACTACAGAAATGAAAGTCATGGCCAGAGAATTCAATAGGAACAGTAAAAATGATAAGTACATTCCTATCATCCTAACAGCCTATCACTACTTCTAAGCTCTATGCTCAAATTTAACAGAAGCCGTAAATAGCCAGCCTATAAATCGAGTTTCTTAAGATGGATGGCACAACATCCATTTCTCAGCGAGAAATAGCAGTTTAGCTATTCTCTATCACAGCCCTTGTCAGAAATGATAAGCAATGACAGGCTGAGGGCCACTTCCCTGCAACAAATGCTCAGCACTACCCTCTGATAAGCCTAACAACTTGCCCACACTACCACTAAATAGAGCATTAGCACTATCTACTTTGCCTCTATAAACCAATAAGGGTCTCCTCGACCTCTCTGCACGGTGTACCCCATTGTGGTGCACTACTTAGCGAGGTGGGTTTCCTGCAATCTGTGACAGGAGTCAAAGTAATACGCTGTCTTCCTGGTGTAAAAACAACTAAGACACTTTATGTGGCATAATTTGCAATGAAGTACCATAGGGTTATAAAATAATGAATATTGTGTCTTTCAAAAGACTGCTGAGGTTTACGTATAAAATTTAATGCCAGTGCTAAAAAAAATAGATCAGGAACCGCAGAGTAATAATAGGGAGTGTTGTAAACAATTGGGCAGTAGAAGTCTGCTTAGGTTTCTGGATAGAAAGACGGACTATCACAAACTTTTGTGCAGCACATAAGGAGCCATAGAAAGCATTGGTGAAAGTAGCACACTGGAAGGATTGATAGGACATCTTTGTTACCATTTACCTTTGAGGTGGTTCCAGAGACTTGGCAACAAAGTGCATTTGACAAATAAAAACAGGCACAGGCACTGACAGAACCTATACGCCTCACTTATAGTTTGGGCAAAGTTTTGGTATAGTTGGGCAACTATGTGTGCATTGCTATACTAGAAAGAAAATTCAGTACGAAAGCAGTATCTTTGGTTAAAACAATATGGAAGCTGGGAGGAGGGCCTGTTAGCAAAAACAACTGCAATAGCAGAGTTAAAATGAATCAGAAGTTTGCATTTTAGGAGAGAAATTAAAAGGCTTATACACAAAATGTTCATAGTAGATACTTTTGACAAATGGTCAGTATTTGGGTTGCTTCAAATGTTTTTACTTTGTGAACTATAAAAGATTTAAGTGTAACACTGAAGGAAAGTAGGATATTTCTGCCATTGACACGCCCACTTTTTGCCTGGTGTTGGTGTGGTTTTTAGGTCTCGCCTGAGCCAGCGCATACGCTGCCCTGGCGAGACATTTAGTGTGTGAGCTTTAAAAAGCCTACCACAGCTTTTTGTACGGCATACTGCTTGCGGTTACTCGTACAGGCACAAGCAGAGGCGCCATCTGGCTTTCCTCTCACTCTCCCAAGTGTGCGCGCCTCGCTCCGCCTCACGGGTCTTGTTTGCTTTCCACCCGTCAGGCTTTTTTGCTCTTTAATTCCCTGGGATTCGTCCCTTTCTCTCTTTAATTATTTGATTCTCTACTACTACTCCTTTGTAGCACTCTTCTCTCCTTCTTTCATCTCTAGTTTTTTCCTTCTCTTTAAACTGCCTGTTCTCAATCTGTGTCCCCTTGCTTGTTTCTTGACCTGTTTTTCATACTTTCTTTGTCCGTGAGTTTTCTTTCTTTGATGACTAGGGTGTATTCATAGTTTCACGTCCCAGTATTTATTTAGCCCGCATCTTTTCGCTTCTTCTCTTCTTCTTTCCCCTTTCCTGACGCTGATTCCGTTTCTCACAATGTATGCTTTCAAAAATGCTTTCAATGTTGGCATAGCATAGGGAACACCCCTATGCAACCAACTCCAGACTGCACAGCAGACAGAACATTGAGCCGACCTGGCGCCGTACATTTCCACCTCACGGCGCGTGATCGCAGTTTAGAGCAGCCAGAGTCTCCAGTCGCAGCACCTCGACAGGAGGGACTCCATCCAGCGCTAGCTTTTACGACAACTACAGCAATCATACAGACACAATTAGCGGCTGAACTGGCTGACCCTCCAACAAGTGGAGCGCCTGTCCGTGTTCTCAGATCTTAAACAAGCTGGCCAACCTTCTGCAAGACATAGAAACCCTGCTGCAGGGTCTCAAGACCCCTCCCTCCTCCCTCTGTTCTCAGCAAAAAAAAGCTTGCCTCCAAGTCGTCTCCCAGGGGAACAGACAAGCCGCAAGGCTTTTTACAATGCCAGCCTGCACACTCTGGCCCCGACAATGGCACAAATGCTGGATGCACCAGAGTCCAACAATCAGGGAGCGACGCTCGCTTTGCTGCTCAGGAGCCATCTCCACAGCCGCCCACAGCTCTACAGTCGCCCCAGCAGCCTAACGGCAACTCCCAACAGTCTAGCCCCTGTAGTGTGTGCCACGTGGAATGAGCGTGTTAGCTCTTTGCATAGCGCTTAATATAGCCGTCTTCTAAGCACTGTAAACAATCGGTTATTTTTACTCAGTCCAGCATCTTACATTTATGCATCTCTGGGGGAGCCACGCTGGCCTGCAGGTCACATCAGGTGTCAGCAGCGGGTGCTGCGCCTTGAAGATGACCTTTGAAGCGCCAACATCTTTGTGAATCCAGCAATATGTTAGCACTGGATCCCTCTGGGATATTTTAGCATTATTTCAGGGTCTGGGGGTGTCTCCCTAGCAGGTTTGTGTCCCAACATCCAAGTGGTTTGTAGATACAGAAAAGGACACAGACCCTTCCCCCGTGAAGCTCAATGATGTGACCCAAAAGGACCCGTTCCCACTCATCAGGGAGGTCAATGAGTATTTTTGCATGTTGATCACTCAAGAATGATCCAAATTCCAAATACATGCACACTTGCGGTTCAAATTGTTGACACTGAATGAATTTTCGTTTATTCGAGCGCTTTCCACGGGCTGCGTGAGCTCTTAACAATTTCGGCATTGTGTCTGACTACTGAGGTGGAATGCCCCTGCTTTCTCCCTGGGTGGTCAGAAACAAAGATGGAGGACATTTAAATGCTGCATAACTAAATAATTATAAGGTCCCAAAAGGAAGACCTATTGGCTATTCCAATGCTTGTTATTGTAGTTCACTGGCATCCTCCTAACTAGGACCCCACTGGCAGTGCAATCTCCTCTAAATTTCCTGGTAAGCACTTGGTACACCCCACAATTGGCATACTGGTGTACTACTGTAAGTCTATAGTTCTAAGGTACCCATGGGCTGCAGCATGTATTGTGCTAACCATGGGAGCCCATGCAAACTGTGTCTGCAGAGCTGCCATCGCAGTCTGCATGAAATGGTGCATGCATCTCCCACTTCGGATATAGGGCTTACCTTGTATCCCAGTCATGCACATTAAACCTATAAGTCACCCCTAAGGTATGACCTTCAGTACAATGGGCAGGTTGCATGGTTCTAAGTGTCATGGTACTCTTGCACAATCAGGGGCAGCCCTACAAACCCCAGAGTCAATGCTCTGGGGTAAGTGTAGGGCAGCCATTTTAGGGTATGTAGTGGATGCTGGCAAGTCGAGATATCCAGCTACATAATGGCTACCTCAAACATGGTCATGTTTGGTATAAATAATGTTGGAATCATGCACCTACACCAGTGTTAAAATGTACTGGGGGGCTCCTTCGAGTACCCCCCAATACCTACCTGTGTGGACTTACAGGGTCTGCCTGCCAACCCGCACCGCTGCCGACTCCAGACACTGTTCTGCCCCCCTGCTGATGAGTCTCACTCGGGCAAGGGAAGCTGAACAAAGGACATCCTGCGAAGGAGATGTGTGTCCACCTCTCCTTTAGAATTAGGTAGGGTAAGGGTGCTTCCGAGTGCCAGGTATTCGAAGACACAAATGTCTACATATTCCCGATGCCTGAGGATGAGTAGCAGCCTAGGAGTCCGTTGTTGGGTTTCACCCTCAAACACATGGCAATTACTTATCTCCTTGCACATTTCCAAAGAGGAAGCATAGAACATATCTGTCTGCACTTTCTGGAAATCTGAAAGATAAAGCACTACACATTTTCGAGTGCAAGTTGTGTGGCAGCGCCACACAATGTGAAGTCATGAGAATGCAATTGCATACTGTTATATGGAGCTCTATCCTCCAGAGGCAGGCTTGCAAGTTTAGCATGGCAGAAAATAAAAAGAAAACATTCTGAACGAGCTTTTTTGCTGTTCATGCATGATAAATTAAAGATAGTTTGTCTTCCCTTATTATAGACAATTTGACCACACATAATCTCAGCAGCATCACATAACTTATTATAATTCTTTCTGTGCAAAGGACCGGGCAGCGATATTTGAAACACAATCTTCAGTCGAGTCTCCTCCCCTTCTTTCTCTCTGTATGGGAAAGGGCAGTAGGTCTGTCTAACCTATGTTGGATTAATGGAGAGTTAGTAATGTAAAGGTCACAGATGTACCTTTCAAACAGAACTATGGGGTGAAAACCCCTCTTAATCTTTTTTGTCATTGTTTTTACACTCCTACCACTTCTCCTCTCCAGAAACATTTTCTTTAGGTAAGTGTAAGACAATCCAGATTGTTTGCGGTGTGGTCTTTTGAATGACTTGGCTACTCCTGAGTCCTTCACAGACTATGATACTCTCCACCTGGCAGCAAGAAGGATATATGGTCTCCGCAGCTTGGCCAAGGTGATTTAAGCAACCACACAGCCAGTAATAAGAAATGAACAACAATACTGTATGTGCTGTCTCTGCACCATAGTACTTACCGGGTTGTGGGATATTGACTTGGGGTGTTATGGCCTAGGTTGGATTCCTAACGCTGTACCTTACAACTACACAAACTGCGGATGCTGTAGTATCAGCTCCACAGTTTGTGTAGCTCTCTTGCCAATTCTCTTATGTCTAAACTATGTCTACAAATAAATTTCGCCATTGTCAATTCCAGAATGCATTCCATTGCAAAAAAATCGAATACATTCCATTACCAAAGCCAGAATGCATTAGTCAATGAACTGAACCTTTTTGTATCACCTTAGAGGAACGAAAAAGACTTGTTGGACAGATCTCCACTTTCAATATTCTTTTTGGAATGCCTCACATACATACGTTCTTTGGAGCAACTGTTCCTGTAGATTCACTTGTGAAGAACTTTCACGTTTTTGTTAAAGGCGCTGGTAGGAAGGAGTATCAGACTGGGCTCAAAACTTATGTGATCATATAATATGCTTTAACCTAACAATGTCTTTAGAGAATGACTATTGAAAACTGGTAATAAGTGCTACATTTCTTGCTCCATAGACAAAGAAAAAGACTCTTCAATGGCTGATGTGAATGTGTAGTATACCAGAACAAAACTATGATCCTAAACAAGATACTAAAAAAACGTAAGTTTTAGAAAACAGACAAAGTAATGTGGCTAGGGCAAAAACTAGATCTATCTCAAATGAGACGATCCAGCCATGCATTTAAATGTCATGCTTGAGGAAACTTTTGACAAATTATTTCTAGGATTAGTGTTTTTTCCTTAAAGGAAATCTACTGTATGTACAAAAACTCTGTCCTTGCAAAAGAGCTGAAAAAACCCCAAATAGCTAGTTCTGTGCTTCTCATCCTTGCAGAGAAGCACTTGGGTCAGTAGAAGGCGCTTGTGGAAGAAGGCATCTGAGAATTATTTTAAGTTTCAGGGGTATTTAATAAAAACAGGAGGAGAAAAGTCTGGCAAAATGGGTCATCCTACTGCAGTTCAGGGCAGTTTCAATCTTTATGACATCTTAATACATATTTAATGTCACGAGAAACACTAGACATGTGAGCTATTCCTGTAGTGGTTATTTGAAACCGGCATATAAAGTTTTGGAGGATAGTTATCAAAAATACAAGCGTGTTGAGTGCATCCTCAGCAGAAAAGGGAAAACTACCGCGTACTGACAGGGCTCATAATGATATGAAAAGGATCAAAAAGGTAATCTACTGAAACATCACTGCTCTCTTTTGCTTATATTGCCAATATGCCAGAGTTAACTGAGCAGCGACACTTAGACTTATTGGAAGAATAAAATTCATCCACAAGCGTTTGACATAAAAAGTTGTAAGCCTGCAAAAGAAACTGAGAAAGATGTTTTTAAAGATGAACTGATTTATGGTGCAATCACCACAGGTCAAACAAAAAGCACTATATATTTTTGCTACAAATAAGTAAATATTTTAAGGTGACAGCTGGTGGAAACATAAATAAGCAAATGTCATCAAGCAATTGAAAAGAACATGCTGAGACATGTGATATCAAAGTTGTGAAGTGTACAGAAAGGCCAAATAGAAATCAAATTGTGTTAGAAAATCATTGTAGCTGGACGGCTTCTTTTGATTGATAGCTGCCATGACTGTTCTATTATATATCAAAACAGAGCAGCTTCTTTTGACCCAAGAGAAATTTGGTATGTAAAAATCTACCAAAATATTATTCCCAATGATACCATCAATAAATAAATGACCCCAAAGATGTATGTATACAAAGATTTATGGAAATGCACACCTGTACCTGCAGCAGACAGTGGCCTGATTAGCGCTTCTAAAATGTGATCCAAGAGAAAGAGCAGGGTTAGCCAGCTGCATTTTGTATAAGATATTGCTTCATAAAGGGATGATTTTTCAATAAAAGTTTTTTTAATAAAGACTCATCACAAGTGTTAGTCATAAACACACACCATAAAAGACTACTACTAATGCAAAGATCATGGGGTTAGTTCTTTATAGTGCTATTCCAAAAATCAAAAATGTAAAGTTTATTTCACTCCTAAGTTAAATTAATTTTTAGAGGAACAGACATTAAAAAACAAGAGGTACTGCATAACATTTTCATCAAATATATTCTCCCCATTATTTTCAATATGAATTCCCATCCCCCTCCCCCCACACTTACAATGAAAAAGTGCACAGGACAACATATATCAGTTATAACCATACCAAATCTTTTTGAAGCCTAAAAGGGTCATGCTCCAGCTCCCGCAGTTCTCCTCGCTTTTTTCTGTGCTCTGCCAGTCTTTCCTTTTGTTTTATCTTCATCCATTCCCGGATCTCTTGCCTCTTACTCTCCAGTTTCTTAGTAAGTCTAGCAGAATTAACCTTGGCATCACTCGCTCTGCATAAAACAAACACATTTGCTTACCACATGCTCTTTAGGCTTCAGGACCTAGCAACACCTGTTAACCATTTAGCAAGGGGCGAGTGTGGCCATGTAACCTAGAAAAAAGATTTATATGGGTAGAAAATTGAGTATGTATTGGAATTTCTACAGAAAGTAACTAATGGGTGAGCCACAGAGTTCTGTCAATCTAAACAGGAACATAGAATTGTGCAATAGATGGATGGCGAGAAAAAAGTATTGCAAAAAACAAAAATTGGGACCATCATTTTGAACAAATGATTTAGGATTAACTGTATGTTTTGTGCATTGGGTGTTTGAATCTGGGTCGACCCTCTATTTTCATTAACATGAACAAATGACTTTCAGTCACTGAAAAGAATTCAAAGTCCCACAAGATCACAGGCAGCTTTTCACGCGTGGCCTGGCTGAAATCATGTCATTTGCTAATTACCACATTTTGGGGGTTAATGGTTAATCATTACAAAACAAGTAAACACAATAGATAGGGCTTAAGGTTTTTTTTTAACCTTCTTCTGCCTTCCAGTTCTCTACGTATACGTCATATTGTGTATACAGTTACATCAAAAATCTAAGGCCTATTGGTACAAAAGTCCTCAGCATGGCTTAGTAAAGCTGTGCTGTCCTAAACTGTAACCGTTGCTGGACAACCCATGTTTTCCCCTATTATGAGCTCAGCAGTCATGCACGCCCAATGCGTTCACTCCAGATCATTTTGCTGACATGAGAGAGAGTACACACAAACTCAACCTCAGAACTGTGGAGGTTGGTCACTGCCCCCTCAACACAGGCTATGCAGGCATTGGCAGTGTAATTATAATCCAATGGAGGTGTTCTTTAAACCTACAAGGGAGCTACGAACCTGCAGACCGCATCAAAAAGATCTATTGAGTCATCAAAACTGGAATCCCTTAGGCAGTATTATAGATGACTGCACCAGCACTAATTGTCGATGTGTGACTGACGGCATTACAGAGGATTGGTCTGCAATGTGCAGTGAAGTTGGTGCAGACTTTGATTCTGTGTTTATGTGGGGTGCGTCAGTGTGCATATTATATTAGCGTAAAGACTCAAACCACATAAATACAAACATACTCAGGCGCACAGCGACCATTAGCCCTGTGTGTAGGGTATGTGTGGCTCACAGGTGGAATAGAGACTATTAGGATCCATTTGGACTCCATGTTTGTGCAGTCCATACCAGATGGTTGTTTTGCGTATACTGGCTGTGCCCATCTCAGATATGCATGCCCTCCAGGTATGCCCCTGAATTCCTTCTCTCCGACACATATAGTAGCTGGCATGTGGGGGAGGCATCCATGACATTCCACTGCCCAGAACAGGTTTCCCATGCTTCAGTCCTGAATGAAAATGGACCATCTTCAGTTTTGGTGTTGTGGCCTCCTTGGCAATGGGAGCCGATGTAGAATTGATTCTGAGCATAATACATATTGCACGTACTGGTCGTACTGGGGACTCTGGTCCTCGTCAATTCAGTGACTTTCTTGTGTGCCCCATGTCCCGTGTCAACACTATTAGATACAGGCACTTAAAGCAAAATATCATCCTAGGACCGACCTAGTGAATACATGCTCACTAGTTTATTTGCTCTTTTTGAAAACTAAGACAATAGGTTAGTACCTAAACTGGTTGTTGGACTCCAGCAGACATTTGGAGTATATCCTTAAATGGGCACCAGTGGATTGGCAAGCCCCAGTGACATTAGAAGGTAGGTCCTAGTTATGGTGATGGATATTTGTAGTTACAGAGTTTTGAGATATATATATTTGGCCTTTGGATTCTTAAAAATATGATGCTGTCAATCGAGTCTACTAATGGTATCCTGTAGTGCACCCAGGGCTGGCTTTCATATAAGAAAAAGGATATGAGCACTCTCGAAAATCTCTGAAGCCCCACAGGAGAACATTAGTTACATGGTAATACTGACATTAGGGATCATATCTCAGCCACAGAAGGTGTTAGCAATTTCTATATTTTTTGGGTCAATCTTAATTTGAAGCAAACTATTTTACTAACTTGTCCTGAAAGTTATGGGCTTTTTCTAAAAAAGAAAGCAGTGAATGGACTTGTGCATTATTTACTATGTCAGTTTATATGTGCATTTCCAACTCCCTCTACCTCCAAGAGTATGATACAACCACTTGGCCAGGATACCAAAAGACATCAAAACTCCAATAGTTTAGTCTTTCAGTTGGACAGCAGTGGTATGAATGTTGTGGGACGCCATTGGTAAACGGTACACAGTATATTGCCCACGTACCACCAACTCTCCCGCGACCTCAAGAAAATGCCTCACAAAAATGAATAGAATGTTACCCTGAAATTAAATCTTTAATTCAATGCGATTACCATTTATCATGCATATCAAACACACAATACTGAAAAATCAGGATGGATGTTGTCCATAAATTAGTAGATTTTAAATTTGAGGGACTTGTTTCTTTTTGATGACATATGACATACACAAGTACTATATTGATTTGGATAATTGCCTAACACACTTAAAAAAAGGCATATTTAGTTCCATTTTTGTCCACTATTGGTAGATGAATAATATACCTGTGATAGAATTTAGTAAGTACATATTATACAGTTGCTCCTGAAAAGATAGCCAAGCCATGATGAAATACAACTACTGAAATCAGCTATTTTGCTTAGCATTACAGATCAATATATCACAGCTTTCAAGCAAGACTCTCAAATGTGAAAAAAGATTGATCCTCGCCACCCTTAAACAGCAAATGCTGAACATTCATGTGTTGCTGATTCTACATGGAATTACGTAGTTAGGATATTTGATTGTACTGATTCTCAGTAGACCAGGTTCATTTTGACTTTACTTCTGTTACCTAAACAATGCTCTGTGGTCTGCATATCTGGAAATGCAGCCCAGAGGTTTGCTTGCTCCAGTAAGACCCCTTAATGGGCAGCCCCATCTCCAATTTAGTTTTGACAATACATACTTTGAGGAACCTAACTGACAGGACCATTTTAGTCGGTTGACTATTATTTCCCTTCAAATACCCAGTTGTGCTCAGTTGCCAGTTAGAAATTACAAGTACTTTAGTCTAAACAACAAACATTATTGAAGACTAATTGATAGCCTTTATCTGTATTTTGTTTCCAATCAAGGAATCCTCATCATTGACCTGAAACCCTAGAGGGCAGACCAACTCATAACTCTACCAAAAGGAAGGCAGCCCAGTATAAATGCCAGGATCTAATCTGGCAGATAACTAAAAAGACGAAGAGGCCAAAAACCCACTACATATATTTTAATTTAAGCTCTTGTAAAGAATAGGACGGGAGGCTCATCACAACCCCCAAGATCTTAATTGTACCAACTACAAACTGAGGCCAAAGATTTATACTGAAGAAAGGACATGCATGGTGCAGCAAGGGAAACCTATGTGCCACAATTGAGAAAGACCTTTCCATTAGTATGCATGGCAAATGTAAACCTTTGTGACTTCCCCTTATATGACCTCTATGTATTACCTCCTATAGAAGTTTCTACTGTAGACAGTAACTATGCCAAATTGTTGATTGTTGATAAATAATATAGATGATGGATCTGGAGTACAAATAAACATAACAACTAATTAGGCTTTAGTGTAGGCTCTTCATCAGCACCATAACAAGGATTTGCACCATCATTGACACAGTCTATCATTGCTATGTTCTAAAGCGATCTCAATTAGACTGCAAGAGGTTGTACCATAACAGAGAAAACAGCCTTAAGTGAGATAAGTAAGGAGAACAGAGTTCAGTCAATAAAGTAAATGCTTTCTGATTAGGGTAGGATTCTTGGGCAGGCAGGCAGAGGATGCAATAGCAATTTACATCACGGTAATGCATATTTGGGAGCCTGCATAAGAAAGCAAATATATGAGACTTCTGGCCAGGATGATGATCTAGAAAATATGAAGAATGTGCTGTCTCTCCAAAATGCTTTCTAGGTCCCTAGACAGCGCACGATCTTCTGCTTTTTAACACTGGGCTTAGAGGCTGCCCATTGATTATCATTGGTTGGCTTCATTGTCACTCATTTGCTTTATTCTTATTAGTCAGCTGCTGTAGACTTCCTTTAAGTGTTTGTCCATCCCCTGGAGCATGAATGCAGCACGTGTGTCCTATTACTGCTCATTTTTTTATTTTCAACTTTTTTCTTTGTGTTTAGACACGACACCAGTGTATCTTTTTCAGCCGACTCCACAGTGTACTTCCCCCACTCTGTGTTTCTCCCTCTCTATCTACTTTGAACGCCCTGGCACACACACACTCCCAACTTCCCTCATCGGTGTTACTTGCCCAAATCCATTGTTGGCTGCGTTGCTGCTTTTACCACACAGCCCCCCTAACTCATTCTGTTTGCTGTTGTCCATGTTGTCAATGCTAATTGCATCACTGAGCTTTTTTTTTCAAGCTTCCAGCCATGTAGTACAGCAACCGAGCTTCTGTACAGCATGGCTAAAAGACACTAACAAAGCAAGCCATTAGTTCTCATTTAGGCCAGGCGTATTGGATTTGCAAAATGTTTGTTTATGTTGCCAGTTTCATACCCAAGCCAACCAAACGTTTCCAACAACAACTAGCACAAACAATAGGAAATCAATACATTAATAAGTATAACAGTGGGTCATTCCACTTGAAAAGCAAATCTGGCAAAGATTATTTCTTAAAATCAATAGGACACCTCCTTCTCTGATGACTCAAGGGTTAAACTAGTACTGAAATCACAGACACATTTAGCTTTGATGCTGTGAAAAACCTTTAAGTTAAGCATGAAGATTTGTACTAACTGTTTTAATAATACGTGAATAGAAGTAGCATCTTTGCACATACTTTAAGGTTCAACTAGTATGAGAACTATGTTTTTTTGTGAACAGGGGTAGAAGACTTGCTAGGAGCATTTTATTTATTTGATCAAAACAGGCAGTGCACTAGTTACACGTGTGTTATTTGTATGATAAAAGGACTGGTACATTTGCTATAACTAATATTTGCTTAGGGTGAATGTTGCTCTTGTTTTAACATACTAATATCTGTTTGAGGAAGAGGAAGAGTGCAATGTTTGTTCAGTGAGGAGGTAATACGCTTGTTAGAAGAGACCAAGAAGGTACATTTGTAATGGAAAGTCTATTTCATTGGTGAAGAATGATACTACAATTGGTTTCATGGGGCTAGTTATGGTACTATTGGACACTGGAACCGTTGCACATATTAATTTGAAATGTGTGAACTCCTTAAGCAAAATACAATAGAACACAATACATGATGTTGCCTGTTGCTAGGATATTACATTTGTCAGAGTTTAAGTGTACGCTGCAAAGGTCTATTATAAACAAGTAAGTTGACAAGATATGAACTGCAAATGGCACACGTGCCAACAGAACTAGATATTAGTCCAGTAGTCTATTTCATGGAGAAGGGTCATGTTGAATTTTAGAGTTAAATTGAGTCCCAATTTGAGATATTTAAAGAAGGTTTAGCAGTAAAAAACTGTTGCCAATATGATCACATATTTGATTAATAAAACAGTAATTATGGACAATAACATTTTTAAATAAGTAGTTCACAGTTCTAGCAATGCTTTGGGTTTTTAAATTGTTGAAGTTGGTACTAAAGTTATGAGTAATATGAAAACCTTAGAGTATTCAGTTAGAATGTGCTTGAGGTAATTGAACGTTTGGTCACAAAAATTGAAAAACATGGAGTGAAACTAACGAACAAGTTATTTACCTTCGGTAACAATATATCAGTAAGAAACATAAGTGAGATATAGATTCTTTACCTTAGAATTACCCCAGGCGTCGGAATGGATTAGGAAAGTTTTTCGTCAGCAGTACCCCTGCGTGTCGGAAGGTGGCGTCGGTCGGCTCTGCGTTTGTCCTCGTGGTCGTCGGGATGACGTGGAGGTAGCTGACGTCATTTCTGTACAGAACTTTTCACGCTAGAAGCGCAGAGCTTTGCAAGGCACTGACCACTGGTGCACACAACTAGGGCCCTGAAAGGATGTCCTTAATGTGAGAAGTTGGCCTGATATGTGATGTCCACTATTCTAGTGGGCACCCTGTATCAGTCCAAACAACCCTTATGGTGATGGTTACAAAGACAACCTTATAGACCAGCTATCCTAGTGGTAGCATGGACAAAGCAGTCTTAGGCTAAAACTTCAGAGAGCATGTGAAGCAGGCTGTTTTACCATATGTAACCCCTTGAATACCAAATGAAACAACACCACACAGGTTATATACAATATATATATATATATATATATATTTATTACTAACACAACCCCTCTGAACTCTTTATGAGGTCAGAGGCACAAGCACATAACAAGATACTTAATTATCATACAATAAGTTGCACAAAATACAGTCGAGCTCTAAGGGTGTTGCAAACCATATACTAAAATAGTGGTATAAGAACCACGTCTTTGCAAATAGTTGACATCCTTTTCTAGATGGTCAGTTCGTGTCTCAACTGATGCCATCCTTTCAGAGATTGCCAGACAAGTGCTGCCCACCTTATTTACTGCCCCTTGGAGCTTTTGAAAAGCTAGGTGATGCATTTGAGTGTCTTTTTTGACATCTTTGTGCAGCTTCCTTATGGAGGTCAATATTTCTTTCAGAGACGGTTCATTTACCTCTCCTGCCTCATCGTATTCAGAGATGTCCGCAATAAATTCCTCCCCGCTTTCCTGAGTCTTCGTTGTTTCCGTTAATTTTTTAGGTTTTAAGTTTTTCCGAGGATTAGTGAGTTCTGTGTTGCTTCCTTGATCGGTGGTTTCATCGTAGGTAGATTTATTTAGTCTTTTATTCCTTGTTCTTCTTTTCTCTAATTTTTTCCTTGGTGTGCTTCGTTTTTCCATGATCACTCTCTTTCCTTATTCCAGAGCGTCGTGATATTTACTGGGATGATGCTTCTTGGTCTCGTCTTTTGTTGACATCGTCTCGTCTCACTAGCAGTCGAGATCCCGGTTTCATATATATCTACATCTGATTCCTCAGAGTTTGTATCAGTTCCTAGCAACAGTGGTTTATCAAGTGGGGGATTCAGGATCACTTGTTCATCAGCCACCAGATTGATTCTTTCGTTTTCCCTGTCCAATTTTGTTGACTCCTGCGTTATTACCGCATGACTTAGCCCTTTATTTGCCCCCATTTTGGGCACTGGACTCAAAATATTTAGTATACTAGGCTGTGATGCCGTTGATTCCCCCGTCATCTTTGCATTTGCTTTTAATTTTTTGATGGCTTGCAGACGTTTTGCTTTTTTATCATTAATTCCATCTCTTCAGTATCTTCATAGTCTTTTTCCTTCTCCTTATGTTTCTCTTTAATTTTCTCTTTCTTTTTATCTGATTCCATGCCATTGCCTTTTGCCGCTTTTTTTTCCTTTTTTAATTTTTCTTTAGCCCCTTGTTGCTCTCTGTAGTTCATGTTTTTAGCTTTGTCCTTGTTTTTATCTTTTTCTAGGCCCCTTCCGTTACTTGTGTTACCTTTATCGTCCTCCTTCCCCTTCTCTTTCTCATTCTCTTTAGCTCTTTCTTTCCCTCCATCCTGTTCCTGTTCTTTATTTTTTATGTCTTTGGCTTTGGTCCCTCTAGTTTCCCGTCTTTGCGGCATTGGTTTCAGGGTATGGCCATTGTTCACTTCTTGTACCTTCTTGTTAAACGCATTAGGCTCATCAGGTTCAGATTCAGGCTCTTCAAACAGTTGTGCTCCCCAGGTATTTGGTCGAAGCAATGAAAGATCACTGACCAGGCTCTGATCATGTAATTCACTTAGCACCTCCTGAGTACTTTCTTGGAGATTCTACATCCTTACTGTGACAGTCTCGTTCATCTTGTCTATCTCTTCTTGCCTTATGCCTTGCTCGTTATTCCTGCTTTCGTATCTTTGTTTAGTTGGCTTTATCTGGGTAAAGTATGGAGACATTGATTCCTGCCCTGATTTTGCCAATTTTGCCAAATTTGGTGTGTTTGAAATACCCCAAATGCCCCAGATACTCAGACGTTGCCTATCGCTTCGTGGGTTTTTGACAAGTACCTGGGTCGTTATCACTGTTAATACCACCTCTATGACCCTCTTATCATATGATAGGTCGACTTTACTCTTTCTCCCACCCAGCCTTTTCCGTGCAGCAGTGTTTAAATGCCTATAAGGCAAGAAGGTGTTATACAGGATCTAATGATAAAGGAGGAGGAACAGGAAAATAGAGCACGGCAGACTAACCTGCGATTCCTGGGGCTCCCAGAAGGTGTTGAAGATAACGACCCAAGGGGATATATAATTAAACTCCCTAAATCATCTATGCCTGAACTGCAAACCTGGGAACTAGAGAGAGAAGTCCAAAGAGCCCATCGTTTTCCCCTTACTCAATCTAAAAAAACACAGAATCAATCTAAATATCCAAGGGCAATGTTGGTATTTTTTGGAAATGTCTTACTTCGCGAACACCATATATGATTTAGTTCGCCCCACAAGCAAGAAAGATTACAATGGTAGTACATATTTTGTTAGACCAGATTTTGCCCACGCAACCGTGGAAAGGAGATGGAGGTTGAGGCAGCTATTTAATCCCTTTGAACAGATTGGTGCTAAAGTGTATTTACAAAACCCGGCAAGACTGAAAATAATATTCAGAGGATCGACTCGGAGCTTCACTAGCGAAATACAAGCAGAAAATTATCTTAAAGAAATTTCTGAGACTGTAAAAAAATAGACCGGGAATATGAGTGAGAACTAAAACATTTTTTTCCTATGTGCATCAAATAACAGGTGTCGTAATAAGAATGTTTCGGCTGTGTAAAATTAACTGAGAACAATATCAATCATTACTCACACTTGAAATAATACACGAAAACTTTTGCAAGAGGAGTAAAAGAAACGAACCCTTGATTTCAAAGACTTTTCTATGTATGTAAATATTACATCCACGCAAAGCTCGGGGGGAAGGGCACTGAGGCGTACTGACTAACGGGCGCCCACACCTGGATCCGACTGGATCCTGGATGCCTCAAGTGGAGGTAATGGAAATGGGGGGAGTGGGGGGGCCTCTGGGGGAGGAAAGGCGGGGGAAAAATGTCATCATCTGAAAAAGAAAGGTTTCATAATAGAGGGGGAGAAAGGAAAAGGTAAAAATGAAAAAAAAGAAAAATGATGCGCATAGTCACAATTAATGTATGTGGACTAAATAATGCAAGAAAAAGAAGGGATTTGAAAGAATATTTTAGAACACTGCAAGCTGATTTATTCTGTGTTCAGGAGACACATATAGAGATCTCTCCGAAAATTTTACAGGATCAATTGGGTTATAAAGTATTGACCTGCACGACTCAGGGTACTAGAACATTTGAGGTTGCAATATTAGCACGGGGAAATAGGATAATATTAAAAAAACAATAGGTAGATAGACACGGGCGGTGGGTCTTAAGGGAGTGCCAAATTCAAAGCTTTAATTTTACTTTATGTTCTATTTATGCACCAACAGACGATGACCCGGATACCCTTATCTATATAAATTCTCAATTACCCAACTGGCCTCTCCCCATTATACTATGTGGCGAATTAAATATAAATGCCCTAAATGGGCTGTGGAAGTATGATCCAGCAAGGTTCACTGGTAAAAAGAAAAAAACCCACAGAGCACTGATACAACTCATGCAGGATAATGGTCTGATCGATATTGGGAACATACAATCGGAGGGGGAGGCAGTACCTACTATTCGGCCCCCCATGAAATTTTAGCTCGGTTAGATTATTTCTTGATCTCTCCCTCACTGATACCTATGGTGAAAATTAAAGATTAGTGTCGGATCATAATCCGCTCTCATGGAGATCTCTATAACAAATTTACAGAAAAATATAACTACCTAGAATTTCGAGAGAGAACTGTTACGAGATGCGGATTATGTTACCCACACGGAAATCTGGCTAAAAGAATTCCTGGAAAACAATAGAGGTACAGCGTCGCCCCAAATAGTATGGGATGCTATGAAGGCAGGTATTAGGGGGGAAAAGCTAAGCTACTCTCTTAGACGGAGCAATCAGGAAAAAGAAGACCTGGGGAAGAAGTTAAGTTTAGTAGCAAAGCTAGAGGAAGAACTGATAAGAAATATAAGAGAGAAAGAGGATGTGATAAAAGTAACACAAAAATTAACAATGGCTAAAGCAACAGTAAGTGAGGTATATGCCGCAAAATCAGCTGGTAAATATCTAGCGAGGAGAGAAGAGCAACATGAATATAGCGAACAGATAGGACGAATTCTAGCTTTTAGAACTCGGCAGGCTGCTACTCAGGGACAGATAACAGAAATGATTACGGAGGCAGGGGTAACAGTAAAAACACCAAAGGAAATTTGCTCTGTATTCTAGAATTTTTATAAGAAATTATATAGTCAGGACAACGGTGAAGCAGATACAGCTGTAATTGAGGAATATTTATAGTTTGCCTCACTAGACAAGCTAACAAAGGAGGACAACAATTCCCTGGAGAATAACTTCACTTCAGAAGAAGTACAAAGAGCTTTTAATGATCTCCCGTCTGGGAAAGCAGTTGGACCTGATTTAATACCGCTAGAGTTTTATAAGAAGTTCTTTTTGATCTTAGAAGCAGATTGTGCAGAACTCGGCTGCACGAGCCATTTTTGGTCTCCCACGCAGGGCCAAAGCCTCAGAACTACTTAAGAGACTGCACTGGCTGCCTATTGCTAAAAGAATCACCTTTAAGGTGCTGACCCTGGCTTTCAAGGCCCTCCATTCAATCGGCCCAAAGTATATGGAGAAGCGCCTGGCTTTTTATGTCCTGAGGAGGACGCTCCGGTCGGCCCTGTTGGCCAAAGCTGTCGTTCCCCCGGTTAAACTGGTCCGGATCGGAGGACGCTCCTTCCGTTACTGGGCCTCGTCCTGCTGGAATGAGCTACCTGTCTCCTCAAGAAAATCAAATAGTCTTCTTGCTTTCAGAAAGGAGCTGAAAACGTGGCTCTATTCTGCATGATCTCATTGTTGACCTTTTGTGAAGCTGCTGTGTTGTGTTCTCTTTAGTACATTCTCTTTGCCAAAGCGCCGGGACACCCCTGGGGTAGCCGTGCGCTATAAAAGAGACCCAAACATAACATAACATACCATAACATTAAGAGACTTATGGTTCTCATACAAAACGGTGCTGACCCTCCGGGGTCCTGGGGAGAAGCTTCAATGGTGGTGTTTCTAAAAAAGAACAAAAGCTCTACGGATCCTGGTTCATATAGACCAATCAGCTTAATGAATAGTGATACTAAAGCCTATTCTAAAATGTTGTCAAATAGGCTGAGTTTGGTAGTTGGGAAGATAGTTTCTCCCTGGCAGCACGGGTTCATACCGGGGAGGAGTTCTGCCGATCATATTAGAAGGGTGTTTGCGTTGCTGGACGGTACGACTGCCTCACGAGACCCTATGTCTTTAATATTGCTGGACGCTGAAAAGGCTTTTGATAGGGTCTCGTGGGGTTTTCTGTGGGCAACAATGATCAAATGCAACTTCGGGAAAATATGTATAGGAGCATTAAAGGCCCTTTTTTAAAAAACCAGAGTATTAGATTAAGAGTAGGGGGAGAATTGAGCGAGGTAATAAAAATCGAACGCGGGACTAGGCAAGGATGTCCTTGCTCGCCTCTACTCTTTGCCTGTTATATTGATCCATTTATTAGATACATGGAAAAAATGAAAATATCAGCCCAATTATATTGAATGGATATGAAACTAAAATACTGGGATACGCGGATGATTTAGCAATTACATCATCAACACAAATAATTGCAATTAGAGAAATTGAGAATGAGGCTTAAAAATATGGTCTTTTATCAGGCAACAAATTGAACCAAGGGAAAACGCAAATAATCGTAAACCAATTTGCTACCATTCAGGATGAGAGAGTTATAGAATCCGCAGTCTATTTGGGTGTTACTATAACATCTGATCTATCTAAAGCAGTGGAGGAAAATCTGACCCCATTAATTAAAAAGGCAAAAGTAGTCTTATTTAGGATGGATAACTTGCACCTAACAGTCATAGGCTGCTGCAATGTTATAAAAATGCAGTTTCTGCTGAAGATTTTATATTTGTTCCGTACTATCCCTCTATTATTTACTAATATGTGGTTTAAGGAAATAGAGGGTATTTGTAATCGCTTCATATGGGCCAAGGGCAGAACCCGAAGATCCATAAAGATGCTGGCATTATCTAAAGAACGGGGGGGCCTTGCATTACCTGACTTTAAGACATACTATTTTGCTTCAGTCCTGCAGTATTGTAAGGGACTCCTCGGTGGGAATACGAAAGACATTTGGCGGCGTAACACTGGCATTCCGGATATATATGAACTGCTGGTTTTGGACTCTAATAAAGGACTTCTTACCTTTAAGGAGCTAAACTACTATAATAGAACGAAGTTCAAGGTGTTGGGTGCGGCCATTTCAGCTTGGTCAAGTATCCGGAAGAAAACTAAATTAGGGAGAATGAACTTTTACACCCCTTTATACATGAATGAACTTCTCCCAGAGGTATTCCATGATCGAATGATGAGGCGGTGGGATAATCTTGGGGTTAACACAATTGGAGACATCATAGATCAATCAGGGTTAATAACATTTGAAAAGGCACAACAGCTAAACAATCTGGATCGGAGAGATTTTTTTAAATACCTACAGATAAGATCAGTCCTGCAAAGGAAACAAGCAGGTAATTGTAAATTTACTAGGGTAGACCTGATGGAATGTATTCGAGATGAGGAGGGATGTTCAATCTCTCAACTATATGGTGCACTATGCCAGTATAATGAGGATGACAGAGGAAAGGTATTTGACAAATGGAAAACTAAATTAAACTTAGTTGGGAATGAGGCTGAAAAAACGCTTAGGTTAGGAAACACTATCTTAAAGGTTGCAAACCTGCAGGCACAATATTATAAGACTCTATTCGAACTATATTACACACCACATAGAATAGCTCGCTGGGGGGGTATGAGTGGGATCCTCTGCCCAAGATGTCAGAGTATGGCGGCTGACACAATACACATGTTTGCAGCTTGTCCTAAACTAGACCCTTTTAAAAAAGCTATGGAA
Source organism: Lissotriton vulgaris (assembly GCF_964263255.1). Lineage (NCBI taxonomy): Eukaryota > Metazoa > Chordata > Amphibia > Caudata > Salamandridae > Lissotriton > Lissotriton vulgaris. Next base: position 337,658,444 of record NC_141689.1, read on the forward strand.
GAATTTTTTTTAAAGGAATTGGATATTCCTACTAAATTAACTAATGAAATCATGGTTCTTGGGGTGGCAAAGGAGGGCCAGGATGTACCTCATCAAGAATTTTTGTTTATTGCAATGACGCTGAGCCGGCTTTGTATTGCAACGGTATGGAAAGAATCTAATCCTCCTTCGTTTCAACAATGGCTCTCGAAATTATTAGCTATCTATATTCTAGAGAAAGCCTTATATGAAAAAAGGCGTTAATGCAAAGCGATTGGGGAAACAGATCTGGGCCCCAGTAGAAAAATGGAAACTTAAATTAGTTGGGTAATCTAAAAGGGGATAGACTTATGCTTGCTTATTCTAGTAGACGGTGTTAAAATTTGCTTAGCCCTCTCCAGATTTTTTTTCAACTCTGGTTTTTTTAAAATTATGTTTTGCACTTCGTTTGGTACTTTAAGTGACTAGGCTTTAATTGAATGATTTCTGTCGTAATAGATATATATGTCAACAATAATTAATTGTTTACACTGACTTTCTGATGATGAAATAGAAAATAAAAAATAAAAAAAAAGAACCACGTCACGAACAATCCCTAGGCCTAGGGCCTAGGGAATCGCTGGGGCTACACTGAACTACCAAAGGTTAGGAAGCAGGAGGCCCACGGGAAGCGTGTGCAGTGTCTTAACACACACGCGAGTTACCATAGGGATACAATGGGAACGTAAGAGTTAGAAACTAGTTGATTTGGGACACTTCCGGAAGGACTAGGAGAAAGGTACTGAAAACTAGGACACTTGGATAGTCAATACCGACAGGAGCACCGGAGTACTCACGTTACCTCACCCACAGGAGCCAGGTGCATAGGTGTCAAGTTGTGTCGGGTTTCGTCTCTGAATCCTATGGAGACCTGTGAAAAGATGCTGCAGGCGACCAGGAGGGAAGTGTCAGGTTGGATCCAAGGGCGGATCGAGGATGGAGAGTACCTGAAAATAGAGGGGACAGAGTCTGGGTCACTAGCTAGTGACCAGGAAGGAACCAGGAAGGAACCAGGCGATGTCGTGAAGCAATCAGATGATGTTGTGAAGCTTGTCTCTGCAGCCACGTGGACCAGGAGGCGTTGACGACGACCAGGAGCTGGATACCGACTGTCCCACGAAGGATCTCGCTGTCGGCGGTGTCGGCTTCCGGATGAGTCAACAAGCCTTGGCAAAGTTAACCCACGCAGGAATCGAAGATGGCTTCTGTTGCAGACCAGCAAGGTCTGGGGGGCTTTTCCTTTTCAGGGAAGCAGGGGCCAGCCTGGAGCAATCAGGCAAGCGGTGTAAGTTCAAAGGTTCGTCGTCACAGAGGCCACTAGCCAACGGGCAAGTGACCGGACAGACGCGTCGAGCACAAAAGTACCAGCAGGCCCCACGCGGCACTCGTGGAGTGTGGAGGGCTGTGCATCGGTGAAGAAGGTGCTCGGGCTGGGGCTTCTCAATCCCCAATGCACAACTTCGAGGGTGCCTCAGAAGCTGCACAAGTAGCAATGAGCAAGTTTTCCAAGATGGCCGGTCCCACGTCTCTCTTCGCCTCCACGGGTCTCAGCTTAGCTGTGGCTGTGGATCGGGGTCAAAGAAGTCTGGAAGTCCAGTTCTGGTCGGGCTCTGTGCTCAGGCTCCGGCAGGAGCGTCGACAAAGCAAACTACAGATCGCAGATCGCTGGATGGTGCCTATTTGCACAGGGTGGTCACTCCTTGACCACAAGGGAAATTCTTCACTCTTTGACATTCTACTGCAACTAGAAGGTCCAGAGTTTCGTTTCAAGTTTCAGTTCAGGATAAATCTAAAGTCTCTAGACTCAGCTCCTAGCTTTATACGAATTAAAGGGGCTGGATTACCTGCTAGGTCCCTCCTATGGGTGGGACCAGGGAAGGGGGTAGTTACACCCCTTTCCCTTTGTCCAGTTTCGTGCCAGAGCTGGGGCTGGAGTGCCCCAGCAACTGGTTTCAACCGGATTATGCATGGAGCACCTTGTGTGCCCCAGGCAGTGTCTCATTTCATTCAGCCCTCCCTGCCCCAAAACACTACGGCCTGTCTGGGGTGGTGCTAGCACCTCTCAAGGCAGGAAACCTATTGTCCAAGCCTCGCTCGCTGGAAGTACTCCCAGCAGCAGGAGGTAAGACTTGTGTCTGTGGCAGCAGCATCCATTTTGTGATGCTGAGGCTCTGGTTAACTTTAACCGGGATTAACAGGAACAACATGTCTTCTCCCTCTAGAAGGGTGGAATGCTACCCCCGTCGCCAGAACTGGCGAGGGGGTAGTATTCCAAAGTGTATGACACCTTACACAACATGTTTTGATAAAGCCAAACCAAAGTTAGCATTAACCGCGAGGATTATAATGCACTTAAGAGTATATGGTATGGCTATATCATAGAACAGCTATAAGGACATGGTTCCGAAAGCTGCAGACAGGCTCAGCTCATGCTAGAGCCTCATATCACATAAAACCAAGCACTCTGCCTTCAGGATTGTTAAGGCCTGCCATAGGAGTGACTAATACGTGCATATATCTAAGCAAGGGGTGATTACACGACCATGCCCCAGCCAGTTGTGTCAATGTGGATGGCCAGCCAGAGTTGGCATAGTACATGCTGCAGCCCCTGGTAGGCCTTGGATGCACCTATGCCCTGGGTACCTAAGGTACACTATACAGGGGCTCACAAAGGTGACCCAATTCCCAATTGGATATGTACCTAAAGAACATGGTATGAATTTAGAGACAGAACAGCTGGGCTGTGGGTCTGATCAGCAGGCCCACAGCCACACTAAAGTAGAAAAACCAGTAAAGCAAAGCAAAAAGTGGGGGTGACCATAGGAAGCAGACCCTACTCTCCTACACTTACCCCTAGAAGTAAGTTCGCAGAATGGGGAGGATGGGTGGGGCAGTAAAGACTCTTTAACTAACCCATGTTTCTGACAGATACATTTTTACCAAAGGTAGGTAACTTGTTCATCTGAAAGAAACAGTTAATTATAGGTACCTTACCTTAGAATAGATACCCCAGCAATACCAATCCCGGTGGTGGATCTGCGAACCAAGTTCACACCGGAAAGTCCTGGAGAACAGAATGGCCAAAGAAACCATCTCTCTGGATTTGGCTGTCCAGGCGGTAGTGTTTAGTGAACGTTTGCAACGATGCCCAGGTAGCTGCCTGACAGGTGTCATTTAAGGTGATTCCTCGTCTCAAAACAGTGGTAGCTGCCGTCGCCCTGGTGGAATGGGCATCACGGGAGGCTCTTTCTTTGCCAAAGAATAGCAGGCTTTGATGCACAGAACGACCTACCTGGAGATGGTTTGTTTTTGCATGGCCCAACCTTTCTTAGTGCCCACGTAACCAACAAAGCGCTGGTCATCCACCCGGAATTGTTTGGTGCGATCCAAGTAGAAGGAAAGTACACATTTTGGGTCAAGACGGTGGAGCCTCCCTTCCTCTTTTGAAGGATGCGGAGGCGGAAAGAAGGTGGGCAAAGTGATGGTTTTTGCCACTGTGGAAAGAAGTAACCACCCTGGGAAGGAAGGAAGGTCTAGTTCTCAGGACGACCTTGTCCTGATGGATAGCCAGAAAGGGAGGTTTGGAAGAAAGAGCTTGTAGCTCACTCACCATGCGTGCAGAGGTGATGGCCAAAAGAAAGGCAGTTTTCAAAGTGAGAAGTCTGAGAGGACAGTTATGTAGTGGTTCAGAGGGAGTGCACATGAGCTAGGTAAGAACCAAGTTCAAGTCCCACTGAGACTAAGGAGGAAAAAGATGAGTGATGCCCTCAAGGAATCTATCTGCAACAGGGGACTTGAAAAGAGAAGGCTGATAACGAAGCCTAAGGAAGGCTGAAATGGCTGAGAGGTAGCCCTTTAGAGTGACCAGAGCAGAGGCCCCTGCTGGGCCACAGAAAGGAGGAACAAGAGAACCTCAGAAAGAGGGGTGGAAATGGGATCCACAGCCTTTTCTTTGCACCATGCCACAAACTTGTTCCATCTGCAGGCATATACAGTGTTAGTAGAGGGACGACTGGCTGCCAAGATATCGTAGACTTCGGGAGGCAGGTCAAACAACATCAACTGCCGCCGCTCAATCTCCAGGCAAGGAGGTGGAGCCTGGATAGGTTCGGGTGGAGGACCATCCCCGGCTGCTGCGACAGAAGATCCTCCCAAAGAGGCAGTCTGATTGGAGGATCGATGGCCATGTTGAGCAGCTCCGGATACCAGACTCTTCATGCCCAATCCGGAACCACAAGTATGACTTGGGCCCGGTCATGCTTTATCTTCTTCAGCACTCTGGGCAGAAGTGGTATAGGCGGAAAGGCCTATAGAAGACCACAACTCTATTCGCGACATAAAGTGTCACCTAGCGAGTGCCACCTTGGAAATCTCCACTGCTGAAAGAGACCTTGCACCACCTCCGAGTGAAGACGCCATTTGTGATCCATCATGCACCTGCAGCTGGGTTTGTCCGCCCTGGCATTCAGAGACCCTGCCATATGCCCTGATGTTTCAGCCATGTCCAGAGGCGGAGGGCCTCCAGACATAGGGTCCATAACCGCCACCCGTCTTGTTTGTTGCAGTACCACATGGCGGTGGTGTTCTCGGTGAACACCTGCACTACTCTTCCCCTGACAGAGGGAAGGAATGCCTTGAGTGCAAGACGAATCGCCCGAAGCTCCAGAAGTTTGATGTGGAGCCCGGACTCCGCCCCAGAACAGAGGCCTCTGATCTCCACCTCCCCGAGGTGGCGCCCCCCATTCCAGGAGTGATGCAACGGTCACTACTGTGAACTCTTTTTGAGGATGGGAGAGGGATCTGCCTTGGACCCAATCCTGGTTCGTAAGCCACCACTGCAATTGGTGTGCAGTGCCCTCCGAGATCTGGACGCAATCGGACAGATTCCCTTGATGTTGGGCCTACTGCAACTTCAGGTCCCACTGCAGAGCCCGCATATGCCATCTGGCATGATCTACCAGCATGGTGCAGGAGGCCATCAGACCCAACAACCTGAGGGTCATCCTGACCGAAACCCGGGATAGAGGCTGAAAGATCGGAATCATATCCTGAATATCCCGGACTCGATGTTCGGGGGGATAAACCCGAAACTGCGTCGTGTCCAGAACCGCTCCGATGAAGAGGAGCTTCTAAGAGGGGGTCAGGTGTGACTTCGGCACGTTGATGGAGAACCCCAGCGAATGCAGGTCAGCCGTGTTCTGAAGGTGGGAGACGACACCCTGGGGCGAGCCCCCGTTCGACAGCCAGTCGTCGAGATAGGGGAAGACTGGAACCCCTGATCTGCGCAGATGAGCTGTGACCACTGGCATCACTTTCATGAACACCAGAGAGGCACTGGTAAGGCCAAAGTGGAGCACAGTGAACTGAAAATGCTCATGGCCTACTGTGAACCGTGGTGCGCCAGTAGGGGAGGTGATGCCGGATCCTGCCTCCCACTAGTGTTTGGTGGCCCGGAAAGTTCGGACTAGGAAGGCTTGGAGGCTGCTGCAGAGGGGGCTGTGGTGGACTGGCCCCCAGAATCAGGGTGGTAGTTCCCACGTCCCCGGCAGCGCTGGGGCTGAATAGCTTGCGCCTGTGGCTCTGGGCGGGACGTAGCGGGGCACCCCTTCTGTAGCCACGAAAGGGGCGAAAGGCAGACCGCGCAGGGTGGGTGATCGAGAGGCCAAGAACTTGGCCGTAGCCAGAGAGTACTTAAAGTGCTCTAGCGCGTTGCCTTGTCGCCGAAAAGGTGACGGCCATCAAAGGGCACGTCCACAAGTGTGGATTGGACATCCCCAGAAAAACTAGTCTAACGCATTCAGGCGTAGCGTTGAAGGGTTACTGACGTGGAAATCGCCCTGCCAAGTCCATCGGCGGTATCCAGCCCACAGCATATGGTAAACTTTGCTGCATTTCTCCCTTCAGAAACTGCTCGAGAGGGAACGGCCCGGGCCTCCTCTGGGCACTGAAGCAGCACTTGCTCAACCGTGTTCCACACGGAGTGGGTGCAATTGCCCAATAGACATGAAATGGTTACTGACTGCATTCCCAAGCTGGAGGAAGAAAACATATTCTTCTCAAGATGATCCAGCTTTTTGGATTCCCTTCCCGGGGAGTAGTAGGGAATGCAACCTTGGACGTGGAGGTTTGGACTACCAAGCTCTCAGGGGAGGGGTGTTGGGAGAGGAAAGTGGGGTCGCCTGGGCCGGGCTGTGACATCGGGCAATCATCCTGTCCACAGGAAGCCCCTGTGTTGGGCCTGGACCAGGTGCCCAAAAGGATGTCTGTCAGGGCTTCATTAAAAGGCAGCAGGGGCTCCGAAGAGCTCAATGTCGGTTGAAGCACCATTGTCAGGAGGTTAGTCCTGACTGCCACCGTAGGTAGCTCAAGGTGGAGAGCCTCAGTAGCCCTAAGTAACACCACTGCGTATGACGCTCCCTCCTCCGTAGCCACGATAGGAGGAGATAACATGCCAAGGTCTGGTGAGGTATCCAAACCACCGGCTTCCCCCAGTTCCTCTCTCCAGTCCTGCTCATACACCAACTGGTCTGTTAAAGGGTCTCCAGACCCCTCCCAGTCCTCCTCATCCTCATCTGGCTGCCAATCTGGTCTCAAAGAGCCAGGGTAGAACAATGGCACAAAAGTACCCGTTGGCGTCAGACCCGGCGTCGGTAGACACCGGTCCGGCTCCCTGTCTACCTCGCGGTGGAGGCCATGGTCGGCTGGGGATGGGGTTGACGCCAGCTGGGGACACAGCGACGCCAGTGGCAGGCGTGGTGTTGGTGGAATTGGCACCGGGGGAGGCATAACAAGGTCGATTGGTGCCGATCCGGATCCAGGCCTGGATCCAGGAGGACCCTGCGGCACACAGGCCAAAGACGCCGACGCCGAAGACCTGGGCCCCCAGCCTAGTCCCCGGGGCCCGAAGGCGCACCAGCGGAGTCAGGCTGCACAAAGATGGCATGCATCACTTCGTAGAAACTCTGAAGCTGGGCAGGGGTCGCACCAGGTCCCGGAAAGGGAGGGAAACCCGAAGTCGACCCAGCAGGCTCCGTACACGGGGCCGTGGGAGGGGCACCACCCACATCCCTCATCCCGTCGGCCAACGGACAGGGAGAAGTCGAAGAGCGACTATGCTTCTTTGACTTTTTTTTGTGCTTTGACTTACCTGACCCTGAGTGCGAAGACTTCGACGAAGAATGGGGTTGGCTGCTCAACCGGTCCCTCCACCTCCTCCACGACTGGGACCTCGAGTGGCGCGGAGCCGACTGCTGGGCTCGAGTAGCTTTCAGGATTGCTCCCGCCAAGATTGCGGAGCAATGGTGCCGCAATCGGAGCACACCTTGGGGTCTTGGTCGCGCTCTAGGCAGTAGAGGCACAAGCGGTGCGGATCTGTCACTGACACGAGTCAGTTACAGGAACCGCAAGCCTTAAAGCCAGGCATCCCTTGTGCACCAGTCGATGGACTCAACAACGAAGTCGACAAAAGTCAAGAAAAAGTTCTGTCAAAAATTGACTGGGGGTACAGCTCTCTTCGGATCTGCGCTTGCTGGCGCAGAAAAAGAAAGAACTGACGTCAGCGGTGGAGGGCGGCATCTATGTAGTTACCGTAATGTCATCCCGGCAACCACGACGCCGACGACGAACACATAGTCGATCGACACCCCCTTCTGATGCGCAGGGGTACTGCTGACGATAAACTTTATGGATCCTGTATGACGCCTGGGGGTAATTCTAAGGTAAGGAATCTATAACTGTTTCTTTCAGATAAATGTTTTAGGACAGTCTGAGATATAGGATGTCCCACGCTTGTGGATCTACAGGTCCTATTTGTCCAATAGGACAAATTTGCGTGTGGGCGGGTTTTGGGCGGAGTTCGTATGGATTTGACAGTAATATACAGTTGCTGTTTAATGTGCTTGTATGTAAATAGACTATCTTAAACCATTTGTAAACATATTCAAAAAATCAATTGAAAAGACATGGAATACTTGTACTACAAGGTGATTCTAATCAAAATTACTATGAAAAGAGATTACATTCTGGTAGAAAACGTACAAATTTATTTTTTCAATGCAAATTAAAACATGTCGTGGTATTAAAAACAATGATAAAAACATGAATATTAATGCACACAATGTTATACATATAAATAAAAATAGAAATAAAAACAAATTGGGTACATAACAAGAATCGAAGGTTTGGGTGGACGCGGCGTTTCGGTTTTCTTTATGTGACACCTTCTTCAGGACCGATTCTAAAAAGTTATTTTAGAAAACATACAATTACCCATTGTTGATTGATTTGTACATAATCTACATTCTTTTTACTATACATATGACTGTTTAACACCCTGCACTAATACAGTTCTGTAGTTTTACTAACAAAGCACTAGGAACATCCTATCGATGGAAGGCATAATTGATTATTAATAAAAAACAGCAAGTTTTATTCAGGTCATACTGCTACTTAGAGGTTCAAAAACCATACTATTGCCCATCACCCTATCACACTTTTTACAAATAGTCTCTATTGACTCAAAACATAATTAAGCATCTGTGAATGGAACTAAATTATCCCAGCCGCTTTTCTGTGTGTATGTTGGCTGGCGATTAGGGAAAATAGCTATCGCTGATCCATTGCGATTTGTATTCGGGGTTAATTTTGATGACCCCAGGAGGGATGTCTTACCTTAAAATTTATTGTTATCATCCACTCTTGTAAATATAAGTGGGAAGTATTGCCTCAGTCTTGTACGATCTGTTTGGCCATGGATCAATAGAAAAAGTTTGATCTATTTAAGAGAGAAGAATATATTCATTCATTTTTATTCTATGTGGTTTCCCTTTGTGTTAGTTAATAAGAAAGGAGATTTGATGTACCTTTTTTCTTTAGGATGACAGGCCCACGCTGAGTATGGTTAATCGAGACATTTGAAAGAGTAGTGGATAAAAGCAGAGATTCCCTCCTAAATCAGAAAAATTGGATCAATTATAATCTAAACAAAACAGAATCTGAAGCCCTAAAAACATTAGAAATGAGAGAGGACCTAACCATTAAACCAGCAGACAAGGGTGGCAGCATTGTCATAATGTCCACCTCAGACTACGAAAATAGGATGAATTCCTTATTAGATAGGACAGACCACTACTGCAAAACCAATAAAAGAGAGTGGATCAATTTACAAGAAAAAATTCAGAGGTTGCTGAGATATGCAAAAGACGAGGAAATCATTTATGAGGACGAATACGCGTTTTTAATGAACACTAACCCGGTGATCCCGCGTTCTATGGCCTTCCAAAGGTACATAAGAGTATAGAGGACCCTCCCATGAGACCCATCGTATCGAGCATAGGCTCATTAACCGAACCACTCAGCAAATACGCTTATGTATTCCTACAACCCCTTGTTGTCAAACAAAAAGGCTACATCAAAGGCACTACATCAATGATTAAGAAAATAGAGTATCTCAATTTCAACCCAGATACCCAGATTTTAGTAACTTTAGATATAGAAGCACTCTATACAAACATTCCACAAGACAGTACGATCATGATGATTAAGGATATGTTTACCATAGAAGCACACCAAACATTCATAGTAGACTGCATCACAATGGTCCTGAAAAATAACATCTTCTTATTCGGGAGTAACCTCTACAGGCAGGTCAAGGGGACGAGCATGGGGGCTACCTGTGCTCCTAGCCTGGCCTGCCTGTATGTTTCACATTTCGAAGAGAAGCATATCTTCAACACCAACACACCATTTTTTGAGAACGTAAGTGAGTGGTCTAAATATATAAACAATATTTTTTTCATTTGGACGGGTGAGATGGACACGTTAACTGAATTTTTGGAATGGCTTAATTTAGGCGACATGAATCTTAAATTCACTTCACACCAAAGCCGTGAACAATGTGAATTTTTAGACATAATCATCAAACACATAGACTGAAAACTCAATGTAGAATTGTTCACCAAAACCACTGACAGAAATACAATGTTACATTATGACAGCAATCATCCACCCTGCCAAAAAAACAACATCCAGTTTGGTCAGTTTTTAAGATTAAAAAGAAACTGCACTACAATGAGTGATTATGAGAAACATTCAGATATCCTCAAAAAAAAGTTTATAGATAGAGGGTACCCTAGACGTTTAATACGCCAAGCGTACAAAAGAGCAAAATATTTTAATCGTGAAACCCTATTTGAAGAAAAACAAACTTCCATCCCTGGAGCACAACCATTAATCTTTGTAACCAATTTTAGTCAGGTTAGCCATAAACATAATAAACAGAAATTGGCATCTAATTACCAACAAGGCCCAAGAGAAACTTCCAAAACCAATGTTTTCTTTTCGAAGAAACATGACGATCCGTAACAAACTAGTTCATACTTACAGAGAGAACAAACCACAATCGCAACCATGCATAAACAATGCGCCATTGCCCAGGGGTACCTTTCCGTGCCAGGTTTGCATGAACTGTACGACCATCATTAAGGGCAATCCTATAGTTACTAAGAATGTAAAAGTGCATATCAAAAATGTCATAAATTGCAGCACAAAAAATCTAATATACCTAATACAATGTCCCTGTCAATTATGCTATGTGGGTGAAACATCTAGAGAGATAAGGATACGCCTTAATGAACATAAATCAGCCATTCGAAACAACAAAAAGGGCGCCCCTCTCACCGACCATTGGCGATCAGCAAACCACACAGTAGAAGACCTCAGATGGTGTGGTCTTGAGATTCTAACCTTGAACTCTAGAGGAGGCAATACAAATGCCAAGAGAAAAAAGAGGGAGCAATTCTTTATGTCAAGGTTCAACAGTGTAAGATGTGGCTTAAACAGCAGAGAAGACTGGGAGAAAATCGTGCACTAATGCGGATTCAATCATATCCGTTTAAATTAGTTGGGTCACCAATAGTTTGCATTAGGCCTGCTAACCAGAGAATCAATCATAAGATTAAGTTTGCACCTAGATAGAGTTCTTCTAGAGTATACATAGACAAATCTCAGAAGATTAAATATACACAAGGCATCCTTATATACAGATAAGTGTTAAATCTTAAGTTTACATACAGTCCAACCGTAGCGGACGTTACTCTTTATTTACAACTAGGAGTACTTCTACACAATCACTTATCTTGACTAGATAAAAGTGAACACTAAGAAATCTAGTCAACAAACGTAAGAGAACTTCACTGACACACAATGCAAAACGAATACATTTCCCATGTAAATAGTCCGTACGTTTTGAGATGTATCTAACTGATACTGCATAGGTATAGACTTATCGAAGGGACATTGCAGTGAACTACGCTTATTCTCAGATCGGGCATCCTGCAAAACAAACGTATAATGCCCTCTTATTAATGAAACAGCGGGATTTCGCTTATGTACTTCTCGTATCTAATAACCACATCACTACAATACAGATAGCTCGGTGTGGCAATAAACTAGCATCAGCATAGGAAGACAACATACTTGTTTATACTTCTAAAAACTTCGCTGACGTAGCGACTTGGTCAACATCAGCATTGACACACAGCGTCATGTTACCACGGCAATCACATTGACCAAATTCCGGCTAATTGCACTCACGAATACCCGCGATAAAAACACAAGTGACTTAGGATGCGATGCATATAACAATAAACTAACGCAACCGTCACCTTAGGAAGATAATACACCTAGTCAATGATTAAAAAACTTCACTGACGTAGTCGCATAGGCGACATCAGTACCGACACATAGCGTCAAGTTCCATAGTAACGGTAATCTGATTGGCCAAACACGGGCCTTTTATACACATGAATACCCGCGACCCAGCGTAACAAATATAAGATTCGATGAATACAAATCATAGGAAACCGCCTGTATTATATTATCACATAAATGAAATCAAGAACGAGTTACAGTTATGCTGAATGTCAACACGGAAGAAGTCTAATCGACATCGCTCCGCGTTTGGTAACCATGGTTACGGCGTTATAATTGGTCAGTCTCTGTCCAATCACAACGGGAACACGAACGTAACAGCGCGGGTAAAATAAAAAGGCGGAAGAGCGAAGTGCGTCCTATCTCCACGACGACGCAATTACCATTGGTCAGAATTTGCCCAATCAATTACTAGATGTTAGGTTTGCCAATTAAAACCCGGGTTATAAAAACAAAGCCGTAATAGTGCCATATTACTTCCGTATTCCAAGACGAAGGTAACCAGGCGACGCTGTGACGAGGAGCAGGGAGGCCGGACCTACTCTAACAGGTATGCTGTAAGCAAGATCGGCCGATGGGGAATTAGAACTGAAAAGGGTAGCTGCATCCAAAATAGCCTCTACTCCCATCAGAAATTTCACCTATGCTGGGTTAAATCATGTGTTTTTTATAAAAATCGTTAAGCTTCCACCTAATTCATCGTCATGTCCATGTACCAATATGGATGGAATAGGACTTTAGAGCTCAGTTACAAATTTAGCCATAAAAATATGCGTAAAATAAACAACAGGGACAAGCCCATGAATAATGTGTATGCAAAGTCACAACAATTAAGAACGGTTGCCCATAAGGCAAGAGTATGTAAATGGTATCAATAGACCAGGGAAAACTATACATACTTATTGTAATCCATCCAGAGAACACGGTGGCAAGAGAGAATTTGAACAGGAGAAAATTTCCAGAAAACTTCCTGGGAATGTCCAGTGATAGGTGCAGCCTACTGCAGCGGTTTGCAACCATAATTATTGGTGAGTAATTTTGTCATAACCATGGAGCCAAGAAAACTTCCTAAACACCTGCCCAATTTGGCCAATCTAAAAATCAATTTTTGTATCATTCACTTATAAAGGTAAATTCCACACCTAAGTACAGAACGGTGGCTCCCTCGCACAGTGTATAAGGCCTGTCATCCTAAAGAAAAAAGGTACATCAAATCTCCTTTCTTATTAACTAACACAAAGGGAAACCACATAGAATAAAAATGAATGAATATATTCTTCTCTCTTAAATAGATAAAACTTTTTCTATTGATCCATGGCCAAACAGATCGTACAAGACTGAGGCAATACTTCCCACTTACATTTACAAGAGTGGATGATAACAATAAATTTTAAGGTAAGACATCCCTCCTGGGGTCATCAAAATTAACCCCGAATACAAATCACAATGGATCAGCGATAGCTATTTTCCCTAATCGCCAGCCAACATACACACAGAAAAGCGGCTGGGATAATTTAGTTCCATTCACAGATGCTTAATTATGTTTTGAGTCAATAGAGACTATTTGTAAAAAGTGTGATAGGGTGATGGGCGGTAGTATGGTTTTTGAACCTCTAAGTAGCAGTATGACCTGAATAAAACTTGCTGTTTTTTTATTAATAATCAATTATGCCTTCCATCGATAGAATGTTCCTAGTGCTTTGTTAGTAAAACTACAGAACTGTATTAGTGCAGGGTGTTAAACAGTCATATGTATAGTAAAAAGAATGTAGATTATGTACAAATCAATCAACAATGGGTAATTGTATGTTTTCTAAAATAACTTTTTAGAATCGGTCCTGAAGAAGGTGTTACATAAAGAAAACCGAAACGCCGCGTCGACCCAAACCTTCGATTCTTGTTGTTATGTACCCAATTTGTTTTTATTTCTATTTTTATTTATATGTATAACATTGTGTGCATTAATATTCATGTTTTTATCATTTTTTTTAATACCACGACATGTTTTAATTTGCATTTAAAAAATAAATTTGTACGTTTTCTACCAGAATGCAATCTGTTTTCATAGTAATTTTGATTAGAATCACCTTGTACTACAAGTATTCCATGTCTTTTCAATTGATTTTTTGAATATGTTTACAAATGGTTTAAGATAGTCTATTTACATACAAGCACATTAAACAGCAACTGTATATTACTGTCAAATCCATACGAAGTCCGCCCAAAACCCGCCCACACGCAAATTTGTCCTATTGGACAAATAGGACCTGTAGATCCACAAACGTGGGACATCCTATATTTCTATACCTTTTCCCCCTAGTCCCAGATAAACTACCTAAGGGGGCCTCCTCATTAATTTCTTCTTAGGACAGTCTGAGCCTTGTCACGCTACAGGGAGACTTGACTCTGGATGGCTGTTTCTAGTTCAACAAGTAGTGAATATATAGCAGAAGTTTTAAACAAAGAAGTATGGCATTCAAGGTGGTTACCTTTACTCTCACAAAGCAGTAATTTCAAGACCTGACAAACTGCACTTAGAGTGAAAAAAGAAACAACTACATCACCCCAATAGCCTCCACCCTACTATATGCTTAAACTTAAATGTATTATTGTTATGTATCACATAATGGCTTACACAGTCGTATCTAGAGTATTGGATGTTTTTTAAAACCAAAAGTAATTTCTCAATTATTTTAATATTTTTCAAAGGACACAGATTCAATATTTTCTAGTTATACGGCTGCAAACAAGGTTTTAAGGACCCTAAGTCAAAACATTTGAACAACAACTTTATAATATTGCACATATATACAAGCATTAACTCATTGATTATAAATTGAGTACTTCATATACTTTCTTTTGTACCTCAACCAATCTCAAATTATACTTTAAAAAAATGTATGTATCCTCATACAGGAAAAAGAAAGGCAGCCCTTAGGAAACTCAGAGAAGCAGGCATTAATCAGAGAAAATCTGAAGTATAAGAGGAGTTTAAGATCTTGAGACTGTTGAAATGATTTAGTTGTGACAATAAAGAAATGTTGAGAGACCAAAATTCAGATCAGTTGTATGGATGGAATCCAACTAGCTTGATAACAGATTGGGGCACATGAATAATGGTTTAGGATTGAAAAAGCTAAAATCTCACATACCATTTTGGTAAACCTTTTTGAGACACATATGTTTAATCAATTAACCCTTTGTCTCAAGGATGGATTGGAGCACCCTCCACTCTAAACTTTGATAAGGTCTGGAGTTTAAAACAAATGAGCTGCACAAGACAGCTGGTGTCAAGCAAAATAGATTTGTGGGGGTTTCAATCCAGTCTTCATAGTTTCAACCACAGCCATGCAGTGTGAAGCCCAGAAGTAAACAAAAGCAGAGGAGTAGTAAAAAAATCCAGATTGTTCTCATTATGACTGGCAACAGAAAGTCCCAATCAAGGAGCACTTCTGCACTGGCATCGGATGTGCTCCTGCCTCACTGTGCCAGGTCCTGCCACCTTAAGGCCCCTCTGCCCACAGCTCTGCTCACGGCTCACAGACATAGAAGCTGTGCTAACCTGTCACTCCCCCTCCCTCTCTGACACAGACTGTCACCAACAGCTGCAACAGAAGTAGCAGCGGCAGGTGGGAAGGGGCTAGAGCCAAGGGGGGCACTCCTGTTGGTGCAGAGGAAGCCGGTGTTAGGCCAGTGCGGCTCGCCTCACAGGAGTACCCTCCACTCCCCTCTTGCAGATTGAACAAGCCACAGCCGTAGCAAACCTTTTACCATCAGCATACTGGGCACTGAACCAGTGATAACCACTGCTTGCACACCCACTGATATACAAAAGCATGAAGCCAGAATTAGAACCAGGACATCACACCACCCCCCCACTCGCAGACTCCAGCTTTCCCCAACGGGGCAACCCATCAGCTGCTCGTGCCCCCTCAAAGGAGGAGGAGGCAGAGGTGGCGCTCAAGGGGGTGGCCGGCATCCTCATGTACCAGACAGGCGACCATTGGATAAGCTGTGAAGACCAGGGTAGGAAAACTGGGTGAAAAATGAAGAAAAAACCTCCAAATAAGACCAAAAACGCCCCCCCCCCCCCAAAAAAAAACTAGGAACCACAAAGCTGAACGAGGGGTGAACTCAGACCATTTAGAAACCTGATTGAGCGCTGCCGAAGAAAACGCCACGCGTGCACCCCTCCTCATCAGAATCCAAACCAGCCACAACTAACAGGTGGGTGAAAGCATTACCCAACACAAGGAAGGTCCCTAGGCTTGGACACCCCCATCAAACTCATCTACACTCTTCTGAAATCACCCTCTTGAGTGCCTGCAAAACTTGAGCAAGCTAAGAGCCCATGGCCGACTGCCAAAAAGAAGGCATAAAGCCCACTAAGAGCCCACTAAAGTAGACTACTCTTAATACAGACAAAATCATAACGCCTGACCGGGTTGCTCAAAACAAATGAAATAAAACACAAAAGAAACTCTCAATCAGCTCAGACCACAGCAGACTGCTCTATAATAGAAATTGATGCTGACGCAGGTGGATCACAAAGTGCAACTTCAGAAGGGAAAACAATCAATGTCAAAAAACACGCCCTACTCTCTGCTAGCTAAAAATCCACACACAATTCTGTTTCCTGAAAGATACGGGCGCCACTCTCTTTTCAATTATCACTGGCATCCTGGGCCTGCAGTCACCACTCCAACCGCTGGGTAGCTGCAGGAGCAAGGAATAAAAAGGACCTCAGACAAGGAATATATGACTTTACCACGAATACAAATACTCCGCATGGCATTACCACGTGAATTTTACTTCGCAAGTGGCTTTACCACGCATCTTTTTAGAACGCAAGTTCTATCATCGCATTTAAAAAACGTTACGTTCAGCAGCTCTTACTTTCATCCACCATGGAAATATGCGTCAAAACACGTCTACCAAAACTAAAAAAGGACTACAATTATGACGTACACGCCACGTCTTTGGTGCGGCTCTTTTCTTTTACTTTTAAATGACACTGTAGTGCGTTTTTTTAATGTATGAAGCTTGCTCGTTTTATTTTTTATTTTTTTATGGGGGGGAGACCCCCCAACCCCCCAAGGCCACGCAGAATTTACAAGCAGGACGACCAAAAGGAATACCACTTGCGTGGTAAAGACGGTCGTGGAAGGCACCCGCGTTGAAGAGACGTTTGCGGGGTAAGTGGATCGTTGATAACGTCATGCGTGGAAAAGACTTCGTTGTAAATGATGTTTCCCCAGACAAGCAGCAACAAATCGGATCTAGGATCTGGATAGCGACAGCAGCAAGAAAGAATAAGGACCTCAGACAAGCTGCAACAAATCGAACCCAGGATCTGGACTGAGTCTCACCAGATCATCAACAGGTCCCTAGGACCACAGTGCCAAAGTGCACACTTGCTGCAGAAACCAAGGTACATGGTAAAGTCGGTCACAGCACAGGTCATCACAACTCACAAGCATGAACCAGAGTCAGCTAGTGCACGCCCCAATCAGAGGGTCAGAAATAGGAATATAGAGCTGCTTATATTAGGGAGAGGAATTGTATCTGGAACAGCGGGAGAAACTGTATCATAACAGATCCACGGAATAATAATGCAGTAAGAAAGCACGACTTCACTCAACGAGGAACAGGCCCCTATCAAAGCTTCAATTCACCCCACCGCTCAACTGCAATGAACCAGGCCACCTAACATCAATGCTCCCAACTGCACAGGAGAGAACTCAAGGCCACCAGCCCAAAGATCTGGGACAGCTTTTGTATCTTGGCACAAAAAAATGGGAGCATATGCTGGCAAACTACACACAGAAAACTCAAGATCTACGTGCAACATCCCTGCTGAGCTCAATGAACCGGAGTGCCAAAAGAAACAAGGAAAACAGGAGTCAAATGAGCCAGAGACGGGTACAGTGTTCTCAGGGTCAATCGAGGAAGCAAATAAATCAAACAATAAAAGCGCCTGGGCAAGCTTGTTAAAAACAGTACAACTCTTGATGGACACCCTCCAAGACCAATAAGAGAAAATGGACATGCAGGTAACCCTGCTGAACACTCTGGTAGTCTTCGTGGTAGCCATTGATGAGAAGCTAGAAGATTTAAATGTATTCCACCAAAATACATAGAATAACTTCCAAGATGACAAGACTAGCTAGATACGGGTGCGGCCCAATAGTCGACAAACTAGCCACCCATCCTTCAATGCTGAGCAGCTCAGGCACGCATTACAAAAAGGCACCCTGAAGCATCAGTACTTCACCTTCATAGGAACAGTACCCACTCACAATACAAAGAAGCATGGCCACCCACCACTCAAGCAACTCGCATCAAAAGCCCAACCTGACTAAACCCTAAGCGGAACTTAAGCCCACTCACAAAAGGTGCCAAATTACAGCAACACCTTAAACAGACACCAGGCCTGTACCAAACTCCAGGATAGAACCTGACTTTCCTTAACCAAGAACAAACGTGAAGCAAAGAAGAGCCCAAAAGAGAAAAGGCCGGAACTGAAACTCCGGTCTAAACCAGGAAGATGTCCACTGCCTTTCTGGGCTAACAATTGGTCAAACACTAGCCCATTTTTCCCCTACCCCCCCACCCTTGTTTCTTCTGTTTAGCGGGCTTAATTGGCCGGACTCTCCTTCAGGAACAGCTACCCATGAGTGCTTTACAAACACTAGGCCAAACACCACATCAAACTACAACTACATCGAAAATGAAGAAAAAACAGTCTTCTGAATCTGTAACAATCACGAGTCAACACTCTGCCCCAGGAACCCCATGCCAAGCCCCCTCGAAGTTGGCTGAGGAGGAGCAAAGCAACCCATCCAACTTCCCCCATCAAAACAGACAGTATCGAACTTCAAAAAACTGAAGAGGCCACAGAATCAAGACCCAATATGACAGGAATTGGTATAAACACACTCCAGCAGTTATTGAGCCTCTCATCACCATTACAAGTTCAACAAACAAACACAGCTACTCAGGCTGCCCCAGCAAATATGGACAGCCAGACTGCATTGTACTGTGACATTGGGAGGAACAACCAAACAAGGAAAAACTCCCATCATCCTCACTACACCACAGACCAGCCAGGGAAGGTAAAGAACACCTTCCTTTCGGCAAAGACGGACCAACAAATCCGAGTCGAAACGAACGTCAACTACCAACACAGGAAAGGAAGCAGGGCAGGAGATGGGACCCAAGCACCATTGGAAGCATGAGGCCATGCTTACTGTCCCTGCAATCCAACAATGCATCAGGTCCCCTTGATAACAAACTCAAGCAGGAACTTAACATCATCCTCTTCAACCCTGAATACACATCCAGAGGACCAAACTACACAATGAATCGAAGAAACATACTCTGGTTGCTGTCCAACATACCAACTTAGACAGACCTATCTACCACATATATGGACTCAATAGAATTTATATGACGCACAGATCCACAGACGGCATAAGACACAAAGACCACATGAAGAACCCGTACCATCCCACAAAAAACTCCTCACAGAAAGCTCCACTTTCAGGAACTGGGGATAAACATCACCCCCTTCTCAGAACCTGCCCCTCCAATACCAGAGGGCGAGGGCGCTCCAGCAGGGGGCACAAAAAACTTCACAAAATCTGTGCTCAGAGGAGCAAAGGGTCTCTCCTTGACCTAGAAAAAGACCTTCCAAGATTCACACACTGGCCACCTGGAGTCTGCCAACCTAAGGATAATTAATAGCCAAACAAGCAACAACTGATAAGACCGGATCAAACAACCACCAATAAAAGGCAACAACCTACTTCTCATCTGCTCCTAGAACATGAACGGATTCGACAGCAGGATATCAGACCCGGAATTCAGCACCTACAAAAATCATTTGGTATCATCGCACTGAAGAAAACCTGTCTGGCAGATCCACCTCACCTCCAACACTTATTGCAATTCTTCATACCAGCCATCAGGGGGCAAAATATGGCCACCTACAAGGCGGACTCGCAATCTACGTCTCCATTACAAGCACAACCTCAGCCCGCGCAGGGAGCCCGGCCTCTATAGCAACCATTGCAATAAAAATATCTGCAACACCAAAAAACAGGAGCTCAGACATCATATTGATTAATGTCTAAATTCACCCAAAAAGGAAAATCAAGGCAGCCCGGCAACTGGTAGACCACCTTGAGGCATGCATAAATGTGGGGGAACAGCAAACATCATCCTCACTGGTGACCTAAATGTACACCTACTAGGCTTCTTGAATGCAGATGAAGTAACTGCCCAAACTTCACTCTGGGACACACCAATGCAGGAAAAAAGTAAAATGGGACACCTAACTAAAACTGTCTGGCGCACTATTGGAGGTCCTCAAACACAAACCTCAGAGCCAGGAATGGCAGATTTGCTGATGACAACCCTCTGGCAGCCACCAACTATTCCTCATCCACATTCTCAATACTAGACTATACATTTGCCTCTCTCTCCCTTTTTAAACACATTGTCTCATTCCATTTGGGCTACAAAGGCGACAGTGATCATCACCCTCAAGAGCTCTCATTTCGAACTACTACGCCCATGGTTGAACAGTCTCGGACTGCCACAGAAACAATCTCCACAATCAATTATAGAAGGATCAAATTTGCACAAGCATCAACGGAGAGCCTCTTGCAGACCGCCACACTTTTCTTTGAGACATGGTATGGAACAAACGAAACAGAGAAACTAGAGTGCTTTATCAACAAAAAGGCAGAGTCCTTCGCCACCCCAACTAAAAAAAAAGGCGCAACATGATTACATCAGGATAGAGTGCATTCCAAAAGTACAAAGGGCCCAAATTAAGAACACCAAAAGCATGATTTATAGCAGGTTCAGAACCCTCCATCACAACCCAATTGACTAAGACTCTCTAATACTACTAAGACAGCAAAACGTACAGATCAAGAGACAAAAATGGGCCGCCAACAGACAAAAAGGAGAGGAGGTCCAGGTAAAACTGCATGCCGATATCAAGCAGAAAGACAGTGCAAGATTCTGGGAAACAATTAAAAGACTCATTCGCCCCACACATGAGGGAGTCTCATCCAACATCTCTGAAGAAAACTGGGAAAGATACCTTGAGGGTCACCTCTATCAAGACCACACCCCATAGACTACCAGATCAAAATCTACAACATACTCAAGAGGCAACCCTCAAGAGACCCTGTCAGTAATCCACACTGAGGAAGAGAGTGCTACAGCACCTCCTCAACAGAAAGAAACACAACGACTACATTGTCTCCAGCATATAACATCACAGCAATCAGAAGGCAAATAGGAAAAGGAAGAAAAGAGGGCGTACTGAGACCAAATGGAATCCCCCTGGCATTGTTCAAACAGGATGCAGAATCCTGGGCCTAGACCCTTGAACCTCTCTTTACCGAGGTAAGGCAAATCGGCAGCCTTCCATCCTTGTGGAGAGACTCAATAATCTCCCCGATATTCACATCTGGAGGCAAGTCCCTGCCAAAGAACTACTGCCTAGTCGTTCTCCTAGAGAACAAGACAAAATATTCTGCAGGATCGCTACTAGAAGAACTCCAGTCCTGAGCCTCTCAATCAAACAGGCTTTGCTAAGTATGTTGGATCAACAAACATCTTAGCTATGTCACTGCTGATCAACAAGGTGGAAGCAACAAAAATGCTGCTACACCAATGCTTTATCGACTACAAAGCTGCTTTTGATCACGTAAACCACAACATACTCTGGATGGGGATCCCACAGACTCTGCTAAACCTTCGAATCCATCTCCACATAGACATATCGGTCCAAATAAAGCTTGGTGGTGGCTCCTCTCTGTCAAGATGCATCCCACCAAATAAGGGGCTAAAACAGGGATGCTTCCTGGCTCCGATCAAATTTAACCTCTTCTTAGTAGATCTGGTACCGGCATTACCTGCCTGCAACTCACATGCCCCAAAAATAGGAGGATTAGCATCGCCATGTCTTCGTTATGTGGACGACATAGCCCTGATCAGCCACACCCAGGTAGCCTGCAGCACCACTTCACCACCACACAGGAATTCTCTGAAGCTAATGGCCTAAAAATCAACTTAGAGAAAACTAGGACAGTGATGATCAAGAAAACCCTAAGACCTTGCCCTGGCAGTCACAATAAGGAAACTAAGCCCAAAACTGAGCTGTCCATCGCAACTTCCCTTAGTCCAAGCCACTCAAGCTAATACCTACCAATGATAATATATGGCAGTGAACTACAGAGGGGCAGGGATTCCAAGATCCTGGATTATCTTCAGCTTGCCCAACCGCACCTCACCAGCACAGATTATGTTGGTGTTTGGACTACAAAAACAGACCATAGCAAGACAAGGAACTTACATCATCACCTGGCACAAAATCCAGAAGGCCCTACCAGAAACCCTCGACCACTTCTTATGGTTAGAACTACAACAGGGCCTACCACAAACTCCCTCAAAAAATGCCTGTGCAGCACAGGGCTCTTGCAACTCTGGGAATCACCAATACGACATTCAAACAATTTGTATGGAGAACAGTAAAACCTCTATCACTCATTGAAACCAAAGCTGCACTATTGAAGAGAGCCCATGGCTTGATGACCTCGAGTACCTATTCTGCTCTGGCACCCCAAAAATTCATTAACTAAGCTGTCAAAATCCAATTCCTGAAATATCCTCTGGGGCTGCTACTTTGCAAACAGCACCTCCCACATTGGCTCAGGGATCATGGATGCTCCTCTTGTAGCTTATGCTGCACAGCACAGTAGGACCTGCAAAGACCTTCTGAAGGAACGGAAACACCTACTGAACTCTTACTTCAACCAAAGAGGGATCCAGACACGAAGGCAAGCCGTGTTGGCCTGCTTCACACCAGGGGACCCACAGTTGAACTGCCAACTGGTATTTTTTTTTATATTTGTGGGAAAGAAGATGCCGGCTCATTGAGGAAATCATTGAATCCACGCCACACTTTTCACCCCTCTAAGGCCTTACAGCATAACACTACTAAATAAATCCTTGTGGAAAACGGGCTCCTTATTGATGGCCACTTTTCCAAAGATGTACAATTTGAACTCAAAAAACTAATTTGCCATCATAACAGTTTACAAATTTGTTTTAGACAATTTTAATGCTGCACCTTTTATGCAATGGTTTTAAGTAACTATGCTAATAAAACAGACTTGAAACCTGAAACAATCAGGGATCCATCTTGGAGCAGGACCAGCATAAGAGTCCAGTTAAGGGGTTGGTAAACTAACTATGGAGAGTCAATGACAAAGAAGTAGGTGGTGTCAGAACTTAAGCAAACCCCATCAGCCATAAATGAACCCCTGATGTGTTTAACAAGAACGTTAACCCTTTGACCTATGGATATACTTTTTTTATCATAATAACACAGGTATATTGTCACAGGGATTACGGATGTAACCAAAAGCTTGAAGGTGTTTAATTCAACTGATGAGATTTCTAAGTCTGATTAACAGCAAAGCAAGTTTAAAAAGATAAAAAGCAATCATGGTGTTGCTTGAACATCCAACATGGCCAATGCGCTCTAATGAGCTTCCCCTTGTCACCAGCTGTGTCCTTCAAAATCCTTGATATTCAGGAATTCCCTGACACAGTACTCTGTGCACCATGACTCGCTGCTGGCAGTGGACCCTCTGAAACAGACTGGAGTTGCCCACACTGCTCGAGTGACACTCTAATGCACACTATCATTAAGTCTGCTTGGTGATTTGGGCTATGTGGGGTCCTCAAATATTAAAAGGACTGCATCAGTGTCCATAAACGGCAGAGCAGGGCAGCCTGTCTGGATACCCGGCCCGGCAGAGAGAAAGGCTGTGAGATTAATCGTTGCCTTGTCCTGGAAGGGTGGGGGTCTGGTGGCCTGGACCAGGCTTGCCAGAGTGGCAGTGAGGCTGACTGAAAAAAGATTTGTGACTCATCCTCGGCTGGGCCAGGGCCCTGATGTTCAGCACAACTCTGGGCTCATTATGGTTTCCATAATGGTGCGGACCTCTAGGTGTGAGCTAGGTTCACCCGTACTGCTTTTGTCCTGCTCCAGAGAAATCTAACCTCAAGGCTATGAGCAGGTCTGGCCCGGCGCTGACTGTAGGAGAGTAGGGTCGAACCAAGTCCTAATAGCTGTTCCATGATAATGCATACCATATACTCTTAAGTGCATTATAATCCTCGCGGTTAAATGCTATCTTTCGTATTGCTTTATCAAAACATGTCGAGTAAGGTGTCATACGAATTGGAATACTAACCCCTCGCCAATTCTGGCAACGGGGTTAGCATTCCACCCTTCTAGAGGGACACGACATGTATGTAACTGTGAACCCCGGTTAAAGTTAAACAAAGCCTCAGCTCCACAAAATGGATGCTGCCACCACAGACACGAGTCTGACCTCCTGCTGCTGGGAGTCCTTCCAGCGAGGAGAGCTTGGACAAAGGGTTTCCTGTCCGGGGCGGTGCTAGCACCATCCCAGACAGGGTTTTGTGTATCCTGGGTAGGCAGGGCTTTACAGGAAGGTGACTGCTGAGTGGCACCCCGGTGCTCACTACGCATAGGCCGGTCAGAACCAGTTCCAGGGGCACACCAGCCCCATGCCTGGGGAAAGTCCAGCATGGGAGAGGGGTGTAACCACCCCCTCCTAGTCCCACCGATAGGCAGGACCTAGTCACCGGGTCAGCCCCTTTTCTTAGTATAAAGTTAGGAGCCGGCCCCCTGTCCAAATTAGATCATCTTTGGAATCAAGACACGACTTTCTGCGAAAGGACTTCAAGATTACTTCTTCACGATTCTCCCTTGTGACTAAGGAGTAGTCACCCTGCATCCGCAGGCACCATCTTAAGAACACTGCGGTCTGCTGCAAGTCCTTCCTCCGGAATCCGACTGCCCAGCTCGACGAGAACCGGCTTCCCTGGCACCTCTGACCTCTACTCACCTCTACAGCCAAGCTGAGAACCGTGAGTGCGATGAGACCTCGAGGGACCGGCCATCTTCAAGACTGCACGACTTCTTTCCAGCACGACCGCCGAGGGATCCTCTGGTGAGTGCTTTGGGGTCCGAGAAGCCCCGACCCTGAGCAGCTCCAGCACCGAAGTCCAGCCTCCCAGCATCTCCACGATCTGCGTGGGGCCCTTCTGCTTTTTGCTGCTCACCGCGTTGTTTGGCTACTAGCCCGCTGGCTTGTGGCCTTCTTCACGACGCCCGACGACATCACTGCTGCTGGTCTGGTTGCTCCAGACTGGCCCTTGCTCCCTTCCAAAAGAGGAGCACCCCGGACCCTCCTGGTCCACTCAAGACGCCATTTTAGGTCCACCGCGTAGGCTTGAATTAGCCAAGGCTTTGTTGCCCAATCCTGGGTCCAGCGACGCCGACAGCTTCATCCATTGTGGGACAGCTCGCTCCTCCATCCTGGTCGCCGACAACGCCTCCTGGTCCGTGAGATCTGCAGAGCACAGCGTCGCCCACTCACCTAGTCGAGGTGACTACCATCCGGTGCCCTCCTGGTGCCACCTGACTACTGGCTAGTAGTCTCGAACTTGGTCCCCTCTGCTTTCAGGTATCGTCCATCTTCAAGATCCAGGCTTTGATCACTTCGAACTCTCTTCACTGGTCGCCTGCCAGCATCTTTCTTCCAGGCTCCTGGTCCGTCTACGAGGATTCCCGACGTCTTTTGAGACCTATGCAGCTGCAGCCCCTGGGCTAGGTAACTTCGGCATTTCGGTGCCCCAGCATAGCCTCACTATCCAAGGGTCAGAATCCACTTTCGTTTTCCTCCTACCCGCGTGAGAGTGCACACTCTGCACCCGAGTCCCCTAGGCCTCCTAGAATTAATCTAAAGATTCTATAGTCAAGACCTAGCGATTCCAAAGCCTATTAGTACTGTACTTACCTGCTAGTAATTTCGCATTCCACTTTCAGAGTATATGGTTTTCCGTGCCCCTCGGGCATTTGTATATACTGTGCTGACTTAAGTATTTTCGTAAGAGTTTTGTTTTGTGCTTAGTACCCTGTCCTCATAAAGAGTACAGGGCTGTTGTGATTCTAATAAATACATTGTTTATTTTCATAACATTTGTGTGGTGTCCTTTCACTTGGTGTTCAAGGGGTATATGTGATGGTATAACAGCTGGCTTAACACGCCCTCTCGAGTCTTTAGCCTTAGACTGCTCGTATCCACGCTACTAGGATAGCTGGTCTATAAGGTTGACTTACAACCAATCATCAATAAGGGTTGTCTGGACTGATACATAGTGTTCACTAGAATAGTGAGCACTGCATATCAGGCCAACTTCTCACATTGGTGGCAGCGGTGGGATTTGAGCTTGCTGTTGTTTTACCACACGTATCCTAAGAATATCTTGTGAAAGTTCACATAAGTACTTCAGGTACATATAACTTAGCTTAGAATACTCTGAGTTCTACTGAACCAGCTGTTGTAGCTCCTCAAGGCTTAGCACACCTTGGCTACAACTCTTACCAAGGGATCAGTAGGTAAACATATAGTGTAGGTAGGTGCATCACTTACACCACACTAGAATCAGCATGTCAGACAAAGGTGGAAACACTGAGTCTCCCCTTGTGTCAGTAGACCTTCCACAGGTCACTTCCAGATATGCTGCTCTTAGCTTCCAGGAGATGAGACAAGTGTGTACCTCCAGGAAGCTAAAACAGGGGTCTAACCCCACTATCCCATTCCTGATTGGTCTCTTAGAGACTTATGATGCCAGGAGGGCTGGTAACCCAGACCCTTCTAATCCAGATGGGAACATGCCTCGCCTAGAGGGACCCTTAGGTGACCCTGACCTTATCCATCTCTCTGCAAAAGGTGAAGAGGAGGATGAGGATCTAGAGCCATCTGAGGATGAGGCAGACAAAGGTCCAGAAGTAGTTAGCCAGCTAACTAGGGACAACTTAAGCAGGCATGCGAATGGTACTAGGAGACCCCTGGGACCCCTCTCAAGCCAGCTTAACATTGGGAGTGGACGAGTTAGGTCTCTATCAAGAGGCTCTAACAGATCCATTCAAACCAATGGCTCTCAGGCCTCTGCTCTGAGGAGGATGACCTCCCCTCAGAGGAGAATATATGAAGCCAAGGAAAGGGAAGTCAATCTGAGGATTGAAAGGGAAGAACTTGCCCTGGCCAAAGAAAGACTTGCCTTTGCTAGAGAGCAAGAATTGAGTGGGTCAAAACCCACTGGTGGCAGCATTATACCTAGCAATAGGGACAGGAGTTTTGATACAAGACACCTGAGTAAGATAGTTCCCCCCTTTAAACAAGGGGATGACATCCACAAATGGATAACTGCTTTGGAGAGAGCCTGCACTGTGCAGGGTGTCCCCAAAGTCAGTGGGCAGCTATCTTGTGGCTCTCCTTTGAAGGTAAAGGTAGAGAAGCTCCTCACCACAAGGGCTGAGGATGCTAACAATTACCAAGTCTTGAAGAATACACTGATTGATGGGTTTGGCCTAACCACTGAGCAGTACAGGTTGCTGTTCAGGGATACCCAGAAAACTCAGTCTCAAGATTGGTCTGGTTTTGTAGATTGTGCCACTAAGGCTTTGGAGGGCTGGTTGCTGGGCAGTAAGGTTACTGATTATACAGGATTGTACAATTTGATCATGAGAGAACAAATTGTAAACAATTGTCAGAACCAGTTGTTGCATCAGCATCTTGTTGACTCAGATCTGACCTCTCCCCAAGAATTGGGAAAGAAGGCAGACAGATGGGTCAGAACAAGAGTTAAGCAAAACCAGGGCCAGAACCAGGGTTGTCAGAAGAAAGCAGACCAGAAGGGTAAAGATTCTAAGGGTGAACAAAATGACCAGAAGTCTTCGTCAGGTCCCCAACAACCCAAAGAGGGTGGGGGTCAGGCTCCCCAGAAAAAGAAGAATCAAGAAGGCCAGTCCAAAAGGTGGTGCCAGTACTGTAAAAGTAAAACTCACTGGTTTAGTGAGTGCACCAAGAAAGGAGGAGGGCAGACTCCTGCCACTGCAGCCCCTAAGGCACCTGTGCCCCCTAGTACAGTCAGCAGTGGTAGTGCACCTCCCAAGGGTTTAGTTGGATTACCCTTGGGTTCTGAGGGGTATGCCAACCTAGTTGGCACACTCACTCAGGCTGTCCTTGTCTGTACAGGGGATGTGGATATATCCCCTGATGTCAGTCCCAATACTTTGGGCAAATACAGACAGACACCTTTAATAAATGGAAGAATGGCTAAGGCCTATAGGGACACTTGTGCCAGTGTCACAATGGTGACACCTAACTTTGTGGACCCTGGACAGATCATGCCAGGTACAGATTTCCTGGTGACCAATGCAAGCAATGTCACTACCAGTCATAGTATGGCAATTGTTGCTTTCTCCTAGGGAGGGGTAAATGGCCAAAAGAAGGTTGTTGTTAGTTCAGACCTCCCAGTGGATTGTTTGTTGGGCAATGATTTGGAGTCATCACAATGGTCAGAGGTGGAGCAGAGGACTCACATGGAGAGGTTAGGCTTGCCAGCACATGTGCTTGCTGTGACTAGGTCACAGGTCAGAAGATGCCCCACTGAACAGGTGCTGGATCCTGGAACAATGGACCAGACACCTCCCAAGAAGAAGAGCAGTAGGGTTAAGGCTGTGCCTTCCCCCTTGCCCCAGGTTGTGGATCAAGTCTCAGAGGAGGCTGACCTACAGGAATTGAGGGAAACTGAGCCTAAAGAGTTTGAACTTGATCAAGTTGAATTCCTGGGCTCAGGGGGACCCTCAAGAGAGGACCTGGGGAAGGAACAATTAGACTGCCCTTCCCTTGAACCCCTCAGACAGCAGGCTGCTGCTGAGGCTGCTGGGAACACCACAGGTACCCACAAGGTATACTGGGAAGATGGACTCCTGTACACTGAGGCAAGAGACCCCAGGCCTGGCATGGCCAGGAGGCTGGTTATCCCCTTGTCTCAGAGAGGTTTCCTCCTTACCTTGGCCCATGAGATTCCCTTAGCAGGTCACTTAGGCCAGACAAAGACTTGGGACAGGCTTGTCTCACACTTTCACTGGCCTCACATGAATGAGGATACCAAGGAGTTTTGTCGCTCCTGTGTCACTTGCCAAGCCAGTGGTAAGTCAGGTGGCACAACAAAGGCCCCCCTTATACCAATGCCTGTGGTGGGGGTGCCCTTTGAAAGAGTGGGGATTGACATTGTTGGTCCAATGGAACCCCAGACAGCATCAGGGCACAAGTTTATACTGGTGGTAGTGGATCATGCCACCAGGTATCCTGAAGCTATTCCACTTAGGACCACTACAGCACCTGTAGTGGCAAGGGCCCTAGTTGGAGTGTTCTCCAGAGTGGGCTTCCCTAAGGAGGTTGTCTCTGACAGAGGTGCAAACTTCATGTCAAGCTACTTAACTGCTACGTGGAAGGAATGTGGTGTCAACTACAAGTTCACTACACCCTATCATCCACAATGCAATGGGCTTGTTGAAAGGTTCAACAGGACCCTAAAAGGGATGATTCATGGACTACCTGAAAAGCTCGGGCGTAGATGGGATGTCCTGATTCCCTGCCTTCTGTTTGATTACAGAGAGGTCCCACAAAAGGGGGTTGGCTACAGCCCTTTTGAACTTTTGTATGGGCATCCTGTGAGAGGCCCCCTGTGTTTGGTGAAGGAAGGATGGGAGAGACCTCTCAAAAAGCCTGCAACCAGCATAGTGGACTATGTACTTGGTCTCCGCTCCAGGATGGCTGAGTATATGGAGAAGGCATCTGAAAACCTTAAGGCCAGTCAAGAACTTCAAAAAGCTTGGCATGACCAAAAGGCTGTCCTGACTGTTTATCAGCCTGGACAGAAGGTGTGGGTGTTGGAGCCAGTGGCCCCAGCAGCACTCAAAGACAAATGGTCTGGGCCCCATACAATTCTTGAGCAAAAGGGAGAGGTCACCTACCTGGTGGACCTTGGAACTCCCAGGAGCCCCCACAGGGTGCTCCATGTCAACAGGCTCAAAGCATATGTCAACAGGAAGGACATGAGCTTGCTCATGGCCATAGATGAGGGACAGGAGGAAGAGAGTGACCCTCTCCCAGACCTGCTCACTCAGAATCCTGATGATGGGTCAGTAGATGGTGTTGTCTTTTGTGGCAGCCTCTCTGAGCATCAACAGAAAGACTGTAAACAGGTTCTTCAGTCTTTCAGACATATGTTCTCTCTGACACCCAGTCAGACCAATTGGTGTACCCATGAGGTTGACACTGGTGACAGCTTGCCAGTCAAGAGTAAAATCTACAGGCAGCCTGATCATGTTAGAGACTGCATCAAAACTGAAGTGCAGAAAATGTTGGAGTTGGGAGTCATTGAACCCTCAGATAGCCCTTGGGCTAGTCCAGTAGTTCTAGTGCCAAAACCTCACACCCAGGGTGGAAAGAAAGCGATGAGGTTCTGCGTAGACTACAGGGGTCTCAATGCAGTCACTAAGACTGATGCCCACCCAATACCAAGGGTAGATGAACTTATAGATAGATTGGCTTCTGCCAACTACTTAAGTACATTTGACCTGGTAGCTGGGTATTGGCAAATCAGGTTAGCTGAGGATGCCAAGCCCAAGGCAGCATTTTCAATCCCTGGTGGACATTATCAGTTTGTGGTAATGCCCTTTGGTCTGAAAAATGCACCTGCCACCTTCCAAAGGTTGGTGAATCATGTTCTCACTGGGCTGGATGACTTCTGTGCAGCATATCTTGATGATATTGCTGTCTTTAGCTCCACCTGGGAGGATCACCTGGTCCACCTGAGGAAACTGTTAGAGGCTCTGCAAGCAGCAGGCCTCACTATCAAGGCCACCAAGTGCCAGATAGGGCAGACACAGGTTGTATACCTGGGCCACCTTGTAGGTGGAGGCCAGGTTCAGCCACTGGAGAGCAAAATACAGTCAATCAGGGACTGGGCTCCTCCAACCACCCAGACTCAGGTTCGAGCTTTCTTGGGCCTGACGGGTTACTACAGAAAGTTTGTCAGGAACTATGGATCCATTGTGACTCCATTAAATGAACTGACAAGTAAGAAAATGCCAAAAAAAGTTCAGTGGACAGCAGGCTGTCAAAAAGCATTCTATGACCTAAAGCAGGCCATATACACAGCACCTATCCTCAAGAGTCCAGACTACTCCAAACCATTCATTGTCCAAACAGATGCTTCTGAGTTGGGTGTGGGAGCTGTTCTATCTCAACTGAATTTTGATGGTCAAGACCAGCCCATTGCTTTTATAAGCAGAAGGCTGACCCCCAGAGAGAATAATTGGTCAGCTATTGAAAGAGAGGCCTTTGCTGTGGTTTGGGCCCTGAAGAAGCTGAGGCCATACTTGTTTGGCACTCACTTCAAGATTCAGACCGACCATAAGCCCCTCTTGTGGCTAAATCAGATGAAGGGTGAAAACCCCAAACTACTTAGGTGGTCCATTTCCCTACAGGGGATGGACTTTACAGTGGAACATAGACCTGGTACTGATCATGGCAATGGCGATGGGCTCTCCAGATATTTCCACTTAGAACAAGAAGACTCACCTGGTCAAGGTTAGCTTATTGTCTTAAAGTTTGGGGGGGGGGAGGGGGTCATGTAGGAGAGTAGGGTCTGCAATCCTATGATCACCCAGATTTTTTGCTTTTGTTTCACTGGTTTACGACTTTCTCTGGCTGTGGGCCTGCCAATCAGACCCACATCCTGGCTGTTCTCTCTCTAAATTACAACATGTACCCTAGGTGCATTTACCAATTGGTACTGGGCCACCTTATCAGACCCTGTAACTCAGGGCATAGGTGTACCCAGGGCCTACCAGGGGCTGAAGCATGTATTATGCCACCCCTGGCTGGCCTCCTAAATTCGACACAACTGGCTGCATGACAGCTGGGGCAAAGTCGTGTAATCACCCTTTGCTATAGATATAGTATACCTATATCTAACCCTAGAAATGGACACACAGATTCCTATCAGTCACTCCTATGGCAGGCCTTGACAATCCTGAAGGCAGAGTGCTTGGAATCGTGTGAAATGGTGCTCTGGCATGAGCTGAGCCCGTTTGCAGCTTGCGGAACCAAGTCCTAATAGCTGTTCCATGATAACGTATACCATATACTCTTAAGTGCATTATAATCCTCGCGGTTAAATGCTATCTTTGGTATTGCTTTATCAAAACATGTCGAGTAAGGTGTCATACGAATTGGAATACTAACCCCTCGCCAATTCTGGCGACGGGGTTAGCATTCCACCCTTCTAGAGGGACACGACATGTATGTAACTGTGAACCCCGGTTAAAGTTAAACGAAGCCTCAGCTCCACAAAATGGATGCTGCCACCACAGACACGAGTCTGACCTCCTGCTGCTGGGAGTCCTTCCAGCGAGGAGAGCTTGGACAAAGGGTTTCCTGTCCGGGGCGGTGCTAGCACCATCCCAGACAGGGTTTTGTGTATCCTGGGTAGGCAGGGCTTTACAGGAAGGTGACTGCTGAGTGGCACCCCGGTGCTCACTACGCATAGGCCGGTCAGAACCAGTTCCAGGGGCACACCAGCCCCTGGCCTGGGGAAAGTCCGGCATGGGAGAGGGGTGTAACCACCCCCCTCCTAGTCCCACCCATAGGCAGGACCTAGTCACCGGGTCAGCCCCTTTTCTTAGTATAAAGTTAGGAGCGGGCCCCCTGTCCAAATTAGATCATCTTTCGAATCAAGACACGACTTTCTGCGAAAGGACTTCAAGATTTCTTCTTCAAGATTCTCCCTTGTGACTAAGGAGTAGTCACCCTGCATCCGCAGGCACCATCTTAAGAACACTGCGGTCTGCTGCAAGTCCTTCCTCCGGAATCCGACTGCCCAGCTCAACGAGAACCGGCTTCCCTGGCACCTCTGACCTCTACTCACCTCTACAGCCAAGCTGAGAACCGTGAGTGCGACGAGACCTCGAGGGACCGGCCATCTTCAAGACTGCACGACTTCTTTCCAGCACGACCGCCGAGGGATCCTCTGGTGAGTGCTTTGGGGTCCGAGAAGCCCCGACCCTGAGCAGCTCCAGCACCGAAGTCCAGCCTCCCAGCATCTCCACGATCTGCGTGGGGCCCTTCTGCTTTTTGCTGCTCACCGCGTTGTTTGGCTACTAGCCCACTGGCTTGTGGCCTTCTTCACGACGCCATCACTGCTGCTGGTCTGGTTGCTCCAGATTGGCCCTTGCTCCCTTCCAAAAGAGGAGCACCCCGGACCCTCCTGGTCCACTCAAGACGCCATTTTAGGTCCACCGCGTGGGCTTGAATTAGCCAAGGCTTTGTTGCCCAATCCTGGGTCCAGCGACGCCGACAGCTTCATCCATCGTGGGACAGCTCGCTCCTCCATCCTGGTCGCCGACAACGCCTCCTGGTCCGTTAGATCTGCAGAGCACAGCGTTGCCCACTCACCTAGTCGAGGTGACTACCATCCGGTGCCCTCCTGGTGCCACCTGACTACTGGCTAGTAGTCTCAAACTTGGTCCCCTCTGCTTTCAGGTATCGTCCATCTTCAAGATCCAGGCTTTGATCACTTCGAACTCTCTTCACTGGTCGCCTGCCAGCATCTTTCTTCCAGGCTCCTGGTCCGTCTACGAGGATTCCCGACGTCTTTTGAGACCTATGCAGCTGCAGCCCCTGGGCTAGGTAACTTCGGCATTTCGGTGCCCCAGCATAGCCTCACTATCCAAGGGTCAGAATCCACTTTCGTTTTCCTCCTACCAGGTCGGGTTCGCCCGAGAACACTAACTCTGTGAAATCTAGCTACCATAGACTTTTGTCCCGCATCCCGCGTGAGAGTGCACACTCTGCACCCGAGTCCCCTAGGCCTCCTAGAAGTAATCTAAAGATTCTATAGTCAAGACCTAGCGATTCCAAAGCCTATTAGTACTGTACTTACCTGCTAGTAATTTCGCATTCCACTTTCAGAGTATATGGTTTTCCGTGCCCCTCGGGCATTTGTATATACTGTGCTGACTTAAGTATTTTCGTAAGAGTTTTGTTTTGTGCTTAGTACCCTGTCCTCATAAAGAGTACAGGGCTGTTGTGATTCTAATAAATACATTGTTTATTTTCATAACACTTGTGTGGTGTCCTTTCACTTGGTGTTCAAGGGGTATATGTGATGGTATAACAGCTGGCTTAACACGCCCTCTCGAGTCTTTAGCCTTAGACTGCTCGTATCCACGCTACTAGGATAGCTGGTCTATAAGGTTGACTTACAACCAATCATCAATAAGGGTTGTCTGGACTGATACATAGTGTTCACTAGAATAGTGAGCACTGCATATCAGGCCAACTTCTCACACTGACTACATGGTGTGTGGCAGTAAGCGGCATTAGCCTAGAGCGGACAGGGGGAGGAACTCATCCAAACACCAATCCTAGAAGAAGAGAATGGTGGAGCAGATGACTGACTAGCAAGGGACGATGAGCCAGTTGACTAGTTAGGTGGACCTCAATTGGCCTATGGGCAGCCCAACGAACACCCTCAGCCCTGCACTGGCTGGACACAATAGGCTCAGTGTAAGCCTTTTGGGGCCATGGAGGTGGTTGGGTTCAGGCCCCAGGGCTTAATAGATGTGGCAGGGACCCTGCATGAACCAGTAGGCGCGGAGATGGGCAGGAAGAACAACCTGAAGGATTCAAGCTCCAAAAGGTTGCTGTAGAGTCTGGGCTCCGCCGGAGACTAGAGGCCTCTCATCTCTGCCTCCCCCATATGGCCACCCCATCCCATATGTGATGCATCGGTCACCACTGTGAACTCTGGTTGAGGAAGGGGGAGGGATCTGCCGTGGACCCAATCCTGGTTCGTAATCCACCACCTCAATTGGTGTACAGTGCCCTCAGTTCTGGATGCAATCGGACAGGTTCTCCTGATGTTGAGCCCACTGGAACTTCGGGTCCCACTGAAGAGGCTGCATATGCCGTCTGGCATGGTCCGCCAGCAGAATGCAGGAGGCCATCAGGCCAGTAGCTTGAGGGTCATCCTGACCGAAACCTGGGATAGAGGCTGAAAGATCGCAATCCTAGCACGAATATCGCGGACTCGCTGTTTGGGAAGATAGACCCGAAACTTTGTTGTGTCCAGAACCGCTATGATGAAGAGGAGCTTCTGAGAGGGATCCAGGTGTGAATTCGGCACGTTGACGGAGAACCACAGCGAAGGCAGGTGGTCGGCTGTAGTCTGGAGGTGGGAGACCACAGCCTGGGGCAAGCCTGCCTTCAACAGCCAGTCCGCCGAGATAGGGGAAGACTGGAACCCCTGATCTGCGCAGATGAGCTGCAACCACTGCCATCACTTTTGTGAATACCTGAGGGGTGCTGGTAAGGCCAAAGGGGAGCACAGTAAACTGAGAGTGCTCATGGCCTACCGCGAACTGTGTGTAGTGCCTGTGGACCTTCAGGACAGGGATGTGGAAATAGTCGTCCTGCAGGTCCAACGCTACCATCCAGTCTCCAGGGTCAAGGGCAAACAAGACCTGAGCGAGTGTTGACATTTTGAATTTTTCCTTCCAGAGGTAGCGGTTAACGTTCCTGAGATCCAAGATAGAACGCAGGCCTTTGTTCTTCTTGGGCACCAGAAAGTAGTGGGAATAGCAACCACAACCTACTTCGGGGGCAGGAACGCACTCGATGGCTCTCTTGGCCAAGAGTGGTGAAACTTCCTGTTGGAGAAGGGCCAGTTTATTCTCCGACATGCAATGGTACTGAGGTGGCATGGATGGAGTAGTATACTTAGCAAAACCAAAGGGGATGGAGGGGTAGTCTCGAAGGGAAGGGAGTAGCCCCTTCGGACTATTTGCAAAACCCACCTCTCCGACGTGATGGTGCACCAGTGGGAGATGTGATGGCGGATCCTGCAGCCCACTGGCGTTTGGTGGTCCTGGAAGGTCAGACTAGGAGGCTTTGGAGGCTGCTGCAGAAGGGGCTGTGGGGGACTGGCCTGCCTGCTGGCCCCCAGTACCACGGCGCTGGGTCCCACGTCCTCGCTGTGCTGAGGCTTAACAGCTTGCGCCGGCCTGTGGCACTGGGCGTGGCGTGGCGGGGCACCCCTTCCAAAGCCACGAAAGGGGCAAAAGGCAGACTGTGCAGGGAGGGTGGGGGAGAGACCCAAGGACCTGGCCGTAGCCAGAGAATCCTTAAAGCGCTCCAGCACGTTGTTTGCCTTGTTGCTGAAAAGGCGACAGCCATCAAAGGGCATGTCCATAAGAGTGGATTGGACATCAGGGAAAAACAGTTGAACGCAACCAGGGGTGTGTCGGAGGGCTACTGGAAATCATCCAGCCAAGTGCGTTGGCGGTATCCAGCCCACAGCGGATGGTAAACTTCGCTGCATCTCTCCCTTTGGCAACTGCACAGGAGAGCACAGCTCGGGCCTCCTCCGGGCACTGAGGTAGCACTTGTGCAACTGTGTCCCACACGGAGTGGGTGTAACGGCCCAAAAGACATGAAGTGATTACCAACCACAGTCCTAAGCTGGAAGAAGAAAACATCTTCTTCCCAACTTGGTCCACCTATTTGGAATCCCTATCAGGTGTTGGAGGTAGAGGCTTGGACGACAAAGCTCTGAGGGGTGGTGTGTTGGGAGAGGAAAGTGGGGTCGTCCGGGGCCGGGCGGTGGCATCAATCATCCTATCCACAGGAGCCCTTGTGTTGGGACTGGACAAGGTACTCAAAAGGATGTCCGTGTGGGCTTCCTTAAATGGCAGCACGGTCTCCGCAGAGTGCACTGCCGGTTGAAGGACCTCTGTCAGGAGGTTAGTCCTGACGGCCACCGTAGGTACCTCGAGTTGGAGAGCCTCGCCCGCCCTACACAACACCACTGCGTATGATGCTCCCTCCTCCGTAGCGACGGTAAGAGGAGCCAACATGCCAAGTTCTGGTGAGGTATCCAGACCACTGGCTTCCCCCAGTTCCTCTCTCCAGTCCTGGTCATACCCTAACTGGTCAGTCAAAGGATCCCCAGACCCCTCCCAGTTCTCCTCACCGTCCTCTGGCTGCCAATCTGGTCCCAAAGAGCCAGGGAAGAACAGAGGCTCAAAAGTACCTGTCAGTGTCAGATCTGGCGTTGGTTGATGCCGATCCGGCTCCGTGTCTAGTTTGAGGTGGAGGCCGGGGTAGACGTTGGCTGGGGACACAGCTGACGCTGGTGGCGGACGTGGTGCAGGTGAAAGCGGGGCCGGGGGAGGCATATTAACGTCAACTTGCGCCGATCCAGGTCCAGGCCTGGATCCAAGGGGACCCTGCGGTGCCAGGGCTAGAGCCACTAGTGTTGAAGGCCCAGGGCCCCCAGCCGAGTCCCCGGGGCCCGAAGACACGCCGGAGGAGTTGGGCTGCCCAAAGATGGCGTGCGTCGCTTCATAAAATTGACGAAGCTGGGTGGGGGTCGCTCCGGGTCCTGGGAAGGGAGGGAAAAACGGAGTTGGCCCTTCGGGGTCCGCACGTGGAGCTGCAGGAGGGGCACCACCTGCATCCCTTGTCTCTGGGGCAGACGGACGGGAAGAAGTTGAAGAGCGACAACGCTTCTTCGATTTCTTCTTGTGCTTGGACTTACCTGACCCAGAGTGCGAAGACTTAGATGAAGAATGATGTTGGCTCTGCGACCGGTCCCTCGACCTCTTACGCGTCCGGGACATCAAACAACGCGGAGTTGACTGCCGGGCCTCGAGTAGCTTTTGGGACTGCTCCCGTAAAGACTTCGGGCCATGGTCCGGCAGTCGGAGCACGACTTTGGTTGTGGTCGCGCTGCAGGCAGTAGAGGCACAACCAGAGGTGGGGATCTGTCACCAACATCGGTCGGTTACAGGAACCGCAGGAACCGCATACCTCAGGCGCCAGGAGTCAGTGGACTAAAAAAAACTAAGTCGACAAAAGTCGTGAAAAAAGTCAGTCAAAAACTCACTGGAGGTACTGTTCTCTCCGGATCTTCCGTCAGCGCGAGAGGGCGGCGTCTATGTAGCTACTGCGACGTCATTCCGGCGACCATGACGCCGAAGACAGACGTAGAGTTGACTGTCGCCACCTTCCGTCGCACAGGGGTACTGCTGACGAAAAAACTTTCCGGATCCAGTCTGATGCCTGGGGGTAGTTCTAGGGTAAGGTATCTATAACTAACTGTTTCTTTCAGATTGTATGATTTGTTCAGTATTACGTCCATCATCTGGTCTTTTAACTTTCTAAAAGTGGCATTTTCAGATTTGTGACTTAAAAATCCAACTTTACCATTTAAAAGAGTTTTAAATTAAAATTCTTTAGAGACCAAATTCAACATTCCTACCGGCACCCAATTAAACGTTCTCACTTATTAAATGTAATGAGGTAATCCAATGTCATACTAAGGGAGATACCAAAGGGGATGATGGAAAAAGCAAATCAAACACTCACCTCCAGTCAACTGATCTGGGTTTAATGCACCACCATTCTTTAGCTCACTCCACCACCCCAGTTCAGACATGGACATATGCAAATCATTCTGACCGTGTGCCTGATGGGAACAGTCCAGCCCGAACTGCCAAGCCATGTCTTCCCTGGACCGGAAACAAGCATCCTGGGACCGGTTTCAGATTCATAATCCTCATCAGCCAGGCTATCTTGAATCCAGTGGTAAAGTGAGCAAGGGACCCAGTTCTGGGCATACCCTGCCAACTTAGGGCGAACAAAGCGATACCAAAGGGGATGATGGACGGAGCGTTTGAGCAAATCAAACACTCACCCCCAGTCAACTGATCTGGGTTTAATCCATCACCATTTATTGGACCAAATCAATGGTCCGAAATGGGATGTAGGGAGATAGAGAAGTAACAAGAGAAAAATATTCTTTTGTTAGAAGACCCCTGACTCACCAACCTGGTTGGTGACATGCTTCATCATCGGGGTCCCACCCGGACAGTCGAGTGCCATCCGGGTGTGCTGCAACACCTGACTACAGTGGAGCGGGTTGTTTTTTGTGAATGTGGTGCAAAAAAAGGGTGAGGTTAAAAATTTGCCGAGTATAACTTCTTGAAAAATGTTTTATTCTAAAGCTACTGGACAATGTTAAAATCAGTTGTGGGATACTTCCGTTGGCTAAATTGACCAACAGTATCAATTTGGATGTGAAATAAAGGTCTACATGTTTCAACCTGTGATGGAATGTACCAGGTTTTCGTCAGGACCAAGTGAGCGGAACCTGGGTGGTATACACTGGCTAAGGTGTATCCAACCCTCGATCCCTAAGACCTAACTGTATACTTGCAGCTGGTGTCCTCACAGCCTAATAGGTGAGGAAAGACGGAGAAACCTGTGGGAAGAAGAAAACAATCACAAACAAACAAATTACGTGCCTGTAACGTAGTGTAGTTTCTCAGTATACAACATGCTCCATGCTCTCCCCTTCATGCTGGAGAAATCAAACCCAAAGAGTGCATACTGCATGGTGGCAAAAAAATGCTGGCGCGAGCTGGCATTGTGACCCAAGTATGCAGAGACTGGAAATGGATGATTTTGGAAAAGGCTCAATCGCCTGTGACTTAGTTCTAACACTCACATACATACGCTGATCAATATTAGTGCAATGGTGAGCATGTCTTTTAAATTGTCACTTTCACACTAATTAGAAAAGTGGCTATCAACGCTCACGCTCATTGGTGCAAACGTTTCAATTGCATGCATTGTCAAATAAATTGTCAATAAAGCGTCGTCGGTGGAGGATGGCGGCGGGAGGTCACAAGGAAGGTGGTAAATGCTTACTCAAGAGTACGAGTTGGTTATGCTTCATGGAGGCGAGGATCAGGCATGTTCCTCATGAAACTAGTACTGTGTTGGTAAAAGGTGGAAAAAGAAAATACTTTTAAATGCAATGCGGATGAAGGCGCGTAGAAGAGCAGGCAGGGGACTGCTGTATTCAACGAGGCATAACTCACAGTTACTGCTGATGGATGTGGCCGTTGTACCCAATCGGTTACTCGGCCTCGTATAACTGACTGTTTCACTGGAAGGAAGTGGCCGTTATGTCTAAACGCCGTCCTGTGTTACCCGTAGCAGTGGGAGGCTGCGGGCAATGGCGTTATGTGCCGTGGTTTCCGGGTTGGGGCGTGGCTAGGCGTCACGTGTTAGGCGTCACGTGTTAGGCGTCACGTTTGGTAACCGTGGAAACCGCCGAAGCTAGGAGAAACGGGGGCTCGCCGGTTCCAAAAAGGGGGAATATGTGCTAACAGAACAAAGTAAATGAAAATAAACGGGGCCAGTTAGTAGGTAATCACTGCCTGTGTGAAGAGAAAAACGGGCAGTGCAAGAGCTAATAGAGCCTATAGCATGGGAACAATATGGGATAACAAGGTGGTTTCCCAAACTAGAAGGTGCCTCTTAATGGTCATACATAATTGTCAGTAATATATATATGGAATGACACTATTTTCTAGCCACTGGTAGATAGTATAAACAGAGAATGCGCGGGGATTGAATTGGTGAGTGAGGGGTCTTCTAACAAAAAAAGGTTTATTAAGCCAGGTCAAAATGGCAGTTTACACCTGCACACACAAGCTGAAATGGCAAGTCTGATATAGGTTAAAGGGCTAGTTAAGTGGGTGGTACAATGAGTGCTGCAGGCCCACTAGTGGCAAATAATTTACAGGCCCAGGGTACAAGTAGTGCCACTTTACTAGGGACTTCATAGGTAAATTAAATGTGCCAATTAGGTGTAAGCCAACTTCACCATGTTTAAAGGAGAGAGCACAAGCACTTAGCACTGCTTAGAAACACCCAAGATGCGAGTTGTGTCCCAATTTCTTGGTGAAGTATGCAATAAGTCCGTTTGTACTTGATTTTTCTTTCATTTCTTTTCTTTCTTCTCTAAAACAGACAAACACATGCAGCCAACGCATTTCGCCCAACATATGAGCTTCTTTAGGGCAGTACAATTCTACTATCAATGGTTGTACAATGGATGAATGACAGCATCGTACTGGGGTTTAAGTCATTCGTTTCAAGCTAATTGCTAGACCCTGGAAGCAAGAAAAAGAAAATCTGTAAATCTTGGGTGTCCAGAAAGTCACAATTCCTTAAGAAAGGTCCTTGTTTATAATATAACTGATATTTAAAACAATATGCAGTGTTTTGCAAGAGAATCTGACCCACCTCGCCCATTTCCACTTGCAAGAAACTGCTTACAATGGTAAAGTGCACAGAGTTCTAAGAGCTAAAAAAACTGGCTCAGTACGCAGAAGGGTAAAGGCAAAAAGTTTATGGATGATCCTGCAGAGAGGGTAAAGTACAACAATAGATACAAATAGGTTTGTTATTCCTAACTTCACAGACGTACCTTGATATACATATATTATTAATGTACGTAGATGTGGAGTTAAAAATAGTAAATCCAGACATGGACTTGAAATACGCAATGCTATTTCCAACCAGGCTCCGTGTCGAATATGAGGGCCGTACGTTTTTCTTTGATCGTCCCGAGAGAGTGAATGACTGGCTGGATACATTACCAACGCGGAGCGATCGAACGGAACACTCGGGTGGAGGAGAGGGTGGCGTGCAGGAGCAACAATGACAATGTGGTTCCCGATTTCCGAACAATTAACATACCATACAGCTCGGTTTGATGTCTTTCATACTTATGTGATTTATGGTGGCATACCTGAGGGTGGTGGGGGGAGTGGGACTCTTCCCTCCTCTGGGTTTCTTTTTGTAGACTAGTTTAATGTTAGGGCGACAGTCACACTGCAAGTTGGGTTGGCTTCTGAGTCTAACACATGGATGCAGGGTGGGGGGTATTGTAACACGTCCATGTTGGGGGGTGGAGAGGGGAGTTTGGGTATGTTTCATCTCTTCTCAAGGCAACGTATTGTTCTATTCTTGGATCTGGGTACTGTGTTCGCTATAGGGTGGATTCTGCATTCATTTCCGGGATGGGGGGAAGTGGGTTGAAACTACTGTGTTGGAATGTCAATGGGTTGGGGGATAGTATAAAGCGGGGAGTAGTGTTGCAACTGTTGAGACGCCTCTCCCCTGATGTTGTGTTGTTGCAGGAGACGCACTTGATTGGAAACACTTGTCACGCCATGAATCGGCGAGGATATCGTCTTGCTGTACACTCTGGGTTCACTACTGGTTCTAGGGGCGTGGGCATCCTAGTCAAGAACTCTCTCCTCTTGGAAATAAACAACATGATCCTTGGTGACAGGGGGCGCTACGTTGCTCTCACAGGGAGGTGGGAGGGGAGGACTGTCTCGCTGATTTCTGTATATGCCCCGCCTGGTCTACAGACCTCGACTTTTGCTGATCTTGGGCGTGTGGTACTGGGGCTTCTGGATGGTATCCTGGTGATGGGCGGAGATTTCAACTCGGTTGTCTCCGGTATTGTAGATTGCTACCCCCCCCCCAGAGACCTCACTAGGTCACAGTCTTGGTTAAGTGGGTTTTTGGAGACACTGGCTTTGGTAGATTGTTGGAGGTTGATGCATCTGGGACAGGTACAATACACCTTCCACTCTGGGGCCCACGGCAGTCTCTCTAGACTTGACTATGTTTTGATGCCGACGATGGAGGCCTCCTCTGTCAGGGAGATTAGGCATCTGGCCCGGGGTATATCTGATCACTCCCCACTGTGGCTCCAGATCGGCACTAGTATGGGTGTCGAAGGACGGGTTGCCCCGATCAATCCCTGGTATCTTTGCAACCCCAAAACTCGTGCTGAGTTGATTAAGTCCCTGGATCAGTACTTTGCTGAGAATGAGGGGTCAGTGTCCTCTTCTGTGTCACTGTGGGAGGCATTTAAGACGGTCATCCGAGGACAGGCCTTATTGTTAATCGCTGGTGCCAAGAAAAGTAAAAATGAGGAGGTGGTCCGTTTAGAGACTGAAATAACTGAGCTAGAAAGGGATTTGGAACTAGGTGTGACTCGTAACAAGTTTCATGCCCTCAGCCTCAAACAACTGGATTATAGGGCCCTGGTGATGGATGCTACTAAAGTCATGAGTAGAGAGCAGCAGGGCAGACTGTATGATGTGGGAGATAAGGCAGGGAAACTGATTGCTTGGCTGGATAAAAAGGAGAGGGCGAGTCGTGTGGTTCCTGTGATTGAGAAACTTGATGGAGTGTGTGTGATCGACCCGACTGAGATTGTCGAGTGTTTCGCGGAACATGTCCGAAATGTGTATTACCCAGTCTCTGATAGACCGGAGGAAGACTCCCACCTGTTGCTGCGGGACATTGCTTTGCCTCGCCTGTCTGACTCAGATGGGGACCTAATGGACGCAGCATTCTCAGCTGACGAGGTGGCCCTCGCTATTCGCTCTGTGCGCTCGGGCAAAGCTATGGGCCCTAATGGTCTTCCCATCGAACTCTACAAGTTGCATCCTGACAAAATGGCGCCGTATCTCCGTGATATGTTTCTGGAGTCGCGAGACATCGGCTCCCTTCCTCGTGATCAGGGTCTTGCTACCATCGTGGTGATTCACAAGGAGGGGAAACCGCTGGATCGCTGTGCGTCCTACAGGCCCATTTTGCTCTTAAACGCCGGAAAAAAAGATTTTCGCTAAGTTGCTGGCAAACCGCTTGATAAAAGTAATTAGTGAATTGATGCACCCGGATCAGTCCGGTTTCATCCCACACCGCAATACAGCACTTAACCTGAGGCGCTTGCACGGTGTTCTCGCGAGGGCGGCGTCACTGCGTGAGCCGGCCATTTTGGCTTCCTTGGACGCTACGATGGCCTTTGATACGGTGGAGTGGCCGTACCTCTGGGCCGCTCTTGCGAAATTTGGTTTCGGTCCTGGTTTCATTGGCTGGGTGAAACTTTTGTATGAGGAGCCATTGGCGCAGGTGGTAGTGAATGGTCGAGTGTCTAAGCCTTTTGTTCTTGGGAGGGGTACGCGGCAGGGCTGTCCGTTGTCCCCACTTCTTTTTGCCCTTGCACTGGAGCCTCTGGCTACCTGGCTGAGATGGGAGCCTTCGATGAAGGGTATTCAGTGGACCCCGGAATTCGAGGATCGCATATCGCTCTACGCAGACGACATTTTGTTGCAACTCACATCCCCTCGTAAGTCGTTGAATGTATTGTTTGATGTGCTCACCTCGATTGGAAGGAATTCCGGCCTCGTGATCAATTGGACCAAGTCCTGTGTTTATGTGCTTTCGGGTGATACCCCCCCTTTACCGCGCGGATGTCCCATCCAGGTGTCGCAGACGGGATTTAAGTACTTGGGGATTTTTATAACTTTAGATCCTGTGGCTCGTTATGATCGTAATCTGCTCCCTCCTCTTCAGAGGTTAAAATCTGACGTTGTGGGCTAGCTCAGGCTACCGCTTTCACCGCTAGGGCGTGCAGCTCTTTTTAAAATGATGTCCTTACCGCGATTTCTATATGCGCTGAAGAATACGTTTGATGTTATTCCGGCGAGTTATTTTCGGGAGGTGGAGAGACGATTGATCTGGGATGGACGCTCGCGTATTGCCCTCGCCAAGCTCACGCTTCCCTGGTACGACGGAGGTATAGCACTTCCAGATATCAGGCGATATTATTGGGCCTCTCAGTTGGGACCTATTAATCATGGAATGTATGGACCAGCCTCTAACCCTGCATTCGAGATGGATAAGTACTTTTTACCAGGTGGGGACTATAACAGGGCCCTTTATTCCAAAGCAGCGGGAAGGGAACTATCGGGACCCACCAAGATAGCTCTATGAGTGTGGCATGATGCGAATGCGGCAACGGGATGGAGGGATCGACTGACCCGTGCGACTCCGCTTTACGCGTCTGAAAGACTGGGATGCCTGTGGAAGACGAAAGGATTTGAAAAGTGGGATATGATTGGTATTAGTAGGGTGAGTGATCTGTGGGTCAAGGGTAAAATCAA
Organism: Lissotriton vulgaris; assembly: GCF_964263255.1. Lineage (NCBI taxonomy): Eukaryota > Metazoa > Chordata > Amphibia > Caudata > Salamandridae > Lissotriton > Lissotriton vulgaris. Next base: position 337,703,040 of record NC_141689.1, read on the forward strand.
GACCTTCGAGGCACTGAAGGTAGAGTTTCAGCTGAGTGATAGGGAATTCTTCCGTTATGCACAGATTAACCACGCATTGAGTTCGGTTTTTCCTGAGGGTACTGACATCCCCGAATCCTCCCCAATAGAAGATTGGGTGCTTGACGGCTACGTACCCGACAGCACTATTTCTTTGATATATAAGAAATTGATTAATAATCGAACGGATCTGTTGGTGCGGCTCAGGAAGGTTTGGACCAGTGACGGTTTAGAGTTGGATGACGAGGACTGGCAGTCGGCGCTATTCTCGCCTAAGGAGGTCGCAATTGCGGCCCGTTTCCGACTCGTTCAACTTAAAATCCTACATCGGATATATGTCACTGGCCCACGCTTGATTCATATGGGTTAATCAAGGGATGGGTTATGTAAGCGTGGTTGTGGACTGGTTGGAACCTTCCTCCATATAATTTGGGGGTGTCCAGAGGTGGTGGTGTTCTGGAATCGTGTACATGCTGTGATGGAAAGAGTCACGGGGGTGGCATTATTGCCCAAAGCTAGGCGTTGCCTGTTGAATGTCTAGGAACCGAATAACTGTGATGTGGCACAGACGCAGTGGGCGACCCTTGGGAATATGATTGCTAAGGGAGACATCGCGCAGTTGTGGGGCTCCCAGCGGCCGCCCACGGTTTTGGCATGGAAGGAGAACATGGACTGGTGTATGTTCAGGGAGAAGACGGTGTAGTTGAGGCCATACTTGTTTGGAACTCACTTCAAGATTCAGACCGACCACAAGCCCCTCTTATGGCTAAATCAAATGAAGGGTGAAAACCCCAAACTTCTTAGGTGGTCCATTTCCCTACAGGGGATGGACTTTACAGTGGAGCACAGACCAGGGACTGACCACGGCAATGCAGATGGTCTCTCCAGGTATTTCCACTTAGAACAGGAAGACTCACCTGGTCAAGGTTAGTTTAATGTCCCTAAGTTTGGGGGGTTATGTAGGAGAGTGGGGTCTGCAATCCTATGGTCACCCCCAATTTTTTGCTTTTTGCTTCACTGGTTTACGACTTTCCCTGGCTGTGGGCCTGCTAATCAGATCCACAGCCAGCTGTTCTCTCTCTAAATTGACATCCATGTACCAATTGGTATTGGGTCACTCTTGTAAGTCCTTGTACAGTGTACCATAGGTACCCAGGGCATAAGTGAACCCAAGGCCTACCAGGGGCTGCAGCATGTATTATGTCACCCCTGGCTGGCCATCCAAATCTGACACAACTGGCTGATCAATCAGCTGGGGCAAGGTGGTGTAATCACCCTTTGCTTTAGATATAGTATACCTATATCTAAACCTAAAATGGACACATATACTCCTATAAGTCACTCCTATGGCAGGCCTTAACAATCCTGGAGACAGAGTGCTTGGAATTATGTGAGATAGTGCTCTGGCATGAGCTGAGCCTGTCTACAGCTTTCGGAACCAAGTCCTTTAGCTGTTTCCATGATAACGCTATACCATATACTCTTAAGTGCATTATAACCTCGCGGTTATTGCTAACTTATAGCATTATCAAAACATGTCGAGTACGGTGTGTTACGAATTGGAATACTACCCCCTCGCCAATTCTGGCGACGGGGGTAGCATTCCACCCTTCTAGAGGGACACGACATGTACCTAACTGTGAACCCCGGTTAAAGTTAACTCGAGCCTCAGCATCACAAAATGGATGCTGCCACCACAGACACAAGTCTGACCTCCTGCTGCTGGGAGTCCTTCCAGCGAGAGAGGCTTGGACAAAGGGTTTCCTGCCTTGGGAGGTGCTAGCACCACCCTGACAGGATTTTGTGTATTAGGTAGGACCGGGCTGAAAGGAATGAGACATGCCTGGGGCACACAAGCTGCCCTGTGTATTCACCGATTCAAACCATTTGCTTGGGTACTCCAGCCCCAGCTCTGGCGCGACAATGGACAAAGGAGGGACCCAGTGATAGTACAGCCCCCTTTAGCAGGATAAAGGTAGGAGCTGGTCCCATTCCAAATCAGATTAATCCTGAACTGAAATTCTACAAGAAGAAACTCTGGACTTCGACTTTATACACAGAAGACTGAAGAAATCTCCCTTGTGTCCACCCTGCACAAGCAGGCACCATCAAGCGTCCAGCGGCTTCACTTTGTCGTCTTCCCTCGAGGATCCAGACTTCAGAGCCCGACGAGACCCGGATTCCCAGACCTCTCCGACCTCAACTCACATCTGCAGCCCAGCTGAGATCCGTGGGTGCGACGAGACACGTGGGACCGGCCATCTTGGAGAAACTGCACTTCGCTTCCAGCACGACTTCTGAGGTAACCTCGACGAAGTGCTTTGGGGATTGGGAAGCCCCAGCCCCGAGCAGCTCGTGAACTGAAGACCAGCCTTCCAGCATCCACGAGATCTGCGTGGGGCCCTTCTGCCTGTTTTCTGCTCGACGCATTGTCTGGTCACTTGCCGGCTGGCTAGTGACCTCCTAGACGACGATCCTCGACATCAACACCGCTGGTCTGGTTGCTCCAGACTGGTCCTTGCTTCCCTGCAAAGGAGAAGCACTCCGGACCCTCCTGGTCCGCACCAGACGTCTTTTCCACTCACCGCGTGGGTTGCCTTTGCCAAGGCCTGTTGACGTCGAATCCGGAGCCAACACCGCCGACAGCGAGAGCCTGCGTCGGACAGCTCGTGCCTCCATCCTGGTTGTCGAAGACACCTCCTGGTCCACGTGGCTGCAGAGTCAAGCATCCACTCTTCACCTGATCGCGACGACAGCATCTGGTTCCATTCCTGGTTCCACTCCAGTCACTGGCTAGTGACTTTGAACATTGTCCCCTCTGCTTTCAGGTCTTCAGCATCTCTGATCCACCCTTGGATCACACCGGACATCTTCCTCCTGATCGCCTGCTGCATCTTTTCTTTCAGGCTCCATAGACTTCAACGCAGAAACCCGACACGACTTCGCACCTATGCATCCGCAGCCCGTAGGTGAGGTAACAAGCATTTCGGTGCTCAAGGGTAGATTGACTCTTCTAGTGTCCAGTTTCACAGTCGTTTTAGTCCTAACTAGTCAGGATTGTCCGTACTCACCTTTTTCTTGAACTGTACTGTCCATAGACGACGTTACGCAGCTCGCGTGTCAGTTCACACTCTGCACACGCGTTCCGTGGGCCTCCTATTACTAACCTAAAGTTAGGATAGTGTAGTCCCAGCGATCCTACAGCCTCTGCAGAACTCCATTCCTTCTATCAACTTCCTTATACCACTTGTTTAGTGTATGGTTTGTTGCGCCCCTAGGGCAACATTGTAACTTGTGCAACTTAACGTATTTTCCTTAAGAGTCTTGTCATGTGCTTAGCCCTCTGATCTCATAAAGAGTTCAGAGGTGTTTGTTAGTTAATAAATATCTTGTTTATTTTCATAACTACCTGTGTGGTGTCCTTTCATTTGGTATTCAAGGGGTTATATGTGGTAAAACAGCTGGCTTCACATGCCAAAAGAGTTTAGCCCCAGACTGCTTTGTCCATGCTACCATTAGGATAGATGGTCTATAAGGTTGACTTACAACCAATCACCATAAGGGTTGTTTGGACTGATAGAAGGCGATCACTAGAATTAGTGAGCATCATATATCAGGCCAACTTCTCACAGAGACCCTCCATGTTGTTGCCTTCGCAGCCCTCAGGGAACCCACAAAGCGGAGGTTGTTTCTGCGAGCGCGCTCCTCCGCATCCTCAGCGTGCCGTACCAGACCCTTCATGTCCTCTCCAGGTAGGATATTTTCTTCTGGAGGGCAGATACCGTATCTTCTAGTCGATATGCAAGTTTCTGCTTCGGTTATTCGCTGGACTGCATTGCAAAGGTCTTGCCGTTGGAGCATGACATAAGAGCTCACTGCTCCGATCTTGGCCTCTAAAGTTTCCCTGGACTGTGTAATGGCTGCTATTATGGCGGCATTGTCAGGCATAGTCAGCAACGAATCTCCTGAGTGAGGGGCCTGGCCTGCGGTGCCAGTATATTTGTCCACAGTACTTTGGTGCGCCGAAGCGGCTGGGGGTTTGTGCTTGGTCATTGTGGAGCAGTTTCAGATGAGAAAGCTAATTCTATGGTCGTGCCAATCAAGCAACAGGCCGTCCAGCTCCGACAAGATGGCGGCACAATCACGTAGGTACAATACTTGCCCAGTCGCCCAGGGCTCAATGGCAGCAGATGATTAAGGGGTCTCACCTGACCCTGACTGATTTGTATGTCCAGCCCTGATGGTCAGCCACCACAGGCGCGGTCAGAGAGGGGTGTCCATAGGGCGCAGCAGCAATGACCAAGAGAGCCTCCGGGCCCCCCACGCAGCCAGCCGAGCAGGAAGAGTGTAGCCGCTCCAGGGGAGGTGAGTGTCTCGATGGCCAAATCCCGCTCCAACTGCCAAATGAGGGCGATGGTTGCCCCACGACACTGGCTACGCCCCAGCACGTCTCAATGTGGGGAGAATTATTTGGCAGCCGCTCCAGCCCCACTATCCATAGCGGAGCATCCCACACACCCCAGCGCAAGTCCTGCGAGCCAGGGCCTGGGCATGGATGGACACTCACCCAGTGGCACTGGCCAATACAATGCTTGCCCCACGATCTGGCCACTGACGAGCTGGTGTATGGCCGCGTCACAGGCAATAGTCATCACACCATCAATGGGGGAGGTACACTGCTGCATGGGGTGAGGGGGTTTTGCCCGCAGAGAGGGAGGGCTCCAACAACACACCTCCGCGCAGACCTCTCCACGCACGACTGCTGGCTGCGCATGCCGGAGGTGAGCACACCGTGGCCCGGTAAGACCGCCGAGTTCCGGGCAGATCATTCTCAGCACCTCACGTGGCTCAGCCGCCTGCTGCCTCAGGGCACAAATGTCCCTGGGCGATGTCTTAGTCTCCGCACCACACCGGCTCCGGGCAGCAGTCACTAGTCTTGCCCTCCGATATCACTGCCCAGTCGAGGCCAAAGATCTTTAGTACTCAGCTCAGCCTCCAATCCGGATCACCACAGCCAGAGTGGCCACCGAGTTTCAGGCGAATGACTCTCTGCTACTCTCGCAGAGCAGCTGCCTGCTGTCGCAATGCAGGGATGTCTCTGGGCAACACCCCAGTCTTCTCACCCGTCCTGCCCCAAGCAGCAGTCGCTGGTCTCGCGCTCTGGTGTCGCCTCTTAATCGAGGCTGAGGATCTTTAGGCCTCAGCACCACCTCAATCTGAATAACGCCACTGGCCCGGGAGGTGGGTTGGGGGATCTCCGTAGGCAGTATCTTGGAAGGCTGATGGGGTAGCAGTAGAGGTAGGATTTCATGGGCCAAAACGGCAGATAATCGTCAGATTATGACGGGAGCTCTGTTACAGGGTGTCCACCATTTTGGACCGCTTGGCCATGCCCCCAGGCTTTCACTTTTTGCAGTAAGACGGACAGATGGTCTTCCGTCTGTCAGTCCATGGTTGGTGGAAGGTGCGGTAAAGTGGCTAAGAAGGGTAATGCATATCCCTTCTGGACAATTGTCGGAGTTTACTTTTCTGATGTTACGGCCTGCCAACCTGGAAAGAATTGTTGGATCTGCCGCCAAATGGGTGGTGTGCTCCACTAAAGTCGGGCTAAAAAGGTTTGACAGGTGGGACAGTGAGGCGGGCAGCTGGTTGACTGGCTCATTTACTCTGACCACAAGGTCAAGGGTGCCAAAGGCTCGGCTGTAAAACTGACAGGTACCCTGAGGAGGTTGCAGTGGCTGTCAGTATGGGGTACTGCTGTCGAAACCACAAAAGGAACGGTAAATCTGATGCTGCCGCCGAGGTAGTGCAGGTAGGCCCAATGAGAGTTCTATGGCCCTGTTCTTTCTAAACTGTTCCAGAGTGGAATCTGCTTTGTCTCCAAAGAGGCTAGCCCCATTAAAGGGAATGTCAATAAGGGAAGACCGGACATAGCCTGAAAAAACCACTGATCGCAGCCAGGTGTGGTGACACTGGTGCCTTGGGTCTCCTGATGAAATCTGTGAGATCTAATTGTAAACTTGACTGCATCAAGGCTGTCCTGTAAAACTTGGGTCAGGAAAGTTAGAGGTCTTCCGGAATACCGGAGAGGACTTGAACAACCAAATCCCAAAGAGCATGGAGAACCGCGGCATTGACAGACCTGAAGGTTAAACTGGTGGAAGAAAATTCCCTCTTCCACTCAGTTGGACTCCCTATTCAAATGGAATTTGCTTGCATGACTAAGCTTTCAGGAGAGGGGTGCTGAGACAAAAAATGCGGGGTCGCCCGGGGCTGAGCTATAGCGTCTGAAAATGTAATGATTCACGTGAGGGCCAGACCAAGTTTTGACCAGGTCTCTGGCAAAGTATCAATGAGTGTCTTGTTAAAGAGTATTGGGGCTCAGTAGCGGTTTGCCCTGACTGGAGAACTTCAGTAAAGACATTGGTACGAGGTCTGAGGTGGGGAGCTGGAGGTCGAGAACTTTGGCTGCCCTTCGCCTGACCGTCACAAATGATGCACTATCCTCAGAAGCAGGACACAGGAGATGTGAAAAGACCAGAGTCAGGAGAGGGATCAAGGCAGCTGAACTCCTTGAGGTCATCAAACCAATTCTCTTAATGGTAAGGTAGGTCAATTTCAACACCTGCATTATAATTGTTGTCAGAATATATGCCAAACAAGGAATATAGTGTATGGGATCTTCTTTTTGGAGGTGAGGTGTCAAGTGGTGCAGGATGTGGTTTGATGGATATCGAATGCAGCATTGATGGAGTCTTAATTGGCGCTGATGATCTGGGAACTATATTTACAACAAGGGGTGGTGAGGGACAGAGTCTCTGAATTAAGCAGAAATCTCTCACCCAGTCAAGAGATCAGGGCTAGATCCAACACCGTTTTTTAGCTCACTGCACCATCCCAGTTTCAGAACCTGGCTGTATGCAAATTAGTCTGTTCCTGTCCCAGTGCATGATGGGAACAGGGCAAACCAAACTACAAAAGCCAATTCTTACACTGGGAAGGAAACAAGCTCCCGGGGACCGGTTTCTGGCATTACAGCCGTCTTCGGCCCGGTTTGCTTGAATCCTGATGGTGCAATGAGCAAGGGTCTCACATCTGAGAATACCCTTCCACGCTTAGGGTGGACAAAAATATTTACAACAAGGGGTGGTGAGGGACAGAGTCTCTGAATTAAGCAGAAATCTCTCACCCAGTCAAGAGATCAGGGCTAGATCCAACACCGTTTTTTAGCTCACTGCACCATCCCAGTTTCAGAACCTGGCTGTATGCAAATTAGTCTGTTCCTGTCCCAGTGCATGATGGGAACAGGGCAAACCCCGGTCCCCGGTAGCTTGTCTCCTTTCTGGTAAAGAATTGGCTTGGTAGTTTAGTCTGCCCTGTTCCCATGATGCACTGGGCCAGGGACAGACTGATTTGCATATAGCCAGGTTCTGAGCTGGGATGGGGCAGTGAGATAAATAACGGTGATGGATCAAGCCCTGATCTTTGGACTGGGTAAGAGTGGTCTGCTCAATTCAGACACTCTGTTCATCACCACCCCCTTTTGTAAATCGATTTTGGCCACTATAGGTGTGGCAGGGTATACTCAGACATGAGTCCCTTTCTCACTGCTCCATCAGGATTCAAGCAAGCCGGGCCGAAGAGGCTGAAATGCCAGAAACCGGTCCCCGGTAGCTTGTCTCCTTTCTGGTAAAGAATTGGCTTGATAGTTTAGTCTGCCCTGTTCCCATGATGCACTGGGCCAGGGACAGACTGATTTGCATATAGCCAGGTTCTGAGCTGGGATGGGGCAGTGAGATAAATAACGGTGATGGATCAAGCCCTGATCTTTGGACTGGGTAAGAGTGGTCTGCTCAATTCAGACACTCTGTTCATCACCACCCCCTTTTGTAAATCGATTTTGGCCACTATAGGTGTGGCAGGGTATACTCAGACATGAGTCCCTTTCTCACTGCTCCATCAGGATTCAAGCAAGCCGGGCCGAAGAGGCTGAAATGCCAGAAACCGGTCCCCGGTAGCTTGTCTCCTTTCTGGTAAAGAATTGGCTTGGTAGTTTAGTCTGCCCTGTTCCAATGATGCACTGGGCCAGGGACAGACTGATTTGCATATAGCCAGGTTCTGAGCTGGGATGGGGCAGTGAGATAAATAACGGTGATGGATCAAGCCCTGATCTTTGGACTGGGTAAGAGTGGTCTGCTCAATTCAGACACTCTGTTCATCACCACCCCCTTTTGTAAATCGATTTTGGCCACTATAGGTGTGGCAGGGTATACTCAGACATGAGTCCCTTTCTCACTGCTCCATCAGGATTCAAGCAAGCCGGGCCGAAGAGGCTGAAATGCCAGAAACCGGTCCCCGGTAGCTTGTCTCCTTTCTGGTAAAGAATTGGCTTGGTAGTTTAGTCTGCCCTGTTCCCATGATGCACTGGGCCAGGGACAGACTGATTTGCATATAGCCAGGTTCTGAGCTGGGATGGGGCAGTGAGATAAATAACGGTGATGGATCAAGCCCTGATCTTTGGACTGGGTAAGAGTGGTCTGCTCAATTCAGACACTCTGTTCATCACCACCCCCTTTTGTAAATCGATTTTGGCCACTATAGGTGTGGCATGGTATACTCAGACATGAGTCCCTTTCTCACTGCTCCATCAGGATTCAAGCAAGCCGGGCCGAAGAGGCTGAAATGCCAGAAACCGGTCCCCGGTAGCTTGTCTCCTTTCTGGTAAAGAATTGGCTTGGTAGTTTAGTCTGCCCTGTTCCCATGATGCACTGGGCCAGGGACAGACTGATTTGCATATAGCCAGGTTCTGAGCTGGGATGGGGCAGTGAGATAAATAACGGTGATGGATCAAGCCCTGATCTTTGGACTGGGTAAGAGTGGTCTGCTCAATTCAGACACTCTGTTCATCACCACCCCCTTTTGTAAATCGATTTTGGCCACTATAGGTGTGGCAGGGTATACTCAGACATGAGTCCCTTTCTCACTGCTCCATCAGGATTCAAGCAAGCCGGGCCGAAGAGGCTGAAATGCCAGAAACCGGTCCCCGGTAGCTTGTCTCCTTTCTGGTAAAGAATTGGCTTGGTAGTTTAGTCTGCCCTGTTCCCATGATGCACTGGGCCAGGGACAGACTGATTTGCATATAGCCAGGTTCTGAGCTGGGATGGGGCAGTGAGATAAATAACGGTGATGGATCAAGCCCTGATCTTTGGACTGGGTAAGAGTGGTCTGCTCAATTCAGACACTCTGTTCATCACCACCCCCTTTTGTAAATCGATTTTGGCCACTATAGGTGTGGCAGGGTATACTCAGACATGAGTCCCTTTCTCACTGCTCCATCAGGATTCAAGCAAGCCGGGCCGAAGAGGCTGAAATGCCAGAAACCGGTCCCCGGTAGCTTGTCTCCTTTCTGGTAAAGAATTGGCTTGGTAGTTTAGTCTGCCCTGTTCCCATGATGCACTGGGCCAGGGACAGACTGATTTGCATATAGCCAGGTTCTGAGCTGGGATGGGGCAGTGAGATAAATAACGGTGATGGATCAAGCCCTGATCTTTGGACTGGGTAAGAGTGGTCTGCTCAATTCAGACACTCTGTTCATCACCACCCCCTTTTGTAAATCGCTCTGGGAACTAGCATGGATCGTGGAGGTGGTGTCATTACAGGAGCTGAGGGAGGCCCAGTGTAAGTTTCGGAGAATTTAACAGGCACCCAGGGCAAACATGCTGGTGGTATCCCAGATGGAGGGCTTCTCGGGTCCTTAGAGCTCCTAGGTGCGCCAGAGGGAATAAGAAGGGATCCAAAGAGTCGGAGCATGGCACCGCAGAACTGCCTCGGTGTCGCAGGCAGCCCTGTAGACTTGGGTTGTGCCAGGACAAGTTTTAATATTGACTCCGAAGTCAAACTGCTTCGGGAGCAAGACCCAGAGGTATGGGGATGCCTTTGGTCATTCTCAGAAGTAAGAGAGTGGTGGGAAGGAGTGAGTTCTGTTTGGATTTTTTTATGTCTATCCTTTGATGACAATCAACCTCGGGATCGACTTGTGTGACTTCTGGATAAGGACCGAGACCAACCTTTGGACTTGGCGAATCTCATTGAAGAATCTTTCGGTGATTGGCGATGTATATTTTCACCTATTGATCCCGTATGACCTTCGGGCTTATCAATACACAGTACCTGCAGGCCTTAGAGTTGTGACTCAACCCAAGGCACCACAGGCAAATCAGATGAGGATCTGTCACAAACAATTGTCTGTGTCAGTTCCTATAAGATTTAAACCCTGTCATCATGGAAGGGGACACTTCCCTTGTACACTGTACATTTTTTAGGTAAAGAGGTCTCAAAGAGACAAGAATCTGGTGGTATGGAAAGAAAGGAACTGACTTCAGCACGAGGGAGTGATGACAATATAGACTTTGCACATCATTTTCAGAAAGGAATGGCGCCAGTGGCAAGCAGAATGCCGCCAATTAGCGGCACTCAGATGAACTGCTGAAAAAGTTTCTGGCTTGAGTCTTATGCCTGGAGAATGTTCCAATGGTGAGGAATCGGTGTTTTTATAAGTCTCTATAATGTATTATTAAGGAGACAAATGGGTCTATAATATACACAGTATCACGTGTAAAAGATGCTCTGCTTTCCTGTCTAGCAAAACCTTTTAGAAAGACATACATCGATATATGCAGTGCTTAAAATAGAAGTTTATTTCTTTATGTGCAGTTTGACCTTTTGGACGCTCCCAATAAAAGCTTGGAGTATTTCCATGCATATTTGCTTGTATTTCCAATTAAAAGACTGTAGTATCCTATTTGTTACCCAAATTATAATGTGCATTGCTTTGCAAATCATCACCATAAAGGAATGGAATGTGGTTATTACAATTAGTTGGCTTACCTTGAAAATATCCTAGCTTGGGTTTCTGTTAAGCCAAGTTCACTTGCTGCAACACCACCGTCTCTTACAAGGTCACCAATAATGTCCGCAATGTCACTGAGACCCGTCATCTCTAAAGGAGCATCTGAAAAACTAAATTAAGCATGAATCATATTTCAAAAGTCAGTTCACAATAAAATATTTATTTTCAAAATTATGCACAGAAGACAATGAATACTTTTGTCACCTCTCACTTATTTTAATTTTCCATGAAGACACCTACCTAAAGGGCTATCATAGCATTGATTATGTTTAGAAAGTTGCTTTTCATTGCCAACCAACCGGAACTCAGAAGTCAGACCTACTGGTTAACTAAAATTACAAAGTGTGCAGAGCCAGTGTTTGCCACCTCGTCTCTCACTATATGTGTATGATTCAATGTTAGTGAATGCAGTTATAAGGATAAATGTAATGGCTCTGCAGCGGAAAAGAGAATGTGCAAGGTCAATGATTAGCTAAAAGATTTCGGCAACCAAGAGAAAAGTTGTTACTACGTTGTACTATATGATGTGCTAGTAACAGATTAGCAAGAACGAGAAACTCACGAAGGGTTTGGAGGCTTATACTATGTTTTTGAAGTAAACATGTTCCAGAGAAGTTGTGTTACCTAAAAGTTAAATTCAAATCTAGCAGTTGACTAATCATTTGGATATTGGGCCATGAAATCCAAGTAAACTTTGAAACAAAAATTATAAGCAGGATTAACCAAACAAACTTGGTCTCAGCCCTTGCCAAGAGAAGTGTAAAAATAAGCATTTACAATGCAATAGGTCTCGCATTAATTAAGTTTGAGTTATTGGCATTGCTAAGTATTGCTAAATATTGCAACACCAATTGCAACACCAATTGCAACAAAAGCCTCGAAAATTGTAGGCCAAAAAAATGTGTATTTATTTTTGTAGCAATGGTGGCATGCTGCGCTTTAAATGAATATGTTTAAAAGTAAAGTGCGCCATACTGCTATTTTTACAATAGTTAATTGTGGATGCGTTGAATTGATGTGTGCACTGATGTCTGGTGGTGTGTGTGTCTGTAGAAATTGTGCACTGATGTCTGGTGGTGTGTGTGTCTGTAGAAATTGTGCACTGATGGCTAGTAGTGTGTGTGCCTGGTGGAAGTGTGCTTTGCCAGATGGTGTGTGTGCCTGGTGGAAGCGTGCACTGACAGCTGATGGTGTGTGTCTGATGAATGCGTGCACTGACGGCTGGTGGTGTGTGCTTGGTGAAAGCGTGCACTCACGGCTGGTGGTGTGTGTGTGCCTGGTGAAAGCGTGCACTGACGGCTGGTGGTGTGTGTGTGCCTGGTGAAAACGCGCCCTGACGTCTGGTGGTGTGTGCCTGGTGGGAGCGTGCATTAACGGCTGGTGGTGTTTGTGCTCGGTGAAAGTGTACACTGATGACTGATGGTGTCGGTGCTTGGTGAAAGTGTGCACTGACGGTTGGTCCTGTGTGTGGTTGTATGTGTGGTTGTATGTGTGGTTGTGTGTATGGTTGTGTGTGTGGTTGTGTGTGTGTTGTGTTTGTGTGTGTGGTTGTGTGTGTTGATTTTGTGGTTGTGTCTGTTGTGTTTGTGGGGTGGTGTGTGTGGTTGTGTGTGTGCCTGTGGTTGTGTGTGTGTGTGTGTGGTTGTGTGTGTATGTGTGTGGTAGTGTGTGTGTGGGTGTGTGTGTGTGTGTGGGGGGGGTGCGGGTGAGGGGGCAGATAAGCGTAATGGTGTCAGCTCTGAGGAGCACACAGTTTATGCTCATTTTCTGAAGCATGAGCTTCCAGACTCCCTGCTCCCCCTTGACGGTCGGACCGAGTTATACCTTGCACTGCTGTTAAGCCTCAATAAATCCCAGGCACACTTCCACTTTGCATCTATCACCACTGGGAAAAAGAAGTGTACCAGTACATTGATTAATTGGCCGGCTGATGGAGACCCTCCGGTGAAATCTAAAGCATTTAATAAAATAGCACTCATGTTAGCTCTTAACGCCTTAACTGCGGCGGTTTTTCCGCCGGAGTGCGGGCGTTCTAAAGGGTGGGCGGGGCTGCGTCGGCCGTCGGCCGCACTAGGAAGGTAGTGCTGCAATCGGCCATTAACAATGTTTATTGGCATTTCTAGTCATATAAATACAATTGGCAGAAACTCTGGCATCATGTCATAAGAATAACAATGATACAGTTTGGCATTCGTGTACCACTCATAATATTATCAACAGTGGTCATTTGGCACAAATCACAGTCACACGCAGGTCGAAACCCCACAATAAAGGCATCGTATTCATCAACAGTGTATTTCCCTCCATCACTGCCGCCCTCACCCCACCCCATCATTCATTAACACTACAGCAATTTACAATTATCAGCAATATTCCGGCACCCATGTCCACCACCACTGACAGTCCGTTTATTATATCTATTCTGCCACATTTCCACCCTGTTGCATCATGTGCTCTCGCATATCATCCAGTTCCTGGTGTGAGCCCCTGTCCCCAGTTTACTTTACTTTACTTTACTTTACTTTAAAAAACATTTATAACGCGCACTATCACCATCGGTTTCTTGGCGCTCATTGACAGGTGGCGTGACCCAGAAGCAGGAGGTTTAGTCGTATGCGGCTTGGAAGAGCAGGGTTTTTAGGAGTCTGCGGAAGCAGTCATACTTAGGGCAGAGACGGAGCGAAAGTGGAAGGGAGTTCCACGTAGAAGGGGCCAGGACGGAAAAGCTCAGGCCACCGTGCTTTTTCCTTTTAAATCTAGGGACCTCGAGGAAGTTTAATGAAGCTGAGCGAAGAGCTCTTGTGGGGATATGACGGGACAAGGCCGAAGAGATAAAACCAGGAGCTGCGTCTGATAGGGCCTTAAAGGTGGTGCATGCCAGTTTGAAAATGCAGCGTTTGGATACCGGGAGCCAGTGTAGACTGCGAAGAAGGGGAGTGACATGCTGATGCTTGGGCTGGTGGAAAATCAGGCGAGCAGCCTGGTTCTGCACCAGCTGCAGTCGCTGAAGATGGCATGCAGGAATGCCAGCAAAGAGAATGTTCGCATAATCAAGTCTAGAGGTGATTAGCGCAATGACAACTTGGGTCAGGGCTTCTTTATTGAAATACCTGCTGATCTTACGGATCCGCCTGAGATGGAAGAAACAGGCAGATGTGACCGCGTTGATGTGGGGTCGCATTGATAGGTCTTCAGAGATGATCACCCCCAGGCTTTTGACTGATCTCACGGGAGAGGGAGCCAGCCCCAAGGAAGTAGGCCAAAACGTGGCATTCCATGGATGATTGGGGCCTCCTACCAAAACGAGCTCGGTTTTTGTAGGGTTCAGCTTTAAATGGCTGTGATGCATCCACTCCGCGATGGTCAGCATGATACTCTGGAAATTGGTACGGGAGGAAGGGAGGGAGTCTATGGGGAAAATTAACTGAAGATCGTCCGCGTAATTGTATATTGTGACCGGAGAGTTACGGAGGGAGGCTAAAAGAGGTTGGAGGTACAAATTAAAAAGGAGAGGAGAAAGTGCAGAGCCCTGTGGAACACCGCAGGGAGGAGAAGTGTAAGAGGCGGAGAAGGTGGAGAGATGAACAGACTGCGAACGTTGATGGAGAAAAGATCTAAGCCAGTCAAGGGCCACTCCCTGGATGCCGGCGTTGTGGACACGGTCGATCAGAAGAGCATGATCGACCGTGTCGAAAGCCGCCGAAAGATCTAATAGGACGAGGGCTTGAGAGGTGTTTTTGTCCGCCCCTTTCCTAAGGGTGTCCATGACAGCCACTATGACCACCTCGGTGGAGTGGAGGGGTCTAAATCCAGCTTGTTGGGGGTCTAGGAAGGATGAATTCTCTATAAAAGAGCTCAAGCAGCGAGTAACAAAGGTCTCCAAAATCTTTCCCAGGTAAGGTAGGAGAGAAATGGGCCTATAGTTGCAGAGTATTGAAGGATCAGCGTTAGGTTTCTTCAATATAGGAAGAACTGCAGCTTGCTTGAATGAAGATGGAACCTTCCCAGAATTGCCGTCGTCCGCCACAGACATCTTTTCCAAATATAATGCCCAATAGTTCTTTGGGCGGTTACGAGGGGGGAGTAACTCACTATACAGTCCTGGTTGGGTACAACAATATAGCATATCCCTGGACCATCTGGCCAGTGTCGGGGCAGGTCCCTTCATCCAGGTGATCGCTATGCAGCATCTAGCTACCAGGAAAGCTATATCCACCAGCCTGCGAAGCTCTGGGGCAACGTCTTCAGAGTAGCCTATTAATGCAAGCATCGGTGAGGGAGATAAGGACAAATCAGTAACCCTATTCACCTCCGTGTAAACTTCGCGCCAGAAATCTGTAATCTTCGGGCACAGCCAGGCTAGATGCAAAAAAGTTGTAGTTTGCTCCGGGCACCTTTCGGAGTTAGGAGCGTCTCGTAGTCCAATTCGGAACAGACGCTCGGGAGTGTAATACACGCTATTGAGGAATTTAAAGTGCAATAGTCGATGGCGGCCGTTAAGGGAGACTCTATTGACGTTAGTGCAGCAATATGATGAGCCAGACTCATCCTCGACATCCCACGACACAGCCACATTTCCGGACACCTAAGAGACCTGCACTGGCTCCCGGTCAACAAGAGAATCACCTTCCGTCTCCTTACCCACGCACACAAAGCTCTTCACGACCAAGGCCCGAGCTACCTCAACAACCGCATCAACTTCTACGCTCCCAAACGACACCTCCGATCAGCCAGTCACGCCCGCGCCACCGTCCCCCGCATCCGAAGAGCGACAACAGGAGGAAGGTCCTTCTCCTACCTGGCCGCCAAGACCTGGAACTCCCTCCCGACCGACCTGCGCCTGACCCAAGACCACCTTGCCTTCAGGAAGAAGCTCAAGACCTGGCTGTTCGGGTTGCAGCAGCACCCCCCCCCCCCCTAGCGCCTTGAGACCCTCCGGGTAAGTAGAGCGCTCTATAAATGCCTATGATTGATTGATTGAATATTTCCATTTGTCCTCTAAAAGTTCAGTCCCTATGTCTGTCTGCCACTCTAATCTGGGTTTCACATAATGCATCGTTTTCTCCCCCAGCGTGATACTATATAGCCGCGATATTAAACGAGCTGAAGTCTTAGCTGTGGCCACATATTCATATGTAAGAATAGTAGGTGGTTCCGCCATGTCCTCTCCCAATAGTGCCCAAAGGTCCAATCTTACCCGGTGGAACTGGAATCTAGCCAGCGGCGGTGCGCTCGGACTATCTTCCGTAACCACTTCTTCCCATGTGCGAACCGCTCCGTTAAGAAACAGATCACCCATAGTTGTTATGTTTAGTTTTGCAAATGATTACTGTGAGAAGTTGGCCTGATATATAGTGCTCACTATTCTAGTGATCACTTTGTATCATTCCAAACAACCCTTATTGATGATTGGTTGTAAGTCAACCTTATAGACCAGTTTGTAGTAGCATGGACAAGAGCAGTCTTTAGGCTAAACTCTAGAGGGCCTGTTAAGCCAGCTGTTATACCATCACATATACCCCTTGAACACCAAGTGAAAGGACACCACCCAAGTTGGTATGAAAATAAAAGGATATTTATTTATAACAAGTCTACCCTGATCTCTTTATGAGTCAGGGAGCTAAGCACACAACAAAACTCTTAAGAAAATACTTCAAGTTGCACAATTTACACAAATGCCCGAAGGGCACGAAAAACCATATACTACAAAATGGAATGCGAAATACTAGCAGGTAAGTAACAAGATCCAGAGGCTTTAGGATCGCTAGGTCTACACTACAGAACCTTCAGGTTAGGAGCAGGAGTCCTAGGGGGATCGGGTACAGAGTGTGCACTCTCACGCGGGATGCGGGACAAAGTCTATGGATGCTAGTTTTCGTAAAGTTACTGTTGTCGGACGAATCCGACTAGATAGGCTGAAAACGAAAAAGGATCTGGACACTTAGATAGTGAACCTACGTTGGAGCACCGAAATGCTCAAGTTACCTAGCCCAGGGGCTGTGGCTGCATAGGGTTAGGGCTTCTCAAACCCCAAAGCAATCACTCGAGGATCCCTCGGCGGTCGTGCTGGATAAGCGTCGTGCAGTCTTGAAGATGGCCGGTCCCTTCAGGTCTCGTCACACCCACGAATCTCAGCTTGGCTGATGATGCAGGTAGAGGTCAGAGATGCTAGGGAATCCGGGTCTCGTCGAGCTGGGCAGTCTTGATCCGGAGGATGGACTTGCAGCAAACCGAATGCGCTTAGATGGTGCCCGCTGGTGCAGGGTGGCTACTCCTTAGCCACAAGGGAGAGTCTTCAGAAAGGTTCAAGAGTTCTTTCGTGGAAAGTCATCAAGATTCAGAATTATCTAATTTGGGAAGGGGGCCGCTCCTTTACAGAAGAACAAGTTACTTACCTTTGGTAACGCTTTTTCTGGTAGATACTAATCTGCCTGTGGATTCCTCACCTTGTGAATATCCCCCTTGCGCCAGCAACATTCGGAAATTCTTTTTCGTAGCCTCGCGCCGACGTGGATAGGACGTCACAGAGACACGGCTCCGCTCGCGACTCCGCTGACGTCACCGACGCCTATAATAGGCCCACGCCGGCGTGATGACATCAGTTCCGCCTTTTTTCCGTGCCATCGAGGCACACGGACGGACCAATGACAGTAGATATATACAAAGTATACACAGTACACAATAATCAAGGCAAAGCACACCGTGCAAAGCAAGTGCAAGAAAGCAAATGAAACATTTCCTTGACATCAAGATAAATATACATTACATTACAATAACTCCGGCATAGAAGAGTGGACAACGGGGAGGGGGGTGGGTCAGTGAGGAATCCACAGGCAGATATAGTATCTACCAGAAAAAGCGTTACCGAAGGTAAGTAACTTGTTCTTCTGATAGATACATCTGCCGTGTGGATTCCTCACCTTGTGAATAGAGTCCCACAGCAGTCCCCACTCCCGGAGGAGGGTGTCCACTCTTCTAAACCAGGAAATCCTGAAGGACAGAGCGCGCAAAGTGGCCGTCCCTCCTGACTTCGGTATCCAAGCAGTAATGCTTCGCGAAAGTGTGGAGAGAAGACCAGGTTGCCGCCCTACAAATGTCCTCCACAGGAACACCTCTAGCCAAAGCAGAGGTAGTTGACTTAGCTCTAGTGGAATGAGCCCTAACACCCTCTGGAGGTTCCTTACCGGCCAAAGAGTAGCAGATCTTTATACACAGAACGATCCATCTTGATAAAGTTCTTTTATGGACCGCTCTTCCCTTCTTGCAGCCAGCAAAGCCAATGAAGAGTTGATCGTCCAAGCGACAGTCTTAAGTTCTGTCCAAATAAAAAGACACCGCCCTCTTAGGGTCCAGACGGTGCAACCTCTCCTCCTCCTTGGAAGGGTGTGGGGGAGGATAAAAGGTAGGGAGGGTAATGGATTGACCAAGGTGGAAAGGAGTCACCACCTTAGGAAGAAAAGCAGCCCTGGTCCTTAGAACCATCCGATCAGCATGTATGGTCAGTAACGGGGGCTTGGAACTAAGAGCTTGAAGCTCACTCACCCTCCTTGCCGAGGTAATTGCAACTAGGAAAACTGCCTTAAAGGTTAAAAGCCTCAAAGGACATTTATGAAGAGGCTCAAAGGGAGAGCCCATCAGAAAAGTCAGAACAAGATTTAAGTCCCACTGAGGTACAATAAAAGGAGTAGGAGGAAACTTGTTTACAAGACCCTTCAAAAACCTCAAGACTACAGGAGACTTAAAAAGAGAGGGCTGATCAGGCAAACAAATAAAAGCCAACAGCGCCGAAAGATAGCCCTTAACTGTGGCAACCGCCAGCCCCTGTTGCGCCAAAGAAAGAGCAAACCGGAGCACATTTGATAAATGTGCTCTCAACGGGTCAATATCATTCTCACCACACCAAATAACAAACTTAGACCATCTATAAGAATAGACAGTCTTAGTGGAGTCACATCTGGCAGACAAAATGACATCCACCACATCAGGTGTGAGAGAATAGGAAATCAGGTTGCCCCGTTCAATCTCCAGGCATGAAGGTGCAATGTCTGGAGGTGGGGGTGTAGAACCTGCCCCTCCATTTGAGAGAGGAGGTCTGCCCTGAGAGGGAGACGGAGCGGCGGGTGAGAGGAGAGGTGGAGTAGATCTGTATACCACACCCTTCTTGGCCAATCCGGGGCGACCAATATAACTTGGGCCCGGTCTTGGCGAATTTTCCTCAGAACCCGAGGAATCAAGGGTATGGGAGGAAACGCGTAAAGGAGTTGATTTCCCCAACTCAACTGAAACGCGTCCCCCAAAGCTCCTTGCATCGGACACTGGAGACTGCAGAATGACAGGCAGTGAGCATTCTCGCGAGTGGCAAACAGGTCCACCCGAGGAGTCCCCCACGTCTGAAAGACGTGACGAACCACCTCCGGATGAAGCCTCCACTCGTGGTCGGCAGAGAACTGCCGGCTGAGACTGTCGGCACGCACGTTCAGAACTCCGGCCAGATGATTTGCCATCAGACAAATCCGGTGGTCCTGAACCCAGGACCAGAGACGCAGAGCCTCTCTGCAGAGACACTGCGACCCCACTCCTCCCTGCTTGTTGATGTACCACATCGCGGTCGTGTTGTCCGTCAGGACTTGGATCGACTGACCGCGAAGGGAAGGGAGGAAGGCCTCGAGCGCCAAACGTATCGCCCGCAACTCTAGAAGGTTGATGTGAAGCAACCTTTCCTCTGGAGACCAAAGACCCTTGACCTCCAGATCCCCCAGATGAGCACCCCACCCTAGAGTGGATGCATCCGTTATCACCGTGGCCACCGATGGAGGTAGATGGAAAGGCTTCCCTTGCGACAGGCTGCCTTCCACGCTCCACCAAGACAGATCCGCTGCAGTTTCTCCGGAGATCTTCGCCGACTCCCCGAGATCTCCATTGTGCTGATACCACTGCCTGCGGAGACACCACTGGAGTGCCCTCATGTGCCAGCGTGCATGGTTGACCAGGAGAATGCAAGAAGCCATCAGACCGAGCAGGCGAAGGACCTTCAGGACTGGAACGATCGCTCCAGGGTAAAACAAAGGAATCATTTCCTGTATGTCGCGAATCCTTTGAGGTGGAGGGAATGCACGACAAACAGTAGTGTCCAGTAGGGCACCTATGAACAGGTTGCGCTGGGAGGGCACCAGGTGAGACTTGGGTACATTTATCGAAAAACCCAACCTGAACAACAATTGAGTTGTCTCTTGCAGATGATGGAGCACCTTCTCTGACGACTCCGCTTTGATCAGCCAGTCGTCCAAATACGGGAACACAGGTATCCCCGACCTCCTGAGATGAGCTGCCACCACCGCCATCACCTTGGTAAAGACTCGAGGCGCAGTAGTAAGACCAAACGGAAGGACCGCAAACTGGTAGTGCTGCGACCCAACCGTGAAACGGAGATACTTCCTGTGCGACTTCAGGATGGGTATATGGAAATACGCGTCCTGCAAGTCGAGCGACACCATCCAGTCTCCTTCCATCAACGCTTGAAGAACCTGAACAAGGGTGAGCATCTTGAATTTCTCCTGCTTCAGATAGAGATTCAAAATCCTGAGATCCAGGATTGGACGAAGCCTGCCATCCTTTTTGGGGATCAGGAAATACCGGGAGTAGCATCCCTGACCCCTTTCCTGCTCTGGGACCACCTCTATCGCACCCTTTCGTAACAGAGTTAGAACCTCCTCCTGCAGAAGAGACAGATGTTCCTCGGAGCAAAAACCTTGACAAGGATGGTAAACATGGGGAAATTCCCGAAAGGGAAGGGCATACCCATTTTCTACAAGATTGAGAACCCAAAGATCTGTCGTAACCGATTCCCAATCCTGTAGAAAATGGGTAAGCCGACCCCCAACCGGACCCACATGATCCTGAATGGCGGATCTAGGGCTGCTTTTCTGCAGCAGGGGGGTTGGAAGAGGTGGAGGAAGAGGAGGGCTGACGTCCACGAGGACGCGCTCTTTGCTTTCCCCTGTACGATCTGTACACTGAATTCTGCTGCTGCTGCTGTTGCTGCTGCTGCTGTTGGCCTTGCCGGAAGTTCTGAAAGGAGCGACCAAAGCCCCTGAACCTTCTGCTGGAAGAAGAGCCCCTGATCTGGAGGCCCAAAGACTTCGCTGTTGCTCTGTAATCCTTGAATCTCTCAAGAGCAGCATCCGCCTTTTTCCCAAAGAGACCTGAGCCATCAAAAGGAAGATCAAGCAGAGTCGCCTGAACATCAGCCGAAAAGTCCGATGACTTCAACCAGGCTGACCTCCTAGTGGCAACAGCGGTGCCCATAATACGAGCCACAGAGTCAGCAGTGCCCAGACCACTTTGAATAGCCTGGCGGGCTGCCGCCTGAGTGTCACAAATCACCTCCTCAAAATCCTTTCGGTTGGCGTCAGGAATTTTTGGAGCCAGGATACGCAAGGAGTCCATTAAGGCATGAACATACCTTCCCATTAGACAAGTGGCATTAGTTGACTTCAACGCCATGCTAGCCGATGAAAAGGTCTTTTTTGCCACCTGGTCCTGTTTCTTTGCTTCCTTCTCACAAGGAACCTGAGGAAAGGCACTAAGACTCTTCTTTGAACAGGCAGCCTGAATGACCAGGCTCTCTGGCGAAGGATGTGAAGACAGAAAAGCCGGGTCCTCAGGAGCAGCCCTGTACCTCCTCGCAACACTCTTCGAAACCGCAGGAGCCGACAAAGGTTTCTTCCACACTTCCATAATAGGATCAGTCAAGGCATCATTGAATGGAAGTAAAGGCTCAACCACAGAATTCGGAGAATGCAAGACTTCTGTGAGGATATTAGACTTGAACTCCACTGTAGGCAGAGTCAATTGAAGAAGTTCAGCAGCCTTCCTCATAACCAGATGGTAAGGCTGGCTAGCCTTAGAGGGAGCACCCGAGCCTGAGGGCAACTCCCACTCTGGAGAGAAATCAAGAGTCCCTGAATCCGCCAATTCCTCAAAACAGCTCTCCTCTAGTTCACCTTCTTCAACATCAGACTGTGAGTCCATGTATCTCTGCTCCTCCAAAAGGCGTTGAGCTTCCCTTCTGGACCTCTCCTTCACACGCCTCGCAGCCGGATCCACCTGCGGCTTCGACGTATTCGGGGCCGGCGCCGGTATCGAATCCGACGGCACAGAAGAATGCCCTCGAGGATGATCAGGAGCAGGCGACGCCGGAATCGGTGTCGACGACTTCGGCGGAGCCGGGAACTGCCAATGCGGCGTCGGAGCCGGCATGTAAGGCATAAACGGAGCCGGAGGATAGGAGTGAGGAACTCCCAGGCTGAATGCCAAAGGACCCATGGGACCCGAAGGTGCACCAGAGGGGTACCACGCCCTTGAGAAGACACCATACATTGCGTTAAGAAACGCTGAAGGGTCCTGGCCTGGAGCAGGAAAGGGCGGCTGAAAACCATCAGGCCGGTCCTGAAGAGGGAACGGATTCGGCTCTTCGACAGGAGCGGAATCCACATCCTCCCGGGCCTCTTCCTCTTCTCGGGCCGGGGACGGCGCCGGAGACTGATTCGGAACCGGAGAAGCATTCGGAGCCGGAGATGGAGATCGCCCACGTGACTCAGATGGCGAGGCCTCACCTTCATGCTCAGAGACTTCGAGGGTAACCACCTTCGAACGTACCTTCTTCGGTGACCTCGACCTCGAGCCCGACTCCTTACCAGACCGACGTCGGGACTCATGTCTCCTCTTCTTGTGCTTCTTCTTCGACTTCGAAACATGATCCGACGCCGACTTCGAAGACGACCTCTCTCGAGAAGCAGATCTCGACCTCGCCCTGGACTTCGACCTCGCCCTTCGAGAACGAGACCTCGACGACTTCTCCTTTCCAGCTTTCACCTTAGCAACCAGAAGTTTGGCTTCTCTCTCCCTCAGGGCCTTCGGATTCATCTTCCGACATGAAGAACAATCCTCCACATCATGGTCGGAACTTAAACACCAGATGCAGTCTTCATGGGGGTCGGTAATGGACATCATTTTACCGCACTCCCTGCAGGGCTTGAAGCCGGTCTTCTTGGATGACATCTTCGAAGAGACAGGATACAGAGAAGCAGAATTAAACAACAAAACGGCAACAATGTACCAGTAGGCTACAGAGATTCCCGATAACCGTTAGCGTCGACGACGCGGAAAAAAGGGAACTGATGTCATCACGCCGGCGTGGGCCTATTATAGGCGTCGGTGACGTCAGCGGAGTCGCGAGCGGAGCCGTGTCTCTGTGACGTCCTATCCACGTCGGCGCGAGGCTTCGAAAAAGAATTTCCGAATGTTGCTGGCGCAAGGGGGATATTCACAAGGTGAGGAATCCACACGGCAGATGTATCTATCAGAACACCCTTTTCTTTGCAAGGTCCCAGCCACAAGCACCATTCCAGTCTGGCCTCCGGTGCATACAGCAGCGAACAAGCTGGTGCATCTTTCAGATGGTGCCAGGCGTGTGTTACAGTATTCAGTGAGTCAAGTAATCCCATATGTCTATCTCGGGGTCGAGCCATGAGTGCTGGCAATGGAGTAGGATCAGCGACTATACCCTTTATGAGTATAAGAGAGGCGTTGGAAGGGCTGTGTATCCATCGGTACGCGTGTGCGTCCTGTTCGGCGCAATAATATAATTCAAGGTCCGGGGCTTGCAGGCCCCAGTCCTCGTAGGGTCGTATATGGATATTCCATGCCACTCTTGGCTGCTTACCAGCCCATACCAGCTCCAACACCAGTATGTGTAACTGCCTGAAAAACGCACTAGACAATACCATGGGGATATTGCTAAACAGAAACAGAAAACGGGGGAGTACAATATTTTTTTGCAGTGATATGCGACCCATCACTGAGAGAGAGGAAGAGTAACCCATTTCTCTACATCATCTTCAAGTTTGGAGATGGCCACTCCATAATTCTCACGTAGGACCACCTCCGCATCCGGTTGGAGCCTTATGCCCAGGTATCTGACCGAGTCATTGGTCTATTGTATAGGGTAGTCTGAGTCCACACTACTCGTGGCTGGGGTGAGTGGGAACATTACCGTTTTATTCCAGTTCACTCCAATACCAGAGAGCGAAACAAACAGTACAAACTCTCTCAGCACTCGTGAGAGGTTAGCCTCCAGGTCTCGCACATAAAGTAGCGTGTCATCTGCGTATGTGGACACTAGCAGATTGTACCCTGGGAAGCGAATACTGCGGTGCCCATTATACCCCAGTAGGGCACACGCAAGGGGTTCCGCCACTAAGGCGTAGAGCAGGGGAGAAAGGGGGCACCTCTGCCTAGTCCCACGTCCGACACAGAAGGGTTCTGTCGTGAAGGCACCTATGCGGACTCGTGAAGTCGGAGAAGTGTAAAGTGTGTTTAATAATTGTAGAAAAAGTTTCCTCCCCCATAGGCAGTGATACTGCGCGTAGAAAAGGCCATTCGACCGAATCAAACGCCTTTTCCATGTCAAGGAAGACCGCAACTGCCAAGACCTCCCGTCGCGTGTGCTGAAATGCTGCAAATACTGTGCCTAAATTATAGGTCAAGGTGCGGTTGGGGACAAATCCTGCCTGTTCAGGGGCCACCAGTGTCCGTTACAGAGGGCTGATACGGTTGGCGATGATTTTCGCAAAAATCTTCGCTTCAACATTTATAAGCGATAATGGCCGGTAGGAGGCACAGTCTTCAGGGGGCTTGCCCGGCTTGAGAAGCGCCATTATGACGGCTTCTCGCATTGTTGGTGGCATCTGCCCATCTTCTGTGATCTGTTCTACAAGTCTCAAAAACTTAGGAATAAGCAAGTCAGTGAAAGCCTTGTAGAAGGAGGCTGGGAATCTATCGCTACCCGGCGCGATGTCTGCCCTCATGGATGACAACGCCAAAACTATTTCTTTACTCTCAAACGGACGAGCTAAAAACTCACGGTGAGTGTTAGTGAGCCAAGGTAACTGGATATGAGTTAAATATTCCATAATACGTTCGTCCGATATCGGCCCTCTAGAGGCATATAGGTTGGCATAATAATTCTCGAAACCGGGCCGCTACCTGAAATTCGTCCAGCTCATCCCCCGAGTTTGGTAACCTAATAGCTGGCAGCGTCACAGTTTGCCTGCGCCGTTTGGCCATCCTGGCTAGGACCGCACCTGGTCGTTCACCCTCCCCGTACGATCTGGCACTGGCATATTTCCCGAGATGCTTCACCCCAGCATCCGCCTCCTCGTGATACTCTCTAATCGTTTGGGCTAACTCCTGCATCACATCCTCGTTTGGCGCGTTCAAACGTCGCACCTCTATATCTTTTAGCCTGGTCTCCAAGAGCGTCAGACGTCCCCGTATGGACCTGAGGACACCTGCATGTTTGGAGATAATGACTCCGCGGATGTACGCTTTAAAGGGCTCCCATACCGTTAGGAAGGAGTCCACCGTACCCTCGTTCCTGTTAAAGAAGTCTTCAATGGCAGTGGCCAGTTCCTCTCGGAATGCATCATCCAACAATGAATAAGGGGGTAATCTCCATGCAAAAGGAGGAGGTCGGCGAGCTGGGGCGCAGAGAGTAATCATTACTGGAGAGTGATCAGAGTATGTACGTGGCAGCGTCACACAAGCCTGTATTCTGGGAAGGAGACGCTCAGAGAGTAGCCAATAATCGATACGAGTGTGGATGTCATATTGCAACAAATAGTGTGTGTATCCCCCTTGTGTTGGGTGTTTAACTCACCACACGTCTTGCAATCCCATCCGTGTCATTTCTGTGTCCAGGGCACGGGAGGAGGCAGAAGGCCGCCTACTAGGTCCGTCTGATCGGTCCAAAGCCGGGTGTCTCATCAAATTTAGGTCTCCACCCCCAGGACCTGGACTTCGCCCAAAGTTCTAATTTTACGGGCAAGCGTCATGTAAAATGAGGAGTAGTCAAAGTTGGGGCCATATGTGTTAACAACGTATAGGGTCATACCCTTACCAGTACATTTCGTGATCACATAACGTCCTTCGGGATCGGCGTCAATAGTTGTATATGTCAAAGCGGACCTTGGGTTGACCCAGGTAAGCACCCCCCTTGCACTCGGTGTAAAACCAGTAGCGTGGATGTGATGGTGTAATGCTCTATAACGTAGCGTCGGACTGTCAGGGCGTAAATGGGTCTCTTGCAATAATGCAATATCGACCTTGTGTCTCGAAAGGTACTGAAGCACCCGCCGAACCTTTCTGTGGTCATTGAGACCACGGACATTCCAGGTCAATAAAGTAATGGAGGAAGTGTCTTGCGGTTGCTGTGTCCTGATGGGGGATGGGGGGCACGGAGGGTTAACCTCATCTCTGCTTAAGTGCCGTGCCATGTCTAGGGTAGTGTAGTAATATGTAAAAAAAATGCCTTGCCCACTGTAGAATAACATGTCATCTATATGTCAGTGTCCCTGCCAATAAGACTGTCAGTCATATCAAACATAATATCAAAGACAACCATTTGCATGAACAACTGTGAAAAAACACCCTGTTGCTGTGCCCAACCCCCCAACCATGCATGCCTAACCTAACCTGGCCACGACCCACGTTCCCACCCTTCCTGCCCCCCCCCCCCATCTCTGCAACGAATCATCAACTGCCTCTGGGCGCTCCCCCTACCCCCCTCCCATCCCAACTATCCCCTGAATAGCCTGCCTACTCACGCCCCTCCCTCCCCCGATCATTCCAAACATCCAACATAAAATCATAATCAAATAACATAAATCACTTTTACTTAAGGAAGCGTGGTGTACACGCAGGGGCGTAGGTAGCTCGCTCATTGTGAGTCTCTAGCGATGCTAGTCCAATACATCAGCCACCGCGCCCTGCTCCTCCGCGTCCATATAGGAGAAAATTAGCCCTTGTCGGGGCCTCTTTACAAAATGCAAAATAGAAGGTGTAAAATAGTGAGTATTGGTCATATTTACCCTTAACAACTAGTACTAGATGACATCCTCTCTATACCTCCACTTCGAATGCACACGTCAACTCTGGAATTCCTGATGTTGGTCCATACAACAATAATGCAATAATCTATATAAGGCCCACTATATGCATCCATAATATCCCCTGATCCAGGGTAGCACCTGTTAAACCTAGTATGAAAAAAACATCAGTGCGAGATGTAGTGCGATATTGTCACTCTTGGAGGGGTACCGGCCACCACTTTTCCACTACTTTAACTGGGTCACAACTCCTAGCAGGCATACACAGTGTGACACAACCCATGTACAATCTATACTGCCAGCTAAGCAGGCCTTGCCATCCAAGCTGTGTCTTCAGTTCACGTCTATACTGAACGCGACGTTCAAATACCTTACATTTTCACTGAGTATTGTCTTAGTCCTGTTCTTTCATGGATCCCCCAGCTGCTTCATTCAATCCTCCCTCGTCGTCAGCTTCAAGTGTGCTCCTTCGCCATCCCTTCATAGCCTTTTGGAGAGCCTTCGGATCTGTGAAAATAGGGGACCTTCCATGTCTGTTGACCCGGAGTTTGGCGGGGTACAGCATCGCGTAGTCGACCCCCAGGTCACGTAACTGTCTCTTCATAGGGACAAACTGGCGTCTCGCTTCCTGTACTTTTGGGGTAAAGTCTGGGAACAGGGAAAGCGTGCTACCTTCGTAGGTGAGCGGCTGCTTTTCGCGTGCTAGTCGCAGTGCACTGTCTCGGTCCCTGTAGTTGAACAGCTTGGCCACCACAGGCCGAGGAGGGGCTCCAGGCTTTGGTCTCGGGCCAAGTGTGCGGTGTGCACGCTCTACGACGAACATGCCCGAGAAAACAGTGTCGCCAAGTAATTTTTTGAGCAGCGCCTCCACAAACAGTTCTATATTACCCGTTTGGGTAGTCTCCGGTAGGCCTGTGATGCGGATGTTGCATCTGCGTGATCCAAATCCTCGGCTTTATACTGTAGGATCTGGATCGCCTTTCCCAGTTGCTTGTTATCCGAATCAAGTGTTGTTTGCGCTTCCTCTACTTCCCCTATACGGCGTTCGGACATATCCAGGCGCTCCGCATGTTTGTCCAGTCGTTCCGCCATCCGATCCATCCTGTAAGTGAGGGCGTCCATTTTAGTGCCCAGAGAGGCGATTCCACCTGGAGGTTCTTCTCCATGGCCAAAAGGATACAGCGAAGATTGGGCTTGGTGACCTCCTCTGCGCCTGCCTTCTCGAGTACCTCGATCGTGTCATTGGATGGGGGTCTGGGGTTTTGGATTTTTTGTTGTTGTTGGTATCGAACGATAGTTTGGGTTGCGTGCGATCCGGTCGTCCCAAATCTGCTGCAGGGTGACTAGGCGTTCGGTCCCTCAGCGCGCGCGGCGGTCCGATGACTGTGATAGATGTGTGTAAATAGAGTGCACTTGGTCTGCTGTGGCGTCTATTCGGCTGACGTAAGCTCCCTCCGTGGTGTGTCTGCACGATATGATCTCTTTGGGGGAGGTATTCAGAAGTGAAGTTGTGGCCCGTTATCCATCCAGCATGTGCTCACTGTGAGAGGTTGGCCTGATATATGATGCTCACTAGTTCTAGGGATCATCTTGTATCAGTCCAAACAACCCTTATGGTGATTGGTTGTAAGTCAACCTTATAGACCAGCTATCCTAATGGTAGCATGGACAAAGCAGTCTTTAGGCTAAACTCTTTTGGCATGTGAAGCCAGCTGTTTTACCACATATAACCCCTTGATTACCAAATGAAAGGACACCACACAGGTAGTTATGAAAATAAACAAGATATTTATTAACTAACAAACACCTCTGAACTCTTTATGAGATCAGAGGGCTAAGCACATGAAAAGACTCTTAAGAAAAATACGTTAAGTTGCACAAGTTACAATGTTGCCCTAGGGGCGCAACAAACCATATACTAAGTAAATGGTATAAGGAAGTTGATTAAAGGAATGGAGCAGTCCAGAGGCTGTAGGATCGCTGGGACCACACTACCCTAACTTTAGGTAAGTAATAGGAGGCCCACGGAACGCGTGTGCAGAGTGTGAACTCACACGCGAGACGCGTAACAACGTCTATGGACAGTACAGTTCAAGAAAAAGGTGAGTACAGGCAATCCTGACTAGTTAGGACTAAAACGACTGTGAAACTGGACACTAGGCGAGTCAATCTACCCTTGAGCACTGAAATGCTCTCGTTACCTCACCCACGGGCTGCGGGTGCATAGGTGCGAAGTCGTGTCGGGTTTCTGCGTTGAAGTCTATGGATCCTGAAAGAAAAGATGCTGCAGGCGACCAGGAGGAAGGTGTTCGGTGTGATCCAAGGGTGGATCAGTGAAGCTGAAGACCTGAAAGCAGAGCGTACAATGTTTAAAGTCCCTAGCCAGTGACTGGAGTGGAACCAGGAATGGAACCAGAGGCTGTCGTCGCGATCAGGTGAAGTGGACGCTTGACTCTGCAGCCACGTGGACCAGGTGGTGTTTTCGACGACCAGGATGGAGGCACGAGCTGTCCCACGCAGACTCTCGCTGTCGGCGGTGTCGGATCCGGATTTGGAGTCAACAGGCCTTGGCAAAGGCAACCCACGCGGTGAGTGGAAAAGACGTCTGGTGCGGACCAGGAGGGTCCGAGATGCCTCTCTTTTGGATGGAAGCAAGGGCCAGTCTGGAGCAACCAGACCAGCGGTGTTGATGTCGTGGATCGTCGTCTAGGAGGCCACTAGCCAGCCGGTGACCAGACAACGCGTCGAGTAGCAAACAGGCAGAAGGGCCCCACGCAGATCTAGTGGATGCTGGAGGGCTGGTCTTCGGTGCAGGAGCTGCTCGGGGCTGGGGCTTCTTAATCCCCAAAGCACTTCGTCGAGGATACCTCAGAAGTCGCGCTGGAAGCGAAGTGCAGTTTCTTCAAGATGGCCGGTCCCACGTGCCTCGTCGCACCCACGGATCTCAGCTGTGCTGCAGATGTAGGTAGAGTCGGAGAGGTCTGGGAATCCGGGTCTTGTCGGGCTCTGAAGTCTGGATCCTCGAGGGAAGACGACAAAGTGAAGCCGCTGGACGCTGATGGTGCCTGCTTGTGCAGGGTGGACACTCTTTGCCCACAAGGGAGATTTCTTCAGTCTTCTTAGCAGAAAGTCGAAGTCCAGAGTTTCTTCTTGCAGAATTTCAGTTCAGGATTAATCTGATTTGGAATGGGACCAGCTCCTACCTTTATCCTGCTAAAGGGGGCTGTACTATCACTAGGTCCCTCCTATGGGTGGTGTGGTAAATATTTGATTTACCGTCCTAATTTCTATGCAGGTAAGTACTTAATCAATAATAACTCAATCGGAAAGAAAAAGGCAGAGTCCGTGGTGTTAGAGTTCTTAGGGGTTTTATTCCTTAAAAAGGAATGGTCATGACCGGATATCTTGTTCCTGCCACCACTGGGGTGCAGGAAGGGATAGAGCAATATTTTATTGACAATACATAGCTTATATACTTGAGTTACATTATAGAAACCAATATAGTAGGCGTAACAGCTGAGAGAAACAAGATAAAACACACACGTGGTAATAATACGTAATTAGAAGGCGTGAACTAGGCGTGAACATAGAGGTGTGTGCTAGAAACGTCATAAGTAGGTGTCATAAGTGGGTGGTAACAAAAAGCAGAATCTTGCAATGTCAGCAGAAATCTGAGGCCTGGATGCGCGCGCAGCTGCATGACGTGTGATTGACGTGAAACTGGAGGGTGCAGGGGACTTGACATTTACAATGGCGGAAAGAGACAGAAGTCTGGCATGTCAGATCAACTCGTACCTCTATCATATCTGATATCTGATGTTTGGGAACCATACTATCTGGGCGGAAAGGTCTCTGGGGCAGAAGCTATTCTATACTGACTGTGAGTGCGTGTATAAGCGTCTAAGTGTCTGCATGAGATGCGAGGGGGGCATGGGCCTTCCATGGTAACAGAGGCTATGAATCACTTGCACGGAGACAGTAAGGCCAGGCCCTTCGCTCTGCAGCTGGGGGGATGTTTACTTAAACTAGTAGGCAGGAATGCATTTTCGGAGAGGGAAACAGATAACTCGAAGGTTGAATTCAGTCTTGGCAGGCAGCAGGCTGAGCTAAACACGGTGAGCCGCGCAGGGAGTAAGGCAGAGGTCACGGGTACAGAGACAGCCTGGGCTGAGGCTTTCAGAGTCAGAAAACAGAAAAAGGCTCGATGGCAGAATTCAGGGCCTGCTTCGCCAGAGCTGAAAAACGTGTAAAGTACACCACAAAAAGACGTTGGCATGGCATACTTAGGAACGGACTATTCAACCCATTTTGGGTGGGTCTGAAAGAGGACATGTTAACGTTGGACGCAAATGTATTTGCGTCTTCATAGCTGGCACAGGAGGGAAGTTACATGCACTTTAAGCTCGTACATGGAGACGGTGGGGTACACGATAGGGAACATAACTTGACCAAAAATTTATATTTCCTCATTCCCTCCTTGTTCCCTACGGACCCTTCATGATATCTCGATCCTCATGAATCGATCAGTCTGTTCTTGTAACATCATTTGCTCGTCTCTCTTCCGTTGTCGGTTTGAGAGAAAACTGGAATGTTCAATGCACGATGTGGCGCACAGTCCACAAATCGCTGGCCCACACTGTAGGCACAGGCAACAACTGAATACTATGACAAGGGTAATGCCTAGGAAGGATAGTATCTTCCATCCCCAAGCGGTTAACGTTGTCCAGAACCAACCGGACCAAGTCCAGGTGCCTGGATTCTGATGTATCGAACTTGCAATCTTATGAAGACGTGTAATAGCTTTGTAGACAGTTGGCGCGTTTTCTGGAATGAAAACACAGCAACTTGACCCGATGACCTTACAGGCTCCACCTCTATCTGCCAAGATGACGTCAATAACAAGACGATTCTGAAGGACAACAATCCGCATAGCAGACTGTTCCTCTGTTAAGTTACCTAGAGCGGAGGCAGTTTCATTTACTACTGCTTCGAGTGTTCTGGTTAATCTACGTATTAATTTACTGTTTTGGACGGGGCCTGTGAAGAAAAAGAATCCTTTATTGAAATCTGTGTATTGCTCCCATGCCGTTTCAGTATAGTCGACAATCGGGAGATCTCTTCTGAGTCTACTCTTTACTAGGTTTGTATTTCTGTGATAATCAGGAGGGGCTAGGAAAACAGGTGGCAGAAGGAAGGCAATGTAACAGGTACCATCCCAATCTGGAGGTAAGCGTATGTATGCGGTATGGCCACAAACAAAGTAGGAATGACGAGTAGCTTTAAAGGAGGACTTGCCATGATCACTGAATTCGACCACGGTAGTACATTTACTATGACCTAAGTGTACTGAACCCTTCTTTCTGACACATAAGTCACCTGTGACTGGTAGTACTGACATAGCAGGGAGAACTGGTGCGGCTTCGGATTCAACAGTGAGAATCATAAGGTTAATTGTATAATTACCTAATCCATATACTTCATTTTCTAGATCAGTTCCTACTCTAGTGGGGAGTCCCTTCTTGTCAGGGTAACAGGCATTAAGCAGAACTAAGTTCAAGTTTCCCCAAACCCAGCTCCCTTTAAAAACAGCAACATCAGGATCTAAAGAATTAATTATTCTAAACCATGCACCACAGGAGCCATTATGAGTGAACGGGTACGGAAAGAGGGGCAGAACTCCCTTGTATTTCTGGTAGGGAGGGAGTCGGCCACATATCCAACAGTTTGTAGCATTGTTAGTCTGATGGGAATGGTGTAACATACTAATGAATGTATTGTTGCGCAGCGCAAGTCTGTAAGAAAGTTCGTGGGGAGGTAATTCGCTAAAAGAATGTTCAGCAGAAACATTGAAAGCAGATTGTTCACGTTTGAAGATAGGGTAGTATATGGGAAGCAATATGCTAGCAACAATAATCAGGAGACTTAAAAAGAACATAATCAATAAAGTCACTATACAGTGACTACGGAGTGATTTGCAATATGCACGTTTCTTGAATTGTCTCTCTCTCTCTCTATCTCGATCTAGGGGATACATGTCAGAAACTATTTAACCGATTCACCTAGGGGAGGACTTAAACAATTAAACTGTCTGACTTGCTAGATCGAAGTTTCAGTCTATACTCCTCTTGGGGAGTTTTCTCTCGTTTGGGAACCTTAAAGTCACTAGGTTCGATACAGTCTTTGGAGGGGGTGGACGAGTCAGGGTCTGGTTTCAGTTCGTTGCACTTTTTAATATGACTCGTATGGATCCACCCCTTTCTGCCTTCCACCTTGATCGCGGTCTTCGTAGTAAGAAGGACGGTCTTCGGCTCTTTCCAGCAGGGTTCCAGCGGGCTTTTCCTGTCGAAGTTCCTAATTAGGACCATGTCTCCTGGTCGGACATCGTGTGGCTTTACATCAGTGTTGTCAGGGAAGGCTGCAGCAACCTGTGAACGACATGATTGGAGTGCAGACATCAAGGAGGCAAGGTAATCTGTCAGCATATTACAATCGACATCAGTAATTTTCTTAGGCATGGGCGTCCCCCACATATTCGGTGGTCTACCAAAGACCACTTCATACGGGGATAGTCCTGATCTCGAATGGGCAACCATTCTCATGTAGAATAATGCAACTGGCAGGGCGACTATCCAGTCGACCCCTTTCTCTTTACAAACTTTGGCAAGGCGGGTCTTTAATGTCTGATTATGCCTTTCTACAAGGCCTGCGGCTTCGGGATGTCGGACACAATGGAATCTCCACTGATATCCTAACAGAAGGGAGACATGCTTCATAAGTTCGGATGAGAACGGCTGTCCGTTATCTGAGTACACGACACGAGGCAAGCCGTACCGTGGGAAGAATTCTCGAACCAGCTGCTTGGCAGTGGTCGGGGCAGTGTAATCTGGGACTGGATATGCTTCGGTCCAACGGGAGAGTGCACAAACAACTACGAGGACATATTTGAATCCTCGACAACGGTCCATCTGGATATAATCCATCTGGAGGACTTCAAAAGGGTGATCGGGAGGATGGAATCCACCTTGCTCTACAGGAACGCTTTTACCGGGATTGAACTGACAACAGATCATGCAAGTACGCACTTTCTGTTTTGCTGCTGCTCGTAAGTGTTTGTTGTACCAGAGATTCTGTAAACTGTCTAACATAGCTTTCTCTCCTAGATGTGCTGGACTATGTGCTGTATTTATCATGATTTGAACCATTGAGTCGGGGAGAAACCATGTAGATTTTCCCTTCGTGACCCATCCTTGATCTGTCTGGATCCCTCCTAGTTCAGTCCATTTCTTTATTTCATCTGAAGTAGCATGTGTCTGGATAACGATTACATCTAGGGTGGGATCCCTGACTGACATACACTGTGTTGGTACTATTGTCTTTGTCACATCGGTAGTCTGGGTGTGAGTCAATGCTGTATGTTTTGCTGTCTGGTCTGCCAGGTCATTACCCTGGGAAACAGAATCCGTAACTTTAATATGTGCTTTACACTTCATGACAGATATGCCTGAGGGCAGATGTATTGCTTCTAACAGTGCTTGAATGAGGGGACCGTGTTGTATCTTGGCACCATGAGAGGTCAAGAAACCTCGTTCTTGCCATAACATTCCGAAGTCGTGTACGACTCCGAACGCATAACGGGAATCAGTGTATATGTTAACATTTCTGTTCTTGGCTAGTATACAAGCTCGGGTCAGAGCGATGAGCTCCGCCGCTTGAGCAGACAGTGTGTCAATACGATGTGTTTCTTTAACTTCAGTTTCAGTGGTCACTGCATACGCGGCCACTAATTCTCCTGTACTTGTTCTCATGCATGAACCATCCACGTAAAGTGTCAGGTCTGGATTTGTCAGTGGGACATCTGTTAAGTCTCGTCGAGGCTTTGTTACTGCATTAATGATCTCTATACAATCATGCGGGGCTGGATCTGTCATAATTGTAGGTAACAATTGTAGGAGAGTAGGGTCTGCAATCCTATGATCACCCAGATTTTTTGCTTTTGTTTCACTGGTTTACGACTTTCTCTGGCTGTGGGCCTGCCAATCAGACCCACAGCCTGGCTGTTCTCTTTCTAAATTACGAGATGTACCCTAGGTGCATATACCAATTGGTACTGGGCCACCTTATCAGACCCTGTAACTCAGGGCGTAGGTGTACCCAGGGCCGCCAGGGGCTGCAGCATGTATTATGCCACCCCTGGCTGGCCTCCTAAATGTGACACAACTGGCTGCACGACAGCTGGGGCGAAGACGTGTAATCACCCTTTGCTTTAGATATAGTAGCTCTATATCTAACCATACAATGGACACCCGAGTCCCTATCAGTCACTCCTATGGCAGGCCTTGACAATCCTGAAGGCAGAGTGCATGGGCTCGTGTGAACTAAGCTCTGGCCCGAGCCGAGCCCGGTTGCAGCTTGCGGAATCAAGACCCAATGGCTGTTCCATGATAACGCGTACCATATAGGTAACTTCGGTGTCGCGTTATCAAGACATGTCGAGTAAGGTGTCATACAAATCGGGATGCTGCCCTCTCATCAACTCTGGCGACGAGGTTAGCATTCCGCCCTTCTAGAGGGACACGACATGTACGTGACTGTGAACCCCGGTTAAAGTTAACGAAAGCCTCAGCTCCACAAAATGGATGCTGCCACCACAGACACAAGTCTGACCTCCTGCTGCTGGGAGTCCTTCCAGCGAGGAGCACTTGGACAAAGGGTTTCCTGTCGAGGGCAGTGTTCGCACCGTCCCAGACAGGGTTTGTGTATTCTGGGTAGGTAGGGCTTTTGCGAGAAGGTGACTGCGGAGTGGCACCCCGGTGCTCACTACGCATCTGCCGGTTAGAACCAGTTCCAGGGGCGACAGCCCTGGCCTGGGGAAAGTCCGGCAGGGGAGAGGGGTGTAACTACCCCCCTTTCTGGTCCCACCCTTAGGGCAGGACCTAGTCATGTACCCACCCCTTTCTTTAGGATAAAGGCCGGAGCGGGGACCCTTCCAAATTAGATCATCTTTGAATCAAGAATACTTTCTACGAAAGGACTTCAAGACTCTTCTCAAGATTTCTCCCTTGTGGCTAAGGAGTAGTCACCCTGCATCAGCGGGCACCATCTAAGAACTCTGCGGTTTGCTGTAAGTCCTTCCTCAAGGAATCCGACGGCCCAGCTCGACGAGAACCGGCTTCCCTGGCACCTCTGACCTCTACCCACGTCATCAGCTCAGCTGTGATCTGTGGGTGCGACGAGACCTCGAGGGACCGGCCATCATCAGAACCTGCACGCTCTTAAAAACCAGCACGACCATCGAGGTAACTCTCTGGTGAGTGCTCTGGGGTCCGAGAAGCCCCGACCCTGAGCCGCTCCAGCACCGAAGTGCAGTCTCCCAGCATCTCCACGATCTGCGTGGGGCCCTTCTGCTCGCTGCTCAGCACGTTGTCTGGTCACTTGCCGCTGGCTCGTGCCCTTCTGTGACGACGACCAAGAATCAACACTGCCGGTCTGGTTGCTCCAGACTGGCCCCTGCTTCCATCTTTTGAGAGGCACCCCGGACCCTCCTGGTCCACCCAAGACGCCGACAGCGACATCCGTCGTGGGACAGCTCGCACCTCCACCGTGGTCGCCGACAACGCCTCCTGGTCCGAGAGACTGCAGAGCCTAGCGTCGCCCACTCACCTGGTCGAGGTGACGGCCAACCGGTGCCTTCCTGGTACCCTCTGACTACTGGCTAGTAGTACGAACTTGGTCCCCTCTGCTTTCAGGTTTCATCAATCTCTACGAACTATTCAACACTGGTCGCCGGCCAGCAACTCCTTTTCTTCCGGCTCCTGGCTCGTCAGCGAAGACCCCGACGCCTGTAAGACTTGTGCAGCCGCAGCCCTCGTGGCTAGGTAACTCGGCATTTCGGTGCCTGCATAGCCTCCTTACTCTAGGGTCCCGAGTCCCTCGCTTCCGACTTGCCTTAACCTTTCCGTGTCCCCGGACACTTGTTTTAAACTGTGCACTTGAAGTATTTGCTAAAGAGATTTGGTTTGTGCTTAGTACCCTGTCCTCATAAAGAGTACAGGGCTGTTGTGATTCTTAATAAATATACTGTTTATTTTCATAACACTTGTGTGGTGTCCTTTCACTGGGTGTTCAAGGGGTACATGTGTGGTAAACAGCTGGCTTAACGCGCCCTCTCGAGTCTTTAGCCTTAGACTGCTCGTATCCATGCTACTAGGATAGCTGGTCTATAGGTTGACTTACAACCAAACACCATAAGGGTCGTTGGAACGATACATAGCGGTCGCTAGAATAGCGAACGTTGCATATCGGGCCAACTTCTCACATTGGTGGCAGCGGTGGGATTTGAGCTTGCTGTTGTTTTACCACACGTATCCTAAGAATATCTTGTTGAAAGATCGCACAAGTACTGCTAGTACATATAACTAAAGCTTAGAATACTCTGAGTTCTACTGAACCAGCTGTTGTAGCTCCTCAAGGCTTAGCACACCTTGGCTACAGCTCCTAGCAAGGGAAAAGTAGGAAAACACATAGTGTAGGTAGGTGCATCACTTACACCACACTAGAAACAGTATGTCGGGCCAAGGAGGAAACTCTGAGTCTCCCCTTGTGTCAGTTGACCCTCCACAGGTCATCCCTTCAGGATATACTGTGCTGAGCTTCAAGGAGTTAAGACGATTGTGTCACTCCCGGAAGATTCAGCAGGGGTCTAACCCCACAACGTCCTTTCTGATTGGTCTCTTGGAGACTTATGATGCCAGGAGAGCTGAGAAACTTCGTAGCTCTTCTAATCCAGAAGGAGACATGCCTCCCCTCGAGGGAACCCAAGACGATCCTGACCTCATTCATCTCGCAACCGAGAACGAGGATGTGGAGGAGGATGAGGATGAGGATCTCTCTGGGGACGAGGCAGATAAGGGACAGGTAGAAGTCGTCAGACTAAGCAGGTCCAACTTAAGCAAACATGATAGCGGTACTGGGGGACCCCTGGGGCCACTATCAGGTCAGCTTAACATGGGGAATGGACGAGCCAGATCTCTATCAAGAGGCTCTGGCAGATCCCTTCATACCAACGGCTCTCACAACTCTTCTCAAAGAGGGATGACGTCCCCTCAGAGGAGAGTGTACGAAGCGAAGGAAAGGGCAGCTAATCTGCGGATCGAAAGGGAAGAACTTGCCCTGGCCAAAGAAAAGCTTGCTTTCGCTAGAGAGCAACAGTTAAGTGGGGCAGTCCCCACTGGTGGCAGCAATGTACCTAGTAATAGGGAAAAGAGTTTCGATACGAAACACCTTGAGAAGATAGTGCCCCCCTTTAAGCAAGGGGACGACATCCACAAATGGATTACTGCTTTGGAGAGGGCCTGCACTGTGCAAGGCGTTCCCCAGAGTCAGTGGGCAGCTATCTTGTGGCTCTCCTTTGAAGGTAAAGGAAGAGACAAGCTCCTCACCACAAGGGTAGAGGACGCTAACAATTACCAAGTCTTGAAGAATACACTCGTTGAAGGGTTCGGCCTAACCACTGAGCAGTACAGGGTGCTGTTCAGGGATACCCAGAAAACGCAGTCTCAAGACTGGTCTGATTTTGTCGATTGTGCCACTAAGGCTTTTGAGGGCTGGTTGCTGGGCAGTAAGGTTACTGATTACAAAGGATTGTATAATTTGATGATGAGAGAACAAATTTTAAACAATTGTCAGAACCAGTTGTTGCATCAGCATCTTGTCGACTCGGATCTGACCTCTCCTCAAGAATTGGGGCAGAAGGCGGACAAATGGGTTCGTACGAGAGTTAAACAGAACCAGGGCCAGAATCAAGGTGGTCAGAAGAAAGCAGACCAGAAGGGTAAAGATTCTAAGGGGGAACAAAATGACCAGAAGTCTTCGACAGGTCCCCAACAACCCAAAGAGGGTGGGGGTCAGGCTCCCCAAAAGAAGAAAGAAGGCCAATCCAAACGTTGGTGCCAGTACTGTAAAAGTAAGTCTCACTGGTTTAGTGAGTGCACCAAGAAAGGAGGAGGGCAGACTCCTGCCACTGCAGCCCCTAAGGCACCTGTGCCCCCGAGTACAGTCAGCAGTGGTAGTGCGCCTCCCAAGGGTTTAGTAGGGTTAACCCTGGGTTCTGAGGGGCGTGACAACTTAGTTGGCACACTCACTCAGGCTGTCCTTGTCAGTACAGGGGACGCGGACGTATCCCCTGACGTAAGCCCCAATACGCTGGGCAAATACCGACAGACGCCTTTCATAAATGGAAAGATGGCTCAGGCCTATAGGGACACTTGTGCCAGCGTCACCATGGTGACGCCTAACTTTGTGGACCCTGGACAGATCATGCCAGGTACAGAATTCCTGGTGACCAATGCAAGCAATGTCACTACCAATCACAGTATGGCAATTGTAGCTTTCTCCTGGGGAGGGGTAACTGGCCAAAAGAAGGTTGTAGTTAGTCCAGACCTCCCAGTGGATTGTTTGTTGGGCAATGATTTGGAGTCGTCACAATGGTCAGAAGTGGAGCACCGGACTCACATGGAAATGTTAGGTTTGCCAGCACATGTGTTCGCTGTGACTAGGTCGCAGGTCAGGAAATGCCCCACTGAACAGGTGCTGGATCCTGGAACAACGGACCAGACACCTCCCAAGAAAAAGAGCAGTAGGGTTAAGGCTGCGCCTTCCCCCTTGCCCCAGGTCGAGGATCAAGTCTCAGAGGAGGCTGACCTACAGGAATTGAGGGAAACTGAGCCGAGAGAGTTCGAACTTGACCAAGTTGAATTCTTGGGCTCAGGGGGACCCTCAAGGGAAGATCTGGGGAAGGACCAATTAGACTGCCCTTCTCTTGAACCCCTCAGACAGCAGGCTGCTGCTGAGGCTGCTGGGAACGCCACAGGTACCCACAAGGTATACTGGGAAGATGGACTCCTGTACACTGAGGCAAGAGACCCCAAGCCTGGCATGACCAGGAGGCTGGTCGTCCCCTTGTCTCAGCGTGGTTTCCTACTTACCTTGGCCCATGAGATTCCCTTAGCAGGTCACTTAGGCCAGACGAAAACGTGGGACAGGCTTGTCTCGCACTTTCACTGGCCTCACATGAACGAGGATACCAAGGAGTTTTGCCGCTCCTGTGTCACTTGCCAAGCCAGTGGTAAGTCAGGTGGCACGACAAAGGCCCCCCTTATACCAATGCCTGTGGTGGGGGTGCCCTTTGAACGGGTGGGGATCGACATCGTCGGTCCCATGGAACCACCGACAGCATCAGGGCACAAGTTTATACTGGTGGTAGTGGATCATGCCACCAGGTATCCTGAAGCTATTCCCCTTAGGACCACTACAGCACCTGTTGTGGCAAGAGCCCTAGTTGGAGTATTCTCCAGAGTGGGCTTCCCTAAGGAGGTCGTCTCCGACAGAGGTGCAAACTTTATGTCGAGCTACTTAACTGCTATGTGGAAGGAATGTGGTGTTAACTACAAGTTCACTACCCCCTATCATCCACAATGCAATGGGCTTGTTGAGAGATTCAACAGGACCCTAAAAGGGATGATTCATGGACTACCGGAAAGGCTTCGGCGTAGATGGGACGTCCTGATCCCCTGCCTCTTGTTCGCCTACAGAGAAGTCCCACAGAAGGGGGTTGGCTACAGCCCTTTTGAACTTTTGTACGGGCATCCTGTAAGAGGACCCCTGTGTTTGGTGAAGGAAGGATGGGAGAGACCTCTCAAAAAGCCTGCAGCCAACATAGTGGACTATGTGCTCGGCCTCCGCTCGCGGATGGCTGAATACATGGAAAAGGCATCCGAAAACCTTAAGGCCAGCCAAGAACTCCAGAAAGCTTGGCATGACCAAAAGGCTGTCTTGACTGTTTATCAGCCCGGACAGAAGGTGTGGGTGTTGGAGCCAGTGGCCCCAGCAGCACTCAAGGACAAATGGTCCGGGCCCCACACCATCCTGGAGAAAAAGGGAGAGGTCACCTACCTGGTCGACCTGGGAACTCCCCGGAGCCCCCACAGGGTGCTTCATGTCAACAGGCTAAAAGCATATGTCGACAGGAAGGACATGAGTTTGCTCATGGCCATAGATGAGGGACAGGAGGAGGAGAGTGATCCTCTCCCGGACCTGCTCTCTCAGAATCCTGACGATGGCTCGGTAGATGGTGTTGTCTTTTGCGGCAGCCTCTCCGACCATCAACAGAGCGACTGTAAACAGGTTCTTCAGTCGTTCCGACATCTGTTTTCTCTGACACCCAGTCAGACCGATTGGTGCACCCATGAGGTCGACACTGGTGACAGCCTGCCCGTAAAGAGTAAAATCTACAGGCAGCCTGATCACGTCAGAGACTGCATCAAAAGTGAAGTGCAGAAAATGTTGGAGCTGGGAGTCATTGAACCCTCGGATAGCCCTTGGGCTAGTCCCGTAGTTCTAGTGCCGAAACCTCACACCCAGGGTGGTAAGAGAGAGATGAGGTTCTGCGTAGACTACAGGGGTCTCAATGCAGTCACTAAGACTGACGCCCACCCAATACCAAGGGCAGACGAGCTTATTGATAGGCTGGCTTCGGCCAACTACTTAAGTACGTTTGACCTGACAGCTGGGTATTGGCAAATCAGGTTAGCTGAGGACGCCAAGCCTAAGACAGCATTTTCAACCCCTGGTGGGCATTATCAGTTCGTGGTGATGCCCTTTGGTCTGAAAAATGCACCTGCCACCTTCCAACGGTTGGTGAATCATGTCCTTACTGGGCTGGATGACTTCTGTGCGGCATATCTTGACGATATTGCTGTCTTTAGCTCCACCTGGGAGGATCACCTGGTCCACCTGCGGAAGACGTTGGAGGCACTGCAAGCAGCAGGTCTCACTATCAAGGCCACCAAGTGCCAGATAGGGCAGACACAGGTTGTATACCTGGGCCACCTTGTCGGTGGAGGTCAGGTTCAGCCACTGGAGAGCAAGATACAGTCAATCAGGGACTGGGCTCCTCCAACCACCCAGACTCAGGTTCGAGCTTTCTTGGGCCTGACTGGATACTACAGGAAGTTTGTCAGGAACTATGGGTCCATCGTGACACCGTTAAATGAACTGACAAGTAAGAAAATGCCAAAAAAGGTTCAGTGGACAGCGAGCTGTCAAAAAGCATTCGATGACCTAAAGCAGGCCATGTGCACGGCGCCTATCCTCAAGAGTCCGGACTACTCCAAACCATTCATTGTCCAAACAGATGCTTCTGAGTTGGGTGTGGGAGCTGTTCTTTCTCAACTGAATTTTGATGGTCAAGACCAGCCCATTGCTTTTATAAGTAGACGGCTGACCCCTAGAGAGAAGAATTGGTCAGCTATTGAGAGGGAGGCCTTTGCTGTGGTTTGGGCCCTGAAGAAGCTGAGGCCATACTTGTTTGGCACTCACTTCAAGATTCAGACCGACCATAAGCCCCTCTTGTGGCTAAATCAGATGAAGGGTGAAAACCCCAAACTGCTTAGGTGGTCCATTTCCCTACAGGGGATGGACTTCACAGTGGAACATAGACCTGGTACTGATCATGGCAATGCCGATGGGCTCTCCAGATATTTCCACTTAGAACAAGAAGACTTACCTGGTCAAGGTTAGTTAGTTGTTCCGACGTTTGGGGGGGGGTCATGTAGGAGAGTAGGGTCTGCAATCCTATGATCACCCAGATTTTTTGCTTTTGTTTCACTGGTTTACGACTTTCTCTGGCTGTGGGCCTGCCAATCAGACCCACAGCCTGGCTGTTCTCTTTCTAAATTACGAGATGTACCCTAGGTGCATATACCAATTGGTACTGGGCCACCTTATCAGACCCTGTAACTCAGGGCGTAGGTGTACCCAGGGCCGCCAGGGGCTGCAGCATGTATTATGCCACCCCTGGCTGGCCTCCTAAATGTGACACAACTGGCTGCACGACAGCTGGGGCGAAGACGTGTAATCACCCTTTGCTTTAGATATAGTAGCTCTATATCTAACCATACAATGGACACCCGAGTCCCTATCAGTCACTCCTATGGCAGGCCTTGACAATCCTGAAGGCAGAGTGCATGGGCTCGTGTGAACTAAGCTCTGGCCCGAGCCGAGCCCGGTTGCAGCTTGCGGAATCAAGACCCAATGGCTGTTCCATGATAACGCGTACCATATAGGTAACTTCGGTGTCGCGTTATCAAGACATGTCGAGTAAGGTGTCATACAAATCGGGATGCTGCCCTCTCATCAACTCTGGCGA
The DNA here is from genome assembly GCF_964263255.1 of Lissotriton vulgaris. Classification (NCBI taxonomy): domain Eukaryota; kingdom Metazoa; phylum Chordata; class Amphibia; order Caudata; family Salamandridae; genus Lissotriton; species Lissotriton vulgaris. Next base: position 337,746,118 of record NC_141689.1, read on the forward strand.
CGAGGTTAGCATTCCGCCCTTCTAGAGGGACACGACATGTACGTGACTGTGAACCCCGGTTAAAGTTAACGAAAGCCTCAGCTCCACAAAATGGATGCTGCCACCACAGACACAAGTCTGACCTCCTGCTGCTGGGAGTCCTTCCAGCGAGGAGCACTTGGACAAAGGGTTTCCTGTCGAGGGCAGTGTTCGCACCGTCCCAGACAGGGTTTGTGTATTCTGGGTAGGTAGGGCTTTTGCGAGAAGGTGACTGCGGAGTGGCACCCCGGTGCTCACTACGCATCTGCCGGTTAGAACCAGTTCCAGGGGCGACAGCCCTGGCCTGGGGAAAGTCCGGCAGGGGAGAGGGGTGTAACTACCCCCCTTTCTGGTCCCACCCTTAGGGCAGGACCTAGTCATGTACCCACCCCTTTCTTTAGGATAAAGGCCGGAGCGGGGACCCTTCCAAATTAGATCATCTTTGAATCAAGAATACTTTCTACGAAAGGACTTCAAGACTCTTCTCAAGATTTCTCCCTTGTGGCTAAGGAGTAGTCACCCTGCATCAGCGGGCACCATCTAAGAACTCTGCGGTTTGCTGTAAGTCCTTCCTCAAGGAATCCGACGGCCCAGCTCGACGAGAACCGGCTTCCCTGGCACCTCTGACCTCTACCCACGTCATCAGCTCAGCTGTGATCTGTGGGTGCGACGAGACCTCGAGGGACCGGCCATCATCAGAACCTGCACGCTCTTAAAAACCAGCACGACCATCGAGGTAACTCTCTGGTGAGTGCTCTGGGGTCCGAGAAGCCCCGACCCTGAGCCGCTCCAGCACCGAAGTGCAGTCTCCCAGCATCTCCACGATCTGCGTGGGGCCCTTCTGCTCGCTGCTCAGCACGTTGTCTGGTCACTTGCCGCTGGCTCGTGCCCTTCTGTGACGACGACCAAGAATCAACACTGCCGGTCTGGTTGCTCCAGACTGGCCCCTGCTTCCATCTTTTGAGAGGCACCCCGGACCCTCCTGGTCCACCCAAGACGCCGACAGCGACATCCGTCGTGGGACAGCTCGCACCTCCACCGTGGTCGCCGACAACGCCTCCTGGTCCGAGAGACTGCAGAGCCTAGCGTCGCCCACTCACCTGGTCGAGGTGACGGCCAACCGGTGCCTTCCTGGTACCCTCTGACTACTGGCTAGTAGTACGAACTTGGTCCCCTCTGCTTTCAGGTTTCATCAATCTCTACGAACTATTCAACACTGGTCGCCGGCCAGCAACTCCTTTTCTTCCGGCTCCTGGCTCGTCAGCGAAGACCCCGACGCCTGTAAGACTTGTGCAGCCGCAGCCCTCGTGGCTAGGTAACTCGGCATTTCGGTGCCTGCATAGCCTCCTTACTCTAGGGTCCCGAGTCCCTCGCTTCCGACTTGCCTTAACCTTTCCGTGTCCCCGGACACTTGTTTTAAACTGTGCACTTGAAGTATTTGCTAAAGAGATTTGGTTTGTGCTTAGTACCCTGTCCTCATAAAGAGTACAGGGCTGTTGTGATTCTTAATAAATATACTGTTTATTTTCATAACACTTGTGTGGTGTCCTTTCACTGGGTGTTCAAGGGGTACATGTGTGGTAAACAGCTGGCTTAACGCGCCCTCTCGAGTCTTTAGCCTTAGACTGCTCGTATCCATGCTACTAGGATAGCTGGTCTATAGGTTGACTTACAACCAAACACCATAAGGGTCGTTGGAACGATACATAGCGGTCGCTAGAATAGCGAACGTTGCATATCGGGCCAACTTCTCACAACAATGTTGCGGGATTCAGAATGCTGCAGCGTCTGATTTCTATGTGTGGCTGGAATAATGTCAATTCATAACCTGTCAGTCGTGCTATAGTCAAGTGCTGAGTCTGAGTTCTGTTTAAAAGAACCTCTACAGAATGTGGAACTTGTACTGTTAATTGATGTCCTAAAACAATTGAGTCGCTCTGTCTGATTGCTAGTGCTGTTGCTGCTACTGACTTCAAGCACGCAGGGAGTGCCTGGGCTACTGAATCCAATGTACTTGAAAAATAAGCGCAAGGCTTATGTGAACCTGCTTGGTCTTGAGTGAGGACAGACAATGCTGTACCTAGCGTTCTGTAACAAAAAGTGTAAAAGGCTTGCTGTAACATGGTGTCGCTAGAACTGGTGCTTGACATAAAGCTTTCTTTAATTCCTCAAAAGCCTGTGTATGTTCCTGAGTCCAAGGGAGGGCAGTCGAAGTTGCTGCCTCCTGTGTTGTTAACTGAATCAGAGGTTTAGCTAGAAATGCATACTGAGGAATCCATTGTCTGCAGTACGAGGTGAGGCCTATAAAGGCCCGCACTTCCTTTTGTGTCTGGGGTTGTGGCATATTTATAATTAACTGAATGCGATCGGGAGTGAGCTGTCTCCCCACTTTGGACAGCAAGTGACCCAAGTACACAACTTGCTGAACACAGAATTGTAGCTTCGAAGGAGACACCTTGTGTCCCTTGTCGGCCAGAAAATGTAAAACTGTCAGTGACGCTTGTTCACATTCGGGCTCACTTCGTGCGGTGATCAGCAGATCATCGACGTATTGCAGTAAGGCAGTGTTAACTGGCATTATGATACAATCAAGTTGTCTTTTCAGTGCTTGGCTATAGATGCTGGGGCTTTCTGTGAATCCTTGAGGTGCGCGTGAAAATTTGAAACTTCGTCCATTTAAACTGAATCCGAAGAGATATTGGCTCTCCGGGTCAATAGGTACACTGAAGAAGGCGTTCTTGAGGTCAATTACAGTAAAGAACGTTGCTTCTGAATCAATAGCAGTCAATAGGGAAGAGATGTCAGGAACCACAGGGTACTGTGGAACAATACATTTATTCAGTTCTCTTAAATCAATCACCAGCCGATATACTGGCGGTGCATTGGGATCAGTACGTTTAAGAATCGGAATGATAGGAGAATTACAGATATTGGAGTCGGTCTCTACGACCACTCCTTGGGCAATGAGCTCTTCAATGATTTCCAGTAAAGCCACTACAGCATCGGGTGGTAACTTGTATTGTCTGATTCTGGGTAGAACAACACCTTGTTTGAGTGTAACACGGTATGGTGTAATGTGCATACAACCTACGTCAGTTGGGCCTTTCGCCCATAAGTGATCCGGTACATTTTTCAATCTGACATCAAACTCTCGTAATACATAATGACCCTTAAAGTCTCTCAAGAAAAGTCTAACTCCTTCCGGAGAACAACAGATCACTGCTCCTAGAGCCTTCAATGTTTTTATTCCTAACAGATTTTCTGGACAAGATTTCGTAAGTAACAAGTCTGTAACACGTGATAATGGACCCACAGCCAGGGGGACTGGTTTCGATACCTCATTTACAATAGGCTGTCCTGAAAAACCAAGGGAAACATTCTGTGAGCCTGAGAGGGGTGCCCCTGGGACTTCATCATGGCTGATTGTGGTGCGACTTGCCCCTGTGTCAATTAAAAACTTTCTGTCTTTTCCCAATACTTGACTGTGTACATAAGGACCCTCTTGATCTACAGGAATTTCAATAAGAGGCAAGCCACCCTCCCTCTCTAGGCTGTTTCATGTGTATCGTGGATAATCGGGGTAATCAGATTGGGCATACTGGTACATCTGCTGCGAGACTTGCTGAGTCGCGGCAATGGGCTGTGGCTGTGACTGTGACTGTCTCTGTGGTACCGCTACTGTCTGTGCTGCATGTGGTGAAACATGCATAGGCTGTGTATTCTGCATGGGCTGTATATTCTGTGAAGTCTGTTGCTGACCCTGATTTTGTCTAGGTGGATGCGGTCTTTCTTTAGTTTTACCTGTGGATATATTATGTTTCAGAACTGGGCATTCATGTACGTAGTGACCTGGCTGCTTGCAATAATTGCATGTCCCTTTAACGGGAGCTGTGGCGTGACCTGTCTGGGTCGTACCCTTTCTCTGACCGTCGGCTGGAACCGACTGGGCCACTAACATTTTCATTTTCGTGTCTTTCATACGTTTCTGTTCCTGATCCTGTTCTTCTCTAATTCTGTTCTGATGGTATTGTAACATCTGTAACATCTGAGATGGCGTATTTGCTTGCCAAGTACTTTCAACTTTGTACACGCGGTTCTTGACTAGTGGCAGGGAATTCTCGACTAATTTTGATACAAAAAGATGCGGGTACGACTCGCTACTTGGCTTAAGGCCACTATTGATAATAAAACATTTCTCGAATCTTGAATAGAAGTCACTAGTATCTTCATCGTGTTTCTGTTTACAGGCCGAAATTGCGTCCCAGTCTTCCTTTCTAGTTGTCAGTAATCTTGGCAGAACCTGTACTATTAAACCTGGTAATGCTTTAGTTTTCTCCCCAAGGCCTAGCCCAGGGGTACGAAGTTTCTCCTCGTCCTCTATTTCTGTCCACACAATCTTTTTATCTCCCACCTCCCATTCTCTTTCCTTCAGCTTCTCGTAGATGCCCGTGGGCAGCAGTACCTTTAACATTTTCATAATATCTTCATATGTGTAATCTCCCATCAGTAACATGTCTTTAAGTTCTCTGTGAAAACCTGCAGGGTCTTTATCGTGACACGGTACTAGTTTCTTCATTTCCAATAGTTCTAACTTGGTCAGAGGTGTGTGTACATACACATGTTTCAGGGTGTTATCAGTACCCATGACTGGGTGTACTTCTCGTAAGGGATTCTGACTTTCAATGCCATGCAGACGCTCCATATGATACATTTTTCTTTCTGGGGGCGGAGCGGGAACGTATTCGGAACTTAAGAACGTGTTATATCTGTGCCGTTGTTCTAGAATTATTTGAATTAACTTGGTACTTAGGCCTCTCCATCTATCCATGAGTAGTGCTTCTAATGTATCGTGTAAGGGACCTGGGTCAGAATGTTGATGTCTGAATAACGTGAGGAGGTGCTGAATCATGTATACACCTGCTAATTTCTGCTCGTCTGGGGAAAGGTTCAGGAATGTCTGCGCTACTGTGTCATCATGGTATATGTTCGGATTGTCAGCCCATAGTACAGCTGACCGGGCTAGTTCTTGTTCATCCATAGAATTTAGTACATGGTACCCCATTCGTTCTCGAAGCATTTTATCAGTCTCTTGAAACTGATGTTCAGGAGAATTCGGTTTTGTTATGCCAGAGAGGAAGACTCTCTTGCTTTCTGGACGAATGCCTTTCCTAAGATAAGTTCCTTTACCTACATACGCTATCATGTCTGTAGTCTTTTCTGGTTCTCCAGATCCTTCCTCCTCTTCAGAGGAAGCTTCTTCTTTCTCATTCTCGTGTACTTCTATTACTGCACTTCTTATTTTCCTGTACATACTGGCTATGCAATTCTGTTTATCATGCTTTCCTTCGGCTATATTTTGACCCCACTTTGTTAGGGCATCCATTTCATCCTGTTCTGTCTCAGGCCTGTCTCGTTCTCTTATAAAGCAATTTATGAAAAAACGTAGTATATATGCTTGAGTGTCGACTTTCTGATGTGCCATGGCTTCCTTAATACTTTCAGGGTTTTCCCCAGTCCGGACAAAATGATATATCCTATCTAGGTGCTCTTTCATTCCTGAGAATAAAACTAGGTAATCTGTAGCTTGTCGTAAACGTAGCGATGCCATCAACATCCTATCGTCTTTACCGGGTACTGGATCGTATCTGCAAACTTGAAGCGGTTCTTTGAGTATGTCGAGACGGGGTGATTGGAATGAAAAGGGCCTCTGCATGTCCCTAAGGTTTAATCTGTGTGTTGCTGGCGGGGTCTGGTAACCCCTGGTCGCACCTCCTGAGGCGGAGGCTTGAGCATTATCTCTCTGTGGAGTCTGTATTTGTACTTGAACTTGTCTTTTAGTAGGATCGGGCGCAAACGGATTCGGTATCTTAACCTTAGGTGAGGGAAGTGGTGGAGGTGGAGGAACGACAGGCTGTCGGTCAGGGGGAACTTGTTGCGGTAATGGCGGGGTGCGATCTGGAGGCGTGTTGCCATCTCCGTCACCGTCAGTAGGCGGGACGAGGGCACGTGGATTTGTGTAAGCGGGTGCTACATCATTTAGATAGGAATTCAGAAAGATGTCTTTAGTAGTCCTGTGGTTTACTTTAATTGGAACCAATGGTGGTGGCAGATTTTTCGGCATTTCTGAAGTGGCCTCAGGCGTACCTTCGGCTACTAAGTACATACCATTTACAAGATTGTTTTGTGCGCGGTCTACTTGTTCTGATTTTACTCGAATCCCTTCAGTAACTAATTCGTTTTCTCGGGCTTTATCTGATTCTTCTCTATGTCTGTCTTCTCTACGGAGTGCTTTTTCAGCACGTTTTTGTGATTCTTTACGCCAAAATTCTATGGCGTCTTTCTGAGATTGTCTGGCTTTCTTTTTCCATAATGCTTCTTCTACCTTCATGATGCACTCGGCATCCCATGTTCCGGTAACAGGCCATCTGTGTCTTTCGTCTAGATGCTTAGTATAATCGGCCCATAAATCTAGATACAATATGGCGTCTATGCCATGTTTCTGATACATGAAGTTTCCAGGAGTGTCCCTAGGGGGAATAGGAATTTCTTCCTCTAGTATCCCTTTTCTAGTTCCAATCTGTTTTAGCTTATTAAAAAACGGCATCTTGTCTACTTAGTACTGAATGCTCAACCCTGGCTGTTGAATTCTGACTCTGAACACAATTAGTTACACCAGAACACAATAATGCACATTAGAAACAATCACTCATACCACGACATTAAACACATAAAAAGACATTTGAAACATATATGACTACCCCCTTTACTGGATGTACTGCTAAACAGCACAGATACAATGCTGAGAACAGTGCAAGAGCTAGGAAAACTGATATACTGCTAAACAGTACAGATACACTGTCTAAAACAGTGCAGACCGAATTTGTGTACCCAAACCCGTCTAGATACGTCCCAGCAATGGTACTCACCGGGAAGCACGGACAACAGAAGGCCTCGGAAAACTCGACTGAACTGGACCGGACTCGACTCGACTCGCCACGTTGATACTTCGGAAAACTGGTGGGCCTCTTGACACCTCGGACCTTGCTTCTTTCGGCTAGGCTCTGGTCGGGATCCTCCGCGCTCCTCACCGCCTCGTCTGGGTGCTGATTGCAGTCTTCGTCGCCTCCGTGGGCCAGAGGGAGATACAGGAAATCCTGCCAGTACGCGTAGTTTCCGTCTAACTGATGGCAGGGGACAGAGCTTGCAACGCACCAACCGGCGCGTGAGGTGGGGGAGGGGTCCCTATTCGGGCGCCAGAATAATGTGGTAAATATTTGATTTACCGTCCTAATTTCTATGCAGGTAAGTACTTAATCAATAATAACTCAATCGGAAAGAAAAAGGCAGAGTCCGTGGTGTTAGAGTTCTTAGGGGTTTTATTCCTTAAAAAGGAATGGTCATGACCGGATATCTTGTTCCTGCCACCACTGGGGTGCAGGAAGGGATAGAGCAATATTTTATTGACAATACATAGCTTATATACTTGAGTTACATTATAGAAACCAATATAGTAGGCGTAACAGCTGAGAGAAACAAGATAAAACACACACGTGGTAATAATACGTAATTAGAAGGCGTGAACTAGGCGTGAACATAGAGGTGTGTGCTAGAAACGTCATAAGTAGGTGTCATAAGTGGGTGGTAACAAAAAGCAGAATCTTGCAATGTCAGCAGAAATCTGAGGCCTGGATGCGCGCGCAGCTGCATGACGTGTGATTGACGTGAAACTGGAGGGTGCAGGGGACTTGACATTTACAATGGCGGAAAGAGACAGAAGTCTGGCATGTCAGATCAACTCGTACCTCTATCATATCTGATATCTGATGTTTGGGAACCATACTATCTGGGCGGAAAGGTCTCTGGGGCAGAAGCTATTCTATACTGACTGTGAGTGCGTGTATAAGCGTCTAAGTGTCTGCATGAGATGCGAGGGGGGCATGGGCCTTCCATGGTAACAGAGGCTATGAATCACTTGCACGGAGACAGTAAGGCCAGGCCCTTCGCTCTGCAGCTGGGGGCATGTTTACTTAAACTAGTAGGCAGGAATGCATTTTCGGAGAGGGAAACAGATAACTCAAAGGTTGAATTCAGTCTTGGCAGGCAGCAGGCTGAGCTAAACACGGTGAGCCGCGCAGGGAGTAAGGCAGAGGTCACGGGTACAGAGACAGCCTGGGCTGAGGCTTTCAGAGTCAGAAAACAGAAAAAGGCTCGATGGCAGAATTCAGGGCCTGCTTCGCCAGAGCTGAAAAACGTGTAAAGTACACCACAAAAAGACGTTGACATGGCATACTTAGGAACGGACTATTCAACCCATTTTGGGTGGGTCTGAAAGAGGACATGTTAACGTTGGACGCAAATGTATTTGCGTCTTCATAGCTGGCACAGGAGGGAAGTTACATGCACTTTAAGCTCGAACATGGAGACGGTGGGGTACACGATAGGGAACATAACTTGACCAAAAATTTATATTTCCTCAGTGGGACCAGGAAGGGGGGTGGTTACACCCCCTATCCTTTGTCCTGTGTCGCGCCAGAACTGGGGCTGGAGTGCCCCAGCAACTGGCTTGAACCGGTGTATGCACAGGGCACCTTGTGTGCCCCAGGCATGTCTCATTCCTTTCAGCCCAGCCGTACCCAATACACCAAATCCTGTCTGGGGTGGTGCTAGCACCTCCCAAGGCAGGAAACCCTTTGTCCAACCCTCCCTCGCTGGAAGGACTCCCAGCAGCAGGAGGTCAGACTTGTGTCTGTTGTGGCAGCATCCATTTTGTGATGCTGAGGCTCGAGTTAACTTTAACCGGGGTTCACCGTTAGATACAGAATTGGCGAGGGGGTAGTATTCCAATTCGTATGACAAGGTACATGGAGTCCATTTTAACAGAGAGAGCAGGAAGCCTGGGGTCCTGAATAGCAGGATCCCAGGCCAACTAAGTCGAAAACCAGCAAAACACTAGGCAAAAAGTTGGGGGCAACCATAGTCAGATATCCACCTTCCTACACTCACCATAGGCAGCTTCGGCTGTCGCGGTTTGGTACTGCGTGGCCTCCTACCTCGTGGTCGCCATGCCCTCAATCCACCGAGCACGCGTCTCAGGAGTATGTCCAGTCCGCAATGTTAGCTTAGTGGACAGGATAATATTATAAGCAGCCCCAGCTGATGTTATGTATTTGTCGCAGCAGCGACCGTTATTTCGCGCCAAAAGTTCTTATAGCCGCCCAGCGCAGTGGGCCCTAGTAAGCTGTACCTCTTGAGGCTCAGCTTGCACACTGGTATGGGACGAGACCGCAAGGTTCTGAACAAGCAGGCCTCCTCATTCTCAAGTCGCCCCAAGGAACAACACAAGGTTGCGCAGGTCTACGCCACTTAGGGCCCAGAGACCGGAAATTGGTTCGCAATGTATTGTTGGGTTCCAAGCTGTACTACATCTAGGTGCTCCTGCGCCAAACTGCAATCACTGCACTCCTTCGCTGCTGCCTGGTGTCGCAAGTGCCCTCAGGCTCAGGCACCGAGCGCCCCGCAGAACTAGGTGTTCACCTTCAGCTGTACGGGGTTCCGGAGTGTGTGGCCTGCAAGGTCTCTTCTGCCCCCGTGATTCGCTCTGTGCTTTTGCGCCGTGCGTTAGTGGTGTCTGTGCCCCCCAGGCTTGGGTGCCAGGTGTCTTGCAGTCCTTAATTATTGCTGCAGCAGAGCGAGGTATGGGGGGGCTCCAATATCTCCCTTCGCTTATGGTGAGTGTTCCGCGGGCCCAATTGAAGCCGGGGCCTCGATTAGATGGTCACCCCGCGCTAGGACTCTAGGTGTAGGGAGTGCGGCCGCTGCGCGCCTACAGTCTGCCGCCTCCTACCTGTGGGGGCGAGTTCACTCTCCAAGCAGGACCGGGCAAATAACTCAGGTCCCCGGCAGGCGCTGGCTGCAACTTTCGCGGTACTTCCCCGAGAAGGCCAACACTGCAGCGTAGTTGCCGACCACGATCAAGAACGCGGTCCAGTGCACAGCGTCAGCTCCGCTCATCAGCCGCAGTCGATGGGCACAGGTCTGGGTCCCACAGCGTTCCGACGTGTTTGGATACCGCTTAGGCACCAATACAGTGCCGACAACTTGAAGCATTGTTTTATTAGCGGAGGAGCTGACGGGTTAAGCAGCCATCATCTTCGCCGGCTAGCTCCCCCCCCCCCCCCGAGACTAAAGACTTAGTCTCTAGAGATCCAAGGGTGATTATACCGGAGACGCCAAAAGAAGCTGCTGTGACATGTCCAGGAGCCACCTAAATTACCCAACTGTATTTACAAAACTACAGAAATGTGAGAAAATAGATGTAAAATAGGTCATGTGCGAGACCTCGACATGCCGCCCCTACGCTAGACGATTACAAAAGTATGCACATGTGTATTTCTGAGCTTTTAAACTCTCCTGACATAGAAATAGTGGTCTAACTAGAACATTGTATCTAGGACCACTGGGATTATGTGGCAGTGATGGACCAAACTATGCAGCTAAATTATATGGGAAGAAAAGGCAAATTATGCGGCATAATGCAACACATTTTGTTATATTACTTAACTATTTTGTCTTTTTTACTCACGGTAACACCATCTGGGCAAAGATTTCACCTTATTAGCAGTATCTGTTTAAGTTCCGAATGCACCAATAAACAAATGAAAGATAACTAGTCACCTATTGTAAAAGGTCTTCCACTGCACTTGAACTCATCATCAAGCTTCAGTGAGGCTTTAGTGAGCTAGAAGCATGCAGCGCTAGGAGAAAGCAGCTGTGTGCAGAGTGAGACGCTACGGGAGATAGATGTACGGAGAAGAGACGCCTTGTTCGCAGAGACATCAGGAAGGAAGCGAGGACTCGTGGAATCACCTTACAGTACACTCTTCGTTTATTGCCGTCCACATCAGCAGAGCAGAGGCCTGTAGAGAGGTCCTGGCAGGCTCGGCTTAGCTCCCTGAATACTGGAGGGGAGGGGGGAAGAGGGGAGATACCTGTCTCTGGCTCAGCCCGAGGTCCTGTTGGCACCTCGAGCCCATGACGAGCTGAGCCTCCCTGTGGCATTGCCTGCCCCTCTCCCCTTACCCCAGGATGCGGTGTAATGGCCAGACCTGCTGACTTAAGAACTGGGAATCGGGTTTGAGTCACGGAGTCGCTCGACATCCTATAGTTCTGGACGAATAGGCTAATATTCCGGGGACAATAAAAATGAATGTGATCTTGTGTAAGGTAACCGGAATGAATGATGCCCCTTAACAGGAGACACGCCCATCCAATACCTGGCCTCTTTGAAGAGAGCACGCAGCGATGGTCAGCTATGTGCGAGTGTGTGAAGGGGTGCACAGAGCTGAAGGAGGTTACAATGAGTTGAGAGGGGGTGAAGGGTGAAATAACTTGCAATACCACCTACCATCGTCTTGCCCTAACAGCCCCACATAACGCCTTAATTTGCTAAAATGTGAGGGGCAGTACAGCAGCAAAAAGTGGATTAAAAGGATAACGCCAGCAGCGTGGGTAATGTAATAAAGGGAGTGGCCTAAATAACGTGCCAAAAAAATGTGCTTAGCTTAGTGTGCTGCCCCACTGGTATTTTGGCTGTTGCAGTCGTCATTGCATCCAGATATATGATACAACGAGTAGCAGCATACTGACAATAAGTCGGGTCTATTGGCTTTGTCAATTGTTGTTAGTTGCATAAGATAAATAAGCAGCAACAATGGCTTGGGCTATAGTATGCGGCAGGGTTGGGTATAAAAAAAAGAAAAGAGGACAAATTATGCGGTATAATGCAGTACATTTGGATGCAGGGGGGACTAAACAGGCGAAAGCTGTGGAAAGATAGTGGGAATACAAGTCACTTGGGGGACATTGCCTGGCCTGTAGTCACATCACACGGCTAATGTATGCCCATCCAATACCTGGCCTCTCTGAAGAGACCACGCAGCGATGGTCAGCTATGTGCGAGTATGTGACGGGGTGCACAGCGCTGAAGGTTACAATGGTTTGAGAGGGGGTGAAGGGTGAAATAACTTTCAATACCACCTACCATCGTCCTGCCCTAACAGCCCAGCATAACGCCTTAATTTGCTAAAATGTGAGGGACAGTACAGCAGCAAAAAGTGGATTGAAAGGATAACGCCAGCAGCATGGGTAATGTAATAAACGGAGTGGCTTAAATAACGTGCAAAAAAAAAAAAAAATGTGCTTAGGTTAGTGTGCTGCCCCACTTCTATTTTGGCTGTTTCTGTCATTGCATCCAGATATATTACACAACGAGTAGCAGCATACTGACAATAAGTCGGGTCTATTGGCTTTGTCAATGGTTGTTAGATGCATAAGATAAATAGGCAGCAACGATGGCTTGGGCTATAGTTTGCGGCAGGGTTGGCTATAAAATAATAAAATTAAAAAAAGAGGCCAAATTATGAGTTATGATACAGCCCATTTGGGTGCATGGGGGGACTAAACAGGCGAACGCTGCGGAAAGATAGTGGGAACACAAGTCACTTGGGGGACATTACCTGGCCTGTAGTCACATCACATGGCTGATGTTCGCCCACCCAATACCTGGCCTCTCTGAACAGAGCACGCAGCGATGGTCAGCTATGTGCGAGTGTGTGAAGGGGTGCACAGCGCTGAAGGAGGTTACAATGGGTTGAGAGCGGGTGAAGGGGGAAATAACTTGCAATACCACCTACCATCGTCCTGCCCTAACAGCCCCACATAACACCTTAATTTGCTAAAAGGTGAGGGACAGTACAGCAGGCACAATTTGGAGTGAAAGCATGTTTTTAATAAAAATAGTGCGCAGCCTAGTTGCAAGTGGCAACTGCTGAGCTTTGAGGACCATGATGGCAGTGGAGGAGTTGATAGGGGGAGCGAGTTGAAGACAACACAGGGAAACAGTTGGGATCCGAGGTTGGGCGAGTCAATAAAAAGTTCAAAACAACAAGCTCTCGGCATTGCGTGGCAGGGGCGGAGGAGCGTTCCTTTGAAGTCTGATGCCGAGGCTCACAGGCTGCCAAATGGTGTGCGATGTGCACGCGCCCGGCGCCCATGTACTTTAAGTAATCCGCCTTTGGGTGCATTTTTGAGAGCCCTTACTTAAGTCTCGCTGCGAACGCATGCACGTTCACTCAGCGAGACCTAATAATCACACAGCTGTCCTTCAGATTTCTGGAATCATACCGACCTGCACAGTTTCTTTAGTGAAATTAGCACTGAGGTTTTTGTGGGAAAGATTTTTATGGATAGTCATGTCAAAGAGCTTTAAAAAACATAACCCAATAAAAGTTGTTATGAAAAATTAACTAGCCCCCACTTTGGAAATGTTGATTACTTAATTGTCAGAATGAGGGTGGGGGTAATAAACGTCTTACTTAAAAATGTAAGCAAGTGGAAAGAATGCTGACAACATCCATTGGCAAACTATCACTGAAGGAAAAGAGTTTGTTGTGGGTTAGGATCCAGCAGTCCCAACTCTAATTACTTTGGAATCCAGTGGTCGACAGCCATTGGGCTCAATTTCCCCGGACCTGATAATTCTCGCCTCGTGCCTATTCTTACCATGGGCCCCACTCTGCAACTCTGGGCAATAGCTTGCTTAATCTCCACAACGGCCCCAACAGCGCTAGGATGCCTGGCTTCACCTTGGGGGTGCCCAGGAGTGGGCACTTCACAGGGAAAGGCCAGGAAGGGTTCCTCAGCGGTATTCGTACAAGCGCCGAGATGCCTCATGGTGATTCGTGCGCTATACAAGTACTATTACATTACATTTTTTTTTTTTTACATTTATGCACTATTCTGAGACCACATGCCTAATTACCTTAATGAGTGTTAGAATGAATTAAGCCGTAACCATACCACATCTCAGCAGAAAATGCACATGCCTGAGGAAAGAGTAGGTGAAATAAAAAGAGTCTCACCTTCTTGGTGGTGGACAACACAATACAACAGAGCATCACTTATTGAGAAAGAGGCAGACAGAGTATCTACGGCTATCAGTCAGGGCCATTGCATTGTAGAGTCTTTTGCAACTAATGCACTAGTCACGTTTATGAAGAAGTTACTCTTTTTTAGAAAATAATATATTATCTGATATGTCTATACTTTGCCAAAGCGTGTCTCATTTGGTATTGAAAATGTGGTATTTGGTATTGTCCCTACGCTTACAAGAATTGCCTTTTTAAAGCGGTGCAAGAGTTCTTCTTCTGTGGAAAAAACATTACAAAGTTCTCTACTCAGCAGCTGTAGCACGGATTGTAGCCCGTCAAAAGTTCTATTTTGTGACCCGTGCATCTGTGCATGCGGATTTTACATTATGAGTAATTACTTCCCGTAACTCAAGGCAGTGTGTGCCTGCAATTAGCACAGAAAAGATTAACTCACGGATAGAGATAGTGACATGCTCCTACGACCTGCCAAATTATGATGCATATTTCATTTTGAGTGCGCGTCCATAAGTAAATAAAAAAGAGCTTCTAAGAGACAGACTTACAAATCGTGAAATCCAAGAACAAACAATTCTCTGTTCCATCAGCAACGCATTTTACATTACATTATAATTATTACATTATTTAGATTTTGCAAATCACTCACCTCTCGCGCACTTCCTCCACTCTGGGCAAGTCTGAAACAGAAAAGGGCTTCTTGAGTCTCGAGTCAATGGATTTGCGGCGAACATCTATCTCTCCTCCTGACTGTGACCAAAGTAAGGCATCCACACTTCACAACACACAACTGGGAATGCGTACTAAGACTCCCTCTGGGCACCGGTCCTGCTCTGAATAGATACACATGCAACCGTCACAAGCAGCAGGGGAGAGAAAGGGCTCGGGTGCAGTCTACTGAGGTTCATTTACATTCTCCCTGGGCACCAGGGAAGCCTGCCAGGTAGCTCTGGAGAACTGCACGTCCCAGAACTTAAAGTTACATGGCAACACCACTCGAGGCCTGCAAAAGTACAGATGAATATTTAAAGACGTTTGCATCTTTAATGACGTCGTTTTGCTTGATAGCAACAAGACTGCGTCAGTTTTTTTTTATTCAATACAGGAAGTAGCAGTGCACGCTTGCATCACAAACACAAGAGACAACACGTGCAGCAGCAGTGCACGCGGGCACCGTGTACAGCACTGGCAGATGCAGTGCCAGCTTCCTCCAATCACACAGACCAGCGTCAGCAATGCAAGCTCCGCGTGCCTATAGTGGACGAGGAAGAGAGGGAAGGGAAGGGGAGGAGAGGAGAGGGGAGGAGAGGGAGAGGAGAGGGGAGGAGAGGGAGGAGGGGGGGCTGGACAGCGACAGGCAAACAAGTGTGCAGGAAGTATGTGTGGACGGACGGAGAAGGTGTGACTGGATGGATGAGCACAGTGTGTCGATGGATATAGGTAGATGTATGGAAGGATGGACAATGAGCAGGGCACAAGTCCTAAACAAGCATTGGCATAGCCAATAGGTCTCGCCTTTGGGACTTTATAAATATTGAGTTATCCAGCACAGTATCTTTGGTGCAGCGTTGGATTGGTAACGTGGGCATTCGGGCAATGCCCGAGGGGCCGGAGTCAGAGTGCAGCTGTGGGCCTCTTTTTTTTTTAGAAGTCTGGGGTGGCCATTTGGGCGCTGTCTCCATTGTTCGAATACAGCCAGCGGCCCAGTAGGTGTCTGAGTGGCCTTTCTTGAGGCAAATGGGCGCTCATTTCCTCCGTTTAGTAACAGACAAGAGGTGTCACTCCCTTTGTCTCGCTGGCCGGCCGACTAATGTGTGCACATACTGAGTGGGGGCAGGGGGCCTGAGGAGAAGTGGCCTAACTTGTTTCACCACTGTAAACTAACGTGTGCATTCATTTTCAACCTCCCCCACCCCTAAAGTTTTTTTTATATGATTACGCCATAGCAGTGATTTGAGGAGTGATTATGCAAATGTGGGCAGATTTTTTTTTGCGTGCCCGGGCCGATTTTCAATCCCAATCCAACCCCGCTTTGGTGCAACAACATCAACTGTTGCATGGCTAAAAACTTATAAGGTCCCAAAGGCGAGACCTATTGGCTAAGCCAATGCTTGTTTCTGGTAGATATCACCTTGGCCAGGGAATTTGGGACCTTTGTTTTTTCAAGTTTCCTACCTTTGTATCTTTTCGGGCAGAATGGTTCTCTCTCTAGATTCAAGGTTCAGCCCGAAAACATGCTCCAAATTTTACTAGGAAGCTAAAAAATAAATTCATCAATGTTACCCCAGTGTCAGGACGGGAGCGGTATTCATACCAACAAGTGCAGATGCAAATCACCAAGGATTGCTCATCCACCCACTGGGGTAACATTGATGTATTTATGTTTTGGCTTTGCAAGAGGGCTCACAGGAGTAACAGTTTTGTGCAGTGCAAGTCCCAGGAGGCCACGCCAATCAGGGAGGGGATTTAAACAACTGAAGGTGAACCAGTAACTTCTTGCATCTCCGATGTTCAAAAAGCTGATGATTAAGGGCGGGGGCCCGAAACGCGTCTGGCTACTCTTAAGGAATGTGCATAACCATGGACTTGCTCTGCAGGCTTGAATAAATCTTGAAGCTAAATCTACCCGCGTGTGGGCTCTCTCAATGAAGGTAAAACTTTGTGGTTCTCTGTATAGCAGCTTGCCTTAGTCGCGAGAGAGTCCCGCTGCAGAAGCAGACCTGGATGTTGTCAAGCGGCAATCATCGTGTCAGGACGGGAGCGGTATTCATGCCAAGAAGTGCAGATGCAAATCACCAAGGATTGCTCATCCACCCACTGGGGTAACTGTAGGAAGGTGGATATCTGACTATGGTTGCCCCCAACTTTTTGCCTGGTGTTTTGCTGGTTTTTCGACTTAGTTGACCTGGGGCCCTGCTATTCAGGACCCCAGGCCCACTGCTCTCTCTGTAAAATGGATTCCATGTACTCTAGGTACATAACCAATTGGTACTGGGCCACCTTATCAGTCCCTGTACAGTGTACTATAGGTACCCAGGGCATAGGTGTACCCAAGGCCTACCAGGGGCTGAAGCATGTATTATGCCACCCCTGGCTTGCCATCTAAACCGACACAACTGGCTGCACGACAGCTGGGGCAAGGTGGTGTAATCACCCTTTGCTTTAGATATAGTTACCTATTCCTAAACCTAAAATGGACACATATATTCCTATAAGTCACTCCTATGGCAGGCCTTATCAATCCTGAAGGCAGAGTGCTTGGAATTATGTGAGATGGTGCTCTGGCATGAGCTGAGCCCGTTTGCAGCTTGCGGAACCATGTCCTAATAGCTGTTCCATGATAACGCTATACCATATACTCTTAAGTGCATTATAATCCTCGCGGTTAAATGCTAACTTTGGTATAGCATTATCAAAACATGTCGAGTAAGGTGTCATACGAATTGGAATACTACCCCCTCGCCAATTCTGGCGACGGGGGTAGCATTCCACCCTTCTAGAGGGACACGACATGTATGCAACTGTGAACCCCGGTTAAAGTTAACTCGAGCCTCAGTATCACAAAATGGATGCTGCCACCACAGACACAAGTCGGACCTCCTGCTGCTGGGAGTCCTTCCAGCGAGGGAGGCTTGGACAAAGAGTTTCCTGCCTTGGGAGGTGCTAGCACCAGCCCAGACAGGATTTTGTGTATTGGGTAAGACAGGGCTGAAAGGAATGAGACATGCCTGGGCACACAAGGCGTCCCTGTGCATACACTAGTCTAAACCAGTTCCTGGGGCTCTCCAGCCCCAGCTCTGGCGCAAGACCGGACAAAGGATAGGGGGTGTAACCACCCCCCTTCCTGGTCCCATCCATAGGAGGGACCTAGTGATAGTACAGCCCCCTTTAGCAGGATAAAGGTAGGAGCTGGTCCCATTCCGAGTTAGATTAATCCTGAACTGAAACTCTACAAGAAACTCTGGACTTCGACTACCTGAACAGAAGACTGAAGAAATCTCCCTTGTGCGCAAGGAGTGTCCATACTGCACAAGCAGGCACCATCAGCGTCCAGGGGCTTCCCTTTGTCGTCTTCCCTCGAGGATCCAGACTTCAGAGCCCGACGAGACCCAGATTCCCAGACCTCTCCGACCTCTACCTACATCTGCAGCACAGCTGAGATCTGTGGGTGCGACGAGACACGTGGGACCGGCCATCTTGAAAGAAGCAGCACTTCGCTCCAGCACGACTTCTGAGGTAACCTCGTCCAAGTGCTTTGGGGACTGGGAAGCCCCGACCCCAAGCAGCTCCTGCACCGAAGACCAGCCCTCCAGCATCCACGAGATCTGCGTGGGGCCCTTCTGCCTGTTTGCTGCTCGGCGCATTGTCTGGTCACTTGCCGGCTGGCTAGTGACTTCCTAGACGACAAACCTTGAAATCCAACCTGCTGGTCTGGTTGCTCTAGACTGGACAACTCGTGCCTCCATCCTGGTCGTCGAAGACACCACCTGGTCCACGTGGCTGCAGAGACAAGCGTCCACTCTTCACCTGACCGCGACGACGACATCTGGTTCCACTCATGGTTCCATTCCAGTCACTGGCTAGTACGTATTGATTTGTAATGTTAGTTATAATGAACTGTTACCTGTGTATTGTTTTATAGAATTAATGTTCGTTTGTATAATTATATGAATCTCTTGTTGTTGTATAATAACTCGATGACTGGACTAATATTGTGTAAACTTATTAAGAGCTATTCTAATGTATAGGATGTAAATAGTAAATATATAGATTCTATTACTTTGCTCTCTGTTTCCTAACCTAACCCTCCTTTATTCTTGCAAGCACTTTACCAGTCAACTTAACTTTTTGACGATGGCGAGGAGCAGACGACTTGTATGCCTCAACGTAGCGCCTATCATTATGTAGTGACGCGTTTTTAATTAAATACTCACCTCTAACTAAGACCTTACTAGGACGCTATAGAGATGCCCATTGTTAGTAACATAGTTCTGATATTACAAAAAATATTTTATTTTGATCAGGTACTGTCAGGATTTAAGTTTGGTATACTGATATAAAGATTCATGGCGGCAAATTGTATATATTGCTATTGCTAAGAAATTAGGATTTAACTTGACAGGAACGATCGTATAAACAGACCGTTCCAAGATGGCGGATGGTTTTTCTGACTCATGTTCGCTCTACCTGGGAATAGATTTAGATATATTTAATAAATGCCAACTACACGAGACTAATCAAAAGAT
The DNA here is from genome assembly GCF_964263255.1 of Lissotriton vulgaris. Taxonomy (NCBI): domain Eukaryota; kingdom Metazoa; phylum Chordata; class Amphibia; order Caudata; family Salamandridae; genus Lissotriton; species Lissotriton vulgaris. Next base: position 337,765,325 of record NC_141689.1, read on the forward strand.
AAGTAAAGTAAAATAAAATACTATTTAACGCAAGGTATTACGGACACGCGATCCCTAGTTTGACGACTTAAATAATAATCAGACCGACAGACGTAATATGAAATACCTCGCATAATGGGACAAGTATACTAATATATATTACTTGTCCATTATCTGTTATTTAAATGTTACGTTCGAGCACTTACATTAGCTCTATTTAATCCGTTTTACTAATATGGCGCATCTCGACATCTTATAGTATAAATAAGTATAGTAAGATGGCGCCACACTAGGACGCCGACACGACGAGACGCGATCCGAAGCAAAGATTTACCGGCACTAGGTAAGAACGGACACGGTGCTTTATTTAGATAGATACTTAGGACATGCAAACCATTGTAACATTTAAACTCGTTAACCTAATACTAGGATCTTGTGATTATTTCAGGTGACGGATACGATCACCCGAAAATAAAAGCCCTTAACATGGGTATTAAACTACGATATTAAGGTAAGATAGTTGACTGTGCCCATGACTGAAAACCCTTTTATTCTATAATACAGAAAGGTTATATGAACACTGTAGGAGAGTAGGGTCTGCAATCCTATGATCACCCAGATTTTTTTGCTTTTGTTTCACTGGTTTACGACTTTCTCTGGCTGTGGGCCTGCTAATCAGACCCACAGCCTGGCTGTTCTCTTTCTAAATTACGATATGTACCCTAGGTGCATTTACCAATTGGTACTGGGCCCCCTTATCAGACCCCGTAACGCAGGGCATAGGTGTACCCAGGGCCGCCAGGGGCTGCAGCATGTATTATGCCACCCCTGGCTGGCCTCTTAAATTTGACACAACTGGCTGCACGACAGCTGGGGCGAAGACGTGTAACCACCCTTCGCTTTAGGTATAGTAGCCCTATATCTAACCATACAATGGACACCCGAGTCCCTATCAGTCACTCCTATGGCAGGCCTTATCAATCCTGAAGGCAGAGTGCGTGGGCTCGTGTGAGCTAGGTTCAGGCCCGAGCCGAGCCCGGCTGCAGCTTGCGGAATCAAGACCCAATAGCTGTTCCATGATAACGCGTACCATATCGGTAACTCCGGTATCGCGTTATCAAAGCATGTCGAGTAAGGTGTCATACGAATCGGGGTGCTGCCCTCTCACCAATTCTGGCGATGAGGTTAGTATCCCACCCTTCTAGAGGGACACGACATGTACGTAACTGTGAACCCCGGTTAAAGTTAACTGAAGCCTCAGCTCCACAAAATGGATGCTGCCACCACAGACACAAGTCTGACCTCCTGCTGCTGGGAGTCCTTCCAGCGAGGAGCACTTGGACAAAGGGTTTCCTGTCGAGGGCGCTGTTCGCACCGTCCCAGACAGGGTTTGTGTATTCTGGGTAGGTAGGGCTTTGGCGAGAAGGTGACTGCGGAGTGGCACCCCGGTGCTCGCTACGCATCTGCCGGTTAGAACCAGTTCCAGGGGCGACAGCCCTGGCCTGGGGAAAGCCCGGCAGGGGAGAGGGGCGTAACTACCCCCCTTCCTGGTCCCACCCTTAGGGCAGGACCTAGTCATGTACCCACCCCTTTCTTTAGGATAAAGACCGGAGCGGGACCCTTCCAAATTAGATCATCTTTGAATCAAGAACTACTTTCTACGAAAGGACACTCAAGACTCTTCTCAAGATTTCTCCCTTGTGGCTAAGGAGTAGTCACCCTGCATCAGCGGGCACCAACTAAGAACTCTGCGGTTTGCTGCAAGTCCTTCCTCAAGGATCCGACGGCCCAGCTCGACGAGAACCGGCTTCCCTGGCACCTCTGACCTCTACCCACGTCATCAGCTCAGCTGTGATCTGTGGGTGCGACGAGACCTCGAGGGACCGGCCATCATCAGAACCTGCACGCTCTTAAAAACCAGCACGACCATCGAGGTAACTCTCTGGTGAGTGCTCTGGGGTCCGAGAAGCCCCGACCCCGAGCCGCTCTAGCACCGAAGTGCAGTCTCCCAGCATCTCCACGATCTGCGTGGGGCCCTTCTGCTCGCTGCTCAGCACGTTGTCTGGTCACTCGCCGCTGGCTTGTGCCCTTCTGTGACGACATCCGAGAATCATCACTGCTGGTCTGGTTGCTCCAGACTGGCCCTTGCTTCCATCTTTGCGAGAAGCACCCCGGACCCCCCTGGTCCACTCAAGACGCCATCTTAGGCCCACCCCGTGGCCCTGAGATCTGCCAAGGCTTGTTGCCCCATCCTGGGCCCAGCGACGCCGACAGCATCATCCTTCGTGGGACAGCTCGCACCTCCACCGTGGTCGCCGACAACGCCTCCTGGTCCGTGAGACTGCAGAGCCTAGCGTCGCCCACTCACCTAGTCGAGGTGACGGCCAACCGGTGCCTTCCTGGCACCCTCTGACTACTGGCTAGTAGTACGAACTTGGTCCCCTCTGCTTTCAGGTTTCATCAATCTCCGATCCAGGCTTGGATCTCTACGAACTATTCAGCACTGGTCGCCGGCCAGCAACTTCTTTCTTCCGGCTCCTGGCTCGTCAGCGAAGACCCCGACGCCTGTAAGACTTGTGCAGCCGCAGCCCTCGTGGCTAGGTAACTCGGCATTTCGGTGCCTGCATAGCCTCCTTACTCTAGGGTCCCGAGTCCCTCGCTTCCGACTTGCCTTATCGGGTCCGCCCGAGACCTTAACCTTTCCGTGTCCTCGGACACTTGTTTTAATTGTGCACTTGAAGTATTTGCTAAAGAGATTTGGTTTGTGCTTAGTACCCTGTCCTCATAAAGAGTACAGGGCTGTTGTGATTCTTAATAAATATCCTGTTTATTTTCATAACACTTGTGTGGTGTCCTTTCACTGGGTGTTCAAGGGGTACATGTGTGGTAAACAGCTGGCTTAACACGCCCTCTCGAGTCTTTAGCCTTAGACTGCTCGTATCCACGCTACTAGGATAGCTGGTCTATAGGTCGACTTACAACCAAACACCATAAGGGTCGTTGGAACGATACATAGCGGTCGCTAGAATAGCGAACGTTACATATCGGGCCAACTTCTCACATTGGTGGCAGCGGTGGGATTTGAGCTTGCTGTTGTTTTACCACACGTATCCTAAGAATATCTTGTTGAAAGATCGCACAAGTACTGTTAGTACATATAACTAAAAGCTTAGAATACTCTGAGTTCTACTGAACCAGCTGTTGTAGCTCCTCAAGGCTTAGCACACCTTGGCTACAACTCTTAGCAAGGGAACAGTAGGTAAACACATAGTGTAGGTAGGTGCATCACTTACACCACACTAGAAACAGTATGTCGGACAAAGGAGGAAACTCTGGGTCTCCCCTTGTGTCAGTTGACCCTCCACAGGTCATCCCTTCAGGATATACTGTGCTGAGCTTCAAGGAGTTGAGACGGTTGTGTCACTCCAGGAAGATTCAGCAGGGGTCTAACCCCACAACATCCTTTCTGATTGGTCTCTTGGAGACTTATGATGCCAGAAGAGCTGAGAAACTTCGTAGCTCTTCTAATCCAGAAGGAGACATGCCTCCCCTCGAGGGAACCCGAGATGATCCTGACCTCATTCACCTCGCAACCGAGAACGAGGATGTGGAGGAGGATGAGGATGAGGATCTCTCTGGGGATGAGGCAGATAAGGGACAGGTAGAAGTCGTCAGACTTAGCAGGTCCAACTTAAGCAAACATGATAGCGGTACTGGGGGACCCCTGGGGCCACTATCAGGTCAGCTTAACATTGGGAACGGACGAGCCAGATCTCTGTCAAGAGGCTCTGGCAGATCCCTTCAAACCAATGGCTCTCACAACTCGTCTCAGAGAGGGATGACGTCCCCCCAGAGGAGAGTGTACGAAGCTAAGGAAAGGGCAGCTAATCTAAGGATTGAAAGGGAAGAACTTGCCCTGGCCAAGGAGAGGCTTGCCTTTGCAAGAGAGCAGCAATTAAGTGGGGTAGTCCCCACTGGTGGCAGCAATGTACCTAGTAATAGGGAAAAGAGTTTCGATACGAAACACCTTGGTAAGATAGTGCCCCCCTTTAAACAAGGGGACGACATCCACAAATGGATTACTGCTTTGGAGAGGGCCTGCACTGTGCAGGGCGTTCCCCAGAGTCAGTGGGCAGCTATCTTGTGGCTCTCCTTTGAAGGAAAAGGAAGAGACAAGCTCCTCACCACAAGGGTAGAGGATGCTAACAATGACCAAATCTTGAAAAATACGCTCGTTGAAGGGTTCGGCCTAACCACTGAACAGTACCGGGTGCTGTTCAGGGATACCCAGAAAACGCAGTCTCAAGATTGGTCTGATTTTGTCGATTGTGCCACTAAGGCTTTTGAGGGCTGGTTGCTGGGCAGTAAGGTTACTGATTACGAAGGATTGTATAATTTGATGATGAGAGAGCAAATTTTAAACAATTGTCAGAACCAGTTGTTGCATCAGCATCTTGTCGACTCAGATCTGACCTCTCCCCAAGAATTGGGAAAGAAGGCAGACAGATGGGTTCGAACAAGAGTTAAACAGAACCAGGGCCAGAATCAAGGTGGTCAGAAGAAAGCAGACCAGAAGGGTAAAGATTCTAAAGGGGAACAAAGTGACCAGAAGTCTTCGACAGGTCCCCAACAACCCAAAGAGGGTGGGGGTCAGGCTCCCCAAAAGAAGAAGGAAGGCCAATCCAAAAGATGGTGCCAGTACTGTAAAAGTAAATCTCACTGGTTTAGTGAGTGCACCAAGAAAGGAGGAGGGCAGACTCCTGCCACTGCAGCCCCTAAGGCACCTGTGCCCCCTAGTACAGTCAGCAGTGGTAGTGCGCCTCCCAAGGGTTTAGTAGGGTTAACCCTGGGTTCTGAGGGGCGTGACAACTTAGTTGGCACACTCACTCAGGCTGTCCTTGTCAGTACAGGGGACGTGGACGTGTCCCCTGACGTAAGCCCCAATTCTTTGGGCAAATACCGACAGACGCCTTTCATAAATGGACAGATGGCTCAGGCCTATAGGGACACTTGTGCCAGCGTCACCATGGTGACGCCTAACTTTGTGGACCCTGGACAGATCATGCCAGGTACAGAATTCCTGGTGACCAATGCAAGCAATGTCACTACCAATCACAGTATGGCAATTGTAGCTTTCTCCTGGGGCGGGGTAACTGGCCAAAAGAAGGTTGTAGTTAGTCCAGACCTCCCAGTGGATTGTTTGTTGGGCAATGATTTGGAGTCATCACAATGGTCAGAAGTGGAGCACCGGACTCACATGGAAATGTTAGGTTTGCCAGCACATGTGTTCGCCGTGACTAGGTCACAGGTCAGGAAATGCCCCACTGAACAGGTGCTGGATCCTGGAACAAAGGACCAGACACCTCCCAAGAAAAAGAGCAGTAGGGTTAAGGCTGCGCCTTCCCCCTTGCCCCAGGTCGAGGATCAAGTCTCGGAGGAGGCTGACCTACAGGAATTGCGGGAAACTGAGCCTAGGGAATTCGAACTTGATCAAGTTGAATTCTTGGGTTCAGGGGGACCCTCAAGGGAAGACCTGGGGAAGGACCAGTTAGACTGCCCTTCTCTTGAATCCCTCAGACAGCAGGCTGCTGCTGAGGCTGCTGGGAACGCCACAGGTACCCACAAGGTATACTGGGAAGATGGACTCCTGTACACTGAGTCAAGAGACCCCAAGCCTGGCATGACCAGGAGGCTGGTTGTACCCTTGTCTCAGCGTGGTTTCCTACTTACCTTGGCCCACGAGATTCCCTTAGCAGGTCACTTGGGCCAGACGAAAACGTGGGACAGGCTCGTCTCACACTTTCACTGGCCTCACATGAACGAAGATACCAAGGAGTTTTGCCGCTCCTGTGTCACTTGCCAAGCCAGTGGTAAGTCAGGTGGCACGACAAAGGCCCCCCTTATACCACTGCCTGTGGTGGGGGTACCCTTTGAACGGGTGGGGATCGACATCGTCGGTCCCATGGAACCACCTACAGCATCAGGGCACAAGTTTATACTGGTGGTAGTGGATCATGCCACCAGGTATCCTGAAGCTATTCCCCTTAGGACCACTACAGCCCCTGTTGTGGCAAGAGCCCTAGTTGGAGTGTTCTCCAGAGTGGGCTTCCCTAAGGAGGTCGTCTCCGACAGAGGTGCAAACTTTATGTCGAGCTACTTAACTGCTATGTGGAAGGAATGTGGTGTTAACTACAAGTTCACTACACCCTATCACCCACAATGCAATGGGCTTGTTGAGAGATTCAACAGGACCCTAAAAGGGATGATTCATGGACTACCGGAAAAGCTTCGGCGTAGATGGGACGTCCTGATCCCCTGCCTCTTGTTCGCCTACAGAGAAGTCCCACAGAAGGGGGTTGGCTACAGCCCTTTTGAACTTTTGTACGGCATCCTGTAAGGGGACCCCTGTGTTTGGTGAAGGAAGGATGGGAGAGACCTCTCAAAAAGCCTGCAACCAACATAGTGGACTATGTGCTTGGCCTCCGCTCGCGGATGGCTGAATACATGGAAAAGGCATCTGAAAACCTTAAGGCCAGCCAAGAACTCCAAAAAGCTTGGCATGACCAAAAGGCTGTCTTGACTGTTTACCAGCCCGGACAGAAGGTGTGGGTGTTGGAGCCAGTGGCCCCAGCAGCACTCAAGGACAAGTGGTCCGGGCCCTACACCATCCTGGAGAAAAAGGGAGAGGTCACCTACCTGGTCGACCTGGGAACTCCCCGGAGCCCCCACAGGGTGCTCCATGTCAACAGGCTAAAAGCATATGTCGACAGGAAGGACATGAGTTTGCTCATGGCCCTAGATGAGGGACAGGAGGAGGAGAGTGACCCTCTCCCCGACCTGCTCACTCAGAATCCTGACGATGGATCGGTAGATGGTGTTGTCTTTTGTGGCAGCCTCTCCGAACATCAACAGAGCGACTGTAAACAGGTTCTTCAGTCGTTCAGACATATGTTTTCTCTAACACCCAGCCAGACCGATTGGTGTACCCATGAGGTTGACACTGGTGACAGCTTGCCCGTGAAGAGTAAAATCTACCGGCAGCCTGATCACGATAGAGACTGCATCAAGAGTGAAGTGCAGAAAATGTTGGAGCTGGGAGTCATTGAGCCCTCGGATAGCCCTTGGGCTAGTCCCGTAGTTCTAGTGCCGAAACCTCACACCCAGGGTGGTAAGAGAGAGATGAGGTTTTGCGTAGACTACAGGGGTCTCAATGCAGTCACTAAGACTGACGCCCACCCAATACCAAGGGCAGACGAGCTTATCGATAGATTGGCTTCGGCCAACTACCTAAGTACGTTTGACCTGACAGCTGGGTATTGGCAAATCAGGTTAGCTGAGGACGCCAAACCTAAAACCGCATTTTCAACCCCTGGTGGGCATTATCAGTTCGTGGTGATGCCCTTCGGTCTGAAAAATGCACCTGCCACCTTCCAACGGTTGGTGAATCAAGTCCTTACTGGGCTGGATGACTTCTGCGCGGCGTATCTTGACGATATCGCTGTCTTTAGCTCCACCTGGGAGGATCACCTGGTCCACCTGCGGAAGACGTTAGAGGCACTGCAAGCAGCAGGTCTCACTATCAAGGCCACCAAGTGCCAGATAGGGCAGACACAGGTTGTATACCTGGGCCACCTTGTAGGTGGAGGCCAGGTTCAGCCACTGGAGAGCAAGATACAGTCAATCAGGGACTGGGCTCCTCCAACCACCCAGACTCAGGTTCGAGCTTTCTTGGGCCTGACTGGATACTACCGGAAGTTTGTCAGGAACTATGGTTCCATCGTGACACCATTAAACGAACTGACAAGCAAGAAAATGCCAAAAAAGGTTCAGTGGACAGCGAGCTGTCAAAAAGCATTCGATGACCTAAAGCAGGCCATGTGCACGGCGCCTATCCTCAAGAGTCCGGACTACTCCAAACCATTCATTGTCCAAACAGATGCTTCTGAGTTGGGTGTGGGAGCTGTTCTTTCTCAACTGAATTTTGATGGTCAAGACCAGCCCATTGCTTTTATAAGTAGAAGGCTGACCCCTAGAGAGAAGAATTGGTCAGCTATTGAGAGGGAGGCCTTTGCTGTGGTTTGGGCCCTGAAGAAGCTGAGGCCATACTTGTTTGGCACTCACTTCAAGATTCAGACCGACCATAAGCCCCTCTTGTGGCTAAATCAGATGAAGGGTGAAAACCCCAAACTGCTTAGGTGGTCCATTTCCCTACAGGGGATGGACTTTACAGTGGAACACAGACCTGGTACTGATCATGGCAATGCCGATGGGCTCTCCAGATATTTCCACTTAGAACAAGAAGACTCACCTGGTCAAGGTTAGCTTAGTGTTCCGACGTTTGGGGGGGGGTCATGTAGGAGAGTAGGGTCTGCAATCCTATGATCACCCAGATTTTTTGCTTTTGTTTCACTGGTTTACGACTTTCTCTGGCTGTGGGCCTGCTAATCAGACCCACAGCCTGGCTGTTCTCTTTCTAAATTACGATATGTACCCTAGGTGCATTTACCAATTGGTACTGGGCCCCCTTATCAGACCCCGTAACGCAGGGCATAGGTGTACCCAGGGCCGCCAGGGGCTGCAGCATGTATTATGCCACCCCTGGCTGGCCTCTTAAATTTGACACAACTGGCTGCACGACAGCTGGGGCGAAGACGTGTAACCACCCTTCGCTTTAGGTATAGTAGCCCTATATCTAACCATACAATGGACACCCGAGTCCCTATCAGTCACTCCTATGGCAGGCCTTATCAATCCTGAAGGCAGAGTGCGTGGGCTCGTGTGAGCTAGGTTCAGGCCCGAGCCGAGCCCGGCTGCAGCTTGCGGAATCAAGACCCAATAGCTGTTCCATGATAACGCGTACCATATCGGTAACTCCGGTATCGCGTTATCAAAGCATGTCGAGTAAGGTGTCATACGAATCGGGGTGCTGCCCTCTCACCAATTCTGGCGATGAGGTTAGTATCCCACCCTTCTAGAGGGACACGACATGTACGTAACTGTGAACCCCGGTTAAAGTTAACTGAAGCCTCAGCTCCACAAAATGGATGCTGCCACCACAGACACAAGTCTGACCTCCTGCTGCTGGGAGTCCTTCCAGCGAGGAGCACTTGGACAAAGGGTTTCCTGTCGAGGGCGCTGTTCGCACCGTCCCAGACAGGGTTTGTGTATTCTGGGTAGGTAGGGCTTTGGCGAGAAGGTGACTGCGGAGTGGCACCCCGGTGCTCGCTACGCATCTGCCGGTTAGAACCAGTTCCAGGGGCGACAGCCCTGGCCTGGGGAAAGCCCGGCAGGGGAGAGGGGCGTAACTACCCCCCTTCCTGGTCCCACCCTTAGGGCAGGACCTAGTCATGTACCCACCCCTTTCTTTAGGATAAAGACCGGAGCGGGACCCTTCCAAATTAGATCATCTTTGAATCAAGAACTACTTTCTACGAAAGGACACTCAAGACTCTTCTCAAGATTTCTCCCTTGTGGCTAAGGAGTAGTCACCCTGCATCAGCGGGCACCAACTAAGAACTCTGCGGTTTGCTGCAAGTCCTTCCTCAAGGATCCGACGGCCCAGCTCGACGAGAACCGGCTTCCCTGGCACCTCTGACCTCTACCCACGTCATCAGCTCAGCTGTGATCTGTGGGTGCGACGAGACCTCGAGGGACCGGCCATCATCAGAACCTGCACGCTCTTAAAAACCAGCACGACCATCGAGGTAACTCTCTGGTGAGTGCTCTGGGGTCCGAGAAGCCCCGACCCTGAGCCGCTCTAGCACCGAAGTGCAGTCTCCCAGCATCTCCACGATCTGCGTGGGGCCCTTCTGCTCGCTGCTCAGCACGTTGTCTGGTCACTCGCCGCTGGCTTGTGCCCTTCTGTGACGACATCCGAGAATCATCACTGCTGGTCTGGTTGCTCCAGACTGGCCCTTGCTTCCATCTTTGCGAGAAGCACCCCGGACCCTCCTGGTCCACTCAAGACGCCATCTTAGGCCCACCCCGTGGCCCTGAGATCTGCCAAGGCTTGTTGCCCCATCCTGGGCCCAGCGACGCCGACAGCATCATCCTTCGTGGGACAGCTCGCACCTCCACTGTGGTCGCCGACAACGCCTCCTGGTCCGTGAGACTGCAGAGCCTAGCGTCGCCCACTCACCTAGTCGAGGTGACGGCCAACCGGTGCCTTCCTGGCACCCTCTGACTACTGGCTAGTAGTACGAACTTGGTCCCCTCTGCTTTCAGGTTTCATCAATCTCCGATCCAGGCTTGGATCTCTACGAACTATTCAGCACTGGTCGCCGGCCAGCAACTTCATTCTTCCGGCTCCTGGCTCGTCAGCGAAGACCCCGACGCCTGTAAGACTTGTGCAGCCGCAGCCCTCGTGGCTAGGTAACTCGGCATTTCGGTGCCTGCATAGCCTCCTTACTCTAGGGTCCCGAGTCCCTCGCTTCCGACTTGCCTTATCGGGTCCGCCCGAGACCTTAACCTTTCCGTGTCCTCGGACACTTGTTTTAATTGTGCACTTGAAGTATTTGCTAAAGAGATTTGGTTTGTGCTTAGTACCCTGTCCTCATAAAGAGTACAGGGCTGTTGTGATTCTTAATAAATATCCTGTTTATTTTCATAACACTTGTGTGGTGTCCTTTCACTGGGTGTTCAAGGGGTACATGTGTGGTAAACAGCTGGCTTAACACGCCCTCTCGAGTCTTTAGCCTTAGACTGCTCGTATCCACGCTACTAGGATAGCTGGTCTATAGGTTGACTTACAACCAAACACCATAAGGGTCGTTGGAATGATACATAGCGGTCGCTAGAATAGCGAACGTTACATATCGGGCCAACTTCTCACAAACACATATTAACTTATGGATATTATACAACTTTGTAGATTGAAATACTGTGACATAAGGACGACATTGGATTAAGGTTGGCTCAACGAGGAGGCATTTAGGTATGACGCCCTCTAACATGGTCGTTCTCCGTGTTTTTAATACTTACTCTCTGCTATACTGCACCCTCTCTTTTATGAGATATAATAAAAGAGATAACACCTAATAAACAAAACTCTTTTAATATGATTCATATTTAGGTAATCTATGACCACTGTGGAGATTTCTAGCTTTCACTTGGTGGTGAGAACTTTACTACATTATATACTCCTTTTCAAACACCAATATGGCTTTGGGATGTTTCCCTGTTGATTACAGTTTTAATTGACTAGTGTGTTATATCGAACTATGATATAGTGTTATAATAGCGATTATACTTTCTTTTGGGTTGCAGCCCTGAGGAAGTCATTAGTCGAATCAGACTAGACGAAACACGTGTTGGCTGCACAGTTTGGAGATTATGTTGAAGAGTGTATTTCAATGAAGAAAAGAATTGAAAACTTCCAAGATTAAATAACTACGGCATTACTTGAAAAAGATTTCTATTGGACTTTTTGAGTGCTCGATGGAATAATATAATTTGTCTGAGCTATTTATAGCATATTTCTTGTTGTGGTAACCGACTTGCATTCATTTTGAGCACCATTTCAGATAATCAAATTGTGATACCCCTTTACCTGCTGTGCGCTCTAATCTTAACAGTTACCGCTCCTTTTGCAGTCACTGGCTAGTGACTTTGAACATTGTCCCCTCTGCTTTCAGGTTCTCCTCTTCACTGATCCACCCTTGGATCACACCGGACATCTTCCTCCTGGCCGCCTGCAGCATCTTTTCTTCCAGGCTCCATAGACTTCAACGCCGAACCCGACACGACTTTGCACCTATGCATCCGCAGCCTGTGGGTGAGGTAACAAGAGCATTTTGGTGCTCAAGGTTAGATTGACTCTCCTAGTATCCAGTTCCACAGTCGTTTTAGTCCTACATAGTCAGGATTGTCCGTACTCACCTTTTACTTGAACTGTACTGTCCATAGACACTGTTATGCATCTCGCGTGTGAGTTCACACTCTGCACACGTGTTCCGTGGGCCTCCTATTACTTACCTAGAGTTAGGGTAGTGTGGTCTCAGTGATCCTACAGCCTTTGGACAGCTCCATTCTTTCTATCGACTTTCACATTCCACTTACTTAGTATATGGTTTGTTGTGCCCCTAGGGCAGCATTGTAATTGTGCAACTTAAACGTATTTTTCTTAAGAGTCTTGTCATGTGCTTATCACCCGAACCTGTCCAGTCTCCACCTCCATGCTTGGAGATTGAGCGTCGACAGTTGAGGCCATTTAACTTGCCTCCTGTAGTCTGTAACATCATTCTGGCAGCCAGGCGTCCCTCCACAAAGTCAGTATACGCCTGCAGGTGGAACTGATTTGTGGCATGGTGCACAGCAAAGGCTGCGGATCCTCTCTCTGCCCCTCTTTCTGAGGTTCTTCTCTTTCTTCTTTCTCTTGCCCAGCAGGGCTCTGCTCTGGGCACTATCAAGGGCAACCTTTCTGCTCTTTCAGCCTTTTTGAGGCTGCCTGATCAACCTTCTTTGTTCAAGTCCCCTATTGTTAACCGATTCTTGAAAGGCATCACGCATACGTTCCCTCCTGTGCCCTTTGTGATGCCTCAGTGGGACTTGAACTTGGTTCTTACTTTTCTGATGTGCGCTCCCTTTGAGCCACTTCACAACTGTCCTCTTCGCCTTCTCACTTTGAAGACTGCCTTCCTAGTAGCCATCACCTCTGCCTGGAGAGTGAGTGAGCTCCAGGCTCTATCCTGTAAACCTCCTTTCCTTTCGGTCCACCCGGACAAGGCCCTCTTTCCTCCACATCGGGCAGTCCATCACCTTGCCCACCTTCTTTCCGCTTCAGCATCCCTCGAGAGAGGAAGAGAGGCTCCAACGTCTGGACCCAAAACGTGCGCTCTCGTTTTATCTGGATCGCACACGCCAGTTCCGGGTGGATGACCAACTCTTTGTTGGTTACGTGGGCGCTAAGAAGAGGAAAGCGGTGCACAAGCGGACCATCTCGCGGTGGATCATCTTGTGTATTCAGGCGTGTTACTCCTTGGCTAAGAAGGAACCCCCTATTGGGCTGAGGGCTCATTCAACTCGGGCCACAGCGACTACAACTGCCTTGGGCCGAGGAGTGCCCTTGCAGGACATTTGCCAGGCGGCTACGTGGGCCCCGCTGCACACGTTTGCAAGACACTATTGCCTGGACAGCCAAGTCCAGAGAGATGGCTTCTTTGGCCGTTCCGTCCTCCAGGACTTTCTGATGTGATTATTGGTTCGCAGACCCAACACCGGGGTTGGTATTGCTGCGGTATCTATTCTAACGTAAGGAATCTATCACTAACGTGTCTCTTTCAGATGCACAAGTTACTACTTGTGTAACGATATATCTGTAAGAGACATTAGTTAGTGATAGATTCCTTACCGACCCACCCATCCTCCCCGTTCTGCGAACCGATATCTAGGGTTACGGTCACCCCCTTTCAGGGCCCTAGTTTCAAGGCACCAGTGTTGGTTTTTAGCATAGCTCTGCGTTTCTGGCGTGGAAAAGCTGTGTCTAAGAACTGACTGTGAGAAGTTGGCCTGATATATGATGCTCACTAGTTCGAGTGATCACCTTGTATCAGTCCAAACAACCCTTATGGTGATTGGTTGTAAGTCAACCTTATAGACCAGCTATCCTAATGGTAGCATGGACAAAGCAGTCTTAGGCTAAACTCTTTTGGCATGTGAAGCCAGCTGTTTTACCACATATAACCCCTTGAATACCAAATGAAAGGACACCACACAGGTAGTTATGAAAATAAACAAGATATTTATTAACTAACAAACACCTCTGAGCTCTTTATGAGATCAGAGGTTCTGGAGACTGGACAGGTTCGGGTGGAGGACCGTCCCCTGCTGCTGTGACAGAAGGTCCTCCTGAAGAGGCAAACGAACCGGGGGATCGACTGACATACTGAGTAGCTCGGGATACCAGTACCTTCGTGCCCGGTCCGGAGCCACAAGGATGACTTGTGCCCGGTCGCGCATGATCTTCTTCAGCACTCTGGGCAGAAGTGGTATATGCGGAAAGGCGTACAACAGACCGCAACTCCACTCGCGACGAAAAGTGTCTCCGAGCGAGTGCCGCCTTGGAAATTCCAACGCGCAGAACTGATGACATTGCGCGTTCGCTTCGGAGGCGAATAGTTCTAACCAAGGCTCTCCCCACTGCAGAAAGAGACCTTGCGCCAAGTCCGAGTTCAGACGCCATTCGTGATCCATCATGCACCGACGGCTGAGTTTGTCCACCCTGGCATTCAGAGAACCTGCCAGGTGTTGAACCACCAGGGTCACACCCTGATGTTCCAGCCATTGCCAGAGGCGCAGAGCCTCCTGGCAGAGGGTGCACGACCCCACCCCGCCCTGTTTGTTGCAGTACCACATGGCGGTGGTGTTGTCCGTGAACACCTGCACTACACTCCCTCGGACAGAGGGGAGGAATGCCTTCAGTTCTAGACTAATCGCCCACAGCTCCAAAAGGTTGATATGGAGCCGGGACTCCGCCGGAGACCAGAGGCCTCCGATCTCCGCCTCTCCCGTGTGGCCTCCCCAGCCTTGGAGGGATGCGTCCGTCACAACTACGTGCTCCGGTTGGGGAAGGGAGAGGGATCTGCCGCTGACCCAATCGCGGTCCGTGAGCCACCACTGCAGCTGTTTCGCAGTGCCCTCCGAGATCAGGACATGGTCGGACAGGTTGCCCTGATGCTGGGCCCACTGAAACTTCAGGTCCCACTGCAGAGCCCGCATCCGCCAACGGGCGTGATGCACCAGAAGGATGCAGGAAGCCATCAGCCCCAGAAGCCGCAGCGTCAACCTGACCGAGACTGAGGATAAAGGCTGAAAGATTGGAATGAGAGCCTGTATATCCCGAACCCGCTGTTCGGGTGGGTAAACCCGAAACTGCGCCGAGTCGAGAACCGCTTTAATTAAAAGGAGCTTCTGAGAGGGGCACAGGTGTGACTTCGGCACATTGATGGAGAACCCCAGCTGGTGTAAGAGGTCTGCTGTCGTCTGGAGGTGGCTGACGACTGTCTGGGGTGAGCCCGCCTTCAACAACCAGTCGTCGAGGTAGGGGAAGACTGAAACCCCTAACCTGCGCTGATGAGCTGCGACCACCGCCATCACTTTCGTGAACACCCGTGGGGCGCTGGTAAGGCCGAAGGGGAGCACGGTAAACTGAAAGTGCTCGTGGCCTACCGTGAACCGTAGGTAACGCCGGTGGGCCGGCAGGACGGGGATGTGGAAATAAGCGTCCTGCAAGTCCAACGCTACCATCCAGTCTCCTGGGTCCAGGGCAGCTAAGAGCTGAGCCAGAGTCAGCATCTTGAACTTCTCCTTCCGGAGGAAGCCGTTGACGTTCCGTAGGTCCAAGATAGGGCGTAGGCCCCCTTTGCCCTTCTTGGGTACCAGAAAGTAGTGGGAGTAGCACCCACGTCCTACTTCTGGCCCAGGAACGCGCTCGATGGACCCCTTGGCCAAGAGGGCCGAAACTTCCTCCTGCAGAAGCCGCAAATGATCCCCAGATATGCGGTGGTGTTGCGGTGGCATGGCTTGAGGGTCGTCTCGAAGGGGAGGGAGTAGCCCCTCCGGACGATCTGCAGCACCCACCTGTCCGAAGTGACAGTGCTCCAGTGAGAGTGGTGATGGCGAACCCTGCCCCCCACTGGCGGCACATGGGCCGAAAAGCACGGACTAGGAGGTTTTAGAGGCGGATGTTGCGGGGGAGGGTGTTGACTGGCCTCGCCGTTGTCCCCGACCGCCTCCACGGCGATCTCCACGGCCACCACCGCGCTAGATGTTAGCCTGCGGCGTGTGGCTGGCAGCACGTGTGGGGGCGCCCCTTCCTTGGCCACAAAAGGAGCGAAAGGCACCCGTTTGCTGGCGCGGGCCGAGAGGCCCAAGGACTTGGCTGTAGCCCTGGAGTCCTTAAAGTGCTCAAGCGCATGGTCTGCCTTGTCGCCAAAAAGGCGACGGCCATCAAACGGCATGTCCATCAATGTGTTTTTTACATCGGCCAAAAAGTTGGCGGATGTCAACCAGGCGTGGCATCTAATCGCCACCGTCGTTGCCATCGCTCTACCTAGTGAGTCGGTGGTATCCAGCCCACACCGGATAGAATATCTGGCTGCATCCCGGCCCTCCACAAGGGCTTGGCCGAGTTTGGCCCGTACCTCCAACGGACACTCTGGCAGCACTTCCGCAACCGTATCCCACAGAGATTGGGTGTAGCGGCCCAAGAGGCATGCGGTGTTGGAAGACCGCAGTCCCAGACTAAGGGAGGAGAAGACCTTTTTACCGTACATCTCATACCTCTTGGATTCCCTGTCCGGCGGAGCCGACGGGAATGCAGTCTGGGAAGTGGACGCCTGGATGACCAGGCTCTCGGGGGTGGGGTGGGTGGACAGGAAAACTGGGTCACCCGGGGCCGGGCGGTGGCGTCTGGCCACGTTCCTATCTACAGGTAAACCCGTAGCGGGCCTGGACCAAGTGCCCAAAAGAACGTCGGTCAAGGCCTCATTAAACGGCAGCAGAGGCTCTGTCGGGCATGACTGCGGTTTAAGGACCTCAGTGAGGAGGTTAGTCCTCACGGCCGCGACGGGGAGCTCAAGGCCCAAGGCCTTGGCAGCCCTCATCAACACCACACTGTAGGTTGCCCCCTCCTCCGAAGCCACGGTAGGAGGCGAGACAAAACCAGTGTCTGGAGAGGTGTCCAGACCACTGGCATCCCCAAGGTCACCTGTCCAGTCCTCTAGAGGTTGACACTCTCGGGTCAGAGGGTCCTCAGACCCCTCCCAATACTCCTCATCACCCATCTCCTGAAATTCAGGGTTGTCAACCAATGGGGCCGGTTCATTGAAGTAAAACTCCCCAAGCGCCGTCGAAAGCGGCGCCCAGCGGCGCCGTCCCGACGTCGGAACCGGAGTGAAGGAGGCATTGGGGACACCTGACGGACCGACGCCGGGGGGGGTCGTAAGGTCCACCGGCGACGACCCAGATCCCGAAGCGGGTCCAGTGGGGACCGTTGGGCCCTGCTGCGCCGGGCCCGAAGGCGCCGGTGACGTCGGGACCATGGGGCCCTGCGGCGCCAGGCTCGAAGGCGCCGGCGGTGTCAGAGCCGAAGCACTCAACAGCATCGGGGCCGAAGCCCCCGACCCGCTAGGGGCCCCAGACGGGTCCGCTGGGCCCGAAGGCCCCGCGGAGCCCGTCGGAGGAGAGAGGGGCCTCATGGCCATGAGGAAACGCTCGATCTCCTCCGGCGTCGCGTCTCGCCCAGGGACCGGAGGGTGTGGGGCTGGACGGACGCCCGCGACTTCCGACGGAGCCGCATGGGCGGTGTCACCCGAACCCACCGGCCGTGTCGCGCGAGCGTCGGGGGGAGTCAGAAGAGAGATGGCGCCTCTTCCACTTCTTGTGTTTCTTACCGGACGACGACTTCGACCCGGAGGAGTGGTGCCGACTCTCGGAGCTGTGGTGGCTCCGACCCCGCGACCTGTCCCTCGACCTCCAGTAGGATTGGGACCTCTCGCAGCGCGGGGCCGACTGCCGGAGTTCGGGTCACCTGCGGGACCGCTCCCGCCTGGCTTTCGAAGAGAGGGTCCGGCAGTCGGAGCAGGCCTTGTCGTGATGGTCGACGCCTAGACAAGTTAGACACAGGTGGTGAGGATCTGTGACCGACATTGTGCGGTCGCAATCCTCACAGTGTTTGAATCCAGGCATCCCTATGGCACCGATCGGAGTCGTACGATGTTGATTATCACAATTGTGGCTCTCCCATGTAGGAAGCTCCCAAAATCAAGACTCAGCTTTGACTAGGGCACAGCGGTAGGATCTTCGATTATTACCAGCGTAGGCCTTTTGGGCGAACTTGTCAGCTGCCACCCATGGCACTGTCGAGCAACGTCTTCAACTATAGCTTCGAGTTTTGGAAACCATACCTTCAATCTCATGCGGGATTTAATTTTAATGGTGCCTTGATGTCCCCTGTGTGCTAGCAGTGTCACATTATATTAGAGGGCAGCTGGAATTATAATGCTGGACCATCAGAGGAGGGTTCCACCTAGAGTGGTGCCAAATTTGTCTCCAGCCCTCCAAATTTTTATCAACCTCTCTCTCTTAGCTAGGCCAGTTGTTGGCATCTTGCAAGAAGCTTTGCCATGTGCAACTGTGGACCGCTGCTTTGACTCTCACCACGACTAGGTCTGTTTTTGCAACTTCAATGTAAGTCCCAGGCACACGTGAACAAGGTGTTAAACAAGTGATAGTTTTAAAAGTCTCAATGTTCAATCTCCAGTGTATTCATTCTTGTGTTTCATCGCCAATGGGAGTTATCTCACGACTTCCTCACGGCTTAAGACAATTGGTGATAGTCTTGGTACGAATGCTCTACCGGTGATAATTCCAACCCGGCTGGTGACGGTGTATCTGATATAAGAAAGAACTATTTCTGAACTCAAGTGATATCTTGCAAGGAGTGATGCAATCTTCGTATTAGCTAGATGCCGGAGATAATTCCAACCAGGCTTCTGACGTAATAGTTAAAGGTGTGAAAGTCCAAGAAATATAACAGGTGCAGGATCACTACAAGCGGGTGCACTGTAGCACTGCACTGCCGGTGTGTGAGGAGCGATTTCCGGGTCGTGTGTTCCATTGAACAATAAAACAAGAATAAATACACTGGAGATTGAACATTGAGACTATTTGAAACTTTTAAAACTATCACCTGTTTAAAACCTTGTTCACGTGTGCCCGGGACTTACATTGCATTGACACTGTGTAGGACTTGACCTTACACACATTGAGGGGTTTTAGGGAATTATCCCCTTACCTGGTAGCACTGTACACTTAGATTCAGTTTACAATAGACCATTTATATAGCTGTGCGCCTCTTTCCTGAGATATTAAAAACCCTTCAGACATAGCTGTTTTTACAGCTTCCTTGATGTTCTCTAGGCTAAGAGCTCGAGGGCATGCTACCTGTGAGACCAAGTTGACACTGTCCTCAATAGCTTCGACACTCCCAGTAACCTGGCTGTCCAATGGTACCTGGTGGCGGGAGAGGAAATCAGCAGGATTCTTCGATCAAGGCCGGTACATAACCTCCATCTGGAAGTGCTGTAAATTGATGGCCTACCTCTCAATTCTTGGCAGCGGATGCAGAGCAGACCTGCGAAACAGGGGAACAAGAGGCTGATGGCCCCAGATGACCTTGAAGGGTTGGCCACCGCACAGGTTCCTGCTCCTGAGTGAGAACTGCTTTAAGTCCCATGGGACTGGTATCAACTAGGAGTTTGGTGGGCTGGTTCTGATCAAAGTACGCTATAGTGTTGCATCAAGAAGCGCATCCGTGATCTTCTGAAATGAGTCATCTACTTTATGGCCCCACACCCATTTGGCATCCACTTTTGTTAGGGCTCACAGAGGTTCGGCGAGGGTCGCAAGGCCTAGAATGAACCTGACACAGTGTGTGGACATGCCGAGAAAGCTGCGCATCTCTGAGACTGAAGTCGATGCATGTGCTTGCTTCATGGCTTGTGACTACCAGGATCTACTTGAATCCTGTCTTGATTAAACACATAGTCAAAGAATTTGATGGAGGGTTGAAAGAATAGGCATTTTTCTTCATGCAGGGTAACTTTGTGTTCCCATAGACGCCGTAGTGTAGCTTGGAGGTGTATGTGGTGTTCAGCTGCCATTTTTCAATGAATGAGAATGTCGTCACTGACATTCATAACCCCAGGAAGTTAATATAGTATTTCACATATGGTATTCTGGAAAACCTCGGCCGCTGAGGAAATGCCGAAGTTCAGTCGCCTGTATCTGCGCTGGCCCAGGTGAGTACTGAATGTGGTGATATACCAGCTTTCTTCAGCAAGAGTAGTTGGTGTGATTTTACATTTCTAGCGAACAACACCAGCACCAGGTCTTCCGTGGTGTGGCTCCCCACCAGTATGTCTGCTTCTTTATCTATGATGTGAAATGTTGCGGTGATCTCCTGGTTATTGGATTGCACTTGTACTGTCATGCGCCTTCAGAGAGGTAGGAGTGATTGGCTCTCGTATGCAAAAATCTTGGTGTGTGAGGGGGTCAGTGATGGTTTTGGTTGAAGGCGATTATACTACTGAATCCCCATTATATTGACGGAGGTTCCAGTTCCAATGATGGCTTTCACTTCGGATCCATCGATGCGGACAACGCAGGTGGGCTGTGGCCTCCTACGTAGTTTAAGCTCACTTGCGAATGAAACAGGGAATGTTTCTTCTTCCTCTTCTTCTGGAGATGAGTCTTGCACCCACCCATTTTTGTCGCGATATAGTATTGTTGCTGTCCAAGCTGGCGTATTGCTTTTGTTGGTGGTTTTCCTCCCCGGTCGTTATAGTATTTGATCTTCTTCCAGCACCCAGTGGCAAAGTCATTGCTGAGGCTGCAGTTGGAGCAGGTGAGGCCTTGGGCAGAACATTACACTACTGGGTGTTCATCATGGCCGCAGTATCCGCAACTAGGTTTCATGGGTCGGGGTCACATATTCTGGTGGCTCTGGCTTTTCCCTTCGCGCGGACGGCATTGGACTGCTCCGTCTTGACAGTAGTGGTCTTCTCGGAGGCTGGGGTGATAGCTAGGTCCATCTCAATGGCCAGGGCGGAGGACAGGCCTTGGGACCTTGCTAAACTAAGGATGTTATCTAGACTGTCGTTTGATTGTCTTAGTATGAAGCTATATAGAATTTTGTTGCGGCAGCCTTGAAATACTTGGGCTCAGATTTCTTTCAGCTGGTCATCTGCAGTGCAAGTGCTTGCCAGCTGACGCAACCTTACGTATAACGTATCACTAGACTCCCCTTCCCACTGGCGGGTTTGGCGATGCTTGAACCCTTTAAAGTCGGCATTCAGTTGGGGGTCGCAATGAGCACTGAGCGCTCGGACCGCTGTGTCGTATGTGGCGGGGTCAGTGTTCGGCAAGTGTTCAAACAATTTGCAAATTTCTTCTCTGCGTAGTGGAGCAGGAGGGACCTTTTGATTGCGCTATCAGTCTCTCGCGTTGTGATGACGTAGTTATCAAGTTGTCCTATCCAGTTCTTCCATCGCAAGGACGCTGTTGCTGGGTCTGCCAGTTCACTAAACAGCGGTAACACCACTGCGAGTGTCTGCTGTGTGGTGGGGTTGCTATTGCTGGGAAGCCAGCACCTTGTCAGCCATGGTGAACATAGCTGGATAATAGGATTGCGTCAACCGGTGTTATACTCCTTGTTTAAGGAAATGGTTCTGCAAGTGCTTGATGGTCTGTGGTGGACCTTGGAGTGTACCTCAACACGTTCCCCAGAAAAGTTTTCTGGGATATACCCCTTTTCTAATTATTTAAGAGTTCTGTGATTTTTCCCCCTCTTTTGGCAGACCTCTCTAGCCCCTCTCTGCCTCACTCCTCAAGCTTAAGGGCTGTTCCAGGGTTTGGGCTCAGTAAGAGGAGAGTGAATCGCTTCTTATTGTTCCTTCATGCGGCCGTATGCAGCTAGAGAGAGACCGCATGCACCTGAGCAGTCGTTAACTCTTGGCCTGGTACTCATGGGAGTGGCAGGGCATGGCTCGAGGCTCTATCTGGATCAGCCTTCGGTTCCTGTGACATATGTGCGTCGCAGTGCAGCGGGTTCTTTTCCACTTGATCATACAACCTGACGTTTGTAGTAGGGTGTCTTCAGGCTGACCTCGCTGCTTTCCTAACACTGGAGGCGGGCTCATGAAAGGGCATGGGCATTCTTCATGCTGCTTTGGGACTGTGCTGCAGTGCCGGAATAAGTCTGCAGCGTCTTCACGGCACAGGGGGGGGATCCACGAACTCGTCACTAGGGTTGTGGGGTGTCCCACGAGTAGGGATGTTGGCTAGGGAGTAGCCCCGCCCCCTGGATCCAACAGATGGATACAGACTCACATGGCTGGTACAGCAGAGTGACCCCATGCATTCCACACCCATTTATTATATCCCTTCTGGCGACACCTGGCCAGAGGGTGTCATGTGTTCATTTCCATGTCCATGCAGGATAAGCAGGACTGATAACCTTCTACAATGAGGAACTCCTGGCCCATGATACACTGAGTCTCAAGCCAGTAATGAATGATAAGTTAGAGGGGATACAGGAAGGCTGTCTAGATTCTGTCACCTTAGATTAGCCCTGGCTGGCCCTGTGACCACAGACTGTGCTGCTCTTGTTTCAGGCAGCGTACATCACAACGGTGTTTGGAGGGGAAACACTTCAAATATAAACCGATAATGGGCTGGTAAAGAGGGGGTGAACTGTCCTTATTTTTTCTTGAAGTTTAACTTGCTGATGCTTGCATTATCCTGGTAAATAGCCATTTTTAGCAAGCTGGTTTTCCACAGCATGTTAATGTTAGCACATAAGCAAGTGATGCTTGCATTTAAGCTTGAAAGGTTGTCTCTGCCCTCTCTCCAGCTGGGCCATTTAACTAGTGATTGCCTACAAGCGAAAAAGGCAGAAAGCCGTGAAACAATTTTTGTTTTGCATTCCAGTACTCAGCGTGTTGGCACTACGATATAGGATATCATCTATTTGTTTCTCCGGCCAACAGAATGTTTCATTGTGGGGCTTTCTTTATGGAAGACAAAATCCCAGAATGCAATGGTGTTGTTGGCTAAAATGCCCAAATTTACTTGTTATGCATAACCTGGAGCCACTTGTTAGCTATCTTATTAAATTTTTTCATGTGTTAGACCAGAAGTAAACTCTGCTCACATATTTTGTGAAGGTTCACTTTTTCACTTACATCATGCATTAAAATAAGAACTGGCAACATGTATCGTTTTTTTTCCTATGCAGAATGAAACGTTTTATACCGAGCTTCACAACACAATAAAGGTACAACATGGAAAGTGGTAGCGCAGCTGTCCCTAACACAAATAATATGTTAAGGAAGGTGGCAGCAGCAGAAAAGGACATCACATGGATTCTCTCATACATATAGGACAGGTACAGCACTAGTAGCTAACACACTAAAGATTGAGCAAGATGCAGTAGTTCAATTCAAGTTCAAGTTCCAAAATTTGAATAGCGCACTACTCACCCAGAGGGTTTCAAGGCGTTTGAGGGTGGGTGGTGATTTACTTATCGAATATCCAGGGTTTTAGTTGCTTTCTAAAAGAGAGGTGGTTCTGAGTGAGGCGGAGGTGGGTGGGGATAGAATTCCAGGTTTTAGCCGCTACGTAGGAGAAGGATCTTCCCCCCATGGCGGATCTGTGGATGCGCGGAATTGCGGCGAGGGCTTGATTGGACGATCGTAGTTGGCGGGAGGAGGTGTAGAAGGATAGACGCGTGTTGAGGCATTCAGGTCCCAGGTCGTAGAGGGCTTTGTGTGCGTGGGTGAGGAGACGGAATGTTATTCTCTTGCTGACAGGGAGCCAGTGGAGGTCTTTCAGGTGGTCGGAAATGTGAGCTTGCCGAGGGATGTCTAAAATGAGTCTGGCAGAGGCGTTTGGATGCGTTGAAGTTTTTTCTGTAGTTTGGCTGTGGTTCCGGCGTAAAGGGTGTTGCCGTAATCCAATCGGCTTGTGACCAGCGCGTGGGTGACTGTCTTTCTTGTTTCGGTGGGGATCCAACGGAAGATTTTTTTGAGCATTCGTAGGATGCTGAAGCAGGATGATGAGACGGCGTTGACCTGTCTGGTCATCGAGAGGGAGGAGTCCAGGATGAAGCCCAGGTTACATGCGTGGTCCGTAGGTGTGGGTGCGGTTCCGAGGGCCGGTGGCCACCATGAGTCGTCCCAGGCAGAGGGGGAAGATCCTAAGATGAGGACCTCTGTTGTGTCCAAGTTTAGTTTTAAACGGCTGTTCTTCATCCACTCGGCTACTTCTTTCATTCCTTCGTGTAAGTTGGTTTTGGCGGTGTTTGGGTCTTTGGTGAGGGAGAGGATCAGCTGGGTGTCGTCTGCGTAGGAGATGATGTTGAGGTTGTGTTGGCGCGCGATGGAAGCGAGGGGACTCATGTATACGTTGAAGAGGGTGTGGCTGAGTGATGATCCTTGTGGTACGCCGCAGATTACTTCGGTGGCCTCTGATTTGAAAGAGGGGAGGCGGACTCTCTGGGTTCTTCTGGTAAGGAACGATATGATCCAGTCCAATGCCTTTCCTTGTACACCGTTGTTGCTGAAGCGTTGTATGAGGGTGCTATGACAGACTGTGTCGAAGGCTGCGGAGAGGTCAAGTAAGATGAGAGCAACTGTTTCTCCGTTGTCCAGTAGTGTTCGGATGTCGTCTGTAGCTGCGATGAGGGCGGTTTCGGTGCTGTGTTTGGCTCGGAAGCCTGATTGAGAGGAGTCGAGGGATTTGTTGGATTCGAGGAAGGTGGCGAGCTGACTGTTGACGGCTTTCTCGATGACTTTGGCGGGGAAAGGGAGGAGCGAGATGGGGCGGTAGTTCTTAAGTTCGGTTGGGTCAGCCGTGGGTTTCTTCAGAAGGGCGCTGAGTTCGGCATGTTTCCAGTTTTCCGGGAAGGTGGCGGAGTTGAGGGAGCAGTTGATGACGTCTCGGAGATGGGGTGCGATGATGGAGTCTGCTTTGTTGAAGATGTGGTTGGGACAAGGGTCGGTTGGCGATCCTGAGTGGATGGAATTCATCAGGCGGATGGTGTCCTCAGTGGTGATTGGGTTCCAGGCGCAGAGGTTGTTAGAGGGGAGTTTTGGTTCGGAGGTGGGTGGAGTGGGTTGGTCTTCGGACTGGTTTTGAAATCTGTTATGCATTTCGGCGATTTTGTTGTGGAAGAAAGATGATAGAGAGTAGCAGAGGTCTTGAGAGGGGGTGATGTCGTTAGTGCCTGCGGAGGGGTTAGTGAATTCTTTGACGATGTTGAATAGTTCCTTGCTGTTTTGGGAGTTGTTGTCAAGTCGATCCTTAAATGCTGATTTCTTGGTGGATCGGATGAGTTGGTGGTGTTTGCGTGTGGCGTTCTTGAAGGAGGTCAGGTTGTCAGTGGTCGGGTTTTTTCTCCAGGTTTTCTCGAGAGTCCGACAGAGCTTCTTGGATTTCTTGAGGTCATCGTTGAACCAGGGGGCTTTTTTGTTACCTTGCTTGATTTGATGGTTTTTCAAGGGTGCTAGTTCGTCTGCGCTGTGGGTGATCCATTGTGTGAGGTTGGTGGCTGCTTGGTTAGGGTCCGATGAATTGGCAGGGGGGTTTTGTTGAAGCAACGAGAATAGCTGGTCGGTGGTGATTTTGTTCCAGTTTCTTCGGGGAATTGGTTTTGGGGGGTTATGGGTCGTGGATTTTTTGTAGTGGAAGTGAACGCAGCTGTGGTCCGTCCAATGGAGAGCTGTGGTGTGATTGAAGGAGATGTACTTGCTGGAGGTGAAGATGGGGTCAAGCGTGTGTCCGGCAGAGTGGGTGGGGGTGTCAACGACTTGTTTGAGTCCGAGATTGGCCAGGTTGTCCAGAAGGGTGTGGTGTTGTTGTCGTTTTTCTTGTCCAGGTAGAAGTTGAGGTCTCCCAGTAGAATGTAGTTCTCGGATGGGAGGGCATGTGGGCTGATGAAGTCGGCGATGTCTTCACTGAATTGTGAGCGTGGTCCTGGGGGTCTGTAGATAAGGGTGCCTCTGAGTGTGGTTTTGGGGTCGGTGTGAATCTGGAAGTGAAGGTGTTCGGCGGTAGTGAGGTTATCGTCGGAGCTGGTCGTGATGCGGATGGTGTTCTTATGGACGATGGCGATGCCTCCTCCTGTTTGGTTGATGCGGTCCTTTCGGATGATCTTGTAGGTGTCTGGGATGGCTATGGCGATGTCGGGGGCTGATGAGGCGTTCATCCATGTTTCTGTAAGGAAGGCGACGTCCGGCGATGTAGTGTCGAGTAGGTTCCAGAGTTCGATGGAGTGTCTGTGGACTAAGCGGGTGTTGAGCAGTACGGACTTTAGGTGGTTGGAGTCCGAGATCTGTTTGGAGTTTGTGGATTTGGTGTGGCTCCTGATGCAGTCGAATTTGCAGGAGTGGCAGGTGAAGGGTCCATGGGTGTGTCCTAGGGCGGCTTAGTAGCAGTTTGGGAGTGGGCTGGGGTTAAGGGCTAAGAGCGTTGCGGCGTCGTATGTTATGCGGGTGGAATGGGATTTGCGTGGACCAGGGGGTCTGGCGCTGGGCGCGGTCCAGGCGCAGACGGGCGTAGACGGGCTTACCTTTGGCGCACCTTCGGCGCACATTGGGCGCGAACGCTGCGCATGTACGCTGCACGTAGAGGCATCTGTCATATGTGGATGGTGGGGGGGGGAGGGGCGAGGGCGGAGCAGCTGGGAGGCGGGGGCGGGGTGGGGAGCCGGGCAGGGAGGCACAATAACAAACAACAAAACAAAATGGATGGCTGCGAGCCAAAAGCGAAAGAGGAATGGGGCACAAGCACTGCAAACGAGAACAAATAGGCAATGGCACCGGCACAATCAGGCACAATACAAATAATTAGGCAAGGCAGCACAATGATATACAGTCCAATGATGTACAAAGCGCACTTTTGCACTATAGCGCTATTCTACAAAACTAATGTGCAGTCAGGCACTACTGGTTGCGTGATCAATGCGAGCTTGCAGTTAATTAATATAGCAATCTTTTTGCCGTCTGGCGCTACGATACCAATCAGGGAGCTGGGAGCTGGGAGCAGCGTGAGGAGCAACCGCTTCTGATCCGATCAGGACGGTCACAGCGCTACCACGGGGGATCAGGGCCTGCAGTATCAGTGGGAGGGCGGAGCAGCTGGGAGGCGGGGCGGGGTGGGGAGCCGGGCAGGGAGGCACAATAACAAACAACAAAACAAAATGGATGGCTGCGAGCCAAAAGCGAAAGAGGAATGGGGCACAAGCACTGAAAACGCGAACAAATAGGCAATGGCACCGGCACGATCAGGCACAATACAAATAATTAGGCAAGGCAGCACAATGATATACAGTCCAATGATGTACAAAGCGCACTTTTGCACTATAGCGCTATTCTACAAAACTAATGTGCAGTCAGGCACTACTGGTTGCGTGATCAATGCGAGCTTGCAGTTAATTAATATAGCAATCTTTTTGCCGTCTGGCGCTACGATACCAATCAGGGAGCTGGGAGCTGGGAGCAGCGTGCGGGGCGACCGCTTCTGATCCGATCAGGACGGTCAGTAAAGGAATTTTGTTTTATTTTTGTAAACCGACATACAAGAACATACAACATACAAGTAGTATGAAACTCCTGCAAGAAATAGCCAAACCGGTTATAAAATTACCATATTACCGTATAAAGGATCATAAAGGAGGATGAATGCTCACTAACATC
Source organism: Lissotriton vulgaris (assembly GCF_964263255.1). Classification (NCBI taxonomy): domain Eukaryota; kingdom Metazoa; phylum Chordata; class Amphibia; order Caudata; family Salamandridae; genus Lissotriton; species Lissotriton vulgaris. The sequence goes on from NC_141689.1 coordinate 337,792,558, forward strand.
ATGTGGTATGTTTTATCCAATCTCCTAGTCATGGGCTCTCTAGTTTGGATGAGGCTATGCCGCGCATGTCAACATTTCTGTACACCCTTTGTTGAACTGTCAGAACTATATTAAAATGTTATGTGGGTGAGTTAAAAATGTTTTCTTACCGGGATCTTCCTAGCACAGGACAAAAAGCAGGTTTAGTGTGATTGTCATAGTGAAGATTGCACAGGAAGACCTACGCAATCTTGCGGAGCAGCAGACATTGCGTTGGTCGTCCTGGTCAACTTTCACTTTGACACTCATGCTAAAATTAGCGCTTACTCTGCTCCTACTCGAGAAGGCAGAAGTGCTACCATATTTGGGTCGGCTTTTAATTTTTAGGAAACACTGTAAAGAGGTACACCACATTTGTTGGTTTTTTTTGCGATTGGATAATCCTTGATATGAACCCAGATTCCAACCACTGTGTATATTAGAATGAATCAGTCTTGACAAATTGCCAACAGATCATTATTGACTTTACCTATGGCAAGAAACACGTTGACCCTTTGACCTTTTGAGCTACCGGAGATCATTGCCTCTGCTGTTAGCCACCGCATGTTTAATAAGACAAGTAGACTCACTGATTAAAATGTTTTTGAAGACTACTTACTCTATTTTAACACACCTTTTTATATGCACACACTTCACTACACCAATCTATACTAACAGCTCTACACCTACACTTCCCATAAGACATTGGAAAAAAAGATCTCTGATAAAGAGCCCCTTTGTGGGTGCCTGTCGGGCATTACAGTGCCGACCCGACGAGGAGCACACCCTATGATAAAGCATAACACCCATATGTGTGTGTGAGGTCTCCTGTTCATAAGGGAACAGACTCCCCAATCCACTTCCTTAGATACTGACCGACCGCCTATTCTCCTGTACTTTCCTCTAAGGAACTGCAGACCCTTGCTGATAGAAAGTTATTAGTGACCCAAGAGATAAGTTGGTTGTCTTATGTTTTCTTTACATCTTTACAAGGCATTTATTGTTGTCATAGATGAAGCAACATTATAGTCTATTAAATGATCCTGAACTAAATTATTTCATGTTGCTCTCCAATTGGACTTTCTGTGAAGAAAGCAGAGGGAAGAACAGTAGTTTCCCCTGGTCACCAGTTTGATCAGGCTGGGAAGTTGTGCTCAAAGCCAGGGTCTCTGGGGAAGGGCCATCTACCTAGTTTTGGCCAGGGTCCAATACAATCTTCTGACTGGCCTGGGCATGTTATGCAAAGGCATTCAAATCCTCCATTTCTTAGAAGATGAGGCATCAGCATCGGAAAACATCCTTCTTCATATAACAGCTCCACCTTTGGCAGATGCAGTGTACGCATCACTACTTCAGAGGACAGGTACCAGCTAGGGTAGCATCAGCACAAGCAGGTACAAATTGGACAACAGTAGTGCAAGCTTTACTTTTTCACAGAATAGGAACAGCATTGCAATAGTATTCATCTCTTGCATAAGGCAAAAAGTGCAGTATTCCATTTCCTTAGTAAAGGTACAGCATCACAGAGGGGGGTCAAGCTTTCATTGCATACAGAACATGATTGGTTAAGGCATGAGTGGCATGCAGGCTACAGACAAATGTCTGGGACAGCTACTTAACTCCCTAAATAATGTCTAGGGGGAAGAGTGATTGAATATGCAAGTTCTTACACCATTCTCACTTAGGTGATATTTCACTTAAGCACCCTGAAACTTCTGCTGCTGTCACTTCAATCCTTGTTTTTATTTATTCTTTGAATTTTCAGCTATTGAGAAATTGCAGTAACCTAGTAGGTCATTGTTTTTTGCAACAGCCTTGCTACAGTCTAATTAACTGTGCTCTAGACCGGCACACATATGTCAACCTTTTCCAAAAGGATTTGAATGCAATTCCAGCCTCAGTGCTGCACCTATTCAAAATGTTGAGGACCACAAGTGGTGGAAGGCACTGTGGGCACCAAACACTACAGCTGCAAGGTGCAGATGAGGACAGACATGAACCAGAACATGCAGCGCTGATCTACAGTACTCTTGAGCTCCACACCCGTCTGGGGTGCTGGAAGGATTAACAGGTAGGCCCACATTTACTAACACATTTTCTCACAGACATGGTGCGGGGAAAACCCTTTGTTTTATAATTCCTGAGACAGTAATCTAGAGAAGCTGCTTATAAGAGAATCATTCACTAAAAGGCAAGGTCAAACATACATTTAATATGCTTTAGAAAAGGAAAAAGTGAAAGACAAATCTAGTACCAGCAGAAGCTTCAATTGTGGAGGCAAGATTAGCGGCTGACATTGCAGAAAAAGCAGGAGTCACCCATTCAGAAGCATTATTGGCAATTAATTCTGATTTTGAATCTTCCTCCTCTTCTTCAAATACATCCTCTAGTCCGACGCGATTCAAAAATAATTCTGATTTAATGGACATAAAAGAAACAATCATTACAAACCAAAAAAGAAATCTCTAGGAAAATTTAGCAAAACACTACGTTAACACTCCTCAAAAAGACCAATTTCGTTGCCTGCTCAACGCCGTTTAAATAATTGTACATAAACGGCAAATATTTGTAATAGGTCATTCACATGCAGGAACAAGGTGCTATGTAAGAACTATACAATTAAACACTAAGGGGAAAACTCATAAGTCAACACAATGTGTGCACGTAGCTCCGCAGATATCAAAGTGAAATTTCATTACAATTTCTAAAATTAATGACTCTAGATTAAACCTTGCATCCAGGCGAGTTGGAGTTAGGACAACCCAATCCCACACACATCTGTTTACCCAGAAGACGGAAAGGCGTAGAAAATGGCTGACGAGAAAATGAAACTAGTGCTTCTGCCTAGCCCACACCCACGCCATCTCAACCCCTTCATGGAATTCACACTGACTTCACCTCTGTCACATCGCATCTGGCATGTAAGCAAATTACTTCAGCCATTTGCGGGCCTCAGTCACGAAAGGTAAGAAGGGATTAGTTACTTACCTTTAATCCTAGTTCTCTTCCAGGGGTATCCTCATCACAGTCATAAGCACATGAATATTCCAGCCCATGCGCGGGACCCCGGAAACACAATCATATATGTGCTAAACATATATGTATCTATATATATATATATATATATATATATATTAAACAAACAAATGCAGCCTTCCATATCCTAGAGCTGACTAATGCTGTAAGGACTTCCCTGTATGTCTTAAGCAATACAGTACAAACCAGGGGAAAAACAACAGCAAAGCATGTTTGAAACTTTTGCACAAGTTACTTTCCTTCGGTAACGATATATCTGTAAGAAACAGTAGTTAGTAACAGATTCCTTACCTTAGAATATCCCCAGGCGTCAGACTGGATCCGGAAACTTTTGCGTAGCAGTACCCTTGCGCGTCGGTAGGCGTCGACTGCGGCTCCGCGTCTGTCGTCTGCGTCGTTGGCGCCGGGATGATGTCGCCGGAGTACTTAGACGCTGTCCTTGCGCGCTGACGTCAGTTCTTATACACAGCTTTTCCGCGCCAGAAACGCAGAGCCATGATGCCCTTTACAACTGGGGACTTGAAGAAAGAGGGCTGATCAGGGAGCCTTAAGCAGGCGGAAATGGCAGAGAGGGTGCCCAGAGCAGAGCCCTGCTGGGCAAGAGAAAGAAGAAAGAGGAGAACCTCTGAAAAGAGGGGCAGAAAGGGGATCCACAGCCTTTGCTGTGCACCATGCCACATATTTGTTCCACCTGCAGGCGTATACCGATTTTGTGGAGGGACGCCTGGCTGCCAGAATCACATTACAGACTTCAGGAGGCAAGTCAAATGGCCTCAACTGCCGCCGCTCAATCTCCATGCATGTAGGTGGAGACTGGACAGGTTCGGGTGGAGGACCGTCCCCTGCTGCTGCAACAGAAGGTCCTCCTGAAGAGGCAGACTATTCGGGGGATCGACTGACATGCTGAGTAGCTCGGGATACCAGTATCTTCGTGCCCAGTCTGGAGCCACAAGGATGACTTGGGCCCGGTCGCGTCTGATCTTCTTTAGCACTCTGGGCAGAAGTGGTTTAGGCGGAAAGGCGTACAACAGACCGCAGCTCCATTCGTGACGAAAAGCGTCTCCGAGCGAGTGCCGCCTTGGAAATTTTAACGAGCAGAACTGATGACATTGCGCGTTCTCTTCTTTGGCGAATAGATCTAACCAAGGCTTTCCCCACGGCTGAAAGAGACCTTGCGCCACAGCAGAGTTCAGACGCCATTCGTGATCCATCATGCACCGACGGTTGAGTTCGTCCGCCCTGGCGTTCAGTGAACATGCCAGGTGTTGAACCACCAGGGTCACGCCCTGATGTTCCAGCCACTGCCAGAGGCGCAGAGCCTCTGGCATGTTCAAGTTCAAGTTTGTGGATTTGTATAGCGCACTGCTCACCCAGAGGGTCTCAAGGCGCTTGGGGAAGGGGTTCATTATTTGTCGAATATCCAGGTTTTAAGATCTTTTCTGAAGGAGATGTGGTTTTGAGTAAGGTGGAGGTGAGTGGGGAGTGAGTTCCAGGTCATGGCGGCAAGGAAGGAGAAGGATCTGCCACCCATGGTGGATTTTCGGATGCCCGGGACCGCGGCGAGGGCTTGATTGGACGATCTTAATTGACGGGTGGGTTTGTAGAAGGATAGGCGATTGTTGAGGCATTCGGGTCCTAGATTGTAGAGGGCCTTGTGTGCGTGGGTGAGGAGGCGGAACGTAATTCTTTTGTTGACGGGAAGCCAGTGTAGGTCTTTTAGGTGTCCGGTGGTGTGGTCTTGGCGAGGGATGTCTAGTATGAGTTTCGCTGATGCGTTTTGGATGCGTTGGAGTTTTTTCTGTAATTTTGCTGTGATTCCGGCGTATAGTGTGTTGCCGTAATCCAGTCGACTCGTGACTAGTGCGTGGGTGACAGTCTTTCTTGTCTCTAGGGGGATCCAGCGGAAGATCTTTTTGAGAGTGCGAAGTACGTTGAAGCAAGAGGATGAGACTGCGTTGACTTGTCTGGACATCGAGAGAGGAGTCTAGGATGAAGCCAAGGTTGCGTGCATGGTCTGTGGGTGTGGGTGCTGTGCCCAGAGCGGAAGGCCACCAAGAGTCGTCCCAAGCAGAGGGGGAGGATCCTAGGATGAGCACCTCAGTTTTGTCTGAGTTGAGTTTGAGGCGGCTATGTTTCATCCATTCGGCTACTTCTTTCATGCCTTCGTGAAGATTGGTTTTGGCGGTGTTAGGGTCTTTGGTGAGGGAAAGGATTAACTGGGTGTCGTCGGCGTAAGAGATGATGTTAAGGTTGTGTTGACGCGCGATGGAGGCAAGTGGACTCATGTAAACGTTGAAGAGGGTGGGACTGAGTGAAGATCCTTGTGGTACTCCACAGATGACTTCAGTGGCTTCAGAGTTGAACGGGGGGAGACGGACTCTGAGTTCTCCCCACGAGGAATGAGGTGATCCAGTCCAAGGCTTTTCCTTGTATTCCGATGTTGCTGAGGCATTGTATAAGGGTGCTGTGGCAGACTGTGTCGAAGGCGGCGGAGAGGTCGAGTAGAATGAGGGCCACTGTTTCACCGTTGTCCAGTAGTGTTCGCATGTCGTCAGTAGCTGCAATGAGGGCAGTTTCGGTGCTGTGCTTGGCTCGAAATCCGGATTGAGATGGATCAAGGGAGTTGTTGGATTCAAGGAAGGCGGCGAGCTGGTTGTTGACGGCTTTCTCGATGACTTTGGCCGGGAATGGGAGGAGGGATATGGGCCGGTAGTTTTTGAGTTCGGAGGGGTCTGCTGTGGGTTTCTTCAGGAGGGCGCTGAGTTCGGCGTGTTTCCAGCTTTCTGGAAAGGTGGCAGACCTGAACGAGCAGTTGATGACATCACGGAGATGGGGTGCGATGATGGAGTCCGCTTTGTTGAAGATGTGGTGGGGGCAGGGGCCGGTTGGCAAGCCAGAGTGGATTGAGTTCATTAGGCGGATGGTGTCTTCAGTGGTAATTGGGTTCCAGGTGGTAAGGTTGTTGGTTGGCGGAGTAGGATCTGAGGGGGGTGGGAAGGGTTGAACGCTGGGAATGTTCTCGAAGCTGTTGTGGATGTCGTCAATTTTGTTGTAGAAGAAGGAGGATAACGCATCGCAAAGGTCTTGGGATGGAGTGATGTCGTTGGATGCAGCAGTGGGGTTGGTGAATTCTTTAACAATGTTGAAAAGTTCCTTGCTGTTGTGGGTGTTGTTGTCAAGGCGATCCTTGAGTTCTGATTTCTTGGCGGATCGGATCAGTTGGTGGTGTTTGCGGGTGGCTGCCTTGAGGGTGGACATGTTGTCTGTGGTCGGGTTTTTTCTCCATGTTTTCTCCAGGGTGCGGCATAGCTTCTTGGATTTTTTAAGGTCATCATTGAACCAGGGATCCTTTTTGTTGGCTGATTTGATCTGGTGTTTTTTCATGGGTGCTAATTCGTCAGCACTGTGGGTGATCCATTGCTTGAGATTGATGGCTGCTTGGTTTGGGTCCAGTGAGAGGGTAGGAGGGTTTTGGTTGAGTGATGAGAGGAGTTGTTCGGAGGTGATTTTGTTCCAGTTTCTTCGAGGAATAGGTTGTGGACGGTTGTGGTTCAGGGTGGTTTTGTAGCTGAAGTGAACACAGCTGTGGTCCGTCCAGTGGAGGGCTGAGGTGCGATCGAAGGAGATGTGCTCGCTGGAGGTGAAGATAGGGTTGAGCGTGTGTCCGGCTACATGGGTGGGGGTGTCAACAAGTTGTTTGAGTCCGAGATTGGCCAGGTTGTCCAGAAGGGCGGTGGTGTTGCTGTTGTGTTTGTTTTCAAGGTGGTAGTTGAAGTCTTCTAAAAGAATGTAGTTCACGGAGGTGAGGGCATGTGGGCTGACAAAGTCTGTGATGTCATCGCTGAATTGAGTGCGGGTGCCTGGAGGCCTGTAGATGAGGGTGCCTCTAAGTGTGGTCCTCGGGTCGGTGTGGATCTGGAAGTGGAGATGTTCGGCGGTAGCGAGATTATCATCGGAGCTGGTCGTGATTTTGATGGCGTTCTTATAGATGATGGCGATGCCTCCTCCTGTTTGGTTGGTGCGGTCTTTACGGGTAATCTTGTAGCCGTCCGGTATGGCAATGGCGATGTCGGGTGCTGAAGATGTGTTCATCCATGTTTCGGTAAGGAAGGCGATGTCCGGTGATGCAGTGTCGAGTAGGTCCCAGAGTTCAGTTGCGTGTCTGTGGACCGAGTGGGTGTTCAGCAGGATGCACTTCAGGCGGTCAGAGTCGGGCTGTGTGTGGAGGAAGTGGGTTTGGTGAGGGTCCTGGAACAGTTGAACTTGCAGGAGAGGCAGGCGAATGGACCGTGGGTACGTCCTGGGGCGTCTTCGCAGCATTGAGGAGCGCGTCCGGGGTTGAGGGCGAGGAGAGTTGTGGCATCATATGTGACTCTAGTGGGCTGGGTATGGTGGGGACCAGGGGGACAGGCGCTGGGCGTGGTCCAGGCGCGGACGGGCGTAGACGGGCTTACCTTTGGCGCACCTTCGGCACGCATGGGGCGCGACCGCTGCGCGTGAACGCTGCCCGCAAAAGTATCTGGCATAAATGGATTGTTGAAGGGGAGGGGCGAGGGAGGGCCAGCAGGGAGGCGGGATCGGTCGGAGAGGACGGGCTCCGAGGCACAAACAACAAACAAAATGGCATCCAAGTCAAATTGCCTAAATCAAGGGGCACCCGAGTGAATGTCGGCTTCACAACACGGTAAAATGGAAGTTAAACACTCGCCAATGCTTACACACACAAGCGCAATGCTAAGTGGCAGCTGGCAGAGACAACAGCTGGGCATGCGTGCGCGAGTGGCACCACAATAGTGTTTCAATCGGCAAAGCGCTAGTTAATGAAAATTATGCACACGCTTGGTCTACTGTTACATGCAGCGCAATGGCAAGCAGTGGGTTTAAATGCACAAATATCACAGGCAGGGATCACAGGCTGGGCAGCAATACGATACCACTGGAGCAGGGAGCTGGGAGCAGGGAGCGACCGCTTCTGAGAGCGTCAGGACGGTCACGACGCTTCCGGGGGTGGGGGCTAGGTTATGTACTTCGTGGGAGGGAGGGTCAGCAGGGAGGCGGGATCGGTCGGAGAGGACGGGCTCCGAAGCACAAACAACAAACAAAATGGCATCCAAGTCAAATTGCCTACATCAAGGGGCATACCGAGTGAATGTCGGCTTCACAACACGGTAAAATGAAAGTTAAACACTCGCCAATGCTTACACACACGAGCGCAATGCTAAGTGGCAGCTGGCAGAGACAACAGCTGGGCATGCGCGAGTGGCACCACGATAGTGTTTCAATCGGCAAAGCGCTAGTTAATGAAAATTATGTACACGCTTGGTCTACTGTTACATGCAGCGCAATGGCAAGCAGTGGGTTTAAATGCACAAATATCACAGGCAGGGATCACAGGCTGGGCAGCAATACGATACCACTGGAGCAGGGAGCTGGGAGCAGGAAGCGACCGCTTCTGAGAGCGTCAGGACGGTCACCATAGGGTCCACGACCCCACCCGGCCCTGTTTGTTGCAGTACCACATGACGGTGGTGTTGTCCGTGAACACCTGCACTACACTCCCCCAGCCAGAGGGGAGGAATGCCTTCAGTGCAAGCCGTATCACCCGCAGCTCCAGAAGGTTGATGTGGAGCCGGGACTCCACCGGAGACCAGAGGCCTCTGATCTCCGCCTCTCCCATGTGGCCCCCCAGCCCTGGAGGGACGCGTCCGTCACAACTACGTTCTCCGGTTGGGGTAGGGAGAGGGATCTGCCGCTGACCCAATCGCGGTCCGTGAGCCACTAATAGCACATACCAATAATGTCAGACAGACATATTAATGAACACACACACTTTCTTTACTTGTAGAGCGATCCCCTGACGAAGGGCCAACTCAGCGCCCGAAATGCATTGGGAATAGAAAACAGGGATCATTCATGTATTTATGACAAGGAAACCTTGATGTTACTTACAAGGATGATATGAACTTTATGAAAACAACCATGAAAATAATGAGTTGATGAATAAAAAATACTTCAAAAGCAAAACCCTTTGAATTCGAAAAAACGTTATTGTTCGATAAATGTGAACAAGACTTCTTCAGTCTTTTACAAGCAGTGCACAGAGGAGCCTCCCCCATGCTGGGGTAGCTTTGTAATAGCCCTCTGAGATGAAGACATGGTCGGAAAAGTTGCCCTGATGCTGGGCCCTCTGAAACTTCAGGTTCCACTGCAGAGCCCGCATCCGCCACCTGGCGTGATGCACCAGAAGGATGCAGGAGGCCATCAGCCCCAGAAGCCGCAGCGTCAACCTGACCGAGACTCGAGCTAACGGCTGAAAGATCAGAATCAGAGCCTGAATATCCTGAACCCGCTGTTCGGGAGGATAAACCAGAAACTGCGCCGAGTCTAGAACCTCTCCGATGAAGAAGAGCTTCTGAGAGGGACACAGGTGTGACTTCGGCACATTGATGGAGAACCCCAGCAGGTGCAGGAGGTTGGCCGTAGTCTGGAGGTGGCTGACGACTGTCTGGGGCGAGCCCGCCTTCAACAGCCAGTCGTCGAGGTAGGGGAAGACTGAAACCCCTAACCTTCGCAGATGAGCTGCGACCACCGCCATCACTTTCGTGAACACACGTGGGGCGAAGGGGAGCACGGTAAACTGAAAGTGCTCGTGGCTTACCGTGAACCGCAGGTAGCACCGGTGGGCCGGCAGGACGGGATTGTGAAAATAAGCGTCCTGCAAGTCCAACACTACCATTCAGTCTCCCGGGTCCAGGGCAACTAAGACCTGAGCCAGTGTCAGCATCTTGAACTTCTCCTTCCGGAGGAAGCCGTTGACGTTCCGCAGGTCCAAGATAGGGCGTAGGCCCCCTTTGCCCTTCTTGGGAACCAGAAAGTAGTGGGAGTAGCAACCACACCCTACTTCTGGCCCAGGAACACACTCGATGGCCCCCTTGGCCAAGAGGGCCATAATTTCCTCTTGCAGAAGATTCAAGTGATCCCCGACACGCGGTGGTACTGTGGTGGCATGGCTGGAGGGGTCGCCTCGAAGGGGAGGGAGTAGCCCCTTCGGACGATTTGCAGCGCTCACCTGTACGACGTAACAGTGCGCCAGTGGAGGAGGTGATGGCAAACCCTGCCCCCCACTGGCGTCACGTGGGCCTGAAAGCTCAGACTAGGAGGGCTTTGAGGCAGATGCTGCGGGGGTGCATGTGGACTGGCCTCGCCGTTGTCCTCGGGCAACGCCACGGCGGTTACCACGTTGGCCACTGCGCTGGATGGTAGTCTGCGGCCCGTGTCTGGCTGGATGTGTGGGGGCGTCCCTTCCTTGGCCACGAAAGGAGCGAAAGGCAGCAGTTTGCTGGAGCGGGGCCGACAGGCCCAAAGGACTTGGCTGTAGCTCTGGAGTCTTTAAAGCGCTCAAGCGCACTGTCTGCCTTGTCGCCAAAGAGCCGACGGACATCAAACGGCATGTCCATAAGGGTGTTTTGGACATCAGCCGAAAAGTTGGCGGACCTCAGCCAGGCCGGGCGACGAATCACCACAGTCGTTGCCATTGCCCTGCCTAGCGAGTCTGTTGTATCCAGCCCACACCGGATTGAATACGGTGCCGCATCTCGACCCTCCGCAAGGGCTTGGGCGAGTTTAGTCCAGGCCTCCTCTTGACATTGTGGCAGCACGTCCGCGACAGTGTCCCAGAGAGAGTGGGAATAAGGGCCCAAGAGGCACGTGGTGTTAACTGACCGCAACCCCAAACTCAGTGAGGAGAACATCTTCTTACCATACTGTTCGTACCTCTTGGTTTCCTGATCGGAGGAGTGTAGGAGAGTAGGGTCGGCAATCCTATGGTCACCCCAGATTTTTGCTTTTTGCTTCACTGGTTTACGACTTTCCCTGGCTGTGGGCCTGCTAATCAGACCCACAGCCTGGCTGTTCTCTCTCTAAATTGACATCCATGTACTTTAGGTGCATTTACCAATTGGTATTTGGTCACTCTTGTAAGTCCTTGTACAGTGTACCATAGGTACCCAGGGCATAAGTGAACCTAAGGCCTACCAGGGGCTGCAGCATGTATTACGCCACCCCTGACTGGCCATCCAAACCTGACACAACTGGCTGATCAATCAGCTGGGGCAAGGTGGTGTAATCATCCTTTGTTTTAGATATAGTATACCTATATCTAAACCTACAATGGACACATATACTCATATAAGTCACTCCTATGGCAGGCCTTAACAATCCTGGAGGCAGAGTGCTTGGAATTATGTGAGATATTGCTCTGGCATGAGCTGAGCCTGTCTGCAGCTTTCGGAACCAAGTCCTTTAGCTGTTTCCATGATAACGCTATACCATATACTCTTAAGTGCATTATAACCTCGCGGTTATTGCTAACCTTGGCATAGCATTATCAAAACATGTCGAGTAAGGTGTCATACGAATTGGAATACTACCCCCTCGCCAGTTCTGGCGACGGGGGTAGCATTCCACCCTTCTAGAGGGGCATGACATGTATGTAACTGTGAACCCCAGTTAAAGTTAACTCAAGCCTCAGCATCACAAAATGGATGCTGCCACCACAGACATAAGTCTGACCTCCTGCTGCTGGGAGTCCTTCCAGCGAGGGAGGCCTGGACAAAGGGTTTCCTGCCTTGGGAGGTGCTAGCACCATCCCAGACAGGATTTTGTGTATTAGGTAGGACAGGCCTGAAAGGAATGAGACATGCCTGGGGCACACAAGGTGCCCTGTGCATACACCGGTTCAAACCAGTTGCTGGGGCACTCCAGCCCCAGCTCTGGCGCGAAACCGGACAAAGGATAGGGGGTGTAACCACCCCCTTCCTGGTCCCACCCATAGGAGGGACCTAGTCATAGTACAGCCCCCTTTAGGAGAATAAAGGTAGGAGCTGGCCCCATTCCAAATTAGATTATCCTGATTTGAAACTACAAGAATAAACTCTGGACTTCGACGTTCTGTTCCAAAGAAGACTGAAGAAATCTCCCTTGTGGGCGAGGAGTGTCCACCCTGCATCTGCAGGCACCATCAAGCGTCCTAGCGGTTCACTTTATCGTCTTCCCGAGTGGATCCAGACTTCAGAGCCCGACGAGACCCGGACTTCCAGACCTCTCCGACCTCTACCTACATCTGCAGCACAGCTGAGATCCGTGGGTGCGACAAGACACGTGGGACCGGCCATCTTGGAGAAACTGCACTTCACTTCCAGCACGACTTCAGAGGCATCCTCGACGAAGTGCTTTGGGGATTGAGAAGCCCCAGCCCCGAGGAGCTCCTGCACAGAAGGAGATCAGCCATCCAGCATCCACGAGATCTGCGTGGGGCCCTTTTGCTTGATTGCTGCTTGACGCGTTGTCTGGTCACTTGCCGGCTGGCTAGTGGCCTCCTAGACGACGATCCTTGAAATCCACACCGCTGGTCTGGTTGCTCCAGACTGGCCCCTGCTTCCCTGCAAAGGAGAAGCACCCGGACCCTCCTGGTCCGCACCAGACGCCTTTTCCACTAACCTCGTGGGTTGCCTTTGCCAAGGCCTGTTGACTCTGAATCCGGATCCAACACCGCCGACAGCGAGAGCCTGCGTGGGACAGTTCGTGCCTCCCTCCTCGTCGTCGAAGACACCACCTGGTCCACGTAGCTGCTGAGTCAAGCTTCCACTCTTCACCTGATCGCGACAACATCATCTGGTTCCTTCCTGGTTCCACTCCAGTCACTGGCTAGTGACTGTGAACATTGTCCCCTCTGCTTTCAGGTCTTCATCCTCCTTGATCCACCCTTGGATCACTCCGGGCATCTTCCATCTGGCCGCCTGCAGCATCTTTTCTTCCACGCTCCATAGACTTCAACGCGGAAACCCGACACACTTTGACACCTATGCACCCGCAGCCCATGGGTGAGGTAACAAGAGCATTTCGGTGCTCAAGGGTAGATTGACTCTCCTAGTGTCCAGATTTCCAGTCGTTTTATTCGGAACTGTCTAATACTTACCTTTTCGTAATTTGTACTGTCCATTGACTTTGTTACGCATCTCGCGTGTGAGTTCACACTCTGCACACGCGTCCCGTGGGCCTCCTATTACTTACCTCAGGTCAGGATAGTGTAGTCCCAGCGATCCTACAGCCTCTGGACAGCTCCATTCCTTCCATCGATTTCCTTATACCATTTACTTAGTATATGGTTTGTCGTGCCCCCAGGGCACCATTGTAATTTTTGCAACTTAACGTATTTTTCTTAAGAGTCTTGTCATGTGCTTAGCCCTCTGATCTCATAAAGAGTTCAGAGGTGTTTGTTAGTTAATAAATATCTTGTTTATTTTCATAACTACCTTTGTGGTGTCCTTTCATTTGGTATTCAAGGGGTTATATGTGGTAAAACAGCTGGCTTCACATGCCAAAAGAGTTTAGCCTAAGACTGCTTTGTCCATGCTACCATTAGGATAGCTGGTCTATAAGGTTGACTTACAACCAATCACCATAAGGGTTGTTTGGACTGATACAAGGTGATTACTAGAATTAGTGTACAAAAGGGGGTGGTGATGAACAGAGTGTCTGAATTGAGCAGACCACTCTTACCCAGTCCAAAGATCAGGGCTTGATCCATCACCGTTATTTATCTCACTGCCCCATCCCAGCTCAGAACCTGGCTATATGCAAATCAGTCTGTCCCTGGCCCAGTGCATCATGGGAACAGGGCAGACTAAACTACCAAGCCAATTCTTTACCAGAAAGGAGACAAGCTACCGGGGACCGGTTTCTGGCATTTCAGCCGTCTTCGGCCCGGCTTGCTTGAATCCTGATGGAGCAGTGAGAAAGGGACTCATGTCTGAGTATACCCTGCCACACCTATAGTGGCCAAAATCGATTTACAAAAGGGGGTGGTGATGAACAGAGTGTCTGAATTGAGCAGACCACTCTTACCCAGTCCAAAGATCAGGGCTTGATCCATCACCGTTATTTATCTCACTGCCCCATCCCAGCTCAGAACCTGGCTATATGCAAATCAGTCTGTCCCTGGCCCAGTGCATCATGGGAACAGGGCAGACTAAACTACCAAGCCAATTCTTTACCAGAAAGGAGACAAGCTACCGGGGACCGGTTTCTGGCATTTCAGCCGTCTTCGGCCCGGCTTGCTTGAATCCTGATGTAGCAGTGAGAAAGGGACTCATGTCTGAGTATACCCTGCCACACCTATAGTGGCCAAAATCGATTTACAAAAGGGGGTGGTGATGAACAGAGTGTCTGAAGTGAGCAGACCACTCTTACCCAGTCCAAAGATCAGGGCTTGATCCATCACCGTTATTTATCTCACTGCCCCATCCCAGCTCAGAACCTGGCTATATGCAAATCAGTCTGTCCCTGGCCCAGTGCATCATGGGAACAGGGCAGACTAAACTACCAAGCCAATTCTTTACCAGAAAGGAGACAAGCTACCGGGGACCGGTTTCTGGCATTTCAGCCGTCTTCGGCCCGGCTTGCTTGAATCCTGATGGAGCAGTGAGAAAGGGACTCATGTCTGAGTATACCCTGCCACACCTATAGTGGCCAAAATCGATTTACAAAAGGGGGTGGTGATGAACAGAGTGTCTGAATTGAGCAGACCACTCTTACCCAGTCCAAAGATCAGGGCTTGATCCATCACCGTTATTTATCTCACTGCCCCATTCCAGCTCAGAACCTGGCTATATGCAAATCAGTCTGTCCCAGGCCCAGTGCATCATGGGAACAGGGCAGACTAAACTACCAAGCCAATTCTTTACCAGAAAGGAGACAAGCTACCGGGGACCGGTTTCTGGCATTTCAGCCGTCTTCGGCCCGGCTTGCTTGAATCCTGATGGAGCAGTGAGAAAGGGACTCATGTCTGAGTATACCCTGCCACACCTATAGTGGCCAAAATCGATTTACAAAAGGGGGTGGTGATGAACAGAGTGTCTGAATTGAGCAGACCACTCTTACCCAGTCCAAAGATCAGGGCTTGATCCATCACCGTTATTTATCTCACTGCCCCATCCCAGCTCAGAACCTGGCTATATGCAAATCAGTCTGTCCCTGGCCCAGTGCATCATGGGAACAGGGCAGACTAAACTACCAAGCCAATTCTTTACCAGAAAGGAGACAAGCTACCGGGGACCGGTTTCTGGCATTTCAGCCGTCCCTCACCACCCCTTGTTGTAAATATTTTTGTCCACCCTAAGCGTGGAAGGGTATTCTCAGATGTGAGACCCTTGCTCATTGCACCATCAGGATTCAAGCAAACCGGGCCGAAGACGGCTGTAATGGCAGAAACCGGTCCCCGGGAGCTTGTTTCCTTCCCAGTGTAAGAATTGGCTTTTGTAGTTTGGTTTGCCCTGTTCCCATCATGCACTGGGACAGGAACAGACTAATTTGCATACAGCCAGGTTCTGAAACTGGGATGGTGCAGTGAGCTAAAAAACGGTGTTGGATCTAGCCCTGATCTCTTGACTGGGTGAGAGCTTTCTGTTTAATTCAGAGACTCTGTCCCTCACCACCCCTTGTTGTAAATACTAGAATTAGTGAGCATCATATATCAGGCCAACTTCTCACAGGGAGCAGTCGGGAATGCGGTCTGGGAGTTAGAGGCCTGTATGACCAGGCTCTCGGGAGTGGGGTGGGTGGACAGGAAGCAAGGGTCGCCCGGAGCCGGGAGGTGGAGTCTGGTTCCTATCTACAGAGGGACCTGTAGCGGGTCTGGACCAAGTGCCCAGAAAAACGTCAGACAAGGCCTCATTAAATGGCAACAGAGGCTACGAAGAACTTGCTTGCGGTTTAAGGACCTCAGTGAGGAGGTTAGTCCTCACGGCCACGACGGGAGTTCAAGGGATAAGGCCCTGGCCGCCCGCGTCAACACCACACTATAGACAGCCCCCTCCTCCATAGCCACGGTTGGAGGGGAGACATAACCAGTGTCTGGCGAAGTGTCCAAAACCACTGGCATCCCCTAGCTCACCTGCCCAGTCTTGATAAGACTGGCACTCACGTGCCAAAGGGTCCTCAGACCCCTCCCAATCTGCCTTGCCACCCATCTCCTGGTACTCAGGGTCAAATGATGGGGCCAGATCATAGAAGAAAAATTCTTCTCTTGACGTTGAATGCGGCGTCGAGCGGCGGCGCTCCAGCGTCGGAACTGGGTCGAGGGGGGGCTGGTGGACGACTTTGTCCGGGGACGGCGTCTGGGGCGACACCCTAGGGGTAGGCGCCGGCAGAGTTGTAAGGTCGACGAGTGGCGACCCAGATCCGGTACCGGATCCAGTGGGGCCCTGCGCGTCGGGACCGAAGTCGTCAACGGCGCCGGGGCCGAAGACCGCGGCCCGCTTGGGTTCCCAGTCGGGGCGTGAGGCCCGAAGGCGCCGCAGAACTTGACGGAGGAGTGAGCAACCTCATGGCCATGAGGAAGGCATCGATCTCCTCCGGCGTCGCGTTCTGCCCAGGGACCGGCGGGTATGGAGCAGGCCGCGACGCCTGCAGCTCTGGCGGAGCCGCGTGGGCGGTGTCGGCCAAACCCCCAGCCACGTAGCACGAGCGTCGGGGGGAGTCAGAAGAACGATGCCGCTTCTTCGACTTCTTGTGCCTCTTACCTGAGGACTTGGAGCCCGAGGAGTGGTGTTGACTCTCCGAGCTGTGATGACTTCGGCCCGCGACCGGTCCCTCGACCTCCTTCCGGACCGAGACCTCGAACGGCGCTGGGCCGACTGCCGGAGCTCGAGGCGCTTGCGGGACCGCTCCCGCCTAGCCTTCGACGTCAAGGCCCGGCAGTCGGGGCAAGACTTGTCATCGTGGTCGGGCCTCAGGCAATGTAGACACCGGCGATGGGGGTCGGTAACCGACATCAGTCGGCTGCAGTCGACACAGGGCTTGAACCCAGTCATCCCTACCGGCACCAGCGGAGTCGCTCGCTTCGAAGAAAGATAATAAATGATCGAAAAAGTTTAGTAAAAAAGTTGAATAAGGGTACCACTTTTTCCAGATCGGCACTTGCTGGCGTGGAAAAAAGAACAACTGACATCAGCGCGCGAGGGCGGCGTCTAAGTACTCCGGCGACGTCATCCCGGCGCCAACGACGCCGACGACGGACGCGGAGCAGCAGACAAAGCCTACCGACGCACAAGGGTACTGCTACACAAAAGTTTGCGGATCCAGTCTGACGCCTGGGGATATTCTAAGGTAAGGAGTCTAATACTAACCTGTTTCTTTCAGATTTAATGCTTAGCACTCAGCACACTCCCATAGATAGGCCTGAAAGCATTGACAGCTCACAGGCTGAATTGGAGAAAACACAGCCCAAAAATGCTGAAAAGATAACTCATAGCAACATAGCAATAAACTGGCCTTTAAGGCAGCCATAACCCCCAGCTTCTCATCATGCCTCAGGGGTGACAGTTAGGTCAGTTTTTCTTTGCGGAGACTCAAAAGCCATGGCACAAAGAGCTGACAATTCCTAAAAAGACAAGGTTCCTTTGCCCGAGGAGGCGGGAGGGTTGCTTATGACTTTGATGAGGATACCCCTTGAAGAGAACTAGGATTACAGGTAAGTAACTAATCCTTCTCTTCCAGTGAATCTTCATCAATAGTCATAAGCACATGAATAGAATAGCGAGTCTCACCTCTTCCACCTGCGGGCAAAGGAAAAAAAGGCACTTAATAATCAAGCTCAGATAACTAAACTTGAAAAAACACAGATATCTCATTATCTGAAAAGATTCCTCAAGGAGGCTTGGCCTACTTGAGTATCCACCCTGGAATCGGATTCAAAACAATAATGTCTTGTGAAAGTGTGCACCGATCTCCAGGTTGAAGCCTTACAGATCTCTGTCATTGGAACATCATGTAAGAAGGCTATTGTAGCTTCTTTCCCCCTAGTGGAGTGTGATTTAGGTGACAACAATACGGGTATATTTGCCAACTGGTAGGCCAATTTTATAAAGGACACTATCCATCTTGAAATTGACCTTTTGGAAGCTGGAAAGCCTGTCCTCAGGGAACCATAATTTAAAAACAATTGATCTGATCTCCTTATGACCTTTGTTCCCTCCAAATAGAACTTGAGCACTCTCTTAACCTCATGCGCGCTAGCGGAATTCCGCTCCTGCGCTGAAATTTTTAAAAACGCATGTTACGTGATGAGCTGGGCTCGTCATCAGCGTGCGAGGAGGCTACGCCATGACGAGCCCAGCTCGTCATCAGCGTGGAAGGGGTTAAGGTCTAATGAGTGAAGGGACCTTTCCGCAGGAGTGGCAGGATTGGGAAAAAAGGACAGAAGGGAGATCGAATGATTAACATGAAAATCAGATACAACTTTTGGCAAAAAAACAGGGTGAATGCTTAACTGGTGAAAAACAGTATATGGTTCTTTGGCACATAGCGCTTGGATCTCACTTACTCTGCGCGCTGATGTTATCGCCACTAGGAAAGCGGTCTTCCATGTCAAGTGCTGGAACGTGGCCTTATGAATGGGTTCAAAAGGAAGACCCATTAATTTAGAAAGGACTAGATTCAACTCCGAAGGAGGAGAAGGAGGCCGAACAGGGGGATAGATCTTCTTCAACCCCTGTAGGAAATCCTTAACCACCTGCAGTTGAAAAAAGGAAGGCTTGTTGGGAGACTTTCTGTAGGCCGTAATGGCCGCCAAGTGCACTCTGATGGAGGAATACTTCAAACCTGCTTTGGCTAAGTCAAGGAGGTAAGGAACAATTACATCTTCTTGCCCCGTTGTAGGATTAAAATGATTACGTGTACACCACAAGTAGAATCTCTTCCACTTAAAAGAGTACGATGCCCTCGTGGAAAGTCTATTTGCATCTTTCAGGATGTGCATGCAGTCCTGCGATAAATTCAAGTGTCAATATTGCAGGACCTCAGGAGCAATGCTGCCAAGTTCAGTGAGGGAAGGCTGGGATGGAGAATCTTCCCGTCCATCTTGGTCAACAGATCCGGTCTGTAAGGTAGCCTCTTGTGGGGGAGTACGGACAACTGCATTAGGCCCGGGTACCACCACTGAAGCGGCCAATCCGAAACTATCAAGATCATCGTCATGCTGGATCTTATGAGCTTGGACACCACCTTCGGGATCAGAGGCAGGGGAGGAAAGGCGTACGTAAATATTCCGGACCAATCCATCAAAAGCGCATTCCCCCTAGTCCCTGGACGGTGGAACCTGAAAGCAAAGGCGTGGCATTTTTGTTTTGGTCGTCTGCAAATAAATCTATGGAAGGTTGACCCCATTGATAGAAAATATCCGCCACCACCTCGTCGTTTAGCACCCAGTCTGGCTGATCTTCGAAGTGCTGACTGAGTGCATCTGCTCGCACATTTTGCTCCTCTGGTAGATGCACTGCCGTGATGGAGAGGCCTCAGGCCAGCAGCCAGTGCCAAATCGCTTGAGCTTCCAGGGAGCGCGTGCGAGAACGCGTACCACCCTGTTTGTTGAGGTAATACACGGTGGTTGTGTTGTCTGTTTGGATCAGAATTGAGTTGGCCTTTATTGAGGGCTGAAAAGCTTTCAGAGCTAGGTGGACTGTTCGCAGCTCTAACATGTTTATATGATAGGACTGTTCCTTGATGGACCACTGCCCTGCATCTGCAGGCAATCCATGTGCGCCCCCCATCCTTGAAGAGATGCGCCCGTTATCAAGAATTGTGCCGGAACTGGTTGATGGAAGGGGACTCCCACCAAGAGGTTCTTCGGTCGAATACACCATAGAATGTACAACTTCGCTGCTTGAGAGAGGACAATACGGTCTTCCCAGAGACCCGATGCTTAGTTCCACTTGTCCTCCAGGTCCTGTTGCAAAGGCCTCATTCTCAGCCTGGCGTTGGGAATGAGAAATATCCAAGAGGCCATTGATCCTAGCAGAGATGCCACTTGCCGGACCGTTGAGTGACCTGTCTGGAGTAGAGTCTTGCACTTCTCTTGCATCGAAGAAAGTCTCTCCTCCGAAGGAAACGCTCTTCCTATGTTTGAATCCAGAGTGGAGCCCAATTAATTGATCATCTGGGTAGAAAGGTGAACTGATTTTTCCATGTTCACATGAAGACCCAGCATGCGGAGCAGCATCAGGCAAACTTGAAAATCGTTCCTTACTTTCCGAGGAGGTGGCCCTTTCAGGAGCCAATCGTCCAAGTAAGGGTAAATAAACAGACTCCTTCTGTGCAGAGCCACCGCCACCACTGCCATGCACTTGGTAAAGATTCGTGGGGCAGATTTTAGCCAGAAGGGCAAGACCTTGAATTGATAATGCTTGCTGTGAATACGAATCGTAGGTATTTGCAATGACGTGGCACAATAGGTATGTGGAAGTACGGGTCTTAGAGGTCCCTCAAACACATCCAATCTCCTGCTTGCAGATGTGGACATATTTGATGAAGCGCCAACATGTGAAACTTTTCCTTCAAGATGAGTTTGTTCAGCAGTCGAAGGTCCAGGATAGGTCTGAATTTGTGCTCCTGATCTTGTTTTGGCATAAGAAAGTACCTGGAATAAACTCCCTTCCCTTGCTGAACGGGAGGAACCTCTTCAATGGCCTTCTTTCATAGAAGGGTTATCACCTCCTTCCGAAGTAGCTTTAGTTGGTGAAGACAATATCTTTTCGGAGGAATGTCCTTTGGAGGCACACGAAAACGTAGTGTGTATCCATTGCGCAGTATACTGAGCACCCAACGATCTTTTGTTATGTTGCACCACTCTTTCAGATGATGTGACACTGGAGAGGGCAAGGGCGCCAGAGGAAGCTCCTGCTCATTCCTTCCCTGCTGATCTGGCCGTGTTAGAGGATTGCTTCTGGGGACCTCCTCTACCTCTGTTCGACTTACAGCCCTAGAACTGTGATTTGCCTTGGTTTTTGCTTTGGGACCATTGATGGGTTTGAACCCTCTGTTGGCAGCCCTTGCGCTGGGTGGGTTTGTATCTCCGTTTGAATTCCTTCTTCTTTCTCACCGCTTTGAGAGTGTCTCTTTCAGCTTTCATCCTAGCCATCTCCTCATCGGTGTGGGCGCCGAACAGGGAGGAGCCCGAAAAAGGAAGGTTCATAATCCTCAGTTGTGAATCTAGTTTAAGAGCTGTCAGTCTTAACCAGGCGGACCTCCTAGCGCAAATCCCATGCGCATACGAATATGCCGACAGAGTAGCATCATCCACTGCCATGCTAATCATCTGGTTGTCCATAAGGGATCCCTCTGTAATGACCTCCTCGAAATCCTTCTGATCTTCTTTAGGAACCGTTTCCTTGAAACGTTCCAAGGAGTCCCATAAGGCTCTGCCACAGCGGCCTAATAAAGATGCTGCGCTAGATACTTTTAGCGATGATGCTGCAGACCCGCAAACCTTCCTTCCCCAAGAGTCCTGGGACCTACTTAATTTGTCCAGAGGGACTGATGAAGACGCCACAACTGCGTGCATTTTTCTTGCAGGTGAGATGATAACAGAGTCCGCAGGTGGATCTGATTTCAAGAATACAGGGTCTGTTCCTGCCAGCTTGTACTTCTTCTGAATTCTAGCCGGTGCAGCCTTAATTGTGGACGGAGTTAGGAAAATGTCCATTACTGGTTCCAGAAGACGAGGAACCAGAGGGAGCAATGGTCGAGACACAGATTTTTGATGTAATGTCTCAAAAATCACCGTTGTTGCAATCTGAGGAGTTGGCATCTCAATGTTCAGTTTTTGAATTAAATAAAGTTAGTAACCAGTAATGTAAGGCGCTCAGCAATTTTATGGGGAAAGTAATCCCTGAATATTATCTTCCTTGGTGCTACTAGGGGTGAAGAGTACGGTTACCATACATACTCACTCAGGGCCACCTAGGTGACACTGAAATTAAATTGTATATGTTCTCCCCGAGCACTCACAACCAAATCACTAAACAGTACACCAGTTCAATATCATCTGATTTTCTTATTGCAGAAAGACATTCTCAATTTTACTTAATAAACTGTAGTCCAAGTTTTCCAGTTAGGATTTATTCATCCATATGATCTTCAAAACGCAGCCAACACGTGTTTCGTCATGTTATATAATACACATTGAATTCCTCAGGGCTGTCCTATGATCAAAGTAAAGCTTCTCAATTATTCCTTGTATAGGTTAACAAGAAATATTATCCGTTCCGCGTTATCCCACGCCTGTAACTGCTAATCTCCAGTATTTCATCAATCACGCACCCATTATTTGCATCCCGCGCGTTCAAATGTCAATAGTAAATTGACATTTGAATGCGTGGGATGCGAATAATGGGTGCGTGATTGATGAAATACTGGAGATTAGCAGTTTTTGAGCTCGGTCTGCGCTCTTGCGATCCGCCAGTACGGTCCCTACGTCTGGCTGAAAGTGATCTATCCACCTCTTGCACCAATCACTGCAGAGGCGATCTGTGGAGAGGGCTGGTGTATTCCTCTTCTCGTCATGATGCTCCTGAAGGATTTTTGCTCCAGTGATGGAAGGGAAGGAGCCATCTCGGAGATAAGTGAACAAAAGGGGAGGCCCCCCTGTGATGTGAAGGTGATCTTTGTCGCAACCTTTCTAAATGCCACTCTGGGGATGCAGATGGCGAATGTTCTGGTGAAGGGCGTCTCAAGGAGTGAGAGGATGAGTGCTGTCATGCTGATTATGTCACCAAAACCACAGAACCCTCTCCAGACCTTACTGATGTGGGCCTCAACGTCGAGCGTATGACCTGCTCTGACAGAGCCTTTCTCAACACCGACTTTGACCTCCTTCTCAACGTCGATTCTCGGCAAGGTGTTAGAACCGGTCTCGACGTCGATTCTCTGTTCCTCGACGTCGATTGTCTCTTGCCGACGATGTCGGAGTATCTCTGTGTCTCAACGCTGAACGTCGTCGAGTCGACGACGGCGGAGGACTTCTGCTCTTCGACGCCGATCGTTGCCATGTTGACGACGGAGGAGGGCTTCTGATCCTCGATGGCAATCGTCGTCGATATGACGGCGGAGGACTTCTGGTCCTCGACGCCGAGTTGACGACGGTGGAGGACTCTTCGACGCCAAAGGGACCTTCGACGTCGAATGCTGAGATGAAGACGGCGGTGGACTTTTGCCCCTCAATGCCGATCGTCGCCTGGTTGACAACGGTGAAAGGCTTCTGATCCTTGATGCCGATCGTCGCCGAGATGACGACGGCGGAGGGCTCCTGATCTTCGACGCCGATCGTTGCTGGGTTGATGTCAGCAGAGGACTTCTGCTCCTCGATGCCGATCATCGCCGAGATGACGACGGCGGAGGGCTCCTGATCTTCGACGCCGATCATCGCTGGGTTGATGTCGGCAGAGGACTACTGATCCTCGAAGCCGATCGTCGCCGAGTTGACGAGCTTCCACTCCTCAATGCCGATTGTCGCCGGGTTGACGACAGTGGAGATTCACGATTCTTCGATGTCGACGGGGAATGTATTGATGTACCTGAATGTCGGTGTTCCCTCGACGGCGAGCCCACCATCGACGGTCTTCTTTTGGACGTATGATCCATCGAGCCCGACGCTGAAGAGGAAGAGTGATGAATCCTGTTCCTAGAAGGAGATCTAGCACTTTTGGAGCCCTTCTCACTGTTGACCTGCCTCTGGAAGAAGTTTTCTCTTTTTCTGCCAGTCCAAAAAAACTGGTTTTTTCTCTGTCTTTCAGAGTTCTCTTAGATAAAGACTGGCAATGAGGGCAAGTCTTGGGAACATGGTCCTAGGGTAGATAAAGTATACAGACTTCATGGGAGTCTCAGGGGGAGGCACGATGGCGGCCGCATAGCAGTGGCCCCAGCGGCGTTGTAGTGAGAGCTGGCGATTGTGAGGAGCCCAAACGGTGAAACGCTAAGCTGAGGGCAACATACCGTACTGTGGATCCCGGAGCAGAGCGGAGCAGTGAGGGCGGGCTGTCTCAGGGGATGATTGCGGCGTTGTCTTGCCGCGGCTCAGCGTTCCGACTGCTGCAAGAAATGGCAGCCGCGGTGGCGGCTCTCTCTCACAACATGCAGCGTTGAGGGTTTCCCGGAGGGCGGAGCCGTGTGCGAGTGCTCCTGCGACGGAGGAGGTCTGAACGAGGGTCGGAGTGTGCAGATGCCAAACAATCAGAGCGTTCAATTTTGTTTGATCTACAGAAGGGACCCCAGCGGGCGAGGATGGCCTCAAAACAAAATTAAGCGTCCAAAGCTGCGGGAAAAAGAAAAACCTGCGAGAAGAGTCTGTAGCTAAATATACAGGAGAGCCTTCACCGACGCGGGAGAATATGAAAGGAAAGCAGCAGCAGGCAGCCCGGACCAGACAAGCAACAACCTCGATTGCTGATATGTTCAATAAAACTGGTTGGGAGAAGGTAGTGGAGGCAGCGCCTAGCACAGCAGCAGGGGGTGCATCTGGGATATCAGAAGAAAGTGACTGATAATAAGACACAGCAACTACCCCAGGCAAACAAAGATGGCGATGGAACTATTACCCCAGCACCCCCAGCTTCTGGGACTCCATTGATGGAGGGCACTACGCAGGGTAAGATGGAACTGCCAACGGAGGGAACTGCTTCTGGAGATTCTGCAGCATTTTCACGGGTGATTAATGGGTCCTCTATCGATCCTCAGATACTATTACAGGCTGTTGGAAGCGAACAGTCAGCTCCTTTGGAACCGGGTGGAGAAACTGGCGGTGCTGGGGAAGGGGCACAGAGTGAAGCCTTCTTTTCAGCCTCTGATGGTGTGGAGTGGTCCGAGGAGGAGGGAGACTGTAGCTCCTTTGGGGACTCAGAGAGCGAATTGGATCTGGATAAGCCCGATACTGCATTGAAAGGATCAGTTGCTGTGGCAAAAGGTCAGGGTGACCTTCAATGTGAATTGCAAATGGATCAGTCCATCTCGACACCCCTACATGGTAGCCCGGATATAGAGATGGCACAAATGACTTTATTGGAAACAATTCACCAGGAAATCATCTCCCATAGGGAGGAGACACGACAGAAAAATTGTAAATCGCAGGCAGCGATGCGCAAAATGAGGGGTGTCGTTAGGAAGCTGTCCAAGGCCTGCGTAAACACCGGGGATAGAGTCTCAAACCTGGAGGACAGGATTGTCTCTACCGAGGCAGAGGTGGGGGAGGCAGTAGCCAAGGTGGACGCACAATGCTCACAGGTAGTTGACATCCAATGGAAGTTAGAGGAGTTGGAAAACAGGCTCCGCCGAAACAATTTGAGGGCCCTGGGAATTCCGGAGGGAGCAGAGAGGACCGACATTAGGGCATTTATTATTAAGCTTTTTGAAAAAGCAGTCCCCGAGCTCGCCAGCTGGAATTGGGCATCAGAGCTGCAGAGAGCTCACCGCACTCCTTTTAAAGCCCGTAGATCTAAGAAGGGGATAAACCTAGGGCGATTTTGATTTTTCTAGGCAATTTCATTCTGCGACAATCTATCTCGGACTTAGCAAAACCTAATGACAAAAGGGATTGCGATGGATATTCATTTTTCGTGCGGCCCGATTTCTGCCACACAACGGTGGAGAGACGCTGGCAGTTAAGATGCTTGATTAAGCCCTTTCAGGACAAAAAAACCAGGTATATCTAATAAATCCGGCGCAGTTGAACAACGACGGGAAGACATTCTTCTTCTCCTCTGAGATTAAAGCGAAGGAATATCTGGATTCCATAGGAAGCTAGGATGAATATGGCTGGACTGGACTGGACCAATGATGATGGGCTGATCTCGGATTATATTGTTTGACTATCATGTTAGGCTGTTTGGGTGATTTGGGATCTGTTGGGCTCCAAGATTTTCTAGGTTGTTGGGTGGTTTGATTTAAGCTAGCCCTCACCACATACACCATGCCCCATCACACGCACATACTAGGTCTGAGCGCCTCACGAGAGTAGGGAGGGTGGGGAGTTGAAGGGGGTTGGGGTGAGGGAGGGTGCGAGTGTGGGGTTTTTGGGGTGGGAGAGGGAGGGAGGTGGGAGAGGGAGGGGGGCGGGGTGGGGGTGAAAACTGAAAAAAGAAGGAAATGGTGCTTTAACGGTCACAGACAAAAAACGTTAACAAGGATAAAAATATTTGAGCAGGTTTTTGTTTCAGGTTGTTTCACTCAATCGGATGGCGAACATTAGTATCTGCACAATGAATGTGGGGGGATTGAACGACTGGAGGAAAAGGCAGAGGTTAGCTTATGTGGTGAAACATAGCAGGATAGATTTTCTCTGCCTTCAGGATACCCATCTCCCATGGTCAAAGAGAAATCTGCTTTTTATTAATGGTTTCGAACTGCTGGTCTGTATGACACAAACGTCAAACATTAGGGGGGTTGCTATCATGGGAAGGACCACTTTGGGGAAGGCTAGGAGGGTGAAAACCGACAGTAATGGAAGATGGGCGATAGCTGAAATGGAGCTCGGCTTCACTATCTGTGGCTCCAATGGTGATGACCCTGAAATTTTTGATTTTTTAGAAGTGGAGCTTGCCAACTGGCCTACCCCATAGTATTTACTGGTGATTTAAACATATCATCTGAATGGGGTAATGGAATATCATACCAGGGGAGGAAACCCAGAGTTTTTAAGGCAGTCCAGGCGTTGTTCAGCTCGCATGGGTTGCAAGATGTATGGCGAGTTAAGGAGCCCTTGAATGCGGGCTATACGTACTTCTCAAATCCGGCCCAAAAGTCTTCAAAATTAGATTATTTTTTAATTTCTGAGTCGGAAATTGAAAAAGTTGAGATCTTTAAACTTCCACGGGTAATTTCAGATCAGAACCCTTTCATGATAAAATACGATCTGGGAAGGCAGGAAAGGTCAAAAGCTAGCTGGACTTTCGAAAGAAAACTACTGGCTGATAGCAGGTTTTTAGATCATATGAATAATTGGGTAGGAGATTTTTTTGCGGCAAATAAGTATAGTACGACCCGGAACGGAGTATGGGAGGCTTTTAAAGCCGCTTTAAGGGGAGAGACCATCAGCTGTTCTGCTAGGCTTAGAAGAGAGGATAGGGGGGAGGTAGAGAAATTAATGGGTAAGCTTGTCATCGCGGAGGAACAACATATTAGAGATATAGCCGCAGGTGGGGATGGTGAGGATAGCCAGAATGTATTGCTGGCGGTTAAAGCAGCACTGCAGAAAGAGGTTACACAGAAGGCGATAGGCGATTTTCAATCCTCAAGTTCTAAGAGGTATGAAACAGGCGAGCAAGCTGGTAGAGTTCTTGCCCTTCGGCTAAGACAGGAAAAATCTAAGAATAGGATCACTTGCTTAGAGGAGGATGGGAATACATTTACGGATGTTAAGGATGTTTTGATGGTATTTAAAAACTTCTATCAAAAATTATATGAAGAGGGGGATTCGGACAGTATTCAAGTCGAGGGGTGTTTTGATAGGGGCCCTAGATTGGACGATGCAACAAGAGCAAACCTGGATAAAGATATTTCGTATACAGAGGGTCAATCTGCATTGCGGGAGTTAGCGTCAGGGAAAGACTCTGGCCCTGACGGGATCCCCCTGGAGGTATGCAAAGCTATGGAACGGGAGAGTCTGCCTTTGTTGATTGATTTATTTAATGGGATTGTGTACTCGAGGGTGGTTCCGGATTCGTGGAAGGAAACCAACATTATAATCTTCCATAAGAAGGGGAAACCAGCGGAAAAACTAGGCTCGTACCGGCCAATATCCTTAATAAATGCCGATGCTAAACTGGTTGTCTCGTCTCCCCGTGGTAGCATGGGTTCGTTCCTGGGCGTGGCACTACAGATCATATATGCAGAGCTATAACTCTGTTTGACGCCCAGGAAGCCACGGGGGGGATGACCATGATCCTGCTCGACGCAGAGAAAGCCTTTGACCGAGTTGGTTAAATGTAAATTGATACTTGTATAGCGCACTACTCACCCGCAAGGGTCTCAAGGTGCTTGTACGAATACCGCTGTGGAACCCATCCTGGCTTTCCCTGTGAGGCGTCCACTCCTGGGCACCCCCAAGGTGGAGGCCAGGCATCCTTAGCGTTGTGGGGGCCGTTGTGGAGATTAAGCAAGCTATTGCCCAGAGTTGCAGAGTGGGACTTCATGATTGGAATAGGCACCGAGGCGAGAATTATCAGGTCCGTGGAATTTTTGAGCCCAAGACCCGCCAAGGCGGGGAATTGAACCCTGGTCCCGGGCTAGACCCCTGCATCAGGCTCTGCCGCTCTAACCATTGAGCCACACTTCTCCGTTGGTTGGAGCTTTCTCTGGGGTATACTGGCGGGGAGGGGTTTTGGACAAAAAGTCATCAGAGCTATCAAGGCTATGTATTTGGACCCAGTTGCAAGAATTACAGTTATGGGTGAAAAGTCGGATAAGTTTAAGATACGGAGAGGAACGCGCCAGGGCTGTCCCTGTTCCCCCATCCTTTTTTCTCTGTATATTGACCCCCTTATTCAGAAAATACTAGACTGCCCCAGTATCTCCCCAGTGATTTTTAATGGTCATGTCAACAAGATATTAGCATATGCAGATGATTTGGCCGTTATCACGACGAATCCCCAGCAAGCACTCCCGATTTTAGTACAGATGGCGAAGGTTTTTGGTCTAGATTCAGGGTACCTCCTTAACGAATCCAAAACACAGATAATATGTACAAAAAATATTCCGAAATCTGATTCAAGATTTGTGGACTCTGCTGTCTATTTAGGAGTAAAGATCAATGCTTCTGTGGGTAGAATAGTGGAAGAGAACTACCCCCCCTTAATTAAGTCCATAGAGGCTTAATTAAAAAGGTTGGCTGTGATGCATCTTTCTCTGGTAGGGAGGGTTAACGTTCTTAAGATGGTAATGTTCCCCCGAGTGTTGTATTTGTTTAGAGCCATACCCCTTTTTATTGAGGAAAAAACTATGAAACATCTTGAATCTGCCTTTATTAGGTTTATATGGCAGTATGGCAAGGTCAGACGCTCTACGAGTCTTATGTCATTACCGAGGGAAAGGGGCGGGATGGCATTCCCAAATCTTAGATTGTACCATTGGTCTTGCCTCTTGATTCAAATGTCTATCTTTTTCCAATTTGATACTGTATCTGTGGAAGAAATCGCAAACCCGGATACTCAGCCCCCCCCCCCCCCCCCCCCCCCCCCCCAATTTTTGAGATCCTGTTGGGGGGAAAGCAATCGGCCTGTTGCTGACCGAAGTGGAATACAGGTTTTATGAGAAGGCCCGATTTAAGACTTTATACGGGGCTTGGCAGGTATGGAAAGCTATTCTAAAATGTTTTAATGCCCCTAAAATTAATCCCTATCTCCACCTGGAAAATTAAAGTCTTTTTCCTCAGTTAAGAGCGGATAGGAACCTTCAGGCTTGGAAGGGATGGGGGGTTAAAATCATTGGAGATCTAATGGAAGGGGATGAGATAATTGGGTTCGAAGAAATGCAAAGGAGGTATGGCGTCTCTGCTAATCAGAGGCTCATTTATGGTCAAATTTCTCGTACTTTAATGGCCCTTAGACCAAAAATTGAAGCCTCTGGTCGAATTTCCTGTCGTTGAGGCCCTGGCTAGAGGGTGTAGGAAGATTAAAGCGGTATATAATCATTTGGTCTCAAGGATTCAGGATGATGTAGGGAAGGTAGAAAGTGACTGGGCAATTAAATTGGGAAATCCGGATGTTGATTTGGATCTCGCACTATGTCTAAACAAAAAGCTCTTTCGGGCATCTAACTTACGGGCTCAGCACTTTAAAACTGTTTTTAATCTGTACCATACACCAGCCAAATTATTTGCGTGGGGTGTTAGGAATGACGATTGCTGCCCTAGATGCAATACAGGTCAAGCAGACTTAGTACATATGTTTGCTACTTGCGTCCGGCTGGGCCCAGTTACGGATGCGATTATGAAGTTTTGGGAGGGGCTGCTAGGTCACAGAATCAATCTATCCCCAACTCTGATGTTAATGGGCATAGATTCTAAATTGGCCCTGACAGAGGATGAGGCAGCCCTGGTTTTTATGTCGGTCGCTGTGTTAAGAATTCTGATCTCTGCTGGGTAGAAGGATGTCACAGCCCCCACTTACCAGATGTGGCTCTCGAGATTTTTAGGTATACACAATATAGAGTCTTGTTTATATGAATTTAAAGGGGCTAAAAAACGGGAGATGGGCAGACGTTTTTGTGCCCCTGTTACGAAGTGGAGGCATTGTTTGATATATTTATTTGTAGACAAAACTTATTTTATCCCCACATTATGAATTGTGCTTTTACGTATGTGTACTTATATTATATCTGAGTGTTATTTATAGGTAACCGCACTACTGCGTCAATTGTTTTACTGCTGTGTTTATGCAAAATTAATTCCTATGTTCTTTTATTGCATCGCATCCTTCAATAAAGAAATTTAAACAAAAAAAACAGACTTCATGAGAGTCTGACCTGGCATTCTTTTTTCCACAAGAAGGGCAGGGGTCAAAAAGAGATGCCATATTTGAGTGGAAAAAATGCCAAATCCTGTCAAAAAAAGACAGAACCTTACTTCCTAAGATGTACTACGTCGAAGTAAGGCACAATTTTCCAGAAAAGTGAAGATTATTTCTGACAAAATTCAGAAAGAAGTGCTGCTGTGTAACCAGGGTCCATCCTGAAGGAGAAGGAAAGAACAACTGACCTAACTGTCACCCCTGAGGCATGATGGGAAGCTGGGGGTCATAGCTGCCTTAAAAGCACTGTGCCAGTTTATTGCTACGTTGCTATGAGTTAGCTTTTCAACCTTTTTGGGCTGTCAATGCTTTTAGTCCTATCTATGGGATTGTGCTGAGTGCTAAGCATTAAAACAATTTCAAACATGCTTTGCTGTTGTTTTTCCCAGTTTTTTAATGTATTGCTTATGATATACAGGGAAGTCCTTACAGCATTAGTCAGCTCTAGGGTATGGAAGGCTGCATTTGTTTGTTTATTGTATATATATATATATATATATATATATAATTGAATTACCTACATCGGGCCCCAACTGTGGTTGTGATAAGTTTATATCTATATATATATATCTATATATATATATATATATATATATAGATATATATATATATATATAGATATATATATAGATATAAATGTATCACAACCACAGTTGGGGCCCTATGTAGGTAATTCAATTTTACCACTTCTTAAATACCGAATGATACCGAATCGGTATTTAAGAAGTGGTAAAATAGAGGGGGGGGATGTAGGTAATCCAGAATTGGTAAATACAGAATCGTTAAGATTCGGTATTTACCGATTCTGTAAATACCGATTCGGTAATGCCCATTGATTCCAATGGGCATTCAAGCCCATAGGAATCAATGGGTATTACCGAATCAGTATTTACCAATTCGGTAAATACCGATTTCAGCAAGGGTGCAGGGGGTGTCACTTTGACACCCTCTAGCACCCCAATTCCGGACTTGTGTGCCATGTGGCACACATACATGCCCTAAGGGCATGTCTGTGTGTCACATAGCACAGGTGTGCATGCACATATGTGCATGCACACCTGAATTCGGTATTTTACCACTCAATAGGATTGGGTGGTAAAATACCGATTCTTAAGGGCCTGTGGCACTCTTAGGAGTGCCACCTACATGTGGATTTACCGAATCGGTAAATATACCGATTCGGTATTTTCCGATTCTGTAAATTTACCGATTCGGTAAATTTACAGAATCGGTAAAATATAGGCCCCCTACATCTGACCCATTTACCGGTCGGTAATGGCCGAATTTGGCCGTTACCGGCCGGTAAATGGCCATCTACATCGGGCCCTTATTGCGCTCTCAGGAAATGAGTCCAGCAACACAATTCAGTAGAAACACAGGTTTAATCCACACAACGTGTTTCGCCTTGCAGTTTGTTCACGTGAAGAGGTCACAGAGACCAAACCACATTAATAAAGTTAGTGAGAGAAACATCAATGAAGGACCAAAAGTGCAGTACATGGTAGCCATCTTGGAGTGGTGTCAAATTGTATACATAGCAAAACCCATAATTATTGAACCGTACAAGTGTGAATGATGACAATAAATAAACTCAATACCCCACAAAATAAATGGCAAGTGCCCTAATATTTAGGGGAATATGATGTCAGAGAAGTACAGAGAGCTATGTATAACTAGTAATCCTTCTAGTCGACATCTTAGAATGATGAAAAAATTTAAAAATCAAACATCAAGGATATATACACTGTTAAACACATTAGCGGTAAGAGAAACTTTTTACCTCACGAAATTCATGGCAAGTGCCCTAATGGTCAGAGGAAAATACGGTAATGTCAAAGGAGTACTATGAGTTGCAGTTCAAAAAAAGTGTAACTAGAGTTATCTCTCAGGTCAACAAGAGTTGGCTACAACCATGAAAAAGTTATTTCAAATCAAGGTCCAAAAGCATCAAACATGATGTTCTCAGTAGTACAAATAAATGCGACATACGTGATCTCTGAATAGGAGTGCAAAGGGTAGAAAAGCCCGTGAAAGTGAATGTTCGTGAAGGGGGATCCTCTGCATAGGGCTCACATGGGACTTTGGCTCACTGATGGAGATCTCCAAGGAGACTCAAGAACCTAGTCATCATCCAGAGGTGGTCTGTGATGGACTACAAGAAACTGCTTTGAGAAGAAGTCAGCTGAGGTATGGTTATACATGTACCCCTACCTCTGAAGATAAGCTGCAAACACTGCCATCACTTTTGTGAACAACAAAGGGGCTCAGCTTTGGCTGAAAGGAGGCACAGCAAATTGGAATTGTTCCAACCCAACTGTGACCCACAGCTAATCTGTGGGACTAAATAACTGGTATATGAAAATATGAATCCTTAAACTCCAGGGATATCACCCGGTTTCCAGGATCCAGGGAAGAGAAGACTTGAGCCAGAATGAGCAATTTGAATTTGTCATCCTTCCCAAAGGCAATAAATGGCCCAATGTCCAGTACAGGCCTGAGGCGTATGTCCTTCTTTGGCATGAACAGCACCCAGTCTTCGAGCTTGGCACCCATCTGATGGCACCTCTGGCCAGCAGGAATGGTTACTAGGCTGCACACACAATGGGTACTGCCGTCACCCCTGGAGTCCCTAGGATACAAGTACATGTGCCCTCCACTTGGAAATCTGTCAGCACCCGTGTTAGTGTAGGAGGTGGCAATGAAACTCAAGCAGAGCACAACATAGTAAAAGATTCAATAAACTCAATGTGCAGTCAAAGACATCTCCTAAGAAGAACATACGATTATTTACAGGGAATTAAATTAGGGCAGTTAATATTAAGTATACTAAAAAACAGAAGCAACCTTCTAAGCATGGATATGACTCCCAAACATACCAGGAACGACATCTTAGTAACATCCTCCTCCAATGCCTACACAAGATTGAAATGCAAGGATGTTCTGGATCTGCTCCTTCCTCACTGCAAAGGTACAGTCAGTCACCCTGGCATTCTACTCTTCAGATGTCCACAACCTCAACTGTGGAGTTCCCCAAGGATCCTCACTCAGCACAACATTCTTCCACGCTTACATAATCATCCGCACATACAACTTTTTTTCACACAGACTATTATCTGCACATACAACACTGATGTTCTATCCTAAGCCGATGACACCCAACTCAATCTCCCACTTGTACAAGATCCTGAACACCCGGACAAAGTTTGCCAACTGCATGACCAAGGTAGCAGCCTGCATGAAGACCAGCTATCTCAAACTCAACACCAACAAGACAGAAGTAGTACCATTCAGGAAGAACTTATCACTGTCGCACACCACCCAGTGGGTGAAGGAAATCTGTGCCGCCTCCACCCCCATCACCCACACCCACACCAAGAATCTTGGGATTATCATTGACAGTCAACTCAACATGGCTGCCCAAGACAACCCTATTACAGCCTCCTACTTCTAAACCCTGAAGATGCTGGCAAATGTTTTTGAAATGTTCCAAACCAGCACCCACAAAAACGTCACACATCCTCATCCCAAGCAAGCTGGACTACATGAAAACTCTCTACACCGGGATAATCAAACCACTTATCAGGCAACTTCAAACCATTCTGAATTCAGCAGCCAAAATCACTGTCAACCTGCCACGCCACACGCACATCGCACTACACCTTGAAACTTCCACTGACTTCCAACACACAAACAAGCATAATTCAAAGTCTTCACGCATACCTTCAAAGCAGTACACAACACTGACCCAGCCTACCACAACACACAGATTTAAAAAATCAACCAGACAACTGCGTTTGGCCAGACTTGTACTTCCCCACATCCCACGCATACACAGAACCAGAGCAGGTGGTCAGGCCTTCTCCTACATTGTTCCCACACCCTGGAGTGACCTGTCATTTGAATTCAGAGCAGCCTCTTCATGTCTTGAGTTCTGTAAGAAGTTGAAGACATGGTTCATTCGAATAGACCTCTTGCCAGCCTCAGAACTGGTTAGACCAGCACCTGCAATAGCACTAGGATACCCTCCAGGGAGATAGCATCCTTTACTAATACCCATAACATACCACAACATAAGCTCTATGGCAAACATTATTGTATGTGGATAACCACTTGGTGTTCTTGGCTGATTATTAGAAGGGAAGCACTAGTTCTTGGGGTACCAAACTTCAAGAGTTTAGTTCCCGCAAAGCAAGCCAGTAGAAGTCAAGA
The DNA here is from genome assembly GCF_964263255.1 of Lissotriton vulgaris. Taxonomy (NCBI): domain Eukaryota; kingdom Metazoa; phylum Chordata; class Amphibia; order Caudata; family Salamandridae; genus Lissotriton; species Lissotriton vulgaris. Next base: position 337,827,210 of record NC_141689.1, read on the forward strand.
TGTTTTTTTTTTTTTATAATTGAGTATTTTAAGACAGCGAACAGAATTCATTGGCAGCAGCTCAGAAATCAACATGTACAGCGGGTCAAAATCAGCAATGCATATGGATAGGGTCAGTCCTTTCCAGTCCAACATTTCATCTTGTGTGGCAGTGATATCAACTCTTAAAGCAATTTGTATACCTGGGCTCATGGCGGGATCATGTTGAACCATTTCCCCCATATTTTAGGAAACAGTTCTGGAGAACCCCGGGATTCAAATAGGACCTCCTCCTGGGCGCAGCACCAATCCACCCCTCTCCTTCATCCCCCAACAGTGGGTGCCACGGTTCGTGACCAGTGTCTCGCTATGTCAGTCTTGGCCACGGCCACCGCCGTTCCTAGTAGGCGCTTATCCAACCTGGAGCCCTCCAGGCCATCAAAGATCCCTAGCAGCATTCGCAGCGGGTCATGAGGAACCTCCCAGCCCAGGGCCTGTGTGAGCTCCTGCTCCACTCCTTTCCAAAACCTCTCTAGCACTGGGCATAGCCACACCATGTGGCAAAAATCGGCAAGGGAGTGTCCACATCTCGGGCAGTCTGGGGAAGGTCGCGGTTGGGCTTGTAAAAGCCTCTCTGGGGTGAGGTAAGCCGCGTGTAAGTAGTATATCTGCACCGGACGCAGCTTGGAGGACGTGGTCAGGGTACGTGGAGCCATTAGGGCATCCCTCCAATCGGCCTCTTCTAGGGGTCCCACCCATACCTCCCAGCGGGTACGCAGCCGGTCTAAGGACACGGGGGTATTATTTACGAGGGAGTGGTAGATGCGGGATACTCCATCCCTGCCCAGATTCCCCATCATCACTTGAGCTTCTAGCGGGCTGAACTCTGGGAGGGTAATTGGTGAGGGGAGATGTGCATGAATGGAGTGGCGCAGCTGCAGGTATCTAAAATGCTGGGCGTGGGGAAGGGTGTGGCGCTGTTATAAGTCGGCTAAGGCACCGATATGGTCCCCTACCCAGTCGTCTCCAAGGACCATCACACCGATAAGGTCCCAACGATGGAATCCGCTCAGGGGTGATACCTCCCGGAGCCAGGTGCCATGCCAGAGTGGTGTCTGCCGAGTAAGTTCACAGTCCCATCCCGTGTGACGCAGGGCGGCGCGCCAGGCCAGGAGGACCGCTCTAGTAATTGGTACCGTGGTTTGTGGCACCGGGCGTCCGTAGAGGAACGATTGGATCTGTGAGAAGTCCGTATCCTCCAGTTCCACGCGATACGCTGGGTCAGACCAGCCGTCCGCGTACCAGTCGTGGACGACTATCAGTTTGGTGGCAAGGTAGTAGAGGTAGAGGTGAGTCACCCCTAGACCTCCATCAAAGGAGGGGATGCGGCTGTGTGCTAGGGAGATCCGTGGTGTTCCGCCACCCCAAAGCAATCTGGATAAGGTTCCGTCGAGCTCGCGGAACCAGGTGCGAGAGAGGGGATGGAGATATTTTGCAGGGTATAGAGGAAGTGGGGGAGGACCATCATTTTGAACAGTGCTCTTCGTCCCAAGGGGTTGAGGGGAAGGGTTTGCCATTTTTAAGGTCTGCCCTCATTCGGCCACCAGGGGCGTGATGTTCAATGCCCATTCCAATTCCGGCAGGAGCGCTACCCATTTCCCCAGGTATTTAACCGAGTGGCGTCTAAGGGGAATGGACAACTGACAGTCGAAACATTCCCGGGAGGGATGCAGCGGGACAGGGTGGATTTGGCCGCATTAAGCCGAAGGCCTGAGACTCTCTCAAATTCGACAAGGATCTGCAAGCACTTGGGGCCCGAGGTCGCCGGCTCCGCCAAGTACAGGAGCACGTCATCAGCTTAGAGGGCTATTTTGTCTACGTGGCTCTTATTCCAGGTCCACCCGTGGACAAGGGGGTCCTGTCGGATGAGTGTCGCCCGGGGCTCCATCGCTAGCGCGAACAGGAGTGGGGAGAGGGGACACCCCTGGCACGTGCCTCTGCAGATCGGGAACGCCTCTGAGAGCGACCCGTTGACCAGCACCCAGGCCCTGGGATTAGCATAGAGAATCCCAATGTATTGGCGGAACAGCGGGCCAAAACCCATCGCCTCCAGCACATCTTGTAGATACGCCCAGCCCGCCGTGTTAAAGGCTTTCTCAAAGTCGAGAAAGAGGAGGGCCAAATATGGGGACAGGCGAGCGCGGTGAGCCAAGGCTAGGTGGAGGCGGCGGATGCAATGACGGGTGCCTCTGGCCGGCATGAAACCACATTGGTCCGGGAGGACCAGGTCTTGTAGAAGGGGCTTGAGCCTCTGGGCCTGTATCGTGGCGAAGAGCTTAATCTCGGTATCAATAAGGGAGGTCGGACGGAAGTCTGCGCAGTTCGTGGAGGGCGGTTGGGTCTTGGGGATGACCATGATCGTGGCCAGGTCCGATTCAGGGGGGAAGGAGCCATTTTCCACCATGTGATGAAAGAGGCCCAGCAGTTGGGGAGCCAGAATATCTCGGAAAGCAGTGTAGTACTCCTGTGGGAACCCATCTGGGCCAGGCGTCTTGCCAGGGTGCAGAAGGGGGATGGCCTCCAGGACTTCGTCCAGGGTGAAGGGCTTCTCCAGGGCCTCCGCAGTTGCAAGAGCGGGGAGTCGAGCACTGGCACTGCACAGGAGGGTATTTAGGGGCGCGTCAGCCAGTCATGCTGCATAGAGGCGAGCGTAAAAATCTGCAAAGGTACCGGCTATGTCCGCAGAGGTTACCTGGAGGGTGCCATCTGGTGCGCGGACCTCCAGAATAATGCGGTGGATCTTGGGGTAGGAGACCAAGTTATGGAGGAGTTTACATTTTTTGTAAAAACGGAAGATGCTGCAAATAAGGAATGCCACAAATGTAGTGATTGTTTACGCAATGCTTTAATTTGTATGGTGACATAACTACGTATAACTGTACTTTATACAAGGATTATAGCAACAATAATAAAAACAAAGTTAAACAAACAAACAAAAAAACATTTACGGAGGTGGGGGTGGCATGGGCAAGATGTAAGGCACATAGGACGTGCCATGTGGACCCTCCGATCTGGCCCCTGTGGACCTCTCAGTATTCTCAGCCTACTAGTCAGATAATGCCCTGATAGGCTCTCTAAGCTTCAGGGTCTGGCAGTCAAGAAGGGATTTTGGTGCATAACCCATAGCCATCCTGTGGTTGCATTTGGGAGTCGAGGCCTACGGTCAAAAGGAGACGGCGACCGCGAGGAGAGCGAGCCGGCATACGAGAGACACCTCTGGCCTGGGCGTGTTCTGGTAGCCCTGTGGGGTTCGCGGGCCGGTACCACTGTATCCCGAGCTATGTGGCACGGGTCAAGACTGATTTGCATATGGCCATGTCTGAACTGGGGTGGCTTGGTGAGCAAAATAACGATGGATTAAACCCAGATTTGTGACTGGGGGTGAATGTTTTGCCATTGTGCAACATTCTGTCCATCATCTTGTGTGTTTTGCTGTTCACCCTATGTGGGAAGGGAATGCCCAGACGTGGGTCCCGTGCTCACTACGCCACTGGAGTCAAGCTATCCTGGCTGAAGATGGCTGATAGTCAGAAAACTGGTGATAGGATGTTTGATTCCGGTCCAGGAAAGACATGGCTTGGCAGTTCGGTCTGGACTGTACCCATGAGGTACAGGGTCAAGACTGATTTGCACATGGCTATGTCTGAACTGGGGTGGCTTGATGAGCAAAATAACGATGGATTAAACCCAGATTTGTGACTGGGAGTGAATGTTTTGCCATTGTGCAACATTTCGTCCATCATCTTGTGTGTTTTATGGTCAAAAGGAGACGGCGACCGCGAGGAGAGCGAGCCGGTTAACGAGTGACACCTCTGGCCTGGGCATGTTCTGGTAGCCCTGCGGGGTTCGCGGGCCGGCACCACTGTATCCCGAGCACAATGAAGCTCAGAATCACAGGTCCATGTGATCGGCGGCTGGAGCTGGTGGAAAGATGGCGACTGTCTGAGGCCTTCACGTTTGAGACGGGGCGTGGCCCGCGTTCGGCGATCCCTGGATAAGAGAGAAGGGGCTACGCCATCTGGACTCTCCCTTGACAGCTCCTGGAGAGTATAGCGGCACCCAGAGCTGCGGTGCGTGGAGGTTGCCTCGGACGGCCGGAATTAGCAGACAGAGTCGGCAGAGGGCTCAAAGTGCCTCGGGCAGGGGATGGTCTTGATGCCCATTGGGCTAAGTTTGCGCATGATAAGATCCCCTTTATTATGGTCTTGGGCGGGTGGACCGGCGCAGGGAGTGGAGGTATTGGTGCGCTGGTGACCCGTCCGAAAGGATCAAAGGCTGCCCCTTCTATGTGGCCCTATAAGATAAAAGTGAAAGAAAGCAGGAAGGATTTTGCTGGGTCAAGGAGGAGCTCCTGGCACGATGGGAGAGCCGTGATCTAGGGCCCAGACAGCGGCAGTGACAGTTCCATCCACAGGCAGGTTAGTAAGACAGAATGCTACTGGGCTCTATGCTATATGCTGGCGGCACAATTAAGGAAGATAGCAAGGGAGTGGGACATCTGAGACTGTGAGACCTGTGAGTCGACGCCACGGGGAGCGGGCAGACGCTCTGTGTTGGTGCTCTAAGATTGCATTAGCCCATCCTCCACATTCAGAGGACACACTTTGGGGACAAAGGCCTAAACGGCCCTCGCTTTGATTTTGATCAAGGAAGCAGTTGTCGGTCTCCATGCAGGTGACCCTTCCAGTTGGATAGTGATTAGCTTCTTTAGAGGATCCTGCAAATGCCATCCAACCCCTCCCCCCATATTGACTATCTACAGTGAGAATCGTCTGTGAAATAGTCTTGTTAGCGGCTGCTCGAGGATACTAGATCGCTCCCTGGTGAGGCTTACATGCAATTTTGAAGAGAGTGGATGCGAGACGGCTGGAAATTCCTGAGCGAGAGACCTGCATGTGCATGAGCAACTATGTAAAAGCACCTATATAGTCTTAACCATGTAAACGCAGTTCTGACATGATTCATATCACTCCAGCATGAAATTTGCACCGCAATAATCATGCCAATCGCCGTTTCTTATCACAAATGTCACTGATTCCATGCTGAAAACATGCCTAGCTTATTTTTCTAAATGTGGTTTATACCTTTTTTCTCCTTTTTCCCCCTGTGTGTATCTTACCTTTCTCCCTTGTCATTTTAAATGTAAAGTATTGTAAAAAGGCGCAACATATTACTGTCAAGACTACAATGTATAATTCAATTGTCCTGAAGATGATGCCTTGTATGTAATGTTGGCATCGAAACGTCGTCGACATTGATACACCTTATGCACTAGGATATAGCTATATTAGAGTGTGCAATGGTGTTTAGAAGTTGATCTATGTCTGTGTAAACTAAGTACAAGTATACAGACCCATTTTTGGCTTGCCTTTTGCCCAATCCTTTTCGTTGTTTTGTCTTGTGTTATGTGAGAAGTTGGCCTGATATATGATGTTCACTAGTTCTAGTGATCACCTTGTATCAGTCCAAACAACCCTTATGGTGATTGGTTGTAAAGTCAACCTTATAGACCAGCTATCCTAATGGTAGCATTGACAAAGCAGTCTTAGGCTAAACTCTTTTGGCATGTGAAGCCAGCTGTTTTACCACAAATAACCCCTTGAATACCAAGTGAAAGGACACCACACAGGTTGTTATGAAAATAAACAAGTATTTATTAACTAACATACAGCTCTGAACTCTTTATGAGATCAGAGGGCTAAGCACATGACAAACTCTTAGGAAAAATAAGTTTAAGTTGCACGATTTACAATGGTGCCCTAGGGGCACGACAAACCATATACTAAGTAAGTGGAATGTGAAAGTCGATAATAGGAATGGAGCTGTTCAGAGGCTGTAGGATCGCTGGGACCACGCTATACTAACTTGAGGTAAGTAATAGGAGGCCCACGGAGCGCGTGTGCAGAGTGTGAACTCACACGCGAGATGCGTACAAACGTCTATGGACAGTACAGTTTAAGAAAAAGGTGAGTACGGACGTCCCTGACTAGATAGGACTAAAACGACTGTGGAACTGGACACTAGGAGAGTCAAGGTACCCTTGAGCACCGAAATGCTTGTGTTACCTCACCCACAGGCTGCGGGTGCATAGGTGCCAAGTCGTGTCGGGTTCCGGCGTTGAAGTCTATGGAGCCTGGAGGAAAAGATGCTGCAGGCGGTCAGGAGGAAGATGTCCGGTGGTATCCAAGGGTGGGTCAGTGAAGAGAAGAACCTGAAAGCAGAGGGGACAATGTTCAAAGTCACTAGCCAGTGACTGGAGTGGAACCAGGAGTGGAACCAGATGTCGTTGTCGCAATCAGGTGAAGGTGGACGCTTGTCTCTGCAGCCACGTGGACCAGGTGGTGTCTTCGACGACCAGGATGGAGGCACAAGCTGCCCCACGCAGGCTCTCGCTGTCGGCGGTGTCGTCTTCGGATTCGGAGTCAACAGGCCTTGGCAAAGGCAACCCACGTGGTGAGTGGAAACGGCGTCTGGAGTGGACCAGGAGGGTCCGGGGTGCTCCTCTTTTGGAAGGGAGCAAGGGCCAGTCTGGAGCAACCAGACAAGCAGTGAAGATTTCGCAGTTCGTCGTCTAGGAGGTCACTAGCCAGCCAGCAAGTGACCAGACAACGCGTCGAGCAGCAAACAGGCAGAAGGGCCCCACGCAGATCTCGTGGATGCTGGAGGGCTGGTCTTCGGTGCAGGTGCTGCTCGGGGCTTCTCAGTCCCCAAAGCACTTGGACGAGGATGCATCGGAAGTCGTGCTGGAGCGAAGTGCTGCTTCTTTCAAGATGGCCGGTCCCACGTGTCTCGTTGCACCCACGGATCTCAGCTGTGCTGCAGATGTAGGTAGAGGTCGGAGAGGTCTGGGAATCCGGGTCTCGTGGGGCTCTGAAGTCTGGATTCTCGAGGGAAGACGACAAAGGGAAGCCGCTGGACACTGATGGTGCCTGCTTGTGCAGGGTGGACACTCCTTGCCCACAATGGAGATTTCTTCAGTCTTCTGTGGAGCAGAACGTCGAAGTCCAGAGTTTCTTCTTGTAAAGTTGTTCAGGATAATCTAATTTGGAATGGGACCAGCTCCTACCTTTATCCGGCTAAAGGGGGCTGTACTACGACTAGGTCCCTCCTCTGGGTTGGACCAGGAAGGGGGGTGGTTACACCCCCTATCCTTTGTCCGGTCTTGGGCCAGCTCTGGGGCTGGAGTGCCCCAGAAACTGGTTTAGACCGGAGTATGCACAGGGACACCTTGTGTGCCCCAGGCATGTCTCATTCCTTTCAGCCCTGTCCTACCTAATACACAAAATCCTGTCTGGGGTGGTGCTAGCACCTCCCAAGGCAGGAAACCCTTTGTTCAAGCCTCCCTCGCTGGAAGGACTCCCAGCAGCAGGAGGTCAGACTTGTGTCTGTGGTGGCAGCATCCATTTTGTGATGCTGAGGCTCGAGTTAACTTTAACCGGGGTTCACAGTTACATATATGCCGTGTCCCTCTAGAAGGGTGGAAAGCTACCCCCGTCGCCAGAATTGGCGAGGGGGTAGTATTCCAATTCGTATGACACCTTAATCGACATGTTTTGATAATGCTTGTTAGAAACGGGACCCTGGCCGGCCAAGACTCGCGTCGAGGTCAGTCAGGGATCACCATTTCTAAAGTCAGGGCAGGGGAGTCACACACCAAGGCAACCCCCACTCGCGTAGCGCGAGCAGTCTAGTCTAGGCTAAACTTGGAGGCGGTATGAGTTAAGTATTTGCGCACGCACCCCAGCAACAACAACCAAAGGCCCACCACAAAGGAAAACTCCACACAAGGTTATATAAAAAATAGCCTTTGTATTATAATAAATATACATCAGATAAAACACACATCTTGTTACACTGTGCCAACAGGCACGGGCGGAATTTACAAGGGATATTTGTACAGGACAGGGCCACTTGGACCACTGTCAAGGGTATCAGCACTTTTTAGAAGTTAGCACTTTTAGAAATAGCACTCAGAATGTAAAATTACATTAGCACAAAATCACACAACCAGTAATCACTGGTAACAGGACCTCCCTAGCACCACCTGTACTAGGGAGAAAACAACCACCTACACATCACAATACCTGTAGGGGTGTAAGAACATAACACATGATGCAATGCATAACATTCATTCAGAGGTGTAAAGAGGAAAACACATGATGCATCAACAATACATTCAGAGGTGTAAGCAAAATGAACAATTGCGCCAAACTCACAAGTCACCACCTGTGACTGTCCATGTGTCCCAATGTCAGGGTCCTAAACGTGGCAGCTGCCCACGAAGTGCTGGGCAGCTGGAGATGAGGATGGGGCCAACGCTGGAGCCTCGCAGGCTCTGCAGAACTAAATTGTCCCCCTGAGCCTCTCAGGGCTCTAGCACACTGGTGGGGCAAAAGGAAATGCCCCCTGGAGCCTCCTCTGGGCTCTACCACAAATATACAGGCACTCACGAGCCTCGGGGCTCTAAAACAATGTGCCCCTTCGTTGGAGTCCCCCTCCTGGGGACTCAAAGCAACTATGGCCCTCCCAGAGCCTCTCAGGGCTCTGCAGCCAGAGTGCCCCCACGACGTTGGAGCCTCTCCGGGCTCTAGAATTAAGATTTGCCCCCTGAGCCTCTCGGGCTCAACACAAAAATGCCCCCTGGACGCTTCGTAGCGCTTCTGTGCGCTTCAGCAGGGAGAAATCGACCGCCCCTACCAAATCTCACGCATCTCGCGTGAGTCGCGTATCCCCCGAGGCACACTCACCGGTCTCGAGGCGGCGGTCTTCTTCACGAGAGCTCCCGCTCCTCGGGGCTCTCTGCAGACTTCTCCCCTGGGCTCTCCCTCGCTTTGGGAGCCTGGGGGGGGACCAGGAAAGACGCCGGCTTCTCCCCTTACCGGAGCACGGGGTGGCCTCCCGTCTGCTTCCCGTTGCCTCTCTCCTGCCCCCGGCCTGCCTGACTTCCAGGTCGCGGCTGCGGGGCGGGACTTCCGGTCGGCCTGCTCCCCGATTGGCCGGCCGGCAGGAACACTTCCGGGTCGTCGCGGGCAGCGCGGCGGCCCGTCTCCGGTGCTTCTAGGCGGGGGATGAATGTACCGAGGGATCGGCACCCTCGAGGAAAATGCGAAAACGGGCGGCTAGGTCCCTGGCAGGGTGGGCACCTGCCAGGCGACAAAACACTCGAGAATAAGCGAGGTGGCACTCGCTGGGGGCGGCCAATGCCGGGTGGGCACCGGCCTCTTCAAATAAAGCGCTCCCCAGCGCTACAAGCCACAAGAAAGCGCTCCAAAGCGCTATAGCAGAACAAAAGCGCTCCCAGGCGCTAGGAGGAATCTGCAAGCGCTTCCAAGCGCTAAGAGGCAATTCCAGCGCTCCCAGCGCTAGAGGACAGCCCCAAAGTCCAGCAAAAGGTCCTCAGCAAGGCAGGGGGGGGGCAAGGCTGGGCCCAGAGCCAGCACACTGGGTCTCCAGGCAGGGAGACACTCCAAGTGGCGGTCCTCTGGCCCAGCAGCAGCAGCAAAAGCCCCCTCAGGATCCTGGAAGAGAACAACTCTGTGGGGACACAGCCCTATTTTTATACTGTTAATCCTTTGTCTAAGGGTGCAGAGTGGGGGAGAAACCAGTCGCAGCTGGTTCTGGAGCACTCTTGATGGCCCAACCACCCATTTCTTTCACTGGGGAGGCTAGGGTCATTAGACACACCACAGGGGGGCGGAGCCAGCATTGTGTGGGGAAAACCCAGCCCATCCAGGACACAGGTACACTCCTCCCACACATCACTCATGCTAATCTCCCACTCACCACCGGGCAGACCCATCCAGACTTCCTGGAGCCTGGCATGCCAGCCAGCTCCAGCCAATCACGCTCCAGCACCCTCACTGCACACATATCTCAATGTCCAGAAGTAGCACTTCCCTTCTAGACACATACATGCCGCAGACACCATCTCGCAGCATTCACTCTCACGAGTTTACACATACTAAACTCGAGCCTGCACTCCCCACGCATCAGGAACTACCAGGGACACACACATTCCCCATGCATTCCTATGGGAGGGCAGGCCAGCCATACTACACACACGCACTTTCACTCTGGGACCCAGGGAAAAGTGTGCAGAGACCCAAAAATCACTAACACAGAGTCACAAATAAAAGCAAAAAGATTAGGGGGGGAACCCGCCCTGAGGGCCAAGTCCAACACAACCCCCTTCCAGCCAAAACGCAGGGGAGAACAATCACCACCGTGATGGACTTCCCTGCTTGGGGCGATAGAACACGGACGCAGGCCCGCCACTGCCGGGACACCCTCCTGTTCTATGCCACAGTGAACCCCTAGGGTTCCTTCTAAAGGTACTGTAAGGACCAACTGGGCTACCCCACTGGTACTCCTCAGCTGTCCGCGGCCAGGACCAGGCCCTAGGCCACCCAGGTGCCACTGGTTCCTGCCTATTCACGAAGTGGGGGGTAGTAACCCCTGGCACATAGTATCCATTCTCCACTCTCCCTGTCTGCAAGACAGGACTAGACTGCCACTGGTTCTCCAGCCTAGGGCCTACAACCTCAGGCGGACCAGGAGTCTCGGGGAAGGCTCTCCTCCCCCTACCTCTTCTTCTAGGGTTCCTCCTCCTCCTGCGAGGGGTACCCTTACAACGCCACTCCAACCCAGAGTTTAACCCCTCAGGTTGCACCGGGGTCAGAGTTGGGCTTTCCCACCCTCTGCACCCCCTTCCAGAGGTCTGCCCTCTCCCAACTGGAGAAGTTCCTCTGGAAGAAGAACCGGTCAGGACACTGGTTACAGTCGTCCTACCCTTCAGGTCAGGCTGATCCTGAACCTGGCCATCCACCCGCCGGTCTAAAACCTTTGGTGGAACAATTGCCTGGCACTCCAGGACTTCTGGGGATTCACACACAATCCCCCTGAGGTTGACACATGACCCATGTGTCGTGTGACTGTCTGCCTGGCGCAGATCTCCCGCCTCCTGTCCACCTGACAGTGCGCAAAGATCCCCCAGCACAGAAGTGGCGCCACCCGGGTCCCCCCAAGAAGATCTAGCCCAACTGGTTAGTCTCTGGTCCACTGGTGCATCCACTGGGAAACTCATCCCCCAATCACTCCTCACGCTGGACTCCTGTACCCTCCCTACCGGAGCGGTACTGCCAGCCTCTAGAACCACAGGAGCTCTGGTTACAGACGCTCCAGGTCCCCTACTCACTGGGAGATCCTCCTCAAATGGGCTAACAGGACAGCCTAGGTCCCCAACCTGGTGTTCCCTCAAGAAACCACCCAGGTTCTGAGACAGGGCTTTGGGCCTCTGGGGGCATTCAGCCACCCACTGACTCCTGCTCCACTGAGCCAGGTAGTCAGCCCCTACACCCTTCTCACTATACTGGGACCTAGCTGGGCTACACTGAGCCTCTTCCACCACGCTGGGCTGGAAGATCCCTGACCCACTACTTTCGGAGTCACTCCCTAATGACTCAAAGGAACCTCTTGCACTCTCCCAGCGCTCTGCTTCATCTGCAAGGTCCCAAGGACTAAGGGATTCAGACTTCAACAGGTGCTGGCGCAACTCTGGACCAACAACACTGAGCAACTGCTCTTTGAGAAACATATTCAGTACTCCGTCTCTCTCATCATCCGAGCTAGCCGCCAGCCAATCCCACATTGCATCAGAACAGTCATCCACAAACTCCCCCCACTCCTGGTGAGGCAGTCTCCTAAGGTTCCTGAACTTCATCCGGCACTCCTCCTCTTGGGAACAAGGGACCATACGTTGGGCCCTGGGTAGGGGACTTCCTACACTGAAGTCTAAATAGCTGCCACCACTAGACTCAACCCTCCCTGGGGGATCCAGAAAATTATGACTGCAGTCAGGGGATAACCTACACTCTAGGGCTATCTTCTCCCTGGCCAAGGCCCTCTCAGCCTCTGCAGTCCGCTCATTCACACCCAGCTGCGCCATCTCTCTGGCATACTCTAACCTGAGCTTCTCCATGGCCAGCTGGTGCTCCCTCTCTTCTCTCCTATCCACCCACTCCTCTGGGGACAGGGAAAGGGATGGGGTGCTACATCTGACACTGGACCCAGCAAGGGACTCCCTATCTAGGGGGTACTCGCTCTCTGCTGGCGCCCATCCACTGTCAAACTCACTCTCCACATCAGACTCTTCAGGGCTCCCCTCAGACCCACCACCCTCATGGTGTGCGGTCCGGGCCCTCTCCCTCTCACTGTGCTCACGCTCCCAGTCACTCTTCTGCCACAGGATCATGTTATCCCTAAGCTTGGACTGGGTGTCTGACTCACTCACTGGGATGTCTCTCTCCTTACATAACCGTACCAACTCGTGCACACTGTACTTAAACAGGCCACAAAGGTTAAAAGGAGATTCCATCTTGACAGGATGCCCACAGACACATGCAACACAAGGGACCTAGCAATCTGAAGTAAAAGTACACAATTCCAAAACTTCCACACTCTCCTTAAAAAAAAGAACTCACTCATGCGTCCAGGGAAACACACCATTCATCCACACACACCCTCCCCTCGGATCGGTAAGGCAGTTTCTACCACCCCTGACTTCTCAACCTGACCACATGTGACACAGGTACCAAACTCTGGAAGCAGGGCGGGGGACAAATGTACTGAACACAATTATCAAATGACACTCTTCAGGAGAAGAAACAATGGAACTTTACCAAAAACACAATAATCCCCTAAAATGTGGTCATCTAAAATGCAGAGCTTTGTAGTGGCCAGTTGCCACTGTGGTACAACGCAAACACAAATCCTTATCCTCACCGCTTGCCGCCAATGTTAGAAACGGGACCCTGGCCGGCCAAGACTCGCGTCGAGGTCAGTCAGGGATCACCATTTCTAAAGTCAGGGCAGGGGAGTCACACACCAAGGCAACCCCCACTCGCCCTCTAGGTAGCGTGGCGCGAGCAGTCTAGGCTAAACTTGGAGGCGGTATGAGTTAAGTATTTGCGCACGCACCCCAGCAACAACCACCAAAGGCCCACCACAAAGGAAAACTCCACACAAGGTTATATAAAAAATAGCCTTTGTATTATAATAAATATACATCAGATAAAACACACATCTTGTTACACTGTGCCAACAGGCACGGGCGGAATTTACAAGGGATATTTGTACAGGACAGGGCCACTTGGACCACTGTCAAGGGTATCAGCACTTTTTAGAAGTTAGCACTTTTAGAAATAGCACGCAGAATGTAAAATTACATTAGCACAAAATCACACAACCAGTAATCACTGGTAACAGGACCTCCCTAGCACCACCTGTACTAGGGAGAAAACAACCACCTACACATCACAATACCTGTAGGGGTGTAAGAACATAACACATGATGCAATGCATAACATTCATTCAGAGGTGTAAAGAGGAAAACACATGATGCATCAACAATACATTCAGAGGTGTAAGCAAAATGAACAATTGCGCCAAACTCACAAGTCACCACCTGTGACTGTCCATGTGTCCCAATGTCAGGGTCCTAAACGTGGCAGCTGCCCACGAAGTGCTGGGCAGCTGGAGATGAGGATGGGGCCAACGCTGGAGCCTCGCAGGCTCTGCAGAACTAAATTGTCCCCCTGAGCCTCTCAGGGCTCTAGCACACTGGTGGGGCAAAAGGAAATGCCCCCTGGAGCCTCCTCTGGGCTCTACCACAAATATACAGGCACTCACGAGCCTCGGGGCTCTAAAACAATGTGCCCCTTCGTTGGAGCCCCCCTCCTGGGGACTCAAAGCAACTATGGCCCTCCCAGAGCCTCTCAGGGCTCTGCAGCCAGAGCGCCCCCACGACGTTGGAGCCTCTCCGGGCTCTAGAATTAAGATTTGCCCCCTGAGCCTCTCGGGCTCAACACAAAAATGCCCCCTGGACGCTTCGTAGCGCTTCTGTGCGCTTCAGCAGGGAGAAATCGACCGCCCCTACCAAATCTCACGCATCTCGCGTGAGTCGCGTATCCCCCGAGGCACACTCACCGGTCTCGAGGCGGCGGTCTTCTTCACGAGAGCTCCCGCTCCTCGGGGCTCTCTGCAGACTTCTCCCCTGGGCTCTCCCTCGCTTTGGGAGCCTGGGGGGGGACCAGGAAAGACGCCGGCTTCTCCCCTTACCGGAGCACGGGGTGGCCTCCCGTCTGCTTCCCGTTGCCTCTCTCCTGCCCCCGGCCTGCCTGACTTCCAGGTCGCGGCTGCGGGCGGGACTTCCGGTCGGCCTGCTCCCCGATTGGCCGGCCGGCAGGAACACTTCCGGGTCGTCGCGGGCAGCGCGGCGGCCCGTCTCCGGTGCTTCTAGGCGGGGGATGAATGTACCGAGGGATCGGCACCCTCGAGGAAAATGCGAAAACGGGCGGCTAGGTCCCTGGCAGGGTGGGCACCTGCCAGGCGACAAAACACTCGAGAATAAGCGAGGTGGCACTCGCTGGGGGCGGCCAATGCCGGGTGGGCACCGGCCTCTTCAAATAAAGCGCTCCCCAGCGCTACAAGCCACAAGAAAGCGCTCCAAAGCGCTATAGCAGAACAAAAGCGCTCCCAGGCGCTAGGAGGAATCTGCAAGCGCTTCCAAGCGCTAAGAGGCAATTCCAGCGCTCCCAGCACTAGAGGACAGCCCCAAAGTCCAGCAAAAGGTCCTCAGCAAGGCAGGGGGGGGCAAGGCTGGGCCCAGAGCCAGCACACTGGGTCTCCAGGCAGGGAGACACTCCAAGTGGCGGTCCTCTGGCCCAGCAGCAGCAGCAACAGCCCCCTCAGGATCCTGGAAGAGAACAACTCTGTGGGGACACAGCCCCATTTTTATACTGTTAATCCTTTGTCTAAGGGTGCAGAGTGGGGGAGAAACCAGTCGCAGCTGGTTCTGGAGCACTCTTGATGGCCCAACCACCCATTTCTTTCACTGGGGAGGCTAGGGTCATTAGACACACCACAGGGGGGCGGAGCCAGCATTGTGTGGGGAAAACCCAGCCCATCCAGGACACAGGTACACTCCTCCCACACATCACTCATGCTAATCTCCCACTCACCACCGGGCAGACCCATCCAGACTTCCTGGAGCCTGGCATGCCAGCCAGCTCCAGCCAATCACGCTCCAGCACCCTCACTGCACACATATCTCAATGTCCAGAAGTAGCACTTCCCTTCTAGACACATACATGCCGCAGACACCATCTCGCAGCATTCACTCTCACGAGTTTACACATACTAAACTCGAGCCTGCACTCCCCACGCATCAGGAACTACCAGGGACACACACATTCCCCATGCATTCCTATGGGAGGGCAGGCCAGCCATACTACACACACGCACTTTCACTCTGGGACCCAGGGAAAAGTGCGCAGAGACCCAAAAATCACTAACACAGGGTCACAAATAAAAGCAAAAAGATTAGGGGGGAACCCGCCCTAAGGGCCAAGTCCAACAATGCTATACCAAAGTTAGCATTTAACCGCGAGGATTATAATGCACTTAAGAGTATATGGTATAGCGTTATCATGGAACAGCTATTAGCACTTGGTTCCGCAAGCTACAAACGGGCTCAGCTCATGCCAGAGCACCATCTCACATAATTCCAAGCACTCTGCCTTCAGGATTGATAAGGCCTGCCATAGGAGTGACTGATAGGAAGATATGTGTCCATTTTAGGGTTAGATATAGGGATACTATATCTAATGCAAAGGGTGATTACACCACCTTGCCCCAGCTGATTGATCAGCCAGGGGTGGCATAATACATGCTGCAGCCCCGGGTAGGCCCTGGGTGCACCTATGCCCTGGGTACCTAAGGTACACTGTACAGGGACTGATAAGGTGACTCAGTATCCAATTAGATATGTACCTAGAGTACATGGAATCCATTTTACAGAGAGAGCAGTGTGTGAGAAGTTGGCCTGATATATAGTGCTCACTATTCTAGTGATCACTGTGTATCATACCAAACGACCCTTATTGATGATTGGTTGCAAGTCAACCTTATAGACCAGCTATCCTAGTAGCATGGACAAGAGCAGTCTTCAGGCTAAACTCTAGAGGGCGTGTTAAGCCAGCTTTATACCATCACATATACCCCTTGAACACCAAGTGAAAGGACACCACACAAGTTGTTATGAAAATAAAAGGATATTTATTTATAACAAGTCTACCATGAACTCTTTATGAGTCAGGGAGCTAAGCACACAACAAAACTCTTATGAAAATACTTTAAGTTGCACAATTTACACAAATGCCCGAGGGGCACGAAAAACCATATACTCTAAAAGTGGAATGCGAAATACTAGCAGGTAAGTAACAAGATCCAGAGGCTTCAGGATCGCTAGGACTACACTACAGAACCCTAAGGTTAGGAGCAGGAGGCCTAGGGAGATCGGGTGCAGAGTGTGCACTCTCACGCGGGATGCGGGACAAAGTCTATGGATACTAGTATTTCGTAAAGTTACAGTTATCGGACGAATCCGACTAGGTAGGCTGAAAACGAAAAAGGATCTGGACACTTAGATAGTGAACCTATGTTGGAGCACCGAAATGCTCAGGTTACCTAGCCCAGGGGCTGCAGCTGCATAGGGTTCAAAAGACGTCGGGAATCCTCGTTACAGTCTATGGAGCCTGAAAGAAGAAGTTGCTGGCAGGCGACCAGTGAAGAAGTTCGATGTGATCCAAGCCTGGATCGGTGATGGAGACGACCTGAAAGCAGAAGGGACTCAGTTCTTAATCACTAGCCAGTGATTAGGTGGGCACCAGGATGGCACCGGATGAAGTCACCTCGACCAGGTGAGTGGGCGACGCTGGACTCTGCTGTCTCTCGGACCAGGAGGCGTTGTCGGCGACCAGGATGGAGGTGCGAGCTGTCCCACGAAGGTGTCTGCTGTTGGCGATGCTGGACCCAGGATTGGGGCAACAAACTCTGGCAAAGTCAAGCCCACGCGGTGGAGTCAAGATGGCGTCTGGAGTGGACCAGGAGGGTCCGGGGTGCTCCTCTCTTGGAAGGGAGCAAGGGCCAGTCTGGAGCAACCAGACCAGTGATACAATCGTCGTGGTTCGTCGTCAGGAGGGCCACTAGTCAGCAGGCAAGTGACCGGACAACGCGGTGAGCAGCAAGGAGCAGAAGGGCCCCACGCAGATCTCATGGATGCTGGGGGGGCTGGACTTCGGTGCTGGAGCTGCTCAGGGTTAGGGCTTCTCAAACCCCAAAGCACTCACTCGAGGATCCCTCGGCGGTCGGGCTGGATAAGCGTCGTGCAGTTTTGAAGATGGCCAGTCCCTTCAGATCTCGTCACACCCACAAATCTCAGCTGGGCTGATGATGCAGGTAGAGCTCAGAGATGCCAGGGAATCCGGGTCTCGTCGAGCTGGGCAGTCTTGCTCCGGAGGATGGACTTACAGCAAACCGCAATCGCTTAGATGGTGCCCGCTGATGCAGGGTGGCTACTCCTTAGCCACAAGGGAGAGTCTTCAGAAATGTTCAAGAGTTCTTTCGTGGAAAGTAGTCAAGATTCAGAATTATCTAATTTGGGAAGGGGGCCTGCTCCTACCTTTATTCTAAAAAAAAGGGACAGGCACGCGACTAGGTCCTGCCCATGGGTGGGACCAGGAGGGGGGTGGTTACACCCCTCTCCCTTGTCCGGACTTTCCCCAGCTCAGGGGCTGGTATGCCCCTGGAACTGGTTCAAGCCGGCATATGCACAGTGAGCACCGGGGTGCCACTTGCAGTCACCTTCCTCTCAGCCCTGCCTACCTGGGATACACAAAACCCTGTCTGGGATGGTGCTAGCACCGCCCCTGACAGGAAACTCTTTGTCCAAGCTCTCCTCGCTGGAAGGACTCCCAGCAGCAGGAGGTCAGACTCGTGTCTGTGGTGGCAACATCCATTTTGTGGAGCTGAGGCTGTGTTAATCTTTAACCGGGGTTCACAGTTACCTACATGTCGTGTCCCTCTAGAAGGGTGGAATGCTAACCCCGTCGCCAGAATTGGCGAGGGGTTAGTATTCCAATTCGTATGACACCTTACTCGACATGTTTTGATAAAGCGATACCAAAGTTGGCAAATAACCGCGAGGATTATAAGGCACTTAAGAGTATATGGTACGCGTCATCAAGGAACAGCTATTAGGACTTGGTTCCGCAAGCTGCAAACGGGCTCAGCTCATGCCAGAGCACCATCTCACATAATTCCAAGCACTCTGCCTTCAGGATTGTTAAGGCCTGCCATAGGAGTGACTGATAGGAATACATGTGTCAATTTTAGGGTTAGATATAGGAATACTATATCTAAAGCAAAGGGTGATTACACCACCTTGCTCCAGCTGTCATGCAGCCAGTTGTGTCAGATTTGGATGGCCAGCCAGGGGTGACACCGGACAAAGGATGGGGGTGTAACCACCCCCCTTCGTGGTCCCACCCATAGGAGGGACCTAGTGGAGGAGTGTGGCTCAATGGTTAGAGCGGCAGACCCTGATGCAGAGTTCTGGTCCGGGACCAGGGTTCAATTCCCGCCTCGGCGGGTCTTGGGCTCATAATTCCTCGGACCTGATTTCTCGCCTCGGTGCCTATTCTAATCATGGGTCCCACGCTGCAACTCTGGGCAATAGCTTGCTTAACCTCCACACCGGCCCTAACAGCGCTGTGAATGCCTGGCTTCACCCTGGGGGTGCCCAGGAGTGGACACTTCACAGGGAAAGCCAGGAGGGGTTCCACAGCGGTATGAGTAATAGCGCCAGGAAACCGCTTGGTGACAGTGCGCTCTACAAATACCTTGACATTTACATGATAGTACAGCCCCCTTTAGCAGGATAACGGTAGGAGCTGGTCCCATTCCAATTCAGATTATTCCTGAACTGAAATTCTGCAAGAAGAAACTCTGGACTTTGACATTCTGCTAAGAAAACTGAAGAAATCTCCCTTGTGGGCAAGGAGTGTCCACCCTGCACAAGCAGGCACCATCAGCGTCCAGCGGCTTCACTTTGTTGTCTTCCCTCGAGGATCCAGACTTCAGAGCCCGACGAGACCCGGATTCCGAGACCTCACAGACCTATACCTACATCTGCAGCACAGCTGAGATCTGTGGTTGCGACGAGACACGTGGAACCGGCCATCTTGGAGAAACTGCACTTCGCTTCCAGCACGACTTCTGAGGTATCCCCGACCAAGTGCTTTGGGGACTGAGAAGCCCCAGCCCGAGCAGCTCCTGCACCGAAGACCAGCCCTCCACCATCCACGAGATCTGCGTGGGGCCCTTCTGCCTGTTTGCTGCTCGAAGCGTTGTCTGGTCACTTGCCGGCTGGCTAGTGGCCTCCTAGACGACGATCCACGACATCAACACCGCTGGTCTGGTTGCTTCAGACTGGCCCTTGCTTCCTTCCAAAAGAGAGGCACCCCGGACCTTCCTGGTCCGCACCAGACGTCTTTTCCACTCACCGCGTGGGTTGCCTTTGCCAAGGCCTGTTGACTCCAAATCCGGATCTGACACCGCCGACAGCGAGAGCCTGCGTGGGACAGCTCGTGCCTCCATCCTGGTCGTCGAAGACACCACCTGGTCCACGTGGCTGCAGAGTCAAGCGTCCACTCTTCACCTGATTGCGACGACAGCCTCTGGTTCCACTCCAGTCACTGGCTAGTGACTTTGAACATTGTCCCCTCTGCTTTCAGGTCTTCAACTTCACTGATCCACCCTTGGATCACACCGGACATCTTCCTCCTGGTCGCCTGCAGCATCTTTTCTTTCAGGCTCCATAGACTTCAACGCAGAAATCCGACACGACTTCGTACCTATGCACCCGCAGCCCGTGGGTGAGGTAACAAGAGCATTTCGGTGCTCAAGGGTAGATTGACTCTCCTAGTGTCCAGTTCCACAGTCGTTTTAGTCCTAACTAGTCAGGATTGTCCGTACTCACCTTTTTCTTGAACTGTACTGTCCATAGACGTAGTTAAGCATCTCGCGTTTGAGTTCACACTCTGCACACGCGTTCCGTGGTCCTCCTATTACTTACCTAAAGTTAGGATAGTGTAGTCCCAGCGATCCTACAGCCTCTGGACAGCTCCATTCCTTTAATCGACTTCCTTATACCATTTACTTAGTATATGGTTTGTTGCGCCCCTAGGGCAACATTGTAACTTGTGCAACTTAACGTATTTTTCCTAAGAGTCTTGTCATGTGCTTAGCCCTCTGATCTCATAAAGAGTTCAGAGGTGTTTATTAGGTAATACATATCTTGTTTATTTTCATAACTACCTGTGTGGTGTCCTTTCATTTGGTATTCAAGGGGTTATATGTGGTAAAACAGCTGGCTTCACATGCCAAAAGAGTTTAGCCTAAGACTGCTTTGTCTATGCTACCATTAGGATAGCTATTCTATAAGGTTGACTTTACAACCAATCACCATAAGGGTTGTTTGGACTGATACAAGGTGATCACTAGAACTAGTGAGCATCATATATCAGGCCAACTTCTCATACTCTGACTTCAGAACAGGTGTCTGAACTAGACCATCCAATCCAAATAGAAATTATATTGGTTATATTCAGACAGAAGCTTCTAAAATCACAGGTTCCCGACGGATATCCGGTGATCTTTTACAAAACGTTTTGTTCTTAACGAGCCCCTCTCCTCACCAGGCTCTTAAACTCAATCACGGGACTTGGTGCGATTCCGCCTTCGATGATGGAGGCATCAATAGTAGTCATCCCCAAGCCCAGCAAAGACAGATGCCAGTATGAGTCATTCAGGCCTATTTTATTGCTGAATGTAGATGCCAAACTGTTTATGTGCATTTTGTCAGCTTGTGTTACCCCCTAATGCACGGCTGATGGTGCCAGACCAGGCGGGCTTTATCCCTCAGAAACATTGCGCTGACAACACCAAGAGGATCCTTCATCTCATAGATAACGCTGGTCACTCCAAAAGAGAGATCAAGCTACTATCTTTCGATACCGAAAAGGCGTTTGATCACGTCCAATGGTTCTATTTGGCTCGGGTGCTGGCTCACTTTGGTTTGGGAAGAAATTCGCTCCTGGCTACTAAGCAATTATGGGGACCCAAGGGCGACAGTCAGAGTTAATGGCAGAGGCTCTGCCTCATTTCCTATATACCGGGGTACAAGACAGGGGTGCCCACTGTCGCCCCTGTTATTTACGCTCTATATATGGAGCCATTAGCACAGAGGCTGAGAGACCACCCCAAGGTCACCAGGAGGAACATCTCAAATAATTATAGGCTGACAATGTTATAGTGGCACTAGACAACCCCAGAGAGGCACCGCAGTTCTTCATAGAGGAGATGAGGGAGTTTGGGGAGGCCTCTGGCTTCCAAATGAATCTTAATAAATCTCTGGTTCTCAACCTCTCAGTACCACCTGGGACTGTGGCTCATCTAGCCCAAGAACACCCCTTACAATGGACAACTGGGTCTATCCCTTATTTGGTAATTCAGTTTGCACCAATGCTGGAGGATGTCACTAAGCTTAACTACCAGGACCTTGATTGGTGGGTGAGGGCCCACCTTCCCTGCTGTAACCTACATCCCCTACCCCCCTTGGTCGCATTGTGGCCCTGAAAATGACTGTTCCACCAAGGATTATCTTCCTATTTCAAACCCTTCCTCTTCAGCTTCCCTCCGGGATGATACAATCCTTGCAAAAGGCCATGCAGCGTTTTGTTTGAGCAGATGGGCGTCCCATATGAGACAGGAGCCTGGGCATTCTGAGTTTGCTCTAATATTACCAAGCAACGCAGCTTTGATATTAAGTTGAGTGATCTAGGGTGAAGTCAAAGAAGCTCTGGTTATTCATGGATCGGTTGGTTGCATGTACCTCACTTTGGAAAATCCCGGTCTTGCTGCGAACACATTGGCCATATATGTATATATATATATGGGAGGAGCAGGTCCTAGGAATCGCGCATGCAGAGGTGATGACCAATAAGGTTGTGTCACTGTATAGATTCATAGATGACGTCTTTTTAATTTGGACGGGGTCAACTAAAGAGGCTGAACAGTTTATCTCGGACATTAATGTTAATGACTTGAATCTAAGCTTTTTGAGAAACATGCAGGAAATTTAAAAAGGAAATTATCAAGCAGAGGTTATCCAAAAGGAATAATCAAGCAGGCTTATAAAAGAGCTAAATATTATAATCGAGACTCATTATTTGACACTGATAGGAACAACAAAACAGAGCTAAATAGAATAACCTTTGTTACAAACTACTCCTTACTTAGTAATAAAATCAAAAACTATAATTAATAGTAACTGGAGCCTGCTACAGGATAAAAATATGGCAACCCTGGAAAAACCATTGTTTTCCTTTAGAAGAAATCGTAGTATCAGAAACAGACTAGTAAATACCTATAAAGAAAGAAATATCAGTTATCAAAAAAGTATAGACACCAACAGTAAAGTAATAGGTACGTACCCATGTAGTAGTTGCATGAATTGTAAATCAATAATCACTGGACAAAAAATAACAATAAACAATGTAGACCATACAGCCAGGGAGATGTTTAACTGCAGATCAAAAAATGTGATTTACCTTATACAGTGCCCGTGCGGGTTAGGTTATATAGGTGAAACTGGGAGAAAGATCCGTACACGACTCAATGAACATAGATCTGCGATTAAAAATAACAAAAGCAATGCCCCCCTCACTGAACACTGGTACAACTGCAAACATAAAGTAGAAGACCTCAGATGGTGCGTTATAGAAAAAATAGAACTATCAAAGCGAGGTGGCAACACTGATAGTAAAAGGAAAACAAGAGAACAATTCTACATGTGTAAATTTAAAACTTTTACACATGGTTTGAATAATCGAGAGGAGTGGGAAAGAATATACAGATGAACTGAATTAGGTATGATTCTAGGTGGGATGAGATACCCTACAGTTAGATCACTCTTCATATTCTTATATATTTATATATATAAAAGTAGTATCCTAGTACTGTTTTTAGTATATAACCTAACTATTCCATAGAAACAACTAGGACCCATATAGGAAATAGAAGAATAAAACCGAACATACTAAAATCACTAGTTTTAAATACTGTACAATAGGCTATAAAAAACTAGGCCAAGATGGCGACCATAATAGACCAGTGAGATCATATGAATTTAATTTGGTTATATATATATATTTATATATATAAGAAAATGGGGTCGACCTGGAGAATTGTATTAAATAAACACTAGCTATAGATGCAAACGAAGGCCCGTAGAACAAAACCCATACAAAAAGAAATAAAATACTAAACGACATTCATTAACACATAACATAGAATGTAATGCGATCGAAGCGTCCCGAAATATATACATATAAAATAGAGGGAGATATGTATAAGGTACCAACAAATGGATTATGTTGGTGAAATAATCCTTATGTAAATTGACTTCGTATATGAAGAGCGATGTATTTCATCGCATTTACACCACTCCAAGATGGCCGAAAGGTCTGTGCACCACGTGGGTACTGAGTAAATCCATGTGACCAATTAGAGCGGGTTTAAAAAACGGGAGATGAGGTTACCGGGTTACCGAACACGAACCGCGTAAGACACGAACGAAGAGGCACTAGGTAAGAGGAGACCGCAATTAGGCTTTTTACTAAATGTGAGGAAACTTAGGCTCTTTTACTTAATGTGAGGAAACTTTGGCATCAGTAGTTACGGGAAAATCACACCGATAAGTAGGTAGAAGGGACCACGCGGTTTTTAGTTATTTAGTTAGTTAGTTTGTTTGAAAGCTAAGTTCGTATTGCACCAGCAAATATGTTTATCATATAAACCTGAAGTCCTAAACCCCCCTGTTTTGGTAAATGGGAAGTTTAAATTTAATAAATACAAAAACAACGAAAGAGTAAGATAATTGGCACACTCTAAAGGAAGTGCCCTGTGGGTTAATGTGAGCAAGGAATGTTTTTTAACATCGTACTTTACAACAGTGTTTAAGAAGAGGCGCAGTCATAACACAGACTCAAAGTATCAGCTATTACCCTTAAACAAAAATAGTAAACAATGCCAGGTGAAATTAACAGAACACACTGATAGCGAATAAAGCATGTTCTAAATTGAATATATTTTTTGATGTAGTTACAAGCTGAATGTGGGACAATTGAAGAATTCCCCGGCGAGAACACTTGGCAAAGAAAATGGAATAACCCTTAAATCATAATAAGAAACTAAACTGGAAATCATTTAAATTCGGGTAAGGCACGATAAGGCTACAATTAGCTGATGGGAAAGTATGATTTAACAAATAGAGGTCATATATATAAATAAACTCGTTTCTCCTAAATAGGTGCCTGTATGCTTATTTAAGAAAAAACACGCGGAACGATACTACTAGAAAATATCACTATACTGAGATTCATCACAGTATAATTAGTAAGTACCAAACACTATAGAGTAAAAAGCAAGGAGTGTCAATGGTTAAAGAGAATAAGAGAACTTTTAAAAAAAAATATATTTGTCTCTTATGAACACAGGAGCACAAAAGTCAAATAACGGAAATAGCGTCCTGATACACAACGAGACAGACTGTTGAATTGATTAAAGGCAGTTAACAAGGTGGGTGTATATCCCATGAATGCATGATGCTTACTATGGGAATATGTGAGACACCGCAAGAGCGGTCAGAATGGTGAATGATGTAGACAAATGTGGCTATGAATGCAGAACAATGGGAACACAAAATGAGCACAGGGAAAGGCCCAAAGATGACCTAAACAAGTCCTATAGAAGAAAGGGTAATCGGAAATGTAAGATATAAGGTAGCTTTATCTCTAAAAGATAAGCAGTACTGCAGTACACCATCTACAGTATGAGTTTTTCATGTGTGTTAAAGTAACCCAGATACATGGAGGGCTTAGATTGATTGTATAATTTTGTAAACATATGCCGATTTATAAAGTATGACTTTGTTCTTTTTATAAATTGTTTTTACAGAATGGTTTTTAAATTGTCCTGAAGAAGGTGGTGCGCACAGCAAAGATCCACCGAAACGCGTCGACTTGGATTTTATGTGATTGTATTTCAAAAATATTCTTTTTAACTTGTATATTTCTACTTGAGAGTGTTTTGAATAAGAAAAGTGCTCGGACAGTGAGAACAACAGACTGTTGCACACATGGTACAATTAGTAGAAGCAATACATATGTGTAAGTCTTTTTAAAGTGCAACATTTTTTTATGATACATTGAATTGTTTTTAATTTTGAATAATAAAGAATCTTGTTACAAGACAAATCATACCGGCTACGTTGCATATATAATTTTAGACTGTAAGTGCCTTTTGTGTTTCCATGTTTGTTTGAGAAAGTAATATGTATGTAGGTCAAGTAAATCACAGTTAGCTTGACTAGAGATAAATTAAGATATAGGAATCCAAGGGAACTATCCTCTTTTGTTGGTTGAATCTAAGCTTTACCAGCACGATCAGTGATAACATAGTCAACTTCTTAGATGTTGAAGTCCAGGTGGAGGGAAGCTCCAAACCAGATTGCATCGCAAGGAGACCGCGGGCAACACAGTCCTCCATGCGTCCAGCCACCACCCAGGCCACCTGATCCGCAGCATCCCCTATGGGGAGATGCTGAGGATCAGAAGAATATGCAGCACAGATGAGTCATGCTTGGCATCACAATTAAGCAGTAAGAAAAGGTTCCTGGATAGGGGCTATTCGGAAGTCTTGGTTGAAAAAGCTATGATACGAGCTAACAGGATCAATACTCTGCCCAACAAGGAGGGGAAACCCAATGAATCATCAAAAGTGAAAGATAGCGCAGGAGGGCAACCGAGGCATATCACAGCGTACAGCTGCCAACACAAGCAATTGCAGAAGATCTTTCGCAAAAACTGACCAATAGTCATGGGGGATCCCGTGATTGGCAAGACATTGGCTGGCCATCCAGCCATAACCTACAGTCGTGCCAGGTCAATGGGCGATTTGCTTGTAAAGAGTAGCCCGGAGGAGGCGAGCAGAAACAACTGGCTTCTGCAGAGTAAGGGCTTCTTAAAGTGCGCCACTTGCAAGGCATGCACCATGGGGAAGAATAAAACAACTTTTATATCCCCATTTAGCGAGGTTCCAAATCTGATTACTAAAAAAATTACATGTAAATCAGATTTCGTCGTATATGTGCTGGAGTGTGCGTGTGGGCTACTGTACGTGGGTAGTACCAAGTTACAGTTCAACAAACGCATACTCCAGCATATGCGGGCGGTCAACAATAAGGATGAAGCTTACCCAGTGGCTAGACATGTCAACTCATGCCACAAGGGTGATCTGAGTTGCCTCAGCTACTATGCTATAGATATGGTGCTTCCACTACGCAGAGGAGGAGACAGGGAAGCACGCTTGAGATTGCTTGAGACCAAATATATCCTTGAATTAAATACCAAGACACCGAATGGCCTTAATGCGAGAGAGGACATGTATGCATGCTTATAAACTGAAATATGAAATCAAATATATAAGCATGAGCACAGCCACTGGGCACGCTCAAGAGTAAATCTGTGGGATAGATCATACAAACAGAAAACTGCCTTTAGGATTCATTTTTATATTTTTTCTTTTTCACAAGGGAAATTTTTATCACTCTCACTAATATGTGCATAGGCCAAATATGTTCATGTGGGCAGTATAGACGCAGGTATCCACAAATACAGTAAGCCCACTGGGGCTTTTATTTTTGAAATTCACCTCTTTTTTTGAAACCCAGTAGAAAATAACGTTGCATGTTTTGCACAGATTAAGCAGATTTTGCACATTTTTTTATCAATTCGTATTAATGAATTCAAAGTGTTTTTCTGTATTTATTTGGGTAAATGCACATATATAATGAAATATCAGCCATGATTTTATATTTGATGTATTTTAAAATGAAATGGTTTTATTTAATATTTATTATACATATATGTATTTATTTATTTACCGAGAAATTTGCACAAACTTCTAATCTGGGTCTTTAAGACGAGAACAACAAATGCGAAAACGATGTAACATATAAATTGTAGCAACATTGCTGAGTACTTTTATGTTTATTGTATATATCATTTCGCTATTATGATCAATGTAATGTGGATTAGGCAGGAGTCTGTTGTTTATGTCTATAGGCTCAGGGTCATGTGACCCAAATATGCACTTTAAAATCACGGGTTTTGATTGGCCAAGTCATGCCATCAAGGGCTCCAGGGCACGAAACGCGCCATGGCGAACGAAGGTTGCACTTAATAAAAACTAGCGAATTTACCTGACTGGGTCCGATTCGTCCTTTGTATCCAGCGAGAATGGTATGCAGACGAAGTTCCTGACATATATATATATATATATATGCACCCCAGTTTCCGTCTTATCTCCCCTTCACTCGCAGGTGGGTGCTATTAAGCGTGGTGACGGACACCGCACAACAATTCCAAGCTCAGGGTACTCTGTGATCATCCTGAAGTTATTTAAGATTTCCTTTTTCTCCTTCCTTTTCGCACCTAGGGCACTGTCGTTAATCAATTCCACTTTGGCCATAGCTTCCTCTAGTGTCTCTTTACGATACCCTCTGACCTCAAATCTCAGTATACTCTCCTTCGCTGCCACCTGATAGTCACAATCGCGCGTACAATTCCTTTTTTTCTTAGCAGCTCGCCATACGGAATGCTCTTTATAGTTTTTCCTGGATGGCAGCTGCTTGCATGCAGCTGGAATTGCCTGCGGTGGGCTTTCTGTACAATGAAGTACACTGTCTACCCTCCGCAGGGAAGACAGTAAGATCAAGGAAGATCACAGAGGTCTTGATTACTTCCCCTGTAACCCTGAGGTTGAGGTCATAGTTATTGAGCATATCCAGATACTCCTTTGCTGACTGTTCTGTGCCCCCTATAGATAATAAACAAATTGTCTATGTACCTATTCCAGCTTACGACCTTGCAGGTCCAATGCTCATTGGTCTCTGCCCAGGCCAGCCGCTTCTCTCACCAGCCCACAAAAAGGTTCACGTAGCTGGGGGCGAAGCAGGTGCCCATCCCTGTACAGAGTATCTGTCTAAACAATTGATCCTGGAATAGAAAAATATTGTTGCATAGACAAAAGTTCACAAAGTCAGTCAGCATGTTGTTGTGCTCAACCAGGGTAATCAATTATTCTCCCAGAAAGTACTTGACCGTTTCAATCTTGTGTGTGGTCAATACTTGTGTATAGGCTTGACATGTCAAGTGTCATCATCACTGGGTCATCCTCCCAGATCAGATTCTCCACCTGTTTTAAAAAGTTCTTAGTGTCTTTGATATACAAAACCCATTGTGTCACAAATCCAAATAGAAAATAATCCACAAACCTGGACAAGTGTTCCGTCAAGCTTCATAAAGGCGAAACAATCGGGCGACCAAGGGGACATGTTGCATTCTTTTAAGAACAACAAAGCAATTGAGAACGCCCAGGCCCTACTAACTAAACTGGAAAAAGAAAATCAAATCTTCCAGAAAATAACAGAAGATTTCAAAAAACAGAAACTATTGAAAGACATCACAAATTACTCTGAGAAAAAAACTTACCCTTATCTGGACAAGGACTATTACAAACAACAACAGAACACCAGTGCCCTACGTACATACGGGGGCAGAAGTAGAAGACAATTTCTAACGTTCTCAGAAGACTCCTCTGCATCAACCAACTCAAGTGACGCTGACGCCTCCACCAGCAACAGAGACGACCAAGCCCGCCAATTCTACCAGGCACCTTTTTCCGACAGAGGCAGAGGCAGATCTCGTGGCCGCCCGAGAGGCAACAGGTGGTACAATCGCCCCAACATCAATACCAAGGGGAGATCACAACGAGGAGACGAGTCTACCGATGGTAAACCCGAATGAAAACGCAGTCTTCAATTTGTCCAACCATACCTTGTCTGACAGTGAAAAAAGTGTGCTTCAGAAAGGTCTCACATTCATTCCAACTGTCCGTCCAGATATCTGCCAAACCAAATTAGAGATGATCCAACTGTTTAGAAAAATGAGACAAAAAATTTTCTTTGAAAACCAGCAAGACGTACCTACCAGAAACTATTCTGGATTGAAAAATCCTTCAACCTTTTTTCCGTACTCCAGCCAAATGCCCGTTGAACTACTGGCGTTCGAGAAGAACGTGCTACGTGACCTAGACATACTAGAGAAAAAGAAGAAAAGATACATCAAATGGAACCTTACATTGGAAGAGAAAGTAGCACTACAGGGACTTCAAGACAACAAGAGTCTCATTATAAAGCCGGCGGATAAAGGCGGGGGGATCGTCATCCTCCCGCGTGAAATGTATGAAGCCGAGGTCTTACGTCAACTCACGGACGAAAAATATTACAAAAAAACGAATGAAAACTGGAATGAAAAATTGAAAAACCGCCTAGAAACGCTGGTCAATCAAGGCAGAAAAGAAGGATGGGTATCCAAAAAAGAGGGTGAATATTTAATAAATAAAAATCCACGCACACCCTTAATGTATATACTACCCAAAGTCCACAAGGACCCAATGAACCCACCTGGCCGCCCGATCATATCGGGGGTCAACTCAATATTGGAACGACCGGCCAAATACGTCGACACGTTTCTCAAACCGCTTGTTGGCCAGACTGCCAGCTTCATAAAAGATACTATGGAAGCGATAAATTTTCTAGACGGCCAACCTTTTGACGAATCAATGGAACTTTTGGTCACGATGGACATCGTGAGTCTATACTCCAACATTCCGCAAGAAGATGGCCTGGAAGCACTTGAATTCTTCCTTGAAAAGAGAGAACGGCCACATAATGTCCCAACTGACTTTCTTCTCAAACTAGCGGAAACCTGTTTGAAATTCAATTTCTTCAAATTCAACAACACACAATACCTCCAAACCATGGGGACGGCCATGGGATGTCCCTTCGCGCCGGAAATGGCCATAATGTATATGGCACTATATGAAGCCACTTGGATCTTCAATAACAATCCTTTTGATGGACATATAAAAGTTTGGAGACGTTATATAGATGACGTCTTCATGCTGTGGCGAGGTGAAGAGCTTACCTTGAAAGAATTTGCCGTCTGGCTCAACGATCGTAATCCGAACATCCAATTCACGTTGTCATACAGTAAAAAACAAATAAATTTCCTGGACCTCATGATCAAACATGAAGAGGGCGCTATGTACACCACACTATATACCAAAGAGACCGACCGCAATACCTTTCTGCACTTCTCGAGTTTTCATCAACGCAACCTCCGAGAAAATCTACCATTCAGCCAATTCTTGAGACTGCGCAGGAATTGCACTAAGAAACCTGACTATTTCCTACACGCCCAGGAACTGATGTGCAAACTGCTGGAGAGAGGTTACCCCAAGAAATTGTTGAAGAGAAGCATGAAGAGAGCTTGGTATATACCGAGAGATACCCTTCTGACTCCAAAAGACAAGAACAAGGAGGATACCCCAATTGTATGTGTGACAACATTTTCTGGAGCCACCACAGAAATTAAGAAAATAGTCACAAAAAATTGGAACACCGTACGGAGCCTGAAACCACTCGAAAATCCACCCATTTTCGCACTCAAAAAGAATGAGAGTGTAAGAAACAAACTGGTCAGAGCGGACACTACATCACCGAGACAAGACAGCTCAATTCAGTCACTCCTGAATCTTCCGCCTGTCAAAGGACATCATAAATGCGGCAACTGCATTTCATGCAACAGTACCATTGAAGGAACTATTTTCTACTATGGGCAAAAACAAATCAAACACGAGACATTTACTAACTGTAACACCAGTAACGTGATCTACTGTGCTATTTGCCCCTGCGGACTTGCATATGTGGGCAAAACAAGTCAACCAATTAAAACAAGGATATCACAGCATCGCTCCAGAATTCGGTGCCAAAAGGAAAATGCACCCATGGTCTCCCACTTCATTGAAAAAAACCATGGACCAGATGACCTGAAATGGACTGTGGTCAAACAAGTAAAAGGTCAAAATGTAGCCAGCAATCTGTCCAAGCAGGAAGCTAAGACTATTATGCATCTTGATACAGTTAACCACGGTCTTAACGAATTATCAGAAATCTCCAGTTCTCTGTGTTGAATACAACACATAATCATAACGTGCAGACCAATTTCCTCGACTGCAGCCCAAAGCGTCCTGATCACCTAGCAACGGGACCACGTTCATCTCGAAGCGAGATCCAGCCCTATTGGAAGCCTCGAGACAACACTGCCGAAGAACGAACCAATGGCAGTTCCGCTCTGATTGCTAACCAGGACGCTAAAACCCTCGCTTGCCGAACACTGTGTAAAACCTTTCGAACGAGTGCCGAGCAAGAAGCTACACGTCAGAGGAAGGTAGCGCCGGGTATGCAACGGACCCCGGCACCTCCAGACTGCGGAGAACGTTTCCCGCCACAATGACGCTGTAGCGCTGAAGAAGAGCCTTTCTAATCCCTGCAGGTACGAGACGCCGTATGCCACCAGTAATTTAGCGAGGCGAAAAACCACACCCTGCAACATTAATAATGAGCGCACAAGGCTCACGCAAGCTGCCCAAAAGACATCAACTGTCCCCATGCAGCTCCATTAACATTAATAATGAGCGCACAAGGCTCACGCAAGCTGCCCAAAAGACATCAACTGTCCCCATGCAGCTTCATTCAGGCGCCACCCTCACTCTTTCGCGTAATTAATGAAACCTGGTGCACCCACACGGAGACTTGAACCCTTTCTCCCTGCTTCTCTCCACAGCACTAAATAAATAAGAGACTGCAGTCAATCAATTTCACCACACAGCAGTGTGAGGAACCAACTTTTCGTTTTCTGCAAGCTAACTGTATCCATCGAATGCAGTACTGACTTTTCTCAACCTTGGGTACGTGATTTATGTAAAAATTTGAGCCTATCATTATTTGTAAACCCTTTTTTTCACAAGCACTGTATATGGTCCTATACATCTTACACTCTACAACTAAAACATGCCCCTATAACTTTTCCTGTAGGTGCAACATGACGCTCCTCATCACCTACTAAGAGCCCTGATGAAGACCTTCACAAAGTTTCTTTCCTGTCAAGATTTTCCTTAAGGTCGAAACGCGTAGGCTCATCTTTGGTGCCAGGAGGAATATATGCCATATGATCCAACTAAATTATTGGGACATATAGTGAGAGACGTATCTCACCACTAGGCATTAAAGAATCCCTTGAATATATGACTTTCCCTGGCATATCACAGGACAATTAACTTTCCCACTTGAGGGACAAATCAACAACATCCCCCCGGGACAGTAACATAATCTCCTTGAGATTTACAGTAGGACCTAGATATATCATTTGTAAATAAGATACTGTAGATATATGAATTCACTTTTTCATTTTATGTGTGGATTGTTTATATTTGAATTTATTAAGTGTCTCCACTCATTTTGTTATTGTGTTTGTCTCACGTTAATTTATTAGCCAGTAAGCTATTCTTTGTTGTTATCGAATGTATTTTTTGATGTAAGGAGATAATCAAAATCGAGCTGTTCACACCCAATGTGTACTCATTTGAACCTTTGAATAATGTGCTAAAAACTAGAGCATTCACTGTCAATAAATAGGACGTGAATATAAAATAACTTGCGTGATCCATGGTGTCAGAGGCTTTGTGCATTTAACTGCATTCTTGTGTAGTTCTGGGAGGTGGGAAAATGTGGGTAAGAGTGGATATTTGCATTCCTGGAAGGCATACTCCTCTTTGGTCAGCATACCTCTATAATCCCATTTATTCAGGAGTGCCTGGTAAGCTGTGATGCTATTTTCGAACACCTTCCTTGTTACCTTCAAATAGCTCAACTCATCATTGAGCTGCGTTAAGGCTTTCTTTTTATAGTATTCCATGGACATTAGCACAATGTTGCCGCCTTTATCAGAAGGCTTGCAGATGTTGGTCTTATCTTCTTGCAAATCCACAATTGCCTTCCTTTATTCCTCTGCAAGTATTACCACCAACCCTCCTTTTGTTGTGGATACTGCAGAGTTTCATCAGCTCTTTGGTTATCACTTCTGTGAAAACATCAATGGAATCCATTGGCAATAGAGGAACAAACCTTGATGTAGGTCTAAACGGACTGCCCGGATTTACTTGTGCAATCCATATTCGATCCTTCCTTATCATAGTGGACGGAATCAGTTCTCTTGGATCCCCTTCGCTTTCAAGATCCTCTAGTACTGCCAAGGTTTCCAATTCACCAGGTGTAAGATTGTCCATGTCAGTGTCCCTGGTCCTCAATTTCCCTTGAGATGTTTGTTTTCTACCTTTAAAATATTTGAACAGTTTCAATTACCTGTATGACATGTGGAGGCATTTTATCCCTAATGTCGCTTATACAACACAAATGCATTTTATATCCAAGAAAAAAGGCACATGCCTTGGCTGTGTTTTATACAAGTATATAAACTCATAATATCAAGAGTAATAAGCAGCATTCCAGGCTCTTATTTCACACCCTTAAGCTGTCTTAGGAAATCTTGGGTGTCCCGAATATAAGACTTGAGACTTTTTACCCTTGGAGCAAAGAAAAAATCCAAATACCTCGAGCAGTTTTCAAGAAGGATGTTTATGGATGCTACAATTGGACAGCCTGGGGGCCATAGGGAGTTTTTATGAACTTTAGGGAGATGATAGAACGTGAGTTAAGTAGAATATTCACACATTAAAACGTTGAATTCGTCAATGTCCAACATTCCATCGTTTATCCATTCACAAAGGTTCTGAGGAAAGATTTCCACACACTCTGAATATTCGTTTCTAGTAGTGGGTACATACCAATCGTGGTTCTTCAGCTGATTAAGAGCCTCCTTGACATATTGGTCTTTAGGAAAGATCACAATATTACCCCCCTTGTCCTAAGGTTTTTTTACAATTGAATCATCCTGTTTGAGATCCTGAATCGCTTGCCACTGTTTGGCCGTGATATTAAAATGCCTCTTTTTATTTTCTTTTCAGAAAAGGGGGTGGTGATGGACAGAGTATCTGAATTAAACAGAACACTCATACCCAGTCAACAGATCAGGGCTTGATCCATCACTGTTTTTTAGCTCACTGCGGTGATGGATCAAGCCCTGATCTTTGGACTGGGTAAGAGTGGTCTGCTTAATTCAGACACTCTGTTCATCACCACCCCCTTTTCTGTATCGTTTTTGGCCACTATAGGTGTGGCAGGGTATACTCAGACATGAGTCCCTTTCTCACTGCTCCATCAGGATTCAAGCAAGCCGGGCCGAAGAGGCTGAAATGCCAGAAACCGGTCCCCGGTAGCTTGTCTCCTTTCTGGTGAAGAATTGGCTTGGTAGTTTGGTCTGCCCTGTTCCCATGATGCACTGGGCCAGGGACAGACTAATTTGCATATAGCCAGGTTCTGAGCTGGGATGGTGCAGTGAGCTAAATAACGGTGATGGATCAAGCCCTGATCTTTGGACTGGGTAAGAGTGGTCTGCTTAATTCAGACACTCTGTTCATCACCACCCCTTTTTCTGAATCTTTTTATTTTCTTGTCGCTAAAGTTTCTTCAGATCCGCAAGTACAGCGTCATTGAACACATCTATAGCGTCCAGAGGTGTCTGTGGACACATTCTCGATTTGCGTTTGAGTCCACTCTTACCGAGAAAGATGAAAATGTGCAGGATGTTTTAACTTATGCCTTTTCTCTGATATTCGCCTTTATGACTTTGTACATATGGATATATGTGTAAACATTTGGGGAGCATTTAGATATCTTTATGAACTCGGAACTGCTCTCTGATACTGATCTTCTTTCATTCATTAATTTTTGATTTATTTTTTGGATATGTCCAATAGAATTACTTTTTTCCTTTTGGAAAATAGGATATTATCAAATTGGATGTATCTATTTATTCGTAATATGATGCTTTTTGTTAGCTATGTGCCTCTTTTCTTGGATATAAAATGCATTTGTGTTGTATAAGCGACACTAGGGATAAAATGCCTCCACATGTCATACAGGTAATTCAAGCCCATTCAGGGTATGATAACTCTTGCATTTAACCCGCGTTCCCTTATTCTTATTTGAAAATGAAAATGAGGGGGATTCATTACTGTTTGACCCTATCATTTCTGCCATTATATCTATTGTGGCAGTGGACTGAGGGATGATACATAGGGAGGTTGCTTAGTACAGTGTTATCTGAGCTACATGATTAAATATAATTCCCATACTTTCTGTTATAAATATAACTTTTGGTTTGTGTTCCCTATGTGGTTTGACGGGTGATAAAATGCACTAGACATGGCTCTTATATTGAAATTGTGTTACATGTTAAGATGGCCGACTTAGGGACAATGTATTGAAACACTCATTAGCCTTCTTTCATGTTTACTATGGTTTTAAACTTTCACGTGCACTTTACTTTATATTAGTGAAACTTTATCAAGGTCATTGACATTGACAAAGTCAGAGCGGCGAAGCGTGTCTGTCAAACGCTTGGAGGGGGATTTTCATTTATGGAATAAACACATTTTTGTTTGGACTTGCGGTGTGCTCCTATTTGTCAGTTGACACAATTTCAGTGGACGCTTTGAGATATATATATATCTATACTACTATTATAAAGAGAGAACTCAAACCTTTTGGCAAGGTAAA
Organism: Lissotriton vulgaris; assembly: GCF_964263255.1. Lineage (NCBI taxonomy): Eukaryota > Metazoa > Chordata > Amphibia > Caudata > Salamandridae > Lissotriton > Lissotriton vulgaris. The sequence goes on from NC_141689.1 coordinate 337,862,851, forward strand.
CTCGGGAATCACAGCGCCAATCCACACACCCAATACATTGTTGTAATCCTCAGGGTGTGCAGATGGACATAGGCTATAGAAAATGAAAAAAAACGTACATTTAAAAATATAACTTAAAAAAAAGTAGTGCCCTGAAAGTAGCGCCGGACGCGACGCTGCGCTGGCCGCGACGTAGCGCTGGCCGCAACGTACGTGATGACGAGAAGGAGCAGCGGTGAAGTGAGGAGCGCGGGGAGGAGTGGCAGCTCAGGTGCGTCATGATGAGGAGGAGCAGCGGTGAAGTGAAGAGCGCGGGGAGTAGCGGCAGCTCAGGTAAGGCTCTGGGGCACGGGAAATGTCGGGGCGGGAGGGAGCCGGTGCGGGAGGTTGGCCCTGAACAAATGCGGCTGAGGTAAGGCTCAGGCTCTGGGGGCAGCATTTCAGGCTTGCGTGCACTCCCGCCCCGGCCCCCGCCCGCCACAACATTGTCCGGGACACAGACAATGTTGTGGCGGGCGGGCGGGTGCCGGGGCGGGAGTGCACGCAAGCCTGAAATGCTGTCCCCCAGCCCCCTTTTGCCTCAGGCAACGCTGGGGCGGGCTGCTAGTATATATATATATATATATATATATATATATATATATATATATATATATATATATATATATATATATATATATCCATTACACAAGGTTTGCCTGGAATGAGGGAGCCACAAACAGGAAAATTCGATTTTGCCTTTTAATGATGATGCAAACAGCGCAGGAACAGCTTGCTGCCTCACAAGAATAATGTCCAGCCCTGACGCGTTTCGTGCTCTCTGCCGCACTTCTTCAAAGGGTTGAGGACTTACTGTGAATGAAACCAGTCTTTTAATGCCTGCACCAGTCTTTGATAATCCCCGCCTCAGTGGGCGTGGCCATAACCATGGCCTGATGGTTCTTGTAGTGCAGAAGTTTTTGCGTGTTTCATTCTCGGTGCAAAATTGAAATAAAATCCCCCAGTGGGTTGTGGGGTCAGTGTCACAGTTCAAACACCCCATTAATCACATCACCGGCTTTTCCCTGCTCCTCTCACTGACTCATCGCTTGATGCTTCAGCTCGGACTGCAGACTGCAGCTGGGTTCACCTCGTGGCTCAGGCAACAAGCCACCTTAAATCCATTACACAAGGTTTGCCTGGAATGAGGGAGCCACAAACAGGAAAATTCGATTTTGCCTTTTAATGATGATGCAAACAGCGCAGGAACAGCTTGCTGCCTCACAAGAATAATGTCCAGCCCTCAGTGGACGCTTTGAGATATATATATATATATATATATATATATATATATATATATATATATATATATATATATATATATATATATATATATATATATTGTGGAGTAGGTGCTGTGGCTTATAAAATAAAAATCCACTAGCACCAACAAAAAGGGTAGTTTTAATAATTTTCCTACAAGTGGATTCTGTTGTGGCGAAGGTTTTTGGAAATATATATCTATATATAGATATATATATCTATCTATATCTATTACTCCGATCCCTAGATCGACCCTAAAGGTTTGCAAGAGATGCATTGGGGCTTATCAACATCCCCCTCCCCTCTAACGCCGGTGGTGGAAAATCCAGACTTTACACCAGTGAGCGGCATCTCGTAAGAAGGCAGTACTGGCCCGCGGTTCCGGGCTTATCATGGTTTGGAACCTGTGATTGCCTCTATCAGATGGTCTAGCTTACAATTTTGTGATTGATTGACTATTACTACCTGGACTTACCTTGGTTCTGCCTTTTTTCACTAACGTGAAACATACTTTGCTCTCATAATAAAGTGGAAGGGGCTTGCCAACTTCCTTTGCTGGTTTCATCCATCACAGGCACCCTGACGCTATGTGTTAGGAGTGCCTCATTTTTGCCCTGAAGAAGTCCATTTGTTTGGACGAAATGCGTCAGCTGTTCATTTCAACTTGATCGGTTTAATTTTTTTAATAAATGAAGAATTTGAAGAAACAACTCTGGACACAGATCTGATAATTGGCTGTGTGATTGCTTACCTTTTAGTGGTGCACCTTTTGCTCTTGTTAAACATTGTTAATTCCAGTACTGGATTGCACTGTGACAGTGAGTGCGCTTACTGTGTGCACACGCAACTTTGGGTACTTCCCAACATATGTATAATAAATAGGGATAGCAGGTCAGGTGCTAGTTCTTTGTAGGGTTCCACTGTCACAGCTTGTATACATTAACTCCTCACCGAACATGCTGACAAACTTCTAATTACAGAGTTGTATGGCATGCTGCTCCGGGAGCCATAGGGAGGGAGGTCCCCAGCACAGATCCGCTGGCAGGAGGAGCTGGGTCGACAAATGTCCCCTAAAGAATGGCAGGACATATACTATAGGGCGCGACACAGAACTTGCAATACATCTAGCATAAAAATGAACACTAAAATTGTTGCCTATTGACCCCACCTCGCTTACATAGAAGCAACCCGACAGAGTGACGAATGCTGGAGGCGATATGGATCCCATGAGGCCCTTCTCCACATTCTGTGGGAATGCCCCAAGCTGGCACGATTCTTGGAAGAGATTTTAACCAATGTTGATACACATTTTAACTCCCAAATTCCCAGATTCCCAGATTTCCGGACTACATCATTTTGGGACTCACCGACGTACTTACATACCCACTCAAATTCCGCAGCGGCCGACATATTAGCATTGCACTTGGGACGTACATTAGGCAATTCTGGCACACTGGGGAACAGAGAGGCTGCTGACACGTCTGGAATGGCTCCATTGCATCTGGCTTGTGATTGGGATGGAGAAACTTACACTGACAATAACCATGCAGGGGAAATCTTTCCAGGATCTGTAGCAACCAGACATAGTGCTTCTCTCCCAGGAATTCGTGGAACTGACCTGTCCCCGATATCTTAGACTGCTCCGGTTGACGAAGTCAGTGCCAGCGCCCAAAGAGGAGACTCCCTCCAAGTAGTTTATCACTCTTCTACTGCTCTTATCTCTAATGCTTGTGACTTGTTGTGAGCACATTGGGGGGGGGGGTGGAGGAGAGAGTGGGGAAGGGGGATTATGGGGGATGTAATTTGTTGTATTCTTGTAATAAGGAACACCATTTTGAGTGCTACAGCGGCTTCACCAATTGGTTATGCTATGCTCATGTTTGCAACAATAAAAAACAAATATGTACCTAAAATCCATTTTCAGCTGCTTAATATATATCCCAATATCACAATTTCTGCTTCCACAAGCCTCTTTCACGTTTCTTCCTAATGTATTTGTGTGCGAGTATGGAAAGAATTACATTTTATATTTGTGCACAGGATGTATAAAGAAAATTAGGACATTTAAAGTGACATCCATACATCTTGCAACACACTCCGACACGCTCAGAATTTTTTATGACTTCTGATGCAGATTTGTTTTTGAGATTACAATATGCATACTAGCAACATTAACAGTGGCGCTATATGCACAATCCTTGTTTATTGTATAGTTAATACTTACCTTTTTCATTATCTCTGATGCCCTTAGCAGCATAAGGCCTTTCTTCATGACCTGAATCCATAGCTGATCCCAAATTTTCTATAGTTTTAACCAACTGGAAACAAAAAATTTATGCATTTTACTAACATTGTCCACACGCTCATTGCCGTGGATATTCATTTTTGTATACATTTTAAAAGAGTAGGTTTTAAGTGAGACACTGAGAGGTATGTAACTATTCCAACTTGCTGTGGTATGGATTCCTGAGCAGGACTTCATTTTTCAATACACTTAGCATTAACCTGACTGGGTTATTTTCCTTTGTGAGCCTCAAACAAGTTGTCTGCACATTTCATGACATGCAAGTGACGCATATTAATAATACTGGTTCCGGCTAGAATTTTTCGCAGCATTTCAGCCTTGTTTTCCACTCAAATTCAGCTAGATTAATCAGTGGTCATTTTGTTATATAAATATAAACAAAGAGACTTGAACATTTGAGTTTGAGAAGGCCTTTGCTCCAGAATGAGGGTAGATTCCAGACTGCTACTTGCTGTTCCTCTTGGACGGAGGTTGGACACATGGAACAGACTCCTAATGCAGCTGTGCGTCGCTACCAGAGAGCATGTTTTCATCAATAGAAAGCCGCAGCGCCCCTGTTCCCTCTGAACCAGCTGAGAGTTTGATAAACACAGAGGCACGCTGTGTTCAGGTATGCAGAGCGACAATCCTAATATTCTCCTTTAGGCACTGTTAGTTTACTTCATGCTCTGAGAGAAGTAATAAGTGTAGGGTGTAGGATTTAGGAAACCTATTCCTGGGAAACATGGTAAAAAATATTTGTCGCTTTTATATTTCTAGTAAAGCTGATGCATGAGTTACTACTTTTTTAACAATATATCTGTAAGAGACATTAGTTAGTGATAGATTCCTTACCTTAGAATATCCCTAGGGGTCAGACTGAATCCGGAAATTTTTGCGTAGCAGTACACTTGCGCGTCGGTAGGCATCATCTGCGGCTCTGCGTCCGTCGTCGGCGTCGTGGGCGCCGTGATGACGTCGTCGGAGTACTTAGACGCCTCCTCCGCATGCTGACGTCAGTTCTTAGACACAGCTTTTCCGCGCCAGAAACGCAGAGCTATGCTAAAAACCAACACTGGTGCCATTGAAACTAGTGCCCTGAAAGGGATGACCTTAACCCTAGATATCAGTTGGCAGAACGGGGAGGATGGGTGGGTCTGTAAGGAATCTATCACTAACTAATGTCTCTTACAGATATATCGTTACACAAGTAGTAACTTGTGCATCTGAAAGAGACATGTTAGTGATAGATTCCTTACCTTAGAATAGATACCCCAGCAATACCAACCCCGGTGGTGGGTCTGCGAACCAATAATCACACCAGAAAGTCCTGGAGGACGGAACGGCCAAAGAAGCCGTCACCGGACAAGGCTGTCCAGGCAGTAGTGTCTTGCGAACGTGTGCAGTGATGCCCACGTAGCTGCATGACATATGTCCTGCAAGGGGACTCCCCGGCCCAGGGCAGTAGGAGTCGCCGTGGCCCGAGTGCAATGGGCCCTCAGCCCAGCAGGAGGTTCCTTTTTAGCCAAGGAGTAGCACGCTTGGATGCACAACACGATCCACCGAGAGATGGTCCGTTTGTGCACCGCCGTCCCTTCTTAGCGCGCACGTAACCAACAAAGAGTTGGTCATCCTCCCGGAACTGGCGTGTGCGATCCAAATAGAATGAAAGCGCACGTTTTGGGTCCAGACGGTGGAGCCGCTCTTCCTCCTTTGAGGGATGCGGAGGCGGAAAGAAGGTGGGGAAGGTGATGGACTGCCCGATGCGGAAGGCTGTGACTACCTTGGGCAGGAAAGAGGGTTTTGTCCGTAACACAACCTTGTCCGGATGGACAGAAAGGAAAGGAGGTTTAGAAGATAGAGCCTGGAGCTCACTCACTCTCCTGATAGAGGTGATGGCAACCAGGAAAGCAGTCTTCAGAGTAAGAAGGCGGATAGGACAGTCATGAAGTGGCTCAGAGGGAGCGCACATCAGAAAAGTAAGAACCAGGTTCAAGTCCCACTGAGGCATCACAAAGGGAACAGGTGGAAACGTGTGTGTGATGCCCTTCAGGAATCGATTAACAACAGGGGACTTGAACAAAGATGGTTTATCAGGCAGCCTTAGAAAGGCTGAAAGGGCAGAAAGGTAGCCCTTGATAGTGCCTGTAGGAAGGTGGATATGAAAACAAGTTACTTACCTGTAACTTCAGTTATCCAGTATTGGTATCTTTCATAGATTCACATGCCTGAATCATTCCCCGTCGTCGAGGCGGGAGTCCCACGGTAAGTAAAAAGCAGTGCCAAAAGCACTTTGCAGTAGTAGGCCCTAGAAAAAAGGCCTGAGGCCTATATTATAGTAGCCTATCTACCTCATTATGCTAAAAGACCCAAAGTCTTTGCTCCAACCAATCAGCTCACAGCACCCTCTAGAACCTTCCCTGCAGAGCCAGCTCTCCTCAGATTTTCGTAGCACAAGTGGGAACAAGTATCCCAAACTTAGAGAACTGACTCTCCGGGGAGGAGGGTGGGTTGCATGTGAATCTATGAAAGATACCAATACTGGATAACTGAAGTTACAGGTAAGTAACTTGTTTTCTTATCCAGTATTGGGGTATCTTTCATAGATTCACATGCCTGAATCAGAATAGCAAGCAGTAAGCCAGGCAAAGTCGGTTGCGGATGGTGGGAGACTTATTGCAGTGCACCCCCATGAATGTATCGTCAACAACCAACAAACGCTTAGAGATTGAACTATTACTACATCATGTTCAAGTTCAACATTGACATGACGCATTTTCTTTCTGGAAAGAAATCTTAGGCATCATACAACAAAAACACAACATGTTAAATGCTTCCGTATATATAAATACAATCTAATAAATGCATGTACTTTATATGAAATAAGTGAACATCAGTACCTGAACATACTCCTTATGGAAACAGGTGACGTAAAACAGCTTGACCTACTGCCGCATCATCCTGATTTGCTGATTGTAGGCAGTAGTGTCTTGTAAACGTGTGGACATTCTTCCATGTCGCAGCACGGCAAATGTTCTCAAGCGTCACTCCTGCAAATAAAGCCGCAGACGCTGCTACAGCTCTTGTGGAGTGAGATCGAACAGACCTTGTCAATGGTCGATTAGCCTTGATGTGGCAGAATTGAATCGCGGATGCGATCCATCTTGAAATTGTGGCTTTAGTGACCGCTTTCCCCAAAGTATTTTGACCATAAGCTACAAACAGTTGATCTGATTTTCTCAAAGTCTTGGTTCTCTGAAGATAGAATTTTAAGCATCGTTTGATGTCTAAAGAATGTAATGTCTTTTCAGCCGGGGTTGACGGGTTTGGAAAGAAAACTTTCAGCTTGACAGGTTCATTTAAATGAAACTGGGAAGGCACTTTCGGTATGAATGTTGGATTTGTTCGTAAAGTGACATAGTCCTGGGAGAAATGCAAAAAGGGCTCCTTTTTAGTGAAAGCTTGAATTTCTCCCACTCTTCTTGCGGAAGTTAGCGCCAATAATAAAGCAATCTTCCATGTTAGGAACTTTAGGTCGGCTCTATGGATAGGCTCGAACGGATGTTTCATCAGTTGTGATAGAACCGTGTTGAGCTCCCATTCCGGTGGTGATGGCTTGACTGGGGGATAAGCCCGGAACAGACCTCTCATAAATTGCTTGATTAGCGATGAAGAGCAGAGTGACTGAAAATTGGTCCTCTTTCTGTATCTGGATAAGGCCGCTAAGTGGACCTTTATTGATGAAAAAGAAAGGCCAGACTGCGCTAAGTGTAACAAATAGGGCAATATCTTTTCTGCCGGTGCCTCTACAGGGTGCAAAGCACTAGAGATGCACCATGCGCAAAAACGCTTCCACTTGAGACGATAAGTCTTTAATGTACTCTGGGCTCTTGCCTTCTCTAAAATGTCCCGGCATTCCTGAGGAATTTGAAGATGCTCAAATTCTAAGAAGTTAGGAGCCATGCGTGCAATTTCAGTGATTGAGGATCTGGGTGAAGTACCTGACCCTCGTTGCGTGACAGTAGCTTCGGAATTACCCGCAGCTTGATCGGTGGCTCCTGAGAAAGTAGCATGAGTTCCTGAAACCAATACTGGCGAGGCCACTTGGGAGCAATGAGGAGAAGGCGACAACTCTCCACTTTCATTTTGCGCACCACTCGTGGAATCAGAGGGATCGGAGAAAAAGCGTATGCATAAGTCCCTGACCATCGCATCGAAAGGGCATTCCCCCTTGACCCCTGTTGAGGATATCTGCTGGCGTAGTACCGGCATTTCTTGTTCTGTTGGGTCGCAAATAGGTCCAACCTGGGTTTGCCCCATCTCTGAAACACATAGTTCAACTGGCCGTTGTCCAGTTCCCACTCGTGGCACTCTGACAAAGTTCCGCTCAGCTTGTCTGCCAAGGTGTTGTAGAGGCCTCTGACATGCTCCACTTTGAGGGTTATGTTGTGAACTGTTAACCATTTCCATAGCTCTTGGGCTTGTTTGGATAGCGTTGCCGATCTCGTTCCCCCTTGCTTGTTGATATAAAACATGCTTGTGGTGTTGTCCGTTCTGACTAAGACCGAGGAACCCACTATCCTGGGGAGGAACGCTTGAAGAGACAGACAAATGGCTTTCAGCTCTAGGCTGTTGATGTGGCATCTCTTGTCTTGCTGAGACCATCTTCCCTGCACTTGCAGTTCCTGGAGGTGACCACCCCAACCCTCCATGGACGCATCCGTTGTCAGAATAAAATCCGGAGGATTCTGCAAGAATGAAAGCCCCTGCTCCAGATTGCTGATTTGAGACCACCATTGGAGTGCGTGCACCATCCTGTTGGTGACTGTGATGGTGTCCTCGAATGAACCTGTCGCTTGATGCCATTGACAGTTTAGCTCTTCTTGCAGTGGTCGCATCTTTAGACGCACCAATGGAATGAGGTTGATGGCTGAAGAACACATCCCCAGAAGTGATGCAAATAGGCGAACTGAAAGTGACTTTCTTCTTGCCAGTTTTCTGGCCAGCGCTTGCAGACGGAGTTGTCTCTCTCGAGACAAGGATGCCTTGCATTCCACCGTGTCCAAGCAAGCTCCTAGGAACAACAGGCTTTGTCTTGGATGCATCTGGGATTTGGTTTCGTTGATTGTGAGGCCTAGTGATGCGAAGAGATTGCGGCATGCCGTAATGTCGGCTCTCACTTTGTCTTCTGATGGACCTTTGACTAGCCAGTCGTCCAAATACGGGAATACCTGCACTTTTGCTGCCCGGAGAGCTGCTGCCACAGGGGCCAGGCACTTCGTGAAGATTCTTGGGGCCGACTTGAGGCCAAATGGGAGAACTTTGAATTGATAATGGGCGCCGGCCACAGTGAAACGGAGGTACCTCCGATGGTTTGGGTGGATTGGGATGTGGAAGTATGCGTCTTCCATGTCCAAGGAAGCCATGTAATCTCCCTCGTTGAGGCAACTGAGAATGTCCGAGAGGGTGACCATTCGAAATCCCTGCTTCTTGAGATATTTGTTCAGATTGCGCAGGTCTAGGATCGGTCGCCATTCCCCTGTTTTCTTTTTTATGAGGAAAAAGCGGGAATAGAAGCCTGTCCCTCTCTGTTGGAATGGAACCTTCTCTACTGCGTTCTTGAGTAGCATAGCTTGCACCTCCTTGAACAATAAGTGAAGACGAGGGGGAGGGGGACCCCTGGGCGGAGTTGGTGGAGGTTTGGTGATGAACTCTAAGGTGTGACCATGATGGATCAAGTCTAGCACCCACCGATCCGATGTTATATTCTGCCATTGTTGTTGGTAAGCAGATATTTTTGCGCCCACGGGAAGGTAAGGGATTGGAGGTGGCGCCCAATTGCTCTCACTGTTTCTTGTGGCTGTCTCGTCCTTGGTTGTTTGCGCGCCTTCTTCCTCCTTGACGAGAGAAACCAGCCGATCCAGATTGTCTGTAAGAGGACTGGTAATTTTGACGGTATTGTGGTTGATACTGTCTGCCTTGCTGGTAATAACTTCCTCTGGAAGAATAACCTCGTCCTCTAGCTCCTCTGAATGAACCTCTTCTATATTGCAAGGATCCTAGCGACTTTGCAGTATCCGTGTCGGTTTTAATCGTCTGGAGAGCCTCATCGACATGTTTCCCAAAGAGGGACTCTCCGTCATAAGCCATGTCCAGTATCTTCAACTGAACCTCTGGACGAAACGTAGTGGCTTTTAACCACCCCTGACGTCTCAGGACAGCTGCCCCAGCCAACTGCCTGAAATTCGTATTCGCCATGTCTAGAGCGCAGTCGATGGATTCTTCCGCTGCCCGCTCTCCTTCCATTAAAACTTTCCTGGCTTCTTGTCTTGAGTCCTCTGGCAATAGCTCTATGAATCTAGCCATCTCCGACCACATCTGGCGATTGTAGCGTCCAATAATCGCCATTGAATTTGCTATCCTGATGGATGCTGCAGCCATAGTGGAAAACTTCTTTCCAATAAGGTCCAATCGTCGCCCCTCTTTATCTGGTGGAGTAGAAATAGGGGTAGCTGGGTTCTTTGACCTTTGCTGCGCCGCCTGAGAGATTACCGAATCCGGGCGTGGATGGCCAATAAGGCACGCCGGACTAGAGAGCGGAGCACAATATTTCTTTTCTATTCTAGGTAACACAGCAGGCACGGATGCAGGGTTTTTCATTATCTTTATGCCCTCCTTCCAAATAAAATCAATCATGGGAATGGCTCTAGATATTCTCCTTGTTTCCTCTTTAAAGTCATGGAGAAAACATTCTGTTTGCTCCACTGTAACCGGGAGCTTAAACTTGGTTGATGCCCTCTGCATCAAGTTGTGAAAACCACCTACATCTTCAGGCGGTGAATCTGAAGGTTGTGGAGTTGGAGGGGACGGCATGGGTATAACATACTCGTCCCATGGGTCCGATGAAGGTATGTTAGGCAATTCTCCATCCTCTACCTCCTCCTCTGATGATGTATCCGGAGTTTGTGGAGGCAAGACTGGTTGCGGAGTTTCTACAACTGGAGAGACCGGTGGCTGCCGAGGAGGAGCTACCGTATCAGATTGAGGTACTTGCGGAGGAAAACGCTGTTTGTATTCCGCCAGCATAGCCTGCAAATCCTGTATCAGATTAGGCGGCAACTGAGTGACCTCCGGGACTCTAGGCCTTCTCTGATGTTCCAATGAATGAGGCACTATGATATCCTCTTGGTAGTAGTGCTCCGCGTATGAATCCTCTTCATCATCATCTTGGCACTTGATGACAAGTTCGGATGGATGACGTGCCACACCAAAAGCACCCACATCGTCATCATCTTCAAAGTCATCTTCTTCTTCATCATCGGCAAAAGTTTCTAGAAGATGAGAAGGCATAAGTGGAGATATATATGCACCCTGTTGTCTCTTATAAGACACTAGTTGAAAATTCTTTGTCGCTATTGGCGTACAAAAGGCCTGATTCCCAGTGGCAGGTCTTTGCAAAGCTGATCCCATCGACCTTGATGACTCAGGAGACCAAGGTGCATCTACTTGCTGAAAAGATGCCGTCGTCGACGGAGTTATCGTCGACGAGATCGACGACGAGGGCATCGTCGACGATAGACTTGTCTTCGACGGGACTGTCGTCGACGGGCTCAACGTCGACGGGACAGTCGTCGACGGAGCCACCGTCGACGGGACTGTCGTCGACGGGGTAACCAAGGACGGGCTCGTCGTCGACGGGATAGACGTCGATGCATTCTTCGTCGACGAAGCAGTCGTCGACGGCGGCGTCGACGACTTCGTCGACGGGCTCTTCTTAGACGACAAATTTTTTGATGATGACGGCGTCTTCGTCGACGAGTCGTCCACGAGAGTTTTCTTTGTCACAATACTAATTTTAGTAGACACAATCGGAGTAGTGATAGATGTAGTGGATATCATACTCATAGAAGAAGAGGTCGAAGTAGAGACAGTGGTCACTGGAGAGGAGACAGTAGAAGTCTTACTCACAGTTTTCTTTGACGGATCGTTGGTGGCTGAGGCTCCAGAGACAGAATGTTTGGATCTCTGAGAAGAACCTGAAGTAGAGTGGGAGGTCTTGGTATGCTTTCTCCCCTCACTTATCTTATCCTCTTGAGACCTTGCCCTCTTGCTAGAGGTAGAGGCTCTGTCATCATCATCCTTGGAAGAGGATTTAAGCCACAAAAGGACTCTGGCCTCCCTATCCCTTAAGGTCTTGGCAGGGAAGGTAGTGCAGATCTTACATGTTTTTGCCTCATGCTTGGGATACAGGCAATAAATACAGTCCTTGTGTAAGTCATCCACATGGACCCTCTTCTTCTCGCATGTTCTGCAGGGTCTGAACAAGGCCTTCTTGTCAGACATCTTGAAGCTCTTGAAGAAAAAACTGAGTCAAGACTCAGGGAGACTCCCTTCCACACGACATCCGGTGAAAATCTGAGGAGAGCTGGCTCTGCAGGGAAGGTTCTAGAGGGTGCTGTGAGCTGATTGGTTGGAGCAAAGACTTTGGGTCTTTTAGCATAATGAGGTAGATAGGCTACTATAATATAGGCCTCAGGCCTTTTTTCTAGGGCCTACTACTGCAAAGTGCTTTTGGCACTGCTTTTTATTTACCGTGGGACTCCCGCCTCGACGACGGGGAATGATCCAGGCATGTGAATCTATGAAAGATACCCCAATACTGGATAACTGACTATGGTTGCCCCCAACTTTTTGCCTGGTGTTTTGCTGGTTTTTCGACTTTGTTGTCCTGGGGCCCTACTATTCAGGACCCCAGGCTCACTGCTCTCCCTGTAAAATGGATTCCATGTACTTTAGGTACATATCGAATTGGTATACAACCATTTCAATGCAACTTTTATAACGGACTACTTTTACAACGCAACTAGTACAAACCAGGATCCTTTACAACGAATGCCTTTACAACGCAAGACATTACATAGCAGATGCTATTACAACACATGCCATTACAACCTAAGTATAGGTAAGTATATCATTTTATTTAAACATTTTTTTAATTCCAATTTTTTAAATTAATTTAATAAATATTAAAAATAAATTAAATAAGTTATGGGGTACAGGGGTATTATTAGTGTTCAGGGCTAGGTTTGGGTTATGGGGTACAGGGGTATTTTTAGGGTTCAGGGCTGGGTTTGGGTTATGGGGTACAGGGGTATTTTTAGGGTTCAGGACTGGGTTTGGGTTATGGGGTACAGGGGTATTTTTAGGGTTCAGGGCTGGGTTTGGGTTATAGGGTACAGGGGTATTTTTAGGGTTCAGGGCTGGGTTTGGGTTATGGGGTACAGGGGTATTTTTAGGGTTCAGGGCTGGGTTTGGGTTATGGGGTACAGGGGTATTTTTAGGGTTCAGGGCTGGGTTTGGGTTATGGGGTACAGGGGTATTTTTAGGGTTCAGGGCTGGGTTTGGGTTATGGGGTACAGGGGTATTTTTAGGGTTCAGGGCTGGGTTTGGGTTGTGGGGTACAGGGGTATTTTTAGGGTTCAGGGCTGGGTTTGGGTTTTACACTAACTGGATTTTGTATATTATTTTTAAACACCTACACTATTTAAAAAAAAGATATAAATATATTTACAAATATATTAATAAAAAATTAATTTAATAAATAAATTAAGTAAATATGTATTAATTACAATTGTTTAAAAAAATAATATACTTACCTAGACTTACGTTGTAATGGCATGCGTTGTAATAGCATCTGCTATGTAATGTCATACGTTGTAAAGGCTTTCGTTGTAAATGATCCTGCGTTGTAAAAATTGCGTTGTAATGGTGTGCGTTGAAAAAGTATGCGTTGTTACGTCATACATCCATCTAATTGGATACTGAGTCACCTTATCAGCCCCTGTACAGTGTACCTTAGGTACCCAGGGCATAGGTGCACCCAGGGCCTACAGAATGTATTATGCCACCACTGGCTGGCCATCCAAATCTGACACAATTGGCTGATCAATCAGCTGAAGCAAGGTGGTGTAATCACTCTTTGCTTTAGATATAGTATCCCTATATATAACCCTAAAATGGACACATATCCTCCTATCAGTCCCTCCTATGGCAGGCCTTATCAATCCTGAAGGCAGAGTGCTTGGAATTATGTGAGATGGTGCTCTAGCATAAGCTGAGCCTGTCTGCAGCTTTCGGAACCAAGTCCTTTAGCTGTTTCCATGATAACGCTATACCATATACTCTTAAGTGCATTATAATCCTCGCGGTTATTGCCAACTTTGGTATAGCATTATCATAACATGTCGAGTAAGGTATCATACGAATTGGAATACTACCCCCTCGCCAATTCTGGCGACGGGGGTAGGATTCCATCCTTCTAGAGGTACACAACATGTACCTAACTGTGAACGCCGGTTAAAGTTAACCCGAGCCTCAGCATCACAAAATGGATGCTGCCACCACAGACACAAGTCTGACCTCGGCGGGTGGGAGTTGCGATTCTCCTATTAACATGACCAGAGAATCTGGATTTCATTAAAGACACGGAGGCTGACATTATGCATTTATCCTTTAATAGCAACTCACACAGCCGCACTACATCACAAAGGATAAAGTTCTAGAGTCATAACAAAGGATGTATCTAGGAGATGATCTGCCTCTTTTAAAAGCGGCTCGCCAGCAGATAAGTCACTACTATTACTTGCTCCTTGTCTTTAAGCTTAGACTTGTATTTTGCTTTAATCTTTATCTCTATATCGCTTTATTTTCATTGTATTGTATAACAGGTACCTTTATACCTATTTAGACCTATTTTCACTGTCTTAACCCGTTTTTTCAGCGTTTTCTGGCAACCTCGCCTTGCTCTCCCCTCAATTCTGTGTCTCAACACAGATCTTGATGGTGGTGGGTGGCGCAGGCTTCCCCCCTCCCACCCCACCTCCCTACTAATGGACTTCCAATCTATGGTTGTCCACCTCCTTTCTAAAACGCGCGACCGCGCTTCCCCTCATACCGTCTTTCCGACCGTCCTCCCTTCTTTCCGCTTTAACGCACGACCGGATCTCCCCTTCAAAGCGCGTCGGATCTCCGCTTCATGCAGCAGAGGCGCGCTTAAGATTTGGATCCATTTCCTGACTTTGGGGATTAGAGGAAAGCACGCTCGCGACACCCGCGTTGCGTGCCTCCCCTGCCAAGCCACTTTCTTTTCCACCGGCGGCTGAGCTCGAGCGCGACTGATCTAGTTTGTCAGTTGCTCTGCTTCAGCCGCCGGGGACCTACGACAACTGCGCTCGTCTCCCTGACTCATCTGGGCATATATCTAAACACGCTTTTAAGCGTCCCTTCGTCTCTCCAATACTTCCCTACCGCCTCAATACTGTGCTGTAGCCTTGAACCTATCTTCCCCACTATTTCACCCTTTATCATACTGTTCACTATAATTATACCCTTCATCCATAATTAATTACCTTAATTAAATATAATTAAATAAATTTTAAAAAAAAAAAAAAAAAAAAGGGGGAATAGCCTGAGGCTTCACCTACCAAAAAAAAAAAAAAAAAAGGAGAGGAGTAATAGGAGGATCTAATTATTACCTTACCTGTTAATAAGCCTTCTTCACCACACCATGTCTGACGTGGATTCTGATGACGCCACTGCTAGCTCACCTGCCCCCATTAACGATTCGCTTAAAAAATTCCTGCAACAAGAAATTAAGTCCTGCATGATGTCCTCCCTCAGGGATGTCATGCTCTCCAAAAGACCAGGTGACCCCCAGGATCTCCCCTTACACGGTAAGAGACCCAAAAAGACCAAACACTGTGGAAGCACTACAGGCCCTAGCGCCTTTCAAAACATAGGAGGTCCTAGCACCTCACTTTGGATGGGAGGCCACCGCGCCCCACTTGAACCTGATGTCCCTCGGGACACTCCTTTGACCGGTGCCCATGGCGGCACAAATGTGTACGGTGTCCCTCGCGGCACACTTTGGAATAGTGCTATTCAAACAAATACTAATGTTGGTCTTGACTCCTCTCCCTCCTCCTCCTTGGATGACAACTCCTCCAAAGACCCCTCAGACGAGTTTGTCTTCGACCTGGATGAGGTCCAGCATGATCTCAACTCCCATTTCGATCCGGAACCTACTCCAAAGAATATTATTCTAAACCCTATCGGGGAGGAAATGTTTTCCCCCCTAAACATTTCTCACCCCAACAGCTCCAAATGGTTCCCGCAGGATCATGTTTCAAAATTTGTGGCACGCTGGTTGAGAAACCTTCTGGATAGAAACACCAGAAACACTATGAGGTCTGAATCCCCCAGACCTACCATTGATGACAGAGTCTGCCAGACTCCAAACCTTGACCCTAGCCTCATTAAATTCCTTTTTAAATTAGGTCGTGACCCTAGAAAAGGCTTGGAGAGGGCCCTCAAGGGCTGCCAAGACCGACTCCTGGACGTCCTGGGACCCTTGGTTAGAATCCTAGATATGGCGGAGCAGTCCCACCTCTCCTCTACCCCCTTGAACGTCGACCTCGTTCGAGGCTGGAGCCAAAGGGCTATCGTCCTCCTTGGCAACGCCAACTCTGGTCTGAACATTGAGAGGAGGAGATCTATCCTGAACAAAATCAACCCCAAATTAGGTGACATGGCGGAGAAAGAACCCTCCCAGAACCCCAAAGGCCTCCTTTTCGGAGAAGACATAATCAAAGAAATTGGCAAATATGTAAACACCTTTACTGCCCTTGATAGAGCCCAGAACAACCTGAGACGAGTCTTCAACACCAACCTTTTTGGCCAGGCCGGCAGAAGGGGTCGCTCTTCCGGCCGAGGCAACCAACGACCCTACTCATCCTTCAGAGGAACAGGAAGGGGCTTCTACCCCCCTAGACAACCCTTCTTCCCCCAAAGAGGAAGAGGCCCGAGAAACCGTGGCTCAAGAGGCCGAGGCGCCCCCAACACCTCCAACTCTACAAGTAAGTACTACTCCTCCTTCTTCTATCCCCATAGTAGGGGGCAGGCTAAAACAGTTTTCTCATGTTTGGGACTCAATTACCCAAGACCCATGGGTTTTAGAAACCGTCAGGGGCTTCAAGATAGACTTCGTACAGATTCCCCTCCAGTCACACCTACCCCACCCCTTTGTCCTCTCAGAAGATCAAGAAAAGATCGTGGAGGAAGAAATCGCTTCCATGCTCAAAAAAGACGCAATAGTGGAGGTTCCTTGGTCCGATGCAAGGTTCATAAGCACTCTGTTTCTCGTTCAAAAAAAGGACAAGGGTTGGAGACCCGTAATAAACCTTCGAGAAGTCAACAAATTCCTAGTTTATCGCCATTTCAAAATGGAGGGTATCCACCTCCTGAGGGATCTCCTTCTGGAAGGGGACTGGATGGCCAAGTTAGACCTGAAGGACGCTTATTTCACGATTCCCATGTACAAGGAACATCAACCCTTCCTTCAATTTGCTTGGAAGGAACATCTCTACCAATTCCAAGCTCTTCCCTTCGGCCTCTCTTCTGCCCCTTGGTGCTTTACCAAGATCATGAAGTGTGTCGTTACAATTCTAAGAGAGAGGGGTATCCGCCTCATCATTTACTTGGACGATATTCTTATCATGCCCCAATCCCGTTCAGATCTCCTAAGAGACCTAGAAACCTCCATGAACCTGATAGAGAGCCTTGGGTTCATCATCAACAGAGACAAGTCCCTGCTCTCTCCCTGCAGGACTATAGAATTCCTCGGCTTCACTCTAGACACCACGAAATGTCTCCTTCTTCTTCCGTCCAAGAAGATTGCCAAGATCCGGAAGGAGATCAGATCTGTTCTGAAACAAGAGTCTTTAACTCTCCGCGAACTAGCCAGACTTCTTGGGCTCCTCTCCTCGTCCATCCAGGCCATTTTCCCCGGCCCTCTGAACTACCGCGCACTTCAGAGAATAAAAAGGAAAGCCCTCAATTCAGGTCTGTGGTATGGGGACCTTGTCTCTCTAGATCCGGAGGCGAGAACAGAACTTTTTTGGTGGCTAGAGAACTTAGATGCCTGGAACGGCAAAGCTATCTTTGGCTCATCCCCGGATTTTGTCCTAGAATCAGACGCCAGTCTTCATGGCTGGGGTGCTCGCTTTGGAGACCAGGACACCGGTGGGGTGTGGACCCTATCGGAGTCCTCCCAACACATAAATTTTCTGGAGTTGATGGCTGGTTTATACGCTCTTATGAGCTTCAAACACTCCATCCAAGGGAGGTCCGTTGTTCTGAAAATGGACAACGTCTCCGCTGTAGCCTATATCAATCGCCTTGGAGGGACGAGGTCTGCGGATCTCTCCAACCTTGCCAGGAGACTTTGGATGTTCTGTCTGGAACACAAAATCTCCCTCAGGGCGGAATATCTCCCCGGGAAATCGAACATTTCAGCAGACTGGAATTCGAGATTCCTTATAGACTTCTCGGACTGGAAACTCGACGTGAACGTCTTCAATTCCCTCTCCCTCTTTTGGGGTCCCATAGACGTGGATCTATTCGCCAGCAGGCTCACCTTCCAACTTCCCAACTACTTCAGTTGGATGCCAGACCCGGGCGCTCTTGCTGTGAATGCGTTTCTCCAACCCTGGTCCCACTTCCTGGGTTATGCCTTTCCCCCTTTCGCCATGATTCAGAGGGTCCTTCAGAAGGTCAGATCGGAGCAATGCTCCCTAATCCTGATAACTCCCTTTTGGCCGTCCCAAGCCTGGTTCCCGACAGCCCTGGAACTAGCATGCGACATTCCCTTTCTCATCCCAGCCTCTCCAGGCCTGGTCTCAAACGCAGACGGGGAAGATCACCGTCTTATTCTCGAGGGGAATTTGAACCTTCTTGCCTGGAAAGTGTCAGGCAATCTAACGAGCTGTCTGGACTTTCGTCGACAGCTCTCTCTCTCCTCGGAGAATCTTGGGCACCTGGGACACACCTTAGATACAACAGCATTTGGAAGAAATGGTTTCATTGGTGCCTGGAAAGGAGTCTGGATCCCGTGGAGACTCCTGTTGTGAATATCGTTAATTTTCTGGTCGAACAATTTGACAGAGGCCTTTCCTATCGCTCTATTAACTGCTTCAGATCCGCAATCTCCGCTGGTCACGCTCCTATCAACGGTAAATCGGTAGGTAAAAATCCTATCATTTGTAGGGTCCTCAAGAGTATAAGACTAAGGAGACCCCCTAGGCCTAAATACCAGACCCTTTGGGATGTCAAGTGCATTTTAGACCTTTTTTGTTCCTGGCCAGATAACTCTTCCCTTAATAGAAAGTTTCTCTCCTTTAAGCTTGCTACACTCTTGTGCTTAATTTCCTGTAGGAGGGTTTCTGACGTCAGAAGTTTAGACATTTCTAATAGATGTTATGATATGTTTGGTGTCAAGTTCGAATTACTTAGAAGAACCAAAACGATGTCAGATTTTATCTTCTATCCTCGTTTTGACACCTTACCTAAACTTTGTGTGGTTGCTTGCATGAAAGAATATGACGCTAGGATGTCTCTCCTGCGCCCCAATGGCGCAAATCAACTCTTAGTTTCCTTTGTGAAACCTTTCAAACCTGTCTCTTCCACCTCCATTGCTAGATGGGTTAAGTCTACCATGAAGCTCGCTGGTGTTGACCTCTCTAAGTTCCAAGCTCATTCTGTCAGAGGAGCTATGGCCAGTAAGTCCTTCTGGGCAGGTGGTAAGTTGGATGATATTCTGAAAGCTGCTGACTGGTCAAATGCTAATACCTTTGCTCCAGCGAGGGAGGCCTGGACAAAGGGTTTCCTGCCTTGGGAGGTGCTAGCACCACCCCAGACAGGATTTTGTGTATTGGGTAGGACAGGGCTGAAAGGAATGAGACATGCCTGGGGCACACAAGGTGTCCCTGTGCATACACCGGTCTAAACCAGTTCCTGGGGCTCTCCAGCCCCAGCTCTGGTGCAAGACCGGACAAAGGATAGGGGGTGTAACCACCCCCCTTCCTGGTCCCACCCATAGGAGGGACCTAGTCGTAGTACAGCCCCCTTTAGCAGGATAAAGGTAGGAGCTGGTCCCATTCCAAGTTAGATTAATCCTGAACTGAAACTCTACAAGAAGAAACTCTGGACTTCGACTTTCTACAACAGAAGACTGAAGAAATCTCCCTTGTGGGCAAGGAGTGTCCACCCTGCACAAGCAGGCACCATCAGCGTCCAGCGGCTTCCCTTTGTCGTCTTCCCTCGAGGAACCAGACTTCAGAGCCCGACGAGACACGGATTCCCAGACCTCTCCGACCTCTACCTACATCTGCAGCACAGCTGAGATCCGTGGGTGCGACGAGACACGTGGGACCGGCCACTTGGAAGAAGCAGCACTTCACTCCAGCACGACTTCTGAGGTAACCTCGACCAAGTGCTTTGGGGACTGAGAAGCCCCGACCCCGAGCAGCTCCTGCACCGAAGACCAGCCCTCCACCATCCATGAGATCTGTGTGGGGCCCTTCTGCCTGTTTGCTGCTCGACGCGTTGTCTGGTCACTTGCCGGCTGGCTGGTGACCTCCTAGACGACGAACCTTGAAATCCAATCTGCTGGTCTGGTTGCTCCAGGCTGGCCCTTGCTTCCCTGCAAAGGAGAAGTACCCCGGACCCTCCTGGTCCACTCCAGACGTCGTTTCCACTCACCGCGTGTGTTGCCTATGCCAAGGCCTGTTGACTCCAAATCCGGATCCAACACCGCAACAGCGAGAGCCTGCGTGGGACAGCTCGTGCCTCCATCCTGGTCGTCGAAGACACCTCCGGGTCCACGTGGCTGAAGAGACAAGCGTCCACTCTTTACCTGATCGCGTTGACGACATCTGGTTCCACTCCTGGTTCCACTCCAGTCACTGGCTAGTGACTTTGAACATTGTCCCCTCTGCTTTCAGGTTCTTCACTTCACTGATCCACTCTTGGATCACACCGGACATCTTCCTCCTGGTCGCCTGCAGCATCTTTTCCTTCAGGCCCCATAGACTTCAACGCCGGAACCCAACACGACTTCGCACCTATGCACCCGCAGCCTGTAGGTGAGGTAACAAGAGCATTTCGGTGCTCAAGGGTAGATTGACTTTCCTAGTGTCCAGTTCCACAGTTGTTGAAGTCCTAACTAGTCAGGATTGTCCGTACTTACCTTTTTCTTGAACTGTACTGTCCATAGACGTTGTTACGCATCTCGCGTGTGAGTTCACACTCTGCACACGCGTTCCGTGGGCCTCCTATTACTTACCTAAAGTCAGGATAGTGTAGTCCCAACGATCCTACAACCTCTGGACACTCACTAGAAAGCATGTCTATCACAGGAGAGAACACAGTGGCTCCCCTTGGTGATATTGACCCTCCACAGGTCATTTCAAGATATGCAGCCCTTAGCTTCCAGGAGATGAGACAATTGTGTACCTCCAGGAAACTAAAACAGGGTTCAAACCCTACCCTTCCTTTTCTGTTAGGTCTCTTAGAGACACATGATGCAAGAAGGGATTCTAATCCAGGCCCATCTGATCTCACAGAAGGAAACATACCCCCAGTAGAGGAGGACTCTAATCTCCCTGAGACTGAAGAAGTAGAGGAAGATGGAGACTCATCTGATGGAGAGGTAGACAATGGTCAGGGGGGAGTCATCAGACTTACCAGGGCCAACTTAAGCATGTATGAGAATGGAACTGGGGGAGCCCCAGACCCATCCTCAGGCAGGCTTAACCTTGGGAATAGACGCATTAGGTCACGCTCCAGAGGCTCTAATAGATCTATTCACACCCATGTCTCTCAGGCATCTTCTCAGAGAGGGATGACATCCCCTCAAAGAAGAGAGCATGAAGCTAAGATGAGGGAAGTGAATCTGAGGATTGAAAGGGAAGAACTTGCCCTTGCCAAAGAGAAACTTGCCTTTGCCAGAGAGCAGAAATTGAGTGGATTAGATTCCACTGGTGGCAGCAACATTGTCCCTAGAGATAAAGACAGGAGTTTTGATAACAGAAACCTGAGTAAGATAGTGCCCCCCTTTAAGGTAGGGGATGACATCCACAAATGGATGCCTGCTTTGGAGAGAGCCTGCAAAGTACAGCAGGTACCCCAGAGTCAGTGGGCAGCTATATTGTGGCTATCCTTTGAAGGTAAAGGAAGAGACAAGCTCCTCACTGTTAGAGATGAGGATGCTAATGATTACCAAGTCCCAAAAAGTGCCTTGATTGATGGGTTTGGCTTAACAACTGAACAGTACAGGTTAATGTTCAGAGACACCCAGAAAACTCAAGCTCAGGATTGGACTGACTTTGTTGATTGTGCCACTAAGGCTATGGAAGGCTGGCTACTGGGAAGTAAAGTTACTGACTTCACAGGATTGTATACTCTTATTATGAGAGAGCAAGTCTTAAATAATTGTCAGAACCAGTTATTACACCAGCACCTGGTAGACTCTGATCTGACCTCTCCACAAGAATTGGGTAAGAGGGTAGACCAATGGGTCAGAACCAGGATTAGGCCTAAGAACCAGGGTGGTGACCAAAAGAAAGAATCAACCAAGCCTCAAGAGAAGGGTGGGAATAAATCTTCAGATCAAACCACATCGGGGCCCCAAAAATCCTCTGAAAAGGGTGGGTCCCAGAATCCTTCCAATACCCAAAAGAAACCTTATTGCCATACCTGCAAACAGGTAGGCTATTGGAAAACTGACAGCAGTTGCCCAAAGGCCAACAATAAGGAAAATATTCCTCCAGGTAATACTCCAACACCTACTGTTACTACTAGTAGTAATCCCCCAGGTGGTGGGAGTGCCCCCAAGAATTTGGTTGGGTATACTTGGGGAACTCAGGTGGATTCTGGCCTAACCAGGTCCCCTACTACAGATACTCTTGTCTGAGAGACTGGCATGGGGTTTGCCAATTTCACTGCTTGTCCCAACACTTTGGACAAGTACAGACAGGAGCCCCTCATCAATGGTCTAAAGGTTGAGGCCTATAGAGACACAGGGGCTAGCATCACCATGGTGACTGAGAGCCTAGTCCCCTCAAGGCAACTTATACCTGGAGCCACATACCAGGTGACCAACATTGATGGAGTACAGAGAGATCATCCCATGGCAGTGGTCAATTTCAGCTGGGGAGGTGTCACTGGCCCCAAGAGAGTGGCAGTGTCGTCAAACTTGCCTGCAGATTGCCTACTGGGGAATGATTTAGAGATCTCAGCCTGGGCTGAGGTAGAGCAAGAAACCCATTTTAAAATGGTAAACCTCCATGGTAAGGTTAGTGGGGCAGTGAAGGCCAAAGCCCCAGTCCAAGATGTCCTCCCTGAACAGGTTAGGAGGGCTGTGCCAGTCTCAGCCCAATCTCAGACAGATTCCTTCCCTGAAAAGATTAGCAGGACTGTGATGGTAACAGCCCATACCCAAACTGAGTCCCTTCCTGAAAAGGTTGGTGGAGTTGTGATGGCCACAGCTCAAACTCAGACAGATGATAGTGTTGTGAAGCCTGAAACTATGGATCACTCCACTCAAACAGAGAGCATTGAGGAGGAAGGGAAATCTTCCTCCCACCAGACTTTAGGACAGGATCAGCCTCCTCAGGGAACTGATCTGACCCCTTTGTGAGGAAACTGCCCCAGAGGTAGTCAGGCCTAGCCTGGCAGAGCCTCTGATGTCAGTGGACCCTTCCAAGGTGGGACCCAGTCTGGAGCTGACTGAGGCAGGGTAGAGAGGAGCCCCTATCTACCCTGCCTCAGTCAGCCCAGGGCTGTAGAGGTCAGGGAGGCCAGTGGTGGACCCCAAAGGGCCCCCTGTCCAAAAGAACTCCCTAATCAGCAGATTAAGGGCACTGAAGCTAGCAGTCCTAGCCAAGTGAAAATAAAACACACTCCTGAGGAATCCCCCTTAAACTTAGTTAGGGACCTCCCACAGATGGACACTGTTGGGCACAGCCAAACCTGGGACCTGAGGGCCCCAAACCTGACCTGTCCCTCCAGTAAGCCAAACAGAGGGACCCAGCCTCCAGCTTTAGGTAGCCAGAGGTTGACCCTGAGAGCACACTGCAACTTAGTCCTGGAAAGAAAGGCACATATGGTGGATAGTGATTGGAGGAAGTTGAGCCCAACATTAGTGTAGCCTCACTTCAATACTCCATCTCAGCACCAGCCTTTTACTTTGCCAAAACACACCACAGGTAGAGATTCCCTATGGTGGAGACCCTCAGATACCCTTAGTGTGAGGGATTGCTTAGTGGACCATGAGATAGGGGGTAACCATGCCAGTGCATATACCACCTCATATGGCCACTCAGGGAATATAGCCTTACCTGGTCAAGGATAGCCTTATCTCCTTTCGTTTGGGGGGGCGGGGGGGGGGGGGGGGACTTATGTAGGAAGGTGGATATCTGACTATGGTTGCCCCCAACTTTTTGCCTGGTGTTTAGCTGGTTTTTCGACTTAGTTGACCTGGGGCCCTGCTATTCAGGACCCCCAGGCCCACTGCTCTCTCTGTAAAATGGATTCCATGTACTCTAGGTACATATCTAATTGGATACTGAGTCACCTTATCAGCCCCTGTACAGTGTACCTTAGGTACCCAGGGCATAGGTGCACCCAGGGCCTACCAGGGGCTGCAGCATGTATTATGCCACCCCTGGCTGGCAATCCAAATCTGACACAACTGGCCGATCAATCAGCCGGGGCAAGGTGGTGTAATCACCCTTTGCTTTAGATATAGTATCTCTATATCTAACCCTAAAATGGACACATATACTCCTATAGGTCACTCCTATGGCAGGCCTTAACAACCCTGGAGGCAGAGTGCTTGGAATTATGTGAGATAGTGCTCTGGCATGAGCTGAGCCTGTCTACAGCTTTCGGAACCAAGTCCTTTAGCTGTTTCCATGATAACGCTATACCATATACTCTTAAGTGCATTATAACCTCGCTGTTATTGCTAACTTTGGCATAGCATAATCAAAACATGTCGAGTAAGGTGTCAAACAAATTGGAATACTACCCTCTCGCCAATTATGGCGACGGGGGTAGCATTCCACCCTTTAAGAGGGACACGACATGTACCTAACTGTGAACCCCGGTTAAAGATAACCCGAGCCTCAGCATCACAAAATGGATGCTGCCACCACAGACACAAGTCTGACCTTCTGCTGCTGGGAGTCC
This sequence comes from Lissotriton vulgaris, assembly GCF_964263255.1. Classification (NCBI taxonomy): domain Eukaryota; kingdom Metazoa; phylum Chordata; class Amphibia; order Caudata; family Salamandridae; genus Lissotriton; species Lissotriton vulgaris. The sequence continues at coordinate 337,887,503 of NC_141689.1, forward strand.
TTCCAGCGAGGGAGGCATGGACAAGGGGTTTCCTGCCTTGGGAGGTGCTAGCACTACCCCAGACAGGATTTTGTGTATTGGGTAGGACAGGGCTGAAAGGAATGAGATATGCCTGGGGCACACAAGGTGTCCCTGGGCATACACCGGTCTAAACCAGTTCCTGGGGCTCTCCAGCCCCAGCTCTGGCGCAAGACCGGACAAAGGATAGGGGGTGTAACCACCCACCTTCCTGGTCCCACCCATAGGAGGGACCTAGTCGTAGTACAGCCCCCTTTAGCAGGATAAAGGTAGGAGCTGGTCCCATTCCAAGTTAGATTAATCCTGAACTGAAACTCTACAAGAAGAAACTCTGGACTTCGACTTTCTACAACAGAAGACTGAAGAAATCTCCCTTGTGGGCAAGGAGTGTCCACCCTGCACAAGCAGGCACCATCAGCGTCTTCCCTTTGTCGTCTTCCCTCGAGGATCCAGACTTCAGAGCCCGACGAGACCCGGATTCCCAGACCTCTCCGACCTCTACCTACATCTGCAGCACAGCTGAGATGCGTGGGTTCGACGAGAAACGTGGGACTGGCCATCTTGGAAGAAGCAGCACTTCGCTCCAGCACGACTTCTGAGGTAACCTCGACCAAGTGCTTTGGGGACTGAGAAGCTCCGGCCCCGAGCAGCTCCTGCACCGAAGACCAGCCCTCCACCATCCACGAGATCTGCGTGGGGCCCTTCTGCCTGTTTGCTGCTCGACGCGTTGTCTGGTCACTTGCAGGCTGGCAGGTGACCTCGTAGACGACGAACCTTGAAATCCAATCTGCTTCTCTGGTTGCTCCAGACTGGCCCTTGCTTCCCTGCAAAGGAGAAGTACCCCGGACCCTCCTGGTCCACTCCAGACGCTGTTTCCACTCACCGCGTGGGTTGCATTTGCCAAGGCCTGTTGACTCCAAATCCGGATCCGACACCGCCGACAGCGAGAGCCTGCGTGGGACAGCTCGTGCCTCCATCCTGGTCGTCGAAGACACCTCCTGGTCCACGTGGCTGCAGAGACAAGCGTCCACTCTTCACCTGATCGCGACGACGACACCTGGTTCCACTCCTGGTTCCACTCCAGTCACTGGCTAGTGACTTTGAACATTGTCCCCTCTGCTTTCAGGTTCTTCTCTTCACTGATCCACCCTTGGATCACTCCGGACATCTTCCTCCTGGTCGCCTGCAGCATCTTTTCCTTCAGGCCTCATAGACTTCAACGCCAGAACCTGACACGACTTCGCACCTATGCACCCGCAGCCTGTGGGTGAGGTAACAAGAGCATTTCGGCGCTCAAGGGTAAATTGACTCTCCTAGTGTCCAGTTCCACAGTCGTTTTAGTCCTAACTAGTCAGGATTGTCCGTACTCACCTTTTTCTTGAACTGTACTGTCCATAGACGTTGTTACGCATCTCGCGTGTGAGTTCACACTCTGCACACGCATTCCGGTGGCCTCCTATTACTTACCTAAAGTCAGGATAGTGTAGTCCCAACGATCCTACAACCTCTGGACAGCTCCATTCCTTCTATCGACTTTCACAATCCACTTACTTAGTATATGGTTTGTTGTGCCCCTAGGGCAACATTGTAATTGTGTAACTTAAACGTATTTTTCCTAAGAGTCTTGTCATGTGCTTAGCCCTCCGATCTCATAAAGAGTTCAGAGGTGTTTGTAAGTTAATAAATATCTTGTTTATTTTCATAACTACCTGTGTGGTGTCCTTTCATTTGGTATTCAAGGGGTTATATGTGGTAAAACAGCTGGCTTCACATGCCAAAAGAGTTTAGCCTAAGACTGCTTTGTCCATGCTACCATTAGGATAGCTGGTCTATAAGGTTGACTTACAATCAATCACCATAAGGGTTGCTTGGACTAATACAAGGTGATCACTAGAACTAGTGAGCATCATATATCAGGCCAACCTCTCACAAGGAGATCTTGATATTTTTTTAGATCTCCTGGATGAAGAGGAGGATTCCTGGTCACTATCACTAGAAACCACCTCCTTTCTGGCCTTGATCTTTTGAAGCCAAATTAAAAGGCGTCCTTCACGATCTCTAAGGGTCTTACTAGAGAAAGTGCGACATACCTTGCAATCCTTTGCTTGGTGGTCCGGGTAAAGAGAGTATATATAGTCTTCATGTGGGTCATGGGTGTAGAGTCTCTTTTTAGAGCAGGTGACACAGGCTCTAAAACGACCCTTTTTCTCCTTTCCAGCCATTCTCAAGGATGTAGATGAGAAATAGATTATAAACTTCTCAAATCCACAAGAAATAGACTGATAATGAAGCTTCTATCTAGTTGGAAATCCAGAATTTGAGCAGAGCTCAAAGGAGACTCCCTAGCACAAAGTGCCGGTAGAAAATCTGAGGGGGAAAAGGTTCTCTCAGGAGGGTTCTAGAGGGTGAGTGGCTCTGATTGGCTAAGAGAAAAGTTTGGTCCTTTTTTTTTTTACATAATAAAGGTTATGGGTTGCAAAAGGGAAATGGGCCTAGGCCCTTTTCAGTTAGCTATACTGCTAACCATTGCTTTTTTGTGGACCGGAGACTCCCGTCTCGACGACGGGGAAATGATTCAGGTATGTGAATCTATGAAAGCTCCAATACTGGAGTAATTAGAAAGACCCAGAGTATACAAGAAATGTGTGATAATTCCTGATAATTTTTAAGGGTACTTAAAAAATTACGGAATAATTGTCACAGCTGCCCAACGTCACCACATTTGTTGGGTCTGGTAATCACTGTAAGCTTGTAGACAGGGACATTCTGCTATCTAGTCCTATCAATAAACTCAGCAGAGTGAAGATGTACACTAAATCTAGGTAGAGTGCTAAATAATGTGAGAAGTCTCTAAAATGGTTTTCTAGGTGACACTGCCTCTTTGACATATGGGCCAGACAGCACTAGCCAAAATGTTGGCACCACCTTGCTCCCTATACATCTTTCAAAGACCTCTGCTTCTCTATCTGAAGATGATTTTTAAATAATTAGACAGGGTACTGGTATGAATGACATGGGGGGCAGATAAAGAAGGATGAAGCTGGACACCCTGATGCACAAACAATAGGAGTGCTAGTTAAAGCTGCCCAATAAGGTGAATTATTACTTATAGACACAGGCAAAGCTTCAGCTCGTGATCCTGCTTCAGTTTATGACTTGCTGGCTTTCTGAAGGCCACAGTTTGGTGAGGGAACATCCTTCCAGTTCATATCAGGGCACTGATCTGGTAGCTTTCTTTTTACAGTTGGATTGGTTGAAGACACCAGATGTGTTTCAATATGCCTCAAGATGGCTACATGTTTGAGCTTCTCCCATAGCTGTGATAAACATAAATCAGGCGTCTTCAGTTTGGACCCGACAGTTTTAGGCGTGTGCAACTATAGTGGCGGAGCTGGAGTGACAAGTTCTGGCTGTGCGAGATCTCTTTTCTGATCTAAGGTACCAGTAGTTAACAGGAGACCCAGTGACCAACGCAGCTGTTATACCTGTGCAGGCCCAGCAGAAACAAGGACAGCTGGTGATCCTGCATACTGGCAGCTGTTCAGCAAGCTAGTCCTTCACACTTTGGGGCGGAGGTCAGGGGTGATATTTGGTAAGAACAGGGGAGGGTCGAGAGGTGGGGATTCGACAATTTGTGAAGAAAGGTGTGCTATGTTGAATACATGCTAAAGTTTATGAGTGAATGACATAATTGACTGTTGTAGGTACTAACAGAAATATATCAGTGAAGTTGCCGTAGTAAGTATGTGTAAAAGATGCAAGTTTCAGCAAAGCACAGAAGCTCTAGCATGAGAAAGTGCCACTGATGAAGAGGAGGGGCGCAATAAGTCAGTTTTGACAGATTGACATATTCACTTATACGGACGTGCACGTAGTGCAACTCATATCATTCTCCCCTGAAGAAGGGACACACCATATCGAAATGCATTGGACACAGTGTGCATTGTTCAATTGTGTTGCAAAAATCATGTTTTTTAGGTCACTTTTATGATGTGTGTACAAATACGTACAAAAAATGATGTACACATGAATATATTGCATTGTTCACCGCTAAAAAAATAAATTTAAAAAAAGCAATGTCCACCGCTTAAGTTAAGCATTCGATATACATAAAGACATGTGAAATTGTATGTTCTAGCATGATAATTTAAGACAAGATCAATTGTTGTAACAATAAATATTGTGTATTCATTTAGTCGTGGTGCACGCTTTGTCCAAGTCACTACGATTTGGCCATCTTTAACTAAATACCATCACAAACATCATTAGATCAGTAACAGGGGCACAGAAGAGAATCCTGGAGATATGTAAATTATAGAATACTAATGAGAGTGACAGAAAACATTTGTACAAAGTGACCAAACTAGTAAGAATGAAATACCTATTTTTCTTTAATGCAACTGTGGCTTACTGAGGGCAAGTGATTATTTACTCCATTCACTAGGTTAAGTTAAGGGATGATCCAGCTGGATCACAGCCCACAGGGTCAGGAGTAAACTTTCCTCCCACTGGTCAGGAACTTCATTTCCCAATGTGTGTTGCAGAGTTTGAGACTAATTGTTCAACGTGATATAATCTAAGAACCATCTGAGCTGTTCAGATCCTTTCATGACATTGGTATTAGCGTAACATGAGGGTTTTTCATCGGATGTTATGAACTACACAGGCACATGGTTAGCTGACAAGAACAGAATACTCTCTCGGTGAAAGGCATGATCTACAGGGCATTACCATGACTGTTACTGATGGAGATTTTACTTCCTACATAGGTATAGATCCCATGTTTCTGAGCTACCCCACGTCCATGTCATTCAAAGCCAGTCTAGCTGATGACAGATCATGCAGAGGCTGTGAAAAAAGAGCCACATCAAGCTGATAGCCTTTTCATATGGGGCAGCTCTAAAATACAGCTCACATGAGCCCTAAACTTTCAGACACACTCTGAGAAAAGCACTGAAACACTGAGGGTATCAACCTAGCAAGCCACTGAGATGAGAACATTAGAGCCATGGGTTGATTAGCCAGATTACCTAGAGACTGTCCATACAATGAGAAAACGAATCTGTTTGCTTCTTTTTGCAGACTGGTGTTCTTAACTGAATTAGGTAGGGTACTCCATTCTTCAGTCTATGGTTAAGCATATGGTTCAGGGAAGTTGACTTTACCAGGTGTGCTTAACCGATGCCATACAAGTCACAATTAGAAGATAAACATGCAAATATCTGTGTGTCATTGAACTGGTGAACCTGGAAGCAAAGAAGCACAGGTGTATTTAGGGATGTGCCTTACTTGTTGGAGGCCGCGCTACATTCCCCTACTCCACCACACTAAAAAGGCCAGCTAAAGGAGTGCTGCAAGTCTCATTACAACAGCAGGATATGCAGTTCACAAGTGCAATGCAGGAGAATATACAAACATTCTTAGTTTTACGGAAATGTGATCGACAGTAACATCTAATTGTACGGCTAGCTATCGAGGACCCACCAGCTCACTGTTAGCAAAGCCGCGTTCCATATCCTGAGCCATGCTTTGAAGCGCCGACAGCTGAGACTCCATTTCCTGCAGTTTTGAGTCCATCCGTACTTTGCTCCTGGTGTTTGCTGATAAAGTGTTCACTGATCGTTCTGTGGGCTTCACAATATCAACATCATCTTGGAACAAATTCCAGGTAACACGATCTCCAGCACCGCCAGATTTCGCAATCGGATTTTGGCTCTGGGGTACTGGCAGCTGAAGCAAATAATCTAGAAAGCAATTTTTAAGATTAATTCAATAAATCATTACCATTACAAAATTTATATTTTTCAACATTTTATGTCATTGCATATTCAGTGAAAAAGGAAGGTTATGTACCTTCATGAACCTTAAATGTAATAGATACTGCACCCCCACATATTCGTCATTTTAAAAAACAAATGAAGAGCCACAGCCTAGAGCCCAAGAAACCTTTCGCACTGTACCAGCGATGTATGGTGCCAGGAATGACAGAGGGTGGATATCTGGCAGTGCCTGAAGCGGTCAGGCAGTGCAACACTAAGCATAATTGGACCTACTCTATTCAAACGATATTAGTTTCCAGACATTACAGGCACAGGAGATGGCACAAAATGGGAGTCATTGTGTGGTGAGAAGATGAATATGCAGAGACCACGGGATCTGTTCATTGGCTATGATGAGGAGCATATCATTTACTTCTATCAGAATAATTCTTTCGATTTTTCTGAAATACTCACCATCAACGCACTAGAAAATTTGATAGAGGGGTCTCTGGAAGAAAACAATCTAAGCTATCAGATGATATACTGGATCACTGCCCTCGTGAAAAAGCTTCACCTTGACATCCAAATCAAGGCAATACTGCTTTGCCAGAGTATTGAGAAAGGGCCAAGAGGCATTAATACATATTTCATACAATCATAGGTGTCTGAAAAAAGCTAGCCACTCCAGCAGCCTATATGTAATACAGCTTGTCTTTCTGGAGCCCATCACCACATTAAATATTTTATTGTACGTCGACAACCAAAAACACTCAGCTGATGAGGAGTCAAATGTTCAAATGCAAACTATTCAAGTTTATCACTGACATAAGTAAACAAATACTGGGAGCATGTCATTCCTCCATATAGAAGAAGTCAGAGAACCACATACTAGATCCTTCAAGCGATTTAAGAACTTGTAGGATCCTGGTCCTCTTAAATGTTCTGAATCTGTGTAAGACCAGTTCACGCACCAAACAGTTTTTAATTCCAGAACTGCTTCTTCCAGAGAACAATGGACACTTCATGCTCTGGTGAGCTGCAAAGATATCCATCATTTGGATACTCCCAAATGAATAAGTTACTTACCTTCGGTAATGATCTTTCTGGTAGATGCTCTAGCTAACAGCAGATTCCTCACCTTGTGAATATTCCCCAGGCATCAGACTGGAACCGGAAACTTTTTAAGCAGTACTCCAATGCACCTATAGGGTGCGCCGTGCAGCTCCATGCCGATGTTGTTCCACTCAACAAGTGATGACAGCAGCCTTATATAAGTAGCACCAATGTGCGCATGATGTCAGTTTCTTTCTATAATGTCGTGCTCTCAGACGCAGAGCCCATTGGCAGACTGACATGACCAGTGTGCAGATCTCTAAACTGGGATGTTGCTGGATGGAAAAAGAGTCCAGTTCACAGAACAGGAAAGGGAGAGGATCAGTCGAGAATCTGCAGTTAGAGTATCCACTAGAAAGATTGTTACCAAAGATAAATAACTTGTTCTTAAGATGGATATTTCTAACAGCAGATTCATCACCTTGTGAATAGATACCACAGCAGTACCACCGAAGGAGGTGGGACTGGTATTTGTTTCACATCAAAAAGTCCTGAAGAGCCAAGCAGTCAAAATGCCACTCTCACTGGACCTAACTATCAAGACAGCAGTGCTTTGTGAAGCCCACATAGCTGCCTTACACTTGTCCAGGAGAAGCACAACCTGTGTCAAAGCAGTGGTTGCAGCTTTGGCCTTGGTGGAATAAATCTGTAAGCCTTCTGGGGGTTGCTATTTAGCCCATGCATACCATTTCTTAATGCAGAGGTCAATCCGTTGAGATATGATCCATTTTTGCATTGCCTTCCCCTTCTTTGCTCTGGAAAATCCAATAAGAATGTCTACCCTATTTTCTTTGGTGCAATGATTATGAAAGCGTAGGGCTTTCTTAGGGTAGAAATGATGGAGTCTCTCTTCCTCCTTAGAAATAAGAGGAGGAGCAACGAATGCCGGAAGGGTGATAGATGCCAAGACATAAAATAGAGTGCCTACTTTCGGTAGCAAGGAAACTCAGGTTTTCAACACCAACTTATGAGGAAAAAACGTTGTATTGGCTTTTGACAGAAAACAGCCTGCAGCTCGCTCACACCTTTAGTCGATGTTATGGCAATGAGAAAGACTGTCTTCAATGTCAGAAGCCTCAGTGGGAAACTGTGCAGCAGCTGAAAAGGGGTGCATATTAAAAAAGTCTCAGTGGGAAACTGTGCAGCGGCACAAAAGGGGCACATATAAAAAAAATGAGGACTAAGTGCAAGTCCTACTGTGGCGTCACAATGGGTTTTGGTGGGAATGAATGCAGCAACCCTTTCATATATGTCAAAACAATAGGTGATTTAAATTAAGAGGGCTGATCCGGCAACTGCAAAATAGCCAAAAGAGCCAATAAGTAGCCCATAACAGGGCTCAGAGCAAGTCCTTCCTGGGACAAGGACAGAACAAAAAAGAAAACTTTGTAATGGGCCAGTTTGTTGGGTGCTGCACCAGTCACAAACTTTGTCACAACAACTGGCGTACACTGACTCTGTGGAAAGACGTCTCGCTGGCAAGTTGACAACAATAATTGAAGGACCTCAATAGGTTGAAGGATGTCAGCTGCAGCCACTCAATCTCCAAGCATGCAGATACAAATTGTGCCCAGCCAAGCAACTGTGACAGAAGATCCTACCAAAGCAGCAGCCTGATCAGAGGACAGAAGCTCATGCCTATGAATTTTTAGATACCACACTCTCCTGGTCCAGTCTGGTGCCACTACGATGACTTGGGGCCAGTCGTTCATGATCTTCTTCAGAACTAAAGGGCAGGAGAGGCAGTGGCAGGAAGTGATTTCCTGAATGTTAACTCCCCTAGGAGACCTGTCCTATATACTTTACTGAAGATTCATAAAAGTCTTGTTAACTCCCCGGGACGACCCATCGTCTCACAGTGTGGTTCGGTACTTGAGCCCTCATGTAAATATATTGATGTTTTTATCAAAGATTTGGCTATTAATACCAGAAGCTATGTCTGGGACAGCAGTAACATCATTGGCCAATTGTAACAAAGATTTTAAGCCCACTGAAGAATTATTGGTGTGTTTGGACATTGAGTCCTTATTCACCAATATTCCTCAGTTGGAGGGCATTTCGGTAATCAAGGAAGCCCTTGAGACTAGACCTGATCCATCACTGTGCCACTGAATTTATTGTTGAGCCCTTAACAATCTCGCTCCCACGCAACTATTTTGAATTTGATGGTGAATTCTTCCTACAAACTAAGGGTACTTCTATGTGGGCATCTATACTGTATGTGGACAGTTTTGAAAATTCTTATATATATATATATATATACGACAGCACTGTCAATCCATACCATGGTAAGGTGCGCCATTGGAGGCGCTATATCGACAATATTTTCTTTATCTGGAGAGGAGGTGAAGTAATTCTAACTCTCTTTCTTGAGTGGCTTAATTCTCGCTCCCCTGATCTGAACTTTACATCTCATTTAAGTAATGGTCACATGGATTTTTTGGACCTCACAATTGTGCCCAATGATGGTAAACTTGCCACGAAGCGTTATATCAAACCTACAGCTCGTAACACTCTGTTACAATATACAAATAACCATCCTGGAGGTTTGAAGGATGGATTGCTGTTAGGGGAATTTCTCCGTATACATAGAAATTATATGTTTTGGGCTGATTATTTTCATGAGGCCTGTATTTTAGCTAAAAAGCTTAAACACCACAGCTATCCCTAACAGCCAGTAAAACAATCCCTTAAAAGGGCCTGGTATAACCACCGTGAATTTCTGTTGGTTCCTTCGCCTAAAAAACAGATGCATAGAATCCCTTGTGTGACCACGTTTGGAACACAAAGCAATGGGATGATCAAAATCATCAAGGAACATTGGCCTCTTATTCTATCTACAGGCATTTCGACAGAGCCACTTTTTTTTTCGTTCAAGGGGGGTCGCAATATAGGCGACAATCTTGTGCATGCAGCTTTGCCTCACTCCAACTTTCCTGATTTAGTTTCCATGTGGGGGCTCAATAGAATTTTGGGACATTATCATTGTGCTAATTGCTTGATCTGTTACTCAACATCTAATACTAAACAATTTGTAGATGGGGATATATACTATACCCCAAAGGATCACACTAATTGCAACACCTAAAGCACAAGTTACTTACTTTTGTAACGATATATCTGTAAGAGACATTAGTTAGTGATAGATTCCTTACCTTAGAATATCCCCAGGCATCAGACTGGAACCTGAAAGTTTTTTAGTCAGCAGTACCCCTGCGCGTCAGTAGGTGTCGTTGTACGGTTCCGCGTACGTCGTGGGCGTCAGTCGCCGAGATGACGTCGCTGAAGCTACTTCTGTACACGACTTTCCGCGCCAGGAACGCAGAGCCATGCAAGATACTGACAACTGGTTCATTGAAACTAGAGCCCTGAAAGGGATGACTTAACCCTAAAAATCAGTTCGCAGAATAGGGAGGATGGGTGGGGCGGTAAGGAATCTATCACTAACTAATGTCTCTTAAAGATATATTGTTACACAAGTAAGTAACTTGTGCATCTGAAAGAGACACGTTAGTGATAGATTCCTTACCATAGAATAGATACCCCAGCCATACCCACTCCGGTGGTGGGTCTGAGAACCAAGATCACACCAGAAAGTCACGGAGAACAGAACTGCCAAAGAAGCCGTCTCTCCGGACTTGACTGTTAAGGCAATAATGCTTAGTAAAAGTGTGCAGCGAGGCCCACGTGGCTGCCTGACAGATGTCTTGCAGGGGAACACCATGTGCCAATGCCGTAGTGGCAGCCGTCGCCCTGGTGTTATGGACGCGCAGCCCCACTGGAGGCTCCTTCTTTGCCAGAGAATAACAGGCTTTAATACACAAGACGACCCATCTGGAGATAGTTTGCTTGTGTACGACCCGACCTTTCTTGGCGCCAAATTAGCCAACAAAGAGCTGGTCATCCACCTGGAACTGTTGTGTGTGATTTAGGTAAAAATAGAGCGCATGTTTTGGGTCCAGACGGTGGAGACTCTCTTCCTCTCTGGAAGGATGAGGAGGCGGAAAGAAGGTGGGCAAAGTGATGGTCTGCCTGATGTGAAAGGCAGTGACAACCTTTGGCAGAAAGGATGGAGGTGTTCTGAGGACAACCTTGTCCGGATGGACAGACAGAAAAGGAGGTTTACAAGAAAGAGCCTGGAGCTCACTTACTCTCCTGGCAGAGGTGATGGCAACCAGGAAAGAAGTCTTCAAGGTTAAGAGACAAAGAGGACAGTTGTGAAGAGGCTCAAAGGGAGCGCACATTAAATAGTCCCACTGTGGCATTACGAAGGGAATAGGAGGGAAAAGACGAGTAATGCCTTTGAGGAATCTATTTAAAACAGGGGACTTGAAAAGAGAGGGCTGATCAGGGAGCCTGAGAAAGGCCGAAATAGCAGAAAGGTAGCTGCCCAGAGCACAGCCCTGCTTAGCCAAAAGAAAGGAGGAACAGTAGGACTTGTGAAAGAGGGGCAGAAAGGGGATCCACAGCCTTTGCTGTGCACCATGCCACAAATTTGTTCAACCTGCAGGCGTATACCAACTTAGTGGAGGGATGCCTGGCTGCAAGAATGACATCACAGACTTCAGGAGGCAAGTCGAAAGGAATCAACTGCCGCCTCTCAATCTCCTCGCAAAGAGGTGGAGACTGGACAGGTTCGGGTGGAGGACTATCCCCTGCTGCTGCGACAGAAGATCATCCCAAAGAGGCAGTCGGATCGGCAGATCGATGGTCATACTGAGTAGCTCGGGATACCAAACTCTTCGAGCCCAGACGGGAGCCATAAGAATGACTTTGGCCCAGTCGCGCATGATCTTCTTCTGCACTCTGGGCAGAAATGGTAGAGGCGGAAAGGCGTACAACAGACCGCAACTCCACTCGTGACGAAAAGCGTCACCTAGCGAATGCCGCCTTGGAAATTCTAACACGCAGAACTGCTGACATTGAGCGTTCTCTTCGGTTGCGAATAGCACTAACCAAGGCTCTCCCCACTGTTTAAAGAGACCTTGCGCCACGTGCGAGTGCAGACGCCATTCGTGATCCATCATGCACCTGCAGCTGAGTTCGTCCGCCCTGGCGTTCAGTGAACCCGTCGGGTGTTAAACCACCAGGGAAATGCCCAAATGTTCCAGAGGTGCAGGGCCTCCAGACATAGGGTCCACGGCCCCACCCCGCCCTGTTTGTTGCAGTACCACATGGCGGTGGTGTTGTCTGTGAACACCTGCACTACTATCCCCTTGATAGAGGGAAGGAATGCCTTCAGTGCAAGTCGGATCGCACGAAGCTCCAGAAGGTTGATATGGAGCCTGGACTCCGCCGGAGACCAAAGGCCTCTGATATGTGCCTCTCAGTTGTGGCCCCCCCATCCCAGGAGGGACGCATACATCATCATGGTGTGCTCCGTTTGGGGAAGGGAGAGGGATCTGCCAGTGATCCAATGCCGGTTGTGAGCCACCACTGCAGCTGGTGTGCAGTGCCCTCCAAGATCTGGACGTAATCGGATATGTTCCCCCGATGCTGCGCCCACTGGAACTTCAGGTCCCACTACAGAGCCCGCATATGCCATCATGAGTGACCAGCAGAATGCAGGAGGCCATGAGGCCCAGCAGCCTCAGGGTCATCCTGACCGAAACCCAGGATGGAGGCTGAAAGATCGGAATCATAGCATGAATATCCTGGACTCGCCGTTCGGGAGGATAGGCCCGAAAGTGCATCATATCCAGAACTGCTCCGATGAAGAGGAACTTCTGAGAGGGAATCAGGTGCGACTGCGGTACATTAATGGAGAACCCCAGCACATGCAGGAGGTCGAGCCATAGTTTGGAGGTGGGAAGACGACTGTCCGGGGTGAGCCCGCCTTCAACAGCCAGTCGTCGAGATAGGGGAAGACTGGAACCCCTGATCTGCGCATATGAGCTGCGACCACCGTCATCACTTTGGTGAACACCCGAGGGGCGCTGGTAAGGCCAAAGGGGAGCACGGTAAACTGAAAGTGCTCATGGCCTACTGTGAACCGCAGGTAAAGTCTGTGGGCAAGCAGGACGGGACTTGGGAAATATGCATCCTGCAGTTCCAACGTTACCATCCAGTCTCCAGGGTCGAGGGCTGACAAGACCTGAGCCAGAGTTAACATTTTGAACTTCTCCTTCCGGAGGAAGCGATTGACGTCCCTGAGGTCCAAGATAGGACGTAGGCCCTTGTCCTTCTTGGACACCAGAAAGTAGTGGGAATAACAACCACGTCCTACTTCTGGCATAGGAACGTGCTCGAGGGCCCCCTTGGCCAAGAGGGCCCGACTTCCTGTTGGAGAAGCACCAAGTGATCCCCTGACATGCAGTGGTACTGGGGTGGCATGGCTGGAGGGGTAGTCTCGAAGGGAAGGGGAGTAGCCCATTCAGACTATTTGTAAAACCCACCTGTTGGAAGTGATGGTGCGCCAGTGGGGGAGGTGATGGCAGATCCAACCACCCACTGGTGTTTGATGGGCCTGAAAGACCGGACTAGGAAGGTTTGGAGCCAGTGGCGGCCGGGTTGGAGGTGGATCGACCCGCCCGCTGGCCCCCTGACCCACCTGGGTGGGTTCCACGTCCATGCTAAGGCTGTTGCTGCACAGGCCTGTGGCTCTGAAGCAAACGTGTCGGGCGCCCCTTCCATGGCCACAAAAGGAGCAAGGAGGGCGTGTGGCAGACAGGCCCAAAGACTTGGCCGTAGCCAGTGAGTCCTTAAATTGTGCCAACGCATTGTCTGCTTTGTGGCAGACAGAAAATTCTGCAGCTGAGCTGGACTCGCCGACGGACCCAGGAAGAGCGGGTAGGCCGACGGCGACTGCGTCGGCTCCACCAGACCAGCAGGGGTGGCACCACCCACACCCTCAGCCACGTTGTGCGACGGGTTGAGGGGAAGTCGGAGAGCGATGGCGCTTCTTCGACTTCTTGTGATGCTTTGCCTTATCTGACCTCAAGTACGAAGACTTCGAACCCGACGAACAATGGTGGTGGCTCCGCGACCGGTCCCTCAACCTGCCATAGGACCGGGACCTTGAGCGACGCAGAGCCGACTTCCGGACTTTAAGCAACGTTCGGCGCCGCTCCCGCAAAGTCTTTGGTGCAATGGCCCGGCAGTCGGGGCATGACTTGGGGTCGTGGTCGTGCCCCAGTCAGTAGAGACACATTTGGTGCGGGTCCGTCACCGACATCTTAAGATGACAGTCTCCGCAGGACTTGAAACCGGGCATACCTACAGCACCAGGAGTCGATCGACACGAGAAACAGAGAGAAAAGGGCCTCGAAAAACTCCAGTCAAAAAGTGACTAGGGGTACCGCTCGCTCCGGATCTGCGCTTGCTGGCGCAGAAAAAGAAAGAACTAACGTCAGCATCTGGGGAGGCATTTAAGTAGCTGCCGCAACGTCATCGGCAAGCGACAGAATATTCAATATATGGTGTCAGAATTTTATCGCATTGTAGCGACAATATAACTCAACTTTGTCATCCATACAGTTAAATGCATTTAAATAAATAATAATTAGGCCAACTCAATCACAAGGTTGATTTCGATAGTCCTTATCAGCCATTTGAAATTAAAGGACTGTGAAAATGCATACAATTTCTAATACACGCTATACGTGATAAGATGGCCGCCTCATTCCCTATGAAATCAAGGATGGTAGCTCCAAAGACGTAATCTCGCGAGATTACGTAACGCTTAAATACAGAACCTCACTTTGGCAACAATGTTGCTAACCTTAATTCGAACAGGTTGCGGTCCGGCGCTTTCTTCATTAATTGAGATTTTCCTGCATCGCCTTGCTATTTTGAAGTAAGTACCCGTAGGCACTTAAAGTCTTTTCTTTCTGTGCTTTAAATTGCGCAGATTCGGCTTTATCTTAGTATCCATTTATTCTGTAAACAAAGGCATCTTTTCATTACGAAAGCCTCCGTTTTTGTACAAAGATAGAATACTTTATGCACAGAACAGTAGCATCCTGCTAACTTGTATTTAAAGTAAACTATACATGACATTGTATACGGTCATGCATCGAGTTCGACAAAACTAAGATGGCGCTCAATTGTATTAGTAATTGCATCGCCTTTCTTGACGCATTTTTTCAAATACTCGTAAATGCATTCTGTAACACCAAATTCAGAGAAGCTTAAACAATGCGATACAAATAATCGTTTCACCTAATGACTTAAGTATAATGACTAATTCATGATATTAGTCCTAAACACTATGGCATATTAACTCTATACATGCCAGCTTGTGGAAATAAACTTTTTGTTTCTCCCAATAATTAAAAAACGGGCAGATATTTTAGCAATGTACAACTAGATAAAATTTAAGATGCTTTCTGCACTGATAAATATTAGTTTAAGTCTAAATGTTCTTTTAAATTATTCCCTATTGGACTAGATTCGAATGGTGGTCTTCCCAGTGATCTACAAACATTGGATCCCTTGCTACTACTTGGATTTCTACCAACTTAAGAGCACAAGGTAATTAAAAACCATGGCCTAGTCTCTATGGATAATGGCCACGCATTAAAAACCAAAATGGGAATTTTACTCATTGATTTCCCCCTTTTTTTGCAGTACTCCAGGTATAAAAGGATTTATCCTTTCTGCCATCTAATACCAAAATCATTGGAACCACTGATGTTCCTTTAAACAGAGGGAAGACCTTTATATTTTGACTAAAAGTGAGTTCTAATTACTACAATTAATGTCGCACTCATGAACGCAAGTAAGATTTAGTGCTACCCTAGCGGCAGTAACTTTTTAAAGCTAGTACTTCAAGTGAATTGCTTTCTTGATGAAATATGAATAAATATTTTGTTACAAACAACCTCTTGTAGTCGCCACACCGACTTCATTAGTATTAACTGATTAAATGATTAATGAACATTTTTTTATACAGTTTTTAACCAGGTTTAAATAAATTGTAATACATTGTTGTTTCTTTCACAGAGGGTCATCTACTGTATGTTGAATTATATCGTCCTGATGATGGTCTTATGAAAACTCTATAAAGACCGAAATTTTAGTCCAATTCTGCACGTGATTCATTGTATCATTTTTGATTTTCTTCTTTTTTAGTTGAAATCATTATGTTATTTTGTATTAGCAGTTTGGATTTTCTGTTTAGATAGACCAAAGGTGATAATAATCTGTACCTTGAATATCTGAACAATATCTGTGTATGCACCCTATTTTATAAAAATATTTCTGTTTTGTAAATACTTTTTGCCTTGAAAACAAATAATAATTTTCAGACAAAACAAAATCCTGGTTTTTGAAGTTATTTACTATGTTAGTGTGGTAGCATTGTAGATACTGATCTTATATGACTCTTTATTCCAAATTAACAATTGATTACAGCAACTGATTAACAACAGTTTCAGGATCCTTGATTTTCATAACAAGTCCAAATATCGCTGACCAATAAGCAATTAAACAAATTCCCTTGCTGGCCTTTCCTTTATAGCAACGTCATCTTAGCGACCACGATACCAACGACAGACGAAGAGCCGCACAACGCCACCTTCTGACGAGCAGGGGTACTGCTGACAAAAACTTTCCGGATCCAGTCTGATGCCTGGGGGTAATTCTAAAGTAAGGAATCTATCACTACGTGTTTCTTTCAAATCTGCTATGTGTGGCGTAGTCGGTATTGTCTGCACCAGATGAGACATGCGCTGTGCTTATATATGCGCCACCCCAGAATGCTGACATCAGTTTCTTTTTTAGACTTTCTACGCCAGGAGCGCAGAGCCATGAAGAACACTGACCACTGGTATGAAAAGCTAGGGCTGTGAAAGGGTAACAGCCATGTTCCTAGAAATCCATTCACAGAGCGGGGAGGACAGGTAGATCGGTAAGGAATCTGTGGCTAAATAGTGTCTACTAAATATGGAGTTACTGAAGGTAAGTTACTTGTTCATCTGATAGAGAGTTCTAGCCACTGATTTCTTAGCTTAGAATAGAAACCCAAGCAATGCCATACTTGGAGGGATGTAAAAGGTAGGAAGATTGTTGGATTGGCCCCCATGGAATAGGGTGTCCGATCAAAGAAGAAAAGAAGCCATAATATGCACAACCAGTTTTTCAGGATAGATGCCCAGATTTGGAGGCTTTGATGATAAGGCCTGAAGCTCATGACCCTCCAGGCAGATGTTATTACCACAAGAAAGGCCATTTTGATGGGAAGGAACCTGAGTGGACAACTGTTCAAAGGCTCAAACGTAACAAACATATGAGAAGTGAAAACATTGGGGCATAATGAAAGGGGAAGGTGGAAACAAATATTGCAAACCTTTCAAGAACGTATTTACAATCGGGAAATTGAGGTATGGCTGGTCATGTACCCGCAAAAAAAGCAGAAATAGCAGAGCGATAGCGCTTTAGAGTGCCCAGAAAAGAGTACTGCTGGGAAAGAGAAAGGATGAAAAGGAGAACCTGGGGAAGGGGTGCGGAAGGGGGATCGATCTGTCTTTCTGCATAGCATGCCACAGATTTTCCTCATCAAAAGGCATATACTTCTTGGTGAAGGGACGCCAGACTGCCAAGATAGCGTTAGAGATTTGTCAGAAAGGTTGAAAGCTGTCAAATGTCACTGCTCAATTGCCATGCAAAAATGTGAAGAGTGGCCAGGTTCAGGTGGAAGAACCTCGCCTGCTGCTGCGATAGACGATCTTCTCGAAGGGGCAGCCTGATTGGACGATCTATGGCCATGCTCAACATATCTGGACACCAAACTCTCTGTGCCCAGTCTGGAGCCACAAGGATGACTTGTGTCAGGTCATTCCTGCTCGTCTTGAGAACTCTGGGCAGCAGTAGTATGGGCAGAAAGCCATATAGTAGGCCTGAGCTCCACTCGAGATGAAAAGGCTCTTCCAATTTGAGAGCCACCTTGGAAACTCCAGTGCACAAAAATGCAGACATTGCGTGCTCTCGGTGGTAGCAAACAGATATAACCAAGGCTCTCCCCACTGGTGGAAAAGACCTCGCACCACCTCCAGATTGAGATGCCATTGGTGATTCGCTAGGCATCTTCAGCTGAATTTGTCCACTTTGGTGTCCAGAGAGCCCGCCAGATGCTGAACCATCAGGGAAGTGCCCTGACATTCCAGACATGTCCAGAGACACTGGGCCTCTTGAGAAAGGGTCAACGACCCCACCCGTTTGTTGCAGTACCGTATGGCATTGGTGTTGTCTGTGACTAGCTGCACTAAGCTTCCCTTGAGGGAGGAGGGAAAGGCTTTCTATGCCAATAGGATCATTCCAATCTCCAACAGGTTGATGTGGCATCCGGATCCGCCAGAGACTTGAGACCTCTGATCTCTGCCTGTCCCAGACATCTGACCTATCCCAGGAGTGACGCATCTCTCACTACCATCAGATCTCATTGGTGAAGGGAGCGGGATCTACAGCTGACCCAATCACGATTTATAATCCACCACTGCAGGTCTTTTGCAATTCCCTCCAAGATCTAGACCATGTCGAAGAGATTCCCGATGCTGCGCCCACTGGAAATTCAGGATCCACCACAGAGCCCACATATGCCAGCGGGCATGTGTTATCAGCACGGTGCAGGAGGCCATGAGGCCCAGCAGCCTTTGATTCAGTCTCACTGAAATCCAGGATAGAGGCTGAAACATCAGCATCATAGCTTGAATATCTAGGACTTGCAGTTTGGGAAGATAGACTCAAAACTGCATTTTGTCCAGAATGGCTCCGATGAAAAGGAGCATCTGTGAGGAAGTCAGGTGTGACTTGGCATGTTAATAGTGAACCCCAGCAAGTGGACATCCATTGTAGTCTAGAGGTGGGAGACAACAGTCTGGGGGGAACCCGCCTTTAACAGCCTGTCGCTGAGATAGGGGAAGACTGGCATCCCTGATCTGCGCAATTGAGCTGCAACCACCACCATCACCTTAGTGAACACTCGAGGGGCACTGGTAAGGCTGAAGGGGAGCACATCAAACTGAAAGTGTTCGTAGCCCACAGTGAACTGAAGGTAACACCTGAGGGCAGGCAGGACGGTGATATGAAAGTATGCATCCTGCAAGTCCACCTCTATCATCCAGTCTAAAAATGTCGAAGGCAGACAGGACCTGAGCTAGCATGAGCATTCTGAACCTCTCCTTCTTGAGCAAGAAATTTAGAGGGCGCAGGTCTATGATAGGCTGAAGGCCTCTGTCTTTTTTGGGCACCAGAAAGTAGAGGGAATAACAACCAAGACCTACTTCTGATGTTGGCACCCTCTCTATAGCCCCCTTGGCCAAGAGAGTCAGTCCTTCTGGCGGAATAATAAGAGAAATGTGGTGTAGATTAAAAAGAGGTAGTTAAGAAACATGAAACAGAGAAAGAGAAGTGAAGTTTACACACAGAGTTGTGAAGCAGAAAAAGTGGAAGAAACTGTGATTTACAGGGATTTATAAGGAAAGAGGTTGATAGCGATAATTGAGGTGGAGGGGGTGAATTAAAATGGAGAAGGTGGCCCAGAGAGGGACAAACAGGTTATTTATATGCAGTAATGCTTTTCCTGGTGAATACTGTAACAAATCACAGATTTTTCACTTTCTGAATACACCCAGGTGCCAGACTGGATATGGAGATTTATTTTCTTTCTCGCAATTCCATTGGACCCTGGCTCTATGTTGACACCTTCCTGCCCTGGAAGTGACACAGGAGCCACATATAACCCCGAATGCTGACATCATTTTGATTCTGAACGCTATCCTCGCAGTTGGATGGGAAACCATTGTGATCAGTGTTGACAGTGTGCAGTGTTGACAGTGTGCAGATCTGTAAACTGGGACCTTTATAAGACGGAGAAAAGAGTTCTTTCCACAGAATGGGAGGTTAGAGGGATCGGTGAGGAATCTGCGCTTAGATACATTATCTACCAGAAAGAGCATTACAGAAGGTAATTAAGTTAATACCAGAGCAGTACCCACAAGTTTTATAATCAAATTTCAAAATTCATGAAAACATGTCATCCAAAAAGAAAACGCTGTCGCAAAACAGCCAAGTCAAATACAAAAACCAGCAAATGTGTGCACAATAGGTCCAGAAAATACAAACATGAATACTAAATCATCAAAAAATCACATGACACCAAAAAGCAACTTAGAATACATTACATACATTTCAAATAAATTGCAATCAAAAAACATTCAACATATACAAAACAAGCCAGTCCAATAAACTGAAACACCAGTGGACAGGCGGAATTAAGAATGAAACACAACTGCCTGCCTGTCTCACAAAACCTGTGACAGGGTATTCAGTCTGGTTGCCCGCAAGGGCCCACACAGGTGGACTTAATTTAATCCCTTGGGGCACCCCTCTCTTTTATCACAGGCTGGGAGTCAACGCGTTTCGAACCAGGATAAATGACGGTTCTCCTCAGGACGGGGACTGGATACAATCTTCACTGCACCACGAACAAGGGGGGTTTGCAGGAATGGAGAGAAACTGAAGAGCAGAAAATAATTCTGGATCACGTTGTAAAGGTGTCCAACAGCAGGGCGCCTCCGCTGACGAGATCTCACTATCGGGAGGAACTCCCTGGCAAACAGGACCACTCGTCCGTGGCTACTCACTCCATACACATAACAAGCCACTCGCTGCATGACCAGGGCAGCTGCATGTGAGTGTCAATCACTGCATAAACATGACGACCACATCAGAGTGCCACTCACTGCATGAATAAGGCGACCACCTCAGGGTACACAACACTGCATGAACATGGCAACCACCTAAGGGTGCCACACACTGTGTGAACATAGCAACGATCTGTGACTGCCAATCACTGCATGAACAGGGCAACTGCAAGTGAGTGAGGGCATCCTCATGGACATTTTCAACAAGAACTGATCCACCTGTCCTACACAGTAGACAACCACATCCAAAAGCAACTCATTATAGCGAATATGTTGTTTCCCTTCCAGTGCAAGGATTGTTTCAGCTTCTGTATATTGTGCGCACCCCCGGCCTTGCAACAAGACTGTCTTCCTTGAAGCTGATTGTTGCTGTCTACCCTTCTCTGGTAGAGGTGTTAGGGACAACAGTCCCTTTAATGTATGCTCCCAGCATGCGGGTCCTCAGAGGAACTATCTCTCATACATCATACATGTTCGCATGCATCAGTGTTATAACTATTCCTGCCCCTATTCTTTAAAAGCACGCCATAGGCTTAACATTTAAAAGCAGGCTACAATCCACCTGGCGAGCTTTGTAGTGTGTAAAATTCCTCAAACAAAAGGAAACTGCAACACCTATAAGCCCTTGCTTCTAATCAATCTTCGATCAAAAATAATCCTCAGTTAACCCCATCCTGCAATAGGTGTGAAGATGGCATTTTTATTATGGAAGTGCCATCAATCATAATTCCTGGACATAGAATTTCTTCACCATTTTCTCTTTTTATATGGTTAAAAACTGTGAAACTGACTTGTGTCACGAATCATTTCCAAGCCTCCCGACTGTATCTTACATGCCTCTCCCATGCCCTCAGTTTCAATTTTCACACAAGATGCCAGCCATTTGCTATAAAACACGTATTTCACATAATGTATGTGAAAATTACTTGTATTGCCCTGATAGAAAACATGCAATTTCGCCCACCTCTCAAGTACCCTTCACTGGGTTTGGGAAATCTGAAACATTTTTGGAAGCATATATTTTGCAAAGCGTTTTTATCATTGCTGTGGCCATCTTTTAACCTTTAGTTTTGCAGCTTATATCTATAATTTATCTTGACCAAATCTCGCTTATTCTTAAAGAAATAACACCGCTCTAAATGTGCCACCAACAATATGTAGTAAGGGCAGTGTGAAAAAAGGACAAAATAAATGCAGCAAAACAAACAACTACATTAAAGAAGGGAAAGTTAAGCCGCTACGAATAAAACAGCGATAAAATCTGATTGAATTTGGACAGGCACTTTTTCGCCTGTGATCTTTTGTATTCCTTGCAAACTTTGCTGATGATTCAACCCAGAATGAAAAACGGCCAGCCACACAAAACTGTGCCAAGGGACTCTCTATAATAGTATTGACTTTACCTAATAAGCATGTACAGCATTGTAGGAGGATATGATTAGTCACTTGCGGCTTCGACATCTGCCCGGGAGAGCTGTGCATATTCTCGGACATAAAATGACGTGTTTTACCTAAAGACAAGGGGAGGGTGAAAACCTACCATAAAATTGCTGAACATGCGGCTCTGACCTCCGCTTCTCTCTCCTGCCTCGGTGCCTCCTCCTCGCTGAGGTAATATAAATTTTATGGTCAAGTTGTGTTCCCTAGCGAGTACCCCACCGACTCCATGTACGAGTTAAAGTGCATGTAACTTCCCTCCTGTGTCAGCTATGAAGACGCAAATACATTTGCGTCCAACGTTAACATGTCCTCTTTCAGACCCACCATGAATGGGTTGAATGGTCCGTTCCTAAGTATGCTATGCCAACGTCTTTTTGTAGTGTACTCCTACGTTTTTCAGCCCTGGCTGAAGTAGGCCCTGAATCTCTGCCACCGAGCCTCTTTTCTGGCTTCTGACTCCGAGAAATCTCTGCCCAGGCAGCCCCCGTACCCGTGAACTCTGACTTACTTCTAGCGCGGCCCTCCGTGCTTGGCTCAGCCTGCTGCCTGCCAAGATTGACTATAACCTTCGAGTTATCTGTTTCCCTCCCCGAAAATACATTCCTTCCTGCTAGCTTCAGTAAACATCCTTCCTCAGCTGCAGGGCTAAAGGGCCGACCTGTCTCTGTGCAAGTAATTCATAGCTTCGTTGTCATGCTCCCATGGAAGGCCCCATGCCCCACGCATCTCATACAGACACTCAGGCGCTTATACACGCACTCACAGCAAGTATAGAATAGCTTCTGCTCTAGAGACCTTTCTGCCCAGATAGCTTAGTTCCTAAACATCAGATATCAGATATGATAGAAGCACAAGTTGATCTGACATGCCAGACTTCTGTCTCTTTCCGTCAGTGTAAATGTCAAGTCCCCTGCACCCCTCCAGTTACACGTCATGCAGCTGCGCACGCATCCAAGCTTCCGATTTCTGCTGACATTGCCACATTTTCTGTTAGTGCCACCCCTTTGTGACACCTATCAGTGACGTTTCCAGAACACACCTCTAGTTCACGCCTCTTGATTACGTACATGTACCACGTGTATATTGTTATCTTGTCGTCTCTCAGCTGTTACGCCTCTTGCACTGTTACTTATGGAATGAAATAAGTATATAAGCTATGTACTGTTAATAAAATGTAGCGCTCTATCCCTTCTGACACCCTGTGTGGTGGTCAGAACATGATATCTTGGCCATGACCATTCCTTTTTAAGGAATAAAACCCCTTAGAACTCTCACACCACGGACTCTGTCTTTTTTCATCCGATCTGAGTTATTATTGATTAAGTACTTACCTGCATAGAAATTAAGAGAGTAAATTAATTATTTACGTCATTTTGGCGCCCGAATAGGGACCCCTCCCCCACCTCACGCGCCGGTTGGCGCATTGCAAGCTCTGTCCCCTGCCATCAGTTAGAAGGAACATACGCGTACCGGCAGGATTTCCTGCATCTCCCTCTGACCCACGGAGGTGACGAAGACTGCGATCAGTGCCCAGACGAGGCGGTGAGGAGTGCGGAGGATCCCGACCAGAGCCTAGCCGAAAGAAGCAAGGTCCGAGGTGTCAAGAGGCCCACCAGGTTTCCGAAGTTTTCCGAAAATTCCCGAAGTTTTCCGAAGTTTTCCGAAGTATCGAGTCGAGTACAGTCGAGTTTTCCGAGGCCTTCTGTTTCCGTGCTTCCCGGTGAGTACCATTGCTGGGTCGTATCTAGACGGGTTTGGGTACGCAAGTCCGGTCTGCACTGTTTTTAGGCAGTGTATCTGTACTGTTTAGCAGTATATCTAGTATTCCGAATTTCTGAATTTCTGCACTGTTACAACAGTGTATCTGTACTGTTTAGCAGTACATCTAGTATAGTGGGGTAGTCATCTATGTTTTAATTGTTTTTGTGATTAATGTCGTGGTATGAATGTGATTGTTTTCCTTGTGCATTATTGTGTTTTCTTGTATAAATAGTTATATTCAGAATTTAAGTATCAAGGATCGAGCATTTCAGTATCAAGTAGGCACAATGCCGTTTTTCAACAAGTTAAAGCAGATAGGAACTAGGAAAGGGATGTTAGAGGAAGAAATTCCAATCCCCCCTAGGGACACTCCAGGTAATTTCATGTATAACAAACATGGCATAGACGCCATATTGTATCTAGAGTTATGGACCGATTATACCAAGCACCTAGAGGAAAGATACCGATGGCCAGTTAACGGAACATGGGATGCCGAGTGCATCATAAAGGTAGAAGAAGCATTACGGAAAAAGAAAGCCAGACAATCTCAGAAAGACGCCATAGAATTTTGGCGTAAGGAATCACATAAACGTGCTGAAAGGGCACTCCGTAGAGAAGACAGACTTAAAGAATCAGAAAAGGCCCAAGAAAACGAACTAGTTATTGAAGGAATTCGAGTAAAATCAGAACAAATAGATCGCATCCGAAATAGCCAAGTGAACAACATGTATCTTTTGGCCGAAGGTACCCCTGACGCCATTTCAGAAATACCGAAAAATTTGCCGTCACCATTAGTTCCAACTAAAGTAATGCATAAGACTACTAAAGACATATTCCTAAATTCATACTTAGACGATGTAGCACCAGCTTACACCAATCTGCCTGTTCGTGCCCTGCCTATTGACAGGGACGGGGGTGGCACTCCACCCCCAGGTCACGTTCCGCCGGTACCGCAACAGACTTCTCCCGTTCCGCCAGCCCCGCCACTTCCCGTACTCAAAACAGACCTACCGAAACCACGTTTGCCTGATCCACCTAAACGACAAGTTCAAGTTCAGATACAGACTCCCCAGGGAGGTAATGTACAAGCGTCCGCTTCAGGAGGTGCGACCGCGGGTCCTCAGACCCCGCCACCAACTCACAGATTCAATCTCAGAGATATGCAGAGTCCTCTCACGTACAGGTCTCCCCACTCCTCTAATTCATCCCGCCTAGACGCATTAAAAGAAAACATGTCAGTTTGCAGATATGATCCAGTACCCGGAAAAGACGATTTAATGATATTGGCATCATTACGGTTAAGATCCGCTACTGATAGCTTGTTATGCTATGCAGGAATGAAGGATCGTCTAGACAGAATATATGAGTTCGTTCAGACAGGAAAGGACTCTGACAGTATTAAGGATGCCATGGAGAAACAGAAAGTTGGCATGCAAGCACTGATACTACGATTTTTCATAAATTGCCTAATAAGAGAACGAGACAGGCCCGGAACAGATCAGAGTGAATTAGACGCATTGAACAAGTGGGGTCAAAATATAGCTGATGGAAGACATGACAGACAAAATTGCATAGACTCTATGTACAAGAAGATTAGGAAAGCAGTGATAGCAGTACATCAGAAGGAGAAAGAAAAGGCTTCCTCCGAGGAGGAAGAAGTACAGGAAGAATCCGAAAGAAATGTAGGAACAATAGCATATGTAGGTAAGGGAACTTACCTTAAGAAGGGTATCCGTCCGGAGAGCAAGAGAGTTTTCTTCTCTGCCTTAACAAATCCGAATTCTTCTGAGCATCAGTTCCAGGAAACTGATAAAAGGCTTCGAGATCGAGTTGGGTACCATGTACTCAATTCTATGGATGAACAAGAACTCGCCCGATCAGCTGTATCATGGGCCGAAAATGCAGACATATATAATGATGACACAGTAGCGCAGACATTTCTGAACCTCTCCCCCGACGAACAGAAATTAGCAGGTGTATACATGATTCATCACCTTCTCATTAAATACAGAAAACATTATTCCGATCCAGGTCCCTTACACGAGACACTAGAAGCACTACTGATGGATAGATGGAGAGGTCTAAGCACTAAATTAATTCAAATAATTCTAGAACAACGACACAGATATGATACCTTTGTAAGCTCTGAATATGTTCCCGCCCCACCTCCAGAAAGGAAAATGTACCATATGCAATGCGGGGGTGGTATTGAAAGTCAGAACCCCTTACGAGAAGTGCACCCCGTTATGGGTGAGGATAAAACTTTGAAACGCGTGTATGTTCACACGCCTCTGACTAAATTAGAACTGTTAGAAATGAAGAAACTAGTACCATGCCATGATAAAGACCCTGCAGGTTTCCATAGAGAGCTTAAAGACATGTTATTAATGGGGGACTACACGTATGATGATATCATGAAAATGTTGAAAGTATTATTGCCTACGGGTATATTCGAGAAATTAAAGGAAAAGGAATGGGAGGTGGGAGACACAAAAATTGCCTGGGCAGAAATAGAGGAAGAAGAAAAGAAACGGGTCCCAGGGTTAGGCCTTGGGGACAAAACTAAAGCATTACCAGGTTTGATAGTACAGGTCCTGCCCAGATTATTGACAACTAGAAAGGAGGATTGGGATGCAATCTCGTCCTGTAAACAGAAACATGATGAAGATACTAGTGACTTCTATTCAAGATTCGAGAAATGTTTTATTATTAATAGTGGCCTCCAGCCAAGTAGCGAGTCGTACCCACATCTTTTTGTATCAAAGTTAGTCGAGAATTCCCTACCGTTAGTTAAAAATAGAGTGTACAAGGTCGAGAGTACATGGCAAGCAAATACGCCATCCCAGATGTTACAAATGTTACAATATCATCAGAACAGAATTAGAGAAGAACAAGATCAGGAACAAAAACGCATGAAAGACACAAAGATGAAAATGTTAGTAGCTCAGACAGTCCCATCCGACGGACACAGAAAGGGTACGACCCAGACAAGTCACACTGCAGCTCCCGTTAAAGGGACATGCAATTATTGCAAGCAGCCAGGTCACTACGTACACGAATGCCCAGTTCTGAAACATAACATAGCGACAGGTAAAACTAAAGAAAGACCGCATCCGCCAAGACAAGACCATAACCAGCATCAGTCTACACAGAATACACAGCCTATGCATGCTTCCTCGACTCCAGCACAGACCGTAGCAGTACCACAGCCACAGCCCATTGCCGCAACTCAGCAAGTTTCACAGCAGATGTACCAGTATGCTCAGTCTGCTTACCCCGAATATTCCCGATATACATGAAACAGCCTAGAGAGGGAAGGTGGCTTGCCTCTTATTGAGATTCCTGTAGATCAAGAAGGTCCTTATGTACACAGTCAAGTATTGGGAAAAGACAGAAAGTTTTTAATTGACACAGGGGCAAGTCGCACTACAATAAGTCATGATGAAGTTCCAGGGGCACCCCTCTCAGGCTCACAGAATGTTTCCCTGGGTTTTTCAGGACAGCCTATTGTAAATGAAGTATCCGAACCAGTCCCCCTGGCTGTGGGTCCATTATCACGCGTTACAGACCTGTTACTCACGAAATCATGTCCAGAAAATCTGTTAGGAATTAAAACATTGAAGGCTCTAGGAGCTATAATCTGCTGTTCCCCGGAGGGAGTTAGACTCTTTCTGCGGGATTTCAAGGGTCATTATGTTCTGCGTGAGTTTGATGTCAGATTGAAAAATGTACCTGATTACTTGTGGGCAAAAGGCCCAACTGATGTAGGATGTATGCACATTACACCATACCGCGTTACACTCAAGGCAGGTGTTGTATTACCCAGAATCAGACAATATAAGTTACCACCCGATGCTGTAGTGGCTTTACTGAAAATCATTGAAGAGCTCATTGCCCAAGGAGTGGTCGTCGAGACCGACTCCAATATCTGTAATTCACCCATCATTCCGATTCTTAAACGTACTGATCCCAATGCACCGCCAGTATATCGGCTGGTGATTGATCTTCGAGAATTAAATAAATGCATTATTCCACAGTATCCTGTGGTCCCCGATATCTCCTCTCTATTGACTGCTATTGATTCAGAAGCAACGTTCTTTACTGTAATTGATCTCAAGAACGCCTTCTTCAGCGTGCCTATTGATCCGGAGAGCCAATATCTCTTCGGATTCAGTTTAAATGGGCGCAGTTTCAAATTTTCGCGCGCACCTCAAGGATTCACAGAAAGCCCCAGCATCTATAGTCAAGCACTGAAAAGACAACTAGATTGTATTCAAATGCCAGTTAACACCACTTTACTGCAATACGTCGATGATCTGCTGATCACCGCACGAAGTGAGCCCGAATGTGAAAAAGCATCACTGACCGTTTTACACTTTCTGGCCGACAAGGGACACAAGGTGTCTCCTTCGAAGCTACAATTCTGTGTTCAGCAAGTTGTGTACTTGGGTCACTTGCTGTCCAAAGTGGGGAGACAGCTCACTCCCGATCGCATTCAGTTAATTGCAAATATGCCACAACCCCAGACACAAAAGGAAGTGCGGGCCTTCATAGGCCTCACCTCGTACTGCAGACAATGGATTCCCCAGTATGCATTTCTAGCCAAGCCACTCATCCAGTTAACGACACAGGAGGCAGCGACTTCGACTGCCCTCCCTTGGACTCAGGAACACACACAAGCTTTTGAAGACTTAAAGAAAGCCTTATGTCAAGCACCAGTTTTAGCAACACCATGTTACAGCAAACCGTTTACACTTTTTGTTACAGAACGTGACGGTACAGCGTTGTCTGTCCTCACTCAAGATCAAGCAGGTTCACATAAGCCTTGTGCTTATTTTTCTAGTACATTGGATTCAGTAGCCCAAGCACTCCCTGCGTGCTTAAAGTCAGTAGCAGCAACAGCGTTAGCAATAAGACAAAGTGATTCAATTGTTTTAGGTCATCAGTTAACAGTTCAAGTACCACATTCTGTAGAGGTTTTGTTAAACAGAACCCAGACTCAACACTTGACTATAGCACGACTGACAGGTTATGAACTAACACTATTCCAGCCACACATAGAAATCAGACGCTGCAGTATCCTGAACCCCGCAACACTGTTACCCACAAGTATGACAGATCCAGCCCCACATGATTGTATAGAAATCATTAATGCAGTAACAAAGCCTAGACGAGATTTAACAGATGTTCCATTGACAAATCCAGACCTGACACTTTATGTGGACGGTTCATGCATGAGAACAAGTACAGGAGAATTAGTGGCCGCGTATGCCGTGACCACTGAAACTGAAGTTAAAGAAACACATCGTATTGACACACTGTCTGCTCAAGCAGCAGAGCTCATCGCTCTGACCCGAGCTTGTATTCTAGCCAAGAACAGAAATGTTAACATATACACTGATTCCCGTTATGCCTTCGGAGTTGTACACGACTTCGGAGTCCTCTGGCAAGAACGAGGTTTCCTGACCTCTCATGGGGCCAAGATTCAACACGGTCCCCTCATTCAAGCACTGTTAGAAGCAATACATTTGCCCTCGGGCATATCAGTCATGAAGTGTAAAGCACATACTAAAGTTACAGATTCTGTTTCCCAGGGTAACGACCTGGCAGACCAGACAGCAAAACATACAGCACTGACTCACATCCAGATTACTGATGTGACAAAGACAATAGTACCGACAAAGTGTATGACAGTTAGAGATCCCGCCCTAGACGTAATTGACATTCAGACACATGCTACTCCAGATGAAATAAAGAAATGGACTGAACTAGGAGGGATTCAGACAGATCAAGGTTGGGTGACGAAGGGAAAATCTATATGGTATCTCCCTGACTCAATGGTTCAAGTCATGATAAATACAGCACATAGCCCGGCACATCTAGGAGAGAAGGCGATGTTAGACAGTTTACAGAATCTCTGGTACAACAAACACTTACGAGCAGCAGCAAAACAGAAAGTGCGTACTTGCATGATCTGTTGTCAGTTCAATCCAGGTAAAAGCGTCCCTGTAGAGCAAGGAGGATTTCATCCTCCCGATCACCCTTTTGAAGTCCTCCAGATGGATTATATCCAGATGAACAGTTGTCGAGGTTTTAAATATGTCCTTGTAATTGTTTGTGCTCTGTCCCGCTGGACCGAAGCATACCCAGTCCCAGACTACACTGCTCCGACCAATGCCAGACAGTTGGTTCGTGAATTCTTCCCACGGTACGGTTTGCCCCGTGTCGTGTATTCAGATAACGGACAGCCGTTCTCGTCCGAGTTGATGAAACAGGTTTCCCTTTTGCTAGGATATCAGTGGAGGTTCCACTGTGTCCGACATCCCGAAGCAGCAGGCCTTGTAGAAAGGCATAATCAGACACTAAAAATACGCCTTGCAAAGATCTGTCAGGAAAAGGGGGTCGACTGGATAGTCGCCCTGCCCGTGGCACTATTCTACATGAGAATGGTCGCCCACCCAAGATCAGGGCTATCCCCGTACGAAGTGGTCTTTGGCAGACCACCGAATATGTGGGGGACGCCCATTCCGAAGAAAATAACTGATGTTGATTGCAATATGTTGACAGATTACCTTGCCTCCTTGATGTCTGCACTCCAATCATGTCGTTCACAGGTTGCCGCAGCCTTCCCTGACAACACCGATGTAAAGGCGCATGAGGTCCGTCCTGGGGACCTGGTACTCGTCCGGAATTTCGACCGGAAAAGTCCGCTGGAACCCCGTTGGAAGTCTCCGAAGACTGTCCTCCTTACAACCAGGACCGCCGTGAAGATAGAGGGGAGAAAGGGGTGGGTCCATACGAGTCACATCAAACTTTGCAATGAACTAAAAAACGGACTAAAACAGGACCCTGACTCGTCCACCCCCACCAAAGACTGTGTTGAGGAAAAAGACTTTACCGTTACCGAACGAGAAAAGACTCCCCAAGAACTGTACCGTATGAAGCTCCGATCTAGCAAGTCAGACAGTTTAATTGTTTAAGTCCTCCCCTAGGTGAATCGGTTAAATAGTTTCTGACATGTATCCCCTAGATCGAGATAGAGAGAGAGAGAGAGAAGCAAAGAAACGTACATACTGCAAATCACTGCATAGTCACTGTATAGTGACGTTGTTAATAATGTTTTTTCTAAGTATTCTAATTATTATTGCCAGCATTCTGCTACCTATATATTGGCCTATTTTCAGGCGTGAACAATCTGCTTACAATGTTTCTGCTGAACACACTTTTAGTGAACTTCCTGCACATGAACTCTCTTACAGACTTGCGCTGCGCAACAATACATTCATTAGTATGTTACACCACTCCCATCAGACAAATAATGCTACAGACTGCTGGATATGTGGCCGACTCCCTCCCTACCAGAATTACAAGGGAGCTCTGCCCCTCTTCCCGTACCCGTTCACTCACAATGGCTCCTGTGGGGCATGGTTTAAAATAATTAATTCTTTAGATCCTGATATTGCTGTTTCCGATGGGGGCTGGGTTTGGGGAAACTTGAACTTAGTCCTGCTCAACGTCTGTTATCCTGATAAAGAGGGACTTCCCACTCGAATAGGAAATGATCTAGAAAATGAAGTATATGGATTAGGTAATTACACAATTAGCCTTATGATCCTTACTGTTGAATCCGAAGCTGCTCCAGTTCTGCCCCATATGTTGGTATTACCAGTCACAGGTGAACTATGTGTTAGCAAGAAAGGTTCAGTACACGTAGGTCATAGTAAATGCACTACTGTGGTCGAGTTCAGTGACCATGGTAAATCGTCCTTTAAAGCTATAAGTCACTCCTATTTTGTTTGTGGTCATACCGCATACATACGTTTGCCCCCAGATTGGGATGGTACCTGTTATATTGCATTCCTTCTGCCACCTGTTTTTCTAGCTCCCCCTGATTATCATAGAAATACGAATCTAGTGCAGAATAGACCCAAAAGAGATATTCCACTTGTCGACTACACAGAAACGGCATGGGAACAGTACACTGATTTCAATAAAGGATTCTTTTTCTTTCTAGGACCTGTCCAAAACAGTAAATTAATACGCAGATTAACCAGAACACTCGAAGCAGTAGTACAGGAAACTGCCTCCGCCTTAGGTAACTTAACAGAGGAGCAATCCGCTATACGGGTTGTTGTCCTTCAAAATCGTCTTGTAATTGACGTCATCTTGGCAGATAGAGGTGGAGCCTGTAAGGTCATCGGGTCAAGTTGCTGTGTTTTCATCCCACAAAACGCACCATCTGTCTATCAAGCTATTACCCGTCTGCATAAAATTGCAAATCAGATACATCAGAATCCAGGCACCTGGACTTGGTCCGGTTGGTTCTGGACTACGTTAACAGCTTGGGGATGGAAGATCTTATCATTCCTAGGCATTGGCCTGGTTATAGTATTCAGCTGCTGCCTGTGCCTACAGTGTGGGCCAGCGATATGTGGACTGTGTGCCACATCATGCATTGAACATTCCAGTTGCCTCTCAAACAGTCAAAGAAAGAAAGATGAACATATAATGTTACAAGAACAAACCGATCGATTTATGAGGATCGATATATCATGAAGGGTCCGTAGGGAACAAGGAGGGAATGAGGTAATATAAATTTTATGGTCAAGTTGTGTTCCCTAGCGAGTACCCCACCGACTCCATGTACGAGTTAAAGTGCATGTAACTTCCCTCCTGTGTCAGCTATGAAGACGCAAATACATTTGCGTCCAACGTTAACATGTCCTCTTTCAGACCCACCATGAATGGGTTGAATGGTCCGTTCCTAAGTATGCTATGCCAACGTCTTTTTGTAGTGTACTCCTACGTTTTTCAGCCCTGGCTGAAGTAGGCCCTGAATCTCTGCCACCGAGCCTCTTTTCTGGCTTCTGACTCCGAGAAATCTCTGCCCAGGCAGCCCCCGTACCCGTGAACTCTGACTTACTTCTAGCGCGGCCCTCCGTGCTTGGCTCAGCCTGCTGCCTGCCAAGATTGACTATAACCTTCGAGTTATCTGTTTCCCTCCCCGAAAATACATTCCTTCCTGCTAGCTTCAGTAAACATCCTTCCTCAGCTGCAGGGCTAAAGGGCCGACCTGTCTCTGTGCAAGTAATTCATAGCTTCGTTGTCATGCTCCCATGGAAGGCCCCATGCCCCACGCATCTCATACAGACACTCAGGCGCTTATACACGCACTCACAGCAAGTATAGAATAGCTTCTGCTCTAGAGACCTTTCTGCCCAGATAGCTTAGTTCCTAAACATCAGATATCAGATATGATAGAAGCACAAGTTGATCTGACATGCCAGACTTCTGTCTCTTTCCGTCAGTGTAAATGTCAAGTCCCCTGCACCCCTCCAGTTACACGTCATGCAGCTGCGCACGCATCCAAGCTTCCGATTTCTGCTGACATTGCCACATTTTCTGTTAGTGCCACCCCTTTGTGACACCTATCAGTGACGTTTCCAGAACACACCTCTAGTTCACGCCTCTTGATTACGTACATGTACCACGTGTATATTGTTATCTTGTCGTCTCTCAGCTGTTACGCCTCTTGCACTGTTACTTATGGAATGAAATAAGTATATAAGCTATGTACTGTTAATAAAATGTAGCGCTCTATCCCTTCTGACACCCTGTGTGGTGGTCAGAACATGATATCTTGGCCATGACCATTCCTTTTTAAGGAATAAAACCCCTTAGAACTCTCACACCACGGACTCTGTCTTTTTTCATCCGATCTGAGTTATTATTGATTAAGTACTTACCTGCATAGAAATTAAGAGAGTAAATTAATTATTTACGTCATCGCTGTGGGTTGATGCCAGTCTGAAAAAAGCAGACCCACGAGGAGAAATGGAGGCGTCACATCCGGGTGCGGCGTGACATGAACCCGGTGTGCCACCAGCCAAACCTGCGCGCTAGGAGGGCACATGCCTGCTCGCCCTGTCGCCCCTTGCAAATCCGGGCTACGGCAGGCAGAGAAGTCCCCGCAGGGTCCCACTGGGGTACTGTAGTGCGCATGCTTGAGAAAGTTGCTAACTTTCCCAAGCATGCTCCCCAGCGGGACGGTCTGCTGCAGCCTGAGTGTACTGTCACTCAAGCTGTAGCAGACCACCCCCTTACGCATTCCTGAAATCGCCGGGTGTGTCCCGGCGGCTGACTCGCAATCCATACAATAAATTACTCTGTACAGAGTAATTTATTGTATGGATTGCGGCCGCGATGCGGGTCCATGGGGCTTAGGTGTTTGCCATGTTCATGCAGTGTTGTGTACCCTGAGGTGGTCGCCTTATTCATGCAGTGAGTGGCACTCTGATGTGGTCGTCATGTTTATGCAGTGATTGACACAAACATGCAGCTGCCCTGGTCATGCAGCGAGTGGCTTGTTATGTGTATGGAGTGAGTAGCCACGGACGAGTGGTCCTGTTTGCCAGGGAGTTCCTCCCGATAGTGAGATCTCGTCAGCTGAGGTCGCCCGGTTGATGTACTAAGCTGTCATTTGGTGTCACTAAAGTGCGCTGCCCTCTGCTCAGGGTGCCCATCTTCTGCAGTGTATTCTCCGGGGTAGCAATGCCCTGTACTGAGTCACCCGCTGGAGTCCTTTCCATATAGCTGCGGAGAGTGACGATGGGTGAAACTCTTCCTTTAGAGCTCCTTCCGGCTGAACCTGCTCTCCTTCTGTGGTGAACTGTCCATGGTTGTGGTTGTTGTGCCGCTACAGTACATTACCTTCACCTCAGGTTGCCAGATCCCTAGAAATAGAAACTCTCTGATGAAGATGCCATATTGTTGTGGTGTTTAGATGGCAGTCCTGGTTCCCAGGTCCTAAAGCAAGTAGCTTTCCTTTGACTTTGGTTAGTTTCTCTAGTGAGTGGCCTTCAGGGGAAGGAGAGACCTTTGGGTCTCTGCAGAGTAACTCCAGGTGAGGTCCTTCTCACATAAAGTTTTCTTCAGCTCATGGAGGCCTATTTATGTAGTGATCTGTCCTTGGGTGAGTTTGCTGTGTTGATGTAGTGTATCGCCCAAGCTTCCTATGCCCATTTCCTAAAGTGTACCTTCCTGGGATGACATTGCTCTGGTTTGTAATGGTTGATGCTGGATAGAGTTTTCCTCGGCTGAAATTGCCCTTTTTCTGCAGAGAGGTTCTCTTGGGTAAGTTTGCTGAGTCACCCTTAGCTCCTGGTACCCAGTTACGCATTTCCTGTATTGTATTTCTCTGTGGTGACTTTGCTCTGTTCCTGGGTGAGACGTTCCGCCTCTTTAGAGAGTTGAGTTGGCTCAAGTATGAAGTTCTCCTCGGCGATGTTGCCTTGTTTTTGTAACGAGCTGCCCTCGGGTGTGTTTATTGTAGCACCACAGTGCATTACACACAGCCTAGATTGTCAATTTCCTGCAGATGGAGGTTTTCATATTTCTCTGTTGAGTTGTCCACAATCCTGGAGGCCTACATTGAGTTGTTTTAAGATGGCATTATTTTGCTCCTGTATGATTAATTTGTTTCTTTACACCGACCCCTACCTGAAGTAGTCCTCTTCAGTTACATGCTCTGGTTGACATTGTTCCTATGGTGACTTGCCCCAACCTATGTTGGCCAGTTCCTGGGGTGAGTTTTCCCAGCACCCAGCTCCTATGATGAGTTGCCTCCTGAGCTGTTTTTTTCTGTTTCTGCAGAACGTTATATAAGGTCAAGTTGCCCTGTTGCTTAAGTTAGTTATCACGTTGACACTACTCTATTCCTGTAGTTTGTGGCATCCACCTGAGGTTACCCTCCTATAATCAGTAATCCTCCAGGGAGCTTGCCATGCACCTGTAGAGGTACCCCACAGCTTGTTGCGACCCTCTAGCGAACTTTTCTGGGTGACACTGCCCTTTCTCTGTCGTGAGGTATCCCTTAGGCAAGATGCCCATCCCTGTAGAGAGAGGCAATTTGTCAGTGTTCGAGGATCCTGTGTCTATTGCCCTGTGGTCAGGGTTGTATGATCCTGTAGAGAGGTGCACCAGGGGAGGTGGCTCTGGTTATTTGAATAGTTGCCATGGGTGACACTACCTTTTTTCTATATGGAGTGGCCTTCAGCATGAGTTACTAGGTTCAAGGAACCACTGGCCCTCCGTAAAGGCAGCCTCGGTACCTCAGGTGAGGTTTCTCTTTTCCAGCACTGTGTTTGCACTAAATGCCACTAGCCTCTTTCATCAGTGTGTTGCCGTCAGAATGGTCCTATATTGAGTTAGTCTCGGCTCATGTTACCAGGTGCACGCATGAATAGCCACCAGCTGCAATTTTCCTTTAGACATATGTCTACAGATCATGTTGCAGTTTTCTTGTAGACAGATGCTTTCGGCTTACGTTGCCACCTTCATGTGCTGATTTGCTCTCAAATTACCTGTCAGGTTCCTTTAGTGAATTCCTCTCCACTTTGTATTGCTAGGTTTCTACCATTCAGCAAAAGTTTACCTGTTTTGCATCACACCTACATGATCCTGTAGAGACATGCACTCAGATCATGGTTGCATGCTTACACATGTGTGTGATCCTGTAGAACGATGACCTCAGATCCTGGTTTCAGGCTGCTATAGAGAGATACTTTTAGATCACATTTGATGCACGTGTAAGGTGATGCCACCAGGTCACACCTGCATGATCCCGTGTAGTATAGTAGAGTGTCAGAGAGGGTGTTGGGAGCCGTGTAATTTGCTGATTTGAAAGTTGTGATTGGTGAATCTAAAGTTCCGTGTTGGTGTGTAGCATGGTAGGGTGTCAGAGAGTAGCTTGAATGCCATGTAATTTGCTGATTTGTATGTCCATGTAAGTGGTTTGAATACGGTCCTGTTCTTGAAAGTGAGCCAATTGGCCTGGTGACAGGATTCAGTATGAGGGTGTGCCTAGGTAAGATGCACAGAGTTTAGAAGCTTGACTACTGAGGCATGAGTAATTCATGAGGCCAATTAATGACTATTCCAATAGTTAAAGATAGTTACTGAACAGCATTGGGTTAATTCGTATTTTTGCTTTATGAAATGGGTGACCTATAACTAATAAAAATGATTTCTAAAATGTAATAATGTGTCCCCATAGGTATCAGTGGCTCTTGTGAATGAAATGAAATTTGATTTGTAGAGCGCATGGCTGCTCGAAAGCGTCCCAGCGCTTGCTTAGGGAACCCGTCCTGGTATTCCCCTGCAAGATAACCCATTACTGGGCATCCCCAAGGTGAAAGCCAGGCATCCCGCTGCGAGGGGCCGTTGTGGAGATTAAGCAAGCTATTGCCCAGAGTTACAGAGTGGGACTCCATGATTGGAATTGGCACCGAGGCGAGAATTGTCAGGTCCGGGGAAACTTGAGCCCAAGACCCGCCGAGGAGGGGGAATTGAACCCTGGTCCGGGCCAGACCTCTGCATCAGGGTCTGCCGCTCCAACCACTTGAGCCACACTTCTCCACTACCACTTGTGCTCAGAAAAGTTACTTGTTGGGACTTAGGTACTCTGACATCTTGAAACGTAAGTGACCTGTAACATGTTGCAGGCCGTGGAGGAAAAATTGTACGCAGTTTACTTGGACAGCCATGAATTACCCCAGCGTTCCATTCTTGGACCCTGGTCAAAGATTAAAGTCTGTCAGACTGAGCTTTCCCATCACGGTTGTTTATTGCCACCTATGCAACTTCTTCTACTCTTAGAGCTGAGATTTCCATGAAAGTCTTATAGTCTGAATTCAGCACCTGAGCATAATAGGACGGAATGTATGAAGCTCTGTGGTTATACTGAATAAGCAGCTACCTATGTTATGCCATCTATTAATGTAATAACTGCACTTTCACAATTGCTTTATTAACCTTCCTGCTTTATCAAATTTGCTTGAAAATGCACGATTTTTCTTCTTTTTTTTCAAAATTTTCTTGGGGGGGATAATCCCCCCAAACCGCCCTTTAGGGGTTCGGGCTCGCTCGCTTCGCTCGCTCGCTAAGGTGCAGTATGCAAATCACTTTCCGCCCCACCACTTGAAAATCTCACCCACCGCCCCTGCTATTCACAAGTAAATCCACCAGGCTCCGTTAACCACCGGTACCGTTCTTGGTTGCCTTCTAGTTTCTCAGCAATCTTCCCCTTTGACTGGAGCCCGTGTAATTGATACCGGCTTTGTTCCTCTTGTTTTCCCTAGACCACGTGGCTAGCGTCCTCGCACCCGCTCCGCAGGATTTGTTCCTCTCCCCCGCGGACTTCACATGAGCCCTCTCACCGATAGTGACGGACATTTTCAGTTACCGCATTATCCACCAATTGTTGGTGAGTAGTATTGATTATGCCATTTATGTAACTTTCTCGACCAAACAATAACAATAATCTTTCCGCTACTAAATTGCCTGATTTTCAACTGTTGTTGCAGATCGTCTTTTGAGACTGCATGCCATTACATGACGCCATCCCTTGTTCTATATAATCCAAGACTCGGGGTAATTAAATTCATTTTTTATTGTCCATCACATCCAGGCATGCAATATAATTATGCATTGATCCGAACCAGGACAGAATTTGATTCTTTTTAATCTTACTTTATAGACTGTGCCCTTTTCTCCCCGTCCTGATGAAGACCCTCCTGTAAGGGCAAACACATCCCTACTCCTTAGTGGGGTCGAAACGTCGACAGCTTAACCCCTTACCAGCTTCTGCCCTGAACCTATAAATGTATTGCATTTTGTATAGAAGCATGGTTTTGTGACTTTTGTGTTTTCAATTTGTTTGTTTATGGTTCCTGCTTCAATACTGGTTCCGCATTGTTTTGAATTAGGACAATTGTTTTGTATTTTATTGCACTCTTTAACCTCGCACTACTCCCTATCACCTCACACCATTCCCTGTCCCATCCCTTGCTCCTGGGCACGTAACAGTATGAATATATGAATAGACTGTGTGCGCATGTATGCGCCTGTACTTTGTGATTAAACAACAATATGTACATCTCATTTGTTTTTATGGTTTCACGTTTTTTGTAATTTTAGGCATTTATATCCTGGGACCCCTTTTCTCTGTACCACTCACTTTACCAGCAGGCCCTTTGGTAGGTGGGGGCCATGGGCAGCTCCCCACTTTGACCTTGCCTTAAAAACCTGTGATTTCATGGAAGCAGCCCTTCCTAGATCTCTGTCAAATGTGTCTGCTGCATGCAGGAGATACCCCCTATACCATGTAAGGAAAGAGTGGAACCTGTATCTCTTAGCAATGTCACTGAAACCTCTCACATTCCAGATAAGCAACTTACTCAGGCTCCTCATTTCAAGTCTCCAAAACTGTCAACTGGTCTCTGTGTTCTTTCTGCTTCCTGCCCCAATATCCATGCATCTCTCTGGAATAGCTATTCTATCACTGCCTCTCTTTGCTCTGCTTTTGCTACAGGTCTATCCTCTGAACTAATAACCCTTAGCAAAGTCTCTTTTTCTCCAGACAATTGTCGTTAAATTGCAATGTAGGAAAACAACAGTTTCTTCCCAATGGATGGGAATTTATTCTCTCTCTCTAAACTCCTGTAAACGTCAAACAAATACACACACATGTGTAATCATGTAACTGGAATTGTACCTATCCTACCCTAACATCCAATGTGCAGCGGTTTTCCCTTAGAGCAAGCAATCACCTTTTGATCATTCAGCTTTCTGGGTTGTGCGCCTTTCGAAGATACCACCCACCCTTATAGATCCCCTATAGAGTGGGTTGCAAATGAAATGCCACTTAGTTCCCACTTCCTCCAGCATCTTCTCTATCCCTCTGTGGTATTACAACTAAACCTATCAATATTGCCCAAAAATGCCTCTGCATAATCTTATATAAGTACATCTGGTATGTCTCACCTCGCCATTCGATACCCTCTTGAGTCCTAGACCACTGTTGTGTAGCTTTATGTCGCCATCCCAGTACCCACCTTGAACTCAACCAACTGTCTTGTTGCCTAACTTTGAGACTGCACAGTTTTATGCCTTGATTAGCCCTTGCTCTAAGTGTCTTCCCCTCGAGAATTAACTTTTGCTTGTAAACAGTGTTTAGTAGTTACTTGCATTTACAGTAGGCCAGTCCCTTGTTTAGCGCCTGGATTCCCCTAGCCGGCAGCCAGCTTTAACTGAGTGTTTAGGTTCTGCGATTAATGTTAATTATGGTTCTTTCGATGTAGTTGGAGTTTTTTATGTTCTTAGCTGTGTTGCCACCTGCATTTCTGTGTTAGGTTCTATATTTAGGACTTCTATGAAATCTTCTCGTTTGCTACTTTCCAGGCTCCAGAGCTCAGGTTAAGTTACAGTACTACAAGTTGTGCTCCTCAAAATATTTATTTTCTTATTTAATGAGGCATCAACTGAACACTAATGTAATTTATCATTCTTATGCATTTTGCTTCCTACTTGGCTGCAGAAACGGTCCTGTAACATTTATGCAAACTTTCATGTCTAGTTTCCCTAGTTATGTTATGCCTGTCTAGTACTAGACGTTCTGGGAATGGGTTACGGACTTTACTCCAAATAGAAGTCCCAGAGGTTGGCCTCTAAACCGTACTCACTACTCCATCAGATTAGACCCCAACATGTAGGCTTTCATACCACATAGCTGCTCCACTACATACCATGTTCTAAGATCTTCTACTCTTGCTCATATCCTCATGGCCTGTGTAGAAACCACCCAAACTGTAAAACCCTTACATCTAGAATCAGATTTACGTATTCAACTGCAGAAATTTACAGCACAAGCTCTCCTTTGATGACCTTATCAGCAGTCCGTTAATGCTCGGTGCTTTCTCCTGATACCTTCATATATCACACTTACTTGTGCCTATTTCCCTACTCTTACCTCTTATGCAACAAACCATTCTGAACACGTCTCATAAGATACTAGAGTTGCTCCCCTCAAGAATTTCAACCAGATTACCATGTTGTGGACTATGGTGTTGACACAGAAAGACCAACCCTCTCCAATGATGAAGTGCCAAATTAAAGCAGTTATCATTGGAAACCTTCATTTCAATGGAAACCTTCATTCTGGCCATTTTGTTGGGAGATAACAGCGCTACTCTTCGCTGCATTCTGCAAAAAACATAACTTTTTCAGATGTGATTGAATTCTGCTGTAAGACAACCGATCAGTCTAAGAATATCCTACACTATATTTGTAACATATGTAATCACATTTTCCACAAACCAGATTTTAATCGATTTTCACGCTTAAAAGACAATAACTAAAAGCACATCTCTGGCCTTTTGTTATATGGAAATGGCCTCATAATAACAATTGCTACTTTCTACCAAAGCCCAAACAAAAGATTGAAAGGGTTCAGAGGAAATGTACTACCTTTCACACACTTGCATTTTATTGTACACTCCAGGCACTTACATGATCACTTCCATCTGTACAACAATTGAGAGTTACTGGAAATGGTATTCTACACTACTATTTGTTCACAAAAAAAACATAAATAGCCCTTTAGTTCCAATAGATCTTGATTCTCAGAACCCCTTGCATTCCACACTTACATCTTTCCTGCATGAGCAGCATCTAGTGTTGTGCTTTATTACTATGCTAATTGGCATCAAGCGTTACAGTGGACAACTTTCTAGTGTCAAGAGAATCAGACACAGTGCTGCTTGGATTTCTGGCTTAATACAATAAAACTACCCCCGTCACCTCAACTCCATTTTCCAAATGCACAGCATCTTTAACCATATTCAACTATTTCTTACTGAATCCTTTTAAACCATTCTATGAACATTCTCTTCATTTAACCATGCTCCTGTAACATATCTATGATAGCCCTTTAATTACAGCTGTATTCTTCCATGTGCTCCTGATCTAATAAAATATTGTTTTTCACCAGCAGCTATTCCTTCCTGGGTCCGGAACAAGTGGAAATTGCCTCTTTGGAACCAAGAAGATTGAACAACTTCGCCACATGGCATGGATATGAACCTCATGGCTAGAACAGGAGTTATAAACTCAGTAATAGCTTTGGACTTCTCATATAAAACTACAAGGTTGAATGCTCTGTTTAAATCTACAACTGTGAAAGGTATGATTCCCCCACTGAAAATATACTTTTTGTTGGATGAGCATCTACCCGAATATTGCTATCTGAAGATCTATACATAGCCCCAAATGCCTGTTGGCTCTATGGCCCAACATCAGAGAGCCACTCTGACTGATACATTGGCTCTACTATTTCCTGTTTGGACCGCGTTTCTGTCATTTCAATGATTTTCTTCTCTTACCTTGTTTGTGCTAATAACACTAATCTTTAACATTATAAAACATGTACCCCCTTCCAGGGTTCCAGAAGAAACAATGCCTTAAAACATGTACATCACGATTTCCTTCATTGTGGAGCCTAGCGGTAGAGGACACACTGCAGTGGGCCTACAAGTTTCATGAGAAACGCCCAAAGTAAGTGTACAGTGGTCACAGGAGTCCATTTTCATATTGCTCTACTGCACGCATTACATTATTTTAATTTGTAAGGGTTTTTGCTAATTTCGTACATTTTCTATCAATACAAATTAAAGTATACTTACAGGGATGAAGAAAAGTAAGCGGTTAAAAGTATATCAAGTTGAGCACCCTACTTGCATTTTTTTTGTGAGAAAACCCTCTTTTTTACTGGACCTCGCTTTAAAAGGCTGAAGTCCAAAACTGTCAATTTGACCAACAGGTGCGGAAAATCATGGCAACTCTTTTTTTTTAAACCTAACTGTAACAACAAAATAATACTCTGTTAAAATGTTTACACCTATTTTCTCAAACCAATAAGACTTCCACATGAAACAGAACCGGTCCTGCAATATAACTTAGTTTTCAAACATGGTACAGAAAAGGCTTATTTTTACCCGTGCTCTCAAACTCATCTGGTGGAATAGCGTTTGTAACCGAAGCTGCCATGTGATGAAGCTGTGCGGAGGATGGAACTGGGGCACCATCCTCTGGATCTGTGGCCACCTCCTCTTCTTTAGATTCTCTAGTTGGCAAGTCTTTCAGGAAATCCGATGCCTCAATGTCAATCACATTGATATACTGATGTTCAGGCTGCGTAACAAGATAAAAACAACGTTCCTTAATGCCAGTAGAAGCCGGTCATTGCTTAGTCAGACTTTAGTTCGGTTTTTTGTTTTTTTTTGTTTTACATAGCGCGAACTAGACCCGAGAAAACGGGTATCAGAGCCTTTTACATGAGCACCAGTTTCGTTACAGATGGACACATTCATTTTTGTTAGGCACGGGAAGATTGTCAAATATTGCCCAGAATCAGAGGATGTTGTGCGACGTTGCCCAGAATCGAACCTGGTTCCCCAGCTTCAAGGTCGACCGCTCTAGCCGTTAGGCCACATCTTCTCTGATTTAATTAGAACATGTGGGACATTAGTAATTTAGATGATCAACATTAAAAGATCAAGAATGAGGTCTGGGCAATGATTAACTCTTTATGCACAAACACTAAACAGATCCAAAAGCATTTCAACAGAGCAACAACTGCAGGATGGCAATAACAACTTTGAAATAACCCTTGTAGATTATAAGGAGGCAACTCATCTTTGATAAAAGACGCATTCTAAGATGGCACTAGGGGTTGGCTGGATTTATGCCAATAAAGTTTGTTTAAAACAAATGAGTTGTCTGCATTTATCAAACAGGTGGGCCGATTGCCAATCATGTTAGCACAACACAAGTCGAACCTAGGCATTCAAAAAAGTGAACTGCCAGATCAGGATTCATAAATCTGTGGGTATTTGTACTCACAGGAGGGATTTACATGTTGTGTGGGGAAGAGGATGTGCCGGGGCAATAGTCATGTGCAATGTAAAGAATCTTCACAAAAAGTAAATGAGGGATTCAGAAACACTAGCAATGGACATAAATGCTTCCACCTAACTGTCCATGCATACAGACTTCTTCTCTAACCCTACATTTGCCATGTCTGCCGTTAGTAGAAAATCTCCAAGGTTAGCCAGTTTATGAAATTCCACTAAATGTTCTTTTTTTACCTGCACACAGACAATACATGAATGCGCAATGCAGCTTCCAATAACGACTGCACCACTCACAGCTTTTTGATTTAGGCAGAACTTTAGAGAAGTGTATTGCAAATGATTAGGACTAATCACACAATGAGGACTCTAGGGGTTCTGATCTCATTTGCACGTACCCCTCTCTCTCCCCCAGACAAGTGAGGAGCGTCGAATAAAATGCATATTTTGCTCAACTACCCAACTCGTGAATAAAATCATGAACATCGGTCTTGCATGGATCAGAGTTTCTGTACGCCTAGTTTATAACGCAGACTCTGACATTTGCTCACCCTGGAAATTACACTTTAATCCCATGTGTTTGTATATATCTGAAAAGAGCATGAGGGACGAAAAGCAAGGGAATAACATACAGCATTGTGGCGTCGGAAGGCTGTGTCGAAAGGAGCATTTCAACATCAGAGTGAAGGCAATTTATCCTACCAATTTGACCTCAGAATTATACTGAGATTACATTTAATCAGGTGTACAATTATTAGCAGCGGTCGCGCTGGCACTATAATAT
Source organism: Lissotriton vulgaris (assembly GCF_964263255.1). NCBI lineage: Eukaryota > Metazoa > Chordata > Amphibia > Caudata > Salamandridae > Lissotriton > Lissotriton vulgaris. Next base: position 337,931,766 of record NC_141689.1, read on the forward strand.
ATTATTGCAGTTCCAAATCCCTAAATTACCTACTAACTGCCAATAACTTCACAATAAACTATATGAATACAAACATAATTCTAGATCAGTACCCAAACGCAGTGTGTGAGCTGAGGTGTTGGACAAGGCAGTGAACTCACTGGCTCCCCCTGGATCTAGCTTCTTCCAGCAGGATCTGTCAACAAAGCATTTACATCATGGATAGCCACCTAGCCCAAAAAGAAGATTTTACTAAGGTAGGAACATTTTAGGGTAGTAGTATGACAGCTTGGCATGCCATATACTTTGATATGTTTGGAACCAGTGCACTCTTTGCCTTCTCCCGTACAAGATTTTTTTACCCCTTGCAAAGAATGAGAAATGTATGTGTGTATGTTATACTTGTAAAAAATACACCTAGTCATGAGGCATCAGAATGTAAAGGTAGTGATTCAATCACACAGTAGCTCTTGGTGGGAGACGGTTAGTTTCTTTTATGTCATGTTCTCTTTCCTAAATTGAAGCAGAATAGGTGGATATGGGGATGGGGTTCAAGATCCTGTGTTTGTAGATGGCCTGTCTCCTGTTTATTTTCTTTTTTGAATTAATTTGTCTCCAGTCTGACTGTGTCCTAGCTGCAGATGAGCCAGCCAGCTGCCGCAGGTAGTGATCTTGTCATCCAGATTGGGGGTGAAGATTCGTGATGCATCCCTATCGATCTGGTCTTGAAGTTAGTGTAAGAAGTGGAGTTGATGCAGTTCCAGTGATGTGATTGTATTTCTTCAAGTTCTTCATGAGGTGTGTGAGGTATTTGGGATTCCTTTAGGTGAAACAATGTGCAGTCTCGGTGGATGAAGAGGAGGGTATTGCCACCATCCAGATGCAAGAGTATGAGATCTTAAACAGCAGTTCTGAAGTCGCTTTCTGAAGAAGTTTCACTTTCACTTATCCTGGCCTTGTGTTTCTTGAGGGGAGGCTGGTGTCAGGAGTGAATCAGAGGGACCTGGCGTTGGGGGAAAGTCAGCATTCAATCCATCCAGGTTAATGTTCTTGAGCCTGATTGTGACTAGTTGTTGCTTGTTGTTCTTGGTGAATAGGATGAATTAGGTTTGGGTGGGGTTAAGTGTCAGGTAAGTGCTGGGCGGCCAGGTCTGTATGAAGTGTAGGCATTGTTTAAGGCACTGGATGTTTAGAGCGGAGGAGACATTAATGTAGAGTAGCATGTCATCAGTATAGTAATAGATTTTGTTGCGTTATTGGTGAATCAAGTTGAAAGGGGTTCCATGCAGAGGATTCATTTATTTGAGGAGTTTTTTATAGTGTGACAATGACCAGTCCGGGAATCAGAGCGCTGTACATATAGCAGTTAAGTCATAAATGCAGGGACAAGGAAAGAGCAAATAACAGTGAAGAAGGAAAAAACAAGGAGCAAAACAAAGACAGTATATCATTCAGCATGGCAGATCTAAGTCAGAGAAAAAAGACAAGGTGAGCAACTTCAGGACTATTAGTGAAGGAATCTATGCATATAACTTCCTATGTGTATGTAGTTGACTCTTATCACTAGTGTTTGCAGTGGACCTTTGTACTTTCTACCACCCCTATGTGACCCTTAGAGTGTCTCCAGTCATATCCCTCCTGTGTAGATAGAAGATAACTCTAATGACTAGTATCCTATGGGATTCTTAGATTGTATCCATGTGTATCCCCTCCCTGTGTTTAGAGTTATAGCTGTAACGACTAGTCGCCTGTGTGACTGTTGGAATATAGCCAGGTGTATCCCTTCCCCCGTGTGAAGAGATAACCCTAATCACTAGAACAAAAAGAAACGTGTTCCTGAAATGTGTAACGTAACTGATTCTATGTAAAGTGCTTTGATAACATGTAACGGAACTGGTGCTATGTAAAGCGCTTTGATAACCTAATCGGTTCAAGTTCCTGAAATGTGTAACGTAACTGATTCTATGTAAAGTGCTTTGATAACATGTAACGGAACTGGTGCTATGTAAAGCGCTCTGATAACCTAATCGGTTCAAGTTCGCGCTATAGAAAACTCTAAAAATAAATAAAATAAATAAAGCTTTATTTCTTTTATGTAGAGGTAGTCAAGGGGGCTGTCCTATTTTCAGGAGGTAAAGCGTTCCATATTCTTGAGGTGAGGCCAGAGAAAGAGCGGTTGGACCTTGTGTTTTTGTTGAACTTCTGCAGCTTCAACAGTAAGGAGTTAGGGCTTCTTAAGGAGCAGAGTTCGAGTTTTTTGGCCAGGTAGACAGGAGTGTTATGCTGAAGGGCCTTGTGAGTCATGCAAGCAATCTTCAAATTGATTCTGGCTTCATGGTGTTTTAGGACTGGTGTAATATGGTTGATTCTTCTGGATCCTGTTAAAAGCTTAGAAGCCGAGTTCAATGTGTCCTTTAACGGAGCCAGCTTTACTTTGGGTAAGCTAGCAAGAGTAGCACTCCTGTAATCTAATCGGGAGAGGACTAGGATTTGTACTGTAAACAAAGTCATCAGGGGGAGGAAGGGTTAGATTTTCCTTAGTGTGTTCATTTGGTAATTGGCTCTCCTAGTGTTTGCACTGATATGATCCAGCATATTCAGGTATTTATCTATTGTTATCCCTAGAGAGTCAAAAACCTATCTGAAGTTTTTGCCCTCTTTTTTTATCCCCCCCTTCTTGGTGCCTTAATTACAGCTTTCATCCCTTATTCTGTAATAGTGTACTGTAACCTTATTCTGTTTTCGCATCTTAGGTTCCCCTTTTAAATTTCCGATGTGAGATGCATTTTCTGATATTTCACCTTTGAAATCTGAATTCCCCCCTGTACACCTCACCAAACACTTTTTAAACTTTTGCTTATTTTAATTCTGCTTGTGTGTTTATAGCTATGTGCATTACTCTGTCATAATTTTAGGGTCATGCTGCTCAGCTCGCTTTGCCATCTGATGTATTAGCTGATGTCTTTGTCTCGTACCTCAACAGTTTATTTTTAATACTTCTAAACATTCCTTATTATACAATTATCTTAAATTTCTATGTGTGTTCATTGTTATGAGCAATATTTATATGTACTTTTATGGTCTATTGTTCTTAAGACCAAGTAAAGGTTTTTGGATTTGATTTTGATTTGATTGAGTCAATAATGTGGGGGGAGCAGTTGAGAGCTGTGAGATGTTTTAGCCATTCTTCTATGGGGGAAAAATGATTGTGAGGGGCGATGAAAAGGAAGTCAGTTTTGAGGGTGTTAAGTATGAGGTGATACGGGTCAGCCATTGTTGGGTTTTCAAGAAGGTGCAGTTGAGGGCTTCGATGTAATCCAGTGAGGAGATTTTCAAATACAATTGTGTAATATCAGCACACATGTGGTAATGATGGTTTGAGAGCTTCAAAACTTCTGTAAGAAGTTCCATGAATAAGTTAAATAACATGGGTGAGAGTGGTTTAATGTGAGATAGGGTTTGATTGACTTTGATTCTCGAGACTCTGTTATGAAGATACAAAGAAAACCAATTTAAAATGGGACGGGATAGTCCCATCCTTTTTTCAAGAAGGTCAATCATGTTTGATAAAGATGACATGGCAAAATCTGGATTATTGGGGTACTAGAAGGGTAACGAAGAGCATCTGGGGTTTGCAAGAGCCCATGAGAACCAACTGGTGTTGCTTTCACAGGTAGAGGTAAACCAGAAGGAGACTCTGCCATTAAACCCCATTCTTCAAGACTTTATGGTGTAGAAGAGGAAGGGCTGGCCAGCTGTATCAAACGGAGCAAGCAAATAGGCCCATCTGTATAAGAAATCTCTTGGGACAAATGAACTACAAGCTGAAGAGTGTATGAAGTGAAAAGGAACATAGTAAAACATTGTTACTGTGAAACTGATAACATTTTCTTAAAGTTCACTTTAACTATTAGAATTGCGTTTGGAAAGCTTGAGCAAGTATGGAATCTGCAAGAATCATTTAAATGTATTTATTAATACACTTACATGGTGCTGTACACATCAATAAGACATCTTAGTATTGGGGAGAAGCATGAAATCAGATGCAAAAACAAGAAGAGAATACGATTATTTAAAATAGGATTCTGGAGATAGTTCATGAGTGTTGGTGCTGTTGCTATAGACATACCTCGGTTTATCTAGAACAAAATGTAATAATAATATGCGATAATCCATTAATAGATAGTAGTTTTTTCCTTTATTTCTAATTATCAGGATCATTTTAATGAATTTTACTAATTTGACAGTATGATTGCACTTTTGGACCTCTCTGTAATAATAATTTTTGAAGAAGCCGATGTTTATTATGATTGATTATATACGTAATGCTATGATTGTACTTTCTGCATTCTGTTCTATTTAGAGGAGGTAATGAATTTTACCCGTGAGGGACCCTTTTAATTAATTACATGTATCTGATGGCACGATTGCACTTTTGGTCCTTTTGATAAATAACCACTTAACCCATTAAGACTTAGAATTTTAGCATTGAGTTTTTCGTTAATGAATCTTATACATCTGACAGCACAATAGCACTTTTGGTTCTTTTGCTGGCATGATTTACTTTTGATCCTGTCTGCGACAATCATTTTTGTTGATGCTTATTTTATTAAGATAGAGTATATATGCAATGCTACAATTGCACTTTCTGCATCTGGTACTATTTAGATAAGATAATTAACTTTATCAGTGATGGTAGCTTTTAATGAAAGCTATGTATTTGACAGTACAATTGCACTTTAGATCTTTTTTGCTACATAATCATTTTTAGCCCATGAAAACTCTGAATGTTAGCATAGACTTTTTCATTAATTCATTAAATGTATTTGATGGCACGATTGCACTTTTTGTCCTTTTGATGGCATGGCTGTACCTTTACCTTCTGCCACATAACCATCTCAGCCTATGAAGACTCAGAATGTTCACAGTGAGCTTTCTTTTGTTTTTTATTTGTTGATCCATGCGGATCATATGTTCTTTTGCGCTGTTTTTAATTAAGATTTGCAATAAAGATCATTCAATCAAACCTTAATGGTACAAATAAACCCAAGATCTCTAAATCAAAGAGAAGCTGAGAATTTCAGCACCACTATCCCACAGGGAGAAACAAAAATAAGCATTCTGCACATACAGTTAGGCACCGACATGACAAACGATAAGACTGACTATGTTAACCAAGATACAAGTCCTACAAATATAATGGTGAAAATCCATGTGTTCCCACTGGATGAGTAGATCACAAGAGCATTATGGGAACACAGTAAGAACCAACACCAAAGAAGACTGAATGACAAGAACAGGAGTGTTTTTGAAGGAGAGTTTAGTTTAATGATGTGGAATCTAATTTATTTATTTTTTTAAATATCTTTTATTGAGTTTTATATAGTTAAACAGATGATTACGTATGCATCGTACACTGAAGGATGATACTGCAACAAACATATATATATTTAAGTGGATTTTTCCCAGCATGAAACCGTGACAACCTATGCTGCAACAACAAATACGTCTGTGTACATATGCAAAATATAACTGTCGTCTTTGATACGTGGGTGGAATCTAATGTTTTGTTGACTTTTTGTTTTTCTCTCCGCAAGAACGGGATTTTAGCTGGGGGCGTGGCTTGGCTGGCTGCAAGATGGCCGCACTTTAGGTGGGCTCTGCCAGCCAAGTTTCTAAATCCGACATCATCCTGCTGGCACTCCTACACCCGCACCAAACCTACGATTCTGGCCTCTGGAGAGCACTGTGCACCTACCGGCTCCATTCCGGTGCTTCTCCGTGCCTCCCCGGCAGAGATCTTCGTCTCGTGGCTGGCACTGGGCACCCGTGTAGGCGGGCCGCTCCTGTGCTCATCGGGGTTGCTGGAGTTTGCGGGGCCCTGCTGCGACGGCGGGGTCGCCGAGGAACAGACGCTGCTGTTGGCGGTGAGTCGGGCTGCTGTTGGAGGGGGGATGGCCGGTGGGGTTCGGGGGCAGTTTGTTGTGCGGCCCGGCGGCGCCGCGGCCTTGCTTAGGCCTAGCGCTCATCCCCGGCCTCGCATGAGTGCGGTGGTGCCTGGGCCGGGCTGCGGGAGTAGAGAACCCCCCTAGTTTCCCCGCTGTTTCTTTCCTCCCTCGGGGCGCGCCGGCCACCGATTCCTGCTCCGCCACTGCTGCGAAGCGCCGTGGGGGCCGCCCGCTCTTGGATACCCCTTCACCTGCACTGCGCTGTGGCCTGCCCGAGACGTCTGTCTCCAGCCCCTGCTGTTCCCTGTCCTGTGCTTCTTATGGCCCGCACCTGACGGCTACTTGGATGCCCCGGGACGTGCCTGGCTGATCTGCTGCGCCTCGGCGCTCTACTCCTTCACTACATGGGCCCTTCCCCGGGGGCTAACCCCCCTGGCTGCTTGCTCCTCCGCGGACTGTCTTTGGTGCTGCTGGGCCCGGCGGGCAGCCGCCTGGTCACCCCTCATCCGTTCTTGCTTGGGCCTCCCCTGGTGACTTGCCATCTGCTGCGCTGCCCTATGGGTGCATCCTCGGGCCCCCCTGCTGTGGCTGCCAGGGGCCGGTTGGGCACCCCGCGTCCGTCTCTACACAGGGCGCGATGCACTCTACAATGTTCCACTTGCTCCTTTCCTGCTTCCTGGAATAGTGCGCCATTACTTCGCACCCTGCTGGGTGCTCTGGTTAAGGTGCCCGCCTTGGCCCCGGCGCCACTCACACGCTGTTTTGGCCTCGAGCTCTTCTCATCGCCCTGTGCTCCGGTCTCCCGCCACTCCTCATCGGCTGTTGGCAGTTGGGCGGGGACTGTCTCGCAGGCTCCCTTCCTCCATCTCTGGCCATCAACTGTGCATTGCGCTGTGCTGTGCGGGACGCGGCCGCAGGCCTGCTGGAACCGTCTCGCTGCTGATCCCAGGATTGTGCTCCCCGCTGGACTCTGTCACCTGGGCCGCTGATTGCGTGTGCATCTCCCCGCATTCCTCTGCCTCCCTGAGGGTCTGGGGCCCGCCAGGACTGATTTTCGCTATGGGGAAATCCGACCCTAAGCAGCCCAAGACCGCCTTCGAACCCAGGAGATCCTCGCGCCAGGACGGCGCGTGCTCGGACGGAGTCAACCCAGCTGCAACAATGGATCCGCCCTGAGCCGAGATGACGACCTTAAGGCGATAATGCTGGAGGTCAAGTCGACCATCACCAGCATTGCGTCCCAGCTGGATCAACTATCCGCTCGTCTTGACTCAGTGAAGGCCCGTGTTGATTCTCACGACAACAGACTGCTCCATGTTGAATCCAGGGTGTCAGACGCCGAGGATGCGGCCACCCAGGACAGGCAGAAGCTACTCCAAATGGACAAGATCCTGGCCGTAATTCGGGAGAAGAATGAAGATTTGGAGGCTCGCTCCCGTCGGAGTAACCTTCGCATCAAGGGCCTTCCTGTGTCCACCAACATCTCTAGAATGGAAGACTTTGTAGAGCAATTACTCAAGGAGCTCTTCAGGGACGGTTTGTCCCAATTTTGAGTCGTGGAGCGCACCCACCGTTCACTTGGCCCGCGTCGGGGTCCTGGCCTGCCACCCCGCCCCATAGTGGCGAAGATCCTGAATTTCCGAGATCGCGATGCTATTCTCCGGGCAGCACGCGATAAGGGCACCATCATGCACCAGGGCAATACCCTTTCCTTCTACCCAGACTACACTCGTACTGTTCAAGCGGTCAGGAGGGAGTTTCTGCCGGCCAAGCGCATCCTCCAGAAGCATGAGGTCTCCTATTCTCTGGCATATCCGGCAAAGTTGAGGGTCCGGCAGGGTTTCAAGACACTGATCTTTCCTGATTCGAGGGAGGCCCTTGCTTTCGCCAAGAGACTGGACAAAGAATCTCGGTCTTCACCTCCTAAGTCCCCACTCGAAAGTGTCAACCGCTTAAGTGACAATGATTGACTGTGCGGACAATTACTTTTTGTTTAACTTGCAACTTGTCTTGGATGCCACTATCTCACCCGATGCTTGGCCACCCTGCTCTTTTGCAGGGGTGTTCGCCGAGTCCTGCCATGCCCCCACTGGGATGATTGCCATTTTGAACGCTTTGTTGTCCCCTCCCAGTTGTGGGTCCCTGGGGTGGAGTGGGTGGAATTCTCAGCTTGATTGGGGGGTTGGAGTGAGTGTGGGGTGGCTGGGTTACTGGCTGTTAGAGTTGGTGGGGGTGGTTCGGGGGTTGGGTTTGTGGGTCCTTTCTTGTTTGGTTCTTGACACTGCACTGTGTTCCCTGCACAACACCGCTGCACGTCTCTTTCAGTCCGCATTCTGTCTTGCTTGGTCTTCTGCACAGCATACTGCTCTTCGATTTGCTCGGATTGTTTTTATTGATCTCGTCACACAGCTCCATACGCTGCTCCACTATCATCTTCCTCCCTCTATGGGTTGCGCCCTCCTCCTGTGGTCTGGTATGTGGGGCAGTCTCGCCGCCTGTATGAGCACGCCTCTCTTCAGGCCACACCCGCTGCTTAGACGATCACGCGCATTTCCCACATTGCCTTGTAGGCTTCAACCCTTTGGGTGCCGTCTCTACTCACCTGCGCTGCTCCCCACTCCTGCTTTGTCTCGCAACCAGTTGACTTTCCCGCTCTCCTCGTGCGCTGCGCTGGCCTGCGCTGTCTGCTCCATTATGTGCTACACCCAACCGCCCCCTATGGCTGACATCGTCTGCTGGACTTGGAACGTCCGTGGCCTGAACGATTCCCACAAGGCCCGCCTAATCCATTCCCATCTACAGCGCCACAAAGTAGATATGTGTCTCTTGCAGGAGACGCACTTGCTGCCTGGCACCGTCTCCAGACTCCGATCCCGCTACTGGGGGCAATCCCACACTCTTCCACATATTTGTCATATGGCAGAGGCGTTTCCATTTTGCTGCGCTACGGCCTCCCTTGGTAGACCTCCTGGGTACTCCTTGATCCAAAGGGTAGGTACGTGCTCCTCCATGATTTGCTACTCGTCCAGGCCGTCACGATTGCCGCAGTTTACGGCCCCAATGCTGACGACCCAGACTTTTTCTATCATGTTTGGCTTCTCATCTCCTCCTGTGGCCCCGCAGCGGTGGTTTGGGGTAGTGATTTTTATGTTACTCTTTCAGCCACCTTGGACCGTTCTGGCGCGTACACTTCCCACCCGCGTGCAGCTGCAGCTGCAGCTGCAGCTCTCACGTCCATTTTTTCCACCAACGCTCTTCATGGCATTTGGTGCCACCGCCGACCAGACGCCCGCGAGGGTACCTGTGTGACAGGAGCGAGGGGCTGCTGGTCGCCTATCGATCTCTGGTTGACCTCGCCGTATGTCTTGTCCTGGCTTGCGGACGCATAGCATATGGCCCGCACCTTCTCCGATCATGCGCCGGTTCAGATCCATCTTAGGCCTCCTCATTCCCTGGAACGCGCCTTTACTTGGCGCCTCCCTCCAAATGCCCTGTGTTCTGCTCGGATATTCACACTGCAATCACTAATTATTTCGAGTTAAACGTGGGCTCCGTCCACTCCGCCTGCACCCTATGGGAGGGTTTCAAGGCTGTCATCAGGGGTGAGTTTATCTCCAGGCAGGCGGGCGTCCTCCGCTCTATCCGCTCCACCCTGGCGAGGCTCGAGGGGGAGATCAAGGATCTGGATGCCGCCCAGGAGGCGTGCCCCAGCCCGGAGACACTGGTGCGCTTATGCCAAAAGCACACCGAATTCTCGGATGAGGCTGGCCGTGAACTGTCCTTCCTGCGTAGAGGGGGACGGGTGCGCCGTTTTGGGAGGGGGACCGCCCAGGACGCACGCTTGCTAACCTACTTCATCCACTGCGCGCAGCTTCCTACATCACAGCTCTCAGTGATGGCGGTCTGGATAGGACCACCTCCCCGACGATATTAAATCCCATTTTATCAGTTTCTATTCACAACTCTACTCTGCTGGCATTCCTCTGCCACGGGAGGAGTTTGATCAATATTTCGAGTCCATCGCCCTGGTCTGGCTCGAAAGATCATCATCGCAAATTCCTCAATGAGCCTTTCTCTAGGGAAGAAATATTGGCAGCCATAAACAGCCTTCCAGGAGACAAGGCCCTGGGCCTAGATGACCTGCCAGCCTTGTTCTACAAATCATTCACTGAAATCTTGGAGCAGCATCTGATGGCCATGTATAACGAGTCCTTTGACACTGGCCTTTTTCCTCCTTTGCTGCGCGAGGCTTTGATAACCCTGCTCCTTAAGCCGGACAAGCCTGTAGAACGTCGTGACTCCTACTGTCTCCTTTCCCTTATAAATATAGATAATAAAATTTTTGCCAAATTGATCGCCTCCCGTCTTCTCCTCTTAATGCCTACCATCGCTCTCCCCGATCATTCTGGCTTTATACCTGGGATGGCAACCTCACATAACCTTTGCACCATCTTTTCTGTCTTACATCAAATTAATCCTACCCAGCCAGCTGTGGCCGCCCTTCTCGACGCCACAAGGCGTTCGATACTCTGGAGTGGCCTTTCCTATTCTACATCCTACCGCATATGGGTTTTAGCGGCATCTTTATGCACAAGATCCGACTCCTTTACACCAATCTGACGGCACAGCTCCGCATAAATGGTCAGGTTTCCGACCCCATCAACATCGCCGCGGCACCCTTCAGGGGTGTCCATTATCGCCCATGCTTTTTGCCATCGCGATGGAGACCCTGGCCGCTAGGCTGCGGCAGCACCATACGCACAGGGGCATTGGATGACGTTACCCTATATGTCGGCCATCCTCAGGAAAACCTCAGTCCCCTGGTCCGGGAAATCATACGCTTTGGAGGGCTCTCGGGAGTCCAGGTGAACTGGAGCAAGTCTGTTCTGTTTCCTCTGACCAACGTCACCGTCCCCTTACCACCTGACTTCCCGTTTGAGTGGGCATCCGGCCCCACGCGCTATCTGGGCATTTGGTTGAGTAGGGATTTGGACGAGTTGTGGAGGGCGAACTTTGGGCGGGCGGTCGATTGCCTTAAATCCAGGATCCCTTCGTGGAGCCCACTACCATTGTCTCTGGCTGGCTGGATCGCCATCGCCAAAATTGAGGTTTTTCCTAAATTCCAATATCTCTTCTTGAACATGCCTATTCCCCTTACCTCTCACTTCTTTCGTAAAATGCGCTCTCTAATCATCTCGCTCGTCAGGGAGGGTAAGCAACCCAGGGTGTCCTACAATATCCTCACTCTCCCCATGTCTGCCGGTGGGATGGGCGCGCCTGACTTTCGGCTATACGCCCTATGTTCCCAGGCCAGCTTTCTGCACTTCTGGATCCACCCACCCCCTATCAGCCCCACGTCGCGGTTGAGACTGATGTGGCTTCTCCCTGGCCGCTGTCGACTGCTCTGTTCGCGCCCGCAGCTCACCCCCTGGCGGAGGTTGACATGGTCGAGACGCTGCGCTGGGCTTGGTTCCTGCCTGCGCCGGCACTCTGGACTTTCCCTTCTCTCTGCTAACACCATGCCAATTGCAAATCACCCAAACTTTACCTCGCTTAAGCCGTCCAGCATGACCCGACATGCAGCGAGTTTGGGTCTCAGGACTGTGGGGGATCTTTACCCAGAAAACTCCTTTTACTCTCTTCCCGATTCTCTGGGGTTGCAAGACACACTGCTAATTTATCAGATGTGCGCTACTTGCCGGAAACTGCACCCCACCTTCCCCCGGCCCCCGCCCACCCTCCCGGGTCTGGACTTCATATACTCCTCCTCTTCGCCGCACAAGTTAGTTACTAAGCTTTAAGCTTTCTCTCTTGCGTCAGCACTCATCACCTCTGATTGGGCCCGGGAGGCGTGGAGTGTAGACCTGGGGACTGATTTTTCGGAGGCCGACAGGCTTTACTGCTGTAATCAAACCAAAAAGCTGTCTCCGAATTACCGGCTCCGCCTGATCCACTCAAGTACTCCAGTGTTGCTCCATCGGCTCGGCTTACTCCTGGGGATAACAGTTTGCGTTGCGCTGCTCCGGACTTTGCCCACTTGGCTTGGCTCTGCCCTAAGGTTTCCGAGTTCTGGCTGGCGGTGTGCTCCACCATCTCGGACATCACTGGCGCTGCCGTGCAACCTCATCCCCCCCCCCCTGTGCCTTCTAGGCTTTGTTAAGATTATCCCCAACGCTTCCCGCCGCCCAATTGAGATGCTATTGGTACTTGACAGACGTAGGGTGGCCATGGGTTGGGGCCGGCGGCCCGCCCCTAAGGTTGAGAGTTGGTTGGAGGATGCCTCCTGGTCCCAGACCCTCCTATCGGAGTTCTGGGACGTGATGCCTGCCCGATCCCGCCCGGTTGACATTTGGGTTCCCTTGGTTTCCTATCTCCTCTCCCGTTCCCACCCCAGCGGTGCTTCCTCTCATGTGCTCCCCGCCTGCCCTGGGTCTGCGGTGGCCGCCGGTGCTGGTCAGTGACTGACCCCCATCGCTATTTCCCATCAGCGCCCCTGCTGCTTCAGAATCCCCACTACTGATGCTCTTTCATGTGTGCCTCCTCCTCTGAGGGTCGAGACCCTGGTACTGTGGAGCTGTGTTCTCAATATTCCATAGCAAGTGTACCCATGTTCAAATGTAATGGCTTGTGAATCTGAGTCACAAACTACAAACAAGGTTTGGAGATCCATTTCCGCTTTCCTTTTACCACAGAGGGACACAGCACAAACATTAAGACACCTTTATGAGCAGCTGAGGTGAATAAAAGATGAAAAACAAAAGAATAGCAGTCAAAAATACTTGCAAAGTGGTTGTGCCATAAAGAATATAATAAAGTATACAAAAACAAGATGGATTGAATGCGAATGCTTGAATTAATCACAGACACTGGCAATTTCTCAGGATGCATCCCAATCCACTGTTATTTTGCACACCATAACACCTCAGTTTGGACCCAGCCATATGCAAATCAGTCTCGTCCATGCTTCAATGGGAACAGTCCAGCTTGAATTACCAGTCCCTCTCTGAACCAGAACACTAGAAACCCAAGACCGGTTTCATCCTTATTAGGGCTGATCAGTCAAGTATAGCTTGGTTCCAGTGGCACAGTGTGAAGAGCACAACATCTGGGCATACCAGTCATATGTAAGGCGACACACTGTAGTATACAACTAAGTGATGGATGGAATGCTTGTATAAAACTCAGCCACTTGTAATTACTTGCGCTTCATCCCGGTGCATCATTATTTTTAACACTATGCCACCTTAGTTTGGACCCAACCATACGCAAATCAGTCTTGACCCTGGTCCAATGGGAACAGTCCAGCCCAAACTTCCAGACCAAGACCTCCTTGAACTGGAAACATAAGCAACCCAAAATTGGTTTCACCCTTATTATGAATCGTCAGGTATAGCATGGTACCAGTGGTACAGTGGGCATGGGACCTACATCTGGGAATACCCGTCCCACTTAGGAGACACACTGACGAATACGGTGATGGATGGCATACTTGAATAACACTCAGACACTGGTAATTCATCAGGCCACATTCCAGTCCATCGTTATTTTGCATACCAAGCTACTTCAGTTTCGACTCAGCCATATGCAAATCAGTCTGGACAATGCATCACTGGGAAGAGTCTTGCCCAAACTGCGAGGTCAGGCCCTTCGTAACACAAGCAACCCAGAACCAGTTTTGCCCTTATGAGGGCTCATCAGTCAAGTTCGGGCCACACATTGAAGCATACAAAAAAGTGATGGATGGAATTCTTGAATTCTTCTCAGTCACTGGTAAGAATGATGGACTGAGATGCGGTTCCAAGTATTTGCCAGTGGTTGAGATTAATTCAAGCAGTCCATCCATCACTTTTTGTATAGCTCAATAACACACAAATTTGTCCCGGGGCAGGCATATAGTACCTTGGTTGAGGGACGCCTGGCTGCCAAAATGACATTACAGACTTCTGCATGAAGGTCGAAAACTGTCCATTGTTGCCGCTCAGTCTCCATGCATGAAGGTGGAGAATGTGCTTGTGTGGGTGTAGGACCCTGCCCTGTTGGAGCATCTTTAAATCCTCCCAAAGGATAGCCTGATCGGAGAAACAATGCTCAGGAGTTCAAGATACCATATTATATGGGACCAATCCTGTGCTACAAGAATGACTTTGGTGTGGTCGTTCCTGATCTTCCTGAGAACTCTGGGCAGGAGTGGTTTCGGTGGAATGGTGTACAGGAGGCCTGAGGTTCACTTGAGATTTAAAGGGTCTCACAGCGAGAGTCGTCTTGGAAACTTCAACCCTCCCTCCTCCCTGGATAGGCTCCTCTGGCATTAAAGTACTACTAGCCACACTTGTGCTGGAAAATCGGAGGGATTCTGACTCTCTTGGGATGTTCTAGAGGATGCCAGGTGCTGATTAGTTGTGTATAAGTTTGGCCCGTTTTTAAAAAAGTAGGTTGATAGGCTATTAAATGCATGGTTGCCTCCATGATAGCCTATGGAAGTTATTAATTACTGCTTTGTTTAATGTACCGTGGGACTCCCACTTCGACGACAGGGAATGATTCAAGTATGTGAAGCTATGAAAGATACCCCAATACTGGATAAATGTGTCCTGACATTCCAGCCATTTCCAGAGAAGCAGGGCCTCTTGACAAAGGGTCCAGGATCCCATCCTGCCCTGTTTGTTGCAATACAACATGGCAGTGGTGTTGTCCGTAAACACCTGAACCAGCCTTCCCTTGATGAGAGGAAGAAGGTTTTAGATGCCAGTCGGATCGCTCTCAACTCCAAAAGGTTGATGTGGAGCCGAGAGCTCGCCGGAGACCAGAATCCCCTGTTCTCCGACTAGCCCAGCAGTCTCAGAGTCAGTCTCACCAAAATCCACGATAGAGGCTGAAACATAGGAATCATAGCCTGAATATCCTGGATTCATCAGTCCAGAGGACAGGCCAGAAGCTGCACTGTATCCAGAATAGCTCTGATGGAAGGGACCGTCTGAGAAGGAGTAACTTCAGCACGTTGATAGTGAACCCCAGTGAATGCAAAAGGTCTACTGTAGTTTGGAAGTGGGAGAGTTTTGCCTGGGTTGAGCCTGCCTTGACCAGCTAGTCAAGACTTGAACCCTCTGACCTCCGCAGATGTGCTGCAACCACCAACTTAACAGTGGTGAACACCGAAGGGGTGCTGTTGAGGAAAAAAGGGGGCACAGTGAGCCAAAAGTGCTTGTGGCCCACTGTGAACCACAGGTTACAACTGTGGGCAGGCAGAAGGGGTATATGTAAGTCCAGTGCAACCATCTAGTCAACAGGGTCCAGGGCACACAGAACCTGAGCCAACATAGGCATCTAGAATGTCTTCTGCTTCAGGAAAAAATTGGGAGGATGCAGGTTTAAAATAGGTTGGAGGCCTCTGCCCCTTTTGGGCACTAGAAAGTAGTGGCATCAGTAACTACGATATACTTCTCAAGTAGCACCCTTTCAATGGCTCCTTTGGCCAAAATAACTTGCACTTATCGATGGAGCAAGAGAGGTAGCCCTCCATCAGCCAGTCTATAGATCACAGCTTTCCAAACTGTGTGGCGCGATAAATTACTGTGTCGCGACCCATATGTAGGTGTGTCGCACGATGCGATGATCTGACGTCTGCCGGCAATCGGCAGAGCCGGGCTGCAGAGGCTCTTAGAAGGGGTGAAACAACAAAAAAGCCCTATTAACATGCAGAAGGTCTTTAAAGACCTGTGAAGTGCTCGGTGCGGCTGTGAGCGGTCCCGGGATGCCACACACGACAGGGGGAGGGGGGCTGAAGCCCTTTAGGCTTAAGGCTTAATGTAACACCAGTCGTGCGTACAACGCAAGGTTGTAAAAATAGTCCAATTGTACTTTTCCGAAAGTCACAGACGCTGAATAGCTCTTACCCTTGAAAATCGAGCATGCAGCAACATTAAACAAAGTTAATTGTATTTGTTTTCTCTTGTTCACGGTGAAGGTGATATACAGGCATTTTTTTGCTTAGCTCTCTCATTTTAAACAAATCCCCTGGTAAATTTAGCAAGGACATATGTCTTCAAGTTGTGTGATACCTTTTCATCACCCGAGCCTTTTGTCAAATCAACCAAAATGTAACAATTACAGCATTTCAGAGATGGGTCTGTCTAATCTTATTACTCATTCATCAACATGCGGTCAGCAGCTGAATCAAGATCGAACAGTGCCAAAAAAGAGCAGCGAAAAGCTTTCTCCACTGCAGCGACGCTAGGCTTAGCGCAGGCACAATAGGGGTGTAATTTAAGGGTTTGTTGTGCCGAAATCCAATCACATACTTTACTGGTAGATCACAGAGCGACACCAACAAAGAGAAAGAGATCATTCTACCTCACACAAACATGAAACTCTCATGGTCTGATCAACGCTGCACCGTTTCAGCAGATTACTTACTTGTTCCCGCTTCATAATATAAAGGCCATGCGTCATGTCTATTGTAAGATACTTTTCCATTTCTTGTTGAAGCAAGATACCTCTTTTACGTAGTTAAGTGGAGCTCTTGAGGAATTCTTAATATGTTATTATTAATTTGCCATATTTGCTTCTCATAAAAAAATTAACAGGGAATTTGATTTGTATAAAAGTAACATATTAATTAAGTAAAAAAGCTAGTAAAAAAACATGAGTCTGGTGCAATTACAAATTGTGAAAATGTATGAGTATATCACTTTTCATAAAACGAAATGAACTATAACGACCATAGGGAATATAGTGATCTGAGTGCTAGGGTGTGGGGGGGTGTGTGTGTGGAGTGTGTGTGTGCGTGTGTGGGATGTGTGTGGGATGTGTGTATGTGTGTGTATGGAGGGGGTGTGTGGGATGTGTGTGGGGTGTGTGGGGTTGTGTGTGTGGGGGAGTTGTGTGTGTGTGTGTGGGATGTGTGTGTGTGGGGTGATGTATCTGTGGGGTGGTGTGTCTGTGGGGTGGTGTGTGTGGGGTTGTGTGTGGGGCCCAAACCCACCCCAGGTGGTTCGGGCTCGCTCGCTGCGCTTCCTCATGTTACCGTGTCCCTGAATTTTTTTTCACAAAAAGGTGTGTCACCAACATGAAAAGTTTGGTAAGCTGTGCTATAGATGGTGGCATGTGAGACAGGGTTTCTAAGAATGGAATAGAGTAATCCAACGCGTTTGGATCCTACTCAGATCTTCGGATGAACCCCTAAAAATCGGCTATTTATCCCATTGCTCCTTGTCCAGTGGAAAAGCTGTGGGCTGCGGGGATACCGATCCTCCCTTTTGGCTTTAAATATTTTGGGGTCTTTGCCACCGGAGATGCAACCGGCTCCTTTGAATAGAACCTGACACCTCAGTTAGTTGCCCTTGGATGGGATGTCAAGTTCTAGTACACTACTCCTCTTTCCCTTTTGTGGCGCTCAGCTATTTTTAAAATGGTGGTCCTCCCGCATCCTCTCTTTCAACTGCAAAACCATGCATTCCCGATCGATAAAACTTTTTTCAGTTTCAGTAAGGGTAATGGACAAATCCGACTGTTACTATGGGGGAAGGCGATGTACCATGCATCGCGTTGGCAAAATGTTGTCAACCGGATGTCGATGGGGGTGTAGTCACCCCAGACATGCTCCTATACTACTGGGTGCCACATCTGCTTGTTGTCAATTAGTGGTGATTTGAGGGCATTGGGCCCTTCATATGCGGTGGAGGGCTGTTGGTTGAGCGGTTGGGACCTTCCCCACTTGCTATAGGGATGGAGAGTTTCCACGGCACTTCCTCCTGCCACCCACATGCTGTTGAGGATATGGCATGCAGCCATGAAGACCATGGGGCGAGCTGATTGTTTCATATTGGAGACACAATTATGGCAGGGTACCAGGTGACTGCGCTGAGGGGATTTGCAGCCTGGGACTTTTTAGGCTTTTCAACGTTGGGAGATGTGCTGCACAATGGGACGCTTAAGTCCTTTCAAGCCCTGCAGGAGGAGAATGACATGCACCATACACAGTTCTTTAGGTATCTGCAGCTCCGTCACGCCCTCCTACCTCCTATACGACCTGTAGAGGCTATTCACAAATTTTCCCAGATGGAGGCCAACATTCTTCTCATAAACCTAAAGGACCATACAGGGCAGGAAATATTTAAAATGTTACTGCAGAAAGTGCCGGACCCGATGGTGGAAGTGCGGCAGGCATTGGAGGGAGGACTGGGCTGCCTGGATGATGATGATTGGAGGGAGGCAGCGGTAGCCCCCAGAGAAGTACTGATAGCCACCCAGCTTAGATTAATTCAACTAAAGATGCTTCATAGAATGTATCTCACTTGGGCCAGGCTCCACTACATGGGCCTGATCCCAGCGGCAAACAGTTTGTGGTGTGATAATCCAAGGGGAAATCTACCTCACACGTTCTGGTACTGTCTGGGGTTGTCTCATTTCTGGGGTGGCGTACTCAGATGGCTCGAGAGGTGCTAGGTTGGGATATTCCCCGAGACCCTCAACTCATACTTCTGCATGTCACAGATGATCTGAGGGGGAACTCATTCTCAGAGGGCACTTCTTTGGCTATGCCTAATTGTTACAAAGAGGGATATTGCGGGGCTTGGAAGGTGACAGAGGATTCTCTTGTGGACACTTGGACCAAGGGCATGGATCAGTGTATGGGACTGGAACGTCCGATCTACTTGCCACTGAGCTGCCCCAGAAACTTCTTAAGGTTTGGAAGGACTGGGCAGAGTACAGAGGGATTAGGTTAGTGCAGTGCACACATAGGCCATGGACTGATGGTGGGGTTACAGGATTATGTGAGGTGGGAAATTTCAATGTATAGATGGGTCATACTCTATTATCAGGGGGTCTGTAAGTCAGTTGTGGACTTTTTTTGTGATGTCATTCCTGCTTTCTTCTTGTAGTGAAATGTATTCTTATATTTCACATTGGTGCTGCGCTCACTGTGCTGCTTTTTCATTGAAAGTTGTAAAATCAATCACTTTTTTTTTTTTAAAGATGAGTTGCATGGCCTCATAAAATTGGGTTGGGCGGGGGTCGCACCGGCAAACTCAGGGAGGAGTGGAGCAGACCCAGAGGCAGGCTCTGTGTGATAGCAGGGCCTAGAGTGATGTTGTTTCCACGCCTAGTCCAAAATCTTGGACCAGCACGGCGCCGAAGAGCGCTCTGACTTCTTAAACTTCTTTGATATCTTGTAGGTCTTTCTGACAACGTCAAGTGTAATGACAAGTACCAGGAATGGTTCCGCAACTGTCCCAAGACCTTCCTTGCGACAGAGATCTAGAACATTGTGGAGGTGACCAGCGTCAGGCTACCAGGAGTTTAAGGAATCGCTCCCTCAGTGATTTGGTTTACATGGCCCAGCAGTTCTCACAGACGTTGGAGCCGTGGTTCGGCTCCAGTAACTAAAGACAAAGCAGGTGGGGGTCTGTGATAGACATCTGTCCGTGACAGGAACTGTAGGAAAGTAGGATCTTTCTGGCATAGATACCCCTACTTTATGTCTGGTGTCATGTATGTTTTGACTGTAGTTCACTGGAATCCTTCTAACCAGGACCCCAGTGGCAGTACTCACTCATCTAAATTCTCCTGTAAGTACTTGGTACACCCAACTATTGGTATACAGGGGTACCGTTATAAGTCCCCAGTATACGGTATTGAGGTACCCAGGGCATTGGTACACCAGGACTCTCCTACTGGCTGCAGCATACATTATGCCATCCATGGGAGCCCATGCAAACTGTATCTGCAGAGCTGCAATGCCTTCTGCGTGAAATGGTGCTTGCACCTTTCACTTAGGATATAAGGTTTCCCTTATTTTCAGGTCGCAGCATTTTCAACCTTTAAGTCACCCCTAAGATAGGCCCTTCAGTCCAAGGGCAGAGTGCATAGTTCTAATTTTGTGGGTAACACTGCACGAGTAGAGGTATCCCAACACACCCCAGACATCATTCTCTGGGCTTAGTAAATGTGGGACAGCCATTATAAGGCAATGGCAAGTCGAGATGTCCAACTACATAATGGTTGCCCCGAACCTGGTCAAGTTTGGTATCAAACTGTTGAAATCATGTAACAACACCAATCCCAGGGTTAGTCCCATGATACCATGTACTGGGGGCGCCGTAGAGGAGCCCCCAGTACCTACCTGTGTAGCCTTAAAGGGTCTGCCTGCCAGCAGGTGCTGCTGCCGACCCTAGACCATGTTCTGCACCCCTGCTGATGAGCTTCACTTGGGCAGGGGAGCTGAACAAAGGATTCCTGTGAAGTAGAGTTATAACCACCTCTCCTTTAGTATTAGATAGGATGGGGGCGCTTCCTAGCGCCACCAAACTGCATTGAACGGCACATATGGTGCCCTTCATGCATAAACCAGTTTTGCCCAGTTCAGGAGCCCTTGGCATCCGCTCTGACGCGAAACCACACAAAGGACATGGGAGTGTCCACCCCCTTGGCCAGCTCCTCCCTAGGGAGGTGCTCAGAGCCCTTCCAGGTGGTCGCTTGATTTCGCCATGTAGAATTATGGCCCCTTGGAGCATCTGACTGGCTTGGACAGCTGAGTAGCGTCCCTGACCCCTCTGATAGGTGGGTCACCAGTGAAGAGATCCTTCCCCTTTTTAGGGTTACTTAAGGGCTCCCCTGAGGCGGGAGGGGTCCTTAGATTCTTCCAGACAACAACTTCTAGATCCGACTGCCTGTTGTCTGAAGACAGTCCAAAGACTCTGCTGTTGGTGGACACTGGAACGCTGCTATTCTTCAAGTCAGGACATACAACAAGACTGCTAAGCTGGGAAAATGTGTGCTGCATCTTTGTCCTTGTGATTCTCTAAGTTCTGCAACGCTGTGGGCTTGCATCCCCAGAGTAACCAAGGACTCAGCCTGCATTCCAGCCAGAACGAATGTCCCTTGGATTGAAGGAGTCACTTTCTTGTAAGCTCAGGCACCTCTACGGCGACACCCGGTTTCCTGATCCTGTTGTTCCTGTGCACCAGGTCTGTATGCTGTTACCAAGGCTTGTTGGTTCACCTCACAAAAAATCTTCAAGCTCCAAGAAGTCCCAGCCTCCAGCACTGCACAGCTCCAAGGACGGCATCCTACATGCATCCTCTGCATTGTGGGCCTTCATCTCCAATATGCTGTTGAGGTTTCCCTGTGACTCCCTGTGCCTGCTGCCAGAGGGACCTCAAGGGGGCTCCATCAATTTCTGCTGGCTCTCCTAGATGCGGAGAGCCGGCCCTGACTTACCTTTGTTAGGTTAGTGCCACAGACCTTGCTGGTCTGCAACAAAGTATCTTCTCCTGCGAACCGTTGTTTGAGTTTGCCAAGGTTTGTTGGTGGTCCTGTCGGCCACTGGCCTTTCTGCACTCACTGAACGGCGTGGGACAGTTCGTGGACGGCTCCGGCATCATCGCCAGGGCTCCACAGCTATTGCTTCAACCTCACCGTGCTACCGCAATAACCTACTACAAGGGCTAGTATTGTGCTTCTGTGCCTTCTGGTCACCTCCAGGGGTTTGGACTTTGTCCACTCTGTTTTCAGGTTCTTCTCATCTGGATTCCACATCCTTATTCCATCGGCCTGGTCCACGAGATGCTGTACCTGATGATCTTCCATGAACCGCCATTGGTGTCTACAGGAGTTTCCGACTCCACTTCACCCCTATGCACCTGGGCTTCCTGGTGTAGATATCCTGGTTCCTGGACTATCCACGAATGGGATGGTTCCCCAACCTTCTTTGATCCAAGTGGTTCTTTCAGGGTCTTTTGGGAAGGGTACTAAAACTGTAAAATTCTAACCAAGACTGACCCAGTGGACGTATGGCCAGGTGCAACCACTCAGCACCCGGGCACCTTGGGTGGTTCTGTGTTTTTCCTGGGGTCCTCCATCCTTGGGTATTAGTCCTGTTTTGGTACTTACCTCACATTCCACTATTTTAGCATATAGTTTGTCACCCCACCCCCACCCATTTGGGCTGTATGTGTTTATCTGTACTCCTTACCACTTTCTAATGTATTTCTTGTGTGTATTGGATATCTCCAGGTAGCAGATATACCTAGTTAGTGCCTAGTGTGTACTAATAAATACAAAGTATTTTTATATTCACCTGGTGTAGTCCTTTTTTGTGTGAAAATCTTATTGACTGACTATAGTGGTACATACACTTGCTTTACATCCCTCCTTAATTAGCCTTAGCTGCTCTCCACAACTACCCCTCGAGAGCTCTGGTTTTCAGGGACCTAAGCACTATCACCAAGGGTTGCCTGGACACAGTGCCTCACTATAGGTGGACACTATATACTGAGCCAGACTCCGACAGGAACTACAAGGTTTAAACTCCACTGCTTTTTGGGGGGACATCCCTAAACACAGTGGGAGACAAAGTCTCAAAAAGACTCGACAAAACATTGAAAAAAGTTGTATGAAAAGTGGAAAGAGGTAGCTCTCTCTGGATCTGCGCTGATGGTGTGGAAAGGTGCATATATAGGGGTTGTCACCACTAGGAGCAAAATTCAAGTCAAAAATAAGAACAGATCATCAAAACCTGCATGTTCTTAAGCTGATGAATCCATCGTAGAAATAGCAGACAAGCATAACATGCTTATTTTGTTTCTCAATTTGGTTTCCATATTGCATATATTCTAGGGACTAAGAATGTGTTGGCCAATTTCTTACCCCAGTACTACCTTGATCTTGATTATGCATATGCTGAACACCAACCTCTGTTTCATGGCCAACTGTTTTTGACTGTTTGTCTTCTTTTTTGACCAAGAAAAGCAAGATTATTTATCCTTCAGACGTCCTGAAACCTTGGACATTTGTCAAAATTCCTATCTCCTTAAAATCAGACATGGCTTGCCATTTGAACAATGGTTACCTTCCTCTACACTTCAGTTACAAATTATGAAATGGTTTCATGATTTCCCTATCATAGGACATAGTGGAGTTAAAACCACCACACATTTGCTATTCCCATGCTTTAGGTAATGAGGAGACCTTTTTTTATACCCTCATACTATATGAACTCAAGCAAGCCGTTCAAGATATCATCCTGTTCAGTTATTAGAACTGTTAAAGGTACTCTTGTTAGTGTTGGCCACATATTTAATCTCTGACTAAATGGATGCATTGTGGTAATGGAAATTATTGATTGGGTAACCAGGAAGATCTATTTCAGCTCATCATTAAAAAAATCTTAATGTCCTGAAATAGTCACCATATTTTTTAAGTAAATATTTTGTCAATCGGGACCCCAGCAATTGTGCATTCTCCCTTAAATTGGCTCAGCTAAGTACTTTAGTACATCCACAATTGGCTACTGGCGCACCCTTAAAAGTCCATAGTATATGGTACTGAGGTACCCAGGAAAAAGGTACACCATGGGTTTCCCATGGGCTGCAGCATGTATTGTGCCACCCATGGGAGTTCACTTAACACCTTCGCTGCTAGCGATATTTTCCTTCTGCGCTGCATTCCCATAATCCCCATTGTTCATGACGAGCTCAGCTCGTCATCAGCATAGCTCAACTGTGCCTCATGACGAGCTGAGCTCGTCATGAGCATCGAAGGGGTTAAACTCTGACTACAGGTCTGCATTTGCAGCCTGTGTGAGACAGTACTTGCACCTCTGACAACAGATATAAGTTTCCTTATATCGGAGGTCACTGCACTTAAAACCTATAAGTCAGCCCTATGGTAGGCCCTTCAGTCCTGTGGGCAGGGAGCTTAGTTACAAGTAAGAGGGTGCCCCTGCATGACCACGACGCTCCAACAAACCCCCACAGTCGATTCTCCAAGCTTTGTAAGTGTGGTCAGCCATTTTAAGGCATATAGGGGACATCAGTCATTACGAGATGTCTAACTATATAATGGCTAGACCGAACCTGTTCATGTTTATTATCAAACATGTTGGAATCATACCGCAACACGATTCTGGTGCTGGAAGAATGAGCCCATGTACTGGGGGGCTTCTTAGGGGACCCCCTGTACTCCTGGTAACAGCCGTTCAGGCTCTGCCAGCAAGCTAGAGCTGATGCTGACCACAAACAAAATACTACCCACCTGCTGCTGAGCTGAGCTAGCTTGAGCAGAGGAAGGTAGAACAATAGGTTTCCTGCCACAGGGAGGTGTGGCCACCTCCCAGACAGGACTGTATTGGGCTGGGTGGGGATGCTTTACATCGCCACCAGGTAGCATTAAAGGGCACATTTGGTGCCCTCCTTACATTCTCCTGTTTCAGCAGTTCGGGAACCCTTGGTTCCCACTCTGGCATGAAACTGGACAAAGGACAGGGGAGTATCCTTCCCTCTTTCCAGCCCCTCCTCTGTGAGGGACCCCCGAGTCATTCCAACCCTTTTCCTAGAGTACTTAAGGGCTCCCTGTGGGTGGGTCCTATGGTTCGTTGTAAACAACACTCATCTCTGAAACCAAGATACTCCTCGACGCACAAGTTACTACTTGTGTAACGATATATCTGTAAGAGACATTAGTTAGTGATAGATTCCTTACCTTAGAATATCCCCAGGCGTCAGACTGGATCCGGAAACTTTTGCGTAGCAATACCCCTGCGCGCTGGTAGGCGTCGTCTGCGGCTCCGCGTCCGTCGTCGGCGTCGTGAGCGCCGGGATGACGTCATCGGAGTACTTAGACGGCGCCCATGCGCGCTGACGTCAGTTCTGATAACACAGCTTTTCCGCGCCAGATACGCAGAGCCATGATAGAACTAACACTGGTGCCATGAAACTAGGGCCCTGAAAGGGGATGACCTTAACCCTAGATATCGGTTCGCAGAACGGGGAGGATGGGTGGGCGGTAAGGAATCTATCACTAACTAATGTCTCTTACAGATATATCGTTACACAAGTAGTAACTTGTGCATCTGAAAGAGACACGTTAGTGATAGATTCCTTACCTTAGAATAGATACCCCAGCAATACCAACCCCGGTGGTGGGTCTGCGAACCAATATCACACCAGAAAGTCCTGGAGGACGGAACGGCCAAAGAAGCCATCCCTCCGGACTTGACTGTCCAGGCAGTAGTGTCTTGCGAACGTGTGCAGCGAGGCCCACGTGGCTGCCTGACAGATGTCCTGCAGGGGGACACCGCGGCCCAGGGCAGTTGTCGTTGCCGTGGCCCGAGTGGAGTGAGCCCGCAATCCAGCCGGGGGCTCCTTCCTCGCCATGGAGTAGCATGCTTGAATACACAAGATGATCCATCTTGAGATGGTCCTCTTGTGCACCGCCTTTCCCTTCTTCGCGCCCACGTAACCAACGAAGAGTTGGTCATCCACCCGGAATTGGCGTGTGCGATCTAGGTAGTAGGAGAGCGCACGTTTTGGATCCAGACGGTGGAGCCTCTCCTCCTCTTTCGAGGGATGCGGAGGCGGAAAGAAGGTTGGCAAAGTGATGGACTGCCCGATGTGGAAGGCCGTGACAACCTTGGGCAGAAAGGAAGGCCGTGTACGTAACACCACCTTATCAGGATGGACAGACAGGAAAGGTGGAGAAGAAGAAAGAGCCTGGAGCTCACTCACCCTCCTGGCAGAGGTGATGGCAACCAGGAATGCCGTCTTTAGAGTAAGGAGACGAAGGGGGCAGTTATGAAGTGGCTCAAAGGGAGCACACATCAGATAGGTGAGAACCAGATTCAAGTCCCACTGGGGCATCACGAAGGGAACAGGAGGGAACATGTGCGTGATGCCCTTCAGAAATCTACTTACAATAGGGGACTTGAATAAAGAAGGCTGATCTGGTAGCCTCAAGAAGGCTGATAGAGCAGAAAGGTACCCTTTAAGAGTGCCTAGAGCAGAGCCCTGCTGGGCAAGGGAAAGAAGAAAGAGTAGCACTTCCGAAAGGGGTGCAGAGAGAGGATCCACAGCCTTTGCTGTGCACCATGCCACAAATCTGCTCCACCGGCAGGCGTATACCGACTTTGTGGAGGGACGCCTGGCTGCCAGAATGATATCACAGACTTCGGGAGGCAAGTCAAATGGCCTCAACTGCCGCCGCTCAATCTCCAAGCTTGTAGGTGGAGACTGGACAGGTTCGGGTGCAGGACCGTCCCCTGCTGCTGCGACAGAAGGTCCTCCCGAAGAGGCAGACGAATCGGGGGATCGACTGACATGCTGAGTAGCTCGGGATACCAGTATCTTCGTGCCCAGTCCGGAGCCACAAGGATAACCTGGGCCCGGTCGCGCCTGATCTTCTTCAGCACTCTGGGCAGAAGTGGTATAGGCGGAAAGGCGTACAACAGACCGCAGCTCCACTCGCGACGAAAAGCGTCTCCGAGCGAGTGCCGCCTTGGAAACTCCAACGCGCAGAACTGCTGACATTGCGCGTTCTCTTCTGTGGCGAATAGATCTAACCAAGGCTCTCCCCACTGTCGAAAGAGACCTTGCGCCACGTCCGAGTTCAGACGCCATTCGTGATCCATCATGCACCGGCGGCTGAGTTCATCCGCCCTGGCATTCAGAGATCCTGCCAGGTGTTGAACCACCAGGGTCACGCCCTGATGTTCCAGCCACTGCCAGAGGCGCAGAGCCTCCTGGCATAGGGTCCACGACCCCACACCGCCCTGTTTGTTGCAGTACCACATGGCGGTGGTGTTGTCGGTGAACACTTGCACTACGCTCCCCCTGACAGAGGGGAGGAATGCCTTCAGTGCAAGACGAATCGCCCGCAGCTCCAGAAGGTTGATGTGGAGCCGGGACTCCGCCGGAGACCAGAGGCCTCTGATCTCCGCCTCTCCCATGTGGCCACCCCAGCCCTGGAGGGACGCGTCCGTCACAACTACGTGTTCCGGCTGGGGTAGGAAGAGGGGTCTGCCACTGACCCAGTCGCGGTCCGTGAGCCACCACTGCAGTTGCTTCGCAGTGCCCTCCGAGATCAGGACATGATCGGACAGGTTGCCCTGATGCTGGGCCCACTGAAACTTCAGGTCCCACTGCAGAGCCCGCATCCGCCACCTGGCGTGACGCACCAGAAGGATGCAGGAGGCCATCAGCCCCAGAAGAAGCAGCGTCAACCTGACCGAGACCCGGGATAACGGCCTGAATACCGGAATCAGAGCCTGAATATCCCGAACCCGCTGTTCGGGTGGGTAAACCCGAAACTGCGCCGAGTCGAGAACCGCTCCGATGAAGAGGAGCTTTTGAGAGGGACACAGGTGTGACTTCGGCACATTGATGGAGAACCCCAGCAAGTGCAGGAGGTCGGCCGTAGTCTGGAGGTGGCTGACGACTGACCGGGGCGAGCCCGCCTTCAACAACCAGTCGTCGAGGTAGGGGAAGACTGATATCCCCTGCCTGCGCAGATGGGCTGCGACCACCGCCATCACCTTCGTGAACACCCGTGGGGCGCTGGCAAGGCCGAAGGGGAGCACGGTAAACTGAAAGTGCTCTAGGCCTACCATGAACCGCAGGTAACGCCGGTGGGCCGGCAGGACGGGGATGTGGAAATAAGCGTCCTGCAAGTCCAACGCTACCATCCAGTCTCCCGGGTCCAGGGCAGCCAGGACCTGAGCCAAAGTGAGCATCTTGAACTTCTCCGTCCGGAGGAAGCCGTTGACGTTCCGCAGATCCAAGATAGGGCGTAGGCCCCCTTTGCCCTTCTTGGGTACCAGAAAGTAGTGGGAGTAACAACCACGTCCTACTTCTGGCCCAGGAACGCGCTCGATGGCCCTCTTGGCCAAGAGGGCCAAAACCTCCTCTTGCAGAAGTTGCAAGTGATCCCCCGACACACGGTGGTATTGAGGTGGCATGGATGGAGGGGAAGACTCGAAGGGGAGGGAGAAACCCCTTCGGACAATTTGCAGCACCCACCTGTCCGAAGTGACTGTATGCCAGTGGGAGAGGTGATGGCGAACCCTGCCTCCCACAGGCGTCACATGGGCCTGAAAACTCGGACTAGGAAGGTTTTGAGGCGGGGGCTGCTGAGGGAGGTGTGGACTGGCCTCGCCGTTGGCCCCGACCACCGCCACGGCGGTTACCACGGCCGCCACCGCGTTGCTGAGTATTCTGCGGTGCGTGGCTGACGGTCCGTGGTGGGGCGCCCCTTCCGTGGCCACGAAAGGAGCGAAAGGCACCCGATTGCTGGCGTGGGGCCGTAAGGCCCAAGGACTTGGCCGTGGCCCTGGAGTCCTTGAAACGTTCCAGCGCATGGTCTGCCTTGTCGCCGAAGAGGCGACGGCCATCAAACGGCATGTCCAGGAGGGTGGCCTGGACATCGGCCGAGAAGTTGGCGGACCTCAACCAGGCGTGGCGTCGAACCGCCACCGTCGTTGCCATCGCCCTGCCCAGTGAGTCCGTGGTATCCAGCCCACACCGGATAGAAAAACGTGCCGCATCTCGCCGTCCGCAAGGGTTTGGCTGAGTTTAGCCCTGACCTCCTCAGGGCATTGTGGCAGCACCTCCGCAACCGTGTCCCACAGGGTGTGGGTGTAGCGGCCCAAGAGACAGTTGGTGTTCACAGACCGTAGCCCTAGGCTCACAGACGAGAAGACCTTCTTCCCGAACTGCTCATATCTCTTGGATTCCCTGTCGGGCGGGGCCGACGGGAATGCGGATTGGGAGGTAGAGGCCTGGATGACCAGGCTCTCGGGGGTGGGATGGGTGGACAAAAAGCATGGGTCGCCCGGTGCCGGGCGGTAGCGTGAGCTTTTATACCCTCTGGAGGTTCCTTACCGGCCAAAGAGTAACAGATCTTGATGCACTAAGATAATCCATCTGGAAAGGGTGCGCTTGTGCACCGCTCTGCCTTTCCAGCATCCAGCAAAGCCCACGAAGAGCTGGTCATCCACACGATAGTCTTTAGTCCTATTGAGGTAAAAACTCACCGCCCTCTTAGGGTCCAAGCGGTGACGCCGCTCCTCCTCCTTGGAAGGGCGAGGGAGAGAATAGAAGGAAGGAAGGGTTATGAACAGCCCAAGATGGAAGGGAGTTACCACCTTAGGCAGAACAACAGTCCTGGTCCTGAGAACCATTCTATCAGCATGAATAGTCAAGAATGGGGGTTTTGAACTTAGAGCTTGAAGCTCACTTACCCTCCTTGCCGAGGTAATGGCAACAAGAAATACTGTTTTAAAGGACAACAGTCTCAAGGAACACTTGTGCAAGGGCTCAAAGGGAGAACCCATCAAGTAGGTTAAGACAAGATTTAAGTCCCATTGAGGCACAATAAATGGAGTGGGCGGAAATTTGTTTGTAAGGCCCTTAATGAACCGTAACACAATAGGTGATTTAAACAAAGACGGCTGATCCGGCAAACAAAGGAATGCCGACAAAGTAAATAAATAACCCTTCACAGTAGCCACAGAAAACCCCTGCTGGGCTAAAGAAAGAGCAAACTGAAGGATGTTGGATAAACGAGCCCTTAAGGGGTCAATAGAATTCTCTCCCTACCATGGGACACATTTAGACCACCTATACGAATAAATAGACTTGGTGGAGTGCCGCCTGGCCGAAAGAATCACATCCACCACGTCAGGCGGGAGAGAGAAAGAATTCAGATTGCCCTGTTCAATCTCCAGGCATGAAGGTGTAAGCTCTGGAGGTGGGGGTGTAAAACCTGCCACTGCGACTGTGAGAGGAGATCTGCCCTGAGAGGGAGACGGAGCAGAGGGTACGAGGAGAGGTGGAGAAGATCTGTGTACCACACCCTTCTTGGCCAATCCGGAGCAATCAATATGACTTGGGCCCGGTCTTGGCGAATCTTCCTCAGAATCCGAGGAATCAAGGGTATGGGAGGAAACGCGTAAAGGAGTTGTAAGCCCCAACTCAACTGAAACGCATCCCCCAAAGCTCCCTGCATCGGATACTGGAGACTGCAGAATGGTGAGCAGTGAGCGTTCTCGCGGGTGGCAAACAGGTCCACCTGAGGAGTTCCCCACATCCAAAAGACGTGACGAACCACCTCTGGATGAAGTCTCCACTCGTGGTCGTCAGAGAACTGCTGACTGAGACTGTCGACACGTACGTTCAGAACTCCTGCCAGATGATTTGCCATCAGACAAATCTGATGATCCTGAACCCAGGACCAGAGACTCAGAGACGCTCTGCAGAGACAATGTGACCCCACTCCCCCCTGCTTGTTGACATACCACATCACGGTAGCGTTGTCCATCAGGACTTGCACCGACTGACCACGAAAGGAAGGGAGGAAGGCCTTGAGCGCCAAACGAATCGCCCGCAACTCTAGAAGGTTTATGTGAAGTAACCTTTCCTCTGGAGACCAAAGTCCCTTGATCTCCAGATCCCCCAGATGAGCACCCCACCCTAAGGTAAATGCATCAGTTATCACTGTGGCAACCGATAGAGGAAGATGGTAGGGCTTTCCTTGAGACAGATTGCTCTCCACGCTCCACCAAGACAGATCCGCTGCAGCTTCTTTGGAGATCCTCACAGACTCCCTGAGATCTCCGTTGTGCTGATACCACTGCCTGCGGAGGTACCACTGGAGCGCCCTCATGTGCCAGCGTGCATGGTTGACCAACAGAATGCAGGAAGCAAAATGACCGAGCAGGCGAAGGACCTTCAGGACTGCAACAACTGCTCCATTGTAAAACAAGGGAATCATTTCCTGTTTGTCGAGAATCCTTTGAGGAGAAGAGAATGCTCGACACACAGTAGGGTCCAGTACCGACCCTATGAACAGGTTGCGCTGAGAGGGCACCAGGTGAGAATTGGACACGTTTATCGAAAAACCCAATTTGTACAACAGCTGGGTTGTTACCTGCAGATGATGAAGTGCTTTCTCTGGTGACTCTGCTTTGAGCAGCCAGTCGTCCAGATAGGGGAAAACTGGAATCCCCGATCTCCTGAGATGGGCTGCCACCACCGCCATCACCTTGGTGAAGACTCGAGGTGCAGTAGTAAATCCAAACGGGAAAACCGCAAACTGATAATGTTGCGACCCTACCATAAAACGGAGATACTTCCTGTGCGACTTCAGGATCGGAATATGAAAATACGCATCCTGCAAGTCGACCGACACCATCCAGTCATCTTGTTGCGCTAGGGTGAGCATCTTGAACTTCTCCTGCTTCAGAAAAAGGTTCAAGATCCTGAGATCCAGGACTGGACGCAGTCTGCCATCCTTCTTGGGAATCAGGAAATACTGGGAGTAGCATCCCTGGCACCACCACTATCGCACCTTTTTTCAGTAAAGTTAGGACTTCCTCCTGAAGGAGAAGAAGGTGGTCCTCCGAGCAAGCCCCTTGGCAAGGAGGGTAATTTAGAGGGCATTCCTGAAATGGAAGAGCATACCCATTCTCCACAAGATTGAGAACCCAAAGGTCTGTAGTGACAGATTCCCAATCTTGCAGAAAATTAGTAAGCCGACCCCCCACAGGACCAACATGATCCAGAATGGTGGATCTAGGGCTGCTTTGCTGTGGAAAGAGGGGGAGAGGTAGAGGAAGAGGAGGAGGAGGGCTGAAGGCCTTGTGGGCGACCTCTGTTCTTGCCCCTGTAGGATTTATATAAGGTGTTTTTCTGTTACTGTTGCTGCTGTTGTCTATAGGTCCGAAAGGAAGACCTCCCAAATCCTCTGTACCTCCTGAACGACGAGCCTCTAGATTGAGCCTGAAGACCAAGAGATTTGGCTGTTGCTTTACTGTCTTTAAATCTCTCAAAGTAGCATCCGCTTTTTTTCCAAAAAGTCCTGAACCATCAAATGGAAGGTCTAAAAGCATAGCCTGAACATCTGAAGAGAGAGATGATTTCGGCAATGCACTCCTTCTAGTAGCCACAGAAGAGCCCATGATTCTGGCAACAGTCAGCAGTGTCTAAACCACTTTGTATTACTTGACGTGCAGCCGCTTGAGCATCTTGTAATACCTCATTAAAATTAATTCTATCTTCTCCAGACAACTTAGGCGCAAGCAGTTTCGCCCAATCCATTAAAGCATGGATATAGCGACCCAAAAAACAGGTGGCATTAGCGGACTTTAGGGCCATGCTTGCCCAAGAAAATACTTTCTTTGCAGACTGGTCGAGTATCTTTGACTCCCTGTCAGCCAGAACTTGTGGAAAGGCCCCTGAAGATCTTTTTGAACAGGCAGCTTGAACCACTAGACTCTCAGGAGAAGGATGGGAAGATAAAAAGTCAGGATCCCCTGGAGTCACCCTGTATCTCCTGGCAATGGTTTTAGAAACTGCCGGAGCCAAAAATGGCTTACGCCAGACCTCCATTACAGGCTCAGTGATTGCCTCATTGAATGGCAGTAAAGGCTCTATTACAGAAGAAGGTGAATGAAGAACTTCTGTTAAAATGTTTGATTTAAACTCAGGAGTAGGAAGCTGAAGATCCAAAAGTTCTGCTGCCTTTTTGATCACTGTGTAGTAGGGGACCACACCCTGTGATGGAGTATCAGATGTAGGCGAAAGTTCCCACTCTGGTGAAACATCAAGGCCACTTGCTTCCCTTAATTCTGTAAAATAGTCATCTGAGTCTTGAACCTCACCTTCCTCCATCTCCTCCAACTGATACCTCTGCTCCTCTATAATCTTCTGGGCTTCTCTCCTAGACCTTATTCTAGGTGCCGGCGTCAATGGAGCCAAGACCGACTCCGACGGATTCGGCGTCGTACACGGATCTGTCGGCACAGCCTGCGCCGAACGAGGTCGAGCTGACGGCGCTGGAGAAGATGGAAACGGCGTTGACGTCAGCGCCGGGAAATTCCAAGACGGCGCGGCTGGAA
The DNA here is from genome assembly GCF_964263255.1 of Lissotriton vulgaris. Lineage (NCBI taxonomy): Eukaryota > Metazoa > Chordata > Amphibia > Caudata > Salamandridae > Lissotriton > Lissotriton vulgaris. Next base: position 337,964,361 of record NC_141689.1, read on the forward strand.
GAAATGGCATGAAAGGGGCATGGTTATAGGCCTGAGGAATCCCAAGATTAAACACTAATGGACCCATGGGACCGAAGGCGCTCTAGAGGGGTACATAGCTCTATGGAAAACTTCATACATAGCATTTAGATAATGCGATGTATCCTAACCTGGGCCAGGGAAAGGAGGATAGGCCCCCGGGACAGATTCTGAAGCAGGCGTTACTGTGTTCGGGCCAGCCGGCGCTGACGGCGGAGCCAATGGAGTTGCCTGCTCATCCGGCACAAGAACTTCTTCTACTGGAGCCGGAGAATGTTCCGAAGTCGGTGAAGGAACTGGCGTCGGAGATCGAGCTGGAGAAACTGCAGGAGAAGCCGATCTAGCAAGAGAAGCTGGATTCGAGGGAGAAGGAGACCCAAAGTCCTTACGGCGTCACGAGATAGAGAGGTTTACTTCGGCGCCGCTTCTTTATTAGAATGGCGTTTTGAAGAATGCCCCTTCTTCTTCTTGTGCTTCTTGGCTCTCGAAGCATGTCCCGACGTCAACTTCGAGCCCAACTTCGACCTGGAACGAGTCCTCGACCTTCTTCTACCTCTTTTCTCCTTCCTCATCCTCGCAATGAAGAGCTTTGCTTCTCTCTCCTTTAGTGCCTTCAGATTAATTTTTCTGCAGAAGGCACATCCCTCGACGTCGTGATCCGACGACAGACACTAAACACAATCCTCGTGCGGATCTGTAATGGACATATGTCCTCTGCACTCCCCGCAGGGCTTGAACCCGGACTTCCTCGACGACATCCTTGAAAGGAAACAAGAAGAAGCACAGGAATACAGCCAGAAACACAAAGTATCAAGTGAAACTATGGAGTCCTAGAAAAACCGTTAGCGTCGACGGTGCGGAAAAAAGGGAACGGACGTCATCACGCCGACGAGGCTCTCTTATGGTTCCAGTGACGCCAGCAGAGTCGCGAGCGGAGCCGGGCTTCTGTGACGTCGTCCTCGTCGACGTAGAGCGCTACAAAAGATTTCCGAATGCTGCTGGCGCAGGGGATATTCACAAGGTGAGGAAACCATTGGCAGATGTATCCATCAGAAATATCGTTACGGAAGGTAAGTAACTTGTTCATCTGAAAGAGACCGTTATAGATTCCTTACTTTGTGAATAGATACCCTAGCAATACCAACCCCGGAGATGGGTCTTTGAACCAAGTTCACATCAGAAAGCCCTAGAGAACAGAACGGCCAAAGAAGTCGTCTCTCCAGACTTGGCTGTCCAGGCAGTAGTGTTTTGTGAACGTGTGCAGAGATGCCAACGTAGCTGCCTGACTGATGTCATTGAGGGGAACTCTCCGTCCCAAAGCAGTGGTAGCTGCCGTCGCTTTGGTGGAATGGGTGTGCAGTCCCACTAGAGGCTCCTTCTTTGCTAAAGAGTAGAAAACTTTTATTCACAAAACAACCTAATCTGTAGATGGTCCTTTTGTGCACGGCCCAAATATTATTGGCGCCCACGTAGCCAACAAAGAGCTGGTCTTCCACCCGGAATTGCTTGGTGCAATCCAAATAAAAGGAAATCGCACGTTTTGGATCCAGACAGTAGAGCCTCTCTTCCTCCTTAGAAGGATGCGGAGGCGAAAAAAAGGTAGGCAAAGTGATGGTTTGACCAATGTGGAAAGAAGTAACCCCCTTGGAAGAAAGGAAGGTCGGTTCTTAGAACGACTCGTTTGGATGAAAAGCCATAAAGGGATACCTTGAAGAAAGAGCTTGGAGCTCACTCATCCTGCGAGGAGAGGTGAAGGCAACCAGAAAGACAATCTTTAAAGTAAGAAGTCTGAGAGGACAGTTATGAAGCGTAAGGTAAGTAAGTACCAAGTTCAAGTCCCACTGAGGCATTACAAAGGAAACAGATGGAAAAAAGAAGACTAATGCTCTTAAGGAAATGATTTACAACAGGGGACTAGAAAGAGAAGGCTGATCTGGAAGTCTAAGAAAAGCTGAAATGGCTGAGAGGTAGCCCTTTGGAGTGCCCAGAGCAGAGCCCTGCTGAGCCAAAGACAGGAGGAACAAGAGAACCTCAGAAAGAGGGGCAGAAAGTGGATCCACAGCCTTTGCTGTGTACCATGCCACAAATTTGTTCCATCTGCAGGCGTATACCCTCTTAGTGGGGGGACGCCTGGCTGCCAAAATAACATCAATACAATAAAGGCCTGACTATAAGAGAGTTTATTCAATGTCACTCTTATGACCTGCTTCTAACGTGGGAATATCTATTTCTTCCCACTTTCTGGTACTTTGTCCAATTCTCGCAATTCCAGAACTCTCAAATTAATATGTTTATAAAACGAAGAACTGCTGTTAATCAAGCCACCCACCTATACATATAATCCCCCACAACATGTGAGTGGAAAATAAGTGAAAGAGTGAGAAGGCACCTCACTTATGCAACACCAGGGAGGCTACCAGCCGGTTCTCGCAGGTATGCCCACGTATATCATCATCGGTTGCCCACTCACAGGAAAAAAGGAAAGAGTGTGCTGTAGAGAGACAAGAAGAGCAGAAACAAAAAACTATCCCAAAACATAAACCCGTGATATGCAGAGACCTATGTGTCCCATGCAATTAAAATCGAGTTAAGACTCACCATTAAATCACTCTCTTTATTTGCAAATGTGAGCTTACTCGGTTAAAAAGCACTGCATGTTCCTAACCTTTTCCAAGAAGGCCTTCTTAGATATTCCCACGTTAGAAGCAGGTCCTAGAGTGACATTGAATAAACCCTCTTATAGCCAGGCCTTTATTGTATTAATGATTTATGAGAGGAGGGTGGCCTGGTTATTTCCCTCTACAGCTCCTTTTTGTGAAGAGTGCCAAAATAACATCACAGACTTCAGGAGGAAGGTTGAAGGCTGTCAACTGTCGCCGCTCAACCTCCACGCAGGGAGGTGGAGTCTGGACAAGTTCGGGTGGAGGACCGTCCATGCTGCTGCGACAGAATATCCCCACGAAGAGGGAGATGCAACGAAGGATCGATGGCCATGTGTAACAGCTTGGGATAACAGACTCTTCGTGCCCAATCCAGAGCCACAAGGATGACTTGGGCCCGGTTGCGCATGGTCTTCTTCAGCACTCTAAGCAGAAGTGGTATAGGCAAAAAGGTGTATAGAAGACCGCAACTCTGCTCGTGACAAAAAGCGCCGCCTAGCGAATGCCGCCTTGGAAATTCAGCTGAAAAACTCGCCACCTCAGAGTGAAGACTCCATTTGTGATCCATCATGCACCTGAGGCTAAGGTCATTCGCCCTGGCGTTCAGAGAACCAGCCAAGTGTTGAATTACCAGGGATATGCCCTGATGTTCCAGCTATGTCCAGAGACGGAGATCCTCTTGATATAGGATCCACGCCCCACAACGCCTTATTTGTTTGCAGTAGCACATGGCAGTGGTGTTGTCCGTGAACACCAGCACTACTCTTCCCTGGACAGAGGGCAGCAATGCCTTCAGTGTAAGATGGATTGTCTGGAGCTCCAGAAGGTTAATGTGGAGCCCGGACTCTGCCAGAGACTAGAGGCCTCTGATCTCCGCCTCTCCCATCTGGCCGCTCCACCCCAGAAGTGATACGTCTGTCACCACTGTGTACTCTGGTTGGGTAAGGGAGAGGGATCTGCCGTTGATCCAATCCTGGTCCGTTAGCCACCACTGCAATTGTCGTGCAGTGCCCTCCGAGATCTGAACGCAATCGGACAGATTCCCCAGCTGCTGTGCCCACTGGAACTTCAGGTCCCACTGCAGAGCCCGCATATGCCACCTGGCATGATCCACCAACAGGAGGCCATGAGGCCCAGCAGCCTCAGAGTCATTCTGACCGAAACCCTGGATAGAGGCTGAAAGATAGGAATCATAGCCAGAATATCCCAGACTCGCTGCTTGGGAGGATAAACCCAAAACTGCGTTGTGTTCAGAACCGCTACGATGAAAAGGAGCTTCTGAGAGGGAGTCAGGTGTGACTAAGTGCAGGAGGTCCACCATAGTCTGGAGGTGGGAGACAACTGCCTGGGGCGAGCCCGCCTTCAACAGCCAGTCATCGAGATAGGGGAAGACTGGAACCTCGGATCTGCGCAGATGAGCTGGTACCACCGCCATCACCTTTGTGAACACCCGAGGGGCGCTGGTAAGGCCGTATGGGAGCACGGTAAACTGAAAGTGCTTGTGGCCTACCATGAACCGCAAGTAACGCCGGTGGGCCGGGAGGACGGGGATGTAAAAGTAAGCGTCCTGCAAGTCCAACGCTACCATCCAGTCTCCAGGGTCGAGAGCAGACAGAACCTGAGCTAGCGTCAACATTTTGAACTTCCCCTTCCGGTGGAAGCCGTTGACGTTCCGCAGGTCCAAGATAGGGCGTAGGGCCCCTTTGCCCTTCTTGGGAACCAGAAAGTAGTGGGAGTAACAACCAAACCCTACTTCTGGCCCAGGAACGCGCTTGATGCCCCCCTTGGCTAAGAGGGACGTAACTTCCTCTTGCAGAAGTTGTAAGTGATCCCCCGACATGCGGTGGTATTGCGGTGGCATGGCTGGAGGGGTCGCTTTGAAGAGGAGGGCGTAGCCCCTTCAGACGATTGCAGCACCCACCTGGCCGATGTGATGTCGCACCAGTGGAGGAGGTGATGGCGAACCCTGCCTCCCACTGGCGTTGAATGGGCCTGAAAGCTTGGACTAGGAAGGCTTTGAGGCGGATGCTGCGGGGATGGATGTGGACTGGCCACGCCGTTGTCCCCTGGCACCGCCACGGCGGTTACCACGTCCGCCACCTTGCTGGATGTTAGTCTGCGGCCCGTGGCTGGCAGGACGTGTGGGGGTGTCCCTTTCTTGGCCACGAAAGGAGCGAAAGGCAGTAGTTTGCTGGCGCGGGCCTACAGGCCCAAGGACTTGGCCGTAGCCCTGGAGTCCTTAAAGCGATCAAGCGCACTGTCTGCCTTGTCGCAAAGAGGCGACGGCCATCAAACGGCATGTCCATAAGGGAGTTCTGGACGTCAGCTGAAAAATTGGCGGACCTCAGCCAGGCGTGGCGGCAAACCGCCACCGTCATTGCAAACGCCCTGCCTAGCGAGTCCGTGGTATCCAGCCCACATCGAATAGAATACCGTGCCGCATCTTGCCCCTCCGCAAGGGCTTGGGCGAGTTTAACCTGGGTCTCCTCCGGGCATTGTGGCAGCACGTCCACGACCGTGTCCCACAGATAGTCGGTATAACGGCCCAAAAGGCAAGCAGTGTTGACCGACCGCAAACCCAAACTAAGTAAGGAGAACATCTTTTTTCCGTACTGTTCACACCTTTTGGATTCCTGATCAGGGAGAGCTGTCGGGAATGCGGTCTGGGAATTAGAGGCCTGGACAACCAGGCTCTCGGGGTGGGGTGGGTGGCCAGGAAACAAGGGTCGCCTGGGCCGGGCGGTGGCGTCTGACCACGTTCCTAGCTACAGGGGGACCTGTAGCGGGCCTGGACCAAGTGCCCAACAGAACGTCAGTTAAGGCTTCATTGAACGGCAGTAGAGGCTCCGAAGAGCTTGCCTGCGGTTTGAGGACCTCAGTGAGGAGGTTAGTCCTCACGGCTGCGACAGGGAGCTCAAGAGACAAGGCCTTGGCTGCCCTGGTCAAAACCACACTGTAGGCAGCCCCCTCCTCCGTAGCCACGGTAGGAGTGGAGACAAATCCAGTGTTGGGCGAAGTGTCCAAACCACTGGCCTCCCCTACTTCACCTCCCCAGTCCTGAAAAGACTGGCACTCCCGTGCCAGAGGGTCCTCAGACCCCTCCCAATCCACCTCGCCCTCCATCTCCTGGGACTCAGGTTCAAAAGATGGGGCCGGATCATAGAAGCATTGCACTTCTCTCGACGTCGAATAACATCGGAACCGGGTCGAGGGGGGGGGAAATCGGGGACGTCGTCGTCCGGGGACGGCGTCGGGGGCGACACCCTAAGAGCCGACGCCGGCGGAGGAGTCGTTAGGTCGACCAGCGGCGACACGGATCCGATGGATCCGGCAGCGGGACTGAAGTCGCCACGGCGACGGAGCCGAAGCACCCGACGGCGCAGGGCCGAAGCACCCGGCCTGCTTGGGCTCCCAGTAGGGACCGAGGGCCTGAAGGCTCCGTGGAACCTGACGAAGGAGAGAGCGACCTCTTGGCCATGAGGAAGGCATCGATCACCTCCGGCGTCGCGTTCTGCCCAGGGACCGGCGGGTATGGAGCAGGCCGCGACGTCTGCGGAGCCACGTGGGCGGTGTCGCCCGAACCCCCGGCCACGTCGCGCGGGCGTCGGGGGGAGTCAGAAGAGGGGTGTCGCTTCTTCGACTTCTTGTGCCTCTTACCTGAGGACTTGGAGCCCGACGAGTTGACTCGCTAAGCTGTGATGACTCTGGCCCCGCGACCGGTCCCTCGACCTCCTCCTGGACAAGGACCTCGAGTGGCACGGGCCGACTGCCGGAGCTCGAGGTGCTTACGGACCGCTCCCGCCTAGCTTTCGACGTCATGACCCTGCAGTCGGGGCACGACTTGTCATCGTGGTCGGCCCCCTAAGCAATACAGGCACCGGCGATGGGGGTCGGTAACCGACATCAGTCGGTTGCAGTCGGCACAGGGTTTGAACCCGGGCATCCCTACCGGCACCGATGGAGCCATTCGACTCGAAAAACAGATCAAAAGGATCGAAAAAGTTTAGTAAAATAATGACTAAAGGGTACCACTTTTTCCGGATCGGTGCTTGCTGGCGCGGAAAAAAGAAGAACTGACGTCAGCGCGTGAGGGCGGCGTTTAAGTACTCCGGCGACGTCATCCCGGCGCCAATGACGCCGACGACGGACGCTGAGTCGCAGACGACGCCTACCAACGCGCAGGGGTACTTCTACGCAAAAGTTTCGGGATCCAGACTGACGCCTGGGGATATTCTAAGGTAAGGAATCTAATACTAACCTGTTTCTTTCATATTGATCAATACCTGAGCTTCTGCTGGACCTCCCACCAACCCTTTTTTTTGGTTCAACAACTTGCATATTGCATATTGTTGGAAGATGCCTACGTTCTGCCTGGCTAATGTCAAACAATCAATATGTGGGCAGAGTTCGATAGCACTAATGTTGGTTGTCTTTTATATGTTTACTGCTTAATCCCTGATGGCCGACCCCACCGATCAATACCAAGGGAGCTAGGTCTGGACAGCACTAATAATATTATTGTACTAATCGGCGTGACAATAGCACATTTTGATATTATTGTGAACTCGCCGCTCGATTATACTTTAACAAATGCGTTTGATACTGTGCATAATCATAGATATACAGACCGATCTGCCAAGCCATGTCTTTCCTGGACCGGAATCAAGCATCCTAGGACCGGTTTCTGGCTATAAGCCGTCTTCAGCCAGGATAGCTTGAACTGAGGTGGTGTTGAGTGCAAAAAAACTATGGATTTAGGCCCAGATCTCTGTACTGGGGTGAATGTATGACATTGTTCTGCATTCTGTCCATCAACTGTTGTTTTTGCATTTGTCACCCCAAGTGGGATGGGTATGCTCAGACTTGAGTTCCGTGCTCTCCACACCACTGGAATCAAGCTATCCTGGGTGATGACGGCTGATAGCCAGAAACCGGTCCTAGGATGCTTGATTCCAGTCCAGGGAAGACTTGGCTTGGCAGTTCGGGCTGGACTGTTCCCATGAGGCACAGGGTCAAGGCTGATTTGCATATGGACATGTCTGAACTGGGGTGGTGTGGAGTGCAAAAAAACTATGGATTTAGGTCCAGATCTCTGTACTGGGATGAATGTATGACATTGTTCTGCATTCTGTTTATCAACTGTTGTTTTTGCAACTGTTGTTACAGTGCTCAAACATAATGGGTTTAATATTTATAAGGGTCAGATGTCCTTTCCATGCTCGATTTTCTCCAAGTCAGTTGCACATTTTAGGTTAATCCTCAAGTACTTCCTGTTACACTAGCGTGCTAGAAGTGTTTTATACATTAGTGTATACTGCCTAGTCTTTCTTCACACTCTAGACATCTCTAGCAGCGAGCATCCAGCTTCTGCATGCCCACCAACGTCACGCGGCGCTGCGCGTTTGCACGCCATCTGCGTTAAGTCCCTGGGATTTAAGAGGCTTCGTCCGGAAACCCGTTTGATCTCACTATTTGGAGAACAACCGACAACAGTGCATCCGCGACTATTGGTGAGTTTTTGTAGTGTAAAGTAGGCAACGCCGTCTCTCGCTGTGACCACACACACCCGATTCATTTGTCAGCTTGATCAATGTTTAATTAACATCACCGCCGCCATTGAGCTCAGACGCTTATACTTGTGCCACACGCTATTACTCTTGCTATTTGCTTGCTTGATGCGTGTCTCTTCGACATCACCGGCACCACTTATACCAATGCAAGCGATGCTTCACTTTCACTACCGACCAGTGTTTTTAGGTTAACACAACCGTCTTAATGAGCGAGTACCGCCGTTCATTTCACCGTCAGTTTGACCGCGTTATTATGTCCCTGATCCACTACAGGATACTGCGCTCAGATGTTTCTACTTGTTCGACAAGTCATTATTTCTGCATTTTGACTTTAACACCATAATGCCTGCTCCCGGCTTTTTATAACCGCCCACGATAGTGCACTTTCAACTTTTCATTAGAGACGGTCCTCACTTACTTTGTTCTTGCTTCTTTTACTTTTGGAATTTAGTCTTTATTAACGTTATGCTTGTTTCCGGTTAAAATGCCACTTGTCAGCTTAAGTCCATGCATGCCAGTCTAATGGGAGAACGGTCTCCACGCACTCACCTCCCAAAATGACACTCCTATGTCACACCACCACCTCATTTCGGTAGGGCCTGGTAACTTTGTCTCTAACCGGTCCTGGTGTCACACCGTTTCCCCAGTTTTCAGTCACTAGTTTGTAGTTATCTCGACTGTTGCCTGAGATTTTTGTTTTTCAGTACTACAGTCTGGGTCCTGTTTAGCAGCTGTTGCTTTTTCCTCTTTGATTAGATCACCATATTCCCTTGATTTAATTGTGAATTTGCTACTTTCATAAGATACGGGATTTGTACCTTTTGTTTTGATGGATCCTTGATTTACCTGGACCACCCCGACAGCAGTTGTCCGAGTAAGTGTTGTGATTTAGAGCCTATCACTTGTCTATTTGCAGCCTCTTCTTTTAGATACATCTTTGGGCTGAAAGACACCTTATTCTTGCAGGTGTAATCTCACTCTTCCCTTCATTTGATTGAGAGCCGCGGAGCCCATTGACCCTTCACCATTGACTAGTGAAAGGCTCCTCTTTTTCCACTCACAGTAACTATATTAACCACGCCTGCCTCATCGGATGTACTTAATTTATTATTTACTCTAAGCATGGATGTGATACACCATCGTTTGTCCTACATAGGTGCCCCGCCACCCCACTCACCTTTTGTCCTGAGGAAGACCCCACAAGTAAGGTCTGGAAGAACCAACATATACACAGGGGTCGAAACGTCAACACTTCATAAATGCCGGTCCCTTCAACAGTACTCACCTTACTGTGGAATCTTGTGCGACATGGCAATTCTGTAGAGATTTTGTATTGTGATGACTATCTAATTGATGTGCTTTTCCTGGCATATGAATAATATATGCTTGAACGTTTGTTTGTGATATGCTATCACCACCTTGACTTTGTCTACGTCACCACTTCATCTAAATCACAGCCTTCCCCTTCCCCTTCCCAATCCCCTACTTCGGGCACTGCAATGCTGATGTTTTAATAAAAATATTTTTCCTTCAATATTTGTCTGACAAAATGCTAACTAGTTTCAGTGTGATTAAACAACTCTTGAACATTAAGTTATTCTTGCTTTGATTTGTGTTTGTGAATCTCTGTATTTTTTCCCTTTTGACACTATTGATTTTCAAAATACTGGGACCATCCCAATGTATACCACCAATAGACAAGAGCAAGGCTTGGACCAAGTGCTCACCAGAGAGTCAGTTAGGGCTTAATTGACTTAGAGTAATGGCTCAGAGAAAACAGGCCCAGGTTGCAGGACTTGTGTAGTGACATTTGTCTTCACTTTAACAGAGGGCATTTGTAGGTCCAAGATCTCAGCAGCACGTCAAATTACCAAAGCAAAGGAAGCACTCTCTTCTGCTGGCAGTCCAAGGGGGAAAATCAACCCTGTATCAGGAAAAGTATCAAGCCCACTAGGCTTCTATAAATTCATGTATAAACAGTCATCATCATAATATGAATGTAAAAAATTTCCATCATCACTGAATGGTGGTCAAATCTGGTCAGAATAACGCACAAAAAGATGAAAGTGCCTCTGAGGACAGCTCCGCAGTAGTGGAATCAAGCTGTAGGGGAAACAGTTGTGCAGCAGTGCATTTGGAGCACGACCTTGGTCGGAGGTGAGGTGGATCCGCATTCAAAGGCATGGAAAGAAAGGAACTGACATTAGCATGCAACAGTGGCTCGTACTGCTGCTTCAGTCCGTCAGTTTCAAAGCAGAAGTAAGCTAATGCGGAGGCGCACTGCACCACCAGCTGTGTGCAGGAGAACTGCTACGAAAAGTTTCTGGATACAGTTTTGAGCCTAATAATATTCAAAAGGTGAGGAATCTGTGGTTAGAAATATACAATAGAAAAGATGAATTTACCCGCATCACTGGGGTGTTCATTATAAAGCTAAGAATTAAAGACCATCTTACAAATACAGAAAAAAATGAATTACCTAACTGAAAACAGAACAGTATAATTAAATATACCGACATGAGGTTTAAGTAGATTAAGGGCCTCCCCTAAACACCAGTCAAAGTTTCAAGTCAGCATAATGTAAGCTACAAAAAAATAGTAACAAAGTAACCACTAACCAGAACGGTTTCAGGATCAGAGGTTTTCGATGGTACAATCTTTTCTTCCAATGCATTCAAGAATCTCAGGTTTTGGTACAAATCTGGTGGCAGCAGCTGTGGGACCGTTGAAGGCAGATATTCTGATGTGAAAATGGTTAAAAAAAACAGCAGTAAGAATTTAATGCATTTTGGAAAATTAATATGTAGTACCAGTACCTGTATCCCTATGTGTTTTCAATCACAATAATACTGTGCATACGTAGCGCCATTATGTCAAGACTACTCTAGTGCCAAGTCTGTCATACATAGTGTAGGAGGCTGGCTTAGTATTTGGTGCACACTTATGCAAGTGGTGCACCCTGCACTAATCCAGGAAACCCTTTAGGTGATTTTAGTGGTCTTTGATAACCATAGAAAACTCTTAACGTGATAGCTGTGAAAAGCAGCCTTCAAGCTGATCTTGAAGGAGTGTTAAGTAGCTTGTTATACCAGTTTAATCTGTCGTGTAAATTGTAAAAAAGTAGGATTTGCTTTCACGGTTACCCCCACTTTTTGCTTGATGTCAGTATATTTTGACTAATCTGACTGGAATCCTGCTAATCAGGAACACCAGTCACGGTGCTTTATCCCTAAATTGACCATGGTAAGTACATATGTACATCCACTATTGAATGCTGGTGTACTCTTGTAAGTCCCTAGTACCAGGGCATAGGTACACCAGGGGCCGTCCATGGGCTGAAGCATGTATTTGTGCCACCCATGAGGGACCATTTAAGCCGTGACTACAGGCCTGCCATTGCAGCCTGTGTGAGTTGGTGCATGCACCCTTACAACAGATATAACTTTCCAAATATCTGAGGTCACTACACTTAAAACCTATAAGTCACCCCTATGGCAGGGCTTTCAGTCATGAAGGCAGGGTTCTTGGTGTGAGGGTGCCCCTGCATGTGTAGGATACCCCAACGAACCATGGAGTCGATTCTCCAGGCTTTGTAAGTGCGGTGAGCATCTTAATACTTAAACTGGACATCAGTCATTACAAGATGTCTAACTATAACTATACAGTGGCTGCACCAAAACCAGTCGTGTTTGGTATTAAACATGTTGGAATCCTACTCTAACACCAATCCAGTGCTGGGAGTATGATCCCATGGGCTCCTCTAGGGTACCCCCCTGTACTTCCAGTTACAGCTTTTCAGGGTCTGACAGCAAGCTAGTGCTGCTGCCGACCACAGACACAATTCTGCCCTCCTGCTGCTGAGCCAAGCTCAAGCAGGGTAAGGTATAACAATAGGTTTCCTGTCACAGGGAGGTGAGACCACCTCTCAGACAGTAGTATCCGTAATGGGGCAACCCAGTGTCCCTCAGAACCTGGGTTTATGTATTTAAAGTACAGATTGGTTCTGTTGAGGTTTCAATTACTTAGGGCAAGTAGCAACAGCTTACTTATAACAAGTATCGATGATTTGCAAGAAAAAATTAAATATAGATATAACACATCAAAATTAGTATTCAATTATGTATTCAGAGATAATCAAATAATCATGGCTGTCGCAATTTACAATTTCAATATGAAATATGTGTGGTGTAAAAGTGACATGTGGTGATTGGTGATAAAGACAGTACACTATACAGTGAAAAGAGGGGAAAAATATTTTATAAATATGTATGTCCTTAATATTTTAGCACATATGCTTTGAGATCCAATGAAAAATAGGACTGTGACCATGAGCGTTGTGTAGACATATGCAATACGCCGACGTTTCGACCTTATGAGTTGCGCAAGAGTGAAATGCGTCATGGTGGGTCTTCCTCAGGGCAGGAGGGGCGGAGATTGGCAGCCCAAAAGCAGATTTCTTGGGTGTCCCTGTGAATGATAAATGGCCTTCTAATCAGATATGGGTTGGAAAATAAATCACAAGTACCTCCACCAGCTGATTGGAGCCTCAAAGTAATGATTTTCGTGATCTGGTAAAGGAGCCTCCGTGCGTCACGAGCTTTGTTTGGAAACAAACAAAGCTAGTGACGAAAGGAGGCTCCTTTAGCAGATCACGAAAATCATTGGGTCTGGCAATAAAATTACGACTCCAACCGACAGGTGGAAGTCATTTGCTGCATTACATTGAGGCTCCAACCAGCTGATAGAGATACTTGCCGGGGTGGTCACGGAGGGCTTCTGATATTTGGGTGTCTACATTACAAAAGATCAAGATTCCTTTTACACGAAGAATCTCCTCCCGCAACTGATTCGCCTTTGTGCGGATGTGCAGCACTGGAAGGAATTGCCTCTCACCTTACTAGGACGGGCCGCCCTTTTTAAAATGATGGCACTCCCCCGCTTTTTGTATGCTTTACGAAACACACCCTACTGAGTCCCGCCACAATATTTCTCCATGATAGACTCTGAGGTACGTTCCTTGCCATGAAATGGCGGCACTCCCCGGATCGCATTAGATAAACTCCAACGTAGCTGGTACAACGGAGGTATTGCGCTGCCCGCGCTTAAAATGTATTACTGGGCCTCTCAATTGATGGTTCTTAATCACTGGGCGCAATCCTCCATTGTGGACCCAGCTTATAGAAAGGATCGGTCAAACATGTCGGGGGTAACTATCTGAGGGCACTTTATGGCAGGCCAAGGCATGCTCCTTCGTTCACACCTACTTCCACTACTGTTTCTATTTGGCAAGCAGCCACTACCGCATTGGGATAGAAGGACAAGGTCACAAGCGTAACTCCAGTGCTAGAATCCTGCCACTTTGGGGTGTTGTCCACTCAGCCCGGGTTTCATAAATGGGATCTGATTGGCCTTTCCGAAGTCGGAGATGTATGGGGAAAGGGTGTGGTTGTCCCGCTCTCAGAGCTACAGGCCAAATAGCAGCTCCACGAGGTGAAACCTTTTGTTATCTACAAGTAAGTAGTGCACTAACCAAGTCCATTCCCAGGAGCTCGGATCTCCCAGCTTTATCCCCCTAAGATATGCTCCTAGATGATTACCTACCAGACAAGGCGATTTCTTTAACGTATCGTAAGATAATTAATAATCTTCCAGAGCCGTTGGATAAAATCAGTTTGAAATGGGTGGCTGACATGGGGACATTCCAGATGAAGACCTGAGGGAGGCCCTGGCCTCGCCCAAGGAGGTGGCTATTAGGTCTCGGTTTAAACTTATCCAATTAAAATTGCTACACAGAGCATATTACACTTCCACTGCGTTGGTCTGTATGGGTTTTCTGCCCTCCCCAGTTTGTCCCCGTGACTGTGGTGGAGTGGGTACGTTTCTGCATCAATGGTGGGACTGTCGGGTCCTCCAGCACTATTGGATTGAGATTGTGTCCCTTATGTCCAAAATATGCCAGAAACCAATAGACCCCCCACATCCACCAAGGTTAAGCTTCTTAAATATCTGGGATGCCACAGAGTTTAATCGTACAAAGCAAACATGGGTCGCTTTGGGTGTATGGTAGCAAAGAGGAACATTGCAAGGACAAGGAAGGGGGGTGCCGTGCCCCGTGGAACGGAATGGGCAGCGGATATGGACTGGTGCATGCAGGCTGAAAGGGTGGTGTACGAGGGGAGGGGCTGCCTGGGCAAATGGACAAGAGTGTGGGGTCCATGGAATGAGTACAGAGGATTTCTATGTACCCCCTTTGCAGATGGTGCTCCCTATAATGCAGATGGAGAATCCCTATAGAAGGTGCGGACTGCGAGCTGCCTATATGTTCTTGCTATTGTTTCCTTTATTTATCTGTGATCATGTCACTGCGACCTTTATTTTTCGTATTGTATCCTTCCTGACGATTGCTTCTTTTCAGTTGTTGTTTTTTGTGGTGTTGTTCTTCTGTTTAATAATAAAAAGAATTTATATAAAAAAAACAGAATTCCTTGTGGACATACTGCCACAAAAAAAAGACTGTCTCGAAATAGCTTCGACAAAAGGTGAAAAAATGTCAGTGAAAAAGTGACTGAGGAAGCTGATGTCAGCCTGCTGGGGTGGCGCCTAAATGCACAAGTTACTTACCTTCGGTAACGATATATCTGTAAGAAACAGTAGTTAGTGTTATATTCCTTACCTTAGAATATCCCCAGGCGTCAGACTGGATCCGGAAAGTTTTGCATAGCAGTACCCCTGCGCGTCGGTAGGAGTCGTCTGCGGCTCCGAGCCCGTCGTCAGCGTCGTTGGCGCTGGGATGACGTCTGAGTACTTAGACGCCGACCTCGTGCGCTGACATCAGTTCTTATACAAGCTTTTCTGTGACAGAAACGCAGAGCCATGAAAAAAAACGACACTGGTGCCATGAAACTAGGGACCTCAAAATGAAGAACCTTAACCCTAGATATCGGTTCGCAGAACGGGGAGGATGGGTGAGGCGGTAGGGAATCTAACACTAACTACTGTTTCTTACAGATATATCGTTACCGAAGGTAAGTAACTTGTGCAACTGAAAGAAACAGGTTAGTGTTAGATTCCTTACCTTAGAATAGATACCCCAGCAATACCAACCTTGGTGGTGGGTTTGTGAACCAATGATCACACCAGAAAGTCCTGGAGAACAGAACGGCCGAAAAAGCCATCTCTCCTGACTTGGCTGTCCAAGCAGTAGTGTCTAGCAAACGTGTGCAGCGAGGCCCATGTAGCTGCCTGACAGATGACTGCAAGGGGACTTCCCGACCCAGGGCAGTAGTAGACGCCGTGGCCCGAGTGGAATGGGCACGCATCCCCACAGGAGGCTCAGTTTTAGCCAGTGAATAACAAGCCTTTATGCACAAAACGACCTATCGAGAAATGGTTCGTTTGTGCACCGCCCGCCCGTTCTTAGCGCCCACGTAACAAACAAAGAGCTGGTCGTCCACCCGGAACTGGCGTGTGCGGTCCAGATAGAATGAGAGCGCACGTTTTGGGTCCAGACGGTGGAGCCTCTCTTTCTCTTTCGAGGGATGCGGGGGCGGAAAGAAGGTGGGCAAGGTGATGGACTGCCCGATGTGAAAGGCTGTAACCACCTTGGGCAGGAAAGAAGGACGCGTTCTTAAAACAGCTTTGTCCGGATGGACAGAAAGAAAAGGAGGCTTAGAAGATAGAGCCTGGAGCTCCCTCACTCTCCTGCAGAGGTGATGGAAACCAGGAATGCAGTCTTAAGAGTAAGAAGACGAAGAGGGCAATTGTGAAGTGGCTCGAAGAGAGCGCACATCAAATAAGTCAGAACAAGGTTCAAGTCCCACTGAGGCATCACAAAAGGAATAGGAGGAAACATGTGAGTGATGTCCTTCAAGAATCAATTTACAACAGGGGACTTGAAAAGAGAAGGCTGATCAGGAAGCCTTAAGAAGGCTGAAATGGCAGAGAGGCAGCCTTTGATAGTGCCCAGAGCAGATCCCTGCTGGGCAAGAGAAAGAAGAAGAGGAGAACCTCTGAAAGGGGGCATAAAGGGGATCCACAGCCTTTGCTGTGCACCATGCCACAAATTTGTTCCACCTGCAGGCGTATACCGATTTTGTGGCGGGACGCCTGGTTGCCAGAATGACATCACAGACTTCAGGAGGCAAGTCAAATGGCCTCAACTGTCGACGCTCAATCTCCACGCATGGTGGTGGAAACTGGACAGGTTCGGGTGGAGGACCGTCCCCTGCTGCTGCAACAGAAGGTCCTCCTGAAGAGGCAGACGGATCGGGGGATCAACTGACATGATGAGTAGCTCAGGATACCAGTATCTTCGTGCCCATCCCGGAGCCACAAGGATGATTTGGGCGCGGTCGCACCAGATCTTCTTCAGCACTCTGGGCAGAAGTGGTATAGGCGGAAAGGCATACAACAGACCGCAGCTCCACTCTCGACGAAAAGCGTCTCCCAGCGAGTGCCGCCTTGGAAATTCCAAAACGCAGAACTGATAGCACTGCGCGTTCTCTTCTGTGGTGAATAGATCTAACCAAGGCTCTGCCCACTGCTGAAAGAGACCATGCGACACGTCCGAGTTCAGACGCCATTCGTGATCCATCATGCACCGACGGCTGAGTTCGTCCACCCTGGCATTCAGGGAACCTGCCAGGTGTTGACCCACAAGGGACACGCCCTGGTGTTCCAGTCATTGCCAGAGGCGCAGAGCCCCCTGACAAAGGGTCCACGACCCCACCCCGCCCTGCTTGTTGCAGTACCACATGGCGGTGGTGTTGTCCGTGAACACCTGCACTACACATCCCCGGACAGAGGGAAGGAAGGCTTTCAGTGCAAGCCGGAGCGCCCGCAGCTCCAGAAAGTTTATATGGAGCAGAGAAATTACCGGAGACCAGAGGCCTCTGATCTCCCTCTCTCCCATGTGGCCCCCCCTATCCCAGGAGGGAAGCATCCGTCACCACTATGTGCTCCGGTTGGGGTAGGGAGAGAGATCTGCCGCTGACCCAATCGCGGTATGTGAGCCACCACTGCAACTGTCTCGCAGTGCCCTCCGAGATCAGGACGTGGTCGGACAGGTTGCCCTGATGCTGGGTCCACTGAAACCTCAGGTCCCACTGCAGAGCCCGCATCCGCCACCTGGCATGATGCACAAGAAGGACGCTGGAGGCCATCAACCCCAGAAGCCGCAGCGTCAACCTGACGGAGACTCGGGATAAAGGCTGAAAGATCGGAATCAGAGCCTGAATATCCTGAACCCGCTGTTCGGGAGGATAAACCCGAAACTGCGCCGAATCCAGACCCGCTCCTATGAAGAGGAGCTTCTCAGAGGAACACAGGTGTGATTTCCGCACATTGATGGAGAACCCCAGCAGGTGCAGGAGGTCGGCCGTAGTCTGGAGGTGGCCGACGACTGTCTGGGGCGAGCCTGCCTTCAACAACCAGTCTTCGAGATAGGGGAAGACTGACACCCCTAATCTACGCAAATGAGCTGCGACCACCGCCATACTTTCGTGAACACCCGAGGGGCGCTGGTAAGGCCAAAGGGGAGCACGGTAAACTGAAAGTGCTCTTGGCCTACCGCAAACCGCAGGTAACGCCGGTGGGCCGGCAGGACGGGAATGTGACAATATGCGTCCTGCAAGTCCAACGCTACCATCCAGTGCCTGGAGGGGTCGCCTTGAAGGGGAGGGAGTTACCCCTTCGGACGATTTGCAGCACACACTTGTCCGTTGTGAGGGTGCACCAGTGGAGGAGGTGATGGCGAACCCTGCCACCCACTGGCGTCAAATGGGCCTGAAAGCTCGGACTAGGAAGGCTTTGAGGCGGATGCTGTGGGGGTGGATATGGACTGGCCTCGCCGAAGTCCCCTGGCACCACCACGGCGGTTACCACGTCCGCCACTGCGCTGGGTGGTAGTCTGTGGCCCGTGGCTGGCAGGACGTGAGGGGGTACCCCTTCCTTGGCCACGAAAGGAGCGAAAGGCAGAAGTTTGCTAGCGCTGCCCCGAGACAGGCCCAAAACTTGGCCGTAGCCCTGGAGTCCTTGAAACGCTCAAGCGCACTGTCTGCCTTGTCCCCAAAGAGGCGACGGCCATCAAACAGCATGTCCATGAGTGTGTGTTGGACATCAGCCGAGAAGTTGGCGGACCTCAGCCAGGCATGGCGGCGAACCGCCAATGTCGTGGAAATCGCCCTGCCTAGCGAGTCTGTGGTATCCAGGACACATCGAATAGAGTACCGTGCTGCATCCCGCCCTTCCGCAAAGGCTTGAGCGAGTTTTGCTCGGGCCTCCTCCGGGCAGTCTGGCAGCACGTCCGCAACCGTTTCCCACTGAGAGTGGGTGTAATGGCCCAAAAGGCAAGCGGTGTTGACCGACCACAACCCCAAACTAAGTGAGGAGAACAGCGTCTTAACGAACTGGTCATACCTTTTGGATTACCGATCAGGAGGGGCAGTTGGGAATGCGCTCTGGGAGTTAGAAGCCTGGATAACCCGGGGTCGGGCGGTGGCGTCTGGCCATGTTCCGATCTACATGGGGGCCTGTAGCGGGCTTGGACCAGGTGCCCAACAGAACGTCAGTAAGGGCCTCATTAAACGGCAGTAGAAGCTCCGAAGAGCATGCCTGCGGTTTGAGGACCTCGATGAAGAGGTTAGTCCTCAAGGCCACGACGTGGAGCTCAAGAGCCAAAGCCTTGGCCTCCCTCATCAACACCATGATGTAAGTAGCCCCCTCCTCCATAGCCACGGTAGGAGGGGAGACAAATCCAGTGTCAGGCGAAGTGTCCAGACCACTGGCCTCCCCTAGCTCAACTGCCCAGTCCTGATACGACTGGCACTCCCGTGCCAGAGGGTCCTCAGACCCCTCCCAATCCTCCTCGCCCCCCATCTCCTGATAGTCAGGTCAAAAGGATGGGGCCGGATCATAGAAGAATTGCTCTTCTCTCGGCGTCGAATGCGGCGTTGAGCGATGTCGGTCCGACACCGGATCCGGACCGAGGGGGGGACCGGGGACGACGTCGTCCGGGACGAAACCCTGGGGGTCGGCGCCAGCGGAGTGGTCATAAGGTCGACCAGCGCCGACCCGAATCCGGACCCCGATCCAGTGGGGTCTTATGGAATCGGGACCGGAGACGTCGGGTGCTTCGGCCCCGGTGCCGGGGCCATAGCCATCAGCCCGCTAGGGCACCCAGATGGACCCACGGGGCCCGAGGCACCTCCCTAGGGCCCGTAGGAGGGGAGCGATTCCTCATGGCCACTAGGAAGGCACTGATCTCCTCTGGCAAAAGAGATCGAAAAAGTTAGACAAAAATTGACTAAGAAGTACTGCTTTTTCCGGATCTGCGCTTGCTGGCACGGAAAAAAGAAGAACTGATGTCAACGCGTGAGGGCGGCGTCTAAGTACTCCGACGACGTCATCTCTGCGCCAACGACACAGACGCGGAGCCGCAGACGACGCCTACTGACGCGCATGTGTACTGCTATACAAAACTTTCCGGATCCAGTCTGACACCTGCGGATATTCTAAGGTAAAGAATCTAACACTAACCTGTTTCTTTCAGATATGCACCGTGCACGTCACCTCCGGACCGACTATGTCACTTGGAGTCGAACGACACCACATACCGGTGAGCAGAGTTACTGCTCCCAAAACATTTCTGGATCCAGTCTAACGCCTGGAGATAATTTTAAGGTAACAAACCTGCGGCTAGAAGTCTCTATCAGATTCCTATTTATAGAATTCCAACTGTAGAAAATATGTTAAAACTAAATAAATAATGATAAGTTATGGTGGTAGGATACACACCTATTTATCCAAAGTTTATCCATATTTGTCCTCGTCCTTAAAGAATGTGTGCTCACTGGAATAGTGTCTTGCCCAAATGACACTTGAATTGAAAATAACAAGATGTGGAGTAGCATACATGCCACCTCCAGTCGCAATGCTTGATTGCGCATGTACAGCGCTTACTTATGTATTCAACCAATGTACTCAAAAGTAATCCATGCACTTCATATTTTAATTTTACTTTTTTTCTTTCTACTTCTGTTCAATCCACACGCAGGAATATCATGCCGTTTCCATACATTCCCATTTTTAAGTTGTGCCCCTCCGGACCTCTTACAAAAACACAAACTGATGCATGATTCGTCCAAGGCAGTGTTTATTAAAACCCAAAGCATTTCAGGCTACCAGAGCCCTTCTTCAGGGGTCACTATAAATAACAGTAAAACAATTATCCTCATCTTACTAATATTTATTATACATCTTACATAATCAGTCAATAATTGTTATTGTGCATTCTTTGTTCTGCCTTCCCCATGTCCAAGTTAAGCTCAGCAGCAGGAGGGGAGAACAGTGTCTGGGGTCAGAGCAGCACTGGCTTGCGCGCAGACCCTGCAAGGCTACACAGGTAGACATAGGGTGCCCTCTATGAAGCCCCGCAGTACATGGGATCATGCTTCTAGCACTGGAGTCGGTGTAGTGGCATGATTCTAAAGGTACGAGTTACTTACCTTCGGTAACGATGAATCTGGTAGAGACTATTCTAGACGCAGATTCCTTAACGCAAAATTACCACCAGGTGTGAAACTGGATCCGGAAAAAAATTCTTTGCCACATCATCTCTGCGTGCCAGGGGGCGGTACCAAGTGACTCCGCCCTGATGTCGTCAGCAGGTGTGACGTCAGCAAGGTCACATAAACTCCACCCTGGCGAGCCGACGTCAGTTTTCTTCAGAGAACTTTTCCCCGCCACAAAGCGGAGCCATCACAAACAAAAACTGTGAGAATATGGGAACAGTGTGCGAAAAAATCAGATAAACAGAAAGGGAAGAAGCGAATGGTGAGGAACAGCACCATTCGGGGGAATGCCAGGCACTGTGGCACCGAAAGACATAGAAGGGAAGAGCAGAGCACAGCTATTGCAAAGCAACCATGCAAGCAAATACGACATCCTCCCTGGGAGATAAAAAGCATGTGAAAAACGTCACAGCAGACGAAGGAGGCCTGCAACCCCAACCTATAAACAGTGAGGGACAACAAGGCCAGAACACGGAGTAACGACAATTTATCCCAAGACAACACCAGCAAGGAGAGGCGCATTCCCTGTAAAGAGCTAAGGGTCGAGGCACAGCCAAGAGACCCCACTCAGAGGACTGCAGAGGAGTCAAAAATTTCAAGCAATAAAAAATGGAGAAGACCATGAGTAGGCCCCACACTGGAAGACCAGCGTGCAAGGATGCATAAGTACCCATGAACCCACCAACCAATCACCAGAAAAGAAGAAGTGGATCAAGCAAACAGAACGAAGTATCCTACTAGGGAGGAAGTAAAAGAGGGCACTCGCAGAAGACAAAACCACCCGGAGGCAGCCGAGTGCAGAAGACCAAGCTAAAGGTCCTTGTAGAACCGGGAGGAAGGGAGGATTGTGAAGGACTCTGCGGCTACAATCGTCTCTACCAGATACATCGCTACCGAAGGTAAGTAACTCGTACATCTGACAGAGACTACTAGCTACAGGATCCTTAACGTAGAATAGATACCCTAGCCATACCCAGAAGGGAGGAGGGCCTGCAAGAGAGCATCCCAGTAGGAAGAAACACAGGGCCCTAGCAGGGGATGTGTAATAGGGACAAGAAAGGCGGCCCAGCCCCCATCAAGCAGAAGGAAGCAAGGACGAGGCGAAGGGAAACCAGGACACCCCAAGCCCAGCCAAGGTACCAGGGACATCTGCCAGAAAGCCCCAGAGGGACAGGCAATGGCAAAGGAAGAAAATAATCACCCCAAAACTCCAAGGAGAAGAGGTGGAAATGGAAGCAAAGCCCTCCACAGGAAAATACACAGTGAAGGGGACAGCTGAACCGGCCACAGCCTCGAGTCAGTGGACAAGGTAGGAATGGCTCCACAGTCAAGAAAGGCAGGCGTGAGAAGAAAGACGTAGTCTCGCAAGGCTCCAGCAGAACAAGAGGCAGAAGCACAAGGGCCCACGCCAAGGCCCCCGGCCGAGGATCAGAAGGAGGCGACGTGCGCAGCTGGCAGCTGGCAAGTACCATGAAGCCGAGCGTCCAGACCAAGCCGAGCGCAATGTGAAGGAAAAGGCCAGGGAAATCCAGAACAACCCCTAAAGGGAGACCGCTCCTGACATAAATGACCCACGAAAAGAAGTGGGACCAGCCAGAAGAGAAGAGGAGAAATATGTAGGACGGACTAAAGCCATCAACAGAACACAGAAAAATACCAAGAAATCCTATATCCCCTGGAACACCAGTCAGAGGACCAGGCCGAAAGGCCGGACAAAAAAGGGCAGAAACACCACAGCACAACGCCGCAGACGGCATGCCAAAGCTGGTCCAGCGATGCAGCAGATATTGAAATGACAGAACCTGGAGCAGCGCAAGCTACGCCTTCTATCATTATCTCGGATTCCTCCCCTCGACTACAAGCTCTACCCCCCTCTCCTGTAATGACATGGTAACTATCTCCAACAAGGTAAAATCCGGCTCTCCTGCCGACCCTGTTAAACCTGACATTTTTATGAAGTTCCAAGACTGCCTCCCGACAGAGGGGAAGGTTTTGATTAATAGATCACTTCAGTCAGCGGTGCTTCCTAAATCCTGGAAACATGCTAAGGTTTTTCCGATCCTAAAAAAGCCCACACTGGATGCATAAGCCCCTGAGAATTTTCGGCCCATCTCATTGCTCCCTTACCTGGCGAAGGTCATGGAATCCCATATTAACACCAGCCTTACCAAGTACTTGGAGGATAATGAGATCTTGGACAAGTCGCGAAACGGGTTCTGGCCTAAGCATAGCACAGAATCCGCTTTGTTGGCAGTCACAGAGCAGCTGAGGGCGGAACTGGATGAGGGCGGCACCACAGTGTTGGTGCTGCTTGACCTGTGTGCGGCCTTCGACGCGGTCTCCCATGAGATCTTGCTCCATCGACTGAGGGAGATCGGGGTCAGTGGAACGGCTTGGGACTGGTTTGCATTATTTTTGTTTGAGCGTTCTTTCCAGATCGATGCCCCCCCTTACCAGTCCCATACCCATCCCCTCAACTGTGGTGTCCCTCAAGGCTCTGCGCTGAGCCCTACACTTTTTAACGTGTACGTCCGTCCTTTGGCCCATCTGGCCAAGGCTCGGGAGATTAATATGCTTTCCTACGTGGACGACACGCAGTTGCTATTCACCTTTTCCAAAAACCCCAGTGAAGTCAAACTGAGGTTTAAGGAGGATATTATGGTAATCTCAGAATGGCTGGCAGCAAACTATCGCCAACTTAACTCCTCTAAAACAGAGGTGCTTCTGTTCGGTAGAGACTCGCATAAATGGGATGACCAATGGTGGCCCGTTGCGCTGAGTCCCCGATCCCACCAGACAAAAAACTCAGTAAAAAGCTTAGGGGTCCTGATGGATAACTCCCTCACCTTTGAATTGCATGCAAAAAAAGTGGCAGGCACTTGCTTTGGCCACTTACGTGGGCTGAAACCCATTTTAGGATTTTTTGCTGCACCCATTCGTCAGGCGATCATTCAATCATCAGTCCTGCCTCGTCTGGACTACTGTAATGGACTCTTACTGGGCAAAAATAAAACGGTGACGAAGAGACTGCAACGGGCCCAGAATGCTGCTGCTCGCACTCTGTTTGCCCTCCCTAAACATTGTCACACCTCCCACCTTTTGCAATGTTTACCTTGGCTCCCGGTCGAACTGAGAATACATTTTAAAACTCTTTGTATCTTTCATAAGATCCTGTTTCATCAGGGTCCCCAGATTCCGCAGGATCTATGCTCTTTATATGTACCAACTCGAATTCTGCGCTCTGCTGATTTGCACTTAGCCTGCACTCCCAGGGTGCACAGGTGCAGAGCGGGCGGACGCTCTTTCAGGTCTCTAGCTCCTGCCCTCTGGAATTCCATTCCAACCTCAGCCTGCTGCACCCAGGATCACTTGGCTTTCAAAAAACAGATTAAAACCCGGCTATTCTCTTCCATCTAGCCGGGGCACTTTTGCCCGTGGCACCTGCGCTGGTTATTTCTGGGATGTCCTTTCCTTAGCTTTCCCCTTCACCTCTGCTGCCCGTTCTGCGAGCGCTGGAACACCCAGTTGATGGGATAGCCATGCGCTCTATAAATCACCTTAACATAACATAACGAAGATAAAAAAAAACACACCAGCTGTATACAGCCACGCCAGGAAAGGCGAGGAACCCGCAAAGGGGAGTACAAAACCTCCCAGTGTAGGACAGAGCTATATAATAGCTACAAGTACCCCACTTAGGGTAAGACACTTCCCAAAGAAAACATGGGAACCACTCTTAGGGTAAAAATCCCACATCAGAGGACAAGAACATAAGGACCTGCGGTTAGAATCACAGACGGCTCATCAATCAGCCAAAAAATACACAATAGCCAGGGGTGCTGTACCAGCAGCCAACAGTAAAGAGGGGCCAACCCGGGGACCCCGAAGGCACGGCAAACCACACAGAACACACAGATGGGTTAATCAAAATACCAGAGTCCAGGAAAAAGGTGGGATAACGCCTCCCATCAAGCCCCGCAGGATCAACAAGCCAAGCTTACGGAGGGGGAGGAGGACAGAGCAAAGCAAGGAGACATTGAATGGCAGAGTCCGCGTGGGTGTTAAACAAAAGAACCCTATCAAAGGGCAGGTCAACCAGACGCTCCTCAATATTCTCAGGAAAAACACCATCCCACAGCCAAGCACGGCGACAGCGAGGCACGGAGCTGGCCATAGCGCGGCCGAGAATGTCAGCAACATCCAAGGCCGAACGGAAAATAAACGCGGCCAACTCCCAACCATCCAACACATGGTGCAGTAGATCAGCGTGGGCACCTTTGTGGCAGAAGCGAGACAGGAGGGACTCCACAGAATCCCACAGGCTGGAGGTAGCCCTGGCCAACACACAAAGTGTGTTGAGTGCTCGCAAAGCAGCACAGGAGGAAGCGAAGATGTTACGCCTCCATGAATCCAACCACCGGGCCTCCCGGGACAGAGGAAACAACACCAAGGGCAAGGAAGGAAAATCAGTCTGTAGAAGAGGGCCCTGAGTAGAAGGGTGAAAAGAAATGTAGACAGGATCATGTGGAGCAGGACGGTGGTGGTGTAGGAGCGTCTGAGGCACCGGATCATCCATGGCAGGACGCTCCCAGCCGCCAGAAGAGGGTTGTGGAGGGAAGCTTCAAATGGAAGAAGCAGCTCCCGTCCACCAGAGTCCTGGTGGAGAACTTCCAACAGATGATCCGTAGGGAATGGGGTGACAGGGTCACCCATCCGTAAAATGCCAGCGGCCGTGGCAATAGTCCGAACACAGGCTACACTAGCCTCCATAGGGCATCGCGGGGGAGAAATCAATTCCTCTGTGGGAAACGGCTGTAAACTAAGCCGTCTGTCCCCAAGTCTATCTGGAGGAATAAACAGCCAGCCCTGGAATAGTGAAGGATCCACGGATGAGTGGGAGGCCTGAGGGGCTTCCGGGGAAGGCGGAGAAGCCCGCGGAGCAACCAACCGCGAGCTGCGGAAGAGAGGGTCAGAGGGTTGAGGCCGCGGGGACGGCGAAGAGCCCTCCCTAGAAAACGCTGGTGAAAAAGCAACGAGGCGGCGTCCCGTCTTCGGAGATGAAGAGACCAGGAGATGACAGACCTCTGGAGACGAGTCGAGGACCCGACGCTGGCACCGCACCGTGGAGTCCGCTAGAGGCGTCGGAGCGACGACGATCGGCGCCGGAGTGAACATCGGCAGTGCCGAGTCGACCTCCACCACCACGTGCTCCCCAGGGAAATGGGGCGGGATCTAAGCCGGTTTGGCTAAGAAACGACACCGAAAAGGCGCCGGCTCAACCTCACACGAGGCAGCTGCCTGCTTAGAGGACAAGCGCCCCAGGCCCCGGCTTCCACCCGCGGCACTGCCAGGGCCGGGGAGGAAAGCCTCTGGCGCTGAAAAGGCGTCGGCTCCGCCTCTGACAAAGCAGTCACCTGCCCAAAGGACCATGGGGGACTCTGGGACGAGCCCGGAGTCCTAGCGTTTTCCTGTGATGCCACAGAGAGCCCCGTAGGGATTTGCGGTGAGACAGGGATGCCGTGGGTCGAAGAGGAGAACACCGCAGGGCTGCACCTCAACGACGCCACACCCCCACTACCTGAAGCCGAACTTGTCAGCGCCGGGGTTGACATTGCCGGCGACTCCACAGAAGGTCCTGCGCACGGTAAGGAATCCACGAATGTCTCAGGAGGAGGAGGGGGACAAAGAAGCCTGTAGAGCTGCAGTGTAGGCTTTCATTTGAGCCCTAGTCGCCAGGAAACGGCGGGTAGGGTGGCGATGGGTGAGGGCGCACATCCCGAGGGGAACCCGCGATCTCCGCCGAACGAGGACAAGGCATCGGAGACAAGCTGCAGGACCTACCAGCGGGCAAGCGACGCCCTTGGGGCTGTGGCGAAGGGCGATGCTGCAGTCAGAATCAGGGGCTCCAGTCTTCTGAGGTAGGGGACGGAAGCTGGGAAGACACCGACCTGGACAAGCGGGCCAACAGCAATTTCAGCAATTTCATCCGGCGCTCCCGCCGGGACTTTGGTATGAGGTGCTGACAAGCGTTACAGTCCGTGGAGTCATGGTGCTCGCCCAAACACCACATGCAGATCGGGTGAGGGTCCATCGCCGACATCTGACGTGAACAAGAAGTACACGTGTTAAAGCCCGAAGGCATTCGCACACTGTTCCTCAACGCAAAAGCGTGAAAAGAAGGCTTGAAAACAATCAGGACACTATCCGGATCCGCGTTGCACGCCGAAAAGAGAAAAACTGACTTCGCCGCGCCGGGTGGGGCTTATGTGACATTGCTGACATCAAGCCTGCGGACGACATCAGGGCGGAGTCACGTGGTACCGCCCCCTGCGCAGAGATGCTGTGGCAAAGAATTTTTTTTCGGATCCAGTCTCATGTCTGGGGATAATTATACGTTAAGGAATCTGCGGCTACTAGTCTCTATCAGATATGTTTGATACCAAACATGACCGGGTTCTGTGAAGCTATTATGTAGATGTACATCGCAACTTGGCCAGTGTCCACTACATACCTAAAATGACTTATAAAGCCAGAGAATTAACTCTGGGGTTTGTAGGAGGTCTCTGCTCGTGTAGGGGCACCTTCACACTCAGAATCATGCACCCTGACTGTGGACTATAAGGTCTACCTTAGTGGTGGTGTAATCGAATCTAGGCCACTAGTGCAATCTTCCCAATTCATGCCCTTAATAGGTATACTTTATCATATCCTTATATAGGCATAGAAATCACTAGGCTATTTGGTCTAAGCCATACAGCCCAAATACGGCATGGCTATTTCCACTAGGTTCCGAGAATTAACAACGATTTCTTGGAAAAACCCGCCTTCAGCAGCTAGGAACTTCCCCCTGCTTGAATATTAAGTTCTCCAAGAACTCCTGGCGTTTTCCAAGAATTTAGCCTTTGAGTGACAATATTAAGTCCAAACATGTGTCAAACTCGGCACCTTCAAAGTATAAATATGCCCAGGTTTGCCCAGTCAAACACAAGGTGGTTTGGAGCAGATCGACTATCTATTTGCACGACGCCCTGCAGCAGCAAGTGCCGAAGGAAGCCAACCCTCCAGCTGGAGCACTGAGAGACACTGTCTTTTCTCTTGCCGAGATATCCAGCTCCAGTGTTTCGGCTTACCCTTGCGGTTATCTGGGAAATCGAGTCGTGAGAGAGAGATACAAGACCTCCTTCATTGTAAAACCAAGGTACGGAGCTGATTAGACCTCTAAGAGAATTCTTGGAATAGATTCCTGGCAGAGAACTACTAAACTTAGGCTACTCCTCCCTAGTACTAGACTTAGGTTAGGTATGTAGGAGAGTGGGGTCTGCAATCCTATGGTCACCCCCGATTTTTGCTTTTTGCTTCACTGGTTTACGACTTTTCCTGGCTGTGGGCCTGCTAATCAGACCCACAGCCTAGCTGTTCTCTCTCTAAATTGCATTTACCAATTGGTACTGGGCCACCTTATCAGTCCCTGTACAGTATACCTTAGGTATCCTGGGCATAGGTGTACCCAGGGCCTACCAGGGGCTGCAGCATGTATTATGCCACCCCTGGCTGGCCACCCAAATCTGACACAACTGGCTGCACGACAGCTGGGGCAAGGTGGTGTAATCACCCTTTGCTTTAGATATAGTATCCCTATATCTAACTCTAAAATGGACATATGTATTCCTATCAGTCACTCCTATGGCAGGCCTTATCAATCCTGAAGGCAGAGTGCTTGGAATTATGTGAGATGGTGCTCTGGCATGAGCTGAGCCCGTTTGCAGCTTGCGGAACCAAGTCCTAATAGCTGTTCCATGATAACACGTACCATATACTCTTAAGTGCCTTATAATCCTCGCGGTTATTTGCCAACTTTGGTATCGCTTTATCAAAACATGTCGAGTAAGGTGTCATACGAATTGGAATACTAACCACTCGCCAATTCTGGCGACGGGGTTAGCATTCCACCCTTCTAGAGGGACACAACATGTATGTAACTGTGAACCCCGGTTAAAGTTAACTTGAGCCTCAGCATCACAAAATGGATGCTGCCACCACAGACACAAGTCTGACCTCCTGCTGCTGGGAGTCCTTCCAGCGAGGAGAGCTCGGACAAAAGGTTTCCTGTCAGGGGCGGTGCTAGCACCATCCCAGACAGGGTTTTGTGTATCCCAGGTAGGCAGGGCTGAGAGGAAGGTGACTGCAAGTGGCACCCCGGTGCTCACTGTGCATATGCCGGCTCAAACCAGTTCCAGGGGCACCCCAGTCCCTGAGCTGGGGAAAGTCCGGACAAAGGAGAGGGGTGTAACCACCCCCCTCCTGGTCCCACCCATGGGCAGGACCTAGTCGCGTGCCAGCCCCTTTTCTTAGAATAAAGATAGGAGCAGGCCCCCTTCCCAAATTAGATAATCTTGAATCTTGAACTACTTTCCACGAAAGGAACTCTTGAAATTCTCTGAAGACTCTCCCTTGTGGCTAAGGAGTAGCCACCCTGCACCCGCAGGCACCACCTAAGCATCGCGGTTTGCTGCACGTCCATCCTCCGAATCAAGACTGACCAGCTCGACGAGACCAGGATTCCCTGGCATCTCTGACCTCTACCTGCATCATCAGCCCAGCTGAGATTCGTGGGTGTGACGAGACCTGAGGGACCGGCCATCTTCAAAACCTGCACAACGCTTAACCAGCACGACCGCCGAGGGATCCTCGAGTGAGTGCACTGGGGTTTGAGAAGCCCCAACCCAGAGCAGCTCCAGCACCGAAGTCCAGCCCCCCAGCACCCACGAGATCTGCGTGGGGCCCTTCTGCTCTTTGCTGCTTACCGCGTTGTCCGGTCACTTGCCCGTTGGCTAGTGGCCCTCCTGACGACGTACCATGACGATTTCACCACTGGTCTGGTTGCTCCAGACTGGCCCTTGCTCCCCTCCAAAAGAGGAGCAGCCCGGACCCTCCTGGTCCACTCCAGACGCCATCGTGACTCCACCGCGTGGGCTTGCCTTTGCCAAGGCTTGTTGCTCCAATCCTGGTTTCAGCATCGCCGACAGCAGACACCTTCGTGGGACAGCTCGCACCTCCAGCCTGGTCGCCGACAACGCCTCCTGGCCCATGTGACTGCAGAGTCCAGCGACGCCCACTCACCTGATCGCGGTGACCTCATCCGGTACCATCCTGGTGCCCACACAATCACTGGCTAGTGATTAAGAACTGAGTCCCCTCTGCTTTCAGGTCGTCTCCATCCCCGATCCAGGCTTGGATCACATCGAATATCTTCACTGGTCGCCTGCCAGCAACTTCTTCTTTCAGGCTCCATATACTACAACGAGGATTCCCGACGTCTTTTGAACCCTATGCAGCCGCAGCCCCTGGGCTAGGTAACCCGAGCATTTCGGTGCTCCAACGCAGGTTCAGTATCCAAGTGTCCAGATCCTTTTTCGTTTTTAGTCTACCTAGTCTGATTCATCCGGAAACAGTATCTTTAGAAATACTAGCCTCCATAGACTTTGTCTCGCATCCCGCGTGAGAGTGCACACTCTGCACCCGATCTCCCTAGGCCTCCTGCTCCTAACCTTAGGGCTCAGTAGTGTAGTCTTAGCGATCCTGAAGCCTCTGGATCGAGTTACTCACCAGCTAGTGTTTCGCATTCCACTTTTAGAGTATATGGTTTTTCGTGCCCCTCGGGCATTTGTGTAAATTGTGCAACTTGAAGTATTTTCGTAAGAGTTTTGTATTGTGCTTAGCTCCCTGACTCATAAAGAGTTCAGGGTAGACTTGTTATAAATAAATATCCTTTATTTTCATAACAACTTGTGTGGTGTCCTTTCACTTGGTGTTCAAGGGGTTTATGTGATGGTAAAACAGCTGGCTTAACACGCCCTCTAGAGTTTAGCCTAAAGACTGCTTTTGTCCACGCTACTAGGATAGCTGGTCTATAAGGTTGACTTACAACCAATCATCAATAAGGGTGTTTGGTATGATACACAGTGATCACTAGAATAGTGAGCACTATATATCAGGCCAAGTTCTCACAAGGTACACCAGGGTAGGCGTATTTTAGAAGCACCAGTTGAGTACTTTTAGTCATTATTTATTACTGTATGTATTTTATACATTTTATGCACTTTCATGGCTTAGAAACCATATCATGCTTTTACAGTACTACTTTATAATACTGTTTGTATTATATGCCTTGTACTTTATAACCAGTATTACGATTGTAGCAGTTCATTTCCAATGCTTGAGAAAGAAGACTGTTCAATAAATACTTTCATTGAAAATGTCCGTCTCTCTATTTCTCTGCAACTCTGGTGAAACGAAGCATGCACGATTGACTGAGTAAAATAGTTATCTATTGTTTCCGCGACTCTAGAGATTTGATTTCTTATTCTTGGGAAACAAAGTTGTCATGTTTATACGGTTGTCAGAAACGAATCCCTTCTTGTGAATACGAGAAAGTTTCTAGTGACCTCTGAGCTAGCTGGCACTCACTATATTCGGTAGAGACCTAGTCCTACGTCTAAACTACAGTATATATTATTCCAATGTGCAGAGCCTATTGGGAATATAGGAAGTATACTACAGTAGTGGCTTATACGTTTTAAGTGCAGTGACTGGGAAGAAGGAAAACCGTATATTTGAAGTGAAAGGTGCATGCACCATTATCCGCAGGCTAACCTTCAGACACAGTTTGTATGGGCTCCCATGAGTGGCACAATACATACTGCAGCCCATTGGAGACCCCTGGTGTACTAATGCCCTAGGTATCTTAGTACCCTATACTACCAATCGTGGGGTGTATAAAGTACTTACCAATTAATTGAGGAGAGAGCACAGACACTGGGATCCTGATTAGCAGAATCTCAGTGTACTACAGTCAAAATACACTGACACCAGGGGGTGGGGGCGTGGCTTGGACGGCAGCGGTAATGGCTGCCTAAACCCATTGCTCGGCAAACGGAGGAGCGATTCAGGCTGTAAACAGGGGTTAAAATGGGAGAATAACGAAGCGGAGGCCAGACTTCTTCTCGTAATGGCGTGAAGAACATTTTGTGACCGAATTCTAACGTATTAACCGCTCAGAAGATCGTCAAACCAAAAACGAGGTGAGCGGAGCTCGCCTGGAATCCACAAAATGGCGGCGATGTCCGGAACGACCAAAAAGATGCGGATCTACCATACATCGTAATTTCATGGTGATTTCACGGTTTCACCACAGCACCCTGTGCGACCTACTAGCCTTGAAGGTGGGTGCTTCACGCTAAAATTAGAACCGCTTTGCAGCAGGAAGAGTAAATCTCTCAGCGCCGCAAGTTAACAGCACGTTTTGCCTGACTCTGTAATGGCTGTAATGGCTTCCTTGAGAGTAGATAATTGTACCTCCTCATCCTCATATCACTACTTGCGCTAATGTTTACAGCGCTAACACTTACAGCGCAACTCAGAATACGCCAGTGCCCGCATTTACCACCCGCCATCGCCCATTATTAATCACGACGCCTGCATTAGAGGGGAAACTTTTGAGTAGCCTGCTTCCAAGATGGCGGAGCTAAGATTGAAGGTATGAGAGCGTAGCAGAGAGCGGCGAACGACGTAACCGCTCCACAAAAATACTGATTTAGCATTGGTACCCCAGGTCTGTCCCTCTATATCTGTTACCAACGCTACCAACACTACTCGAACACAAGATCTGTCTTTGGCAAACAACAGTGATGACCTGAGGCACATTAGAAAGAGCTGAGCAGCCCTCATTCGTGGCTAAATAGGTGTGGCCAAACCAGTGTGCACATTAGGGCTTCTGCAAACCTCCGAGCTACCTCTAAGTTACCCGTTCCATCTCCGCAATGCCCTCCTGAGGCCCACTAGGAGAAATTGAAGAGTATACCACAATATACACGTACTTGCAATTACTGATTAACCGCATTGGATATTACACCGTCTAAACGTGTCCAAATGCGCATAATCGCCAGCTAATTACACTGCCACAGTCACCACGATCCAGCACACTGCCCTTATAGGCTTCATTACCACTCGCGCCATCATCGCCATTGCAACGACCACAAGAGGCCATGGATTGATGGTTTGATGTGTGGAACTTGTTGTGGTTGACGTGTACTACTTTGAGAATACTCCTGCCAATAATCATAATACTCCCGCCAATCATAAGCGCCAAGGCCAACAAAAGCTGATACACATACGCAATTTAGAAGTGGTTTGCGCTGCTGAGTGTTGCATGTGATACGGATATCAACCAATCTGTGGCTGTTGATCGAGAGGAGACCAAGAGGAAGGACAAAAGCAACAGCTAAAGCGCCACCTATGCCATGAGACTACTATTTCACAACAAGAAAGAGGGGTTGGCGCTAACCACTCATATCCTCCATGTCGAAGATGGCAGACAAAGAAAGCAGAGCTTCTTTTAAGAAGGCAAAAGTAGAACCGGTCATCTCGGACTCTCCAATCAAGGCTAAACCTGACCTAAACAGCACAATGGACATGATATTAAAAAGACTAGCGGAGGTCCGAGACCTGGCAAAGTCTACGAAACAAAAACGCAGATTCCATGCGACTGCAACTTACAGCCATCCGGGCAGTCATGAACACTATGAACTCGAAAATCAGCGATACAGAGCAGAGAATAAGTGACGTCGAAGATGTGGCCACCCAGGCCAACAAAGAAATTAAACACCTCTGTAACGTCACTAGTGAGCTTAAGAAACAAGCAGCGGAATTGGAAGACCGAAACAGACGTGGCAATGTATGCATTTTTAGTATTCCAGAGGGCTCAGAGGATGATGCGGGTTCATGTGTGGCCTTTCTGGAATCCTGGATACCCCTGATAACGGGGATAAGCTTCCACCATGGCTTGGAAATGGACAGAGCATATAGGATACCATTGTTTAATACTTCAAGCAGAAAAGAAACTCGTCCCATGATATGCAAACCGCTACGCTATCAACATACAGAGGCCATCCTGAACTTCGCCAGAAAAAAACACCAAGTAACATGGAAAGGTCACCAGATAAACTATACACAGGACTATTCTAAAGAGACAGTCAACACGAGGAAGGGCTTCCTTCAACTACGCGACAAACTGAGGGGGAAAACATTAAATTCTCATTTACAGGCCATTCTAAGTTTAGAATCGTTGAAAATGGCAAGCCATACATCTTTACAAACCCCCAGGACCTGGCGCGACACCTAGAGGAAGCTCCAACTCAGGAGATGGAACTCTCTGCTGGAGCCTCCACCAAACGAAAGACCTGATATCCTTTGAATTATATTATCTGGTTCACCCTTCTTACACCCATGCAACTACATTGCTACAACTGCTTAACCATAGAGGTTTTCACTAAGAATGGCTAAGTAACTAAACAAGCTCAAATGTTATAATAATGTTCGATATCCTTCAGGACATGCAAACACAAATATTATAATAAGGTTCTACACCTTTCATGGTAAAGTCTGTTATTACCCTCCGTTATATTTACCCTAAAAGCTTGAAGCTCATCCTAGGTGAATCGTCTCAATGCTCTCACGGTGTACTCCGCGATGATTAGTTAATAGGTTAATATAAGTTAATGCGTTAATTCGTCATAGAACATGACAGCCTACTGCTAGCAACTAAAGTCATCCATGTGTTTCACAATACTTCACCCGTCCACAGTAGTAGTCTTAATATCACTGTTATAAGTAAGTTTCATAGTTATTTCATATATTTCTCCTGATGCGACAATGTTCAATTCATTTACCTCTAAGTTGCCTACTGACGGACCTGCTGTTGCAGCTCCTGCATTCGTTTCTCTCAGGGAGGGGAGGCAGAAGGGGAGGTGGGGTGGGACAAAGGGTAAATGTACTTGTGATTGTTTTCTTTTTCTTTTTACTCTATGTAAGTTCTTTTCGCTCCTTGAATTGTGTTGAAGTATCAGGTATGCTCTATTATGAGTACATGCTCAGAGACAGGCCCCAAACGGGCACTAATGTGAGAAGTGCATTTCAAATGATGTTCAGTCTGACTCTCAAAATATGATGCCAATACCGTGTTCACCAACACACATGCATACATATCCCATAAGGTAAATCATATATATAGCGACCTCTAGACCTGACGATGTCTCATACCAAAGGCATAGCAGAGGACCTTAACATAGTATCTCTAAACATAAAAGGGCTTAATCCCCCAGTTAAGCGCAGAAAAATATTTGATAACCTAGCCAAAACTAAGGGTGACATCATACTTCTCCAAGAAACAAAACTATCGGAGGAGGATGTAGGCTTTATCAAACACAACTGGATCTCTCATATTTCCTGCTTACCGGCAGACCATAAGAAAAAAGGTGTCATTACCCTTATAGCCAGAAAATCCAATATCACCTCTGTCTCACACACACCCACACAATGAAGATGGGGGGCTATTAGACACACACCTGCAGAGAGGAGATGACCCAATCCACGTGATCAACATCTATGGCCTTAACTTCGATGAGCCCAACTTCTGGGAAAAGATCTCAAATACAATTGAGAGCTTCCCTCAAGATGATCTCATCATAGTAGGCGGTGATTTTAACCTGCTGTTAGATCCCCTTATCGACCATCAATCAAAATGCATATATCAACCCTCTCGCTCACATGAGGTCCTCAACAGAATCTGCTCCAAACTCAACCTAAAGGACTCATGGTATCTTCAGGACCCAGATACAAGGGACAGTACATTTTATTCAGCCCTGCATAACTCCAACACTAGGATCAACTACATCCTAATCTTAAGTACATTCACACATCTCATAGACTAAATGGACATAGCCTCTAAATTATTTTCGGATCACTTCTTCATTATCACCAAACTTGCAGGTACCCATTCTATCCTAAACCCTAAAAGATGGCGCTTTAATTATGAGGTACTCTCTGACCCAGTAAACAAAATAAATATCGAAACTGCTATCAAGGACTACATTAAGGAAAACGACCTCCCAGATACAGACACATCCACACTGTGGGATGCGCTTAAGGCGACCATCAGAGGGGTCATCACTGGAATTAAAGCAAAGATCAATAAAAAACGAAATCTAGAACATGAGCCACTAGAGAGAGAAATTAAATCATTTGAATCAACACATGCGGAGGCGTTAGATAACAAAGACATCCTATATGGGCTAGTTAGGAGGAAATATGAATATAACAAAATTGTGAGTATACGAGCTGGAGTGTGGATCAACAAATTCAAGGCGCTCAAGCTCTGTGGAGGGGTACAAAGTGGGCAAACTACTTGCCTCATACCTCAAACACAAACAGAGACAGTTCACTATCTCCTCAATTAAAGACTCCAATAATGACATCCAGACAAAACAAAAAAAATACCGAGTGCCTTCCACTCCTTCTACGAGGATCTATACAAAAACAAACAAACAGTAGACTCAGGAGACTGCACCAGATACTTGGACTCGCTAAACCTACCAAGACTATCAGAGACAGATAAATCAGCGTTAGGGAATCCCATTTCACTCAAGAACAATAAAGCCCTGGGCCCAGACGGCTTCTCAGCCTCCTACTATAAGGAGTTTGATAGGTCGCTACAACACCTTATTAAAATTATTTAACTCCATACCCAAAGAGGGATGTATTTCTAAGTCAATGAGGGAAGCCAACATCATCGTCATACCGAAGGAAGGGAAGACCATCTTTTCCCCAAAAACTATAGGCCAATCTCATTGATCATTGAGGACTGCAAGATTTATGCAAAAATCCTAGCCACTAGACTAAATACGGTCCATCCAAAATTAATCAGTAACTCGCAGGTAGGGTTCCTCAAATTTCTAATGATAACACTAGGCTATTATGTCATATTCTTGAGAAAGCAAAGTTAACTTCTGCCCCGTCTGTCGCCATTACCCTTGACGCAGAAAAAGCGTTTGACAGAGTATCGTGGTCATTCTTGAAACACTGCCTGGTATCCTTTAATCTTGGTGGTCCATATATTAACATGGTTATGGCACTGTATTCAGACCCTACTGCCCGAATAGCAATCAATGGAACCCTCTCGGAGGCATTCACCCTAGAACAAGGAACCTGGCAGGGCTGCCCTCTCGCCCCCTCATTATTTCTCTTGGCCTTGGAACCACAAATTCAGGATATCAAACGCAATAATGAAATAAGAGGAGTAATCTTTGGCAAAACTCACATGAAATTAGCCGCATATGTGGATGATATTCTCATTGTTACAGAAGACCCAGGCTTATCCATCATGACCCTAATGAATACCATAGAAATCTACTCCAGGCATTCCGGATATAAACTAAAGCGAGATAAGTCCGAGGTCAAGCCCCTGAACATTCATTGCACCCAGGAATTACTGGGAGATTCTGGCCTTACATGGCAGCTGGGGTATGTCAAATATCTGGGGATTGAATTCCGTAGCACTATATTAGAGACACTCCAACGAAATGAAGCTAACACCCTGGAGAAAATTAAAACTCATATTGATGCATGGTCCCCAAGATTCATTACATGGTGGGATAGGACTGAGACTATCAAGATGATGATCACCCCTCATGCTATCAGAGGACTTCCATCACAAGTTGGACATCCTACTTTAAAACACTTCTGGGAAAGGGAAAAAAGCAAGAATTAGTATGAAAAAACTCAGATTAAACAAATCCTTTGGAGGGGTCAACCTAGCTGACTTTAAACTCTACCAGACGGCATTCCTGGCAAAACAAGGTTCGTATTGGCTCATACCACCAGAATAATACACCCCGGTATGGCCACACATAGAAAAATCACTTCTTAAAAATCTTGTCCCAGCAGCCCTTCTAACAGCAAACCTCACCAAAGTCATTTGCTCAAAGCCCATATTTAAAAACACAAAGTCTGCTCTGCTGAAGGTGGATAAACTATTGGACACTAGCATTAGACAATCTAACCTTGAATCTCTTTGGGATAACCGTAAAATCCTATATTTATTTAATTTATTTAATGGTTTTTGTAAAGCGCGTAGTAACTCCGAAGAGCATCCCAGCGCTGATCTGCTTCTCCAGAGGTTTTAGCCACTAGTAGGATTAGATTTGAGGGAAAAGGAAGGTCTTCAAGGTCTTTCTGAACTGGAGATAGTTAGGTTCTGTCCTGAGTTTTCGGGGTAACTGGTTCCATCGTTTTGCCGTGTGGACCGAAAAGCGACGGCCACCGGTCTTGGCTTTTCTCACTCTAGGGACTGCAATAAGATTTTCTGCATTGGATCGGAGATCCCTCTCTGCTTTGTAAGGGATTAAAAGTTCTTTCAGAAGAGGGGGACCGTTGTTATTGAGTGTTTTATGGGCCAAGCAGAGGGATTTGAACAAGACCCTTTCTCTGATTGGAAGCCAGTGGAGAGAGTTGAGGGCCGGCCTGGCGGAGGATCTTCCAGGTGTGCCCGTAAGTAATCGGGCTGCGGCGTTTTGGACTTTCTGTAGTGAGTTCAAGGTGCCTTCAGGGGCTCCCAAGTATATAGCGTTACAGTAGTCTAATCTTGCCAGGATTAGACCCTGTATGAGGAGCCTCCTTGCGGTCTCTGGGAGCAGGGGAAAGATTTTCATGCAGGCTCTGAGTAGTCCAAAGCATGTCCCTGCAGTTCTCTTTGCCTGGGTTTTAAAACTCATGTCTTTCTCAATCCACACACCAAGGCTCTTGACCTCTTCCTTGGGTGCGGGAGGGTCCCCTAGGCACCTGGGCCAAAGGTGAGATGGTAGAGAGGGCCCATTGTGGCCCATCAGGAGGATCTCGGTCTTGGACCCGTTTAATTTTAATGAGGAGAGATTCATCCATCGGTGGACTTCAGAGAGGCAGCTGTGGAGGTCGGATGGGGCATGGTGAGGGTGGGAAAGGGTAACGACCAGCTGAGTGTCGTCGGCGTAGTTGATGACTGACACGCCGTACGAACTAACCCTCTTCTCCAGTGGGGCCATATACACGTTGAAAAGTGTCGGGCTCAGAGATGAGCCCTGTGGTACTCCGCACCGGAGGGGGATGATGGATGAGCAGCTGTCGTTTTCCCGCACCTGGAAGGAGCGTCCAGTCAAAAAGGATTCTAGCCATTTCAAGGCCCGACCCGTTACTCCGGTCTCTCCCAGTCGGTGGATAAGGGTGGGATGGTCTACAGTGTCGAAGGCCGCACTGAGGTCTAGGAGGATCACTGCCACTGATCCTCCCATGTCCAGAATGCTTCTGGCCTTCTCCACTGCGGTCAGGAGGGCGATGTCAGTGCCCTGACTAGGACGGAATCCTGTCTGGGAGGCCGCTAAGAGGTTGTTGCTTTCTAAGTAAAGCGATAGTTGTTTATTTACCAACTTCTCTGCGATCTTGCTGTTTCCAGGGAGAAGGGATATGGGCCTGTAGTTGGCAAAGTCCTGCGGGTCTAAAGAGGGTTTTTTCAACAGACCTTTGACTGCTGCCGCTTTCCAGCTGGGTGGGACAATGCCCTCTGAGAGAGAGGAATTGATCAGGGCCGTGAGGGGGGGGTGATGGTACTTGATACTTTTTTTAGGAAACGGAGGGGAGCAGGGTCAAGGGGAGAACCACTTTTAATAGCTGCCAGCGTAGCTCCCACTTCTTCCGTTGTTACGGGACCGAAGGTATCCAGGGAGGGTTGGGGGGCTGGCGGCAGTGGAGGGTTGGCGGTGGTGATGGTAGGATCCGGCTGTGTGGGGTCCTGTTCAGGAGGGGGAATGGTTAGGAGAATGTTTTGAATCTTCTCGTCGAAGAAAGTGGCTAATTTTTGACATTTGGTTTCAGCTGCTTTGGGATCGAGGGGTTTGAGTGGGGGGTCGGGGCGTGGAGTAATTCTTTTAGAGCTGAGTAGGTTTCATGGGCCGAGCAGGCCGCGTTTTTAATTCTGTCCTCGTAGAAACTGGTTTTGATGCTACGGAGCTCTTTTTTATAGGATTTTATCGCGGCGCGGAATGCTTCTTTCCGTTCCTCGGTTTTTTCCTTCCTCCAGCTACGTTCATGTCTTTTGCAAGCCTTACGTAGCAGATTGAGTTCCGGGGTATACCAGGGTGAGGGATTAACTCTCTTGATGTGTCTAAGAGATGTGGTTTTGGGCAGGATGGCGTCCAGCGATTGGGTAATCCAATTACTGAATTTTTTGTCTCCTACTAAGGTGTTATTGGGGGGATGAGGAACGTTTTCTCGGAGTTTGGCTGCCCAGACTTCTGGATCTAATTTTTGCCATTGTCTGGAGTACGTTCTGATTTTTGGGGGTGGCGGAGGTACGGTAATAATGTCCCATACTAAGGGAACCAAAAAGTGGTCCGTCCAGGGAAGGGGGATATGGTCCAGGGATCTAAGGTTGGGGATGTTGGAAAAAATGGGGTCAAGCAGTTGCCCTTTTTCGTGGGTGGCCTGTGGGTTTTTAAGGTCTAGGCCCATTGAGGTGAGATCTTGGAGTAGTTCATTGGCCGGTTTGTCGTCTTGGTCCAGGAAATGTACATTCAGGTCTCCCAATAATAGGTAATTAGTGGTAGATGTGCATTTGATGGAGGTCTGGTCAGCAATTTTGGTCGGAAAATCCCCTAAATTGCCTGGTGGGCGATATATCGGTGTTCCTGATATCGAGGTGACAGGGGAGATTGTGATGGTATAGTGAAAGCTTTCGTAGCCCTTGATGTTGCCATCAGACGTTCTACAGGTGAGGGTGTCTTTGATGATTATTGCAAGTCCGCCTCCTCTACCCTCTGGTCTATTTTGTGAGCACATAACGTACCCGGGGGGAAGTGCTAAAACGATGTCTGGGCCACTACTGGAGGTGAGCCAGGTTTCTGTTAAAAACAGAATATCTAAAGCATTGTTGGTAATTAGGAGGTTCACTTCTTGTGCATGTTTCACAAGCGACCTGCAGTTGAGTAGGCCTAAGTACAAACCCTTTGATGCCCCGGTCTGATTGACGGGGTTACCGCGATCACAGCCGGAGAATTGTGTGTCTCCGGTTAGGATGCGCGAGCAGGAGGGATGTTTATTGGTGTTCAAGGCTAGCAGCTCAGCCCGGGTATAGGTCAAGTTAGTAGGATCTGCCATGGCCAGAGTGACTGGGCCTAAGGACGGCTGTTATTAAGTATACAAAGCCTCTGACACCATGGATCACACAGGTTATTTTTTGTTCAAGTCCTATTTATTGACAATGAACGCTCATATATTAGCACATTATTTTGGGATTCAAAAGGGTACACATTGGGCGTGAACAGCTCAGCTTTGAATATCTCCTTATGACATAAAGTACATTCACTATTTACAACAAATAACTTGTTGGCTACTAGGTAAATCAACGTGAGGAAAACACAGTGACAAAATTACAGTGAAAAAATTAATGAGTTCAAATAACAACAATCCACAAAAAAGAAAAGTGAGTTGGTGTATCAACAAAATCTTATATACAATTGATATTTCAGGGTCCTACTATGAATCTAAGAGAGATTATATTGGTATCCCAGGGGAATGTTATCAATTTGTCCCTCAAAGGGAAAAGTTAGTTGTCCTGTATCTTGCCAGGGAAAGTCATGTATTCAAAGGTATTAGATGCCTAATTGTGAGATGCGTCTCTCACTATATGTCCCAATTATTTAGTTAGATCATATGGCATATGTCTCTCCTGGCATTGGAATTGAGCCTACGCGTTTCGACCTTGATAAAAATCTTGACAGGATGGGAAGTTTGGGCAGGTCTTCATCAGGGCTCGCAGTAGGTGTTGAAGAACATCATGTTACACCTACGGGAGAATTTTTAAGGAGCATGTTTTAGTGGTTGGGTATGAGATGTGGGACCAATTACAGTGCTTATAAGTAATGTTTACAATTATTTGCAAATGTTAGTTATTTAGATTGAAGATCACGTACCCAAGTGTGGGAAAATCGGTACTGCATTCAATGAGTACAGTTGAGTAACAGGAGGCGAGGTTTCTCACACGCCGGTGTGGTGAGGCTGTGTGTCCGCAGTCTTTGGTTACTGTGGAGAGAAGCAGGGAAATGGGTTCAGGACTTCGTGTGAATCAAATGGGTCCTGTGAGCTTCTCTGGGTTCTAAGTTTAGTGCCTATTTCATAATGCATGCGAAAAAGCGGCATTTGCCAGTCTCAATTGGTGTTAAGCTAGCATGAGGCATATGCGCTTTGTTATTAATTACAGGATTATGGTTAGCCATGTTTTATCTGTGGTGTGCCAGGGCGTCTCGTACCTGGGGGAGTATGGAGGATTCTTTAGTAGCGCCACGGCGTCGTCGTTGCGGGACAGTCTCTCCGCAAGGTAGAGGAGCAAGGGGGCTTCACATTCCCGGCATCTCCTCTCAAGAGCGTGTTGCTTCTCTCTCCGCTACCGCAGTAGTGAATTTACACAGCGTTCAGACGGCTTAGGGTCTTACGTCTTGGTCGGGGATGAAAGCGGAGCTCTCATAGGCGTGTTCGCCGGCTTTAGTGTCTCAGCGCTTCTGATAGGACGGCGTGATCGCGTCATGTGCACATGCGCTTGTTGCTAGGAGATCAGGACGCTTTTTTCTTCGGTGGAAGCTTCGGACATCGCGCTGAAGTTTGTGTTGTGTTTACCACATGAAACTGGAAATTTCCGATAGTTCATTGAGTCCGTGGTTGACTGTATCTAGATACATGATTGTCTTGGCTTCTTGCTTGGACAAGTTATCGGCCACATTTTTACCTTTCACTTGTTTCACCACAGTCCATTTCAGGTCATCTGGTCCGTGCTGTTTTTCAATGCAGTGGGAGACCATAGGTGCATTTTCCTTTTTGCATCGAATTCTGGAGCGATGTTGTGATATTCTTGTTTTTATGGGTTGGCTTGTTTTGCCAACGTACGCAAGTCCGCGAGGGCATATGGCACAGTAGATAACGTTGCAGGTATTGCAGTTTGTAAATACCTCGTGTTTGATTTGTTTCAGGCCATAGAAAAAAATTGTTCCTTCTATGGTGCTACTACAGGAAATGCAGTTGCCGCATTATGATGTCCTTTGACTGGCGGAAGGTTCAGGAGTGACTGAATTGAACTGTCTTGCCTTGGTAATGTTGTGTCAGCTCGAACCAATTTGTTTCTCACACTCTCATTCTTTTTAAGTGCGAAGATAGGTGGACCTTCAAATGGTTTCAGGCTCCGGACTGTATTCCAATTTTTTGTGACTATTTTCTTGATTTCTGCGGTTGCTCCAGAGAAGGTTGTCACACATACAATTGGGGTGTCTTCCTTGTTTTTATCTTTAGGAGTCAAAAGGGTATCTCT
This sequence comes from Lissotriton vulgaris, assembly GCF_964263255.1. Classification (NCBI taxonomy): domain Eukaryota; kingdom Metazoa; phylum Chordata; class Amphibia; order Caudata; family Salamandridae; genus Lissotriton; species Lissotriton vulgaris. Next base: position 338,007,397 of record NC_141689.1, read on the forward strand.
CGGGATATACCATGCTCTCTTCATGCTTCTCTTTAGTAATTTCCTGGGATATCCTCTTTCGATTAGTTTATGTAACAGCTCTTGGGCATGGTGGAAATAGTCAGTTTTCTTGGTGCAATTCCTGCGCAGTCTCATGAATTGGCTGAATGGTAGGTTTTCACGGAGATTGCGTTGGTGAAAACTGGAGAAGTGTAAAAAGGTGTTACGGTCAGTCTCTCTAAGGCCGGCTGGGCCCGGACGGGCCCAGACGGGCTTGCCTTTGGCGCGCCTTCGGCGCGCTGACGGCGCGCCCGCTGCGCCCGTCCGCTGCGCGTCCGGTGATTGCACATCTTTGTATGGGTGGAAGGAGGGGCGGGTGGGCGTGGCCTGTGTAGGCGTGGCCTCGGTTCCTCGCCTTCAATGGCGTCAGCTAGTTTGTTTTCCTTGGTTTTGTTGCAGCGAAGAAGTCGCTGTTCAGGCGCTTAATAGTCCGTTCTGGTGGTGCCAGGGGGTGAGTACAATTTTAAAAAACAGGATAATAGTGGACAAGTGTTACACAAAATACAATTTAAAATAAGTGACCTCCCGGCTTCCGCCTCAGGAGTATAGCAGGCTCTGGGGTAGTGGCGCTGTGAGTAGCGTTTTATACTTAGTTTGGGCGGGTGGGCGTGGCCTGTGTAGGCGTGGCCTCGGTTCCTCGCCTTCAATGGCGTCAGCTAGTTTGTTTTCCTTGGTTTTGTTGCAGCGAAGAAGTCGCTGAGGAATACTCTACATAACGAAACCTGGGTTAACAGGGGTATTTATTTCCCCCATCAAATTTCAACGGAGCTAGATACAACCTAGATCCCCTGGAATTTTACAACTTCCTACAAAATAAAGGCTGCATTGACAAAAGCTAAACTATCGCCCCTACCTCCTTCCCTGCCACAATATATGTCGAAAATAAATAGTTTAGGACATCAGGTCTCATGGATATACAAGTTAATCTGGCCAGAACATTCTGCCCTCAATAAGAAACTCACATCCTTCTGGGATTCACACTCCTCTTCCCCGATTTCGGAGGTTGACTGGTCCAAAACCTGGAACTCAGTCATGAGGAATAAGATTACTCCAGCACTCTCTATTACATAAGGCATACTGGATACCAGCCCGACTACACTCACACAAAATTCGAGAAGACCCTGTTTAAGGGAATTGTAATGACAAAATAGGGGACCTTGAACACTTACTACTTCTATGTAAATGGGTGGTACTTCATATCTAAACTTTTCTCATGCTCCCTTAGCAGGGAACTATCGATACTGGCATTTGGCTTCCTCAGAGCAGAGTCACTGAATCAAAAAGATGGGGTGCTTCTGGACCTACTCCTAACGTCAGCAATTAAGATCATACTAAACAATTGGAAAGACACACGAAAAGCATCCTTTAAATGTTGGCTGAACTGGGTCACTAACCTAAGGGGGTCTGACAACATAGCTCTCCAGAACACACCATGGAAACCCCCCATTAGGCACATGTGGGACAGCCTTGATCTCTCCTTAACTCACACAAACCGCCATGATCCACAACAGAGGCCTGACAAACTAATTCCCCCCATGGAATGCTCTCACACGTGTTCGCTGTAATACGCTAATCTCAATACACTATAGATCATTAGATGCATACCAATACCTATGTTGTTCTGTATTCTGAGCTATGGAATTCTTTGTATTCCCCCTTGATTAATATATTGGATACATTTCTAGTCATTGAGAACTACCATTGTGGCTTTAACAACACTAGGCCAAACGTCACTTGTATATGAAAGAGTGTCATACTGCCACCTCAACCTGAATAATCAATGTATTTGCCTTTATTGTCCTTTTTGTTTATTTTCATATGTTTATTTACATATGTCCTTTCATTTGTAGTATTGTATGGATTGCTTTACTTGAAAACAACCAATGAATTATTTTTGAAATAAAAAAAAAAATACACTAACACCAGGCAAAACTTGGGGGTACCTAGGACAAAAAGATTCTACTTTCCTACAACCCTCATTTCTTATCCTGGAAATTGTGAACTCCATAAACACACTATTGTGGCGTTTGCTGTATTTCTTGGATTCCGCCTCCACAGCTACCGGGTTGCAGCCATAGACTCATTATTGTTGTGTTTGTGGTATTCTTTGGATTGTGCCTTTAGCACTTCTGTATGGAACGACAGACCCACTGCCATAGTTTCTGTGTATTGCTTAAATTCCACGTCCTCTTCTCATGTGTGGACCCTATAGACCTACTACTGTGGTGCCTATGGTATTTCTTGGATTCCGACCACACCAACTTAAGTGGTGCCATAGTTTCAGATATATGTGGGGGCTCAATCCCCAGTCTGCTCTTGAGACACCCCAGTCCTTCCCTCATATTAGATCACACAGCCCCTTATGTAGGTAAACGTGTGAGGATAGTTATGGTGAGCATACTTGTGAGTAAATGGGGTGAATTATATGGTGTGATTGTGGGGCCTCGCCATGTAATACACTTCCAACCCCTATAGGACCAGTTAGGTTTCATTTGTCAAACCTTAGCTCAACCCTGGGTAGCTGTGGCTTAGAGCAGTTGGGCTTTAACAAAGGAACAAGTGTAACACATTTAAACAGCACCATAACAATTGAAGAAGAAAGGACCATGACTCTCAAGCTATCTGACGCACAAGTTACTACTTGTGTAACGATATATCTGTAAGAGACATTAGTTAGTGATAGATTCCTTACCTTAGAATATCCCCAGGCGTCAGACTGGATCCGGAAATTTTTGCGTAGCAATACCCCTGCGCGCTGGTAGGCGTCGTCTGCGGCTCCGCGTCCGTCGTCGGCGTCGTGAGCGCCGGGATGACGTCATCGGAGTATATAGACGGCGCCCATGCGCGCTGACGTCAGTTCTGATAACACAGCTTTTCCGCGCCAGATACGCAGAGCCATGATAGAACTAACACTGGTGCCATGAAACTAGGGCCCTGAAAGGGGATGACCTTAACCCTAAATATCGGTTCGCAGAACGGGGAGGATGGGAGGGCGGTAAGGAATCTATCACTAACTAATGTCTCTTACAGATATATCGTTACACAAGTAGTAACTTGTGCATCTGAAAGAGACACGTTAGTGATAGATTCCTTACCTTAGAATAGATACCCCAGCAATACCAACCCCGGTGGTGGGTCTGCGAACCAATATCACACCAGAAAGTCCTGGAGGACGGAACGGCCAAAGAAGCCATCCCTCCGGACTTGACTGTCCAGGCAGTAGTGTCTTGCGAACGTGTGCAGCGAGGCCCACGTGGCTGCCTGACAGATGTCCTGCAGGGGGACACCGCGGCCCAGGGCAGTTGTCGTTGCCGTGGCCCGAGTGGAGTGAGCCCGCAATCCAGCCGGGGGCTCCTTCCTCGCCATGGAGTAGCACGCTTGAATACACAAGATGATCCATCTTGAGATGGTCCTCTTGTGCACAGCCTTTCCCTTCTTCGCGCCCACGTAACCAACGAAGAGTTGGTCATCCACCCGGAATTGGCGTGTGCGATCTAGGTAGTAGGAGAGCGCACGTTTTGGATCCAGACGGTGGAGCCTCTCCTCCTCTTTCGAGGGATGCGGAGGCGGAAAGAAGGTTGGCAAAGTGATGGACTGCCCGATGTGGAAGGCCGTGACAACCTTGGGCAGAAAGGAAGGCCGTGTACGTAACACCACCTTATCAGGATGAACAGACAGGAAAGGTGGAGAAGAAGAAAGAGCCTGGAGCTCACTCACCCTCCTGGCAGAGGTGATGGCAACCAGGAATGCCGTCTTTAGAGTAAGGAGACGAAGAGGGCAGTTATGAAGTGGCTCAAAGGGAGCACACATCAGATAGGTGAGAACCAGATTCAAGTCCCACTGGGGCATCACGAAGGGAACAGGAGGAAACATGTGCGTGATGCCCTTCAGAAATCTACTTACAATAGGGGACTTGAATAAAGAGGGCTGATCTGGTAGCCTCAAGAAGGCTGAAAGAGCAGAAAGGTACCCTTTAAGAGTGCCCAGAGCAGAGCCCTGCTGGGCAAGGGAAAGAAGAAAGAGCAGCACTTCCGAAAGGGGTGCAGAGAGGGGATCCACAGCCTTTGCTGCGCACCATGCCACAAATCTGTTCCACCGGCAGGCGTATACCGACTTAGTGGAGGGACGCCTGGCTGCCAGAATGATGTCACAGACTTCGGGAGGCAAGTCAAATGGCCTCAACTGCCGCCGCTCAATCTCCAAGCTTGTAGGTGGAGACTGGACAGGTTCGGGTGCAGGACCGTCCCCTGCTGCTGCGACAGAAGGTCCTCCCGAAGAGGCAGACGAATCGGGGGATCGACTGACATGCTGAGTAGCTCGGGATACCAGTATCTTCGTGCCCAGTCCGGAGCCACAAGGACGACCTGGGCCCGGTCGCGCCTGATCTTCTTCAGCACTCTGGGCAGAAGTGGTATAGGCGGAAAGGCGTACAACAGACCGCAGCTCCACTCGCGACGAAAAGCGTCTCCGAGCGAGTGCCGCCTTGGAAACTCCAACGCGCAGAACTGCCGACATTGCGCGTTCTCTTCTGTGGCGAATAGATCTAACCAAGGCTCTCCCCACTGTCGAAAGAGACCTTGCGCCACGTCCGAGTTCAGACGCCATTCGTGATCCATCATGCACCGGCGGCTGAGTTCGTCCGCCCTGGCATTCAGAGAGCCTGCCAGGTGTTGAACCACCAGGGTCACGCCCTGATGTTCCAGCCACTGCCAGAGGCGCAGAGCCTCCTGGCAAAGGGTCCACGACCCCACACCGCCCTGTTTGTTGCAGTACCACATGGCGGTGGTGTTGTCGGTGAACACTTGCACCACGCTTCCCCTGACAGAGGGGAGGAATGCCTTCAGTGCAAGACGAATCGCCCGCAGCTCCAGAAGGTTGATGTGGAGCCGGGACTCCGCCGGAGACCAGAGGCCTCTGATCTCCGCCTCTCCCATGTGGCCTCCCCAGCCCTGGAGGGACGCGTCCGTCACAACTACGTGCTCCGGCTGGGGTAGGGAGAGGGGTCTGCCACTGACCCATTCGCGGTCCGTGAGCCACCACTGCAGTTGCTTCGCAGTGCCCTCCGAGATCAGGACATGATCGGACAGGTTGCCCTGATGCTGGGCCCACTGAAACTTCAGGTCCCACTGCAGAGCCCGCATCCGCCACCTGGCGTGACGCACCAGAAGGATGCAGGAGGCCATCAGTCCCAGAAGCCGCAGCGTCAACCTGACCGAGACTCGGGATAACGGTCTGAAGACAGGGATCAGAGCCTGAATATCCCGAACCCGCTGCTCGGGTGGGTAAACCCGAAACTGCGCCGAGTCGAGAACCGCTCCGATGAAAAGGAGCTTCTGAGAGGGACACAGGTGCGACTTCGGCACATTGATGGAGAACCCCAGCAAGTGCAGGAGGTCGGCCGTAGTCTGGAGGTGGCTGACGACTGTCTGGGGCGAGCCCGCCTTCAACAACCAGTCGTCGAGGTAGGGGAAGACTGAGACCCCCTGCCTGCGCAGATGGGCTGCGACCACCGCCATCACCTTCGTGAACACCCGTGGGGCGCTTGTAAGGCCGAAGGGGAGCACGGTAAACTGAAAGTGCTCTAGGCCTACCGTGAACCGCAGGTAACGCCGGTGGGCCGGCAGGACGGGGATGTGGAAATAGGCGTCCTGCAAGTCCAACGCTACCATCCAGTCTCCTGGGTCCAGGGCAGCCAGGACCTGAGCCAAAGTGAGCATCTTGAACTTCTCCGTCCGGAGGAAGCCGTTGACGTTCCGCAGATCCAAGATAGGGCGTAGGCCCCCTTTGCCCTTCTTGGGCACCAGAAAGTAGTGGGAATAACAACCACGTCCTACTTCTGGCCCAGGAACGCGCTCGATGGCCCTCTTGGCCAAGAGGGCCGAAACTTCCTCCTGCAGAAGTTGCAAGTGATCCCCCGACACACGGTGGTATTGAGGTGGCATGGATGGAGGGGAAGACTCGAAGGGGAGGGAGAAACCCCTTCGGACAATTTGCAGCACCCACCTGTCCGAAGTGACTGTATGCCAGTGGGAGAGGTGATGGCGAACCCTGCCTCCCACAGGCGTCACATGGGCCTGAAAACTCGGACTAGGAAGGTTTTGAGGCGGGGGCTGCTGAGGGAGGTGTGGACTGTCCTCGCCGCTGACCCCGACCACCGCCACGGCGGTTCCCACGTCCGCCACCGCGCTGCTGGACATTTTGCGGCGTGTGGCTGGCGGTCCGTGGTGGGGCGCCCCTTCCGTGGCCACGAAAGGAGCGAAAGGCACCCGATTGCTGGCGTGGGGCCGTAAGGCCCAAGGACTTGGCCGTGGCCCTGGAGTCCTTGAAACGTTCCAGCGCATGGTCTGCCTTGTCGCCGAAGAGGCGACGGCCATCAAACGGCATGTCCAGGAGGGTGGCCTGGACATCGGCCGAGAAGTTGGCGGACCTCAACCAGGCGTGGCGTCGAACCGCCACCGTCGTTGCCATCGCCCTGCCTAGTGAGTCCGTGGTATCCAGCCCACACCGGATAGAAAAGCGTGCCGCATCTCGGCCGTCCGCAAGGGTTTGGCTGAGTTTAGCCCTGACCTCCTCAGGGCATTGTGGCAGCACCTCCGCAACCGTGTCCCACAGAGTGTGGGTGTAGCGGCCCAAGAGACAGTTGGTGTTCACTGACCGTAGCCCCAGGCTTACAGACGAGAAGACCTTCTTCCCGAACTGCTCATATCTCTTGGATTCCCTGTCGGGCGGGGCCGACGGGAATGCGGATTGGGAGGTAGAGGCCTGGATGACCAGGCTCTCGGGGGTGGGATGGGTGGACAAAAAGCAAGGGTCGCCCGGTGCCGGGCGGTAGCGTCTGGCCACGTTCCTGTCCACAGGGGGGCCTGTGGCGGGCTTGGACCAAGTGCCCAGCAGAACGTCACACAAGGCCTCATTGAACGGCAGAAGGGGCTCCGTGGAACCGGACTGCTGTTTGAGGACCTCAGTGAGGAGATTAGTCCTCACGGCCGCGACGGGGAGCTGAAGGTTTAAGGCCTTAGCTGCCTTCGTCAACACTACGCTATAAGCAGAACCCGCCTCCGAAGCCACAGTCGGGGGCGACGTAAATCCAGTGTCTGGCGAGGTGTCAATACCACTGGCCTCCCCAAGCTCATATGTCCAGTCCTGATGCGACTGGCAATCACGTGCCAGAGGGTCCTCGGACCCCTCCCATTGCTCCTCGTCACCTGGCTCCTGGAGACCAGGATTAACAGCCAGGGCCTCCTCGTGGAGATAGAATTCTCCGAAGGCCGACGGAATCGGCGCCCAGCGGCGCCCCTCCGACACCTGAGTAGGACCGTAGGAAGCATTGGGGTCGGCAACCACATCGGCTGCCGGGGACGACACCTGAAGGGACGGCGCCGGTGAGGTCGTAAGGTCGACCGGCGAGGTCCCGGATCCGGAGCCGGATCCAGCGAGGTCGCGCGGCGCCGGGACCGAAGTCGCCAGCGGCGCCGGGGCCGAAGCACCCGACGTCGTCGGGGCCGAAGCGCCCGACCCGGAAGGACCTCCAGACGGAGCCGATCGGCCCGAAGGCGCCACGGGAACCGACTGAGGAGGGAGGGCCCTCATGGCCATGAGGTACCTCTCGACCTCCTCCTGCGACGCGCCGTGCCCAGGGACCCGGAGGTGTGGGGCAGGCGGCGACGCTTGCGACTCCCGCGGAGCCGCGTGGGCGGTGTCGCCCGAGTCCCCGGTCGCATCGTGCGAGCGACGGGGCGGGTCGGAGGATCGATGGTGTCGCTCCGACCTCTCATGCCTCTTACCTGAGGACTTGGAACCGGACGATCGGTGACCACTCCCGGAGCGTCGATGACTCCGACCTCGCGACCTGTCCCTCGACCTCCCGTGGGACCGGGACCGGGACCTGGAGCGGCGCGGGGCCGACTGCCTCAGCTCGAGACGCTTGCGGGACCGCTCCCGCCTAGCCTTCGACGTCAGGGCCCGGCAGTCGTCACAGGTTCGATCGTCGTGGTCGAGGCCTAAGCACTTCAGGCACCGGCGATGGGGGTCCGTGACCGACATGAGTCGGCCGCACTTCGAGCAAGGCTTGAACCCGGGCATCCCTGGCACCGACAGTCGAGAAGCGACTAAATAGAGGATCAAAAAGATCAAAAAAGTTTTCAGTCAAAAAGTGACTGGGGGTAGAGCTTCTTCCGGATCTGCGCTAGCTGGCGCGGAAAAAAGAAGAACTGACGTCAGCGCGCATGGGCGCCGTCTATATACTCCGATGACGTCATCCCGGCGCTCACGACGCCGACGACGGACGCGGAGCCGCAGACGACGCCTACCAGCGCGCAGGGGTATTGCTACGCAAAAATTTCCGGATCCAGTCTGACGCCTGGGGATATTCTAAGGTAAGGAATCTATCACTAACGTGTCTCTTTCAGATACCAATATATAACGATAGGCTGTATTTTTATGAATTTACAGACATGAAAAAATGAAAAGGATTCCCCACAGGATTCCGAATATATAGATTTTTGAAGGAATAATAAATCAAGACTTTTTATTCATCCATGAGCAAGCATTGTTAAATTCAACAAATTTGACAAAAACTTTCTCAGCAAAAAATTACATCAAGGGTCAATGTGGTTACTTAGAAGCACTTTGGGTGACCAACTTCTGCGGGGAGTCAGTCAAGAGGACCAACAAGGTCCAAAGGTACAGTTATCTTTACAAGAAAAGCAGTCTCCAGTCCAGTTCGAGCGTTAGTAGCCAGTTGCCATTAGCTTCTATGGAGTGGTCTTGATGCAAGTGATACGGGATGCTGAAGATACTCAAGGATGCTGAAGATGCTGTGCTGTTGATCGGGGTCTTCCTGGGAGTACTCCTTGGTCTACGGTCTTGGTGAGGCAACTTTGGGCACAGGCGTTGATGTCCCTCGAAGTCTTCTCAAGTTCAGCATATGTCCAGTTGCCGCTTGACTACTGGCCGCCCAGCACAACATAGTCAGCGGTTCCCTTTTTTTGACAATACCTCTCCTTCTAGGTGGCCATACTGCATTGCAGCAACTCTCCTGGGACCAGCAGAGTCTGGTGCAACGTTTGAGCTCGACATTCCAGTCTGTACTGCAACGAGGAGCGACGATTCGGAGATCTAGGCTACCAACTCGCCCAGGTAGGATTCCTCAACTTTTGTGACCCTGTGCTGTGAACAAGAAGTCAGTTGACTGACTCTTGGAGTCTCTGCTTCTGGATGCACTCAGGAGATGACTTCTCCTAGAGCTGGACACCACATGCACAGTGCTATCTTCGCTAATCCAACTTCAGTGCAGCCTCTATTTGTCAGGTCCAAGGCCAGCAGGGCAGTCCTTCTTTGGTCCTCTTCTCCACTCCAAGCAAGATCTGAGTTCTGGGGCCGTGGGTGCCCCTTTTATGCCCAGAGGGTGCCCTTACGGGAGGTCACGGTCACCAGCCAATGGGCTACTTGGTTCCCTCCTGCCTGATAACAACTTCCTGTGAAGGGTGGTATCTAGCTATCTCAGAGTGCTTTATTCTGTCCACTCCCAAGATGCCTGAACCCTTTTCATGGTGTGTGGAGTGCACATTTCTAAAAGTAGAACATAGCAACAAGTTACATTAATTTTGACTTGGGCATGTAGTCAGGCTTAATGTAATGAGCTGCTTGATACCTTGAAGCAACAGCTTAATTAATCCTATTTAGCAGTTAGAACAGTTGAGTTGTCATTGTGTAAGCGTTTTCTCACCAATAGGGCTAACAACCACTTTACCAGTAAATGCTATAAAAGTGAGTTTTACTGTTAAAACATGTCAAACACATGTTCTGTTTTATAATATGCTGCACCCTGCCTTAGGACTCAATAGGCCTGCCATCGGGGTGACATCCTTATCAAAAAGGGAGGTTTGGGCTTCGCCATTGTTTTAAGTGGCAAAGTCGAGTTAGCCGTTTTAAAACTGCTGTATCAGTCTACAGTGGCAGGATGGGACACACGTTTTGCAACAAGTGCTACAGTCCCTGGTTAGATACTTATGAGTAAGTTAGCTTATGCCAATTGGGTATAGGACAATCAAACATACATGTTTAAGGGTCAGGGAGTTGGCACTGAGATCTGGTAAACAGGCTTAAGTGCGTTCTCAGAGTCGAACAACTAGCAGCATCAGTCCAAAACGTTGGGGGAGAATATCCAAAAGAGACATTTCCTTATAATATGCAATAGCACCTCTAATTCCCACACTTATCTTCATTACACACAATGCTTTAGCACTGCAACAAGTTCACAGCAATACAGTTTGAGCACAATGAACTTTGCGCACAACACGAAAATTCTTCCCCACATAGACCACATGAAAAATGCACACCCCGCCAGTTAAACACAACAAATGTACTAACCTCTTATTCTGCCACCTAAAAGCTCGTTGAGCCTCGCTGGGTTACGAAAAAGTGACACAAATGCCGATACATTGTAATACAACTGAAAAGAGAGCTGGCATATGCAGTATCTTCAGTGGGACAAGTGAGCAATGAAATAAAATATGGGTTACCAAACATTTCCCTCATATACTGCAGCAACAGTGGCATTTATTTAGCTTTACCAAGAGGTGTAGCAGCATACGTGCCACCTCCATTTGCACTGCTTGATTGCGCATGAACAGCGCCTACTTATGTATTCAACCAATGTACTCGAAAGTAATCCATGTACTCCATATTTTAATTCCACTTTTTGTCTCTCAACTCCTGCTCAATCCACACACAGGAATATCATGCCGTTTCCATAGCTTCCCATGTTTAAGTTGTGCCCCTCCGGACCTCTTACAAAAACACGAACTGTTGCATTATTCGTCCAAGGCAGTGTTTATTAACAACCCAGGTGGCACAGGGCACTTTTCGATCCAACCCCATTTGCTTGAAGCAGGGGGTGCCCCAGGGGTCCAGCCTAAGCCCTACCCTCTTCAATTTATATGTAACTCCAGTGGGCGAGATCATAGAAAAATTTGGGTTGGAAGTCGTGTCATATGCAGATGACACGCAAATAGTGGTGGCCTTGACCCAGCCGAAGGAGCAGGCAGCTGACAATTTCCGATCATGTCTGCAGGAACTGGCGGCGTGGATGGCCAACAACTGTCTTAAACTGAATGGAAACAAGACATAGGTCTTGATTGTTGGTAGAGCTCCGTCAGTGTGGACTTCGGCATGGTGGCCTACAGCAGTGGGTCCTTTACCTTATCCCAGCAATCAAGTGAGAAACCTAGGGTTGTGGATCGATGACAAGATCTCATTCGAGTACCACACCAACGAGTGGCAGGCACATGCTTTGCCACGATGAGGGTCCTCAGGAAGACATTGGATTATCTGCCAGTTACAGCGAGGAAGACCATGATCCATGCACTAATTACATCTAGGCTGGATACAGCAATGTCCTATATTTGGGAGCCAGTGCCAGATGCTTACAGAGGTTTCAGCGCATGCAAAACGCGGTGGCCCGTTTGGTTTTGATGCTGCCCAAGAGAGCCGCCTCCAAGAGAGCACTGAGAACACTGCACTGGCTTCCAATTAGGGAACGTGTGGTATTTAAAGCACTCTGTTTTGGCCACCGTATCCTACAAAGGAAAGGAACTTCTTACCTGCACAACCTGCTTACGCCATACCACCCGGCCTGTCAACTGAGATCTATCGGGACAGGGATGGTGCTGGCGCCTAAGTTCAGGAGAGTAAGAATGGGAGGTCTCTCCTTTCGTGTCTTGGCTGCTCAGAAATGGAGCAAACTCCCTCTGGAGCTCCGGCTGGAGAAATCAGAGCTAAAGTTTCGTAAAGAGCTGAAAACATTCCTGTTCCCTAAAGAGTAGGGCCAGGCTCTGCTAGGGTATGTTCGAGTGGGTAGTATCAGAAGTTGATTGGCTTTAACGCAGCAGTCCATAGCGCGGGGACACACTAGTACAGTGTAACCAAGCGCTTTATAAGCTTAAATAATAATAATAATAATAATGCATTTCAGGCTACCAGAGCCTTTCTTCAGGGGTCACTATAAAGAACAGTAAAACATGTATCATTATCTTATTAATCATTATTATACATTTTATATAATCAGTCAATAATTGTTACTGTGCATCTTGCAAAATCAATCCTAACAGTAAAGTACTGAATTAGTCCAAATTCATATTGTTAATACACCCGTCCGTTTTTCTCCACTAGTCGGCCTCTGTCAAAACAGCTCTAATTATACCCTGCCATTTAACTGACACAGCAGTCAGGGTATAATTAGAGCTCATCAGCCAAGCTAGCTTGAATCCAGTGGCAAAGTTTGTAAAGGACCCACGTCTGCGCATACATGCCAACTTAGGGCAAACAAGGCAAACGCAAGGTGACTGGGGCAGACTCTCTGGAAAGTTTCAGTGCTCCATCCGTCATCTCCCTGTGTTTGCTTTGTTTGCCTTAAGTTGGCAGGATATGCCCAGACGTGGGTCCCTTGCTCACTTTGCCAGTGTATTCAAGTTAGCCTGGCTGATGAAGGGTGTTACCCAGAAACCGGTCCCAGGATGCTTGTTTCTGGTTCAGGGAATACCTGGCCTGGCAGTTTGGGCTGGACTGTTCCCATGAGGCACAGGATCAAGACTGATTTGTATATAGCTGGGTCTGAACTGAGGTGGCGAAGTGAGCTAAAGAACAATGATGGATTCAGCCCAGTTCTGTGACAGGGGGTGAGTGTCTTAAAAGTATCAGCGCTCCGTCCATCATTTCCTTGTGTTTGCAAAACTACACAAGACAGAAGAGTGACCACCCCCCAGTCCAGCTCCTCCACTGGGAGGTGCCCAGAGCTCTGACAGGTGGCCACTTGATTCTGCCATCTTGAATCTTAGATAGGCAGAGGCCCCTGGGAGCATGTGACTGGTCTATCAACCTGCGTAGCGTCCCTGAACGTTCCTAATAGGTGGGTCACCACAGAAGTAGTCCTACCCCCTCTCCGGGTTACTTAAGGGCTCCCCTAAGGGTGGATCCTTAGATTCGTCCAAACTTCATCTTCAAGAACTGACTGGCTTTGCCTGAAGAGTCTTCTGCTGTTCGACACTGAACTCTGCTGCTGGATTGAGCCAGGAAACAAGACACAAACTGCTTCTGGTAGGAAGGCTCCTCCTGCAACTTCGCCTCCGTGCTCTTCCAAGTTCTGCAACGTCTGTGGCTGTGCATCCTCCTGAGTCCCCCACAACTCTGCATGCATTAAGACAGCAATAAGGAAATCTCCCTTGTACTAAAGGAGTCACTCCCCTGAATCCGCAGGCACCTCGACGAAGACAGAATTGTAGATCCAGCTGTCCCACGGACACCTCCTGACTCCACAACACAGGTGATGGTTTATTGGCTCTCCAGAGGCCTGACCAGTCTTCCCTGCAACTTGGGAAAATGTAATCCCTCTCCAGTCAACCGGAACTACATCCCTGTGCACTGCATCCGTTTGCCGTTGCCAATGCATGATCGCTTTCCTGACCAAAGATCTTCAAGCTCCAAGAAGCCCCATCCTCAAGCAGAACACGAACCCCAAGAGGGAAGTCCCTGCTTTTCCAGCGACGTGGGAATCCATCTTGTGTGCTGCCGAGGTTTCCCTGAGACACCTTGTGCCTGGCCCTGACTTACCCTTACTGGGTGAGCCCGAAAGACCTTGTTGGTCTGCAACTAAGCATTGTTTCCGGCAACACGTCTGTTGCATTTACCAATGCTTATTGGTGCCTAGACGGCTCCTGATCCTGCAGCATTCTTCAATCAGCATTGGATAGCTCGTGGACCTCTCCTGTGCTCCTGCATTATTGCCTAGGCTCCACAGCTGCATCTTCAAAAGGTTTGTGCTACAGAAAAGTACCTCCTACAAGGGTTGGTGCTGTGCTCCTGCTCCTCCTAGACACCTCCAGGTGGTTTGGACTCTGTCCTCTCTTTTTGCAGGTATTCCTCATCCAGAATCCACATCTCGGTTCCATCGACCTGGTCCCTGTAGCAGCTAGTCACAATGGCAGCTGGCATATACATGGGGGAGCGCACGCAAAATACATAAAAACTTTATAAAAATCTACCTGAATGGGACGTCCTCCACTCCAGTCCTCTTCTCACCACCGGAACTGGAAGCAGCAACTCCCTTGACCAATCAGGGTGCTGTTCTCATGCAGCTTGCGAGCAGCGCCAAGATTTAAAGGAGCAGCCTCACTCGGTGCTCCATATCGGTCTGGAGGCTTGCACTTGCTCGAAGGCAGGTGGGTTAGAGATGCTCCAAGTGCTCATTTGTGGCTGGCCGTTGGCAAGACGACTGACCAAAAAGACATGCGCACTTTAAACAAGTGCATTAGACAGCCCACTCTCCTCCTTGCTGCTGTCATTTAGCAGCAGCACGCCCCAGTCCTGACCCGCAGTTCAGGACTGGGATGCAAATTAAAATGGTAATAAATTACCAGTTTATTTTTCAGGGCTTTGGGGGGAATTTTAAGTGGGGCGACACTGGTTGGTCATTCGAGGGCTTCCACTGACTTAAACAGGCCGTTCCAACACCACTTTGCACATACGCACCTGGGCTCCCTGGTGTATGTATCCTGGTTCTCTGGGAATCCATGGGTGTGGGTGTCCTCCAACCTCCATGGTTTCAACAGGTTTCTTCTGGGTCATCTGGGAAGTGTCTTGAATCCATAAAACTACAACCACAACTTCCTCATGTTATCCTATGGACGTCGTGCCCGCGTAACACCTCTGCACCTGAACGCCTTGGTAACCATAGCTACTTACTTTTGGTGGTTTCTTGCATCCACTGGTCCATAGATACTTGGGTGGTTGTCTCATTGGGGTACTCACCTCGCATTGCATTTTCTTAGTATATGGTATGGCCCCCGATAGGGGCCCATGTCTTTTATGTGCCTTACTGACCTGTTTCAAAATATATTTTATTGAGTATTGATATCTTTGGGTAGGAGATATACCAAAGTAGTTTTGGTGTTGGTGTATAATAAATATAAGGTATTTTCTTAACACTGGTGTGGTTCTTTCTTGTGAGCAAGGTTCACTAACTGACTCTAAGGTAATGTACCTGCTTTTCACCCTCCTGAATAAGACTAAGCTGCTTTCCACACCTAGCCCTTGAGAGCTTTGGTTTTCAGGGACCACTACAACTATCACTAAGGGTTGTCTGGACTCACCAAAAGGTGTACACCATGTACGGAGCCAGCCTCCAACAAGGGTAATCAGGCAAGGATTCTGGCCCTAGCCTTAGCCAGGCCTACCAGGCCAAAAGATAGAAGATGTTACAGGAAGACCTCCTTAACTTCCCTGGTGTTCACCTAAGTTCCCAAGCTGAACAATCTTGTTAAAAAAGCTAAATATGGATAATGGCCCTCAGTGAAAGGAAATGTTGTGACAGATGAGAAGAAAGAGCAGGGTCACCAATAATGGCACTAGAGTCTCCATTGCATAATGAGGAAGGGGGCAGGGGGACCAGGAAGGGATTACTGCAAAGGAAAAACAAGCAATACATAAAACGTATGGCAATGATGTCTCCCCCATATAACAAAGTGTGATTTTACTAGTATTTTACTTGTCTATATGTTTATGTTTATGGGATTTGTAGAGCGTGTGACTACCCTTGGGCATCTCAGCACTAGAGGAGCAGAATAACAGAAAAAAGGAGGCTAATCCAGTGGAAAGAGCCAGGTTTTAAGTTTTTTTCTGAACTGAGTTTCTTCTTGGATAGACCGGATGTTGGGATCTAGACTGTTCCAGAGCATAGGTATCAGATGGGAAAAATACCCCCCCCCCCCCATCTAGCTCTTTTGATTACAGTACTCTTCATGAGAAACTTTGAGCTTGACCTGAGTTGTTGTTGGGGAGTGTAGTGGGAGACCAGGTTTTGAATGAGTGCCAGACCCTATCCGTGCATAGCACGATGAGCCAGATTGAGTGATTCAAATTTAATTCTGGCTTGAACGGGAAGCCAGTGTAGTTCCTTCAGTCTGGGTTTAATTGACTGACGTCTGGGTATGTTTAATAGTAGCCGTGCTGCCGCGTTTTGGACGACTTGGAGACGGTTGACTACATATTTCAGGGAGCCCAAGAAGAGGGAGTTACCGTAGTCCAGCCTTGAGACCATCTTCTGGGAGCAGGGGCATGATCTTCCTTAGCAAATGAAGTATCCCAAAACAGGTGCAAGATAGCTTTTTGGCTTGTATCTCCATTGTGAGATTTTTATCTACCCACATGCCAAGATTTTTTATGGCCGGTTTGGGTGAGGGAGGTAATGCCCAACTGGCAGGCCATGGGATGTACATGTGGGGATTAGAATTGTTACCCAAGATCATAAGCTCTGTTTTATCCCCGTTTAACTTAAGTTTACAGTCTGCCATCCAAGATCCGATTTTCTCGAGACAGGGGACAAGCAGTCGGAGGTCAGTATTCAGGTGGTCTGAGATTGAGAAGACTAGTTGTGTATCGTCTGCGTATGACACGACGGAGATGCCAAACTCTTGAACAATCAAGGCTAGTGGACTAAGATAAATGTTAAAAAGGGTAGGGCTCAGGGATGAACCCTGAGGCACTCCCCAAGGTGCTGGGAAGGGGTCGGACTTGAACCCACCCTCCACACATTGGAATGACCTATCGCTCAAAAAGGAGGCCACCCATTCTTTTGCTGTCCCTTTTATGCCCACCTCTTCTATTCTCTGTAGTTTTGAGTTTTTCAGTGACCACTAGCAGTGCAGACTCGGTACTATGCTTTGGTCTGAACCCCATTTGTGTTTGGTGGATGACTTTATTGTTTTAAAAAAAGGTGGAGATTGCGGAGTTCACGTGTTTTTCCACCATTTTGCCCACTATTGGCAGGAGGGATAATGGACGATAATTAGATAGTTCAGCTGAATCCAAGTGTGGCTTTTTCAGCAGAGGTTTGATAATGGCGTGCTTCCAATCCTTTGGAACCACACCATGTTCAAATGAAAGGTTGATAAGGTTCCTCAGTTGAGTGGTTATATGGATTTCCTACTCTTACCTGCACAGTAGATATCTACATTCTATCTCATTCTGACCCCAGTTGTGACATGGTCCAGGTTCTACAAAACGTCACATATTAACATCCATAAAAAAATTCAAATTTTGAACCAACTATGAGAGTTAGACTGGCAGGAAAAAATGTCAAAAAAAGTGTAAAGACATCTCAAATCATGAATTGATTTTATTCTACTACCAGGATCTGTATTTGTGCTTGCATCTTCAATTTCAGCAGCTTTTTTCCTTGTTGCTGCCATATAATGCAATTCTGCGGGTGCAGGAACCGATCCGTGTTCATTATTTTGTTTCAAAAGGAGAGAATCAAACATCCCTAAAAAGATAAGAACAGCATTATTGATTTTCCAAAATGTACTTACTATATCTTTCATACACTGACAAATGCAATGCCCTGCTTTGAGCTGATATCCATTGTTTATAATGAATATATATATATATAAAACAATAACCCACAAAAATACTATATATGTACACCTATATCGCCACTAAATAAAACTTTGTTAGAGAGAAGTTACAGTTATCTAGCAGGAACACAGGTCATACATCAATAAAACATTTTACAAATCTTAAGGACACTATGCTGATGTGGAAACAAGCAATCAGGAAAAGTCCTACAACAAAACTATCTTGCCAGGCAGCTAACTGCCCCCAGTGTTCATTACTTATTGAGACCTGGACACCCTCAGGACCTGTCCTCATCCACATTCTCAGTGCCTCAATCCACATTCGCAGTGCCTCAATCATGAAGACCGGCTCTACACAGAAATCAGTGGGTGCCAGTCCTACAGCACATTGGCCAATCTTTTCCAAAAGACTGCTTCTTCCGAAACTTGCTCAGTTGTTTGAGGTATATAATTAATCTCAATAGCCCAGTTTTCCTTATTATCAAGAAGAATTTAAACTAAAAGCCTTGGTTTTTCTAGGAATTGTGGACCTTCTCTCTCGCTTCCTTAAGGAGGAGAAGGAGAATTTCCTGTTGCACCTACCTTTTTGGGTGGGTGGAGGTGGTTCCTGTACAAACTGCAACACGTGGGGACAAAATGGGAAATTCTCCAATCTACTATCTAGGCTAGAGATAGAAAGGGGGAAGCTATGGCGAATCAAGCTTTCTTCTGGTTTTTGTTGGGGCGTGATTAGGAGAAGCTCCTCCTTTGTCCCAGATGATCTTCAGTATCCCGGTCTTTGGTTGCGTTTGGGATAACATCCTTGGTCATAACTGATTTGCTGTTGGTGGTAGTATTGTTGCCCCTGACGCCCACATTGATTGACACCTCCCTTGTTAGCTTGGAACCTGCATGAGCCATGAAAATTGGCTGACACAGGTTAACAGTATTGCGAAAGCCCGGGCGATTTTTCTATATCTGTGTCCAACTTGATACTTTACATTTCTCATCCACATGTTTCCCAAAAATGCTGAGGCCATCAAAAGGCATGTTAAGGATCTTTAATTGCACCTCTGGACGGAAGGCTGTGGACCTGAGCCTACTTTGATTTCTCAAAACAGCTATCCCTGCTTGCTGGCGGAAATCTGTGTTCGAAACCTCCACTGCTCCATCAATGATGGCTACCTATGTTGTTTCCTATACTTTGAGAATTGCCTTAGCACCCTCTCTTTTATCCTTTGGGATGAGATTGAGCAGTGGTGAGATGTCCTGCCACATTTAACGATTATGATTGCTGGTGTGATACTTTTATCAGAAAAGGGCACGCTCCTTTGTCATGAAACAGAAATGTTTCTTAAACTTATTTAAACATATATTCATTGATTCCAATCAAACCATTGTTGTTGAGGACATTCTCTTCATTCGAATGTTTAGTATTCATCGAATTCATAGGTTTTCAAACATATTTAGAAAAATCCATTTTAATCATGGATTGTCAATTGCGTTTCATTATACCCAATGCATTTCGGGTTATCAAGCTAACCCTTCGTCAGGGGTCTGTAAAAAAGAGACATACAGGACCTTAGTATTCAGCACATAACATAAAAATTCACGAATATTTATATTCAAAACCTGTACATTCCCTTTGGTTCCTATGTTTCATTCGTTTAATCATTTGATACTAAATGATATCCACATTTAATCTTAAATTCAAATAAAACGAAAATATATACAATACAAGTTCAGGAGATTGAGTGGATCAGCTGAGTGTGTGTTCTTGCATTGAAAAATGCTTGTGTGGAGCAATATGGACTAATGGAACAGTCTATACATATACTGAATGATCGCAAAAAAACGCAGTATACAATTACCTACATGTTGGATTACATGGTGTAGTTAATCCAAGTGGATATTCAGCGCTGCATAGGAGGTTTGGCTGGTTGATTTGATACTCGCAACAAGAAACATACTATTACACTTTAAATCGGAAAGAGATTACTTAAGTGAATATCAGCGAGTTTATCAAAAAATAGATGGTATATATGCGAATTGCAGGCTTAAATAACTGTAGAGACGCGAAGAAACTTACTAATGGAAATGCGTGGGTTACGAAATCAGTATCGGCTGGTTCTAACAGAAGCCAATCACTGTGCTTCTTTGAAGAATGGTATGGCGTGTCACGTGACTAAACATCGTGAACTCGTTATGTGTATAAAATGAATATGATGAATCAACGGTTAAACCGGATAACCCCTCGGGAGCAAAAATAAAGCATAAAGGATTATTACTTTTGAAAAATAGTTTTCGTTCGCAATGAATGAAATTCGAAGTTGTGCATAAACCTGAAAGGCGCTTCGTGATTGGATGAAGTTCCGATCACGTGATATCGCGTGTGATCAACCTATGGGATAATAAAGTTTGATGAAATGGTACTATCTCTGGTGAACTTGTGTGAGTTATTGTGTATTACGAAATGATAAAAACAATCTCATGTATAATAAAAATATATGCTAACGTTGCAGGGACAAAAATGATCCATCCAGTGTAGGAAAAAATATAATGATATGAAATAACTTGTATATGTGTGTAATAAACATTACAGATTCAAGGATTAAATGGATTGTAAATACATATCCAAAATATATAAAAAATATATACAAATATACATGCATCAAAAGTCTCACTAAACTTAATTTTTATAGATACTCATATGGTTGCGTTTAAAGAATTCTTAAATTAATCTGACAGTGTATCTGGTGGGTTGAGAATGGTTAAAACCTAAGCTGTGATCATTTCTCGAAGTGTCAGGTACATCATAGAAAGCACAAAAATTCAATGCGGTCATTCATCCCTGTAGGCTGTAGGGAATTTAATTTTTTGATCCAAAATAATTCAGATTTAAGACTTTGTTTAACGGGATCCATATCGCAGCTATGTGGGAGTATCTCCAGTATTGTGAATCTCAACTGCGCTATTTGATGATGGGCTTCAAGCCAATGCATGGCTATAGTAGATTTGTTATTCATTGTTCGTATGTTACTTTTGTACTCTGATATTCTCACTTTGATTTTGCGTTCTGTCTGGCCCACATAAATGTTGCCGCATGGGCATTTGATTGCATAAATGACATTAGTAGAATCACATGTCCCAGAATATTGCAAATCAATTTAATGGCCTTTTGTTGGGTGCATAAAAACATTACCTATCATTACATTGTTACAATGGATGCAATTTTAACATTTAGCCATTCCTTTGAAAGGTAATTTAGCTTATTTTTTAGTGGATAAAATATCTTTCAGGTTTTTAGATCTTTGAAAAGCAAAGGTGACGTGATCATTATACAAATTTTGTAGATCTGGTTCTGTTTTGATTAAATCCCAATGTCGATTGATGGATTTTTTGATCCTTTGTGATGCTGTGGAATATTTCAATACATAAACTTTTTTTGTGTTGCCGTGTGGCTGGATGCTTTAAGCAATAGTTCTCTGGGTAATTTCTCTGTTTTTTTCAAGGATTCCTCTAGTATTTCTTTAGGATATCCTCAATGTATATATTGCTGATGTTGATCCATTAGTGATGATTTTAAAATGCTCTCATCAGAAGCTATCCTTTTTATGCGGATGAATTGAGATGTGGGTAAATGTTTTTTCAGAGAATCAGGATGAAAACTTTGGAAGAGGAGACTGGAGTTGCGGTCAGTTGATTTCTTGAATACCTTAGTGTGCAATTTTTGATTGGCAATGGTAATGTGTACATTCAAGAAGGATATGGATTCTTTCTCAATTGTGTGAGTGAATTTAATTCGTGGGTTCAGGTTGTTCAATGTGGCTATGTTTGTGATGAGTTGATCTTTTTTGCCTTTCCATATTAGGAATATGTCATCTATGAATCTTTTAAACGTTACCAAGTTGGTAGTCCAATCCAGGTTGTGTAAAATATTTTCAGTCTCAAATTTGGACATGTACAGATTCGCATATGAGGGGGCCCCCCCAAAACCCATTGAGGTTCCATTGCATTGGTTGGAGTAGTTCTGTTTCCATTGAAAATAACTATGGTAAAGTGAAAAATGCACTAACTCAATTAAAAATACTTTGTTCGCCTCGCAATCATTTTCTTTTAATAGATTCCATTCTAAGGCCTCTAGCCCTTCGTTATGTGGAATTAAGGTATATAATGCAACAACAATTCTAATGTGGAAATTGTTCCTGCGGTGGCCTGCTAATTCACTGAAACAACTAAGTTTATAAGTATCTAACCAGGTGACAAAAAATAGAAAAACGACTGAAATTATTCAAAACGTATAAAATTTATTTTTCTCTTTTTTTATCTTTTAGTTTATATGAGTTCTGTTATCAATCAGAAATCACAGGACATACATTTATCAATTCATATCAAAAACTTTTCAATTCATATCAAAAACTTTTTTTCAGGACAAACATAGTTAAATCCTAAATATCTACAACAAAAAAATATGTACAACATACAAAATTATTTAATAATAACCCTTGGTAACACCCATATCTCTCAACACACTCACGTGCTAACAACCATACCACACTCAAACTCCAGACTAGGATGGTGGAAGGAACTGAATTAATATTTTAGCAAGATGACAGTGCTAAAAAAGATCGGGCCAAGATGTAACTTTAGGCTGCCGTCGCAGGTCTACGCGCGTTTCGGCAGCTTACACCGCCTTCATCAGGACCATTTTCATCATATCTGTGCAGATACCAAGGGATCTGAAAAAAATGTGTATCTATATTTACAAAAAAAATTATATGTAACCATATTGTCACCACAAAAACGTTTAGAAAAATTTAATATTGCTGCATAACAACAGGAGCTCAACAACATGACCACAGCAGGAAAGAATCTAAAATTATGCAAGACCTATGCTCATTAAGAAAGGAGACCAGACCTAATATATATGCCCAAGAGTCCTAGATATAATGATATAACTGAGGCTGAGTATTTGGAACCACACTACTTGTAGTCTAGTAAATCTGAATTATATTTTTTTAAAAGAATTGCAGCTTAAAAAAAAGCTAAATAAGTTTCTTAAACTTTAAAATAAAGGTATTTACCTTTTGGAACTTTGGAGCCTTAGTAGATATGGACTCTACTGTGGTGATTGTAATGAGCCTTTCCCTAAATATACACTTAAGATAAAACATGAGATATCTCTTCCTTGCAGCTACTTACTGGCGACATAGGACGTCCTGCCCCCTGAAATGTATTGAAGACGTTCTTTTGGGTGATTCCATTGCTGTGTTATAATACTGGTAAGCTCAAGGGCTATGTCCTATGGTAGAACATAGATGATTAATTGAGAGTATAACATGAGGTTCGAGACCTTCTTTTCAACTCTATTATATGATAATTCAGATTTACTAGACTACAAGTAGTGTGGTTCCAAATACTCAGCCTCAGTTATATCATTATATCTAGGACTCTTGGGCATATATATTAGGTCTGGTCTCCTTTCTTAATGAGCATAGGTCTTGCATAATTTTAGATTCTTTCCTGCTGTGGTCATGTTGTTGAGCTCCTGTTGTTATGCAGCAATATTAAATTTTTCTAAACGTTTTTGTGGTGACAATATGGTTACATATAATTTTTTTTGTAAATATAGATACACATTTTTTTCAGATCCCTTGGTATCTGCACAGATATGATGAAAATGGTCCTGATGAAGGCGGTGTAAGCTGCCGAAACGCGCGTAGACCTGCGACGGGAGCCTAAAGTTACATCTTGGCCCGATCTTTTTTAGCACTGTCATCTTGCTAAAATATTAATTCAGTTCCTTTCACCATCCTAGTCTGGAGTTTGAGTGTGGTATGGTTGTTAGCACGTGAGTGTGTTGAGAGATATGGGTGTTACCAAGGGTTATTATTAAATAATTTTGTATGTTGTACATATTTTTTTGTTGTAGATATTTAGGATTTAACTGTGTTTGTCCTGAAAAAAAGTTTTTGATATGAATTGAAAAGTTTTTGATATGAATTGATAAATGTATGTCCTGTGATTTCTGATTGATAACAGAACTCATATAAACTAAAAGATAAAAAAAGAGAAAAATAAATTTTATACGTTTTGAATAATTTCAGTAGTTTTTCTATTTTTTGTCACCTGGTTAGATACTTATAAACTTAGTTGTTTCAGTGAATTAGCAGGCCACCGCAGGAACAATTTCCACATTAGAATTGTTGTTTTTTTCCCCTCTGTTCCTGGGCCACAACGTATTTCTCTGAGGGGGTCCCTTCGTACATGTTGCTATAATGCAACAACATCCACTGTGCAAAGCCAATATTCTTCATCTTCATTGAGTTGGATATTATTGAGCAAGTTGAGAAATGCAGTTGTATCTTTAATGTATGTTTTACATTTTTGAACTATGGGTTGAAGGTACCAATCAACATATTTTCCAATACTTTCAGATATTGACCCACAAGCTGACACAATGGGTCTGAATGGTGGTTTAGATGCGTCTTTATGAATCTTTGGCAGCATGTAAAGATTAGGTCTCCGAGGAAATTTAGTTTCAAAAAAGTTTTTGGTTTTCTCATTGATCCATTTCATCTCTAGTGTTCTATGATTTGAGATCGTATTTTTTGATATTCGATTGTAGGATCTGATTCAAGAAGCAGATAAATGTCTTTGTTATTCACGTGTTCATTTACACAGGTTTCATAAAATTTGGTGTTCATAATAATTTATCCGCTCTTATATATATATTTATGTCCAATCCCGCTTTTAGAGAAAAACGGGTCTGACACATGCTGAAGTTGCATTTCGGTAATTTTATTGTCACCATGGAGCACTGCTCATGTTCACGATGTCCTCCTTCTCAGCTCCTGGCAGACCGGTTTCGGCGTGGTGCCTTTATCAATGCCGGATACATGCTGGAAAGGTGAAGTTTGCTCGGGCTTTCGTGGGCGGTTCTTTAAACGGCCAGGTGAGTCATTTCATTGGACGTCGATGTCGTCACTGAGAGAGGACTCGGAAAGCTCCAAGCGATAGTGTTCTTCCCCTCTCATAGTCCAGGGTGACTCCAGTGCGCCAACCACACTTAAAGGAACATATATATATATATATATATATATATATATATATATATATATATATATATATATATATATATATATATATATATAAGGCTGAACCATAAAATTGTAAGAAGAACAACAACGTTTAGTAGAGACCACTCTCGGTCAGAGTAAATCCTCCTAGAGAGAAGGTAAACCTCCAAGACTACGTAACGTAGAAGATCAGAGGAGAAAGAAAAAAGAAATGCATTAGCAACGACCAAGTTAAGGTTGAACTAAAGCAGCAAGAAAGGTGTAGTTAGAAAAGCAGATACGGATGCCCTATGGAAGAACTTTAGTACAACCATACTTGCTATATAAACTCATATATACGTGAACACATATGCACATATATATATATATATATATATATATGTATAGATAGATAGATAGATAGATAGATAGATAGATATATACGCATTCACACAAGTCTATCAGAATACACCAGAAGTATTAGCCGCCCATCGGGAAGCACACCACGGCCTCCCTCGGCAAGTGGGAAGACTGACCAGTATAGGAAAGAGGAACACCAATAGAATAGTATCCATCAAAAAATAGCTACACATATAAAAATACATAGGTGATAGACCAAAGTTACAACAACAACGGAATGAAAATTATAGATATACAGACATTAGCACCAGCAACATAATATCGTATAAGAGGAGAGAGGGAGTGAAGGGCACCACCCACTCTAGAAAAATAATATCAACTGCCCATGTACCAATGCTACTGAGTGACGAAGCTACCATCATGCAGTTAACAGGAAATAAAAAGAAAACACCAGGTGTGGAGACTCTGCTATGAAGAGAATACAGACCACTGGGTCGATCAAAATGTATAGTCGAAATAAAGGCCAACACACAGAAGGCCTCACTCAACAGATAACCAATTTCCAGCCAATAAACAGATATCAGGCAGCAAGACCTGACTGAAGCTTCTGATAAAATATGGAGTACATACCTGTAAAGGGATCAATCCCCACAAAATGGAAAAACTGAAAATAATGGATGGCAATGCATATAAGCACAACAAGGATTGAGGAAAGTAAGAAATGTCTCAACAGGAGACAGGATATATACAAAGCAAAACCTCCAATATACCACATCTAAAAAACAGGGGATAAGACCCACATATTTCAAAGGAAGAGATGGTAAAAAAGAGAAAGAAATTCCTTCAAGCAAAAGGAATTTGCAAAATAAGGTGAAATTGGTATAACAGACCTTTGAGGGATAGCATCCTTATCAGATTCTACGAGGAGGAAGAAGAACTCTAAGGAAAAGAATCCTAAGGGAAACCACAGCCTCTTTGGAAACCAATCCTCAAAAACATGGAACCATAATATCGAAGGGACGCATATTCCAGAAGAAAACCTGAAGATGAAAATTGGCCACAACACTGACAAAAGGGGTGAGATGGTGACATCTGAAGAACAACCAACATGGTAAGCAAATGCCAGGGCTGTGATCTGAATTGGCAAATAAATAATGACTATAAGAAACAAGCATTTGCAATGCAATAGGTCTCGCATTAATTAAGTTTGAGCTATTGGCATTGCTAAATCTTGCAATACAAATTGCAACAAAAGTCTATAAATTGTAGGTCAAAAAAATTTGTATTTATATTTGTAGCAATGGTGGTATGTATGAGGCATGCCGGCTCAGTGGGCCTTGAGAGCAGAACTAGCAGGGCCACGTATTCCAAGAGTAATGAAATAAAACTGGAGGCAGACAAGCCTGCCCTTCAGGCACAGTGAGTGTGACTGCTGGGCGTGATGCGATGTCTGGCGGTCAAGTGTTCACCCTCAAGACGGCATGACACTGCAGTGACCCAAGGCTGCGGGGTGCGTGCCGTCAGGGCCTGTCAATAACGTCAGCACATCCTCTGTCCCACACGCGGACAATAGGCTCTGCTCTTCCAATGGTGGCTCTCACACCGGCCACCAAGCAGGAGAGAGCCGGGAGCCTGCCTCAGGCAAAGTAGTCGGTGTGAGACAGAAAACGTAACGGCGACGAACACTGTGCAGCTCTTTGTAAGCTCCCTGCCTCCCCTCCTCTCCCACTGGACATACTGTAAACTGTTGGCAGGCTCCTTAGGGGCATGTGGATACAGTCCATAGTGTCTGTGTGTAAATCATTCCATAAACAAATCACAGCCAAATTCAGGGACTGGATGCGTTCCATACAGGGAATGTTAGGAAAATGAAACCTTTGTATAGTAACATTACGGTATGGCCACGAAGGCGATGGGGGAGGGGTGCAGGTGAGACAGGGTCAGAGTACTGAATGAGAGAGTACTGAATGAGAGGGTACTAAGGAAAGACGTGTGGCAGGAAATTGAAAAAAACATTGAACCAGGAGCGTGCAAAAGAAAGCAACTAAAGTAGCTGGCAAATGAACGGAAGGTTAAACAAGAAAATAAAGCAATAGAAACAAAATTAGAAATGCAGATCATACTGACCTGAAGAAATGAGGCGACATCGCGGAAGTCAGGCAGCCTTTGTTGGGACATGGGCGGGGCCTGCAAAAGAAACAGGAAGGAACCGCCGGGAGAACATCCAGAACCCTGCAGCCTGAATGCTGAAGTCCCTGGCCCCATCAGAGGGACCGGGCAAAGATTACATGGCACCAGAGGAAACATGGGGCTCCCAAGTGGTGAGGAGAGCCCCGTGGCGTGCCAAGAGACGGGCAAGGACCGAGCCGGTAAGTGAGAGCTTGCAGACTGTTTGAAGACAAGTTGCGTGCGCTGGCTGGGGGGTGGGGGTGCGCGTGTGTGTGCCTGTGTGTGCGCGCATGTGTGTGCGTGTGTGTTACTTAAAATAATGCTATTGTAGGAGGCTGACTTGCCTCGGAAGCGGGACAGGAGATGTGCACGGCGCGTGGCTGTACGTGTGCGTGCACATGCTGAAATCGCCCAAAGCTCGTGCCCATCCCCTGTCCAACTTCCAGAGCAAGTCGCTAACAATAGAGGCTTCGCTGGACAGCGGCGCTTCGCGCTGCTTACACCAGCTCGCCCTAAAAATGGTACAAGGCATTCCAGAATGCGATGAGTAGTAACATTCTCTCCAGGGATGAAGCAGAGAAAGGCAGCAAGGTCAGTGGCACAGGGCCAAGGTAATCTTGAGGCAGTGGTGGGATCTCAACCATTGCATTAGAAGGCCTCTGATACCCAATGCACCCCTCAGCTATAGCCTAACAAGGAACCTAAAGATCAGAGGCAGGAAGTATTCTTAGCAATGAATAGCGAAAGCAGAACAATAAGGAGTGCCAACGTACTAATAAAGGACCTAAGTGGGAACACTGTCTTAAGCCAAAAACGAAAATCTACCCAGGCCAAGGATCATGCCACTCGTTCCACTGCCAACCTCAAGGATAGAAGGACACCAGATAAAGGGAAGGAATGCAGATGGTGATAATAGATAACCCATATGGTGGAGGAGGGGGGTTGGGTGCTAGAGCAACGCAGAAATCGCAAGCACCATATCTTCTGAGGCAGATAAACTGAAGTCCCTATAAGGGATACTAAGCGCCAGAAACAGATTCCAATATGCCTATAAGGCATACGGAAGATAGTCCATGTAGAACAGGGAACAAGGCAACAGTGCATCTGCACAATGCAGACAAAATAACCTCTTTAGAATAAGAACTCGGGTAGAAAAAGTAGATTCAGAAGGAAGTGTGTAAGAACAGTTGCACATAGGGCCCCAAAATAATGTACATCCCAGATAAGAAATGCGTTACTTACCTGTAACTGCAGTTATCCAGTATTAGTGTCTTTCATAGATTCACATGCCTGAATCATTCCCCGTCGTCGAGACGGGAGCCTCCGGTATATAAAAAAGTAATGTCCTATAGACATACATAGAAAAGAATAGGCCTAAGGATCTCACCTTAGTGTCCTATCCACGTCCTTATGTAAAAAGGACCAAAACAGAGTAGGCCCAAGGGTCCCACCTTGGTGGCCTATCTGTGTCCTTTTGTGAAAAGGACCAAAGTAAAGAGAACCAACCAATCAGCTACCACCTCCTTCTAGAACCTTCCTGTCAGGAGCCCAAGTCTCTCAGATTTTCGTACGCACCAAGCTAGTTAGGCGTAAACTTGTTAGAGAGATAGGTGAGTCCTTCCAGGGGAGGCGGGAGGGTGCATGTGAATCTATGAAAGACACTAATACTGGATAACTGCAGTTAAAGGTAAGTAACGCATTTCTAATCCAGTATTTGGGTGTCTTTCATAGATTCACATGCCTGAATCAGAGTAGCAAGCAATACATTATGCACATTTTTGATGGATCATCATATATGAGTCTGTAGATAATACATATCACGCGACTGCAAACCACCAAAATGCATTGTCATGTAAATATTAGGAAAAGAATGTGCATACCAGTAAAGGATGGAGGGATGTAGGCAGGCTCACCTCACTGGAATAGATGGCGAAGCAGTGCTCTGCCCACTGCTGCATCCTTCATCAGCTCAGTATCCAGGCAATAGTGCCTGGTGAAGGTGTGCGGGGACTTCCAGGTCGCCGCTCTGCAGATGTCCGATACCGGCACTCCAGCAAACAGCGCCGCAGACGTGGACATGGCTCTTGTCGAATGAGCTTTGACTCGTGCATCCAAAGGCCGTCCGGCCTTGTCATGGCAAAAGGTTATCGCTGAAGAAATCCACCTTGAAATACTTTGTTTTGTCAGGGGCATGCCTTTTCGTGGTCTACTAAAGGCAATGAAGAGTTGAGACGATTTTCGGAAGTGTTGTGTCTTGTCGATGTAGAATTTGAGACATCTCTTCAGATCTAATGAATGCAGAGTTCTCTCGGCTGCAGTGGTAGGATTTGGAAAGAATGACCTGAGTACCACTGGTTCGTTAAGGTGGAAGTCCGAGGGGACTTTCGGAATAAACCGAGGATTAGTTCGTAGAATGACCCTGTCCTCCTTGAACTGCATAAAAGGATCTTGGATTGAGAGAGCCTGCAACTCACTGACCCTTCTGGCAGAGGTTAGAGCTAGGAGGAGGGCCGTTTTCCATGAGATTAATTTGATCTCCGCTTTATGGATGGGTTCGAAGGGGTGCTTCATTAATTGGTGAAGGACCACGTTGAGGTGCCACGACGGAGGGATTGGTCTTGGTCGTGGGAAGGACCTGAATAGACCTTTAAGGAATTGTTTTATAAGTCTGTCCGCCCACAGGGATGGACCCTTAGAAGTCCTTGTGAATCTGGAGATCGTCGCTAGATGCACTTTGATGGATGCATGTGCAAGGCCCGATTGCGCTAGATGCAGTAAGTATGTTAGCAGCTGCTGTGGAGTGATGTGGAAGGGGTGCAGACCTTCAGCCACACACCAAGAACAGAACCACTTCCATTTTAGTGAGTAGGTTTTATTAGTGCTGTCCGCTGTAGTCTTTGCAAGGACGTCTCTGCACTCCTGCGGGATGTTTAGGTGGCTGAAGTCGCGGTATTCAGGAGCCAGGCTGACAACTTTAGAGGGCTCAGATTCGGGTGGAGAACCTGCCCTTGGGACATTGTGAGCAGGGCTGGATGATGATGCAGGCGAAGAGGTGGCCGGGCAGAGAGGCGATGAAGGTCCGTGAACCAGTGCTGCCTCGGCCAGGATGGAGCGATGAGGATCAGAGTGCAGGGCTCAGACTTCATCTTCCTGAGAACCCTGGGTATCAGTGGAAATGGCGGAAAGGCGTACGCAAATACGTTGCGCCATGCGATGGAAAATGCATTTCCGAGGGTTCCTGGTTGGTGATGCCTGCTTGCGAAGCTTGGGCATTTGGTGTTCTCTCTGGTGGCAAAAAGGTCTATTCGCGGGGTTCCCCACTCCGCGAAGATGTGTTCCAGCACCTCCGTCTCCAGCTCCCATTCGTGGGATGGAGACCTCTCTCTGCTCAGAGCGTCCGCCAAGACATTGTCCTTGCCCGGGACGTACTCCGCTTTCAGCGTTATTCCATGTTCCAGAAGCCAGTTCCAGACTCTTTGCGATTCTCGAGATAGTGAGAGCGATCGCGTCCCCCCCTGTTTGTTCAGGTAGTGCATCGTCGTGGTGTTGTCTGTCCTGACGAGCACTGGGGAGTTTCGAATGCGTGGTAGGAACGCTTGTAGAGCTAGGAAGACCGCTCTTAACTCCAGTAGATTGATGTGGAGCTTGGTTTCCTGTGTCGTCCACTTGCCGTTGATCTGGAGTTCTTGGAGGACCGCTCCCCAGCCTTCTAGGGATGCGTCCGTTGTTATTACGTGTGGTTCTGCAGGAAGCAGGAACGGTAGTCCCTGTGACACATGTTTGAGCGATCTCCACCACTGTAAGTGGTTGACAATAGTTTGAGTGACACGTATGCGGTCCTCGAATGATCCCGCAGCTTGTGTCCATTGCTTCGTTAGTTCCTCCTGGAGAGGGCGCATTTTGAGGCGGCAGTGGGGAATGAGCATGATGCATGAGGACATCATGCCGAGGAGGGACTTGAAGGTGCGGACCGGTAGAGTCTTCCGTGATGTCACTGACGTGGCCAGGGAGATGAGTTTGAACTTTCTCTCCTGAGAGGGGAAAGCTATGTCGCTCCAAGAAAAGTAATGACCTTGTTTGGTTCCAGTGCCGACTTCTCTCGGTTGAGGGTCAAACCTAGTCGGTGGAAAATATTCAGACAGGCGCTGGAGGATGTGGCTGCGGCGGTCGCAGATGGTGCTTTTACCAACCAGTCGTTCAGGTATGGGAAGACCTGGTGACCCTGTTGACGAAGGAAGGCTGCGACAGGGGAGAGGCATTTGGTAAATATCCGTGGGGCAGATTTGAGGCCAAACGGAAGGACACGAAATTGGTAGTGTTGTCCTGCTACCGCGAACCTAAGGTACTTCCTGTGCCCTTTGAGGATAGGAATATGGTAGTAGGCGTCCTGTAGGTCTAGGGACGTCATGTAGTCCCCTTCCTCTAGGAGACCCAGGATTTCCTGTAGTGTTACCATACGGAACGATTGTTTCTTTAGGAAAGTGCCCTGAGGTCGAGGATTGGCCTCCACTTTTTCCCTTTTTTGTGAATTAGGAAGAAGTGGGAGTAGAAACCTTTCCCTTTGTGGGCCTGTGGAACTCTCTCTATCGCTCCTTTTTGGAGCATGGAAGCGATTTCCTGAAGAAGCAACCGTAGGTGCCTGTGGGACCGTTTGCAAGGTGCTGTTGTTGGGGGAATTGAGACAAATTCTAGAGAATGTCCAAATTGAATGAGTTGGAGCACCCAACGATCTGTTGTTATCTTCTGCCAATTGTTTAGGAAGTATGTGAGTTTCCCTCCAAGTTTTAAAAAATGCAATGGTGGATGGACTGGCCATTGAAACGAGTCATTGGCGGTTGCCAGCAGGTCTTTTTTGGTTTTTCCCCCTGTAGTTTGACTTGCCGTAGGAAGTCTGACGTCCTGGCTGGTTTTGTCGCTGTTGGTATTGCGTTTTGCTCTGGGTGTACGGATAGGAAGACCTATTCTGGTAGGAATCCCTATATGAAGATTGTCCTCTTCCTCTATTTCCACAAAAGGACTGGTTCCCGAATTGCAGAGTTCCAAGAGCTTTGGCAGTGTCCGTGTCCTTTTTAATAGTGGTGAGGGCCTCATCAATCTTTTCGCCAAAGAGATGCTGGCCGTCATAGGGCATATTGAGGATTTTTGTTTGCACTTCCTGGCGGAAGGAGATGGCCTTAAGCTAACCTTGTCTTCTTAGTACGGCAGCACCTGCCAGTTGCCTGAAACCAGTCATGGCGACATCTATTGCGCAGTCAATGAGCTCGGAGGCAGATGTTTGACCTTCTAAGAGAAGCGAATGAGCCTCCTCCTTTAAATCCTCTGGCAGATTAGATAGATAGGGTGCAATGTCTGCCCAGAGTTGACGATTGTAACGGCCCAGAAGTGCTATTGAATTCGCCACTTTCACCGTCATGGCCGACGTGGTGGAGAACCGTTTTCTAATGGTATCCAGTTTTCTGCCTTCCTTGTCAGGTGGCGTCGACAGAGGCGATGCTGGATTACGCAAGTTTTTCTGCGCCGCTTGGGTTACCACAGAGTTTGCCTTGGGGTGACCTGTGAGGCATGCTGGCGCCGATGAGGTTGCCTTGTATTTTTTATCGAGCCTGGGCACTACCACTGGGATTGAAGCTGGCGTTTGCATTAGTTGTTTGCCTTGTTTCCAGATAAAGTCAATGATGGGGATTGACCTGGTTGTCTTTTTGATGGGCTCCTTGAAATCGTAAAGGAAGCATTCAGTCTCCTGAGTTTCCATAGACATATGGAATCGTTTGGCAGCCCGCTCTACAAGATTATGGAATCCACCGATGTCTGCGGGTGGTGATTCCGAAGACTGTGGTTCTGGAGAGGCCAGAGAATGTGCAACATAGTCCTAGTCTACATCTGGGTCTGACTCGTCGTCATGGACCTCGCCCTCTTCCTGATCTCTCTGTGGAAGTGGCTTGTGTCGAGACAAAAGAGTAGGTACCTGTGCAGCTGGAAGTGTAGGCGTAGTGGGTTTCTCCGGAAACCGCTCTTTGTAGTCCTTTATTAGGAATTGCAGGTCTGAGACAATGGATGCTGGTAGGCACACCATTGGTGTAACCTGTGTGTGCACTTGAGTGTGTTAGCTGATTGCTCTACATGTTCCTCCTCTTCCGGCTCCTCATCTGTGCTTTGGCACTTAAGCACCAAGTCTGATGGGCTAGTGGCCTGTGTATATAACTCTTCCTCTGACTCTTCACCTTGTAATAGGCGGGATGGAGGTAGTTATTGCACCTTACTGTGCGACGTCAGGTCTGGCGTAATTGGCCTTTTCGTGATCTTAACGGTGATATGGGATGTCTGAGGCGGGAAGGCATCCATGGCATGCGATAGCAGCTCAGACTCTTTCCATGTCCCTGCGGTCGTCGACGCTTGTGTCGACGGTGCCGTCGTAGAAATTACCTTCGTCAACGGTAATTTACCCGTCGTCGACGGGGTCTCCGTAGACGGTGTCCTCGTCGATGCGGCCTTCGTCGACGGCAATTTCTCCGCCGTCGACGGTTTCCCCGTCGTCGACGGTTTCCCCGTCGTCGACGGAATGCTCCTCGTCGACGAGATAGGCTTCGCCGACGGTATGGTCTTCGTCGACGGTGTCGTCGTCGATGTCGTCGACGTCGATCTCGTCATCGACGGTAGTATCTTAGACGTCGATGGAGTGACTGGAATGGTCGACGGCACAGGCTTACTCGACGACGATGAAGGTGTCGTCCTCGTCGTCGAGGAGGTGGCCGACGATGCTGTCGTCGGCGACACTGTCGTCGTCGACGTTGAGACACTTTTTAGCGCTGAAGAGACCATCGACGCTGTCGTCGTCGTCAAGACCAGCAGCTGCTTCCTGGTGACAGGAAGATCCTTGCCAGACACTGAGGTTTTGCCCTCTGAGAAATTTTTGGAAGTCTTCTTAGGAGTGGTGTCTGAGGGGCTAGGGGAAGTAACCCTTGGCCTCTTCAAGGAAAAATGCGATGTACCAGAAACACTCTCACCTTCTGATACCAAGTCGTCTGGTTTGTTCTTCAGCCTGTTTAGCCAGAGTAGTAGGCGTCCTTCTCGGTCCTTGAGGGTCTTGTTTGAGAAGGTCCTACATAATTTGCAGTCCTTGGCTTGATGCTGAGGGTAGAGGCAATTGAAGAGGTGTTATATAACTCAATCTGGCGTTACCAAACTCCAAGAGGAGTAGTGATGGAATGTATCGCCACAGCCCTAAAGAATTTTTTTTTTTAATTTGATAAAACCATCTATCAACAGATCCATGGCACCAGCATGGCAAGCACATTCGCGCCGAGCCTAGCTGGACTATACGAACACCATCTGGAATCGAATAAAATTCTCAGCCCAGACAACCCCTACAGACAACACATACTATCGTGGAAAAGATACATTGACGATATCTTCGTGATCTGGGAGGGGGACCATGAAACAGTCATCCACTTCATGGAATGGCTGAATACTCAAGACCGCTTCCTTAAATTCACACATTCAGTTTCGAATGAAACATTAGTTTTCCTGGATCTCAATATTTTCCACCAGAATGGAAAACTAGAATCTACCACACATTTCAAACCAACAGCAAGGAACTGTCTACTTAGATACGACAGCTTTCATCCACGCCACCTCAGAATGAACCTCCCATATGGCCAATTTCTGCGACTCAGGAGAAACTGTACCCAAGTAGATAACTACAAAGCACAGGCCCAAGATCTCAAAACGAAGATACAAGCGAGACACTACCTAGACAGGATAATCAATACCGCCATGAAAAGAGCTAGGAACAACAACAGAGACGCCCTCCTAGAGGATAAAACTGAACCAGTCTCAAAACAAACCAGACCAATTTGCGTCACTACATATAGTCCCCAATCAAATGAGGTGTCAAAAATAGTAAACAAACATTGGAACATTCTGACATGTGGAACCGTGACAATTGAAAAACCAATGTTTTCCCATAAACGTGGGAAAAACCTCAGGGACATCCTAGTACACACACGCCCTAAAACCACTCCCCAACACCAACCATCAATACAAGGAATTCAGGGACATTTCCCTTGTGGAAACTGTGCGAGCTGCCCCCTAACCTGAAAGAGTAAGCAACTGACCTTCGCCAATGGCACGGAGTGGGAACAACGCAAAATGACAAACTGTAACAGTAAAAAAGTTATTTACATGATCGCATGCCCCTGCCGTTTGGAATATATTAAATAGAAATGTTTGCCTATGCCTCCAAACTGCTTCAAGTGCACACTCATTCACGTGCAAGTAAACCACAATTTGTTAGTTTACAAAAAACACTTTATGTTTTCAATTTTTTCAATTATTTGCACAGTTTACAAAAGAAAAATTCACAAAAGACAGAGCTCAGACCACTATCGACCTCATGTCTTAGCCATATGTAATTTCAAAACACTTAATACAAATGTGCGAAAAACAAATAAATGGTGAAAAATTCAAACAACAGTGACTTTTCAGCCACCTTTGTGCTTTTGACTGTTTGGAATATATTGGCATGACCACCAGAGCAGTAAAAGCGGAGAAGCGAGCACAAGAGCAACATTCGGTGTAAAAAAAGTACAACAAAAATGGCGGCAAATTTCCTTGAAAAGGAGCACTGTGTTAATGACATTTACTGGACTGTGATTGAGCAATTACCCACAGAACAAGGACTCTTTGAAAAAGAGCAACGTTGGGTGTTTCGCTTGGGCACACACATATCTGGTCTGAATGATGCCATACCCTGGGGGCAACTGAGACCATAGGAAAATAAACCTGCTTGAGGAACCTATGCCCCTTACACTAAAACAACTATGCCTTGTCATAGAAACTGATTGAATATCACACTCCCTATGTAAAACAACTGAAAATGCGCAAATTCAAACAAACCCGTATGCCATATGGGTAAAAGCTGAATGAAACTCCATGAGTAATATTGAGGAACTTTCCCCCTTTAAAATAGACCATCTAAACATTGAAATAATTTACAAAATCTTTGTGCAACCGTCCCAGGTTTTAATATTATTTACGATCGCCAAAATGAACAACCAACCGTCTGCTCAGTGCAGACGCGAACCCCATTACTTGAGGTTCAATCTAGAAACGAAGAGGCACCACTTCCCGGGCATGCGCTATAGATTCGACACCCCTGTAAATCAGTACGCATGCGCCAAACCCGGGTTGCTACCCACCGGGCATGCGCTCTCTCCACAGAGAAGCCGAAAATAAAAACAATTACCGGCGGCCCAAATATGGGTATCCGAGTTTCCAATCCCGAAGATTAACTTAATTGAAGGCGCAATACCGGCGAACCAAATATGGCGATCCCGGTTTTTGAAAAAAACCTAACCAATAATCCAATTAAGGACGTACCTAGGCTAGTATAAATAGAGCCCCCTTCTCAGTCACACCGGCATAACGAACGGAGCCGGCGTATGGGGCAGCGAAGAGGGACTCTCCTGATAGACTCGTGAGTAATATGGTAGAAAGAACTTACCCCCTCTACCAAAATGTGAGTAGAATGATAAATAGCAGTATGTGCATTCTTTCCTCACAGGCAGCAAGGAAGCTCGAGTAACCCCTACGTTATCATGGAGTAACAAACTTTGAAAACAAACAGTATGTCATGCCTATTGTAAACTTTGGTTTCACAATAATTTTAGGACTTACCAAGCACTAGTTAGGTTAATCCCAACCTGGCTGTACCATGAATATTATAGTGTGTGTTTTATGTTTTGTGTGTGTATGTCTAGTATGTGTTTTTGGAGTAATAAATAATTTTTCACCATAGGCACATTCATTATGTGTAGAATGACACAAACGTGTCTAGACAATTTTTAACCGCACCTTTTCATGACCACATCCACGGGTAAACATACCTCTGGTGTTTTTAAGGGATGGACCACCTGAAAAAACATTTTGTCCTTTCCATTTCAGGTCAGCTAAATAGCGGTTGTTCTGTAGGTACATTGATATACCTGCACTTATAGATTTAACTTTTTTTAGAATTAAAAAAAAAAGCAGAAATAGAAAAACGTGAGTAAGGTGGGGATTTGTGTACCCCAGTCCTGAAGAAGATGTTTTTACATCGAAACATGTTGACACACACATAGGAGGTGGCGCACATAAATAGCGCCAACACCTCTAACTCCTTTTAATAGTACCAGCCCGGGGGCCAATTAAAGTTTTATTGCTACCCCACGAGCCAGGCACTTTTTAATCTCACCCACTATTTAAACCCGACCACTACACTCACTTACACTCTCCCTCACTAACACCACACATAGTCATATCAGTGCTCCCACGCAATCGTCGGTCGCAGCACTCCGCATCCCGTAGAGTGATGCGAGGACCCGGATGATGAAGCATGACACCAAGGGGCCTGATGGTGTGTGAGGGGTATCCAAAAACAACAAGTGTGTTCCCAACCATAGTAGGGACAACTTTTTCCCACTTCCCTATGGATTCCTCTTGTTAAAAGTATCAGAGGGTGTTTACACTGAATTTCGTTAAAGGTGTTGACGATAGTGGAACGGGCATCAATGCAGGAGTGAATGTGTTGGAATGGTGGTTGATGGTGTTGACGGAGCTGTAGTCCTCGACGGGATTGACGTTGGCGAGATTTTCTTCAAAATTGTCATTGATGATGAGGTTTCCGTCGTCGGCAATGGTCTTTTGTTCTTCAAAGAAGATTATTGCACAATTTTGCACAGGCAGACTTTTTTTCCTGGAGTGTATTTCTGAGGAAACACAATGTTCATTTTCTGTGAGGAGGTGGCTACATGCACTTTATGTAATAACTCCAATTCATAAAACTCTATATATCTCCTTTTTTGCATTTCCTTCCTCAAAGTGCATGGTGTGACACTTTTTAAGCAACTATCCCCAGACGAGGGGCATCCCCCTTAGAAGAGGGTATTTCTTATTATTTCACAGCAGCTACGGTGCTAACCTCCTCTCCCCGTCCTTTAGAGTTTTAGAAGGAAATGTCTTACAAATGTCACAACGCCTTGTCAGAAGGATAAAGGCAGAGCATGCATTGGCCATGTGGATCAGTGTAAATCTCTTGCGTCCCCAGGTAGATTATAATTTAAATGAAGATTTTTTTCTCTCTGTCAGTCATGGTGACAGTTGGTGACAAGGAAGGATAACATCTCTCTGGCCCAGAAATAAACTTACTTATCCTAAAAACAACTTATACTACTCTGGAAGCTGAAGATTGGGCTGGTTCAGTTCGAGGGTAGACCAGACCAGGTAACTGTGAGGTTAGAGCAGTGATCTGCTTGGGCATTCCTTTACACACACGCGTGCTGTGGAAATCTGAGATGGGGTGGCTTCTACTAGGAGTAGGAGATATGGCACTTAAACCTTATTGGCGAATTTCAATTTGCTTCACATGAGGTGAAAGTGCTACTAAATCAGTGGTCTCCAACTGGTCGATCAACAGCTACCAGTAGCTTGTCGACACCCTGTGAGTAGCTTGTGGTCAGACATCCATTTTAGTACGCTCTAATGCCCTGCACTAAAAATAAAAT
Source organism: Lissotriton vulgaris (assembly GCF_964263255.1). NCBI lineage: Eukaryota > Metazoa > Chordata > Amphibia > Caudata > Salamandridae > Lissotriton > Lissotriton vulgaris. The sequence continues at coordinate 338,045,950 of NC_141689.1, forward strand.
GAGGCTTGTATTATTGTTTGGTTAATTTGAAGCCTTTTGAAGTGTGTACCCACCCTCAAGCAAAGCAGCTGCTCACAATGACTGAATTGAGCTTAGCTGGGGAGGCACGGGTAGGTGATGCCACTGCCAAAAGCCAGGCATGAGCAATGATAGATTGCCTATCAGATGAAGTCAAGAATGCTTTAACTTAGCATGCCGAAACACGTGTTGGCTGCATTGGAAATTGTACATATAAGAAGAATTACCTTTCTGGATATTTGAATATGTGAATATAAGAATCTGCGCTACAACAATTGAGGAACTTCTTTTTGTGATTACATGATACTTGGAGTCAAGAATCTGTGCTGTACCAACAGAGAAACTTTTGGATTTTGAAGAATACGGAATAAATTGCAGAACATTGAACTTTGCATACAAGAAATCCTTATTATTAGGAAATATGACTTGAGTATTATGCTCAGGGAGGATTTGAGATTTTTTTTTAAATATAAAGTTTGCTGGGCCACATGTAAAGAAACGTACATAAAAAACAAATTTGCACTCCGATTTCAACTGCATGTCTCCATTTTTCACTGGACCGCTCCTCTCCACACGCACTGCTAAGTGCACAAAATGCACCCCAGTTTAAAACGTTTCTGTTGCAAATAATGCTTTGTGATGTAGCATGCCCTTGGTTTATAGAATGGTAAGATGTCTCAAATGCCTGAAGTCCCGCCCCAAAATCTACATGAACTGATTGAATCCCATTTGCCTACTTTGCCTGACATCCTTACAAGGTCCATAACATGGGCTCAGCCCATTAACAATAACATCTATCATTGAACGGCCTGGAGGCTGTTATGTTTATTGATTAGACCAAAATAAAAGATGCCAGTGCAGGAAAGTAGGGTCTTTGTGGTATAGACACCCCAACTTTTTGTCTGGTGTCAGAGTGTTTTGGCTGTAGTTCACTGGCCAGGAGCTAAGGGACAGTGCGCTCTCCTCTAAATTCCATGGTAAGTACTTTGTATAGCCCACAATTGGCATACTGGGGTATCATTAGAAGTCCTTAGTGTAGGAGGGTGGCTCAGTATATAGTGCCCACCTATGGTGAGGTCTGTGCACCGAGTCCAGGCAACCCTAAGTGATAGTATTTAGGTCACTGCAAACCAAAGCTCTCTAGGGGTAGCAGTGGAGAGCAGCTAGGGCTTATCAAGGAGGGTGTAAAGCAATTGCGTGTATCACTTTTGTCGGTAAGTAAGCTTTTCACACAAGAAGTAACCACACCAGGTGAGTAGAAAAATGATTTACATTTATTACTACACACTAGACACTAACTTGGTGTACCTCCAACCCTGAGGTATCAATTACACCCAAGAAATAATTATGAAAGATATAATAAGCATAGAAACACACACCGGAGAGCAAAACCATATACTAACATAGTGGAATGCAGAATAGGTACCAAAACAGGACTAGTCCTCAAGGTTGGAGGACCCCAGGGGAAGGAAGGAACTACCTAAGGTGGGTAGTCAGGGACCCCAAGGTGCCCGGGTGCAGTGTTTACACTTGGTCAGATGTCCATAGGACAACACAGGTAAGTAGCGGTTTGGATTTTAGAGTTCTAGGACCCTTGCCAAGGGAGCCACTTGAAGGAAGGAAGGTGTGAGTCACCCCACCTGTGGATACCCAGAAGAGACGGCTACCAACCCCAGGGAGCCCAGGTGCATAGGGGCGAAGTGATGTCAGAAACCTCCTTAAACGCCAATATAGGGTCGTGGAAACTACATCGCTTAATGGACCAGCCCGGTGGAACCCGGATGAAGAATCCAGACGAGAATAACCTAAAAGCAGAGGGGGCAACCCACCCAGAGGTGACCAGCAGGCACATAAATACACTATCAGTCCTGGTGGAAGTTTCTTGCTGAGGTGCGGTGAGCAGAAAACAGCAGCTGTGAAGACCAGGCAACATTATAGAAGACCAGGCTTACGAGCTGTCCCACACCTGTCGACGAGTGCAGGACGGTCTGTGGCTGGCAGGGTCACTAACAAGCCTTTGCAAATGCAAACAACGGTTCATGGGTAAAGATGCAGGGATGCAGACCAGCAAGGTCTGAGAAACTAACCCACAAGGGCAAGTCAGGCACGGCCCTCAGCACGATGGAGAGCCAGAAGGAATCTATTAGGCCCCTTGAAGACCGTCTGGCAGCAGAAACAGGAGGTTGCAAGGATGCCTCAGCAGCACACAGGAGAAGAAGCCCCACAAGCCAAGAGATGTAGGCAGGATGACGTGCTTAGAGTGCAGTGCTGGAGGCAGGGGCTACTTGGAGCTTGAAGATCTTCCATGAAGAGAGACAACAATCCTTGGCAATGATAAACCGACGCAGTGCACAGATAGGTATTCACTTTAAGCTGGAGAGGGATGACAGTCGCCCAACCTTCAGGGAAGACTGGTAAGGCCTCTGCGGAGCCAACATACCACCACCTGTGTTGCAGAGTCAAAGGATGTCCAAGGTACAAGAGGATTAGCAAACCGGTCATCGACATAGAAGTGCTTGAGGATGCAGGGAAGGTACTCCTTCACTGCAAGGAAGATTCCTTCAGGCTGGGATGCAGGCTGAGTCCTTGGTGACTTGGCGAATGCATGGCCATGGAGTTGCAGAAGCACAGGAATGAAAATGCAGCAAGAATCTTCCTACTGAGAGCAGTCTTGTCAAGGGTCCTGGTGTGAAGAACAGCAGAGTTCCAATGTCAACCAGCAGAAAAGTCTTTGAAAAAGCTTCAGAAGACAAGCAGATGGTTCCAGAAGTTGTTGACGATACAAATCCAATGGCCTACCCTAAATGGTGCCCTTAAGTAACCTCCAAAGAGGGGTAGAACCACTTCTGTGGCATCCCAACTATCAGAGGGGGTCAGGGATGCTACCCAGATGTCCTAGCCAGGCAGATGCTCACAGGGCACAACATTCAACATGGCAGAATCAAGTGGCCACCTGAAGGAGCTCTGGAGCATGTCCCTGGGGAGGAGATGGACAGGTGGTGGAAACTCCCCTGTCCTTTATGTGGTTTCATGCCAGAGCAGGAGCCCAGGGATCCTGGACGGGGGGATACTAGTTTAGGCAAGGAGGGCACCAAATGTGCCATTCAACTGCATTGAATGGCACATTTGGTGCCCTCCTTGGGGGCGCTCACAAGTACCCTCCACCCTACCTTATTCTAAAGGAGAGGTGGTCACACCTATCCATAGCAGGAACACATTTGATCAGGTGGTTTTGTTCAACATCATGGCTCCACGTATGACTCTAAACAGTGCATTTTTAACAGTAGCCTTTGTATATACGTGCCACATGCTCGCGCTGGCGTCAGATTCTTTCTGTACTCCGTCCGTACCAACAGACTTGGAGCCTTATAAAAAACTAATAATAATAGTTTTTTGCGTGCAGAGGTCCAATATTAGAATTGCCTTAAACAATAGATTTTCCTGAGCCGACTCCACAGAATGAGACAGTGGGAGCGCAGGAATCTGCAGTTAGAGTCTCTCTCAGAAACCGCAGATTACTCACCTTTTGCTTAGAAACTAGAGCGGTACCTTCCAGGTGGTGGGTCTATGGGATGGTTTAAACTGGAAAATCCTGTAGAACAGACCTGGAAATATGCCCTTCTCCCCTGACTTGGTTATATAGGCAATAATGTTAGGTGAATGTACACTAGGACGCTCACATCACAGGCTTACAAATATCCAAAACCGGTATAACCCGAGCTAATGCCGTTAGTAGCAGCTTGTACCCTAGTAGACTGCGCATGCAACCCTTCCGGTGGTTGTTTTTGAGCTAGTCTACAAAAGATCTTAATACATATTACAATACATTTAAATATAGTTCTCCTTTACACCATGTAAGGATAAGGAAATGCCTCTTTTGTATGGTCACCCCCAAGTTTTTTGACTGATGCAGCTGGTTTTTAACTCTGAGAGTGCACTGAGGCCAGCTAATCAGGCCTCAGTGCCAGTGCCCTGATTCAAAAAGTGTATGTTGAATTGCTATACCCAATTGGAAATGGCTAACTTACCTATAAGTCCCTAGTAAATGGTACCCTGGTACCAAGGGCATGTAAGTTAGAGGGATACCCCAGGGCTTTCAGGACTTATTGTGCCACCCAGGAGTTCCCCCAAGTAAAACAGATCCACTGAGTCTGCCACTTCAGACTGGTAAAGCAATCGTGCAATGCTAACCCGACATTGCCATCACTTCCCCTCGGCATGTGTGTAAGTCACCCCTCTGGCAGGCCTACCAAGCCCTACAGGCAAAGCTCAACATGAGACACAGGCAGGACGCACAAGTTACTACTTGTGTAACGATGTATCTGTAAGAGACATTAGTTAGTGATAGATTCCTTACCTTAGAATATCCCCAGGCGTCAGACTGGATCCGGAAATTTTTTGCGTAGCAGTACCCTTGCGCGTCGGTAGGCGTCGTCTGCGGCTCCGCGTCCGTCGTCGGCATCGTGGGCGCCGTGATGACATCGTCGGAGTACTTAGACGCCGCCTCCGCGTGCTGACGTCAGTTCTTAGCCACAGCTTTTCTGCGCCAGAAGCGCAGAGCCATGACAAAAACCAACACTGGTGCCAAGAAACTAGGGCCCTGAAAGGGGATGACCTTAACCCTAGATATCGTCCGCAGAACGGGGAGGATGGGTGGGTCGGTAAGGAATCTATCACTAACTAATGTCTCTTACAGATATATTGTTACACAAGTAGTAACTTGTGCATCTGAAAGAGACACGTTAGTGATAGATTCCTTACCTTAGAATAGATACCCCAGCAATACCATCCCCGTGGTGGTGGGTCTGCAAACCAATAATCACACCAGAAAGTCCTGGAGGACGGAACGGCCAAAATAGCCGTCCCTCCGGACTTGACTGTCCAGGCAATAGTGTCTTGCAAACGTGTGCAGCGAGGCCCACGTAGCCGCCTGGCAAATGTCCTGCAAGGGCACACCTCGGCCCAAGGCAGTTGTAGTGGCCGTGGCTCGAGTGGAATGAGCCCTCAGCCCAACAGGGAGTTCCTTCTTAGCCAAGGAGTAACACGCCTGGATGCACAAGATAATCCACCGGGAGATGGTCCGCTTGTGAACCGCGTTCCCTTTCTTAGCGCCCGCGTACCCAACAAAGAGTTGATCATCCACCCGGAACTGTTGTGTGCGGTGAAGATTAAATGAGAGCACACGTTTTGGGTCCAGACGGTGAAGCCTCTCCTCTCTCGAGGGGTGCGGAGGCGGAAAGAAGGTGGGCAACGTGATGGATTGCCCAATGTGGAAGGCCGTGACTACCTTGGGAAGGAAGGAGGGCCTTGTCCGTAATACAACCTTGTCCGGATGGACTGAAAGGAAAGGAGGCTTACAAGACAGAGCCTGGAGCTCACTCACTCTCCTGGCAGAGGTGATGGCTACCAGGAAGGCAGTCTTCAAAGAAAGAAGGCGAAGAGGACAGTTGTGAAGTGGCTCAAAGGGAGCGCACATCAGAAACGTTAGAACCAGGTTCAAGTCCCACTGAGGCATCACAAAGGGAACAGGAGGAAAGGTATGAGTGATGCCCTTCAGGACTCGCTTAACGATAGGGGACTTGAAAAAAGAAGGTTGGTCAGGCAGCCTCAGAAAGGCTGAAAGAGCTGAAAGATAGCCCTTGACAGTGCCCAGAGCAGAGCCCTGCTGGGCAAGAGAAAGAAGGAAGAGGAGAACCTCAGAGAGAGGGGCATTGAGGGGATCCACAGCCTTTGCTGTGCACCATGCCACAAATCTGTTCCACCTGCAGGCGTATACCGACTTTGTGGAGGGACGCCTGGCTGCCAGAATGATGTTGCAAACTTCAGGAGGCAAGTCAAATAGCCTCAACTGTCGCCGCTCAATCTCCAAGCATGGATGTGGAGACTGGACAGGTTCGGGTGGAGGACCGTCCCCTGCTGCTGCAACAGAAGGTCCTCCTGAAGAGGCAGACGAACCGGAGGATCGACTGACATACTGAGTAGCTCGGGATACCAGTACCTTCGTGCCCAGTCCGGAGCCACAAGGATGACTTGTGCCCGGTCGCGCTTGATCTTCTTCAGCACTCATGGCAGAAGTGGTCTAGGCTGAAAGGCGTACAACAGACCGCAGCTCCACTCGCGACGAAAAGCGTCTCCGAGCGAGTGCCGCCTTGGAAATTCCAATGCGCAGAACTGATGACATTGCGCGTTCTCTTCGGTGGCGAATAGATCTAACCAAGGCTCTCCCCATCGCAGAAAGAGGCCTTGGGCCACGTCCGAGTTCAGACGCCATTCGTGATCCATCTAGCACCGACGGCTGAGTTCAGAGAACCTGCCAGGTGTTGAACCACCAGAGTCACGCCCTGATGTTCCAGCCATTGCCAGAGATGCAGAGCCTCCTGGCAAAGGGTCCACGACCCCACTCCGCACTGTTTGTTGCAGTACCACATGGCGGTGGTGTTGTCCGTGAACACCTGCACTGCACTCCCTCGGACAGACGGGAGGAATGCTTTCAGTGCCAGACGAATCGCCCGCAGCTCCAACAGATTGATATGGAGCCGGGACTCCGCCGGAGACCAGAGACCTCTGATCTCCGCCTCTCCCAAGTGGCCTCCCCAGCCCTGGAGGGACGCGTCCGTCACAACTACGTGCTCCGGTTGGGGAAGGGAGAGGGATCTGCCGTTGACCCAATCGCGGTCCGTGAGCCACCACTGCAGCTGTCTCGCAGTGCCCTTCGAGATCAGGACATGGTCGGACAGGTTGCCCCGGTGCTGGGCCCACTGAAACTTCAGGTCCCACTGCAGAGCCCGCATCCGCCACCGTGCGTGATGCACCAGAGGAGGCCATCAGCCCCAGAAGCCGCAGCGTCAACCTGACCGAAACTCGGGATAACGGCCCGAAGATCGGAATCAGAGCCTGTATATCCCGAACCCGCTGTTCGGGCGGGTAAACCCGAAACTGCGCCGAGTCGAGAACCGCTCCGATGAAAAGGAGCTTCTGAGAGGGGCACAGGTGTGACTTCGGCACATTGATGGAAAATCCCAGCTGGCGCAGGAGATCCGCCGTAGGCTGGAGGTGGCTGACAACTGTCTGGGGCGAGCCCGCCTTCAACAACCAGTCGTCTAGGTAGGGGAAGACTGAGACCCCTAACCTGCGCAGATGAGCTGCGACCACCGCCATCCCCTTCGTGAACACCTGTGGGGCGCTGGTAAGGCCGAAGGGGAGCACGGTAAACTGAAAGTGCTCGAGGCCTACCGTGAACCGCAGGTAACGCCGGTGGGCCGGCAGGACGGGGATGTGGAAATATGCGTCCTGCAAGTCCAACGCTACCATCCAGTCTCCTGGGTCTAGGGCAGTCAAGACCTGAGCCAGTGACGTTCCTCAGATCCAAGATAGGGCGTAGGCCCCCTTTGCCCTTCTTGGGTACCAGGAAGTAGTGGGAGTAGCAACCACGTCCTACTTCTTCTGGCCCAGGAACGCGCTCAATGTCCCCCTTGGCTAAGAGGGCCGAAACTTCCTCCTGCAGGAGCCGCAAATGATCCCCCGATACGTGGTGGTGTTGCGGTGGCATGGCTTGAGGGGTCGTCTCGAAGGGGAGGGAGTAGCCCCTTCGGACGATCTGCAGCACCCACCTGTCCGAAGTGACTGTGCGCCAGTGAGAGTGGTGATGGCGAACCCTGCCTCCCACTGGCGTCACATGGGCCGAAAAGCACGGACTAGGAGGGTTTAGAGGTGGATGCCGCGGGGGCAGGTGTGGACTGACTCCGCTTGTTCCCCCGACTGCCTCCACGGTGGTTTCCACGGCCGCCGCCACGCTGGACGACAGTTTGCGGCGAGTGGCTGGCGGCACGTGTGGGGACGCCCCTTCCTTGGCCACGAAAGGAGCGAAAGGCACCCATTTGCTGGCGCGGGGCCGAGAGGCCCAAGGACTTGGCCGTAGCCCTGGAGTCCTTAAAGCACTCAAGCGCGTGGTCTGCCTTGTCGCCAAAGAGGCGACTACATCGAACGGCATGTCCATGAGGGTGTTTTGGACGTCTGCCGAAAAATTGGCGGATCTCAGCCAGGCGTGGTGTCGTACCGCCACCGTCGTAGCCATCGCTCTGCCCAGGGAGTCAGTAGTATCCAGTCCACACCTGATTGAATACTTTGCTGCGTCCCGGCCCTCCACAAGGGCTTGGCCGAGTTTGGCCCGTACCTCCAACGGGCACACTGGCAGCACTTCCGCCACCGTCTCCCACAGAGAGTGGGTGTAGCGGCCCAAGAGGCATGCGGTGTTGGAAGACCGCAGTCCTAAGCTAAGGGACGAGAAGATCTTCTTACCATAGTTCTCGTACCTCTTGGACTCCCTGTCCGGCGGAGCCGTCGGGAAGGCGGTCTGGGAGTTAGAGGCCTGGATGACCAGACTCTCGGGGTGGGGTGGGAGGACAGGAAACATGGGTCGCCCGGCGCCGGGCGGTGGCGTCTGGGCACGTTCCTATCTACAGGCGAACCTGTAGCGGGCCTGGACCAAGTGCCCAAAAGAACGTCCGTCAAGGCCTCATTAAACGGCAGCAGAGGCTCCATGGAGCATGCCTGCGGCTTAAGGACCTCAGTGAGGTTAGTCCTCACGGCCGCGACGGGGAGCTCAAGGCCCAAGGCCTTGGCAGCCCTCATCAACACCACACCATAGGTAGCTCCCTCCTCCGAAGCCACGGTAGGAGGAGAGACAAATCCAGTGTCTGGAGAGGTGTCCAGGCCACTGGCCTCCCCAAGGTCTCCTGTCCAGTCCATGTTAGAATGGCACTCCCTGGCCAGAGGGTCCTCAGACCCCTCCCAATCCTCCTCATCTCCTGAGATTCATGGTCGTAATTGAATGAGGTCGGTTCATAGAAACTAAAATCTCCAAACGGCGTCGAGATCGGCACCGATAGGCGCCGGAGGGGACGCCACACGGACCGACGCCGGGGGGGTCGTAAGGTCCACCAGCGACGATCCATCGCCCGAGGAGGGTTCAGCAGCGCCCTGCGGCGCTGGGCCCGAAGGCGCAGACGGCGCCGGGGCCGCTGTACCCTGCGGCGCCGAGCCCGAGGGCACCGGCGGTGTCGGGATCGTGGGGCCCTGCGGCGCCAGGCCCGAAGGCGGCGGCGGCGTCGGGGCCGAAGCGCCCTACGGCATCGGGGTCGATGCCCCCGACCCACTAGGGCCCCCAGACAGGTTCGCTGGGCCCGAAGGCGCCGCGAAACCCGTCGGAGGAGAAAGGGACCTCATGGCCATGAGGAAACGCTCAATCTTCTCCGGCGGCGCGTTCAGCCCAGGGACCGGGGGTATGGGGCCGGACGCGGCGCCGGCGACTCCCGAGGAGCCGCGTGGGCGGTGTCACCCGAACCCCCGGCCGCATCGCGCGAGCGTCGGGGGGAGTCAGAAGAGCGATGATGTCTCTTCGACTTCTTATGCTTCTTACCTGACGACTTGGACCCGGAGGAGTGGCGCCGACTCCCGGAGCTGTGACAGCTCCGTCCCGCGACCTGTCCCTCGACCTCCCGTGGGACTGGGACCGGGACCTCACACGGCGTGGGGCCGACTGCCGGAGTTCGAGTCGCCTGCGGGACCACTCCCGCCTGGCCTTCCTCGAAAGGGCACGACAGTCGGGGCAGGCCTCGTCGTCATGGTCGACGCCCAAACACGTCAGGCACCGGCGGTGGGGATCCGTTACCGACATGGTACGGTCGCACTCGTCGCAATGCTTGAATCCGGGCATCCCTACAGGCACCGTCGGAGTCGTACAGACTTCGAAATGGATCAAAAGATCACCAAAACTTAGTCAAAAAGTGACTAGGGAACTGCTCTTTCCAGATCTGCACTGGCTGGCGCGGAAAAAAGAAGAACTGACATCAGCACGCGGAGGCGGCGTCTAAGTACTCCGACGACGTCATCACGGCGCCCACGACGGACGCGGAGCCGCAGACGACGCCTACCGACGCGCAAGGGTACTGCTACGCAAAAATTTCCTCCGGATCCAGTCTGACGCCTGGGGATATTCTAAGGTAAGGAATCTATCACTAACGTGTCTCTTTCAGATATGTATTTTACATGTCCTGACAGTGAAACATGTGAAACAACTGACTTCTTTCATAATAAAATTCTTGACATACATGTCTTTTTGGAAGCCCATTGCCATGCTCTGGATCAAAGCATTCCGCCTGTTATATCCAGTCTCGATTCTTTAGGTAAAGATCCTTCCCGCTTACTCATGGAATTTCCATCTTTATCCCTGGAAGGACTGAACCTGTTACTTGACAGGACCAAATCTGCTTCCCCCCTGGATCCTCTACCTCTGAAAAAACTGAAAGAGTGTAGAAATACCCTTCTTCCTCCTATGCTTGAGGTTATGAATAAGGCTATTACCCAGGGCTCTTTTCCTCCTGTATGGAAGAAAGCGATTGTGAAACCTCTTCTTAAGAAGCCGTCCCTCGATCCGGCCCTTTTGAAAAACTTTAGGCCGATCTCCCTTCTCCCTGCTCCCGCTAAGATGCTTGAGGTGCATTTGAATCTTCATTTGTCCTCCTTTCTTGATTCATCTGAATACCTTGATAACACGCAACATGGTTTCAGAAAACACCACAGCACTGAGTCCGCTCTCACTTGTGTGGTCGATAACATCCAACGCAAAGTGGACTCTGGCCAAACTACGGTTCTGGTTCTGTTGGACCTCACGGCCGCGTTCGACACCCTGTCCCCCGCCATTCTTTCATCTCGGCTTAGGGAAGCTGGTGTCATGGGACCGGCCTTGAGTCTCCTCAATTCCTTTCTGTTGGAAAGGGAGCAGAGAGTGATGCTTGGGAACCACCTCTCCCCTGCTAAGTCATTGCAGTGTGGGGTGCCACAAGGGTCGGCTTTAAGTCCGACCCTGTTTAACATCTATGTGGCTCCCCTGGCAAGACTAGTTAGATCGCAGGGGATGGAGGTGGTGTCCTACGCAGATGACACCCAGATTATGGTGTCACTGGCTCACCCCTCTGTCAGGACATCTGCTGCCAGTTTCAGGGTATGCATGCAGTATGTGGCAGACTGGATGACTATAAATTCCCTCAAACTGAACGGCGAAAAGACGGAGGTGTTGATTTTTGGGAAGGACCAAGATGTTTGGTCGTGTGAGTGGTGGCCACTTTCTCTTGGCATCTGCCCCACTCCCTCCCAATCTGCCAGAAATCTTGGTGTAATATTTGACACCTCGCTTTCTCTGTCCCTACAAGTCAACAGGACCGTGGCCACTTGCTGGGGTGTGATCAGGATACTTAACAAAATCCGCGGGTATCTTTCCCCGCCAGGCGCGCAAACAGGTTGCAGTCGCCCTGGTGGGCTCGAGGTTAGATTATTGCAACTCTCTGTATATGGAAGCCAACAAAAGCCTTATACAGAATGCTGCAGCACGCTTCGTCCTGGCTCTTCCGAAAACCTCTTCTGCCACTGCGGCCAGGAAAGACCTTCATTGGCTTCCTGTCCAGCACAGAATCTCCTTTAAAACTCTGTGTCTGGCCTACAGAGCACTGACAGAAGGTTCCTCGAGTGCTATTGGCTCTCTTCTCACGCGTTATGTCCCTACAAGAGGCCTTTGCTCTGCGGGACTCTGTCAACTTGTTGTGCCTCGTTTCAAACTTGCTAGATGGGGAGCCAGAGCTTTCTCCGTGGTTGCCCCGCAGCTTTGGAATTCTATCCCAATTGAAATAAAAACTCTTCCTTCAATAGAGTCATTTAAAAAGGCTCTTAAAACCTGCTTCTTTAAGAGGGCCTACCATTGAGAGAATGCTGCAGAGGGGGGGCCTTAGCTTTTATATTTGACTTAGGCGCCTTGACGCCCATTGGGCTAAGTATGCGCAAGATAAGAACTGTTTCATTCATTCATTCATTTTTACTGTGGAAAGACTTGGTCACCTAATTGGCGAGTACAGGGTTAAACGCTGAACCCGAGTGCTACCAAACTTGTTACATTAAGACCAACTTGTATCTTTGGTAAAAATTAAAGTATTGTGTTGCAGTGTGCACCTTGTGCAAAGCTGCTACTTTGGAGCTTTCTCCAAGAGACAGCTTGCTGCCCTCCTCCTATAGAGATGTGCAAACAACTTTCAAAAATGAGAAAAATGAGGGATTGTAGGCCAGAGAGATGTCACCTCCCTCCTGCAGGAAACCACTTGGTGTTAGCCCCAAAATGCAGGCTTCAGAGGTGAAGCAGCCTTTTAAGGTCAGCTGTATAGCACCCGGGGGGAGGACTGCCATATTTTTGAGGTAAACAGGCTGGCATAGGAGGTAGAGAGGGGCAACCAGTTGTCAAACTAGTTTTCCCAGGGTTGTGTAGACCTGAGGTAGCCACATCCCGGAGGTGGGCTAAGGAGGTTTTTACAGCAGAAGAGGGGACATGCCATCTTGGGAGTGGGAAAAATGGGGCATACTGGAATAGCCAGATGCCACACTCCACAGGAAGTGGCCACTAGCTAGGAGGGAACCTGGTAGCCCATTGACTACCAATCACATCCTGCCCTGAGGGCATTTTCTGAGTATACAAGGGGCAACTCTGGCACTCAGATCTTAACCAAAGAAAGACTGACTTGCTGCACAGAGGACCAGTAAAGAGAGGCTGCACTGACAAGGACTGCACCTGCTGCACCTGGTGGCTAGCGAAGAGCGGGATTGTACCTGCCATGTCCTGCTCAAGGACAGGCCGTCTCCAGAGCCCAGTCAAGCCAAGAGAACTCCAACGGCCAGCTGACTGGCCTCCTGCTCGCAGCACAGGGACACAACAGCAGAAGAAGCCTGATGAGCCAAGTTGGTAGCCCAAAGTTTTCACACCACTACCACTGCTGCTGTGCAGCACGAGTACTAAAACCGAGGAACAAGATCTGACGCACAGAGTTGCACCTGAGGTTGCTGAGCCCGGGAGTGCTGTCCGAAAGTTGCTTGGACCTTCAAAAGGCGAGTTATTGACTCAAGAAAGATTGACCTGTGACCACGTCAACAGACAACTGGTAGTTCAGTGGCAACTGGACTTCGGCCAGACTAGAGAGGACTTTGTGGGACGTTGACCGCGCATAAAGGATATCCTCACCATCTTTGTGGACCAAGGAATCTCTACAGGAAAACTCTGTCAACTGTGTCGCATTCACAGCATCCTTTAAGCATCTTCAGCATCCCTCATCCCTGGCAACAGGACCAATCCATAGGAATCCATGGCAAAGCAGACAAATTGCCAGAAACTGCTGAAGGACTGTCTCCCTGGGAAGGTACCTGTTCTTGCGGGCCTTGCTGGTCCCCTAGACTAGCGCCCTGCCTGAGTTGGTCACGCCAAGTAGTTTTAATCGACAGCAGTGACACTTGCCTAAAGTTTAAAGTTTATTTTAGTCATGTTCGATTACTTAAAATCATTACATGTATGGATCCATACGATGCAGTTAAATAAGCGATTACCAAAAAAGTATCAAATATAGTCAATATTATTTCTAAGAATAGCAGAGCACCCTATGCATAGTAGTTAAAATTATTCAGGAGTAAAAGGAAGAAAAATAGTTACTTACCTGTAACTTTAGTTCTCCAGTATTGGAAACTTTCATAATTCCCATGCTTGAATCATTCCCCGTCGTGGAGATGGGAGTCCCCGGTACATATGAAAAAAGTAGTACAAATCATTACAAATCAGAAACTAGAACTAGGCCCATTCTAGTTTTGTAACATATCCACTTCGTTTTGTAAAAGAGACCAAATAAAACCAACAACCAATCAGAACAGCCTCACTCTGTAGAACCTTCCTGAGAGAACCTCAGACCCTCAGATTTTAGTAGCCGTAGTGCCACTGTCTTACCATAAAATGCAGAAGGTCGAGCTTTCCCAGGGGAGGAGTGTGGGTCGCATGTCAATCTATGAAAGTTTCCAATACTGGAGAACTATGTTACAGGTAAGTAACTTGTTTTCTTACTCCAATATTGGAACTTTCATAGATTGCCATGCTTGAATCAAAGTAGCTAGGAGTCATGAGCACATTTCTTTGTGTGATTCAAATCAAACTGATATTAACAAGACATCAATAAGATTAAGGAAAGCACTAAATATCATATATTGTAGTTTGGATTTAAAAAACAATTTTTTTTAAAGGCAGTGAAAGAAAAGATAACGCCAAAATTCAATGTAAACAATATATCTCTGCATGCACTCAGACATAAGCACCCAAATTGAAGTTTATCAAAGAATGTGCTAAGAAGGTATAAGGGAAAAGGAAGGAGGGATGAGAGGGAAAGCTCACCGCTTATTGAAAGGGGTTCCTCAGGACTGCTTGAACCCCTGCAGTGTCGGTGCGCATTGAAGAATCCAAGCAGTAATGTCTTGTGACGCTATGAGTGCTCTTCCAGGTTGCTGCTCTGCATATGTCCCGGATAGGCACTCCAGCAAAGAGGGCAGTGGAAGAAGAGATCGCCCTCTTGGAGTGAACACGGACCTTCCCCTCAAGGGGCTTCCCTGCTGCTTGATGACAATATTTGGTAGCGCTTGAAATCCAACGTGCAATACAATGCTTGGAAAGGGGAAAACCCTTACGAGGGGCGCTCTAAGCCACGAAGAGTTGGGGTGACTTTCGACAAAATCCTTGCTTCTCTGAAGATAGAACTTCAGGAAACGTTGAATATTTGCAATGAGTGAAGGGACCGGTCTGGCGGAGTCGTAGGCTGAGGGAAAAAAGACTTAAGTATCACTGGTTCATTTAAATGAAAGTCCGAAGGTAACTTTGGGATGAACTTGGGGTTGGTACGGAGTATAACTGTTTCATTCCTAAATTTAAGCAAGCGCTCCTGAATGGTAAGTGCCTGTAACTCGATGACCCTCCTTGCGGAAGTCAAGGTTAGAAGAAGAGCCACCCTCCAAGAGAAAAATTCCAAGCCTGTTTTATGTATAGGCTCAAAGGGATGCTTCATGAGCTGGGACAAGACCAGATTAAGGTGCCACAGTGGTGGAGGAGGTTTCACTGGAGGGAAGGCTCGAAAAAATCCTTTCATAAACTGCTTAATAATCCTTGCCGACCAGAGCGAAGGGCCTGAGGATGTTCTCCTGAAGCGAGATATGGCTGCGAGATGAACTTTAATCAGT
Organism: Lissotriton vulgaris; assembly: GCF_964263255.1. NCBI lineage: Eukaryota > Metazoa > Chordata > Amphibia > Caudata > Salamandridae > Lissotriton > Lissotriton vulgaris. Next base: position 338,061,049 of record NC_141689.1, read on the forward strand.
GAATGAGCCAGGCCCGCTTTCGCCAAGGAAAGAATGTAAGGAAGGCTTTCATGAGCCGAGGAAGAGAATGGATGAACCCCTGAGTCACGGCACCAGTGGCAAAACGTCTTCCACTTCAACCGGTAGGTTTTGTTGGTACTTTGAGCACGATCTTGAGAGAGAATGTCTCTACACTCCGAAGAGAGTTTTACATTGAGAAATTCTCTTTGCTCAGGAGCCACGCTGATAATTGCAATTATCGGGGATTCGGATGCAATACTTGACATCGGGGCATTGTCAGCAGAGATGGGATCAGTTCCAAAGGCACCGGATGCTCCAGGTATAGAAGAAGAAGCTCAGTGAACCATTACTGGCGTGGCCAAGACGGTGCTATTAGAATCATCTTGCATGGCTTATCTTCAGCTTCCTGACAAGCCTGGGGATCAGCGGGAAGGGGGGAAAAGCATAAACAAAGGCACCTGAACATGCCATCGAAAACGCATTCCCCAAGGATCCCTGATGGTGATGCCAACCTGCCGTAGAACTGGCCTTCTTGTACGACAGTGTAGCAAAGAGATCTATGGCCGGTCTTCCCCATAGACGAAAAATCTCCTCTAGTCTGCTGATATAACTCCTATTCGAGACAGACAGACTTCAGTCTGCTTAGTGTGTCTGCTGTCTTGTTTAGCATCTCTGGGAGATGCTCCGCATTTAGTGAGACTCCATGCAAGATCGCACATTTCCAGATGGCTTGAGTTTCTCTGATAGCAGGCGAAATCTTGTGCCGCCCTGCTTGTTGATATAATGCATGGCCTTAGTGTTGTCTGTCCTTATTAAAACCAATGAATTTTTATCCTTGGGAGGAAAGTCTGCAAGGGCAGGTAAATTGTCCTGAGTTCCAGCAGATTGATGTATAACAGACAATGGTGGTTCAGGCATTGACCACTTATCTGGTGGTCCTGCAAGACCGCTCCCCAGCCTTCCAGCGATACCTCTGTTGTGATAAGTTGAGGAGCTGGTGGGGTGACCGTGAATGAGAGACCTTGAGAAATGTTCTCCTCGCGAGTCCACCCTGAGGCAGCTTCCCTCATTGGCGCAGTTACTGTGATCATATCTTCGAAAGACCCCTCCACCTGGCGTCACGGCAAGTCCAGCTGTTCTTGAAGAGGGCGCAATTGTAACCAGCAGTGAGGAATCAGAGGAATGCAGGATGAAATGGATCCCAGAAGGGACTTGTAGAGGCAAACTGAAAATGACTTTTTCGAAGTAGGTGGGCCATTGACCTTAGCTTTGCTTGTTGTTACACTGTAGGAAAAGCCATGTTCTGGGACGTGTCCAATATGGCTCCCAGGAATTTGGCGCTCTTTGAAGGGCACAAATTTGATTTTTCTGCGTTGAGGGAAAGACCCAGACTCCTGAACAGCTCTGTACAAGCTGCCACCGACCTCTCGGCTGCCGCCTTGGTACGAGCCTTTAGCAACCAGTCATCCAGGTAAGGGAAAACCTGGTGCTGTTGTTTTCTTAGAAAAGATGCCACTGGAGCTAGTATTTTTGTAAAGACTCTTGGTGCCGATCTGAGGCCGTAGGGGAGGACCTTGAATTGAAAGAGGCTCTTGGCTACTGTGATGCGAATTAACTTCCTGTGGGATGGATGAATGGGAACATGAAAATATGCATCCTCTAGATCTAGATTGGCCATGAAATCTCCTGAATTTAAAAGACGGAGAATGTCCTGTAAGGAGACTATTCGAAACAGCTGTTTGATGAGGTGTTGAGCTCCCTCAGATCTAGAATAGGGTGCTACTTTTCCACAGTCTTGTGAACCGGAAAGAACCGGGAGTAGAACCCCTCTCCCCTCTGCAAGAGGGGGACCGGTTCTATTGCTTCTTTCTGCAGCATCTGTTGGACCTCTAAACGCAGCAGACAAAGATGTTTTGTTGCTGTGGCATGAGGGGGCTTGGTTGGAGGAGGATGGACAAACTCCACCGTGTGGCCGAATTGGATGATATTGAGAACCCAACGATCCGATGTTATTTGCTGCCAATTCTGGAAGGATTGCGATATCTTGCCTCCCCACAGGTGTCACATGAGGGGGAGAAACAGTAGACAGAGCCAGGCAGCTGCTATTGGCACCTAGAGGACTCCTTCCCCTGGCGTCCTGCTCTTCCTCGGTTCGTAGATCTTGAATGAGATGAGGACTGACCTTGCCGCTGGTTATACTCCAGACGGAATGACTGCGAGGCAGGCGTATACGAGAAGTATCGGTATTGCTGGTATCCTCCTCTGTATGAGGGAGACCTCTACCCCTTGCACCCTGAAAGGGGACCTTGAGCTATTGCAGCGTCCCTAATGAACGTGCAGTGTCCGTATCTTTTTTAATGTCCTGGAGCGCATCATCTATATGTTTACCAAAGAGAGCTTCTCCATCAAATGGAAGATCTAAAATCTTGTTTTGAACCTCTGATCTGAACGAGGTAGCACAAAGCCATCCTTGGCGTCTAAGGACTGCAGCTCCACCCAGGGAACGGAACGCAGTTGTCGCAATATTCATTGCGCAGTCAATCACCTCTGTTGAGGCCCTCTCTCCTTCTTGGAGAATCTTTTTTGCTTCGGCCCTGCTATACTCAGCGCCCTAAAATGGCTAAAGCATTAGCTGCTTTGACGAGCAAGCTGGACATTGATGAAAACCTTTTGCCAGCATTGTCCAAGCGTCTGCCTTCCTCATCCAGAGGCGTTGTTAGAGGAGCTGCTGGATTTCTTGATTTTCTCTGTGCTGCCTGGGAAATAACCGAGTCCGGCTTCGGTTGGCTCACCAGGCAAGCCGGGCTGTCCTCCGGGGTCTTGTATTTCTTCTGTAAACGAGGAAGCACCGGGACCACTATAGCTGGGGTCTTCATAACCTTGAGTCCCTCTTCCCAAACGTGTCCAACAATTTGGATTGTCCTCAACAACCTTTTAAAAGGCTCTTTAAAGTCGTACAAGAAACATTCCGACTGCACCAATTGCATAGGCAGATCGAACCTTTTAGCTGCCCTCTTCAACAAATTATGGAAACCACCAATGTCCCCGGGTGGAGAATCCACTGGCACTGGAGATGGAGAAGCAGGAGTAGAGATAATGTAATCATCCCATTCCCTATCCGATTACGGGAGATCTGTCTGTCCCTGGTCATCATCAGAGGTATCATCCTGGACAGGAGGAACTGTAGTTGGTGGATCCACTATCAATTGCAGGAGAGGTGGTGGCAGCCGAGGCTGGAAGGCCCCGCAGGCAGAAGAGTGGGAACTGAAATGAGTTCCTACACCGGAGATGGCGTTGGAAACCTCTTTTTATAGTAAGAAAGCATATACTCTGAGACCGAAATCAAGGAGGATGGCATACAGACCATCTCCTCCTGATAACCTCCATGATAGTCTTGGGGAGGTCATACTCCTGATCGTCATCATACCCATCCTCAGAATCCAAGTGTTGGCTCTAAAAGTGCAGTTCAAAATGCTAGGTGCATAGCCGTATGGACCTTCTTCTTCCTCCTCCTCCTCCTCTAGGAGGGGAGTAGGTAGCTGAGGTGTCACTTTGCTTGGGAAAGTTATCTCATGAGTAATGTGACGTTTCCTGATGATTACAGCAGAAATGTTATCTGTTGTTGACAAGGTCGTTGACGGTGTCATAAGCAATGTAGATGTTGTCGACAGCCTAGTCGACGTCGAAGCCGTCGTTGTCGCCTTAGTCGTTGTCATAACCGCGGCCCTCATCATACTCATCTAAGTTGTCGACGACATATTCACCATGACTGATGCCGCATCAGATTTCACTACCGTTGACGATGAAAGCTGCACCGTTGCTGAAGGTAAGGAGACTCTCGTCGACAATCCCGTTGTTTAAGTCACAGAAGACTTAGGAGATTTTACCTTTTCACTGCGTGTCAACGAAGACAATGACGGTTTCTTCGTCGACGGTGTAGTCGACGGCGGAATTTTCTTTACATCTTTTTCCTCAGAGGGAACAGGAGAGGGCTATTTGAAGCCTTTTTTTCTCAGAGGAGGAGATGGAGGAACAGAGCTCGATTTCCTCACTGCAGTCTCCTCTGTAGAAAGTCCTTCCCTCTCCTTTACACCTCGGTGAGGACTTTGCCTGTCAGACCTATGAGAGGTCTTTTTAGAGGTTTTCTTAGAACGGTCTTCAGAATAAGAAGGGTCAGATCTCTCCCTTTTTAGAGATCTTCCAGAAGAAGCAGCTGATGAGGCCCCATCACTGTCGTCACTGGAGATAGGCTCCCTCCTGGATTTTAACTTCTGGAGCCAGGTCAGGACACGTCCCTCACGGTTCCTTAAGATTTTGGTGGAAAAAATACGGCATACCTTGCAATCTTTGGCCTTATGTTCTGAATACAGGTAATAGATGCAGTCCTTGTGAGGGTCATCCGCGTAAAGCCTCTTTTTAGAGCAGGTGGCACAAGGTCTAAAAAGGCCTTTTTTCTCCTTCTCAGACATGTTGAGTAAAACTGAAGAACAAAGTTGAAGAAAAGAGCTTGAAAAAACTCTAGGAATAAATGTAACAAGGAAAAAACTGAGCAGACCTCAGTGGAGACTCCCTAGCACAACGCGCAGTAGAAAATCTGAGGGTCCGAGGTTCTCACAGGAAGGTTCTACAAGGTGAGGCTGTTCTGATTGGTTGTTGATTTTATTTGGTCTCTTTTCCAAAAAGAGGTGGATATGTTATAAAAGTAGAATGGGTCTAGGCCTAGTTTTCGATTTGAAATGATTTGTACTACTATTTTTTTATATACACACAACAGGGACTCCCATCTCGACGACAGGGAATGATTTAAGCATGGGAATCTATGAAAGTTCCAATACTGGAGTAAATAAATAATTCCAAAAGATTATAGGTGGTTTGTGCTATGGAGGTAGCATCCAAAGTACTGGGAGCAGCAGTTAAATACATTTTCCTATTGAACTATCACTTAAAACCATTGCGATCATTACTACAGGGAACTTTATAACCAATAATTTGTGGTAAAAAAATACTTCTTTACTCATAAATACCTTATAAATAAAAGCTCAGTAGAAAAATGCATGCAAAGATGGCATGAACTTTTAGGTCCCAGTCTAATGATGGTCAGTCTCCAGCAAGGCTGATACAGCTTTCTTAAATTTCATAAATTGAGCTGTCGATTGTACAGAATTTCCTCTCAAACACGCCTCTAATGCTCCCTGGCAGGTTCGAAGGTTTAAAATGCGCCAAATTGGACAAAGCTAGAACTTTATCGATGAGATCAATGCCTTGCAGATACGGAGCACATGGGTCAGTGATTCCTCCCCGCTGAAACAGAGGCAACATTTCTTGTCCTTCTCCTCGAGATTCCTCTGTCCATACAAATATGCCTTCAACGTGCCTAATCCAAAGCGCAGGCCCATTAACTGATGCTTTATTATCAAGTTAAGGGGTGAAGAAATGTAGGATGGCAGAGACCCTCAGTCATATAGTTTTGCAGCCCTCACCCCAGGTTTTTAACTGATTGTGCATCGCATTCTGACGATATTACCTTTGCTTATTTTGTCAGTAGCTTGACCACCACAGGGCTCAGCAACCAGTGTATCCACAATGACTGTGTTTCTAAGGCATCTACAGAGGGTATTAAGAACTTGTTCCAGTGTGTTACCGGATTGCTTATTAATGCCCAGATGTGGCTTTTTAAGGTTCATTCCTGGGCCTGCGTAACCTACAAACCTAGCCTTTAATACCATTTCTTTGATGTCAACCTGAATTCTGAACACATTTGAGCATTGGAGGTTCAATTAAGCAGCAGGAACATTCTACAATAGCACAATGATTGCACTCTGTTCAGTCAGGTTGCTATTCTGCCTCTGAATATAATCGCCCAACAAGCCACTGATGGAAGGAATTTGCGGATTATTACCGTAAGAAGGGAAACTAAGTCGGGTGTGCTCTTTGATTTTTTTCACCTTGCTAAAAGCCCCTTCTAAGGAATTTGCAACCCCCTACTGCGCAGTGATGTGTGAGGCTAAGCTTCCCTATGATCAAGTCAGACACCAAGGTATTTGTATATTGTTACCACTTCTATGGCTTTTCCTTCGATGACTGTAACAAGAAGAAGTGGGGTTTGGGTCCCAGGGAATCAGGTTTATAGACCAGAGAGGAGAGATTTCCCCTTTAAACACAATAAACAACAGATTATCTTCTCGGGTCTTATCAACGCACCATAGGCCTATGCAGGACCGGAAAATGTGGTCTGTATCTAACCTCTCTCATTGACCGAAATTATATTTATAAACTGAAAAAAGTGATGACAATAAGGGAGAATTTATCCCTTAAGGACTAGAACCCTCACTCACTCGTGGATGACATGCTTCATCATATGGGTTCCTCCTTATCAGTAGGAAAACCTAGTCCTACTGGGAGCTACGACTTCTTCGCTGTGATGAAGGAGCTCAGAGATGTTTTTCTTCGGTTTGTTACTAAAGGGGGAGGATACTAAATCCCATATGTGAGCCTCAAGGCGTAGGGAGGGTGCAGTGCAAAAAAATATATAATAATGTAATAGACAAAAGTGAAAAGTGAGATGTTAAATCTGCCTAGGTTGATGCACAACCACAAATTTATTCACGTGCTTTCCCTGACAGGATCAAAAAGCAATGCAAATAAGTAGTATAGATTTAAAACTACTATTGGTACAAGGTCGACATGTTTCAGCCACATGATCAGAATCCTGTATCGGTGGCTTTCTTCAGGGCTAACAAGAGTAGAACTGTGGAATGGAACTGTGTTCATTCTGTGTCCTGCGCAGGTTCGCACAATGGCTCTCGATGCGCGCATGAGCTAGTAATCAGTATTAACACCAGACAGGCATCCTTGCTTTGGTAAAACTGGGCATGCGTTATACTATGCTAGGGGCATCGCTCTTTCGAGCATGCCCTACTAGGATATGGAAGACTCCAATAGAATAATGTTGTTATTGTGGTTTTGCAGTAATCGCACAAATTATGTCAAATTTCAACATATCTATGGTTTAAAACGGGTGAAATAAGCAGGCAGGCTGTGTACAAAACATGCAGATACTTCCCAAAGTACTGCGCAAGCGCGGTAAATGGAACTGCCTTCATTTTTTGTCCCGAGCATGCTCACACAAAATAGTGGCCTAATATTACGCCCGCGCGCTGAATAACATGTTCTGCAGGCAATGATGAAGCCAACATAGGGCTTGACGAAAACGCGGGCCGTTTGTTTAACGAGACACTATAAAATCCGGCACCCCAGTCAGGTCGGTACCTTCCGAGGTAGCCTTTGTTTGCCACGAGGTACTGACGGACAGGTAAGGGGTTAGACTATTATTTTTTCATTAACTTTTTTATTAACTAGTTTGCAGTTTCTTTAGACTGGTTAAGGTTTTAAACAGAATGCATACATACTGTGCTGTAAGATAGGAAGTTGGGAGACACTCTCTCTCCTGATTTTTTTAGTTAAGTAACATTAACCTCTGGTTGCTATGAATAAGTCAGAGCCTCATATTACCTTGGCTGTGCCATTTATGAATGGGATTGGGCAATATAAAGACAGCAGGGTATTATGGGAGGCATTTTCAAACTATAGCAACCATTTATACTTTTGTGTCAAATACTTTTTACAGAATGGAGCCCTACAGAAATACAGTTTGGTTGTTGTTGATTACAGCTGGGCAGTACCATTTGCAGAATCTACATAGGTGTGTTGTAAACAGCCAACCACCTTGTTACAGTAAGCTAGAATAGCATCTTTTTTGATAGTGAGGCAAACTGAAATACAGCATGATGTATTGTATTTTTAACCTACCCCTACAAAACATACGTGTTCTCTAATATGTGGTAATCTGGCACTATTGAGTACAATGGAAAATCCAATTCACCCCTATAAAACTTGTAATGTATGATTAGGTGTGACCTATAGTTTCTATATTTTTCCCACCGAGCGGGGCCTCCTTCCCTGAGCTGCCTGCCAGGTTGATGTGAGGCTTAAATATTCTACTATTGAGCGTAAGTCAAGCATTATCTGTTGTAGATTTTTATGGCTATTGACAATGTGATGACACAAGAGTATGTCAGGAGCAGACTACTTACAATTGATTTGTGTGTGGGTTCTTTTCTCTCTCATTTACTTTTCAGATACCCCATGTATTACCTGACAGTACGTCGCAGGAATACTGGTTTTGTATCAATATTTTATCTTTATTACACTGTATATATCAGCAGCAGCAAAGTCAATTGTCTATTCTTGTTGGCCCTGAAGAAAGCCACCGATTCAGGTTTCTGATCATATGGCATAAACATGTCGACCTTGTACCAATAGTAGTTTTAAATCTATACTACTTATTTGCATTGCTTTTTAATCCTGTCAGGGAGAGCATGTGAATGAATTTGAGGTTGTGCATCAACCTAGGCAGTTTTAACATCTCACTTTTTACTTTTGTCTATCACATTATTATATATTTTTTTTGCGCTGCAACCTTGCTACGCCTTGAGGCTCACATATGGGATTTAGTATCCTCCCCCTTTAGTAACAAACCAAAGAAAAAAATCTCTGAGCTCCTTCATCACAGTGAAGAAGTCGTAGCTCCCAGTAGGACTAGGTTTTCCTACAGGTAAGAAGGAACCCATATGATGAAGCATGTCACCCATGGATGAGTGAGGGTTCTAGTCCTTAAGGGATACATTCTGTTATATTGTCAATACTTTTTTCAGTTTATAAATATAATTTCGGTCAATGAGAGAGGTTAGATACAGACCGCATTTTCCGGTCCAGAATAGGCCTATGGTGCGTTGATAGGACCCGAGGAGATAGTCTGTTGTTTTTTCCTTCGACGAAGCAGGAACCTTTTTTTGCACTTTGCAGAGTGACTATCTTCATGTTTGATTAATCTATATTTACATTCAAGAGATTTGCTTTGCAATAAGTGGTCGGAGCCGCAAAGAGTGTCTCCAGTCCCAATGGTGTTTGCTCTATCATTATTGTGTTGTATGCATACTGTAATGATTGGATTTTGACTCGTGCAAAGTTAGGTGGAAATGCCCTTTCACGCGCTAGGTGCTCTGGGAGATCTGCCAGGTACAAATTGAACAATAAAGGTGCCAAAATGCATCCTTGTTTTAGTCCTTTGTTGGTTTGAATTTTACTTGGCCCATCCAGGGATGACTCTTATTTCCACCCAAGTGTCTGAGTAGAGGGCAATGACTGCTTTTAGTAGAGTTTGGGAGAAGTCCCGATTATCTAGTTTTTCCCACAGTCTTGGGCCTGATACACTGTCAAAGGCGCTTTGAAAGTCAATGTATCCTAAGTATAGAGTGCTTCTCTTTCCTGCAAGTGTGTCTTCTATCAAATGGGCAATGCAAATAAGATTATCTTCAATATGGTAGCCACTTTGGATGCCGGTTTGAGTTGTGGGAATCAGCTCTCTTTCTTCTGCTTAGCCTAACAGGTCTTGGTGTAATGTACCTGTGTAGCACTTCCCTTCCACATCTAGCAGAGCGATCAGTCCTTAGTTCTCGGGGAGTGCTAGAGAGATTTGTTTGTGGATTGGGACTAGGAGTAAGGGTCTCCATGTCTCTGGAATACTTCCCCCTAATTGGCACTCCTGGAACAAAGGTGCCATCACTCCAGCCCATCTCGATGTTCCCCATTTGTATATTGCTGCTGGAATTCTGTTTTGGCTGGGTACTTCGTCTGCTCAAATTTGCTTAATAATTTGTACTACTTGGGCTGATGTTACTTTAGCAGTTTCCACGTCATCTAGCACCACTAGCCTATTGTCACCATTATGTTCCATGGGTTTAATTGGCTCATTATTTCTTGTCATTTTGCGTCTACCAAGACAGTCAATAATCATGAGTTCCACATAGAGAACTTGGATGTGATTTTCCCAGTCATTAGGTGCAATGTTTGTGGTGGTTGTCTGATGATTTGGTTTGAAGCATTTATTCACCCAGATGCTACATTTTCTCAGATCCTTTGATTTTAGGACTTCATATGCATTTTTTCACCTTCAGTCTTCCTCTTCCCTCTTATCAGCATGTCAGGCTTTTCTATATTCTTGTCGGATTGCTCTGACCGGTGTGCGTAATTGTGCATTCTCGCCTTTGTCCTTGCTAGTCCAGCACATTGCATTGTTTAGGCTACGATTTAAGGTTGCGATTTGCTGCTTACTTTCCGCTAGTTGGTGAGTTTTTGATGGTGCTCTGCCTGTTCTTGATTTTGCCACTGTAGGAGAGTAGGGTCTGCTTCCTATGGTTACCCCCACTTTTTGCTGTGCTTCACTGGTTTTTCGACTTTAGTATGGCTGTGGCCCTGCTAATCAGGCCAACAGCCTAGGTGTTCTCTCTCTAAATTGATACCCTGTACTTTAGGTACATACCAGATTGGTTACTGAGGCACCCTTGTGAGCCCCTGTATATGGCACCTTACGTACCCAGGGCATAGGGACCCCAGAGGCCTACCAGGGGCTGCAGCATGTATTGTGCCACACCTGGTTAGCCTTCCAAACTGACACCACAAGTCTGCACCTGCAGCCTGGATAAGGTGGTGTAAGCAGCCCTTACTTATAGTATACCTATATCTACCTTATATATAGACACATAGTAACCTATAAGTCACTCCTATGGCAGGCCTTGACAATCCTGAAGGCAGAGTGCTTGGTTTTGTGTGAGAGCTGAGCCCCTCTGCAGCTTTTGGAACCATCTCCTTATAGCTGTTCTATGATATAGCCATACCATATACTCTTAAAGGCATTAAAATCCTCGCGGTTATTGCTAACTTTGGTTTGGCATTATCAAAACATGTCGTGTAAGGTGTCAAACACTTTGGAATACTACCCCCCGCCAGTTCTGGCGGCGGGGGTGGCATTCCACCCTTCTAGAGAGAGAAGACATGTAGTTTCTGGTAAACCCGGTTAAAGTTAAACAGAGCTCAAGCATCACAAAATGGATGTTGCTGCCACATACACGAGTCTGCCCTCCTGCTGCTGGACAAAACTCCGACAGGGGAGACCTGGACAATAGGTTTCTTGTCCAGGGAGGTGCTAGTACCTCCCCAGACAGGCTTTAGTGTATTGGGGCAGGGTGGGTTGCATTCAGGGAATGCTTTTCAGACACTGCCTGGGGCACACAAGGTGCTCCATGCATTTCCCAGTTCAAACCAGTTGCTGGGGCACTCTGCCCCAGCTCTGGCGCGAAGCTGAACAAAGGGGAAGGGGTGTAACCAGCCCCTCCCCAGGTCCACCCATAGGAGGGACCTTAGAGTTAGTCCAACCCCTAAACTTACTATAAGTATCGAACCCTGATCCCTAGGACTTTAGATTACCCTGGCCAAAACTCTGCAAAATATATCCTGTACCTTCAACTTTCCATATCGACTAGAAGACGGAAGAAATCTCCCTTGAGGTCAAGGAGTGACCACCCTATTCAAACAGGCACCAACTGCATCTTTGCCGGTCTGCATTTTCGAGGCTCCCACTGGATCTCGAAGAATCTGCGACACAGGACACAGACTTCCAGACATCTCTGATGCTGACATTTTTTATGCTGACCTGCGCTCCCAGCAAAGCTGAGACCTGTAGCGGGCACGAGAGACGTGGGACCGGAACTCCTGGACATCCTGCATTTTTGCGACTGCACCTACTTCCCGAGGTATCCCGAAGTTGTGCATTGGGGTATTTGACGCCCCTGCCCGAGCTCCTTTTGCACCGAAGTACAGAGGCCAGCACTCCACAATTGACCCGTGAGTCCCCTTTCTTCACCGCAGCTCGAGGCACCTTCGCGGTTCCTAGCCTGTGGAGTAGGGAGACCCCACGAAGGCCTATGCTTTGTTTCTTGAGCTTTCCTGGTTGCTTCAGATGTGCTCCCACTCCTCTCTAAAGGAGGAGTCCCTCAGACCTTGCTGGTCTGCACCGAAGCCAATCTTGTCATCTTGTGTGGGTTGCTATTGCCAAGGCTTGTTCGGTCCAATCCGGATTCCGACACCGCAGTCAGCTAGATCCTAAGTGGGACAGTTCGAATCCAGCTCCTGGTCGTCGTCGACGCCTCCTGGTCCTCGTGGCTGAAGAGTCAAGCTTCACCTCTTTCACCTGAAATCATCAGACATCGGCTGGCATCTTCTCCTTGCCATCCTGTTCACTGGCTAGTGACCCAGACTCTCTTGCCTTTGCTTTCAGGTACTTCACATCTCCGATCTACCCTTGGACCCACCCGGACACCTTTTCTTCTGGTCGCCTGCAGCATTTCTTCGCAGCTCTCCATAGGAATCGACGACGAAACCCGAGAACAAAAGACACCTATGCACTGGCTTCCCTGGGTGAGGTAACACGAGTACTCCGGTGATCCCGTGGGTCTTGACTCTCGAAGTGTCCTAGTCTAAAAGGGTTCCATCGTAGGTTATCTAGAAGTGCCCTTAATCTGTAAAATTGTAACTTGTTCGTTCTCCATAGAAAGTCAATGGTGATCCGCGGCTGAGTTTAGACACTGCCCGCGTCCTCCCTTGGCCTCCTGCATCCTAACATTGGCTGGTTATAGCCCCAGCAGTTCTACGGGCCCTAAGCCTGCTATCTAACTGTCACATGGTTCTTATACCACTATTTTAGTATATGGTTTGTGAGGCCCCTAGGGCATAATGTATACTGTGCAACTTATCGTATGCTACTAAGTTCTTTGTATTGTACTTCACCTCTGACCTCATAAAGAGTCCAGAGGGGTTGTGTTTAGAATAAATACATATATATTTTATATATACCTTGTGTGGTGCGCTTTCATTTGATCATTCAAGAGATTATAATTGGTAAAACAACTAGCTTAACTCGCCTCTAAGTCTCAGCCTGAAGGCTGCTCTCCACAGCTACCACTAGGATAGCTTTGTATAAGGTTGACTTCACAACCTACCATCAATAAGGGTCGTTTGGACTGGTGCAAGGTGCCCACTAGAATAGTGGACATCATATACCAGACCAACCTCTCACAGCCACAATATATACATTTTACCTCAGGTCATCCAATACTGGTTCCCATAAATTTGCTGCCACAGGGTAGTTGATTTCTTGTCGGAGCTTGTCCAGGAACAGATACACCCTTGCTCGATTTGATTATTCATGGACCACCTTATTTTCTTTACGGGCTCTAGTTGTTCATCAGAGCACATTGGTCTTATTTTAGGGTGAGAGTTTTAAAGGGCTGAGACTTCACAAGTGAGCATTGCATGGTCGCTTGCCAAGGTTGATGTTACGGCAAACTTTAGGACAGTCTAAAAATGTGCAATTGACACCCAGATGTAGCCCAAAGTGGCCATTCTAAAACAGGAGGCAGGTGTGTAAGCCGCTGGCAAATCAGTCTGAAATCTTTCAGTTAGCACTCGTAGGCCCAATTGATTCAAGAAAGACACCACCCTGACTCCATACTTATCTAGCCTTTGATATTGACTCCTTATCTCAGGAAAGTCCCAGAATTGATCATCTAGGACCACAAAGAGGATGTCTGGGCCTATAGTCATAAGATTAACATTAAAATTGCCTATCTCAATCCATATATCGCCCGGATAGAATGCTGAAATTGTCCTCATAGCTGGAAGTAATGTGCTTATCGTTGCCTCTCGTTTTGCCTTAGCTGGGTGCAAATAAATGCAATCTAGGATGACTGATGTGGGCTAAGATCTTACTTTAACAATTTTTGTCAAAGACAATTTGAGGAAGATGTAATCGCCATGCCTAATACAAAGTATTGTGGCTTTTCCTGCCAAATCATTTTTCACATAGATTGTCACCCCACACGAGGTGTGGCCCCCTGTCGGGGAGGCTATTGCCATTTCTACATAAGCTGAAAAATCTAGCCAGGGAGCTGATTGCAAGGCCCAGGTTTCTTGTAAAGCGATGATATTGAAAATCCTTAATTCGTTTATTGCTGGCATTCTAGCTATCGTAAAAGTTGGTGGGTTACTCAATATACCCTTGCGGGCTCGGCGTAATACTTGATAATGTGAAATATGCCAGCAAGGGAATTTGTTTTATAAGAATTAATCACAGATTGTAGACATATGTATTATTCACACCAGATAGTCTATTCCAACCTGATTGGTATCTGTTTGCTGTAATTTCAGTCTCACAATTAAGACAAAGATAAAGAAGTGAATCAAAAGAAGAAAAAGCAACACGGGGAATTAGTTATACGAAAAATTGATTATTTTATATATATTTTGAAAAGGGTACAAATCAATATTTAAAATTGATCATTAAATGCATTCAAATGAACAGGAATCAAATCAATTTCTCCTTCAATCCATCTGAACTCAAGTCCAATCTAACATCCATTATAACCAACGACCCCTGTATTACAACAAAGAAAACGTTGTTTTCAAAAACTTAGTCAAAACATGAAAGATATGGACGTTCAAGTCAATGTTGTTCGTTCACTCCTTAAGACCATCTTCAGGACAACAAGTATTTACATAAAGATGTGACCCCCCTGGTCAGCCAAAACGACGTTCCAGACCCCGGCGTAGTCTCGCGAGATAGCTGATGTTCTCGCGAGACTACGACGCAGTCTGGAAAGTCGTTTTGGCTCTATGAGAAGAAACACAGCAAGTGTTCAACAATTCACGAAGACTAAGGCGAAAAAACTAACATTCATCCATCAGTCTGACAGTGACAAACAAACTGATCAGGTTTTTAAATATTCGTGAAGACTGAGGCAAAATTACGAATAACCTTCCACCAGTCTAAAGTGAGAAAAAGACTGACCAGGGGGTCACATCTTTATGTAAATACTTGTTGTCCTGAAGATGGTCTTAAGGAGTGAACGAACATTAGACCAAAACGTCGACTTGAACGTCCATATCTTTCATGTTTTGACTAAGTTTTTGAAAACAACGTTTTCTTTGTAGTAATACAGGAGTCGTTGGTTATAATTGATGTTAGATTGGACTTGAGTTCAGATGGATTGAAGGAGAAATTGAACTGATTCCTGTTCATTTGAATACATTTAATGATCAATTTTAAATATTGATTTGTACCCTTTTCAAAATATACATAAAATAATCAATTTTTCGTATAACTAATTCCCCGTGTTGCTTTTTCTTCTTTTGATTCACTTTTTTATCTTTGTCTTAATTGTGAGACTGAAATTACAGCAAACAGATAACAATCAGGTTGGAATAGACGGTCAGGTGTGAATAATACATATGTCTACAATCTGTGATTAATTCTTATAAAACAAATTCCCTTGCTGGCATATTTCACATTATCAGGCATTCTAGCTATACTGTTGTTTAACTCATGTATATTCCATGAACAGGTTTTTTGGTTCGGGGTTAAACTTCTTTTGTGTTGTTCCGTGATTGTTCGCTATGGACATGAGCTGAGTACTGATGGAAGCCATGTCCAGTCTAGAGAGTACTGTGCTTGCATAGTACTTTGGCGGATGCCCCCTCCTTTGCTTCTAGTAATTTGCAAGATTCCTTCCTTAAGAGGCATCATTCTCAGCCCCTCTCCAGTGGCCCTTAGGATGGAATTGGCTGTTGAATTTGTGTTGTTACTGCCCTTGGTTAGGTGCTTGTTCTTATGAAAGCCTTCGATCTTTTCCATTAAAACAGCTGGATATTTTGGTGAAGCCACTTCTCTAATCTGGATTACCCAGCTTTCCAGTTGTTTTTTAATTTCTACTCAGCTTTTACGTGGACGGCTACTGTGTGAGTTCCCGCTTTGATTTTTTTGCACACCTTTCTTGTGCTGGAGGAATCTGTCAGATCTTGTTCAATGTTATGATCTTTCTGTGGTGTCTCACCCATTTGCAAATAAACCTCTAGTCCTCCATTTTTACTTACGTATGAACCTTCGATTGTGCACTTGCTCTATTACACTTCCCCTGTGGATTAAGTTTACTGGACTCTTTAATTGTGTTATACGTGTGTCCGCTTTTTCCTTAAATTCATTGCTTTCACTCGGCAGCCAGTGCAGCAGGGACCCTTCTCTGCTTTTCTTCCACTTTTTCAGGTTTTTCTTGTTTTACCTGGATAGAGGCATGCTTTCCGTAGCAAATCCTTTCGGCCTGCTAATCGTTTCTTCTGCTTCTAGATTGGATTCTGAGTTAGGCACTACAATTTTTTGTTCGGCATTTGTGGCTTGTTTGCAATCAGTTTTTTTGTTTACCATTCATTTCTTGTTTAGAATCGTACTGAGTCACGAATTTAGTTGCCTCTGTAGCACCCAACTAAAGGATGGATGCCTCCAAATCCTGGGCGGTCACTAGTTCAACTGATCTCCCTTATACTCTTCAAAACCTACCATCTTTGTCTCTTAAAGACTTGGACGTCCTGGCAGCTAAAGTTAAATCAGGCTCTCCTGATGATCCAGTAAAACCGGAGCGGTTCGGGAAATTCCTGTACTGTCTCATGACTGAGGGTAGGTAACTGATTATTAGATCGCTCCAGTTGTCAGAAATCCCTAAATCATGGAAGCATGCTAAGGTTATCCCCCTGCTGAAAAAGCCAGCACTAGATGCATCTCTGATGGAGAACCTTCGGCCAATTTCTTTGCTCTTTAATTTGGCCAAGATTATGGAGTCCCATGTTAACATCACTCTGACCAAATATCTGGAAGCTAATGAGATTTTGGACAGATCACAAAATGGGTTTCTGTCTAGACATAGTACGGAATCTGCTCTTTGGGCGGTTACAGAGCAGCTGAGGGCAACGTTGGATAAGGGCAACACTTCAGCACTGATTTTACTTGATCTGAGTGCGGCCTTCGACACAGTCTCCAATAAGAATCTGCTTCAACGACTTGGGGAGATCGGGGTTAGAGGGAAGGCCCTAGCCATGTTTGCATCTTTTCTATCTGAACACTCCATTCAGATCCACGCCGCTCCCTACTTGTCTAGCATCTACCCCCTCAGCAGTGGTGTCCCCCAAGGCACTGCCCTGAGCCCTATGTTGTTCAACATGTATGTCCGCCCTCTGGCCCTCCTGGCCAAAGCCCGGAATATTAATATGATATTGTATGCTGACGATACGCATTTGATATTCACATTTTCCAACAATCCGGATCTAGACCAACTGAAATTCCGCAAAGATGTTTTGGCCATCTCAGACTGGATGGTGGATAACTATTTACAACTCAACTCCTCGAAAACGGAGGTTCTCCTGGTAGGTTGCGATACCCATAAATGGGACTATCATTGGTACGTGTAGCCCTGGGCACCCCTCCCCAACTGAAAAGTGTAGTCAATAACTTGCGGGTTCTGATGGATAACGCCCTCTCATTCGAGCTTCACACCAAAAAGGTGGCAGGTACATGCTTCAGCCAACTACACGGTCTGAAACCCATTCTGGGGTTTTTCGATGCTCCCACTTGACAAGTGATTATTCAATTGGTGGTTCAGTTGCGTCTTGACTATTGTAATGGACTTCTACTTGGCGTGAATAATACTGTCACTAAGAGACTCCAACGGGCACAGAACGCGGATGACCGCGTTCTCTTTCCCCTCCCTAAGTACTGTCTCACTTTCCATCTTCTGCGCCGTCTTCATTGGCTGCCAATTGAATAGAGAATCCAGTCTAAAACTCTCTGCACCACTCATAAGATCCTACATGGCCAGGATCCCCAGATACTGCAGGGGCTTTGTACATCATATGTTCCAGTGCGAGCACAGCCCTACGCAGACCTGCATCTGGTTTGCACTTCCCGGGTACGTAGGTGTAGAGCTGGGGGGATTACTCTTTTAGGGCGTTTTGGCCCAGCCCAATGTAACTCCATTCCACGTGCTGCACGTAGCACATAAGATTATTGGGCATTTAGAAAACAGATTAAAACCTGGCTATTTTTGTCCATCCAGCTTCACTCTCCTTGGCCTCTGGTCCGCTACCACTGGGACGCCCCGGTGTTGGGGCGGCCATGCGCTATACAAATGTATTTAACATAACATAACCGTTTAGATTTTGAAGACAAGTCTCCGGCAGTTCTTGGGCTGTTGCAGTCCCTTTTTTTGCTATTATTTCAGCCTGACCCCTGCCTTTGGAAGAGGTATACTTTTTTCTGGGCTTAACGTATTTTGATTTTATTGTTGCATGGAGTTATTTCTGCGCACTTGTCCTCTTGCTCCATTCTTCAAGTCCTCAATTAAGGAATTCATTACTTCCGCCAATGTTTCTAATTTCTGTTTTTTGGTCAGCTTTCCCGAGTCTTGTGCTCTACATATCAAGGAATTCAATTGGTCCAGCTTGCTATCTATTCATCTGATTATGGTGGCAACCGTTTGAAGTATGTTTATTTGGACTTCCGATTTGTCAGCATGCAGCACGGCTGCGTTGGCCATTGTGTTCAATGTGTTGTAGGTAGTTGTTAGAATTTTCTTGGGAGAGAAGGGAACTGGGGGTGACTCTTCTTCCCCTGCAGTTTCAATCTTAATAGCTTTGCTATCATAATCATCAAAACTTAAGTTAGAAAGGTTTGAGCACCAGCTTGCCAATGAGCATCTTTCACCTTGTTCTGTGTTTTGATCTGGGGCATAGCCAACTTATTAACTTCCACTACACAATTTTTGCAAGTTGCTAGGTTACGGTGATGGTTTGTTCAAGTCACCCCGATTTTGCCCTTGATTTAGCTCCTCCTCTAATTTGTTCGCCTGTTGCGCATGAGTGACTGTGGGAGAGGCTGCTTATGTTAACCTTGGACTGATCTCTTGAGGGGGTGAATCAACCGATGCACCTTTTGTTTTTGCCCCCTCTAGACTACCCATCAAGCTTATGGAGGAAGGAGGTATTACTGGCAATGTTTTGCCTGAGGTTTTGAGTGCGTCTGACTCTGATGAGTTTCCTTTATGTTCTCCTTCTTAAAATTATCCCTAGCCCATGTTGTGGGTGACAATCCTGTTGGTTCGTCTTTCGGTTTCTTCTTCCCCGTTGTCTTTGCAAGCGTACATGTATCTGGCTTTATTAACCCTTTCCTGAGATGATTATTTCCAGACTTAATGGTAACTTTTTTTTCTCTTCCTTACTTTGTGCAATCCTGTTGGGCTCCTTGTTTCTAGGGGGAGTGGGGGGAGGGATGATCTGAGGACCTTAGTGCTTGAGACTTCTTGCACGTTGAGGTCAGGTAATCTCTAGTGTCATTTTTGTTGCTGACTTGGGTTACAACTGGTTAAAGACTGCTCCATGTCCAATCCATTATTGGGCCACGTTTGCTGTTTCCGCGTCGTCCTTTACGAGGCTACAACATCCTGTCGTTTTGTTCTTTTTGCCGTCCTGTGTGGGTGCTGCTGTGCTTGTAGATCTGCCTGCGTGGCGTTACGTGTACGCATAATCCTGCTTGTCTTATTTTGTCTTATTTTGGGTGTTGTTTCCACTTACTTCCTTGTAGTGGGGAGTGTTTGGCAGGGGGATGCAATCCACACACAGGCCTGACTGGACTGCCTCCACACCTACCCTGGTTCAGCTCTCCATAATGGCCCCTGAACTGGTGGCACACTTGCTAAATCAGCAGGTTACACTCTTTCCTTCGAGTGACCACCTGCAAGGAATCATAATTCTCCCCGACTTCAGGTGTTGAACTTCAGGTCTCTCAGCGCTGCCTCGCTTCTTCTCATTGCTGATTCCATGCTGCTCTTCTATGGTGGAGAGGCACAAGCGCACTACCACATTAAACTGATTCCATTCAGAGTACCCAGAGTTTCAAAGTCTGTCCACTCAAAGCCAGGCATTCCATTTGACCATAATTGGAGCTATGGGAACGGTATAAGGTGGGCAGACTGTGATCAATAAAGGGCTTTTTAGGAAGCTTACGTGGTGAGTTGGCAGTTAGCTGCTGACTGTTGTAGGATGTTGCTACTGTAAGCCACCTGGGCAAGAGCTAGGTGGTGAGGGCTTTAATAGCAATATAATGGGCTATAATAGCAAAAAACAGGGTCACCTTTGGTGCGCAGGCCTCCTGCTAATGGGGTATAGTGCGGTCATCGCAGGAGGATTAAATGCTGTGAGCTCCCTTGGCGGGATCAAAAACGTCCAGGCTTTTGATCAAGTGGAAACCGCTGCAAAACTAGCCCCGTCCATTGAGCCAACTCCTGGCGCTGCTCCTGACGCTACCCCTCTGGCTTCCTGGCTGCACTCTAAGGTTTTTGCAGGTGTCCATGTGTCCAATGTGATACCAAAGTGGCACCAGTGAGATGCTCAGGCCTGGGTCAGGCCGGAGTCCGTGATCGCTCCACTCACAGTGCTGGTGGAATTGCTGTCATCTGGTCGAATGCCGGGAGGAGCTGGGAAAACCAAGCAGCCACAGAGAGGCAGCCAGGGAGTCGCCAAGAAGCCATGCAGCAGCCTTACCCCGCCTCGTGGGTCCACTGACACAGGCACTGGCAGAGGTTCAGGACGAGGTTTAAACATGATGCCAATATGCTGCCATGTGACTTTTATTTGCCAGTCCTGTGGTCCTTGGGTTTCTGAGTGTCCAATTCGTTGAGTTTGCCGATACTTGTTTGCGGGTGAGTGAAACAAAACTGATTTACTGCTTGTAAGATCGATATATCTGGAACCCTCTAGTGGAACTTTTTCATTTTAGTGTCTCAATTCCTATAAAAATACGACCTATTTTTATACATTGGTGTTGGATTTCTTGAGTGTTGTGTCAATTTCTTCTTGAATTGCTTTGGTGCTATTTAAATGCTTAACACTTGTACCTCTGTGTAAGCCTTGCTGCTCAGTGACACAGTTACCCAGGGTTGAGCTGAGGGTTTTATAGACAAAACCTACTGGACCTACAGGGGTTTGGTAAGTGTATTACATGGTGAGGTCGCACAACCACACCATATAATACGCCCCATTTCCTAACCCATTTTTTTTTCAACTTTCTTTTTCAATTTTCGGTTTAAAGTACAACTTATACCCCCCCATGGCATCTTTAAAAACATTTGTACACAGATCGATGGACTCATTATGGCACATTTACGGAGTTTGACAACTTCTGAAAGTACACAAGACAATGCAGTTAAGCGGTGAAATCAGCTGCTTACTCTTGAACATGTGAGGAAATCAGGTCAGGTTCAGCAGCTTGCACAAATTCAGGAACCCCACATTGGGCCCCTCCCCTTACCCCCTCTGAGTCACTCTCAGAGAACAACTCCCCGCTTGTCCCCTCCGAATCACTGGGTGACGAGGGCCCCCCTGCCGCCAGCCCTGTCATGCACATGGCTCGCCACGCCATCAAATCCTCCTGCCGTTTCTCATCCCTCCTAGTGTGTTTCATATGCGTTTCTTCCGCTAGTGTCCATTCTCTCACATCTCTAAGCCATGCATCGACCTCTGGGGCCCGCTGTCCCATCCATTGTGGAGAAGTGTGGCTCACTGGTTAGAGCAGGCAGACCCTGAAGCAGAGGTCAGACCCGGGACCAGGGTTCAATTCCCGACGCGGCAGGGTCTTGAGCTCAAATGTCCACGGACTCGATAATTCTCGCTTCGGTGCCTGACCTAATCATGGGTTCACACTCTGCAACTCTGGGCATTAAGCTTGCTTAATCTCCACAACGGCCCCCGCGGCGGGATGCCTGGCTTTCACCTTGGGGATGCCCTGTAGGGGCTATCTCACAGGGAAAAGCCAGGATGGGTTCCCAAGGCAAGCGCTTAGAGACCCCTGGGTGATAAGCGCTATATAAATCCAATATACAATACAATACAATACAATGTAATGGCAACCCTGCGTCTGGCCAGCACTAGCATCAATTATAATACCTTATAGGAGAGTTTCCGCTTCCTTGGCTTCGGCACCAATGCCAGCAGACAATGTATGGGCGTGAGCTCGATTCGGAGTCCCGTGGTAATCCCCACCCGGGTCACTACCGCTGACCAAAAGCTCCCCACCAACGGGCATTCCCATGCCAGGTGCAAGAATCCTGCCCCCCCTGTGCTGCATCTAGGGCAATTGTCTCTTTCGCTGCCCGAGAATCGACTGATCGGCTTCGGAGTAAGGTAGGTGCGGTGCAAACAATTGAAGTGGATAAGTTTAAATCTCGCATTACAAGAGACCCTCCACGAGAGGGTCCCCACCCGCGCCCTTTGACTCTGAGTCAGAGGTACTCCCAGATCTGCCTCCCAAGCCGCCCATGCCGCGGGACCGGAGGCCCAGAGTCCCGCTTCATAGCCGCATATAGCAGAGTTATTAGTCTATGTCTTCTTCCGCAGGACAATATAATATGCAACGTATTGGACATCGGTGGAATCTCCGGGCACTGTGGCCAAATTGAGCGTACTATGGATCGCAGCGCTTGGTAATGTATGTATTGTCCGCTGCCTAGGCTAAAGGACTCCATTGCCTGCTCATAGGTCACGAAGCTCTCCGAGGGATACAAGTCAGCCAGAACCTCGCAGCCCCCAATTCTCCACTCCCAAAAGGACATCTGATGGCTCCCGCTGTGTGTTTGACCACATAAGGCAGTCCGGTATCAGCTCCTGCCCCTCGCAACGGCGCCCTCTGCAGCACCTGCACCATCCCCCTTCTTGCGAGCAGCCTCGTCTCCCATACATCTGCGTCCGCAAACCATCTGGCCGCCGGGAGCAGCTGTGCTGCATAATAATAAAGATCAAAGCGTGGAGCCTCCAGACCGCCCTCCTCAAAGGAGCTCACTAGGGTGCGGAGGGCTACTCTGCTCCTCCTACCCGCCCAGAGCAGAGATGTGAGCAGGGTGTTGAGGGTTCGAAAGATCTTTAGCGGAAGCGGACACAGCGTGTTATGAAGGACATACAATGTCCTTGGCAGCACCACCATCTTGGATATGGCCAGTCGCCCCATTAGGAACAGTGGGAGTGTGTTCCAGAAGGACAATGAGCTCTGGAGCGACGTTATGACCCGATTTATATTACGGGCCAGGGACTGTTCCACGGAAGAGGTCACATGAATACCCAAATAGCGGAAACTGGTGTGCTCCCATCGGAGCCCCAGCTCTGGCAGTTCCTCCTGGGGGACTGCTGCAAATCCCGATAGTGGGAAGATTAGGAACTTACTCCTGTTGATCTGCAATCCCGACGCCTCGCCAAAGCGGCCCAGGTGCTGTAGCAATCTCGGGAGCGCTTCTCTCGAAAATGCCAGATAAAACAAGGCATCATCCGCATATAGTGATAATATGTTGCATGTGTCTCCCACTTGCATACCCCATTGCCTCATTTTGGACCGTAACAAGACGGCAAAGGGCTCGATTGCAAGGGCGAAAAGCAGTGGCGAGAAGGGGGCACCCCTGTCTCGTGCCCCGCTCCAACCGCCACTCCTCCGACCTCGCAGCTCCCAGACGCACCCTGGCTCACTGGGAGCTATATAGGATGCTAATCCAATGTCGGAAGGTGGGCCCAAGGCCCATCTTCCTAAGGACCTCCTGCAGGTAGCCCCAATCCACGGTATCAAACGCCTTGGCCAGGTCTATTGAGACCAAGACCGTCTGCTCGTCCCTGTCTCTCACCTCGTGCTGGATATGATTCAATCGTCTTAAGTTCATGGCCATGTTCCGCCCGGGGATAAAACCACATTGGTCCTGATGAACTAAGTGCGCCATGTGGGGCGCCAGGCGTAAGGCTAAGAGCTTGGTCAGTATTTTTACGTCTGCATTGATCATGGTTATTGGCTGATATGCCGAGGGGTCATGCTTGTCCCCCCCCCGGGAGCACTCCGCTATCTAATGTCTCTTGAAAGACTTGGAGAAGGAGCGGAGCCAAGACTTCCTTATATTCCTGGTAAAACTCTGACGGGAATCCGTCGCTCCCAGGCGCCTTTGCGCGTGGCAAATGTGCCAACCGCCCCACGGACCTCTTCTAACGTCAGCACTGCGTCCAGCTCCTCCCTGTCAGAATCTGAAAGGGTCAACACAGGCAGGTCCCGTAAGTAAGGGAGATATGTGTTCTCTGAAATAGCAGGGTCCGCCGCGTAGACTTCCTGCAGATGGGACTGAAGAACCCCAAGGACCACCCGCTCTGAATACACCTCCTGTCCGGTCAGGTCCCTCAAGGCCACTATACGCTCTGGAGTCTGCTCTCTTCTCAGTATCCATGCCAGGAGCCGCCCCGATTCATCGCCCTCCCTATGAAGGCGCTGCCTGTATTGGCCCAGTGTGTATTTATCAAGTCTATCTAACACATCATGTATCCTAGGCGGGTGTCCGGTTCCTCCTGCTGCTGCTGGGCACTGGGGTCCGTTACAAGCTGAGCCTGCAGCAGGGCGGCCTCCTCTTTCTGGAGATCCCCGAGGAGTTGCTTCCTTACTTCGTATGTGAGCCCCATACAAGCTCCCCTTACTACCGCCTTCAGGGTCTCCCACCTAGTGGCTGCTGATAAGCTCCCCTGCCCCCAATTGAGATCCACATAATCCCCAATGGCCGTCTCCACGTGCGCCTTTCCTATTTGATCTTGTAGTATATCTACCGGAAGCCTCCAGGCCCGAGGGTGAGCTGTCGAAGGCCCCCATTGAACCATACACGCCACCGGCGAGTGGTCCAACAAAAATCATGCCTGATGAGTAACTTCCACTTCCATATGAATCCCCGTGTTTGCCACCAGGACTCTATCAAGATGGCTGTAAGTATTGTGTGTGGGGAGAAGCAGGTGTATACCTTTTATGTTGGGTTCCGCTGACGCCAGACATCCGTCACCCCTATGTTTCTCATGACCTCCCCAAGGTTCACAGTCATACAGGGCTTCATGCCCTTCCTAGGCGGGGATCTATCTAGGGCCGGGACCAGTATGCAGTTGAAATCCCCAAACCAAAGTGTCGGGGTCCCCAAATCGTGAACCATTACATCCTGCAGATCCCCAAAGAAGGCCGGGTCGTCAGTATTGGGTGCATACGAATTTATAATGACAATCTCCATGCCGTCCAGTTTAGCCCGGAGGAGCAGGTATCGACCGTTGATGTCCGCCTCCATATACTGCATGGCGAACAGCACCCCCGGGGCCACCCAGATTAAAACTCCTCTGGCGTACGTAGAGTAGGTCGCATGATACATTTGTTCTCGCCATTTCTTGGCCAACTTCTGCGCCCCGTCATCCACTAAGTGGGTCTCCTGAAGGCAAGCAATGGACACCCCATGTCTGCGGAGGAAGGAGAGGACCCTGTATCTCTTAGTGCACGTGCCTAACCCCCTCACATTCCAGCTCATGAACTTGTAACCCATAATGCATGCTCCATCTCGTCCCACCACACCCTCTCTCTTCCAGAGCAGTCCCCCTCCCGTGCCCGATCCGTGATACAAGCAATGCCAAACACAGTCCCCTTAAACAATCCCTTCAAACTCCCCCCCCCCTCCCACGAGCAATATAGCAGCAACCATCAAACATGCCCATATGCCCTTTCCCTGCCGGTGCCAGGACGTGCACAGCAACCCCATTCACCCAACTGGATAAAGTTCACTCAAAAACAATATCAAATAACTCCCTCCCCCCCACCCAACTCCCCGCAGGCCCAGGTCAAAGCTTCCTTACCGGGCGCAAACCATCAATTGTGAAGCATAGTACCCTCCCACGTCCCCAGTATATCACCACACCTTACCCCTCATTCTCTCGGTGCCCACTAGACGGCCTCCCCCCCCTTCCTGCATCATATAGTATGCAGCCCCCCCTACCTTCCTGAGAGACTCACGCAGTAAATGGACTTCTTGTCCCACGGCACACTCTCCAGAACCCCCCCCCCATACAGTCAGTTCAAGAAGGATCCAACGTCTCTGGGGTCCCTACCCCCGCAGTCTCGGGGATCGCCGCAGCAGTTATTGGCATGTCCCCTGGCGGGACCGGCAGTGTGTCCGGGACAAATATTTCTTCATTTCCCACGGACGTCGAGGGCATCTCCCCATCATCCCCCTCGGGAGGCGCCAGCACTCTACGCCTCCCCTCGCTCGCAGCCGCCTCTGACCGTCTTCGTCTTCTGTTCGCCCGCCTCCTCGGGGCTCGATTTCCCCACTCGGCTCTGTTCCCTCCCGGTTCGCCAGGTGGCAGGTCGTCTTCCCGAATCTCCAGCCATTCCCAGACCTCTTCGGGGTACTCGAAGAAATGAGCCTTCCCCTGGGCCAGCACCTTCAGTTTGGCCGGATATAGCAACATGTACTGCAAGCCTATCTCTCGGAGTTTCCGTTTGACTCCTAGGAAGGATTTCCTTTGCTCTTGGACTTGCTGGGTGTAGTCCGGATATATAGGGATTCTGTTGTTTTCATAGGTGAGGTCCGTCGAATCCTTTGCCGCCTTTAGGATACAGTCACGGTCCCTGTAATTGAGAATTTTGGCAATCAGGGCTCTCGGGGGGGCCCCCGGTCGTGGGGGCGGGACCAGTGCCCTGTGGGCTCGTTCTATCACAAATACCTCTGAGAGACCCCTCGGGCAAAGTTGTGTTCTTATCCAGTTCTCTAGGAAGCGTTCCGCATTTCCTGCCTCTGACCGCTTCGGCACACCGAGGACCCTAATGTTGCTAGGTTGCGCCCTCCCTTCTGGGTCTTCCGCCCTTCTCTCCAATGCTCCGGTCGTAGCCTTGAGTTGCGCAACAGTCTGTTTGAGAGACGCCACCTCCCCTTGCAGCTCTGTGATGTTGCCCTCTGCATCTGAGACCTTGACGGCCACCTTCCTCAGGTCCGTCTGCAGTAGGTTGACATCTATTGAGACTGTCTCAATTTGTCGCTCCAGAGCCGAGTGTGAACCCTGGATCGCCTTCAAGAGCTCCGCGCGGGAGGGCTCCCCGGGCTCCTCCGCCCCCTCGTCCTGCCCCGACTGTCGCGCGATCCTCTGGGATGGGAGCCTTTGACTGGCAAACTGCGTTATGGTGTTCTGCTGCGTGGATCGCGCCATTCTGTCTTTCCGCATTTCGGGTGCATCGAAACTCTCCGACTGCACCCCGGTGGGCTGTCAGACCGTCGGTGTCTATTGATTATCCCGTCTTCAGGGCAGCGTCCAACCCCAGGTCCCAGGATACCTCCGCTCTATCCGGCGTTGGTCAACAGTCGTCACACTTCCTGGGTACAGTGACTGACCAGTCTCACATTTCTATCGCTGCCCCTCTGCACCTTGTCCCCAGGTTGTGTGGACCCGCAGTCGGGTCCTACAGCCGCTCCCAGGATCGCAAACTGGGACCTGTTCCTTAAGGGGTCACTGTCGCAGGGCGTTGTCCCAAAACGTCCACACTCTCCCGGACACCCCCACCTGTGTCCGCCGTTCAGAGGCTAGTCCCGCGCTTCCAGCCAACTCCGGTGCTGGCATAATCCAAGGTCCTCCAGGGGCAGTGCTGGGCCGGTCAGGCAACAGGCCTCCACCTGCGGTCCCGACTTTCTGACCCTGCCTAGATCGGCCGTGATCGCCATCCGCATCTGTGACCGGGTCTTCCGCCGCTTGGCTGATTCCAGGTCCCCCGGCTCTGGGATCGCAGACTGATGACCAGGGCTTCGTTCTCCTTCGGGCCGCCCCCTCCTCTGAGCTGCTGCGTCTGTCCGTGCGCCTCACAACCTCCCCCGCCTTGATGTCACCCTGGGGGGGGGTCGGGTCTCAGCCGTTATGTCCCACCGCAACTTCTGGGGCATTCGTTCGGGTCCTCGACACTCCAGGGGCAGGTTCCTGGCAGACGCGGACGCCTGTGCGGCCCTCCGGAGCCCCACAGTCCCTCCTGTGCCAGGCGTCGTTGTCTCTGTCCGGGCTCAGGCCTCAATCCACGGCCTTCCGCACTTCAGGGTCCTGGGTTCCGTTGGTCGGCGTTGTTTCTGTGTCCCACACGACCTCCCCTGCCTTGGAGTTGCTCTCGGGGGAGGGGAGAGGGGCGGAGGGCATCGGGGCCCGCAGCAACTCTGAGGCAGGCTCCGGATGTCCGGCAAGTCCTCCCGGGCTTTCTGTGAATATTGTCCGCAGTTGGGTGGGGGGCCTTCACCTACCCGGTCGGGGCTCCCGCCACTCAGGTTCGCAACACTCCGGGGGCTGGATGACAAAGTGATAGATTGTCCTACATGAAAAGACGCAACCACTTTAGGAAGGGATGCCGCTCTTAGTTGAAAGACTAACTTATAAGGAAAAAAATGAAAAATAAGGAGACACTGATGGCAAAGCCTGAAGCTCACTTACTCACCTAGTGGACGTAATAGCTATAATGAAAACAGGATTTAGAGTCAACAACCTTAAAAAACAACTGTACATAGGCTCAAAATGCAAACACATTAAATAAGTCAAAACTAACTTTAAATCTCACTGTGCCATTATATATGAAACAAGAGGAAACCAGGATCAACTCCTTCAAAAAAAACATGGAACAATATCACAACAGACTATTTTAAAAACTTGAAAATTGCAGGAGATGATAATCCCACATCTGGTGACATGTCAAGACCACTAGCGTCTAGCAATTCTTGTAAAATATCATCCTGAGGACAATCTTTATCAAAAAGATACTCCTCTTTTGATAGATCTGGTTCTGACCGAGCATACACCAAATTAGATTGTAAATTGCCCTTAGCGCCTGAAAGAACAATCGGCTCCGCTACTGGGGTCGTCAATCCCGCCATCGTCTGTGGCCTAGAAATACTAATCTGTGGCTTAAGGTGAAGCACTGAAAGTAAAAAAGTTGAAGGTTATATATGTAATGGACCCGACGCTGTCGGCCTCGAAACAAAACCAAGGGGCACAGCTGGGGTCAAGGATGGATCCCTCGACGTTTGGCCACCCATAGGCCTCCTCGGATCCATGGAGCATAAAGACGCACCAGAAGGATCCAGAACAGTGCCAAAGATCGAGTCCAAAGCTTTCTCAAGCTATTGGAGCTGATCTGGTGTCACTACCTTATTGGATGGGAGTCAAAAAGGCAAAAATGTCATAAGTTGTTGCAAAACGAAATACTACATACCAGTATGCATCTGTTCTTGGCATGTAGAGCTGCAGAGTAGTACACTTTGCATAGATCGCCATCTGGTGTTGGGTTCGGATGCTTACACCATGTTGTTATCTTGGAAGAAGTCTTTTGTGTTCACACGATAGGTGACTCCTCCCTTGGACGATAGTGCGCATGGGCATCGACTCCATCTTCAGATTGTTTTTCGTCATGAAGGGAAAGATGGAGTTTGCAAGAAATAGAATAGATGTCCATGTAAGTGTATCTAATTAAGATAAAAAATTGAATAAATGCAGGTCCCGGGGAAGTGGATGGGTGTGCACTACTCTGCAGCTCTACATGCCAAGAACAGATGCATACTGGTAAATTGCATTTTCCGTTCGAGGCATATGAGCTGCAGATAGTACACTTTGCTTATACTGTACAGCAGTATTTCCCCTAGCAGTGGTCACCTGTATTTGTTGGAGTAGTTTGAAAAAGTGTTTTAAGAACAGCTTGGCCCACATAAGCTTGTTGCTTGGCCTGTACATCAACACAATAGTGTTTAGTGAAGGTGTGTGTAGTAGACCAAGTTGCTGCCTTACAAAAGTCTTCTAGGGGAATGTTCCCTAAGAATGCCATGGAAGCCCCTAGTTTGCATGTTGAATGTGCTCTAGGGGGAATTGTTAAAGTGCGTTTTGCTTTTTGGGAGATTTGAATACATTTAACTATCCCCCTGGCAATTCCTGTTTTGAAGATGGGGTTGCCTTTATGAGGTGGAGAGAAACATACAAACAGATGTACGAGTTACTTACCTTCGGTAACGATGTATCTGATGGAGACGATTCTAGACGCAGATTCCTTCACGTAGAATATCCCCAGGCGTGAGACTGGATCCGGAAACTTTTTTGCCACAGCATCCCTGCGCCCCGGGGGTGGGACAACATCACATGACTCCGCCCAGGCATCGTCCGTGCACGTGACGTCAGCGAGGTCACATAAGACCCGCCCCGGCACGCCTACGTCAGTTTTCTTCGAAGAACTTTTCCGCACCACAACTCGGAACCCCCAGACAAAAAACTATGGAAGCATGGGAACAGTGTGCAAAAAGTAGAAAATTTGGAAAGAAACGGTGACTAACAACACCACCCATAGTAGTGTCACACCGCAGAACCCAAGGCAGGAAAGAAGAAGAAGAAGAAGAAGAGCAGAGCCCTGCGCAACCACCCTGCCAGCACATAGACAGCCTCCCACCTCTGTGGCCCGGAAGCAAAGAACATGCGTAAATCATGGGACACGTAGGAAACCCATCATCCCCATCTGAGCAAGGTAGGGGACCAGTTCCAACACAGACATGGACAACAAACCTCCAAGCCACCTCAACATAAAGGGCAACCACCCACAAGGGACAAGGGCAAGACATGGCCCTTAATCAGAGGAAAGGAATGGAAGGAAGGGAGGGGAGGGAGGACAGGGATAGAAAGCAATCCCTCCCCAAACCAGGAGTAGCCGGAGGAGCAGGACACCAAAACACTGGGATCCCATCCTCCAAAGAACCAAAGGGAGAATGAACCGCCCCCAGACGGAGCCACCCATCAAGAACAAATGAGGCACTCACCGGAGATGCAGCCCCCCACCTGGAGGCGAGTACCGAAGACCAACCTAAGGGTCCTCGCAGAATAGGGGAGGAATGGCGGGCCGTGAAGGAATCTGTGGCTAGAATTGTCTCTACCAGATATATCGTTACCGAAGGGAAATTACTCGTACATCTGATAGAGACTACTAACTGCAGATTACTTCATGTAGAATAGATACTCTGGCAATACCCCCTGGGAGGGAGGGACTGCGAAAGGACCCCACCAGCCGATACAGAACAGAGGGCCCCATAGGGAACCAGATGTGTGGACCAGGTAAAATCTCGTCCCTGCCAGGCAAGGGGAACCCCCCTCCCCCAAGCAGACCCCCACCGACACCAAAAGGATGTAGGAGGGAGAAGAAGGCTGAAGAGGAACCAAGGGTAAGGCCGAAGAGGCCGAAGCACCACACTGCCCCACAAGGCATCACAGCTTCCGCCCAATGCCAAGACAGGAAGGGAGGAAGAAGTAGAAGAAGCCTAGAAGACCCAAGGAAGCAAGGGAAAGAAGGCAAACCCACTCCAGGTGGAGACAACCTGCCAGCCAGAATAGCGCTGACAGTCAAAGCCACCAGAAGCAAGAAGAACCGACAGAGACCCTAGGAAGGCCAAGTAGGCGTCACCTGGCAACGGAGAACATAGGATCATCCCAGACCTCAGGGCAGGAGCAGGGAGAGGAGGAGATGCCCGGACACACCACTACGAGTGGCCGCACACACGACCTCCAGGCGCAAAGCAGCCTACACAACGCCAAGGAGAACAGGCATCCGAAGGCGATCAGATGCCTACAGTAGAGCGCAAGCCATATGACAGCTACCACTACCCCACCCAGGGTACGATAAGCCCCAAATAGGGGAACCCTCTTTGGAAGAACTTCCGCAGCAGAGGAAAAACAAAAGAGTCACAGGGAAAAAGAACCCACGACAGGCTTGAAAGCAGCCCAAGCAAGCAATAGGCCTAATCTCAGGGCCAAGTCTGCGCAACAATTGCAACACACAATCAACAAAAGGGCCGTCCAGCAGCCAACAACGCCAAAGTCCCAAGGAAGGACGCAAATGGCCAGAAAACACACACCACAGCCAGAACCACTGGCCTAAAAAGACTCAGAATCAACCCAACTCAGAAGTCACTGAGGAGGGGACGGAGGAGGAGTGTGTAAGGCGGAGGAGGAGGAGGACGGAGCCCTGCCAAGAGCCTCTGGATGGCGGAGTTGGCTGGGGCATGGAACAACAGGCTACCATCAAACGGCAGCTCGATGAGTCGCTCCCGAATATTCTCAGGGAATACTCTATCCCGAAGCCAAGAATGGCGATGGAGAGCGACAGAGGAAGCCATGGCCCGGCCCAGTACCTCTGAGATCTCCAGAGCAGAACGGAGAATAAACACAGCAAGCTCCCGGCCATCCAACGCATGATGTCGTAAGTCAGTCTGGCCACCCTCCTGGGACGCTGCGGATCCCAGAGACTCAGCCGAGTCCCACAAACAGGAGGAGGCCTGAGCCAGCACACACAAGGGGTTCAGGGCCCACAGCGCAGCGCTGGTCGAGGCGAAAATGTTGAGCCCCCAAGAGTCCAGCCAGCGGGGCTCCTGGGATTGCGGAGTCAACAGCGGCGGAAGGGAGGGAAAAGCAGTCCACAAGAGAGGACTGGAGGCAGAGGGGTGGAGGGAAAGGCACGCCGGAACACACAGAGCCGAGAGGTGCTGGTGCAGAAGATGTTGAGGCACCGGGTCCCCTGAGGCAGGACGCCTCCAAACTCCCGTCAAGTAGGAAAAGGAGGGAACCTTCAAAGGGAAGTAAGATTTCCCTCCAATAGATGCTCTGCCTGAAAGTGAGCCACCGGGTCACCCATACGCAGGATGCCCACAGCCGTGGACACTGCATGAGTGAAGGCCGCACCCACCTCCATAGGGCCCCGCGGTGGGGAAAGCAGCTCCTCCGTGGGCGGCAGCTACAAATAAAGGCGGCCGTCCCAGAGGCCAAGCGGGATGGGCAAGGGCCAGACCTGAAAATCAGAAAAGGCTGAAGAATAAGGGACCTGCTGTTTTTCCGACCAACATCTCTGCCTCAGAAAGGGCAGGGACCCGCCCTTCGACGCCGGTGAAAAAGACACCATACGGCAACCAGTCTCAGGGGAGGACAGCACCAAAATACGGCCTGCCTCCGGAGAAGAAGGAGCATCCGAAGACGAATCCGCGGCACAACCCCTGCGCGGAGTCGTAGAGTCGCAGCCTGAGGCAGGTTGTCGGCACGATCTGGCGTCGCCGGACAAGGATCCTACAAGTCACACCGCACCGGAAACCGGAGCGGAGCTGGAGTCGAACTGGCCCCAGCGCCGACCCGACCCCCATTGAGGTAGCCACGTGCGCGGGGGAACGAGACGGGCCTGGGGAGTGGCACGAAGCCCTCCGCCATCCGCAGCCCAGAATGAGGCGGAGATCGCTCGGCAACCCACGTGGCGGTGCCAGGGAAGATCCAACCTCCGTCGAGGCAGCCGCCTGTGGGGAGGGACGAGATGGGCATGGAGAGGGACAAGGGGTCCGCACCAGGCCTCGACCCAAAGCAGGACGAGGAAGGCACACCGACTCATGTGGCTCCGCACGGTCCAGCTGCTGCCGGCGCTGTAGCGGCGTCACCTCGGCCTGAGACAGGACCACCTTCTGAAAGGACCAAGAGGGGCTCGGGGATGTGACCTGAGCCCCAGCGACCTCCTGTGACCCCACAGGGAGTCCCGCAGGAGTGTGTGGCGAGGCAGAGACGCCGTGGCCTGAAGGAGGTGCCCCAGAGGAGCCGCACCCCAACAGCACCACATCCTCCAAGCCTGGATCCGAACCAGTCGGCGCTGGGGCCGGAGTAACCGGCGGCGGCGCCGCGGAGGACCCTGCGCGAGGCGAGGGCTCCACCGACGCCCCAGGAGGGAAAGGAGGAGGAGACACCAGCGAGGCCTGCAAAGTCGCCTCATATATCTCCATTTAGACCCTCGACGCCCCAACAGCAGGAAACGGTGAATAGGATGACACGCGGGGCAGCATCACCCGCGGAGAGTCCATGCTCCCAGTGGGCCGGAAACCAGCCCCCGGGGACAAACTGGGACACTTACCCACCGAGGAGCGATGGTCACCTGACATCAGAGAAGGGGCTCCTTACCTAAGGTTAGGGTAGTGTAGCCCCAGCGATTCTACAGCCTCTGGGCATCCTTATTTCTTCTATCGTTCTACTTATACTATTTACTTAGTATATGGTTTGCCGTGCCCCTAGGGCACCATTGTAATTTGTGCAACATACTGTATTTTTCTGAAGAGTATTGTTATGTGCTTAGCCCTCTGATCTCATAAAGAGTTCAGAGGCGTTTGTTAGTAATAAATATATTGTTTATTTTCATAACAACCTGTGTGGCGTCCTTTCATCTGGTATTCAAGGGGTTATATGTGGTAAAACAACTGGCTTCACATGCCAAAAGAGTTTAGCCTTTGTCCATGCTACCATTAGGATAGCTGGTCTATAAGGTTGACTTACAACCAATCGCCATAAAGGTTTTTTGGACTGATACAAGGTGATCACTAGAACTAGTGAGCATCATATATCAGGCCAACTTCTCACAGCGAGGACGACAACCACGGCCGTACCCGAAGCCCTCCGCCGAAGCAGACCGAGGGGAGGACGCCGACCTGGAGAGATGCGATGAGAGAAGTTTCATGTGGTGCTCCGGCTGCGACTTCGGCTTCAACTGTTCACAGGCCTCACAGTCAGTGGCGCCGTGATCCTCCCCCAAACACCACATACAAATGAGGTGCGGGTCCGTCGCCGACATGAGATGCCCACAAAACGTACAAGTTTTGAAGCCCGAAGGCATTCGCACACTGTTCCACCAAAAGAATTGGAGAAAAAAGGGGCCCAAAACAGGCCCGTAGCAAGGACAGGATCAGCGCTGCACGCGGAAAAGGAAAAAACTGACCTAGGCGTGCTGGAGTGGGTCTTATGTGACCTCGATGACATCACGTGTGTGGACGATGCCTGGGTGGAGTCGCGTGATGTTGTCCCGACCCCGGCACACAGGGATGCTATGGCAAAAACGTTTCCGGATCCATTCTCGCACCTGGGGATATTCTACGTGAAGGAATCTGCGGCATGTAGTCTCTATAAAATGCTTTGTTTTCCCAAAGGGTTTAGTTCTGTCTATGTAATATAGTAAAGCTCTTTTGACGTCAAGCGTGTGAAGCGCTCTTTCTGCTACGGAATCAGGGTTTTGGAAAAACACTGGTAACTCTATTGATTGATTAAGATGGAAAGCAGAAATTGCTTTTGAAAGAAACGTTGGAGGAGGAGCTTCGCGGGCAACCAAGATGGCCGCGTAAGCTCGGAGCTCCGCGGACCTTCCGATCCTCCGCAACTATCCTGCCTGCAATCCTGATCCACGAGGGTGGATATTTGTTGCTGATGGTCCACTGAGGCGAGAACCGTTTTCAGATCACGAATCGGTGTTTCCTACGCTGAGCTACGTCGAGTGGGACTCCGTGCCAGCGCAGTGCCATTGTCTCTCCGGACTCCGTCACTACGCACGACCGACCTGCGGAGTGCCTGCCTGTCTTCATCACCGGCGGGGTGTTATTGATTGCAGTGCGTTCCTGAGAAGGCCTTCTACGGTCCGGCCCGGACAAGATCTCCGGCTCATTGGGCTCAGGCTTGCCTGGCACAGCCCTTTGTTCTCCTCGGATCTAACATGGCGGGCAAGGGGGACCCCGACAAGACATCGAGCAAAGGCGTCCGCGGCAAAGCCCAGCAACAGCAGAACAGGACAGTCTGTCACTGGACCCTCTGCCAAGAACATCCCGTCCTCGGGCCCGCCGGACGGCTCTGAGCCTACCCTGAGCGACATTATGGGGGCCATTACTAGTTTCCGGGCGGACATGCAGCAACAGCATGAAGTCCTTACACATAAAGTGGACACTATGGCCGTCGACCTGACTCTCATTAGAGCCGACCTGGGTAAAACTAATGATCGAGTCAAGAATTTGGACATTAAGACATCCAGTCTGACGGGAGACGTCTCGGACCTACAAACAGAGGTCCGGAACCTGCAGAGGACCGCGGAACAATTCGCAAGGCGGCTGGAGGATTTTGAGAGCCGTGCCAGGCGGCAGAACGTCCGCATTGTCGGGGTACCGGAGGGGTCAGAAGATGCGGCGACGGACCTCCTCGTAGAAGACCTGATCAAGACCCATCTGGCACCGCCTGGCCTTAGCAACTTTTTCTCGGTGGAGCGAGCTCACCGAGTGCCGGGTGGCCCGCCGAAGTCGGGCTTGGCGCCCAGACCCATCGTGGCCCGGCTGCTCAATTTCCGAGACAGAGACGCGGTCCTGCAGGCTTACAGACGGCAAGGACCGCTTAACTTCCAGAACGCCGACGTCCATTTCTATCCGGACTTCACCAGGACGGTACAGCGACAGCGCCAGAGCTATGCCGGGGTGAAGCGAAGACTACGGGACCTGGGGTTCAAATATTCCATGATGTTCCCTGCCAAACTCCGGATCGAATACGAGGGCCATGCCCTCTTCTTTGACTTCGCTGAAAATGTAAGTGACTGGCTGGACACTTTATCGCCGCGCCGAGACGCTCAGGATGAACATGAAGGTGGTGCTGCTGGTGGCACGGACCTATGAGACTTGGCTCTATAGTGGGTGATTCATCGTCTGTTATTTCTGCCTCATATGACTATCGGATGTTGCCTTATTATACCCTGTCAACTTTCTTGTCTGTACATGGAGGGTGGCGGGGGTGTTCGCGGAGATTCCTTACTCCTCTGGGTATCTTCTTGTAGAGTAGTTATGGGGCGACAGGCACACTGCTGGTTGGGGGGGCTTTTCAGTCATATGCAGGGGTGCAGGGTGGGGGGTGCAACTATGCAAGTTTATTTGTTCGTTTGTTCTTTCTCTTTCCCTTTTTTGATGCAATGGATTGTATTTTTTACTGTATACCTGATGATTGAGTTGGTTGGGGTCGGGTGGGGCGGGTTGTTGGACGATGGGGGGTAGGAAATTAAAAGTGCTTAGCTGGAATGTCAATGGGTTGGGTGATCGAGTTAAGAGAGGGGTGGTAATTCAATTGATAAAGAGACATATGCCTGATGTTGTGCTTCTGCAGGAGACGCATTTGGTAGGGAACTCCTGCAAGGCCCTAAACCGTAAAGGCTACAAAATGGTTGCCCACTCTGGGTTCTCCTCGGGTTCCCGGGGGGCGGGCATCCTTGTGCGTGCGTCCCTTCCCCTTGAAATAGACGTCACATTGCTTGATGATAGGGGACGCTACGCCGCTGTGGCGGGAAGATGGGAGGGGCGTTCCCTAGCGCTGCTTTCGGTTTATGTTCCCCCAGGCCTCCAATCCAGCACCTTTCAAGACCTTGGTGGCGCCATCTTGTCCCTGCCTGCGGGCTTATTGATCCTAGGGGGAGATTTCAACTCAGTCTGCTCTGGCACCCTTGATCGCCAACCGCCGAGGGACCTCCGGAGTTCCCAAATGTGGCTGCCGGGCTTCCTTGACTCCACGGGTTTGGTGGATAGCTGGCGACTGCTGCATCCTGCGCTCCGCCACTTTTCCTTCCTCTCCGGTGCCCATGGGAGTCTGTCCCGTATAGACTATGTCCTTACCCTGGCGGCGCATTCACCTGCCGTGTCTGAGGCCCGTTTTCTGGCAAGGGGCGTTTCTGATCACTCCCCGTTGTGGGTCTCGTTCGACTTTGGCATCGTCCTGTCCAGCCGTCCGGTAGCAGTGAACCCTTGGTATTTCCGAAACCACAAGACGCGCGCACTCCTGGCTAAGGCCATCGACTTATATTTCACCGAAAATGCTGGCTCGGTTGACTCGGCGGTCACCCTGTGGGAGGCATTCAAGACTGTGTTGCGGGGTGAAGCCATAGCTCTCATCGCGGAGGCTAAGCGAGCTTGTGATGCCGACCTTGTGCATATTGAAGAAGAAGTCCTGGATCTCGAGTCCCGTTTGGTGACTGAGCCAGACCCTTCTCTCCTACACGAACTCTCCCTGAAACAGTCGGAGTATCATGATCTCGCTACGAATGCCGCCCTGGTTTTGGCCAAGGAACAGCAGGGCCGCATTTATGACGTTGGTGACAAGGCCGGTAAGTTGCTGGCCTGGTTGGACAGGCGCGAGATGGCAAGCCTGGTGGTTCCGGAGATCCTGGGCGAGAACGGAGTGGCGGTCACAGACCCGAGCGCTATTGCCGAGTCTTTTGCAGACTACTTTCGGGGTGTCTATACTGCTGGTTCTGACCGCTCCGAGGCCGATTCAGCCGAGTTTCTCTCGACGATTGACCTCCCCTGTCTTTCTGACGAGGAACGGGCTGATATGGATCGAGATATAACCGCGGACGAGATTGCCTTGGCGATCCGCGCCCTGCGGTCGGGTAAAGCCACCGGCCCCAATGGCATACCGGTCGAGTTATACAAGATCCGGCCAGACGTGGTCTCTCCTCATCTGAGAGCTATGTTCCTGCGGGCCCGGGAGGAGGGTGTCCTCCCCTTAGATCAGCGACTGGCCACCATAGTGGTCATTCACAAGGAAGGCAAGCCGAGGGACGTTTGTAGATCTTACCGTCCTATCTCTCTCCTCAACGCGGAACCCAAGATCCTAGCTAAACTGCTGGCTAATCGGCTGGTCGGAGTCATCAGCGACCTGGTACACCCGGACCAATCAGGTTTTATTCCCCGCCGCAACACTGCCCTCAACCTGCGACGGCTGCACGATGTCATGGCCAGAGCTCATGCCCTGGAGGAACCGGCGGTACTTGCTTCCCTTGATGCCACGATGGCCTTTGACTCCCTGGAGTGGAGCTATCTATGGGCGGTGTTAGCAAAGCTTGGGTTTGGACCAGGCTTCCTGGGCTGGGTGCAACTTCTTTATGCATGCCCACTGGCTGCTGTCACAGTTAACGGTCGCATGTCGGCTTCCTTTGCGCTCCATCGTGGCACTAGACAGGGTTGCCCCCTGTCACCACTCCTGTTTGCGCTGGCCCTGGAGCCACTTGCGGCCATGTTACGCTCGCACCCTGACCTGCATGGAATTACCTGGGCCCCGGGTTTTGAAGACAGGGTCTCCCTATATGCGGACGACATCCTGCTCTACCTCACCTCTCCCTGTAAGTCGCTTATTGTGGCTTGCGACGTACTCAGGCTGTTTGGGCGCTATTCGGGCCTGGTCATCAACTGGGCCAAGTCCTCCCTTTACATTCTCAAGAGAGACACGCCGCGCCTCCCTAGGGGCTGTAATATACAACTGGCCGGACAAGGTTTCAAGTACTTGGGAATCTATATATCGGGTAATCCTAAGGCGAGATATGACTACAACTTACTCCCTCCTCTCCAACGACTGCGGAGGGATGTGGATAGTTGGCGCAAGCTTCCGCTTTCTCTCCTGGGCTGGGCGGCATTGTTCAAAATGATGTCCCTTCCCAGGTTTTTGTATGCCTTGCAAAATACCCAGGACCTTGTTCCGGCTCGCTATTTTAGAGAGGTCGAGAGTCTGCAACGTGCCCTGCTCTGGGAGGGTCGGCCCCGCGTCGCCATCCAAAAGCTTACATTGCCGTGGTACGACGGGGGCATCGCGCTGCCAGATGTGCGGAGGTACTACTGGTCCTCTCAGCTCACTGCTATTAACCATGGCCTTTATGGCCCTGCGGACAGCCCGGGTTACGCTATGGACAGGTGGCTTTTGCAAGGAGGCAACTATTACCGCGCCCTATATTCCAGATCCTTTGATCGGCGCCTTACGGGCCCGACCAAGGCAGCGGTTCACACGTGGCGGACGATTACCAAGATACAGGGCTGGCAGGGCAGACTGACGAGATTCACCCCTCTGTATGATTCCGATATCCTAGGCAAGCTCTGGCACACCAAGGGTTTTGATAAATGGGACCTTATAGGTATCTCGAGGGTGGAAGATATGGTAGCTAAAGGGGAGGTCAAGACTTTTCCCCAACTACAGGCTGAATACCACTTGGGTGGATCGGAATTTTTCCGCTACGCCCAACTGAAGCACGCGCTAAATGCCGCTAGGCCAGAGGAGGGCGAAATCCCCGAAAGCTCCCCCTTGGAGGACAGGATTCTGGACGGCCATATGCCTGATAGTGCCATTTCTTTGTCCTACAAGAAGTTGATCAATGTTAGAGTTGACCTCCTCCAGCGCCTGCGAGAACAATGGGTGGCCGACGGCCTGGAACTGGACGACGAGGACTGGCAAAGTGCTGTGTCTTCCCCTAAGGAGGTCGCCATTTCCTCGCGTCTGCGACTAGTGCAGTTCAAGATCCTCCACCGGGTGTATGTTACCGGCCCCCGGCTTGTGCACATGGGCTTCTCGCCTGATGGCTTTTGTCGTCGTGGCTGTGGAGCC
Source organism: Lissotriton vulgaris (assembly GCF_964263255.1). Lineage (NCBI taxonomy): Eukaryota > Metazoa > Chordata > Amphibia > Caudata > Salamandridae > Lissotriton > Lissotriton vulgaris. Next base: position 338,100,871 of record NC_141689.1, read on the forward strand.
CTTGCCACCTTCATGCATATCTTGTGGGAGTGCCCTGTTATTGCCCCCTACTGGGAAAGAGTACACCGAGTGATGAGGGAGGTGACTGGAGTTGAGTTGGCAGCAGAGGCACGGAGGTGCCTCCTCAACGTTTGGGAGCCGAACGACTACAACACGGCGCAGACTCGCTGGGCTACACTGGGCAACATGATTGCTAAGAGGGACATAGCGCAGAAATGGGGTTCTAGCACGGCCCCCCTGGTGGTGCAATGGAAGGCCAATATGGATTGGTGTATGCTACGAGAGAAGACGGTGTACGCTGCCAGGGGGAGGCCTCAGACATGGAATAAGGTGTGGGGGCATGGAATGCTTACAGGGGAGACCTGTGCTTACCACCGGAGCCTATTCCCCGCGAGGAACACCTATCACCGTAACCGATGACACCAGCTACTTTACACTTGCTGTAATTCTCCTGCTTTCCTTCCCCTCCCCCCTTCCTACATCCTACATCCTACTTTCCGTTCTTCTTTAGATTCTTGCCTGACCTCCGATGCCTCCTACTGACTCATACGCATTTCTTCTTCCATTGCCTTTCTCACGCGCCCTTTGGCGCTTCTTTCTTGGTTTTTGTTACTATATAAAATAAAAAACAACCTACATTGTCCTGATGTGATTCGCTTTGCACTTTACTCCTCCTGGTACCATGCTGCCTTGCCTCCGGGATGTTAGGCTGAATAGCTGTGTGCTTTGATACAATAAAGGTTTTAAAAACTTTAAAAAAAAAAAAAAGAAAGAAACGTTGGATTTGTTTTAAGAACCACTTTGTTTGGATGTATTTGTAAAAATGGTTCTTGTATAATTAAAGCCTGGATCTCACTTACTCTCCTAAGATATGTGAATGTGACAAGGAACACTGCTTTCTATGTAAGGAACTGTAATTCGCATTCTCCAACTACCAGGAGTCCCTGCGAGGCCAATCGTTGTCACCTGGCCCGCTCTCCCAGTAGCCACGCCCACATTGCACCGGTGGTAAAAGCAGCCGCCTGATCCCGCATCGGTGGGTTCTCCTTCTCCTTTGCCTGCAGACGGTGATTGCTGGGATTGTCTCCTGTGCCTCCTGAGACCAACGCTACTGTTCGCCGGACCCGCTCCGCGGGTCCCGCTTCACCTGGACCTTTGAGGGGGTTTGTGGCAGCACACAGGGCTGCGAGCGTGACGGCAGGGACTCCAACTACCAGGAGTCCCTGCGAGGCCAATTGTTGTCACCTGGCCCGCTCTCCCAGTAGCCACGCCCACATTGCACCGGTGGTAAAAGCAGCCGCCTGATCCCGCATCGGTGAGTTCTCCTTCTCCTTTGCCTGCAGACGGTGATTGCTGGGATTGTCTCCTGTGCCTCCTGAGACCAACGCTACTGTTCGCCGGACCCGCTCCGCGGGTCCCGCTTCACCTGGACCTTTGAGGGGATTTGTGGCAGCACACAGGGCTGTGAGCGTGACGGCAGGGACTCCAACTACCAGGAGTCCCTGCGAGGCCAATCGTTGTCACCTGGCCTGCTCTCCCAGTAGCCACGCCCACATTGCACCAGTGGTAAAAGCAGCCGCCTGATCCCGCATCGGTGGATTCTCCTTCTCCTTTGCCTGCAGACGGTGATTGCTGGGATTGTCTCCTGTGCCTCCTGAGACCAACGCTACTGTTCGCCGGACCCGCTCCGCGGGTCCCGCTTCACCTGGACCTTTGAGGGGGTTCGTGGCAGCACACAGGGCTGCGAGCGTGACGGCAGGGACTCCAACTACCAGGAGTCCCTGCGAGGCCAATCGTTGTCACCTGGCCCGCTCTCCCAGTAGCCACGCCCACATTGCACCGGTGGTAAAAGCAGCCGCCTGATCCCGCATCGGTGGGTTCTCCTTCTCCTTTGCCTGCAGACGGTGATTGCTGGGATTGTCTCCTGTGCCTCCTGAGACCAACGCTACTGTTTGCCGGACCCGCTCCGCGGGTCCCGCTTCACCTGGACCTTTGAGGGGGTTTGTGGCAGCACACAGGGCTGTGAGCGTGACGGCAGGGACTCCAACTACCAGGAGTCCCTGCGAGTCCAATCGTTGTCACCTGGCCCGCTCTCCCTGTAGCTACGCCCACATTGCACCAGTGGTAAAAGCAGCCGCCTGATCCCGCATCGGTGGGTTCTCCTTCTCCTTTGCCTGCAGACGGTGATTGCTAGGATTGTCTCCTGTGCCTCCTGAGACCAACGCTACTGTTCGCCGGACCCGCTCCGCGGGTCCCGCTTCACCTGGAGCTTTGAGGGGGTTTGTGGCAGCACACAGGGCTGCGAGCGTGACGGCAGGGACTCCAACTATCAGGAGTCCCTGCGAGGCCAATCGTTATCACCTGGCCCACTCTCCCTGTAGCCAGGCCCACATTGCACCGGTGGTAAAAGCAGCCGCCTGATCCCGCATCGGTGGGTTCTCCTTCTCCTTTGCCTGCAGACGGTGATTGCTGGGATTGTCTCCTGTGCCTCCTGAGACCAACGCTACTGTTCGCCGGACCCGCTCCGCGGGTCCCGCTTCACCTGGACCTTTGAGGGGGTTTGTGGCAGCACACAGGGCTGCGAGCGTGACGGCAGGGACTCCAACTACCAGGAGTCCCTGCGAGGCCAATCGTTGTCACCTGGCCCGCACTCCCTGTAGCCACGCCCACATTGCACCGGTGGTAAAAGCAGCAGCCTGATCCCGCTTCGGTGGGTTCTCCTTCTCCTTTGCCTGCAGACGGTGATTGCTGGGATTGTCTCCTGTGCCTCCTGAGACCAACGCTACTGTTCACCTGGACCTTTGAGGGGGTTCGTTGCAGCACACAGGGCTGCGAGCGTGACGGCAGGGACTCCAACTACTAGGAGTCCCTGCGAGGCCAATCGTTGTCACCTGGCCCGCTCTCCCTGTAGCCACGCCCACATTGCATCGCTGGTAAAAGCAGCCGCCTGATCCCGCATCGGTGGGTTCTCCTTCTCCTTTGCCTGCAGACGGTGATTGCTGGGATTGTCTCCTGTGCCTCCTGAGACCAAGGCTACTGTTCGCCGGACCTGCTCCGCGGGTCCCGCTTCACCTGGACCTTTGAGGGGGTTTGTGGCAGCACACAGGGCTGCGAGCGTGACGGCAGGGACTCCAACTACCAGGAGTCCCTGCGAGGCCAATCGTTGTCACCTGGCCCGCTCTCCCAGTAGCCACGCCCACATTGCACCGGTGGTAAAAGCAGCCGCCTGATCCCGCATCGGTGGGTTCTCCTTCTCCTTTGCCTGCAGACGGTGATTGCTGGGATTGTCTCCTGTGCCTCCTGAGACCACCGCTACTGTTCGCCGGACCCGCTCCGCGGGTCCCGCTTCACCTGGACCTTTGAGGGGGTTTTTGGCAGCACACAGGGCTGCGAGCGTGACGGCAGGGACTCCAACTACCAGGAGTCCCTGCGAGGCCAATCGTTGTCACCTGGCCCGCTCTCCCTGTAGCCACGCCCACATTGCACCAGTGGTAAAAGCAGCCGCCTGATCCCGCATCGGTGGATTCTCCTTCTCCTTTGCCTGCAGACGGTGATTGCTGGGATTGTCTCCTGTGCCTCCTGAGACCAACGCTACTGTTCGCCGGACACGCTCCGCGTGTCCCGCTTCACCTGGACCTTTGAGGGGGTTCGTGGCAGCACACAGGGCTGCGAGCGTGACGGCAGGGACTCCAACTACCAGGAGTCCCTGCGAGGCCAATCGTTGTCACCTGGCCCGCTCTCCCTGTAGCCACGCCCACATTGCACCGGTGGTAAAAGCAGCCGCCTGATCCCGCATCGGTGGGTTCTCCTTCTCCTTTGCCTGCAGACGGTGATTGCTGGGATTGTCTCCTGTGCCTCCTGAGACCAACGCTACTGTTCGGCGGACCCGCTCCGCGGGTCCCGCTTCACCTGGACCTTTGAGGGGGTTCGTGGCAGCACACAGGGCTGTGAGCGTGACGGCAGGGACTCCAACTACCAGGAGTCCCTGCGAGGCCAATCGTTGTCACCTGGCCCGCTCTCCCTGTAGCCACGCCCACATTGCACCAGTGGTAAAAGCAGCCGCCTGATCCCGCATCGGTGGGTTCTCCTTCTCCTTTGCCTGCAGACGGTGATTGCTGGGATTGTCTCCTGTGCCTCCTGAGACCAACGCTACTGTTCGCCGGACCCGCTCCGCGGGTCCCGCTTCACCTGGACCTTTGAGGGGGTTTGTGGCAGCACACAGGGCTGCGAGCGTGACGGCAGGGAATCCAACTACCAGGAGTCCCTGCGAGGCCAATCGTTGTCACCTGGCCCGCTCTCCCTGTAGCCACGCCCACATTGCACCGGTGGGAAAAGCAGCAGCCTGATCCCGCTTCGGTGGGTTCTCCTTCTCCTTTGCCTGCAGACGGTGATTGCTGGGATTGTCTCCTGTGCCTCCTGAGACCAACGCTACTGTTCGCCGGACCCGCTCCGCGGGTCCCGCTTCACCTGGAGCTTTGAGGGGGTTCGTGGCAGCACACAGGGCTGCGAGCGTGACGGCAGGGACTCCAACTACCAGGAGTCCCTGCGAGGCCAATCGTTGTCACCTGGCCCACTCTCCCTGTAGCCAGGCCCATATTGCACCGGTGGTAAAAGCAGCCGCCTGATCCCGCATCGGTGGGTTCTCCTGCTCCTTTGCCTGCAGACGGTGATTGCTGGGATTGTCTCCTGTGCCTCCTGAGACCAACGCTACTGTTCGCCGGACCCGCTCCGCGGGTCCCGCTTCACCTGGACCTTTGAGGGGGTTTGTGGCAGCACACAGGGCTGCGAGCGTGACGGCAGGGACTCCAACTACCAGGAGTCCCTGCGAGGCCAATCGTTGTCACCTGGCCCGCTCTCCCTGTAGCCATGCCCACATTGCACCGGTGGTAAAAGCAGCCGCCTGATCCCGCATCGGTGGGTTCTCCTTCTCCTTTGCCTGCAGACGGTGATTGCTGGGATTGTCTCCTGTGCCTCCTGAGACCAACGCTACTGTTCGCCGGACCCGCTCCGCGGGTCCCGCTTCACCTGGACCTTTGAGGGGGTTCGTGGCAGCACACAGGGCTGCGAGCGTGACGGCAGGGACTCCAACTACCAGGAGTCCCTGCGAGGCCAATCGTTGTCACCTGGCCCGCTCTCCCAGTAGCCACGCCCACATTGCACCGGTGGTAAAAGCAGCCGCCTGATCCCGCATCGGTGGGTTCTCCTTCTCCTTTGCCTGCAGACGGTGATTGCTAGGATTGTCTCCTGTGCCTCCTGAGACCAACGCTACTATTCGCCGGACCCGCTCCGCGGGTCCCGCTTCACCTGGACCTTTGAGGGGGTTTTTGGCAGCACACAGGGCTGCGAGTGTGACGGCAGGGACTCCAACTACCAGGAGTCCCTGCGAGGCCAATCGTTGTCACCTGGCCCGCTCTCCCTGTAGCCACGCCCACATTGCACCAGTGGTAAAAGCAGCCGCCTGATCCCGCATCAGTGGATTCTCCTTCTCCTTTGCCTGCAGACGGTGATTGCTGGGATTGTCTCCTGTGCCTCCTGAGACCAACGCTACTGTTCGCCGGACCCGCTCCGCGGGTCCCGCTTCACCTGGACCTTTGAGGGGGTTCGTGGCAGCACACAGGGCTGCGAGCGTGACGGCAGGGACTCCAACTACCAGGAGTCCCTGCGAGGCAATCGTTGTCACCTGGCCCACTCTCCCTGTAGCCACGCCCACATTGCACCGGTGGTAAAAGCAGCCGCCTGATCCCGCATCGGTGGGTTCTCCTTCTCCTTTACCTGCAGACGGTGATTGATGGGATTGTCTCCTGTGCCTCCTGAGATCAACACTACTGTTCGCCGGACCCGCTCTGCGGGTCCCGTTTCACCTGGACCTTTGAGGGGGTTTGTGGCAGCACACAGGGCTGCGAGCGTGACGGCAGGGACTCCAACTACCAGGAGTCCCTGCGAGGCCAATCGTTGTCACCTGGCCCGCTCTCCCAGTAGCCACGCCCACATTGCACCGGTGGTAAAAGCAGCCGCCTGATCCCGCATCGGTGGGTTCTCCTTCTCCTTTGCCTGCAGACGGTGATTGCTGGGATTGTCTCCGGTGCCTCCTGAGACCAACGCTACTGTTCGCCGGACCCGCTCCGCGGGTCCCGCTTCACCTGGACCTTTGAGGGGGTTCGTGGCAGCACACAGGGCTGCGAGCGTGACGGCAGGGACTCCAACTACCAGGAGTCCCTGCGAGGCCAATCGTTGTCACCTGGCCCGCTCCCCCTGTAGCCACGCCCACATTGCACCGGTGGTAAAAGCAGCCGCCTGATCCTGCATCGGTGGGTTCTCCTTCTCCTTTGCCTGCAGACGGTGATTGCTGGGATTGTCTACTGTGCCTCCTGAGACCAACGCTACTGTTCGCCGGATCCGCTCAGCGCGTTCCGCTTCACCTGGATCTTTGAGGGGGTTCGTGGCAGCACACAGGGCTGCGAGCGTGACGGCAGGGACTACCAGGAGTCCCTGCGAGGCCAATCGTTGTCACCTGGCCCGCTCTCCCTGTAGCCACGCCCACATTGCCCACGTATAAAACCAACCGCGTACGCGGAACGCGCGCGGGACGGCGCCGGGCGAAGCCCGGGCCAATGGCGGGCCCGTTTGTGCCCGTTCGTGACCAGCAGTGACCGGACCGGGCCACCCCTCTTACTTTTGTTGTAATTCTCTTGCACGCATTATTGGTCCACATGGCTGCTCGGGAAACACGGAGTAAGTCCTCGCTTGCTGGAGGTTCCATAACTGGAGGTATGGACAAATTTCTTATCAGGGCAAATACTATCATTGACACTGAAATTAACCTCCTTGAAAAACGTTTATCCAAAGAATTGTCGTCTATTAAGAGATCCTCCCTGGGGACACTTGCTTATGCTAAATCACCTGTTAGATCACCTGATCTGGCTACCAGCACAGTGGTAGATCATCCCCCTCCTCTTGAAGCTGACAATCAGACCCCCGTGGAACTTGATATTATTGTGCACAATATTCTACCCGAAATCAATCTAGTATTAGAAACTAACAATGTTTCCATTGCCTCTGTATCCGAAGTCATCTCTAATAATTCTTTTTCACAGGGGGCGAAACTAGGGGCTACCGCTAAGCTGGTAGAAAATCGAAAACAGCCAAGACCCAACACGATTCTACCCCACCACTTACGATTCCTTCGACAGTCCCCTCTGCTAACGGGATATCTATTGAAAGCCTGGCTACTTTATTTAAATCGATCCTGTTTCCCCTAGAGGCTAAAATGGAAAAGATTGAACTTAGGTTGTCCAACATCGAGAAAACCACTGCCTCTATCCTAGCCAATGTTAACAAACCCTGTAGCTCCAACACCTTACAGATTACTCCTACCCTCCCTGTTACCCAACAAGCTAATGTAGCACAATATCCCACCAGTCCTCCTAAGGGACCACCCCATTACTCCAGGATCCATTCCAGTGTAATAATGTCCCCTCACAGTTACCTCCCGTACCCCAACCAAGTAATATCTGTCCACCTGGACCAATGATTGACGGAACAGAAGGTTCCCCAATTAAAGCCTCTAGAGCTCGTAGACCTCGTCTGCCTGACCTCCCCCCGGAAGCAAACCGTTATATGGTGGTTTTGGCTGGCGCCCCTGCCCTGGAAACTGGAGAAACCGAAACCTTTAGCTCCCTGAAAAGTAAAGTCGTAAAATGGCTTAACTGGTACAGACCCCTTCTGGCCCATCTCCATAACGAGATTATTATGGTAAGGAGGGTACCTTGGGTAGGCAAGACGGCTAAGTCTATTAACGGGGATTGTATCACGGTTAGCTTTAGAGACCCTAGAACGGTATCTCATATTTGTGCCGGATTTAACAGATCCTTTGATTCGACCATACAGACCCTTCCAGTGTCCTTCTTCTTTCCACCTACTCGTGTAACTCATGGCAGAGGAGGGCCTGACTGGTTAAGGGTTGAACGAAGGGGAAGACCAAGAAATTAAGGTATGAGAACAGCTATCCCGCCCCAGTACACCCCCCAGTACACCCCCCAGTATAACTCTTTTTTTTACTTTAACCGATATAGTTGTCTAGATGGCTTGGAGGGAGTGGACTGCACTACACCCAACCTGTGATTTAATGTCTCCCCAATCTGAGTTGGGCAATGGTTCAGTGGACAATGTAGATGTGGTCAATGAATTGTGTTTAGTTGAATGCTTGCTGCCCACTGAACCATCTAAAACGTTGTCTATTGAATCCCCCCCTCATGTGGCGAGAACGGATCTCCATCAGCCGCTTGAAGCCCTGGGCACGTCTGAGGAGTTGTTAATTCCCGTGGTTCCCCCAAATAACCGTGTGCCGACTGAGCCGGCAGTGGCATCTAGCCCTCCAGGCTACCAAATGGCTAGTTGGAATATCGCAGGTTGGCGACAGAGGATATCAGCCCTGGGATGGAAGGAGTTTATCTCCGGGTTTGACATCCTCTGTTTCCAGGAGACCTGGTCTACGTCCGATATTCACCAGGATGGCTTTACTTCCTATAATTGTCCTGCACAAGAATCCATCATGGGACGGGCAAAGGGTGGTCTGTTGATTTTATTGTCTGTGCACCTCCCTGTACGTGTGAGGTCTCACTCCATTGTGGGCTCACACTCTCAAATACTCAGGTTGGAATACAGAGGGGGCCGGAATACTTTGCTGATCAACCATTATAACAATCTATTTGACCCCACGAGTACCTGTGTTGTAGATGAGTTAGAGTCAGCTATAAATAAAATTTGTAATGACTCCCACAAGTCGTATGACCTTATCTGGGGGGGAGACTTTAATATTAAAACCTGCCCCTACTCATTTACTAACGTATGTGGATACGATGGGGATAATGGGGAGAATTTGGCTCATTTTATTCATACCCCTCACGGCGATTCCCTTAATACCCTCCTGTTAAAATACGATCTGGTTATCCATCAACCCGCCCTGGACCATGAGGGTAATATTGTTCCAACCTTTACTGGGAGAAATTCTACATCTGTTATTGACTATTTGTTGATAACAACACAGTTAGTCCCCCTTTGTTCGGTCCCTATTATTTTGGACTATGGAATTAGTGACCACAATGCCATTACATTTTCAACACTCATCTGGGGTCCTAAGATCCGTTATGACGGAAGGATAGCCGATGAGATTATACCCTGTAGACAAAATGGCATTCGGATTAAATGAGGTGGAAATAATTCCAACAAACTACTAAAGAAAATTGTGAACGCAGGTCAAGAGATGATACTCCGTTGCCTCGAAGCTGATGCTGCCCCAAGTTGTATCATTACTGACTTTGAAGAACTTGGTAATATAATTAAACAGTCCCTTACCATCACTAAAGGCATTACCAAGCGGGCCACGCTAGGCTGGTTTGATAAAGCTTGTACCTCTGCGCTCCAAAACCTTAAGAGGGCCCTTTCCAACCGCCCAAGAGACAGGGAAGCAGTAATTCTGTTAAGGGCTACCTATAGATACGAGCTTAAACGCAGGAAACAAGAATTAAGAGAACAAGCCTGGGAGGACCTAACCAAGGCGGCAGCACTCCGGGATTGCAAGCTATTCTGGAGCACAGTCAATAGCCCCTTCCTCCAGAAGGAGGATTTCCCAGTTTTGACTGCCCAAGTAAGTGAGGACAGTTGGGTTCGATATTTTACTGGGATTTTCGACCCAACCTGTAGGGCACTGGATAGTCCTAGTGTAAACCCCATCATTTCTAATGAATGTCTGGGGATTACCCTCTTGGAAGTTGACCTGGCAATTCGAAGTAGTAAAGGAGGGAAAGCCCCTGGACCGGACGGGGTACCGGCCGATCTGTATAAATCTGACCTGGCTTTGTGGAGTCCCCTATTAACCCAAGTGTTTAATGCCGCTGTCAATGACACTACCCCCTCTACCTGGAGCAAATCCGTTATCTTGCCTATCTATAAGAAGGGAGATAGAGGAGAGGCTAAGAACTACCGCCCTATCTCCCTTCTGGATTCCTCGCTAAAAATCATGAGTAGGGTACTGTTGTTACGCCTAGAGGAGTGGGCCGATACCAATAACATCCTTGCAGTTTCAAAATTTGGTTTCAGGAAGGGCCTTGGCACTATAGAGCAGTGTATCAATCTAAACCTCATTATCGGAAAATACACCAAAGCAAAGCAGGGCTCCTTGTTCCTCTGCTTTGCAGATCTCTCTAGTGCTTTCGATCTGGTTGACCACACCTTGTTGTGGTCTACCTTAATTGAAATGGGTGCCCCGGCAGCGATAATCCACTTTTTGGCAAGACTGTACAATAACTTATCAGCCCAAATTCGCTATGGTCAAGAGGGAGAGTGTACTAGGAAAATCAGGGTAAAATCTGGCATTAGACAGGATTGTGTTCTGGCCCCTTTACTTTTTTCATTGTTTATAAATTCCATGGAGTCTGAATTAAAAAAAGTTCAAGCTGGGGAGGAGCCAAGCTAGCATCCGAGATGGCCGCATAGACGCTCGGCTCCGTGAACCCTCTCACCCCGCACATACATCCTGGCAATTATCCTGTGCCGAGACGGCATATTTAAATAGGCGAGGGAAAACTTACACTGACCGTTTGCTCCTGGGGCTCCTACATGCAGCGGATCCGAAGAAAAGTCCCCGACAGTTTTGCGGCCCTCACGGCGCTGGGACCGGGGTGTCGAGTGAGGAGAGCAGCCGGGTGTGACTGTGACAACAGCGGCCACTGGTGGAGGTGCAGAGTCGGCTGAGGGGCGCCGGAGGTTCGATGGGCCGATGGTGATAGCGACGACTCAGTCCTTTTCGCAGAGTGCCTCGTGGAGATGCGTGGCAAAGCAGGATCGGGGGGAGCCCAGGATACTTGGCCCCCTTTTCAGCTCTATGTCTGGGCATAACTAATGGCTTCCCCCGGAATCGGCGGGCGGCTCCAGGGGAGCGGCAGCGATTTTGTTTAGCCCTTTGGTGACTCTTCGCTGGGAAGCCTGTCTTGACTTTCTGGGTCCGTGCTGTGACTCCTGTTGCGCCCTGGTGTGTGGCCTAGTCCCGAGGAGAGGTCCAGAGGGACGAGGCCGGATCAGCTAAGATGGCGGCTGCCACCCTCATACGCAGACCACTTCTGGATGGAAAAGTTGCTATGCGGGAGAGTTCGGAGGTCTGGCGGCACGAGAGAGAGCCCACATCCAAAGATATATTGGTTGCTCTAACGACCCTACATGCGACTCTGATCTGTAACGCCCGGGACCTGGGAAGACGGATGGCCGCCATTGTTGTCCCGCCGCTCCACACGGGCGCAGTTCGATTTCAAGGAAGCGCCGACGTGTCCGCCTCTATGTCGATGAAGGGGGCTCCAGCTACGACTAGTTTTGTGGTGACGCCGGAAGACCCGGCTCATGAGACCGCCTTGGACAGAATTGTAATACACGTGAGTGACTCGTTGGGGCACATATCTAGTCTGCGGATGGGGAAACAACGCCGATCTCTGTCTTGGGCTGCCCCGGTGACGTCTCAGCGCTTGCCGTATAGTGTGACTGTCTCTCCTTGGATGGTGAGACTGTGCTCGGACTCGAGGATGTATTCGGTGTTGATATCGACACAGATGGATTTCCGCCATACATATTCGGCTGGGTTTTGGTTGCTGGAGTCCATGGAGTAATAACACGGCCCGGTCCGTCCGGATCGATTGTACCCTCCACGCCGCTCTGTATGCCGACTGATAAGTGGACGTATGTTGGTACTGCTGATAGAAAAGGCCAGGGGTGATACCGCCTAGGATCCGGTGGACTTATTGATGGCTGACGGTGATTTGGGGGACACTCGGTGGGGATTTTATTGATGGTGCTGTCGGTGATTAATGTTTTCCAAAACTATTCTGTTTTGCTTTAAGGATGTTTACCGGGGGGTGGGGGTTGGGGGGCGGGTGGCGAGATCAAGGGCCCTTCTCTACCTTTTTCTTCTTTACTTCTTCTTCTCCTTTTCTATATTTCGGGTCTCTTATTTAGGGCGACAGGCACGCTGCTGGGGGGGAAGGGTAGGCCGTGGCCTTCTGCAGGCGTGCAGGGTGGAGGGTAGGGGGATGGGGTCTACTAATTTGTCCGATATTTGTTTCTATTGCCCTTTTGTCTTTCTTCCTTTTGATGCCGTCGCTTTCCATGTTTTCCTACAGTCTGTCTCGTTTTGAGGGGGGGGGGGTGCAGCTTTGCTACGAAACGGGCTGGTGTTCACGTTTATCCTGACTTGTGTACCTTACCCCCAGTACTTCAATTGTATTTGCATTATTTGCGGATTTCCTGATTCATGCTTGTTATTGTGGGACCATGTATGGCTGTACGGCATTGATCCTTAATTTTTCTTATTGTAAAATGAACCTTCATGAATCCTGAATTTAGGCGAGCACGCTTGAATGCAAGTCATATCCTGGACTCTTGTTAGACCCCGGTTTTCGGGCTGCTATAATTTTTCACATTGATTGCTGTACTCATAATTTGACTAGCGGCCAGCCGGGATGGTTGTAGGCCCATACTTGTATTTGCTTGAAGTAATAATAAAGGTTCCCAAAAAAAAAAAAAAAGTTCAAGTCGAGGGACAACCAATCCCGGTGCTGCTTTATGCAGACGATACTGTTTTACTTTCGAGAACCCCACTAGGCCTTCAGAAACTTATGAATTGTTTTTATGATTTTATACAGGGGAAGAAACTAAAAATTAATAATTCGAAAACCTATATCATGGCATGCGGAAAAAAGGTGAATAATCTTAAATCATTCTATTTTAAGGAAAACCGTATTGAGGTTGTGAATAACTTTTGTTACCTGGGCATTACTTTTAATAACGGCGGATCCTGGGCCCCCGAACAACTTAATGTTAAATCTAGGACAGGCAAAGCATCTTTAAGTGTATTTCGTTTTGCGGCCAAACTAGGAAGCCGTCGCATACCAGATATGTTGAACGTTTACCGTCACAGGTGTGCATCAATTGCCCTTTATGGCTCAGGGGTTTGGGGCCACAGGCAACAAAAAGACCTGCAAGTTCAGGAAAACGTATTTCTTAAGAGACTCCTTTGCCTTCCATCTTCGGCATCCACAGAACTGACCCATAAAGAACTAGGGCTGGACTATATAACTGATTTGACCGGATTGAGACCACTGTTGGCCTGGAGGTCCATCTGGCTAAAGGATGAAACCGGCTTTACCAGGGGAATAATACAAGACTGTCTACGCCTGGATAATGTACTCCGGATTCCATGGCTAAAATAAGTCATTTCAACTTTTAAGGAACTATTTGACCTGGATGTTCTTAAAGACCCCAAGTGTGCTGTTGATATACCAAAGTTGGAGGTTAAAGGTGCTTTTTTGAGCCATAAACTTAATAGACGAAGAGAACAATCTAGTGACTATTCTAACCATGCATTCTATTTTTCTAATATGGATGAAGGGACTGGGATTCCTATGTATTTGAAAGTTATCACTAAACAATCTCACCAATATGTATTAACCAGGTTGAGATTAGGCATTGCGCATAACTTGGTAGCATTCCCAAGTATGAACATACATTCTGCCACCCCTTGTCCATGTGACGGAACTACTAAGCAAAGCACGTTGCACTTTATGCTGATATGCCCTTTGTATAAATCTTTGCGAGTTTTATACCTCAAACCTTTGTTTAAGAAATATTCTATATCCACCACTGCTAACGCTATGAGATTCCTATTCACACTTGCCACCCCGGACATTTGCTTTTTTACTGCAACCTTTATTCTCAAATCAGTCTGGGTTAGAAAAAGTATGGTTTTTTAGTGTTGGTTCATATCCTTTGCTCCTAGTCCATGTTTCTTTATTATGCTGTGTACTTTATGTACTCTATTCCCCATTTTTTATCAATTCGTAAGTGCCTTTTTTATTATTCTGTACACTTTTGTGATGTTTTTATGAACAATCGAATAAAGTTTATAAACTGAAAACTACTCGCTGTTATTGCTAACTTTGGTATAGCATTATCAAAACATGTCGAGTAAGGTGTCATACGAATTGGAATACTACCCCCTCGCCAATTCTGGCGACGGGGGTAGCATTCCACCCTTCTAGAGTGACAAGACATGTATGTAACTGTGAACCCCGGTTAAAGTTAACACGAGCCTCAGCTTCACAAAATGGATGCTGCCACCACAGACACAAGTCTGACCTCCTGCTGCTGGGAGTCCTTCCAGCGAGGGAGGCTTGGACAAAGGGTTTCCTGTCTTGGGAGGTGCTAGCACCACCCCAGACAGGATTTTGTGTATTGGGTAGGACAGGGCTGAAAGGAATGAGACATGCCTGGGGCACACAAGGTGTCCCTGTGCATACACCGGTCCAAACCAGTTCCTGGGGCTCTCTAGCCCCAGCTCTGGCGCAAGACCGGACAAAGGATAGGGGGTGTAACCACCCCCATTCCTGGTCCCACCCATAGGAGGGACCTAGTCGTAGTACAGCCCCCTTTAGCAGGATAAAGGTAGGAGCTGGTCCCATTCCAAGTTAGATTAATCCTGAACTGAAACTCTATAAGAAGAAACTCTGGACTTCGACTTTCTGACCAGAAGACTGAAGAAATCTCCCTTGTGGGCAAGGAGTGTCCACCCTGCACAAGCAGGCACCATCAGCGTCCAGCGGCTTCCCTTTGTCGTCTTCCCTCGAGGATCCAGACTTCAGAGCCCGACGAGACCCGGATTCCCAGACCTCTCCGACCTCTACCTACATCTGCAGCACAGCTGAGATCCGTGGGTGTGACGAGACACGTGGGGCCAGCCATCTTGAAAGAAGCAGCACATCGCTCCAGCACGACTTCTGAGGTAACCTCGTCCAAGTGCTTTGGGGACTGAGAAGCCCCGACCCCAAGCAGCTCCTGCACCGAAGACCAGCCCTCCAGCATCCACGAGATCTGCGTGGGGCCCTTCTGCCTGTTTGCTGCTCGACGCGTTGTCTGGTCACTTGCCGGCTGGCTAGTGACCTCCTAGACGACGAACCTTGAAATCCCATCTGCTGGTCTGGTTGCTCCAGACTGGCCCTTGCTTCCCTGCAAAGGAGAAGCACCCCGGACCTTCCTGGTCCACTCCAGACGCCGTTTCCACTCACCGCGTGGGTTGCTTTTGCCAAGGCCTGTTGACTTCAAATCCGGATCCAACACCGCCGACAGCAAGAGCCTGCGTGGGACAGCTCGTGCCTCCATCCTGGTCGTCGAAGACACCACCTGGTCCACGTGGCTGCAGAGACAAGTGTCCACTCTTCACCTGATCGCGACGACGACATCTGGTTCCACTCCTGGTTCCACTCCAGTCACTGGCTAGTGACTTTGAACATTGTCCCCTCTGCTTTCAGGTTCTCTTCCTCACTGATCCACCCTTGGATCACACCGGACATCTTCCTCCTGGTCGCCTGCAGCATCTTTTCTTCCAGGCTCCATAGACTTTAACGCCGGAACCCGACACGACTTCGCACCTATGCACCCGCAGCCTGTGGGTGAGGTAACAAGAGCATTTCGGTGCTCAAGGGTAGATTGACTCTCCTAGTGTTCAGTTCCACAGTCGTTTTAGTCCTAACTAGTCCGGATTGTCCGTACTCACCTTTTTCTTAAACTGTACTGTCCATAGACGTTGTTACGTATCTCGCGTGTGAGTTCACACTCTGCACCCGCGTTCCGTGGGCCTCCTATTACTTACCTAAAAATAGTGTAGCGTGGTCCCAGCGATCCTACAGCCTCTGGACAGCTTCATTCCTTTTATCGACTTTCACATTCCACTTACTTAGTATATGGTTTGTCGTGCCCCTAGGGCACCATTGTAATTTGTGAAACTTAAACGTATTTTTCCTAAGAGATTGTCATGTGCTTAGCCCTCTGATCTCATAAAGAGTTCAGAGGTGTATGTTAGTTAATAAATATATTGTTTATTTTCATAACAACCTGTGTGGTGTCCTTTCATTTGGTATTCAAGGGGTTATATGTGGTAAAACAGCTGGCTTCACATGCCAAAAGAGTTTAGCCTAAGACTGCTTTGTCCATGCTACCATTAGGATAGCTGGTCTATAAGGTTGACTTTACAACCAATCACCATAAGGGTTGTTTGGACTGATACAAGGTGATCACTAGAACTAGTGAGCATCATATATCAGGCCAACTTCTCACACTTTTTGACTAAGCTTTTTCGATCCTTTTTGGATCCGTTTCGAG
This sequence comes from Lissotriton vulgaris, assembly GCF_964263255.1. Taxonomy (NCBI): domain Eukaryota; kingdom Metazoa; phylum Chordata; class Amphibia; order Caudata; family Salamandridae; genus Lissotriton; species Lissotriton vulgaris. The sequence goes on from NC_141689.1 coordinate 338,117,068, forward strand.
TCGCACAAATCCATCGGTGACGGTAAGGATGCCCGGGTTCTAGCCCTGTGCTGACTGCTGTCGGTTACCGACCCCCATCGCCTGTGCCTACATTGCCTGGGGCCCGACCACGATGACAAGTCGTGCCCCGCGCTGTTCGAGTCCCGGTCCGGAAGGAGGTCCGCGGGGCCGAAGTAATCACAGCTCGGAGAGTCGACACCACTCGTCGGGCTCCAAGTCCTCAGGTAAGAGGCACAAGAAGTCGAAGAGGCGACATCGCTCTTCTGACTCCCCCTGACGCTCGCGCAACGCGGCCGGGGGTTCGGGTGACACCGCCCACACGGCGCCACCAGAGCCGCAGGCGTCGCGGCCTGCTCAATACCCGCCGGTGCCTGGGCAGAACGCAACGCTGGAGGAGATCGACGCCTTCCTCATGTCCATGAGGACGCTCTCTCCTCCGTCGGGTTCCGCGGCGCCTTCGGGTCAAGGGGCCCTGACTGGGAGCCCAAGCGGGCTGGGCGCCGTCGGGTTCTTCGGCCCCGGCGCCGTCGGTCCCGATGCCGCAGGGCCCCACTGGATCCGGTTCCGGATCCGGGTCGCTGCTGGTCGACCTTACGACCTCGCCGGCGTCGGCCCCTAGGGCGTTATCACAGGGGTCGTGCGGGGACGACGCCGGTCCCTGGTCCAAACCTTGGTCCGGATCCGGCGTCAGAGCGGCGTCGCTCGATGCCGCCTTCGGCACCGGCGGAAGCAGAGTTCTTCGAGGATCTGGGTCCATCCCTTACACCTGATTTTCAGGACATGGACGACGAGGGAGACGGGGGGGGGGTCTGAGGATCCCCTGGCACGTGAGTGCCAGTCATTTCAGGACTGGACACAGGAACTAGGGGAAGCCAGTGGCCTGGATACCTCCCCAGACACTAGTTTTATCTCCCCTCCTACCTTGGCTACGGCGGAGGGGGCAGCTTATAGTGTGGTACTGACGACGGCGGCCGAGGCCTTGGCTCTTGAGCCCCGTCGCAAAGGTGAGGTCTAAAATCCTCACAGAGGTCTTAAACCGCAGGTAAGCTCTCCAGAGCCTCTACTGCCATTTAATGAGGCTCTCACGAACGTCCTGTTGGGCACCTGGTCCAGGCCCGCTACATGTCCCACCGCCCTGCTCCGGGCGACCCTAGTTTCTTCTCCACCCATCCCACCCCGAGAGCCTGGTTATCCAGGCCTCTACTTCCCAATCCGCATTCCCGACTGCACCACCGGATCGGGAATACAAGAGGTATGAGCAATTCGGAAAGAAGATGTTCTCCTCCCTTAGTTTGGGATTGCGGTCGGTCAACACCGCGTGCCTCGTAGGCCATTACACCCACTCTCTGTGGGATATGGTCGCAGTAGTTCTGCCTGAGTGCCGGGAGGGGGCCCAGGCGAAGCTCGCTCAAGCCCTTGCGGAGGGAAAAGACACAGTGCGGTATTCAATACGGTGTGGACTGGATACCACGGACTCGCTGGGAAGAGCGATTTCCACGTCTGTGGCTGTTCACCCTGACCACGCCTGGCTGAGGTCCGCCAACTTCTCGGCCGATGTCCAAAACACCCTTATGGACATGCCGTTTGATGGCAGCCACCTCTTCGGTGCCAAGGCAGATAGTGCGCTGGAACGCTTTGAGGACTCCAGGGCTACGGCCAAGTTTTTGGGCCTGTCAGCCCCGCGTCAGCAAACTTCTGCCCAGTGCTCCTTTCGTGGCCACGGGAGGGGCGCCCCCACACGTCCTGCCAGCCACGGGCTGCAGACTACCATTCAGCGCAGCGGCGGTAACAGGGGACAACGGCGCGGCCAGTCCGCCTCAAAGCATTCCTAATCCGAGGTTTCAGGCCCATTCTACGCCAGTGGGGGGCAGGGTTCGCCATCACCTCCTCCACAGGTGCTCCATCACATCGGACAGGTGGGTGCTGCAAATCGTCCGAAGGGGCTACTCCCTCCCCTTCGAGGCGACCCCTCCAGCCATGCCACTGCAGTACCACTGCGTGCCGGGGGATCACTTGCAACTTTTGCAGGAGGAAGTTGCGTTCCTCTTGGCCAAGGGGGCCATCGAGCGCATTCCTGGGCCAGAAGTAGGGTGTGGTTGTTACTCTCACTACATTACGGTTCCCAAGAAGGGCAAAGGGGGCCTACGCCCTATCTTGGACCTACGGAACGTCAACGGCTTCCTCCGAAAGGAGAAGTTCAAGATGCTGACTTTGGCTCAGGTCTTGGCTGCCCTATACCCAGAAGACTGGATGATAGCGTTGGACGCTTATTTCCACATCCCCATCCTGCTGGCCTACCGGTGTTACCTAGGCCACGAGCACTTTCAGTTTACCGTGCTCCCCTTCGGCCTTACCAGCGCCCCACGGGTGTTAACGAAAGTGATGGCGGTGGTCGCAGCTCATCTGCGCAGGTTAGGGGTTTCAGTCCTCCCCTATCTCGACGACTGGTTGCTGAAGGCGGGCTCGCCCCAGACAGTCGTCAGCCACCTCCAGACTACGGCCGACCTCCTGCACCTGCTGGGGTTCTCCATCAATGTGCCGAAGTCGCACCTGTGTCCCTCTCAGAAGCTCCTCTTCATCTGAGCGGTTCTAGACTCGGCGCAGTTTCAGGTTTATTCTCCCGAACAGTGAGATCGGGATATTCAGGCTCTAATTCCGATCTTTCAGCCGTTATTCCGAGTCTCGGTCAGGTTGACGCTGCGGCTTCTAGAGCTGATGGCCCCGTGCATCCGTCTGGTGCATCACGCCAGGTGGCGGATGCGGGCTCTGCAGTGGGACCTGAAGTTTCAGTGGGCTCAGCAGCAGGGCAACTTGTCCAACCATGTCTTGATCTCGGAGGGCACTGCAAGACAGTTGCAGTGATGGCTCACGGACCATGACTGGGTCAGCGGCAGATCCCTCTCCCTTCCCCAACCGGAGCACGTAGTTGTGACGGAAGCATCCCTCCAGGGCTGGGGGGCCCACATGGGAGAGGCGGAGATCAGAAGCCTCTGGTCTCCGGCGGAATCCCGGCTCCACATCAACCTTCTGTAGCTGCGGGTGATCCGGCTTGCACTGAAGGCATTCCTCACCTCTGTATGGGGGAGTGTAGTGCAGGTGTTCACGGACAACACCACCGCCATGTGGTACTCCAACAAACAGGGTGGGGTGGGGTCGTGGACCCTATGCCAGGAGGCTCTGCGCCTCTGGCAGTGGCTGGAACATCAGGGCGTGACCCTGGTGGTTCAACACCTGGCAGGTTCCCTGAACGCCAGGGAGGACGAACTCAGCCGCCGGTTCATGATGCATCACATATGGCGTCTGAACTCGGACGTGGCGCAAGGTCTCTTTCAGCATTGGGGAGAGCCTTGGTTAGATCTATTCGCCACAGAAGAGAACGCGCAATGTCATCAGTTCTGCGCGTTGGAATTTCCAAGGCGGCACTCGCTCGGAGACGCTTTTCGTCGCGAGTGGAGTTGCGGTCTGTTGTACGCCTTTCCGCCTATACCACTTCTGCCCAGAGTGCTGAAGAAGATCAGGCGAGACCGGGCCCAAGTCATCCTTGTGGCTCCGGACTGGGCACGAAGATACTGGTATCCCGAGCTACTCAGCATATCAGTCAATCCCCCGATTCGTCTGCCTCTTCAGGAGGACCCTCTGTCGCAGCAGCAGGGGTTGGTCCTCCACCCGAACTTGTCTAGCCTCCACCTCCATGCGTGGAGATTGAGCGGCGACAGTTGAGGTCATTTGACTTGCTTCCTGAAGTCTGTGGTGTGATTCTGGCAGCCAAGCGTCCCTCCACAAAATCGCTATACGCCTGCAGGTGGAACACATTTGTGGCATGGTGCACAGCAAAGGCTTTGGACTCACTCTCTGCTCTGGGCACTCTAAAGGGCTACCTCTCTGCCATTTCCGCCTTCTTAAGGCTCCCTGATCAGCCCTCTTTGTTCAAGTCCCCAGTTGTAAATAAGTTTTTGAAGGGCATCACTCATATGTTCCCTCCTGTTCCTTTCGTAATGCCTCAGTGGTACTTGAACCTTGTTCTGACTTATCTGATGTGCGCTCCCTTCGAGCCACTTCATAACTGTCCTCTTCGTCTCCTTATTCTTAAGACTGCATTCCTGGATGCCATCACCTCTGCAGGAGAGTGAGTGAGCTCCAGGCTCTTTCTTCTCAACCTCCTTTCCTTTCTGTCCATCCGGACAAAGTTGTGTTGCGGACCTGACCCTCTTTCCTGCCCAAGGTAGTCACAGCCTTCCACATCGGGCAGTCCATCACTTTGCCCACCTTCTTTCTGCCTCCGCGTCCCTCGAAAGAGGAAGAGAGGCTCCACCGTCTGGACCCAAAACGTGACCTCTCATTCTATCTGGACCGCACACGCCAGTTCCGGGTGGATGACCTACTCTTTGTTGGTTACGTGGGCGCTAAGAAGGGACGGGCGGTGCACAAACGAACCATTTTGTGATGGGTCGTCTTGTGGAGAAGTGTGGCTCAGGGGTTAGAGGCGGCAGACCCGGAAACTGAAATCGGCCCTGGACCAGGGTTCAATTCTCCGCCTCGACGGGGGTTGGGCTCAATAATTCCACGGACTCGATAATTCTCGCTCCGGTGCCTACTCGACTCATGGGTTCACACTCTGCGACTCTGGGCAATAGCTTGCTTAATCTCCACAACGGCCCCTCGCGGCGGGATGCCTGGCTTTCACCTTGTGGATACCCTGCCGGGGTTATCTCACAGGGGAATACCAGGACGGGTTCCCTAAGCAAGCGCATAGATGCCTGCGATGTGGGCGATTTGCGCTATATAAATACATGTACATTTACATTTACATTTGTGCATCAAGGATTGTTATTCTCTGGCTACAAAGGAGCCTCCTGTGGGGCTACGTGCCCATTCCACTCGGGCCACGGCCGCTACTGCTGCCCTGGGTTGGGGAGTCCCCTTGCAGGACATCTGTCAGGCAGCTACGTGGGCCTCGCTGCACACGTTCGCAAGACACTACTGCCTGGACAGCCAAGTCCGGAGAGATGGCTTTTTCGGCCGTTCCGTTCTCCAGGACTTTCTGGTGTGATCATTAGTTCCCAGACCCACCACCGGGGTTGGTATTGCTGGGGTATCTATTCTAAGGTAAGGAATGTAATACTAACCTGTTTCTTTCAGATGCACAAGTTACTTACCTTCGGTAACAATATATCTGTAAGAAACAGTAGTTAGTATTAGATTCCTTACCGCCCCACCCATCCTCCCCATTCTGCGAACCGATATCTAGGGTTAAGGTCATCCACTTTCAGGGCCCCAGTTTTCATGGCACCAGTGTTGGTTTTTATCATGGCTCTGCGTTTCTGGCGCGGAAAAGCTGTGTATAAGAACTGACGTCAGCGCGCGACGGTGGCGTCTCAGTACTCCGACGACGTCATCCCGGCAGCGCCGACGACGGATGCGGAGCCGCAGACAACGCCTACCAACGCGCAGGGGTACTGCTACGCAAAATTTTCCGGATCCAGTTTGACCCCTGAGGATATTCTAAGGTAAGGAATCTAATACTAACTACTGTTTCTTACAGATATATCGTTTAAGTAACTTGTGCGTCCGGACTAAGACAGTCCTGTTGAGAAGATATACCTGGAATGACTAAGGCTAGAAATATTGCTAGTAGTTCTAGGTGATTGATGTGGAGCAGTTCTTGTTGAGTGGTCCACCTGCCCTCAGTTCTATGGTTTAGGAGATGGGCTCCCCAGCTGGTGAGTGATGGTTTTGTGTGTTCCACCACTGCAGAGAGCGATGTTTGCGGATGTCCACCAACACCAGATCTGTAAGCTGTCCTTGAGCCTGGTTCCAATGATGTGCTAAACCTTCTTGTAAAGGGCGCATCTGAAGTATTGCGTGAGGTACTATGAAAATGCAAGAGGCCATCATTCCTATGAGCTGCATAAAACACTTGTGCCGGGAGACAGTGTTGGGGCTGAAATCTGTTGATGAGGGTTTGCATGCTGGCTATCCTGACTGGATAAAGCTTTGCAAATGTCTATGTGGCTCCTAGATACTGATGTATGTGGGAGTGTTGAAGGTGTGACTTGGTGTAGTTTAGTCTGAACCCCAAGTTGTGTAGCAGTTGAATTGTTTGATAAGTGTGTTGAAAACACTGGTGGTATGAGTTGGCTTTTATCAGCCAGACATCCAGGTATGGAAATACATGAATTTGCTGTCTTCTCAAGTGTGCTGCTAATACTGCAAGGCACTTTGTGAACATCCTGGGTGCTGTGGTCACCCCAAATGGAAGGACCTTGAACTGATAGTGTTGGCCGTCCACTATGAACCTGAGGTATTTTCTGTGAGCAGGGTGTATGGCAACGTGGAAGTAGACGTCCTTGAGATCTAGTGTGGCAAGGAAGTCGCCTTGAAGCAAGGGAAGAACCTGCTGAAGAGTGATCATGTGAAAATGATCTGACTGCATGTAGAAGTTGAGAGGTCTGAGGTCTAGTATTGGGCTTAGGGTCCAGTCCTTTTTGGAAATACAGGGAGTAAACTCCTGTTCCCTGATGTTGTATGGGGACTGGCTCTATTTCATGTTTTTGAAGCAGTAAAAGAACCTCTTGTTTGAGGAGTGTTAGATGTTCTCCGGACATTGAGTGCTGTTTGGGTGGTGTGTTGGGTGGAGTAGCAGTAAGTTCCAGGCAGTAACCATATTGGATAATTTGTCTTACCCACTTGTCTGTAGTGATGGAATTCCAGACAGGTAGGAACTGTAATAGTCTGCCCCGAACTGAGTGGAATGGTCTGGAGGGAGTGGAGGGAAGTCACTGCTTATTACTGGGGGAGGTACTTGTTGTTGTTACCTCGGCCTCTTCCCTTGTTGTTGTTTCCCCTATATCCACCTCTAAAATATCCCCTTTTGGGGGATGTTTGTGTGGTGTTTTTGTATGATGCAGTGTCTGTATTGATGTTTTTGGATGCTCCCCTATAGAAGGAGTGTCGAAAGGAATCGAGTGGGGATGGAGACGGCAATGCTCCCATGGATTTAGCAGTCTCTGCGTCCTTTGTCATTTGCTCAAGTACGGTGTCTACAGCCTGTCCAAAAAGCTGTTGCTGATTGAATGGCTGATTGAGAATATTTGTTTGTACCTCCTGCTTGAAGCCAGAGATGCGTAACCAGGCATGTCGTCTGAGTTACATGCTAGTGTTAATGGTCCTAGAGGCTGTGTCTGCTGTATCAAGGGCACATTTGATTGATGCAGTCGTTATTAATTTCCCCTCCTGAAGTAAATCATTAGCCTTGGTCTTACTTTGATCAGGTAAATGTTACAATAGAGTTTCTAGTTGGTCATAGTGAGCCTCATCATACCTAGCACGTAATGCTTGTGTATTGGCTATTCGCCAGTTATTAGCAGCATGGGCAGCTATTCGTTTGCCAGAAGCATCTAATAATTTAGACTCCTTGACCGGAGGTGGTGCGTCACCGAAGGTTTGAGTGGGCACGTTTTCTAGCGTTAGTTACCACTAGGGAATCTAAAGGGAGTTGGTCTTTGATGTAAGCAGGGTCACTGGGAGCGGGCTCATATTTTTTGTCACTTCTTGGATTTAGGATTCTAGTCCTAACAGAGTCCTTGAATATGTTTAATGACACCTTTCAACATGCCTGGGGTGTCCAACTTCCTTTCTTTGTGTGGAACAGTAGACACTTCTCCTGTTTTAGGGTCTATATGAAGTATTTTTTGTTTTGGATCGATAGTATCCGGTCGAAAAAGTTCTTCCTCTTCTGTAGGTACTTTCGGCGCCGATTTTTTCGGGTCCGATCGAGGTTTGGATTTCTGCTCCAGAGCCTTGGAGGGTGTTTTTGGGTCCTTCGGCTTTGATGTGGAGGCGGAAATCTTTTTCGGTTCCGAATGTTTCGGTTTTGGATCCAATGCCTTTTCCTTCAGCACGGGGGGTGGTCAGTGCCAAGGTCTTTTTAGGTTGCGCTCCGTGCTTCGGTGCCGAAGGCGCCTGTGGGACAGTGATATGCGACTTGCTCGGTCCCGAGCTATGGGTAAGCTTGTCTTTTGTCTTTGGAGCCGAGCCAGAGGGCGGGGCTTTTGATGCTTTTTTTTGGTCGCTACTGGGGCCAGCAGGCGAAGTTTTGACCAGGGCCTTCTTTTTTGGAGGTGGGCTTGGGGCAGGGGCAGTTGTACTCACTTGTTGACCTGGAGTGATGGGAGGGTCTGAGTTGGAGTCGTCTGCTTCAGACATTACTTGCAGATCCTCAGAATCCTCTTCCGGAACAATGGGACTTAATCGAAGATGTCCACCGGTGTTGGAGCCGCTCGCTGCGTCATGATGTGTCGTCAGGCCCGGCTATCACGGATGGTCTTTTTAGATCTAAAGGAGGCGCAGGCCTGGCAATTGTTCTTGTCGTGCTCAGGCGAGGGACACATGTTACAGACCTTGTGGTGGTCACTGTGTGGGAATTTTGCTCCACACTCAGGGCATTTTTTAAATGGCATCCTTTCCATGAGCCATAGGCCTGAACGGTGTTGATAGGCCCAGCAGCCCGCGTCGACGACCAGAATCGAGTATTTGTGGAGCGAGTCGAAGATCACGCAATCGAAAACAATACTGTTGAGTCTAAGATGGTTTTGCATGTTGATAAGGTTTGGAGAATATAGTGCCGAAACGGAGCGCAGAAGTTACATCTGAACCCGATGTCGGAAAAATACAATCTGAAGATGGAGTCGATGCCCATGCGCACTGTCTTCTAAGGGAGGAGTCACCTATTTTGTGACCACAAAACACTTCTTCCAAGACAACAACAAGGTGCAAGCATCCGAGCCCAACACCAGATGGCAATCGGTGTAAAGTGTACTATCTGCAGCTCATATGCCTCGAACCAGAGGAACAACTTCTTTCAGAAGTCACAGGTACCTCACAACTCCGAATGGCAGGAATGATGAGAGTGGCTCGATGTAGGAGAGCCAAGCTTGGCCTTCTTATGCTTCTTAAGGTTCTTCCTAGATTTGCTTGACTTCGATAAAGTCCTATCTTTTGAACAACCTCTACATGGCAAAAGAGATCATGTTCCAAAACTCGACCCATAACGACACATCGTCGACACCGAACTAGAGTGATTCTTCGACTTCCTCAACTCTGCCACTGTGAGTTTCAGCTCTCGACCCCGGATCACCATCTTGTTCATCTTGGCACATGACGAACATGAATTTGAGTCATGGCCTGAACCAAGACACCATAAACATATGTTGTGTGGATCCATAACCAACTTTTGTCAGTTACAGGGCGTACACGACTTAAAACCTGATGGTATAGGTGACATTTGCACATAAAAAGTATTTTCTAGTAGAAAATACAAGATAACAGATCAATGACAATTAACGTTCCAGACCTGTGTCAACTGACAGAGAAAGAAAGGAACTGATGCCAGCGATGAAGGTGGTGCTGACTTCACAATCGTATGAGTTGTAAATGGATCCATAATGTGGCACAATGCAACCTGTCGGCGCTGGGGGAATTGCTTTGCAAATGTTTTCCGGAGTCAGTCTGACACCTCGGGGCTTCAAAAGGTGAGGAATCTGCAGCTAGAAATCTTTATTAGAAAAAGATCCTGCACTGGATAACTCATTGGGCAGTGTTAGTGCTGCACTCCAACTGGCTTTCTACTTCAATGTTGTTGCATTTAACCTAGTCCTTGCATAAGAGGGTTAGAAATCTGATGACTGCTGCTCTGGGGACCGCACAGGTTTTCTATCACTTTTTGGTATGCATGCTGCCCTTGCCCACCTCTCATCTGTCCACAGTTCATGGTTTGCGTGCCTGTACCCCTACTGTCTGGCCCTAATGGTCTGCTATTTGTCCCGACCCATGCCAGCGTGCCCTTTGCGGTCAGCTTGCAGACCCTGCCCCCACTCCAAACTCAGTGTGCATGTGCCTGCTCCCTCTCTCCTGCACAACGTAGTCTGACGAGCTGCCACTACCTATTGCAGATTGCACCCATGGTCAGCCTGGTGCCCATGCCAATGCCAGCCTGCCCTTCATGATCAGCTTCCTGCCCCTGTCCATTGCCCTTCCTACTGCTCTCCATTCTCTGTATGTGGCCCTATATTCTCTCATCTGCCCTCTGCAGCCCATTGTGCTGCCACTGCCTCTGTTGCCTCACTTGCATGGTCAGCTTGCTGCCTCCGCCCCTCTACCTAATCTCTCTTACCCTCCGCGATCTGTTATGCTACCACTACCCAGACTGGTCAACTTGATGTCCCTTGCCCTTCCCCTGCACTTTGTGGTCTGTGTGCGTGCCACTACACCCTATCCCTTTGTCCTCCATGGTCTGTTGAGCTACCACTTTCCCAGCTCAGTGTCCTATCAGTTCAGCTTATTGCCCCTGCCTTCAGTTGTACATTTGTTTGCCCGTACACCTGCCCTCTCTCTCCATCCCTCTGCGGTCTTTTGTGCTGTCACTGCCCCAGAAACGTGCCCTCCCTGATCAGCTTGCTTCCCCTAACCCCTTCATTCTTGCCCTCCATTATCTGTGTGCATGCCTCTGCACCCTACCTTCTGCACTCTGAGGTCCATTGTGTGCAACTGCCCCGGCCACCTGCTTGTCCTCATTTTAGCTTTCTAGAGTACTAACTACAATATCAATGATAGAAAGAGCCCCCTCAGTTTTGATCATTTTCAAGAGAAACAGCTTTTCCTATGGGGAATTAACCTGCGAAAATTATGTTTTGGGTGCCCCTTTTTTTCTAAGCCCCAGCTTCACATATCACCTCAAAACTTTCAAGGAAGGAACTGAGGTGGATAAACCTTTTTTTGAGAAGTTTCATGAGGATTCGTCAAACAGTGCCAAAGGTATTGCAAAATAAAAAAAACTCTTTCAATGGAATCTCTGACCTAACTATAACTATCTATAAGCACTACTTTCTCTGAAAGCATCTGATGGCAGATTGTAGTACTGTAGATTCACATGGTTAACATACTTTAGCCATATAGTGTTGAACACAGATGTTTGGAAGTTGTTTTTCTTTGAAGAAGTCTCTTGAATTACAGGATATGCAGTGACTCCACTTCTTGGTGTACTTTGCACATGGGCCTAGACGCCATCATTGACTGTTTTTCACACAGGGGGTCAGAGGATGTATGGAGTGTGAATGAAATTTATGGTGCAACAGCGCAATGGACAATGAAATGGTGATGAGGGGAAGATGATCTGCAAAAGTAAAACACATTGAGGGAAGAGAGATTGGGGGAATGTAAATCAGCACCTCACGCTACAAACAGATTCTTACAGGCCAAGCAGCATTTTCCGTTCATGGCACGTGTGGCTTTAAATACATATGCTTAGCATAGACTAGACAGCTATAACCTCCAGACCACTGTGGCTAGAGTGAGGATGATGATTATGTCTTAACTAATATTAGTCGCACAGTATGGCCAACTAGAACTTGCTGACAGGCTAAGATATCCATACAATAATGCTTTGTACAGGTGGGTGGGGTTGATCAGGTTGCTGCCATGCAGATATTCACTAGTGGCATGTTCCTCCGGAAGGGGATATAGCCCTCTTTCTGCGAGTGGAGTGCATCTTAAGAAGTGCAGGTAGAACACTCTGTGCCTTATGATAAGTCCTTTCACAATTCACCTGGCCTTGGAGATAGGATGACCTTTGTTAGATTTTGCAATAGAGAAGACAAACAGGACTGACGTATGGAATGATTTGGTCCTGTTGATGTAGTACATGAGGGATCTCTTGATATCTAATGTGTGTAGTGATCTTTCCACAAAAGAATCAGGCTGGCAGAAGAAGACTGGGAGCTCTATAGTTTGTTTAAGGGATGCTATCATCTTAGGGAAGAACTTGGAGTTAGTTCCAAGAATGACCCCAACCTTGGGGACCTGGAAGAAAGGCTTCTTTAGCGTAAGCATTTGCAGCTAGCTAATGCACCTATGTGAAATAGTAGCTATAAGGAATGCTACCTTTCAAGAGAGGGACTGCTGGGGACATGAATGCACAGGTTCAAAGGGTTGACCAATAAGCCTTTGAGGACTATATTGAGGTTCTACTGGTAGTGGGAGATGCTCTGGGGATATAACCCTTGAGAGACCCTCCATATAGGTGTTGGTGATGGTTATCCTGACAAGAGTCACATATTGTCTGTTCTGCATGTAAACAGCAAGTGCTGTTAAGAGTATGCGAACAGAGATATGTGCAAGGCCCACCTTTTTTAAGATCAAATGGTAGGTAAGAAGCTCCCAGACCATGGGTTTAAAACTGAACCAATTGGTTTGAAATGCAGCAATGTAGAAAACCTTCCATTTTGCTGCACAGAAGGGCCCAGGTCCTTCAAGATTGTCATACACTCTTGGTGAAGGTGGAGGTTTCCCAAATCTATGACCTCATGCGTCAAATTGCAAGAGTGAGCTACAGAGGATCTGAATGCCTGACCTGACTTTGCCTCTGTGCGAGAAGGTCAAGCCTGAAGGGAAGTGTCTCATTGGGACTAAGTGACCACTCCAGGAGAGAGTAGTAGTACCATGGTTGGCAGGCCAAGGTTGGCACTCCTAGGATGAGATTTACTGACATCTGCCTTAGCTTCCTCATATCAAAGAAAAGCAGTGGCACAGTGCACAGTGCAGGCAAATATACCTGACCTGTTCATTCTTAGTGCACTGCTCATGGCCATGGATGTGCGCACCTGGCTGCAAAGCGTGGGCATTTGCATTTTCTGGGGTAGCAAACAGATCCATTGCAGGATGCCACACCACTGGAAGTATCTATGAAGGAGTGGAGTTCTCACTCATGGACTTGTTGGTGCATCTTGCTGAGCAAATCCACAAAGTAATCCACCTCCAGGAGATTCTTTCCCATGAAGTGAATGTTATAGCAGAGTGCTCAGTGCCAGATCATATGCACTAAGTGAAGGGAGTGTGTGCCTCCCAGCTTTTGGATAGAATGTATAGTGCTCATGTTGTCTGTTCTGATCAGGACTACCTTGCCTAGACTGACCAGCAGAAATGCGTCGAAGGCTAGCTAATTGGCAAGGAGTTCCAAGTTATTAAAGTGGCAACCCTGGAACAGAGAGCACCAAGTTTCTTGGACTCTGCATTGGTTGAGATGTGTCCCACCCATAAGGAAATGTCTGTAGCAATTGTCTACTGTGAAAGTGAATATACAAAGGGCCTGCCTTTCACCGGTTTGGTGCTGTTTCACCATTGCTTTGGCTTGTAATAAACACCCGATCTTCCCAGTGACCCTCCTCTTGAGATCACTGAACTGCTAAACAATATTGAAGAGGTTTTCATGGGGAGCTATGGCGATGCAGGAGGTCATCATTCCTAGGAGGTACATTAAAATATGAACTATGAGCTGATGATTGGGCTGAAACAGAGGCAGCAGGTGCTGGAAAGCTGGGACTCTTTGCTTGTTTGGGTAGGCTTTGCCTTTAACTGCTTTATTGAGGAAGGAGACTAGGAAGGGATGTCTTTGAAGATCCTGCAGATAAGACTTAGTGGTGTTTATAGTGTAGTAGCCCAAGCTGTGAAGCAAAGACACTATCACTTGAGTGTGTGCAAGACACTGAAGCCTGCTACTGCCCTTACTCAGCTAATCGTCGAGGCAGGGGAAAGACATGAATGTCTTCCATGCGCAAATGTGCTGCCTCCACTACTAGGCACTTAGTAAACACTCTTGGGGCCATGGTTGCTCCGAAGTGAAGTATTCTGAACTGGTGGCGCTGTCCACAAAATAAAGGTACTGCCGGTGGGCATGGTGGATTGGAATGTGAAAATAGGCATCCATGAGACTGAGCGCAGGCCATGAAACCTTCTTGCTGGAAAAGGGGGATGATTTACTGCCGGGTTATCATCTGGAAATATTCCTTGAACTTCAATTCAACCCTGGGGTGAACACTGTTGCCTTAGCAGGCTCCTTGAAGTTCTCAGAAGTAGATTGTACCATGCCCTTGAGCTTGGGGAGAAATATGACTGGACATTTAGATTTAGAGAGTGTGTCTCCATGGAAAAATTGTCCTCCTCCTGAATGACGTGCATAAACACTTTATGGTATGCCGCTGTCCACTATATGACTTCATGGTATGCTGCAGCGTCATCAGGAAGTGAAGCCCTGACCGGATAGTGGTCTAAGTCAGGGTGTCCTAGAGAATCCATGTAATAATAGGCCAAGGGGTCATTAGTGGGATACTCCACTAATAGCTGATCATAAGCGTCAAACGAACCATAGGGGCTGCCAGGTGGTCTACTTGAGAAGGGAGATCCCTCTGGTGTCTCTGGTGGAGGCAGCTGTGAAGAGGTGCATGGTGGTGAATGGGAGAGGTGGGGACTGTGTGGAACAGGGACAGGACTAGTTCCTGTATCCCCATCACTTTTGAGTAAACGTTATAGCAAAGAAGGAGTGGAACCAGGACCTACCTTAAAAGCAAATCTTCTCTTTCAAGGCATGCGCCCTGAAGGCATTGGAGCCAGTTTACGCAGTTTGGCAGAAACTGTGTCTTTGACTGCGTAAATGAAGCAATGTTGTCTTATGTCCAGCTCCTGCTCTCTAGGAGTGTAGCCTTGATGTCCTCCTCCGTAGATGTTGATGCAGGTTTTTGTCTCTACTTTACGATGTGACCTCTGAATGGTTTTAGAATCGAAAGTGGCTTCAGTGCCTAGAAAGGCTTCGGAGCTGAGAAGGGTTTGTTTCGGTTTGTGGGTGGGCCCCTATGAAGGCATTGATGCGGACTTCGGGTAGTGCTGGGGGCTAGATAGACCCTGGAGCCTGTTGACAGTGCAGACCAGAGCCGGAAGGCAGTGGTGGTCCATGGCTGGTATAGCCTTGACAGTTGTGCTCGGGGTTCGGTGCTTGGCTTGGTTGTCTCGGTATTGCTCATGTGGGCCTTGGGTTTGTCTTGAGTTACAGGCATACTGAATCAGGGGTTAGTCTTCAGCATTAGGACAATGTCTTCCCTCTGGTAGTCAGGTTTGCTCGATGACACAGACTACGGGCTGGGGGTAGCTTTGACCAGTGGGAGCCCTGAGGGCTAGATAGACCCTGGGGCCTGTTGGCAGTGCTGACCAGAGCCCGAAGGCAGTGGGGGCCCATGACTGGCCTAGCCTTGACTGCTGCGTTCTGGATTCAATGCTTGGCTCCCTCAAGAACAATGGTCTGCCTTGGTTGTCTCGGTCTTGCTTCTGTGGGCCTTGGCTTTTTCTTGAGTTACAGGCAGACTGAATCAGGGGCTAGTCTTTGGCATTAGGTCAATGTCTTCCCTCTGGTCGTCAGATTTGCTCTATGACACAGACTCTGGGCTAAGGGTAGGTTGGACCGGTGGAAGCCCTGCGGGTCTGGCTTTCTCCTGTTGTTGGGTTAAGAGGAGATCTTCCTCCCCAAAGATGTTTGTAGTGATGGAAAGGTCTGAGCACAGCCTGGTATTATGTGCCCAGTGGAGTTCCCTCTGGTACCAAAGTGGGTATTTTTAGCAAAAGGTGAGGCACAAGGAGCACGTAGCACCATCTTGGTCAGGGGATAGGCAGAGGTTACACACCTCATGGTAGTCTGTCCACAGAAACTTGATATGGCATCAAGGTCAAAACTGGACCAGTGTGTGTTGCATCAACGGTGCCACATTGAAGGTGGAGTAAAACAGTGCTGGGCTCCCAATAGGTGCTAGGACTTCAACGCTTTCGGTGATGACAACGGTCCTGGGGGTGTTGAAGTTACAGAACGTTGAAACACAGACAGCAACCTAGCTTAAAGAAGACTGATGCAGTAGGGTAGAAATAAACACCAAAGAGAACTGACAAGCATGTAAAGTAACACCACAACCTTGGAGTCTACGCAATGCACGTCGAAACTCGATGGTGGAATCAAACAATTTAAGATGGAGTCATTGTCCACGTGCAATGTACACCAAGGGGAGTGGTCAAAGTGCATCCTGTGACTGAATACTTCTTTGAAGATAAACAACTTGCAAACATCCGAGCTCAACACACTAGATGGCAGGAGTATGAGAAGCATGCGTATCAACAGCCACACATGCTATGAACACACACACACACACACACACACATATGATATAGAATTCCCTGTTGTACATTACAAGGATAGTGCAAGCCACTGAGGAGTTCCATGACTATATAGAGTAATGAGGCTGAAGGCAGAGTTCCTTTATAAGGTCAAGGAACCCAGAGGGTTACTTTATTCTTTATAACATATGGTCACACCATCACCCTTCCCATAAATCTTTTAAATCCTTGCTGTCTTGCTAGGATGTTTGTAGACATAAAGAACAAACATAGTGTATAAATAAACATCAAAAAGTAGTCAGATTTGTTACAAAAAATATCAGAAACAGTTTAATACAAGTCAGATTTTTAAAAATGCTTTTGCGCTGACTGTGTAGAAACATGCAGAGAGATTCTATCTAAACATGTTGCAATTAATATCTCCGTTCTGCTGATCACTTTTCATTTGGAAAAACAGAGGAGAAGATAAAGTTGCTGTTCAAACTGCTGCTTTAATTATGCTCCATGACCTGCCTTTCACCCTGGCTGCTAGCAGCAGCCATTGTGACATCAGTACTCAACTGTAATAAGTTATTACAGTTGAGCAGCTACATAATGTCATTTCTTTAATAAAGATGACTAGAGACATCATAAGTACATATAAAAGCCAGTCTTGAGTTGCTTGTGTTACGGTACAGTGCAGTTCAGCTGGACTGCTCCAACTGGAGCAGGACTGAGGCTGATGTGCATGTGACTTAGGACGAGTGCTCTCTTACATAGGTCCTAAAGCATGGAACGGCCTCCCACTCCACATCAGAACCTCCTTCTCTCTTCTTGAATTCTGCAAGACGGTAAATACCTGGCTTATCAATTAACCAACCTAACATAGGTAGGGCCTGCAGACATACCTCCTCTGCACCAGTATTCTCTTGAGGGCGATTTACAAATACAAATAACATATGACTGCACCTAACCTGAGGTGGCAGGGTAGGCAAAATACGATGTGCTGGGATGTGCCCAGTGTCATAACCAGTGGTGAAGTTTCATTTAAGCATGCCACTTCACTTTTTGTATTTCACAGAACACTGCTTATGGAACTTGTGGTAGTGCGCAGGCAGGAGCCTTTAAAGCCGAAAGCTTCAGATCTAATACAGAGGTTATTGTTTTGATCACTCACACTCAAACTGTACTTTTACTTACCAAGTGGTAAGACAAATCCTTCTCCACGCTCCAAGCTTGGCACGTCATTCTGATGTACCTAGCAAAAGAAAGGTTTAACATATCCTTATCTAATAGTTCAATGATACTCCTGCAGATTAACAAATGTTACAATCTACATTACATCACAGAAAGGAACACATATAGATACACCAAATGTGACCAGATATCAGAAAGCTTAGGTAGATAAGTAGAGACATACCTACTTGTCACCCGTCCACAATAGGTAACATGAATAACCCACTCAAAAACAGTTGACAAGGCACACGAGTGTCGCCCAACCAAGCAAATTGCAGAATCAAAGAAAGTTAACTTAGTCAGATGTACTTAGGTAATATTATTACACTTTTTTTTAATTAAGACACAAAACAGTCATACTTTTTCACAATATGCAATGCAATGTTGTCAAACACCATACAGTAAAATGTAACCCTTTCGACCTCTCATTATAACTACCATGTCCTGAGCTGCATTAAGATAGCTTGCATGTAAATGCATCCATCTAATGTGTGAAAGTAATTGAGCTGATCCGTCTTGTCTAATAGAGTCTACTGGGTAAAAAAAAATCAACAGGCTCCAGGTCTGGCATGGACGTGCTTCTCCTGAACCTAAATTAGGCAACTCTGATCAAGCAGATGTTATTTACTGATATTTTACCAACCTGACCACCAATCAGAAAATGTAGTTAGCCCATACACTGATCACTCCACTGTTATAGCCACCACAAATACCTTACAACAAAGGAATAATGTACACAGAACACATATAGTTTTAATTATATTAAAATAAGGACAAACAGTTATGGTATACTTTCATCGCACACTGTATTTAGTTCCCAATAAATAGGGGCTCACTCATTGAGCCAACCATCTGAAAACTCCCCCAAAATAGAAAATTTTAGAAAACAGTTGACAGGAGCACTCAATTAATAACACAGAAAGTCTAATAGGTTTCAATCATATTGGATTCTATACCCTTAATCAATCAATATTATAGCTACTAGTAAATAACAACTAGACAAGTCAAGAAGCATCAAAAGCTGTGTATGTTCTCAGTATTCATTCTTTTATTTCTTGTTTTCACAGAAAAGACGAACAAGGACACAACCACGTGTTTCGCCCCTTAATATTGGGACTTCTTCAGGGCATGAATTCATAGGCAACACATATGCCTGTTTGTCACCCATTACACATGGTTCATAGCATCTTCTGCTGAGAAATTCTAAAAAGTTTATTTCAATTCATGCCCTGAAGAAGTTCCAATGTTAAGGGATGAAACACATTGGTTGTGTCCTTTTTTGATTTTTCTATGGAAACAAGAAATAAAAGAATGAATACTGAGAACATACACAGCTTTTGATGCTTCTTGATTTGTTTAGTTGTTATTTACTAGTAGCTATAATATTGATTCATTAAGGGTATAGAATCCACTATGACCTCACTATTTCATTGTTTTAATTATAACATAAAACCAATTCCAGCCTTTCAAGAGATTTCATGAGAAACTATGTTTAGTTCCTGGTGGTGGTATATGATATACCGCTACAGTGCTGACCTGGAAATGCAATCAAATAATTGTATCCTTCTTTGTTGACAAAGGTATAGCGTTCACCACTACACTGCTGACCTGGCAATGCAGTTAAAACTATTTTATCTGTTTGGTGATCTATGATTGTATGAGGTTAATACAGAGTTTATGCACTGGCTAGTTTAAAAGTGGTTTCTGTAGGTTAGTTTGAAGGTAAAGGGAGTTCAGTCTTGGAAGATCTTTGTATGATCCAGGAGTATGCAAGGATATGCCACAAAACCATGGTGCAAGCGGCCATTTCACCCCAAAATATTATTTATACACTAGGCAATTAATTTTCTTTAGGTATCTGTATGTTTTGTTGGATCAAAAATTTGTTAGACACTAAAACTATAGTTTGAATCATTAGCAGGAAACCGCCAGTCATTAGAATATTATATGCTAGGGTAATACCATACCTCTGACTTATCAATAATGTCAGAACTGTTCTCATTGACTGGAATGGATTCGATTATAGAATCTTCAGGGCGGAATGACACACTTGTTTTTTTTGCTGCTTTAGTTTTCATTTTCTCTTGGTTGCCTGACTGTGTCTTCATTCTCTCTTGCCCCTCTAGCGCTGCGTTGATTTGCACTTGATTCTCTGGCTTTGTCTCCACGTTATCTTGTTTGTCTGGCAGTCTCTCAGTATGCTCTTGCTTCTGCTGTTTTTCCACACGTCGCCTTAGCCTGCAAAGATATTAGTTTAAAAAGTGACTTCTTTTATAAATACAAGAAAGAAACACTTTGCAAACCAAAAATGTATGCATATCATATGGAAATACATTCAAAGATGACTGGATGAGATTAGGACGATCTCAGTTGGATTTTCCATTGCATTACCTTTTTTTTTGTCCTCATTTTGCCCAGTAACTTAACATGGGGGCCCTAGTTGAAGACCCTGGGACGGGAGACCAGAGGCAAATATCCCACAAGTATACAACTGTCTCCAGTTCCATCTCCGTATTCTAACTGTGCCAACCGGGGTGCCAGGAGATAATATGGCCAACAGAGTAAATGGCATAATCATTGGACTCAGGTTACCTTCTCTCTCCACTTTACCAACGAAGCCCACACCTTCTCCCTGCTACTCTGATCGCATTCCATATCTAATTCACTAATATATACAATGTTCTTAAGGCACTCAGAAAATATTGGGGGGTTCCCAGATTTTCAGAGTTTACAGATTTCCCGTCTTGTCAACAGAACAACATAAAACAAAAATGTGGATTTTACGGTCACAAGTTGCACTTCTTGGTCCAAACTTAATCCAAAAAGAATTAGACCTATGTTGCCTTTAAGTGTGCCCCTATGGTTTCTTCCAGGAAAACAATTATAGCATTCCAAAAAGGGACAATCTTGGGACAATACATGAGCATATGTATATCTTCAGCCTCTACCTGCATACACCTGGGACAGGTATTTATACGTTACCAGTAACCTTTGTGAGTTTTTTGGGGGACCAATATAGGATAACATTAGGGACCTATATGTGATTAACAGGTGATTTTGTTTCAGTGGGGCTGATTTTACTACCTTTCGTAAAATGGCATACGGATTACACCACATTTGCATTAAATCAAGGTTTTCCACCTCATCGCCCCACAGTTTTAGAATTTCATTCTCAATATGTCCCTCTGTCTCCACAAAGGCCCAATACCAAAACGATGTTTCTTTACACCACTGACCGGTTCTCATTACTTGATCAGCATTAACATCCTCGGTATCTGCCCAATCTTGCATAACCCACCAGGAACTAAGTTGATAATATTTGAACCTTATCTGCTGACCATTAGTACAATTACTCAATGCCTCCCAACTCATAAAATTTATGCCAACTTTAAGGTCCGCCCAACAACAAATATCTCTGGTTTTCAAAGGTTGGCTCAATTGGTCCCTCAAACACTCCGGTGTACCCGGAGAATCCCAATTTGGTGCCCATGATGAAAAATACAGGATTTTTAAAGTTTTCCGCACATACATCCATACCTTCAATGCTGATTTCAACATCTTAAGTCTCATTTAAAAAAAAAATTGGATCCCCATATTTAAAAAGAAAACCAAATTGACTTTGTGGTACGTCTCCTAATAGTGCCTCAAAAAGTGTGCCAATCATTGAATTATCAACCTTGTTGTCCAGCATACGGACATTTTTGAATTGGAAAGCATAACAATAGGCTAATATATATCTGGTAATGCCAATCCTCCAATTTCAAGTCTCCTACGCAGTTTTTTTCCAAGAGATCCGGGCACCCTTTGTTGCCCAGATAAAACTTCCTATTCTTCCCTGGAGCTTTGCTATGTCTTTCTTTTGAAACGTCAGTGGAATAGAATTAAACATAAATGTCACTTTTGGCAAAATAATCATTTTAACAAGGTTTACCCTACCATAAATATTAAGTGGTAAATTTGACCATTTAGAAAGCAAACATATAACTTCATGACTAACTTTCTTCCAATTTACTTTAATGATATCTTCCATGTTCTGAGTTATTTGGACTCCCAGATATCTTCTTAGGTCCTTCAAGCCCCTACTTGCCACCCCCTGATTCCAATCCATGATCTTGGCTTTACCTGGATTTACTTTATAGCCTGCGATGCGACCAAAAACTCTGCCTTCCTCATCAAATTTGGAATCGCTTCTTGTGGGTTACTTGTATAAAGCAACAGGTCATCTGCATAGAGCTCTAGCTTCACTTCGAAAGTATGAGATTTAAAAGGAGAAATGGCCATATCCACCCTAATCAAATTCGCCAAGGGCTCGATATATATATTAACAAGCATTTACAATGCAATGGTCTCGCCTTTGCAAAAGTTAGAGCTATTTGTCATTGTAAATGACATACTTTTTATTTATGTGTTGGTTTTGAAAACAGATAAATAAATGGCATTATCCTTTACAATGCCAATAGCTTAATCTCTCGCAAATGCAAGACCTATTGCATTTGCAATGCAATAGGTCTCGTAATTACGCGAGTTTGAGCTATTGACATTGCAAATAACAAAGCGTTTTATTTCTGTTTCAAAAACCAAAACATAAAGAAAAGGTCTCACACACTGCTGTCTCTTGTACACGCACTGCTGTCTCTCACACTGATGTCACTCTCACACGGTTGTCTCTCTCACACGGTTGTCTCTCTCACACTGCTGTCTCTCTCACACTGCTGTCTCTCTCACACTGCTATCTCTCTCACACTGCTGTCTCTCTCACACTGCTGTCTCTCTCACACTGCTGTCTCTCTCACACACACTGCTGTTTTTCTCACACACAGCTGTCTTACACACAGTGCTGTCTCTCATACACACTGCTGTCTCTCACACTGCAGGTGTGGGTTGTGGGTTTTCCAGCGAGTACAAATAATTTACTGCACGCCTCCCTTTATTTCACTGCTGCAAAGCAGGGGGGCAACACTCCTACACCTTAGAGGAGGAGCCGCCACTGCTGTTTTTAAAATACACAGCAGCCCCTAGTACTTTTCTCACTTTCCCCAGCTTTCAAATTGCAGTAGGCACTGAGGCTCATGAGGATGGTGCAGGCCCACCATGACCCATGGCGGGTGCTACCTCCTGCAGGGAGAAGCTGCAGGTACTTACATTACCAATGCACAGCATCCTGCAGGGACAGGCTTGGAGGGTCTCCCAGTTCTCTGCATCACCCAAGCCGTCTACGCCCGACAAGCATAGGCTCCGGGTCCGTGCAGCCCCCATGCACGTAATTGGATTCTCATACACTCGCTGCACGTAGTGATCAAGTGATCACGCAGAACAGCATGCGCGGCCACATGCTTCTCAAGCACATTTCCGCTGAGAGCAACTGCATGCCCCCCCCCCCCCCGTCCCCGTCCAAAGAATGTGCATCACTGGACTTGTCATTCAATGCACGTCATTCCATGCACATCTCGTGCAGGACATGCATGCCCGGCCATGTATGGCTTATGCCGACAGTGTGTGCACGCCCCTAGAAGTTTCATCCTTGCGAGAGGGAGGGCATCACCCGGCTTTCCATTCCAATGCACAGCTCATTCCGTCCACACGCTGTGCAGGAAGCATGCACGGCTACGTGCTTCTCGTGCACATCTCCTGCCCCCGAGAGGAGAGTGCATCATTGGCCTTGTCATTCACAACTCCTGCATAGGCACCTCGTGCAGGAAGTGTGTGTGGGGCTCTGTTTCACGGTACCGTGCACACGTCCTGCAGGAAGAGGGTGCAGGTTCCTGCTTTACGGTACCGATCACACATTCTACAGGAAGAGAGTGCAGGTTCCTACCTCACGGTACCGTGCACACCTCCTGCAAGAAGAGGGTGCAGGTTCCTGCTTCACGGTACCGTGCACACCTCCTGCAGGAAGATGGTGCAGGTTCCTGCTTCATGGTACCGTGCATACCTGCTTGCTGCGGCTTCATCGTACACACCTCCTGCAGGAAAAGGTGCTTGTTGCGGCTTCATCCTGACGTGCACACCTCCTGCAGTGAGAGGGCACAGGTTCCTGCTTTACCGATCCATTCACATCTTATGCAAGAAGAGAGCGGTGTCACTGTGTTACAGTACAATGCACAATTCATGCAGGAAGAGTGCGGGGGCTCTGCTTTACGGCTCTATGCACACCTCCTGCAGGGAAAGAGTGTGGGTCGCTGATATACTGTACCATGCAAACCTCCTGCAGGTAGAGCGCGGGTCCCTGCTATACTGTACCATGCACACCACCTGCAGGGAGGGAGAGAGTGCATGTTCCCGCTATACCGTACCATGCATAACTCCTGCAGGGAGAGAGAGCGGGCGCTGCTATACAGTACCATGCACACCTCCTGCAGGGATAGGATACGTGTTCCTTCCTACTTTACCGTACTATGCACACCTCCTGCAGGGACAGCGCGGGTCGCTGCTATACCGTACCATGCACCCCCTCCAGCAGAGATACGGTACACGTTCCTGCTTTACCGTAGTATGCACACCTCCAACATGGACAGCGCGGGTTCGCCTCTATACTGTACCATGCACACCTCCTGCAGGGAGAGTGTGTGGGTCACTGCTATACTGTAAATAAACACAAGTGAAACCATGCACACCTCCTGTAGGGAGAGAGTGCATTGTCCTTCTGTACTGTACCATGCACACCTCCTGTAGGGAGAGAGTGCAGAGAGTGCATTGTCCTTCTATACTGTACCATGCACTCCTCCTGCAGGGACAGTGCGGGCGCTGCTACACTGTACCATGCACACCTCCTGCAGGGACAGCGCAAGAGCTGCTATCCTGTACCATGAACACCTCCTGCAGGGATAGCGCGGGCGCTGCTACACTGTACCATGCATACCTACTGCAGGGACAGAGTACACGTTCCTTCCTGCTTTACGTACCATGCACACCTCCTGCCAGGGAGATTTATTTAATGCAATTTTAATTGAGATGTTCAGTTCCACGCTTTGTTGGACAGCGCTTAGTTCCTGCACAATGATCTATTATCCTTAAGCGCTTAGAAACTGGATTCCAGAACAAGAGACGCTTGTCTCATTTCCATATACGATAAAACAAGCATTGGAAATGCAATAGGTCTCGGATCTATTTGAGTTAGAGCTAATGGCATTGTAAATGGCAATGTCTTTTAGCCATGTGTTTTGGAGTGTATGCATGTGGTGTGTAGTGGAATTATGTGGGTTGGATTGGAATTGTTAGTTTGTGTGTGTGTGGTAGTGTGTGTGGTTGCGTGTGAGCCTCTTGCATTTTCGTTACTTGCACCTCAGCCCATTGCATTCGGTCCTACGTTGCGGCTCGTATTGGCCCCGCGTGGGGAATGCTTTATAATACTGCGGCCAACAAGTAGTCATTTTGTAATAAAATAAAACAATAATATTTTACTTATTTGTCCCTCGTAAAAAAAAGTCTTACTCTCTATATTTTCATTAGAGAAAGATAGCGCATGCACTTTTTGTCCTATGACCAATATCCCACACAATGTTACATTGAGACCAAAATTGAGAAAAACTCAGACTCAGATTACGGCTCTTGGCCCAGGCCTTCCAATGCCATATATATACATGTCTGGCCCATCACAGTATCTTATCCTCTGTAGATGTTTGTTCTTTCACTGTCCTCTTCCACTGGTCACAGATAGTCGAGCTTTGCCTTTATCCTATGGTTTATCCTTCATTACTGACATACCTGTCTGTCCATCTACCTACCTATGCCTCTGATCCTGCGACCTGTCTACACATTTATCAATATCTATCCGCGGAGCCTGGGATGGACAGGATGGAGGAAAGAGGATCTCCAGGCACCTAGACCCAGGGGGCAAGTAGAAAACAAGGGGCATAGAAACACAGGGACATGGGACAGAGGGAGCAGCGGGTTTTAACCTAGAGTAGGAGTGTTTTGGAAAAAACAGATACAACAACTTGAGAAAAACAAACATTTGCAATGCAATAGGTCTCGCATTAATTAAGTTTGAGCTATTGGCTTAGCTAAATATTGCAACACCACTTGCAATAAAAGTCTATGAATTGTAGCCCAAAAAAAATTGTATTTATTTTGTAGCAATGGTGGCATGCTGCGCTTTAGATGAATATGTTTAAAAGTAAAGTGTGCCATACTGCGATTGCTAAAATAGTTAATTGTGGATGCGTTAACAATTGGTGTGTGCACTGATGGTGTGTGTGCCTGTAGAAATTGTACACTGATGGCTGGTGGTGTGTTTGCCTGGTGGAAGCATGCACTGACGGCTGGTGGTGTGTCTACCTGGTGAAAGTGTGCACTGACGGCTGGTGGTGTGTGCCTGCTGAAAGCGTGCACTGATGGCTGGTGGTGTGTGTGCCTGGTGAAAGCGTGAACTGGCGGCTGGTGGTGTGTGCCTGCTGAAAGCGTGCACTGATGGCTGGTGGTGTGTGCCTGGTGAAAACGTGCACTGACAGCTGACAGAGATTGCCAGAATATGTGGTGGGCCCCCCTCCCTGCTGGCAAACTCGGGGCCTCTGACATCACATGAGTGACCTGGGCCAACAGGGAAAGGGGAAGGAGCGATGTCAGAGAGGGCCCAACAACATGAACAGTTGTCATTTATAGTCAAACACGTCATGCGGTCGATTGGATCAATCCACCTATGTCACTCTAGAGAGTAACAACATTAAACTAACACCGGCAGGAATGACTGCAGCTACCTGATGTGATTGCATGCTGCACTGGCATCATCACTGTCTATTTCAAACACACACAGGCTCACAGTGGCTGGTACTTACTGTCTTGTGCCACTGCCGGCCCCAGATAAGTCTGAGTCAGTCCGGAATCCAACTGTGGTGCATGCAGGCAGTGACTCTGGTGTGCAAGGGCTGTCGGCCAATAATTCAGAGGCCGGGGGTGGGGTTAAAACAGTTGAGTTAGCTAACCTGCTGAGCCGCCGCCGCCATCATCAAACTGAATTCCCCGCTTTGGGCAGCAGGATGTGAAGTCTCCTGCTGCGCCGGGTATCTGACTGAACCGGATGTCTCGGTACTACCTGATGAGACGTCCCCGTCAGGCTGCGGTGCGGGGAATGATCATACTTATGATTGTAACACTTGTTGCACTGGTCTGCAGTTGAGTGCTGCCTTCATTCACAGTGAGATCAACAAAGCCTGTGGCAGCACAGCGCACACACGACATCCGCGGTCCTTTCATTTAGTTGCTTCCATGTGAAATGGATCCAAGAACCCGAGCGTGACTGAGCAAGTTAGGCGGTCTTGGATGATTTACATGGCATACTGTAACAGCGCAACCGAACCGCGTCTGGACACGCCGATTCCTTTCTGCAAGGTCGCGGTATAAGGGAGCAACGTCTGGAGCGTAAAGGGGAAGGCTGGCTATTGTTCTCAATCACACACACAAAAGTTCAGAGTCGGGCTAAACCGGCCATGCAGACTTTCCACAAGCAGCTCCGCATTTTATCTTTAATTTCCAGATGCTGATAATGAGTTTCTGATTCGGGCTCCTCTCGGCCGGGGACAACGCCGGCCGCGAAACTGAAAGCGCGGTGGGAGCGCATGAGACGCCGTCGCCGTGAGCGTGCACGCAAGCTGAGGAGAATGGCCGGAGAAGACATGGAGCCTGATGCCAAGACTGACCCGCTGCAGAGGGAGAGGGACACGCGGAAAGAGCCCGGTGAGTGGGGGTGAGTGGGGGGGAATGTGTGTGTGCGCGTGTCTGTGTGTGCGGAGTGGGGCTTAGTTGTAGGGGGAGGCGGGTGTGTGTCTGTGCGTTCCTGTGTGTGTGTGTGTGGGCGCGGCGGGGGGTGGTGTATGTCTCTATGTGTGCGTGTGTGTATGTGCGCTCTTGTGTGTGCGTGTATGTGTCTTCTTACTAGGAGCTAAAAGGGAGACAGGAGATGGTGCACGCGCGCGCGACCTGATCCGATTCCGGCAGGATGGGGGTGCCAGTCTCTTGTCTCCCCTTGTTAGTCCTTGTAAGCAGAACCGCCGACAATAGGCCTCTTCTGCGACAGCAGGGCTTCGCCCTGCATTGCAGGTGCGAGACCTAAAAAGATAACGCATAAAAACAGGCAGGCTTGTGCCAAGTACAGGGAGAGGGGGGTCTCAATAAACGTTATTACTTGCATATTGAGGGGGTCGTTCTGGTATTTAGAATACAGTGCAAAAGGAACACTTTGAGCGAGCCTGGAACTGCGACTATAACTAATGTTTTGTACACCGGAGTATGTACAAAAGTAGTCTAAATATGTAATAAAGTAACGAGGAAGGTTGATTTAGCCTCGGTCATTCACGTACACCGAACCTAACCTTGCCAGAAAGAACACGTTTCTGCTGTGTGACCCTGAGAAGTCAGGTGAACCCTTGATTCTGCAAATGCTGTATTAGTTTGTAAAATGGAGCCCCCCTCTTAATTAACAGGCTCCCCCTTCGAATAATTACCTGTCGACACATCAAGGCTATCGCGTGTTCTCCAATTAACAGCTTGATTAAAATTATTAGTGAAACTATAATTAATACACGTACAATACAAGCCGTAAAGCATGTAAAAATGTAATCAAATGAAGAAAAGAAAAAAGAATCCCCGAGGATGGCACATGGCATCCAACAAGGAAGCCAGGCCCTGGGAGGGGGAAGGGGGGGGGGGGGGGGGGGGAATTACGGAAATAAAAAGATTCTGAATGTAAGCATAAGGTGCAGGCTTTAGATGTGGATGAGAGACAGTGTTTCCATCCAGAATGCGGAAGGCAGCAGGCACTGCATGCGGATAAGTTCCTTGTTGAAGCGTGATGCGACCCCAGCCTGAAAAGCAGCAGGCACTTTCTGTGCACTTATAATGGTTGCATATAGACTCGGACAGCCGGGTAGGAAGACAAAGAAGGGACAGCCGGGAAGGAAGACAAAGAAGAGACAGTCAGGTAGGAAGACACAGAAGGGACTGCCGGGTAGGAAGGCAAAGAAGGGATAGCCGGGTAGGAAGACAAAGTAGGGACAGCCAGGTAGGAAGACAAAGAAGGGACAGGCGGGTATGAAGACAAATAAAGGACAGCCAGGTAGGAAGACAAAGAAGGGACAGCCAGGTAGGAAGACAAAGAAGGTACAGCCGGGTAGGAAGACAAAGAAGGGAGAGCCAGGTAAGAAGACACAGAAGGGACAGTCGGGTAGGAAGACAAAGAAGGGACAGCCAGGGAGGAAGACATAGAAGGGACAGCTGGGTAGGAAGACACAGAAGGGACAGCCGCGTAATAAAACAAAGAAGGGACAGCCAGGTAAGATGACACAGAAGGGACAGTCAGGTAGGAAGACAAAGAAGGGACAGCCAGGTAGGAAGACAAAGAAGGGACAGCCAGGTAGGAAGACACAGAAGGGACAGTCAGGTAAGAAGACACAGAAGGGACAGCCAGGTAAGAAGACAAAGAAGGGACAGTCGGGTAGGTAGACAACGAAGGGACAGCCAGGTAGGAAGACAAAGAAGAGACAGCAAGGTAGAAGACAAAGAAGGGACAGGAGGTTAGGAAGACAAATAAGGGACAGCCTGGTAGGAAGCCAAAGAAGGGACAGCCGGGTAGGAAGACAAAGAAGGGACAGCCCGGTAGGAAGACGAAGAAGAGACAGTCGGGTAGGAAGCAAAGAAGGGACAGCCAGGTAGGAAGACACAGAAGGGACAGCCGGGTAGGAAAACACAGAAGGGACAGCCGGGTAGGAAGACAAAGAAGGGACAGCCGGGTAGGAAGACACAGAAGGGACAGCCAGGTAGGAAGACACAGACGGGACAGCCGCGTAAGAAGACAAAGAAGGGACAGCCAGGTAGGCAGACAAAGAAGGGACAGCCAGGTAGGCAGACCAAGAAGGGACAGCCAGGTAGGAAGACAAAGAAGGGACAGCCAGGTAGGAAGGGACAGACAGATAGGAAGACAAAGAAGGGACAGCCAGGGAGGAGGGTTAAGGTTCTTCTGGTAAAATAAACAATGTGTACCTTTTTCAGCAGAGAGGGCACTGAATGCGGACGGGGTCTACACTGGAGGAGGGGGAGGGGGGCTTGCTTGAAAACACCCCATTTTATCAACATCTGAGCACCAGAGGTGTAACAACGCCCCCCACCCCGCAGTGCGGGGGGGGGATGAGCTCCAGGGGGGTCCCTCAGCAATCCTGGTAGGAGGTAGGCCGGACGGTGGGGGGAGGGCTCATGTACTTTGCAGGGGTGCAAGGGGGGACTCAAGTTTCACTACCCCACTGCCCAGCACCCAGACTGCCATCAGTATGGGGGCTTCAGGGCGCTAGGCACAGATTGATGCCGGCGGAGCTTAGCTCACTGCGCTATCATGCTGGCCTTCGAAGAGGTCAACGGGGAGCAGAAAACGCCCCCCTCCTGTAGAGACAAATTCAGTGTAAATGGGAGAGCAGCCGCGACCACCGAGGGGGCAGCATGGGGGGGGGGGGCACCCCGTGGGTTCAACAAGACACAGGGGCGTTGAGAGATGAAATACCGAAATCATGAAAGAGGTGCTGCAGTCCTGTCTTAAGATCCCAGGACCACAGGACCCCACCCACACCCAGGAATCCACCAACACAGGAAGAGAGAGGTGGGGAAGGGTCCCCAACGACCATTGAGGGATTTTACACTCACCCGGGATGATGGTCCTAGGCACAACTCCGGGGCAGTTTAACATCGAAGGACATCGCTTCCGCCAACTTGTAAAATATTCCCACTGTGGTTAAAACATCAAAGCGCCCCGGACGGACCGACAGACGGACCGACAGACCACTGACAGGCCCTGGTCGAACCATAGACCCCAGGGAGAGGGTGTGTGCTCACCACAGGGGCAGAGAGCACAGACCAGGGACTGACACAGCACCACTGCCCCAGAGGCGGGAATCTAGGCGCTGCCTACTAGCGCTGGGGCAGCCCGAAGCCTGGCTCTGGCTCGGCTCGAGGTGCTTTTGGAACCCACCAGGAGCCGAGCTTTCATGTTGCTTCTGTTATGTCAGAACTGCCGACTGCGTAAGTTCAAGTCCCGGCGTCCGCTCTACACCTGTGATCTTGGGCAGATCACTCAATCTCCCCGTGCTTGTGAACAATGACACTTTTGAAATGTAACCGGTGCTCGTGAAAAGCGCTCTGATGCCTTCCAGTGGAGTTCCCGCTACATAAAAAATGCACAAAGAGGTAAAAACACATTCTTATTATGAGGAAAGACAGATAGATGCCCGGTCACAGACTTATTTGTACAAAAGGGAAACCAGAAAACCTGGATACATAGCGGATTCCCCTATTAAATTGCAGGATCTTTTATTATACCAAAACCCCTTTCAAATATGAGCGTTCAGAATACTAATTTTACAAACTCTTATCGAGTATCGAGTTCAACTTAATATAGACACAAGCTACAGAATACTGGATAAACGTGACTGCTGCGCTCGACTGCCTACCCCTGTTAAATCTTGTAAATGATTACTTTGAAAGTTAACGCTAGAGTGCAAAATTGGGTGTCATTTGTAATCGCGAGTTGCATACCTTTTAAAAACTAGAAACAGGGGGGAAAAAAACGGCGAGTGGTGCACACGCGAGCGCCACTGCCAGCATATGCCTTCAATTACCGCGGCCCTGACGGCTGTGATAATTGAAGATATATGGCCTTTGGCGCGCGTAACATACACCAATAGACCATGGCGGAGCTACGCGACCGCCCATGGCCTATTGCGTGTTCTATTTCAAAAGCACACGCACTCGAAGTCCAATGGAAATGGACCTTGGAAATCCACACGCACTAGCTATGTGGAATTTCAAGGTCCATTTTCAAAACGCCGGGAATAGGACTCTCGCTGCGCGACACTGCATGCTCAGTGTACGCAGAGCCTGAGCCCTAAAAACACTGAACGGTGAACATAACATCAGAATACGAAACAACATTGCGTTCTCCACTCAGCGAGCGTACACGCTCAAGTAAACAGCACCAGCAACACACCCCGGCCCCCGTCCTTCGGGATCCACTGGCACCCCCTCCCCCGGAGACAGACAACACGTGAGTGAGACCCGCAGTCCAGGGATCCGGAGGGCACTGCAAGGCACACACCGCCCCACCCCCTCCGAGTGCAGCCAAACCATCCTCGGGGCACCGGCTAACTGGCCGAGGGGGAGGGGTGGACTCAGCCCCTCCGGAAGTGCAGGTGGAGGGGGGGCAAGCAGGACACCTCGAAAACAAGGGAGGGCGAGCTGGAAGGACATGGAGAGGCCTTTGCAGATGGCAGGGGTTTAATGCAGCTGCAGGAATCAGTAGGCACCCAATGCAGGGAGCAAGGACCGAGCAGAACACATTGAAAATGGGGCGCGATAAATGGAAACAAGCTGGACCGGGGGGTGGGGCGGGTGGCAGAGGATGTGGGGGAGGGGCTTGGGATGCTGAGAAGCAGGGAGCCGGGTGCAGAAGTGCAGGGACAGGATGCAAAGCTGCAGGAACCAGTGGGGCCCCCATGCAGGGACCAAGGACCGAATTGGACACCTCGAACAGAGTGAGGGCGGTAGAATGGTAGAGTGAGGGCGGTAGAATGGTAGAGTGAGGGCGGTAGAATGGTAGAGTGAGGGCGGTAGAGTGGTAGAGTGAGGGCGGCAGAGTGGTAGAGTGTCAAGACCAGTGTCTGACATCATCATAACTCCTGGTGACATATTACAATTGTACACATTTCCCTATTATGTTTAGGTGCATCATTTTGGAATACCAACACAGATAGTTATCACTTGATGTGGTGGTTTCCCCAAGTGATGTGGTGGTTTCCCCGAGTGATGTGGTGGTGTTCCCGAGTGATGTGGTGGTGTCCCCGAGTGATGTGGTGGTGTCCCCGAGTAATGTGGAGGTGCCCCCGAGTAATGTGGAGGTGCCCCGAGTGATGTGGTGGTGTTCCTGAGTGATGTGGTGGTGTCCCTGAGTGATGTGGTGGTGTCCCTGAGTGATGTGGTGGTGTCCCTGAGTGATGTGGTGGTGCCCCTGAGTGGTGCC
The DNA here is from genome assembly GCF_964263255.1 of Lissotriton vulgaris. Taxonomy (NCBI): domain Eukaryota; kingdom Metazoa; phylum Chordata; class Amphibia; order Caudata; family Salamandridae; genus Lissotriton; species Lissotriton vulgaris. Next base: position 338,149,259 of record NC_141689.1, read on the forward strand.
CCTGAGTGATGTGGTGGTGCCCCTGAGTGATGTGGCGGTGTCCCTGAGTTATGTGGTGGTGTCCCTGAGTGATGTGGTGGCGTCCCCGAGTGATGTGGTGGTGTCCCCGAGTGATGTGGTGGTGTCCCCGAGTGATGTGGTGGTGTCCCCGAGTGACGTGGTGGTGCCCCTGAGTGATGTGGTGGTGCCCCTGAGTTGTGCCCCTGAGTGATGTGGTGGTGTCCCTATTGAAGTGGCCGTCATGCCATGCCCAGAAGGCATCTGCATTGTCCCAATGGTCATCAAGTTGAACACCTGGGAGGGGTCTCTTTTGGGGAAGTGGGAGGGAAAGAAATCAGAAGCACAAAAATTCCACACACAAAGAAGGAATCGACAGCCGCATATTTAAGTTGGAAACATACATTTTCATGTATGTCCACAAACACATCAAGTGTTACATGAGGTTGTTCAAGTGGTGAGATGGTTGTTGGGGGGGATTGTAGTTTGTTCTACGCAGGACTGTTCAGCTGTGGCTTCTTATGTCACTCTGACAGAATGTGCCCTATTTATCGCTCTGCAGATGTGAGCAATGCCTTCTGCGCTACCACAAAACTGTTAATATGTGACCATCTGGTTCTCTTAAAAGTGCCCTTGAGTTCATACAAGCTTTTTAAAACAAAGTTTTGTGATAGTAGCTTTGTAAAACAAATCACACCGGGAAATCCTCTGACTTTGTAGTCAGACTTCCGTTCCTTGTGTCTGGTGGCAGAGGCATTCCCCAACTGTATTCCTGCAACGGAGTTTGTAGCATTCACAAATTAAAGGGTGGTCGCAAACCAGTTTTGAAACAAAAATGCAGAGACATGTCGAACTGAAAAAGTGAAATAAAACAGTGGAAGTTTATTAGCATTACCTCAATCAGGAGGGACGAGGAGGTACAGAGTCGGTGTACGTTGCCCTGCCTCCCGATGTTTGTAAATTGGGTTGTTTATCTTAATTCCAAAGGGCCCACAATAACCCAGCCCTTCCACAGGCTGTTTGGTGCATGTCAGGGGCGTACCCAAGCACTGATGACACAGGCTGGGGAAAGAACAGGCAAACGCATGGCAATAAACTGGTCACTCACAGCTTTATCACAGATCAAGAGGAAAGACCGTAAATCACCCGGAGGAGATGAAAGAAACTAGGTGCCTCTCAAAGCAGCCATCGCTTGCTGAAACCGGGCTTTCTCCTCTCTTCTGCTAACAGTGTGTACATCTGGACAGATGTCGGTGAAAAAAACAACAATAATAAGTTATTGTATAGTATTATACAAATTAAACGCTGATGAATTTCTTTTCAAATCCAGCATCAGCTTCAGTCTAAAAGTCTTGCTTTCAGTGTTTAATGAAGACGTGGATGGATTGTGCATTTGATGGCAACCGAAGGCCTCTGCTTTCAAGCTGTTTCGCATGAGGCAATTTGTAATGTGTTGGCGAAAAAGGCTTCCTTTTTACCTCATAAATGCAGAGGGCACAAAATACAGATTTTAAGTTGCATTGGGCCGAAGCCGGCGCGCAATCGGTAACACATACTGCTGTGCGAGGCCTGTATGTTTAAGGGAGCAAGCACTGTGCTCGTTTATCAAAGCTCAGCCAGTTAACTATGCTAACAACTTGTGTCAACAGCGTCTCCGAAATTGTTGTAAATTATTAGTCAACTAAGCAGTTGTGTGGAGTTTTTAAAGTGAGGCAATTTGAAATGTGTTGGCGAAAAAGGCTTCCTTTTACCTCATAAATACTGAGGGCACAATATACAGATTTCAAGTTGCATTGGGCCGAAGCCGGCGCGCAATCAGAAACACATACTGCTGTGCGAGGCCTGTATGTTTAAGGGAGCAAGCACTGTGCTTGTTTATCAAAGCTCAGCCAGTTAACTATACTACCAACTTGTGTCAACAGCGTCTCCGAAATTGTTGTAAATTATTAGTCAACTAAGCAGTTGTGTGGAGTTTTTAAAGTGTTGTCGTCTGCTTACAGAGTGATTGTTGATGAAAGGTTCGGCGATTTTACTTTACTCAAAGGAAATGTAAAGTTCAACAAGCTCTCAGCATTGCTATGGCGGGGGGGCGGGGGAGCAGGGGAGCGGTGTTCCTTTGAAGTCGGAAGGGTGGGAGGGAACAAGAATATGGGGTGTGATCGATAACGAAAGTAAGAGGGGGAGCAGGAAGTAAGGCCGAGCGCGTTCTGGTGAAGCTTCGCGCTTGAATGCCTCACATGCACTGGGCGTAATCCGCACTCCAAAACCCTCTTGGTAGGATTTGCTGGTGGCCCTCTATATCTCTCGCCAGTAATGCGCAAGCGCATTGGCAGGCCGAGATCTAAAAAATAAGGCGAGTGGTGCACACGCGCGCCACTGCCAGCATATGCCTTCAATTACCGCGGCTCTGACGGCCGTGATAATTGAAGATATATGGCCTTTGGTGCGCGTAACAGACACCAATAGGCCATGGGTGGAACTACGCGACCACCCATGGCCTATTGCGTGTTATGTTTCAAAAGCACACGCATGCGGAGGCCAATGGAAATGGACCTTTAAAATCCACACGCACTAGCTATGTGGAATTTCAAGGTCCATTTTCAAAACGCCGGGAATAGGACTCTCGCTGCGCGACATTGCCAGCGCAGTGTATGCAGAGCGCGAGCCATAAAACAGCGGACTGTGAACATAACATCAGAATACGAAACACCATTGCGTTCTCCACTCAGCGACCGTACACACTCAAGTAAACAGCACCAGGCCCACCCCCTGGGCCCCCGTCCTTCGGGATCCACCGCCACCCCCTCCCCCGAAGACAGACAACACGTGAGTGAGACCCGCAGTCCAGGGATCCGGAGGGAACTGCAAGGCACACACCGCCCCACCCCCTCCGAGCGCTACCAAATCATCCTCGGGGCACCGGCAATTGGCCGAGGGGGAGGGATGGACTCAGCCCCTCCGGAAGTGCAGGTGGAAGGGGGCGAGCAGGACACCTTGAAAACAAGAGAGCAGGAACGACATGGGGAAGTGGGTGCAGATGGCAGGGGTTTAATGCCGCTGCAGGAACCAGTGGGCACCCAATGCAGGGAGCAAGGACCGAGCAGAACACATTGAAAACGGGGAGCGATAAGTGGAAACAAGCAGGACCGGGGATGGGGCGGGTGGCAGAGGAAGCAAGAGGCTTTGGTGCAGCGGTTCAACGCTGCAGGAACGAGTGGGCACCTCATGCAGGGACCCAGAGACGGTGGCAACACCTCGTAAACAAGGCAGTGGAAGGGGGAAGCAAACAGGACTAGAGGGCGTGTTTGCAAAGGGCAGGGGTTCAATGCTGCAGGAACCAGTGGGCACCCCGTGCAGGGAGCAAGGACCGAGCTGAATAGCTCGAAAGCAGAGTTGTGAGGGGGTGTGTGAGGATGTTGAGAAGCAGTGAAAAGGGGAGCAGAAGTGCAGGGACGGGATACACAGCTGCAGGAACCAGTGGCCTCCCAAGCAGGGACCAAGGACAGAGTTATACACCTCCAAAACAGAGTGATGCGGGGGAGGGGCGCGGGATGCTGAGAAGCAGGGAGCCGGGGTGTAGAAGTGCAGGGACGGGATGCAAAACTGCAGGAACCAGTGGGGCCCCCATGCAGGGACCAAGGATCGAGTTGGACACCTCGAACAGAGTGATGCGGGGAGGGGCGCGGGAAGAGGGAAGCAGGAAGCCTAGCCTGGGTGCAGAAGTGCAGGGATGGGATGCAAAACTGCAGGAACCAGAGGGCACCGCGTGCACGGACCAGGGGTAGCTGTCTCCTCCTCTTGAGTTAAAGTTACAGGAGGGGTGGGATCTGCAGGGCAGAGCGGGGTGGTCTTTAACCCTGCAGCTGAAGGGGGTGCCCCTGAGTCCAGCGCCAGCTTCCATAGAGGCAGTGGGCGGGTGCAATATACAAAGCAGCGCACTTCAGGGGGCTGGGGGGGCAGGCCTCGCAGACACCCCTGGGAGAGGTACGGATACAGAGACCCCCAAAGACCCCGCCACGCACACAATGACCGCTCTAAGCCCGGAGACCTGGAGGGAGAGCGCCCACGACCCCCGTGCAATGCCCGCCCATCACGTCCCTGCAAGGGGCGCCCCCCCACCGGCCCTTTGTCCACTCCCGTTCACCCCCCCGGATCTGTGCGCCGGCGTCACTGCGCCTGCTGCACCAATGGTTGTTTTAGTGCCTCGTATCAGAGCCCTCGAGAAGCCAGAGACCTGGAAGGGGCCTGAGGGAATTGGGAAGCCCGGGTGATGCCGCAAGCCCCCCCCGCCCCCCCCCCCCAGCCCTTTGTCCGCTCCCGTGCACGCCCCCGGATCTGTGCCCCGGTGTCACTGCGCCTGCTGCACCAACGGTTGATTTAGTGCCTCGTAGCCTTTTGGTGTCAGAGCGCTCGACCCCATCACTATTTACAGTGCTACCTGCATGTCAAAATACAGATTTGGTAATTTTACCGATTCAGTAATTTTACCAAATCGGTAAATTTACCGATTCGGTAAATTTACTGAATCGTAATTTAACCGATTCGGTAAATTTACCGATTTGGTAAAATGACCGAATCTGTATTTTGACATGCCCTACATCTCAGTATCCAAATACCGGTCGGTAACGGCCGAAAATCGTTATTTTCTGCCGTTACTGACCGGTATTTGGATACCTACATCTGGCCTTTAGCCCCGTCCTTTTGCGATTGGGGGGCGTGTTTTTCTTTCTCCCTTCTTCTCCATTGGCTGGAGGAGAGGAGAGAAAAAAACAAAAAAAACACGCCCCTCAATCCGAAAAGGACGGGGCTTACAGCGAGACAATGATGTCACAGAGACCTCTTCTCCAATGGCTGGCCGCCATTTAGGAGGCCTGCCAATGGAGAAGAGGGGCGGGGCTTACCCTCGCTATTCTGAGACCTGAAGTCTCGCTGCGAGACTGCGCAAGGGCAGCATATGCTAGCCGAGACCTAAAAAGGAGCGTAGAAAGGGTGCAACCCTGCCTTGTCCCTCTAAAAATATCAAACCAATCTGACAGCCTCCCGTTTATTAAAACTCTATCCTTAGGACCTTGATATAGGGTCTGAATTGCGTTTACCATATTCGGCGGGAAACCAAAGCTACACAGAGCCTCCCACAAATAAGACCAATGTACCTGGTCAAAGGCTTTTGCAGCGTCAACTGCCACTATAGTCAAAGGTAATTTCCCAGCCTCTGCCAGCTCTATGGCTCCAATTAACTGGAATGTGAACTATTTAGTTGTCTCCCCGGGATAAACCCTCTTTGGTTAGGATGTACGACCTCATGTATTACTTTAGCTACCTGCAATGCGATAATACCAGAAAAGATCTTGTAGTCTTTATTCAACAATAAAATCGTCTATAGGAGTCTATCTTCCGTGGGTCCTTACTAGGTTTCCGAATCATTGTGACTGCTGCCTCAAGCCAAGATATAGAAACATTATTTCCACCTATGTATATTCTATTAAATATTTAGCATAGGACAGGTGTTACAATATCTCGAATACACAAAGACTTCTACGGGAAGTCCATCCAGTCCGGCTAATTTTCCCTTTACCATTTTATGGCACTGAGCTCTTATCTCATTCTCCTTAATCTCTCCTAAAGTTTTAAATTACTCTGTGGATAACTGGGGGAGAGTTGTTAGCCCAAGCCAATCCTTTATGTTTGCCTGACTTGGTGCTGTGTCCTCTCTATATAGTTCTTTCCTATATCTACAAGCCTCCTTACACAAATTTGAATTAACGTTCAGGAGGGCACCTGATTCTCCGCAAATCAATTCTCGTATTGTATTTCTTGCCCTATATGCTTTTACTTTCCAGGCTCATAGTGCCCTGAAATTTTCACCATGAGCAAAGTGCTGAAGTTTGCTTGCCTTCCACCTATCTATAGATTTTATATCCATTTTCACCCGGAATGCGGCTTTTAACCCCTCTAACTCTTTACTTAAAGCACCCACTTTATTTGGATCCTCTATAGATGCCATCTGTAGCTCCCCCTATTTATTCTTAATATCTTGAATCGTGCCTTCTCTGTCCTGTTTTTCTGCTCGATTTTTCCCTATTATACTAGATTTTAAGGTTCCCCTTAAATATGCTTTGAAAGCATCCCAAACTATACCTTCTTCTGCTGAACCTTCATTGGTTATAAAGAAGCCCTCCAATTTCTCCCTTAAATCTCTGACTACCCTTTCATCTAAAAGAATCGCCCTATCCAGGGTCCACCTTCTTTACTCCTCTATTTGATGATATCTTAAAGATAGTACTACTGCAGTGTGATCGGATACTATTGCTGGAATATGACTCTAATCCAGAACATCTTCACATAGCTCCTGATCAACCAGAAAGTAATCTATACAGGAATGGTGTCCGTACTTCTCACTATAAAAGGTAAATTCCCTCTTATCCTTTTTAATTATGCTCCATATTGCTATTAAATTAAATTCTCTTATGATTGTTGTCAGTGTAGGAAGCATTCTCGGCGGACTATTGTATTTTGCTTTCGACTTCCTGTCTAATCCTTAAATTAGGGACCAAATTAAAATCTCCCCCTAATACTATGGGGGCTGTTGTCTCCAATAGACAGGACTCCAATTTTTCCAATGAATCTGGGTTGTCGTCATTTGACCCATAATAAACAGCGCATATCAGAGGTCGGCCATGCGAGTTGCCACCAACCACCTGAACGAAAACGTCTGATTCCTATTTAAGTAATCTTATTTCATGATTAGTCTTAACAATTATGGCCACTCCTCTATTGCTCCCCCTCTGATCCGAGAATACTACCTCCTGTACCCATCTAAATTTTTGAAAACATTGGTTGCATTCTAGCCTTCCTAAAAGGGTGTTTTGCAACAATATTATTTGAGCTACACTATCCTTACAGAATTCAGCAAACCGCACCACTTTTTTCCTAGATCTTAATCCATTAACATTCCATGTTAATATATTGATTGTTTTAGCTTTGTCTATGCTCATTACATCGGATAGAGTCCTGAATCCCCCATAAAACATCAGCCCGTCTAATTCCTCCCACAGAAGAAAAACTGCATTAATGAGGACAATTTTTTTTCCTCCCACTGCACCCCACACCCAGTGACCCTCACCCCCCTTTAATCCCCACGAAACACCTGTTTTACCTTTTGGGCGATACAATCCGCCCTTCAAGAGCCCCATCCAGAGAGGACCAAGATAGAGGAGGCAACCTCAAAAAGGATAAAAAGAAAGAAACAAGAAAACTAAGTCACGCTGCACACTAAAAAGAAAAAAAAAGAAAACTAAGTCGCGCTGCACCCTACTCTTTATATTTTTTCCTATTATTCTTTATCTAATCAAAAAGTGCAACATTTATTTTATCTATGTTGTATATACATCTCATTTATATGTCTATTGTATGAACAAATTTCATTTATCCATCTGTTGTATGAACACATCAACTTCCTGTGGATCGCTGATATTATGCATCTTATTCCGCCACATAATTATTAACATGGCTGGAAATTTTAATTGGAACTGTGCACCTTTACCTCTGAGCTCACTCATCCTTGTACCCAGCTCCCTCTGTCTCTGAGCTGTCCTCTTACTCAGATCCGATCTTATCTGTTATGTAAAATCATCATGCCTTAAAGAACACTCTTTTAAAGCTTTCCCAAAATCAACTCTTTCAAAGTAAAATTCCCAAAATTTACAAAAAAAAATTCTTGGAGTTTTCCTCTTAGGGTTTAGCCGTAATGCCTGTCTTTGTGCCCTCTGAATCTCGCTCTCCCATTCAATATCCAGTCTATCAGACAGAATTTCTCTTAGAAGGGTACAGATATAAGTCCTTTCTCTGCCCCCTCTGGAATTTTTAAAAACCTCAGGTCATTACGGCGAGATTGTGCTTCAAGTATTTTTAGATCTTCTTGTAATATTCTTTTCTGTTTCTTTAACCCTTCGGTATCTTATGAGTTCTCTGAAACAGTTGCCGACAGCAATTTGACCTCTCCTTCCAAAGTACAGGTACGTTGTACCATGTCATCATATTTCTCCTCAAGAGCTTCACATTTGTCGTGAATCCCCTTTTGATTGGACTCCGATATCTCAAATTTCTCAAGAATATCTTGCCTTAGATTAAGAAACAATCTTTCCATAGATTTTTCTTCACCTCCACCTCTTTGGTCTATTAAGCCCTCTTCGTGATTCTCCCCCTGCTGCGAGCTATTCATCTCTCCATGAAGAGATTCTGATGTTATGTGAGCCGTGATGGTAGGGCAGTGACTAGGACGCAGAGTGGAGCTACAACAAGAGCGAACATCAAGGGCACTAGGGCCGGAACTGCACTCACTAATTGGATCCATAACATGATTAATCTGTTGCCCATCCCCATTAGAGGACAATCCAGCTAAAGCAGAGAATTTATTTTCCACATGAAGAGGAGCTGAGCACGTATGTATTGGGGCTTTCTTCCCCTTAATTTGAGAGCTTGCAACATGCTCCATAATTTTGAAGTATGACTTCAAAGAGGGATGTGGTTTGGTTGGGACCCGTGCCTCCTTTTGTCCACACCGCCGAGGTTTTCCGATACCCTCTTTTTAGGTGTAATTGGAGTGACAACAGTAGCCTCCACGGCAGGCTGATCCAGAGTCACAGCTGCTTTCCCACCTTTACTTTTTTTCTCTCCCGGGAGTGATCTTAACTGGTATCGGCTCCTCACTTGAGGCTTCGGCATTAATGATATAGTACCAGTTACTCTGTCCAATGGCCCTGACTCCTGCCCCGCACCCTGCTCCCCTGAGGGGGCTATTAGCGGTAATTTTGTTACTTCACAAAATATTTTTTCCACTATCATGGGGGACAGTAGTATCACCCCCCTGTGTCCAAAATCTTGGTCAACTTCAGCGACAAATTCAGCAACAGTGAGGGGCAGGTCTTCCATCGACCTCCTTCCTTTCTCCCCCCCCCCCCCCACCCCCACCTGGTGTGTGTGTAATTTCTGTCTAGTCTCTCCTACACCCCACCTGGCTCCGTTGGGAGAGTACACTCAGTAAATTTTGTAGAAATAAAGTAAACTTAGCTTTGTCTCCTCTATATCCGCTGCTTCTGTGGACTTCAGCGCCTTCGATGTCTTTCTCCTGCAACCACGCACCGAGGTCGAGGCTCGCTGCCCCTTTCGACCCAGAAGCCGATCTCCAGGTACACAGCTCTGGACTTGCGCAATAGCCCAGCCGCATGCTGCCAGGCTCCGTAACCAGCCTCCGGTGCCTAACTCATGGAAGCTGTAACCAGCGTACAATACTCTTTACACCAGCCTGCGTATGTTAAAAAAATTAAGGTCAGAGTTTCCTTTTAATCGTTGCTAAGGCTCCACGTACCTTTCCGTTCATCTTTCCGTTTTGCCTCCTCCTTCGCTCCTCCCAGCCCGGGAGTTCCCGCGACTGGTGTCAGCCCGCCGCCATGTTTCCCCCAGACTTGCATTATCTTAACACAATTTGAATTCCTTCAAATTCCTTAATTAACTGACTGGCCATGAGCTCAAAAAAAAGGCAGCCAGGCAATGGCTGAGAATATAGAAAACACTAAATTATGTTAATAAACTGATTTGACTGTTCAGTTGACACAAGCTGCTCTGTTACCATATAACAATGAATGCAAGGACCCTGAACGCCTCTTCTGAACTGATTATTCTTCAGGTGCCAAATTTGCCAAAAGTGAAATACTGAAGATCCTTTCAACTAATTTGTGAACGTATTTACGCATGGTGAACTCTGTCTGCAGTGACAATAACCCTTTTGAGACTACCCTTTTGAGAATACAATGGTATGAGATCTAGGCAGTCTTGATGGCCAAAATATTTTCTCCAACCAAGTATTTATTCGTCCTGGTCATGGTTGAGTTTGAAAAAGCTAATCTTACCTTAAAGGTCAACTATGTGATCTCCCGACTGAACCCATACTGAGCAACTGATCTCTAAGTATTTGAAAGAAAAGAATACCTGATCCAGGCTTCACTTTATAATTAGAAAATACAGTTCTAAGTCTATTATTGAGATAATCAATCTTTATATGGTGATAGGTGGATAACTAATCCATATATATATATATATATATATATATATATATATATATATATATATATATATATATATATATATAGCGCTTGTTAAGCGCACTACATACCCGCAAGGGTCTAAAGGCGCTGTGGGGGGGAGGCAGGGGCCTTTGATCGAACAGCCAGGTCTTTAGTATCCTCGTGAAGGTCAGCAGGTATTGGGTCTGTCGTAGGCTCAGTGGAAGGGTGTTCCATGTCTTGGCGGTGAGGTGGGAGAAGGATCTTCCGCCGGTGGTTGTTCTTAGGATGCGCGGGACGGTGGTGAGTGAGAGGTCGGCGTAGCGTAGCTGTTGGTTGGGGGTGTAGAAGGAGAGCTGTCTGTTGAGGTAGGCTAGGCCTGTCTTGTGGAGTGCCTTGTGTGCGTGGATGAGGAACTTGAAGGATATCCTCTTGTTGACGGGGAGCCAGTGCAGGTTTCTCAGGCAGGGGGTGACGTGGCTGTGTCATGGTACTTCGACAATGAGTCGTGCTGAGGCGTTTTGGATGCGTTGTAGTCGATTGATGAGCTTGGTCGGGGCTCCCACGTAGAGGGCGATTCCGTAGTCGAGTCTGCTGCTGACGAGAACCTGGGTGACTGTCTTTCTTGTATCTGTCGGGATCCATCTGTAGATCTTGCGGAGCATGCGGAGGGTGTTGAAGCAGGAGGAGGAGACGGCGTTGACTTGCTTGGTCATTGAGAGCGCTGAGTCAAGGATGATTCCCAGGTTGCATGCGTGGTCGGTAAGGGTCGGGCTGCCCCCAGTGCCGTTGGCCACCAGGAGTCGTCCCAGGCTGACGGGTTGGAGCAGAGGCTGAGGAAGTCCGTCTTGTCCAAGTTCAGCTTAAGACGGCTGATCTTCATCCAGTCGGGGACGGTTTTCATTCCTTCGTGGAGGTTGGCTTTGGCGGTGATGGGGTCCTTGGTGAGGGAGAGGATCAGTTGAGTGCCGTCTGCATAGCAGATTATGTTGAGGTCGTGCTGTCGGGTGAAGTGTGCGAGCGGGGCCATGTAAATGTTGAACAGTGTCGGGCTGAGGGAGGATCCTTGGGGTACGCCGCAGATGATCTCGGAGGCTTTGGAACGGAACCGGGGGAGGCGGACGCTCTGGGTTCTGCCGGAGAGGAAGGAGGTGGTCCATTCCAAAGCCTTGTTTCGGATCCCTGCGGCATGGAGGAGTGTGCATAGTATGTATACATTGCATTCAAAAAGGGATTCCCTTCCTCAACCTCCTGGTGTAAGTAATTTTATTTGCTCACCGACAGTCATTACACGTTTCGACCGGCAAAATCGGCTTTGATCACATGTAGAAACAGCGTTACATTGACTATATTTGTACCACCTCTAAGTGTCACATGACCCAAACCAGACACAAAGAAAAGACTCTTTGTCTATTTCACTGTACAATGCATGTGGATCCAAGGCAATATTTATGCTTATCCTCACTAAACATTTTTAATGCCGTCCGGCTATTGAAAAGTTAATAAAAAGCATAATTAAAAATATGATCAGCATGAATACATATTAAAAGCATACCATATTGAACTTTTAGATTCATAAGAAGTTATAGCATCAATGCAGATTTCTGCTAATATGTTCTCCCCGTCGCCACTTGCACACCACTCTCCCCTCAATGCCTTTTACGTCTTACCTTTTGCGTTCAATCCCCGTCGTATGCATCCTCCGACACGGGACCCGAGGAATTCGCTTCAGGCAGTCAGTTTCCTTGGCTGCCGGGGGCCAACGACTTAATTCCTTGCGGAAAATCCCAAAACAATTACTTCTGGTGTGTTGCTCGGACGTAATAGCTTCATGTAGTAGTCACTTCTTCGTAAATGGGGCTCCGTGCTAGACCGGCAGAAGCCTCTCCAGCCTTAATATCCAAGTACGCTGCTCACAGATGATCACCATTCTCGATACAGTAATAAGGCACGGACCCTAGGTCAGTACTTATTGTTTAGTTTATTTTAGTTCTGCCATAACGCATTTCAGTCCTCCCGGACCTTGATCACATGACAACGCTTTCTGGCATTATACCCCTTTTAAAGTGACAGTGCATGCTAGTGAAAGTTCTGGTTCCGGCCTCATAGACACTGAAAACATACTCTTAATGGCAAACATGTATAACCAAGTTTTTTTGCATTTGTCAATTTTCTTGTAAAACATTTTGTGAGCTGATTTAATAATCAGTATCAACATAATTCTGACAATTAGCATTTTATCCATTCATATTTAAAAATCCTATAAATACAAATAACTATATGCTAATAAATATTAAATACCATAGCAGCAACAAATGTACATGCTGTCACTTTAGACATTATGGCTCATGAATATAATTTTTTTACGCTCAGTTATCCATGCTAGAGAAGCAGTTAACTACCCTTGAAAGAATGTCCCTTTTTAAGGGATAATAAATGCAAATCCCAACTTCAAAAAGTAAGATGGGAGTATATAATTTGTTAAGTAAAACAGAAGAGTTGCGTATATCTAAAGAAAAATCAAACTATCATTTCAACTCAAATAAATCTGGCCGACTCTTAGCCAATTATTTAGGTATTAAAAAATACAAGACTCAAAATATCGGTTATTAAGAAACCTGATAATACCTTGCTTCTTACTTACAGAAGAGATAACAAAATAGTTTTTATCCTTTTATGCCTCTTTGTATCACAAGAGTGCAGACCTCTGAGGTGATGTAGTTGATACATTCTTTAACGATTGCGATTTACCTCAACTTTCTACTGATGATAGACTCACATTAGAAAACCCAATTAATTATTCATGAGATCAACATATCAAATAAATCAACCAGACCAGATGACATCTCAGCTGAATTCTATAAATGTTTTCACCCTTCCCCATTCTACTGTCTATTCACTGACTTTCAGAATACTTCTATAATGGGTGGGTCTTTTAAAAAACCCAGTATTGTTCGTTCTTCCAAAACCAGATAAAGACCCTACTTTAGTTTACAATTATCATCCAATATCCCTCATTAACCAATATTGTGAAATCAACTGCCAAAATGTTATTTAACAGACTAACACCCTACTAACTTTTAGCATACTTCCAGACCAGACAAGATTCATGAAAGATAGATTGGCCTTTGCTTAACACCAGCCTTTTGTGCCATGTAATTTCTTCTGCTAGTGATCTAAAATATCCAGTGGGTTTGTTGGTCTTAGATGTGGAGAAAGCATTTGAAAAGGTGAACTGTCCATTCTTGTTTAAAACAATAGAGGTTTTTGGTTAAACCCTAACTTCAAGCCTAATAAACATATCGTTTATTGGAATTCATGGCTTAAGGCGGGTATTTTTTATATTAGTGATATCTGTCAGAGGTATAGGTTTTATTCATTTGATAAACTGAGCACCAAATACCACCTTCCTTAATCTGACTTTTCCAAATATGAATTACTATGCATTTTATCCTCAACACTTATCTTATTTCGCTACATTTTAGTGAAAGAGCCACTTTTGTAGTCTGGCACCCTATGATGATCTCCACCTACCACCATTTTAATTGTTTTTAGTGTGTTATTTTACCTTAGCCTTAATGTAGGATGGTCCTGCATTTGCCTGCTTCTCTTCTGTTCTGTAATCTTGCTGTTTTTCAGTGGGAGCTGTTACGGAGTGGAACAGTCTTGCCAAGAACAGAGCATGTGGGGTGTGTATTTGAAGGTGTGCAGTTGTGCAGGAATGTGTATTGTATTGTGAGAATTAGGAGTTCTTACTGTTGGCTTTGACCATTCTGTTTTCTGACTTTACCTTGCTTTATGGCAGTGCTGACTATTGCCTTAGACATGCTCTCATGCCATCTTGCTTTTCAATTCCATCTTGCTTTGGGCCTTTCTGTGTGCATAGCGTAACTCAATTTTCTGGGCCTGCACGAAGCTGCAGAGCTGAAGAGGGGATGTTTTGCTTTCCTCCTGTTTTTCACACTTTTCTGACTGGAGGAAACCGGTTCTTATCAGAGGAATGTACATGGTCCTTCTCGAAGCCAAAGGAAAGGTCTGATCAACTGATGCCGTGGCCTTGGAACGGATGTATGACATTAGCACGCATACCTTTACCACGCATACCTTTACAACGCAGTATTTAACACGAATACCGTTACAACGCATAGCGCTTTGAGGTGCTGGATAGTGGTAAGTATAATTTTATATTCCAACTCCAGTCCTCGTGGACACTAGGGAAGGTGTTGGATATAAAATTAAACTTATTCCCTATCCTAGAGCGCCCCCTAGCGCAATGCGTTGTAATGGTATGTGTGGTAATGCCTGCGTTGTAATGGTAGTGCGTTGTAAAAAATGCGTGCTAAACGTTGTATACCCCTTGGAACAGACTGGTTCAGGCTCTCATGAGAACGAGGGGGTGAGGCTTGCTAGAAGCTTTGTTATGTTTGGATTTGTATTAAAAGGGGGAGCCTCCACTGGTCTGGTGGAAGTTTGGAACTTTGGAAGTTTGGTGGATTACGAGTGAGGGCAGACGTGTCTATCTCAGATTGAACCCTGATTGCTGAGCTCTGATTCCCGGCTGTGTGAAGACTTCCCCCGGCCAGTAGTGGGCAGTGTATGCATAAGGTGATGTATTGAGTTTTGTGGTGATTGCCATTGTGATGTGAGCCAGTGGCTGTGATCATTTGAGGTGTTTTCTTTGTGGTGTGGGAGGTGCACATCCAGAGTGATCCTCTACTCTGTATATATATCTTTCTGATCTCTTGCAGGACGTCCAGTGTATCTTATCTTATATCAGTTATTGCTACGTAAGAACTGGTTCACGGGAACGCTTCTGTGCACCACTGAAAGGACTGCCCTAGCGCTACTGCTTGCCGCACCCGCTTCGCGGGTGCCGCTCTGCCGACAGGAGACTCTGAGCATTGGTGTGTGTGCGTTGTGAGGCGGGTGGAGCAGCAGAGCGGGGACTCAAACTCCCAGGAGTCCCTGCTGGATTCACATCACCTGCTCCAGCATCACCACTGAGACCCGCCCACCACCGCCAAACAGGTTAAAACCTCCATATCACCTCGCAGACCATGGGACACTGCTGCGTGAGAACTGCTTCACGGGAACGCTTCTGTGCACCACTGAAAGGACTGCCCTAGCGCTACTGCTTGTCGCACCCGCTTCGCGGGTGCCGCTGCGCCGACAGGAGACTCTGAGCATTGGTGTGTGTGCGTTGTGAGGCGGGTGGAGCAGCGGAGCGGGGACTCAAACTCCCAGGAGTCCCTGCTGGATTCACATCACCTGCTCCAGCATCACGACCGAGACCCGCCCACCACCGCCTGATCACCTTATAAATATACTACAGACTGCCGCTGCGCGGGAGCGCCGGGCGAGGCCCAGGCAAAGGGCGGGCCCTCTTAGGCCCTCGGAGGCCGGGCTGGGCCCATTCTTTTTCAAGTCCCACCTGGCTAATTGATGCTCAGGGCGCACAGAGATTTCAATCATACTCCTCGAAGTAAGCTGACTCTAGTATAACTACCATTGGGTAATTTTGTTATTAATGCCCGGTTTGACATTGGTCTTGTTACATCATTGTAATTGTCAGAATTGTATTAGTAGTCTAGTCGGTCCTCCTACCGATTCATTTCGTGTTAGTACAATGTCATCTACTCAAATAGAAAAATCGCTTCCCTCTGGGGGAACCAATCGAGGTCCGCTCGATAACTATATTTTCAGGATTTGTAATGATGTTGATAGGGAAACAATGCTCGCAGAGCGCCGGGCCGATAGACGCCGCTCAGTGGAGCTTATTAAGAACAAACGTTCGTCTATGGGCGCGCTGCAGCAGGCTGTCTCCCCAGTCCCTAATCCCACTTCTGAAAAGGAGGGTTCTGTTGTATCCCCGCAGATAGCATTCCATTAATCTTTCAGGATAGATCTCCTACTTTGCCAGCAATCAGTTCTCCAAAAATAAATGTTTCAACACTCTCTGTGAATTCAACCCCTGAGGTAGAAATATTGTTAGACACCAAACCACCAAAAAATAAATCCAATCAAAAGGTAAAAAAAACAAGTAAATCAACCCCCACTGTGGGCCCGCCCCCGAAAAAAACCCGAAAAAGAGGCAGTGCCCAGAATAAGAATAAAAATAAAAATAAAATCATTAACACTAGCTTTGGGAATAATAAAGGCACAGTGGATGACTCATCATTAGCATCTGTAGTAGTCACACCACCACATATACCACTAAAAGATGCGTCTTCCAGTGACTTAATGAGTAACATGGAACATCTAATCAAAGCCCTCATACTGCCAATAGCAGAGAGGTTGAAAAGAATAGGCTTACAACTGGGAATCTTGGAACAAGTCATGGGGGAAATTAAAGAGGCCACAAAAGATCTAAAAAAGCCTACACCTGCTCCCCTGAAACCTGACTTAGTCCCAAATATTACAAATAATGATGCAACTAAAACTGTGAACCCACCCAAAACAAAAGCTGTAAAATTAGTTCCCCCCAAACCAGCAGTAGTATCTAACTTAACTACAAAGCAGAAAGACAAGGAGGGTTTGGCAACTGTGAAATCGAATCCTCCCCGGGGCGTTCCAAAAGTAAATGAGCTTACGAGGGAGATTCCATCGAAAAGGCTCACTGTGGAGTTGCCGCCAGAAGCGGTTCCATTTGTGGTGGTATTAACTGGAGTACCATCTTTGGAGGAGGGGACCAATGAAGCCGAATATCAATTAAGGAATAAAGTAATATACTGGCTAAAACAGAACCGCCCTCTCCCTCCAAACTTAAATGGGAACATTTTGTAGGTCAGACGCCTTCCTTGGATAGGACATAGGAAAAAAGACATAAAGGGAGACATAATAATAATAAACTTCAAAGATAAAAGGGCAGTTGGTCACATTATTAATTGGATCCCGCACAATGCTAGCAACACAATAATCACATGTGACCTTACATATTTCTACCCCAGAATTCGAACGGCCCCAGTATCCAATGTACAATCACTGTTTCAGTCCACTGCAAATTATATAGAACCTCCATTCCGAAACCAGAATGATTGGCTAGGGCATCCACCTCTAGATCTGGAAGGTTACCCTAGGCCCTTAGCACATAACGCTCGACCATTGCCCCAGCCTATTGGAAATTACAGAGAGCCATCAATCCAAAGACACATTGATTGGTTTAGGCACCCGCCCCTGAATCTGGAAAAGTATCCTAGGTATCCCTTTTATCAACAACCCAAGTATCTCATCCCACTTTACAATCGTTATGCTGCTTTGTCAGGCATGGAGGGAATCGATTGACTTGATCAAGGGATGACAGTTGAAAATAGCTCTGTTAGTCCACAAAAGGTTCCCTCGGTGATCATTGAGCAACAATTTTCAAATGACATCTCGTCTACTCAATGCCCTAAGCAAGCCTGTCTGAAAGACACAGCGATTGTCCCTGCCATTAAGATCCCAGGTCAAAATTACCCTTTCCTAGCTTCCAAATCTAAACAGAATTGCTATTCTGGAATTGACAATAGATTAAAAACAGTTACTGGGGGACATAAAGGGGCTGAGACTAAACATCGTATTTCTGTCTTATTTTGGAATGTGGCAGGGCAGCGGGCAAAAGTGACTAATGACAAATGAATAGATTTTATCCCAAATTTTGACATTTTAGCACTTCAGGAGACGTGGGCATGTGATGTGATACATATGGAGGGATATAAGACCTATTTCTCGCCTGCCAAACCTTCTACTTCGGGCAGAGCGAAAGGGGGCCTGACAATCTACGTCTCAAACCTCCTTAATACGATTAAAGTTGTATCTATCAAAATAGATCCAAATTTCCAGATCCTCTGGATATGCCTTAACAACAAGGAAAACTTTCTTGTGGTTAATTTTTACAACAATCTGACAGCTTTAGATGCAGTGAATGTGGGAACACTGATTCGATCCACTCTATTAACCTGTATGAGAAAGACTGAGAAGGATGTGACAATCATTAGGGGGGGGTATTTCAACCTGGGTCCATGTATCTCTGAGGGTAATGGTATTTGTGGCATAGTAGATGAAGCCAGTAATCCAATTACACATTTTAGGCATTGTACTTTAGGCAACCTACTTAATGAAATGTTATTCGATCTAGATCTAGTAATAGCGAACAACGCCAACAAGGAGGATTTGCTACTTGCTCCAACATTCCATGGAAGGGGACATCAATCAGTCATACACTACATTCTGGTATCAAATGGTGCTATGTTGGCAGAAGCAGTGTTCATTCCGCATAAAATCCCATTGAGTGTCATACTCCAATTCGCATCTCCATGCCATTGTCCCAAAATTCAAGGAGCGGATATAGCTCCATTTTAACGCAAAACAACTTGGCACTAAATAGAATAAATGGCTATGCTTTGAAGTGGGGGAAAACAGACCCTGCAGAAATAACAAAGCAAGTGGTCGTAAGGGCTCACCCACATGTTATAAAATGTCTTAGTATGGATGTATCCGATCAAGAAATTATCATTAATTTTGAGGCAATTCTTAAAATAATAAAAGAGGCGCTCTGGATTGAAATTAAGCAAAAACCTAGGCAGAAAAAAAGGTTGGTTTAATCATGCATGTACGTTGGCTTACTCCAATTTAAAAAATGCCCTTAGGAAGTCGGCTAGGATCCCACAAGAGGTAAAAACACTGCAGAAGATATATAAATAATCTAGCACTCAAATCGAGGAAGAGGGAACTAAAAAAACAACTTTGGGACCAATTGCACGAAAGTTGCAGTCTTAGGAACTCGGCTGATTTCTGGCAAGTGGTCAAATCCCCTTTTTTAAATGATAACACCAAGCTCCCAAAAATTGAGGTAGCAATAGAAGAGAAAGACTGGGTTCAACACTTCACCAAGATCTTTTCGCATAGCCCGGACTCCCAAAACTCAGGGAGTCCCAGAGTTAATGATCTACCCAGTTCTTACCCCATCAACCTGCAGTTTACAACGCTGGAAGTTGCACAGGCTCTGAAAGTTAGTAAAAATGGGAAGGCGCCTGGTCCTGATGGCGTCCCAATTGATCTGTTCAAAGCCCAAATGGATCTATGGACCCCCCTTCTCACAAGAGTCCTGAATGCAATCTGTAACGTTGGTTTATTGGAATCCTGGTCACGTTCCGTATTAGTTCCCATATTTAAAAAAGGGGACAGGGGGTCTGTTTCCTGCTACCGCCCAATCTCGCTTTTAGACTCCCTTGGCAAAGTGGCAGGTCGAGTCATTTTAGAACTGTTACAAGATTGGGCGGAGGAAGGCAGAATTATCTCAGACCTACAATATGGATTTCGTCAAGGTCTAGGGACTATTGAGCAGGCCCTAAATCTCTCCCTCCGGATTGACAAATATGTTTCCATCAAAGGCGGAGACCTTTATATGGTCTATGTGGATTTATTATCCGCGTTTGTTGTGTCTCCCATTCCAAACTCTGGTCCTTGTTGATCGATATGGGGGCACCATCAAACGAAGTGAAGTTCCTGAGAGAACTCTATTCCAATGCCACAGCCAAAGTCCGCTATGGAATGGGAGGTGAGCTGACGGAGGACTTTCCAATACAAAGAGGGGTGAGGCCTGGCACCCTTCCTTTTCACTTTGTATACGAATGTTCTGGAAAGTGAGATGTTGAAGGATTCCCAAGACCTCCCAATGTCGGAAAACAGCCCAATTCCCGCATTACTCTATGCGGACAGTACAGTAATACTAGCCCGCACCCCCATTGAACTGCAAAAGAATCTGGACAGGTACTCAAGGTTTATGGCTGGTCTGGATTTGAAAATAAATATCAGTAAAACCTTTGTTATGAGGGTGGGTTCGAGTCGCGAAAGCAAAATGAGGGGGATCTACCTCAATAAAGAAAAAATAGCGACTACTGATAAATATTCATATCTAGGCATAACAATAGATCATAAACTTTCATGGAGAGCCGCCGTGGATACACGCAAATTGCTTTTTTTAAGAACCACAGCTGCCTTAACTAATTTTGCCAGAAAGCTGGGAAAGAGAGCGCCCCTGGAAATGATAAAGATTTACAAAGCCAAATGTCTTTCCGTGGCTCTGTATGGGGCGGGTCTTTGGGGTTTCGTTGCACTCAATAGTATTCAGCGGGTAGTAAACTCCTTCCTAAGGTATCTACTAGGAGTACCTGATAGCTCGGGTACTCTTGCTTGTCACATTGAGCTAGGTCTTTCATATATTACGGACCTAGCAAAAACCGAACCATTGTTACTGTGGCAGAGGATCTGGACCTCAGAAAAGGCAATCTTTACCCAGCTTATTCTTTCTGATTGCTTGAAAATGGATGACGCCAATAACTCAAGGTGGCTGCGATACATAGCAAGATTTTTCCATGATCTGGGCTGGGACCAATATTACTCAAATCCCTCCCTAATTCGTGAGGTACCGAGAAAGGTTTTAAAAAAGAAATGTTTGGCTCATTTAGAGGCTTTGAGATTAACGAGTGAGATTACGAAACCCTCTGTCACTCATGCCTTGCTTATACAAACGGAACCTTTAATACAGCCATACCTCACTTACAACACCACAAGTTACGAACGACATCTGTTGGTAAGGTTCAGAATGAACTCCTTTTATAGATTGGTTACATTACCTACTAGAAATAACTGGGCAAAAGCACTTCCCCCTTGTCCCTGTGACGGTCTCTCGCTACAATCCACTCCCCATATCTTATTTTTTTGTACCTTTTACCATAACCTTAGAAAAAAATGGCTAATACCCATACTAAGGAGTACTGGTCTTAAACAATATCGTCCAGCATTGCTTTTTTTACAATTGTTACAGGGTGAGCGGTTGGTTTTCCTAGTGGCGAACTTCCTTAAATGTGCTGTCCGCCATCGTTTGACCCTAGAGTGCTCACTGTAAAATATTGAAACCTGAACTTTAATGGTATAATAAGTAATGCTTAGACATTTGAAAAAATTCAACTTGCAGGTTGCCAATCGAACAACATTTTATCTTGTAAATATTGTACTTTTTAACTGTATTATAAATGGCTATACGATTGTATTTATTTATGAATATATGTATGTTTTGTAATGTATGCTTTTATGATTTGCAACCAAAATTGAAATAAAGCAATATTGAATTGAATTGAATAATCAGTATTATAGTTTGCTTAGTTATTGATTCATGCCTTTAGATTATAAGTTTGCTACATATATTTG
The DNA here is from genome assembly GCF_964263255.1 of Lissotriton vulgaris. NCBI lineage: Eukaryota > Metazoa > Chordata > Amphibia > Caudata > Salamandridae > Lissotriton > Lissotriton vulgaris. The sequence continues at coordinate 338,170,504 of NC_141689.1, forward strand.
ACTCTAATGCATTTGGTATCTGAGACAGCCTTTGTTTAGAGAGTATTATGTAATAAACCCCAAGCCTTATTCTAAAAGTGATTGTCTTTGCATTTTGTTAAATAAAACTCCTTTGAAAAAGCTGCTGTTTGTTTTGTGGTGAAGTCTTGCTGTACCAGGGATGGTAAGACATGGATAAAAGTGTATATTATTTAAAGGTGTAATGATATATTTGCCTTCCAGGTGGGAATGCAGTGATTGGGTGTGGCTTATTGGTGAGAAGCCACATTCAAAACATACATTCATCAAAAATATCTAATATGGAGTTTTGTCTAAACCTTTTTAGTCATTCAGGAAGCATAGCCTAAAGCATATAAAAAAAAAACTCACCGCCATTCCTACCCCTTTTTATGGTTTTGGCCTAAAAAAGGTCTTCAGACTTCAGTATGCACTCATCTACTGTACACCGGAAAACGAATTGGCTAACTCATATTGCTGGTCATTTCCCAGCTACTCTTATGCAAACTAATGCATATCTTTTTTACCAAAGTATTTGGTTGCCAATTAAATTGTTCAAAGAAAAATTACAGGATAACCAAATTGTTGGCATTGTAATACTACTCCATGAAGTTTATAATCAATTTTGCCATATTGTTTTTACATTTTGGAAGAATATTAGGAATATCATTGTGCAGCTTTTTAATGTCCAAATCCCTTCATCGTTCAATGTACTAATTTATAAATCTCATGCTTTTAAAACTATTATCAACTGCTGATTGTAAGCTTAATGCTTGGTGGGAATGGATTATTTTTCTTAAATGTGGACATTCCTCATTAGTATGTGCTCATAAAGACTCTACTATATTTATATCGTGGTATAATATTGGCTTATATTACCAACTGGCATTAATTAAAAAGCACATACTAATTTGTTTTCTATTTCTTATAGTAAATCTTCTTTGTTTAATTCATTTGTTATTCGATATTCTGACTGTTCAAATACACTGATGTAAGTTATTGTTCATGTACTTCTAATGTAACTTTTTCTATTTTTATTCCTAGGGTTAAGGCAATATTTTATGTATGGTATTAACTCTATTTTATTTAAAAATACATAAATATTTTTTAACGCAAATTTTTTACAATATTTTTTACAAAGTACACCTTTGTACTGAAACTGATTTAAATATTGAATCGACGTTTTTATTCTGTATTAAAAATGCTATTTGTATGCATATCTCAGTTGAACTTCACTTGCAAGGACAAAAAATGAGAATTTGGCTCTGGTGGAGAGAGTGCTCTGATGGCTTCCTTTTTGGCAAGTGCGTAGAACATTTTGATGCGAAGAATGATCCAGCGGGATAACATCTGCTTCTGCACCACCTTTCCTATTTCTACTGCCACAGTAAGTAGCAAAGAGTTGGTCATCCACAACAATGTATTTAGCGCAGTCTAGAAAAACTCCATGCCCGCCCAGGGTCCGGCCGATGCAGCTGTTCATCCTCCTTAGTAGGATGGGGGATAGAAGGATGATAGGGTGATAAATTGACCTGAATGGAAGGGAGTAAAAACTGTGGGGAGGAAAGCAACCCTGTTTGGCAATGTCAGGAAAAGGTTGTAAATGGCGGGCAGGCACTCAGAGTTTGCGGCTCTCTGATACGCCTTGCCGAAGTGAATGCCACCAAAAAGACCATCTTTATTGTTAACAGCCTAACTGGCAATTATGAAGGGGTTCGAAATGAGATCCAATCAAAAATGTTTAAACAAGACTTAGCCCCACTGGTGCATAACAAAAGGAGTTGGGGAAATCAGGTTGTTCAACCCCCTTAAGTAATCTCAGAACAATAGGGAACGTGAACAGGGAAAATTGGTGTGGGAGACAGAGGAAAGCTGACAACGCAGCAAAAAACCTTCATACAATGCTTACAGCACACCATCTATGAGCCAGAAAGACTTTAAACTAGTGAAACTCTGATAGTCAGGCTCTTCAAGAATCCACATTATTGTCTGTGAACAGAAGTGCTCCATCTCTCAAAAGAAATAGTTACATACCTGCGGGAATGATCTTTCTTTTGGATACTCTATATACCTGCACAGTCCTCATCTGTAGAATAATACCAGATGAAAGACTGGACCCAGAAAGTTCAAAGCTCCCACGTCACCAGTAGGGAGTGCTGGCTTCATATCAACAACAGAAGTGGAGTCCGATGATATCATCAAAGCAAAGTAGCGCCCAATCCAGCATAGTGGCATACATTTCCATTAATTTTTGCTCCATTCTTTGAGGTGAGTGGAGAGAGTGACATCAATATATTTTTTCCAGTTACATAAGTAATCATATTAACTTTCACATCAATCAAACGGGAGGTGGGCCGGATGAGGAATCTGTAGATTGAGTATCCATCAAGAAAAATAGTTACCAAAGGATAGTCAATTTCTTCTGATGGATACTTCTACCTGCAGATTCTTCACCTGTATAATAGCTTTCAAAGCAGTACACTGCCCAGAAGGAGGGTTGATGGATGGTTAGAATAGGAAATCTTGTGGGACGGATCAGGCAAAGTGGCCGTGCTTATACACTTCAGCATCCAAGCAGGAATGCTTGACAAAGATGTGTAGGAAGGAATAGTGTTTTACCTGTAACTCCAGTTTTCTCACAGGGGAATTTCGAAGATAAGTCATAAGTTTTGAATAGTCCCATCCACATGCAGGGAACCTAGACCATTATCTTTAATGTATCTATTTAAGTGGAGATTTTCGCCCACAGGCTGCAAGATGGCTGCGGGGAAGGAGCTGCGGGGAAGGAGCTGCAGGACTGAGCTCCTGGTGTCGGTGTTGGGATTACTAGTTGTGTGGTATAATACTGCCTGAACCACGCCCCTCCAGCCCCCCCCCCGAAGAAAGGTGCGACTGACGCACAAGTTACTACTTGTGTAACGATATATCTGTAAGAGACATTAGTTAGTGATAGATTCCTTACCTTAGAATATCCCCAGGCGTCAGACTGGATCCGGAAACTTTTGCGTAGCAATACCCCTGCGCGCTGGTAGGCGTCGTCTGCGGCTCCGCGTCCGTCGTCGGCGTCGTGAGCGCCGGGATGACGTCATCGGAGTACTTAGACGGCGCCCATGCGCGCTGACGTCAGTTCTGATAACACAGCTTTTCCGCGCCAGATACGCAGAGCCATGATAGAACTAACACTGGTGCCATGAAACTAGGGCCCTGAAAGGGGATGACCTTAACCCTAGATATCGGTTCGCAGAACGGGGAGGATGGGTGGGCGGTAAGGAATCTATCACTAACTAATGTCTCTTACAGATATATCGTTACACAAGTAGTAACTTGTGCATCTGAAAGAGACACGTTAGTGATAGATTCCTTACCTTAGAATAGATACCCCAGCAATACCAACCCCGGTGGTGGGTCTGCGAACCAATATCACACCAGAAAGTCCTGGAGGACGGAACGGCCAAAGAAGCCATCCCTCCGGACTTGACCGTCCAGGCAGTAGTGTCTTGCGAACGTGTGCAGCGAGGCCCACGTAGCTGCCTGGCAAATGTCCTGCAGGGGGACACCGCGGCCCAGGGCGGTTGTCGCCGCCGTGGCCCGAGTGGAGTGAGCCCGCAATCCAGCTGGGGGCTCCTTCCTCGCCATGGAGTAACATGCTTGGATACACAGGATGATCCACCTAGAGATGGTCCTCTTGTGCACAGCCTTTCCCTTCTTCGCGCCCACGTAACCAACGAAGAGTTGGTCATCCACCCGGAATTGGCGTGTGCGATCTAGGTAGTAGGAGAGCGCACGTTTTGGATCCAGACGGTGGAGCCTCTCCTCCTCTTTCGAGGGATGCGGAGGCGGAAAGAAGGTGGGCAAAGTGATGGACTGCCCGATGTGGAAGGCCGTGACAACCTTGGGCAGAAAGGAAGGCCGTGTACGTAACACCACCTTATCAGGATGAACAGACAGGAAAGGTGGAGAAGAAGAAAGAGCCTGGAGCTCACTCACCCTCCTGGCAGAGGGGATGGCAACCAGGAATGCCGTCTTTAGAGTAAGGAGACGAAGAGGGCAGTTATGAAGTGGCTCAAAGGGAGCACACATCAGATAGGTGAGAACCAGATTCAAGTCCCACTGGGGCATCACGAAGGGAACAGGAGGGAACATGTGCGTGATGCCCTTCAGAAATCTACTTACAATAGGGGACTTGAATAAAGAAGGCTGATCTGGTAGCCTTAAGAAGGCTGATAGAGCAGAAAGGTACCCTTTAAGAGTGCCCAGAGCAGAGCCCTGCTGGGCAAGGGAAAGAAGAAAGAGCAGCACTTCCGAAAGGGGTGCAGAGAGAGGATCCACAGCCTTTGCTGTGCACCATGCCACAAATCTGTTCCACCGGCAGGCGTATACCGACTTTGTGGAGGGACGCCTGGCTGCCAGAATGATATCACAGACTTCGGGAGGCAAGTCAAATGGCCTCAACTGCCGCCGCTCAATCTCCAAGCTTGTAGGTGGAGACTGGACAGGTTCGGGTGCAGGACCGTCCCCTGCTGCTGCGACAGAAGGTCCTCCCGAAGAGGCAGACGAATCGGGGGATCGACTGACATGCTGAGTAGCTCGGGATACCAGTACCTTCGTGCCCAGTCCGGAGCCACAAGGATAACCTGGGCCCGGTCGCGCCTGATCTTCTTCAGCACTCTGGGCAGAAGTGGTATAGGCGGAAAGGCGTACAACAGACCGCAGCTCCACTCGCGACGAAAAGCGTCTCCGAGCGAGTGCCGCCTTGGAAATTCCAACGCGCAGAACTGATGACATTGCGCGTTCTCTTCTGTGGCGAATAGATCTAACCAAGGCTCTCCCCACTGCTGAAAGAGACCTTGCGCCACGTCCGAGTTCAGACGCCATTCGTGATCCATCATGCACCGACGGCTGAGTTCGTCCGCCCTGGCATTCAGAGAGCCTGCCAGGTGTTGAACCACCAGGGTCACGCCCTGATGTTCCAGCCATTGCCATAGGCGCAGAGCCTCCTGGCAAAGGGTCCACGACCCCACTCCGCCCTGTTTGTTGCAGTACCACATGGCGGTGGTGTTGTCGGTGAACACTTGCACTATGCTCCCCCTGACAGAGGGGAGGAATGCCTTCAGTGCAAGACGAATCGCCCTCAGCTCCAGAAGGTTGATATGGAGCCGGGACTCCGCCGGAGACCAGAGGCCTCTGATCTCCGCCTCTCCCATGTGGCCTCCCCAGCCCTGGAGGGACGCGTCCGTCACAACTACGTGCTCCGGCTGGGGTAGGGAGAGGGGTCTGCCACTGACCCAGTCGCGGTCCGTGAGCCACCACTGCAGTTGCCTCGCAGTGCCCTCTGAGATCAGGACATGATCGGATAGGTTGCCCTGATGCTGGGCCCACTGAAACTTCAGGTCCCACTGCAGAGCCCGCATCCGCCACCTGGCGTGACGCACCAGAAGGATGCAGGAGGCCTCAGTCCCAGAAGCCGCAGCGTCAACCTGACCGAGACCCGGGATAACGGCTGGAAGATTGGAATCAGAGCCTGAATATCCCGAACCCGCTGTTCGGGTGGGTAAACCCGAAACTGCGCCGAGTCGAGAACCGCTCCGATAAAGAGGAGCTTTTGAGAGGGACACAGGTGTGACTTCGGCACATTGATGGAGAACCCCAGCAAGTGCAGGAGGTCGGCCGTAGTCTGGAGGTGGCTGACGACTGTCTGGGGCGAGCCCGCCTTCAACAACCAGTCGTCGAGGTAGGGGAAGACTGATACCCCCTGCCTGCGCAGATGGGCTGCGACCACCGCCATCACCTTCGTGAACACCCGTGGGGCGCTGGTAAGGCCGAAGGGGAGCACGGTAAACTGAAAGTGCTCTTGGCCTACCGTGAACCGCAGGTAACGCCGGTGGGCCGGCAGGACGGGGATGTGGAAATAGGCGTCCTGCAAGTCCAACGCTACCATCCAGTCTCCCGGGTCCAGGGCAGCCAGGACCTGAGCCAAAGTGAGCATCTTGAACTTCTCCGTCCGGAGGAAGCCGTTGACGTTCCGCAGATCCAAGATAGGGCGTAGGCCCCCTTTGCCCTTCTTGGGTACCAGAAAGTAGTGGGAGTAACAACCACGTCCTACTTCTGGCACAGGAACGCGCTCGATGGCCCTCTTGGCCAAGAGGGCCGAAACCTCCTCTTGCAGAAGTTGCAAGTGATCCCCCGACACACGGTGGTATTGAGGTGGCATGGATGGAGGGGAAGACTCGAAGGGGAGGGAGAAACCCCTTCGGACAATTTGCAGCACCCACCTGTCCGAAGTGACTGTATGCCAGTGGGAGAGGTGATGGCGAACCCTGCCTCCCACAGGCGTCACATGGGCCTGAAAACTCGGACTAGGAAGGTTTTGAGGCGGGGGCTGCTGAGGGAGGTGTGGACTGGCCTCGCCGTTGGCCCCGACCACCGCCACGGCGGTTCCCACGTCCGCCACCGCGTTGCTGAACATTCTGCGGCGCGTGGCTGACGGTCCGTGGTGGGGCGCCCCTTCCGTGGCCACGAAAGGAGCGAAAGGCACCCGATTGCTGGCGTGGGGCCGTAAGGCCCAAGGACTTGGCCGTGGCCCTGGAGTCCTTGAAACGTTCCAGCGCATGGTCTGCCTTGTCGCCGAAGAGGCGACGGCCATCAAACGGCATGTCCAGGAGGGTGGCCTGGACATCGGCCGAGAAGTTGGCGGACCTCAACCAGGCGTGGCGTCGAACCGCCACCGTCGTTGCCATCGCCCTGCCCAGCGAGTCCGTGGTATCCAGCCCACACCGGATAGAAAAACGTGCCGCATCTCGGCCGTCCGCAAGGGTTTGGCTGAGTTTAGCCCTGACCTCCTCAGGGCACTGTGGCAGCACCTCCGCAACCGTGTCCCACAGGGTGTGGGTGTAGCGGCCCAAGAGACAGTTGGTGTTCACAGACCGTAGCCCTAGGCTCACAGACGAGAAGACCTTCTTCCCGAACTGCTCATATCTCTTGGATTCCCTGTCGGGCGGGGCCGACGGGAATTCGGTTTGGGAGTTAGAGGCCTGGATGACCAGGCTCTCGGGGTGGGATGGGTGGACAAAAAGCATGGGTCGCCCGGTGCCGGGCGGTAGCGTCTGGCCACGTTCCTGTCCACAGGGGGGCCTGTGGCGGGCTTGGACCAAGTGCCCAGCAGAACGTCACACAAGGCCTCATTGAACGGCAGGAGGGGCTCCGCGGAGCCGGACTGCTGTTTGAGGACCTCAGTGAGGAGATTAGTCCTCACGGCCGCGACGGGGAGCTGAAGGTTTAAGGCCTTAGCTGCCTTCGTCAACACTACGCTGTAAGCAGAACCCGCCTCCGAAGCCACAGTCGGGGGCGACGTAAATCCAGTGTCTGGCGAGGTGTCAATACCACTGGCCTCCCCAAGCTCATATGTCCAGTCCTGATGCGACTGGCAATCACGTGCCAGAGGGTCCTCGGACCCCTCCCATTGCTCCTCGTCACCTGGCTCCTGGAGACCAGGATTAACAGCCAGGGCCTCCTCGTGGAGATAGAAGTCTCCAAAGGCCGACGGAATCGGCGCCCAGCGGCGCCCCTCCGACTCCTGAGTAGGACCGTAGGAAACATTGGGGTCGGCAACCACATCGGCTGCCGGGGACGACACCTGAAGGGACGGCGCCGGCGAGGTCGTAAGGTCGACCGGCGAGGTCCCGGATCCGGAGCCGGATCCAACGAGGTCGCGCGGCGCCGGGACCGAAGTCGCCAGCGGCGCCGGGCCCGAAGTACCCGACGTCGTCGGGGCCGAAGCGCCCGACCCGGAAGGACCTCCAGACGGAGCCGATCGGCCCGAAGGCGCCACGGGAACCGACTGAGGAGCGAGGGCCCTCATGGCCATGAGGTACCTCTCGACCTCCTCCTGCGACGCGCCGTGCCCAGGGACCCGAAGGTGTGGGGCAGGCGGCGACGCTTGCGACTCCCGCGGAGCCGCGTGGGCGGTGTCGCCCGAGTCCCCGGCCGCATCGAGCGAGCGTCGGGGCGGGTCGGAGGACCGATGGTGTCGCTCCGACCTCTCATGCCTCTTACCTGAGGACTTGGAACCAGACGATCGGTGTCCACTTCCGGAACGTCGATGACTCCGACCTCGCGACCTGTCCCTTGACCTCCCGTGGGACCGGGACCGGGACCTGGAGCGGCGCGGGGCCGAGTGCCTCAGCTCGAGACGCTTGCGGGACCGCTCCCGCCTAGCCTTCGACGTCAGAGCCCGGCAGTCGACGCAGGTTCGATCGTCGTGGTCGAGGCCTAAGCACTTCAGGCACCGGCGATGGGGGTCCGTGACCGACATGAGTCGGCCGCACTTCGAACAAGGCTTGAACCCGGGCATCCCTGGCACCGATAGTCGAGACAGTCGACTAAGAGAAGATCAAAAAGGATCAAAAAACTATTCAGTCAAAAAGTGACTGGGGGTAGAGCTTCTTCCGATCTGCGCTAGCTGGCGCGGAAAAAAGAAGAACTGACGTCAGCGCGCATGGGCGCCGTCTAAGTACTCCGATGACGTCATCCCGGCGCTCACGACGCCGACGACGGACGCGGAGCCGCAGACGACGCCTACCAGCGCGCAGGGGTATTGCTACGCAAAAGTTTCCGGATCCAGTCTGACGCCTGGAGATATTCTAAGGTAAGGAATCTATCACTAACGTGTCTCTTTCAGATCTGCACAACGAGCCAACTTCCGACGAGGGAGCACAGGTCTGAGACGCTGCTGCAGAGACGAGTGGCATCCACGCCTCGGATTTCCATCCTCGGAACTCCTCAGCCAGTGAAGCCTCCTTGGGACCCTTGTTCTCGACCCTCCGAGTGCCAAGGGCCGAACGAGGTCTGCCAGAGCCGAGACGCTGCTGCAGAGGCGAGTGGGATCTACGCCTCAGATTTCCATCCTCGGAACTCCTCCGCCAGTGAAGCTTCCCTTAGGACCCCTGTTCTCGATCCCACCGAGTGCCAAGGGCCGAACGAGGTCTGTCAGAGCCGGATCGTCGAGACACGCTGTGCCCCAGAATCCGAGCTCTGACGCTCAGCCACTGCACAACAACTGCACCTGACTGAGCAATGGCCGACAGTCACAGACGCATCAGGGAAACCAACCCTTCATAAAGCCACAGGAGGACCCCCTGGAAGACCTGATCCTGCGGTCCTCAACTAAACGAGGCATTTACGACCCCCGGTGACAGCCAGGACGTCCTGAGGTGGGAGCAGAGCCTCGGGACTCAGCACAATAGGAGTCCTCGCTGCCTGGCCCTGCAATGGCAGCCATAACTGAGTAATGGCTAACAGTCAAAGCGAAACCAGAGAAACCAGCTAGCAATAAGGCTATACGAGGACCCTTTGACGCCCAGCTCCTCCTGAGCACAGCTAGGCAGGGCATATCCGACCCCCGTCGAGAACCAGGATGGCGGGAGCAGAGCCTCAGGACTCCACTCATGAAGAGTTCTCCTTGCCTAACCCTGTAATGGCCGCCATGAAAGCTCATCACTAAGACCTCACGAAGACCCCATGACGCCTGGATCCACCCTACTACAGTAAGGCTGGACCTGCTTGACCCCCGACAATTAACAGGCCGTCCCAAGATGGGAGATGACCCCCGAGACGCAACATAGCACGACCCACCGTGTCTGACCCCGTAATGGCCACCATTCTCACTATCTTTCAAGATAATCAAAAAGAAAGAAAGACATAAATAAAGCTCCCACCAGTAAGACAGCCTCCTGGACCCACAAGTCAACTGCTCCCGCTCCCCAGTGCACAGGAGCACAGGTCTGAAGCGACCCTGCGAGGGCCACCTCGAGTTCACTAAATTGCCTGCACCATAATGGCAGCCCTATGTTGAATGCACCGAGCTTTCCTGACTACCCATAGAGAGCCATGAAGATCTCACCTGAACTAAACTAAGACTGGCCGCAAGATGGTCCCGATCTAATGCTCCTTCAACGCTCCGGACTTCGCAACATTAAAATTCACAGCTTGGTGTAGACAGCTTCTTGGTGAAGGTCTCCTAATTGGCTAACTAGGACTAGGTCCGGCCACAATAGGGGCTCGATCCTTTGCCCTTCCAACATTCCCAGGGTCTCACATGACGGTGTAGTCAGCCTCTAGACGCCCGTCCACCTAATGTCCACCCAGGCCCTAATCTCAGGATCACCATCAGATCTCTGCAGAGGTGTCCTAGCCACCCAGAGAGAACACCCTTAAAGTTTCAGGGCCACTTCCCTAAGCCCAACTAATCACAGACTCTCTAACCTGGTCCTAAAGAAGCCCTTCACCGCATTCACGCGCAACATTAGACCCTTCCTTCACACCCCGAAACCCACCTTCCACAGAACTCAGATATAGTGCCTCCAGCCACGCCTATGGTTGCCGCACCTCGACCACCGAATTACCTAAAACCCTTTGGGCCGAACTCCTTCACAATTACTTTCCCTCCCTACCTCTCAAGGAAAGGGAAGAGACTCTTCAAACATAGACTGATCAGACAGCACCCCGAAACACTATTCGTAGATACCTTCCACTGCTCCTCCAAAGGAAAGTTAATAATGGATCTCATCTTCCACACTCAAAAACCTGACAACTGGATCACCATCCACAGTTCACATCTCCAAAACTACCACCACATCCCATAGCAGTAAACTGTCAACCTCGCTCCCGAATCACCTGACGCTGAGCGGTAACATCTCCATAACCATCTACTCGAAAGGCACTGTCCTGATACAGACCAATAATGGCCAATAAGTGGAAGGAGAGGTGTGGCGCCGCGGCCAGGGTGACTGACTCCAGAATCTGGGGATCACGGTTCGATCCCTGGGACCGGCGGCAGATTAGCCCAGCACCATGTGACTCTGGGCAATAGGTTGCATAATCTTCCCAACGGCCCCCAGCCCTTAGAGACCCTAACGGGTGATGGTACTCGCTTTACAAATGTGGATTATTATTATTATTATAATGATAACCTCGGGGTCTTCGACTCCCTCTTCCTCTCGCTAAAAAATGCACCCTTGCCCACTATGCGACCTGGCCAAACCCCTCACTGCCCCCCAGCGAGCCTTCCCCTTCACGCAAGGCGCCAGACCAGTCACGCATCCTCTTCGAGAACTCCCCACGAGCCACCCCTGCAACTCTATACCTCTGAATATTGAGCCCACCTCCCCTAGCGGTAGACCCTCCCACCCCGACTTCCTCTCTCATCCTATCCAGTCATCCCGGAGCTAACATTACCCCCAAGCTCAGTTTCCCCTAGTCCTTCCCAGCCTTCAGGCCACACGAGACTCAATCCACGGGTTGAGCTATTACTCCTCCTACCAAGGACCCCGCCCAGTGACAAACCAGGCAGCCCCTTCTCTAACAGTCACCCTGACTGTGACCCACCCTCCTTCCTCCAGGCAATGCTGCCCTAGACACCCCGTCTCCCACCGTGGATATCACGACCCATCGACTCAACCTCCTGGAAACTCAGCTGAAAATCCTGATCCAAGGCCTGAACGAAACTTTATCTAACCTGGCCACAAACGAAAAACCCACCCAGCCCTCTACCACACCGCCAAATACCACCCAACCCGGGCGTGCCAAGGTACCGCCATCCAGCGAGCCCCCGGCTCCTATCAGGTCCCAGCCACCGACCAATAGATGGAGGACGGAGAATCACTCTGGGAGACCCAGAAGATCAAAAGCCGCCCTTTCCCCTCAGGAAGCAGCATACCTAGCCTCAACTTATGACACTCCCTCCAATCCCTCCCCCAAAACTATGATCCAAGTAATTACAGGAGTCGGAAGAGAACTCCTTCCACCGAGATCCCCAAGACCCCCAGCTCATCTAACTGCTCTATCCAGTGACCCAACTACTAAGACTCTGAGCAGCGGAAGATTCTCCTTCAACTGCTTGCTCCTAAACTACAGATCGGCCTCCAATCATGCAACCGAGCTAGCAGAAGCCATTCTCTCCCATGATATAGATATAGCATTCATCACGGAGACCTGGCTCAATAATCTCTCTTATCCCATCATGGGCACGTTGGTACCACCTGGATTCACATTGATCAACAAAGACAGGATAGCTCAAAGAGGAGGGGGCCTTGCAATCATTCACAAGAATAGCATCTCCATCACGGATACTGCCTCCTGCCTCTATAACTGTCTCTCAGTCAAGATCAAGACAAGAGAGAACAGGCCATCTCTATGCCACCTCCTGTACCAACCCCCAGGTAACTCCTCCGAATTCGGAGAACACCTTTCTGACCTGATTGCCCACTTCTCTCTTTGAAACTAAAATAATATTATACTTGGCGAACTTAATCTGAGATGGAATGAAACAAAAAACCTGCGTATTCAAATCATTAACAACCTCCTACTAGAAAGGACCTCAAAACCTTACTCTTCACCCAAGCCTTCCCATCTTGAACGGTCACTTTCCCCACCTCTCCTACTCCCCGAGTAGCAGTTGCCAGTTAGCGCCAAGAAACCGCTAGGTGTACGAGCGTTATACAAATCCTTTCAAATTCAAATTCAATTCAAATTCACCTGACCCAACACTGCTCAGAAGAAACACATCACTGAGGAGCAACCCGTGACGCTATTATTGCTGAAAGCAATGCAATCACCATCGACCACATCCTCCCCGTGGACTGGTCCGATCACCACATCATCCATTTTCAAATCAACCAAGCGGTCCGAACTCAACTCCCCTCGCAGGTCCCCCCCAAATGGATTAGGAACACAGCTCAAATCACACAAGCTGATCTAGAAGAAAGAATAAGCTCACTTCTCTCGAGCACCACTGACCACCTCCCAACTAGCGAACTCACCTCTCTCTACAACTCTAATATGACGGGCCCCTCTAAAACTAAAAAAACCCAGAAGCATTACATCCAGATCATGGTTCACCACTGACATCAACGAAGAAAGAAGACATCTAAGAGCCTCAGAAAGAATCTGGAGGAAAAATCCCACCGTCCTACATTGTGAGCAACTCCAAACAGCCCACAGGAACTACAAAAAACACATTAAGAACAAAAAGACTTCTATCTTCTTCTCGGCGCTGGACAATGCTAACAACAGACCCAAAGAGCTCTTCAATATCATCAGGAAACAAACCTCTAAACCAGTGGCCTCCGCAACTCAGGATTCCAAAGAACGATGTGACAACTTCATCACATTTTTCAACGACAAAATCGCAAAGATTGATCTCTAACTTCGCTCCAATCTCACTCCCTCCACCGAGATCCAGGCAACTGAAATCATCTATAGCGCTTCCTTGAATCCCCATAAACACTGGTCTTCCTTCACCCCCATTTAAGAAGCAGAGATAATTAAACTAATCTTCAACGCAAGACCTTCATCCTACGCCCTTGATCACCTACCTCCTCAACTGACCAAAGATTTGAAGCTCGCCCGAGCTCCAGTTTGGTGCAAGGTCATTAACAGCTCACTGAAATGAGGAGTCGTACCAGATTGCCTCAAAGTCGGTCAAGTTACTCCTCTGCTGAAAAAGCCAGGACTAGATACGGAGGATTTAAATAACCTTAGACCGGTCTCGAACTTACCTCTTCTGTCCAAAATCATTGAAAGATGTGTACTTCCTCAGCTGACCCAACACTTGGACAACATCAACCTTCTAGATCCCCATCAATCAGGCTTCAGAAAAGGCTGCAGCACCGAAACGGCAATCCTCAATGTCATAGATGACCTAAACAAGTCACTTGACTCGGACCAATGCTGCCTTCTCATCCTCCTGGACCTATTGGCTGCATTCGATACAGTCGATCACAAGCTTCTCCTCAAGGTTCTATAAGACAGGGCTAGTCTTGAAGAGATGGTCCTCCTCTGGTTCTCCTCCTTCCTCCACAACCGATCACAAAGAATACAAATTTAAAATTTTGAATCAGACCTCCACCCAGTTACTAGGGGTGTTCCACAAGGGCCAGTGTTCTCCCCTCAGCTTTTCAACATCTACATCAATCCCTCACCTCTCCACTCAGGAAATCCAACATCGCTTTCCACCTATATGCTGATGACACAGTTATATCTAGAATCCACCTCCATTGGTGACCTCCAGAGACTCAACGCCACGCTCAGAGAGGTGCAACAGTGGCTCTCAAGTAACCACCTGAAACTCAATCAAGAGAAAACGGAAATACTCCTCATCTCCAACAAAGACAAAACAAAAACAAATTGCAGAATGGCTCAAAGCTATAGACGCCCTCAATGGCAACATCACACTGGCAGACTCAGTATAATCTCTAGGTATCATCAGTGTTCCCTCTAACGCGCACGCGTGCGCGGCCGCCCACCTTAGTGACCCCCCCAGCGAGCAGTGTCCCTATTGAAGCGCGCACACATCACGGGAGAGTGTTCGCGCCGCCGATTTTAAAAGGAGAGTGTTGCGAAAAATGCTAATTTCCTGGTTTCCGGGACGAGTTCCATAACAAGTGGCTCTTGCTACATTTGTTCCTTAATGGGAAGGGGCTGCAGGCTGTTTATGGGCCTTTGTGGAAATATGTGTTAATTGCAGCACCGTCATGCGCTGCAATTAACAAATATTTTTACACTGGCCACTCTATCACAATCAGCCCCATCTGCGCTCTAACAAAAGACAGTCAAACTGTCATTGGCAGGGCTGGCGGGGCTATAGGTGTCGCAAGCATTCAGTTGCCTCCCGACGAGGGCCCTGGCACTTTTTTGTGTGCAAAATAAGCACTGCTTGCTCAATTGTTTCTCATGTAAACACTGTAGGGAAAAAACGCTTGCTAAAATACCTTTGTAGGGATTTGTATATATGAGAGGAAGAAAGAATATAAAATTAAAATACTTCTTAATCAACTTGGTTATAGATGCTGGCAAATGATCGAATTTTAGAGCAATTATACTTTGTGAGTTCTTTAAACAGTAGGAGTACGACAAACGATGTCATTTTAGATACATGTTCAGACTCTATAGACCCTTAGGGTCTCAACAAAAGATTAGACCCCTTGTTCATTATGATGTTTTATAATTTGAATTTTGGAACTGCAATGTATAAGAAAACTGGAATTTGCGGTATGTAAAATGGGCTTCAGGTAGGAAATTGGGAGATTAAAAGGTTTTGTGGGAACAAATTGATAGCACATGCTTTCATCCGGTTGAGGTTCGTTTAACTGAACTCAAAAGAATCATGCATGTTTTGGGTAGATTAGAACCACTACTTTTTGAAGTTATTATATAATATCAGACTAGATAGTTTATTTGTTCTTGTTTTTTTGACATTATCAAACAGGTGGCATCATACACTACTTGAAAATTATTTAGTTCCATAAAATGGCCCAACCTATAGTCATATGGAACAAATGCCTTAAAATCACTATTGTGGGTGTAACATTGATAATAAAAGTATACTGATCATTCATCTTCAATAAACTATTTTTCCCATTTCTGACTACTTTCCCTCCCCCTCCTTAAGCAACTCCGCCAACCCCCCACACTCACCTACCCCCCTCTTTGACACCCCCCTCACCCTCCTCCCTCATTATACCCCCCACACATCCTTCTATGCCCACTGAATCCCCCTTGGCATACTGTAACATATCTATTTATATCAACACTTTGGTTCTTTCAATGTGTTTCCTGTTTATCCCATATGTATTTTTCCACTATGTACCCCAAACTGTTTCCTTTTTATTTTGTCTGATCTCCTGTATAATCTGTTTTGTTCAGTTCTATGATTGTTTTTCTTGTTTATTTCCATTACGGATGTAAAGCGCTCTGATACCCTCGGGTGGAGCTAGTGCTATATAAAACATTCAAATAAATATGCAAATGGGATGGGCGAGTCACAATCAGCCCCCAGCCGCGCTCGAACAAAAGACAGCATCAAGGTAAAAACTTTACTTTGCTTCGTGATAGGAGTACGAAATATATTCCTAGATGTTATAAAAATGTGTCTATTTGTAATAATCAGAGGCAGTTTCAGTCAAAACCTAACAAAAGAAGCAGACTCCATTTTGTTCCTCACACAGTGAGGACAACCTGTGGCAAATTGTATTCAGCTTGACTGGCTACGTCCATCCACTTGCCTTCTTATCTCACCTCCATAAAAGCAACAAATTAACTACTTGAGCCAAAACTTTTTCTGCCCATGTTTCTATAAGGTACATCGCCAGTCGGACTAGAGTTTTTCACCAGAACTGCTGCTCAAACCGCTTGAAGAGAGAAAAAGATTAGGAACAGATGTGTTGTGTAAAGTTGTGTAAGTGTTTGAAGTTCGCAATAGCTAATGAGTAGATCAATCATCCACATACATTTTCAATCAGCAGCTCTCGTCACTGTGACCCCACAATTTATTATCTGCACCGAAATTTTGAACATGTCTGCAGCTTCATGGCGCTACTGGCAATCCACAATGGCGTGAAAGTGAATCGAAAATGGTTTACGCTGAATGGGAAAATATTTCCTCCAGTAAAAATTAAAGGTGTTTACCCCACTTCCTTAAAAACAAGTTGACGTGGTTACTATTTAACAGCGAGAAGGCGGCCACCTTTTTAGGTTTCGACTGCAAAAAAGCTGCGCAGGAGAAATCTAATGAGTTACAGTATGTTGCTCTGGAATCCGCCCTCTGTTCCATTGGCTAGCTCCATAAATGGAGGCTAGCCGTTGGAACAGAGAGGCGTCCGTCATGGCCGGACCAGATTCGGGGGCGTTCCCGAGAATTTTTGGCTTTTGGCTACGTCAGCCAAAAGCCGGGAACGCCCCCGAATCTGGTCTGGCCGGGCCGCAAGCATATCGGCTTTGCCAATGCCTGGTTGCTTAAGCCGATTCTACTCTTTTAAAGATAACTGCCTCCCCGGGTCCTATATAACCCTGCTGCCTTTTAATTCAGCAAGATGTTACTCTCTCCTGTGCCGCATATCTGTCTCTGGTGTGTGTGCTCGAACCCCGAAAGTATCCGAATGACGAACGAACGGAGACTTGCTCCTGTCCAGTACCCTCCTGCCACTTCAACCCAACAAGCTGTTACTCCCCACAAGTGCCGCATATCTGCATTTGGGGTGTGTGCTCCAAGCCTGTAACAGTGGAGGGGCTGGGGACGGGTCAGTTCGGTGGAGGGGCTGGGGACGGGTCAGTTCAGTGGAGGGGCTGGGGACGGGTCAGTTCAGTGGAGGGGCTGGGGACGGGTCAGGTCAGTGGAGGGCTGGGGTCAGTTTAGTGGAGGGCTGGGGTCAGTTCAGTGGAGGGCTGGGGTTAGTTCAGCATCTGGTTTGGGAACGCGATACGGCTGCTCCAGAGGCTCTCCTGCTCATTATGCCCTGGAGCTGTGCTACAGCTGCTGCCGTCAGCGCTGGGCAGTGCTGTGGGTCAGTGTGCCTGCAGCTGTGAGAGAGCTGCTGCAGCCAGCGGTGGGTGTGCAAGAAAGTTGCTGCAGCCAGCGGTGGGCAGTGCTGGGGGTGAGCGGGAGAGCCGTGTGCTGCAGCCAGCGGGGGGCAGTGCTGAGGGTGAGCGGGAGAGCTGCTGCAGCTAGCGGGGGCAGTGCTGTGGGTACATGGGAGAGCTGCTGCCTCCAGCGGCGGGCAGTGCTGTGGGTACATGGGAGAACTGCTGCAGCCAGCGGGGGGCAGTGCTGTGGGTACATGGGAGAGCTGCTGCCTCCAGCGGCGGGCAGTGCTGTGCGTGCATGGGAGAACTGCTGCAGCCAGCGGGGGGCAGTGCTGTGGGTACATGGGAGAGCTGCTGCCTCCAGCGGCGGGCAGTGCTGTGGGTACATGGGAGAACTGCTGCAGCCAGCGGGGGGCAGTGCTGTGGGTACATGGGAGAACTGCTGCAGCCAGCGGGGGGCAGTGCTGTAGGACCCACGGGAGAGCTGCTGCAGCCAGCGCTGGGCAGTGCTGTGGGGTAGGCGGTAGAGCTGCTCCAGCCAGCGGTGGGTCACTGCTGTGGGTGTCCGCCTCACTGTGCTGTGGGAGAGCATCTATAATCAAAACTAGGCAGTGCTGTGGCCTCCTGTCACTTTCTGTCTCCAGTTTCTGTATCCCCACAAAGACGTGCCGCGGTCATGGCTTCTAACTTCAGAGAGGACTCGGCAGTGCTCTTGGGCAGCTCAGCTCGCTGCCGCACCGCAGCTGACTCGCGTTCAAAGGTTTGCTGTGGTCACAGATGAGAAGGCGGACTTTGGGTGTTGAGCTGAAAATATCGAGCCGTTTCTTTGCAGCGTTCATTGCGTCTACTTTTGGACAGATCTGGGAGCGCCGCCCTGCCCTGTCATCCGTGATGACCCGAGATGGGCTGCAGTGGTGTCTGTAGAGACGTGTGCACTGGTGTACGTAGGGCAGAGACATGCAGAGCAACTGCATGAAAACACCACGAGCCCGTACCACAAAGGCAATATGTATCACAAATTCTCAGTGCAGCTGCCCCTCTCCCCGAATGCACATTTTATGTATGTGCACAGGATTCACAAAGAACTGCGAGTCTGGGATGCTCTTGTGCAACGCCGGGTCACGCTTACATAGTTCACTTTTCTGCAAAGCATGACTGGGCGCTTTACGGTGGGTGAAGTGGAGCACTCACATCATTCTATTAGCATGTGCACAACAGCAGAGTCCAACAAGCGGCCAAGGACGGGCGGTGCAAACGGGACACGCCCACGAGGGAGGTCAAGGCCAGGTCTGTGAAGGAATCCTCGAAACCAGGGCGTGATGGGGCCTAATCCCAGAAGCGCCGTGAGACCATGGTAATGCGATGCAGCACTAAACTCATTCAACAAAAGAACACCCCCCGTTTGTTGACTCACAAAAGAGGTGCAAATGATTTGCACCCCAGCTCTGTGTCCCTGAACGGCCTAAGTTTAAAAGTGGCTACATATTTTTCCTGTCTTTGTAAAGTGTTATGTGAAGCTTTCCAGCCACTTATAGGCGCTGTGACAGATCCAATGGAGGGGGTGAAGAGCGGGAGCAGATGCCTAACAGTCATTCAGAGGCTAGCCGATGGTGTTTGTCCGGGGCTGGCTGGCCAGTCTTGCATGGGTACTCTTCGTGAGCAAGTGAATATTGCGATACAGAGGGCTTTGGGTATGTGACAGAGCTCGATCCACGCTGGTGGGTTCTGCGCAGGCGCGAGGCAGTCGGGCGACTGGCCAGCCTGTGGCAGGGTCTGAACAGGTATAGGATGGGCAAAGTACCTCGTTCCAGAACAGATGATGGATCACTACAATCCCCCAGAGATTCAAGGAGAAGCAAATGTACTTATTGACACATCATTAGCAAGAGACGGCATCACACCCTAGAAAGGCTGTTCACACCCGCGTTATATACTTTTTTAGGTTTCGACTGCAAAAATGCTGCGCAAGCAGCTTTTGCGCAGTAGAAATCTAATGATTACAGTATGTTGCTCGGGAATCCGCCCTCTGTTCCATTGGCTAGCTCCATAAATGGAGGCTAGCCATTGGAACAGAGAGGCGTCCGTCATGGCCGGACCAGATTCGGGGGCGTTCCCGAGAATTTTTGGCTTTTGGCTACGTCAGCCAAAAGCCGGGAACGCCCCCGAATCTGGTCCGGCCGGGCCGCAAGCATATCGGCTTTGCCAATGCCTGGTTGCTTAAGATGTGGTTTCCATAACGGAGCCAACTATTATAGTATAAAGGTGGAGGAGTACGAACAGCGCGATGCAAGTCCCCTGTAGAGGATCACACGATGTCAGAGTTAAAGGTGGTGGGCGGAGTTTCGTTTTTTTTTGTAAATGTGTGTGTTTTCGCCATTCTGCGGCGGGGGGGGGGTTCTGGGGGGGGAGAGGAGAGGTTACTTTTGAAGAGTCCCGCATATCTGCATCTGGGGTGTGTGCTCAAACCCAGAATCCACAAGACGAACACACGGAGCCCGATTCTACTCTTTTAAAGATAACTGCCTCCCCGGGAGAGCTGTGTGGGCTGTGAGCTGTGAGAGCTGTGTGGGCTGTGAGAGCTGTGTGGGCTGTGAGAGCTGTGTGTGCTGTGAGAGCTGCCTGGGCTGTGAGAGCTGTGTGGGCTGTGAGAGCTGTGTGGGTGTGAGAGCTGTGTGGGTGTGAGAGCTGTGTGGGCTGTGAGGGCTGCGTGGGCTGTGAGAGCTGTGTGGGCTGTGAGAGCTGTGTGGGTGTGAGAGCTGTGTGGGCTGTGAGAGCTGTGTGGGCTGTGAGGGCTGTGAGGGCTGCGTGGGCTGTGAGAGCTGTGTGGGCTGTGAAAGCTGTGTGGGTGTGAGAGCTGTGTGGGCTGTGAGAGCTGTGTGTGCTGTGAGAGCTGTGTGGGCTGTGAAAGCTGTGTGGGCTGTGAAAGCTGTGTGGGCTGTGAAAGCTGTGTGGGCTGTGAGAGCTGTGTGGGCTGAGAGAGCTGTATGGGCTGAGAGAGCTGTTGGCAATGTAAATAACAATGCCATTTATTTATAAGTATAAAAAAAAAAGAAATGTCATGTGCAATGCCAATAGGTCTAACTTTTCCAAAGGCGAAACCATTGCATTGTAAATGCTTGTTTTCAGAGAGAACACGTGGCATCATCGAACAAGAAGAGATCAGAACGCCCAAGGACACATCATTTCTATCGAAGATATTTTTGTATCATTTCCCTTAAATAAAAAGCTCTACACCCCACCGTCAGCGTTAGGTGGCACGAACACAGCAAGAGAAACGTGCTCTTTTTTGTTTTCCTCCCATACAGTGAGACTGTTGAAACCATGCCTTGTCACTACCAGACCCAAATTAGATTGTTACAAGGCAGGGGGAAATGCTTTGAAACCCTGAAGCAAGAGGCACCAGGGAAGCTAACAATGCGGGGAAATAAATCAATACACAGTGCAGTTGTGTTTACAGTGGCAAGATCAGGGCTCGGACAGTGATTGAGTTCAACACACAGCAAGCCATTATCCCACACGTGCCTCACTCTCTCTCTCGTAAAATATTAAAAATTATGTGTTTTTTTTTAAATTAACTAACCCAAAATAACTAAACTGCAGGATGATGCATACAATACACAGGCGGATCTCGCGAGCAAAGTTTACTAAGGCGTTGTCACGCTGTCCATTTGAATGCAGTGATACAGACAGACCTGGCATAATATCAGTTGGGTGGTACACTATGCGATGCACATATTTTTAGCCTAACTGCTTTTAAGCCACGCCCTTAATTGCATTGGTTACGCCCCTCTTTGAGAGACCCCGTAGTTTTTTCATCCCAATCAAAGTCCTGGTCTACACGCACGGTCAGGTTGTTGGCGCACATAGCCTTCGCTGCAGTGCACAGAGACCTTACTCTGCCGCACACAGAGGAAAATAATTAGAGGGAACATTGGGTATCACCCTAGACACAAAACTGGACATGGAAAACCACATTACAAGATCCGCTAAAAGCGCCTTTCTCAATTTGAGACTACTGTACAAAATAAAACCCTTCCTCCCACCCAAGGACCTTCAACAAGCCACCCAAGCACTGGTGCTCTCCAGAATCAACTACGGGATCGCAGTCCTGACTGGCACTGCAAAATCCCACCTCGCCCCACGGAAAACATCCTTCAATGCAGCAGTCAGAATGGTCACCGGAACTAAAAAATTCGAACACATCTCCCATGCACTCAGATAACTTAAATGGCTCCCAATTGAGTTACGAGACAGCTTCAGAACTGCCTGCCTCACGCACAAAGCCCTCCACACTGGTAAACCAGAATACCTAGCCGCCAAACTCAAAAGTGCCGGCCAGTCCAGGAACCTCAGAAGCTCCAATACCACTCATCCCGCTAAAAACTCGCAAACAAAAAACGGCGAACAGATCGTTTGCTGGAAACGCTCCCAAAATCTGGAACTCCATCCCCCCATACATCAGGACGATCCCTTCGTTTCTAAAATTCAAAAACCTGCTCAAAATCCTCTTCCTGGATCGTTCTCAGGCGAGCAGATAGGAGCTAAGGAAGTACTTTAACCGGCACCCCTCTAACTTTAACTAGGCGACCAATGTCACTGATTCGGACCTAGAAAACCTTCTGGAGACTCGTATTGTTGGAACAAGAAACTCTTTGGACTCTCGACCCAAGGCCTGTGGATTACCATGTTACACTACTAAGTCACCTCCGTTGAAATTCTGCTTTTATCTTACTGTGCAATATGACAGTGGTAAAGTGATAAGTGCTCTACGTCTCTATAAAGGAACGTATAATGTATTCGTTGTCTGCATGATCAGGTACCTTTTACTACTTATATGTCCGTTTCGCTATGTTCCTCTATATTCTCTGTACTGCCCATTTGCACATCAGTTACTTGTTGTGGAGCGCTCTGATACCCTCAGGTCCAGCTAGCGCTATTCGAAACTCCTAAAATAAAAATAAATACATAATCTTCAGGAAGGTCTTAAAAACACTTAAACAAATAGACAATTAATGTAGCCTATATAAATAGGCCACAATGGCTCAATTCGTCATGAAGTCAAAAAGGGCTGTCCATTAAATATGAGAACAATTTAATATGTTTAGCAAACAGCAGAAATCCCCCTCATAAACCCTTTTTTCATGATAGAGAAGGAGGAGTGCAGGACACAGTAGTCCATAGGCTGTCATTATATGGCTAAAACAGAGGCTGTGACATTAAGAATCCAGAAACCACCAGTATCCAATCATGCACAGGTGGTGGCAGTTACTTTTGTTATTTATGAAGGTGACGTGAGATATATGTAGATTGTAAGGATAACTCTGTGTTTTCCACAGTGGAGGAGGGAGGGTTGCCTATAATTTATCATGGATATTCCCTGATGAGAGAACTGGAGTTACAGGTAAGAAACTATTTCTTCTCTCGTAGGGGATTTCCATGTATAGTCCTAAGAGCTAAATAGAATATCAAGCCCATCCCCATATAGTGCGGTGGAGGAGACAGAGGATAGTTTAACCGATTAGGTTTCTGAGGGAAGCCTGACCTACTTGAGCATCTGCTCTAGCGACAGTATCTAGGCAGTAGTGCTTGGTGAATGTATGAACTGATTTCCAGGAAGCTGCTTTGCAAATTTCTGAAATAGGGATATAGCGCAGCAGAGGACCAATAGCTGTTTTCCTTCTAGTGGAGAGTGCTTTTGGTTAAGCTGAGAGTGTTTTCTTAGCTTTGAGCAGAGCAAAATACACAAGACTATCCATCAGGAAATGGACTGCATAGAGATGGCTAAGCCTGAACGGAGTGGACCGTAGTTGACAAACAATTGTTCTGATTTCTGGATGTCTCTTGTCTTGTCCAGACCGAATTTAAGAACTCTCCTCACATCCAGGGAATGGAGAGTTCTTTCAGCTGGAGTAGAGACATTCTGAAAAAAAGTGGGTTATGAGATTGTCTGGTTGACATAGAAGTCTGAAATTACCTTAGGGAGGAATTTCGGGTAAGTCCTTATAACTACTTTGCTAGAATAAAATACTGTGTATGGTTCATGTGAACAGAGTTAATGGATCTCACTACTCTGCAGGGAGATGCGACTGCTATAAGGAGAGCAGTTTTCCAAGACAGGTGTTGGAGAAATGCTATGTGTATGGGCTCAAAGGGGTCCTGCATAAGGCGTGAAAGGACTACATTCAGCTCCCATGAAGGGGAAGGTTGCCTAATGGGAGGGAAGATCTTCAAACCTTCTCCTTAATGACGGGGACTCTGATGAAAGAGGTTTGTGAAGGACATTTTCTGTAGGCAGTAAGAGCTGCCAGGTGATCTTTATTGAAGAAAATTGCAAGGTATATAGAGTCAAAAGGAGTTATTATGGAAGAATGAAATCTTCCTGGCAAGTGGTAGGGTTATTGTCCTTAAATGCACACCATATGCAGAATCTCTTCCATTTGTAGGCACATGCGAAACGTGTAGAAGGCCCCTTTGCCTCTCTGAGCATATTCATGCAGTCATGTGGTAAGTTCAAATGTCAATACAGTACTAGCTCAGGAGCCATGCAGCCAAAGTCAAAGAGGAGAGATTGGGGCATACAATCTGGCCTTCGAATTTCGTCAGTAGGTCTGGTCTGCATGACAGCTTGAGATGTGGATGGACTGACCAGTGAAGAAGGTCCGTGAAGCACCATTGACGAGGCCACTCCGGAGCTTCTCATCTTGGCTCTCGAGTGGGACAGCTTGAGGAGGACTGCTGGGATCAGGGGATCGGTGGAAGAGCGTAGAGAAATCTGCCAGACCAGCTGATCCACAGGGCATTCCCCAGCTTCCCTGGCTGGAAGTACCTCGATGCGAAGCTTTGGCTTTTTGTGTTTTCTGCTGTGGTGAATAAGTCTACGCTGAGGTGCCACAGAGTTTGAAAAGGTCTTTGATGATGTTGTTTAAGACCCTCTCATACTTTTCTTAGAGGAGTCTGCTGAGAGAAGGTGAGTTGCAATGATTTTAAGGTCTCTGGCCAGATTGCCTGTACTTCTTGAGACAAGGGCCTGGACCTCGTCCCTCCCTGCTTGTTGAGGTAGTACCGGTTTGTTATATTTTCTGTCTGAAGAAGTAGGGAGTTGGACTTCCATGATGGATGAAATTCCTTCAACGCCAGATGGACTGCTCGCATTTCCAAGGGACTGATGTGGTATGTCGATTCTCTCTGCAACCAGTTGCCCTGATATTGGAGGTGGTCCATGTGGGCTCCCCATTCTAGTAATGAGGCATCAGTGGCAGAGGTTTGAGGAGGAGTTTCCTGATGAAAGAGTGTGCCCCGAAGTAGATTGGGTGGAGAACACCACCATTTTAATGACAGCTTTGTCAGTTGGTCCTACTGGTCCTCGGGCATTCATGTAGAGGCCTGATATGGAGACGGGCATTCAGTGTGAGAAAAATACAAGGGCTATTGAGCCAAGGAGAGAGGATACTGTTCTCATGATTGGATAATGAGCTTTCATTAGAGCCTGAGACTTCCGAAGGATTGATAAGCATCTCAACTCTGAAGGACACACTTTTGCTCGCAGGGTGTCAATGGAGGCTCCTAGGTAGTGTAGTAGTGTACTGGGACAGAGGCTGACTTTGTATGATTGACATGAAAGCTATCAGAATAAAAGGTGATAAAGGGTGGGGAAGAGCTGAGAGCCTGCAACTCACTGCTCATCTGATTAATGGCCCGATAAAATACTGTCTTTAATGCAACATTCATAAAGGACAATTATGCTGGGCCTCACAGGTAGTCCCCCTTAGAAAAGTTAAAACTAGGTTGCAGTCTCCCCGGAGTGCAATAAATGGAGTTGTGGGTTGGAGATACAGGTTTGCTAACTCCTTCAGAAAAAGCATTACTATTGGAAACTTGAACAAAAAAGGCTGGTTAAGAAGACAAAGGAATGCCGACAACGCAATGAAATACCCCTTAAAAGTGCTTCTTCACATCCCCACTGGGCAAGGGAAAGTACAAACTGCAAGAGCTAGGACAACGTAGCGCATACGGAGAAGATGTTGTCCATGCAACAAGCAACAAAGTTACTCCATTTTCCAAAGTAAACAGACTTGGTGGAGTGTCAAACCACTGACAATATCAAGTCCACCACCTCCGCTGGTAGCTGAAAGGAGTTCAGATGTGCCTGCTCGATCTCAAGGCATACAAATTAAGGCCTCAGATATTGGGGTGAAGAACCATTCCCTCCGACTAGAAGCGAAGGTTCAGTCTGCAAGACAGCATGAGCTAGGGAAATATGGAGAAGCATTAAATGTCTGCATACCACACCCTCCGTGGCCAATCTGGGGCAATGAGAATGACTTTCGGCCGGTTTGGGCATGTTTAGCTCAGAACTTGAGGAATCAAGGATATGGGGGAAAAGCATAGTGCAGGTGAAGTTCCACTTCAACTGAAATGTGCCCTTCCCACCCCCCAAGGCTCCCTTCAACGGATACTGCAGGGCACACACCTGCTGGCATTGATCATTTTCCAAGGAGGTGAACAAGTCATCTTAAGGAGAGCCCCAGTGGGCAAAGATTACCTCTGGCAGGACACGCCACTCATGATTGGCACAACACCAACTCAGGCTGTCGGTTCTGGCATTCAGAGATCCACCAGGCTGCTGGAAGTAATCCAGATCCCTTGGCAGTATGCCCAAAACCACAGCCCCAACGCTTCTAGGAAAAGACGGATAAGACCCTAACCACCTTCTTTGTTAATATATCATATCGCAATTGTATTGTCTGTCAAGAGCTGAACAGACCGACCATGAATGCATAGAAGAAAGGCCTTGAGTGGCAGCCAAAATGCCAGCAGTTCTAGCAAATTTATATGAAGCACCTGCTCCTCCAGAGACTAGAGACCCTTGATCTCCAGACCCTCAAAATGTGCTCCTCACCTTAGACCGGAGGCATCGTCACTACCATTACCACGGTTAGAAAGAAACTGAAAGGCATCCATTAGTGAAGGCTCACCTCGTTCCCACACCAGTGCACAGCAACCAAAGCATCCCATGAGACCACAATGGTGATGGACAGATCTTCCCTGTGTCAGTAACAAGATCATCAGGACTAGAACTCCTGTGCCTTCCAGAAAGGATGGAACCATCTTCTGGATGCCATCAACCCTCTGAGGAGGAGGAAAAGGATGAAGAAGGGTAGTGTCCAGAACCAAGCGTATGAACAGGATGCATTGAGAGGTTTCCTGCTGAGATTTGGGCCTGTTGATTGAAAAGCCCAGGTTGACCAGCAGAGTTACCATTCCTGCAGATTATGCGTCACCAATTCCTGCAACTCGGTCTTGAGCTGCCATTCGTCCAAGTACAGGAAGTTTGGAATACATGACCACCGGAAATAAGCTGCAAATACTGACATCACCTTGGTGAACACTTGAGCTGCCAATGTCAAACCAAAGGGAGCACTAAATTGGTAATGGGTGGACTCCACCACAAAACACAGGCAATTCTGGTGCAGGACCAGGATGTGGAAGTAAGCATCCTGCAAGTCAAGTGACCCCATCAGGTACCCCACCTCCAATGCCAGGCTAGCACCTTGAACTTCTCCTTTCTAAAGTAGAATTCCAAAACCATGAGACCAAGGATTAGACCCAGATCACCATCCTTCTTGGGCATACGAAGTATCAAGAATAACGTTGTTGCCTAATCTCCTACTCTGGCACTAACTCCATTGTTTCTGTCAGAAACAGTGCTGCCACTTCTTTCTGCCGGATAGGAAGATGGTCTCCATATGGGAAAGGAGCAAGAAAAGGAGGAGCCTGTAGAAATGGTAGAAGACTGATATTTGAAGGATCTACTGGCCCGAAGAAATTGCCTTCCAGGCTGGTAGAAAGGAGAGCAACTAGTCTCCTACAGGCTCCTCGTGCGCTGGAAGGTGCAAACTAGGCCTGTTTTTCTTGGGGGTGTAGGAGAGGAAGAAGAGGAGGCTGGGTGGAGGGATCAGGAGCCTTCTTCCTCTTTCCTTGCTTCTGATCTTTCCGACCAGACGGTTTGGTGGCTATTGCGCCTGTTTCTCTGCGAACTAGCCTTAGCAAAAGCTGAGCCCTATAGAGAAGCCTCAATAGCTAAGCAATGCCTGCAATCAAGCTCAGGTTGATAGTGTTGGAGGCCTAAGGATCTGGCTGTAGCCTTACTAGCCTAAAATCAATTGAGAGTGGAATCTGCTTGATTACTAAATAAGTGGGCACCATCAAAGGGTAGATCCATGAAGATAGCTTTTCTATTTGTGGAAAACGCCAACGTGCGAAGACAAGCATGGGGGTGGACCGCTACTAAGGACATCATAGCATTGGTCCATGAATCTGCAGTTTTGAGACTGTAAGTAATGATGTTGCATGAAGTATTCTGGCTATCTCTAATGGCATTTGAAAATGAAACCTTGATATTATCAGGGACCCGATATACCTCCATAAAAGGCAAATGGTGTTCAAAGGTTTTAAGGCCATACTTCTAGCTAAAAAAACGTTCTTGTCCTAAGCCATCAAACGTTTGAATTCCCTGTCTGTTGGTGTCATAGAATAAGTCCCTGACACAGGACCGGAAGAGCAAGAAAGGAGCCTGGCCAGAGGTTGGTGGCAGAAATGTGGCGCAGAATGGCGCTGGGCCAAGAGGCATGAACACAGGAATGCCATGCGGCTGCATGGGGGACCAAAAGTGCGCCAGAGAGGGCGCCTCACATCCTTATCCGGCGGTGCTGTCACAGGAATCGATGGATTTCCAGACTTAAGTTGAGCAGCCTGTGAAATCACAGAATCTGGTCTAGGATTTCCGGACAGGCAAGCTGGAGCATTATCTGGTGCTTTGGATTTCTTATGGATTCTGGGAAGAATCGCAGGTACTGAAAATGGATTCTTCATTATTTTTGTTCCTTCTTCCCAGATATGATCAATTATGGGGATAGAACGGACGGACCTTCTACTCTGGTCCTTAAAATCATAAAGAAAACAATCTCTTTGCTTCAGAGATAATGGAAGATAATGGAAGATGAAACCAGGTTGCTGCTCTCTCCATAATTGCATGAAAACCTCCAATATCTTCAGGAGGGGAATCCATTGCCTGAGGAACTGGTGAAGACAGCATAGGAATCAGGTATTCATCCCATGTGAATTTGGTAATTCCCCATCCTCTGCAACAGTATCATCATCATCATCCTGGACTAAATGTTGCACAGGTAAAACCTCCTGAGGTTCATTGATAGGGGCAGAAGGACCTGCACTCTGTAAAACAGGAGGAATAGGAAGTTGAGTTGGAACAGGCGCTGCAGGTAGAAAATGTGTATTATAGTCCCTTAACATAGCTGTGAGGTCTTGCATTAGGGCCATAGGCCGTAGGTTCCTGCTGAAATTAAGTCTCTTGATGACCTCGCAGAGATTCACTAGGTTCATAGTATTATTCTTCATCGTCATCCTCCTGATATTTGATCTGGAGTTACGTGCCGGACTAAAAAGTCCATCAACATCTGACTCCTCTACATAGTGACTAGGAGGCAAACGTGAAATATGAGAGACATCCTGATAATAGTTTCTTGAAGATTGAAAGGTAGACGACAATTTTGCTGGTCTTTTACACTTCACTATCGACTAAATATTCATAGACAGTGAGTCAGTACCAGTTGAAATAGCCATAACAGAAGCTACCGTCGACGTTCTCATCATAGACGTCGTCGACGGAAAAACCATCGTCGATGATGTTGTCGTCGTCTAAGCCGCTGCTGTCGTCGACGGTGGACTCGTCGACGGGAGGTGCATCGTCGTCGACGGTGGACCCTTCGGCGGTAGTTGTATCGTCGTCAACAGAGGACCCGCCGACCGGAGTTGTATCGGCGTCGACGGCGGAAGCGTCGACGGCAAGTGCCCCGTCGATGATGAGGTAGGCGTCGACAAGAAATGGGTAGTCATAGTAGTTGGTATCGACGACGAAGCAGGCAATGACATCATCGTCGGTTCTTAGTCGACAAAGAGGATGCACACACCGGCTGAGGAAATTTCGTCGTCCACTGCTTTTTTCAACGTTGACGGGATCATGACAGACTTGGACTTCGTTTTTTGCTGCTTTGAAGTAGTTTTCATAGAAATCTTCCCTTTCTCACCAGATTTCACCTCAGAAGAGAATGAAAGCTTCTCTTTTCTAGAGGAAGAGTGACCAGACTCAGAGTGGGGCTTTTTCAAGGTCTTACTCTGTATCTCATGGGGGATCATCAGATATATCCTTCTTCTTGGTTAGAGGGGTGGGCACCTGAGGACTAACTCTGCCATCATATCCTAAAACAACATCAGATATAGCCTTCAACTTCTCCAGCCAAACCAGCAATCTTCCTTCTCTGTCTTTCAAAGTCTTAGCAGGGAAGACTGTACAAATCCTGCAATCTTTAACTTTGTGTGCTGGATAAAGACAGTAAATACATTCCTTGTGAGGATCTTCAAAATGTAGTCTCTTCTTCCCACATGAAGAACAAGGCAAAAATAAGCTTTTCTTAGAAGAATCACACATAGCTACTCACAAAATTCAACCAAAGGTGAAGAAAACTGAGCAGAGCTCAGGGAGACTCCCTGTCACACGACATGCGGTAGAAAATTTGAGGGTTTGCCTCTCTGTCAAGGATTCTAAGAGGGTGCTGCAGCCTGATTGGCTGGGTTCCAAATTTGGTTCTTTTTACAAAAGGACTAAGATAGGCTAATGTAGTGACTTTGCTGTCCATAGTAGCCTATTGTATAATGTTTTTTATGACTATTATGTATATGTTTTATTATACAGCAAGACTCCCACTTCGTCGGTGGGGATGATTCTAAGCATGTGAATCTATGAAAGATACCCCAATACTGGATAACACTGCTATTTCAGATCCTGGCAGTGGAAAGTTAGGTAGACAGTTATCGGTGCTGGGGGAAGGCCAGATGGCTCAAGGTCCACCTCAGATTGTGGTGACTAAGGAAAAATGGGTCAGACTGCTCGACCACTACTAACTAGTTCTGAGGATGAAGAACCTGTGAGAGTCAGAGGGCACATATGTGACTTACTTTTAGAATGTTTCATGTGTTTCTTATGATTCTTCTGTTAACTGGAGGAGTGGGAGAAAGTGACCTTGAAAAGGTTTGAAAATGACATTGGTCTTTCCCTTCATCGCAAGCACAGGCTGCAAAATGTTTGGCCTCCCATTCCTTAATTGCCTTGGGATTCACGCTGAAGTAGAATTTGGTGTCATGTCTGGAACCCAAGCACGAGAAACAAATAGAGTGGGAGTTGTTGATGGATATTTGTCCTTCACAGTCCCTGGAAGTGTTGAAGCCTGAGCGCTTCTCGAAGGCATCTTTCTAGCACCAATTCTGGATCTGCTTCAAAGGCCTGCAAAAATTAAACAGATG
Source organism: Lissotriton vulgaris (assembly GCF_964263255.1). Classification (NCBI taxonomy): domain Eukaryota; kingdom Metazoa; phylum Chordata; class Amphibia; order Caudata; family Salamandridae; genus Lissotriton; species Lissotriton vulgaris. Next base: position 338,201,233 of record NC_141689.1, read on the forward strand.
GTGCGGCGCCGAGGCAGGTACTATATGGCTTCAGTGACATCTACTGACGCTACTTCCAGGGTTGATACGAATCCAACACCCCCCTACTGGTGTCTGAGATCTTTGAAACTTTCTGGATCCAGTCTGACACCTAGTATTATGTTAAAAGGTAACAAAGATGCAGATTGAAGTATCCACCAGAAATCAAACTCTAAGACATTAGGAGCCAAATTGCTATTTAGCACGTTAAGATAGCAGAGATAAACTTGACCTTATGGCTGGGTCAGTAAAACAAAGAGGTTGCTGAATGTACTAGAGTAAATTCACTGTATCTTGTTCATACCAAGGCAACTACAACGAGCATCATGGATGCTTGTCTAACCTTCCTGACCATATATGGAATGAGGGAAAGATGGTAAAGGGCAAGTACATTTTACTGACCACTTTATCCAAAAAGCATTCCCCATGGTTAGGAGGTGCGAGTACTTGGACACAAGGCTGTGGATTTTCCTGTTTTTGCTTGTGGCAAAGAGGTCCATTTGAGGAAGGCCCCACCTACTTTCATCTTTATACCCCACTCATGTGATTCCTCTCTTGCTCAGAAGATCCGCAAAGTCATTGTCAACCTCTGCCAAATGTTCAACTAGGCAGTAGATGTTCCTATGTAGTACAACATCTTCTTGTAAATTTTTGACGGATGCAGATAATGTGTACCTCCCTGTTTCTGTATGTGGCCCATCAGAGTGATATTGTCTGCTGGAAACAGGACTAACTGGCCTTTGACGTATGTCTGACAATCAACATTAGAGAAACAATACAAGGCAGAGAAGACAACAACTGCTGATATGACATGGTGCTTTGGTTCAAAATGTTTCAAATGGAATCATGCCTTGCAATGGCGCAAACACCTTTCCAAGACCAAATAAAGCCTAGATAACAGTCATTAAACACGTGGTTATGAGACTATTTCAGAAGATACCTACCACATATATCTTCCTACAAATGCCCATTACATACATCTTTTTCTTTGGTTATAAGTTAGCAATGTGTATGATCAGTAAATATTTCTCACTTTTTCTGATTTATAGATTTATATTTTAAGCTATAGATAAGGGGAAGTGGAATTCCCTCAAATGTGTGGTCTACTTACCGTCCTTTACTTTCTCTTTTCACGTCTCTTTGTTCAAAAGGTTCAATGTTTGCTTTCAGCAGCGGAATGGATCCAGCAATAGGCTCTCCGAACAATTGCTGAGGTTTATTCTGAATACTTTGGTTATAATCAATAATATTTTGAAGTGGTATGAGTCTTGGTGGTTGATAAGGCGGAACTTGAGATATAACCTAATAGCAGACAACAAATACCAATTACCAATTGAATTAAACATTTCATTATCTGACTAGTGATTATCTGGAATGTGAGATGTAAAGAAACGTGCAGTTAAAATGGTTACATACACAATGTCTCCTTCTTTATCATATTTCCATATAGCTTTCTCTATTTACTAAAGTGCACTATCATCCAGAAACAATCCTGAGAATCTTATAACATGAATAGAGACAAACCATGACAAAGCAGAATGTTATAAATATAGTGCAGGATTCTTTCAAATGATTATTGATTCTCTTTTCACACACTTAGTTAAAATAGTATGCACTTACCTGCTAAGCAGGTGCTCAAGGTGAAAACATTTCCTCTTAGATTCACAATCCTGGACATACCACAGCATCAACTGGAATTTCCAATGGCTAAGATACTCAACCTTAACATATGATTACTTATCTTTCAGTATAGTGCTCTAGCATTGATATATATACACTATACATTTGTACTTTTTTAAATCTCCCTCTAACTCAAGTAGGAAAACCTTTGGTTTAAAAAAAAATAAAAATAGAAAACATCATGTTACTGACAGCCGTTCCATTGGACTATTTTCAAAATTCAATTCAGGTTATTTTCAGCCATACATCCTAACACCAGCATGTAAATCTAACACTAAATCCCATCTTGGCCATCCTCTCAGCATGCAACTCTACACTGAAAGTGACAGCTGGAACAGCATGTTTGCACCATCCAAGAGCATTGAGGTCAGTTTTTTTCTAGACACTGTCCATGCCCTCAGAGCCCAAAGACCAATTGTTCATATCAGTGTACAAATCTCTAAATTGGGACCTTTTTAGATGGAAAAAGAGTCCAATCCACAGAACGGCGACGTAGGAGGGCAATGTGGAATCTGAGGTTAGCAATAGAAAGAGCACTACAGACTCCTCACCTTTAAAATAAATACCGAAGCAGTACCCTCTCTAGTGGTTTGTCAGTGGAATGACTCAGAACAAAAAGTCCTGCAGGACAGAAAATTCAAAATGCCCTTTTGTAGGACCTGGGTGACAAGGCAGTAGTGCTTTCTGAAAGTGTACACGGACGCCCATTTTGCGGGCCTGGCATATATCTAGCTCAGACACTCTGCATGCTAATGCAATAGTAGCAGCCTGATCTTTGGGGAAGTGAGCCCCTAATCCGTCAGGGAGCTGCTTCTTGGCCAACGCGTAACAGATCTTAATGCAGATGCAAAAGACTATTCATCTGGATAGCATCCTCCTCTGCATTGCCACGTATTTCTTTCCCCCAGAAAACCCCACAAACAGCTGATTCTTTTTCCGGTGGTCTTTGATGCGAATGATGTAAAAGCACAGTGCTCTTTTGGAATCTAACAATGGAATCTCTCCTCTTTTGAGGAGTGAGGCAGAGCAAAGAACGTCTAGAGTGGGATGGACTCAAGAAACAGAGGCACAAGTTTCGGCATAAAAGCCACTTTAGTCTGTAGCACCAATCTGACCTGAAAGAAGGTGTGTACGGCACCTGTACTGAATGAACATGAGACTCATGCGTCAAGCTGAAGTGATTGCGATCAGGAACATTTTCTTCAGGGTCAGGAGATACAAGGGAGAGCTGAGTAAGGGTTCAACCGGATATACGTAAGGAAATTAGGGACCAGATCAAGGTCCACACTGAGGCATCACAAAAGGTTTTGGTTTGGTAGCTGTAAAAAGTACTCACAGGCAACCTTTAACATTGGCCAAGCAAGTACTTTCTGGGCCAAAGACAAAATAAACAGTAAAATATCCAACAGTTTGGCCTGCAATGGATTTATGTTAAAATTGCCACACAAAGGAACAAACTCGTCATACCGACCATATAAAGAGATTTTGTAGAAGAATGTCTAGCCACCTAGATGACATCCACTACTTTTGCATGAAGATCAACCGCAGTCTACTGCCACTGATCAATCTCCATACACAGAGTTGTAGACTGTGAAGGCCTGGGTTTAAGAATCTGCCTTGCTGCTGTGACAGAAGAGTCTCCTAAAGCCTCAGCCTGATTGGAATATAGATGCTATTGCCTAGAAATTCCAAGCAAGCCACTCTCCTGGCACAAGCTGGAGACACTAGGACAACTGTCCCCCATTGGTCCCAATATTCTCCAGACTTTGGAGCAGGAAGGGTTGGGTCAAAAAGAATATAAGAGAACCATCCTCCACTCTAAACGAAATTGGTCTGAGAGAGAGAGCTCAAAAGTGTTGAAATTGCATGCTTTCAGCAGTGGAGAAAGGATTGAGCCAGGGTTATCCGCTTTGTTGGATGAGACCCTGCGCCACCTCTGGGTGTAGCTGCCATTTGTGATGTACTAGGTGTCACTGGCTGAGTTTGTCAACACTGGCATTTAAAGATCCTGTTAGGTGGGGTAGTGTCAGGAAGAAGTCAGAATGATCCAGCCAATTCCGGGGGCACATGGGCACCAGGTACAGCGCAGCACCCCACCCTTCCTACTTTTTGCAACACCACAGTGGTGGTGGTGTTGTCCATGAGGATTTTAACCACCCTGCCTTTGATGAACAGCAGGAAGGCAATTTAGCAACAAGAGACTGGCCCACAATTCAAGAAAGTTGATGTGGAGGCGAGTCTCTGCCAGAGACCAGAGTCCTCTGATCTCCACTTCTCCCAGATGACCTCCCAAGCAGAGCATCTGTCACCATTATCAGCTCTGTGTGTGTAGGTAGAGGGGTTTACCACTGGTCTAATTGAAGTTAAGTAGCCACCACTGCATATATTTTGTAGTCTACTCTGACACCTGGATGGAATCGGAGTGCTTCCTTAGGAGCTCGGTCCACTGAAACATCAGATCCCACTTAAGAGCCTGCTTGTGCCACCTGGCTGGTTGAAGAGCAGGATTCAGGAGGCCAGAGTACCAAGAAGCCTTAGAGTCATCCGCAATGAGATGTAGGATGGAGACTGACAAATCAGGACCATATGCTGAATCTCCTTCAGTTGTAGATTTGAAGGGAAGGCCCGGAAGAGCACCATGTCCAGGATGGCTCTGATGAAAAGGATCCACTTCGTAGGTGTAACTTTGCCACATTGATCATGAACCCCAGCAAAGTAATTAAGTTTGCTGTCTCGAGGTGAACCACAACTGACTGTGCGAGCACGCCTTCAACAACCAGTCATCGATGTGGGTAAACTCCAACCTCTGAAGAATTGGAGCGACCATCGCCATCACCTTTGTAAACACCGGAGGGGCCTAGGTGTGGTCAAAAGGATGAATGGGAAACTGAACATGCTCATAGCCCAGTTAGTGCCTGTGGTGCTGCAGGACTGGAATTTGGATATAGGCGTTATGCAGGACCAACGCCATCATCCAGTCACCTGGACTAGGAAGAGTCTAGCACAGCGTGAGCATCTTGTATTTTCCCTTAGGCATGGAGAAACCGGGGGGGTGGGGGGGAATGAAGGTCTAGATTGGGATTTGGAGGGACTGCCCTTCTCCGGCACAAGGAATTATTGGGAGTAGCACCCAGTTCCTATATCTTAGGTGAAGACCTCTTGCTATGGCTCCTTGGTCCAAAATAGTCTGTTCCTTCTGCAATAAAATGGTTCTCCGAAAGCTACTTTGAGGAGAGTGTAAGATGCAATTGGACAGAAAGGAAAGGCAATAAATAGGCTTCTTGGAGTATCTTTAAAAAAGAGAAGTGAGGGTCGGAATGAGCTGTCCACTGTATCCAGGACTGGCCTAATGAGGTAGTTTGCCACAGCCCGGCCATCTTGAATGGCCTGTGCCGAGTGAGTGCGTAATTCTTCCAAGGCTGCTCATGAGATTGTAGTCCTATAAGGCATGGGAGTGACTGAGTCCCATCAGACATGGCTTGTACCTGCCTAGCAAGCAGCTGGAGTTGATGGAATGAAGGGCGAGGCTGGCGGAAGGAAACGTCCTCTTTCCAAATGACTCAATTCTATTTGACTCCTCTGTCCAGTGGGAGGAGGAAAGGAGGTATTTCAAAAATAATTGGGGCTAACCCTGCTAGTTGAGGCCTGTGCTACCGGGCCCTAAGTAGTAGGGTGCTATATAAAAAAAAGCAGGGTCACCCAGAGTGGGTCTGTGACAACATGAAAATATACCAGTTTACTGGTGGAAAAGAGCAGGGTCTGTTCCAAGTGCCCATCAGGTGTTGGTTAGGGTCTCGTTGAAGGGCAGTAAAGATTCTAAAGATTGTCTGGACTGTAAAACCTCTGTGAGGACATTGATTTTACCTTAACAGAAGGTAATTGTAGATTAAAAACGTCAACTTCCCATCTGATGACCATGGCGAATGAAGTAGATTCCTCTGTGGATGTGTAATGGGTGAGATCGGTCCCATGTCAGGGGGAGTCCCTATCCCACTGGCCTCTTGTAGGTCCATATAACTGTGGTGGTGGGTGTGGAGTCGGGCACGAAGCCTGTGCTTAACCCAAAGCAGGATCGAGAGGCACAGATGGGAGAGGGTAAACCCACTGAAAGTAATCTGATTGGGGGCCTCAGCAGACCCGTGCCACCAGAAGGCGCCCCAAAGGTTTCAAGTAAGCTGCCAAAGATGTGGAGCATGGCATCTTTGAACACCTCAATGTGTTGTGGCATCGCCGACAGACCCAGAAATTTGAGGTGCATCAGGACCAGCTGTGGAATTATCTCCTTAGTAGACGACCAGGGGCGAAACTTGGGGACACCTTGGAGTATTTGTGAGTTCTCATTTGGAAAGTGGTGAGGCTGGGACTATGCCTGCTTGTACTTCTATCCCTTCTTTTTTAATTTGGACTTACTCAAAGACTTAGATCATGATGATCACCTGTTGCAGGACTATCTGCAAGCCCAGAAACAAGTCTGTTTCCTCGACTGTGAGCAGTAACAGGCCTTATGGTGTTTGACAATGTACAATTTGACTTTGCAGTCAGGGGATCACTTTTGGGCACTTCAGGGCACACTTCCCAAATAGCTTGGAGTCGTGGGATTTGTCACAGACATCTGCTTACAAGAGTCTCAACAAGGCTTGAACTGTGTAGTTCTAGGAGAGGTCATGTTCACTTACATAATGGAAATACATATGGAAAAAAAGTTTGTCGATTGACGCGAAAAAAAAGGAGCTAGCTGTGGATTTGTGAACCAAGGTGCAGAAAGAAATAACTGATGTTAGGCACCTATCTGTGGTTCCAGCAGTCCCATCTGGGCCAGACTAGTGCACAGGAGCTATGCTGAAAAATCTTCTGGATCCAGTCCGCATATGGGGATATTCTAACGGTGAGGAATCTGCAGTGAGAAGTATCCACCAGAAAGTAACTTATTTTCCTCTAGTATTTAAAGTTTTGTTATCGAAACAATCATCAAGCACTGGGCAAAGAGCTGCTTCTGCAACTCTACAAAGAAGAATAAAGGTGGTCCTGCAGCACTAGTATTATTCATAGATTCAGATGCTATTTAAATATTTGCCTATGGCAAGGGGGGAATCATCCAGTGTTCAGTTCAATTCAGTTCAGTTCAATTAGTCTTTATTTCGAATAAAAGATTCATAAAAGACAGCAAGTAAAAAAAGCATTTCCAGTATACAACATTGTACAATAAAAACCCCAGTACATTAGATATGGTATGTAAACATTAAAATTAATAAAACAATTTACAGATTCTTTTCACGGATAAGCCACATCCAACCCAGAAATTTTGCTACACAAATCACAGATTTAGCAGTGCGTAGATCTCTTAATTTAAGAAGGGCTGTGTGGCTACCCCCACAATTTAAAGTTTTGCAGATTGGTCTCAACCATTTTAGTCTGGGCAATCGATAGGCAGGACATGCAAAAAATACATGGCCCAGGCTTTCTACTTGATCAGGGCAAAAGGGGCATTTGTCGCTGGAATTTGTTGCCCACTTTGCAGTAAAGGACTTGATCGGTAGGGTTCCCACTCGGAACTGATGGTACAGCTTACGATCAAGCGTCTTACAAATCAAGTCCCAGTATGGTTCGAGAAAAGGGGTTAATTTGTGCATAAGAAACTGTCCTGTTAGGTTGTTAGCAGATGAGAGGGAGACCAGAGCGTATTTTTTTACAGCCCAGAAAAGCTCTTTGAATTCCGCTTTTGATGGGAAGCTTGAGCATTCAGGATGTAACCATAGCTCTGGGAGGCCCATCAGATACAGTATCTGCTTTACCTCCCTAAGCCATGGAATTTTCTGAGCACCCCACAATGCTCTGACCTCACCAAGTTCTTGGGCAAATAAGCTAAGTTCTTCGGTCGTCCAAAGGCGACGCCAAAGAGCAACAAGACGGTACTGGGCCATCTCACCCAACGGTTTGCAACCTAAATCTAAAAGCAGAGGAGTAATGGGGGAAGATTGGGGGAGACCCACTAACTTCCTGAGGAACTTATTCTGAGCATTGGTAAGGGCCGACAAACCTATATACCCCCAGATATCCGCACCATACAGTGTAGCCGCGTTCACCTTGGCATCGTATATTTTTAAAGCAGGTGTAATGCGTTTTGTCAAGGATTTTTTCTGTTCCTTTAACAGGCACCCTGAAAGGCGAATGAATTTAAGGGTTAACACTTCCAGCTGGGGTTTCCAAGTGAGTTGGTGGTCCAAGGTCACGCCCAAATAGGACATGACTTTGACCTGTTCTATTGGAACGCCCTCTAAAGAAAATGAGCTGGTAATGGGCTTGTTTTTGTTAAAAATCATAAATTTGGTTTTGTCGGCATTAATTTGAAGGTCATTTTGTGAACAAAACTCAGAAAATCTGTTTAAAGCAGCCTGCAGGCCGCTGCGGGTCCTTGAGAGGAGCAGGGTGTCATCAGCAAATATTAGCAAGGGATATTTTGAGCCCCCCAGGGTAGGTGCATCTGTGTGAGTTTCGTTGAAGAAAGCAACCACCCGGTTAATAAACAAGAGGAACAAGGTAGGGGCCAGCACGCAACCCTGCCGGACACCACGTTCTACAGGGAAGCTAGCAGTCACCTGACCCTGGTTGCCCCATCTTACGCGCGCAAAGTTGTCCTCATGAAGGCGTCTGACCAGGTCTAATAGGTCTGGGGGAAATTCCATGCTTTTTAGGGCATCCCAAAGTTTGGCCCTGGGAACCAAATCAAATGCCGACCGAAGGCGGCATAGATGACACCCCCGCCCAAAAAGACTACCTTCCAGTATAACATAGTGAGCCGAAACACCTGGTCTAGGGTGCTGGTGCCTGATCTAAACCCTGCCTGCAAGGGGGAGAGTATGTTGTTTTGCTCAATCCACCCCTGTATTCTAGCTAGGGCCATTCGTGCTACCACTTTTTGGATGGTATCGATCAGGCTGATGGGGCGGTAGTTTTTTGGTAAAGATCGATCCCCTTTCTTAAAGACCGGTATTATCTCAGCCCCTTTCCAAGACTGCGGTATTCTTTCCCCGGCTGCAATAGAATTTGCTAAGATAGTAATATAAGGGACCCACAGATCTAGGTTTGATTTAAAAAGGTCGGCTGGTACGGCGTCAATGCCTGGAGCTTTCCCGGACTGGATGGATCCTAATGCATGTTCAGTGTCAGAACAGCTAAAAATGAGTCTATTCTCCTGTGAGGCTAATTGGGTCCCTAGTGAGGGCACTTCAGCCGACTGGGGAGCATTCTGAATAGTGAATTGAGCAGAAAAAAATTCCACCCAATCTCCTGCTGAAACATGATTTTCAGGGGATAATGTATCCGAACCCCTTCCCCGCCTGACTATCTCCCAAAATCTAATTTGGTTGGAAGACTCACATGCTTGAAGAAGGTCAAGCCAATATGAGTCATCCCAGTCCCTTTTTGCATCCCAGATAGTGCGTTTATAAATCTGTCTCGCTGTCCTAATGACCGGGGGATTTCTAGATTTGACCGCAGCAATGAGTATGCCGTGGGCTTCTCTGCAGTTTTTATTGTACCAGCCTTTACGTTGCTTAACCTTCAATTTCCGGCATGGTCTGGTAAGGAGTTCTTTAATTGCCACAAAGCATGCCTCGTGAAGGTCAACGTTGTTAGTCGTGGGCAGGTCACTAGGAGATGGTGCCAACATCTTATCTTTAGTGGTAAGGGCCAATTCTTCTATCTGACTGACAAGCTCAGGGTCAGCTATCACCTTGGACCATTTGACCCGTCTTCTGTTGTCACACAAGACGAGGTCAGATGTAATACAGTCTGATTCCTCCTGGGGTGGCACTAACCCTGGGACCTTAAGTACGAGAGAGAGAGGATTGTGATCACTCTCCGGCCTGCTGTCTATAGTCATGTCAGATATAGATGCCCAGGATTCGATGTTAATAAGTATGTAGTCAATGCGACTTGCGCAAGACCCATTATCAAATGTTGGCTTCCCCCCCTTATCAGATAAGCTGCGGCCATTTACGGCTCGAAGCCCCCATTCCAAGCACAGCCCAAGCCAATGGAAGGCAGCCTCCGTTCCCCTGACAGCCTTGGTGATTGTTAACGGGGGGATGTTCCATGTAGAATCCTCATCTAAGCCAACATCTTCGGCAAGGTTCAGAATGGGCTCAAATGAGCAGTTCAAGTCCCCAGCCACTATGGTGAGTTGGTCACTTTTGTGCTCATTCAAGAGGGCTTCCAGATCATTAAGGATCGGTTGCTTCTTGCCGCCCTGGCAACCTCTAGCATAAATATTAATGAGCAGTATTTCTTTGCAGTTCGCCTTGCTTAGGGATATGCAAAGCAGGTCAGGATTTGTCCCCGCTATTTCTCTAGTATTAAAACCCAAGCTGTTTTTTATCCAGATGGAGAGTCCACCCGAGGCCCTGCCCTTCATGCCCTGAGTTGCCGGTTTGTAGAAGTTAAGGTAACCTTGTCTAAAAAGTGGGGCAACTGACCAGGTTTCTTGGAACAGGATGACGTCATGGGAGGAGATGTAATCAGCCCAATCATCGTTGTCCAAGCGACCCCTAAGACCCGCTATGTTCCAAGATATTATTTTAAGTTGGCTATCTGGGCTGTTGGTACAAGGGGAAGCATGTTGAGCCGGGATTCCTGCATCGGCCTGGAAGGGATAGTGGTCAATGGGAAATAATGTTTGTTGGGATGAAGGCAACATTTGGCAGCCTGTACTATTAACTCTTGTAGTGTTCGTACTAGGGACTGTCAGCTCCCCTTTAGTGTTCGCCCCCCGAGTCAGTCAACCTCCTCCAGGCAACCGAACATATTAGACGTAGGAGCTCCCTGCCACCAACTACTCTGGCTTGGTCCCTCATACCTATAACCCCTATTTCTAGACTTTTGAATTGTTGACCAAGTCCCACCTGTCCTGTGGAGATTTCTAGGGGGATAGAAAAAGGTAAGGGGTCTAACGACAACTGTCTGGTCGTTTGCGCAAGGGGCCCATGAACAGAGGTGCTGTGCAGTATTAGGGTCAGCAAACGTCACCACTATACAGTCACCCATGATGGATTTATGGCTCGGTCCAATCCACGGTACTCTTCGCACCATTAGTACCCGGCTTCTTTGATGGCTAGGGAGCTGTCTATTTGTATTTAGCCAGTGTATGACCTTGTTTTTGAGGGACCAGTGGTCCTCTTTTGTTAGTGGATCAAGGGTCGGTACACAGGCTAAAACAATGACGAATGGACTAGCTTCCGGTGGTAAATCTATGTAGCCACCACGGAAGTTGGGTCTACTAGGTTCAAGGGGTGGCTGAGCATTTAGGGCTGGCTGATTAGTTTGCCGATCGGCTGGTGGCACAGGTTTTGATCGTGCAGTGTTCGGCTGAGTGTGTGAATCAGCCCCTGATCGAGGGGCACTGGGCTTAGGTTTGGATGGCACTGGGGGCTCATTCGAGGGGCATACTCTTGGATTTGGGATAGTGGAGATGCTATTTCCTATTATTGTACGTGGTTTAGGAACAGGTTTGGGTCGCTGAGTAGGAGCAGCTAGTGCTTCTACTTCTAAGGGTTGTGAAGACGAACTCCTCCCCTGTGAAAGTCTAGCTTCCATCTGCTTGAGACTAAGGCTGGCCAGTGTAACGATTGTCTTATCCATCTCGAGCAGATGGTTTTCTATTCTAGAAAGTTTGAGTTCCAAGGGGGTGAGTAGTTTCTTAAGAGTGACCCAAACAGTTTGTACAAATTCCTCATCACCCCTCTTGTCCCTCTCCACCCCACACAAACTTCCCTCCCTTAACCCCTCTACACACGAGCCAGGAGATGCTACCACCTGATTAACATTCGAAGCTCCCTCCGGAGCGTAGGTGGTAGCACTAACAGTGCTGTCAGTGTGGGTTTTGTCATTTAGTTCACCATGTGCACAGGCATTCAGTGGGCGTCGGCAATTAAAGAACTGGGCTCTCGCAATTTTTGCCTTCTTGCGAGCAAAGGCAGATCTGGCCAAGCTCTTTTTTTGCTGAAGCGCCTTTTTTTTTGCAATGTTGTTAACCCTTGTAGCAACCCTGGGTGATTTGCTCTTCGCCTGTGAACTTATACTGTCTACAGGTTTAAGTGGCGCTACCTCCTCCGCCGAATTTGGTGGAGGTTCCCTATCTAGGTCACTTAAGGGCAGAGAAGGGCAGTGATGTATATCTGCTAAAGTAAGCAGGGGGCGAGGACCTGTTGTCCGCTCAGGGGTAAGAGCTAGAGCAAGCTTGCCAAGTGACGATTTTTTCGAGGAGGCAATATTAAGGGACAATTTACGAGCAGCATCAAGTTCAAGGGAGACTCTGTGTTGCATTTTGTTAATTTCGTAGTCAATCGCCAGGTTGGTCTTGAATAAAAAGTCATCCAGAGTCCCACTAGGTCCACCAAGTCCCCTTGCAGTTTTACTTCGTGTAGCTCGTGTGCACATAATGGTCAGTGGGGAGCTTGCCACAAGTAAATGGAAACAGACTCACGTGCAAGTGGCTTGCCGTAGAACCAAGTAACGTGGCCCAGCCCAGACCTCTTAGGCCTCGAACGGCCTCAAACGGTCCCGCCCTTGTCCCGGGCTTCTCCCGGTCGCTCCCGCGAAGCGGAGATACTGCTCTCCTTATGACTCTACAGCTATGTCTTCATTGGGTGATAGGCGGGGGGCGTGGCCAGCGGGGAGAGCAGCCCAGGTGTTGCTGATTGGGCGCGCAGGGGCTCCTGGACACTGGAGTCCCCTGCCTGTGCTCGCAGCCCCGCTGGTTCACTCGCCTGTCCCCGCGCTCCTCCTGGAAACCTTGGTGCTGCCTCCTGGCAAGCGACGCGCTGCGGGACCCGCGAAGCGGGTCTGGCGAGTCGTGGAGACAGTGGTGGCAAAGGGTCAGTTAAGCAGCAAGTCCGCCGCGCTCCTCGGGCGTCCTGGTGCAAGCAATCCGTTCAGGAAAGGGTCCCACAGGCTCAAGGTGAAGTCAGCTTTTACCTCCGTTGGCGGAGGGGCGTGGCCAGCGGGGAGAGCAGCCCAGGTGTTGCTGATTGGGCGCGCAGGGGCTCCTGGACACTGGAGTCCCCTGCCTGTGCTCGCAGCCCCGCTGGTTCACTCGCCTGTCCCCGCGCTCCTCCTGGAAACCTTGGTGCTGCCTCCTGGCAAGCGACGCGCTGCGGGACCCGCGAAGCGGGTCCGGCGAGTCGTGGAGACAGTGGTGGCAAAGGGTCAGTTAAGCAGCAAGTCCGCCGCGCTCCTCGGGCGTCCTGGTGCAAGCAATCCGTTCAGGAAAGGGTCCCACAGGCTCAAGGTGAAGTCAGCTTTTACCTCTGTTGGCGGGAGGCGTGGCCAGCGGGGAGAGCAGCCCAGGTGTTGCTGATTGGGCGCGCAGGGGCTCCTGGACACTGGAGTCCCCTGCCTGTGCTCGCAGCCCCGCTGGTTCACTCGCCTGTCCCCGCGCTCCTCCTGGAAACCTTGGTGCTGCCTCCTGGCAAGCGACGCGCTGCGGGACCCGCGAAGCGGGTCCGGCGAGTCGTGGAGACAGTGGTGGCAAAGGGTCAGTTAAGCAGCAAGTCCACCGCGCTCCTCGGGCGTCCTGGTGCAAGCAATCCGTTCAGGAAATCATCCAGTGAAAATAAGCATGTAACCTGGTACTGTGTGTAAATCAGTTTAGGGTTTCAGTCAGTTTAGGGCTTTCAAACCCAAACCTCCCTTCCCTGCAATGACACAGCCATCTCGCACCTCACTATCTCAGAGGCATAAACGAGCATGTAACAATTATTGAGTAAACAACTCACTAAAGAACAAGTTACTTACCTTCGGTAACGCTTTTTCTGGTAGATACAATATCTGCCTGTGGATTCCTCACCTTGTGAATATCCCCCTTGCGCCAGCAACGTCCGGAAAAGTCTTCGTAGCACGCCGGCGTGGACGACGTCATAGGAGCACGGCATCGCGCGCGACTCCGTCTGACGTCACCGACTCCATATTAGGCCCACGTCGGCGTGATGACGTCAGTTCCGCCCTTTTTTCCGTGCCTTCGAGGCACCCGGACGGACCAACAAGTACATATATATATATATATATACAATGTACACAGTACATGCAACCAAAAACAATTAAAGTGCAAAACTATACAATTTCAGATATACAAAATCATAATTACATTTGCACATAACACCAGGTATAGCAGAGTGGACAACGGGGAGGCCGGTGGGTCAGTGAGGAATCCACAGGCAGATATTGTATCTACCAGAAAAAGCGTTACCGAAGGTAAGTAACTTGTTCTTCTGATAGATACATCTGCCGTGTGGATTCCTCACCTTGTGAATAGAGTCCCACAGCAGTCCCCACTCCCGGAGGAGGGTGTCCACTCTGCTACACCAGGAAATCTTGGAGAACAGAGCGCGCGAAGTGGCCATCCCTCCTCACCTCAGCATCCAAGCAGTAATGCTTCGCAAAAGTGTGGAGGGAGGCCCAAGTCGCGGCCCTGCAAATGTCCTCAACAGGAACACCTCTAGACAATGCAGAAGTAGCAGACTTTGCTCTAGTTGAATGAGCTCTAATACCCTCAGGAGGGTCCTTACCCGCCAGAGAGTAGCAAATCTTGATGCGGAGAATAATCCATCTGGAAAGAGTGCGCTTGTGCACCGCTCTGCCCTTCTTGCAGCCAGCAAAACCCACGAAGAGCTGATCGTCTATTCGATAGTCTTTAGTCCTATCAAGATAGAAACTAACCGCTCTCTTCGGGTCCAGGCGATGAAGCCTCTCCTCCTCCTTGGAAGGGTGAGGGGGAGGGTAAAAGGTAGGAAGGGTAATGGATTGACCTAGGTGGAAGGGAGTAACCACCTTAGGCAGAAAAGCAGCCCTGTTCCTAAGAACCATTCTTTCAGCATGGATGGACAAAAACGGGGGCTTGGAACTAAGAGCTTGAAGCTCACTTACCCTCCTTGCCGAGGTAATTGCAACTAAGAAGACCGTCTTAAAAGAAAGAAGCCTCAATGGACACTTGTGTAAGGGTTCAAACGGCGAACCCATCAGATAGGTTAACACAAGATTCAAGTCCCAATGAGGAACAATAAAGGGAGAAGGAGGGAACTTATTAGTGAGTCCCTTCAAAAATCTTAAAACCACAGGTGATTTAAAAAGAGAGGGCTGATCCGGCAAACAGAGGAATGCCGATAAGGCCGAAAGGTAACCTTTGACAGTGGCAACAGCAAACCCTTGCCGTGCCAGAGAAAGAGCAAATAACAAGATATCAGATAAATGAGCCTTTAACGGGTCAACATCCCTCTCCCTACACCAAGACACAAACTTAGACCACCTATACGAATAAATGGACTTGGTGGAGTCACGCCTGGCAGAAGGTATGACATCCACCACATCGTGAGGGAGAGAGAAAGAACTCAGATTGCCCCGTTCAATCTCCAGGCATGAAGGTGTAATGTCTGGAGGTGGGGGTGTAGAACCTGCCCCTCCATCTGAGAGAGGAGGTCAGCCCTGAGAGGGAGACGGAGCGGCGGGTGAGAGGAGAGGTGGAGAAGATCTGTGTACCACACCCTTCTTGGCCAATCCGGGGCGACCAATATGACTTGGGCCCGGTCTTGGCGAATCTTCCTCAGAACCCGAGGAATCAAGGGTATGGGAGGAAACGCGTAAAGGAGCTGACCTCTCCAGCTCAACTGAAACGCATCCCCCAATGCTCCTTGCATCGGATACTGGAGACTGCAGAATGACGGGCAGTGAGCATTCTCGCAAGTGGCGAACAGATCCACCCGAGGAGTCCCCCACATCTGAAAGATGTTGCGAACAACCTCCGGGTGAAGCCTCCACTCGTGGTCGGCAGAGAACTGCCGACTGAGAATGTCCGCACGTACGTTCAGGACTCCGGCCAGATGATTCGCCATCAGACAAATCTGGTGGACCTGAACCCAGGACCAGAGACGCAGAGCCTCTTTGCAAAGACACCACGACCCTACTCCTCCCTGCTTGTTGATGTACCACATCGCGGTCGTGTCGTCCGTCAGGACCTGGACCGACCGACCGCGAAGGGAAGGGAGGAATGCCTTGAGCGCCAGACGTATGGCCCGCAATTCTAGAAGGTTGATGTGAAGCAACCTTTCCTCTGGAGACCAAAGACCCTTGACCTCCAGATCCCCCAGATGAGCACCCCACCCTAGAGTGGATGCATCCGTTATCACCGTGGCCACCGATGGTGGAAGCTGAAAAGGCTTTCCTTGAGACAGATTGCCTTCCACGCCCCACAAAGACAGATCCGCTGCAGTCTCTCTGGAGATCTTCACTGACTCCCCGAGATCTCCGTTGTGTTGATACCGCTGCCTGCGGAGGCACCACTGGAGTGCCCTCATGTGCCAGCGTGCATGGTTGACCAGGAGAATGCAAGAAGCCATCAGACCGAGCAGGCGAAGGACCTTCAGGACCGGAACAACCGCTCCATTGTGAAATAAAGGAATCATTTCCTGTATGTCGCGAATCCTTTGCGGAGGAGGGAATGCACGACATACAGTAGTGTCCAGTACCGCACCTATGAACAGGTTGCGCTGGGAGGGCACCAGGTGAGATTTGGGCACATTTATCGAAAAACCCAACCTGAACAACAGCTGCGATGTTTCTTGCAGGTGATGAAGCACCTTCTCGGGCGACTCCGCTTTGATCAGCCAGTCGTCCAGATACGGGAATACAGGTATCCCCAACCTCCTGAGATGGGCAGCCACCACTGCCATCACCTTGGTGAAAACTCGAGGCGCAGTAGTAAGACCAAACGGAAGGACCGCAAACTGGTAGTGTTGCGATCCCACCGTAAATCGGAGATACTTCCTGTGCGACTTCAGGATCGGGATGTGAAAATACGCATCCTGCAAGTCGATCGACACCATCCAGTCTTCTTCCAACAGCGCTTGAAGAACCTGCGCAAGAGTGAGCATTTTGAATTTCTCCTGCTTGAGATAGAGATTCAAAATCCTGTGGTCCAGGATTGGACGTAACCTGCCATCCTTCTTGGGGATCAGGAAATACCGGGAGTAGCATCCCTGACCCCTTTCCTGCTCTGGAACCACCTCTATCGCACCTTTCTTGAACAAAGCCAGGACTTCTTCCTGCAAGCGAACAAGGTGGTCCTCCGAACAAAAACCCTGGCAAGGAGGGTAATTGGGAGGGAACTCCTGGAAAGGAAGAGCATACCCATTTTCTACGAGATTGAGAACCCAAAGATCTGATGTAACCGATTCCCAATCCCGTAGAAAATGAGTAAGCCGACCCCCCACCGGAGCCACATGATCCAGAATGGCGGATCTAGGGCTGCTTTGCTGCAGGTGGAGGGGGTTGATTATTAGAGGAAGAGGAGGAGGAGGAGGAGGCCTGGCGTCCACGACCACGGCCCCTTTGCTTTCCTCTGTAGGTTTTATACAGAGGATTCTGACGCTGCTACTGCTGCTGCTGTCCTTGATTGTAGGGATGAAAATTGGATCTGCCAAAACCCCTTAACTTCCTAGCCGCAGAGCCCCTTGTCTGAAGGCCCAAAGACTTCGCCGTAGCCCGGCTGTCTTTGAACCTCTCCAGAGCTACGTCAGCCTTCTTGCCAAAGAGGCCTGTCCCATCAAATGGCAAGTCC
This sequence comes from Lissotriton vulgaris, assembly GCF_964263255.1. Lineage (NCBI taxonomy): Eukaryota > Metazoa > Chordata > Amphibia > Caudata > Salamandridae > Lissotriton > Lissotriton vulgaris. The sequence continues at coordinate 338,218,535 of NC_141689.1, forward strand.
AACAAAGTAGACTGAACGTCAGAAGAAAAATCGGAGGACTTTAGCCATGCGGCCCTTCTTGTAGCAACAGTAGAGCCCATAATTCTGGCAACAGAGTCCACTGTGTCCATACCACTCTGTATAACCATACGAGCTGCAGCCTGAGTATCAGCGACCATCTCGTTAAAGTTCTTCCTATCATCCTCTGGAAGCTTAGGAGAAAGCTGTTTAACAGAGTTCATCAACGCATGAACGTATCTCCCCAAGAGGCAAGTAGCACTGGTGGACTTCAAGGCCATGCTACCCGAGGAGAAAATCTTTTTAGCAGACTGGTCCAACTTTTTAGAGTCCTTGTCTGCCGGCACCTGAGGGAAAGAGCCCGCAGCCCTGCTGGAACAGGCGGCCTGCACTACCAGACTCTCCGGTGCAGGATGCGAGGAAAGAAATTCAGGGTCATCAGGAGCCACCCTGTAACGCCTTGCCACTGACCTGGAAACCGCAGGAGCAGACAAAGGTCTCTTCCAGACCTCCTTTATTGGTTCAGTCAATGCATCCGTAAAAGGAAGTGTAGGCTCCACAATTGAAGAAGGCGAATGCAATACTTCCGTAAGGATGTTGGGCTTGTATTTAACTGTGGGCAAAGTCAAGCCTAGCAACTCTGCAGCCTTCTTAATAACAACATGATAGGGTGCCAAGTCCTTAGATGGAGCGTCAGAAACGGTTGGCAAACCCCACTCAGGAGAAAGTTCCAGGCCACTTGCGTCTTGAAGGTCTTCAAAACAATCTCCCTCTTGCAACTCTCCTTCCTCAACCTCGGAGTCCATACACTCCTTCTCCTCCAAGAGGCGTTGAGCCCTGCGCCTCGACCACTCCATACGGACCGAAGTCGATGGATCCGGCAACGACTCCGACGGCGCCGGAGCCGACGTCGAGCGAGGAGCCAGAGGACGGGAAGCGCCACGATCCGAATCCCCTCGAGGCCGATCCGGAGTCGGCGAAGCCGCATGCGAAGACGACGACCTCGGCGGAGCCGTACCGAGCCAAGGAGTGCAAGGCGTCGGCATAAACGGCATAAAGGGGGCCGGGGCATAAGCCTGGGGCACACCTAAATTGAAAGACAAAGGACCCATGGGACCCATAGGCGCACCAGCGGGGTACATTGCCCTCGAGTAAACACCAAACATGGCGTTTAAAAACTGCGAGGGATCCTGACCTGGACCTGGAAAGGGTGGGTACGAACCCAACGGCCGCTCCGAAGGAGGCTGATCCGGCAAAGGCGCACCCTGGCCCTCTTGTTGTTCAGGCTCCACAACCGGAGTCGGTGCTCGAGGAACCTCTTCTTCATGCACCGATGAATGGTGCGACTCCAGATCCTGTTCCGGCTCTTGAACTGGAGAACCAACGTGAGATAGAGCTGGAGAAGGAGACACAAAGTCCTTGTGATGTTTACGAGACTTCTTCCTCGAATCCGAAGACTCCTTGCCAGAGTGGTGTCTGGAGTGATGTTTACTCCTCTTATGCTTCTTTCTCGAGGAGCCCGAAGCATGGCCCGAGGCCGACTTGGATCCGGACCTCGAGCCTCTGGACCTTGATCTCTCTCTCGACCTCGACTTGGCCCTCGAAGCCGACCTCGACTTCGACCGCGACAGTTGTCTCGACTTCGAGCGCCTGGACACTGACCTCGAAGACCTTCCGGCTTCTCTTTCCTTCACCTTTGCAAGCAGAAGCTTCGCCTCCCGCTCTCGCAAGGCTTTGGGGTTCATCTTGTCACAGGAACGACAGTTCTTGACATCGTGACCCGAACCAAGACACCACAGACAGTCGGAATGCGGATCGGTGATCGACATCATCCGGGAACAGGAACCACATTGTTTGAAACCTGTCTTCCTCGACGACATCTTCGGCGATGAAGCGAATTCCAACAGAGAAACAATAACAGCTAAACAGCGAAAAGATACAAAAGTATCGCAGAAGATCCCAGGAACCGTTAGCGTCGACGACGCGGAAAAAAGGGAACTGACGTCATCACGCCGACGTGGGCCTTATGTGGAGTCGGTGACGTCAGACGGAGTCGCGCGCGATGCCGTGCTCCTATGACATCGTCCACGCTGGCGTGCTACGAAGAATTTTCCGAACGTTGCTGGCGCAAGGGGGATATTCACAAGGTGAGGAATCCACACGGCAGATGTATCTATCAGAAAAACGACGCACGCTGCCTCGGCACCTCCCTGGAGAAGTCTGAGAAGATCCGGACCACACTATTCTCAATCTTTAGGAGGCCCTTAACGCGTGCCCGGCTCAACACGTGGTCTCTGCCTTTATAGAACAGGAGGCGAGCCACTACCGGCAGGGGCGGTCGCCCTGGCGCCGGGCCCCAGTAGTGTTCGTGATTACCCGCTGCCTCCGCCCGCCGACTCCTGGGCTCCCGTTTTTTGGTGACTCTCCCCATCACGGATTCAGGATAGGCCCACCGCAGTTCTGGGCGTCCCACCGTACCACAGTTACCAATGTGCAGGGTCCTCTGCTCCCATCCGCAGCTATATCAACCAGGCCCACCCCTGCTGCGTACAGTCGCTCACCCGCTTGCCCTCGATCCGCTCTCCTGGTGGGTCTCAGTGTCTAGGCACCCTACTGTGGTGGCCCGCCTCACCTCTCCCACACAGCACATCTTTTGAGACCCCCTCGCAGGTGGCGTCCCTGCCGCTCCTTGCCACCCTCTGGATCCTGGCCACCTCTGCTTGTGGGCCCCACGCACTTGCCAGGTTGGCCTCCTCACTTGGCCCGGGTTCCCGGTGCGTACCCACTGCGGCAGTCCTTCTTCCCGCTTAATCGCTTGCCAGTCTCCCTGCCTCTGACTGAGGGTCTCAGAGTCCCACTATTCTGGCTCACTGGTGGCTCCGCCAGCCCTCGCAGGCTCCACTCAACGCATGCAGACTCCCCTCGACGTGCCCCTGCTTCTGGTCCACCTTACCGCCGCTCTCTCTCTCTCTGCGTTTGTCCCGGGTCCCCGCCAACTCCTCCAGCCTTGCGGGGCCCGCTCACTGTTGGCAGCCCTTCCCAGCCGTGCCTCGGCCCAGGATCCCAGCCACTGCACCCCCGCTGCCGCTCCTCCGGTATCATGTAATGGGGGATCACCGGTCGGAGTTCAAGTTCAGGCTCCCTTTTCCATCGGCGCCCGGCCACGCCCCCATAGAATGGCAGAGTTACTGAAGGGTCCAGAGAAGCAGCTTGCAGCTGTGTCTAGATGACTAAGAAAGAGGATTTACTACTGGGTACAGAAACACAGCTGCAGCACAGCCAAGATGAGTTAGAATGAGGAATTACCACAGTGACCAGAGACAAAGCTAGCTGCACTGTCTAGAGGAGTAAGAATGGGGAACTACCACTGGGAACAGGGACACAGCTGCAGCACTGCCTAGAGGACTTAGAATGGACAAGTTACTGGTGTGACCAGAGAAGCAGCTAGTAGCACTGTCTAGAGGAAGGAAAAAGTTGCAAGATTTGGTACATATATTTGTAAAACACTATAGTATTAGTGTAGCCTTTGGACAACTTTGAGCAAAGTGAAAGCTTGTCTCCGGTGCAAACCTTTTTTCTGAAGCAGGCGCCGGGATGGAAGCCAGAGATGGCCTAAGTAAGAAGAGTACTTGCTGTTTTTGTTTCGCAACGGACCTGCATTAATATATATGAGGCACAACATTAGCATGCCTAAAAAGATTGTTATTGCAGTTACGAGCATTAGTGTTTTTGTAAGGCACGAAGACATAAAGTTAATTACCTAGTGCGAAGTCACATAACATTTCCCCTAATTATATGTAGTCTGTAATACTTACAAACAAACAAGCTACTTACCTTCAGTAATGATGTATCTGTAAGAGACATATGTAGTTCTAGATTCCTTACCTTAGAATTACCCCAAGGTGTCAGACTGGATCTGGAGATTTTTTGTTCGCAGCAGTATCCCTACGCGTCGGTAGGTGGCATCGGTCGACTCCGTGGCCGTCTGCAGTGTCATGGTTGCCAGGATGATGTTGCGGTGTCTACTTAGACGCCGCCCCTGTGTGCTGACGTCAGTTTTGACATGACTTTCCATGCCAGAAGCGCAGAGCCATGCAAGATACTGACCACTTGTGCACATAACTTGGGCCCTAGAAGGGAGTCCCTATCCCTAGAAGTCAGTTACCAGAACCGTGACAGGGAAGATGGCTGTGGCGGTAAGAAATCTATAGCTACATATGTCTCTTACAGATCCATTGTTACAGAAGGTAACTTGTTCATCTGAAAGATACAGTAGTCATAGATTCCTTACCTTAGAATAGATACCCAAGCAATACCAACCCCGGTGGCGGGTCTGTGAACTAAGTTCACATCAGAATGTCCTGGAGAACAGAACGGCCAAAGAAGTCGTCTATCCAGACTTGGAAGTCCAGGCAGTAGTGTCTGGTGAACGTGTGCAGTGGCTGCCTGGAAGATATCAACCAGCGGAACTCCATGTCCCAAAGCAGTAGTGGCTTCCGTCGCCCTGGTGGAGTGGGCGCACAGTCCTACTGGAGGTTCCTTTTTCACCAAAGAATAACAGATCTTGATGCATAGGACAACCCATCGAGAGATGGTACGTTTGTGCATGGCCCGACTTTTCCTGGCACTCGCATAACCCATGAAGAGTTGATTGTCCACCCGGAATACTTTAGTGCAGTCAACGCAGAAGGACAGCGCACGTTTTGGGTCCAGACGGTGGAGTCTCTCCTCCTCGTTGGAAGGGTGCGGAGGCGGGAAGAAGGTGGGCAATGTGATGGTCTGACCTTGGAAGACAGAGCCTGAAGCTCACTCACACTGCAAGCAGAGGTGATGGCAAGCAGGAAAGCAGTCTTTAAAGAAGGAGATGAAGAGGACAACTATGCAGTGGCTCAAAGGGAGCACACATAAGATAAGTGAGGACAAGATTCAAGTCCCACTGGGGCATTAAGAAAGGAGAAGGAGGAAAGAGATGACTAATGCCCTTTAGAAATCTGTTAAAAATAAGGGACTTGAAAAGAGAAGGCTGATCAGGAAGGCGAAGAAAGGCCGAAATGGCAGAGAGATAGCCTTTAAGAGTGCTCAGAGCACAGCCCTAATGGGCAAAAGAAAGAATAGGGGAGAACCTCGGAGAAAGAGGATCCACAGCCTTTGCTGGGCACCATGCCACAAATTTGTTCCATCTACAGGCATATACCATTTTAGTGGCGGGCTGCCTGGCTGCCAAGATGACGTTACAGACTTCAGGAGGAAGGTCGAAAGCTGTCAACTGTCGCTGCTCAATCTCCATGCACGGAAGTGGAGACTGGACAGGTTTGGGTGGAGGACCGTCTGCTGCTGCTGCGACAGAAGATCCTCCTGAAGGGGCAGTCTGATCGGAGGATCAAAGGCCATGCTCAAGTGGGTTCCAGACTCTTCGTGCCCAGTCCGGAGCCACAAGGATGACTTGGGCCTGGTTCCGCTTGATCTTCTTCAGCACTCTGGGCAGAAGTGGTACAGGCGGAAAGGCGAACAGGAGGCCGCAACTTTACTCGCGACGACAAGCGTCACCGAGCGAGAGCCGTCTTGGAAACTCCAATGCGCAGAACTGCTGACATTGCGCATTCTATTTGGTGGTGACTAGATCTAACAAAGGCTCTCCCCACTGCTGGAAGAGACCTTGCATCACCTCCGAGTGAAGACGTCATTCGTGATCCATCATGCATCGGGAGCTGAGTTTGTCCGCCCTGGCATACAGGGAACCTGCCAGGTGTTGAACCACCAGAGATATTCCCTGATGTTCCAGCCATGTCCACAGGCAACTGTTTGTTGCAGTACTACATGGTAGTGGTGTTGTCCGTGATCACCTGCACTACTCTTCCTATGACAGAAAGAAGGAATGCCTTCAGTGCAAGACAAATCGCCCGGAGCTCCAGAAGGTTGATGCAGAGCCCGGACTCTGCCAGAGACCAGAGGCCTCTGATCTCCGCCTCTCCCATATGGCCGCCCCATCCCAGGAGTGAGGCATCCATCACTACTGCAAACTCTGGTTATGGAAGGGAGATGGATCTGTTGTTGACCCAATCCTGGTTCGTGAGCCACCACTGCAACTGATTTGCAGGCCCCTCCGAGATCTGTCCGACATTGGAAAGATTTCCCCGGTGCTGCGCCCACTGGGACTGCAGGTCCCACTGCAGAGCCCGCATATGCCATCTGGCAGGATCCACCAGCATGATGCAGAAGGCCATGCGACCCAGGAGCCTCAGGGTCATTCTTACCGAAATCGGGGATAGAGGCTGAAACATCGGTATCATATCCAGAATATACCGGACTTGCTGCTCGGGAGGGAAGACCCAAAACTTCGCTGTGTCCAGAACTGCTCCGATGAGAAGGAGCTTCTGGGAGGGAATCAACTTGGCACGTTGACTGTGAACCCCAGCGAATGCAGGAGGTCCGCCGTAGACTAAAGGTGAGAGACGACAGGCTGGGGCGAGCCTGCCTTCAACACCCAGTCATCGACATAGGGGAAAGGTGGAACCCCTGATCTGTGCAGAGGAGCTGAAACCACCAGCATCACTTTTGTGAACACCCAAGGGGCACTGGTAAGGCCAAAGGGGAGCACAGTAAACTGAAAATGCTCATGGCCTACCGTGAACCGTAGGTAATGCCGGTGGGCTGGCAAGACTGGGATGTGAAAGTAAGCGCCCTGCAAGTCCAACGCTACCATCCAATCTCCAGGATCGAGGGCAGACAAGACCTGAGCCAAGGTTAACATCTTGAACTTCTCCTTACGGAGCAAGAAGTTGATGTCCCTGAGGTCTAAGATAAGACAAAGGCCTTTGTCCTTCTTGGGTACTAAGAAGTAGTGGCAGTAGCAACCACAACCTACTTCTGGCACAGGGACACCTTCAATAGCTCCTTTGGCCAAGAGAGCTGTAAATTCCTGGTGGAGAAGGGCCAAATGATTTACAGTTGGAGTGTTGGTGGCATGATGCCCCTTCAGACTAGCTGCAAAACCCATCTGTCCGACGTGATGTTTTGCCAGTGGGGGAGGTGATGCTGCCCACTGACAACTGGTGGCCCTGAAAGGTCAAACCAGGAAGGTTTGGAGGCTACTGCGGGGGCTGGGCTGCCCGCTGGCCCCAGACCCTCGTAGCTGGGTCCCACTTCCCCAGCCACGCAGAGGCTGGGTAGCCTACACGGTCCTGTGGCTCTGGATGGAACGTGGTGGGGCACCCCTTCCGTAGCCACTAAAGGGGCAGAAGGCAGTCTGCATGGGGCGAGCAGTTGCCACGAGGCCCAAGGATCTGGCCGTAGCCCTAGAGTCTTTCAAACGCTCGAGCACGTTGTCCGCCTTGTCACCAAACAGGCGATGGCCATTAAAGGGCATGTACAAAAGGGTAGCTTGAACATCCCCAGAGAAGCCAGACGTTCTCAGCCAGGTGTAGTGCCTCAGGGCTACCGACGTAGAAACCGTTCTACCCAGCGAGTTGGCAGTATCCAGCCCACACCAGATGGTGAACTTTGCTGCGTCTCGACCCTCAGTAACAGCGTGGGTGAGCATGGCCTGGGCCTCCTCCAGTCACTGCAGCAGCACTTGTGCAACCGTATCCCACACCGTGTGTGTAACGACCCAAGAGACATGCGGTGTTCGCTGACCGCAGTCCTAAGCTGGCGAAAGAAAACATCTTCTTCCCAAGATTCCCTATCTGTATTCCCTATCTGGGGGAGCAGTATGAAATGCACCCTTTGAGGATGAGGCTTGGATCACCAGGCTCTCAGGGGAAGGGTGTTTGGAGAGGAAATGTGGTAGCCCGGGGCCGGGCGGTGGCATCGGGCTATTATCCTGTCCACAGGAATACCTGTGCTGGGCTTGGACCAAGTGCCCAGAAGGATGTCAGTGAGGGCCTCATTAAAAGGCAGCAGGGGCTCCGAAGAGGCTGCTGCCAGCCGAAGCACCTCAGTCAGGAAGTTAGTCCTGACAGCCACCATAGAAAGCTCGAGGCCCAAGGAGTCAGCCGCCCTACACAACACCACAGCATAGGAGGCTTTCTCCTCCGTAGCCACGGGTGAGGTAGACAGCATACCAAGTTCTGTGGTGGCATCCAGACCACTGGCATTACCCAACAACTATCGCCAATCCGACTCCTCAAGTTGGCCTGCTAGAGGGTCAATAGGCCCCTCCCAGTCCTCCTCACCCTCCTCTGGCTGCCACTCAGGGCGGTAGAGAATGCCAGGGATAAACAGGGGAACAAAAGTACCCTCCTGCGACGGTCCTGACCTTGTTCAATGTTGGTCGGGCACGTGTCCACGTAGGGGGTAAGGTTGGGGTTGACGCCGGTTGGGGGCACAATCAGCGTTGGGGGCGCTGCCACTGGAATCGGCACCAAGAAAGGTACTACGAGTGCGACCGGCACCAATCTGGATCCAGGCCTGGATCCTTGAGGACCTATTGGGGCCGGAGCCACCGGCATCAAAGGCCCAGGGTCTCCAGCCGAGTCTGTGAGGTCCGAAGGCACGCCTGAGATGTCGGGCTGCCCAAAGATGCTGTGCAGCTCTTCGTACAATTGACAGAGCTGGGCAGGGGATGCTCTGGAAAAGGGAGGGAAGCACGGGCCGTCCCAGTGACCCCGAGGAAGGAGTCGGAGAGCGACGACGCTCCGGGTACCGTGTCGCATCAGTCGATGGACAAGGAGAAGGCGGAGAGAAACGATGCTTCTTCACCTTCTTCTTGTGCTTCAACTTACAGGAGGAGTGCAAAGACTTTCATGACGAGTGGTGATAGCTCTGAGACCATCCCCGGGTCCTCGAATGGTGCGGAGCAGACTGCTGGGTGTCCAAAAGCTCTTGGGACCGCTCCCGCAAAGGCTTTGGGTTCAGGGACCGGCAGTCGGAGTATGACTTCAGGTCGTGGTCGCGCTACAGGCACCAAAGGCACACGATGTGCGGATCGGTAACCAACACCAACTTGTGACAGTAGTCACAGGGCTTGAAACCGGGCCAACAGCTGGACGTCCCTCGTGCACCAGAAGTCGGAGACTCAAAAGACGACTTCGAAAAGTCGAAAAAAGTTAGTCAAAAAGCGACTAAGCGGCAAGCTCTCTCCAGATCTTCACTGACTGGCGATGAAAAAGAAAGAACTGACGTCAGCACGCAGGGGCGGCATCTAAATATACATCGTGACATCATTCCAGTGACTACGATGCTGACGACGGACGCCAAGTCGACCACGCCACCTACTGACGTGCAGGGGTACTGCTATGGAGAAAAAAGATTCCGGACCCAGTCTGAAACCTGGGGGTAATTCTAAGGTAAGGAATCTGTAACTACGGTCTCTTTCAGATAGAGACAACAACAATAACAGCATTAAAAAAAGGCACACATCCTCCCAAATCAGACATAATGATGGGGATAAATACCTCATTCAACATGGAGTGCGCGTAAGGCTGAGTTTTTCAAATTTAGCAGTCTAGGGCAAAGCAATGAAATACCATTGTATTCCGCTAACAATCCCAAAACGGCAGTTTGTAAGGAAAAAAGTTAAATCCTTATTGCGGCTAGAACAGCACCTCTGTATTGAGTTTCTTCTGGGTAAACGGTGTAAAAGCAAAACATTTGTAACCTATGCATGCCACATAAATCAGGGCAAAACTATTATGTACGTTGTAAAATAGAAAACGTGTCTGTTCATCTGAGAAGTGACAAGAGAGAGAGAGAGAGACATTCTACACTCTGACGTTTTGGCCTTTAGAATTGTGAGACTTAGGATTTGGGACCAAAATCCTGGTTGGTTTTGAGCAGCAGTGAAGTGTGTACTGCACTGAGTGTAATATATTCATTCCGAGTTTGGTGCAAAAAAAGCATTGTTTTCAATAGAGTGCGTAGCTTTTGTTTAAAATAAAGTTGTAAATTTTGTCTTCCGACCTCAACTCCACCTTTGTACAGTTTTTTTTTCTGAAGCTCCCAAATGCGTTCAATACAAAAACTATGCATGCCACATGAGGAATAACACGTGAAAAATGATTTTTATTTTTCACCGTTAAAAATGTGTCTTCTATTGTGAAGTGGTTCTGCTTGTTACATACACGTTTGAGAGCGCTTGTTGTTGCCATCATGCAGAAACAAAAGAAAAAAGGCGCACAGTGTCCCATGGTGACCGCAATAATGGAAATTGAAGTGCAGCAGCTGTGAAGCGAGATCAACGTTGATCAAATCAAGCAAAACGTGTTCCATTGTGGGAAGTACTTAAAACACAGTCAACCAAAAAAAATAAAACTGTTGAAAACCAAAGAAAGGCACGTATCCTCCAATTGTGGCTGCAATGATAGAATAAAATGAAGCAGGATTCCGTGAAGTGTATGCAGCGCTTGTTCACAATTTGAAATCCAATATCCAACAAGCAGTCCGATTTTCCGAGGAGGCATTTCAAAACAAAACCAGCAATTCTTGGAGAGGGGTTGTTGCGTAACATGGAACTGGGGATCCTGGTTCGAGTCTAGCATTAGTTCACCTATGCCTATCATAGAAACAAACCAAAGCAAAACAAAAAAAAGCAGTGCAACTAAACATACAGAAATAGACAAAGGGGCAATGATGCATGTAACAGGGTCAGTCGCCCTGGGGGCAAGAACCATGCACGGAGAGGAGGGACAAATGAGACACTTAGCCAAGGAAAGGAAATGAAATTTGAGAAGCACACACAGGAACAAATGGCAACTGAGGGGCGTGCTAAATTCCTCTCAAAGGAGGTACATCTTATCTCGAAGCAGCACATACGCTGCTTATGCGAATCATAAAAAAGTAATAAGCGTTTGTGAATTATGTTATTCAAAGATCACTTTTTATTTGTGTTTATGTGAATTTTATACAAAAACAACAGTTGATGGACAGAATGCAGAACAATGTAAAACATTCACCCCCGGTACAGAGATCGAGGCCTAAATCCATCGTTTTTTTGCTCACCATGCCATTCCAGTTTGAACCCAGCCATATGCAAATCAGTCTTGACCCTGTTCCCCATGGGAATAGTGCAGCCCAACTGCCAAGCCAGGTCCTCACTGGACTGGAAACAAGCCTCCTAGGACCGGTTTCGGGCTTTCAGCCCTCATCAGCCAGAATAGCTTGAGTCAAATGGCATGGAGAGCACGGGATTCACGTCTGAGCATACCCGTCCCAATCGGGGTGACAAATGCAAAAACAAAAGTTGATGGACAGAATGCAGAACAATGTCATACATTCACCCCAGTACAGAGATCTAGGGCTAAATCCATCGTTTTTTTGCTCACCATGCAATTCCAGTTCAAACCCAGCCATACACAAATCAGTCTTGACCCTGTGCCCCTTGGGAACAGTCCAGCCCGAACTGCCAAGCCAGGTCCTCCCTGGACTTGAAACAAGCATCCTAGGACTGGTTTCGGGCTTTCAGCCGTCTTCAGCCAGGATAGCTTGACTCCAGTGGCGTGGAGAGCATGGGACTCACGTCTGAGCATACCTGTCCCCTTCAGGGTGACAAATGCAAAAACAACAGTTGATGGACAGAATGCAGAACAATGTCATACATTCACCCCAGTACAGAGATCTGGGCCTAAATCCATCGTTTTTTGCTCACCATGCCATCCCAGTTTGAACCCAGCCATATGCATTGACCTTGTGCCCCATGGGAACAGTCCAGCCCGAACTGCCAAGCCAGGTCCTCCTATGGTATCGCTAAGTGAATTTTATAGGCATGACCCTTTTTTTCCTTCTAAATTTTAAAGTAAATCTATACAAATTTACAATATAGACTGTTTTTAAGGCTGCAAAAAATGTACCATGTCAAAATGTCTGTCACATATGTTTTCTGGCCTTCCAAAGAAAGGGGAAGGGAAACTTTAAAAGTACTGCTCCGGGATCCCTGCCCGTCACCGGGACTATTCAGTGCTCATGATTTCAATGAACATCGCCTGAGAGAGAACTTAACCGAATATTATTTTGGATGAGTTTTATTTTAAGTACTAACTCGATTATTTTATATGGTGGGGGGATGCAATATCAGTGCTTGGGCATGTGTGCTGCTAGACTTAGTCCAGCTCTGAGCTAGAGTACTTTAATACTATTTTGGGTTTCTTTTGGCTGTAACAACTATAGAAATGCAGTTTGTGAATAGTTCTGGGCTTACTCTTCTATTGGTGGGTTAACGTCCCTTCTAAACCCATCCCTGGCTCTCCCTAAAACCCCCTCCTTATTCCTCACTTAACTTCTCCTCTTTATTCATATTACAAAACGTACTACAAAATGAAGTTTGTGAACAGACCCCCTATTTCTTTATTAAAAAGCAGCATGCAATGTTTACACAGGTTTGACAGAAATCATGAAAAGCACTATGATTACCTTGCTCTCCAGAGGGGTGCTGGCACGAAGCAATGTCAGTTTCGGAATCTGCTGTGGTACTTGAGTGTCTTTTCTTGATACACAGCGAGGTGGTACTAGCAATGCAGCATTATTTGGCCTGATAATAGGGAGAAAAAGAGGCACTGGGTTGACCTCCAGGTGCAGCAAAGGAAATCCAGCTTGGTTTCGGTAAGCGCCTTGACTTGAAACTTGTGAATCTAGTGCTGGTGCTACATCATGCGTCAAATTCTGGAGCGGATTCACACGGTTAGAAGTCAACATGTATGGATTTATATTGAAATGTCTAGGGTGTTCAGTCTTCACACTCTCTGACGATCTTTTAAGCTGTTCTGTCTGTTCAGAAGGTTTGACATGTTGATTTACATTTGGTTGCACCACTCCAGAACTGTACTCTGGGCTTTCAGATTCTTTTCTGTTCTTTATAGTCTTAACTGCAACCCAGGCCTCTCTTGGTTTTTGTGGCGGTCCAGCGAAAGACCGAAAAATATCAATTTTTTCAGGCTTAAAATTGTGCTCAGGTGAAAGATGAAGCAATGGAAATCCATTTTCTATATTCAAATTATGGGGAATAGTAACTAATGGTGGAGTGAGGCTCTGGCCATCTATCGAAGGATGTAATTGGGGAATGTCCTTGCCATTAACTGTGTCAAACATGCTGCAAGTTGCTAGACGCGTTCTGCTGCAGCTCTCTTCTGGTTCCAAGTCCGTACGATCCTAGTTAAAAACAAAAAAAGAAATAGCGTAAACATACTCAAGAATGTTCGATATCTGAGCCAAATCCTAAAAAAAAACCTATTTCAACTGATCACCTGTGCCAACAACTTTGTAGGCTAAAAGAGGTAACACCATCATAATCTAGGCTGAACTGCAAATTAATTTTTAACAAAGGGTAAATCTATTACATTTCATATTATAGAAAAGTATATATGAATACAGGGTGCAAAAGTGTTGCTATCTAATAACTGGCTAAACTTTGTATTTCTGGAAAGGTAGATACTGCACTCAGAAAACAAACTTGAGTGCATGACAACAGAGAAGTAGGGGTTGTTCGTAAGGAGCAGCGCTAAATAGAAGTGATGTTTTAGAGTCCTAGGGTAGCTAAGTCTAACAATGAGCTATGGTTTAAGGGGTGAGTGAGGAATGAGCAGACAGAAGGTGATGTGATTCATGCATATGTAGGAGTAAGGAGTGGCAGCAAAGGGAGCAGCATAGGTGAAGTTAGGCATACATCAAGAAGCATCACACTAAGAGGCTGATGCAGTCAATGCTAGAAAAGATGAGGAAGAGGAAGAGACCATTTGTTTTACCATCATAAGATTTGAAGGGGTAAGTTGGCAAATTTGGACAGTCTTGTGGCAAGGAGTTGGCATTTATAGTTCATTGAGGCAGGCGAACTGTGAGAGTGAGAATGTGATTTTAAAAGCCAATAGGCAGAATTTAAGTTTTTAATGATTAGGTTTTAGACAATGGCTTGACATTCATCCCTGAATGATAAAAAAAAGTGGGCCACAAGGTCTGCAGGCCATTGGGCAGTAATATTGTTTACCGGTCTTGCTCAGAGAATAGGGAACACTCTCCCGTCAGAAATCAGAATGAGCCCCTTGACCTCTGCATTAAAAAAAAAAGAAGTCAAAGGTTTATCCATGAACAGCAACATGCCATAATAGTTCTGTAGCCAAACAAACTATCTTAAATGGCCTTCCAACCTTGCCCTACCATACCTACTATGTAATGTGCATCTGAGGTGAACTGCTTATATGCTTATTTATGTCTGTTATATGCATCTGCTGTATTCGCGTATTTATCTATTATGTTTTCCTGTACCAGCTTAACCAGCCGGCTTCATTTTACAGCGCTCTAATACCCTGTTGGGTCATGTTCGAGCTTAATAAAACTGTTAAAATAAATAAATAAAAATTGCCCTTCAAGACCTTGGACAGCTGCATCTCTACTCATGTACTTGGCAGCTGCACTATAACGCATGTACCTGCTCGGAGACCACTACTGTGAAGTCATTCATATGTGTAAAAAACACGTGTCCGTGCTTGTCAATCGAGTTTTAGATCAGTTATCCACTGTAGAAAGAGGCAAGATTGTGTTGAATTATGGATGAGCCAAAACATCCTTCCGCATAAAGTGGCAAGATGAAGGTCTAGGGATGGGTTCATCCAATTAACTGAAAAGAGCAGACAATTGTGCCATATGCAAGCTTGAACGCAGAGGCTGGATCAGTGGTTAAGTCATCCATTGATCTTTAAGAAGAATTTATCATGCAGCCCAAAGAATAGTCATGCAATGGTGAGTGGGCTTAATAATGCAAGGTTTGAATACTGCAAAAAAATACAGAAAGCTGCTGCACAGCTGATCAATGACTTTTAGAAATAAGACACTCATTTTGTTTTTGACCCTCATATTTATGTATAAATTATTTCCTTCCTGCTTGACTTAAGCGCACCATTGTTATTGTTCTCTATGACTACCTAAGTAAGGCTCATTGAAAGTTCCTTGATCAAAGTCTGTGGGGCATCAGAACAGGTGAACTGATGTCTGTGAGCTGCTTCACTTATAGAACAATGTGCTGGTCGAGTTGGCTTGTATTTTAATCAAACACTATGATTCGGAGAATCGCACTGTTTGATTGAGACGTCCTGGTTTTGCCGATTGAGTGCCCGCCATGGAGGCCCCACCCTTCATGATCTTCACACCGGCTGGAGTTGCGGATTCAAAATAAAGACTAAATACATTTTGAGTAGTCCACGCTGCAGGAGTTAGTCGGCTGACAATCTCCTCCCCAAAGTTCAAGTACTGTCGAATGATACACCTACTACCATTGAGGCTGTCTTACCACATTCCAGTCCTGATGAAGACCCGCTATTGATGCACATAAATCAGCGCATTCCATCTAGGTTCGAAACGTCAACGTTCTGTATATAGATCTGTCCGCACAGAGTCCCAACGAACTAAAGAAATAATTTATCCTCCTGAGACTATTGTGATGTACAGTGGATATTTTGGATGTATTGGTTTGTCTAACTGTATGATTTGGCTTGTATTTGTTTAACCATTTTAACACTCTGTCACCAGTCACAACTCACTCACTCAATGTATTTCTAGTCCATGTTTTGTCTTGTTTTGGACAGCTTGCCTAATGCATTTTTTAATTAATCCGCCAAAGGGCTAAATACTAAAGAGTTACCTTTTCTTCCATTGTGGTCAGTGTTTGTTTGTTTTCTGATATATCGTTCACAGGATATATTGTTTCCCTGTATGTATTCAATACGTCTTTCAATTTAATTGTGTCCCCAACAGAACCAATGTTGTTGTTTATATCCCTTACCCAGGTTCTGAGCGTTACTGGGTTACCCCATTACTTTTATTGACTACAAAAGAGCAAATCACCCATATCAAAAGGCAACGTTTGAAGCCCGCATTTTTTTTCTCTTCTCTGGGAACCTTTGATAATGGCAAAGGACAGTTTCACCTTCTTGAATCAAGAAGATTATCTTACACATGTGCCTAAGGAGTTGTTTTCTATTTTGCAGCATGTCTGAGTGAAAACATAATAATCAAATGAAGATGTTTTATTCTAGTAGTTCTATCCATATAATGCCCTATGGTGCACACATTTGGGGCTATTGAAATGTTTTGAGCTTTCAGACTGAAGAAAACAGATTATGCAGACGACTGCTGGGCCTTCCACATAGTACCACTCTTTTTAAATGCCATGAGGATTTGGTTCTCTTTTAGCTAGAGGACAGAACCAGACAGTTCTACTGTGGATTTCTATTTGATCAAATATCCAATGGCCAGTCTTAGATGTGAAATCATTCAAGATTGCCTTAAACTCAATGATAAAAAGTAGGATTTTATGGTTAGTATATTAAAAACGTTTGTACTAAATTGCACGGTCATAAGCTGTTATCCAAACTAAAGAACATTTAAAAAAGCAGGATAACTAAAAAGATTGATAAATCGCCTTTAAGATCTTTCGTTTTAATGACTACTCAAAATGAAACCTTATTTACCTTTAGTAAACAATACTTTTGAAAGGAATCTACTTAACAGATTAAGAGTAGGCACAGCCCACCATAATCTTTTTTTACCGATAGATTGGGCTGTTTCTATTAACAAATCTAAATGACCTAGTGACAGTTACTTAATTCAAAAAATGATGTAGTTCACGTATATTTTTTCAATACCTAAAGTATTATTTATTTTATGTATTTCTGCAATATTTATCGACCATTTTGTACTAAATATTTAATCCTCAAATTAAAATATGACAATTTCACAGACTGTAGAGTGGCTTTCTTATATGTGCAAATTTTACCCACAGCATCAGTCTGTTTTGCAGTTTTCTGGCCAGGATTGGCAAATTAAGATCAACTATTTTATGGCTCAATTCTTTTTATTATTCTATAAACAGAGCGCCACATTTAAAGTACACATCTTTCCACCTACAACCCGGAGGCTGGTAGCCTATCTCTTAGATGTGACATGCGAATACAACAATAACAAACCCAAACAGTCCCCCACCCCTCTCCACTTGGTTCACTCATTTGCTCTCAATTTTAGGTATCGGTCACTTTGCAGTCCTTTCTTAGCACCTCTGCAGGTCTCTTAGGTCTGCGGTTTTCCCACCTGCCTGTGGGTGGTCTGTTGCATCCATGGCAGTATGAATGCAATACAAAATCAGATGTAATCGTTTAAGGTATTTGGAGCAAGTTAATCAGTTGAACCCTGCAGACAGAATACTTATAAAGGATAGAAAACACTAAAAATGGTCCCTTGGTCTAAATATTACAAAAGAGTGTTGGAATGTCCCTTTTTCTGGACGATTTCTCTCACCCACCCGTGGGTGGCATGCTTCATCATCGGGGAACCTCTTTGCATTAGGAACGTAGTCATAGTGCGGGCTACAACCCCCTCACTGAGAGGGAGGAGCTCAGGTATGTTTATTTGTGAGAAAGAGAGGTATCTTAAAACCTGTTGATGAGCAGGGTGTGGTGATAGGAGAAAAAGAGTGTCAGTGAACTAAAACTAACTCTGTGGTATGCCTAACAATTTTCAATTGGGGCATCCAGAAGTCAGGATTAAAAGCTAAGGTTATGACAGAGAGACATTCAATCTGTCATAATATTATAAGGGTTGACATGTTTCAGCCTATCACCCTCAAAAGAGGTGTAGCGGTGTTCTTCAGGACCGACAAATGAAAAGCGAATACTCCACTCATATTAAATTTAGTAGGTAGGAGATGTATACAGAGAGTAATTAGATTGATCTCAAACGCTGCTTCTACTGGTCAGCATATTCCCTGAGAAGAGACAAAGTGTTGGGTTGTAAATACAAACAGATTATTAACATGCACTCACAGAACACAAATCTTCCACCATAAGGTGTTCATATCTTGGTTCCAAAAGAGACCATGGGAAACAAAATCCATCTATAAAGTGATTATTAATAGTAACCTAACCGAAATGTAGGGTGTGCTTGTGACACCTTAAACCTCGTCACGCATAACTCAAAGTGGCATCTAATCCCTATTCGGAAACAAAAAGTAGTGATAAATGATTTATTGCGGCTCCAGCCCACTATGCCTTGGATCAAATTAATCAGTATTTTATTCTGTTAAAGTGAACTGAATCCAAGCTACAACAGAGGTAATAATACAAGACAGACAAACTCAAGAGACCAAAACTGACCCGAGCACAACGAGATGTGGCAGACGAGTCGGACTTCAGTCTGACAGCGGAGGTGCCAAATGTGGACACTAATGATTGACTGAGCCAAACTTAGAGTCTAAAGGGGGGGCGGGGTGTGGCCAAGATAGCGGCAGAGTAACATCGACTCCGCGGAGCGGAGCTCGCCAGGGCCGATATTCCGCATCCACACAGACTGCCCAGGACCCGGCACACTGAGAAGGAGAGGTCCGAAGCATGAAGCAACAGCACCGGGTGTTGGACTGTGCTCGTGCAGCCTGGGAGGAGTGGGGGCCATGAAATGGAGATGCAGACGAGTGCCGCGGCAGCTCCACAGGGACACCGCTGGGTCGCATAGACGTGGACCCACACTCAGAGAGGCGGCCACATGAGTTGAGGAGTTGGGTGGAGCAGCAGTGAGCGGGATCGCACCAGATAGCACAGCGGGAAGCTCGAACAGCGGGGGAGGACATGAGTGAGGCCAGGAGCCCCGGAAGCGGGTTGGGACTGCTGTGGGCACTCGGCTACAATATTGGCAGGTGGGCCAAGTGCGCGCTCAGAACCCAGAGGCAAGAATAACCAACCAGGAGAGTGAACCGGCCCAGGGGATGCCGAGGCTCCTGGGAAGAGACAGAGCCCCCCCCGACGGGTCAGCGAAGAAGGCCTGGAGGACGTAGGCCCCCACCTGTAAACAAGAGGGCCTGCCCAAAAGTAGGCCGGACTTTATGTAAAGCAGCTGGGGGACCCGTGGTGGGGCTGAGGTACCACATACACTTGTGGGGACAGAAGAAGTTCTCCTTCCCAGAAGGCAATAGAGAGTTTGCTACCATCCCCCTAGAAACTGCAACTGGTCTCTCTACCCCAACAAACACAGAGGGGTCCTGAGCGAAGGGCCTGAGCAGGTGGTGCCAACTCCCTAGGCAGAACCAAGAAAGTGCAGGGGGCACCCATGACATCAAGGAGGGAGAAAAGGATCCGAGACCACATCACACAAATGCTAGATAGAGAAGGCACGGTTGCGCCCAGCAGTTCTGCAGCAGATCCGGACTTGTTCTGCCTACTGAGGGAGAGCCTCGCGGGGAAACCCCATTGAGATGACATCCCATAGGGCAAGAAAGGAGACCACAATCAAGGATCTCCTGCAGAAACCTGGCTCCAAGAAGGCAGATGGAGGTGCCCCATATCAGCCTCCTGCAAACTCCCAAGTGAAGGACATGGACCCGGTAGGTGAGCACATGGAGGAACCGATCACTTGTAGCTTCCTGGAACAACTCTTTGGCACCCTCAGGGAAGAATTTGCAGGGCAAAGGCAGGATGTGACATTGGATATCAAGCAGATCAAAACAGAGATCGTGGAACTGGGCAACCGTGTGGACTCGCACGAGAGGTCCGGGGACTGCAGAGAAGAGGAGCTCTCTGACCATGCTCAGGAGCTGCTGGAACTTAGAAACCACAATGAGGAACTCTGCCTCTGCCTGGAAGTTCTTGAAACCTGGTAGAGGCGGTCCAACATCTCCATCAAAGGTGTGCCCCTCCAGGCAGATGGCAGGAAGCTGGAGGAGTGGGTGATCTACCTTTTCTGACACGTTGTGCCGGAGATTGGGGACATAGAGGTTACCTTGGATCGTACTCATCGCACAGAAAGACCGGCCTCCAGCCCTGGCTAACAACAGGACATACTTACATGCCTTCATTCATACAAACAAAAAAAAGTGATTATGTACACGACCCGAGACAAGGCGACCATCTCGTTCAAGGGACTTCAAGTCTTAATCTAATAGGACCTCTCACCCCTCACTCAGCAACGGCGCAAAACCTAGAAACCGGTTACTGCTTACCTATGGGACAAGGGAATCCGCTATCGCTGGGGACATGCCTTTAAACTTAACTTTGTGTGGAACAAGGAGATGCAGGCAGTACGGTCACTAAAAGGGGCGCAGGAAGTACCAGGAGTCAACTTTGCGAATGGGAGAGATCTGGAGCCTCAGAAAGACGACACCGCAACCCTGGGGCCACCGAAACCGGGTCGACGACATGGCACCGAGAGGGGGAACCGCACACAACCCTCTAAGTATGAAAGTCAGAAAGAAAGAGAAGCCCTGCCGCGGCAACTGCAGTACCGAGATGGCACTGGAGAGACCTCCAATGAATGAAACAAAGGCCAAGTAGCCTTCCTCTGTTCAAGAGCAGAAGAAATCTGCAGGTGAGTCCTGGGTGGAAAACAAGATCGGCCTGGATGGACGGAGCTCACTTATCAAGATGACGACCGACTGTCAGTCACATGAACCCATACACAACGGTGATACTAATGCCCACTGGGGGACTGTTCTCTTGTTATATATGTTTTTTCTGCTCTGCTCAACCTTTCTTCTCCTTTCCCCCCTCTGTGTTATTGGGAGATATTTCCCCCACAGTTAGGGACCGGGTCCCAGCTTGACAAGCAGGTGGAAAAGGGAGTACCATATCTGAAACGGCCACAGAACCACGGAGGTAATTTTAGACAAACAACAGATGGCCTCTTTCTGGGTTCTGCTTGGGATCTCCAAGGGCACTAAATTATGGGAGGTCTCACCATGGGGCTACCAAGGGGGCAAGAGCACCAGGGCCAGCGCATCTCTCTACCCGGAGCAACGGGGGCTGGGCTAGGACAGGACTTCCACTAGCAGATCACTGCTAAATACCCCCCTCACTGGCTGGTGCGGGTTGGGGAGGGGAGGCCACAGAACCCCCTATAAGCCTCTCCCCGGCACATCACATGGCTTTCCCTTGACCCTTTCCCATGGCACCACTCGTGATACTGAGCTTTAATGTCTAGGGCCTAAACTCACCGATCAAAAGGCGCGCTGCTCAGAGATACACACTGTTGGCTACTGCAGGAGACTCACCTCATGCGCACTGACTGGAAACACTTCAGATCCAAATGGTTCGACCAACCAGGGAGGAGGGCGGGAGTGGCCATCCTTCTGGCAACACACTTTCCGGGAACAGTGCTAAGCATGCTTGCTGAGACACCTGGTAGAATGGTGGCACTGGGGAATCACACCTACACTGTTACCTCCATATACAGCCCAAATGAACACCAAGAAGCATTTCTGGGGCTAACACTGACTACCATCCTCGAATCGCCAGACGAGGACTTAATATTGGAGGGTGATTTCAATATAGTATTTGACCCCCAAATGGATAGGTCTGACAAACGGGTGGGACACTCTGGATCATTTCAGACTCTATGAAACAGAGGCTGAGAGATGTTGGTTTGGCGGACGCAGACGCCAATATCCCACTGCTCAGGAATACACTTTCTTTTCTGCGGCCCACCAAACCTATGCGCACATAGATCTCTTCTTGACTTCCCAACAAGGAATACAATGGAGGACTCGATAGGAGTTGCTGCTCACTCGGACCACTCTCCGATTTCTCTTGAGTTGCGGTTAGCCAGGGAACTCCCATATCAGAAAACATGGAGATTAAATCACAAACTGTTCACACACGACACAAACATTAAAGAGATCCGAGAACCAATTCAAACTTACGTAGCAACTAACGATGATGGTTTGGCTTCCGTTTCCCTACTCTGAGATATACTGAAGGCAATTATAAGAGGACAGCTCTTAGCTATAGCAGCTAGCCTGAACAAGGACCTGAGAGACAAAAGGGGCCACCTGGACTCACAGGTCTGGGAGTTGGAAGGGGTACATCGCAGTACGGGCTCGGTCCAAACCAGGCACCAACTCAACGTCAACTCAACGTCATAGGAAAGCAATTGAGGGCCCTGGGTTCTGACTGTGCTGAATATGCTCTCTTGCACACAGAACAGCGCTACTATGAAGGTGGGAACAAGGCTGGGAAACTTTTGGCACATCTGCTTCGCTCTCAGACTAATGTGCGCCGCATTGCAGAGGCCAAAAGCTCGCAAACTGTCAAGATATATTGTAAGTTTAGGCTGATCTTTAAACAGAAAAGATTGTGAATGGTACATGCACTGTATTATGGTATTCTCAACTATGGTTAATTTGGTTTCTTCTTCAATAAAAAGATTTTTATAAAAAAAAAAAAGCTCCTGAGGAGAGATCTTCCGATCGGATAGTGCAATTGCTGAGGAGTTCGAGGCATTTTATACCGCTCTCTACTCAGCAGATCATTTAGAACCTGCAAAAGCAGAGGCATATGTGAGCCAGGCACCAGTGGCTTCTCTACCGAACCCAGACACCACTAAAGAAGATGAGGATATCCATGCGGTTGAGATCCTACAAGCCATTCAGGGACTCACCTTGGGGAAAGCGCCAGGGGAAGATAGTTTTTCAGCCAATTTTTATAAAGTTTTTGCCTCTAGCCTTGCGCCGTTGCTCACCCAGCTTTTTAACTCCTTTAGCGACACCGTGTCCCTGACTTGTACCATGTTTATGGTGGAAGTGTGCCTCATGCCGCCCCATATCTCTATTAAATGTGGACGTAAAAATTTTCACTAGCATTCTTGCAGCTCGTCTGGCCCCCTATATGCAAGGTCTCGTGGACCCAGACCAGTCCGCCTTAATCCCGGAGCACAGCTGTATTGACAGGACACGGCGAATGTGCCATCTCCTAGATAAATTCAGCACACCTAACAACTCGCTCTAGTCTACAAAGGTTTTTGATAGGGTCCACTTTCTGTATCTGAGACAGGTGCTGTCTCGATTTGGTGTGGGCAAACGATTCTCAAGGTGGGTGAACTGTATATATAGAAGACCAGAAGCACGCATCAGGGTCAACAGGGGTGCCTCTCCGTATTATGAGGGGTACTCGCCAGGGGAGCCCGCTACTATTTTCTCTTTACATGGAGCCATTTGCTGAAAGAGTCCGCCAACATACCACTATCAATGGGATTCGGATGGGAGATAGGGAACACAAAATATTGCTTTATGCGGATGATGTGGTGTTCTTCCACACGCAGCCACTCGCCTCCTACCCTCCCCTCCTAGGAGAAATAGAAGCCTTTAGCAAGGCCTCCAGCTTTACAAATAACATTCAGAAAACGCAGGCCCTTAACTTAACCATGTCCAAAGCTGACCAAAACCAGCTGGCGGCACAGATATTGTCTCTATTGACCTAACCTTGCCTGTTGACTGGCCTGATCACCAGATCAGTTTATTCCACATCAACCAAACAATCCAATGCCAGCCCGTTAAGCAAGACCCTCCCACCCGATGGGCGATAAATCTAAGTCAGATTCCCCTTGCAGACTTGGAGGAAAGGGTAAGCTCCCTCCTCCCTATCCACACTGGTGAGCTCTCAACAACGGAACTCACTGCGCACTACAATACCACTATGACTTCCATTAAGTACCAATAAGCCTCCCTGAAACAAAAAAAAGGCAGAAATATACCATCTAGATTATGGTTCAACACAGACATAAACTCCGAAAGAAGAGAACTTAGAGGAAAATACAACAAACACATAAAGAGCGAAAAAACTTCCTTCTTTTCTAATGCCCTAAGCAATGCAAAAAACAGGCCTAGAGAACTCCTTAATCTCATCATCAACAAACTTCCAAGCCCCCCTCGACCCTACTACGGCCTCCAAAGACCTCTGTGATAACTTTGCCAATTTCTTCAATGACAAAGTCACCAAGATAGAACTCTCCTTGAACGCGCACCACAATCCCCTGGCAGCAAACCACCCCCAGGGATAGAAGATATCACACCCCAAGCTCCCCCGTAACCTATGGAATTCTTTCAACCCCATCTCCGAAGCAGAGGTCATCAAAATGATCTCCAGCACCAAACCCTCAACACACGTTCTGGATCCCATTCCTGCACAACTGGCCAAAAAACTCAATCTCTCTCTAGCCCCACACTGGACCAGGATCATAAATAGCTCCCTGACTACTGAGGTCATGCCTGATTGTCTCAAAACCGGCCAAGTCACACCTCTACTGAAAAAACCGGGCTCTGACACTAACGATCTGAGAGGGAGTTTTCCAACCTCCCTCTCCTAGCGAAAATCCTGGAAAGATGTGTTCTTTTCCAACTTACTCAACACCTGGACAACACCAACCTTCTAGACTCCTACCAATCGGGTTTCAGAAAAGGTTGCAGCAAAGAGACAGCAATCCTAAATGTAATTGATGATATGCACAAATATCTTGATATGGGCCAATGCTGCCTACTTATACTTCTGGACCTATCGGCAGCCTTCGGCGCGGTCGACCACAAATTTCTCATCAAGGCATGGCAATAAAGTGTTGGAGCGGATGAGGTGGTCTTACAGTGGTTCACCTCTTTCCTACAGACCCGCACCCAAAGAATAAAAAGCAAAAACTTCATGTCAGACCTGCTCCCCATTAGCAGGGGTGTCCCCAAGGATCCGTACTCTCACCGCAACTCTTCAACATCTATATGGAACCCCTCACCACCATACTACAAAAGAACAAGTTACTTACCTTCGGTAACGCTTTTTCTGGTAGATACAGTATCTGCCTGTGGATTCCTCACCTTGTGAATATACCCTTGCGTCAGCAACATTCGGAAATTCTTTTCGTAGCTTCGCGCCGACGTGGACTTGGACGTCAGAGACACGCCATCGCACGCGACTCCGCTGACGTCACCGACGCCCATAATAGGCCCACGCCGGCGTGATGACATCAGTTCCGCCCTTTTTTCCGTGCCTTTGAGGCAATGACAGTATATATATACATAGTATACACAGTACACGATAGTCAAGATAACACACACAGTGTGAAGCAAATGTAAGAAAACATCTGAAATACACATTTTCTTAGACCATAAAACAAATACAATACAATTACTCTGGTATAGAAGAGTGGGCAAACGGGGAGGCGGGTGGGTCAGTGAGGAATCCACAGGCAGATACTGTATCTACCAGAAAAAGTGTTACCGAAGGTAAATAACTTGTTCTTCTGATAGATACATCTGACAGTGGATTCCTCACCTTGTGAATAGAGTCCCACAGCAGTCCCCACTCCCGCAGGAGGATGTCCACTCTCCTATACCGGAAAGTCCTGAAGGACAGAGCGCGCAAAGTGGCCGTCCCTCCTCATCTCGGTATCCAAGCAGTTATGCTTCGCGAAAGTGTGGAGGGAGGACCAAGTTGCGGCCCTACAAATATCCTCTACAGGAACACCTCTAGACAAGGCAGAGGTTGATGACTTAGCTCTTGTAGAATGAGCCCTTATACCCTCTGGAGGCTCCTTACCAGCCAAAGAGTAGCAGATCTTTATACAGAGGATGATCCATCTTGAAAGAAATCTTATATGAACCGCTCTTCCTTTTTTGCAGCCAGCGAACCCAATGAAGAGCTGGTCATCCACACGACAGTCTTTAGTTCTGTCCAGGTAAAAGCTCACCGCCTTCCTAGGGTCCAGACGGTGTAACCTCTCCTCCTCCTTGGAAGGGTGTGGTGGAGGATAAAAGGTAGGGAGGGTAATGGATTGTCCTAGGTGGAAGGGAGTCACCACCTTGGGGAGAAAAGCAGCCCTGGTCCTAAGAACCGTTCAGCATGAATGGCCAGGAATGGGGGCTTCGAACTAAGAGCTTGAAGCTCACTAACCCTCTTTGCCGAGGTAATTGCAACAAGGCAGACTGACTTAAAAGTCAAAAGCCTCATAGGACACTTGGGTAAGGGCTCAAAGGGAGCACCCATCAAGTATGTTAGAACAAGATTTAAGTCCCATTGAGGCACAATAAAGGGAGTTGGAGGGAATTTATTAGTGAGACCCTTCAAAAATCTTAAAACTACAGGAGATTTGAAAAGAGACGCTGGTCCGGCAAACATATAAATGCCGACAAGGTCGAGGGATAACCCGTGACTGTGGCAACAGCCAGCCCTTGCTGCGCCAAAGAGAGAGCAAATTTAGACCATCTGTAAGAATAAATGGTTTTAGTGGAGTCACGCCTAGCCGATAATATGACATCCACCAGATTGTGTGGGAGAGAAAAGGAATTCAGGTTGCCCCGTTCAATCTCCAGGCATGAAGGTGTAATGTCTGTAGGTGGGGGCGTAGAACCTGCCCCTCCATCTGAAAGAGGAGGTCTGCCCTGAGAGGGAGACGGAGCGGCGGGTGAGAGGAGAGGTGGAGAAGATCTGTATACCACACCCTTCTTGGCCAATCCGGGGCGACCAATATGACTTGGGCCCGGTCTTGGCAAATCTTCCTCAGAACCCGAGGAATCAAGGGTATGGGAGGAAACGGGTAAAGGAGTTGTTTTCCCCAACTCAACTGAAACGCGTCCCCCAAAGCTCCTTGCATCGGATACTGGAGACTGCAAAAAGACGGGCAGTGATCATTCTCGTGAGTGGCGAACAGGTCCACCCGAGGAGTTCCCCACATCTGAAAGATGTCGTGAACTACCTCCGGATGGAGCCTCCACTCGTGGTCAGCCGAGAACTGCAGACTGAGAGTGTCCGCACGAACGTTCAGAACTCCGGCCAGATGATTTGCCATCAGACAAATCTGATGGTCCTGAAGCCAGGACCAGAGCCGCAGAGCCTCCCTGCTGAGACACTGCGACCCCACTCCTCCCTGCTTGTTGATGTACCACATCACGGTCGTGTTGTCTGTCAGGACTTGGACCGACCGACCACGAAGGGAAGGGAGGAAGGCCTTGAGCGCCAAACGTATCGCCCGCAATTCCAGAAGGTTGATATGAAGCAACCTTTCTTCTGGAGACCAAAGACCTTTGACCTCCAGGTCCCCCAGATGAGCACCCCATCTTAGAGTGGGTGCATCCGTTATTACTGTGGCCACCGGAGGAGGCAGTTGAAAAGGCTTCCCCTGAGACAGGTTGCCTTCTATGCCCCACCAAGTCAGATCCGCTGCAGCTTCTCTGGAGATCCTCACTGACTCCCTGAGATCTCCGTTGTGCTGATACCACTGTCTGCGGAGGCACCACTGGAGTGCCCTCATGTGCCAGCGTGCATGGTTGACAAACAGAATGCATGGAGCCATCAGACCGAGCAGGCGAAGGACCTTCAGGACTGGAATGACCGCTCCATTGTAAAATAAAGGAATCATTTCCTGGATGTCGCGAATCCTTTGAGGAGGAGGGAATGCACGACATACAGTTGTGTCCATAACAGCAACTATGAACAGGATGCGCTGGGAGGGCACCAGGTGAGACTTGGGTACATTTATCGAAAAACCCAACCTGTACAACAACTGGGTTGTCTCTAGCAGATGTTGGAGCACTCTCTCTGACGACTCTGCTTTGATCAGCCAGTCGTCCAAATAGGAGAATACTGGAATGCCCGACCTTCTGAGATGTGCTGCCACCACCGCCATCACCTTGGTGAAGACTCGAGGCGCAGTAGTAATTCCAAAAGGAAGGACCGCAAACTGATAGTGTTGAGACCCCACCGTAACACGGAGATACTTCCTGTGCGACTTCAGGATTGGGATGTGAAAATACGCATCCTGCAAGTCGAGCGACACCATCCAGTCTTCTTCCAGCAGTGCTTGAAGAACCTGCGCAAGGGTGAGCATCTTGAATTTCTCTTGTATCAGATAGAGATTCAAGATCCTGAGATCCAGGATTGGACGAAGTCTGCCATCCTTCTTGGGAATCAGGAAATACCGGGAGTAGCATAACTGGCCCTTTCCTGCTCTGGAACCACCTCTATTGCACCCTTTCTTAATAGAGTCTGCACTTCCTCCTGTAGAAGCAACAGATGTTCCTTCATGCAGAAACCTTGACAAGGAGGGTAATTGGGAGGGAATTCCCGAAAGGGAAGGGTATACCCATTTTCTACTAGATTGAGAACCCAAAGATCTGATGTAACTGATTCCCAATCCCGTAGAAAGTGAGTAAGCCGACCCCCCACCGGACCCGCATGATCCTGAATGGCGGATCTAGGTCTGCTTTTCTGTGGCTGGGGGGTTGGAGGAGGCGGAGGAGGAAGAGGCCTGGCTTCCACGAGGACGAGCTCTTTGCTTTCCCCTGTAAGATCTGTACAAGGTATTCTGCTGCTGCTGCTGTTGTTGTTGCTGCTGCTGACCTTGTCGAAAATTGCGAAAGGAAGAGCGTCCAAAACCTCTGAATCACCAGGCCGAAGAACCTCTGATCTGGAGTCCTAAAGATTTGGCAGTAGCACTACTGTCCTTAAACCTCTCCAAGGCAGTATCGGCCTTTTTGCCAAAGAGACCAACACCATCAAATGGTAGATCCAATAAAGCTGCTTGAACATCTGCAGAAATGTCTGATGATTTTAGCCAAGCCGACCTTCTTCTTGACAACCAGAGTGCCCATGATGCGAGCCACGGAATCAGCAGTGTCCAATCCACTTTGTATTACTTGACGTGCCGCCGCTTGAGCGTCAGACAACACTTCCTCAAAATCACTCCTACTTCCATCAGGAATCTTAGGAGTCAAAGAACGCATTGAATCCATAAGTGCGTGCACATATCTCCCATGAGACAAGTGGCATTAGTGGACTTCAATGCCATACTTGCCGAGGAAAAAGTCTTTTTGGCCACCTGATCTTGTTTTTTGGCCTCCTTATCCCCAAGCACGTGAGGAAACTCACTCAAAGACTTCTTCGAACATGCTGCCTGAATGACCAGGCTCTCAGGAGAAGGATGAGATGTTAAAAAGGCAGGGTCTTCTGGTGCAACCATGTATCGTCTTGCCACACTTTTGGAAACAGCCGGAGCAGTTAGAGGCTTTTTCCACACCTCCATAATAGGCTTTGTTAAAAGCCTCAATAAACGGAAGCAACGGTTCCACCACGGAACTAGGAGAGTGCAGGACCTCAGTAAGAAGATTAGACTTAGATTCAACTGTTGGCAAAGTCAAATTAAGAAGACCAGCAGCCTTCCTCATTACTACATGATAAGGCTGGACGTCCTTTGAAGGTGCATCTGAACCTGATGGTATCTCCCATTCCGGGGAAAAATCCAGGCCACTAGCATCTGCCAGGTCTTCAAAGCAGTCTTCTTCTAGTTCACCTTCCTCCACATCAGGATGAGACTCAACATATCTCTGCTCCTCCAAAAGGCATTGTGCCTCCCTCCTGGACCTCTCCTTAACACGCCTCTCCACTGGATCCACCATCGACTCCAACGGAGCCGTAACCGACGTCGGTATCGAATCTGATGGCCCAGTAGGTTGTACTCAAGGTCGACTTGGAGCAGGCGACGCCGGGACCGGCGGCGACGACTTCGGCGGAGCCGTGTATTGCCATGGCGGCGTCGGGGCCAGCATAAACGGCATAAATGGAGCCGGGGCATAGGAGTGTGGCACCCCCAAATTGTAGGCCAGTGGACCCATGGGACTCCAGAGGGGTACCAAACCCTCGTAAAGAGGCCATACATTGCGTTAAAAACCGCTGATGGGTCCTGGCCTGGTGCAGGAAAAGGTGGCTGAACACCATCAGGCTGGACTCGAGGCGACTGCACCTGCGACTCCGAAGGCGAAGCCTCACCTTCCCGATTCGAAGCTTCCTGCGGTGGGATCACCTTCGATCGAACCTTCTTTGGCGACTTCGATCTCGAGTCCGACTCCTTTCCCGAGTGACGTCGGGACTCATGTCTCCTCTTCTTATGCTTCCTTCTTGATTTTGAAGCGTGTTCCGTTGAGGACTTCGAGGTCGACTCCTCTCGAGATCTAGATCTTGACTTCAACCTCGCCCTTCTTGAACGAGATGGTAAAGACTTCCTACCTTTGTCCGCCTTCAACTTCGCCACCAGGAGCTTGGTTTCTCTTTACCGCAGGGCCTTAGGGTTCATCTTTCGACAAGACGAACACCCATCCACATCATGATCGGAGCTTAAGCACCATAAGCAGTCCTCGTGCGGGTCCGTGAGGGGCATCATCTTCCCGCATTCCTTGCAGGGCTTGAAGCCAGTCTTCTTCGTCGACATCGTCACGAAACAAAAGCAGAAAAACAAAGGAAATAGCAACAAAGTCACTAGTAAGCTACAGTGATTCCCGAAACCGTTAGCGTCGACTACGCGGAAAAAAGGAAACTGATGTCATCCTGCCGGCGTGGGTCTATTATGGGCGTCGGTGACGTCAGCGGAGTCGCGTGCGATGCTGTGTCTCTATGACGTCCAAGTCCACGTCGGCGCAAAGCTAACGAAAAGAATTTCCAAATGTTGCTGATGCAAGGGGATATTCACAAGGAGAGGAATCCACTGGCAGATGTATCTATCAGAAAAACACATTCCCTTCCACCTACATGCAGACGATACCCAGATCTATCTGAAAACCTCATCCATGGAAGATATTCAGAGACTGAACTAAACTCTAAAAGAAGTCCCACACTGGTTATCACGCAACCACCTAAAACTACACCAAGACAAGACTGAAGTCCTCCTCATCTCCAACAAGGTGAAGATCCCCCAAATCATAGAATGGCTCAAAGCTATTGATGCTCTCAATTACCACCCCACCCTAGTTGATGATGGAAAATTGCTGGGAATCATTCTGGACCCTAAATTAGACATGAGCAAACATTTCAAGAATAACGCAAGGCGCGCCTTCATCAACTACTCCAAAAAATAAATTCCTTCATCCCCCTGAACGACCACAAACAAGCCACTCAATCCCTGGTGTCTTCAAGACTGGATTATGGGAATGCAACCCTCACAGGATCAGCAAAATTGTACCTAGCTCTGCTCAGAACAACTTTGAACGTAGCAGACAGAATGGTCACCGGAGTTAAAAAAAAAATATAAACACATCTCACGCGCACTCGGAGAACTCAAATGGCTCCCAATCGAAATGTGTGCCAACTTCAGAACTGCCTGTCTCACCCACAAAGCGCTACACAAAGGAAAACCTGCATACCTGGCCTCCAAACTCCAGAAGGCTGGGCAGACAAGAAGCCTAAGGTGTATCAACACCTTACTCCTTATCCCTCTGAAAACCCACAAACAAAAAAAAAAGCATCCCGTTCCTCTGCAGGAAATGCAGCCAAAATCTGGAACCCCATACCAGTCTATATCAGGACTAACCCCTCCTACTCAAATTTCAAAAGGCAGCTCAAAGACCTCCTCCTCAAGCGATGTCTCCCGAATGGATAGGTACAGCCTAATCGCAGGAGCCCTCCCGCAACAGCCCTCCCGCAAAAGCACACAGAGACTTTGATATTATGACCTCTACCTCACTCTCCTCAGGATCCAATCCCGTCATAAGTCACTGTAATTATGAGGCGACAACATGTGAACCGACTTGAGACAATGTACAGACTATTATGATTATTTATCTCACGAATGTCACTGTGATCTTTATGATGAGACTATGCAATGGGTCTGAGGCACTATACGTATTACTGTATTAATGTATCATACGAATGTTAAGGCTGTAAAGCGCTCTGATACCTCCGGGTCATGCTAGCTGTGAGAAGTTGGCCTGATATGCAGTGCTCACTATTCTAGTGATCACTATGTATCATTCCAAACGACCCTTATTGATGATTGGTTGTAAGTAGACCTTATATACCAGCTATCCTAGTAGCATGGACAAGAACAGTCTTTAGGCTAAACTCTAGAGGGCGTGTTAAGCCAGCTGTTATACCATCACATATACCCCTTGAACACCAAGTGAAAGGACACCACACAAGTTGTTATGAAAATAAAAGGATATTTATTTATAACAAGTCTACCCTGATCTCTTTATGAGTCAGGGAGCTAAGCACACAACAAAACTCTTAAGAAAATACTTTAAGTTGCACAATTTACACAAATGCCCGAGGGGCACGAAAAACCATATACTACAAAAGTGGAATGCGAAATACTAGCAGGTAAGTAACAAGATCCAGAGGCTTTAGGATCGCTAGGACTACACTACTGAACCTTCAGGTTAGGAGCAGGAGGCCTAGGGAGATCAGGTGCAGGGTGTGCACTCACACGCGGGATGCGGGACAAAGTCTATGGTTACTAGTATCTCGTAAAGTTACAGTTATCGGACGAATCCGACTAGATAGGCTGAAAACGAAAAAGGATCTGGACACTTAGATAGTGAACCTACGTTGGAGCACCGAAATGCTCAGGTTACCTAGCCCAGGGGCTGCGGCTGCATAGGGTTCAAAAGACGTCGGGAATCCTCGTTACAGTCTATGGAGCCTGAAAGAAGAAGTTGCTGGCAGTCGACCAGTGATGAAGTTCGATGTGATCCAATCCTGGATCGATGATGGAGACGACTTGAAAGCAGAGGGGACTCAGTTCTTAATCACTAGCCAGTGATCAGATGGGCACCAGGATGGCACCCGATGAAGTCACCTCGACAAGGTGAGTGGGCGACGCTGGGCTCTGCAGTCTCTCGGACCAGGAGGCGTTGACGGCGACCAGGATGGAGGTGCGAGCTGTCCCACGAAGGTGTCTGCTGTCGGCGCTGCTGAAACCAGGATTGGAGCAACAAGCCTTGGCAAAGGCAAGCCCACGCGGTGGACTCAAGATGGCGTCTGGAGTGGACCAGGAGGGTCCGGGGTGCTCCTCTGTTGGAGGGGAGCAAGGGCCAGTCTGGAGCAACCAGACCAGCGATGGAAGTGTCGTGGTTCGTCGTCAGGAGGGCCACAAGCCAGCAGGCAAGTAGCCGGACAACGCGGTGAGCAGCAAAGAGCAGAAGGGCCCCACGCAGATCTCGTGGATGCTGGGAGGCTGGACTTCGGTGCTGGAGCTGCTCAGGGTTAGGGCTTCTCAAACCCTAAAACACTCACTCGAGGATCCCTCGGCGGTCGTGCTGGATAAGCGTCGTGCAGTCTTGAAGATGGCCGGTCCCTCGAGGTCTCGTCACACCCACGAATCTCAGCTGGGCTGATGATGTAGGTAGAGGTCAGAGGTGCCAGGGAATCCGGGTCTCGTCGAGCTGGGCAGTCTTGATCCGGAGGATGGACTTACAGCAAACCGCATGCGCTTAGATGGTGCCCGCTGGTGCAGGGTGGCTACTCCTTAGCCACAAGGGAGAGTCTTCAGAAAGGTTCAAGAGTTCTTTCGTGGAAAGTCATCAAGATTCAGAATTATCCAATTTGGGAAGGGGGCCCGCTCCTACCTTTATACTAAGAAAGGGGCTGGCACGCGACTAGGTCCTGCCCATGGGTGGGACCAGGAAGGGGGGTGGTTACACCCCTCTCCCCTGTACGGACTTTCCCCAGCTCAGGGGCTGGTGTGCCCATGGAACTGGTTCAAGCCGGCATATGCATAGTGAGCACCGGGGTGCCACTTGCAGTCACCTTCCTCTCAGCCCTGCCTACCTGGGATACACAAAACCCTGTCTGGGATGGTGCTAGCACCGCCCCTGACAGGAAACCCTTTGTCCAAGCTCTCCTCGCTGGAAGGACTCCCAGCAGCAGGAGGTCAGACTTGTGTCTGTGGTGGCAGCATCCATTTTGTGATGCTGAGGCTCGAGTTAACTTTAACCGGGGTTCACAGTTACATACATGTCGTGTCCCTCTAGAAGAGTAGAATGCTAACCCCGTCGCCAGAATTGGCGAGGGGTTAGTATTCCAATTCGTATGACACCTTACTAGACATGTTTTGATAAAGCGATACCAGAGTTGGCAAATAACCGCGAGGATTATAATGCACTTAAGAGTATATGGTACGCGTTATCATGGAACAGCTATTAGGACTTGGTTCCGCAAGCTGCAAACGGGCTCAGCTCATGCCAGAGCACCATCTCACATGATTCCAAGCACTCTGCCTTCAGGATTGTCAAGGCCTGCCATAGGAGTGACTGATAGGAATACATGTGTCCAATTTAGGGTTAGATATAGGAATACTATATCTAAAGCAAAGGGTGATTACACCACCTTGCCCCAGCTGTCGTGCAGCCAGTTGTGTCAGATTTGGATGGCCAGCCAGGGGTGGCATAATACATGCTGCAGCCCCTGGTAGGCCCTGGGTACACCTATGCCCTGGGTACCTAAGGTACACTGTACAGGGACTGATAAGGTGACTCAGTATAAAATTAGATATGTACCTAAGGTACATGGAATCCATTTTACAGAGAGAGCAGTAGGCCTGGGGCCCTGAATAGCAGGGTCCCAGGTCAACTAAGTCGAAAAACCAGCAAAACACCAGGCAAAAAGTTGGGGGTAACCATAGTCAGGTATCCACCCTCCTACATAACCCCCCCCCCCAAACGAAAGGAGATAAGGCTATCCTTGCCCAGGTAAGCCTATATTGCCTGAGTGGCCATATGAGGAGGTACATGCACTGGCATGGTTACCCCCTGTATCATGGTCCACTAAGCAATCCCTCACCCTAAGGGTATCTGAGGGTCTCCACTATAGGGAATCTCTACCTGTGGTGTGTTTTGGCAAAGTAAAAGGCTGGTGCTGGGATGGAGTACTGAAGTGAGGCTCCACTAAGGTTGGGCTCAACTTCCTCCAATCACTGTCCACCATATGTGCCTTTCTTTCCAGGACTGAGTTGCTGTGAGCTCTCAGGGTCAACCTCTGGCTACCTAAAACTGGAGGCTGAGTCCCTCTGTTTGGCTTACTGGAGAGACAGGTCAGGTTTGGGGTTTTTAGGCCCCAGGTTTGGCTGTGCCCAACAGTGTCCATCTGTGGGAGGTAATTTTAAGGGGGATCCATCAGGAGTTTGTTTTATTTTCACTGGGCTAGGATTACTAGCTTCAGTACCCTTAATCTGCTGATTGGGGAGTTCTTTTGGACAGGGGGACCTTTGGGGTCCACCACTGGCCTCCCTGACCTCCACAGCCCTGGGCTGATTGAGGCAGGGTAGAGAGGGGCAGGTTACCTGCTCCAGACTGGGTCCCACTTTGGAAGGGTCCACTGACATCAGGGGCTCTGCCAGGCTAGGCCTGACTACCTCTGGGGCAGTTCCTTCACAAGGGGTCAGATCAGTTCCCTGAGGAGGCTGATCCTTTCCTAAAGTCTGGTGGGAGGGAGATTTCTCTTCCTCCTCCAGGCTCTCTATCTGAGTGGAGTGATCCATAGTTTCAGGCTTCACAACACTATTATCTGTCTGAGTTTGAGTTGTGGCCATCACAACTCCACCAACCTTTTCAGGAAGGGACTCAGTTTGGGTATGGGCTGTTACCAACACAGCCTTGCCAACCTGTTCAGGAAAGGAATCTGTCTGAAATTGGGCTGTGACTGGCACAGCCCTCCTGACCTGTTCAGGGAGGACATCTTGGACTGGGGCTGTGGCTATCACTGTCCCACTAACCTTACCATGGAGGTTTACCATTTTAAAATGGGTTTCTTGCTCTACCTCAGCCCAGGATGAGATCTCTAAATCATTCCCCAGTAGGCAATCTACAGGCAAGTTTGGTGACACTGCCACTTTCTTACGGCCAGTGACACCTCCCCAGCTGAGATTGACTACTGCTATGGAATGATCTCTCTGTACTCCATCAATGTTGGTTACCTGGTATGTGGCTCCAGGTATAAGTTGCCTTGAGGGGACTAGGCTCTCAGTCACCATGGTGATGCTAGCCCCTGTGTCTCTGTAGGCCTCAACTTTTGTACCATTGATGAGGGGCTCCTGTCTGTACTTACCCAAAGTGTTGGGACAAGTTGTGAAGTTGGCAAACCCCATGCCAGTCTCACAGACAAGAGTATCTAAGTTTGGGGACCTGATTAGGCCAGAGTCCCCAGGAACTCCCAAAGTAAATGCACCCATATTCTTGGGGGTACTCCCACCACCTGGGGGATTACTACTAGTAGTAACAAGAGGCTGGGAAGCTTTACTTGGGGGTATGTTCTCCTTATTGTCGTTGGCCCTTGGGCAACTGCTGTCAGTTTTGTAATGGCCTACCTGTTTGCAGGTATGACAATAAGGTTTCTTTTGGGAATTGGAAGGATTTTGGGACCCATCCTTTTCAGAGGATTTTTGGGGCCCTGGGGTTTGATCAGAAGATGTATTCCCACCCTTCTCTTGAGGCTTGGTTGATTCCTTCTTTTGGTCACCACCCTGGTTCTTAGGCCTGACCCTGGTTCTGACCCATTTGTCTGCCCTCTTACCCAATTCATGTGGAGAGGTCAGATCAGAGTCTACCAGGTGCTGGTGTAATAACTGGTTCTGACAATTATTTAAGACTTGCTCTCTCATAATTAGATTGTACAATCCTTTGAAATCAGTAACCTTACTTCCCAGTAGCCAGCCTTCAAAAGCCTTAGTGGCACAATCAACAAAGTCAGCCCAATCCTGAGACTGAGTTTTCTGGGTGTCTCTGAACATCAACCTGTACTGTTCAGTTGTTAAGCCAAACCCATCAACCAGTGTATTCTTCAGGACTTGGTAATTGTTAGCATCCTCAGCTCTAGTAGTGAGGAGCTTATCTCTACCTTTGCCTTCAAAGGAGAGCCACAAGATAGCTGCCCACTGACTCTGGGGGACGCACTGGACGGTGTAGGCCCTCTCCAAAGCAGTCATCCATTTGTGGATGTCATCCCCTTGTTTAAAGGGGGGCACTATCTTACTCAGGTGTCTAGTGTCTAAACTCCTGTCCTTTTCTCTAGGTAAAATGCTGCCACCAGTGGGGTCTGCCCCACTCAATTTCTGCTCTCTAGCAAAGGCAAGTCTCTCTTTGGCCAGGGCAAGTTCTTCCCTTTCAATCCTCAGATTGACTTCCCTCATCTTGGCCTCATGCTCTCTCCTCTGAGGGGATGTCATCCCTCTGTGAGAAGAGGTCTGAGAGCCATTGGTTCGAATGGATCTGTTAGAGCCTCTGGATAGAAACCTAACTCGTCCACTCCCAATGTTAAGCCTGCCTGAGAGTGGGCCTGGAGGTCCCCCAAGTCCATTTTCATGCCCGTTTAAGTTGGTCCTGGTGAGTCTACTGACTTTTACCTGACCCTTGTCTGCCTCATCCCCTGACAACTCCTGATCCTCTTCCTCTCCTTCACTAACTGTTCCATTGAGGTTGAGGTCAGGGTCCCCAAGGGTTCCCTCTAAGGGGGGCATGCTCCCATCTGGATTAGGAGGGCCTCTGGTAGAAGCCCTCCTGGCATCATAAGTCTCTAAGAGACCAATCAGGAATGGGATGGTAGGGTTAGAACCCTGTTTTAGCTTCCTGGAGGTACACACTTGTCTCATCTCCTGGAAGCTAAGAGCTGCATATCTTGATATGACCTGTGGAGGGTCAACTGACACAAGGGGGGCCTCTGAGTTCCCTCCTTTGTCTGACATGCTTTTCTAGTGAGGTGTAAGTGGTGCACTTACCTACACTATTTGTTTGCCTACTGATCCCTTGCTAAGAGTTGTAGTCAGGGTGTTCTAAGCCCTGTTGAACTACAACAGCTGGTTCAGTAGAACTCAGAGTATTCTAAGCTAAGTTATATGTACCTTGGTACTTATGTGATCTTTCAAATGATATTCTTAGGATACGTGTGGTAAAACAACAGCAAGCTCAAATCCCAACCGCTGCTCACCAATGTGAGAAGTTGGCCTGATATGCAGTGCTCACTATTCTAGTGATCACTATGTATCATTCCAAACGACCCTTATTGATGATTGGTTGTAAGTCAACCTTATAGACCAGCTATCCTAGTAGCATGGACAAGAGCAGTCTTTAGGCTAAACTCTAGAGGGCGTGTTAAGCCAGCTGGTATACCATCACATATACCCCTGAACACCAAGTGAAAGGACACCACACAAGTTGTTATGAAAATAAAAGGATATTTATTTATAACAAGTCTACCCTGATCTCTTTATGAGTCAGGGAGCTAAGCACACAACGAAACACTTAAGAAAATACTTTAAGTTGCACAATTTACACAAATGCCTGAGGGGCACGAAAAACCATATACTACAAAAGTGGAATGCGAAATACTAGCAGGTAAGTAACAAGATCCAGAGGCTTTAGGATCACTAGGACTACACTACTGAACCTTCAGGTTAGGAGCAGGAGACCTAGGGAGATCGGGTGCAGGGTGTGCACTCACACGCGGGTAAAGGGACAAAGTCTATGGTTACTAGTATCTCGTAAAGTTACAGTTATCGGACGAATCCGACTAGATAGGCTGAAAACGAAAAAGGATCTGGACACTTAGATAGTGAACCTACGTTGGAGCACCGAAATGCTCAGGTTACCTAGCTCAGGGGCTGCGGCTGCATAGGGTTCAAAAGACGTCAGGAATCCTCGTTACAGTCTATGGAGCCTGAAAGAAGAAGTTGCTGGCAGGCGACCAGAGATGAAGTTCGATGTGATCCAAGCCTGGATCGATGATGGAGACGACCTGAAAGCAAAGGGGACTCAGTTCTTAATCACTAGCCAGTGATCAGATGGGCACCAGGATGGCACCGGATGAAGTCACCTCGACCAGGTGAGTGGGCGACGCTGGGCTCTGCAGTCTCTCGGACCAGGAGGCGTTGTCGGCGACCAGGATGGAGGTGCGAGCTGTCCCACGAAGGTGTCTGCTGTTGGCGCTGCTGAAACCAGGATTGGAGCAACTAGCCTTGGCAAAGGCAAGCCCACGCGGTGGACTCAAGATGGCGTCTGGAGTGGACCAGGAGGGTCCGGGGTGCTCCTCTGTTGGAGGGGAGCAAGGGCCAGTCTGGAGCAACCAGACCAGCGATGGAAGTGTCGTGGTTCGTCGTCAGGAGGGCCATAAGCCAACAGGCACGTAGCCGGACAACGCGGTGAGCAGCAAAGAGCAGAAGGGCCCCACGCAGATCTCGTGGATGCTGGGGGGCTGGACTTCGGTGCTGGAGCTGCTCAGGGTTAGGGCTTCTCAAACCCCAAAGCACTCACTCGAGGATCCCTCGGCGGTCGTGCTGGATAAGCGTCGTGCAGTCTTGAAGATGGCCGGTCCCTCGAGGTCTCGTCACACCCACGAATCTCAGCTGGGCTGATGATGTAGGTAGAGGTCAGAGGTGCCAGGGAATCCGGGTCTCGTCGAGCTGGGCAGTCTTGATCCGGAGGATGGGCTTACAGCAAACCGCATGCGCTTAGATGGTGCCCGCTGGTGCAGGGTGGCTACTCCTTAGCCACAAGGGAGAGTCTTCAGAAAGGTTCAAGAGTTCTTTCGTGGAAAGTCATCAAGATTCAGAATTATCCAATTTGGGAAGGGGGCCCGCTCCTACCTTTATACTAAGAAAGGGGCTGGCACGCGACTAGGTCCTGCCCATGGATGGGACCAGGAAGGGGGGTGGTTACAGCCCTCTTCCCTGTACGGACTTTCCCCAGCTCAGGGGCTGGTGTGCCCCTGGAACTGGTTCAAGCCGGCATATGCACAGTGAGCACCGGGGTGCCACTTACAGTCACCTTCCTCTCAGCCCTGCCTACCTGGGATACACAAAACCCTGTCTGGGATGGTGCTAGCACCGCCCCTGACAGGAAACCCTTTGTCCAAGCTCTACTCGCTGGAAGGACTCCCAGCAGCAGGAGGTCAGACTTGTGTCTGTGGTGGCAGCATCCATTTTGTGATGCTGAGGCTCGAGTTAACTTTAACCGGGGTTCACAGTTACATACATGTCGTGTCCCTCTAGAAGTGTGGAATGCTAACCCCGTCGCCAGAATTGGCGAGGGGTTAGTATTCCAATTCGTATGACACCTTACTCGACATGTTTTGATTAAGCGATACCAGAGTTGGCAAATAACCGCGAGGATTATAATGCACTTTTAAGAGTATATGGTACGCGTTATCATGGAACAGCTATTAGGACTTGGTTAGGCAAGCTGCAAACGGGCTCAGCTCATGCCAGAGCACCATCTCACATGATTCCAAGCACTCTGCCTTCAGGATTGTCAAGGCCTGCCATAGGAGTGACTGATAGGAATACATGTGTCCATTTTAGGGTTAGATATAGGAATACTATATCTAAAGCAAAGGGTGATTACACCACCTTGCCCCAGCTGTCGTGCAGCTAATTGTGTCAGATTTGGATGGCCAGCCAGGGGTGGCATAATACATGCTGCAGCCCCTGGTAGGCCCTGGGTACACCTATGCCCTGGGTACCTAAGGTACACTGTACAGGGACTGATAAGGTGACTCAGTATCCAATTAGATATGTACCTAAGGCACATGGAATCCATTTTACAGAGAGAGCATTAGGCCTGGGGCCCTGAATAGCAGGGTCCCAGGTCAACTAAGTCGAAAAACCAGCAAAACACCAGGCAAAAAGTTGGGGGTAACCATAGTCAGGTATCCACCCTCCTACACTAGCACTATATAAAACTCCTAAATAAATAACAAATAAATATGCCTGATCCTCCAGGTAACTGCCCAGCAAATGTCTTGCAAGTACACACCAGGGTAAAGGTCTGCAGTTATTGTCCTGCTCCTAGTGTAATGCAACCTCACTCTTACCTAGATTGGAATGTTTGGATTTGCTGTGGCAAAAGATAATGAAGGTTGAGAGACAACGTGCTATACCGTTTGGACAAGGGAAAGACTTGTACATGTTTGTCCAAAACACAATTGGTCTGTGGACTGTGTGTTCTTTGTCTTGTCTATGTAGAAAAGCAGGCATCCATGCGAGTCTAGTGAATGAGGTGATCTTTCTGCTGAAGCAGATGGCTTTTGGAAAGAAAGATCGTGGAATGACTGGTTCATTTATGTGACCGTGTCAGTAGGAACCTTGATGATGAACTTTTATTTTTAGAATGACTCTGTCCCTTGTGAATAGAAGAAATGGTTTTTTGATTGTAAAAGTTTACATTTACCCTACTCTTCTTGCTGATTTTAATACAAGTAGAAGCGTTGTTTTACATGATACGAACAGTACGCCTTGTGTACTGGTTCAAAGGGAGGTTGCATTAACTGACGAAGGATGGTATTGAACACCCAAGGAAATAGATGTTCTAGTACAGGTGGAATTGCTCTGAAGAATCACATCATAAATTGTTTTATAATTTGTTGGGAGAACAGAGTGGATGATGCAATTGCTGCTCGACTAAATGATGATATTTGCGCTAGATGGACTCTTATTGAGGAATATTTAGGTCCACGTTTAGATAGAATAAGTATGGGTGTATCCAATGAGGTTGTATATGAAGTGGAGGAAGCCCTCTGGCTTCGCACCAAACAATGAAATGCTTGCACTTGGCATTGTTAGTTTTTGTAGTTGATGGAGCGTGTGCCTAAACTAGGAAGCATAAGCAGACTAGTGATAGTTCCATGTGGCCAGGTACCAAGCTGTCAGGTTCAGAAAATTGGGGTTGTGGGGCAGTGCTTATGCATGGTGTCTGGAGAGGAGCTTGGAGTGTGATTTCAGATGGATGTGCTGACAGATAGAATTCACTTGTGGAGTGGTGTGGCTCACTGGTTGGAGGCGGCAGACCCGGAAGCAGAGAACGGCCCGGGACCAGGGCTCAATTCCCGACGCGGCAGGGTCGTGGACCAGGGTCAACGGACTTGATCATTCTCGCCTCGGTGCCTACTCTAACCAGGGATCACACTCGGCAACTCTGGGCATTAAGCTTGCCTCATCTCTACAACGGCCCCCCACAGACGCCGGGGATGCCTGGTTTCACCTTGGAGATACCCAGAAGGGACCATCGCACAGGGAAAGCCAGGACGGGTTTCCCAGCGGTCTTCAGCGCCAGGACACCCCGAGATGGGGTAACAGTGCGCTTTACAAGTATCATCATTACATTACATTACATTACTGGACCAGTATTGGCATGACCACACCGGAGCAATGAGGATCAGAGTGCAATGTTCTATTGTCGCCTTTTTCTGCCTCATAGGGATCAGGGGAAATGTAGAATAGGTATATTCAAAGATTTGTAACCATCTGATCAAAAGGCCTTGCCAGTGGTTACTGGATGAGAAAATCTGCTTCCAAAACACTACTATCTCTGATTGCTGGAGTCGAGAAGAGATCCCATTACTGGAATATGTATTCAATTTGGTCCTCAGTGCAGCTACCACTCATGGCAATCTGAAAGTTGTCGACTCTGTCCATCAGCCTGATCGTTTTGGTGACCTGGCAGGTGTTCCAAAGCAATATCAATATTGAGATAAATAACCCTGTCCCATAGTAGTTGAGCCTCTTCTGAGAGGGGTTGTGATGTGCTCTGTGCTGTTTGGCTATGAGGAACATAGATGTAATATTGTCCTTTCTGATTAGAACTGTGTGCCCTGCTAGCCTCAGGAGGAACACTTGCAGGTCTAGTGTTAAGGCTCGGAGCTCTAACAGACTGATATGAAACATCTTTTCTGTTATGTTAGTTAGGTATTTATAAAGCGCGCGGCTACTATCAAGAGTGTCCTGGCGCTAAGCAAAGAACAACATAACAGACAAAGGGAAAGGGACGCGGAAACAGCCAGCAGCAGAACACATTACAGTTGGAAAAGCCAAGTCTTGATCCTTTTCCTAAAGGTAAGAAGGTCCTGAACCTGTTTAAGGTCGATGGGGAGGCCGTTCCATAGACGGGAGGCGATAGCCTGGAAAGAACGGCCACCAGTCCTGGCGAGGGAGACCTTCGGAACAGGGATGAGAAGTTGAGAGGAGGATCTCAGAGTACATTGGGGAATGTAGTGGGGAAATCTTAGTACAAGGTAAGGAGCTCCAATCTGAT
This sequence comes from Lissotriton vulgaris, assembly GCF_964263255.1. Classification (NCBI taxonomy): domain Eukaryota; kingdom Metazoa; phylum Chordata; class Amphibia; order Caudata; family Salamandridae; genus Lissotriton; species Lissotriton vulgaris. The sequence goes on from NC_141689.1 coordinate 338,261,028, forward strand.
TAAAAGCCTCAAAAACAAAAGTTAAAGCTTTAAATTGAATTCTCTTCTGAATAGGAAGCCAGTGTAGGGACGACAGCAAAGGGGATACATGGGTCCTAGGTGCTGCCAGAAATCTCGCCCTGGCCGCCGAATTTTGGATCACCTGCAGGCGAGGAATTAGGTAGCTGGGAAGTCCCAGGTAAAAAGAGTTAGCATGGTCCAGGCGCGAGGTGACCAAGGCCTGGACTATGGTTTTTCTGTTAGGGACAAACAGCAGAGGCAAAAAATTCCGTAACATTCTTAAAATCCCAAAACAGGTCCCAGCAACAGATTGGATCAGGGGTTTCATAGGAAGCATAGCATCCAGTCTAACTCCGAGGTTCCTAACCGTAGTTACGGAAGAGCTGGGGAAGATAGATACTGCGGCCACCAGCTAATCCAAGTCTCACAGGGGCGGTGGCCGAAAAAGATTATCTTGGACTTATCTGATATACATTTCATCTGATTTTCCTTTAGCCACAAAAAAACCTCTGAGAGACAAGCACAACAACTGGGAAGCATACAATATTATTTTAGCCCTGTGTTGTTCAGCCACAAGTGCAATAGGGGCCAGATATCGGTTAAATAGAGTTGGGCTTAAAATAGATCCCTGCGGGACCCCAACATTCATAGGAAGAATATCAGCCAAAAAAGAGGGGGACTATATAGTCTGGTGGCGATTACTGAGAAAAGACCGAATCCATCTCAAGGCCGTGCCATCGACACCACCCTCCGCTAGTCTTTGCACCAGTCTATTGTGGGGGACGGTGTCAAAGGCCACGGAGAGGTCCAACAGCACCAAGACCGCATTGCCACCTTTATCAAGAGTGGCTTTTATAGTTTCAGTCACTTCTAAAAGGGCTGATTCTGTGCTGAAATTTGCCCTAAAACCTGACTGACTGGGGTGCAGCAGGTGATTTGTCTCAATGTGTCTGGTAATAATGGAGTTGACATATTTCTCCAAAACCTTGAGAGAAACGGAAGCAAAGATATGTGTCGGTAATTAGCAGCTACCTCAGGGTCCGTGGAGGTTTTTTTTAGCAAAGGAAGAATTTTAGCATGTTTCCAACACAGAGGCATATATCCTTCCTGCAAGGAGTTGTTAAGTATCCTATTCACATTGGGATTGATCACCTCAGCAATGGCCGACAATACCTTGGCCGGACAGGGGTCCGCTGGAGAACCCGACTATAAGGACTTCATAAGCCTTAATGACTGCTTCGACCTGCACATTCTCGGCACTCCTCGCCCGCAACTCAAGGGAAGGAAGCTCCTTGGCTAATACCTTGGAGGGTTATACATGCCCTTCTTTTTCTTAAGCTGGAGGACTCTCCACTTGGGGTGAACCAGAATTCTCTTCCATTCTACTTCTCACCGTATATTTAACGGGTGTTTGTGGAGGTGGTCTGTTGTCCGATTTTTTCTATTGATTGATTGATTTGAAGAGGGTCTCCAATATATTCCTAACTTCTAATTAAGGTCACTCGACGGAGAGTCTAACGCTGTGGCCTAGGACAAAGGGGTGGACCCATATACTTTCGGAGTTTCCCTCTACTTCCACACTTACCTGTCTATTTACCAGCTCATAAGCCCTGATGAAGTTCCTATTGGGAACGAAACGCTTTGGCTGAGGCCTTTTTAAGATTTTTGAAATAAAATAAAATAACTTTCTTTGAAAATTTTGAGCTCTCTGGACTGAATTTATAGTGCACCGTCTCTACTTTGAAAAAAGCCTTAATGACTGGTCCATAGGGATTTCAGGGAACTGTGTAAGGGAGGAAATTAAGTTTATCTCACCCCTTGGGAGAATTTGCTCCATTACTGGGGCCAATGGCTGCAGTATCCAATCAGAGGCCTCTGGTCAATAGTTCTTGCATATGAGCTTCCCAATCTTCCATTTACACATTCATTGTTAGCACAACTCTTATTGATACGCGTTAAAACAAGAGACCTGCATTCAGATTGGTGGAGATTTTCCACCACGATAGTGCTTGCTTCAGTCTGGAACTATGTCGTCCTATGGGCCTTGAATTTGTTTCCAATGAACATCCTATTCCTGTTGGGACAGATCTCATTCAGAATCTGCAAAAATGAATTAGGCTTATGCAGGATGGTATCAGGCCTAACGGGGACTTTTATTGTTTGACTTTGACTGATTGCTTTGTAGACATGCTTTTTGCCATGGCTCGAAGCTTGATTGCTTTCTCCGCCAATGGGAAAGCCTTTCCCACTTGTGTGGTGAGGTGCACTTCGTGTGGGGCTCTAAAATGTATTTTTCTTTGTTCAGCGTGAGACCCAAACTCAGAAATAGATTGATACAGGTGGTCGCAGAAACTATTGCTTCTTCCTCTGGTTGAGCCAGTTGTCCTAGTATAGGTAGACGCATGTACTGCATTTGCCATTTTACATGTGCTAAGTTACATGTTGACCTCGATTCCATGCGATGCTCTGATCTTCCATTTTGTTGCATCGCACTTTCATTTTGTGCTGCTTTGCCCTGTAGTTTCACTTCAGCAGTAACATAAACATGTTTTTCACGTAAACTAGCACAAGCTGGTGCGAGAAATCTCGTGAGGTTATATTGTACCTTCAGCTTGTTTTTGTGCATTCCATGCTTATCTCTAGGACAGAAGGAGGATGCGCTGTGAAAGGCTCTCCAAGAACGGAGATAGGGAAAGGAATGTCTTTTGCCTCGGCGCACCCAAACAGAATCTGGCCAGGTCTGTATGGGTGGATCAGAGATGCGGCCAGCGCCTATGATGGATAGATGGGCGAGAGCGCCTGCTAGAGGCTTCTCGAACGTGTTGATTTAACTATAAAAAGAGGTGTCTGTGGGGTGGAGCTCAGGAACTATCAGCCCGATTCATCAAGCTGAATTGCGCTTGCAAAGGGCCAGATTCTGAGAATCTGGCCCTTTGCGAGTGCGATTTTTGCATTTGGGATTCATCATCCCAAATGCAAAAATCGCTATTTGCGAAATCGCATATTTGCGATGAATTGGATTTAAGGAATCTCTATTAGAGATTCCTTAAATGCAGTTCATGAACCAATTTTAAATTGCGAATTCGCAATATTTGGTCGCTATTTACCACGAAGTCTGACTTCGTGGTAAATAGCGAAAACAATAGAAAAAAGAACTTTAATGCATTTTTCTCTTTTGCATGTTACACACACACATGTCCTTTGGACATGTGTGTGCGCAACACCTGTGTAAATTTGCATTTCAGGGGTGCTACAGGGTGTCCCTGGCACCCTTGAAATCGCTATCTTATTTGCGATTAGCAAATTGCTAATCGCAAATAAGGAATGTTTAGGAATCGCTATTTATTTTTTGATTCCTACATGAATCCCGTTTTGCGAGTCTGTAATAGCGATTCCTTATGAATCGCTATTAAAGACTCGCAAAACGGGTCTTTGATGAATCTGCCTGTTAGTCTTGGAGTGGACGCACTCACGGGACAACTTTGGTGCCCGGAGAGATTACTTCCTGTGCCCCAGTCTCTACAGGGTTCCGGACTTGGTGTTTGCGGTGCTTAGCCAGGGATGTTGAAAACTACGGTGCCGACGCATCTGGTGAGATGCTTTGTACATTAACTGTTTATATACCTGTATTCACAGTTTCATATTTATATATATATATAGTGTGGTGTATTCATTGTTTATTCCCTTTCACTCGGTGTCTAAGAATTTACTAGCTTCAGTGACTTATTGGCTTTGTCTACAATATTAATAAAGCTCATTTTTCCTGCAGAGGAGTGTTGGAGTTTCTGTGTAAGTAAGTGGTGTGTGTAAGTTCAGATTACGCAAGCGGGCAAAGCAATACAACTTAGCAACCTTGTCGGCAGAGAAAGGTTGCAACATGCGGCAGGCACTTTGGTGAAAATTCAGGGGGCGGACTTGAGTGACGAAAGGGAGTGTCTTGAACTGATAATGTTGTCCTGCCACTGAAAAGCAGAATTATTTTCTGAGCTTCTGGTGGATAGGTATGTTGAAGTAAGCATCCTGAAAATCCAGGGGTGTTTTGTATTCACATTTCTGGATTATTAGGAGGACCTCTCCTAAAGTGTAATCAAATGAAAAAAAATCTTCAGAAAGTTGTTCATTTCATTAAAGTCCAGAATTGGTCTCCTCTGTCGTGTCTTTTTTTAGAAGAATCTTGAGAAAAATCCCTTTTCTATCACTACTTTGAAGAGATGAAGGGTATTTTCTGGTGTAGCTCCCTCAGATGGAGGTGATGTTTCTATCTGGGCAGGCAGATAGATGGTCTTTGTATAATATCTAATGTATGACCTTTGTTAACAATTTTCAGCACCCATTAGTCTGATATTAAATACTCCCAATCGGAAGCAAAAAGGGAAATCGGTCTAATTCAGGAAACTGAATAGGTCTCCTTTTTTGTGCTGCCTTTGTGGAAGTGCTTGGTGGGGCACATTTCACAAAATCTTTCCCATAGGAGGCGGCATCCCCCCTCAGGAGTGACATTTTCTTTATCAAGTAAATATAGTACACGCCTCAACTCCCTTTTCTTTAGAGTCTTTGTAGGAAATGTCTTACACATATCACAGTGTGAAGCCTGGTGAGTAAGGTAAAGGTAGTAAATACACTGGGAATTAGGATCATCAGGTGGAACAAGATTTGAAAAGAGATTTCTTCTCTCTATCAGCCATGGTAACAGCTTGTGACAGTTGACAGAATAGAAGTAAAGGGTCTCCCTGCCCTAGGAAATCCTGATTTCCCCTAAAAACAATTACCAGAACTGGTAGCTGAAGATAGGGTGAACCATTAGAGTAACAGTTTTAATGCCACTGAAAGGTAAGAGAGGGCTCTGATAGGGGCCCCTTCACACAATGTGCAAGAGACATCTGAGCTATGATGAGCACTAGGGGGAGTAGGAGAGCTGATACTTCCACCTCCTAGGCTGAAGTCTTGGTTAATGCAAAAGTGGATCTGCTACTAAACAAACGTTGTTGTTCAGGTCTTTGTACATTTTAACACTGTTTATTGCTATTTAAAAGTATGGGGATTCCCAGCCTGAAGACTAGGAATGATTCAGGCATGTGAATATATGAAAGATCCAATGTGGGAAAACAGCTGATTTTACACTGTGTTTTTGGAAGCCATGTTCGTTATTAAACTGAATGGAAAAAACTATTGGTGAAGGGAATTTCAGCTACTGATAGGAACATGTTAGTATATGAAGCTGTCAACATTAAAACATGTCATATCATATGAGTTCTAAAATGACATGGTGACCAGAACTTGAAATGGAGCCTACATACAACTATATTCCTGTAAGCTTAGCGGTTTTCACATTATGCTTGCAGATTATTCTAGCAGCAAGTCAGAAATGTTAAATATAACATAGTTAGAAGCTGACCACATAGCTATGTCACAGGTGAAAAAGTCCAAGCATATAAGGCCCCAGTCCCAAATTAGCTGTGCAAGTGACCATCCCGCAACAGTTGATAGAAAATAGAGAAAGGATGGTTAATGCACAGAGTATGTATAGCAGCTGACAGGACGTTTAGGGCCCATGAGGGTTGTTTCACCCTTGGTTGTACACGACTAACACAAAGTTCTCCTCAACTCTTACTGCCACCAGTTTAATGACATTTCAGATAAAGGCTGCCAATATAAACATTTCACCCCGGTAACTACCTTTGGGACCTAAACACTATTACTATTTCTAACTAATTGTATATCCTAGAATCTCCACTACTAAACATCCAGCAAGAACTCATAAAGGAATAAAAAAAAAATGAAGGGCTGATCTATATTGAGGAAACTAATGCAAGACCCTTGTAATAACTTTGGCTTTATTCCAAACATTGCATTCATTGTAGAAAGAGTTAGAAATGTGGTGTACCCACCTGAAAGACAAACTTGAACCAAAAGGTGTCATTCATATCCTTCATTTAAGATACAATCTGGTTCAGATCACACAATCCACAACGGCCAGCACAAGACATATTTTCTTATAGGAGGGAAACAAAGGAGATTCTGCTTTTCTAATACACTGCCATGTTCGAAGACAGACTACAATAGCCTTCTCACATGAAAGTCTGACAACAGAATGGGGCTCTAAAATTATTGAAATCCTTCATAGTTCACCCAATCAGATATGTTTCTAAGTGGTCTGTATTAGCCAAAGTACATATTTCGCCTCACATCAGCCCTCTCATGAAACATTTTCAAAATGTCCCGAAATCCACAAGCAACACAAAAGCCAGCCTGAAATATGTGTGAATATCAGTTAGACCTTATCACATGTTTCTCAGAGTGGATTCCCAAATGCAAATCAAATAATAAAGCTGAACTTTCCTTCTCTACACTTTAAATTATCCTCATGGATTCTAACAAAAGATCATACAAAGACCTGTCAGGTACGGTAGCATATATTTCCCTATAAGCCACACAAGCTAAGGAAACTGTGCTACCTGAAAACACAAGCTAGAGCTACTAAACTTTCATGATATTGGCGATCCCTCTTTTTAACTTAGATTAATACAACATATTGTACCTACTGCCTGGCAAAAAAAGGATCAACACAATGGAACAAATACAATGTTCTACAATTTAGACAACTAACAAACTTTGATGTTCTGACCATGTGAGTTTCAACCACCGGATCTTCCAGACACGTTCTGCAATACAGAACTATCGGCTTATCCTATACAGTAACTCACAAGATCAACTATCTTCCAAAAACATTTTTCAAAGCAAACCTTTCAGTGCACGTTCAGCTTTCCAAAAGAAGGCCATATTCTATTATCTCACCTCCATAGTACTGGTAAAAAGAAGTGAGTAGATCTCGCCTTCACACAGACAAAGAAAAACGTGGAGGTTGCTAATCTACTCTTTTATAATTTGCACTATCTGAAATAGCGAGGAAGTGATCAGTAGTTCATGTCACACTCAATTGACATGTCTGGTGTACCGGAGGCATGTTGGTGCAGAATGATGCCAAGACTGTTGCAATCTAAATCTTAAGAGTGTGTGTGTATATACATACATACATATTATATATATATATATATATACATATATATTCAAAATGAAAAGAGCACACGTTGGAGTACCTCATGCAGCGTGCCTTTATTTTCAATCCGCCGGCAGTACAGCTTAAACACACTCGTGGATGCTGCTAGTTTCCAGCCACGACAGTCCCAACATGTTTCTGGCGCTCATGCGCCCTTGATCACGGGTAGGCTTGGGGAGAAGCAGCTGGCTGATGGCTTATGAGGCAAGGTAGTCCCCCCCCCTACGGCGCATTGCCCCCTTGTATCTGTGGTCCTCCCTAGGGGCGGGACTAACTTGCCTCATAAGCCATCCGCCAGATGCTTCTTGTGCTCGTTTCATTTGATATATATATATATATATTCAAGCTCAGCAGTCCCCTCAAAGGTCAAAAAGAAGACTTAAGCACTCCGGGTAAGGCGACAGGATTTATTTAACGGCTACAGCAAAGATGACAAACGAGTTTCAGACAAAGTCCTTCCTCAGTGTCAGCAGCAAGCTGCTCGCGGCTCATTTTTGTAAACGCCCTCATAAAAAGTGAGAGCGGACTCAATTTAGGTGCACACATATTCTGTTAGAAACGCTGGTAAAACGTGGCAGCCATTGTATGTACACCCAGATACCATCATGAAAATGGCATTTTTCATCAGGCTAATACCCTCTGTACATAATGAATATTTTATACAATCTATATGGGCTAGTAACCACTGCCAGATAAAAACAAAATATCGCCGTGTATCGGCATTGCACTGGCTAAATTACCAAAGAAAAGAAAAACATTTCTAAACATCAAACAGGTAACCCTTTGCACCATAAACATAAACCGAAGGCAAATTACAATCAGGCCGTGTATCGGCACAGCTCCGGCATCACAATACGTAATGTGTCCAGGAGATAAATTCATGTTAAATTAATTCGTGCTTCATAAATAGCAAAGAGTTAGGAGAGATATATAAGAAACAAGTTACTTACCTGTAACTTTAGTTCTCCAGTATTTGTAACTTTCATAGATTCCCATTGCTTGTATCATTCCCCGTCGTCGGAATGGGAGCCTCGGTAATAATATATATATATATATACCTAGGTAAATACACCCTAATAGGTGTAAAAAAGTAAAAAATTAGGCCTAGGCCTCATTATCTTTTGTAGCCTATTGGTGTCATTATGTAAAAAGACCCAAAGTCACCTTAGCAACCAATCAGATCAGCCTCACCCTGTAGAACCTTCCTGAGAAAGCTCAGAGCCTCAGATTTTCGTAGCCGTTGCTTTGCCACATAATCACCTAGCCCTAAAGTGAGCTTTCCCAGGGGAGGCGGGTGGGCGCATGGGAATCTATGAAAGTTACCAATGCTGGAGAACTAAAGTTACAGGTAAGTAACTTGTTTCTTACTCCAGTATTGGAACTTTCATAGATTCCCATTGCTTGTATCAGAGTAGATAGCAGTTAGCATACCTCAAACATTTTGTGCACAGTTACAGAATCATTACAAACTAATGATATCACAGATTATAACAACCATAAAGCAGTAACCAAAGCATAATAAACGAAATGTTTGAAAAAACAGGAGGAGGGAAGAGAGGAAAGCTCACCTCTTATCGAAAGAGATTTCTCAGGACTGCCTGTCCTACAGCCGAATCCTCCTTTGCAGCCGCCTCCAGGCAGTAGTGCCTCGTGAATGAGTGAGTACTGCTCCAGGTGGCCGCTCTGCAAATATCCTTTATGGATACTCCAGCAAACAGCGCTGTTGATGCTGAGATTGATCTTGTGGAATGTGCCTTCACCTGTCCTTGCAAAGGCTTGCCTGCCGCCTGGTGGCAGAACCGGATCGCACTTGTTATCCATCTAGAAATCCCTTGTTTTGACAATGGAAATCCTTTCCTTGGGGCCCCGAAAGCCACAAACAGCTGGGGTGTCTTTCGAAATCCAGCTGTGCGTTGTAGATAGAATTTCAAACATCTCTGAACGTCCAGAGAATGAAGTGTCCTCTCAGCCATGGTTGAAGGTCGAGGAAAAAAAGACTTCAAAACCACTGGTTCGTTAAGATGAAAGTCTGTCGGTACCTTCGGAATGAACTTGGGGTTCATTCGTAGGATCAATGTATCATTCTTGAACTGCAAGAAGGGTTCTTTGATAGTTAAAGCCTGAAGCTCTCCTACTCTCCTTGCAGAGGTGAGTGCCAAAAGAAGCGCCACTTTCCATGATAGGAACTTTAGGTCCGCCTTATGTACTGGCTCAAATGGCGATCTCATCAGTTGAGCCAGGACCACATTCAAGTGCCACACCGGAGGTGGGGGCCTAACTGGCGGAAAAACTCTAAACAGTCCTTTCAGGAATTGGTTTTATTACTCTTGCTGATAATAGAGAAGGGCCCGATCTCGTTCTTCTATACCTGGAAATAGCTGCCAAGTGGACCTTGATAGAAGCATGAGCCAGGCCTGCCTGTGCCAACGATAGAATGTATGGCAAGAGTTGATGCGGAACTGAAGAGAATGGATGTACTTTTTCTCTCTGGCACCACAAATAGAACCTCTTCCATTTCGCTCTATATGTCTTATTAGTGCTAGGAGCTCGTGCCTGTGCCAAGATGTTCCTGCATTCTTCTGAGATGTTTAAATCCTTAAAATCTCTGTATTCAGGAGCCAAGCTGTTAATTGAAGCGAGCTCGGGTTCGGGTGAAGAACCTGGCCGTTGTACATTGACAGAAGTGTCTGTTTGGGTTGCAGATGAATGGGCTGTGTCTCTGATAGAAGAAGCAACTCTGTGTACCAAAACTGGCGAGCCCAGGCAGGCGCTATTAGTATCATCCTGCACCTGTCCATCTTGAGCTTCTTGAGGACTCGAGGAATCAGGGGAAATGGCGGAAAGGCGTAAACAAACGCGCCTGACCAAGACATTGAAAGGGCATTCCCCAGTGACCCTCGATGGTGTTCCCTGCTTGCATAACACCGGCATTTCTTGTTCCCTGGTGTTGCAAACAGGTCAATCGCTGGGGTCCCCCAACGGAAGAAGATGTCCTTGACCAATGTGCTCTCCAATTCCCACTCGTGCGAGACTGCTCTCAGGCGACTTAGTGTATCCGCCTTCGTGTTGCATACTCCTGGAAGGTGTTCTGCCACGAGCGTGATGTTCTGCGATATCGCCCATTCCCACAGTATTTGGGCTTCCTGTGAAAGCAGTGGCGATCTTGTGCCTCCCTGCTTGTTGACGTAATGCATTGCGGTGGTGTTGTCCGTCCGCACCAGGATTGCCGAATCTGCAATCCTTGGAAGGAAAGCCAACATCGCCAATCGAATAGCTCTTAGCTCCAGAACGTTGATATGTAAGCGACGTTCTTCCGGAGTCCAGTGACCACTGACCTGGAGGTCTTGCATGACCGCTCCCCAACCTTGAAGAGAAGCGTCCGTGGTAATGACGTGAGGAGCCGGTGCAGTCCTGAAACTGAGTCCCACAGTGAGGTGAGATCTTTTCATCCACCGTGAAACCGACCGTTTCATCTGCTGGGTAACCGTCACCCTGTCGTCGAACGACCCTTCCACTTGTCTCCACTGAAGGTCCAGTTCCTCCTGCAAGGGGCGCATTCGCAGCCTGCAGTGCGGAATCAATTGAATACAGGATGAAATCGACCCTAGAAGAGATTTGTACATCCTGACTGTTATCCAACTTTTCTTCTGCAAACGAGTGGCTGACGACATGAGTTTCATCTGTCTCTCTTCCGATGGGAAGGCCTTGCACACCTGAGTATCGAGTATCGCTCCCAAGAACTTCACCGTACCTGCCGGTTGAAGAACCGATTTCTCCTTGTTGAGTTGTAAACCCAGATGAATAAAGAGGTTTAGGCATGTGTTCACTGCTTTTGATGCCTCTTGTAAGCTTGGAGCCTTCAGCAGCCAGTCGTCTAAGTACGGGAATACTTCCAGCGACTGTCTTCTCAGAAATGCTGCTACCGGGGCCAGCACTTTTGTGAATATCCGAGGAGCGGACTTTAATCCAAATGGGAGCACCATGAACTGGAAGTGACTCTTGCCTACTGTAAAGCGAAGGAAACGTCTGTGAGCTGGATGGATCGGGATATGAAAATAGGCATCTTCCAGGTCTAATGTTGCCATGAAGTCGCCTGGGTTCAAGAGGCGCAATATGTCCTGGAGTGAAATCATCCGAAACGACAGCTTCATAAGATAGGTGTTGAGCTCCCTGAAGTCCAGGATAGGACGCCACTTTTGTTTTGTTTTGCGGATCAGAAAACATCTTGAATAGAAACCTTCTCCTCTTTGTGATAGGGGAACACGTTGAATAGCCCCCTTCAGAAGCATTTGTTGAACTTCCTTTTGTAGAAGGTTTAGATGTTTTGAAGTAGTGGCGTGGGGAGCTCTTGTAGGTGGTAATTCCTGGAATTCTAGTGTATGCCCATTTCGGATGATGTTCAATACCCACTGATCCGATGTAATATCTTCCCAGCTGCTCAGATGTTGTGATATCCTGCCGCCCACTGGAGATCCCAGAAGCGGAGGAACAGTTGGCAGAGTCAGGAGGCCGCTATTGACGCTTGCCAGCATCCTTGCCCTGACGCCCCTGTCGTCCACGAGCGTTCTGACGAGAGAAAGACTGGGATTGCGACTGTCGCTGATAGTACTGATTGCCGTACTGAGGTCTGTACGACTGCGACTGCTGCGAGTATCGCTGCTGCTGATAACCTCCTCTTGGTGAAGTGAAGCCTCTTCCTCGTGCTCCACGGAACGGTGTTTTCCTATATTGTAGGTTTCCCAGAGCCCTTGCTGTCTCTGTGTCTTTCTTTATACCCTGTAGGGTCTCATCGACATGTTTCCCAAATAACATGTCCCCATCAAAGGGCAAGTCCAAAATCCTATTCTGGACCTCTGGCCGGAAGTAAGTCGCTCGCAGCCACCCTTGTCGCCGAAGAACCGCCGAGCTGCCCAGAGCACGGAAAGAGATGGTGGCGATGTCCATCGCGCAGTCAATCATTTCCGAAGAGGAACGTTGCCCTTCTTCTAGAAGTTTCTGTGCTTCAGCTCTAGGGTCATCCGCTAGAAGGTCCACATAGTGTGCCACATCACTCCACATCTGGCGGTCGTATCTTGCTAGGATCGCCAAGGCATTCGCCGCTCTGACTAATAAGCTAGCCATCGACGAAAAACGCTTCCCCGCGTTGTCCAACCTTCTACCCTCCTTGTCTGGTGGAGTTGTGAGGGTGGCCGAAGGATTCCGCGACTTCTTTTGCGCCGCCTGCGATATGACCGAGTCTGGTCTAGGTTGTCCAATCAAGCAGGCGGGACTGTCATCAGGAGCTTTATATTTTTTCTCCAAGCGCGGAAGAGTTGGAATGACCGTCGCTGGGGACTGCATCACCTTCTTTCCTTCCTCCCATATGTGTTCTACAATGGGAATCGAACGCACCGCCTTACGGTATGCCTTTTTAAAATCGTACAAGAAACAATCCGTAGATGTTGTAGGCATTGTTAGCTTAAAGCGTGCTGTGGCTCTTTCCATCAAACTGAAGAAACCTCCTACATCCGCCGGAGGCGAATCGACCGGGTCTGGCACTGGTGAAGCCGGATCCGGAGCTATATACTGGTTCCGTTCGTTATCAGGGTCTTGATCCTGGTTCTGCCCTGTTTCATCCTCATCCGAGGTATCAACTTGGACTTGCGTCTGCCGAGGATATTCCCTCTCATGTTCCTCCTGTGCAGGCAGTACTGACTGAGCTGCCACCACCTGCGGTTGAACCTGCGCTTGACCTTCCACTGGTCGCGACCCTTGCCTGCTCCTATACTCCTCCAGCATTGCCCTTAAGTCTGTCAAAAGACTCATAGGCATCGTTACCATGCCCTGCTGTGGTTGGGTTTCCTGGTATGCGACCTGTTTTTGTGGACGCTGTTCCTGTTGATAATAATACTCCTCATCCAAGTCCGAATCATGATATTTTAGATTCAACTGAGATGGACTGTATGCATCCCCATACATCTCATTCTCCTCCCCTGAGTAGTCCTCTTCATCCAACAAAAGGGCTGGAGGTAATGAAGGCACCTTTCTAGGTGAAGTCATATCTGGAGTTATCCTCCTCTTTCTGATGCTTTCTGTAGCACCTGCCGTCGACGGCGTTGAAAACAAATCCACCATCTCCTTATTTTGAATCGTCGTCGACGGGACCGTCGACGAGAGTCCCTTCACCGTCGACGGGATCGTCGACGGAACTGTCATCGTCGACGGGCTCATCATCGTCGACGGGATCGTCGACGGAACCGTCCTCGTCGACGGGATGGTCTTCGTCGAGATTGCCACCGTCGACGGAATAGTCATCGTCGACGGGATGGTCTTCGTCGACGAGGTGGTAACTGTCGACGTGGTTATCGTCGTCGACGCTGTCGTCGATCCAGTCTTCGTCGACGGAATCGACGCCGAAGTCTTCGTCGACGCTCTCGTCGTCGTCGTCGTCGCTGGATGGCTCGTCGACGACTGAGGAGAAAAATTCACCTCAGATGCTTTAGAGTCTTTCTTGACCACTGTAGAGGCCTCTACAGTCGGTTTTTTGAAGGACTTGGCTACTTTTTCCTGGTGGGAAGGCCCAGCCGAGCTCTCATCCAGTTTAGCCTTTTGCACCTGTGGTACTTGCCTTTCCCTCTCCTTTACACTCACGTGAGGAGATTCGTTAGGCCCTGGCTTGCCAGACCTATCAGAGGTCCCACGCATAGCCTTTGAGGGGGGTTCAGTTGAAACCTCCACAGATGATCCACCCCTCTTCAACGATGTCTTAGAAGATGATGATCTGGCATCTTCCTCATCACCAGAAACACCTACTTCCCTCCTTTCCAACTTCCTGAGCCACAGAAGTAGCCTTCCTTCACGATCACGGAGGGTTTTCACTGGCATCCTCCTGCATATACTACACCCCTCTGCCTTATGGTCTGGGTATAGACAGTATATACAGTCATTATGTTGATCTTCAGCATAAAGCCGTTTTTTGCCACAAGTGGCACAAGACCTGAAAAGGCTCTTCTTTTCCTTATCAGCCATGTCAAAGTTGAAAGAAATCCTGTCAGAAAAACTGTTTAAATAGTACCTCAAGTAGAAGTTAGAGCAGAGCTCTAAGGAGACTCCCTGTCACCAACGATGCGGTAGAAAATCTGAGGCTCTGAGCTTTCTCAGGAAGGTTCTACAGGGTGACGCTGATCTGATTGGTTGCTAAGGTGACTTTGGGTCTTTTTACATAATGACACCAATAGGCTACAAAAGATAATGAGGCCTAGGCCTAATTTTTTACTTTTTTACACCTATTAGGGTGTATTTACCTAGGTATATATATATATATATATACATATATATATATTTATATTATTACCGAGGCTCCCATTCCGACGACGGGGAATGATACAAGCAATGGGAATCTATGAAAGTTCCAATACTGGAGTAATACATAATACATTTGTGTAAAGCGGATTGACAATGATCATAATACTTATTTGGAGGTATTCGATACATGCAATGTAAGTACACAATTAAAAAAATGAAAACCAAAATAGGAAAAAGAAATTGAAAAAGCCCAGTCTGGCAGAGACTAAATCAAGATCATATGAAGACATTTCATTTCATCAGATTTGGATGTTTCGGACATGGTCTATTACAGAAAAGACATATTCAGAGAGTTGGAGGATCATCTGCCCAAGTGAACTGTTAGTTCTTCCCCTGTATTGAGCCCTGAGGGACTTTTAGTCTGTAGGTCTATGATAAATCTAGACTCCAGTCTGCGAATACTCAGCAGTCTATCTCCCCCTCTGGGATGCAAGGGCACATGATCAATGCCAAAGTAATGCAGCAATGCTCTGTTGCTGCCATGTACTTTGGCAAAATGTCGGGCAACAGGGTAGGTCACATCTTTGTTGGTAATTGCTCTTTGATGTTCCAATATACGGAGTTTTACGTTATTGATTGTACTCCCAATATATTGTAATCCACATGGGCAGACCAAACAGTATACTACATATGGTGTCGTGCAAGTGATGAATTTGTTAATCATTCTAGGTTTACCCAGACCCGGAACATTATACATTAATGTCCGTCTACTGTTGTCACAGGCTCGACATTTTCCACAAGGAAAGAACCCCCTCATGTCTTTCAGAGTACCACTGGTCTTGGATTGAATCGGCATGAGGTAACTCTGCACAAGATTGTCTTTTATTGACTTGGATTTCCTGAACGTCAGTAAAGGTTTAACTGGAACATCACTCCCTATTATGGGGTCCGTACGTAGTATGTGCCAGTTCCTTGTGAGCATTTGTCTCAGTTTGTTTGCCTCATCAGAATAAGTGGTAATCATACGGAATTTGGTGTTTGGATCTAAGTGATCACTGATCTTGGAAGTTTGTTCAAGAAGATGTTTCCTGGGGATTCTCAATACTATGTTGAAAGTATCATCCAACAGAGCTTGATCATATCCTCTAGTCAAAAATATAGCTACGCATCCCTTGGCTGCTGAGATGAAATCTGCTTCCAAGGAGCAATTACGTCTCAATCTCAGCAGTTCCCCGTAAGGGATGCTGCAAATCAGACTGGGGGGTGGCTGCTTCCAGCATGTAATATGCTGTTGCCGGCTGTCGGCTTTCTATATAGAGCAGTTTCCAGCCTACCTTTATTGACAAAGACCCTTAAATCAAGGTAATGTACCTCCGTTTCACTTATGTCAGATGTGAACTTTAAATTCAACTCATTGTGATTGAGATCCTCAATGAATTCCTCTGCCTGTGTGGTGGAGCCCCTCCACACTAGGAAGAGGTTGTCGATATATATATATATATATATATTACCTACTGGTGGGCGCCGGATGACGAATCTGCCTGAAAATTTCCTCAAATTTGCCTCGTCGAGCTCCGGTCCTTCCCTGAAAGTTTGGGGGGGATTCGTCAAGCGGGGTCCGAGATAAAAGGGGGGTCCCAAAACGTGTTTTCTCCATGTTAATTTTCATAGGGCGGTCGAACTCACCTTTAGCCCGAACGGCTGAATGGATTTCCACCAAACTTGGCAAAATTGTAGGGACTGGTAGCCCGATGTGCCTTTGCTATGTCTCAAGATATGTGCTCCAGTGGTTTTGAGTAATTTAGGTTAAAAAAAAAATATATATCTATAGGTGCGCCCCGGTGAGCGCACCGGGCGCGACACGCGACTTGCCTGCGGAAAGCTGATTGGCTCACGGGTGTCTGTAAACATTCGAAACAGTCCGGAGCGGCCGCCATCTTGTGTCTCGGTAGGATCGAGACACAAGAGGTGGCCAAAAAAAAAGGGAGAAATGACCCTAAGGGGGCAGGGTAGACCCCCCCTGACCCCCTAGGTTTAATGTGGGGGCTATAATAGGGACCCGCGGGGCAAAAATACACTTTAAAAAAAAAACAATTTGCGCGTGGGGAGCGCCTGGTACGCGCTCCGGGGAGCGGACCGGGGAGCGTAGCATGGGGAAAACCCAGTTTATTCACTGTGTCACCTCTACGACCCTTTCTTGCGTCAATACGTCCCTTTTGCATACATTACACCTGACGTAGGTATAATGTGGCGCAGGGGCTAACAAAGTGACATCTACCTAGATGAGTCACTTTGTAAATATGACTGAATAAGGTGCATTATTTACAGCACTGGTGCGTCACAAAAAGTGATGCACCGGTGGCGTTAAAGTGACGCATGGCCTCATAAATGAGGCCTTCAGTCTTCTAGTCATGCGTCATATTAAATATATGACGTATTATGTCGGACGTTCTTACAGATACGTCAGTATTTCAGACGTATCTGTAAGCGCAAAAGTGATGCATTGCTGGAGTGTGTCTCAAAAATGATGCAACTCCAGCAATGCATCCTTTCACATGGGGCCAGGCCCCATGTGAAAGGGCCTGCACGCCTGCTGTGATAGAGGCGTAAGATTTGGACGCAACAGCGTCATAAAAGTGACGCAGTGATATCTCATAGATTTCACTGCGTCACCTCTACGACCCTTTCTTGCGTCAATACGTCCCTTTTGCATACTTTACACCTGACGTAGGTATAATGTGGCGCAGGGGCTTACAAAGTGACGCATCTACCTAGCAACAGCGTCATAAAAGTGACGCAGTGATATCTCATAGATTTCACTGCGTCACCTCTACGACCATTTCTTGCATCAATACGTCCCTTTTGCATACATTACACCTGACGTAGGTATAATGTGGCGCAGGGGCTAACAAAGTGACACATCTACCTAGATGCGTCACTTTGTAAATATGACTGAATAAGGTGCATTATTTACAGCACTGGTGCGTCACAAAAAGTGACGCACCGGTGGCGTTAAAGTGACGCATGGCCTCATAAATGAGGCCTTCAGTCTTCTACTCATGCGTCATATTAAATATATGACATATTATGTCGGAAGTACTTACAGATACGTCAGTATTTCAGACGTATCTGTAAGCGCAAAAGTGATGCATTGCTGGAGTGTGTCACAAAAATGATGCAACTCCAGCAATGCATCTTTTCTTCCCCTTCCACACCCCCGTTCCTTTTCAACATTTTCTTTGAATATCCACATTTGCCATATTGACTCTCCTTCTCCTTACTTTCCTTCCCAACACTCGCCTTCTTTCAGTCCCCCCACTTCACTTCCTTTCTCCTCTCATACCTTTCTGTTCTTGCTTACTCATTTTCCTTTCCATTATCAATGCACTCCACTTCACTTACTCTTTTTCATTTTTTTAAGAATATCGCTCTGTGATGAGAATTGGAGGTAGTTCTGAAAAGAACTTTTTTTTTCTTCTTTTTTCTTTTTAAAAAACAGAAACAAAAACAGGGAATGGAAACTGCTCAACAGGAGCAAAAAAAACAAATAAAATTAGGGCTGGGAACGGCAGCGATGGTTCTCCAATGCTCGAACCATGAGCAGGACACTTTGCTCCCCAAAGGTAAGGAGTTGATCGCAGTATCTGCATTTCAGGACACCTTTGTTGAATATTTGGAACCAGCTCCTGCGATCGCCCCCTCACAGAAGTAGTTGCTCCTCCGGTGGATGTAGAGGCCCCATCACTGGGAACCTCTTGTGCCAGAGCCCTGACACTTTCCCGGGCAAAATTCTGGGGGTGCCTCCTCTCCACATGGCATATCATTGTGAAGTTCCCAAAAGAATATTTCTTTTTGGGGTCACCCCGTGACAGGACTTTTTTGCAGATCCTGTACTCCACTTTTGCAGCATTCACCTTTTTCAGTCCTTCTGGTATGGAAATTTTTTTCCAGATGAAATGCTCTTTCACCTTTGGCTGAGGAGGCTCTACATCGATGAATTCAGGCTCATCTTCACTGCTGGATGGTCTGGCAGCCATGATTAACCAAGAAATATGCAAGAGCAAAAAGGCAGGTCTTTCTGTCACAAAAGTGAAAGAGGAAGTGAAGGAAATGGGTGGGGATTTCAGTCTTTGTAAAAAAAACTGTTAGCAACCAATGAAAAGTGTTATTTTAAGGTCACATGACTTGACGCACTGACGCTGCGCGCACCGGAGCGCTTCGGGGGGCGTATACGCGGCGCGAACGTAGGCGCTTCCGGGGGCGCATACGCGGCGCGAACGTAGGCGCATACGCGGCTCGAACGTAGGCGCTTCCGGGGCGCATACGCGGCGCGAACGTAGGCGCTTTCGAGGTGCATACGCGGTGCGAACGTAGGCGCTTCCGGGGGCGCTTATGCGGCGCGCCGAAGTGACGTTTTGATAGTTTCACGGAAATGCAAAATTATTTTCATTTCCTTATTCAAAAAAACTGCTTTTATATGTATGGTACTAAATGTCTTGCGTTTTTATTTACTTTTCATTCATTATTTTTTACACGAACGCAAGTAGCGCTCGGCTGCGCTTTCCGGAGAGCTTACCGGTGCGCGGACCCAAAGCGCCCCCAAAAAAAATGATAAAATGTTTTTTTTAAAATATTATTAGAAAAAAATAATACTAATTAATACTCACACAAATCAGCAAATGAAAAAAAATTGTAGATTACAAACTCGATATAGAAAGGAATTAGCATTTAAAAAACCTATGAAATTCACTGAAAAAACCATAGGTTTCACACCAGTTATAGTTAGGAATTAGCATTTAAAAAACCTATTAAATTCACTGAAAAAACCATAGGTTTCACACCAGTTATAGTTACCTGGAAATTTTACTGACATAAAACCATTGAAACTCCCACGTTATAGTTAGTTGGACTCACTATAACTTGAGCGCCTGCAATGCACTGCTGATGATGTCACATATTACATCACTCATGACGTGGTCACTGACATCACTCATGACATCACTGATGACACCATCCTTGTGACAGAGTGACAGACCTCCTTTCAGTGTAATGTAACCCTTAAAACACATATTCAAAAATAGAAATTAACATTTTCAAAAAAATGGAGATACCCATACCAGTTACAACAACCAATTCAGTAATTCCACCATCTATATACACATCCACTCATTCACCAACAGTTCTATATAGTCACTCATACATATACTCACTTATCATATGTAGTGATACACCTATACATCCTGTTACACACCGACAGTCATCCAAAAGTTACTCACACACATACTCACACTTGCAAATAAACTATTGAACATCCATTTATTTGCATATAGAACTATACAAACACTACCACTTTACTTCTATGGAAATTTACACATACTTACTCTCTTAAACAATCACTTATAGAAACACATATTTATTTAAACAGGAACTCTTACAATCTCTTGCTCTGACATATACTCACTTATATACATCAATACTCACATATAATAGATTAAAACATATGTAGTTACTGATAAAGACACTAGTGAGACAGTCATTCACTCACTAACACACACATATACACACTCATCCACCCATACAGTCCTGCACATATGCTGTCTTCAAAACGCATACAAACAGTGAGTCAGTTACCAACCCATGCAGCCACTTATACACAAAGTGAAACACTGATACATATATTTCAATATTTAAAAGTTACTCGCTAATATATGTATTCACTAAGATACACTTAATAAGGCAGTTAACAAATCATTTTTTTAATAAAAAAAATCCATTTACACACTTATTTAACCATTTATTCTTCCATCGAACGTTACAAATACATGTATATAAAAAATTTATTTTTCAGAAAGACACACATTCACTGGATGGTGTCATCAGTGATGTCATGAGTGATGTCACTGACCATGTCATGAGTGATGTAATATGTGACATCATCAGCAGTGCATTGCAGGTGCGCAAGTTATAGTGAGTCCAACTAATTATAACGTGGGAATTTCAATGGTTTTATGTCAGTAAAATTAACAGGTAACTATAACTGGTGTGAAACCTATGGTTTTTTCAGTGAATTTAATAGGTTTTTTAAATGCTAATTCCTAACTATAACTGGTGTGAAACCTATGGTTTTTTCAGTGAATATAAATATGTATATATATATATTTCACAACAATAATGCACCTGTCGATTTTCTTTATTGCTTTCATCAGGCAAAGACTTAACCTCTGGTCGATCAGAGCTGCTTGTAGTGTTGGACTTTTCAGCATCACTTTTCATTGTATAGGGCTGCTGCACATGTGGAACGGAAATCAAATGCTGTCCATCATTAGCAGGAGAAGTAGGCAATCCTTCTGTGACAAGGCCTCTAAGGGCGACTGATGTCTGTACACCCTGAGGGTGAATAGGCTGTGATTGTTGAAGCAGCTGCTGCATGTGTGGAAGGTTTGCAAATGAAGACCCCACAATTTGCATTAAACTCATGAAGTTGATCTGCTGGAGCTGAAATGAAGATAAAAAAATGAAACATTTAATGAGGTATCTTAACACAAGTTCGGCACATAATAAAATAACTGACATTTAAAAAGACAAATACACCAATTAAGCACTTACACCATTAAATAATTTTACTTTCATTGTATTTTATCTGATTTCTTAAACATTGTGAAATTCCTTTATTTTTTTTTAATTTTTTATTTTTATTAAACAGCATGAGAATTACAATTGAATCATAGGTGTAATAGGGTTTACTAAGAAAAAAAACGAGAGAAGAGCAGAACAGAAAAAGGGAAAAGCAAGTTAAACATCAAAGCAAGTAATTGATTTTCCCAAACAGAATCAGTCAAGTTACAAAGCATAAGGTAGCAGGTACATACAATACAAAAAACAAATCTTAAATAAAAGTACCCCAGATTTTATCCAATTTCATTAATGAGCGTACTCCTCTTATTTTAGCTAATGAGGACTCCATACTATATGTTTCTTTCACCAGGGACCACCATTCCATAATATGTGGTGGATTCCGGGATATCCACACCCGAGCAATGGTCAATTTAGCACAAGAAAGTAGAATAGTTATAAGATCTTCCTGGGGGCTGTTCTGGGTCTGTACACCGAACAGTACAATTGCTGCATTGAGAGAAAAAGGTCTTCCAAGTTTTTGATTCAGAACCTGCGCTATGCCCAATCAAAACTCCGCCAGTTCCGGACATGAGAATAGCATGTGTTCTAAGCCTGCCGCTATTAGATCGCATTTGGGGCACTTAGACCGATCGTTTGTTGGGCTATTTAAGGACCATTTAGATATTCTTTCTGGGGTATAGTACAACAAACATACTGTTTTAAATTGTTGTAATCTTAGACTAGAGGACTGTACTGACCTATTGATGCCGCTGAGTGCGGAAGAAATCTGAATAACAGTTATGTTTGTGCCCAATCTCATACTCCATTTCTCGGCCAGCTTCGCACGGTCATCAGCCTTATAGGAGTTGAGACATCTATAGCCCTCGCTAATTATTGATTTAATCTTAGCAGAGTAAAAACAGTTCCAAATATCGGAGTCTGAAATCTTTCTCAAATTCATACTACATATGAGATAATCACGAATTTGTAAGTATTTAAATCGCGAGGGTTCGACCAGTTTATAAAGAATCTTTAATGTCTCAAAGTCCATAAAGCTGTTATGGCTGTAGAGAGCCCCCAGAGTTTTTATTCCAGAAATAGCCCAAATGTTGCAGGCTCCATCATGAAAGATTCCAGGAAGTCCTGGATTGCCCCACAGGGGAAGTTCAGGATGAAAGAGCGAAGTCTTACATAAAGTGAGAATCGAAAGCCAGATTTTAACACTTTCTCTTGCAGTCTTAAATTTGACCCTTTTAAAATAGTTGGGGTCATTCACTTTAGCTAAAAACATATTGGAGTCCTCACCCAACATAAATTTATGAAAATAATATTGATTATTTGGATTGAACAGGCTACAGAGACGACCAAGAAAGGCTGCAAAACAATATAGCCTAAAATCAGGAAAATTAAGCCCCTCTTGTTTTGACGAGAGCTTAAGCAAAGCAATTGACAGACGGGCTTTTTTATATCCCCAGATATAACTGCTAAGAACCCCGTCCAATCGTTTGAAAAACGAATTATTTAATCGTAAAGGAATAGACCTAAATAAATAGAGAAATTTAGGAAGTATCTTCATTTTAATTAAATTGATACGGCCAATAATACTAAGCGGCACCTTATGCCATTTTCTTAATGTTACAACGGTTTCCTTAAATAGGGCCTCATAGTTAAGTACAATTATTTAGTTAATTTTAGGAGAGATGCTAACATCTAGATATGTAGTCGTTCTACATACCCCTTGTACTGGAACCTGGGGTTTATAGTTCATTAATATCTGTGTTTTATTAGTGTTTAATTTGTAGCTGGACACTGCCCCAAATCTGTTAGCCTCCTCTATTATTCCATGTAGAGCTTCTACCACATCTGTGGAGTATATCGTCAGCGTTGGCTGTAATTTTTGAAGAGTTCAGAACAAAATCAAAAGGAGTAATTCGAGGGTAGGAGCCAAGCAGGCATTTGAAATGGCCGCATAGTCGCTCGGCTCCGTGAGCCCTTTCGCCCCACGCGCCTATCCTGACGTCTATCCTGAGCCACGAAGGCATACTTTAATAGGAGAAAGAAAACGAGCACCTACCGTTTGCTCCCGAAGCTCCTGTGTGCAACAGATCCTGAGAACGGTCCCCGACTGCTCCGCGGCCCACGCGGTGATGAGACCGGGGCGTTGACTCGGCAGGGCCTCCGGCCGCAGCTGCAGCACCGGCGGCCGTTGATGGCGGTAGGGGGCCTGTCGGTGGGTGCCGTTGACATGAAGGACAGCTGCTAGCGGTGAAGACCCGGTCCGCTTGGCGGTGACCCTTGAGGGGCAGTGTGGTGGCACAGGATCGGAGGGGGCGCATGCCTCCTACCCCCTCCCCAAACTTTGCTGCCCGGGCATAGCCAAGGACTGCCCCCGACATAGGCGGGCGACTCCCGGGGCCCGGCAGGGATTTTAGCCTTTTGGTGGCTCTCCTTTCAGGAGCCTGCCTCACAGCTTTTTGCCCCGGGGACGCATCCCGTGGCACCCTCGCGGTGAGGCCTGGTCCCTGATAGTGGTGAAGAGGGACGGGGCCGACTGGATTAAGATGGCGGCTGGTGCCCTCCTCTACGGCCCGCGCCCACGTCAGGTGGCTGTTGCACGGATGGGGCCGGGATGCTCGCAACATACGCAGGAGTTCACATCCTGGGACGTGTTGGCTGCCCTAACAGTTTTGCACGAGACCATGATTTGCCATGCCCGGGACCTGGGTGAAAGAATGGACGCCTTTGCTGTCTCGCCGTCTCTAGCGGCCACGGTCCGATTCCAGGGGGCTGCCGCTGAACTTGCTGCTGAGTCCATGGAGGAAGTTCCAGCTCCGCAGAGGCACCGGGAGCCGCTTGAGGTCCGGGCTCCCGTGCCCGCGCGGACCGACTTGATTGCTCGTATGGATGTCTCCTTGGGACACATGTCCAACTGGCGGCTGGTGATTGAGCGCTGTTTTCCCTCTTGGACTGGCCTGGTTATGTCGCGGCGGTGGCCGAACTGTGAGACTCTCCTCTCCTGGATGATGTTATTATCTGTGAGCTTTGGGAAGTTCCCGAGACCGGCGTCGATATTGCCTGATCTTTGCCGTCTATACTTAGATGGATTTGGATTGTTGTGCTCTTCTATGGCTGCGCCCCAACCGGACCCACCCATATTGTTTGGACCCTCAGGACTGTGCTTTAAATTGATTAACGAGTGGACTTCTGGCGGTACCGCTGCCAGACAGGGTCAGGGATGATGTGGTTCATGGTCTATTGGCTTTATTGTTGGCAGCCGGTGCAGTGGGTATGTTCGATCGATATTTCATCGCTATTGTGCTCGGGATTTGTTATTTTTCATTACAATATTGCTTCCTTTCTGGGATTTCCGAGGTGTAGGGGTGAAGGGCGGGGCCGGGCGGCACGATGAGGGCCCTCCTCCGCTTATTTTCTTTTCTTCTTTCCCCTATCTTTCTATATTTCGGGTCTCTATTAGGGCGACAGGCACGCTGCTGGGGGGGGGGTAGGCCATGGCCTTCTGCGGGTGTGCAGGGTGGGGGGTTGCGGGATGGGTGTTTGATCGGTGTTTGTTTATATGGCCCTTTAGTCTTTTTTCTCTTTTTAGTGTCGTCGTCGCTCACGCTCTTTGCGGTATGTTTGATGTTGAGGGGCGGGGGTTAGGCTTGCTACACGCTGGGGTTGCGCCTGCATTTCTTCTGCTTTGTATATCTTATCCCCCGATATTCTTCCGTATTAATACTGTTTTTAGATATCCTGATTCGCACACTATTGCGGGACTGTGTACGACTGTGCGACACCTCTTCCTTAGTTCTTTATTTGAAAATGAACCTCTTAAATCCTGATTTCAAGCTGTTGTGTCTGCTTACAAGCTATGTACTGTTATTTTATGACCCCGGGTTTCGAACTGCTATAACTATATATATTGCTTGCAGTATTCTCGCTCTCTTTAGCGGCCGTCCGGGATGGTTGTAGGCCCAAACTTGTAACTGCATGTACTACAAATAAAGGTTAAAAAAAAAAAAAAAAAAAAAAAAGGAGTAATTCGAGATTGAGCCTGTAGAGCATAAAGAAATGGTTCCATAAAGAGCGCAAACAGCAAGGGTGACAAAGGGCACCTTTACTGAGTGCCTCGAGATATTATAAAACTGGAAGATATCATCTCTGCGTAGCTAATCTTAGCAGTTGGGTGATCATATAAGGCTTGTATCCAGTTTAAATATTTATCTTTAAAACCAAGTGCTATCAATGTTGACCAGAGATAATCCCACCCCACTCGGTCGAAGGCTTTTTCAGCATCCAACAGTATCATACCGAGTGGGGTGGAACTCGTCTCTGCCATATTGAATGCCGTTATAGCCATGTTTACATGAGCTGTTGTGTCTGCCAATGACAAATCCATGCTGTTGGGGAGTCACCAGATGCGGGATGAGTGGGGCCAATCGTGTAGCTAAAACTTTGGCAAAAATTTTTGCGTCAGTATTAATGAGTGAAATGGGTCTATATGACCCACACTCATCAGCTGGTTTATTCTTTTTTTTAAAAAATACAATCTTTGCCGTATTCCACGAGTTAGGGGCTTTCCCACTTTAACCAATCGAACTGATTACCTGGCTAAAAAGCGGAAGTAATTCATCAATGCAGAGTTTATATAATTCTAACGGTAACGTGTCTTCCCCAGAGGCTTTACCCGATGGCAAGGTGGCAATTACGGATCGGATCTCTGCCGTAGTTATATTCTCTGTCAGTGAATAGAGTCCCTCTATTTCCCTATCCTTTATTATATTAACGCCCAAATATTTTTGTATATTATCCATAGTAGGATAGCTTTCGGGGGTATATAGGACTCGATAGTAATTAACAAATTGTTCCAATATCTGTACTGGTTGATTATATGACAGATTGTTAGGTCCCTTTATTTTTTAATCAATGTTTTAGAATTATCGTCCGCAACTTTATATACTAAAATTTTGCCAATCTTATCTCCACTCTCGTATTGGGATAGATGATATTTGTGCAGTTTTATGCTGCTTTTTTCCCTAAGTGTAGTTTTCAAGGCAGATTTAAGATTCACCAGCTCATAACCCAGTTCAGCTGTGTTTTTTGTGCCCTGACATAGAGCCTCTGCTAATTGATTTTCTAATGAGAGTATATTCAGACGCTCGTTTACACTCCAAGTTCAGCCTCCAGACAAACTGATGGGTAAACCCCCTTATACTGGCCTTACAGGCATCCCATACCACAGTAAGTGGTGCAGAGTTGGTATTTATTTCTATAAACTCCGTCAAATGTTTCTTAAGTTGCAAGATAAACTCTTTATTAGATAGTAAATATCTGGGAAACGTAAAAAGCCTAGGGCCCTTCCTTTCTTGCGAAATATTTAAAGAGAGAACGATCGGGTTGTGGTCAGAAGTGACCCTTGGACATATCTCCATGATACTGGTTGCTATGATCTCATCAGAAGCCCAGGCCATATCAATACCTGTACATAGTTTATGTGGTGCAGAATAATAAGTGTACCCTGCTACGTTAGAATGTAATATACGCCACACATCCTTTAAATTATGTATACGTCCTAATTCTGTAATGGCAGTTCGTGACCTACGCATCCTTTGAAAACCTCCACGTTTAGTAGTATCTATGTCATAATTCATTATACAGTTAAAGTCCCCCATGATTATATGCTCTCCTTCCCATTCCAACAATTCAATATTCAACCGGTCAATGATAGAAGAAACGTCTGTATTCGGTCCATATATGACACAGAAAACATAATTACAGTTTTCCAAAAGCAATTGAGCAATAGCCCATCTTCCCCCAATATCTACGGCAGTTTTAACTACTTCTAATCTGAACTGTTTCTGTTTCAAAATAGAGACACCTCGTATTGAAACATTCAGTGCTGAACACACTATTACGTCATAGCCTAATTGCCCAAATAGCTTTCGATCTTTATGGGCAATGTGAGTCTCTGATATTAAAGCTAATTGAGGGTTGTACATTTTCAATTCCTCATGAACTAGTTGTCTCTTATTTCTTCTATTAAGGCCTGCCACATTCCAAGCCAGACATTTCAATCGATACATCTCATTAATGAGTTATCACCTTCCATTCTAGCTCTGCAAATATCTGTACAACTAGCTGTCTTCCTATAACCGGATTTTACAAACCTCATTCTCATTCTGTTATTATTTTTACAATTTTTAACTCTCCTTATGAACCAATCCCTCCTGTACCAATCCACCCCAGGAAATGTGCCCCCTTTATTTCTCTGAATTAACGGCAGTCTATGAACCCTTTGGAGCTGCGAGTCCCAGTCCCAATCAGACAAGTCCGGAAATGCCTTCTGGAACAATTGGACTACATATGCCCTCGGGTCTACCCCTTCAGACCCTTCTGGAATTCCAAAGAGTCTAAGATTTTGTCTCCTTTGCCGGTTCTCCATGTCTTCCAGCTTGTTTTGTAGGCTCCCATTCTGTTCCTGGTGTTTTTTACCAAGATCCTGGAGCGAGCGGACACTTCTTCAACCCCGACAACTCTTTGTTGTAATTCTTCAATGTCCTGGACTATTCCTGCAAGCTTACCGGCCATTTCCAGTAAAGAGTTTAGCATTTTGCCATTGTCTTCCCTCAACTGCATAAAATGTTGTTGTACGTCTTTCCGGGGATCAGTCAGTGCCTGGAGTATAAGACTAAGTGAGGAATGAGTGTCTCCTAGATCGTCAGGGGTAATAGCGCTGGCAGTACTGGTAGTACTGCTGATACTGATTGTAGACGGGTTGTAGCCAGGGTGGTCACTTGCGTTACATCAGGGCTTGAAGTGTGGTTCTTTGCTCGTGGAGCAGCCCCTGGGGCGGACCCTGATATAGTTGTTGCTGTTACCGCTGTTACTGCTGTCACAGACGTAGATGCAGATATAGCTACAGACTGGTTCCCCTCTGATAGAGCCGCTTTTATGCCTACATAAATAGTAGATGGAGAAGGAGGAGGTGGAGGAGGTGGTGTAATAGAGCCAGATACAGGGCGGTCTTTCAGATGGTCTCCCTCCTGTGGACTATTCCCAGAGAGGCACAGTGCAATATTCCTAACCCCACCTTTGGCTTGAATCCACTTCTGAAGAGGGCTTTTTTCAGCAATAAATTTCTCTCGTAATGTTGAGGTAGAGATGGTAGTGTTAGCAACATTAAGGTTCTTCTCTTTCTTTAGTTTGTTCTCTGCTTTGGTCCTCCCCTTCTTGCAGCCAGAAAGCCCAGCTGTGTCCACCGGGGAGCTACCTAAGTCTACCACTTCTCCCGCAAAATCCTCATAATCATCATTAGAACAAGTCTCACCCTGTTCAATAGTTGCGTCGCTAGTAGCATTAATCATCTCAGCTGCAGCTAATGATGCATTCTCTGCCGTTAGATGTACCCCAGAAAGGTCCCCTTCATGCTCCTCAGAAGATAACATAGAGGGAAGCCCCGGATTTACCACATATGATGACTCGGTCAAATCTACTTCCAAAGGAGATTCAAATGATAAATTAACTGGGACCCCTGGTTCTTCTAGTGATTTGTCTGATATCTCTGTATTTTTTGACAGTGAGGTGGTTCTTAGGTCAATAATATTCATTTTGCCCATATTTCTAGGTTTGTGCTGGCCCTTCAGTTTTAAATCCCCAGCCTTGATTTTTTTTATCACCAGTGACATACTTTGCAATGTTGGACACTTCCGACAGTTTCGCTGAGGAAAAACTAAAGTTAAAACAGTTATTCGTGGACTGGGCAAGAGTGGCAACATTGTTGCAGATCTGCACAGGGGTAACAACTGTATAATTCAGGTCTTTGTTAATGGTAGCGCTGTTTCCTGCATTAAGGTTTTTCTCATTAACCACAAGAAAGTCAATTGGATCAATAGCAGCAAGAAAAAAACACGGGGGACGGATCAGCTGCTTACCGGACTGCTGGTCAGCTTTTCCCAGGGATGATACCAATCCAGCTTTGACCGCCGTTGCAGCCATCAATGCCATTGCCGCTACCGCTACCACAGTGTCCGCTCCTTCCGTCATAGGCTCCAAGATTACAGCATTACTTCCCGCTCGAGTCCCTCTAGAGGCTATCTTCGGAGCCATCCTGACTCCCGACAGCGAAACCGTGTCAGGGAGAGTTACGCCTGGAGCTGCTGACAACACGAGACCCAGGAAGCGGAACCCCGACCAACCGAGCAGCCGAGGTATCGACAAATGGGCGACGCACCACAGCCACCCCAGTCGTCTTCCACGAAAACGCAGCATCCGCCGCTGGAGCACTCAGGTGATTTGTCCCTTTTTCGTCTGCAACTTTCGCTCCCTTTTTTATTTTCCCTTTAGTCTCCTTCTCCTTTCCCGTCAAAAAAGCTGCAATAGAGATGGACTACGGCCGAAGCAAGCCATCGAGACTGGCCTGTCTCTGTATCTCCTAAGGGTGCATGGAGCCTCCGAACGAGCTGCAGCTCCGTGGCGTCTCAGCTCGCCATCTTGCTCCTCCCCCCCAACATTGTGAAATTCCTAATCTACACATATGTTTGGTTCAAAATTAAACAAATAATGCTTTTACACAAGATTATTTTGTTGTTTCATATTGTATGGATTTGACTATTGCTTAATAAGTTACTTACCTTTGGTATCGCTCTTTCTGGTGAATTCTCTAACCACAGATTCCTCACCTTTTGAATAACGCTCTCCCCCACATACCCACCAAACTGGATCTGAAAATTTTTCTAAACAATTTCTTTGCGCGCCAGTAGGTGACGCTATGTGGCTCCACATCAGCCTGCCCTGAAAGTGATGTCAGGGCCACATATAACTGCCACCCATGAGTCTTTGATGTCAATTTCTTTCTTATATCTGTTCACTTCGTCAGACACAGAGATTGTGTGAATCCAACAAGTTACTTATCTTTGGTAATGCTCTTGCTGGTAGTGACTATCTAGCCGCTCATTCCTCACCTTTTTAATATTTCCCAAGCATCAGGCTAGATCTGGAAATTTTTCAGCAGTACCTCTGTGTGCCAGAAGGTGGCACCTTGCGGCCCTGCGCAGATGCCATTCTGCTTTGGAAATAAAGTGAGGAGCTTATATAGGTGCACCTCTCGTGCACTAACATCAGTTTCTTTCAAGACTTTCCGTGCCCCCAAACACCGAGACTCAAAAGCAAACTGGTAGACAGTGTGCAGGTTCCTAAACTTGGGATCTTATTAATGGATAACTGGGAGGATTGGTGGATCGGTGAGGAATCTGTAGCTAGATAGGGTCTTTAGGAGAAAAAGCGTTACTGAAGGGAAGTAACTTGTTCTCCTGATAGAGACAACTAGCTGCAGATTCCTCACCTTTAGAATAGATACCAATGCAATACCTTTCTGGAGGAGGGTCTGTGAATGGACTCAAACCAGGAAGTCCTACAGGACTAAGTGGACAATATGCCCTTTTGGCGAGCCCAACTGTCCAGGCGATAGTGCTTCATGAATTTATGAAGGGACGCCGACATAGCTGCCTGGCAAATGCCTAGGACAGAGACTCAGCATGTCAATGCAGTGGTAGCAGCTTTGGCTCTGGGAAAATGAGCACACATTTCTTTCCGGAGGCTGCTTTTTGGCCAGTGTGTTGCAAATCTTAATGCAGTGCTCTGGGATCCACCGGGAGATGGTTCTCTTCTGCACTGCCTTGCCTTTTTTTCTCTAGAAAATCCCACATAGAGCTGACCATCTACCAAGTAGTCTTTGATACGATCTATGTAGAAGCTCAGCACTCTCTTGGGGTCCAAGCAATTGAGTCTCTCCTCCGCAGAGGAGTGAGGCAGAGTAAAGAACACTGCCAGGGTGATGGTCTGACCAACGTGTAACGGCATTACAACTTTCGGCAGGAAGGATGCCAGAGTCGGCCAACCAGATGAGATGGTGATGAGGGACACAGTTCTGGAAGTAAGGAGCTGTAAAGGACAGCTGTGAAGTGGCTTGAATGGAGTGCACATCATATAATTCTGGACCAGATCGGGCAGAGCTTGCCTGGCTACAAGATGGCTGCATAGTTACAAGGTTCCAAGAACCCGGCCAACAATCCACAAGAATCCTGCATTAATCATAGAAATTTATTGGTGTAAACTTGGGAGACTTCTAGAGGAAGACACCGTCCTTCCAATTGCGAGAGACAAACAAAAGGAAATAGAACACAACAAAGTAGTAAAAGCAATCAACACACCTGTGTTGCTGTCCTGGGCCTCGCATCGAGTGCTGTCAGCCAAATCAAGGCACTGTCGCACACCCGGGGACTGCAGGCCACACATCGAGGTGTTCTGTGAAGACTGCTGATTCCACAGAAGGGCAGACGGCGGGTCGGGATGGACTAGCGCCTCGCCCGAGCGTCCTCTGGTCCAGCTGGGAGCTAAGGTAGGACTGGGGCCTGCTCACCGCTGCAGCAGACGCCTCATGCTCTGTGGGCATGCGGCTAGCCGGCTCGCGATCACCGTGCGGTGTGGTGGTGAGCTGCAGAGCTGCGGCGTGTGAAAGAGGAGACTTGTCCTCTTCGAGGACAGAGCCAGCGTAAAGAGGGGGATGTTGAGGGAGGACTCGACGTGGCTCCGCTGCTGCCGCAAGTGGGACAAGATATCTAATGTGGACCTCGGGGCGAGGCAGTGAGAACAGGCATACCCGAAGGCAGTGGATGAGGCTGAGCGAGACAGGCGCTGCACTGGAGGGCCCAAATAGAAGCAGCATTCAGTAAACTCTCCTTACACACGTGCATGGTGCGACATCCACACCCTGTGAGCGAAGGCCTCTTCCAGCTAACCCTGTGCTGCGACCTTCGGGCACGCATTGACTGAGTCTCAGCCCTGATATGGGGCTCTAGCCACTAGCGAGAAGAATAGAGGGAATCGGACCCGCATCTTCACAGCTGTGCAACAGCCTACGTGGCACCAGTCTATACCAACTCTTTCTGCTCTGCGGTGCTGAGGCAAAGAGATTGCTCACAACGGGGGTCGTTGGCTGTGCATTCTTGTTGTAGTAGGGGGGCCCCATGTATGAGCGTATATTTTGTACATTTCTGGTGAAGAACCAAGAGAGTAAAGACCGGAGGCGGGTCCTAGAAGCAGGTAGATTGTCGATGGTGGATACCCGGAGGCCGTGACTTCAGTTCATTCTGACCTGGTCTCAGCTACGTGCACGACCCCCTACACCCGGCAAAGTGGACACATCGTCCATAAGAGGACCTACCTGCCTTGATAATCATGGGTAAAACGGACAAGCTGCAGACCAAACTACAATTCGGAACCCGTAAGACCCCCATACAGCGGGACCCAGAGGCGCAATCGGCGGACTCGGAGCCTGAGACAGTGGAGACTGCGTCAGACCCAGACCTGAAGAAAATACTCTCAGCTATGCAAAGAAGCTTAAACAAAATAGATGGCAAGATAGACACGCTAACATTTCGTATGGACCGGATGACAAAGCGAATAGACAAGCATACCGAAAGACTGGACACAGTGGAACAAAGGGTCTCCACGGTGGAAAATACGGTGCATGCTGATACGTAAAGTACTAAG
The DNA here is from genome assembly GCF_964263255.1 of Lissotriton vulgaris. NCBI lineage: Eukaryota > Metazoa > Chordata > Amphibia > Caudata > Salamandridae > Lissotriton > Lissotriton vulgaris. The sequence continues at coordinate 338,293,534 of NC_141689.1, forward strand.
AGAGAAGACAAACTCATCAGAGTAATACAGCTTAAAACAGAAGACTTAGAATTCAGATCCAGGAGAAGCAACATTCAGATCATAGGAGTGCCAGATACCACAAACAGACAATATAGAGAAATTAATCTAAACCCTACTCTGCGTTAGGTAGAGACACTTTCTCTGCAATCTTCACCCACGTCGCCCGACTGCACGACCTCAACATCATCTCCTATGCCGATGCCACCCAGCTGATCCTCTCCCTCACAAAGGACCTCCACACCGCCAAAACCAACCAGCCACATCACACCCTACCTGAGAAACCTGCACTGGCTGAGAGGATAACCTTCAAGCTCATCACCCACGCACACAAGGCACTCCACAACATTGGACCAGCGTACCTAAACAAACGACTCAACTTCTACACCCCGACCCGACAGCTCCGCTCCGCCGACCTCACCCTTGCCACAGTCCCCTGCTTCCGAAGAGCGACCTCCGGCGGCAGATCATTCTCCCACCTCGCCGCCAAGACCTGGAACACCCTCCCCGCCCACCTACGGCAGACCAAAGACCTGCTAACCTTCAGAGGACTCCTCAAGACCTGGCTCTTCGAGCAGTAGCAGTTCTCTGCCCTAGCTGGCACTTGGATGTCATGATAGTTAGGCCTGCACACTGCAGGGCCTCTAAAACATTCCCCAGGTGGATCAGGTGATCTTGTCACATGTAGCTAAAGACAGCAATATCATCGAGATATGCCACAACAAAGCCCTCCAAGCCAGCAAGGACTTGATTCTAAGCATGGGCGAATTTTGCGAATCTCGCGTTCGCGAATTTTGCGGATTTGCGAACTCGCAATCCGCAAAATCCGCGAATTCTCGCGGATTTTTTTTTTTTGGTGTTTGCGCGGGTTTCTGCCAGTTCGCGAGGGTTTTGTACAATGTCGCAAATTGCGAACTTACCTGTCGGGTCGCAAGTTTCGCGAACTTGTTGTTTCTACGTGTCCAGCCTGTTTGGGACACTCTTCTTCATCACTGCCACTCTCTGTCACCACTGCCACTCTCTGACTACTCATGCCACCCTCTGGCCCACCCATGCCACCCTCTGTTTCATCACAGCACCCTCTGGTTGTCCAGTCAGTGTACATTATTGTGGCAACGCAAGCACACCTTCCCTGCCTCAAGTGACCTGAATTAATTTGGGGCTGATTAATGTGTCACAGAATATTTTTTTAGCTGGCACCTGCTTCCTTAGTGCTTCCTGATTAGTGATCTTTTGCACTTGCTAAGTGCTTTCATTGTTGCAAAATTAGTTACAACACCTGCCCTGCCCCAACTGACAATAATGAATTAGGGGCTGATTAATGGATTTGAACCTCCAGCCTGGCTCCTGCTTGTCTCCCTTAGCTGTAATTCAGGACCTTTGTGGCATATGTGTAACTATTCTGAGGTTCAGAGCAGGGTCACATAATAGTTGCAACTGGCAACTGAACTCTGGAGGGGCCCCTCAGGAAGCACTACAGGAAATGGCTACTAATGATGAGCCTGAACTTTTGAACCTGGTAAGTAGTTTCAGTTTTGCTAAGATCGTATTTCTGCAATTTTGCACTTATTCGCGGGGCGCGAAGTTGTACTGGGAAGCCGCGAACTCACGCGAACAGTGCGAGCAGTGCGAGCAAAATCCGCTGCTCGCGGATTTGGCGGGAGATTCGCGAATCTCGCGGATTGCGAATTTACCGAAAATCCGCAAAATCCGCGAGCGAAACGGATTTTCCGCCCATGCTTACTTGATTCACCAATCTTTGGAAGATGGCAGGGGCATTTTTTAAACCAAAGGCCATAACAGTAAACTGAACAATGCAGTCTTTTCTTTGGCTCCTGGGGCCATGCCAATCTTCCAGTACCCTACAGGTAAGTCAAAGGTACTGAGGAATTTGGCTGCACCCAATTTGTCTAACAATTCATCAGCCCTTGGAATGGGGTGTGTGTCTGTCTTGGTGACAGAATTGAGACCGCTGTAGTCCACACAAAACCTAATTTCTAGCTTTTCACCCAGGGGGGTGAGGTTTGGGGACTAGGACCACAGGGCTGGGCCAGGGACTCTCAGAAGGTTCAATCATCCCCAACTCTAACATCTTGCTCACTTCAGCTTTGAAGCTCTCCTTAACTTGGTCAGGCTGTCGATAGATCTTTGTTTTGATGAGCAAGCTGTCTCCAGTGTCCACATCATGGGTACACCAGTGCATCTGACCAGGGGCCAAGGAGAAGAGCTAATCAAACTACTATAGGACCTGCCTGCAGTGAGCATGCTGTTAGTCAAAGAGGGTATCCGAGTACATAACTCCATCCATGACCAAGCATTGGGGCTGTAAGAGAGGAGGTCAAGGAGAGGTTGACTCTGTCTGTTGATCCTCATCAGTAACCATTGGAATTGTCAGCCCTGTCACAGAAACGTTTCAGGCAATTCACATGGCTCACCCTCTTGGGGGTCCTGAAAGTGCCCAGCTCTACCAAGTAGGTACCCTCACTTTTCTTTTTTTAAGATGGGGTAAGGTCCACGCCACTTGTCTTGGAGAGCTCTTGGAGCCACACCTCCAAAAACCACACCTTTTGCCCATGTTGAAACTCCACCAGTGTAGCTTTCTGGTCATATCACAGCTTCTGGAGCTGTTGGATGGCCTCACGATTTTCTGGATGTCTTTTCCACGTACTCTGCCAGTCTAGAGCTAAGGCCTAGTACATAGTCCACCACATCTTGCTTAGGTTCATGGAGGGATCTCTTCAAGCCTTCTTTTACAAGAGCAAGGGGTCCCGTTAAACGATGGCCAAACAGACATTAGAAGGGGAGGAAACCCTACTCCCTTCTGAGGTGCTTCCCTGTAAACGAAGAGCAGGCATGGCAGGAAGACATCTCATCTCCTTTTGAGTTTTTTTCAGGGAGCCCCATGATCATGCCTTTTAATATCTTGTTGAACCTTTCAACCAGACCATTGGTTTGTTGGTGATAAAGTGTAGTGAATTTGTAGTTCACTCCACACATGTTTTAGGTAAGCTGACATGAAGTTGGCACCTTTGTCAGAAACGACCTCCTTAGGGAACCCTACCCTGGTAACGATACCAATGAGGGCTATAGATTCTGCAGGAGCTGTAGTAGACCTAAGGGGAATTGCTTCTGAATACCTGGTAGCATGATCCACTACTACCAGTACATATGGGTTTCCTAAGGCTTCCATACTATGTCCACACCAACCTGCTCAAAGGGAACCCCGACCACTGGGAGTGGAATTAAGGGGGCCTTTGACACCGGAACTGAAAAACTCCTTTACTTTATATCTAGGGGGCTGAGCTCTTGGGTGCATGAAGTAGCACACTTGGCACACACTTACTTGAACTTCCCTGACTCATTCCTCTCTTAGTTAGAGCACTACCCTAAACTGTATGGCCATTGTCCTGATGATGACCTGCAATCATTCAGGTTGGTGGCAAACAGATCATGGCAGGGCTCTCCCACATTGCTGGAAGATGTCTTAAGCCACCTCAGATTAGAACTGCCATGTGTGATCTGCTAGGCAATGTCAGCACAGGTAGTCTGCCCACATGTTAAAATATCCAGTCAGGTGCTGAACGATCTGGAAATGCCCAGAGTGTTCAGATACTTCTAGTATTATAAAGCTTCCGAGCCCATGCCCATGACCCTACTTGGCAGTCGTGTTGTCCTTTAAAACCTGTACCAGCTTCCTCTTGATGGTCTGGAAGAACGCCTTCAGAGCCAAGCGAATCACTTGCAACTCCAGCACATTGATTTGGAGGGGAGTTTCTTGCTGAGATCAGCGCCCTCTAATTTCCACCTCTGCCAGGTGGCCTCATGCAGGAAGCTGGCTCTCTGTATAGTGTACTAAAACAAATTACACTGTGTAGAGAGTCCAGTGGATCCCCAAATGGTATACAGAGGTAAAAGAAGATAATACTAAGGCCCTTTTTGTGGTTGTGTGGGCGATCAGTTAGGCTTAACAGAGGGTGCTAAGCATTTCTTGTACTTACGAAGACAATAAATGAGATAACACTTAAGAATAAATCTGAGACCTAATAATATTTAAAAGATTTGTATGTAATTTTTAAGATCAAAACACAGTTCTAGGGTACATAATTTTCGAAAATATATCACTTCTGTGCGAAATTATGCACCATTGAAAACAATGGGGAAAAGGTAGAAAGAAGCATATACATTCAGGATGAGGGTCTTGGAAGCTGGTGCGCAAAGACGAAGGGGGTGACTTGAAAATACACTGCACAGGCAGACTTACAGGCAACTCCGATGAGCTCCTTTGAGGGAGGAGGTCGCAATGGCTTGGGGACCACAGGAGCACAGCAGGTTGGTCAGTGCCAGGGCCGGTGAGGCTGGGTGCAGTGCGAACAGGTCAGCTGGGCGTTGTGTATCTTGAGATCCTCACGGTCACAAGCAGGCAACTTGGAGATGCGGTCTCAGGACAGCTGGGCTACTCAGGAAATGGGTCTCGGGCGTCTTAACTTCCCTCGATGGGTGCTTGTTTCTGGTGTTTTGGGAGTCCGGTGTGGGCTCTCTTCTCGATGTCTGCCGCCGGAAGTCCAATACCGGGTGTAATGGTATGCCGCAGCTTCGGTATGTCCTGGCACAGTGGCGTTGAGTCCATTGGGGCATTCAGGTGTTGCCCTACCAATGCAATGAGCCCAAGGCCCCATTTAGAAATTGTTCTACTTCTGACGCTAATTCCAGCAATCAGGACTCCTGATTGGAATGGAATTAGCATCAGAAGTAGAACGAGGGACGCTGAAGGGGGTGGGGCTGCGGCAGCACTCCGGGTGAGTGACAGCGCAATAGTGGGCATGTTCGTTTTTGGGCTGGTCATTTTTAAGAACAGCCTAAACATGCGCACTAAACCTTCCCTTATGAAAGCGAGGGTTACTTCATTCGCAGCCCTCGGTCTCCTAATGGGCAGGGAGTGACCCTGCTCCAGGCCAATCCTGGCGCTGCTGGACTCTGGAGCAGCGTATGCATTGGCTGAGAGCCTGGAACTGTTGTACCTTTTCCTGCTTTTCCTGCTGCTGTGACCTATAATTATACAGTCTTTTTTTTTTTTTTTTAAACTCTTTATTCGTGACTGTTACAGGATGTCTTACATTTCTGTACATTTTCTTATCGTAACATACATCAGTCTTTTCCATTTTCAAACCCAGAAGCTTGTGGGATCAGTGCATTTCAGTTTCAAATTGCTTATCAGAGCATCCCCAGGATGGTTCCCATATGTACTCCGTACCCTCCAGGATTGTGTCCGTCGTAAGTAGCATACCCCAACTGTCCCCTCCTCCCCAACCGCCCGCCCACCCCCTGTCTCCTGGTCGTCCTCACTCGTACACTCCACATCCCGGGTCAAGGTGGCACTATGTGTGTCTGAAGTGGTAAAAGCCGTAGGTCTGGTCTAGCCGATGTGAGTCACATTGGTGCCCTGTAGGCCTCGTCCCCCTCCCGCCATCTTTGCGAGTTCATCCCACCGGGCCTCCCGAGCAGTCCAGGTCTATCTCCTCCAGGTCTACCATCATTAAGTCCCAATCCTGAGCTATAGGATATTTGCGCAGGCCCTTGCTCTCCTCGTCTCGCAGCGCCGCGGATTCTGCCTTGCCCCACTTCAGCAAGTCGCTGCGCCACGTTTCTATCTGCGGGGCCCTGGGTGACTTCCATCTCATGGTGAGCACCCTGATCGCCAGCACCAGTGCCAGGTCCGTAAACCTCAGCTGTGCCTTGCATGTCTTGGGCCGCTTTCTATTCCCCAACAGGCATGGTAACGCTCCCTCAGGGATTCGGAGTGTTGTTATGGAGTGTAGTGTATGTTTGATCGTTCCCCAGTAAGAGTGTAACTTCGGGCATGTCCACAGCATGTGGAGAATATGTGCCTCATCCTGGTAACATCTCGGGCAGCAATGTGCGGTGGCAGGGAACATCCGATGCAGCCTCTGGGGTGTAAGGTAAGCTCTGTGGAGAACCATGGCCTGTATGAACTGAAACTTAACATTCCTAGACACCCGTCTATGATGGCCTAAAATAATTTTCCACTCCCCGTCTGTAATGTCTTCCCCTGAGTCTGCAGTCCAGGACTCCCTAAGTGTAGCAATCGGTGAAGGTACATGTTCCCTGATGCCAGTGTATAGCCATTTCACTAGGTGTCTCCCCGCTCCCATGTAGTGTAAGAGATGTACTAATTCATGCTGTTCCGGTTTCGTCCTTTGCGGGGCCCAAGCCCGTCTGACATAGTGCGTCACCGAGGCGTGTAGTAGGTAGAAGCGTGAAGGTGCTCCCGTGGCCTGCACAAATGAGTCATGTTCCAGCAAGGTGTCATCGCCGAACAGGTCTCCCACCCTGTCCACTCCTGTCTCCGCCCAGGGTCGCAATCTGCGCCGTGTTAAGGTCCCCTGCGGTGTCGGGAGTCCCAGTAGTGGTATGTTGTCTGCATATGGGGGGGTCCCATTCGAGTACGACAGCGCTTTCTTCCAGCAGGTCAAGGCCACGTGCAGGAGGGGGTGGCAGTCCCCAGGAATTCTAGCATTGGGCAAGAGGAGGGAGTGCAGGTCTCCCCGCGCCAGTTTGTCCTCCGTGTAAGCGATCTCATGCAAGTCCCTGCCCCCCACCCATCGGGTCAGCCATTGGAGTTGGCTGGCGTAGTAGTAACTGCGCAGGTCCGGCACTCCCAGTCCGCCCTGCCTAGTATGTAGTTGCAGTTTTTTAAGGCTGATCCGCCTCCTCCCCGAGCCCCAGATAAGGGTGATCAATAATGTATCCAGTGAGGTAAATATCTGACGCGGCAGCAGAACCGGTAGGTTCACAAAATAATACAGAATGCGGGGAAGGAGGACCATCTTCGAGACCGCCACTCGTCCCATTACCGATAGGGGCAAGGATGTCCAGAATCCCACGCTACCTCGTATGCCAGTAATGGCCTTACGGATATTACCGTCAATCTGGGCCTCCGGGTCCCGGTAGACCTGTATTCCAAGATACTTGAACGTGGTCGGTGCCACTTGTATGTCGTAGGCCCCGAACTGTATGAGGGGAGGTCGTTGGCCATCTCGAAAGAAGAAGCCCAGGGATTTCCCTGGATTTATAGCCAGCCCAGATATGTCCTCAAATCGCCTGAAGATATCCGCCAGAGACGAGTGGTCTCCCCGCAGGTTTCGGAGGAACACCAGGATGTCACCTATAATTATACAGTCTTGTTGTGAGATCTTGCACTAGTGACAGATTTTCAATGATGACTTCCAGAAGTGATTGCGCTGAGAAGAGTGCAGGGTGCTATTCTCTCTCCCGTGACCCTGTTTGGTGTACAGTACCTTTGTATTCAGGCACTGTGATGTAGTTAAGGTGTCGAGAAGGAAGTAATATTTTGCTGGTGAAAAAGTAAATATGAGTACTTTAACTAATGCACTAGCCACTGAACTGTCAGAAGAGGATTGGGGTCCTTACCACCTTGAGATAGTGTTAAATTATCAAAGTAGTCGCCAGTCTCACTGATCTTCAAGCAGTTTACAGGGGGAGTAATGGGGTCCATTGAATAGGACATCCATGTCCTATCCAGGTCGATCAACCGTCCGATCTCTACAGCACGACCGTGCCCTCTCCCCACGGGAAGAGCCCTTCTCCATACCATCTTATATGCAGCGTCTGGTAGACACCAATGATAGAAGTGCTCACAGCTTGGTAAGTGTTAGTCGTCTTTTACTTCTACACTGCACTTATTTTGGGGCGGGGGGCTGTCTATGCAGCTCATGCTCCCGCAACTGTCTACACTGTCGATCATGCTGGCCAGTAATCACAGACATAGAATTGATAGACACAGTGCATCTTCCCCTGTGTTTCTCAGTGCCTGGGAGTGCTACACACTGTCCAAGAAGCACTGTGGCAGTCCTAGGGGAGAAAGCTGTGGCAGCACTCTAGGAAGACACCGCCATCTTACCGGGCTCTTGTCTCTGCCCCTATCAATCTTCCGCATCTTAAAGAACTGGGCGGGTAATAAACAGTCATCAGCCAAATTAGAAAACATTTATCAACCAAAATAGTGATGCTACGGGGTCTTCGCTCTTGCTAGAGAGTTTTGAATGCTTGAGCTCTGGATTTAGCAGATATGTTTACTCCAGAAAGTGATACTTTTACCGAAGCAAGACATACAAAATGTAGCCCTTTTTTTCATTCATCATCATTATTGCACCCTTATTTTGCATCATGCAACTTATATGTGCTAGGGCAGAGCAAGTCATATGTTGCCAGAGATGCAACTGACCTTGCACAAGGCCTATTTTAACTTGTCTCTAGGCACAATCTTTCACAGAGGCATCATCTCACTATACTTGGTTCTGGTTGAGGCTCTTACATTAATGGCTATTCAGCAGCACATTATTTGACCCCAATGCACTAGCAGAATTTCCTTTAACACCTTCGATGCTCATGACGAGCTCAGCTTGTCATGAGGTACACCTCTCGTACACTCATGACGAGCTGAGCTCGTCATGAACAATGGGAATAAATCAGGGCCAGCACAGGAGGGGAATACCATTAGCATTGATGGTGCTAAATCAGATCCTGACTTTGCTTAACACCCGAGTTTTTATTGCAAGACCTATTCACCTTTCAGAGTGGCTGATTTAAGATGTGTATGAATCTGGACCAGACCTACCAACCTTTCAGAGAAGAATTCACTAGCACCTTTATTAAAGGCAAACTAGACTCATCAATGAATTATTCAGAAATGCATCTGGTCATGTATGTTATTTAAGGTCTCACTTGCCCATTGTCACATAGATTGCTCACCTAACAATGCCACATATAAACCCAGATCTAAGATTATACGACAGTAAATAATGCACCTAGTCAGGCTTGCAGAAGACTCCTCTCATTCAGAAATCATTCAATATACAAACATGTCACGTCTTTTAAGTACAACTTTATTATGTTCTTACCTGCAGCAACCGGAACATTTCATCTTGGAACATTTGTCTGACTGCTTCGGAGGAATTTTGTGGCTGAGTTCTGTGTTCCCTATCCGGGGTATTGGGTGGGCTGGTATTAACAGCAGCATGTATTTGCATATTTTGTGCATCGAATACTTGCTTAGTTGGGGAGGAAGGCCCATCAGATAAAGCAGGCACAGGAGGCTGTCTGTCAATGAAGAGAGCCAGGAAACACATAGGTGCAGAGAGTTAAAAGTCATGAAAATAATAACACCAGTCAATCCATAGCAACTATAGCACTGTTACTTTTACTGGAACATCAGTAGCCCACGGTGCTGACCAACAGACATGAAATAAAATGGCATAAAACAAAGCTGGATGGGCATTTGATTGAGGTACTGAAGATGTAAGCAATCTGAACACAGAGCTTTGGAAACAGAGAGCTGTTGCTATGTAAAAAGAAGTACTTCAAATATTTCTTAATCTCTACATTAGAGGAATCAAAATAATGGGCTACCATCTTAATCACTCATGAAAAAGAAACATCCCAAAATGGTGAACATTCAAGCTACTAAACTCACTAGACATCCCAAAATAATTTCCTCCAAAAAATAATGAGATAATGTTTATGGCTTTATATTCCTGCTGCCCTTATCAAAACTGGTGCTCATGAATCTCTTAGTCTACAAATTGTAAGCTTCCTGAGAAGCTCTAAGGCATCAGTTCTCAGCTCTAAAGTAGTAGTTAAATAAACCCACTCTTGAAAAAACTAAATATTGATCTTGGCAACTACTAAAACCTGAAAGATGTTACCAAACGCCCTTACTGGGCAGTAATCATTAAAAAGGTAGTATCCAGTCAACTCTTAGCCGACATCTATAATAATAACCTCTTGAATACATTTCAATCCGACTTCTACCTCAATTGCAGGACTGAAAAAGCAACAATTCAACTACTCAATTACTTCCAACAATCTCTGAATGATGGAAAGAGCAGCTTTCTTTAATTTCTTGATTTGTCAGTAGCACTTGGCCCCAGTGACCACTACATCCCCTCCTGAACATCATCTTAACCACAACTGGACTGGTAGGGAGGAGGAATAGTTTTTCCTTAAAAAAGCTCTACACAGATCGGAAAAACTCAATTTAACCAGTGGAATACCACAAGGATCAGCCCTTCTACTGCAACTTTTTTTTGTTAAACCATATATGGCGTTTTCATTATTGAAAATGCTTTACATATGTTTATCATACATAAGTACAGCCAAATCATAAGGGTACATTAATGATACTGAGGCAGCATTACATGCAATAATCACAAAACAGGCTGCATAGGATGAAGTGCCTTGGGGGAGCAGATCTCTCCCGAGGAAAGTGTGACCTCCTGTGTGTGTACCTAAGAAAAGAAAGATATGGAGATAACCAGATGCAGAACAGAACTGGGGTGAGTGACGAGGGGGGAAGGGGAGGGTTGAGCAGGTGCATGTTGATGCTTTCTTAGTAGCTGGGGCTACAGGCCTAGGAGAGGAAGCGCATAGTGGCACTTGAGGGGTTACCGGTGTGCAATGTACATGTGTCCAGTGAAGGTGGTCTCGAGCGAGAAGGCCTACCTCAGTCCCTAGAAAGGGCACTCAGCCAGGAGCCACAGGTGAATGTTGCAACAGCAGGGATGCAGAGTCATTGTCAATTGTTTGACGAAAGCGATGGAGCAACATGCCCGATTCAGGGGAGATGGGGCGTCGACACACTCTACGCACCTCCTCATTATGGAGCACATCTTCCTCTCTAGCGCCCCACTTATATACTGTCCATTTCCCGGCCATCTACAGGCGGTCCCGCGGGAGCGCACCACTGCAGTGTGATTCCTCGCTTGGCTAGAAGGAGGGTCAGGGCTTCGAACCATGACTGAACTTTGTGCTGCTACCTGCATCGAAATAAACCCAACAAGCAGGCTTTCCAGGAAGAGATGTTAGGAAGCTCCGTGACCTCGCACAGTGTAGTGTAGTGTAGTTCCTATTTTCCCCAATAGGCTCTGCGCATTGGAATAACATAAACAGTAGTGTAGACGTAGGACTGAGTTCATCTAGGTCTCTACTGACTATGTTAGACTTAATTCGTTTTGCCAGCTAGCTCAGAGGTCACTAGAAACTTTCTCGAATGAACAGGGAGGAGTGAACTTCCCTGATTAGACAAGAAGGGATTCAGTTTCTGACAACTGCATAAACATGACAACTTTGCTCCCCCAGAATAAAGAGTGTATCTCTAGAGTTGTGTGAAAACAATAGACAGCTATTTCACTCAGTCAATCGTGCATGCTTAATTTCACAAGAGTTCAGAGAAATAGAGAGACGGGCGTTTTCAATAAAAGGTGTTATTTTATTGAGCAGTCTTCTTTCTCATGCAAGAGAAATGAATTGCCACAATTGCAATACTTATTATAAAATAAAGTGCGTACAGTAAAAGTAGTATTATGAAATAATGCTGTAAAAACATTGATATGGTTTCTTAGCCATATGATACTTTAAAATGGATGCAATATATACTAAGCATGGGCTGAAAATCCGTTCCGCTCGCGGAATTTGCGGATTTTCAGCGATTTCGTAATCCGCGAATCTCGCGAAATCGCGGTAAAATCCGCGAATCAGCGGGGACGAATTTTCAGCCAAGCACTTACAGGGTTACAGCAGCAGGTGCAAAAGTTGAAGCAAATTTTTTGTAACCTTTTACAAAAGGGTTACAAAGAAATTAACTTCAACTTGGGCACCTGCTGCTGTAAGCCTGTAAGTGCTTCCAGGCGCCTCGTTGCCTACTTCCAACTATTCTCTGACCCTGCTCTGACCCTTGAAGCAGGGTCAGGGAATAGTTACAAGTAGGCAATGAGGCGCCTGTCACGAAAATTAAACCTAAACAGGAAGCACTGACAGATATAAAAACAAGCATTTGCAATGCAATAGGTCTCGCATTAGGAAAGTTTGAGCTATTGGTCTTGTAAAGGACAATTTTTTTTATTTATGTGTTGGTTTTGAAAATAGCTAAATTAATAGCTTTGTCATTTACAATGCCAATAGTTATAACTTTCGCTCATGTGACACCTATAGCATTTGTAATGCAACATGTTTTGTATTTAAGCGACTTAGCTGTATTGATATTACAAATTACAATGGCTTTTAATTTTTTTAAATATTTAATACTTAAATAAAAGTGATTTTAATTTATAATGGCAATAGCTTAAACTTTTGTAAATAACTTTTGTGAAGATTATGTTAAGTGTATTTTATTATGACGAAAATCCAAGAACAGAAGTGAAATAATAACATCTTTTTGTGACATTTGTAATAAAGTTTGAAACATTGAGAGAACATATTTGAACCAGTTGTTGTTGAATGGTTGCGCAGATTGATGCTGGGGTGGTGCTGAGTGATGCTGGGGTGGTGCTGAGTGGTGTTGTGGTGGTGCTGAGTGGTGCTGTGGTGGTGCTGAGTGATAATGTGGTGGTGCTGAGTGATAATGTGGTGGTGCCGAGTGATGCTGTGGTGGTGCCGAGTGATGCTGTGGTGGTGCCGAGTGATGCTGTGGTGGCGCTGAGTGGTGCTGTGGTGGCGCTGATTGGTGCTGTGGTGGTGCTGTGTGATGCAGTGGTGGTGCTGAGTGATGCTGTGGTGGTGCTGAGTGGTGCTGTGGTGGTGCTGAGTGATAATGTGGTGGCACTGAGTGATAATGTGGTGGCGCTGAGTGATGCTGTGGTGGTGCTGAGTGTGGAGCCCACATTATCATCCCTCTCATAGAAATGTGGTTTTACTCAAACTATGTTTCGAAAATGCACTCTTTGTTTAGGATTTTTTATGCTATCATAATTAAGTGTAGTTCGTCGTTTGCCAATGTTCTGAGGGAATAATTGGTATCAAATTAATTTTTACTTATATTGCACAGTTACTGAAACCCATTTGCAATATGACTTACATACAATTAAAAAGAGAGTTAGAACAACCATTGTTTAAAAAGCATTAAAAAAATTAGTTTACATACAGCACTATCAAAACATAATAAAAGGATGGGTTATATACATTAGAATCATTGGTATCCTTTGAATAACTTCCAGGGCCAACACACCTCCTCAAACTGTTTGAGACAATCTCAGTCCTCAAACACCACTGTTTCTATTCTGATGCACCAGTCCGTCTTCCCGATGTGTATCCTTGAGTAATCATCTTTTCGAAGGATCATTAGCTGCACAGGTCAAAGCCTGGCATTATTGTCCTGTCCTAAACACCTGAAGAGCCTCAGTTCACTGTTCATCACTCTGGTCACCCAGGTCTTTTTCCCATCTTTCTTTAAGTTTTAGTCTTGGGGCTTTGGAGTTTGTAATTATCTTTTTATATATATATATAAAGACATTGCTTTTTCAGTAGGGCTTGTAGGGTGTGTTTCTTAGCGCTGTTCTTATTCTATAGGACCTGCATGTACCTCCATTCAGGCACATGGTTCAGTGTCTGGGGATAAATCCTAGTCGTTCACAAACAACCAGGAAGGTAGCCCAGTAATATTTTGAATACTTCAGAGAGCAATACCTCTGTCACAGAGCCCGAGCATCAGTTTATCCTTTCTTAATTTTGCAGCCCACAGTTCCATAGAAGGTATCATTAGATTCTCGCATCTTGACAAACTCTTCAAGGATTCGAACTACTGTGTTCAGGAGAAAATACAGAAACGTTCCAAGATATTTAGCTATCATTAATTATATGTTTAAGAGAGATATGGGTTTAAATGTGGCACAATCATTCTGACATTATTGGGGTTGTGAGTGACCACTAGTGTGGCCACAGTAATGATGTATGGCAGTGATCCATCTGCTTTGGCATTAAAAGGTGTGGTGTTAGTATACTCACCATGCTCTTGTAGAATTGTAATGGAAGGCCACTGGGGCCTGATGTTTTACCAGATGGGCAGTGTTTTGCCTCTTCACCTTCCTCACCCACTATGTCACTATCAAATTCATCTGTCTGATGGCTAAAGACTTGGTAGCATTAAGTCTGCCAGAAAAGCCAGTATGTCGGCATCCTCCATATCGCTCTGCGAAGCATGTAGGGTTTGGAAGTAATAAGGAAAGGTCTTTGTTATGTTACAGTTTCCCTGTGATTTCATTAACCCATCAGATTTTTTCATCTCTCTCTCCCAGCCAGGCAAGGGGTTTGCCTGCTTTATTGCCCCTTTGCAAGGCTAGGAAGTGATGGCAAGCATCCCCTTTGAAGTATCAATGTTTAACCACATCGCTGCTTGACAAATCCCTCTGCTGTGCTGGACAGCAATGAAAACGGGTGTGGTCATGATGAGCTCAGCTCGTCATGAGCACAGGAGCACTGTACTGCATGACGAACTGAGCTCGTCATGAGCATGGAAGGGGTTAAATGTATGCGTAAATTGAGATTACGTTGGTTTTTCCATCATGTAGCACAAGAAACACCACCGTCAGAGCCTAAAAAAACTTTTAAAGCAAAGAGCATTTTCTTATATCCTATTTCGCATAAAACACTTGACTTATTTGATCTACGGGTCAAAAAGGATTTGACCACATTGACCACATTACATCAGAAGGAATACACACGGCATAACTTGTCCATAAAGGAGTTGATTACCTTACGAAATTTGGCAAATATGAAAGACCTTATGTTCCGGCCTGCGGACAAAGGCGGAGCGCTGGTGATCATGGATACCAAATATTATGACTCTAAAATTGATCAGCATGTACAGATACTGACACCTACATACTTTTGGAATCTGATCCTGAAAAGACCTTGGATGGATAGATGATAACACCTACAAATTTTTGATTACTGACTACCCAAAAAGGCTGCACATGTATATGCTGCCGAAAATGCACAAAAATCTTTTTGATCCCCCATTTCGCACAATAGTGGCAGGGTGCGGTTCTTTGCACGAACCAGTGGGAAGATTTTAGATTACCATCTACAGCCTCTTGTGCAAAAATGGGTGACCTATGTGCAAGACACAACAGATTGTCTCAACAAGCTACATGATACTACAATACCATCAGATACAGAGATTTGGTTGGGAACTATTTAAATATCAGCGTTGTATATATAAATTCCCCATGGAGAAGACATTGAAGCTGTGAGTGGATGCTGCTGCCTCTTGACTATGAAGAATCTCTAAATATTTTTTTATTGGAAATATTACAATTCAGCCTTTACCACAGTTACTTCACATGGAAACAACAATTCTACTAACAGAAGTCGGGACCCTCCATGGGTTTTACCGGGGCACTGACATAGGCCAATATCTTTATGGGTAAATTTGAAGACACACATATTCTACACAACAGTGTATGGACGGACCACCTGTTATTATACCTTTGATATATTGACGACATCTTGATCTTATGGCAAAGAACACGGAATCAATTTGAAAATGCTATACATATGTTGAACACTTGTCACCCTCAGATAAAATACACACACACAATAGATCCTACAAGCATAAACTATTTGGACATTCTTATTGAAAATACAGGGAACAGCTTAGTGACTAGAGTATTTAAAAAAACCTACGGACAGGAATAATGCTTTACATTATGACAGCTGTCACTCACTCACCCTGAAGAACCATTTACCCCTATCACAGTTCATCAGGATCAGAAGGATTAATACAGATGAAGAGCAAGCTCATAGAGATATCGAGGAGTTATCACAACAGTACATTAAGAGAGGGTACCCAATTGAGGTTTTGGAGAAGGCTAAACAGAAGGCTTCATACCGCGATAGATCTCAACTATTACAAAAGTCTGTGAAATCCACATCTCGCAGAGATGTTTGCGTTTTAAAATATTCCACTGCTGCTATGAGTATTAAGCGGTGCATTCTGAAAAGGTGGGAACTAATAGAGCAGGAACATGACTTCAAGGAAATATTTAAAGGTAGTCCCACATTTGCCTTTTCTGGACAAACGCAGACCGTGTGCCAATCACTACACACGGGATGCGTAAATGTCATAATTGAGGCCACTGTGGCAACGTGATTGTGGGTGACATGTTTGCACACCCACACACAGGCAAACAAATTAAGTTAAAACACACATCAGATTGTAATTTCAGCGTGGTCATATATGCCATTAAGTGTCAGTGCGGACTTGTATACGTCGGAAGAACAACTAGAAAAGTCAAAATCAGAATGACAGAACACAAAAGCATGATTAGAACTGCCAATGTGAAGTCGTGTTTAGCATTGCATTGGGGAGAGCAGAAACACACTATACCCCAGTTAAGATACACCATATTGGAGCAAGTGTCAGTTCAACCACATGTTGATACAAATAGACAACTGGCGCAAAGAGAGACATTTTGAATTTTTTTCTTATTAAAACAATTTGTATAGTTTTCAAATGACAGTACATTTTGCATGGCATGTAGATATACATCCGTAATAGTCACACATTTATTCATAAACGTCACATAAGATACCGCACCTATGTCTCTTCTTCGCATCTCCACTCCATCCCCGGCCAAGCACATCAGGAGGCCACTCAGTCTACATTTTTCAAATACTTCCATCAGAGTCTTCGGGAGGCGGGGGTTCACATATGCCACCCCGGTACGTGTTCCATCCTCCCCATACCATCTCCCATTTTTTCGAACAGCCCGATATATGTACACCGATTTTTCTTCAACCATCGCCAGGTCCATTTCCCTACACCACTGAGTAAGTGTGGGAATTACCCTAGATCCCCGGCGCTGCGCAATGTTGCGTTTTGCAACCGTCATGCCCAGGGTTAACCAGTCCTGGGCAATCGCATTCAGGTCTGTTGGTTCCCATATATTGAGAAGACAGCATCTCGGGTCTGGCAATACGGTGACCCGGGTGACCTGAGAGAGTGTCCTCATCACTGACATCCAGTACCCCATGAGTTTGGGGCAGCTCCAGATGGTATGGTAAAAAGTCCCTGTCTCCCCGCATTGTCTGAGACAGAGGGGTGTGTTGGCTTTCCGTATCGTATGCAGGAGTGCCCTAGTGTAGTATGTGCGATGTAGAATTCTTAATTGCACTAGTATGAGCCTTGATGGAATGGCAGCTTCTCTGGGGGAAGCCAGCGCCTCCCGCCAATCCGCCTCGTCAATGTCTCCCACCTCGCGCTCCCATTTGGCCTTTAGGGTCTGTGTGGGGGCTGACTTATTAATTATTCAAGACAGACATTTTGGATCAGATTTTTAAAGACCATGAATCCTTGTGGGTTGAATGATAAAATAGAATTTACTTATTTTTTGTAAATAGGCATGGATAGGCGTGTACATGGTTTCCTATATAAATTTTGACATATACATTTTTTATACATTTTTTCATACAAATGTTTCCTACAAGACATTTTCGCATATGGTCTCACTTGCACACAGGGCCATATTACTTTGCTTTTCTCAAACAGACACGCAACAACAATTTTAGTTGGAGACATATGGGCAAGTCCGTTACGGCTATCATTTACACATTGGGGTGGATTTAGAGTTTATAAATTGGTGTCACTATACATCAGACAACGGTAGTCTGTCATTCATATTCATGACTTTGATCACGTCGTGTAAAAATGTGGAAATTAAACTTAAACCTGTACAACGCCCTAGTGCGTGATACAACCGCAGCATGAGTTTGCATGGAGGACTGAATACCGGGTGAACTATAGGTAAGAATATCAGCGCTTAGACTTTCATTTAGAAGTATAACGTGTTGACTCGACAGGCTCGAGTACTGATGGTAGCGTTTTGCTCATTACAGCACATTTTACTATTGGAATTTCAACTTTGCGACGGGGACGAGAGAATTGGTACCTAAACGAATACGCACTTAGGAGCATGTAAGTTGGATATTTTTAAGCAGTTACGGACTTGTTTTTCGTACGTTTAAATTTTTTGTGGTTAATGAGGGTATTGTTTGTTTGATTTATTTTCACACAGAGCACGGGGCCTCCGTGTTAATAGCATAAAGCCAAAATACAGTTGGTCGTTTTCACAAGTGTCCTAGGTAAGTGAGTAGTTTGAAGGATAAAGGGAACTCTAAATCACTCACACTCTAAAGCACATTCAGCATGCCACTTTATTTGGACTAGTGTATACTCGCGCACATTAACATGTAACACAATTTTGGGGACTTTTTGTGACATTTACTTCATTTTGCGTGTCCTTTTGAAAATTGCACTAATTGAAGCATTGTTAAAAAACGTTATTGTTCTGGTCATGCACACAACTGGGTGACAATGTTTTGAGAAAGGTCATATCAGATTGGAGACTATAACTGATTTTGGATAGTGTTGCTTTCACACAAATTGTGTTAAAACAAACTCAAATGTTTTTTAAAATTCTTTTGCAATTTATTGTGCTGTTTTGAAAATTTAAAGATATGCAATACATAGTATGTACACATATGTTTTTACAGTGTTCCCCTGATGAAGGTGCCAGCACCGAAATGCATTGGGAAATGGTGGATGCTATGTTAAAGAATTAAAAAACGATAACTGGAAATTGCAAATAAAACAGCGTACACTGTGTTGATTTGACTATACTGTTCAGAGAATTTTCTTTCTTGTTTTTCCTTTTCTTCTCATATATGCAGCACAGTGTTGTTTCAATAACATATGTTTAACCTTACATTGTGGTGGATGTACAAATGATGAAGCACAACAGATTTAATCTTTATTGATGAATAACATTGGTTTATTGTAGTGTTTTGTACCATGTGAAATATTAATTTGATAAATGTCATACATATAGCGCCAGATTGGGCATGTGAACAGTGCACCCTGGCACACAAACAGGTTCTGTTTGATTATTTGGATATATTTCACCTGACAGAGGCTAGTCAAGTTTGTCTGGGGTTTGCACCATTAAGCTAAAAATTGTTAAAAATTGCAGAACACATTTTGAATTAGACAAAAATCTTTTTGAGTACTTAAAGGTGTGCAGGTTATCCCTCTGTTGTTTTAGAAGCATCCCCTTTGGCCACTGCAACTCACAGTCTCTGAATTATTTTTCAAGGTCTAATATTTAAGTTTGCATATGGGTCCTCTCAGTTATGGGAGAGGCCGCTGCGGCTACCGAAGAAGATATCCCGCAATCCTAAATTCAAGTTTATACCACTCATGATAGTCCATAGATCATACCTGACCGCACACAGGTTGCGGACGATGTTCCCTGATGCAACCGGAACATGCCCCAGATGTCAACACGAGGATGCGGGACTCCTACATATGTTCTGGTCCTGCCCTAAACTGTATACTTACTAGGGCGTGATCCATCACATCCTGAGTGACTTAGCGCCGGGCAGGCCCTACACATCTGCATTGTTTGGCTTACTGGGAATAGGGCACAAAGAGAAGAAAAGAAGCGTGGCTACTAGGTTTGTGGACTTAGCGTTGTTGCTGGCGAAAAGGGCAATAGCCATGAATTGGAAGTCAGCTAGGCCACTAGGAGTGGAACTCTGGGGCAGGGAAGTGATAAGATGGGGCAAAGCAGAGGGACAGGAGTTACATAGAGAGGAGTGTAGGGGAGTCCGTAAACACCCCATTCCCATTTCCCTAGACTGGATCCAGTTGATAACGGACTTTGAGCAAGGTCTTAAGGAGCAAGATGACTAGGGGTAAGGTTGCCGGTAACAATGGTGGGTGGTTATGGACATACGATGGAATGAGTTGTTTGTCGGGGGATCTACGCGCATGCACAATATGTTAATGGCTCCCAACCCCTATCCAAAGGTACAGACCTTGATGGAATAACGTGCTGGCATATACTGTTTGTTTACATATAACAGGAGAATTCGGAGGAACCCATTATTAGATTGACATGCTGGTTACAGTCGAACCATTGCTCACGCTGCCCTGATGACCTGGATATTTAGGTGCGAAGGGAGGGAGGGGGGTGGGTGTAGTTGCGGGATTGGGGTGTTTTTCTCTTTCTGAAAATGGGAAAATGTGAATGATGATTACATAATGTATTATTCACCGTCATTGTAGATATGTTTTGCTAATTAGCGATAATATACCATGCCAGCTTTGGTGACCTACTGTACCTAATAAAGAAATTATCAAAAAAAAAAATGGGTCCTCTCAGTCCACCTCCATTTTTTGAGTGATGAATTAAGGTTTATAGCTTTGCCCCTGATTACAGTTAAATATGTTCCCATAGCACCAGTCAGGAACCTGCAGATGCATCGTTTTCCACAAAGAAATGTTTTGGTACCTGACAGTTCATTTGTCATTGCCTTGTGTGCATATAAGAACTTTATTGTTGGTTAATGAAAACCCTTACAATATAAAAACACTTGCAGCATATTCTTTTTATTTTTTTTCCAAGACCTTTACTACGTTTTCACAGACAAACACAGCATATGGCCTACAACCTCCGGGGCTGGCCGCGACATTCGTAATCATTCCTTACTACCTACAGTTTAGAACACAGCCTCTTAGCCGACAACCAGAGGTCCGGCGGTGAGATACTATCCAGCATATACAGTAGTAATCAATGCAACCTAAGAATAAGTCAGGTCTAGGGTTTTTAATTTTTAACTAGCATGCATTCTAGATTCCAGCTAGCAAACGTTCACATTGGATGGCACCGTGACCATAAGTTCGCCTCCGTTATTTCTGCATATATCCCCCAGTGACAGCACAAAAATCGATGACATTTCAATTGCAGGACCTATAACCAATCTAAGAGGCTTACGTCAGGATAGTCAGGATTTACGCCAGACGATGCCAGGGAGCACTGAGTCCCGAATTCCTACAGCCTGCGCAGTGCTCTAAAGAAATCAAATCTCACCCTATAATAAGTCAGGATAAGAAAATGCATCACACAGAGTACTCAAACCTCGTTGGACAATTGAAGATACTTCAGTCCCAATGCACAAATGCTCCCAGATAACAAACTCTACTCGACAGGATAAGAAAAGCATTTCCACCCGGAGACCCAGACATAGTCAGGAGAAGAGATAATATCCTAAATAAAACTAAACAAAAAGAACAAACAACATATACGAACAAAACACCCATCCCCCCACCCTGCACCTCTGCCTGTAACTTACGCTACCCCCAAACTGCAGTGTGCCTGTCGCCCTAACTAATCTAAGAAAAACCCCCCAAAGAAGGAAAATGGAGGAGGACACCAGGTCAGGCCCCCGGCCCGCCCCACCCCCGCCACATAAGTTCCCTGTGTCCACACAAATTACCGAGTTCTAATATCAAAATCGTCCGATTAGTGGAATCATTATTCGCCAACTTGCCTTCCGTACACCAGTAACATAAGTGAAAATCCGCACAGGCACCAGACGGAACAATCATGCAATTCTCAACCCAGACCCGCCCGATCTAGTGTATGGATGCGACCCGTTTCATTTACTGCAGCTGTAAGCAAGTCAAAGTACCGAACTGGATCGAGGAAGTCATTCTGGAGTCCGGCAGCA
Source organism: Lissotriton vulgaris (assembly GCF_964263255.1). Lineage (NCBI taxonomy): Eukaryota > Metazoa > Chordata > Amphibia > Caudata > Salamandridae > Lissotriton > Lissotriton vulgaris. Next base: position 338,314,933 of record NC_141689.1, read on the forward strand.
TACAACAAAGCACTGTGAAGCCCATCACCACCGACATATCCGAGAGCCATCAGGAAACCCAGTTGTTGTTGCACGGTCGATAGCACAGGGTCCGGGAGAAATAAGAGACGTGTCCTGGAGCCACCGCAGCTCCTCGTCAGAGGTCGGAGGGGGGACAACACTGATTAATATTCCCGAAAACAATGCCTCCATCCGACCCTCTGGCTCCGCCATGGACACCGGGCGCCGCTCGTTATTGCTGTGTGCCTGGCTATCTTGGGCAAACAAGCCGCTTCTTACATACTCCCGTGCCGTGAACTCCAGGGGATATTCGGCAGCCATCTGCCAGTCCGCATCATGTCCCACAGCTGCCGAAGACCCATCTACAGTAGTGAGGTCTGCCTTGCATAAACCCATCCCCGACACAACCACAGCAAAGCCGCACTCCAGGGCTTTCATCTCCCGGCACAAGAAGGAGTGTAGTTCCACAATAGCCACTATGATATTGCTCAACTTTATTTCCGTTTTCTCTCCCCATTAGTGGCCCCCTTCGCGTCCGTCGGAGCTCCATCATAAGAGACAGATCTGTCCGGAGCATCAAATCGGATCATGGTGTTGTCTTCGGCGGATCGAGTCATGATCGTAGCCGGGCCCCCTTCAAACGCCATCGCATACATTACCGCTCGTGTTGTGGTACACACTCCGTTAGGCAGAAAAACGCCCCGTAGCTGCTATCGGCCAGCCGGTGAATAATCCCGCAAAAGTTGGGACACAGCCGGCCGGTGTCGGGTGTTCTCCTCTCATTCAGGATATTTGCGATCGGCGTGTGGGGTATCCACTCTGCAGGGCAGCCGACGGGGGGGGGGGGCACTTCGGTCACCAGCAGAGCAGCATATTCTGGTTCTGCAACTGCTGCTGATAGAATGCGTTGTCTCCAATCCAATTCGGGAGGACCCCAACCTCGTCCGCCGGACCAGCACTTTATCGTTCCTCACTGCCGATGTTATTCAACTCGGGCCGGCCACTCATGTACCATAGATCCCGGTTCACAAATCAGGAGCCGGCCACAATCTTCGTGATGCCTTATCTCCGTCCACCCAGCAGGTAGGACACTCGGGGGTGCACCGATCGGCAGCATTTCCTCTCAGCCGTGCTGGGACATGGCAAGGGCGCAGGATAAATGCCAGGATATAGTGGCAGGAGAAGGAGGTCAGTGCAGCCGGGAGCCTAAGCGGCCATCTTGGTCGCCAGCCTGGCTCCTCTTGCAGCATATTCTTTAAAAAAACACTGTATAAAATTGTAAAAAGGTACAAAATTAACATTTTACTTAAAACTTTGCAGAGCTTCTTGGCAGTTAGTAATCGACTCGGGTACCAGGTTGGGGTCGGCAGATTGAAGGTGGTTGGAAAGCAATTACTTGACCCAGGGATGGAGTGATGCGCTGCCGTAATGAGGAGTGGTTGGGGGCGCCAATAACTTCCAGCAGTTTTTGCGCCTCAGTAACAAGTTTTGTTAACCCGATATTCAGCTTCATATTGTCCGGGTTTAAGGCTGCTATTACGGCTTGGCGGCATGATCGAATTCCGAGCCTAATCATTTCATCTCGCAGTAGAAGTTGTCTGACAGTAAGCGCTGTGTTACATAGGCAAACTATGTGTTCCATTCCTTAAGTGTGGTAGCCGGACAGCCTGCATTGGGTGTGATTATCTGGTTGGCGCCATTCTTGGAGGTTCTTTAAAAAGGGCCATTCACCCATCCTTAGAGCCAGGAACTTTCTTTTCCATTAAAGTGCCAACGTGCTAGATAAATAAAAGGGTACAACTCCTGGTTTGAAATTTGCAATCACTGCCCAGGCGTGTTTCCTTTTTGACAATATTGCCCTATCCGAATGAAAGAACCACAACCTGACGCTCTTCTTGATGAGTGCTTTCAATGCCGACTGAGAGGGATTTGTTACCCTAAATTCCTTGACACCAAGTAGTTGTAAACTATGATTCAGGTGAAGCCGATATTTGTGACTGGCGTGACTTTTCTGGATTTCTTGCCAGAGTCTGGCCTCCAAGGAACTCTCCCGGGCATTGCGCAATCTGTTGCAAAACTTTATACATGCGCCGGCCTCTACATCATGATGGTCAAATAGACCTAGTTCGAGGCGAACTTGTGCTGGCGATGCGGACTTTGGCAGATGAAATGCACGTTTAAAAATGCTGATTATTAGTTTATTTAAAAGAGTGTTTGTGGTACCCTTCATGATCTCATGGCCATACGTCACTTTCAACATTGGAATTAAACCCGGACCAAGCAGTTTTTTAGACAGTGTTGTGGCGGCGACTTATAGGGCCAAGGCTTTAGTCTGCAGTGCTTCTCTTTGTTTGACAAATGAGCTTCTGGTGTCAAGAAATATTCCCAGATATTTGTAGTGTGGTGTTGAGTCAATTTTTGATTTGTTAAAGTGCCACCCTCGACGCATCTTCTTTAGCTTCCCAAATGAAATTGTTTTTGTTTTTGATAAGTTCAACTCTAAGAAGTTGCTTGTAGTGTAGGGGAGCAGTTCATGAAGTAGCCTTGGTAGGCCCACTTTCGTATGGCTAACAGCACCAGATCATCAGCGTGTAGGAGGTAGCTGATACGTACTCCGTCTAATTGAGGTGGGTGGCATTAATAACTGTCAAGAATTTGTGAGAGATCCGATAAAAAACAAGTTAAAAAGGAGTGGAGCCAACAACATGCAGCCTTGTTTTACTCTGCTACTCGTCTCGATCTTCCTGGAGACATGAGAGCCTTCACCAGCTTGATTCTAATCCATCTATCGGAAAGGAGTTGAACTATTGCGAGTAGCAGAGGCCGGGGTATGCCCCAAGACTTACATTTTTGCCACAATAATACCTGGGGTACTCGGTCGAAGGCGGCTTTAAAATCTACAAAACAGCAGTGCAGTTGGATTTGTTGGACTGACGCTTTCCCTATCAAAACAAACAGGGTTAGTTGTGCCAGAGTTGGCCACAAAACCCGTCTGATTGTAGGGGAGGCGCTTTGTTTCGTTGGCCTAAGCCAGCAGCTCTTCTAACAAGATGCTGGCATAGTATTTAGACTCGACATCTAAGAGTGCTATCATTAGAGAAGTTACTGTGGTTGTTTCTCTTCCCTCTCTTGTAGATGGGATGAATGATAGCACCTCTCCAGGACTCAGGAACAGTGTTGTTTAGCCTGCAGTAAGGAAACAGGGGGGCAGATGGACTGTCCAAAATTCAGCTTCTGATTTAAACGAGGCCTGGGGGAGACCGGTTGGCCCAGGTGCACCATCAGCTCTGGCTTTCTTTATTAAACGTAGTATCCTATGGGTTAGTTCCTCCGGTGTCGCTGTTGACTCAAAGGGTGAAGTGATGTTGTCCCCACAAGCCACATTAACCAGTTCTTCAAGAGGACTAATAACTGAGAGACTACGGCACGGCCATGTTGGCTTCGTAGCCTCTGACGGAGGGATACCTTTGCGTTGGCTATACTAGATAACTTGGGGCTGGTGACTTTGTTGATGTTGCTCTTAAAATGAGATGATAAAAAGGAGGACCATTAGTCAGCACTGATGTTTGCACTGCCATAGCTGCTTCTGTTTACAAGAGACCAGAATTGCTTTGAGTTTGGTTTCTTACTTTCGTAGAGGAGCGTCAGCCAGAATTGATCCGAGGCCACTTGTTTTGCTCTGCGTACTGCGAGCTTGAAGGCAGCTAGAGCTTGCTTGTAATTGTTAAAGTTGATTTTATTACCTAGGCTCTTCCTGGATTCTCGGATGGCACAGTTTCTACGTAGCTTCAGTTTTTTTTATCGCTAAAGAAATGTGTGGTCGAGATAAGTGCTGCTCAGTGCTCCTCTTAAATGGAACTGCTTCTAATAGTTGGTTGGTAAAACTAGCCCAGCTGCTAGTAGGAGAGGACTCAATATCTGATAGTTGGCTTAATAATCTTCTGCATTTTCCCATCACGAGGGGTGCCGCATTGTTGGACCCGGCCCTTTGGGCAGGTTCACCCCCAGACTTTTTGCTTTTTCCTAGCCTGTTTCTGGAACCTGGTGGTGGTGATTTTAGGCCTCTGCTCACTTTTTCACTGTGGTACAGTGTAAAGTGCTGGAGCTCTCTGTGTATGTATGGTGAGTGACCTGCCCTCCCATAGGAATGAATGGGGAATATGTATGCCCATGGTAGTTCCTGATGTGTGGGGAGTGCAGGGGCGAGTTTGGTATGTATGAACTCGTGAGAATGAATGCTGCAAAATGATATATGCGGCATGACTGTGTCTAGTCTAGAAGTACTACTTTTGGAAGTTGGCATATTTGTGTAAGTTGGTGCTGGCGTGTGATTGGCTGGTGAGCCTGGCCCAGAGTGCCTGGGCCTGCTTGTGGATTGATTGTCTGGTTTGAGGATGACAGGGGCTGGAGAGCCCAGGAGGTTGTCTGAAGTCAGCCCATGGATGAAAGGCAGCATCTGCTGCCAGGGAAGTGGGAGGAGATGGCACCTGATAGTGAAGGGCTGTGCCTGCCTAACTACAAAGCTGGCTCCACCTCCCGCTGGGCGACTGTCACCTCTGTCCCTGATACTGAAGGGACTTCCCTATAACCAGTTCTAGCTGGTTCTCACACTGCCTGCTTCAAAGGACTTCAAAGGACTTCAAAGACTTTTCACTGTATAAGAAGGGGCTGTGCCCCTTCCAAAATGTTCTTGTTTCTAACTTGAATCTGCCAGAGGCATGCTGCTGCTGGGGCTCAGGGGAATCCCTGGGCCCTGCCCAGCTCCTGGACATTTGATGGACTGCTGGGGGACTCTTCCTGGCTGTCCCCCTGCCTGCTGCATTTCCTAGAGGGCTGATGGATTTTTCCTGCAGGGAGCTTTGTTGCTCCATCTTTATTGTTCCAGGACTGCTGGAGGGCTTGTGGACCAGTGTGGTTGCCTCAGTGCCTGGGAGCGCTGTGTTTTGCTCATAGCGCTAGGAGCGCTTTATTTTTACTAAAAGCGATGAGCGCGCTTTTGCTGTTGCCCCTAAGCGCTTAGTAGCGCTGTTATTTGGACTTGGGGGTGCCTAATTCGCCCTGCTGACCCTGGGCGTCGTGAAGTCATCAAGCCGCAGCTCACCGCCGCGACCCGGGGGCCTGAAGCCGACTGAGGGCTTCGGAAAGCTGGTACGAAGAGATCGCTCTCTGATTGGCTGTGGAAGCCGGCTGCTCCGGAAACGCCGCGCTGGGATTGGCCGAGCGCTGTTCCAGCCTCACCGCGTCACCGGGGGCTCGCCGAGGGAGCTGCACAGTGATTGGCCAACCGACCCCGGGGACGAGGAAGCGAAGATGGCAGCTGGTGTCGCCGGTACGGGGCTCCCATTGCTGAGGGAGCCCCCGAGGAGCGGAGCAGTAGCGGAGGGGGCGCGAGGCGCATTGCCGGTGCCTACCCCCGCCGCGGAGAAAAGAGAGGAGTGAGGCACCGCCCGGAGGAGCCCCTCGCAAGAGCCCGGTGAGTCGAAGGGCTGGGGGGCTCCGTGTGGGCCACTGTGGGTGCCTGTTGAAGGCACAGTGACGGCGAAGAGCAGCCCCACTTGGCAGCGGGCCGCTCCAGCATTTGGGGCATGATATTAGGAGCTTGAGAGCTCCGGCAGAGAAGCAAGGGAGGGGCGCCGGGACACATTGTCGGTGTCCGCCCCCCCCCCCGCAGTAGCGCGAGCGCGTGCTCATTGTGGAGAAGCCACGAGGGCTTCAAGGGTGGCCCCGGTTGGCAGCGGGTCGCCCCAACGTAGTCTAGAGCCCAGAGAGGCTCCACCGAAGGCCCACATGTTGTTTAGTGAGCCTGTTGAGGCTCAAAAGGGCGTCTTCTTGACTCGAGTCCCCCGTGAGGGACTCCAACGGCCCTAAGTTGTGTACAGAGCCTGTGTGGCTCAGAGGGGCCATATTTTGTTTAAGAGCCTGTTTGGCTCCAGCGTTTGGCCATATTTAGTTAGAGGGGGCGTCGGGGCACATTGCCGGTGCCCGCCCTCTCCTACCTTCGAGGAATGTGTTTTTGGAGCCTGTGTGGCTCCCACAGTGGGTGCAGTTTGCGCCCAAGGGTCAGTGAGGACCCTGTCGCAGTTTCCTGCATGATTCCAGGTGCCCAGCAAGTAGTGGGCACCTGCACCGTTTAGGTTTTGCGCCAGTGGCGCACCCTGACTGACGCTGCATGGCAGCGTGCCCTGACATTGGACACAGGGCATCTGAGCCCCAACAATGCCAGTTGGCCTAAGGACTGCCACAGGTGGTGGCTTATGTAAGTTATGCGCAATGTGATTTCTATGTTTTTAATAGTAATTGCCTACTGTGTGTTTTTGCGCTATTGTGTTGTTCTGGCACCTCTGAATGTTTTTAGGCATCATGTGTCTTTCTTTCCATGCGCTGCACCTTGAATGTCTTAGGCATCATGTGTCTTCTTGCGCTGCACCCCTGAATGTATTTTATTGCATCATGTGCTTTATTCTTAACACCTCTGAATGTTTTAGGCATCATGTGTTTCTCTTTATTACTCCTCTGAATGTGGTTCATGCATCATGGGTAATGTGCTCTAGGTATAACCCTAAATGTATTTTATTCTTAGGTGGTTGTCCTTTTTAGTACAGGTGGTCCTTGTGAGGTCCTGGTTCCTGTTACCAGTGGATACTGGTTGTGATCTTTGGGATTACCATTTTATGTTTATTATTTCTTATTCTAGAAGTACTATATCTGATTCTGACAGTGGCCCATGTGGCCCTGTCTTGTAAATAACCCCTTATGAATGTTGCCCGTGCCAGTTGGCACAATGTACATGTGTGATTTATATCTGATATGTGTTTTTACAATACAAAAGTTATTTTTATAATAACCTTGTGTGGAGTCTCTTTTGTGGTGTGCCTAGTATGTTGTTGCTGTTGTGTGCTGGCGCAAATGCTTTACACATTGCCTCCGAGTTTAGCCTTACTGCTTGTGCCAAGCTACCAAGGGGGTGAGCAGAGGTTATCTTGGCGTGTGACTTCCTTGCCCTGACTAGAATGGTGGTTTCTGCCTGGCTTTGGCGTCAGCCTTAGCCTACCAGAAATAGCCAGTTCTAACACGCATCAACTGAGCATTTCATTTGTTTTAAATTCTCCGTATAGCAACCTACGTGGGTGTAGGAAAGCTCCTGGTGACCCGGGGTGTTGGCAAGAATTGTTATAACTTGAGGCCGATGATCACTTTCACATTGTGGTGCAATATGATAACTCTCAATCAAAGGGAGAATTTCCATTCTCCCTAGGGAAAAGTCCAGAAAGGAGAAGGTTGGGCCATCGGATCGTGTCCAAGCTGGAGGAGTATCTGTGTGGAAACGACCATTCAATACGGTATAACCTACACTGCCTAGTTGAATGAATGCATACTCGCCCAAATTTTATGGTCTGCTTCCTACAGGAATTGACTGTGCTGTAAGATGTGATGGAACCATTGATGTGGCGATCTCTGCATCCTCAAAGGAGTTGCAGTAAAGGTTGATCTTAATTAAAATCTCCTGCAATTATACTTGGTATACTTGGTATACACGCTCACTGAGCAGGTTGCAAGCAATGATGGCCAGACAATCCAGTTTAGATTTTTTTCTCAGTGGTGCGTGGGGATATGTAAACATTCAGGAGAAGCAACTGGGTATCGGTCTGTTGACTGCCCAAAAGTATTCCAGAGTACCAGGCTTCCTCAAATTTTAGCTGCTTAGTGGACTGGGATAATTTGGTTGACACATAGATCACCAGGCTGCCACGCTGCCTGCCAAACTTGGACTGTCTTTTTTCAAAAGATGAAAATTCAAGGTAACCTTCAACGGGAATACTGTCTAATGCCCAGGTTTCCTGCAGTAGAATTATATCATATTCCTTTAAAAAACTCAAGGGTGGTTGCTGATTGGCTTTTGTGACCAAGGCCATTGATGTTCCAGGAACATATTGATAGACAAGGGTTAGGGGTATTTCAATCTTTCTGGCTTCTCACTAGGACCCCTTGGAGCCATGACCAGTCGCCCTTTTTGGGGTTTTGCTTGTTTGTTGTATGCTCCAGGGTTGCTGTGGACGAGCGACTTCTTGCTGACTTCCAGTATTGTTGGATAACACTGGGGAATAGAACGTTGACGTTGTTCTGCCCCATTTTTTAAATTGATACATTTTTGACTGGACCAGTTCTCGAATTGCTGGGGACCCAAGCATTAATTCAGTTGTTTTTCCCACTATAGTTCCTGATGATGGAATACATTTAATAGCGATTATCTTGTTGAATTGCAAGGCGCACAATTCCGGAAATGATTAAAGAAGTCTTAATATGTTCCCACGATTTAGGATGTCGTGGGGGCCTCTTGAGACATACTCTAGGGTTAGCAGTAGTGTTGTGCCTGAGTTGGTGGTAGGCTGCGTAGGAGCTTCATCAGTCGTAAAAGGCTTTATTTTCTTTGGATTATCGATAAAAACCTGCTTGGTCAGACATATAACTGCCGATGAAGAAGACGGCTCACAATATTTAAAAGTTGGTGGAAAAGCAAAGAGACTTTTGCTCGTGGGTGCCAGCAGTTGTTCGCTTGACAAGTTTGAAAGTTTCGGGTGAGCGGGTTCTTTGACTGTGTATTGCAGAGCGTAATGGTGATTAACCGCCTCTGTTGATGGACAATTAGGGCGGGGGTCTAGGAGCAGCATCAAGGGAATTTCAGTTCCCAGATGCACTATAACCGATGCAGGCACGGCTATTGAAGGTTGACTGGATCCAGATATTACTTGTGTGGAATACTGTGAGTGGGGCTGTCGATCTTGGAGAGGCCCCTGTTGTTAGGTATTTAGTTGTAGAGGATCGGTTGGGGAAGTCTGGACTTGTGCTGCTGAACTCGGGACCAGATTTGCTCCGGACGAGGGCACCTGCTCTCGTGTTTGTTCTGAGTTGATGGTGATGAGGCTGCTAGCATTTGGGATTTTGGTTTCGGTTGCGTGTTTGTTCCAACTCTTCCGTAGTCTTTTTCTTTCCCGTTATGACAACCTGTGTGAATTATGTTGTTGAGCTGATTTTTTGGGGGTTACTTTAATCTCTTCCATGACAGTGGGTCCTTCAACTGAGTTGAGAGCTAGGGCTAGGGTGTCCAATGGCCCTGTTGATGGTAGCTTCTTGATTTCGGTTAGCATTAAAAAAAGAAATTGTGGTAGGAATGATAAAGAATCAATAATGGGGGAACAGCAGCATACCGATTGGACCAATTGGGCTTGGGATTGGCTTTAGTAATGAGCAGATTGAGTGCCTAAAGTTTGTGGTCTATTCCTGCAGTGTACACCGCTAACATGTTCAGAAGGTGCACCTGCAGGTCCATCTTGTCTGAGTGATAAGTTAGGGCAGCTGTTGTGGTTTGGAGAGTTTGCAGTAACTGGAACCAGAGATCATTGAGGTCAATTGATGAGAAGGTTACCTGGGCAGGCAGTTTTTAAGGTTTGTTTGTTAAAAACGATAGATCTAGGGGGAGAGAATAACATTATCTCCCAAACGTTCTGAATTACTCGTTTGGTCGCCTTGGTTGGCCTTTTCTAGTAGAATTTCGAGATTGGGGTTATTGGACAGTAGGCGGGAATGAAACACAACTTGGGGGATCAGAAAACTTGCGCTCTTGTTTTGGCTGTTGAGTAAAGTTGCAGTTGGGAATTTTGATGCTGATGGAGAAAACTGACTTGAGTTCCGAGCGAACTGAGCAGTTAGCGATCTGGCTTCTTTGAAAAAGGGGACTTGGGAAAGGACCTGTTCTATTTCAGCTGACTGTTGGTCCAAGAAGGGCTGTCCTGATGTTTGAGACAGTAGACTATCATCAGGGGCATCTGGAGAGTCTGTGTTGCGAGAGTCAGTTGTTGCTGTAGAACTTGATAGCGAACATAATAGCGAAGAACTTTCGCCTTCATTGGCAGCCGCATGAATCCTGGGCTGGATCAGAAATTGATTTGAGGTGGCAACTGTTTTCGTAGGGGGGGGGGAGCCTGAGACAGTTCTGCTGGACTGAGGTTTTTCTTGAGGACGCGGACGCGGATGGTGCTAGGATCCTAAAAGAATCCCTTAATGAAAGTTGTTTAGTCGGTGGGTTTGGAGGGGCTATTATGCCCAGTTTTGGCGCCTTGTTTCTCTAATGTTCTTCCGCTGTAGCCATCCCCCCTACAGCGGGACGTAGCAAGTGGGGTTTGGCTAATTGTTCCTGTACGGAGGGCTGCCAGGGTTTGAGGTTGTATCCTAAATGGAATCAAAACCTGTATGTAGATTCACGGGGGGTTGTGGAAGTGGTTGCTCGAGGGATTCGGCTAATACTGCCGGGCAATTGGAGGAGGCCTTCACTTTTGCGTTTTTTTTAATTTACAGGCTTTCTTGGTGCTTTTCTCACCCACCCCGATCTCATACTTGTGACAGGTACAGGGGGAGGGGGGTACAGACGGGTTTCTGAGAGTTAAACTATAAAGAGGGTTTGTGTAGCAAAAAGGAGGAGCTAAGATAATTAAGGTCTGTTTAAATCAATTTGGAGACAATAAAAATAGCTCCGATGGTTATCGCAGGTGTGTAGGCTGTGTGGCTGTAGGCTGTTAGGCAACTGTGGGCGGCTAGAGCGGCTGAGGCAGATTTGAGGTGTAGCAAACGGGGCTCACAAGGCAATTGCAGGCTACAGGCTGCACCTGCTCTAACAGGCCACCACTGCAGATTGCCAGGGGGACTCACTTAATGCGGCCGCCCGCTAAAGGGCAACCACGCTTGCCCTTTTCAAGCAGTCTGCTGCGGTGGCACTAGCGCTGCAGACCATATCCTCTACCCGCTAAATGATAATTTTTTTTCAGAGGAGCCAAGCAGTGCCGAATAGCGCATGCAGGGGAGGGGGGGGGGGGGGGGGGGGGGGGGTGGGAGGAGGCTAGAGCGGGGTAGGTGATCAGCTACTCCCGCGGTGCCAAGCCCAAGCCTGCTTCCAACGGCCTCACCGCTTTTCTCCGGTCGTATCACTCCTGCTGCTTTCTCCTTTGCGATTGCGGTTTGCTGATTGTCGCTAATTGCCGGCCTCGGGGGCCGTGGCTGCAGCAGTCTCTACTTTCCTCTGTACTGGCGTGGCGGTCTGGCATAACGGTCGTTAAAATCAGGGCTGGAATCCAGAAAGATCGGCTCGTAGATGCAGAGTAAGCAAGTGAGTGTGTTTTTAGGAAGGTGAATAATAGGTGCCTTGCCTCCACCCCCAGTGATGCATAGAGTCCTGAGCTTCCAGATCTGTTATTATATGGGCACAGTCTCAGATACCTCTGGCCACGAACCTCACATTATGGAATCTGTGTATCTGCTGTCCGTTGGAGATAAAATTATCTATCTGTGAGAAATCATTGTTGGCTCCAGATTAAAAAAGAGTATTCTTCCTTTTTATGTATGTTATAACCTTTTATTGAAATATTTTAAACCAATACAAATATAAAAAACTGAAATACACATGGAAAAACAAATAGATATGAATTGACTTGACATTTAGAAGGATAATAAGATGTAGACGACTATGGCATCCGTGAGCTTTAACACATTACCAGACAAGGTCAGGAGCAATCAAATCATCATACATTAAGACTGTAAACAGTACTGTGTGAGACTGTATGTTGTGGGTCAGTCAGTAGATCTCATACAAGTTATCAACCAGGCCTTCAGACAAGTGGAGAGGACAGGCCTGGGTGAGGGTTGAGGGTCATTTATCAGTCTGGGATACCCACAGCATATTTTCCTCAGAGGGAACACAAGATATCCCTAGGCCTTGCTCTTAGGGTTTGCAATAAAGAATATATTTCTACCTTCCCATTTCCAAAATGTGATGTCCCACAGACAATCTCACCATTTTGAAATGGGACCATTAAAACACACCTTGGCCACCCGATGTCGGGCAAGCACCAGCAGGAAGGCCAACAATCATATCCTGGAAACGGCAATCTGTCAACAACATAACCCAGGAGAACATGGCAGGCAAATATTCATTATTCCACCAATGATACCTGGGACTTCAGAACAAAAGACCTGTGTAGGGGGGCAGGTCCAGGCCAAGTGTATGAAATCAGCAGGGTCAGTGGAGCATTGGGCACGCCCAGAGGTTTGTAATGGGGTCTATCTGCTGTAGGAGATGTGTGGTTTAGACAGTGTTGTTTAAATGCCCCTCACACACCAACAGGCCCCTTGGTGTCATGCTTCATCATCGGGGCCTTCGCACCCCTCTACGGGATGCGGCGTGCTACGACTCGCGAATACGCAGGAGCACTTGAAGTGAACTATGTGTGGGGGTGTGTGTTATATACCAAGATGTGAGTGAGGTGAGGTGAAAAAAGTGGTTAAAAAATACCTGGCACGTGGGAAGAAAAAAACTTTATTAAATCCCCGGCTGGTATTGTTAAAATTAAAGTGCAGGGCGTGGTTATAAAAGATACGTGTTAGGGTATCAAACCACTGTGTTAAAAGTCAACATGTTTCGGAGGTCAAAGCCCCCTTCTTCAGGACAAGGGTGAAAGCACTTATCCTCGCCTTACTCACATGTAAGATGTAAAAGTGAAAAAATAAAAATTACCACAATGTGTAATGTTCCTCACAATGTTTTATATGTAAGTGAGTGTAGTTGCGCCCAGTTGGCGTAAGAACCTGTGAAAACAAAATCATAGATAAACATACAGGTCTCAAAATCACAGTTTTAAAGGAGAAGAATAATGCTTCTCTAAAGAAAACATCAGGTAGCGTTGAGGGAAGGCAGGCGATTAGCTGTTGCTGTAACCGTGAGTTATAAGATCACCATGAGAAGCAGTTCCAGATTATAGTTTTGGCACTCTGCTGATTAAGTTCCTCTACTAAAACCCTGATATTGATCTCTTAGGTTTCTGATTAGAAAGGAAGGATTCCCCAATATACGTTAAAGGCTCATGAAGTCCTGTATTTGGGAACTTAAAGTAAGATCTCTCTGTCCTTACTGTTCTGCTCTCATTCCATCTGAGCAGAAAGCTGTGTTGGTTTGCGTGTGTGTATGTCTGTAGTGTCCTTTTTTCCTTATTTTTGTTTCAGGTTCCAAAAATTTTTTTGGGTGCTACCTGATGTTTTCTTTAGAGAAGCATTATTCTTCTCCTTTAAAACTGTGATTTTGAGACCTGTATGTTTATCTATGATTTTGTTTTCACAGGTTCTTACGCCAACTGGGCGCAACTACACTCACTTACATATAAAACATTGTGAGGAACATTACACATTGTAGTAATTTTTATTTTTTCACTTTTACATCTTACATGTGAGTAAGGCGAGGATAAGTGCTTTCACCCTTGTCCTGAAGAAGGGGGCTTTGACCTCCGAAACATGTTGACTTTTAACACAGTGGTTTGATACCCTAACACGTATCTTTTATAACCACGCTCTGCACTTTAATTTTAACAATACCAGCCGGGGATTTAATAAAGTTTTTTTCTTCCCACGTGCCAGGTATTTTTTAACCACTTTTTTCACCTCACCTCACTCACATCTTGGTATATAACACACACCCCCACACATAGTTCACTTCAAGTGCTCCTGCGTATTCGCGAGTCGTAGCACGCCGCATCCCGTAGAGGGGTGCGAAGGCCCCGATGATGAAGCATGACACCAAGGGGCCTGTTGGTGTGTGAGGGGCATTTAAACAACACTGTGTGTTCCCCATCACTCTAGGGATCACTATCACTCGAGTGGATTCCACTTTGTTTATTTACATGACTTGGGAGACTGAATCCACTGACTCTCTCTCTCTCCCCCCTCCTGTTAAAATTTGATGTGTGGTTTAGTACACATGGTTAACCACAGATAAACATATCTTCAAATCAGGCCTAAGACGCTGTCAACAGTGTTTACAGAACACCAAGGGCACAGCTCTTGCAGGCAGTATTGACACTGGCACTAACAGCAGCAAGGAAATCTTCCCCACCAACAAAGATTTGACTGTACCACCAGCTGCCTCCAGCAACACCAACTCAAAAACCCTTGCAACAAGCTCTCTGAATTCATCAGTAACAAAATCACTTCCATATTCAGCAACTTTGACCTTCAACCAGATGCCATCACCGTTAACACTCAACTTCCCATCATTGCCCAAAAACGATCCCTACCCTCGTGGCCCGCCATCACCACGATCTAAATCACTGCTACCATGAAGACCATTCACTTGAGGGCCCAATCTGACCTTTCAACCCCACTATGTCTTCATCAAAGGACTCCTGACAATCAGCGAACCACTAACACCGATCCTCAATGACTCCATCGAATCAGCAACTTCCCAGACACCTGGAAACATGCCACTGTGATGCCCCTGCTCAAGGAACTATCCACTGACCCAGCCACACTTTCAAGCTATAGACCCTTCTCTCTCCTGCCATACCCAGCAGAGATCTTACAGAAACTAATCAACCAACGCCTCACCAACCACCTCAGCAACTACTAGCTCCTAGACACCACGCAATTTGTATTCAGACACAACCACAGTACAGAAACAGCACTCATTGCCACCATAGATGTAATAATCATGATACTTGATAGAGGAGACCTGGCTGCCCTCATTGTCCTCGACCTCTCTGCAGCTTTTGACATGGTTTCACAGCCCATCTTATCAGGCCCCTGCACAAGACTGACATCCATGGACTCACTCTCTGGGGGTTCTGCTCTTTCTTAACAAATAAAGCCCAAGATGACATACTGGCATGTAACTCCTCAGAAGCACTCCAACTCTTCTGTGGAATGCCTCAAGGTACATTGCTTAGCCCCCCTCTCTTCTACATATACGTGATTACTCTAGCCAATGTTATCTGCACACATGACATCAACATCCTTCCCTACGCAGACGACATAGAACTCATACTCTCCCACTCAGACAAGGCCCCTAACACAAGACACAAGCTCACCACCTGCATGAAGAAAGTAGCTCACTGGTTGAAAGCCAAATGTCTTAAGCTCACCCTGGACAAAACAGAAGTAATGATTTTCACGAAAAACACCTCACCATGAATGCACAAATCAACACTGCCACTGCATCCTGCTGCCACACCTTGAAGATGCAGAGGAAGATCTTCAAATGGCTCCTAAGCAACACTAAAAAAACTGTCACTTATGCCCTAGTGACCAAGAAGTAGGACTACAGGGACTCTCTCTACACCGGGAACTCAGCAGCGAGACTCTTTCACACATAACTCCTATCACAACACACCTAAGGGAGCTCCACTGGCTCGTAATACACAAACTGCTCACAGATACATTTGAGGCACTACACAACTAATGCCCATATACCTGAACAGTCATATCTTCTTCCAACATCCACCCAGACTTCTTTGCGCTGCAAGGCTTCACAATGCAACCATAAAACCAGATCGGGAGGACTGGAGTTCTCTTACAAGACTCCTAAACTGTGGAACGGCCTCCCACTCCACATCAGAGCCTCATCCTCTCTTCTAGAATTCCACAAGAGAATGAAGACTTGGCTTTTCAATTAACCAACCTACCATAGACAGGGCTAGGCACACACACCTGTGCAGTGCCAGGACACCCTTGTGGATGATAGTGCGAACTTAACATAAAAAAACATTAGATATGTCACAATTTGGCTTTCGTCCTAACCACAGCACAGAGTTCATCCTTCTTACAGTAAACAAACATCTAAAACTCGTAATGGACAATCAAGAAACTGCTGACTGCATCTTTTGGGTTTTGTCAGCAGCATCTGAAACCATATCCTACACCATCCTTATTCAGAGGTTAGCAGGCATTGAGGCTGGTGTTTGTGCTCTTGCCTGGATCTCCAATTTCCTTACCAATAGGTTCCAATCAGCGAGTCTTTCTATTTCGGTCAATTACAACCATAAAAGATACATTAAAAAAGTACAATATGATAATATCCAAAATTGATCCAATCTTGCGGCACAACAAAAGGGGCATTAAATGCTATACAGGTTTATACGAATCATTCCAAATACGCCAATAAGACCTACAATCATAAATATATTTAAAAGACATTAAAAAGCTATTCATTTATACCATATTAAAAAAACATGTATCCAAACATAAAATACAAAGAGTGCTATAGGTGGAAGAAGGGGCATTAATCAATCTAAACACAACCATTGTGAAAGTGCAACCCATTTTATTATCTATATGACCCCTCTAGCAGACCTTTGGGTTCTAGGTGATATCTTACGGAGATGAAATGAAATTGATCATTTCTCTCACAAGTGATCATAAAGCCAGCCAACTCAACTTCAGACAATATCTGACATCAGTATCACAAAAGCAGCTGAAGACCTTGAAAGTGGTAAGAGCACCTCAGATGAACATCAGTTTCAACTAGTATTGTAAAAGCCAAAAAACAATGCTCGTTGGTCAGTATTCAAGCCTGTCAGTGAACTAGACATTGCAAAGATCATTTTGACCCCTAAATCTAACAATCATTATAACAATCCTTTACCTGCAAAGTGTTGGTCCTTCAATAAACCATCTGCTCATCCTGTCATGGACAAAGGTCATCAATGCTTCGTTGACACAAGGCCAAATACCGGTCTGCCTAAAAACTGGGCAAGTCACTCCACTTTTAAAAAAGCAAACAGAGAACCCCTCTGATCCCAACAATTTCAGGCCAGTAACAAACATTCCCATGCTAGCCAAAGTCCTGGAAAAATGTGTGCAACAACAATGTAACCATCATATATCAGAATTCAATCTGTTAAATGACTTCCAATCAGGATTCAGACCAAACCATAGCACGGAAACAGCAATTCTGCACATCGTGGATGACGCTTTACTTGCCCTCGACAATAACGAAACATGTCTCCTAATCCTGCTGGACCTTTCGTCGACTTTCGACACGGTAAACCATGCCAAAATACTGGATAGCATGAAAGACAGATTGGGACCAGAGGGAACAGTCCTAAAATGGTTTAGTTCCTTTCTTGAGAACAGATCACAAAACTTCATAGTCAACCAAGCATTGTCAGGTTATACCAGAAATACAATCGGAGTTCTGCAAGGGTCAACATTATCCCCGGCGTTATTTAATCTGTACGTAGAACCACTAACGGAAACATTACAAAAAGCAAACATTTCTTTCCACATGTACACAGATGACAATCAGCTGTACATCAAAGTCACATCGACAGAAGAGATAGGTTTCATGAACCAGGCACTAATGAGAACCAGCCAATGGCTAACCAGCAACCACCTGAAGCTTAACCTTCATAAAACAGAATTTCTGCTGATAACGCCCCAGAAAAGCACAACGAATATATTAGAATGAACCAACCAAATCACAGCTTTAAAGTGTACTCCGAAGATTGTTGCCTCTACTAAATCCTTGGGAATTAAACTGGACAAAAATTTGAACATATTCGCACATATTAACACAATGGCAAAAAATGCCCAGTCCCATTTAAGCTACCTCAGAAAACTAAAACCATTTTTAAATACGGCAGATCACAAAACCGCAATTCAGGCACTGGTCATATCAAGGATAGAGTATGGATGCACAACTCTGGCTGGGCTCCCCAAGATCTCAACAGCCCCACTGAAAGCTTGTCTTAATGCAGCCACAAGACTTAAAACTGGATCCAAAAAATTCAACCACATCTCCCCTCATTTGAAAGCACTCAACTGATTGCCCATCGAAGCAAGAGTTCAATTCAAGTTGGCATGTATCACTCACAAAGTGATACATTACAAAACACCAGGGTACCTAGCCCAGAAACTTACTCTATCAGGAGGGTGCCGGTTCTCCAGGAGCAAAGCAGACCTACTACTGAAACTGGCTCGTTTTTCTAAGAAAAGAACTTGCGACCGAGCGTTTTCTGGGGCAGCTCCTAGAATCTGGAACGCTCTCCCTCCTAACATTAGAGGAATCCCATCCATTGCAGCATTCAAAAAGGAAGCAAAATCGTTATATTTAAGGAAATATCTCCCAGAACAGTCTAGCTATCGTCTATGGACCTGTCATGATCATATTCTTGCTACGTCTCGTCGAACATTAACCCTTTGTGGGGTTGTATATTTGTATATTAAGTTTAATGTTTAGTTCTAATCATTGTACAATAACTGATGACTTGGTAACAAATGGTTTTGGAATTGCAAATGTAAAGCGCTCTGATACCCCACGCAGAGTCATGTTCGCGCTACAGAAAGCACCAAATAAATAAATGAAAAACATCTAAAATCAAATTCAGACAAAACTGAATTGCTGATATTTGGAAAAAATAAAGAACACTGGACCGACTCCTGGTGGCCATCGGAACTCGGTCCGTTCCCCTGTCGTGCTGAAGTAGCTTGGAACTCGGGTGTCAAATGTGACAATAGGATCCTCTTCAAACTTCAGATCCTTTCTGTTACTTCCACTTGTTTCGGTCTTGAAAGAACTCTCAGTAAGGTGTTAGTTTTTCTGCTTTTTAAGGCTAGGAAAACTGTGACCCCATGCCTTTATATGACTCCAGTTTTCTTTACTTGGGTGTATCCAAGAAACTGCTATAGAAACTTCAGCCAGTGAAGAATTCAGCAACTTGATTAGTACTACACCCTCCCAGACACTGCCCCATCTCATTTAAATTGAAGGACCCTTCACTGGCTTCCAACAGTAAAGAGGACTCAGTTTAAGATACTTACACACATTCACAGAGTGGTCTTTCGCTCTGGCCCACATATTTTT
Organism: Lissotriton vulgaris; assembly: GCF_964263255.1. Classification (NCBI taxonomy): domain Eukaryota; kingdom Metazoa; phylum Chordata; class Amphibia; order Caudata; family Salamandridae; genus Lissotriton; species Lissotriton vulgaris. The sequence continues at coordinate 338,333,606 of NC_141689.1, forward strand.
CAAGAACCTTTCAAGTTCTATACACCGGCCTAATGTCGGAGATCCGTTAATTCCTTTTACATCTTTCCTCAAATGTTGTGTACATTTCGATGAGGAGGGTGTTCAGCTGCCGTCACAGGTGCAAAATTATTGAATAAACTTTCTCTTACTCTTTATGCAACGCCAAACTAACAATTTCTAAAAAAAAAAAGTTAAACCTGTTTTTCATAAATAACTAATCTTTCCAAAGCAATTGGTATGTTTCTATTCAGTCTGCTGTTTCTGCTTTTCCTTCTGCATATTTGGAGATGATCGCGCCTTGAAGTTTTTTTTTTCTTTTTCATAAACTGCACTCTATAAATTCAAATGTTACCTTGCCTTGAAATAACTGACCAATTTTAAAATGACCAGTCATAGCAGCACAGCACAGGTGAATCTTTGCACTTAATAGGATGGGATAGAGACTAGCTTTCAAAAAACGTATTGCCGTAGAGTAGACCGCAGACAGTCCAGCTTGTTTCACCAGAGGCCACAGTGCCCCATGCGTGCAACACACTGTTGATTTATTAGGGTTAGACAATTTAACAACTTACATGCCCGAGCTGATACCCCTCAATCAGAAGGTAGGAAACAAGGCATCCTGGACATACCCAATAAATATTATTCCACTACCCTATGCAGTACATTGCAACAGTCCGCAGCAAAAGGTGAATGACAGATGAACAGGTCAATGGATGAAGAGGGCTGACCCAAAGCCTCTCTATGTCTGTATATTGATACATTTTCGTGTTTTTTTTAATGTTTATTACTTGTGGCTGGCGAGACGGCTAGTACTGTCGCTAGGCCTACGAAGACTTGCCTATGACTTTCTTAAGGGTATTGAGATTTGGAACATGAGGTTGGGGACCAGCTCTTCCACTTTCCACAGTGTGTGATTGAGGGCACCCTTTTCATATCCCTACATCTCACTTATTAAAATACAGACTGATCAGTGGCTAAATGTATTTTAGGTGGTGCTGTTGACATAAACTGAAAAGAATTGAGCAATGGTGCAAGCAAGAAAAATGTCCCTTTGACCGTTGTGAGGGTTTTCAAATACAGCTATTATCAGGGTACCAAGGGCCCCTTAGGACTCTGTGACCCGGTACCACTGCGCCAATGTTATCTACACCCTGCCACTTGCGATGCACTATAGGTTTCACTTTAGGGAGCTAAAGGCTGAGTGAGAGTACCACAAATGAACCTGTCTGTGTAGCAGCTAACACAGCTCAAAAACAGGGCTCTGTTTGAAAACGTTGTAATTAAGAAAACCTTGAATAATGCCAATTACCTACGCAAATCATTCATAAACTACACCGCACGTTCACATCCATGCAAGAGCAGCAGGGCAATGGAAACTTGGGATGGAGGCAGGAACAAGGACAGACTCTTACCTAGAAGTCGAAACTTTCATGTCTGCGCGGACTGAGGCAGGGCTGCCGGGCTGGTCACTGGCACAGGTGGAACTGCGAAGACAGAATCAACTACAAAGTTTGCTTTTGGGAATCAAAGTAGCATTGTTGTCAGAGTGAGGCTTTACAAACACAATGCGATCCCGAAGAAGTGCACTCACGAGCTCAGAGCTTTCACACTGCAGCATGTTTATGGCAGTTACACACATCGGCGAGGCCGGGTGAAACTCCCACAATGGTTTACACATTTGTCTCCATAGCAACCAGGCAGAGCCACAAACAGAAGGCACATTCTGCAGGACCTTCAAGGCAGAGAAAAGGTACTGGGCTGTTCTAGCTGAAGACAACAGTGTTAAATCAAATTCCAGGAATGCAGTTGTAGTAAAAGATAAGTTTATTCCAAGTAAAGAGGCAATCCCCGGCATACATCCGATGGTTCCATGCAGCAGCAGTAACTGAATCACAATAACTGTATAACACAGTACATACCTAGTAAACATACATTTGAAAGGAAACATATCACGAGGAATAAACAGTAGGAGGGATACATACCACGGGAAGCATTTGAAGGAAAACACACCCACGAGCTGAGTGCGAGTCCGTGCACGTGAATGCCAGGCATTTGAAGATAAATACACTCACGAGCAGGGCGCAAGTCTGTGCACGAGATGACATGAGAACACAACACAGCTTCCCCCCTTATAAAATGAAAGAGAAAGAAAAAAAAACAAACAAAAAAAAAAATATGTAATGTTTAAAATTTTCCTACCATATAGGCAACAAAATCTGACAGCCACCTTGGTTTTTTTGTGACCCTTTTTGGTACAGAAACATTATCCCCATTGGATTGAGAGGTACTCAGATTGGAATTGATGGTGTTGGAACAACAAGGTGTCACATCACCACTATAATTGGTAACGCCAGTAGTAGAGCAACAAGGTTCATCAAGTACAGCATCTCTACATAGATCCTCATCTAAGTATAAAGGGTCAGGATTTGCCAAAGTGGATTCTTTACAATAAACATCTTTGTCAGCCTTAAGAATAGCAATTCTACTAAGATTCCAAACTCTGTTGTCTGACAATCTTACAGAGTTCTTTAAGACCTCAATGACTTCAAAGGGACCCATAAATGCACTTTCCCCTTTCTTAACCTTCCATGGTTTTTTTACCTTCACCATCATCCCAATTTCTACTTTAGGATCCACTTTAGAACCACACTTCTCATCAAAATACTTTTTACTAGAACAGTGAGTACGAATAAGGTTCTCTTTGACTTTTTTCAGATCCACACTAGAAGAAGATGATTGCACCAACCATGATGGATTCACCTTGGTCCTAGGAATTCTCCCCCTCATGATTTCAAATGGAGAATAACCTGTCATTGAGTTCATGGTTGTTCTATACATCCAAATTTTCTTGAAGATTTCAATCTCCCATTTCTCATCATCTTTACCAACAGACTGTATGGCACTCTTAAGAACTCTATTAAACCTCTCTATGACTCCGTTCCCACTGGGATTATATAAGGAAGTAGTAGAGTGTACTATGCCAAGCCTTGTAAAATAATCATTGGCTTTCTTGGAATTGAATTGGACACCGTTGTCAGATATAATCCTTAGTGGCAATCCTTCTTCAATGAAAACTCTATCTAAAAAGCAAAGAACCGAGTCAGTATCTATTCCTTGAACAATTTTGATCACAGGCCATTTAGAGAAAACATCAATCGCTGCAATAACATACTTAGAACCATGACCAACAGGACCCATAATGTCAATAGCAATGGTCTCCCATGGATTGTCAGGAATGGTGTGAACGCCCATATTAGGTTTCAATGTGACCAAAGACTTGTCAGAGTTCGCACAAACCACGCAATTCCTAACTATTCGTTCAATAAACATGTCCATCCCAGGCCACCAAAATAAACGCTTAACTTGTTGTTTAGTTCTGACCATACCACTATGCCCTTCATGGCTTTGCAAAACAATAACCTTCCTCACACCAATAGGTGGAACAATGCGTTCACCTCTCTTAACAATATCTCCACAAAATGAGAGCTCTGACCTTACTTCCCAGAAACTCTTCAAACTAGAATCTAGATGCTTTTTATCAGGCCAACCACCTGTAACATATTTTGTCACATCTTTTAAAGTTTCATCAACATCAGATTTCTCTTTCCACATTGCTTGATCAATGGGAAAGAGCCCTTCATCATGAATCAAGGCAATTTGAAAATCATCCCACTCATTGTACAAATCCTCTTGAATAGGTAAAGGCATCCTTGACAAGAAATCAGCAGACACATTTTCTTTTCCGGGAACATATTGTATGTCATAGATGAAATCCTGTAAACGCATGGACATACGTGCAATGCGAGCAGAGGCTCTTAACATTCCTTCAGTGGTAAGAAGACGCACAAGAGGTTTATGATCACTCCTCAGTACACATTCTTTACCCCAGATGAATACCCTAAAATGTTCCAAAGCCCAAATGCACGCTAAAGTCTCCCTTTCTATTGTGGAGTATTTTTCTTCAGCAGGAGTAAGAGCCCTAGAAGCGTGTGCAATAATGACCTCTTTTCCTTCCTTAGTCTTTTGAGTGAATACATCCCCTAGCCCCTTCGAGCTAGCGTCTGTAGTGATAATGTTTTGTAAAGATGGATCAAAGCAGGACAGAGCACTGGCAGAACAAATGGCACCTTTCACATCACAAAACTCCTTCTCACATTCACTGGTCCATTCAAAAGCAACTTTGTTCTTGATTAACTGCCTAATGCTGTATGTCCTGCACGAAAAATCAGGTACATATCTTGCATAAAATTCCACTAATCCTAAAAATGACCTAACGTCATCTTTAGACTGAGGATGAGGTGCAGACTTAATGGCTTCTAAAAGAGAAGGTTTAGGTTTGATACCTTCCTCACATAGTTCATGTCCTAAATAATTCACAGATTTGACACCAAATTTACATTTTTCATGCTTAATAGTGAGGCCATGTGCATTAAGTGCACCTAAAACTTCATCTAAAGCAGAAATATGTTTATCTTTATCGTCATTAAATACCAAAATATCATCTTGAAAACAAATAGCATGTTTACAGTCCTTTAGGATATCTTGCATCACTCTTTGAAAAATGGCTGCTGCAGACGCCAAACCGAAAGGCATCCTATTGAATCTGAAGCACCCAAAAGGTGTAATGAATGCAGTTAGATCTTTGCTCTTGTCACTAAGTTCTATCTGGTGGTAGGCCGCAGATAAGTCTATGGTTGAGAAAAACTTAGAGCCACCAATCACAGATAGCATTTCTGAAATGCGGGGAAGGGGAAACTGATCTACAATGATGTTGTTGTTGAGGTGACGCAGGTCAATGCAGAGTCTCACCTTACCATTGGCTCGTCTGGCAACAACTATGGGCGAAACCCATTCAGATGATTCTATTCTTTCTATTATCCCCCCTTCCACTAAACCATCTAACTCATTCTTTACTTCATCTCTGACAGCAAAAGGTATATTTCTTGCCTTGTGCACCTTGGGGCAAGAATTTTCTTTTAATCGAATCTCATGTTTAAAGTTGGTTAACCTCCCAATGCCTTTCGAGAAAACATTAGGAAATTTGCTCAACATTAGTGAAGCAATTCCATTCTGTTCATCAACCAACATCACAGGGTTAGGACTATTGGGATCAAGTATGATGTCAAGTTTACCGAAATCAAACCAACTAAGCACTGAAGGTCCTTTCTTTGAGACATACAACTTTGCAATACATTTCCTATTTTTAAACCTAAAGACAAGAGTCCTGAACCCCAAGATATCTATTGTACCGCCAGAATATCCTTCTGGATTGATGTCACTTTCTTCTAGGTGACTGCCTAATCTAGGCACAAACATCTTATTCCAAACAGATTCGCACACAATGGAGTAAGGAGATCCAGAATCTGCATACATGTTGATCTTTACACCACCAATAGTCATATCACATAGAGGTTTCTTCTTAATGGTGGTGTCATTTACATTCAGAACAACAGAATCTTTTATATTCAGAACAAAAGAACAGTTGTTAGAATAATTATTAGAGTCTTCATCATCACTGTAGTCACTTAATTCAATGCATTTCACTTTCTGATTAGTTTTACTCCTTCTACACGCAGAGGTGAAATGACCCATTAAACCGCAGCTAGAACATTTCTGTTTTAGGCCTGGGCAAATTTTGTTATTGGCTAAATGTGACTTACTATTGCACCTAAAACACCTTAAATTATTCTTTGAATCATCAGAACTTCCTTTAGGAGGAAAAGGTTGTCTTTTTTTAGAAAGATCTCTATTTCTGTTATCATACTTCTGATTAATCTTTGATACAATGTCTTTGCTAACAGAAACTTCTTTCCCTTTGACCTGTTGTGCACTCCTACAAGAGAGCTCTGCTTTTCTGACAATGGACAAAATAAAATCTAAATTCTCATCACCATTTATCCACAATCTCTCCTGTATAGTTTCATTTTTAGAGTGCATGACAACTTGATCTCTAATTAAATCTTCTTGTAAGTCGCCAAATTTACAATCTAATGCAAGAGTTTTTAAAGAAGATACAAAATTGTCAACAGATTCCTCAGTTAACTGCTTCCTTTGGAAAAATTTGAATCTGGAAATACCTATACACACTTTGGGAGAACAATATTTATCAAAATCATAAATGGCCTTATCAAAGACATTCATATCTCCACTGGCTTGTGAAATAGGTAATTGATTAAATGCTTTTAGACCCTCTGGTCCTAGTGAATGTAAGAAAATACCCTTTTTTTCAGGCGCTTTCATTTTCCCATTAGCATCTAAAGTTTCTATATAATTTAAGAAATATGCCTTCCATTCTATCCATGGCATACAAGGAGAGCTTCCTGCTGACCAGTAGCTTTGTGGTGGAGAGAGAGTATACCCTTGCGCACACATAGTAGACAGACTTAAGAGAAAATAAAATATGCAATGTAAAATTATAAAAAAAAACTTTGCTCTCAAATTAAGATGTAAAAATAGTGAAGATCAATAAGGATAAATTAAAGTACTTGTGGAAAGTTGATGAAGCAGAGGAAAAAAAAAACGAGTCAATCAGTTCCTTCTAGAAGAACGGCGTTTTTCTGTTCAACCTTCATGTTATTCGTCTTTCTGTTCAACCTCCGTGTTACTTAAAGTATTTCTTTCCTCCTCCCGCTTCACAGAATGTGAAATGACTCTCACCGTTTATTTTTAACAAAGCTTGAGAAAAAACGGGAAAGCGGGAAGTCACCTCTTCACTTTTGACTGAATTAGACGAGGAGTAGCGTCTGACGGAAATGCGCTAATCCTTTTCAGCAATCAATCCTCTTCCGCCCGCAATCATCCAATCGGAAAGTGTACGTTCACACACAGCGCGGCAGGAAACTGGATACCAGACAGTGAAGGTGCGTAGGAAAGATTAAAAGAAAACTTAAAATCAAACCGTAATGGATCGGTGAAAGTCCGATGCTTGGTAGTCAAATCTTCTTTAACGTTGAAGAGATGAAACACGTAAAAGTGTAAAGTAACGTGTTTAAAAATCCATCGATAATTTTAAATGATGAAATGTCAGGAAATGCCTCCAATTGGTTCGTAAATGCTCCGTCCCTCGTCGCCAAATTGTTAAATCAAATTCCAGGAATGCAGTTGTAGTAAAAGATAAGTTTATTCCAAGTAAAGAGGCAATCCCCGGCATACATCCGATGGTTCCATGCAGCAGCAGTAACTGAATCACAATAACTGTATAACACAGTACATACCTAGTAAACATACATTTGAAAGGAAACATATCACGAGGAATAAACAGTAGGAGGGATACATACCACGGGAAGCATTTGAAGGAAAACACACCCACGAGCTGAGTGCGAGTCCGTGCACGTGAATGCCAGGCATTTGAAGATAAATACACTCACGAGCAGGGCGCAAGTCTGTGCACGAGATGACATGAGAACACAACAAACAGAATGGTTGTAAACTATTGGGCCCTTGGTCTGCTTTTCACTTGTCCAGTCGTGACCACCCCACTTTACGTCTCATGTCCTTCTGACCAATCACAGAAGAACATGGCAGATGTACAAGAAAAGAGATCACAACATGAAGCTGAGAAAAGGAGATTTTTTTAAAACCACTATTATGGCTTAAATAAGAACTGGACGAGTAAAAGTGGATGCAGTGATAACTACTGCAACAAAAGATGATCCCTATTTTTATGCTTTATAACCAATAAAACCAGGGGAGTAGAGCTTCAGGTTTGTGGTGCGGCACCCCCCAAATAAATGCATTCTTGACTTGGTAATTGGTTTTGGGAGCCCTGAAGCGGGTCTGCTGTGTCTGTGTCCATTTTTCTCGTCCTGCACCAAGAATGAAAGACAAAACAGTGTCCTTTGATGTAAAACAGGAGAGAGAGAGTGAAATATCAGAGATATACATCTAGTGGCTTAATTTCACAATGTGAAACCAGATTACCTGAATAAATACCAACTTCCCTGATTGGCCAAATTGTGTGATCCTAGGCAAGCATTTGATTAACCTATATGAGAACACTTTTATATACTTCAGGTTTGATTTAATAAACTTTAATGTTCCATTTCTAATAGGAATCCAGGCCATTTTTAGGGTTTACATGACTAATGAGTTGCTTCTTAGCACACTAACAGCATTGTCCAGGGGAGGACATTAATATTTCTTGGCTCGTACATGGGCTCTTAGAGCCAAGCCAGACCACTGGCTTGGCTCCGGCTCGACATACCCTATTCATTTGCAGGCACGCCCACCTCTATATGCAACTTAGACTTAGAACATGAGGCCGTCACTAACTTCATAAAATGATTTGTAAAAGGTGAGGCTTGGAAATATGGAGCCTTGCCAACATACACCAATTTGACTGCTCTACCATCACGGATTATAGTAGCAGAGATGAAGAAGAGTGTGCACAATGAAAACACATTTAAAATAAGTGATTCCAGGGCAGGGACTCCAGATTTTTGTGTTGTACATGACTGTGGTCATGAGTTCCCCAGAAGAACTACCATTTTAAAGTGGAATGGGCAAGGACATAGCTTCGGTGGTAGAGGGGAATGGGAATGCATTCTTGGCTTAGTACTTAGGTTTAGGGGCCCTGAGTTGGGTGTGCTATGTCTGTGTCCATTTTAATTGTTCTCATTTCACCATGAGCTTTTCACTTGTTCAGTGTTTTTGAGCCATTAGTTAAATCTGTATAGTGAATGGTTTACCAAACAAATTATAATTATGAACCCACAGAAGTATTCCTTGAATGGGTGCAAATTTAATACTTTTTGGAATTCACAAACATTGGCAATGTAAGTTAGGAAAGCTGAGCCATTTTCAGGTTTCCAGGTGTAATACTGGCAATCAAACACCCAATAGGTAAAGGGATGAATGCATGCAAATAGTCTAACCAGCGGCAGTCTCTCTGGGATGAATTCTAGCCCATCATTTTTCATCCAGTGTGCCTTTCTAGACAGAGGCCCGTCTAATGCAAATCAGTGTTTACCCTGTTACTAAGGGAAACAGACAATCCCAAAGCGTGGTCATCTCACCCCTCCACCCTGCTGCCCATTGCTTTTTAGGTCTCGTCCTATACCATTCCGCAAGGAATGAATAGGAAGTGACTATTGGGGCTAAACTAAGAGCTAAACTAAGCTCTGAAAAATGCGGATTTCCAGAAGTGCATGTGGTCTCGTGAACGCGCTTCTATCCGCCTGCCTCGCATCACCACATGAAAGCCATTTGTTGCTTGTTCACACTTCTTTCACGGCCGCGAGGAGTACAGTGAATGGAAGCAGGACATAATATAGCACAACTTCACTTCACTTCACCATATTAGAGGTGATAAAACCACAACCAGATAGAGACATACATAAACAGAGACTGAGGCCTGAGTATTTTTAGATTTACAAAATGGGTAGTCTACAGCCTCAAGGATTGAATGACAGGATAGAATTATCCTGCTTCTTATGAACACAGTTTAGGAAAGTATTTACTGTACTCCTGCAAACTATAGAATATGTAATAATCTAAGACAGAGTCCCATTCCAAAATGGCCGACACTTATATGAACTTCTCCCATTGTAGCTTTGGATGACATGATTTTTATGCTTTCCTTCCATTTCAGATTGTTTTGCAACCTAAAGTATTTACGAACCATTATGGTAATTTTATTTTTTAATTTTTTGACTTTGACTGCTCGCGAAATCATGTGAAAAAAATTTAACATATGTACTAGGATGATTGATCATTGATCAGTAAGGTTTTACGCTTGTAATATTGTTGCAAACACATAGTTACGAACAGAGCACAACTTATATTTCAATATAACTTTATCGAGTAAGACCGCAGTCACGTGATCGCGTTACAAGCCAACCAAACTGATTAAAATACAAGAGTGAAAGCTCCAGTTTGTCATCGACATTCTGATTGGTGGAAAGATCGAGGCGCGAAACGCTTTACATTTCTGTAAGTTTCAATAACAAAACGCTTCATTATTTCATTTGAAGGTTTACAGGACAGCTTTCAAAATGTTAAGACTTTAGGAATTTGTGAATTAGGTGGTTTATGACGATTTGGTAAAACATTTGCAAGGAAGCATTTAGTATGAGATTAAGCGTACTCGAACATAGCTCATTAAATGGAACGGGTACCGTGCAGCAAACAGAACCAGTTGGTTCCGTTTGTTTGTGAGGCTATGGTGTATTGAGTTGCAATAGAGCACAGTTTGATGCCTGAGGAACCTTTTTGATTTTAACATAATTAGTTTTTCGTTTAGAAGCTACATGAAAAAGTCGAAATGCAGTGATGGAATTTGGTAGATTATATGTCAATCTTGGGATATAAAGTTTATAGTGTATATTGAATTACTAGAACACAGAACGATATTGCATGATTAAGTAAATAGTGTAATAGTTGTTACAGACGTTTGAACATATGACTGAGTGGCTCATTGTATTTCCTTGTTTTTCCTACCCAGACCCCTGAGGAAGGGTCTATTAGGACCCGAAATGCATCGGGTAGATGCTAAATGTAAAAGTTTGAAGTCGCCACAGATAATTGATTTGCATTTATGAAGAACTGAATATAATGAAACAAATAAATTTTCGTTTGAAATTGAGATGAATTTTGAAGGACTTATTCTTTGAACTGAAATGAGTTGGATAAAGACCGTCCAGGTCCAAGTATAAGTGTGCACGCCACCACCTGCAAGTGGAATTTCCTCTTTCTCTAAATTCACATTACTGATACAGTGTTCTTAGACAAAACACTTGGAGGGAGTCGCACAAAACTTAAATTGCGAATAATTAAAAAAAGAAGGTTAAAATCAGAGTGCTAGATGGACATTTGTAAGACATAATTACACACCACATAATTACACTCTACTGAATGCAACACACACTCCACACAATACCACTCAGTGCCACAAAATTATATGTTACTTCATTACCCTGCACTCAATGCAACATACACTCCAAACAATACCACTCAGTGCCAAATAATTACACGCCACACAATTACACTCCACTGAATACAACATACACTCCTCATAATACCACTCAGTGCCACATAATTACACACAACATAATTACACTCTACTCAATGCAACATAAATACACTCCACATAATACCACAGTGCCACATAATTATATGCTACATAATTACACTGCACTCAATGCAACATACACTCCAAATACCACTCAGTGTCACATAATTACACACCACAAAATTACACTCTACTGAATACAACATACACTCCCCATATTACCACTCAGTGCTAATTACCAGATTGCTACATAATTACATGCCACATACTTACTCTCTACTCAATGCAACATAAAGACACTCTATCTGTCTATCTATCTATCTATCGCCCTCACTCTATCTGTCTATCTATCGCACTCACTGTATCGCCATCACTCTATCGATCGCCCTCACTCTGTCTATCCATCTATCACCCTCCCTCTATCTATCTGTCTATCTATCACACTCACTCTATCTATCTATTGCACTCACTCTATCTATCTATCGCACTCACTCTATCTATCTATTGCATCACCACAGCATCACTCAGCACCACCACAGCATCACTCAGGGGCCCAACAACATCACTATGCGCTACCACAGCATCACTGAACGCCACAGCATTACTCGTAGCCACCACATCACTCAGCGCCACCACAGCATCAATCTGTGCAACCATTCAACAACAACTGGTTCAAATATGTTCTCTCAATGTTTCAAGCTTTATTACAAATGTCACAAAAAGATGTTAATATTTCACTTCTGTTCTTGGATTTTCGTCACAATAAAATACAATGAACATAATCTTCATAAAAGTTATTTACAAAAGCTATTGCCATTATAAATTACAATAACTTTTATTTAAGTATTAATGATTAAAAAAATTAGAAGCCATTGTTATTTGTAATATCAATACATCTAAGTCGCGGAAATCCAACACATATTGCATTACGAATGCTATAGGTGTCACATTTCTTTCACAAACTTTCCTAATGCGAGACCTATTGCATTGCAAATGCTTGTTTAGTTGGGAAATTTGAGAATCACCCCTCCCTCCTGTAGGAGAGTAGGATCTGCTTCCTATGGTTACCCCCACTCTTTGCTGTGAATCTCGGGTTTTTCGAATTTAGTCTGGCTGGGGCCCTACTAATCAGGCCCACAGCCTAGCTGTTCTCTCTCTAAATTGATACCATGTACTTTAGGTGCATACCAGATTGGTTACTGGGTCACCCTTGTGAGCCCCTGTATAGTGTACCCTAGGTACCCAGGGCATAGGTGCACCCTAGGCCTACCAGGGGCTGCAGCATGTATTGTGCCACCCCTGGGTTGCCTTCCAAACTGACACCACAGGTCTGTTCATACAGCCTGGGTAAGGTGGTGTAATCACCCATTACTTAGATATCTTATACCTATATCTATATACATATATAGACACATATACACCTATAAGTCACTCCTATGTCAGACCTCTACAATCCTGGAGGTAGAGTGCTTGGGTTTATGTGGGAGGGTGCCCTAGCATGAGCTGAGCCCCTCTGCAGCTTTCGGAACCATTTCCTTTTAGCTGTTCTATGATACAGCCATACCATATACTCTTAAGTGCATTATAATCCTTGCGGTTAACGCTCACTTTGGTTTGGCTTTATCAAAACATGTCGTGTAAGGTGTCAAACACTTTGGAATACTACCCCACCCCCAGTTCTGTTGGCGGGGGTAGCATTCCACCCTTCTAGAGGGAGAAGACATGTAGTTACATGCTGCTGCCACAGACAAAAGTCTGCCCTCCTGCTGCTGGACGAAACTCTGTCAGGGGAGGCCTTTACAATAGGTTTCCTGTCCAGGGAGGTGCTGGCACCTCCCCAGACAGGGTTTTGTGTATTGGGGCATGGAGGGCTGCATTCAGTGAATGCTTTCCAGACACTGCCTGGTGCACACTAGGTGCTCCATGCATTTCCCAGTTCAAATCGGTTACTGGGGCACTCTGCCCCAGCTGTGGCGCGAAACTGGACAAAGGGAAAGGGGTGTAACCACCCCCTTCTCAGGTTCACCCATTGTAGGGTTCTTAAAGATAGTCCAGCCCCTAAACTTAGTATAAGTATAGGAACCCAGTCCCTAGGACTTTAGATTACCCTGTACAAAACTCTGAAACATAAATCCTCCACCTTCGACATTCCATTTCGACTGGAAGATGGAAGACATCTCCCTTGTGGTTAAGGAGTGACCACTGACCACCCTGTTCAAACAGGCACCAACAGCAACTTTGCCGGTCTGCATTTTCGAGGCTCCCGCCGGAACCCGAAGAATCTGCGACAAAGGACATAGACTTCCAGACATCTCTGACCCGACCTTCGCTCACAGCAAAGCTGAGACCCGTGGCGGACCGGAACTCCTGGACATTCTGCATTTTGCAAGCTGCACTCACTTCACGAGGTATCTCGAAGTTGTGCATTCGGGTGCTTGAAGCCCCAGACCCGAGCACCATTTGCATTTCAGCTCGACGCGTCTTCGTGGTTCCTAGTCCGTTGGCTAGTGAGCTTCCCGAAGACTTCCTTTTGAATCTAACTTGCTTTCCTGGTTGCTCCAGGCTTGCTCCAGCTTCCCTGCAAAGGAGAAGTGCCACAGACCTTGCTTCCTGAGGACTCTGGGAATCTTTGGAAATGGTGGAAAGGCGTACACAAAGACGTTGCACCATGCAATTGAAAATGCATTCTCTAGAGACCCTTTCTGGGGATGCCAACTTGCGAAGTAGCGGCATTTGGCGTTTAATCTTGTGGTGAATGGATCAATAGGAGGAGTGCCCCATTGTGAGAAGATTTGTTTGAGGATCCCCTGATCCAGTTCCCACTCGTGAGGTGTTGTCTTCTGTCTGATTAGTGAGTCGGCTAGTACATTGTCCATGCCCAGAATGTACTCTGCCCGAAGGGATATATTGTGTCGGATCAACCAGTTCCAGATTTTCTGCGACTCGTGAGAGAGTGAAAGAGAACAAGTCCCTCCCTGTTTGTTGAGATAGTGCATCGTCGTGGTATTGTCTGTACGAACGAGTACTAGGGAATTCTTGATTCTTGGGAGAAAAGCTTGAAGGGCGAGGAAGACCGCCAGCAGCTCAAGGAGATTTATATGAAGCCCTTTTTCGTAGGGGCATCACTTTACGCTTATCTGTAGTACTTGGAGGAAAGCTCCCCAGCCTTCTAATGAGGCGTCTGTTGTGATGATATGCGGTGAAGCTGGGAGCAAGAAGGGCAAGCCTTCCTCGCTCGAGGAGAAACATGGCGCCCGCTAGCTAAGCGGAGGCGCTCGTCCTCTCCCGCTGCTCCTCTGCATCTCTCTCCTCCCCTAGGCAGCATGCTCCGGGCAACTACATGTCCGTGAGCGCTAGTCTCCTTTTCTTTTTTTTCCACTTCTAACCCTCCTACCTGCCGCTGAGACCGGGACGCTGGGGAACTGAAACGCTGGAGCTGGAGCCGCCGATTGTGGAGATTTTGGCGCCCGCTCTCATCTTGCCTGCCGGCCTCAGACGCGGATTACGCTGGGTGGCTGCCTCCTGCTTTGCTGTGATGACCCCCGGTGGCTGTCTGCTGCGCTGATTTTTGTTTCTCTTCCCTGCCTTTGCTCGGCTGAATCAGCGGCTTTGAATGTGCTCCAGAGACACGGATAGTAACATCAAGTGGCTCCCACTCTTGCCGCGCTGGGCTGGTGCCGCCCTGGAGCTCAGATGCGGCAGAAGTGCGGCAGCTCGCGGCCTTCTGCGTGGGCTTTATCAGGGAAGCTCTAGCCGCGCTTCGGGGGAAGATACCACTGAGGCAACAGCGACAGTTTCTACAGAAGGCGGTAAGGGGGTGCCTGAATCAGTCAGAGGTAAGAGTATCTCTTTATTCAAACAGGGGGACCCTCACTCTGTTGTCTCAAGGAAGGCAGCTGGATCACATGCCTCAAAAACCACTGAGTTATTGAATAAAAGCAGGAAAGGGGCTAGGAAGAAGGAGAAGCGCTCTAAGTATACTAAAAACTCCCTTTCATCTCAAAGCGACACACGTCCTCTTGTTCTCGGTGAAGGTACTGAAGACACAGATACTTCTGATTTAAGGTGTAACATCCGGCGCAGGGGGATCCTTCAATCGGAATCGGATCAGGACTTGAGACCCTCCGGGGGAGTAGTGCGCTATATAAATGCTTTGATTGATTGATTGATTGATTGACTTTGATTTGGCACAAGGTACTACCCCAGGGGGCGAACTCTGGAAAGAAGAGGGCAGAGAGGGGGGCTGGGAAGAAAGTAGCACTTAAGAGTAATACTGTTCGGATTATTCCGTCCCTGCGATCCTTTTTTAGGGTCCAGCCCGAGGTTCTGAATATCCATTGTGAGGCTTCAAGTGAGATATACAAACCCCCTCCTGAGTTTCTACCCGTCATGTCTGATTTTCTTCCTGTAGAACCTAGTACTGGCCATTCTATCCTGACTGAACAACTACCTACTGTAAACCTATCACTTGGGTTAAACAGCAATACTCCTACTATCCCTAACCCGGATGAGCCTAACTCAAACAAGAGCTCCAAACAAATATCTGTTGCCACGCCTGGGTCTTCTCAGTCCGCTGTTCTCTCTGAGACAGGGGAAAGAAAGTTAGCTGAGTCTTCAGCTGAGTCTTCAATTGGGGCACTTTTTGCATCCCTGAAAATGGATATAAAACAGGGCTTCAAGGTTTCGGCCGATAATCAAACAGAAATCAGAGCAGCATGTGATGTCCTGGAAAAGTAAGTGGACTTGCTCAATCAAAGAACTGAATCTCTTGAGAGCTCAGTAGATGAGCTTAAGGCCAACTTAGGGACGGCTGAAACGAAAATTCAAGTCCTTCGAAGGGAGGGAGAGGCGATAAAAGAGAGGATGGAATCTCTTGAGAATTATTCACGAAGGAATAACCTAAGGTTACTGAAGGTTCCGGAGGGCAAAGAAGGGAGCAATATTAAGACCTTCGGCGCCTTGTTATTGAAGGAATCTTTGAATTTGAAGGATCCTGTCGATCTCCTGGAGCAAGATATTCAGAGGGTGCATCGAGATCCTTTTAGATTGAATGCAGCCAGGACTAAACCCAGGAAAATTCTGATCAATTTTCTTACCTACTCCCTAAAAGAGAAGATATTAAACCTAGCCCTGAAAATAAAATCTGTAAGGGGGCCGGATTTCCCATTTGAGGTGTGTAGGAGAGTAGGGTCTGCAATCCTATGGTCACCCCAGATTTTTGCTTTTTGCTTCACTGGTTTACGACTTTCCCTGGCTGTGGGCCTGCTAATCAGACCCACAGCCTAGCTGTTCTCTCTATAAATTGACATCCACGTACTTTAGGTGCATTTACCAATTGGTATTGGGTCACTCTTGTAAGTCCTTGTACAGTGTACCCAAGGTACCCAGGGCATAAGTGCACCCAAGGCCTACCAGGGGCTACAGCATGTATTGTGCCACCCCTGGCTGGCCATCTAAACAGACACAACTGGCTGGTAACATAGCTGCGGCATGGTGGTGTAATCACCCTTTGCTTTAGATATAGTATACCTATATCTAACCCTAAAATGGACACATATACTCCTATAAGTCACTCCTATGGCAGGCCTTAACAATCCTGGAGGCAGAGTGCTTGGAATTATGTGAGATGGTGCTCTAGCATGAGCTGAGCCTCTCTGCAGCTTTCGGAACCAAGTACTTTAGCTGTTTCCATGATAACGCTATACCATATACTCTTAAGTGCATTATAATCCTCGCGATTATTGCTAACTTTGGCATAGCATTATCAAAACATGTCGAGTAAGGTATCATACGAATTGGAATACTACCCCCTCGCCAATTCTGGCGACGGGGGTACCATTCCACCCTTTTAGAGGGACACAACATGTATGTAAATGTGAACCCCGGTTAAAGTTAACTCGAGTCTCAGCATCACAAAATGGACAAAGTCTGACCTCCTGCTGCTGGGAGTCCTTCCAGCAAGGGAGGCCTGGACAAAGGGTTTCCTGCCTTGGGAGGTGCTAGCATCAGGTGCTAGCATCACCCCAGACAGGATTTCGTGTATTGAGGTACGACAGGCTGAAAGGAATGAGACATGCCTGGGGCACACAAGGTGTCCCTGTGCATACCCCGGTTCAAACCAGTTGCTGGGGCATTCCAGCCCCAGCACTGGCGCGAAACCAGACAAAGGATAGGGGGTGTAACCACCCTCCTTCCTGGGACCTAGTCACAGTACAGCCCCCTGTAGGAGAATAAAGGTAGGAGCTGGTCCCATTCCAAATTAGATTTATCCTGAATTGAAACTACAAAGAAGAAACTCTGGACTTCGACGTTCTGCTCCACAGAAGACTGAAGAAATCTCCCTTGTGGCCAAGGAGTGACCACCCTGCACAAGCAGGCACCATCAAGCGTCCTAGCGGTTCACTTTGTCGTCCTTCCTGCCGGAACCAGACTTCAGAGCCCGACGAGATCCGGACTTCCAGACCTCTCCGACCTCTACCTACATCTGCAGCACAGCTGAGATCTGTGGGTGGGACGAGACACGTGGGACAGGCCATCTTGAAGAAACTGCACTTCGCTTCCAGCACAACTTCAGAGGCTTCCTTGAGAAAGTGCTTTGGGGATTGAGAAGCCCCAGCCCCGAGCAGCTCCTGCACAGAAGATCAGCCCTCCAGCATCCACGAGATCTGCGTGGGGCCCTTTTGCTTGATTGCTGCTCGACGCGTTGTCTGGTCACTTGCCGGCTGGCTAGTGGCCTCCTAGACGACGATCCACGAAATCCACACCGCTGGTCTGGTTGCTCCAGACTGGCCCTTGCTTCCCTGCAAAGGAGAAGCACCCCGGACCCTCCTGGTCCGCACCAGACGCCTTTTCCACTCACCGCGTGGGTTGCCTTTGCCAAGGCCTGTTGACGCCGAATCCGGAACCAACACCGCCGACAGCGAGAGCCTGTGTGGGACAGCTCGTGCCTCCAACCTGGTCGTCGAAAACACCTCCTGGTCCACGTGGCTGCAGAGTCAAGCGTCCACTCTTCACCTGATCGCGACAACAGCATCTGGTTCCTTCCTGGTTCCATTCCAGTCACTGGCTAGTGACTGTGAACATTGTCCCCTCTGCTTTCAGGGCTCCATCTTCCTTGATCCACCCTTGGATCACTCCGGACATCTTCCTCCTGGTCGCCTGCAGCATCTTTTCTTCAAGGCTCCACTGACTTCAACGCGGAAACCCGACACACTTTCACACCTATGCACCCGCAGCCCGTGGGTGAGGTAACGAGAGCATTTCGGTGCTCAAGGGTAGATTGACTCTCCTAGTGTCCAGGTATCCAGTCGTTTTAGTCCTGACTAGTCAGAACTGTCTGTTACTTACCTTTTCGTAATTTGTAGTGTCCATTGACTTTGTTACGCATCACGCGTCCCGTGGCCCTCCTGCCCCTTACCTAAGGTTACGGTATTGTAGCCCCAGCGAACCTACAGCCTCTGGACAGCTCCATTCCTTCTATCGATTTCCTTATACCATTTACTTAGTATATGGTTTGTCGTGCCCCTAGGGCACCATTGTAATTTGTGCAACTTAACGTATTTTTCTTAAGAGTCTTGTCATGTGCTTAGCCCTCTGATCTCATAAAGAGTTCAGAGGTGTTTTGTTAGTAATAAATATCTTGTTTATTTTCATAACAACCTGTGTGGTGCCCTTTCACTTGGTATTCAAGGGGTTATATGTGGTAAAACAGCTGGCTTCACATGCCAAAAAAGTTTAGCCTAAGACTGCTTTGTCCATGCTACCATTAGGATAGCTGGTCTATAAGGCTGACTTACAACCAATCACCGTAAGGGTAGTTTGGACTGATACAAGGTGATCACTAGAACTAGTGAGCATCATATATCAGGCCAACTTCTCACAAGGTGCGCTCTGATTTATCCAAGGTCACTCTGGATCGCCAATGGGAGCTGGGTCAAAGAATGGAGAAATTCAGGTCTTTGGGTGCTACGGTTCAGATGAGATTTCCTGCTTTTCTGAAAATTATGTACAACAACAAGATGTACAATATTAGATCCCCAAGCGAGGCAGATGATCTGTTGACATCTTTGGGGGATATCTCACGCGAATAGCAATGATGTAATGAAATAGTGATCTTTCGTGTTGAGTTTAGTGAGCGGTGTTCGCTTATTTTATTTACTTTAAGGGGAACCTTATAAAAGACAAAAATAAAACAGATTGGGCTGGACGATAAAGGGGGGGTGAAGAAGGGAAAAAAATAAATAAATAACAATAATAAAAAAAGTTAAATAAAATAAAAAAATAAAGGGAAACAAAAAACACATATTATAAAAACATTAATAATGTCAAGGAAGTCAAAATTTAAGGGGCCCAGAAATATGCCTTCACACTGATCAACACGGGAAGTAATTTGTGCCCGTTATTCAATCGCAATTTAGTACTTTTTCTTTCCCTTAGCGCTCACAAATATTCGTGGGGTCTAGGGTAGAGGAGAGGATGAGCAGTGGGAGGTAGCTGGAGGACGAAAACTCTGGCTAATCATCTAGCCAGAGTAAGTAGGGATGGGTTTCCCAAGGGAGGGGGGTGGGTTAAGGGGGGGTAAAAGGGTAACAATTCCTCATTTGTCAGCACTCATCAGATATCAGGCGTTTTTGAGCCACATTCAGGTTGCCCTTTTCTTGAGCTTTCTTTTGTTGGGGGTTGTACAGTTCTCTGAGGAAACCGTGACTCCATGACTTCTCTCCAGTGTTTATCCTGGAATGTTAATGGTCTGCGCATGAAGGGCAGAAGGGACAGAATTCTTCAGTATTTGAGAGACTCCCCGGCCCAGATAATTGCAATTCAGGAGACACATCTTTTGAAATCTTAGACCTACCGCCATATTGAAAAATCAGAAGTGGATTGATAATTTCATCTGTACAGATCAATCTGCAAATATTAGGGGGCTATTGTTTATTTTTTAAAAACCAGCTAATGCACAAATCTTGCAGTACAACGAAGATCGTAGTGGCAGATGGCTAATTTTGAAAGTATCTCTAGGGGGGACGATTATTTCCCTGGTGGGGTACTACGGTCCGAATCAGGACGATCCATCGTACATAGAAATTATTCATTCTCACCTTTTAGGTGTTTTGGACCCTGTAGTTTGGGTAGGGGACTTTAACATTGTGTTAGACCCCCTCTTGGATAAATCACCTAATTCAAGAGCTAATGTTCCCTCCAAGTCACGACAACTCCTCTTAACATCGATGGTGCAGCTTGGTTAGTTGACATATGGAGAAATAGAGCGGGGGATCAACTAGGGGTCTCATTTATAAATTTAAAGTACAAACACAAATCAAGAATAGATTATGCTCGGTTCAGTTATAACATCAAAGACTGAGTCCAAAATATTTGCTATTTGCCATCTCACCTCTCCGACCACTCTGCAATCTCTTTTGACCTGACTCTGACACAGCAGTGCCCTCATAGTTCCTGGTCTTTTGATCGCACTATTTTGCTAGATGAAGATGAAATTAGCTTCCTCCGGGCCGAGACTAAGTTTTACCTCGACACAAATTTGTATTCGACTAAGACCTCTATAGTTTGGGATTCTTTGAAGGCTTTCTTGCGTGGCTCTATCACTAACAGAGCCTCTTATAGAAAAAAGAAATGCAGAGATGCCATTAGGGGCCTAGAAGATGAGATGAGCAGTATTGAGCAAAAAATAGGCACGGGAAGTGAAATCAGAGATGATCGAATGAGATTAGATTCTCTTAAGACCCAACTTGAAACCATACTGCAAGAAAGAATTGCGCGCAGGTGGGAAGTGAGCAAAATCTCCCACTTTGAATATGGCAAGGCGGCTGGGAAACGTCTTGCCTGGAAAATAAAATCTGACCAGATTCGAAATCATATTAAAAAAATTGTGTTGGAAGGTGAGAGCTCTCCCTGTCTCTCCAATGTAAATATCGGTAAAGCATTTCGGGATTTCTTCCCAAAAATATATAACGAAGAAATCATTGAGGACAGCACAAATAGGAAAGTCTGGTTAGAAGGGGTCTCTCTTCCTAAAATTTCAAATGACCAGATGTTAGGCTTAGAGCTTGAGATCACAGAGTCGGAAGTAAGCAAAGTCATCTCCCAGTCTAAACGAGGAAAGGTGGCAGGTCTGGATGGGCTGCCAGGAGAGCTTTACCACGTACTTAAGGAAGACATTGTTCCTATTTTGGTGACAGTCTTCAATAATATACTTATTAAAGAAGAGGATCCTCCTAGCTCGTGGAGTGAGGCCACAGTAGTGCTGATTCTTAAGCCCGGGAAGGATCCAACTGACTGCGGGTCCTATCTACCTATTTCCCTCCTCAATAGCGATTATAAGATCTTTGCTTCTATTTTGTCAAACAGGCTGGGGGTGTTGTAGGCAACATCATTCACTCGGATCAAAAAGGCTTTATCAAGGGCCGTTAATTATCGGATTTAACGTATGATCTGGTTGGTGCTATAGATATGGCATCCACCTTCTCACTCCCGATTGCTGTGTTTACCCTCGATGCAACAAAAGCTTTCAACAGGGTTAATTGTCTGAGGTCATGGCAAAATTTAATTTGGGAAACAGATTCTGTCAAGCCATTAAACTCTTGTATCAGGCCCCGACTGCCAGAATATTGGTGAACAGCTCTCTGTCTGATATATTTAACATCACGAGAGGTACAAGGCCGGGCTGCCCGCTTTCCCCTCTTCTTTTTCACCTTTACATCGAGCCTTTTGCTCAGGTTCTTAGGGAAGAGCTTAACATCGTTCCCTTTACATTTGGAGGATGGGAAAAGCGGGTGGCATTATATGCCGATGACATCCTCATCATGACAGCTGACCCCGACTTAGCCTTTCCAACAGTGATTAATCGGGCGATTGAATTCGGCAAGCTCTCAGGATATGAAATAAACCCCGACAAGACTGAAATTATGGCATGGAATATTCCTAGCACACAACTTAATGTAGGTTCCTCTTTGAGATATTTGGGGATAAGAATCACGCAAGAGGTAGGCAAGATCCCTGAACAGAACTTAGATTGGGTGTTCAGGGAGTGCCAAAAGCAGATGAAGTCTTGGGCTCTCCTAGCTTTGTCTATTCTGGGGAGAATTAATATAGTAAAAATGTCCATCTTGCCTAAATTCACATTTCTCTTTAATACTATCCCTCTGGCTTTTGACACCAAGTAAATAGAGAAATGTCAAAGGGAATTAAATTCCTTCATCTGGAAATACAAAACAACAAGACTTATGTGGAAGAAGCTTAGGCGGAGGTTGGGAAAAGGGAGGCTTGGCTCCCCCGGACCTACAATATTATGCTTGGGCCTTCCAACTTTCGCATTCGCGAATGCTCCTAAAGGTACCTACCAACACATTAGGCAGTGAACTGTTTCGGGCCATGTTGAGAGGAAAAGGTCTACCGGAAGAAGGTTTTTTGTTAAAATTTCAGAGATCACAAATTAAAAAAAAAATTAAGTTATAAATTCTTTATTCATTAGCTAAAAGCTGGGCATCTATAAGAAAGAAGGTGGGGCTCAGCTATTACTCAAACGTTGCACCAATATGGGGCTCCCCTGCTACACCCCTTTGTTTCCAGGATAACTTGACTATCCCGGTGAGGGACGCGGGTATCTATAACTGGGGAGATGTGCTGTGCGGGCAATCTATTCTGCCCTGGGAAGATCTACAGGGATTAGTGGGCCCAGGTCTTTCCAGATTCAAATATATACAGATGAAGAGCTGGGCACAGGCACAATTTAGGAAAGATAATCTCCTGGGTAAAGATAGTAACACTGAGGAACTTCTTGTGTTCAGGCCCCAGGGTACGAAGGAGGTTGCACTTTGGTACTGGGCAATCGAGGAGGAGGTAGATGGAGATTTTAAATTGGCCGACGAATTATGGGGAGATGAGATAAGCTTACAGTGTAAGGATGTTTGGGTGGAGTCATTCGGTATCCTGCATAAAACAGTAAAACCTTCTTGGCTGAAATGCAATTATCTTTTCACTGCACATAGGGCATATTTTTCCCCTCTAAAACTGTCAAAATTTTTGTCTGGGAAAGTTTGTGATAAATGTGGCCTTTCCGAAGCATCGGATGTTCATATGTTCAAGGATTGTCCGCTAATCAGCTCCTTTTGGGCTGAGGTG
Organism: Lissotriton vulgaris; assembly: GCF_964263255.1. Classification (NCBI taxonomy): domain Eukaryota; kingdom Metazoa; phylum Chordata; class Amphibia; order Caudata; family Salamandridae; genus Lissotriton; species Lissotriton vulgaris. The sequence goes on from NC_141689.1 coordinate 338,356,752, forward strand.
AAGAAAACTGTGGATTCTATCTTGAAGAATTCACTGACCTTCAATCTTCCTTTAATCATCTTCGGACTTGACGGCAATGTTACAGGCCAAGCTAGATCTCTTCTCTTTTATGCAATTCTTATGGCTAGAAGAGAAATATGTAAATTCTGGGTGGATTGCGGTCCCCCAACTCACTCAGGCTGGCTGACTTCACTATACGCAGTGTCTAGGCTGGATATGGCTAGATCTTGTAGTAGGAAAAAGTGTGCCTTTTGGGATCTCCTGATATATTGGTAGTAGGATTTACGGGGGGTTTTCCCCCGGGTCCTATGATTATGCCTTTCTTTAGCTCCATGGGCCAGTTCCGTAGGTCTCCTCGCTTAAACAGTATGGTCCGCAGGTCATAAAACACCTTGATGGAGTAAAATCTTCTATCCTCTCACTGTGGATGTTCCTTCCGCCGCTTATCCCATCGTATCTTGGTCCAGTCTTAACATACAGATAAAAACCCCAGAAATTGCTTGGGATAGATATGCATGGTGGCTGGCGCTTCCCAAAGAGAGCCAAGTCAAATGAGGAAAAAAAAAAAAGAAGGGCAAGCCTTGAGAAAGGTTCTGAAGAGACATCCACCATTATAGAGCTTTGACGATCTGAGGAGTCATTTTTATGAGATCGTCGAATGACCCTGTGCACTGGACCCATTGTGCTGAGAGCCCCTCCTGGAGAGGGCGCATCTGCAGATGGCAGTGAGGAACTAGTAGGATACATGATGACATCATTCCAAGTAGGGACTTGAAGAGGCGAACCATCAAGGTCCTCTTTGAAGCCACGAGAACAGCCAGTGACAAAAGCTTGTTCTTTCTCTCCTGAGATGGAGACGCCTTCTTCAGTTTTGTGTCGAGAGTAGCACCTAGGAAGTTTATATGATGAGAAGGTAGAAGGACTGATTTTCCCGATTGAGTGCGAGGTCTAAGCGATTGAAAAGTTGCATACAAACGTTGGAAGACCTGGACTCGTCTTCTAAGGATGGAGCCTTGATCAGCCAGTCGTCCAGATATGGAAAGACTTGATGGTGCTGTTGTCTGAGATATGCAGCCACTGGAGAAGAGCCCTTTGTAAAGATGCGAGGTGCAGACTTGAGCCCGAAGGGCAGGACGCGAAATTGAAAGTGTCTGCCCGCTCCTGCAAATCTTAAGAATTTTTTGTGATTTCTGTGAATCAGGATGTGAAAGTAGGCGTCCTGAAGGTCCAGAGACACCATGTAATCCTCTCCATCAAGGAGTTGCAAGACCTCCTGGATTGTTACCATACGAAACGACTGCTTCTTTAGGAATTTGTTGAGGGCTCTGAGGTCTAAAATTGGCCTCCACTTCTTCTCTTTTTTCTGACTTAGAAAGAAGCGGGAATAAAATCCCCTCCCTCGTTGAGACAGAGGGACTTTCTCTATCGACCCCTTCTGGAGCATAAGAGAAACCTCCCGGAGAAGCAGGCGTAGATTTTTGTGAAGCATAGGTCGGGGAGGGGTTTGGGGAGGTATGTGCACAAATTCCAGTGAATGGCCGAATTGAACCAATTGTAGGACCCAACGGGCCGTGCTAATTTGCTTCCAATTTTTTAGGAAATGGGAAATCTTTCCTCCAATTTTTGAGGATGGAGATGAATTGGAGACTAGCTGAAGTGAAAGGTCATTGTCTACAAGCGTTGCCTTTTTCGGTGGCCTTTACCACGAAAGGACGATTTGCCATAAGAAGATAGTTGGTTCTGCTGCTGGCGCTGTTGATACTGGGGCAGATGCTGACCAGAAGAGTATGATGACCGGTATTGGTAATCTCCTTTAAAATATGGACTGTCCTCTCCCTCTTGATCAACGAAAGAACGGACTTTTGTATTGGAGAGTACCCAATGCTCTGGCCGTGTCCGTGTCCTTTTTTTTATACTCTGTAGCGCCTCATCAATCTGCGGCCGAAGAGAAATTGGCCATCATAAGGCATATCCAAGATTTTTGGCTGTATCTCGTGACGAAAGGAAGTTGCCTTTAACCAACCTTGTCGTCTCAATACTGCTGCTTCGGCAAGCAGTCGAAAACCTGTTGTTGCGATATCCATTGCACAGTCTATTATCTCTGACGCAGAGCGTTCACCTTCTAGTAATATTTTCTTTGCCTCTTCCTTAGATTCTTCAGGTAAGGCCGCTAGATATGTGGCTATGTCCGCCCATAACTGTAAACCTCCAAAAGCGCTAAGGCATTGGCCGCTTTCACTGTCAATGTAGACATCGATGAAAAACGCTTTCCGATGTGGTCCAATCTTCGGCCTTCTTTATCCGGCAGAGCTGACAACGGGTCAGAAGGATTTTTTTACTTTTTCTGAGCCGCCTGTATAATTGCAGAGTCCGGCTTGGGTTGTCCTATTAAACAAGCCAGCGCAGAATCAGGTGCTCTATACTTCTTGTCCAAGCGGGGTAACACCGGAGGTACTGAGGAGGGGTTTGCATAATTTTAACACCTTGTCCCCACATGTATTCTATTATGGGTATTGATTTCACTGATTTTTAAAAAGGTTCTTTAAAATCATATAAGAAGCTGTCCTGCTGGAGAGAAATCATGGGAATTTGAAAACGTTGAGCTGCCCTCTCAATGACATGATGGAACCCTTTGATGTCTCCGGGTGGCGAGTCTGCTTGAGCAGGTACTGGAGAAGCAGGGCAAGGAATTACATAGTCATCCCATTCATCGTGGTTAGATTGAGTGTCCTGAAGCTCTCCCTCTTCATGTTGGTCTTCTTCCTCGTCCTCATCAGTAGACAGAGGGTGTGACCCATCGACCGGATCCGGCTGCACATTAAAAGGTGGAGGCCGTGGTCTTGGCGAGAGAGATACTGCAGAGGGTTGAGGTGTAGGTGACTTTGGAAACCTCTGCTTGTAATCGGTTATGAGGTACTGCAAGTCAGAGACTAAAGAGGCTGGAAGGCAAACCATAGGAGGAGGAGGTGGATGATATTCCTCCTGTTCTTCCTCTTCATCCGAACTCTCCTGATATTTTACATTAAGCTCAGAGGGGATTGTGGCAGTTTGGAACATATCCCCTTTATCTGAGTCCTCCTCTTCAAAAACACATGCTGGAGGCAGTGGTTGGCGATGTTAAAGCCGGCCTCAGTGTCTTTTTTGTAATTTTCAGATGCACATATGTGCTTTTTAGATCTGAATCCATCGTCGTCGACGAGCTCATCGACGAAATGGTCATCGACGGTTGAACATCGACGGGTGTCGTAGCCGGTGGGGTTATCGTCGACGGGGCCATTGTCTATAGTGGTGTCATCGCTGGAGATCTCGTCGACAATGTTGTCTTCGTCGTCGAGGTCGTCGAGGACTCAGTCGTCGGCGAGCGCAGCGTCGACAGTGTCTTCTTGATGCTTATCGTCGACGACACAGTCTTACCTGCCGTCGATGATGGGGTCTTAGTCGTCGACGAGGTCAATGACGACACTGTCATCGACGTGGAAACAGTAGTCGTCAAGGTAGTTATATGCAATGCTGTAGACACAGCTCTCCTCGTCGATGAAGTAGTCGTCGACTGAGTCAAAGTAGGTTTTTTGAAGGAGAGGACACCTTTGATGAAAGAGCCTTGGAGAGGACCTCTGAAGACTTTTTTTAGCGTCTTCTTTTGAGGAGGCTGTACTGAAGGGCCAGGAGACACCACCCTTGGTCTTTTCTGTGAAGACTTGTAAGAGACTTAAGAGCCTTCACTTTCCTCAGAAGATTTCAGCTGGTCCCGGTCTTTCAGCCTCTGAAGCCAAATTAAGAGGCGTCCCTCACGATCTTTGAGGGTTTTAGCGAAGCAGGTACGACATACCTTACAATCCTTGGAAGAATGGTCGGGATACAGGCAATATAGACAGTTTTGATGTTGGTCATCTATATGTAGCCTTTTCTTCCCACAGGAACCACAGGGCCCAAAAAGACCCTTCTGTGGTGTCTCAGCCATGAAGATATCCAGAACTACAGTCTAGAATGAAATAATATCACCAGAGAACACTGGAAACCCAGTTGAGAAGAAATCTGAGCAGAGCTCAGAGGAGATTCCCTTAGCACAACGTGAGGTAGAACATCTGAGGGACAGGAGCTCCTTCCAGGAGGGTTCTAGAGTGAGGTGATAGCTGATTGGCTCTTCTCTAGAGTTTGGTCCTTTCTACAAAAGGACATGGATATGTTACTAATGTGAGGCCTTTGGGCCTATTTCTCTATATGTCTAATAGGACATTACTTTATTTATGTACCGGGGATTCCCATCCCGAGGACGGGGAATGATTCAGGCATGTGAATCTATGAAAGACACCCCTAATACTGGATAACCTTTGGTTGTTTAGAGTAGCCCCAGCGATTCCACAGGCCCCAGGCCTCCTTTCTGATTATCACGTGGTTCTTATACCACTATTTTAGTATATGGTTTGGGAGGCCCCTAGGGCAAAACGTATACTGTGCAACTTATCGTATGCTAATTAAGTAACTTGTATTGTACTTTTACCTCTGAAGATGGCAGAGGGGTTGTGTTTAGAATAAATACATATATATTTGCTATATACCTTGTGTGGTGTACTTTCATTTGGGATTCAAGGGAATGAAGTCTTAGCCTGATGACTGCTGGCCATTGCTACCCCTAGGATAGCTTTCTATAAGATTGACTTTACAACCACCATCAATAAGGGTCGATTAGACTGGTGCAAGGTGCCCACTAGAACTAGTGGACATCATATGCCAGGCTAACTTCTCACCCCTCCCATCCACCCCCACCCGAATCTCACTGACTAAGCTACGCCCATGTAAAAGACCTCAGCAAAATCCATATAGTATGGTGATTTCAACCTCTAAGTGATTTGTTTTTAAACTTTCCTATATTGGATGTAATGTATTAGTAGTTTGACTGTGTCAATGCGTAGGGCAACTCCTGTAAAAAAAATGCACACTTCAAAAACGTCAAAATCCCTAGACTTCAACACTTCAAAGTTCTTAAAAAATGGTATATAAATAAAAAAGTAACATGTAAGAGTTAACATTTTTAAATGTTTGTAAACATGAAGGAATTTAGCTAGATGTTATGTTGGCATCCCCAGATTTGTTGTAGGAACAGAATACAGTGTGGGTGGCACCAATTGAATTTATAAAAACTCCAACCTTCCCGATTTGTTTTCATATATTTGATTGAGAATTAAATTAAATATTTCATCATTTGTGTATTTGTTTGAGGAATATGTGTATTTTTGTGTACTGTTTTGCAGTACAAATAATTAAAAATGCTTACGCTGGTGTCCCCAGCTTCCAGTAATGACTCCGTGAAGGTCCTAGGAATCCAATAATGATTTACTGGGGGTGCCCGTATTCCAGTAATGATTAAGTGGGGGTCCACCAAAGTCCAAAGGTTAAGAAACACTGTTCAAGGACACAATGTGTACTGTTGTCACTGAGTTTTCTTAAACAATCTTTAAAACGAACTTTCCACAATAAAAAATAGCTACTAATAAACTCCACTGTGAGAAGCGCAGTACCTCTTACAACGGAAAAAAATTGGAAATTATGGATTAATTGTGATACGTTTTTAACATCAATAGCGTATTTTCTACATTTTGCATAGAGAGGTAGGGCAAAATGAGAGTGAAATGTCTGGTCTTGGTTCTAGTAAACTTGCACGTAACCCTGCCAGACAACTAAGTCATGTTTTGGATAAAAAAAATAATTTCCATACTGTTTTCAGTGAAACCGTTTGGTACAATCAAGCAAACATTCCAGGTTTATGGAATTTGAATTTACAGAACATAATTTAGGGCACTAAACTGAAAACTCAGGGGTCAATCGGTGATCAGTTAGTCGTCTAGCATGTGATGAAGCGGGCTTCAGAAAATATTTTATTCTGACTAGTGGATTCAATTCCCCATAACATGAACTAAAGCAATTAATGAGCTGTTGCATGATTTGTTTAATTAATACAACCTAGATTAAGTTTGCACCACACATATACACGCGGGAAACTAATTACATGTGCTCTTGTTGCATTTGCAAGTCTGTTTTTGTAACACATTATTAATATTGTCCTGTTTGTTATGTCTGTCCTATTGTCTTTGTCACTATTAATATGCAGCTGATCATTCATGGCATGTGCTTTTTATATGTGCTTACATGTATGTCCTATGTTGTGTTTGTCTGTCTGTGTATTATTTAATTATCTTTTTATTCTTTCAGAAACATAAAGCTGGATTACATGAAGAATGGTAGATATTTTATGTGCTGCTTTAAATGTTTGCTTTTGCTAAATGTCTTTTTATTAGTGGGTTAATTAATAATTAGCAAGGGACTGAGTGGTACAGTAGGGTTTGCTTTACCTGAATTAATCACTCTTTTTGTGTTTGTTTAAATATTAGCTCAAGAGTGAGATGAAGCCTAGTCTTTGCTTTTGGAGAAAAGTTGGTTGGCCTGAACTGAGCAGAAGCTGGAGCCAAGTGTACACGTTTGGAATCTTTCCATGCAAGAGTTTATTGAACTTACTTCTTGTGGCTCTGACTTTTAAAAAAAAGAGGCTCTAACAATGGAGCTTGTTTTCATGGACTGCTCTGGATGTTCTTGTACAAGGCCGAGGAAGTGACAGGCATGATTCTGCCGAGCTTTTGGTGGAAGTCAGATTGGCAACTTTTATGTTGCAAACCTCGGAAGCTGATGTCACTCTATGGACAATGGCATGGTGACGCGCATATTCTCTGGACTGGTAGCTGAGGTGGCCTGACAGACATAAACCAATCACAGTGCTGAACTTTTCTAAAATAATAACATTTAGTTAGTTTTGAGAGCAAAAATTATATAAAATTGGCTCTCTTGAAGGGTTTGGGACTGTCTTTTCCTGAGGGACGAAGCGCTGTCGGATTGCCTTGGGATTATTTGTAAGCATTCAACTGTTCATTATTTGTTTCTCTTTCAGGTTAGAAAAATAACTTAGAGAAAATGTTTATGATTTCTTAAGTTCATTATTTTGATCAATTCTAACTTGACAGCTTACATTGTGCCAATGATTATGTGACTTGAATTAATAAAACGAAATGCTTGATTTTAATAAAGAGAGTTAATAAAGATTTTTCAATTATGAATTTTAAAAATAAACTTTTCAAAATGACAAGCTGGTCTTGTTTATTGTAGATAGTTTATTGCTTAAAGTCATACAACATACTGATCTATTCACCTCATTCTCTATGTTTTTATGGGCCTGGTATTGATTGGTAAGTGTGATAGTGGATTGTGACATCATTTATAAAGAATTTTAGTTGCTGCGCTGCATCAATTTGGTAGCTTCAGACGGTTATATGTTGTTTTTGACATGCATGTTACATATATGTTGGTATAGACATAGGATTGATGTCTAACAACTGTTAAGTTTTTTGATTATGTCAGATTGTTATATGTAGTCTTTTTTTTTATTTTTTAAAATTTTTTGAAAACCTTTATTGTGCATGAATAAAAGAACAAATACGGGCCCACAACCGTCAGGCCGGCCACGATACTTTCGAAGCACAAGTGCAAGCAATACAGTTCCCCAGCGGCACCAGGTGACATAGCAACAATCAATTGACGTTACACTGAATAGAATCGTGTCGCCGAGAAGAAGGAGCAGTTAAGGTTAATTTTTAAAGTTTTTTCGTTCTAAATATTAGTCAGTGAAGAATAAGAACGAAGGAGAACTGAGTCCGTACAATAGCTTCACGACATGAGTAGGCAGCATCATCACTGGAAACAACAATGGAAGTTAACACCCCGGGCAGTATGGCGGTACAAAATAAAACAACAAGATCATCAGCCAGCATTTACGCACCACCTACAGCGCCACCCACTCCCTACTAACCCCTATCACGGACCCAGAACAGAAACAAGTTAAGAAAGCGCAGAAAGGTAGAAAAAAATAAGGCCCATAGAAACTAAATGAAGAAAACTAAATCCCTCCCCCCACCCTACACTAATGCGGAGGCTACGGCCTAACCCCCCCCCCCCCCCCTCCCCCCCGGCAGTGTGTCTGACGCCCATTAAAGAACCCGAAATATAGACCAAGAAAAGGAGGAAAAGAAAAAGAAAAATGGAAAGAAAAAAGAAGGAAGAATTTTAACACTTGAGATATAGGGAGTAAGAAAAGAATAAACTAATCTACTACTCCCATAAAAAGGAAGGTGGGGTGGAGCCCACCCAATATCAGATCTCCCGGACTCCCCAACCATAAAGAACTTCTACGCCGTGTGCAGCAATGAATTCGGAAGACATAGAACCAAAAGAGGGCCAGAATCAGTCACACCCAGAACCCCGGGTCAGCACAAAAACCGCCACCCCATCAGCAAGAATAAACAACAGGACATAGCAACTGCAATCTTAAGTGGGGAAAAGCAGCACATACAACGCAATCAACATAGCAAAATGCGGTTCAGTCCGGGTCTCCGCCAGCCGATCAAGCAAAACCAACGAAAAAAACACCTTCAGCCCTGGCCTGAACGTCGAAATCCCTCCAGGCATGGCCATCGCTGCGAGCACACCTCAGGCAGAACAAAGGAGCAAGATGGCCGCTCTCGAGAAAGAAGAAGCAGAGGAGGAGGAAATGAGCGTCCCCAGTCACCAACAAGCTCAGTGTCCAAACCGATGAACTCCCCTTCCATCGCAGGATGACACATACTCCACCATTGTAGAAAAGAGGCTCCGGAGGCAAAAACAACGAGGGGGGTCAACAGCTGGAAGGTCGATAAGCGGAGCCTCGGTAGCAATGCGCAGGCAGAGTCACAGTTCTCGAAGTGGGGGGAAACTTTGTATCTGTAGCCTCGTCGATAGGTAAACTCCCAACATTGTTGCCAGGGACACATCGCTCCTCCGCCCTCTCATGCTGCAACATTGTATCCGTTTCAGGAGTAGTTAGAGGCAGCAGGGGGCCAGCCAGCCCCGGTCGCGGTATGCCAGATGAAGCTCCCTCAATCTTCCATGTCAGCTCTCGGATGTTTCGCCGCCATGTTGCCCCTAGGTCTGCAAGGGCAACCAGGATGTCTCCACAAGTTAGGTCACTCTGCGGTAGCAGCCGGTCCGCACTGCGCAGCGATGCCCTTGGAGCAGCCTCCATCTCGACAACAGGCAGGACAGCACATACTAGGGATAGAGGAGCAGCCATCTCTCCGTCATGAAAGGCAGGCGCCATTATCACCCCTTCAGTGAGTCCACAATAGAGGGAGGGGGGCGACTTCGTTACCAAGAAAAACAAACGTCCGAACCACCGAAGGAAACGCGGCCCACAGTCAGGGAGCCGCGCAGAATGAGAGCCTCCTCGCCTTTTGTTAATGCGGGCGGTCCACGGCTGAGAAGGCGCCCCAAGATGGAGTCCGTCAAGCTTGCGAGTAGCGTAGCAGAGGGAAGCGCCGTGTGAAGGGCTCCAGTCTCGCAAATACACACTCCTTAGCCAAAGGGAGTCCCACTACACTGGAAAGGGTCTACTCCGTCCACTTCCGTGATCGGCCACGCTCCCTCAGCACCGGCACCTCCCCAGCTCGCCCTACCGGCTCCGTCCCGTAGTGTCCAGCGGCGGCGATCAGCACAGGTTTCATGGGCAGCATCAGAGGTCGGCAAACGCTGCGAGTTCGTCACCAAAACAGCCGGCGGAGATCTCAAAAGAACGCAATTGGCATCAGCGCGTTCATGTCTCCGTTTCAACACGGTGTAGGCGAGGATAAATGTCAGGATATCGGTGCGAAATCAGACGGCTTGCGGAGCCGGGAGCTTACACGTCCGTCCCGTGCGCCATCTTGGCTCCTCCCCCCTCGTTATATGTAGTCTTAAGGAATTTTTCCAGTAGTGTGAAAGATTCCTGGACAATTGCCGGCAAGGTAGTGTGACTAGAAGAGTTACACAGTGCATTTGTCTGTTTCAAAATTGTGGTATAGAATATATCACGTGTTGTGGACGTACAACACAAGTTTAGGGACCTTAGATTGCATGGTTAAATATATAGTGAGGATTGCCTATGAAATTGTAGCATTAAGCAGAGGGACCTGGTGAGCCTGTTATAAAGCTTTCTGTGAAGAGAGATCAGTAGGATTTATCCAAGCTTGAGTGAAGGGTGAGATAGCGTCGTCTATTTCTTATCAACGCCTGACGTTTTCTGTGGTTGGTTCAAGTCCTGCCAAGAATTCATGTGTGTATGAGCAGGGTTTTCTTGTTTGAAAGTGTGTGAATGGTTTGTAAAACTGAAGGGTAGGGTAAGAATTACTCTATTAGCATTTGAAACTATTCTGTGAGAATAGCGTCGTCTATTCCACACTGAGAATATTTGAATGAATGTTTAAAACTATCTCTTTGTTAGAGAAGCAGACAAATGGTTTGTTTCAATGTTGTTATTAATTCCGTTTTTTTAAAATGATTGGAAACGTTTTTGAGCCTTTATGGTAAAGAATACGCTATTTTAGAGTATTGCGCGTTATTTTAATCATCCTAAAAGCATTGCGCGCTATTTAAATACATTTAAAAGTGTCCCGATCGAAAATTCTGAAGGGAGGGGCTGTTTAAGGAGTAAAAGCGTGTGGGGAGAAAGCCTGCAGCCACAGCTGCTGCATGCGTCAGAGCCTACCGCGCTCTGATTGGTTTATGTCTCTGGACTCTCAGAGCAAGCGCTCTCATTGGTTGAAGCGCGATCAAATGTTTGAAATATTATTCATATTATAAATATTTAATTTAATTTATTTTCTCTCAAATTGCGCTATTTTAGAAGTGGGCTTGACCCCATCCCTACGAGCTTTCTGTTATTTGCGCTCCCTTGGCAAGTTTCGTAAATAAGCGAGCCCCTTAACAACGCGCCTGGCTATACACGCAGATTGTTTTTCGCCAAGTTTGTGTTTTTTCTGATTAAAACTGTGTGCCGAGTAATTTAGTGAAGGAGGGGGCTGCTAAGGAGCGAGGGAGAGAGAGCAGCTGCAGCGGCTGCCGCCGCGCTCCTATTGGATCAGGACGCCGTCGCGTCATTCTTAGAGCACGAAGGGGCCGCGCTGTGATTGGCTGAGGTTCCGGCGCGTCATAAGAAGGTCGCGCAACCATTGCCCATTAACGTGCAGCATCACACAAGGGCCGTGACCGCCATTGGTGTGTTGTGAATAATATTTGAGTCCCTGTGTAAATTCTTTGGGGTTTTCCGCGCATTGAGAGTAGCCGTTTTCCGCGCATAGAGAGGAGCGTGTGTAAAGACTGATTCAGGTTATAGAGGGAGACGCCCTCGTTTCGACGTGTCACAGTAGGGTCGCGCACCCATTGGTTGGTGACGCGCATCCCTGATTGGTTCCCGGCGCATCCTGGAAAGGTTGGTCGCGCACCCATTGGTTGTTGACGCGTAGCGTCACACAAGGGCCGCGAACTCATTGGTTGAGGCTTCGTGAGACTCGAGGTTGTTTGTTTTCTTTACAAAATATTGCCTGTGCTGCTCTTGCCGATTTCCTAAGTAAAAGGCAGGTTTGGATTCCCACTGTGTGACACGCTGAGCAGAATTGTGGTGTTATGATCAAATGTGCAGTGTCAGTGTCATAGAAGAGCTGGATTGGTTGAGGCTCTGACAGGCATTATAGTTGGTTAAGCATTGTGCAGCCACACGCTGATTGGCTGAAACACTCGTGTTGATGCACATTGTTTACTTTCTGCCAAGGATTTAGTTTTTCCATGCTCAAAGCTTCCATTTTTTTTTTATTTTAAAATTATTTCTGATATTTACCACTATTAATTAGTGAATAATACAGCAACAGATACCCTGATTAGGACAATAGTAGCAAAGGTAATTAAAGCACACATGATACATGGACAAGGGTGGAATATAGACGCAACCACAAAGGCTTTGCTCAACGTCCACACTACCAACCACCGGACACACCTTTTTGCGATTTTAACCGCTTTAACTGTCTCAACGGGCTAGATGGGGTCGACTGACTCACCGCTAATAACTCTGCGCCAGGGGAACCGGGCTTCTACGGCCCCCTGGACCCCCAGTTGAAGTGCCTGACTGTAATCCCTGGCCCACCAAACGTTCTACCCTCTTCAGAACACGCCCAAACTGAATTCTTTAACCCTGCAACGGATGTAACACCTATTGCAGAGCGAACAGCCGTGGTTCCCTCCCCCAAGGGCAAGGGGGAACCTGGATCCCTGGACCTACATGCTCCTTTTCCTGCCCCAGGAACAGGCTTTGCAACACATGTGGAACATGGCTCTGCCCCATCCACCCTCTTTGCCATGACACCCCAAACCACTGAAAATTTGAGGATAATTTCCTGGAACATTGCGGGTCTATCCAATAAATTGGAAGACCCCGCATGGGGAAATTATATAGAAACCGGCGACATATGTATGTTCCAGGAAACCTGGGCCAGAGAGGACTACGAGCACCCAGGGTATGCATCTTTTTTTATTCCAGCAAGGTGGGAAGGCAAAGGCCGACCTTCAGGGGGTCTTGCAACCTGGATTGCTGTTCATCTGGGCTGTGTGGCAGCAAGGCTCCCATGCAGCTCCGACGATATCCTCGCGGTCACACTGACATGGCCAAACAAAGTTAGCCTTCTGATGGTTAATATTTATTCCAGGCCAATGGGAAAGGCAAAAGAATCACCGGCTTTTAACGAACTGTCGAATTTTTTATCTGAACTGCCGATTGACTCTTACTATGTGGTGGGTGGAGATTTTAACTCCCACTTTGAGCCACTTCCCGGCCTTCAGGAAGGATTTCTATCAGAAGATGAGGATAGGTGGGCTGTACCAGGGGCAGATGTGACCCCGCCAAAAGCTTGGACCCCGCTAGCGTTACAAATTACGGCCCTAACGCTAAGGTATGGTCTTAGAGCGTGTAATGGGCGAACCACTTCGGACACACCAGGCAAAATCACTTATAATCGTCAAGGAAGGGAGTCACACCTAGACTATATTTTGGTCCAACTACCAAGGTGGCCATTAATACAGGATTTCAGGGTTATTGATAGGAGGGACAGTGACCATAATGCACTCGAGTTAGACCTCGCCCACCCAGTACCGCAAGGTCTAGTGACCCATGAGCCAGGGAACCATCCCCCCCTCCTTATAGATAATAATAGGAGAAGAATTAGGTGGGAGCACATGGTCACAAATAAGGATAAAATCCCCCTGCTCTATGAAGAGATCACCCCCATCCTGGAAACTGTCGGGGCACTCGATAGTGTGGCAAACCAAACAGACATAAGGTGTAAATTGTCTGACGCCCATAAAGAACTCATAAAAGCGGTGGCTCCCCATCTGACACGAAAAACGCAAAACCCAAGAGCGAGGACCCTAGGCAAAACACCCTGGTACAACAAAGCCTGTAGACAGGCTAAAACAAAACTCCTTGGAGTTATTAAGGAGGGCAGGGGAGGGGATCACCTTAAGCAATGCAGACAAACCTACAAGAAGCTCCTCACACAAGCCAAAATAGAATGGGAGGAAGAACAGTGGGAAGAGCTCTCAAAGGCCTTAGCAGTACAAGACCAACGACTGTTTTGGAGAACGGTGAATGGGGGATCTGGGTCTCTTCGCTCGGCAGTAGAGCCTAATATAGCGCCGGAAGTGTGGCAGGCACACTTCGAGTCGCTATATAGCGCCGAGCCTGGAGAAATTCCTGTGACAATTGAACCAGTAAGACAGGGCTTGCAGACGGACCAAATAACACTGAGTGAGGTAACAGCTGCCATTTCAGGTCTGGCTTCGGGGAAAGCGCCCGGGCTGGACGGGCTGCCGGGAGATCTGTACAAGCAGGAGCCCACTGTCTGGGCGCCCTACCTCGCGGCCCTCTTTAATGGCGTCCTCAGCGGGATGGAAATCCCCAGTACTTGGCTGGGGGCTGAGGTGGTCCCGATTTTTAAAAAAGGATCCCCCCTGCTCCCAGCCAACTACAGACCAATCAGCCTGATAGATGTAGCGCAGAAGCTGTTCGGCAGGGTCCTACTGAACAGGCTTCAAGAATGGATAGAGGAGGTGGGCGCCCTCAGTCCATTCCAGGCAGGCTTTAGGAAAGGGGTATCAACCGTGGATCAAGTCTTTAGACTAAACTTGATATTCTGGAGGATAGCGAGGTTCGAAGGCGGTAGTTTGTTCACGATTTTCGTGGACTTGAAAGCCGCCTTCGACCTTGTGCCTAGGGGTAAACTATGGGTCATCCTTGCAGAGATGGGTGTTCCACCAGATATCCTACTGACCCTGCAGAGGTTGCATCACAATAATTATGCCCAGGTGAGGTGTGGGAGGTCGGGAGAGCTAACCGATAGATTCCCCGTGGGCAGAGGGGTGAGACAGGGATGTGTGCTGGCGCCGACCCTGTTTTGCCTCTTTGTTAACGGGGTAATCGCCCATCTAAATGCCACCGACTATATAGATGCCCCCAAATTGAATGGCAATAGTGTACCCGCAATAATGTTTGCGGACGATACACTGTTGGTATCCAAAACATCCATGGGCATCCAAAAGATACTTGATGCGTTTGTGACCTTCTGCAAGGATAGAGGGTTGGAAATCAATGCCTCAAAAACGAAATATATGGTATTGAACCCAAAAACTAAGCAGCGCCCAAACCCTCTACTGGGACCAGCAAGACTGGAACGAGTAGACACGTTCGAATATCTCGGCGTGACACTCAATGAAAATATGACCTGGGAGAGCCATCAAATAAGGGCAAACCTTAAGCTAGTACAAACTACCGGGGGAATATCCAGGATGATGACCGGTTCGACCTACCGCCCTCTGGGGGCCCTAATACAGATATACAAAGCACAGGCAAGGGGGGCTATCTTATATGGGGCTGAATTGTGGGGGCACATTTCATGTCGGAATTTGTCACACACAGAAAACAGGTTTTTAAGGCAAATCACGGCACTTCCCCCCAGCACACCCCTCCTCCCACTGAGGCTTGATTTAGGGCTACGACCACTTGCCGACGAGATAGGCCTAAGACCCATCGCCTTCTGGCGCAGGCTATGGAGCAGCGTCAATCTCGCCGACTACAGGGCGGAATTGGTCGAACTATTAAAACATCCCAAGGTGCTCAGCATCCCCTGGGTCCAAAACATCCAGTCAGTTTGCACTGAAATGGGGCTCCCGGAATTGTGGTCTGAACCAGCAGACACAGCACCAAGAATATCCAGGACACAACTGGCGAAGCTGTACCACGAGCACAAGAGGGTAAGGGCTATAGCTGTTCAGACGGAGGGGTCCCTATCCTCTATATTCCTGCAAACCAAGGACCTTTATGCCTTCGAGAAATCTTTGGACCCTGTTTTCCCCATACTTTCTAGAAAGCTATTCCTCCAGTGGAGATACAGCACACTTCCATTCCGCTCCTTTTGCAGTACTTGGTCTAAAGTCCCGTCCTCTAAGTTCTGTCCTCTTTGTGCCGACAAAGAGGAGAACGACCTGCATGTGATCTTCTTCTGCCCAGCATATAAGGCAGCAAGAAAATATTGGTTACTGCCCGTAATTAAGAATCTGGGTGGCAGGGAATACGGACCTATGTATAGGATCTTGAAAAGTGATGCCTCCAGCCCAATTGTCTTTGCAGTCTCCAAATTTTTTACGAATGTATGGCACACGCGTAGTCGTCTTTTAAAAACTGCTGGGTAGATTGTAGATTTGCTACTTTTTAAATAATCACTTGCATTGTCTAGCTCTGATTTTTAATTTATGCTTTGATGTTTTTATGACTGTGTCACAATTTATCTGAATGTATGCACATGCTTCTTTTATGACCGAATGGTCGAAATAAAGATTTCTAAAGTAAAGTAAAAGTAAAATTAAAGCAAGGACATTGATTAATAATTAGTACAATATTAGATAAAAACAGTTGTTTAGAGTTACAAATAAAATTATAATATTTACAGCCTTTGATAAAACAGCATTGAGATACAAACATGAGTTATTGGGATGATTATAAAAAAAGCCTACATGGTTTCAAAAGGTGAAAAATTATTTTAAACCTGACAAGAAAATTGAGACACGTGGTGGTAAATTACTTCATAAGTATAAAACACCTGCAGCCTATATGGAAGGCGAATATGGTTATCATACTGTAATTTGGTTTGATAACTGGATGCATTATACCAAAAAGGATGGTGTACTAGCCTGGCCAGAAGATGGGTCATTTAATATGAAAGTTTTACAAAATCTGAGAGGAAAGATGATGGATCTTGTGCCAAAGCCAAGACCTACACAATTTGAAGCCTTAGTAGAATGGGAGGTTGAGATGATGGAACTTGAACATGAAAGCAAGTGTTCAGCACCTAAATATTCAAAATATGTTGTAAATAAAGAAACACATGAGGATAAAGTGAGACGCTGGAGAAAGGCAGACATGTATGATGGTCTGTATCCCATAAGAATAATGATTAATGAAGATTTAGAACAAAAGACAGCTGGAAAAAGAATTGATGAGGAATTAGATGATGCAGTTTTAGAAGATATTTATGCCACTAAACCTAAACCGCCACCTTATCAAGCAGGTTCTCAATCTACCCCGAGAGTTTCTACAGAAACTTCTCCAAGTGCACCTCCTAGAGAAGTTGAAGAAGGATCTCCCAGATTTTTAAAATTACCTGAAAGGGTAGGCTCAGTAAATAATTGTAGTACACCTAAAAGAAGCAGAGTTGCTCATCAAGAAAATAATTCTGTGAGAAATCAGGAAAGATTACTAGCTGATCAAGAAATTTCTAGTTACAATAAAGCAAAGCAAGATTTAATTGAACAATTGACAAAAGGCATGGAAGCAGTTACAGTACCAGTAACTATTGGTCCTGTGGTACCAGTTTTTGATCAAGGGGATAATAGACAAACAGCCTTAACAGTTCCATTAAATGCAGAAATTCAAAAGGTTGCTGAAAAATTTTATTCAGAACTTTCAGAGATTCATAGAGAAAAATCTATGATGCCAAATTTAACACTGCATGGAAGTTTGTCAAGTTCGCAAACACCAACTGTGGCAGATTCAGACTCAGGTTTGTCAGAGAAAAGTTTAAACAGAACAGAATTATCTCAAAATGGAATGTCCCCTGAAGCTCCTGATTATAAAAAGCTTGATGTAGCTAAATTAAAGGCTGACCTGGAGGAATTAATCATTGGCACAATTGGTACTGATAATTTGAAGTTGTATCAAGATGATGAACTGTTGTTTATTTGCAAAAGTATTCAGTGGAAAACTAAAAACAGGTATGAACAACTGGAAGAAATGGCTGCTGAGTTAGAAATTGATTTGAGCAAACAAAAACATTTACAGAAACATTACAGGGTGGATTTTTCTGAGAGGGACATTGATAATTTAAATGCTGCTGGAAGAATAACTCACATAATAGAATTAATAAGTTTTCTCAGAAAATTAGGTGAATTAGGTAAATGGAGGATAAAATGGTCAAAGAAAGAACAAGATAAAAGACTTGGAAATGATGAAATTTCTGAATTTCCAATGAGAGAAATAGCTGGAGGAGGGTATGTACATGTTCCTTGGTCCAGACAGGATATTCTCCTGTTTACCAATGATTTTCCACGTTTAAGGGAAAAACCAGTGGAGTGGTACCGACAGGTAGACAGATTCATAAGGGTGTCAAAGGTTCTGTGGATTGATCTGGATGGATTCTTTGACATTGTTGTTCCATCAGATCTTTGGACAGAATGCAAGATTTCTGTGGATTGGCCAAAAGAAGAACCTGCCCGAGACAAAATTACAGGTGCCCCATCAAAAGATGTCATGGATCTTTATAAGAAAGTAATTTATTGGCTGAAAGGGAAAATTCCCCCAAAAGAAGTGGACTGGGTTAAAATAGACAGAACAAACCAGGAACCAAAAGAATCAGTTCATTCATTTTATGAAAGGTTACTGTTAGTCTTTAAATAGTACAGTGGCTATGAAAAATTAAGTGAAAAAGACATGAGCCACTTTATACACAGATTTGTATATGGCCTGAGACCTGAAATTGGTGACATGATTAGAAATGGAATTGTTTGTTGGCAATCATTATCAGTTGATGACATCCTGAGAAAAGCAAAATATTGCAGTGATGAGATAGATGCAAGGCAGAAGAGTCTTAAGGAGAAGGCAATGTGGGCACAGGTGAAGGTAGCTGAGCAGCAACAACAACAACAGTTAGGCTCTATGCAACAGGGAAAGTTCAAGGGTAATTTTAATAATACTGAGCCAAAATTTAATGTAAATGTTGAAGAGCTGAAACAAAAGCTCCCATGTTTTAATTGCGGCGAAATTGGACACTGGAAGCGAGAGTGTAAAAACCTGTCCAGAAATTTAAAAAATAATTCATTGAATCCACAGGTGCAGTGTGAGTTAAGTCCGCAGCAACAGCAACAGCAACTGAATGAGTTAAGTCAGCAGCGACAGCTACAGCGACAGATAGTGAACCAGACACAGCAAAGCCAGTTTCAGCAACAAAATCAGGTACAGCAGAATCAAATTCAACAGAGTCAGTTACCTCAAGCACCATTCCCTGGTAGTGCTAACACACAGAGATTTTCTCCTGAAACAGGTTTCTGTGGAAATAATTCGGTTAAAAATGTGTCAAAAGTTAACATGACAAATGCTTCTCAATTTTGGTTAAACGACAAAGAGGTGAGTGATTCATCAGAGGATTACTCATGACGGTGCCTGAGAGAGGAGGAAGAGTGTGTGCTTGGACCCACTCTTGAGGTAGATCAGTCTGGTCCATTTGTTAATGGTAAAGTAAATGATAAAGATATCACTTTCCTTGTGGACACAGGTGCTACCCGTTCTACTGTTAGATCAGCAGAAATAGAAAACCTTCCTCTCTCGGGTGAAACCATTCAAGTTGTAGGTGCAGCTAATCAGCAAATTAAAACAAGTTTGACAGATCCAGTAAAAGTGGAAATAGGCAACTACAAAGATAAACACAGATTTCTAGTTTGTGACAGCAGTCCTGTGAATCTGTTGGGTCGTGATATATTATGCAAAATGAATTGCAGAATATATTGCTCACCAGAAGGTATTGAAATGCAAACAGCAGAAGAAGATGGGCTTTATAAATGGACTATGCTAATAGTGGAAGAAGAAAAAACACCAATATTTCCTGTATTTGATAAAGATTATTTGCCAGAAGAGCTCAAAGAGCCAGTTAATCCAGCAATTTGGGACCTAACAGGAAACGATATGGGTCTTATGAAAAATATTGATCCAGTAAAAATCACTGTTAAACAGGGAATTGATTTTCCAAATGTTCCTCAATATAAAATGAAGGCAGAGACAATTGAGGGTGTCATTCCTGTGATTGAAAAATTCATAAGTCAAGGAGTGTTAAAAGAAATTGAAAGCAGCCCATGCAATTCACCAATTATGGGTATTAAAAAGCCGAATGGAACATACAGAATTGTTCAAGATTTAAGAAAAATTAATCAGATAGTTGTCCCATGTTGTCCCATTGTTCCAAACCCTGCAGTAATTCTTTACCAGATTCCACATGATGCAGAATGGTACACGGTCATTGACCTGTGTAATGCCTTCTTTACAGTACCATTACATCCAGATAGCCAGCAAATTTTTGCTTTTAGGTTCCAAAATAGGATCCTAGCATGGTGTCGTATCCCTCAAGGGTATACTGAGAGTCCATCTATCTTTAATCAATTATTAAAGAAATCCCTGGAAGATCTAGTATTGCCTGGTAATTCCACATTGGTACAGTACATTGACGATTTGCTTGTGGCAGCCAAAACACGAGAAAATTGTGTTACTGATACCATTACCCTGTTAAATCGTTTGGCAGATGAGGGACAAAGTCTCACCAGCAAAATTGCAGTTTTGTAAACAAGAAGTGAAATATCTTGGTCACAGAATTGCAAAGGGAACCAGAGAAGTGACAGATGAGAGAATCAAAATGATTCGAGCAATACAACCACCGACAACACAGAGACAGGTGAGAATGTTTCTAGGAATGGTTGGTTACTGTCGACAATGGATTAGTGGGTTTTCAATCATTGCAAAACCACTTCAGAGATTAACAAAGGCAGATATAAAAGATCCAATCAAATTGTCAAAAATTGAGCTGGAAGCTTTTGAGCAGTTAAAAAAGAGCTTATGTGAAGCTCCTGCTCTGGGAATGCCAGATTATGAGAAGGAATTTGAACTCTTCTGCAGTGAAAGAGAAGGTTGTGCATTGTCAGTCCTTATTCAGAGGCATGGAAACTTGAGAAAATCAATTGCATATTTTTCAGCTGTTTTGGATCTTGTTGCAAAAGCTTTGCCAGGTTGCTTAAAAGCAGTGGCCGCAACAAGTGTAAATCTTGAGCAAAGTGAGGGTATCATTATGGGTTTTCCTGTAAAGGTATATGTACCTCATTCAGTTGAGATTCTCCTTACCAGAAGTAGAACTCAACATTTAACAAGCAGCAGACTGACAAAATATGAAAAAACAATTTTGGGTTCAGACAATGTGTCAGTTGTAAGGAGCGTGAACTTGAACCCTTCCACATTATTACCTGATGGAGTTATTACTGAGGTAAGTAATGAGGATGACATTGATCATGAATGCCTGGATATTGCAGATAGTTTATTGCTTAAAGTCATACAACATACTGATCTATTCACCTCATTCTCTATGTTTTTATGGGCCTGGTATTGATTGGTAAGTGTGATAGTGGATTGTGACATCATTTATAAAGAATTTTAGTTGCTGCGCTGCATCACATGAAAGAGAAATGAATCGAGGTTCAGAAGCAATCCAAACGTTTAATAACTGGTGAGCAGAGGGAACTAATGTTAATATCAAAGTAACCACAACTTTTAACAAAGTTTTCTCATGAGCCATGAGTCATACGCAATGGGTACTAAAAGAATGTGTCAGCTGGAGGCCCTGCCCAATGAGTGATTCCAGCATGGGTACCGGAAGTGGCCATGGTCAGTGACCAATGACAGGGCATCTGTCTTCTTAGTGGAGCTGTAGCCGTTTATCACCATCTCATCCAGGGTACCATATCAGTGATATCCTTTATGTTGTTATTGGAGTTCCCGCCAGTGAGGTCACAGGGGTCATTGATCAGGTGATGAGCAACGCAAGCAGAAATGGTATAGCTGCTTAGATAACCATGACTGGTTAGTCTTGATCGTTTTAAGGCTTTACATAGGAACCATTAAGTTCCTTTAACCGAAGATTGTTATTGACTTGTTTCCGCTTTTGGTTATTACTCTTGACCATTATTATCCTATGCACAGCCACGACAATATTCCCATTGTCGCTAAGATGTGAGCTCCCTTGTTACTATTCATGGATGAGCCAGCACTGACAATCCGATCTGCGATTAGTATAATTTCCTCACGACCTTTCAGCTGTATCGTGAGAAAGAAGCACTCACTGTTACCAAAGGAAAAAACTAAACCCAAGGTGTGTGCTTCCAAAGGAATATGCTACAGAAATGTAGTATTAGTGGCTGTGAGAATCAGGATATTAATAGTTTCGATTAGGGATGGGTTCATGTGACTGTGATATGTTCTTAGATTTGGTACAGGCCAAAGAGCAAGATACGTCTGGGACATCAGGCATCAGCTATTAAAGGGTTGCATGCAATATGAGAAAGAATTTCTCACGGCCTTTCCTTTGGTCTCACAGGATGAGCTTTGTCTGCTATGCAGCAAAGTTAAATCTGGCTCTCCTGCAGACCCTCTTAAGCCAGACCATTTCATGGACTCTCTGCCTGTGCTCTCGGCACCTTTGTGCCAGGTGATTAATACTTCTCTCTCAACTGCAGTGGTTCCTAGGCTGTGGAAACAGGCAATGGTGGTCCCCCTACTTAAACACCTTCACTGGATCCAGCCAAATTGAAAACTTCTGTCCGATATCTCTCTTACCTTGGGCGGCTAAGATTGCAGAGGCACATATTAATACCATCCTAATGGCATTCTTGGACAACCACGGTGTCCTGGATTTCTCGCAGAATGGTTTTCCGTCTAGGTCACAGCACGGAGACAGCTCTCCTTGCTGTGATCGAACATCTGCGGACCGTTCTGGATTTTGGGAACACTGCAGCACTGATAGTGTTAGATCTTAGCACTGCGTTTGATACGGTCTCCCACCAGATTCTTCTACATCGTCTGGAGGAGGCCAGTATCGTTGGCTCAGCTCTAGAGTGGTTTAGATCTTTCCTTTCTGAGAGAACATTCCAGGTGACCGCCCGCCTTTTCTTTCACGTATCCAGTCCATCGGACAGGGTGTGCCACAGGGCTCTGCTCTGAGTACTGTACTATTCAATCTGTATGTACAACCATTGGCTGTGGTGGCTAGGGACTGGGGTCTCACCATTGTCTCTTACGCTGATGACACGCAAATGGTGGTGGTTCTCTCCGACGACTCTACGCAGGATGCTACCAAATTCAGGAGCGGCATGGCGGCAGTTGTGGAGTGGACGACCGCCAACTGGCTCCAGCTAAACGCCAATAAATCTGAGGTGTTGCTGGTGGGGAGAGATATGAAGTTATGGAGTGAGCAATGGTGGCCGGATATCCTTGGGAGGGCACCCACCCCTAAGTCGGTGGTGAAAAATCTACGGGTGTGGATGGACTCGATTCTCAGCTTTCAGGACCATACCAAGGCACGTGTTTTGGCTTACTCCGGGGATTGAAACCCCTGCTGGGGTGCTTTGACCCGTCCACCCGACAAATGATTGTCCAAGCGGCTATCCTGTCAAGACTGGACAATTCCAGCTTGCTCTACCTGGGGGCAAATAAGGCAGAGGTCATGCGTTTGCAAAGGGTCCAAAATGCGACAGCCAGAGCCCTGCTTGGTCTGCCTAGAAGCTGCCCGACAACTGGTGCCATTCGACGGCTACATTGGCTGCCTATGGCCAAGCGTACTGAATACAATGCCCTTTGCCTAGCCCTTAAAATTCTGAAGTACTCTTCCCCGGGTATTCTGGCAAATCTGTTAATGCCCGTACACAGCCATGCGCCATCTGCGCTCCATGGGGCAATGCCTGGTTATCGTCCCTCGGGTGAAACGCGTACGCGCCGGGGGACGGTCGTTTCGCAGCTTAGCGGCTAAACTCTGGAACTCCCTTCCCTTCCAGATCGGCTGTCTGGACGACCATCTGGCATTTCGGAAGGCTATCAAAACCTATCTCTTCCCTCCGGCTTAGGCTTTAGTCTATATGTCTTGCTGGAGTCAGCGAGGGACGTCTCTTCGCTGAGGCAGATGTTACGCTATACAAGATGGGTTAACAATTACATGGCAGGGGCGATCCAAAAGAAAATTAAGTATGTAGTAAAGTGTTAGAGTCACCCCTCACTAAAGTATTAGAAGATGAATTTGGAGTATAAGTAATTGAATATTCAACCGCTCCAAAACATGCTTTACTCTGCCCCGCCTCTTGGATAATTTGAGTGTTTGACTTAGAAATATAAAAGAGCATCATCTCGCTTGCTGTAGACAATCCATATTGATCTCCACCAGTCCTCCCTCCTTCAAATAAAGAGCGTATACACATGTCTTCACTGACTCAATCTTTACTTCTCTTTAGCCCCTGATCACCACAAATTACAGAGATACTCCAACGCACCTTTGATTTTTCTCTAATAGCCTATTATAGTGCCTTGCCAAATTCACATCTCATATTGGACGACCTTGCTCTGGATGTTGAGAAGATCCAGATGGTTTCCCCATCTAATGAAGGGAGCATCTATTTCAATTGTTTATTCTTTTTTCTCTTTTTGGAAAGGGAACTCTTTGTATCAAATTGTTTCTGACACACCACAAGCTTACTTTGTATTGCTGTAGTTGAAAGCATCAGCTGATCTTCTCAATTGTGGTATTTCTGACTCCATTGGTCATGTAGACATTGCTGGAGACAGCCGTTATGTAATCTTGCATTAAAGGACAATGTAGCTCCAAGATGACAAAAAACCCAGGAGTGACGGTTTCTTTAAGTGGGCCTTGACCTGACTTTCTTTTTCAGTGAACTGCATTTGTTCCAGACTGATGACACTATCTCCTTCGCAGGATAGACTATTTTATTGGATTCAGATTGGCTCCTAGATAGGTTAGTTCTTTTGATTGGGAGTAGTTGTGACTTTTTATAATTTACTTGTAGACTTAGATTGTCTGCAAGTTCCTTTTTGGTTTATTTATTTAACAAAATTATGTCTAGGATTGGTCTGAATCCTGCTTTTGGGGCTTTCTTTTTCATTAATTAATATCTCAAAAACATGCCTTGACCTTTCTGGTTGTGTGGAACTTTATCTGTGTCTTTTTTCAAAAGTAGAGCATAAGTTGCTTCGCCTAGCATTTTTGGTTGGTACTTTTTTGTTGCTTTTGGTGGCATAGACATAGACAGAGGCATCTTTTCAAACTATAGATAATATCCCTGAGATACAATACTTAGCACTCACCTTTCCTTTGTGATACTGGGCCTTTCTTCCAGATGAAGAGAGACTTCTCCACCCACAGCTGTGGACAACTGGAGAGGGGATGGTGTTGAAGGTTGTCACGGTCTCCCCAATGGATGTCTTCTTTTAGGTGTTAATGATTTTGGTGTGGTTTTTAGATCTTGCTTGCTTGCTTCCGATATTGCTTTGGGTTTCTTCTCCTCTGAGCTAAATGCATGTAGGGCTTCCGCTTCATTTGTCATCTTTTGAAATTTCATCTTCCACGTGTTGCCCATATAAAGATGCGCCGGTAAATGGTAGGTTAGCTACCCTCACGAGTGTTAGCCTTTAATGATATTAATCAGATTCAATAGGAAGTGGAGGCTAGATCTGCCAAGACCACTGAAATGCTAATAATCTGGTTATAAACCAGAGAACACTCACTGAGTTGTTCTAAATAATCTTGCTTACAATGTTTAGGCAAATAGTTTACAAACTACTTCATACAGTCCATTATATCCCTTTGATAATGACACAAAAGAGCAGTGGCACTTGCATTTTTATGGTGAACTGTGAAGGAACCACATACCTATTTTCTGCTAAGTCCCATTGTTGTTTCAGGATAGTGTATTCCGGGGCTGATGCCTGTTGTCTTCTGACTGAAGTGACAATATTAGAGTCCAGTTTTTTTTTTCTATTAAATCAGAATTTTGTAGGACTTTGTAGGGCTTCATAGCCATTTAAATGTTCTGGAGTAGCCAGTTCTATCCTTGCAGGTGTTATAAATGTCTCTCCAGCTATATTCAAAAGGCCTGCAACCAATGAAAGCAAAGGTATTGGAGTGCTCTTGATTGAAGAGTCTTAAGGATAACCAAGACAACTGGTTGTGAAGTCTCAAAAGGAATATTTAGTTTTGAAACACCCTTAGCTAAAACCTCACAAAAAGTATTAATGACATTCAAAGGGGATGCATGAGATGGGTAAGCTGTCGGTGATGTTGGCGTGTACGATAAATCGGTATCATCGGTGTCTGAAAAGGAAGATCTTGAGCCTCGTGAAGATGTATCAACCCTTATTTTGGGAGAGAGTCTGGGTGGAAGAAGACATGGACGAGACAATGAAGCTGTCAATTCTCAGAGGAGGTAACTGCAGGGGACTAAGGCATTCCTCAACTGTATTGTCAAATGGTATAATAAGTGTGATTGGTTTAGAAGGCAAAGGTTGAAGTTTCAGTGATAAAAGAGGTCTCATCTTCTGAAGACGCTTGTTTGCAGATTGGGTTCCAGAAGTTGGCTTTCTTATCAAAGAGGAAAATGGAGATGGTCACAAACCTGCTATCAGAGTGCCTATTGATTGGTACGTGAAAGAGAAAAACACAACATAAATGGAGACCTGTGTCTGATCTCTCTACACTAAATTGATGAGAACCCACTTTGACGCCAACTGTGATTCTGATGGCAAGTCGACTTTATGTGGGGGTCATCAGTACTGTCAATGTGAAACAGTGATGTTTTGATGTTGTTGGTGAGCCAGTTGTTTGTTGATGGCTCAATGGTGACAAGGATCACGGACAGGGCTGTGACGCTGATAATCACCAATGCCATTGTTTTCAATATCAAAAAGTTGGTAAGTCCTGCAGACCGCTGATATCTGTCCATATTCCTGCGGTGGGAAGGTGTAGAACTCACCTATTTTTAAAAAAAAACTTTTTCTTTTATTTAACATAGGATCTGCAATATATTTGTTCTAGAGGAGAGAATATGTTGACAACATCTCATCAAGCAATTAATTATACAGTGATGGACAGGTTACACAGTTTCGCCTATTGTGCTTCATCGTCTGAGCCATGGTCTATGGCAGGAGGGGTACATATATGGCCTCTGTATTCATTCCATTTGCCCCACATGATCCCCCATTTCATGGGACGTCCTCTATGAATATATGTAGTTTTTTCGGCCACCATGATCATGTCCATGTCTCTACACCACTCTGTCAAGGTTGGGGTTTGTGCTGCCCCCCATTTCTGAGCAATATTTTGCTTAGTGTAGGACCCACCTTTAACAGCAAAGATATTAGGGCAAAGGCTCTCAATGTCAACTGTTACATTCTTGAAATTGATTTAAAATGACGTGTAGAGTTATGACGTCGATGTTTTCTTTTTTTTTTTCTCTGAAGATGTCTCACTTGAGGAGTACTTGTCAGAGTGTGATTTTATTAGGCAGAGATGCTTGAGAAGTTGGCCTTCAAGCTGCTTCTCATTGTCCTCTCCTCTTCAGTCTTCATATTTCCAAGCACTCCTCAACGTCTGATGCGCTCCCTCTCCTTAAGGTTTTTTTTAACATCTATTGGCAGGTAGTGCAGTAAAAAAAAGGAGGAAGACACACTACACAGATCTTGTAAGGCGCTCAGACTACTTTCTTTCTGCCAAGGATGAACACCTCTCAAACAAAGAAGGCATTTTGAGAGGAAAAACTCTAAATGTGGAAACAAATTAAGTAATTCGACAGGCAGTTGTTAAAGATGGCAAGTGAAAATTAAATTGTGTTTCATGGATTTAAAATATGAAGAAACAACGGCATAAAACCGGACGTGCACTCATTTCCTTCTCACAGGAATCAGAAAAAAGAACTAAATGGGTGAGGCAAACCCACAGTACAAAGCATCCTGAGTAGAGGGACTAATTGGAGTTCTTAAAGGGACAGGACTATTTGCACTCTGTTTACATTATTAGTCTCAGGTTACACTTTTTCTTAACCTTTTTATACTTTTACCCTGCCTCTGCACCTATGATTTTGAAATGTAGATTTCAAATGTTGCTAGGATAAACCTGTTCGGTTTTCCAGAAAATATTTCACTTCTGATAGACTTTTTCATGGTACTCTCTCCTCCTAAGGATAAATAGATTCTTGACACCAGTGGCAGGATACCCTTGCAGGTGGTAGTACACTTTACAAATCAACTTAGCAAACACAAGGCAACACTCACCCACAGTTACAGATCTGGGATGAATCCATCTTCGTTCTTTAGCTCACTTCGCCACCTCAGTTCAGACCCAGCTATATGCAAATCAGTCTTGACCCTGTGCCTCATGGGAACAGTCCAGCCCGAACTGCTAAGCCAGGTCTTCCCTGAATCGGAAACCAGCATCGTGGGACTGGTTTTGGGGAAACACCCCTCATCAGCCAGGCTAGCTTGAATCCAGTGGCAAAGTGAGCAAGGGATCCACGTCTGGGCATACCATGCCAAATTAGGGCGGACCAAGCAAACACAAGTTGATGATGGACGGAGCGTTGAAACTTTTGAGATACTCACCCAGTCATAGATCTGGGTTGAATCCATCATCGTGCTTTAGCTCACTTCGCTACCTCAGTTCAAAGCCAGCTATATGCAAATCAGTCTTGACCCTGTGCCTCATGGGTACAGTCCAGCCTGAACTGCCAAGCCAGGTCTCTGCGAGGTATCTGTGCCAAGGTGGGGTGAGGTGTGTGGAGCAGAGGTTCCTGGGAGGTCGGTCGAAATGCAGGCAGCAGTTCATGTAGGTGGGTCCTTGGTCGTGAATGGCTTTGTAGACATGGGTCAGAAGCTTGAATTGGCATCTTTTCTAGATGGGGAGCCAGTGAAGGTCCTTCAAGTGCTGAGTGATGTGGGTCCTCATGGGCAGGTGGTGGTGTCTGCAGAGAGTCCCTTGCCGTAATCCAGCCGGCTGGTGATGAGGGCCTGGGTCACGGTTCTCCTGGTGCTGATGGGGAGCCACTTGAAGACTTTGTGGAGCATGCAGAGTGTGAAAGCAGGCTGAGGAGACGGCGTTGACCTGACGTTTCATGGAGAGTTTGAATTCCTGGATGATGCAGAGTTTGAGGGCTTGGTCCTTTGGAATGGGAGTGTGTAAGAGTACCGATGGCCACCAGGAGTCATTCCAGAGGGCGATGTGTTTGCCGAAGATTAGAACTTCAAGTTTTGCCCGTGTTGAGCTTCAGGCAGTTGTTCTTCATCCAGGCAGAGCCATTCTTTATACAGCTGTGTAAGGTTGGGTCTGCTGAAAGAGAGAGGATGAACTGGGTTTCGTCGGGGTAGGAGATGATGATAATATTGTCCTGCAATCTGACGATGTCGAAAGTGATGCCATGTAGATGTTGAAAAGGGTTGGACTGAGGGATGAGCTTTGAGGGACACCACAGATGGTGTGCTTTGGTTATGAAACGAAGGGAGCTCCTATGCTGCACAAAACACAGTTACCTGTTATGTATTCACTTTATACATAATAGTATATGTGATGAATGTATATGATATGCACACCTATGATTGTTCCTTTATACCGGTCATATACCACAAACTTAATTAAGGAGCTTGGACGCTCCTGAGTTTTAAACGTGCTTTGGAAAATACAAAGTGAGTGAATGAAGTTGAAAATAGTTGAAGTTGAAAATATTTTTTGAGCGCACTGTGACCAAGCGGCTTCCTGGCGCTGAAAGATGGACAGTGTCAGATGGAGGAGGCGACCAGGGAATTACAGGGTTGTGAAGGCTTGGGCGTACAGATGCGTTATGAGCGCCTTACGGAAGTGAGGGTAAACAGTGATGGACCTGATGGTAAGTGGAAGACTGTTCCAGAAGCGGGGGCAAGAATAGAGAATCTGGTACCACCAGTTCTGGACTTACGGAAACGGGGGACACTGAGGAGTGCCTGGCTGGAGGAGCGAAGATTGCGACTGGGGTGGTAGTGGGTGATCATGGAATTAATAAAAACAGGGGCAGTACGGTCGCGGGCCATAACAACTAGGCATGAATGCATATTCACCCTTAAATTTATGTTGACTGTTTTGACAGTATGATTGGAAAGGCTGTAATTCTGCTTTCAATGAAAGCTGTTTATGTTATGAAATGTTTAAAATCGTTTATTTAAATGAATAGTGCACTTTAGTTTGTAGTTTAAGATGGAAGTGAAATAATCCAAAGACAAGAATGGGTCATTTATTGCAAATGTTTGTGGACTTGTGCTATTTTAATTTAAAGAAATGTTTAGATCTTGCAGTTCAGAGTTCATATTTTTGGGGTTTCTTATTGACTTGTTTTTATGCTTAGCATATCAATAATTATGTTAAAAAATATGTTTTATTAATTGATAAGTAAATGATCCCATAGAAATAATATGTTGAAGTTCGTGTTGATTCAGTTGTCACCAAGCCTATTATGACCCATCTGTAAATGTAGTGTATTTCATATAGCGCACTTCTACCCGGAGGCCTCGTAGCGCTGTATTCATACCGCTGTGGAACCCATCCTGGCTTTCCTGTGAAATGTCCACTCCTGGGCACCCCCAAGGTGAAGCCAGGCATCCACAGCGCTGCTGGGGCCGTTGTGGAGATTAAGCAAGCTATTGCCCAGAGTCACAGAGTGGGACCCATGATTAGACTAGGCACCGAGGCGAGAATTATCCAGTCCGGAGAAATTGAGTCCAAGAGCCGCCGAGGCGGGAATTGAACCCTTGTCCCGGGCCAGACCTCTGCATCAGGGTCTGCCGCTCTAACCATTGAGCCACGCTTTAGGTTATGGCGTTGTCAACGCTGGCGCATGTGAGCCAAAAAAACAATACTGATAACAAAGCTCTAGGCAAAGGTAGGCAGTCAAGTATTTTGCATTGTACTTACTCGTAGCGCGTCTTTTTTTCTTCTATTATTTCACTTTCTGATTCTCTGCAAGGAATTTCAAATGTTTCCACACTCTACAATGTAAAAAGTGCAAAAACAAATTTTATTTCTAGTAAGCATAGCCAAGTATAAATTAATACTACAATTAAAAATGCATTTTTTTTAATAGCTGTGTTCTATAGAAGGACGGTAAATGCATAACACTAAAATCACTTCTTGGAGATAAACGATTTTCAGTTGAGATACACGTGGTCTGGATTTGGCATGAACCAGAGTTTGGGATTTATTAACCCTATAAGCCTAAACCCAAAGACAGACAAGCCACTGCAAATGTCTAATGTAGTACTCACGTTTAATGAGACAAAAAAGTAAATTCACAAAGCAGGTCACAAAAACATTAAAATTCCACAGAGTTCTTAAGTTCTTGGCATTTAGCGACCATCTTGAAGGATGCAAAGCTTACTGAAGCATCTGACAACCTCCCAACTTGAAAGCATGGACTGTTCCCTTAGGTTGACTACCAACCGCCCAATGAAAATATATCAGTGCACAAATTAAGATCCACAGACAATGGGAATTTGGTCCAATCAGGAATTTTAGTATGGCTCTAAAAAAAAGCGAGGACAGTTCCGAGAACAACCACAAAAATACAAGTTAACAATGCACTCATTTCAAGTTTTAATTGCCCTTAAACCATGCACTTACTTGATAAGGCACAAAGATGAACGAACCAGTTTCATAATTCTAATTTTATGGGACACAAAGAAGATGATCCTCCACTAAGAATTTAGCCACCATGTCAGGAAGAAAAAAAGCATCTTCAAGTTTTGCCTTATTCAATATCTTTTCAGGACATCAATACTCTTGAGTCCGATTATTTGTAAAGTTTTGGAAGGATGCAGTTCAAACGCGTTATCGTTACTCCTTTCCTCCTAATATCTACTGACAATGCGTGTGCGGTTTCAAACCATGAGTACAATGTAAAGAGTAAAATTATGATTAATTCTTGAATTTTCAGTGATAGGAAAGAACACAATATATATAGTTTTGCATAGGGTTGTCGTCTCTATGAGACTTTACATGACTGCTGTTCCTGTAACAACTAGTACTTTTCCTGGCATCAAATCAAAAAAGGCACATCCTTAACAAGCATTGGAAATGCATAGGTCTCGCATTAAAAAAGTTGGAGCTATTGGTTTTGTAAATGACATTTTTTTTTAATGTGTGGGTATTGAAAATAGCAATTTTTTTTTTCATTTACAATGCCAATACTTTAAAATTTTTCAAATGTGACACCTATAGCATTTCTAATACAACATGTTTTGTATGTACGTGACTTAGATGTATTTATCTAGCAAATACAAATGGTTTTAAAACATTTTAATTAATTAAGACTGAAATAAAAAAGATTGTAATTTATAATAGCAATATCTGAAACTATTTTAAATAACTTTTCTGAAGAATATGTTCAGTGTATTTTATTGTGATGAAAATCCAATAACAGAGGTGAAATATTAACATATTTTTGTGACATTTGTAATAAAGCTTTAAACATTGATCGAACCTATTTGAACCAGTTGTTGTTGAATGGTTGCATTGAGTGATGTTGTGAGGGTGATAGATAGATAGAGTGAGGTCGATAGGTAGAGTGAGTGCGATAGATAGAGTGAGGGTGATAGATAGAGTGAGGGCGATAGATCGATAGATCGATAGATTGATAGAGTGAGGGGTGATAGATACATTGATAGAGTGAGGGCGATAGATTGATAGAGTGAGGTGCCATGGATATAGTGAGGGGCGAAAGAGTGAGGGAGATAGATAGATAGATAGATAGATAGATAGATAGATAGATAGATAGATAGATAGATAGATAGATAGATAGATAGATAGATAGATAGATAGAGGGCGATAGCTAGATGTTGATATAGTGTTATAGAGAGGGCGTTGTATTAGTGTTATGTTTTTGTGTATGGCGATATATTGAGTGAGCGTAAATTTTGATGCTGGTGTTTGAGTTTATATTTTGAGTGTTATTTTGTAGTGGTGCATTGCATTTTGAGGTAGTAATTTGAGATTTTATTTTGAGGCTGCATTTTGAGTGTTGTGTCCGATTGTTTGTTAATTTTTTGTTTGTGGGTTGACTTTTTTTTTTGTGGTGAGTTTTGATTTCACATTTTTTTTTTGTTTGGGATTTGGATGGTGAATTTATAAGTGTTGCTGTAGTGTTGTTGAATGTTATTGTGGTGGTGCTGAGTTGTTCTGTGGTGGTTGTTAATGATTCTGTGTTTGTTTTTAGTGGCGAAGTGTTGTTGCATATTTAATCTGTTATTGTTTTTATTAATATTGTGTTGGTGGAGAGTGTTTTTGTGGTAATTTTGTGTGTTGTTGAGTGGTGCTGTGCTTGGGTTCATTGTCGCTGTGGTGGTGCTTAGTGTTGTTGTGGTGGTGCTTAGTGATGCTGTTGTGGCAGAGAGTGCTGCTGTGGTGTTGCTGATTGTTGCTGTGGTGTTGCCGAGTGATGGTGGTGCGGCGCTGAGTGTTGATGGTGTCGGGGCCGGGCTGAGTAAAGAAGGAAGCAATGTGTAATTGTGTTACATGTCTCACAGCTCACCTGGACATGAAGACCCAGGCTGTCCTATTGAACCTCAGTACATCAAAATGCTACAGCAGCGTCACCAATTCTCAACCCAGACTAACTGAAGTGGGAAAACTTCACACAGCTGCAAACTGGCGTGCACCTCGAGGGGACGGGCCCTGGTGGCCACCTCCAATCAAAACCCAGATTTGTGCACATGCTCTCGAGCCTGAACAGACGAACACACAGAACGGCCGTGCACACAAGCGGAGCTCCGTGTGCTAGCACAAACCTGGAACACAGACCTGCCGTGCACACAAGCGGTGTTCCGTGTGCTAGCACAAACCTGGAACACAGACCGGCTGTGCACACAAGCGGTGCTCCGTGTGCTAGCGAGAACCTGTAATAGACGGGCCATGCACACAAGCGGAGCTCTGTGTGCTCGCACAAACCTGTAACAGACGGGCTGTGCACACAAGCGGAGCTCCGTGTGCTATCATGAAACTGGAGGCTTTTAAAGATAAGCGACTAGAAGGGGCGGAGTTAGCACCGCCCTGCATTGTATCGCAGGACTGCATAAAGCAATGGTTAATCCCACAATGGCTCGCAGCACTGTACCCCCTGCAGACTACAGAAGTAGCGGAGACCTGTGTAAACAGCCCAGAGGCGAAAAGATAGTAAAAGAATAGGCAAGGCAGATTTACTTCCGCCACCTATCAAAGCGCTAACTGGAAATATTTGCTTAAGAAGGAGAAAATAATAAAAGTTTGCCGAGCATGGTCAAAGCCAATAGCTGTGGATTTTGTATAGTGAAGACGAGTTTGTGCTCACACGGACACTCATGGCAAGGTAGAACAAGGGAAGAAATGGAGACGAGAGGAGTGTAAAGGGAGGGCGATTAAGATACTGTAGAGCACTCCCCACAAAGGCAGGACACAAGAGGGGAGAGATGTGAACACATGAGAAAGGTGGGCAGCACAGCCCTGGCTAGAAAGAGGTAGGCATGGAAAAAGGAGCGGCTTATAGACGTGCACAGGCGTATCATGTGTAAAGGAACAGTGGTGAGATCTGGGGGCGGGGGGAAGGGCAGTGCAGATCTGGCTAGAGGTGGGTGTGGGCACAAGGGGACACAGGCCAAAGGGACGCCGGGGAATCATAGGTAAAGGAACAGTGGTGAGATCTGGGCAGGGGAGTGCAGGGGGTAGTAGAGATGTGGCACGGGGGGCAGGATATGTGCTCTCTAGTCTTCGGCAGAGGCAGGATGTGGCCGTGGAGAGAAGTCTGCATGAGTGAGATCTGTAGTGCGTGAGTGCACCAGGAAGAGTAAGGCACACATTATCAGAGCAGCTTCCGGGAAGAGGTCCTGCACTAAGGTGTGAGCTCTGAGAGCAGATGTGTAATAGTAGAGAAGAGGGCGTGAAAGACAGGAGGAGAAATACAACAAGAGGAAGAGAGCAGGCCGATTAAAGTGAGGGAAAACCAATTCCACCATGACGCACTCAACACTTTAAAGGAAGACTACAATGAAAGGAGAAAAAAGTAATAGCTGCGTGCCTACAAAAACAAAGCGACCGCGGCCGCTAACCACAAAGCGGCTGCGGTCGCTTTGATGTTCTTGTCTTAATTAGTGGGAGGAGTAGGGGGAGTGGGGCGCGCATGAAGTGGCTGGTGGCAAAAACTGTAGTTGTGGGCTTCTCCGCCAGCCGAGCCGTATTCCAAAGCCTTTGGGAGCATTTTCTGCAGCCCCTACAAAAGTTCTCGCTTCGCGCTAGCGGAGACTAGAACTAATAAAGACGGGCTCAATACACAGCTGAGAAAGTAAGCAATGCATAAATACAGATATCTGGATTTATCCGGCGGTTCTAGGTGTCAATCTGAGCAGGCAAGGAGCTGGTGCAAAGGGCTGTGAATATCTAGCAGCGAGATGGTCATTAGCACAAGCACCATTCTGCTGAAAACTGCCAAAGGCTGATAGTAAAAACAAATGTTAACATACAACAGACAATATACAATAAACAATCAACAAAAGATAATAAAACCACTAAACAAGAGCGTCACAAGAGAGTCACGCAAGGACTGTTGCTGGAGGTTGTTGTTCCAGCTCAGGTACAGTCTACGGATCATCCGGTGACATCCAAGAATAAGACCAAAAGAGACAAGACGGAGGGAAGGCAGAGAAGGGGAGGGGGGAGGAGAAATGCGACACGGCGGGCAGGGGAGGGGGCGGAGCGGGGAGAGGGTGTGAAAGCAGCAGGGGCCTGGAGTGCGGCTGAGGGAACTGAAGAAATGCGACACGGCAGGCAGGGGAGGGGGCGGAGCGGGGGTGTGGGAGGAGTGCGCCTGAGGGAAAATACATGCAAGGCAGGCGGCTGGGGGCATGTGCACGCGCTTTTAAGCTCAATGCGCATTGAGCTTGAATTTCACGGGCACTGCAAGGAATCGCCACGATTCCTTGCAAGTTGGTTAAAGACTGTTTAAGCCCCCATAGTCTCGCAAGCTCGATGCGCATGCGCATCGACAGGCGAGACCTAAAAACGACAGTGTGTGAAGTAAACCCACTGAAAAAAGGACGTTTGAGATGTGCATACATCTTTTAAGCAGGCTGACATTTCCAGTAGGCCTTCCTTATGTATGGAGATGCCATTTGGCAGTAGGACTTCAAACAAATTACACTAATTGCCAATGACTAGGAAACCAATTCAAGCATGAACTTGCTTATGGTTCCTAGCCTTCATCTATGCAAAACTGTTCCTTCTCTAGTTAGACACCATTCACAAGGTCAGAAACCCAAGAGTGTCTTCTTATTGTTTCATTTTCTGACAGATTGCTTTCGGGAGGTCATGGGATATTAGAACACAGCCGAGGGCTCTGACGTCATATCCTTTTACTCTCGCAGGGCTTGTACTTCTATGGCTCTGCCAAATGGGCCACGTACAACCGTTTCAGCACTTGACCTTCAGTGGTAGGAATGGTGAGCAGTGACAGGTTTCTCAGGGGGGTTCATGTAAGGTTACTCGGGCTCAGCACTCAACACTAGCCCGGGCAGTGCAATAAGTTAAATGTCCAGTCCAGTGCTTCTCTTTATAAAAGTACTTTACTACACAGAAAGTACAATACTACACAATACAAACATGTTGTAATACCCGATTGCGGGTGTAATCTTATGTGGTTCAAAATGGATGCTTCCCTTCTAAGCACTCTACACACACACAATCTCCTCCATTTTCACAGTCTCAGGGTCATGGGGTTTCTGTGGCGTAATCTCTATTAGGGCTGAAGTGCTCTCTCACCTCTCATGGCACACGGTCTCTGAGGGCACCTTGTGCCTTCAGTAACTTTTGACAGACAATTACAGTTGTATTGAATAGAGGGAAAGACAGACAGTAACCTTGTTCCTATCAAAAGAAGCTCAAACCAACATGACACCAATGTACAGCATCTATTAGGAGTACAAAATAAAGAAAGCATTTTATTCAGTGTAGTCTCTAACCAGTTCCGCTAGTGCAACTCAGAGGCCGTGTTGAACCTGCTGAACCGCCTGCGAGCAGCAGGTTCACCGGCGGTGGGCAGGGCCTGGTGGACAGCACACAGCGGTCCTGCTTCAGTGAGCAGCTGCCAGCCGCACAGTGAGTCCCTGGAAGGCTGTGGCAGGATCAGGTGCTTCTGCTGGCGGCTCTCTTCTGGGCTCCATTGGTTGGTTGGCACAAGTGGGGTCTGTGGATTCAGCAGGCTCAGTCCCTTCATTTTGGTGAGTCTTGGTCAGGCAGACTGGGTCCTCCTCAGTTTGAGGCAGTTGACAGTCCAGTTTACCAGGTCCGGGCCAGTGAGATCTTCAGCACCTCTGCTGCCAGCTGCTATCGTTGGCACAAAGTGCACATTTCCACGAGACACAGGCTCTCTGCTTCAGAGTAGAGCTTCTTACGCAGCACCTCTTGGAGTGTCAAATTCTCTTTTCAATGGCAGGGATAACATGTTAGGTGGTCATTTCTTGTTACAATCTTTATACCTTCAGGGCGCTCGGAACCATATGCCACTTGATTGGTAGTTCTGCGGTCATGCCGTCCAGTCGACAGAGGCCCTCAGCAGGTGCTAAATGCAAGTATCAATCCTTGGCTTTACTTGGGCCAACCAATCTTACACACTCAGCTCAAGTGCTTTGCTGCCGATGATGGGTATGGCCGAGGACAGCGCATAGCGCACTTTAGCAATGTCTCAGCTCCTCCAAACAAACTGCACAGTTTAATCAGCGCTCCTAATCCAGTCGAGGATTCAGGTTGTGAGGCGCTTTTGATGGATCCCTCCACTAGGATCAATTGCTATGGCTCCATCCAACGGTCAGCTCCTCCTGCAGGGTTGGCACACTGCTTCCCTTTCCCTAACGCAGGAATCCTTGGTTAACAGGAATCAGCAATTCTTCCTTCAGTTTGGACCCCAGGTGATGGTTCATTCCCTCTGGGAAGCTGGTTGTCAGACACACATCAAGTCTTGGTACGGAGTGGCCCTCTGACTACTCTGCAGAGTACCCCTCCTCAGCTGAAGAGAACTTGGAAAAGGAAAAAGTGGCTTAACAGATCCCCTTTTAATACACAGATGGCAGACCGGGGATGTGGGTTTCCAGGCTACCCTTTCAGAACCCGTGTTGGTTGTTTCAGTTTTCATGTGTCCACCTTAGGCTGCCTTTCAGACTATCTCCTGAGTAACGCTCCTTACAGCAGGGCTGACTCAGGGCTAGAGGACCCACAATGGAAACACAAAAAGATGTGAACAGGCTGCATCCTAACAACAGCCACGTCTGGCAGCAATCAGGCTCCTCTAAAGACCACTCACA
Organism: Lissotriton vulgaris; assembly: GCF_964263255.1. Classification (NCBI taxonomy): domain Eukaryota; kingdom Metazoa; phylum Chordata; class Amphibia; order Caudata; family Salamandridae; genus Lissotriton; species Lissotriton vulgaris. Next base: position 338,394,166 of record NC_141689.1, read on the forward strand.
CACTGAACATAGATACTGCAGTCCCACCCTTTACTACTACCATCCACCAAAAGGCAGTCTCTGTATCAGAAAGTACCTAGTCGAATTTCTAAGGCAATGCTTGTCTCTTCTTTCTCCATTTCAGTGTCTGGGTTCCGTCTTTCCAAACTCAGGAGAGAAAGAAACCTGACCTTTATCTTGGGCACATGAGCAGGCTAGGCAGTTAAAAATGGAATTCAAAGCCATGTATCACTGAACTACATACCAACTTCTCTAGCACACATGCATAAGTCAAGCACATATGATCTCCGAGCTAGGATTCTGGGTTCACTTTGAGTAGCGGAACTTTGGGCAAATGAACCAGAAGGCTCCCATTTGCATGACAGAAGTAACAAGACCTGGTGAGACTATAATCACATACAAAGGGAAACACCTCAAACTATAGGGGGAGGGGCAAAAGGGAGTAGAACACCAGGGATGCACCCTCCAAATCATAAATAGTAAACACAAATCAGCAATCCTGGTACAAGAGATATGTACATCTGGAGTCACCACAGAAACTATTCATTTTCGGTGCCCCATAAGCATTTCCAGAAACGTTTATCAGAAGAGGTAATTAAAAACCTGTCAGGATAACCCTCACACACCTGCCTAGGTGCCATGCTTCATCCTCAGGTCTCCCTATTGGCCACGAAATGTACTTTAATTATGCTGAATGGGCTTCCTCTGAGTGAGTAGGAAGCGCTCATTACAGATTAAAGCGAGGATCCTTCTGTTGGAAAGTGGGTTATTGGTAGGGGCAAATGTAGGTCTGCCACTGGCAATAAGGCCACTAACACATGATAGGACTCAGCATAGGTCTTAGAAAAGTAGTCCTTTGCTCAACCCTTGGTAACGTGGCTGCGAGCAGACAGGCTTAACTTCAAAGACAGGTATGTAAAGCATTTAAAAACACAATTTCAGTAAATAATTAAGACACAACAACAAAATAAAAATACAACACCAATTTATAAAATTAGGTAATATTTTTATCTTTTAAATGACACCAAAATGAAAATAATCCACTGTAGGGAACCAGAGATATGAATTTTTAAAGATTAGTCACTTTCTAGTGCTTAGAAACCAGCAGTGCCCCTTTAAGTCATTTCGTTTTCTCTGTCAGGGACACACCTTTACAAATTGTTCTGAAGAATTCTCACCACTGTAGTGGGCCGCCTTCTTCAGGAAGCGGGGTCCAGTTAGAACACCTTCCTGGCGTTCTGCTTGCGGGTTCCAAAGTATCCAACACACAATCCAAGGTTCTGGAATCTCCAAGAGGGTCCTTGAAAGTGTGAAACTTCAATGCCGCAATCCACTTGGACAAAACCCTTACAAATCCACTGTACTCCAGGCTTAGAAATCTTTGTGGGGCTGTCCAAGTAAGCTCTGTTAACCTGTAGCTTGCAGGGTGTCCACTCTTAGTCCTTTGGCAGCAATGTAATCCACAGGGCTGCAGTTTTACTTGGGGCAGTCTTCAGAGGTCAGGCCTTAGAAATCTTTGCACAGCAAACTTCGCAGCAGGGCACTTCTTGCTTCATTCAGTTTCAAGCAGCAGATATGGAGGGCTCTGCCCCTCTCAGCTACTTATTCAACATTCTCTGGGTCAAGCACCAGGTCACTGCTGACCAATGAGAGCAGGGCAACTCCTCATAGTTATGACCACATCCTGTGGAGTGTGGCATTAGTTTGTCCCAGAGTGCATCATCCTTTCAAATCCATAATGGCTGATTTTCCAGCAAGAGCTGGCTAAACACACCCCCTGGGATATCTAATTTCCATGGACAATCCATGTACCATCTGCAAATACCTTTCTTAAGCCTAGTCCTGACTCTGGGTCAATACTGTCAAAGTGGACTAAAACCCAGGCCTCCCCTCTTGCCTTTGAAGAGCGTAGTTTACGACGCCACCTCCTGGCCTGGCATTCCTATAGAACAGATCACTGCCCTCCCAGCAGCCAGGCTACTCCACTTAACTCTGACCAATCAGGGCAGACCACTGAAAGGCTGAATTTGGACTTACAAACAAGAAAGTCTCATAACTTATTGTATGTACACTTTAAGAGAAATTCAACAATATAATATCGTTGGATTTACTACGACCATTCTGGGAAGTCTTTGAATGGTCCGGCTAGTCCTCTCCTATCAATATTTATTAATCAATCACTTCCTACCATGTTAACCTATGGACCATGGGGTTTGCAATGGGGAAAACATTTTGCGCCACTTTTGTAGCAACAGGGCTTATAAAACCATATTTTATAAGTATTTCCCTAATTTCTACCGGAGCCCCACCCCCTGTGCAACGAGGGGAGACTTCAGGGGTTCTGAATCTGCAGAAATATTGCTGATTACCCTTACCCAATTATTCCAGCATCAAAGTCGAATTTGAGCACCTCTTTAAGACAATGTGGGGAGTGAAATGTAAAATTTCACTTTACCCAGGCTTCTAAAAACTCATTTTATAAGGGCGCTCCTTATAGATAACTGACCCCCTACCCCTGGGATACCTAGGGGTGACCCTGGGGGTCCCTAATATGCAAAAACATGGTAGGTTTTTAATTTTTAAGGGCCCCTACCTCCAAAGTCGAGTTTGGGCACAATTTAAGGTTTAAAAAACTGTCCTGGCCACCAGTGCAGCTTTTTAACTGACCTCAGGCTTCAGCACTGCACACATGCAGGTGCAGAGAATCTGCTGGCCTCTAAACTGCCAGGCCCCAGGATACTGGAGACTTCTAGGTAGTTTCAATCCCCTGCCCTATTACATACTAGGGGTTTAGGTGGTAGGTCATGCCAACTACAGGGGTACCCCACCATACTATAGTGTACCTAGTGTATGTTGGGTGTCTTAACTGTATTCTAATGTGTTCCTTTTAGCTTGGCACTGGCCCTGGGCCTGTTTAAACAGAGCCCAGGGTCAGTCAGAGTCAGTTACCACCAGCTCCAGTCAGCAAAAAGTTGGGGGGTGCCCAGGGCACAGGATGTCTTTGCAACACCTTCACAGTGAGAGAAAAAATCCCCAAGATACCTCAAGTACCCTTTTACTGCTTTGAGTACCTACAGGATGATTAAAATTAACATGGTTGATGCATAGAAGGGCCATTACTCCTGCATTGCTCTAGTCTGCATGTTTCTGCCTATTGGCCCAAAGGGTCCCCGACATTCATTAGGACCAGGATCCCTGATTTTTGTAATGTATATATCCAATTGATTCAGAAAACAGTCAAACTATCTCAGAAAGTTATGTACATATACACTTCTCTTCTATTCTTGGTATTGTGGAGAATACCCTGAAGGTATATAAATTCCCTGGTGCCCTCCCCTTTGACAAATGTGTGTGACTACAAGGTGTCCCAACCCATGTCCCTCCATGGCGGTCCTATAAATCTGGCTATTAGAGAGTCTCACATGAAGCACACAACTGCCAGCATACAAGAGAATTTTGCTGCTGAGGGCAAACTAAAGAGGTTTTATAGCAGCAGCATGGGGCGAGGAATTGGGTTTTTGTTCCCCCATCTAGGCCCGATCGGATCATGTACTTCGTTGCATCTTGGCCACAATGAATTTTTTTTTGAAGGTTGGCATGAAGGTCATCTGGGACTCTGTGTGCGATATATCACTCACCATGTCCCACAATGATTGCAAGTAACGTCCTGGGTGGCCAGTCGATTTTACAGACTTGAAAACAAGGCTGGAGAACATCTGTTTTCTAAATGCCTTCAGACATTTTGATGCTCTGAGGGGCACAAAACGTTTTTCAATTTGTCAGACTAGTGGAAGCCTGAACCACAAGGCTCTCTGGTGAAAGATGCTGCAGAACGAAAAGTGGGTCTCCCGGAGCTGGCCTTTGTCGTCGGTACAAAAGGGGGTGGTGATGGACGGAGCATCTGAATCAATCAAACACTCACACCCAGTCAAAAGATCTGGGTTTAATCCATCACCGTTCTTTAGCCCACTCCGCCACCCCAGTTCAGACATGGCTATATGCAAATTAGTCTGACCCTGTGCCTCATGGGAACAGTCCAGCCCGAACTGCCAAGCCATGTCTTCCCTGGACCGGAAACAAGCTTCCGAGGACCGGTTTCTGGCATTCCAGCCGTCTTCAGCACGGCTTGCTTGAATCCAGTGGCAAAGTGAGCAAGGGACTCACGTCTGAGCATACCCTGTCACACTTATGGCGGCCAAAAGCGGTACAAAAGGGGGTGGTGATGGACGTCATAAGTGTGGCAGGGTATGCTCAGACGTGAGTCCTGTGCTCACTTTGCCACTGGATTCAAGCAATCCGGGCTGAAGATGGCTGGAATGCCAGAACTCTGCTCGATCCAGACTAGCAAGGGGATGGGTCCTTGATAGACGCCTGGGACAAGATCTGGGGTTACCCTAATGTCCAAGTGACTCCTCTTGATAGGAAGGAAAGGCTGAAGAGGAGCCATGTCATCAGACAATAAACATCCACGCCCCTTTCAACCTCAGTGCAGGCTTCTAAAGTCTTATGTGATAACTTTGCCAACTTCTTTAACAATAAAATCACCAAGATTGTGCTCTCCCTGGTTGACTACCTCCGTCCACCCATCAAAGGCCTGCACTCCTGCAAAGATGACAACAACCCACCCAGGCACCCCCCTAACAAATGGAAGTCGTTCAATCCCATCTCCAAAGCAGAAATTATTGAAATGATTAGCAGATCCAAACCCTCATCTCACATGGCGGACCCTATCCCTGCTCAACTGGCCCAAAAACTCAACTCACCCTAGCCCCGCTCTGGACCAAGATCATAAACAGCTCCCTGAGAACCGGAATCCTGCCAGATTGCCTCTAAATCGGCCAATTCACGCCATTCCTAAAAAAACAGGGCTCTGACCCAAACGATCCCAATAACTTCAGGCGGGTCTCCAATCTCCCATTCCTAGCCAAAATCCTGGGAAGATGTGTTCTGCTTCAACGTACCCAACACATTGACAGCAACACCCTCTAGACCCTCACCAATCAGGTTTCAGAAGAGTATGCAGCACAGAGACAGTGATCTTGAATGTCATTGAATATGTCGACAAATCACTCGATTTGGACCAATGCTATCTACTCATACTCCTTGACCTATCTCAACCTTCGACACGGTAGACCACAAATTACTCAATAATGTACTCTGAGAAAGGGTTGGAGACGAAGAGGTGGTATTACAGTGGTTTACCTCCTTTCTGCAGAACCACTCCCAAAGAATAAAAATTAAAAAATTCACGTCTGACCTACTCCCCATAAGCAGGGGTGTCCCTCAAGGATCAGTTCTCTCACCATCACTGTTTAACATCTACATGGAGCCCCTCACCATCATACTCAAAAAAGCCAAATCCCCTTCCACCTCTATGCACACGATACCCAGATCTACCTACAAACTTCCTCCATTGGTGACATTCAGAGACTAAACAACACTCTAAAAAAAGTCCAACATTGGCTATCCCTCAACCACCTGAAACTCAACCAAGATATGACGGAAATCCTTCTCATCTATAAAGAAGAGCAGACCCCTCCAAATCACATAATGGCTAAAAACCATTGATCAACACTGCAAAGAGTGCTTTCTTCAACCTAAAACTACTTAACAAAAAACAAAAACAAAAAAACCTTCATCCCTCCCAATGACCTTAAACAGGCTTCACAACCCGTAGTCTGTCCAGACTGGATTACGGGAATGCAACCCTCATTGGCACAGCAAAATCTCACTTAGCTCCACTCAGATCAACTCTAAACGCAGCAGCAGGATAGTCACTGGAGTAAAGAAATATGATCACATCTCTCTCTCCCTCACAGAACTAAAATGGCTCCCAATCGAAATGTGTGCCAACTTCAGAACTGCTTGTCTCACACACAATGCCCTGCACACTGGCAATCCTGCCTACCTGGCCTCCAAACTCAATAAAGCGGGTCAGACAAGGAATCTCAGGAGTACCAACACTCTACTTCTCATTCCTCGGAAAACCCGAACACAAAAAACGTTAGCACGCTCTTTCTCAGGAAATGCGCCCATAATCTGGAACGCCATCCCATATCCATATCAGGACTAACCCCTCCTTCATAATATTCAAAAGCCAGCTCAAAGACCTCTTCCTCAACCGAACTCTTCTGAAGGGATAGCTGCCACCTATTAGAGGATACAGTCAGTTTGATAAGAAGACTTTTACATCCCCTCCCTCTAGTCTCCCTCCTGTGTCCCCCCTCCCTGAACAAGACTTATCATGAATCTATGTGTTAACTATTGTCACTCTGTGTATTCGATTGCTACACGACAAATGTTGTAAAGCGCTCCACTACCTTCGTGTCTGGCCATCGTTATATAAAACTCTTAAATATATAGTGTATAGAAACAATGATCTTTAATCTTTCACTATCTAAATATTTCCCCAGGCTAAGCTGTGAAAGTTCTAGTAAAAATATGAACATATTAAGTCATTAAGCAAATGCGCAGCAAATGGACTCTTTTCTAAAGTTAGTTGAGCTGACTTGTATTCTTATCTACTTGCCTTTGTGTGATTTCTATAGCAGTTCTGCTGTTCAGATTAACAAGAGCAGACCAACTGAAACAATTTACAGGGGAGACCAGGAATGTCGCATGTGATCATATAAAAGAGACTAATGTGGAGTACCAGCTTTACTGGTAACTGCTGCATTCTTCCTCAAGGCTGAGCTTTTATAGACTTGCATGCTACTTGAAAAGAATTCCGAGCAGGGAATACCTATGAAGTGTGGGAGAGCTATAGCATCATCTGAAAGGTTCATCCGCTCTGCTTATCCCACAGCAGCAATAACCTTCCCATCAGCACATAAGAGCTAAAGGTCTATCTGAAAAGTCTACGATCATCAGGAAGGGTATCTAGACATTGAAATAACAGACGTTCACTGTTGCCCAACTTAATGGTATTTATTTTATCGACCTCGAAATGAATAAAGACTGAGTGGGCCTGCCGGGATTTGAGCCTGTGACCAAGAGGTCAATCATGCACTGGCTAGATTAGTCCACTGACCTGTCAAGTAGTAATGCTCCAGTAGGTCAGGCACGATTTCTAGGCGGCCACCTTACAGTTGTCCAGCAGCAGATTAATAGGTATGGAGGTTATTGTAGTAGCCCACTCACACTTCTCAGCAAGTGGGCAGTCCCTCTCCCAGGAATTTCTCTGTATTTTGTATGGGAGGCAAAGTTGGTGCATGCTTTGCTGGCTTTTGCCACTGCCTCTTCATGTTGAGGCTGAGTTGTTGATTCAAGCTTCCTGGTCTTCTCAAAGTAGTAGTAGAGGAGTCTTTTGATATTCATAGTATGTAATGCTCTCATGTCCACAGTTGTCAGTGGCTTATGGAAACCTGGCAAGGACACAGTTTAATTGAGATAAAACAAGGAAACGATCTTTTGGTGTGAACTTCTGGTGTGTCTGCAGTGTAACTTTGTCAGAGTGAAATCTGATGTATTTATCTTCAGAGGAGGATGACTGAAGGTCATCTGCCCTCCTGGGCATGATCACAAACAAGAAGACCATCTTCTGTGTATGAAACTTGAGATCTAAATTAAGCATTTGCTGGAAAGGCTTTAACATGAAGAATGACAGCACCATATTCAGGTCCCACTTTGGTAGCCAGCAACCTAGCAGAAAGTGCAGTTGTAGCAGACCTTTCAAAAAATCACACATAACTAATTACCAGTTTTGTGGTGGTTTTCACACATTCACACGCATTAGTGTTTTTAAAAAGTAAAGAAACTTTCTTGAATAGCCCACACCACAAGTGCATGCAAATTGATTCCTTATTCAATCTCTTAAACAAACATTATTTGGCTGATTTAAACTTTTTAATACAAAGTGATATTTCCCCATAGATGTTTCGTGACTCCCCTAATGTTTGAATATGGCATCTACTTTACCCCACTCTGAAGTCCTACGCACAAAGTACTGTAGTCCTACCGCAGATGTGCTTGAGCTTTTATACACATCTAAGGTGGCATACAATTTGAACACAGTAGACATAGGAGGGAATAACACTTCTAGGAAACATTAGGATACTACTTGTTACTTTTTAAAACATTTTTTTACTGTAGCACCCATTACCTCTCTTATGCTCCTTTGTTACTATTGTCAAAATTGTTTACTCTAGGGGGGCGTGCCAAGCCACAGACTGAGATGGCTGCGTGGCATTCAAGCTCCGCTAGCCTTTCCAGCATAACCACTTTTATCCCCCATCGACACGGGGCAAATCGACATGAGCTCACCTCCATGAGACCTAGGAAAGCTTCCTGAGCCCAGGGACTCTTGCTGCATGCGGATCGGAGCTGTGGGGATCGAGATCGACTATGTGAGAGACGGAGAGGACGATCCACAAAATGGCAGCGGCGCAGGCCTGAGGCTCCCTCGACCCGCGAGCACTGAAACTACAACGTGCGACGACAGCGGAGCGGAGGGGAGGTGAGTGTGCTTGGCTGACTCTCCCAACGCTCGCACTGCTTTGATCTGTGCCCGTAATACACAGCGGTCTGTTCGACTTCTTGTGTGCCCGATCAAGTTAGCTCTTGCCTCCCATTGAGCCTCGCAGGGACAGGGCCCACTGGATTCTTTGCAGTGGCGGCCCCAGGGCCACAGTGGGCACAAAGCGCCAGATCTGCAGAGTACTGCCACAGCCTGCAACCTGATACTCGACCTCCCCCTGATGCGGTCACCTCCATCGGCTCACGTGACCGCCTCTGTAGGACGCACTGCGTGCCTGCGACTCCGGTACCATGCTGGCGCTCCACGAGGCCCCGCTGCTTGCACTAAATAAACCACGCACTACCGCCTTCTACAATCAGGCCCAGCCACGCCACGACTGCCCACACGACTGCCTCCACCGGCCCTGCTGCGTTTTCATGACTTCTGTGCCACTGGCCCCGCTGCACGTCCTCAGTGAGTCACACAGTTTGCTGCCTTTGGCGGGTGGGCCTGGCCGCGCTGCAACTGTGGCCTCCTCTGTATTCACGATCACCTTAAGTGCCTCTGCTTGACCCCACTTACACTGGTTTTGTGCATTAGCGCCTGTACCTTCTGGCTTGCCAGGCTATTACTGGCCACACTGCTCCTCTGTGCCCACGCCGTTCTCCACGGTTACTGGACTTCCGCACGCTCCTGGCCTGCGCTACCCACCCATCGGACGAGATTTAGCGCTTCCCACCTCCTTGGTCATCTATCCAGTCCGTTGGGTGAGTGCCTGGCCCCTGCCTTCCACCTGAGTCCATCCCTGTTTCTATCCTCGTCACCTACCGCTTGTGCTGGGGTGCGGCATGGGCCGCAAGGACCCGAATCAGAGGACTCTCCCTTTCGAGAAAATTGCGGAGACGGCCCCTGAGAACAGTTCTGACATGGCGGAGGGCAGACAGGACGCGATGCATCTCGACGACCCCATGGGACAGGTTAGCTCACTAAACCAGGAGATGAGAGCAGGGTTTAGGGCACTCAATGGTAGATTTGACAAATTAGACAAAAACCTTGCGGATCTAGGCGTTAAAATCATGGTGCATGACAGACGTCTTGATGTTGTAGAAGCCTGCATATCCAACATCGTGTAGACAGCACGCGCAGTCCCTTAAACGGCTTGAAAGGGTAGAACGTATACTTAAAGACGTGGCAATAAAGAACGAAGACCTTGAGGCATGCAGTCGATGAAATAACATTTGCATTTTGGGAGTACCTGAGTCGACTGCCACAGGCCGTATGGACGTCTTTGTCGAGACACTCCTGTCTGATATGTTCAGGGAAAGACTCCTTCACCCCTGGCTTCGTGGTAGAGCGCACACACCGTACGCTGGGTCCCTGTCCTAGCCCTGGTTACCCATCAAGACCAATCATTGCACGCCTCCTGAACTTCAGGGACTGGGACACTGCGCTGCACCTGGCCCACGAACGTGGAGACACCATCTGGCAGGGCTCCAAATTGTCACTCTACCCTGCTGCAAATTCAATGGCGTTAAAGCCGCGCTCAGGAACCTCGGCCTAAAGTATGGCATGCTATATCCAGCTCGACTACACGTGGAGGTCAAAGGCAGGGCCCGCATCTTTGACAACCCCACTGAAGTTCAAGAATTTTATTTCACATACAAAAACAACACTAAAACTGTTGCAGATGGCGCTGGACCTCCTCCTTCACAAAGTGGATCAGAAGCCAGCATGGAACTTTTCTCTGGAGCTGGCCTAGGCTGATCTTACTCTGGCTTCACCGTCTTGGTCCAAAACGCTTGTTGCAAGTATAACAATGTTACGACACGCTCGGATACCTTGGTCGGAGTTGCGGCATACTCTACTCCACACGACTGCTTGTGCAGATCAATGGCCAGGCCCGCATCGTTAAAAAACCTTATAGAGTTATAGGTCTTTTGCCATTCCCACAGCAAAACGCTCAACAGTTTGGAGAAGGTAACAGACCCCTCTGCAGCACAGCAGCTCTGAAAGACAGCTTGGAACTTCTCTCCACGACAGGCTCTGGTTGAGCTCCCTCGGATGCCCTCCTCTCCTGGGGCTCGAAGAAAGCATTGGGATATCGTTTTCACCAAGCACCATTCCAGATTGCTGGTCGGCTGGAATGGCGTTGCCACCCCCTTCTGGTGTACACTGTGACTTTGTTATTTAGTTTATGATGTACCTTTTCTAGGTTTCCTGTTTTTGTTTATTACAGCACTTTGTACTATGGTTATATTTGATTATGTTGGTTTTGCTTAACTGGTTGGGTAGTGAGGCTGGGAGTTGGGTGGGGTAGGGACAGTTGCTATTATTTAGTTACCTTTGGTTACTTATCAGTTTGAACAGTCATAAGCCACATTGACGTTTCACTGTATACATTTTACATTCAAAATACAACACCCACATGGCCCAACTAGGTCGCATTGATGGTCCCTCAGATCTACTGTTGATGACATGGAACGTTTGGGGCCTTAATGATAACCGTAAGTCTCTCACTATTTGCTACGCCACAAAGTAGACACAGCCTTTTTACAAGAGACGCACTTGTCCACATCCGATCCGGCTCGCTTCGCTTCTAGCTGGGGTGCACACAGATATTTTGCAAACTTCAGTAGCTATGCAAGAGGCGTCGCCATCTTCATCCACTAAAGGGTTCCCTTTAGCATGCACACGACTGTCATCGAGGGCAGATACATCATTGTAACGGGAGCGTTGATGGGACATGAGGTAGCTCTAGTCTGCGTATATGGCCCCAACACAGACTCCCCCGACTTCTTCCACTCCCTCCTCATTCAGCTTCTGAAACTGGGCCCTGTGGCCTTTCTGATTGGCAGAGACTTTAACATTGCCCCGGCCCTGACCCTTGATAGCACCTCAACTACCTCAGATCCCAAAACTTGCGCACACCCGGCGCTCACGTCCTTATGCGAGCAGTTGTCCCTTCTAGATATAGGTCGCACAGGCAACCCAGCCAACACGGACTTCACTAATTATACAGCTTCACTCCTTATACAGGCTATCACAACACCTGGACCAAGATTGATTTCTGGTTGATCTCCCCATATATCGCCAATTGGTGTCACTCGGTCCTGACTCTACCTCGGACATATTCTTACCACTCCCCTGTATTGCTGCATCTCAAGATCCCCTGCCCTGAGGGATTCAAGAGACAGTGGCGCTTCCCTGGCCGTGCCTTAGAGGATGAACTGTTTCAGCATGAAATATGGGAAGCAATTGAAGACTATTTTGCGTTAAACACTGGCTTGGTTGATATGATGGCAGTTCTTTGGGAGGGATTCAAAGCGTACATACGGGGCATTTATATTGCTAAGCATGCTGGCGTACTCCGAGATTTACGTACTATTTTGTCCCGATTAGAACGCGAGCTCACTGCTTTAGATATCTCATTGAGTCAAACGCGTGACCCAGACACTGAACTAAAGCTAGAGACCCTGTTAGCGGACTATAGAGACACTGCAGAACGGGAGATCCTCTTCATGCCGTAATACCAGTAGGCTAGGCAGTACGGAGAAGGTGAGCGACCAGGGAGGGTTCTAGCACAGATGCTCAGACCGCCATACAGCAAGGCATACGTTCCTGAGTTACAGTCTTCTACAAGCCAGCGACTTAACGACACAGCAGAAATTCAGGACTAATTTTTGTCCTATTTTAAAACTCTTTATACCTCCAGACTAAGGAGTGATAACTCCGAGCAGGAATCTTATTTGTCTGAGGTGGCATTGGTCTACCTAGAGAAATATATGCAGGACTTTCTGGAGGAGCCCATCTCTGAACCTGAAGTTATTGCCGCTATTGATGCTCTTCGGTCGTCCTCTGCCCGGGCCTGGACGGGTTAAAGGGTGATTTCTACAAGACATACAAGGGCTTACTAGTACCACAACATATTGAAGTCTATGCGTAGGCTCTGGAGAGACAAATACTGCCCCCTACCCTTCGCGAACCAGTCATCATAATTCTTCCAAAACCTGGCAAAAATCCACACCTCTGTGGCTCATACAGGCCCCTAAAGGCAAATGTCCTGCAAGGGGACTCCCCGGTCCAGGGCAGTAGTAGCCGCCGTGGCCCGAGTGGAATGGGCCCTCAGCCCAACAGGAGGCTCCTTCCGAGCCAAAGAGTAGCACGCTTTGATGCACAGAACGACCCATCGAGAGATGGTCCGTTTATGCACCGCCCGTCCCTTCTTCGCACCCACGTAGCCAACAAACAGTTGGTCATCCACCCGGAACTGGCGTGTGCGATCCATATAAAATGAAAGCAGAGACTACTTTGGGCAGGAAAGAAGGTCTAGTTCTCAAAACAACCTTGTCTGGATGAATGGACATGAAAGAAGGTTTGACAGAAAGAGCCTGGAGCTCACTCACTCTCCTGGCAGAGGTGATGGCAACCAGGAAGGCCGTCTTTAAAGTCAGGAGACGGAGAGGACAGGAATGAAGTCGCTCAAAGGGAGCACACATCAAGAAGGTTAGAACCAGGTTCAAGTCCCACTGAGGCATCACAAACGGAACAGGTGGATACATGTGTGTGATGCCCTTCAAGAACCTCGTTACAATAGGAGACTTGAACAAAGAAGGTTGATCAGGTAGCCTCAGAAAGGCCAAAAGGGCAGAAAGGTAGCCCTTGATAGTGCCCAGAGCAGAGCCCTGCTGGGCAAGAGAGAGAAGAAAGAGGAGAACCTCGGAAAGAGGGGCAGAAAGAGGGTCCACAGCCTTTGCTGTGCACCATGCCACAAATCTGTTCCACCGGCAGGCGTATACCGACTTTGTGGAGGGACGCCTGGCTGCCAGAATCACATCACAGACTTCAGGAGGCAAGTCAAATGGCCTCAACTGTCGCCGCTCAATCTCCACGCATGGAGGTGGAGACTGGACAGGTTCGGGTGGAGGACCGTCCCCTGCTGCTGCGACAGAAGGTCCTCCTGAAGGGGCAGGCGGATCGGGGGACCGACTGACATGCTGAGTAGCTCGGGATACCAGTACCTTCGAGCCCACTCCGGAGCCACAAGGATGACTTGGGCCCGGTCGCGCCTGATCTTCTTCAGCACTCTGGGCAGAAGTGGTATAGGCGGAAAGGCGTATAACAGACTGTAGGAAGGTGGATACCTGACTATGATTGCCCCCAATTTTTTTGCCTGGTGTTTTGCTGGTTTTCCGACTTAGTCGACCTGGGGCCCTGCCAATCAGGACCCCAGGCCTACTGCTCTCTCTCTAAAATGGATTCCATGTACCTTAGGTACATTTCCAATTGGTACTGGGCCACCTTATCAGACCCTGTAACTCAGGGCATAGGTGTACCCAGGGCCTACCAGGGGCTGAAGCATGTATTATGCCACCCCTGGATGGCCATCTAAATCTGACACAACTGGCTGCACGACAGCTGGGGCAAGGTGGTGTAATCACCCTTTGCTTTAGATATAGTATACCTATATCTAACCCTAAAAATGGACACACAGATTCCTATCAGTCACTCCTATGGCAGGCCTTGACAATCCTGAAGGCAGAGTGCTTGGAATCGTGTGAAATGGTGCTCTGGCATGAGCTGAGCCCGTTTGCAGCTTGCGGAACCAAGTCCTAATAGCTGTTCCATGATAACGCATACCATATACTCTTAAGTGCATTATAATCCTCGCGGTTAAATGCTATCTCTGGTATTGCTTTATCAAAACATGTCGAGTAAGGTGTCATACGAATTGGAATACTAACCCCTCGCCAGTTCTGGCGACGGGGTTAGCATTCCACCCTTCTAGAGGGACACGACATGTATGTAACTGTGAACCCCGGTTAAAGTTAAACGAAGCCTCAGCTCCACAAAATGGATGCTGCCACCACAGACACAAGTCTGGCCTCCTGCTGCTGGGAATCCTTCCAGCAAGGAGAGCTTGGACAAAGGGTTTCCTGTCAGGGGCGGTGCTAGCACCATCCCAGACAGGGTTTTGTGTATCCTGGGTAGGCAGAGCTTTACAGGAAGGTGACTGCTGAGTGGCACCCCGGTGCTCACTACGCATCTGCCGGCTAGAACCAGTTCCAGGGGCACACCAGCCCCTGGCCTGGGGAAAGTCCGGCATGGGAGAGGGGTGTAACCACCCCCCTTCCTGGTCCCACCCCTAGGGCAGGACCTAGTCGCGTACCCACCCCTTTCTTTAGGATAAAGGCAGGAGCGGGGACCCTTCCAAATTAGATCATCTTTGAATCCTGAAACTACTTTCTACGAAAGGAATTCAAGACTTCTTCTCAAGATTTCTCCCTTGAGACTAAGGAGTAGTCACCCTGCATCCGCAGGCACCATCTAAGAACTCTGCGGTTTGCTGCACGTCCTTCCTCCGGAATCCGACTGACCAGCTCGACGAGACCCGGCTTCCCTGGCACCTCTGACCTCTACCTACCTCTACAGCTAAGCTGAGAACCGTAGGTGCGACGAGACCTCGAGGGACCGGCCATCATCAGAACTGCACGACTTCTATCCAGCAAGACCGCCGAGGGATCCTCTGGTGAGTGCTTTGGGGTCCGAGAAGCCCCGACCCTGAGCAGCTCCAGCACCGAAGTCCAGCCTCCCAGCATCTCCACGATCTGCGTGGGGCCCTTCTGCTTTTTGCTGCTCACCACGTTGTTTGGCTACTAGCCCGCTGGCTTGTGGCCTTCTGAACGACGCCCGACGACATCACTGCTGCTGGTCTGGTTGCTCCAGGCTGGCCCTTGCTCCCTTCCAAAAGAGGAGCACCCCGGACGCTCCTGGTCCACTCCAGACGCCATTTTGAGTCCACCGCGTGGGCTTGAATTTGCCAAGACTTGTTGCCCCAATCCTGGGTCCAGCGACGTCGACAGCATCATCGATCGTGGGACAGCTCGCTCCTCCATCCTGGTCGCCGACAACGCCTCCTGGTCCGTGAGATCTGCAAAGCTCAGCGTCGCCCACTCACCTAGTCGAGGTGACTACCATCCGGTGCCCTCCTGGTGCCACCTGACTACTGGCTAGTAGTCACGAACTTGGTCCCCTCTGCTTTCAGGTGTCATCCATCTTCGATCCAGGCTTGGATCAACTCGAACTATCTTCACTGGTCGCCTGCCAGCAACTTCTTTCTTCAGGCTCCTGGTTCGTCAACGAGGATTCCCGACGTCTTTTGAGACATATGCAGCTGCAGCCCCTGGGCTAGGTAAACTCGGCATTTCGGTGCCCCAGCATAGCCTCACTATCCAAGGGTCAGGATCCACTGTCGTTTTCGATCTACCTTATCGGGTTCGCCAGAGAACACTAACTTTGTCTTTACTAGCTCCCATAGACTTTGTCCCGCATCCCGCGTGAGAGTGCACACTCTGCACCCGAGTCCCCTAGGCCTCCTACTAGTAATCTGAAGGTTCAGTAACGTAGTCCTAGCGATTCCAAAGCCTATTAGTACAGTACTTACCTGCTAGTAATTTCGCATTCCACTTTCAGAGTATATGGTTTTTCGTGCCCCTTGGGCATTTGTGTAAATTGTGCAACTTGAGGTATTTTCATAACAGTTTTGTTGTGTGCTTAGTACCCTGTCCTCATAAAGAGTACAGGGCTGTTGTGATTCTAATAAATACATTGTTTATTTTCATAACACTTGTGTGGTGTCCTTTCACTGGGTGTTCAAGGGGTATATGTGATGGTATAACAGCTGGCTTAACACGCCCTCTAGAGTTTAGCCCGAAGACTGCTCGTATCCACGCTACTAGGATAGCTGGTCTAAGGTTGACTTACAACCAATCACCATAAGGGTCGTTTGGACTGATGCATAGTGATCACTAGAATAGTGAGCACTGCATATCAGGCCAACTTCTCACACAGACCGCAACTCCACTCGCGCCGAAAGGTGTCGCCGTGCGAGTGCCGTCTTGGAAACTCCAACGCGCAGAACTGATGACATTGCGCGTTCTCTTCTGTGGCGAATAGATCTAACCAAGGCTCTCACCATTGCAGAAAGAGGCCTTGCACCACGTCCGAGTTCAGACGCCATTCGTGATCCATCGAGCACCGACGGCTGAGTTCGTCCGCCCTGGCGTTCAGAGAGCCTGCCAGGTGTTGAACCACCAGGGTCACGCCCTGATGTTCCAGCCATTGCCAGAGGCGCAGAGCCTCCTGGCATACTGTCCACGACGTGGTTATGTCCTGTGCACAACAGTGTTTTTTTCACAAGTTTTCTATGTATGGCGTGCTCCTTGGGGTTTACTCCCTGCTCAGGAGTTGCATAATACAATGTGGATAGCACTGCCGTAACCCATACGATAGTGGCCCCCAGGGCACAGGCAAATGTTGCTGAATGCTTCAGCTGAACTTTTCTCAATAAAGTTTTTTACACAAAATAAACCGAAGTCTTTCTTCTTCTTTATAGGATTTTTAATTCATCCTTTTCAGTTTCAACCATATATGCTGGTAATTAGTGAATGTAATCACATTGCATATTTCTTCGTTTTTCAAACATAAATTCACATTTCACAATCCATGGAAAATCCAATGCATTTCCTCTAAACTGCGCCTTAGTTGCAGTACCCAGCCGCATTGTTCGTAATTCTTACAGTAACAAAACGTGTTACGCGCTGCTTCCTAAGTACACTAAAAGGGATCAGCAGTTCTTACCCGTAACGTCTGAAAATTACGCGTGCTTCATTAGGTGTCTACAGCGATCTGAACGGTCTCCTCTGCCGGTGGCGTGTGACGCGCTACCCGGAAGTGTGTGTGTTTAAAGACCCAATGTGTTTAAAGAAGCGGGGTATTTAAAGAGACAGTATCTTCAAAGGGACATACTTGCTAAGTAAACCAACGTGTACGTTCAGAAGTCAATTATACATCAATAGAAATACATACATATTGCGGTTTAAAAAAATGGTAAGTGCATAATAATCAACAGAGAATTCAAAGAGTCTGCATGCCATACACGTTTTGTTACTGTAAGAATTACGAACAATGCGGCTGGGTACTGCAACTAAGGCGCAGTTTAGAGGACTTTGTACATGCTAGAACGTATATTTGACACGGCATTTTTTAAGACCTTGATGAACCAACCAGTAGCGTATAACCTATAAATTAAAAGGAACAACAGATGAGGAATGCATGAATCGTTTCTTAAGTGGTTACATACATTTTTGAATGATAATGGTTTTTGAACTTTATTAACATTATTTGTGTTTAGTGCGTTACAATGTGATGAAACAGAACATTCACATATGATTTGGTGATAGATATATATATTTTTTGTAGATTTCCCTGATGAAGCCCTATGGGCGAAATGCATTGGATTTTCCATGGATTGTGAAATGTGAATTTATGTTTGAAAAACGAAGAAATATGCAATGTGATTACATTCACTAATTACCAGCATATATGGTTGAAACTGAAAAGGATGAATTAAAAATCCTATAAAGAAGAAGAAAGACTTCGGTTTATTTTGTGTAAAAAACTTTATTGAGAAAAGTTCAGCTGAAGCATTCAGCAACATTTGCCTGTGCCCTGGGGGCCACTATCGTATGGGTTACGGCAGTGCTATCCACATTATACTGTCCACGACCCCACCCCGCCCTGTTTGTTGCAGTACCACATGGCGGTGGTGTTGTCCGTGAACACCTGCACTACACTCCCGCTGACAAAGGGGAGGAATGCTTTCAGTGCTAGACGAATCGCCCGTAGCTCCAACAAGTTTATATGGAGCCGGGACTCCGCCGGAGACCAGATGCCTCTGATCTCTGCCTCTCCCAAGTGGCCTCCCCAGCCCTGGAGGGACGCGTCCGTCACAACCACGTGCTCCGGTTGGGGAAGGGAGAGTCATCTGCCTCTGACCCAATCGGTGTCCGTAAGCCACCACTGCAGTTGTCTTGCAGTGCCCTCTGAGATCAAGACATGGTCGGACAGGTTGCCCTGATGCTGGGCCCACTGAAACTTCAGGTCCCATTGCAGAGGACGCATCCGCCACCGGGCGTGATGCACCAGAAGGATGCAGGAAGCCATCAGCCCCAGCAGCCGCAGCGTCAACCTGACCGAAACCCGGGATAACGGCTGAAAGATGGAAATCAAAGCCTGTATATCCTGGACTCGCCGTTTCGGAGGATAAACCCGAAACTGCCCCGAGTCGAGAACCGCTCCGATGAAAAGGAGCTTTTGAGAGGGACACAGGTGTGATTTCGGCATATTGATGGAAAACCCCAGCTCGTGCAGGAGGTCTGCCGTCATCTGGAGGTGGTGGACGACTGTCTGGGGCGAGCCCGCCTTCAACAACCAGTCGTCTAGGGAGGGGAAGACTGAAACCCCTAACCTGCGCAGATGGGCTGCGACCACCGCCATCACCTTTGTGAACACCCGTGGGGCGCTGGTAAGGCCGAAGGGGAGCACGATAAACTGAAAGTGCTCTTGGCCTACCGTGAACCGCAGGTAACGCCGGTGGGCCGGCAGGACGAGGATGTGAAAATACGCATCCTGCAAGTCCAACACTACCATCCAGTCTTGCGGGTCTAGAGCAGCCAAGACCTGAGCCAAAGTCAACATCTTGAACTTCTCCTTCCGGAGGAAGCTGCTGACGTTCCTTAGATCCAAGATAGGACGTAGGCCCCCTTTTTTCCTTCTTGGGTACCAGAAAGTAGTGGGAATAGCAACCACGCCCTACTTCTGGCCCAGGAACATGCTCGATGGCCCCCTTGGCCAAGAGGGCCGTAACTTCCTCCTGCAGAAGTGTCAAGTGGTCCCCCGACACACGGTGGTTCTGCGGTGGCATGGCTGGAGGACTGGTCTCGAAGGGGAGGGAGTAGCCCCGTCGGACGATCTGCAGCACCCACCTGTCCGATGTGATTGTGCGCCAGTGGGAGTGGTGATGGCGAACCCTGCCACCCACCGGCATCACATGGGCCTGAAAGCACGGACTAGGAGGATTTTGTGGCGGATGCTGCGGGGGGAGGTGTGGTCTGACCTCGCCGTTGTCCCCGACCACCTCCACGGCGGTTTCCACGGCCGCCACCGCGTTGATAAGTTTGTTGCGGCGCGTGGCTGGCAGCACATGTGGGACCGCCCCTTCCCTGGCCACGAAAGGAGCGAAACAAACCCGTTTGCTGGCGCTGGGTCGAGAGACCCAAGGACTTGGCCGTGACCCTGGAGTCCTTGAAGCGCTCCAGCGCGTGGTCCGCTTTGTCGCCAAACAGGCGACTGCCATCAAACGGCATGTCCATGAAAGCATTCTGGACATCTGCCGAAATGTTGGCGGATCTCAGCCAGGCGTGGCGACGAATCGCCACCGTCGTGGACATCGCTCTGCCCAGCGAGTCGGTCGTATCAAGACCACACCTGATGGAGTATTTCGCTGCGACTCGGCCTTCAATCATAGCCTTGCCCATACCTCTGGCGGGCATTCCGGCAGCAAGTCCGCGACCGTATCCCACAGAGAGTGGGTGTAGCGGCCCAAGAGGCATGCGGTGTTGCAAGACCGCAGTCCCAGACTCAGGGACGAGAAGACCTTTTTTCCATACTCGTCGTACCTCTTAGATTCCATGTCGGGCGGGGCAGACGGGAATGCGGTCTGGGAAGTCAAGGCCTGGATCCCCAGACTCTCAGGGGTGGGATGGGTGGACAGGAACTTGGGGTCATCCGTACACGGACGGTGGCGTCTGGCCACGTTCCTATCAACAGGCGAACCTGAAGCGGGCCTGGACCACGTGCCCAAAAGAACGTCAGACAAGCCCTCGTTGAACGGCAGCAGTGGCTCCTGTGGGCATGACTGCGGTTTGAGGACCTCAGTGAGGATGTTAGTCCTCACGGCCGCGACGGGGAGCTCAAGGTGTAAGGCCTTGGCAGCCCTCATCAACACCACTGAATAGGCTGCCCCCTCCTCCGAAGCCAGGGTAGGAGGCGAGACAAAGCCAGGGTTAGGGGATTCGTCTAGACCACTGGCGTCACCCAAGTCACCTGCCCAGTCCACATTGTACTGACACTCACGCGTCAGAGGGTCCTCAGACCCCTCCCAATCCTCTCCGTAATCTACCTCCTCATCATAATCGGGATCAACAAGGTAGACCAGCTCCTCGGGGTTCACAGGCCCCATCGGCGTCGGACTCGGCGTCGGGCGACGCCGGTCCGACTCCAGGACCGGAGTCGGAGAGGGTATGGGGACGGCGCCACCCGGGGCCAGCACCGGAGAACCGGCGCCGCGCGGGGACGGCGTCGGGGGCAACCCCGATGGAATTGGCACCGGAGAGGTCGGCTGGCCAGCCGGCGTCGATCCTGAAGGCCCCTGCGGCGCCGGGACCAGAGCCGTCGGCGGCACCCGGGCCGCAGCATCCGGCGGCGTCGAGGCAGGAGCACCCGACCCGCTATGGCCCTCGGACGGGGGCACAGGGCCCGAAGGCGCCATAGGCCCCGTCGGAGGAGACAGCTTCCTCATGGCCATGAGGAACTCCTCTATCTCCTCGGGCGTCGCGCCTTGCCCAGGGACCGTAGGGTATGGAGCAGGCCGCGCCGGCGGCTCATGCGGAGCCGCGGGGGTGGGGCCACCCGAACCCCCGGCCGCATCGCGCAAGCGTCGGGGGGGGAGTCAGGGGTACGATGACGACGCCCCGACTTCTTATGTTTCCTACCTGAGGAACCAGAGGAATGGTGACGACTTCCGGAGCGTTCGTGACGGCTCCGCGACCGCTCCCTTGACCTCCGGCCGGACCGGGACCTCTCTCGACGCGGGGCCGACACCCGCAGCTCGAGTAGCTTGCGGGACCGCTCCCGCCTAGCTTTACTCGTCAAGGCCCGGCAATCGACACAGGCGTCCACGTCGTGGTTGGGGCCCAGGCACCGGAGGCAGAGTCGGTGATGGTCCGTGACCGACATCGTGCGGCCGCAGTCATCACAGTTCTTAAAACCAGGCATCCTACCGGCACCGTAGAGATATCAAAAGATTCAAAAACTTTGGTCAAAAGACCGGAGTACTGCTTCTCTCGGATCTGCGCTAACTGGCGCGGAAAAAAGAAGAACTGACGTCAGCGCGCGGATGTGGCGTCTATATACTCCAGCGACGTCATCACGGCGCACGACGCCAACAACGGACGCGGAGCCGCAGGGGACGCCTGCAGACGACGCCTACCGACGCGCAGGGGTACTGCAACGCAAAAGTTTCCGGATCCAGACTGACGCCTGGGGATATTCTAAGGTAAGGAATCTGATACTAACCTGTTTCTTATAGATACACAAAATCCTGTCTGGGGTGGTGCTAGCACCTCCCAAGGCAGGAAACCCTTTGTCCAGACCTCCCTCGCTGGAAGGACTCCCAGCAGCAGGAGGTCAGACTTGTGTCTGTGGTGGCAGCATCCATTTTGTGATGCTGAGGCTCGAGTTAACTTTAACCGGGGTTCCCAGTTACATACATGTTGTGTCCCTCTAGAAGGGTGGAATGCTACCCCCGACGCCAGAATTGGCGAGGGGGTAGTATTCCAATTCGTATGACACCTTACTCGACATGTTTTGATAATGCTATACCAAAGTTGGCAATAACCGCAAGGATTATAATGCTCTTAAGAGTAAGTGGTATAGCGTTATCATGGAAACAGCTAAAGGACTTGGTTCTGAAAGCTGCAGACAGGCTCAGCTCATGCTAGAGCACCATCTCACATAATTCCAAGCACTCAGCCTTCAGGATTGATAAGGCCTGCCATAGGAGTGACTGATAGGAGGATATGTTTCCATTTTAGGGTTAGATATAGGGATATTATATCTAAAGCAAAGGGTGATTACACCACCTTGCCCCAGCTGATTGATCAGCCAGTTGTGTCAGATTTGGATGGCCAGCCAGGGGTGGCATAATACATGCTGCAGCCCCTGGTAGGCCCTGAGTGCACCTATGCCCTGGGTACCTAAGGTACACTGTACAGGGAATGATAAGATGACTCAGTATCCAATTAGATATGCACCTAAGGTACATGGTTGTCAGAGAGACAGCAAGGCTGTGGGTCTGATTAGCAGGCCCACAGCCAGGGAAAGTCGTAAACCAGTGAAGCAAAAAGCAAAAATCGGGGGTGACCATAGGATTGCAGACCCCACTCTCCTACAGTTTTCTCCCTCAACCCAGTGGCTTGCCTGAGAGCAACCACCAACTGACGGCCCCCTATCCCCATAGGCTAACATTGGGCCCCAGCACCCTGCACCCGGAAGGTGTTTTTTGAGTTCATCCTTGACCCTGACGGAACTGCACTAAAATGCATTAGTAAAGCAAAGTGCCCTGGAAAACCCCCACTTGGCACTCTCCACAAGGCTGCATTTAAGCAAAAGACACACAATTGATGGACAGAATGCAGAACAAATCAAAACATTCACCCCCAGTCAAGAGATCTGGGTTAAATCCATCCTTTTTTTGCTCACCATGCCACCCTAGTTTAGACCTGGCCCTATGCATTTAAGCAGGCAGCACGCAGGAAGGGTGCTCTGTGCTGCACAGAGAAGAGCCTGCTGCCTTAGAAAATATGTGGGTGTCAATGGGTTGTTTACTTTAAACATCAATCCTCATTCATGATCCAAGTTTATTTGTATAGTGCCTGTGGCCGGTTTCAACCATAACGAGCCGGTCTCTGAATCTCCGGGTGTACCACGTGATCTCTCAGCGGGCCTCTCTCTGAACTACGCTTAAAAAAATGTACAAATTCAGGCCTGGTTGTGCCCACACGTGTATTTGGGGGGCCGCGCCTTGCCTGTGATGCCGTTTTGCAGCAACCGAAACGGCACACAGTGCCTGACTGGCCATCTCGGTGAAGCAAATAGCAGGGCGGTAATTTTGTATTTTATTTTATATTTTCGTACCTGCCGCCAGAGGAGACACGTGGTGCTTCGTGCACAAAGCTATGCCAGAAACTGACTGTAGCAGGCCAGCCCATATGCTATGTACTCCATTAACACTGGTAGCATTTTCCCAGCTGGTGATCAGGACCGTGCTTGATATGTGTGAAGTATTACTGTGTTGCTTGGCAATTTACAGCCCAGGAGAGTTATCTCCTCACCCATGCACACAAAGCACTCCACAATGCCGGACCAGCCTACCTGAACAGCAGACTCAGCTTCTACACCCCCACCCGCCAGCTCCGCCCCGCCAGCCTCGCCCTCGCCGCTGTCCCTCGCATCCAACGAACGACCTCCGGTGGCAGATCCTTCTC
This sequence comes from Lissotriton vulgaris, assembly GCF_964263255.1. Classification (NCBI taxonomy): domain Eukaryota; kingdom Metazoa; phylum Chordata; class Amphibia; order Caudata; family Salamandridae; genus Lissotriton; species Lissotriton vulgaris. The sequence goes on from NC_141689.1 coordinate 338,417,785, forward strand.
GTACCTCGCCGCCAAGACCTGGAACACCCTCCCTACCCACATACGGCAGACCCAAGACCTACTCGCCTTCAGAAGACTCCTCAAGACCTGGCTCTTCGAGCAGTAGCAGCAGACCCCCCTCCCCATAGCGCCTTGAGACCCTCACAGGTAAGTAGCGCACTTTACAAGTACTCTGATTGATTGATTGATTGATCTCACAGAAACGTAACACCACATTGTTCTGAAGGAGAGCTGGCCAGCTCCCCTCACACATCTATTTTATCACCCCATGTACATAGCTCGGCATGGCCGAACACCACAGAGGGCAGGCACCATTCAGTGAGGAGGGTGGGTGGGGGTTACTGAAGCCGGATCAGCATGCGCCTTAAACTATTTTTGTTTACAGAATTACTCTCTAGAGTTGTACCTAAAACACAGAGGACAGACACAAAAATCCAGTGGTAAAATAAATAATTATACAGTACATCTATTTTTGCACCAGACAGTGCTAAACCTGGATAGACTTCATCGAAAGGAAACGCTGTCCCACATATATGTTGTCCATGTGTTTTACTGATCACACAAACAAAGAATTTGAAGTCTTGCCCTTGTGAAACTTGTGCCCGCCTACACAAGCCACAATAGTAATTTGCAAAATGTATACTCTTCGAGGAAGGCAGAATCTAGCATTTTGAAACATGGTGCTTTAACTATGAACGATAGGGAATATCATTATATTTCAAACATGAATACTATGATACATCAGACTCCTACAGTAGCTTTTAATCTTTTCCAGATCGTGCAGACTTATGTGGAATTATCTAGGGTCTGCGCCTTTAGATATATTAGAATTTTCCAAGCACAATCAGATTTTTTGACACTCATAGGTAAATCTGGCTTTTGATTCCAACACCACTTGCATGTTGGGTCGAGGTGACCATGAATTTAAGAAGAAAAAACACAATTCTATGTCGCAGAATGTAAAGTTCTGTTGGCAGAAGAAAGTAAGGTGTGTGAGTCACATGAAGTGAGGCTTTGAGACCAGTCCAAACAAAGGCGGATTTTTGCTAGTTTCATAGTGTAGAGGATTACTGCATAACTTGCATCACATTTCCAACCTGTATGTGTTTGTAGATCTTATACAGCTGTTGTAATTCATGACACTTAAGTGAAATGTGAACTGATGCTATTATCGTTGAGACTAAATGTTATGGCATCCTTTTAAGATAAGGGCGCACATACGTTTGTTGTCACGACTTGTCCATAATCTTGACCTCACCGGTTAAAGTCCTGGGGGACCTTCTTTGACTTTCAACAATCTGAGCGCAAGGAAATTATTGCTAGTCTACTGTTGCATTTGTATATGATTTGTTTACATATGGCTTTATTCTATAAATCATAAATTGAAAAACTGAGGAATCGATGGTTCAAGCCTTGAGAATTCGTTTAACATTATGCATTCAGAGAATTGTAGTTTGCCTTTATTTCACTAGTCTTGTTAAAATGATCAGACAAGCATGGTTTTACAGATGTAAATGTTTGAGGGTCATACATTTTCAAAAACATACTAAGAGAACCTTTAGCATTATTTTAAATTCTGTGTGCACATGTGTGTTTTTCTACAGGAGGGAGTTCGTTATGACAATCCAATGACACAACTGACAGGTGGCTTTGTGTCTTATATGACTGACACCTTTGGCCAGTTCTAGATTTTTATCCAAGATCACTTAGCATTCTAAACCGTTTTATGTCCGCCTCTAGATCATTACTTTGCACAAAAGTGGACATTTTGTATCTTATAGTATGGCCATACCTCCTTTATTCCATTCATGATGAAGTGTCACTCATAATGTTACACATAAGACATTAAAATGTCACACATAAACCACCAAAAACATGGACATGTCACAGGTAGGCAAGCTCAAAACTTGGAAGCCATGGGATTTGTCAGCATGTTCTTTCCCTTGACCTGTATCAGGAATAATCTCATGACGTAACAGGCGACCGACAACTCCCACACACTGACAAGCAGTGTGGTTTTCAAGGGCACGGATTGAGGATTAATAGGATTTTCTATTCCATCTCCAACCAACGTAACAGTAGGGAAGGTGTTGGAATAGAAAATCACACTATTCCTTAACCAAGAGCTCCATCCAGCGCAAGTCGTAGTAATGACTTGCGTTGTAATAGCTGCGTGGTGAACGTCGTGCAGTGTAAACACCGCATTGTAAACGATATTTCCCTTCCAAATCGGACCAGAATCCCTTGCTTTGAGTTACCATGCTGCACTCCTAAACCTGCCAAGGAAGCATGTGTCACCACTGGAACCTCTGGAGACAGACGATGGAAAGGAAGGCAGATCCACCCTTTCTTAACTTAGTTCTGCAGAATCACCGCTTCATAAATAATTATTAAAGGCATGGGGCAGTTACATCACAGTAATTAATACTATAATCAAACTGATAAGCGCTAGACTACTCCTCATTTACAATAGACTAAGGCACTGACTGGTCTTTTTTTAACCATGTTCCCACGCTTTCATTCACTTTATTCAACTCTGTTACAGCTAGTTTATATGATGTTTTAATTACATCACCAACATAAACAGGAAGGCTAACTAACATCCAGGAACAAAAATCCGAATACTGACATACTTGAATACTAGCATGAATATACGTTAAGAAAAGAGCGAAGAAACACTATGAATAAACTTTGCTTGCGAAAAACGAACGAATATTTGTAGTTATAAATACGAACTTACATTTTCCGTGAGCCTTCGAATAGGCCTTATGCTGATAGAAATACTTGGACTTACATGGTCAAAATCATCCTCAAAGTCATCTATAAAAGAAATCAAGATTATTTAAGTATGCATAGAATAAAACACTATGTGCACTTGGTGAACTGACGATCAGCGAAATCGGTTTCATAGCTCGAGAAAACTAATGTTACAGTCTGAATTGTATACAAAGCTATAAAGCATGAAAAACATTCCATCGTCACAGAAGCCCACGTACCAGAATACATTACACCGCAGGGGTGGCTTTCTAAATGACTATGGCAGCCAATGATGAGAAATTACACTTTTTTGGCTAACTGGAGAGGGTAACCTACTCTTGGGAAGGCAGTAAGTAGATCTCATTTTCTCATGACAAGAGATTTTAAAGTTCTGAGGTCTGCCTGTCTGTCTGATTGAAAACAGTTTGATGAGGTTCTAAATACTTGTGGCCCCTGGGCCACTTTTAAGCTGCCCAACTAAACGATCACACAACTTAGAATGTTTTAAGTCCCCAGTTTGGCCCTGCAAATGGACCTTTACGTGTTTGATACGCGAGGCAGGCCTATCAGCGTTTGGGCCTCTTGGCCTCAGTTTTACAGACAGTGGGATCATGCAGGAGCCCTGGCACCTCAGAGTACAATTCCAATGTGCCATTTCCTTTCCCACCTTTTTAAAAAGAAAACTGCGATGCGTGAGAATAAAAGGCAGCAAACAAACCCGACACACAGCCAGAGCAGACAATGGTACGACCCTGAGGTGGCTATCATGAGATCAGACAACCTATGCATGGTATAACCAGCCACTCAAAGATCTCCCATCTCAGGTGGAGAAAGGATTGCATACCTTTAGCCACTGATTTACGGCCGGGATTCATATACTTTGGGATTATTTTCTGCAGACACTGATCATCCACGAAAGCAATTTCCAAAACTATTAACATTACTGCACTTTAAGGCTCAAAAAGCATATATATGCACAATAATCAACAATAAGTGACAAACGGACACTGTCTCGTAATGGATAAACCGCAGCCCAGTGGAAGTGTCCTCAATGCAATGCATTAACTTAAATCCCCCATTTTAATTGCTTTTGATGGCATCCAAGAGGGACGTTGTGGGCCTCGTATGTATCTAGGGAAGGGACTCATTCTGAAGAACCTTTATTGGCACTCAAATCAGGACCGTGACCTCTACAGAAAGGATAAATGGTCTTCGGTAAAGCTGCTTTCCAAAGTTCAGCCAAGAGACTGTTACACAGAAGGGCTCCTTACAAGGCATCACATGTAATTATAATGGACAAGAGAGTGGCCTGTCAAAAGTCTGTTCACCTTCTGGTAAGAAACTCGATATAGGTCGTGAATCAGCAGGATAGGAGAGAGGTTTCCCTTCTACTGTTGCAGCATAAGCCACAACCTGTTGTTTGATCTACCCAGTTTAGTTTTGTAAATAGAAACCACAATGCATGCAAAGGGAGGGCAGCTTCTCTAGCTGTAATAACTGGCTTGTTATTGTGAAACTTTGAAACCCTTTTTTGGGAGAAGCACGGATTGTTTTGAGTTGCATTATCCTTTAATGGAATACAGATAAGAGAGTCCATTTTGTAGGCACTGTTTTAAACTTGACAATCAAGTTACTTCCACTGGGCACCTAACACCTCTACCTAAGACTTCAGTTGAAGATTTCGCTCCTTGGAAATGCGCACCAATTCATCATTAGGTTTTTTTATTTGCCAATGCGTAGAAAATGTTAAAAAAGACAGTTGTTCATGTCAAACTAGATCAGCTAGAAACTCGGATTGCAGCAAACAGTAACCATATGATCGCAGTCAATAACATGAAGCTCAAATGGAACAGCATTCTGAAAAATAAGGCTACTATTTTGTTTGGAGCACTGCAGCCACCATGCTCATCTTTTAAAAATGAACAACCCAATCTTGGGAGGAGTGACGACTGGATGAACACCTGGCAATATACATTAGATTCCCTACTGTCTGTCCTGATGAAAAAGTTACCAACTGTATGGCGAAATATTCCTCTTTTGGACTTTGGTTAGTCAAAGATCCAGATCATACCAGCGGCCAGATGACCTGTGTATATCACATGAAAAGTGGGAAACACATATGAAATCTCCATATAAATCAGCTATCAATGACTCATTCGAATTTCCAAGCAACTTTGCAATGTATCCTGACATTACGAAGGAGGAAATATCAAAATTAATAAGAAGCTGTCGCTCTTCTAAAGCGGCTGGTCCAAACGGCATATTGATAGATGTCGTCAAATTAGATATGTCCTCTGGAGTACACTTCTGGAACAGTTATTTTCTTATGGAACACAGTCTGGGCAAGTTCCATACTCTTGGGAAGGTGCAGTAGCTCATCCAATTTATAAGAGGGGCACTAAGCAAGATCCAACAAGCTACAGATTAATAGCACTTCTAGACTTTGAAGGGAAGCTCTTTGCCAACCACCTATTAAATAAACTGAAGAATTGGGCCTAGGAACAACTTCTAATATCATTAGCAGAAACTGGTTTCCAAACTGGCTGTTCATCTGTTGACAAGATTATGGCACTCACTCTACTCGCAAAAAAATCAACAACAAATAAAACAACGCTATATGCCTGTTTTGTGAATTACTCCACTGCATTTGCCAAAGTGAATCTGCAAAGGTTATTAGCTAATCTCAAAGTGGAAAATCAATCTGTTTGTTGCATTTGCTTGTTGAACTACATACTGAGACATGGCTCCAGGTAAAGTTATCCACCGACAATACCTTGACATCTAAATTCTGCACAGAGAATGGCCTCAAACAAGGTTGTATTCTGTCCCCCTTATTATTTTCCTTGTACATCGACAATTTAACTGAAATTGAGTGAGATCAGGGCATTCCACCCAGGTTGGGAGGTACAAAAATATCATATATGTCCTATGCGTACGATTTGGTGATACTGTCACAAAAGCCATAAGGCCAACAACATCAATGAAATCCCCTGAACAAATTCAAATTGGAAAACAAATTAATTGCTAATTCCGTCAAAAACAAAAATCACAACTTTTGGAAGAAATCGAAGCTTGCGGGTTAGGTAATAGGAGATGCTACGATTGAAATGGTCAAACAGTACGATTATCTTGGGGTGATATTTGACAGCAAGATATTATGGTCTAACCATCTACTCATCAGTAAGCTTAAGTCAGTCACTAAATCTGTCATAAGATTTGCAAACTTGTTTGGTGGCAAAGCAGTGTGTCATCAGGCTAGAATTAAGTCTAAAAACTTTAGTATCACTTCATTACAGGAGCACCTTGAACTATGTCTGTGACTGTGCAAAAGTGGATCCAACATTAAAATTCTCAATCCATTAAGAAGTAAGAAAAAAACTACATATAAGGAGTTGTAAATTTTACCCTCAAACGTAGAAACTTACAAACCACCTTACCTAGAGTCAATGGCACAGTACAAACGACCAGCCTGGAAAAATCTACTCTGTGGAACTTTTATTCTTAGACAGAGGGACTCTGAGTAGTCTGAGGTTAAACAATTCTATCACATGGACTTAGTCTTTGATGCTTTTTCCTTACAGAGCCAATAGTATTTAGGGCCAAACTTGCCTGGGATTGTTAAAATTACATTTTTAAGGTTCAGACTGTTTTATATCCCGATCTATGAATTTGATGGCAAATGGAACCCAGTACCAGTATTCAAAGATAAAACTGCTTGTCGGCTTTGTGGACTCGCAACCGAATCTCTTCTGCACGTTTTATGTATTTGCCCCATTCTCTTGTATTGAAGACAAAAGTATTCACAACCTATTTTTAATAAGGCAAAATTAAGATCAACTGTGTAGGCAGTTAGATACTGTTTTGGTGTTAGGGAAGATAGTGCAATAATAATGCTAATGACATTTCTAGACCAGACTTATAAAGCATTAACCTCATGATTTCAGCACTCATTTGTATACCCTGACACAATTCAATTTATTTCTAGATTTAAGCAAGTTGTTTTTATACATTGAACTTAAATAATTTGTTTCTGCATATTTTGTGCATTTGCACTAATGTTTTGTGCTCAAGAAAAATTATCTCCCATAGAGTCGAAAAAAGCCAAATAAGAACTTATGTAGGGGCTGCTCGAGACTGTGATCGTGTCAGGGACAATAGTGCAATAATAACACTAATGATAATATTAGACTAGGTTGACAACGCATTCATTCTGTAACTGAAGTAAAGAACAAGTTACTTACCTTCGGTAACGATGTATCTGGTAGAGACATAGCCCCCCTCCCACACCTGTGACTAAAGCCAAAAACCTGGGAGTTATCATAGACGATAAGTTGAGTCTAAAACTTCAAGTATCCAAGGTGGTGTCTTCAGCATATTTTTTGATGAAAACCTTAAGGAAAATATTCCCATTTATTCCCCAAAAATCTAGAAAGAGGGCTCTGAGTCGAGGTATGCACCATGGAGTACACCGAACCCGGTGATCCACCTTCCTTTCCAGCCTGGGACGTTGGCGAACCTCCCATGGCGCCAGGCTTCCTTCCACGTCTCTTCGACGTCGAAGAACGGCGATCAGACGGCGAGCGTCGGTCCCTCGACGGCAAGCGTCTTTTCCTCGACGTCGACCGTTTCTCCCTCGACGGCGAATAACTTTGCCTCAAGGGCGATCTCCTTTGCCTCAACGGCGATCTCCTTCGCCTTGACGGCAATCTCCTTCGCCTCGACGGCAATCTCCTTCGCCTCGACGGCGATCTCCTTCACCTCGGGCGATCTCCTTCGCCTCGACGGCGATCTTCTCTTCGACGCCGAGGATCCCATCGATGACAATATTCTCCTTTTCGCCGACGGCGAACGGCGGTGTCGCCTCGACGACAAGCACCGACGCCGAGCCTGTCGACGTCGATCACTCGACGACGACTCCGACGACGGTGAAATCGTCACAGGTGACCTCGACGGCGGTCTGTTCAGTTCCTTCAACGTCGAGCGTCGACGCCGCTTCGACCCAGAGCCCTGGGGAGATGGGGAACAGACTGTAGTCCTCCCTCTCGATGTGGTAGTCGGTGCAATCGACCCAGACGGAGAATGGGGACGCTTGCTGGTCTTCCCGCCCCTGGGGAGCCCCCCAGAGGCCTAAGCACGGGCAGAGGAAGCCCCTCCAGACCCACCTTGCGCCTTCAGCCTTCTTTCCTCAAGGCCCTGAAGCCTGATCTTCTTTCTATCCTTCAGGTCCTTGACAAATCACACACTCCTCTGGGACATGGGAAGAGGGAAGGCAGAGGATACACACCTCATGAGGGTCCGATTTGGCCTTCTTCCTGGAGCACTCTGGACATTTGTCAAATAATGCAGGCATATTTGGCAATAAAAGAGTGCACCAAAAGCTTAAACAAGACGAAAGTACCAAAGTACTTTAGAAAAGCACTGAAACTTGAACAAAAAGTGAAAAATCACCAATAAACCCTTGAAAAGGGAGAGCTCAATGCTCCAGGGTCCTGCTTGCAGGAGTCGGAAACGGCGATCTCCTTCGACTCGACGGCGATCTCTTTCGCCTCGACGGCAATCTCCTTCGCCTCGACGGCGATCTCCTTCACCTCGGGCGATCTCCTTCGCCTCGACGGCGATCTTCTCTTCGACGCCGAGGATCCCATCGATGACGATCTTCTCCTTTTCGCCGACGGCGAACGGCGGTGTCGCCTCGACGACGAGCGCCGACGCCGGGCCTGTCGACGTCGATCACTCGACGACGGCTCCAACGAGGACGACGACGAAATCGTCACAGGTGACCTTGACGGCGGTCTGTTCAGTTCCTTCAACGTCGAGCGTCGACGCCGCTTCGACCCAGAGCCCTGGGGAGACGGGGAACAGACTGTAGTCATCCCTCTCGATGCCGTAGTCGGTGCAATCGACCCAGACGGAGAATGGGGACTCTTGCTGGTCTTCCCGCCCCTGGGGAGCCCCCCAGAGGCCTCAGCACGGGCAGAGGAAGCCCCTCCAGACCCACCTTGCGCTTCAGCCTTCTTTCCTCAAGGCACTGAAGCCTGATCTTCTTTCTATCCTTCAGGTCCTTGACAAATCACACACTCCTCTGGGACATGGGAAGAGGGAAGGCAGAGGATACACACCTCATGAGGGTCCGATTTGGCCTTCTTCCTGGAGCACTCTGGACATTTGTCAAATAATGCAGGCATATTTGGCAATAAAAGAGTGCACCAAAAGCTTAAACAAGACAAAAGCACCAAAGTACTTTAGAAAAGCACTGAAACTTGAACAAAAAGTGAAAAATCACCAATAAACCCTTGAAAAGGGAGAGCTCAATGCTCCAGGGTCCTGCTTGCAGGAGCCGAAAAAAGGAACTGAAAGTAAAAGGGACCTGCAGTGCATTCTGGGATACTGTGAAGTTCTGGAAAGTTCTCTTTAAGGCACAGTATCCTGTTTTGAGCCACATATTGGCAGCCTATGGGGCTTGTCTGTCCATGTCTTCCTCTCTATCATTCCAGAGGGTTTTTGCTGCTGAAGCAAGGGAAATCTGGACAGACTTTGCTGTTTGTGGATTTTTGGTGGAATTTCTAGTTAAAGTACTGCACAGTGAAGCCTGTTATATAGGCTGCATTATCTGTCTTTAATTTTCTCTTAAGTGTCTGTGCAGTTCTGCATTTTTCAACACCTTAAGAGATTATTTTTGATTGCTCCGGGGTCAACGCACATGGGCGGGACTATTCACTAGATTATGACTATACACAGAGATCCCCTACTACAGAAATTAATATCCAATTCACTCTTCTTAGAAAATTGCAAACAGTACAAAATGCTGCTGCAAGAATCGTACTGTATATACCCAAATATCAGTCTGTTAGAACAAGGATTCAGGACCTTTACTGGCTGCCAGTCGGCCAGAGGGTAACATTTAAAGCACTGTGTATAACTCTATAAAGAAGGTCCAACATTTTTACGGGACCTTTTTAAATGGTATATCCCCAACAGGCCCCTGAGATCGGCAAATGAAATTAAATGAAAAGGGCATTTATAGATAGCATGGCTACCCGGAGGCCTCCCAGCGCTAGGCGTAACTACTCAAGAAATGGACAGAACGGGGAAGAGGTTACGGGAAGAGGAGGGTTTTCAGCTGTTTTCTGAAGATGACATGACTGGGTTGGTTTCGGAGTTGCAGAGGGAGGGCATTCCACAGTCTGCCTGCGTTCATGGAGAACAGTCTACCGCCACTCCTGGCTTGGGTGATTCTTGGAGTGGCGAGGAGACGGAGTCCATTCGAGCGCAGTGTTCTCCTGGCCTTGTATTGGTGGATTATGACTGAGAGTAGGGGCGGCCCTTTGCCCTGGAGAGATTTGTGGACAATACAGAGTGATTTAAAGCTTATTCTCTCTTTCACAGGGAGCCAGTGAAGGAGGCGCAGGGCGGGTTTGGCCGAAGAGCTTTTGGGTGTACCAGTGAGCAGTCTGGCTGCGTAGTTCTGGATGATCTGTAGTCGGTTGATGACCGAGGTGGGTGCACCCAGATAAAGCGCATTGCAATAGTCCAGTCTCGAGAGGATGATAGGCTGGACCATGATTTTCTTTGCTTGGGGAGGGAGCAGGGGAAGGACTTTCCTTGCTGTTCTAATGAGGCCGAAGCATGTTGCCACAGTTTTGGTGGCTTGCGTTTGGAAGGTCAGTTTGTTGTCTAACCTGATGCCAAGGCTTTTTATTTCGGGCTTAGAAGTGGCACCACGCCCTTAGCAGCATCTGGCCATGCATGATGGCCAGATGGTGCTAAGGGCGATGTTGTCAAAATTGCCAAGGGTCATGATCTCGGTCTTTCCACCATTCAATTTCAAGTGGGAGGACCCCATCCAGTTTACGACTTCGGTGAGGCAGGATTTTAGGGTACAGAATGAGGGGTAGATTGATTCAAGGCTACCACCGGCTGGGTATCGTCAGCGTATGTGACCATCTGGATACCGTATGGGGCCGTGATAGACACTATCTGATTCCTACGGTCAGAATAAAAAAAATGAGCTGGGGTGGGAGGAGTGTCAGTTACAATACTTCAAAGGAGTGGAACTCTCTCCCATTATATCTGAGGAAAATTCCTTCTCTCCTTGAGTTCAGAAAGCAACTAAAGACATGGCTATTTTAGGAATATTGGTCTGAAACACAGTATGGAGAACAGGACGTGCCAAGACACCTAAGGGTATACGAGTGCTATACAAATTACAATAACATAACAGAATATAGTCTAGCCGCAGATTCCTTAACTTAGAATATTCCCCAGGTGTCAGACTGGTCCTGAAAATTTATCACACCAGCACCTCTGCTCGCCGGGGGGCGGCGCCGTACGGCTCCACACTGATGTCGTCCATGGACGTGACGTCAGCGGAGCCATATATGCCCCGTCCCGGCGCGCCAACATCAGTTTTCGTCAGAAGACTTTTCCGCGTCAGAATGCGAAGCCATCACCAAAAACTGTGAAAATATGGGAACAGTGTGCAGAAAAAGAAAAAACAAGGTATGGTGAACAGCATTACTATAGAAATACAGTGCCAGGCATCGTCTATTGTAAACCGAGGGGAGAGAAAGAACGGAGCACCACTCTGGGAGGGGCCCCCGCAATTGTTAAGACCAAAGCCTCCCCTTGAGGCAGAAGAAGATGCAGAGCATAGGCAGGAAGCGAACCCTTTGCCTGTGTGAACCTGTGCCACTGTGGAGAAGTGTGGCTCAATGGTTAGAGCGGCAGACCCTGATGCAGAGGTCTAGCCTGGGACCAGGGTTCAATTCCCCTCCTCGGCGGGTCTTGGGCTCAAAAATTCCACTGACCTGATAATTGTCGCCTCGGTGCCTATTCCAATCATGGAGTCCCACTCTGCAACTCTAGGCAATAGCTTGCTTAATCTCCACAACTGCCCCCACAACGCTAAGGATGCCTGGCCTCCACCTTGGGGGAGCCCAGGAGTGGACGCCTCACAGGAAAAGCCAGGATGGGTTCCACAGCGGTATTCGTACAAGCGCCTTGAGACCCTTGCTGGTGAGTAGTGCGCTATACAAGTATCAATTTACAATTTTTACCAGGAGGCACAAGACTTACCTTTGAGCCATAGTTCCTTGGTGAACCATCACAGCAGCCGTCAGAAAGGCTGCGACCGCAATATAAGACAGTGAAGGACAACCAGTTCAGAATCCAGGAGTAAGGACAAACTACCAGAAAGCGTCACTCAAAAGGAGACGTCAGATCCTAATAAGGGACCTACCAAATGTAGCATTGCCAGAGACCTGAACCACTAGAGTGCAAGGGAGGCAGGAAACCTCAAGCGGTAGAAGAAAGGATTTGGGCTCACAAGGGGCAACCCAGGGTAAGGGTTGTAAAGGGCACGTCATATGGATTTCCCGTCCAAATACAAGGATGGGTAGAGCAGAGCCACGAAACAGAATCATGAGTCAGAGAGAAGAGAAGACGTTACCATGCAGAGGAATAAAGCCACCCAAAGGGAGGTGAAGGCAAGAAGCCCAACCTGAAAAGATTGTCGCATGATGGGGAGGACGGGCCAGCGTTAAGGAATTTGCGGCTAGACTATATCTACCAGATACATTGCTAACAAAGGTAAGTAACTTGTTCATCTGATAGAGACGTCTAGCAGCAGAATCCTTAACTTAGAATAGATACCAAAGCCATTCCCACAGAGGAGGCGGGACTGCGACGAAACTCCACTAAGATTCCAAGAGAAACTAGCTGTCAACAACATGACCAAAAGAGTAACGTAACCCAAAGGATGAAACACAGTGGGGACTGAAATGACAGCGCAGCCACCCACCAGACCCTTAAGCTCTTGAAGAGAGCGGGAATCAAGTGAAGGCTAGGGCACCACAGTTCATCCAGAATAACATGAAAACCTTGTATGCAGAGGGATGAAAGAAGGAAAAAACACCAACCCAGAACGATTGTGCCTAATTGACAAATGGTGAACTCTGAAAGTAGACGACCAAAGAGGCATTAAGGATCCACAGGATCCAAGGTGTCGACAAGAAGCCAGAGCTAGCTCCAGCCAAACAACTCGAACAGCGTAAACACTGTTGAACCTGCTCCTGTAAAGATACGAAGGAAGCAGGATACTGACCCCTGCTCAACATGGGTCGACATGGAACAAAAACACACCTAGTAAAGACACTGGCATGAAAAGAGAATTCAACGCCTTGCAGGGAACAGAACTGAACCCCATGGCGTGAAAGAACTGCAGGATGCGGCAGTCGACAAAACCAACCCAAAGGGCTGGTTAAGTGGTATCGCGGAGAGAATGTGCAGCACCCTCACACGTACCACAGAAAAAGTACTGCGGAGACCCTTTCCAGTCAGACACGTGGAGAACATCAAAAGGATGCCCGTACAGAGCCCGAAAGACACTCACACATGGCAAGGAGGAACACCAGAAAGCAAGATAGCAGGAACAGCTGGGATGCATCCAATAGCAAGAAGGCAACGGACCGCACAAGGCATGAGGAAGAACATGGAGCAGAAACAGCCACAAGAAGATGCTGAAACCTGGCCAAAGCCAGGTACTGGGGTACGCTCAAAAGTACCCGCAGTTATACATAAAGTGGAACTAGTCCAGTCTATAAGCAACGTCTGTCGTCAGTCCGGAAGAGAGAGAACAATTAACTCGCAGGACAATTTTTCAAAGGAAGAACAAGCTGAAGAATGGAGTACTAAGGATAAACCTAGGGGTCCTAGACGCCAGGAGAGCGGGGTTCAAGGAGAACCGTCTCTACGAGTCCGCCATGTTTAAGAATGCTAGTGGGGCGTGGAGATCCTTGCGCAAAAGCAGCGGGGATGCGGAGAAAACTGTTGCAGGATAAGCCAAAAGGCCATAACAACCTACAACAGAGAGGCCCACGGCAACTCCCTACCTGGGAGAACAGCCCAGAAGGGGCTGGCACCAAAAGCCGGGCCAGAGGACAAAGGCAAGATGCCAGGCCATGTCAGGGAGATAGTACCAAGCCTAGACCCAGATCCAGAGTCTGATCACTACAGGCCACCGAGCGGTGCAACCTTGCGGGACGCCGTAAAAGGGAGGTATATGGGCCCCAGAGGGATACCCATAACGGAAACTCCACAGGAGCGTACGAAGGCAAAGGCAGACACCTGCCACCCTCCAATACCCCACATAGGGCAAGGGTAAACCCCTGGCAAGAGGGGGTCCTCTTGGCAAAACAGACAATCAGAAGACTCGAAAACAAGAGCAAACCAGCCAGACAGCTATACAGACAATACAGAGGCACCAACCTGCCTCTGATAAAAAACTTGGCTGTAAAGGAAGACTGAAATTAAGAAGAAATCCAATCAGTCAGTGGCACATCAGAATTACGGCAGCCCTGACAGATGCCTGGAGTCAGCATGGGACCCAAAAAGGTCTATCCCATTAAATGGCAAGTCTTGGAGGCTCTTCCGAATAATATCAGGGAAGAGACTGTCACGCATCCAGACATGGCACAACAAAGCCACCGACCGTGCAAGATCACGGCCCACAGATTCTGTGGTATCCAGGGAGGAGCGTATTGTAAAATGAGCCATTTCCTTGTCGTGAAGGACCAGACGGATTAACTCAGGGCGCAATTCCTCCGGAAGGGAAGGAAGAAGGTTAGCCACGGAGTACCAGACTGCAGAGGACGCCTGTGCAAACACGCATGTAGTGTTTAAAGCGCGAATGGCTGCGCTAGAAGAAGCAAAAAGCTGTCTTTCACATGCATACAGCCACCTGGATTCCCGGGTGGGAGGAAACAAGGGCAAAGTGGAAGAGTCCTGCAACCCACAGCCGCCTGAAGCACCAGGCCCTGAGCAGTAGGGTGGAGGGATAGACAAAGTGGATCCCCCGGGGCGGGGCGGTGCCTACTGTGAGAAGTTGGCCTGATATGCATTGCTCACTATCCTAGTGATCACTATGTATCAGTCCAAACAACCCTTATTGATGATTGGTTGTAAGTCAACCTTATAGACCAGCTATCCTAGTAGCATGGACAAGAGCAGTCTTTAGGCTAAACTCTAGAGGGCGTGTTAAGCCAGCTGTTATACCATCACATATACCCCTTGAACACCAAGTGAAAGGACACCACACAAGTTGTTATAAAAATAAAAGGATATTTATTTAGAACACAACAGCCCTGGACTCTTTATGAGGACAGGGCGCTAAGCACAATACAAAGCTCTTAAAGAATTTCTGAAAGTCGCACAATTTACACAAATGCCCAAGTGGCACGAAAAACCATATACTCTACAAGTGGAATGCGAAATTACTAGCAGGTTAGTACTACTCTCATAGACTTTAGAAACGCTGGACCTACAATGCTGAACCCTTAGATTAGAAGCAGGAGGCCTAGGGACGTCGTGTGCAGAGTGGGAACTCTCACGCGTAATGCGGGACAAAGTCTATGGTTGCTAGAAATTACAAAGTTAGTGTTCTCGGGCGAACCCGACTAGGTAGGTCAAAAACGAAAGTGGATCTAGACACTTAGAGAGTTGGTCTACGCTGGAGCACCGTGGTACTCGGTTTATCTAGCCCAGGGGCTGCGGCTGCATAGGGTTCAAGTGTCGTCGGGTTTCTTCGCTGACGAACCAGGAGCCTGAAGTGGAAGTTGCTGGCAGGCGACCAGTGAAGATGTTCCGGGCCGATCCAAGGACTGGATCAGCTGAAGAGGGTACCTGTAAGCAGAGGGGACCAAGTTCTGAATCACTAGCCAGTGATTAGATGGGCACCAGGACGGCACCGGATGAAGTCACCTCGACCAGGTGAGTGGGCGACGCTGGGCTCTGCAGTCTCTCGGACCAGGAGGCGTTGTCGGCGACCAGGATGGAGGTGCGAGCTGTCCCATGAAGGTATCTGCTGTCGGCGATGCTGGACCCAGGATTGAGGCAACAACTCTTGGCAAATGCAAGCCCACGCGGTGGACTCAAAATGGCGTCTGGAGTGGACCAGGAGGGTCCGGGGTGCTCCTCTGTTAGAGGGGAGCAAGGTCCAGTTTGGAGCAACCAGACCAGCGATGGAAGTGTCGTCGTTCGTCGTCAAGAGGCTACAAGCCAGCAGGCAAGTGGCCGGACAACGCGGTGAGCAGCAAAGAGCAGAAGGGCCCCACGCAGATCTCGTGGATGCTAGAGGGCTGGACTTCGGTGCTGGAGCTGCTCAGGGTTAGGGCTTCTCAAACCCCAAAGCACTCACTCGAGGATCCCTCAGCGGTCGTGCTGGATAAGCGTAGTGCAGTTCTGAAGATGGCCGGTCCCTCGAGGTCTTGTCACACCCACGAATCTCAGCTGGGCTGATGATGCAGGTAGAGGTCAGAGGTGCCAGGGAAGCCGGGTCTCGTCGTGCTGGTCGGTCTGGTTCCGGAGGAAGGACGTGCAGCAAACCGCAGGTTACTTAGTTGGTGCCCGCAGATGCAGGGTGACTACTCCTTAGTCACAAGGGAGAAATCTTAGGAAGAAGTCTTGAGTTCCTTTCGTAGAAAGTAGTTTCAGGATTCAAAGATGATCTAATTTGGAAGGGTCCCCGCTCCCACCTTTATACTAAAGAAAGGGGCTGGTACGGGACTAGGTCCTGCCCATGGGTGGGACCAGGAAGGGGGGTGGTTACACCCCTCTCCCATGCCGGACATTCCCCAGCTCAGGGGCTGGTGTGCCCCTGGAACTGGTTCAAACTGGCAGATGCACAGTGAGCACCGGGGTGCCACTTGCAGTCACCTTCCTATTCAGCCCTGCCTACCCAGGATACACAAAACCCTGTCTGGGATGGTGCTAGCACCGCCCCTGACAGGAAACCCTTTGTCCAAGCTCTCCTCGCTGGAAGGACTCCCAGCAGCAGGAGGTCAGACTTGTGTCTGTGGTGGCAGCATCCATTTTGTGATGCTGAGGCTCGAGTTAACTTTAACCGGGGTTCACAGTTACATACATGTCGTGTCCCTCTAGAAGGGTGGAATGCTAAACCCGTCGCCAGAATTGGCGAGGGGTTAGTATTCCAATTCGTATGACACCTTACTCGACATGTTTTGATAAAGCGATACCAAAGATAGCAAATAACCGCGAGGATTATAATGCACTTAAGAGAATATGGTACGCGTTATCATAGAACAGCTATTAGGACTTGGTTCCGCAAGCTGCAGACGGGCTCAGCTCATGCCAGAGCACCATCTCACATAATTCCAAGCACTCTGCCTTCAGGATTGTTAAGGCCTGCCATAGGAGCGACTGATAGGAATACATGTGTCCATTTTAGGGTTAGATATAGGTATACTATATCTAAAGCAAAGGGTGATTACACCATCTTGCCCCAGCTGTCGTGCAGCCAGTTGTGTCAGATTTAGATGGCCAGCCAGGGGTGGCATAATACATGCTGCAGCCCCTGGTAGGCACTGGGGAGAACCAAACCCTGGGTACCGGGACTGATAAGGTGGCCCAGTACCAATTGGTAAATGCACCTAAGGTACATGGAATCCATTTTACAGAGAGAGCAGTAGGCCTGGGTCCCAGGTCAACTAAGTCGAAAAACTAGCAAAACACCAGGCAAAAAGTTGGGGGTAACCATAGTCAGGTATCCACCTTCCTACACCTACCAGCAATGGCCCAATCAACCGGGGTCCCGAAAGAGGGTCGTGCCCACGCACCACGCAGCATCTCTAATAAAGCGCCCCCAAGGGGTAGCAAGGGTTCCATGGTAACCGGCTCAAGATGAAGCAAATTCATTAAGGGATCAGGAATGAGAGGTACCACAGGAGGCTGAAATCCGAGGATAGCAGCTGCCCGGTTAATAGCCCGCGCATAGGTGGCCCCTAGCTCTGTAGTCACCCAAGGAGGGGACAAGAGGCCATCCGTAGGAGACGGTTGGAGACTAATCATCCCAGTCACTATAAAGAGCGGGGCTGCAGAACAACCCAAAGGCCATGCCACACTAGGGCCCTGCACCAGTGGCTCCCGACCAGGGGAAGCAGCAGCATCCGAAAGGGCTGTAGTGGAGACCTGTGTCGCCCGACCCCGCTGAGGAGACAGAAGCGAGGAAACCGGAGGAAGATCAACCCCATGCATCGATACCGGTGTCGATGAATGAATGGACACCGGTGGTGATGGATGCGTCGACAGCGGCATCGGTGGGTGCTGTGTCGGAGTCGACCGGACGTCGACTCCGACACAGGGACCCAACCTGGGCGTCGGTCGGAGTCGGCTGAAGCGTTGCTCCAGACGTGGGCTCGAGCTTAGAGCTGGGTGTGGGCTTGTCCGACGTGGAGCCCAGCTCCAAGATCAGAGTCGTTGACACCGCCCCCGCAGGAAGCCACACAGGGATATGCACTGACTGGCAGTGCGAGCGTGGCGTCGAACCTGGCGTCGCCGGCATCGCCATTGCCGACGCCGCTTCCACTGTCCACGCAGGAAGCCGCACAGGGCTATGCGTTGACTGGCGGAGTGTGCAAGAGCGACCAGAACGGTCTGGACCACGGCCCAACGTCGTCGCCTCGGCTCCGGAATCGGAGTCGGTGCAGACAACCCTGGTTGGGAAAGGATCTGCCGACGAGGGCCCGGCCGGAGTACCCTCTGCCTCTGTGGGGCCCTAAGGCGCGCCAGGGAATGAGGGGGGCTCAAAGTAGGCCTGAAGAGCCCGGGAGTAGCCCTTTATTTGGGCGCGCGTCACTGCAACTCCTGGAAAAGGAGGGTATGGAGGAGGTTACCTCGGGGCACCCGTAGCTGACCCCTCACGAGAGGAGTGGGCGCCAGCGGCACACCAATGAGAGGTGGACCTCAGTGGACGCTTGTGGCTCCGATTATCTTTTTTAGGTCGCGGGAGCGAGCCCCCTCTGGAGAGTGAGAGCGGTGACGAGAAGAAGCTGGGCCGGACAGCCGCGCGGACAACAGCTTCATACGGCGTTCCTGAAGGGACTTCAGCTTCATCTGTTGACAGTCGCCGCATTGCTTGGAATCGTGGTGTACACCAAGGCACCACATGCAAATAAGATGCGGGTCAGTGACGGACATCTGATGCACACAGGCCTCACATGCTTTGAACCCGGAGGGCATTGCACACTGTTCCGGTACGACACCAACAGTGTCAAGAAGGCCCGAAGTAGGCTAGGAACTGCTGGTTTCCAGGTTCCGCACTGTGATGCAGAAAAGAAGAAAACTGATGTCGGCGTGCCGGGGCGGGGCATATTTGGCTCAGCTAATGTCACGTCTATGGACAACATCAGGGCGGAGCCGTACGGCGCCGCCCATGGCGTGCAGAGGTGCTGCTGTGGAAAATTTTCCGGACCAGTCTGACGCCTGGGGAAGTTAAGGAATCTTCAGCTAGACGTCTCTATTACATTTGTTTTTTACATTCTGACTTGATTTAATTTGTATCTAGACTTTGGCAAATTGGCTTTATACATTAATTTCAAACCATATGTCTCTACACGTTTGTGCACTGCTCAAAATCTTGCATTTATGAAAAAGTATCTGTCAGTGATTCTCAAAGTCAAAATAAGAAGGACAGTATTGGCTGCTTGATACTGTGATAGTGTCATAGACAACAGTGTAATAATAATGCCAAAGAAATTCTTAGACCAGGCTTATAAAGCATTAACTTTGTGATTTAAATATATTGCCTTATACTATGAATTGAACTAATGTGTGTTCAAATCCAAGCCAACTGTTTTTATACTTTGATTTTAAAGTACTATGATCTTTGCCATATCAATCTGTAATCACCATTTACTTGTACAGCTTCTCTGACCGAGTTGTTGTAACTGTTCTTGTTTTCAAAATGCCAATAAATAAAATATTTTAAAAAAGTACTATGATCTTTACTGATCACCTGATACTTCTGCTGATTGTGGTTTCATACTTCTTATTGTAATCTTTTGATTAATATATTCAACTTATATTACTATTACTACTACCAATAGGGATAACACATCCACTCTGAGCGATAAATGAAGGCTGAATCCGTGAGGTCCTATAGGTCAGTGTACTACACCCTTCTTGGCCTGTCCAGAGCAATGAGAATAATTTGGGCCCAATCATAGCGATTTGTCCTCAGAGCTTGAAGAATCAAGTGTATGCGAGGAAATGCATAGTGAAACAGAAACTTCCACATCAACTGATATGCGTCTGCAAGGCTTACCACAACAGATACTGGAGGGAGCAGATTTTCAAGCAGTGAGTTGTTCTGAGTGGTGAATAGGTCCACCTGAGGTATGCTGCAAAGGTCAAAGAGATCCTGGACTACCTCCATGTGCATGAGTCACTTGTGGTTGGCAGAATTTTGTTGGCTCAGGCTGAGTCTGGTGTTCAAGGATCTTCTAAAGTGATTGACCATCAGCCAAAGACTATGTTGATTCGTCCAGGACCAGAGACTCAGAGCTTCTTAAAAGAGAACCTGAGAACCTACTCCCCCCTGTTGGTTCAGGTATCACATCCCAATCATGTTTTCCGTTAAGATCTGGACTGACTGACCTTGAAGGATAGGGAAGATAGCCCTCAATTCCAGTAGAATGATGTGCAGTTTCAGCTCTTCTGCAGACCAGAGGCCTCTGATCTCAAGATCCTCCAGATGCACATCGTTTGAAAGCGGAAGCATCCGTCACTACCATTGGGACGGCTGAAGGAAGACAGAAGTGCCTTCCTCAAATCAGGTTGCCCTCTTTTCCTCCATCAGCTCAGCTCTGCTACAGCAACCCTGGGGACCACAGTGAATTCTGTCAAGTCTCTGTGATGTTGGAAACACTCCCTTTGAAAGCACCACTGAAGAGCCTTCATGTGTTAATGTAAATGTTAAGTTATGTGAATTTGTAGAGCACAGCTAATCACACATGAGGGTATCCAGGCACTACATAGGGCAGGCCTGTGTGGGGAGGATTAGATCCCGCATATTTCGTCTGGAAGAGCCATGTCTTGAGGTTCCTTTGGAAGACCATGAGGGACTGGGAGGTTCTGGGGTCTTTCGGGAGACCATTCCAGGGCTCGGCTGAGGTATGAAAATAAGTGTCCATCGCTTCTCGTCTTCTTGATGCCAGGGTGGTTAGCTCTGTCCTGTGACTAGATCAAAGGTGGCTGAGGTACGCTGTACCAGTGTTGTGGAGAGCTTTGTACATGTAGGTGAGTAGCTTGAACCTACATTTTCCTGGACTGGTGGAGATTGTTGAGATGTGGAGAGATGTGGTTATTTTGCTGGATGTTCAGGAGGAGTATGGGGCGGCATGTGTGGCCAGTTTGATGCAAGAAGTCAACAGATCAAGCAATCACAGGACCTTCAGGACCAGTTCAAATGCTCCCGCCTGAAACACTGGAACCATGTCTTGCATGTCCCAGATCTTCTATCGAAAAGAGAAGGCCAAAAGCTTTTTATAGTATCCAGTACTGTTTCAATGACCAAGAGGCGCTGGGAGGACTTTATGGGTGATATTTGGGCGACAGATAATTTTTAACAAACAGTAAAGCTGTTGAGAGGAGCTAACCTTTATTAGGCTATGTAGGAAAGTGCCCCCCGTATGCATGGTTAACCCCCACTTTTTGCCTGATATCTGATGAACTTTGACTGAATATGCATTGGGTCTCCGCTAATCGGGTTCCCAGTGCCGGTCTTCTGCCCCAAAACTGTACCTTTGTTTCCATAATTGGCACACCTCTGGCCCACATATAAGTCCCTTGAAAAAGGTACCACTGGTACTTAGTGGCTGTGTGACCAGAGAGGATCTCTAAGGGCTGCAGCATGTATTGTGCCACCTTCAGAGACCCCTCACCTGTACATTGCCATTGCAGGCTGTGTGGTTTGGTGACGATAAAACTTAAAAGTCAACATGGTACACATCCATGTGTACTATGCCCGCATCCACTGCTTGTGGCATAGGTAAGTCACCCCTCTAGCAGGTCTCACAGCCCTAAGGCATGGTGCTCTATGCCACAAGTAAGGGCATAGCTGTGAAGGAAGTGACCTGCTTAGAGCCACCCGGTTCACCACAGACCACCTCTCAGCCTTCCATACCGAATGAAGAATCAGAGAAACGGTGGAGAATACACACCAATAATCGTTTATTAGTCTACTCTTGAGCGGGGCTCCGTCTGCACAGTTACGTAAGAGTACTACAGAGGGAACCGATGAACAGCAAGCATAAAGATACGTTATGCACATTACATAGTTAGCTAAAAACATGCCCACAGTGGAATTTTCCAAACAGATGTGGCCGGACAGCGAAAGAAAAAAAAAAGGTTTCTACTCTCATAACTTACGAAGTTCAGGACACTCAAGGCTGCTCCATCCCGTGCTGTGATCAAACTACCAGACAGGTGGGAGGGGTTTCTTATCTAGAGGAAACTATGCACTGGCACAAGCAGTTCTTAGATTATATTAGATTAAACCCTCACACAAAATGGAGTCTGAAAAAGAAAATGGTGAAGCGAATGCTAACTTATACATGGATTACGGGAGCATCAACAAGCATAATCTAACAGCTGCATGAGCAATATGACCCTACAGCGTCTAAGTCACTTTTTAGACATTGTAAGTATAGTGAAGCCATAATGACTACATTCGCTGGGAGTCTGTCAATATGAACTCCAAAGCTCCATAATGACTTTACTGAATGCTAGGAGGTTTGGTATCAAACATCTCAGCACAATAAACCCACACCGATGTCAGTGTTGGATTTATTGTAAAATGCACTCAGATGGCATCTTAGAGATGCCCCCTGAAAAACGACCAACTCCCTAGTGAACAGCTGACTTGTCAACACCAGCCTGCTACACACAGACATGTTTCTGACCCCCTGAGGTGAGAGTCCTTCTGCTCTTGTGGGTCAGGAACAAAGCCTTCTTGGGGTGGAGGTGCATTCAGAGCAGTGAAGGCTTCCTGCCCTTTGATATGCTGACCAGGGCCTCTCCAGCTAGTGGAGATGGCCGCCCCTCAGACAAACTTCACTTTTGGTGGCAAGGTTGGCTGGAAAATTAGAAGTCAGGAGAGGTGTGTCCGCTCTTATCCAGAACCCCCACTAAGGTGTCCCAAGCTGAAGTGACCTCCTCCTTAAAAATTTTTAGCCAATAGGGTTACAGGATGCCCCCTCCCCAAAGGGAGGGGACATACCAAGGATGTAGTCACCCTAAGGGTAAGTTGCCAATTGGCTAATACCTGCCAGTACCAGTAACGTCCCTAATTGCAGTATTTAGGGGCACCCATGAACTTTGATCCTCAGATTTCTGCAACCTACGAAGAAGAAGGACAAAGAAGACGCTGTGCAGCAAAGCTTGACGATGACTACTGCTTGGCCCCAGCCCTACCAGCCTGTCTCTAGCTTAAAGACCCTGTGAAGAAGATTACACCTGACCTGCGGCCAGTGACTTCCAGAAACCAGAGGGAGACTCCCCACTCTTCAACAAAGACCAGATCTCCCGAGGACAGTGGACCTTCCCAGAAGAATACAAATACAAGGACTACGGATCCAGCTGGAACCGTGACCCCTGCCCACGCTGCACCCAACGCCCACGCCCTGAGTCTGAGTGGCTCACCTGTCCAATGAGGTCTCTGCAGCGATCCTTACCTCAACTTCATTGGTGGCTGACCTCTCCTTGACTCCATGAAGACGCCTGCAGCCTCATCATAAAGAGACCCCCTTGAACGCAATCGGCTTTAGGAAAGAAAACCAGGCACTAAAAGGCACCACAGCATCCTCATTCCCCTACTTTGTGGAGCCCAGACGACATTTGCCAGGTGTCTATCAATACCTCAATTTATCTGACTAGTTGTTGGTCACGTTCGTCCAGCCTCCTGGTCCGAGCTTCCAACCTCTTTGTGCGACAGAGATTCCCCCTTTACTTGCATTGGGCACAAGACGCTGATTTGCACCATGCACCCGACCGCCGGTGCCACTGGTGGTGTTGGTTGCTGCTGCCCTCTGGCACCCACTGTGCTTGCTTTAATCTCTGGGGCCTGTGCCCTGAAACCAGCGGTACTTACCTGCAACCAGCACCCCTTGTGGGTGCCGCAGTGACCTCTGCACCCGCCCGCCCCAGGTGTCACTGGTGGTGCAGTACCTACCTTGATCTGTCCCTTGCCCAGTGTTAGTCTAAACCCCGAAGACTGGATGTGTAAGTCATGTACTTACTGGTAATTGTACATAAAGGTATTCCTTCCATAGGACTGCATTGCATTTCTGCCTACTACACTAAATGTCTATCTTTGCTAAGTTACTACTGTTTGATTGACATTATCAAAATATTTTTAATACTCTTGTAAGATACTTCTATGCCTTTACAACACAATTCCTACTGTATTTGAAAAGTATTGCTATTCCTGAAACTTACTTACCTGCAATTGAGTTCCTTTTGGTTCTAAAATAAAATAACAATATAATAACTTTTTATTCAAAACAATTGGTCTTGGATTCAGTCTTACAGTGTGTGTAATCATTTTTTGCCTGAGTGTGTACAGCAAATGCTTAACACAGCCCTATGATAAGCTTAACTGCCCGACCACACTAGCACAAATAGAGCTTTTGGTATTATCTACTTAAGCCTCGGTAATCCTCTGGAGCTCCATTGGACTCTGCCCACACTATACCTTACTTTGGTATAGTATATACTGAGCCAGCTTCCTACTGCCTGTCATCCAGTTACAGGAACACTGCAATCCTCAATAGTCTGAGATGATCTGCTATCACTTTTGTGAATACTCAAGGTGCCAAGGTCAATCCAAAAGGAAGTGTAATAAATGGGTAACGGGTGGAGCCCACCACAAACCACAAGTACTTCCTGAGGGTCGGTAGGATCAGAATATGAAAGTACGCCTCCTCCGA
Source organism: Lissotriton vulgaris (assembly GCF_964263255.1). Taxonomy (NCBI): domain Eukaryota; kingdom Metazoa; phylum Chordata; class Amphibia; order Caudata; family Salamandridae; genus Lissotriton; species Lissotriton vulgaris. The sequence continues at coordinate 338,442,321 of NC_141689.1, forward strand.
GTCTACTGACATCATCTAGTCTTCCAAGTACAGTGCCAGTAAAACCTGAGCCAAGGACAGCATCTGGAACTTGTCTTTGCATAGAAACCAATTCAGGAACCTGAGGAACAAGTTACTTACCTTCGGTAACGCTTTTTCTGGTAGATACTATATCTGCCTGTGGATTCCTCACCTTGTGAATATCCCCTTGCGTCAGCAACATTCGGAAATTCTTTTGTAGCCTCTCGCCGACGTCGACTTGGATGTCATAGAGACACGGCATCGCACGCGACTCCGCTGACGTCACCGACGCCTACAATAGGCCCACGCCGGCGTGATGACATCAGTTCCGCCCTTTTTTCCTTGCCATCGAGGCACACGGATGGACCAATGACAGTGAAAATATACATAGTATACACAGTACACAACAGCCAAGGAGAAACACACAGTGTGAAGCAAGTGCAAGAAAGCAATGGAAACATCTCCTTAACATTACAATATATACACATTACATCACAGTAACTCTGGCATAGAAGAGTGGACAACGGGGAGGCGGGTGGGTCAGTGAGGAATCCACAGGCAGATATAGTATCTACCAGAAAAAGCGTTACCGAAGGTAAGTTACTTGTTCTTCTGATAGATACATCTGCCGTGTGGATTCCTCACCTTGTGAATAGAGTCCCACAGCAGTCCCCACTCCCGGAGGAGGGTGTCCACTCTTCTAAACCAGGAAATCCTGAAGGACAGAGCGGGCAAAGTGGCCGTCCCTCCTCACCTCAGTATACAAGCAGTAATGCTTCGCGAACGTGTGGAGGGAAGACCAAGTTGCCGCCCTACAAATGTCCTCTACACGAACACCTCTAGCCAATGCTGATTTAGACGACTTAGCTCTAGTAGAATGAGCCCTTATACCCTCTGGAGGTTCCTTACCGGCCAAAGAGTAGCAGATCTTTATACAAAGGACAATCCATCTTGGCAATGTTCTTTTATGGACCGCTCTTCCTCTTTTGCAGCCAGCAAACCCAACGAAGAGCTGGTCATCCAAACAACAGTCTTTAGTCCTGTCCAGCTAAAAAGACACCGCCCTCTTAGGGTCCAGATGGTGTAACCTCTCCTCCTCCTTGCAAGGGTGTGGGGGAGTATAAAAGGTAGGGAGGGTAATAAATTGACTAAGGTGAAAAGGAGTCACCACCTTAGGAAGAAAAGCAGCCCTGGTCCTAAGAACCATTCGATCAGCATGAATGGTCAAGAAAGGGGGCTTGGAACTAAGAGATTGAAGCTCACTTACCCTCCTTGCCGAGGTTATTGCAACGAGGAAGACTGCCTTAAGAGTTAATAGCCTCATAGGACATTTATGAAGAGGCTCAAAAGGAGCACCCATCAGAAAGGTCAAGACAAGATTCAAGTCCCACTGAGGCACAATAAAAAGAGTAGGAGGGAACTTATTTGTGAGGCCCTTCAAAAACCTTAAAACCACAGGAGACTTAAAAAGAGATGGCTGGTCAGGCAAGCAGAGAAAAGCCGACAACGCCGAAAGATAACCCTTAACCGTGGCAACAGCAAGCCCTTGCTGCGCCAGAGAAAGGGCAAACTGGAGAACATCAGACAAACGGGCTCTTAAAGGGTCAACAGAATTCCCACCACACCAAGTGACAAATTTTGACCATCTATAAGAATAGACAGATTTAGTGGAGTCACGCCTGGCTGACAAGATGACATCCACCAAGTCAGGTGTGAGAGAAAAGGAAATCAGGTTGCCCCGTTCAATCTCCAGGCATGAAGGTGCAACGTCTGGAGGTGGGGGTGTAGAACCTGCCCCTCCATCTGAGAGAGGAGGTCTGCCCTGAGAGGGAGATGGAGCGGCGGGTGAGAGGAGAGGTGGAGAAGATCTGTATACCACACCCTTCTTGGCCAGTCCGGGGCGACCAATATAACTTGGGCCCGGTCTTGGCGAATCTTCCTCAGAACCCGAGGAATCAAGGGTATGGGAGGAAACGCGTAAAGGAGTTGACTCCCCCAACTCAACTGAAACACGTCCTCCAAGGCTCCTTGCATCGGATACCGGAGACTGCAGAATGATGGGCAGTGAGCATTCTCGCGAGTGGCAAACAGGTCCACCTGAGGAGTCCCCCACGTCCGAAAGACGTGACGTACCACCTCCGGATGAAGCCTCCACTCGTGGTCGGCAGAGAACTGCCGACTGAGACTGTCTGCACGCACGTTCAGAACCCCGGCCAGATGATTTGCCATCAGACAAAACGGGTGGCCCTGAACCCAGGACCAGAGACGCAGAGCCTCTCTGCAGAGACACTGCGACCCCACTCCTCCCTGCTTGTTGATGTACCACATCGCGGTCGTGTTGTCCGTCAGGACTTGGACTGACCGACCGCGAAGGGAAGGGAGGAAGGCCTTGAGTGCTACACGTATCGCCCGCAACTCTAGAAGGTTGATGTGAAGCAACCTTTCCTCTGGAGACCAAAGACCCTTGACCTCCAGATCCCCCAGATGAGCACCCCACCCTAGAGTGGATGCATCCGTAATCACTGAGGCCACTGGAGGAGGCAGCTGAAAAGGCTTCCCCTGAGACAGGTTGCCTTCCACGCCCCACCAAGACAAATCCGCCGCAGCTTCTCTGGAGATCCTCACTGACTCCCTGAGATCTCCGTTGTGCTGATACCACTGCCTGCGGAGGCACCACTGGAGCGCCCTCATGTGCCAGCGTGCATGGTTGACCAACAGAATGCAAGAAGCCATCAGACCGAGCAGGCGAAGGACCTTCAGGACTGGAACGACCGCTCCATTGAAAAATAAAGGAATCATTTCCTGTATGTTGCGAATCCTTTGTGGAGGAGGGAATGCACGACATACAGTTGTGTCCAGTACAGCACCAATGAACAGGTTGCGTTGGGAGGGCACCAGGTGAGATTTGGGTACATTTATCGAAAAACCCAACCTGTACAACAACTGGGTTATCTCCTGCAGATGATGGAGCACTCTCTCTGGCGACTCTGCTTTGATCAGCCAGTCGTCCAAATAAGGGAATACAGGAATCCCCGACCTTCTGAGATGCGCCGCCATCACTGCCATCACCTTGGTGAAGACTGGAGGCGCAGTAGTAAGTCCAAACGGAAGGACCGCAAACTGATAGTGCTGCGATCCCACCGTAAAACGGAGATACTTCCTGTGCGACTTCAGAATTGGGATGTGAAAGTACGCATCCTGCAAGTCGAGCGACACCATCCAGTCTTCTTCCAGCAGAGCCTGAAGAACCTGAGCAAGGGTGAGCATCTTGAATTTCTCTTGTTTCAGATAAAAATTCAAGTTCCTGAGATCCAAGATTGGACGAAGTCTGCCATCCTTCTTGGGGATCAGAAAATACCGGGAGTAGCATCCCTGATCTTTTTCCTGCTCTGGGACCACCTCTATTGCACCCTTTCTCAACAGAGTTTGAACTTCCTCCTGTAGGAGTAACAGATGTTCCTCTGAGCAATATCCCTGGCAAGGAGGGTAATTGGGAGGGAATTCCCGAAAGGGAAGGGCATACCCATTTTCTACTAGATTGAGAACCCAAAGATCTGATGTAACCGATTCCCAATCCCGTAGAAAGTGGGTAAGCCGACCCCCCCACCGGACCCACATGATCGTGAATGGCGGATCCAGGGCTGCTTTTCTGTGGCTGGGGGTTGGAGGAGGTGGAGGAGGAAGAGGCCTTACGCCCTCGAGGACGTGCTCTCTGCCTTCCCCTGTACGACTTATACAAGGTATTTTGCTGCTGCTGCTGCTGTTGATGCTGCTGCTGACCTTGTCTAAACGTACGAAAGGAAGAGCGACCAAAGCCTCTGAATTTCCTGGCAGTAGAACCTCTTACTTGTAGACCAAGAGATCTAGCAGTCGCCCTGCTATCCTTAAACCTCTCCAAGGCCGAATCTGCCTTCTTGCCAAAGAGTCCTTCACCATCAAAAGGCAGCTCTAACAAAGCAGACTGAACATCAGCAGAAAAATCTGAGGATTTTAACCAAGCTGAACGCCTTGTGGCAACAGCAGTGCCCATGATCCTTGCCACAGAATCTGCAGTATCAAGGCCGCTCTGAATAACCTGACGAGCTGCCGCTTGAGTGTCAGATAAAACTTCCTCAAAGTCACCTCTGCAATCCTCAGGAACCTTAGGGATCAACGTACGTACAGAGTCCGTAAGAGCATGGATATATCTACCCATAAGGCAAGTGGCATTTGTTGGTTTTAACGCCATACTCGCGGAAGAGAAAGTTTTCTTGGCCACTTGATCCTGCTTTTTAGCCTCCTTGTCACCAGGAACTTGGGGAAAAGCACCTACTGACTTCTTAGAACATGCCGCCTGAATCACCAAACTTTTCGGAGAAGGGTGAGACGACAAAACGGCTGGGTCCTCAGGAGCCACTCTATATCTTCGAGCCACACCTTTCGAGACAGCAGGAGCAGAAAGAGGCTTCTTCCACACCTCAATAATGGGATCAGTCAATGCATCATTAAAAGGGAGCAATGGCTCCACAGCTGAGCTCGGAGAATGAAGAATCTCAGTAAGCAGGTTCGATTTAAATTCAACAGTCGGCAATTTTAAACCAAAAAGTCCCGCTGCTTTTTTCATCACCACATGATATGGCTGAACATCTTTGGACGGAACATCAGAACCTGATGGCAAGACCCACTCTGGAGAAAACTCAAAACCACTAGCCTCTGCTAGATCCTCGAAATAATTTTCATCCAGCTCACCTTCTTCCAAGTCAGAATGAGACTCACAATACCTCTGCTCTTCCAGTAGACGCTGAGCCTCCCTCCTAGATCTCTGCTTAACACGGAGTGCAGCCGGATCCATTGTCGACTCCGCCGGAGCCGACGTCGGAATTGAATCCAAAGGCTTAGAAGGGTGTTCCAAAGATTTGCTTGGAGCGGGCGACGCCGGTGCCGGAGTCGTCGACTTCGGACGAGCCGGCGTCGACATCGGCGTCGACCTCGGTGGAGCCTGGTACTGCCACAGCGGGGTCGGAGCCGGCAAAAACGGCATGAAAGGTGCCGGGGCATATGAATGAGGCACCCCCAAATTAAATGCCATTGGACCCAAGGGACCCGAAGGCGCTCCAGAGTGGTACCAAGACCTTGAGAAAACATCATACATAGCATTGAGAAACGCTGAAGGATCCTGACCTGGAGCTGGGAAAGGTGGATGCTCAGGTCGACCTCGAGGTAGATTTGAATCTGTCTCAACAACAGGAGTCGATTCCTCAACCTCCACAGGAACTTCGTCGACCTCTTCTTGCGCCGGAGACGGAGCCGGAGTCGGATCGGGTGCCGGAGTCAGAGTCAGAGAATGAACTTGCGACTCCGAAGGCGAGGCCTCGCCCTCTTGATCCGAAACCTCTTGTGGAGGAATTACCTTAGATCTAACCTTCTTGGGTGATCTCGACCTCGAGACAGACTTATCACCCGAATGACGTCGAGACTCATGTCTCCTCTTCTTATGCTTCTTACGTGACCTCGAAGCGTGATCCGACGAAGACCTCGAAGCCGACGCCTCCCGAGACCTCGATCTCGACCTCGACTTCTTCGAATGGGATTTCGAAGATTTCCTCACTTTATCGGCCTTCAGTTTAGCCACAAGAAGCTTAGACTCCCTTTCTCGCAGGGCCTTCGGATTCATCTTTTGACACGACGAACACCTATCCACGTCGTGGTCGGAGCTCAAACACCAAATACAGTCCTGGTGTGGGTCCGTAACGGACATCATCATCCCACATTCCCTGCAGGGCTTAAAACCTGTCTTCTTTGTCGACATATTATCGAACAAAGTAGCAAGAGAACAGAGAAATGAAGAAATACAGCAACAGAGTAACTAGAAGCTACAGAGTATACCAAAACCGTTAGCGTTGACGACGCGGAAAAAAAGGGAACTGATGTCATCACGACGGCGTGGGCCTATTGTAGGCGTCGGTGACGTCAGCGGAGTCGCGTGCGATGCAGTGTCTCTATGACGTCCAAGTCCACGTCGGCACGAGGCTACAAAAGAATTTACGAATGTTGCTGACGCAAGGGGATATTCACAAGGTGAGGAATCCACACGGCAGATGTATCTATCAGAAGTCAAGGATCAAACAAAGTCTGCATCCTCCTTGGGAACCAGGAAGCAGAGAGTAGTTTTCCTAAACAATTTCCAGCTCTGACAATACTTATGAAGTAGGACCCTGAAGGAGTAATTTTGAAAGAATTGTAAGTTATGAGAATAGGTTTATAGTTGAATCCTATCCGAATAAACTTAATTAAAAAAAAAGAAAAAATGTGTTTAGTTTTTGTAAGATGTTTGCGGTTTCAGGTGAATATCATGTAACAGCTAATTTTTTAATCAGTTTTTTAATTTTAGATTTCATCTTAATTCATGTTTTTTTCAATACATAGAGAGTCAGTGTATAAGACACCAAAAAGGCCACCTCATAAGATTAGTCCATTAGCCGATAAAGAGGCTTTTTGAAGGTGTTTTTCAACCACTCAATCCAAAAATTAAGTCATTGTACAAACTGTATATGGATCAACAAATGTTAGTTTGTTGGACTGAAATAGGATAATTGTCTGTTTCGGTCTCTAGTGGTAAGAGTGACCACCCTCAGGATGTAATGACCATACTCATTAAAGGCAGACCCTTTGAAATCAACCAGAGATCTGTACATCTACATTAGTATATATATAAAATACACAGTTGCTGTATAAAGTACGCCGGAGAACTCCCAAAGTGTGTGAAAGCACAGCAATAAATGATGAAAGAAACATCCAACATCAGTCCAACAAACCAACATTTGATGATCCATATAGAACTTATGCAGTTTTGCAGGGACCTGAATAGTTCACTGATTGCTTGAGGCCTCTTTATGAACTAATGGTATGATCTTATGAGGTGGCCTTTTTGGTGTATGCTATATACTGACATTCTATGAACTGAAAAAACATGAACTGAGATGCCATTTAGTACGGTACTGAAAAAACTGTAACAACAATACACTGTTTTACATCAGACACAGAATATGCCTTATAAAAATCACACTAAATTATTCTTCTAGAAGAAAATGTTACTTACCTTTGGTAACACCTTTTCTGGTGGAGACTATCTAGCTGCAGATTCCTCACCTTTTAAATTCTTCCACAGGTGTCAGACTAGTTCCAGAAACTGGTCAGTGGTGTCCCTGTTTCCTGGTAGGTGGTGCCATGCGGCTCCCACCTGACGCTGTTCCGCTTATAACAGTGGGGTGGAAGGGGATTTTGGGGAGTGAGGGACACTACAACCCCCAGAATGCATCAGGAACCCAGGCGGAAGGACCTGAACGTCTGGTGGGCACTAATTAGCGCATTTTAAACCCACTGGATGCCATTCTTCTGGTTGCAGCAGGGAGGGAGGGGTGACTAAAACTCACAGTATACATCAGGAGACCAGGAGGAGGGGCCTGAATATCGAGAGAGCACTTATTGCATTGCGTATCCGTGGATGCGGGACGTGCAGGCGTGTGACGGGGTGAAGACCAGGCAAAGAGCGGGCCCATCTTTGCCCATCATCGACTGACAGAAGTTGGGCTGGGCCACCTCTCTTGGTCCTCCTTCAAGTTCAGCAGCAGGTACTCTCCTTCTTTGTTGTTACAGTTTTGCTTCTTTGCTTGCTTGAAGTATGGAGAAACGAAGAGCCGCATCCAGCCACTGTCCATCCCCTAGTACTCCCTCGAGAACCTCAACCATTGATGTGTTCTTGGTTTGTGCAGAGAGGGTTATTTCTAAATAAATGTAATTTGTGGAACGCTGCCTTTCCTCGACAGAAGAAAACGTTATCTCTGCCCTCTACCACAACCCCAACCCAGCATAATTCTTTATTTCGATCTCCGCATAACGGAACCAAGACAGGTATTATGGCCCCTCCTCAGCAGAATGCATTCCAGCTGTAGGAAAGTAGAATCTTTCTGACATGATTGGCCCCACTTTTGCCTGGTGCCAGTATGTTTAGACTGTAGTACACTGGGAGCCTGCTAACCAGGACCCCAGTGTCGGTGCTCTCTCCTCTAAATTGACTTGCTAAGTACTTTACACCCCCCACAATTGGCATACTGGTGTACCCCTGTAAGTCTCTAGCAGAGGGTACTAAGGTACAGAGGGCATTGGTCACCAGGGGTTTCCCATGGACTGCAGCATGTATAATGCCACCCATAGGAGCCCATGCAAACTGTAACTACAGGCCTGCCATTGTAGCCTGTGGGAAATGGAGCATGCACCTTTCACCATAGATATAAGGTGTACCTTATATCCCACTCACTACACTTGGAGCCTATAAGTCATAGCTAAGGTAGGCCCTTCGACCCGAGGGCAGGGTGCATGGTGCTAAGTGTGAGGGCCCCACCCCTGCATGAGCAGAGGTAACCCTACACAGCCTGGACTCCATTCTCTGGGCTTTGTAAGTGTGGGGAAGCCATTTGAAGGTATGTAGCTCCAAGTGTAGTGGAAACTGGTCAGTACGAGATGTCCAACTAGATAATGGCTTCCCTGAACCTAGTCATGTTTGGTATCAAACATTTTAGAATCATGCAACTACACCGATTCCACTGTTAGGTGCCTGATACAATGTATGGGGGGATCCTTATAGAACCCCGCATATCTACCTGTGCACCCTTGCAGTGTCCGCATGAAAGCCAGTGCTGCCGCCGACCCCAGACATTAATCTACCCTCCTGCTATTGAGTCTAGCTCGGACAGGGGAAGGTGGAACAAAGGATTTCTTGCAGAGGAGTGGTGTTACCACCTCTACTTTAGAAACAGGTGTCTCTGGGCTATGGTGGGGGGTGCTTCAAGAGCCACCAGAATGCTTTGAAGGAAATATTTGGTGCCCTCCTTGCATAAACCGGTTTACTCTAGTGCAGGAGCCCCAAGCTCCTGCTCTGGCGCGAAAACCACACAAAGGACATGGGAGTGACCACCCCCCTATCCAACTCCTCCCCAGAGCTCTACCAGGTGGACACTTGATTCTATGCAACTAAATAAAGCAAACCTTCACTCGAAACACTGCATGCACTACAAATGTATGTTCAAAAAGCTTAGTCAAATTTCAACACGAACAACAATGTGAGTCAAAAATTGTTCAAAATGAAACTTCAGACTAAAGATAAATTCTGCACAACATTTTTCTTATTGTATACTGTAGATAAATCTATGGAATAAAGAGAATACAGCAAATTTCTTGTTTCGTCTTTGACCTATACAAAGATCAATTCATAGTACATTGTCCAACATTCTGGGATTACAATGCTTATAATTCACAAACCGTTATGGGTAGCCCAATGCATTTCGTGACCCTGTGTCCCTTCTTCAGGGGCCATTGGTGCACAACTGTCGTAATACGAACTGTGTTTTTTGGCCTCAAATCTTTGTGAAAATGCGTATACTGGTAAAATGAAATGCAGTTCAAAAATCCTGGTGTTACAGGGAAAACAGCAAACCACTGATTGCTCCGAAACAGGTCCCTCTCAAAAAGGTTTCCGTGAAGTTTAGTTTTTTGTACACTTGATTCTGCCATCTTGAAAATAAGATAAGCAGAGGAACCTGGGGGCATCTGACTGGCCAGTCCACCAGAGTTGCGTACGTACCCAACCCCCCTCCCCCAATAGGTGAACCACTGCAGAATCTGCCCAACTCCCTTCTTGGGTTACTTAAGGTTTTCCTTGAGGGTGGGACCGTAGATTTGTCTGAACCAAGATTCCTCTGCAAGATTAATCTTCAAGACTCTTACACAAGATTCTTCTGCTGCTGGACTCTGGAGCTTGGCTTGAGACCAAGACAAGACTGCATCTGTTAGGAGGGCTCCCACTGCGACTTTGTCCGTGTTGTCTGCAAAGATCCTGCAACCTCTGTGGCTGTGAATCCTCTAGAGTCACAAGGACTGCTAGAAGAAATCTCCCTTGGGTGAAGGAGTCAATGGTCTGTGGATCATGCTGTCCCATGGACACTCAAAGGTTCTGCAAAACAGGTGGTGGTTTTGTGGCACCCTGAGGTCTGGCCTGTCTTCTGCGCAACTTGGAAGACTACAATCCCGCATTGGGGCTGCTGGAACAAAGCCTCTGTGCACCATGTCTGTTTGCGGTTGCCAAGACTTCCGAGCTCTATAGCTCGGAGGTCTTCGAGCTCCAAGAAGCCCCAGCCTCAAGCATCACGAGCTGTAAAAACAACGTTCCCACAGCATCACCTGCAATGTGGGCCTCCATCTTTGGTATGCTGCAGAAATTGAACTGAAACTTCCTGTGCCTACTGCCAGAGGGTCCCTACGGGGTCTTCATTGATTCCTGCTGGCTCTCCTGCTTGCTGGGGTCCAGCCCTAACATACCTTTAGTGGGTGAGTTCCTGAGGCTCCTTGCCTTTTTGAAAGAAAATAGGTGTTTGTCCCATTTTCTATCACCCGTCTCAAGGATCTTCCAATGTTTATTGATGGTTTTTGTGACTGCATTGGAGGCTGTGCTGTACGGGGTCACACATGTCAGCTGTACTTCTTCCGTGATTCTTGGGTGGTTTTCCAAGAGAGTGTTGCGGTGCTGGTTTCTTGCACGCTTCTGACTGTTCTTGAGGATGTGCTCCGGGTCGCCATGGTTCCCTAGTTTTCCTGACAGTTGAGTGGCCTGTGAGTGATAGTCATTAGTGTTGCTGCAGTTTATCCTGATCCTCAGGTACAGTCCATATGGTAGATTTTCCCGGAGTACATCTAGGTTCAGTGTCCCCATACCATTTCAATACTCTTGGTATGATATGATATAGCAGTTTTATGAAACGCACTAATACTCTGGAGTGTCCTGGTGAGAGTGAGATGGAGCAGCGGAAAAGTCATTAGATGTACTGGCTAAACAGGTACATTTTAAGGCGTTTTTTAAAGGGATTGAGCTCATGAATTAACTGGAGATCGGGAGGGAGCAAAGTCCAAGCAGTGGCTGCTTTCTACGGTCTTATGGTTGGTTCTCCCCCTTCTTTTTTTCCTCAGCGCTTCCCTACTTCCGTATTGCTTGCCACCCTGTCACCGGGTTAGCGGTGCACTCTCACGACGGGACTGGCGCTCGCGCATGCCCGTAGACGTCATTCCGTCAGCTTGCGCCCTGCCCCGGAGATAGAGACGGCACTGCTGTATATAATTTCGGGTTGCAGGAGCATTTCTTAGCTTCGGGTACTGAAGATGGGTTGGAAGTGGAATACACGTGACGGTAATTAAGAACAGATTACTGATGGCGCTTTTCTACACCAATGGCACAGTCATGTTAGCCAGGACTCCCAATGGACTCAAGGCCCTCATTGAAGGCTTTGTGTCTTTCATGGAGAATCTTAATTCAGAAACCAACAGGTCTAAAGAACAAGTTACTTACCTTCGGTAACGCCTTATCTGGTAGAGACTCTTTCTAGCCACAGATTCCTTACCTTAGAATTATCCTCAGGCCTAAGATTGGGTCCAGAAATTTTCCGTGAGCAGTACCTCTGCACAGTGGTAGGTGATGTTGTTCGGCTTCAAGTGGCGTCGTCAGCGCTGCAAGAGATATATGAGGTGCCTATATAGGCAACATCCAGGCGGGCTGACGTCAGTTACGATTCATGACCTTCAACACCAGAAGAACAGAGCAAGGAATTACACTGACCAATGGTGTGCAAAACTAGGCGTCCCGGAAGGTAAAAACCCCATTCCTAGAAATCCATTTGCAGAGCGGGAAGGATTGATGGGTTGGTAAGGAATCTGCGACTAGCCAGAGTCCCTACCAGGTAAGGCGTTACCAAAGGGAAGTAACTTGTTAATCTGATAGAGACTTCTAGCCGCGGATTCCTTACCTTAGAATAGATACCCAAGCATCTCCCGGGAGGTGGTTATGCGGGCCAATTTCACACAAGGAAGTCCTGCAGGACCGAATGGGCAATATGCCCATCTCTACAGCCTAACTGTCCAGGCAGTAGTGTTTGGTGAACGTGTACAGGGAAGCCCATGTTGCCACACAGCAGATTTATGGCAGGTTTCTGGGACTGCAACTCCATGTGCTAAAGCAGTGGTTGCAGCCTTAGCTCTAGTGGAATGAGCATGCAAACCCTCATGCGGTTGCTTTTTAGCCAATGTGTAGCAGCTTTTGATGCAGCGAACAGTCCATCATGAGATAGTCCTCTTCTGAACAGCCCGTTCTTTATTGACGCCGTCGATCATCTATCCAGAACTCTTGTGTGCAGTCAAGGTTGTACGACAATGCTCTTTTTGGGCCTAGGCGGTGAAGACACTCTTCTTCTTTGGAGGGATGAGGTGGAGCATAAAAAGTTGGCAGAATGATGATTTGGCTTATGTAAAATGGAGTGACCACTTTCGGAAGAAAGGAAGCTTTTGCATGAAGCACCCATTTTTAGGTCGAGCCTAGAGGCATGCACCGCTCTGGGGGAAGCATGGTGTAGTGGTTTGTGGAGTTTGAACACACCCATCACACGCCCACCACTTTTCATTGGCCCGCTTTTACAAATTCCATATTTTTCCTGGGTGAAAAAAGTACAGTTGTTCTGCCTTGTGGCGAATTAGTTTCCGCCGTGGCGAATGGCCCTGGTAAATGGAGCCTTTCCTTAAGGGCCATATGACTTGGTACAGCGCACTACATTTTCTTTGGTCTCCTCTTGTTTTCTAACTTTCGTGTTTTAATTTGCCCCCCCTCCTGTTGTCCTATTCTTTTCGCTTCCACCCCCCTCCCCGTTGTCTATGTTGTCTTAGTTCCCGCATCGCTCCCTCTATTTCTTCTGCTGCCTATTTCTTCCTGCCCCCACCTCCCGTCCTCACACGTGCCCCCACAGCTGTAACTACCTGGGGAAGAGGCGCTGCATCTGTTTTAACCGTCGCTATAAGTTTCCTATTGCAAGAGGAGGAGCGGGACGAGAGACTGCTGTTGCCATTCGTTCTAAGTGAAGTAAAAGTGAAAGTGGATTTCCTCCTTCATTCACAGCGGATGTGGGTCCCTGTTCACTCAAGCGGAGCTGAGGTGAAAAAGCTCCAGACCTCAGCTCAGACATGGAGCAGGGTGCATCTCAAGTGGCAGCTCGATCGCCATAGGGACCTGAAGGAGGTGCGGCCCATAAACACCTAAAAGCAGATACTGGATGACCAGCTCGTCTTCACATACGCTGAGAAAGGTAAGCTTCTCTTTTGCACAGCAACCCAGACTCAGTGCAAATACGTTTTAGGTTGAGCCTGTAAAGCTCGCATGCGCTGCTCTGCGAGACTTGCTGTAGAAGAGTATGGCAGAGAAGCCCCACCCACTCTCCGCCCATATTTTTCATCGGCTTCTGTCTTTGTCTTTCGTAAATGCTGCCTTCTGATTCAGTAATCGGCCCTCCTTAGTACGGCCTTGACTTAATTTGTATCCTCCCATGGTGACTGGCCCCTTTACTTTGGTTGTTACACAGTACGTCTTCTTTAGTCTGTCAGCACTAATTTCTTTATTGAGTTTCTCATCGCAGACGTTCAGTGAGCAGCTCAGGGAGAAAAGGCAGCATGCGCGGCAATGGGCGATGCGGAAGAGATCCGATAGACTCAGTGAACAGTGTAGACAGAGACTTGAGTGTTTTTGTGAGTAGCACAGTGAGAGAAGGCATGCCGCGGCGAGTACCTCAGAGAGGTGGGTGTCTCTCACCACTGCTGTGGTGCCAGTATTTCACTGAGCTGGACTTGACGCCACCACCGCCGGCGGCGGCTGACTCGCAGTCATGAGCCAGACCCACCTGGATCAGGTATATGGCATTGGTTACGCCGCCGGATCCAAGTGGTTGCGGCCTGGCCACGCAGAGGGCCTGCTTGTTGCCTCGACGCGGCTCGCCCAAGAGCTTCAAACAAAGAAGTAAGTGCCTGAAAGAGAGTGACACTGAGCCCGTACATTCATCTTAAGTAAACACTTGTGCTGTCACCCAGTAAATAAAGCACCAAAGTAGCAGTTTGCTTTTGAATTTCACAAAAATGTGCAATGCTGGTTTCCTGCTCCGCTTGAAAGAGCAACAAGCTGAGACACTCTGTGTGGATAGCCCGCTGAAACATGATGCGGTGCAGTGTGTAAATAGAGGGCTCTATTCCTTCTGCACAGCTTGAAAAGCGCGGCCTCCACTGCGTGTTTGAGATTAAATAACCCTTCTTCTGCCAAGCGAGCGCGGCGTCTAATGTAGCCCCTCACAGCGTCTGATCAAGGGGAACCTTTCTTGGTTGTTCCCCAAGCACCTGTGAAGCAGGCACTCCACATTTTCTGCATGCCCACAGGGGAGAGCTGACGCCGTGCCCCACCCCTCAGAGTTACACCGACAACGCAATCTTCAGGGTACCTCAAGGTACCGGGAGCGGGGGGGGAGGCAAATTCTTACCGCTAAAGTGCTTTGTTTACTGAAATCCGACCTGAGTGGGCTTGGAGGTAGAACCGAGCAGTCTTTGCATTATTGTGAAGCGCCCCAAGCAGCGATTGCATGTCCCGTGTTTTGTTTACTTGGATTGGACCTTTTGAATATTAGTTACTTGCCTATTTCCTTCATAGATGCCCCTGACAGCCTTGCTTTTAACAAGGAATAGTTTGCAAAAGCGCATACACATTGTTCTTCATCAGTACAATGAGCGCAGAATTACAGATTTTCTCAGTTGTAAAATTGGAGTGGCAGTCTTGGCAATATCGAATTTTAACTCTGTGATTCACCTATGTTGAGCCTTCACTGAAATATTTTGAAAGTTCCATCTCCATGTTCAGTGTTTTTTCAAGTCATGATTCCTGGTCGGAAAAAAGTAGGATCTTCTTTCCTTCATTCTGCAGGCCGATCTCAGTCCTTCCTAGTTTCCTGTAAGATTCTTTCTTTATATCTCCCTGTCCCACGAGTCCACAATGGTAGTGTGAGCTTTCACCTCCAACAAAACAGCTGCTGGTTACATGTACATGTTAAGGGACCGGATGATGGAAATAAGGGCCAGTTGCTTTCAATCAATCAATCAATCAGGCATTTGTAAAGCGCACTACATACCCATGCGGGTCTCAAGGCGCTGGGGGGGGGCGTGGGGGGGGGTTGTAGAACGCTGCTACTGTTTGAAGAGCCAGGTCTTAAGGAGTCTCCTGAAGGTTAGGAGGTCTTCGGTCTGCCGTAGGGGGATAGGGAGGGTGTTCAATGTCTTGGCGGCAAGGTGAGAGAATGATCTGCCGTTAGCGGTCACTCTTTGGATGTGGGGGACGGTGGTGAGGGCACGGTCTGCGGAGCTGGCGGACGGGGGTGTACAAGCTGAGTCGGCTGTTGAGGTACGCTGGTCCTGTGTCGTGGAGTGCCTTGTGTGCGTGGGTGAGGAGCTTGAAGGTTATCTTCTTGTTGATGGGGAGCCAATGCAGGTTTCTGAGGTGGGGTGAGATGTAGCTGCAGCGGGGGACGTCGAAGATCAGGTGTGCGGAGGCGTTCTGGATGCGTTGGAGCCGTTTCAGGAGTTTGGACTGGGCTCCTGCGTAGAGTGCGATGCTGCAGTCCAGTCTACTGCTGACGAGGGCCTGATTGACCGTCCTTCTCGTTTCGGTGGAGGATCCACTTGAAGATCCTGCGAAGCATGCAGAGAGTGTTAAAGCAGGAGGAGGAGACAGCGTTGACCTGCTTTGTCATAGAGAGAGTGGAGTCGAGGATGCCGCCTAGGTTCCGTGCATGGTTGGTCGGTGTAGGGGGTCCTCCTAGTGCCGTCGGCCACCAGGAGTCATCCCAGGCCGAGGGGGTGGACCAGAGGATGAGGACCTCCGTCTTGTCAGAGTTCAGCTTCAGTCGGCTGTTCCTCATCCAGTCGGCGACGGCCTTCATTCCTTCGTGGAGGTTGGTTTTGGCGCTGTGGGGGTCCTTGGTGGCTTTGGCAGCTTCACTTCTGCAGGTCAGCAATATCTGCACCACCATATTATTTGAGTTATTATTAGAGCAAGTGTACCCCTCACCGCCCAGTCAGTCTTTCCAGGTAAACCTGCCACATGAAGGTTTAGGTGATCGCTTTTCAGCCCCCGCTAGCAAAACTGTAAAACTTGTCTTCACAGGGAGTCTACAGAAACCAGGCAATCTGAGGGATCAGTGTGATTGGTTTACTGCCACCTGCTGGGGAGAGGATCCCTGTCTGGGCCTGTTTGTGTACATAGTCAGTGGAAGCCCTCATTACCCACCATTCACTCTGCGTTGGCTAAATGACATGAATGCGTTTGCCACGTTCTCTGAAGATTGCTAATTTACCAAGGAATGTAAGAAACAGGCATTTGTCATTTTATGTGCCAGTGACACCCCTGAATGCAAACGAAAGCTTTTAATAAGCACCAGCTAAAACAGAGAACAGGAGCGGAGGATTCCACCGAGAGAACATCACTGCAAATGCAAACATTTTACATGACAGGCGCACCTTTTTATTTGTTCTGGGGCTGGACAAAATCAAACATTGTACTTTTACGGTCCTAAAGGCATTTGAGAATGCGTAAGAATGCTTTTTTGTAGGCGTGTTTTTTATATAAATATAGTGCTTCTAGACTTCACAACTTGGGCAGTAATCCATATATTCACCTTGTTTTAGGTCTCTATTCCCTTAATGTACACATTATCAAGAGCCTCCGCCGCTTCAAACATGGTATTTTACTATCATATCTCTATACTACCCTTATGAGGCATTGAAGCAGTTTAAAAATGTGTTGCTTCAGTGCATTGCTCGTGAGTTCCAAATAGTGTTTCACGTACATTGCATTGTGTAAGGCTAAATGAGAACAGTAGATATAACACCCAGGATAATGTGCTGCGTGGCTAAATACTTTTGCTTTGGGGGATGCGCAACTCATTCTGCCAGATCTTGATTTTTGGAAGTTTAACATAGCGCAAACTCTGCCCAAAAGCATTGCAGCACTTAACATGAGCTCGAGTTTATAAATAGTAACTCATGTTCTCCTATGCTAAAGGGTTTACACACTTGGTGGTGTCATGTTCAACGTGGGCAGGTGATGTAGGAGAGTAGGGTCTGCAATCCTATGATCACCCCAGATTTTTGCTTTTTGCTTCACTGGTTTACGACTTTCCCTGGCTGTGGGCCTGCTAATCAGACCCACAGCCTAGCTGTTCTCTCTCTAAATTGACACGTGTACCTTAGGTGCATCTACCAATTGGTACTGGGCCACCTTATCAGTCCCTGTACCCAGGGCATAGGTGTACCCAGGGCCTACCAGGGGCTGCAGCATGTATTATGCCACCCCTGGCTGGCCATCTAAATCTGACACAACTGGCTGCATGACAGCTGGGGCAAGGTGGTGTAATCGCCCTTTGCTTTAGATATAGTATACCTATATCTAACCCTAAAATGGACACATGTATTCCTATCAGTCACTCCTATGGAAGGCCTTATCAATCCTGAAGGCAGAGTGCTTGGAATTATGTGAGATGGTGCTCTGGCAAGAGCTGAGCCAGTTTGCAGCTTGCGGAACCAAGTCCTAATAGCTGTTCCATGATAACGCGTTCCATATACTTTTAAGTGCATTATAATCCTCGCGGTTATTTGCCAACTTTGGTATCGCTTTATCAAAACATGTCGAGTAAGGTGTCATACGAATTGGAATACTAACCCCTCGCCAATTCTGGCGACGGGGTTAGCATTCCACCCTTCTAGAGGGCCAGACATGTATGTAACTGTGAACCCCGGTTAAAGTTAACTCGAGCCTCAGCATCACAAAATGGATGCTGCCACCAAAGACACAAGTCTGACCTCCTGCTGCTGGGAGTCCTTCCAGCGAGGAGAGCTTGGACAAAGGGTTTCCTGTCAGGGGCGGTGCTAGCACCATCCCAGACAGGGTTTTGTGTATCCCAGGTAGGCAGGGCTGAGAGGAAGGTGACTGCAAGTGGCACCCCGATGCTCACTGTGCATATGCCGGCTTGAACCAGTTCCAAGGGCACACCAGCCCCTGAGCTGGGGAAAGTCCAGACAAAGGGAGAGGGGTGTAACCACCCCCCTTCCTGGTCCCACCCATGAGCAGGACCTAGTCGCGTGCCAGCCCCTTTCTTTAGTATAAAGGTAGGAGCGGGCCCCCTTCTCAAATTAGATCATTGTGAATCCTGACGACTTTCCACGAAGGAACTCTTGAACCTTTCTGAAGACTCTACCTTGTGGCTAAGGAGTAGCCACCCTGCACCAGCAGGCACCATCTAAGCGCATGTGGGTTGCTGCAAGTCCATCATCCAGATCAAGACTGCCCAGCTCGACGAGACCCGGATTCCCTGGCACCTCTGACCTCTACCTACATCATCAGCCCAGCTGAGATTCGTGGGTGTGACGAGACCCGAAGGGACCGGCCATCTTCAAGACTGCACAACGCTTATCCAGCACGACCGCCGAGGGATCCTCGAGTGAGTGCTTTGGGGTTTGAGAAGCCCTAACCCTGAGCAGCTCCAGCACCGAAGTCCAGCCCCCCAGCATCCACGAGAACTGCGGGGGGCTCTTCTGCTCTTTGCTGCTCACCGCGTTGTCCGGTCACTTGCCTGCTGGCTAGTGGCCCTCCCGACGACGTACCACGACGATTGCATCGCTGGTCTGGTTGCTTCAGGCTGGCCCTTGCTCCCTTCCAAAAGAGGAGCACCCGGACCCTCCTGGTCCACTCCAGACGCCATCTTGACTCCACCGAGTGGGCTTGCCTTTGCCAAGGCTTATTGCTCCAATCCTGGTTCCAGCATCGCCGACAGCAGACACCTTCGTGGGACAGCTCGACCTCCAGCCTGGTCGCCGACAACGCCTCCTGGTCCGAGGGACAGCAGAGTCCAGCGTCGCCCACTCACCTGGTCGAGGTGACTTCATCCGGTGCCATCCTGGTGCCCACACAATCACTGGCTAGTGATTAAGAACTGAGTCCCCTCTGCTTTCAGGTCATCTCCATCATCGATCCAGGCTTGGATCACTCCGAACATCATCACTGGTCGCCTGCCAGCAACTTCTTCGTTCAGGCTCCATAGACTACAACGAGGATTCCCGACGTCTTTTGAACCCTATGCAGCCACAGCCCCTGGGCTAGGTAACCTGAGCATTTCGGTGCTCCAACGTAGGTTCACTATCTAAGTGTCCAGATCCTTTTTCGTTTTCAGTCTACCTAGTCGGATTCGTCCGGAAACAGTAACTTTACAAATACTAGCCTCCATAGACTTTGTCCCGCATCCCGCGTGAGAGTGCACACTCTGCACCTGATCTCCCTAGGCCTCCTGCTCCTAACCTTAGAGTTCAGTAGTGTAGTCCTAACGATCCTGAAGCCTCTGGATCGAGTTACTTACCTGCTAGTATTTCGCATTCCACTTCTAGAGTATATGGTTTTTCATGCCCCTCGGGCATTTGTGTAAATTGTGCGACTTAAAGTATTTTTATAAGAGTATTGTATTGTGCTTAGCTACCTGACTCATAAAGAGTTCAGGGTAGACTTGTTATAAATAAATATCCTTTATTTTCATAACAACTTGTGTGGTGTCCTTTCACTTGGTGTTCAAAGGGTATATGTGATGGTATAACAGCTGGCTTAACACGCCCTCTAGAGTTTAGCCTAAAGACTGCTCTAGTCCATGCTACTAGGATAGCTGGTCTATAAGGTTGACTTACAACCAATCATCAATAAGGGTCGTTTGGTATGATACACAGTGATCACAAGAATAGTGAGCACTATATATCAGGCCAACTTCTCACATTGGTGAGCAGCGGTTGGGATTTGAGCTTGCTGTTGTTTTACCACACGTATCCTAAGAATATCATTTGAAAGATCACATAAGTACCAAGGTACATATAACTTAGCTTAGAATACTCTGAGTTCTACTGAACCAGCTGTTGTAGTGTAACAGGGCTTAGCACACCCTGACTACAACTCTTAGCAAGGGATCAGTAGGCAAACAAATAGTGTAGGTAAGTGCACCCCTTACACCTCACTAGAAAAGCATGTCTGACAAAGGAGAGAATTCAGAAGCTCCCCTTGTGTCAGTTGACCCTCCACAGGTCATGTCAAGATATGCAGCTCTTAGCTTCCAGGAGATGAGACAAATGTGTACCTCCAGGAAGCTAAAACAGGGTTATAACCCTACCATCCCATTTCTGATAGGTCTCTTAGAGACTTATGATGCCAGGAGAGCTTCTAACACAGGTGCTTCTAATCCAGATGGGAGCATGCCCCCCTTAGGGACCCTGACCTCAACCTCAACCTCAATGGAACAGGAAGTGAAGGAGAGGAAGAGGATCAGGAGTTGTCAGGGGATGAGGCAGACAAAGGTCAGGTAGTAGTCAGAAGGCTCACCAGGACCAACTTAAGCATGCAATAGAATGGAACTGGGGGACCCCCAGGCCCACTCTCAGGCAGGCTTAACATTGGGAGTGGACGAGTTAGGTCTCTCCCCAGAGGCTCTAACAGATCCATTCGTACCAATGGCTCTCAGGCCTCTTCTCACAGAGGGATGACATTCCCTCAGAGAAGAGAGCATGAAGCTAAGATGAGGGAAGTCAATCTGAGGATTGAGAGGGAAGAACTTGCCCTTGCCAAGGAAAGGCTTGCCTTTGCTAGAGAGCAGAAATTGAGTGGGGCAGACCCCACTGGTGGCAGCATTATCCCTAGAGATAAAGACAGGAGTTTAGACACTAGACACCTGAGTAAGATAGTGCCCCCCTTTAAACAAGGGGATGACATCCACAAATGGATGACTGCTTTGGAGAGGGTCTGCACTGTCCAGTGCGTCCCCCAGAGTCAGTGGGCTGCTATCTTGTGGCTCTCCTTTGAAGGCAAAGGTAGAGATAAGCTCCTCACTACTAGAGCTGAGGATGCTTACAATTACCAAGTCCTGAAGAATACACTGCTTGATGGGTTTGGCTTAACAACTGAAAAGTACAGGTTGCTGTTCAGAGACACCCAGAAAATTCAGTCTCAGAATTGCTGGGTAGCAAGGTTACTGATTACACAGGGTTGTATAATCTTATCATGAGAGAACAGATTTTAAATAACTGTCAGAACCAGTTGTTGCATCAGCACCTTGTTGACTCCGATCTGACCTCTCCCCAAGAATTGGGAAAGAAGGCAGACAGATGGGTCAGAACAAGGGTCAAGCAGAACCAGACTCAGAACCAGGGTGGTCAAAAGAAAGCAGACCAAAAGGGTAGTAACAAGAGTGAACAAAATGGCCAGAAGTCTTCGACAGGTCCCCAACAAACCAAATAGGGTGGTGGTCAGGCTTCACAGCAGAAAAAGAAGACTCAAGAAGGCCAGTCAAAAAGGTGGTGCCAATACTGTAAAAGTAAGACTCACTGGTTTAGTGAGTGCACCAAGAAAGGAGGGCAAACTCCTACCACTACAGCCCCTAAGGCACCTGCACCCCCCAGTACAGTCAGTAGTGGTAGTGCACCTCCCAAGGGATTAGTTGGGTTAACCTTGGGAACTGAGGGGTATGACAACCTAGTTGGCACACTCACTCAGCCTGTCCTTGTCTGTACAGGGGGTGTGGATATATCCCCTGATGCCAGTCCCAATACTTTGGGCAAATACAGGCAGACACCTTTAATTAATGGAAAAGTGGCTCAGGCCTACAGGGACACTTGTGCCAGTGTCACAATGGTGACACCTAACTTTGTGGACCCTGGACAGATCATGCCAGGTACAGATTTCCTGGTGACCAATGCCAGCAATGTCACTACCAATCATAGTATGGCAGTTGTTGATTTCTCCTGGGGAGGGGTAAGTGGCACAAAAAGTTGTGGTTAGTTCAGACCTCCCAGTAGAATGTCTGTTGGGCAATGATTTGGAAACATCACTATGGTCAGAAGTGGAGCAGAGGACTCACATGGAAATGTTAGGCTTGCCAGCACACGTCCTTGCTGTGACTAGGTCACAGGCCAAAAGATGCCCCACTGAACAGGTGCTGGATCCTGGAACAATGGACCAGACACCTCCCAAGAGAAGGAGCAGTAGGGTTAAGGCATCGCCTTCCCCCTTGCCCCAGGTTGTGGATCAAGTCTCAGAGGAGGCTGACCTTAAGGAACTGAGGGAAACTGAGCCTAAAGAGCTTGAACCTGATCAGGTTGAATTTCTGGGCTCAGGGGGACCCTCCAGGGAAGACCTGGGGAAGGCACAGTTAGACTGCCCTTCACTTGAACCCCTCAGACAGCAGGCTGCTGCTGAGACTGCAGGGAACTCCGCAGGTGCCCACAGGGTATACTGGGATGATGGACTCCTGTACTCTGAGTCAAGAGACCCCAAACCTGGTGCAACCAGGAGGCTGGTCATTCCCTTGTCTCAGAGGGGTTTCCTTCTTACCTTGACCCATGAGATTCCCATTGCAGGACACTTAGGCCAGAACAAGACTTGGGACAGACTTGTCCCACACTTTCACTGGCCTCACATGAATGAAGATACTAAGGAGTTTTGTCGCACCTGTGTCACTTGCCAAGCCAGTGGTAAGTCAGGTGGCACAACAAAGGCCCCCCTTATACCACTACCTGTGGTGGGAGTACCCTTTGAGAGAGTGGAGATTGACATTGTTGGTCCAATGGAACCCCAGACAGCATCAGGGCACAAGTTTATACTGGTGGTGGTGGACCATGCCACCAGGTATCCTGAAGCTATTCCCCTTAGGACCATTACAGCACCTGTTGTGGCAAGAGCCCTAGTTGGAGTGTTCTCCAGAGTGGGCTTCCCTAAGGAGGTTGTCTCTGACAGAGGTGCAAACTTCATGTCAGGATATCTGACTGCAATGTGGAAGGAATGTGGTGTCAACTATAAGTTCACCACACCCTATCACCCACAGTGCAATGGGCTTGTTGAGAGATTCAACAGGACCCTCAGAGGGATGATTCACGGACTACCTGAAAAGCTCAGGCGTAGATGGGATGTCCTGATACCCTGCCTCTTGTTTGCTTACAGAGAGGTCCCACAGAAGGGGGTTGGCTACAGCCCTTTTGAACTTCTGTTTGGGCATCCTGTAAGAGGACCCCTTTGTTTGGTGAAGGAAGGATGGGAGAGACCTCTCAAAAAGCCTGCAGCCAACATTGTGGACTATGTACTTGGTATCCGCTCCAGGATGGCTGAGTACATGGAAAAGGCATCTAAAAACCTTGAGGCCAGCCAAGAATTACAAAAAGCTTGGCATGACCAAAAGGCTGTCCTGACTGTTTACCAGCCTGGACAGAAGGTGTGGGTGCTGGAGCCAGTGGCCCCAGCAGCACTCAAAGACAAATGGTCTGGGCCCCACACAATCATTGAGCAAAAAGGAGAGGTCACCTACCTGGTGGACCTTGGAACTCCCAGGAGCCCCCTCAGGGTGCTCCATGTAAACAGGCTCAAAGCATATGTCGACAGGAAGGACATGAGCTTGCTCATGGCCACAGATGAGGGACAGGAGGAGGAGAGTGACCCTCTCCCAGACCTGCTCACTCAGAACCCTGATGATGGGTCAGTAGATGGTGTTGTCTTTTGTGGCAGCCTCTCTGAGCCTCAACAAAAGGATTGCAAACAAGTTCTTCAATCCTTTAGACATATGTTCTCTCTGACACCCAGTCAGACCAATTGGTGTACCCATGAGGTTGACACTGGGGACAGTCTGCCAGTCATGAGTAAAATCTACAGACAGCCTGATCATGTCAGAGACTGCATCAAGACAAAAGTGCAGAAAATGTTGGAGCTGGGAGTCATTGAGCCCTCAGATAGCCCTTGGGCTAGTCCAGTAGTTCTAGTGCCAAAGCCTCACACCCAGGGTGGTAAGAAAGAGATGAGGTTTTGCGTAGACTACAGAGGCCTCAATGCAGTCACTAAGACTGATGCCCACCCAATACCAAGAGCAGATGAACTTATAGATAGATTCGCTTCTGCCAACTACTTAAGTACATTTGACCTGACAGCTGGGTATTGGCAAATCAGGTTAGCTGAGGAGGCCAAGCCCAAAACAGCATTTTCTACCCCTGGTGGGCATTATCAATTTGTGGTAATGCCCTTTGGTTTGAAAAATGCACCTGCCACCTTCCAAAGGCTGGTGAATCAAGTTCTCACTGGGCTGGATGACTTCTGTTCAGCATATCTTGATGATATAGCTGTCTTTAGCTCCACCTGGGATGATCACCTGGTCCACCTGAGGAGAGTGTTAGAGGCACTGCAAAAGGCAGGTCTCACTATCAAGGCCACTAAGTGCCAGATAGGGCAGACACAGGTTGTATACCTGGGCCACCTTGTAGGTGGAGGCCAGGTTCAGCCATTGGAGAGCAAGATACAAGCCATCAAGGACTGGGCTCCTCCAACCACCCAGACTCAGGTTCGAGCTTTCTTGGGCCCGACTGGATATTACAGGAAATTTGACAGAAATTATGGATCTATTGTGACTCCACTTAATGACCTGACAAGTAAAAAGATGCCAAAGAAAGTTCAGTGGACAGCAAGCTGTCAAAAAGCATTCGATGACCTAAAGCAGGCCATGTGCACAGCACCTATCCTAAAGAGTCCAGACTACTCCAAAACATTTATTCTCCAAACAGATGCTTCTGAGTTGGGTGTGGGAGCTGTTCTATCTCAACTGAATTTTGATGGTCATGCCCAGCCCATTGCTTTTATTAGCAGAAGGCTGACCCCCAGAGAGAAGAATTGGTCAGCTATTGAGAGGGAGGCCTTTGCTGTGGTTTGGGCCCTGAAGAAATTGAGGCCATACTTGTTTGGCACTCATTTCAAGATTCAGACCGACCATAAGCCCCTCTTGTGGCTAAATCAGATGAAGGGTGAAAACCCCAAACTACTTAGGTGGTCCATTTCCCTACAGGGGATGGATTTTACAGTGGAGCATAGACCTGGCACTGATCATGGCAATGCAGATGGGCTCTCCAGGTATTTCCACTTAGAGCAAGAAGACTCACCTGCTCAAGGTTAGCTTATTGTCCCAAAGTTTGGGGGGGGGGGGTCATGTAGGAGAGTAGGGTCTGCAATCCTATGATCACCTCAGATTTTTGCTTCACTGGTTTATGACTTTCCCTGGCTGTGGGCCTGCTATTCAGACCCACAGCCTAGCTGTTCTCTCTCTAAATTGACACACATGTACCTTAGGTGCATTTACCAATTGGTACTGGGCCACCTTATCAGTCCCTGTACAGTATACCTTAGGTATCCAGGGCATAGGTGTACCCAGGGCCTACCAGGGGCTGCAGCATGTATTATGCCACCCTGGCTGGCCATCCAAATCTGACACAACTGGCTGCACGACAGCTGTGGCAAGGTGGTTTAATCTCCCTTTGCTTTAGATATAGTATTCCTATATCTAACCCTAAAATGGACACATGTATTCCTATCAGTCACTCCTATGGCAGGCCTTATCAATCCTGAAGGCAGAGTGCTTGGAATTATGTGAGAAGGTGCTCTGGCATGAGCTGAACCCGTTTGCAGCTTGCGGAACCAAGTCCTAATAGCTGTTCCATGATAACACGTACCATATACTCTTAAGTGCATTATAATGTTCGCGGTTATTTGCCAACTTTGGTATCGCTTTATCAAAACATGTCGAGTAAGGTTTCATACGAATTGGAATACTAACCCCTCGCCAATTCTGGCGACAGGGTTAGCATTCCACCCTTCTAGAGGGACACGACATGTATGTAACTGAGAACCCCGGTTAAAGCTAACTCGAGCCTCAGCATCACAAAATGGATGCTGCCACCACAGACACAAGTCTGACCTCCTGCTGCTGGGAGTCCTTCCAGCGAGGAGAGCTTGGACAAAGGGTTTCCTGTCAGGTGCGGTGCTAGCACCATCCCAGACAGGGTTTTGTGTATCCCAGGTAGGCAGGGCTGAGAGGAAGGTGACTGCAAGTGGCACCCCGGTGCTCACTGTGCATATGCCGGCTTGAACCAGTTCCAGGGGTACACCAGCCCCTGAGCTGGGGAAAGTCCGGACAAGGGAGAGGGGTGTAACAACCCCCCTCCTGGTCCCACCCATGGGCAGGACCTAGTCGCGTGCCAGCCCCTTTTCTTAGGATAAAGGTAGGAGCAGGCCCCCTCCCCAAAGTAGATAATTCTGAATCTTGAACTACTTTCCACGAAAGGAACTCTTGATACCTTCTGAAGACTCTCCCTTGTGGCTAAGGAGTAGCCACCCTGCACCCGCAGGCACCATCTAAGCATCGCGGTTTGCTGTAAGTCCATCCTCCGGATCAAGACTGCCCAGCTCGACGAGACCCGGATTCCCTGGCATCTCTGACATCTACCTGCATCATCAGCCCAGCTGAGATTCATGGGTGTGTTGAGACCTGAGGGACCGGCCATCTTCAAAACTGCACGACGCTTAACCAGCACGACCGCCGAGGGATCCTCGAGTGAGTGCTTTGGGGTTTGAGAAGCCCTAACCCTGAGCAGCTCCAGCACTGAAGTCCAGCCCCCCAGCATCCACGAGATCTGCGTGGGGCCCTTCTGCTCTTTGCTGCTCACCGCGTTGTCCGGTCACTTGCCTGCTGGCTGGTGGCCCTCCCGACGACGTACCACGACTATTGCATCGCTGGTCTGGTTGCTCCAGGCTGGCCCTTGCTCCCTTCCAAAAGAGGAACACCCCGGACCCTCCTGGTCCACTCCAGACGCCATCTTGACTCCACCGCGTGGCCTTGCCTTTGCCAAGGCTTGTTGCTCCAATCCTGGTTCCAGCATCGCCGACAGCAGACACCTTTGTGGGACAGCTCGTACCTCCAGCCTGGTCGCCGACAACGCCTCCTGGTCAGAGGGACAGCAGAGTCCAGCGTCGCCCACTCACCTGGTCGAGGTGACTTCATCCGGTGCCATCCTGGTGCCCACACAATCACTGGCTAGTGATTAAGAACTGAGTCCCCTCTGCTTTCAGGACATCTCCATCATCGATCCAGGCTTGGATCACTCCGAACATCATCACAGGTCGCCTGCCAGCAACTTCTTCTTTCAGGCTCCATAGACTACAACGAGGATTCCCGACGTCTTTTGAACCCTATGCAGCCGCAGCCCCTGGGCTAGGTAACCTGAGCATTTCGGTGCTCCAACGTAGGTTCACTATCTAAATGTCCAGATCCTTTTTCGTTTTCAGTCTACCTAGTCGGATTCGTCCGGAAACAGTAACTTTACAAATACTAGCCTCCATAGACTTTGTCCCGCATCACGCGTGAGAGTGCACACTCTGCACCCGATCTCCCTAGGCCTCCTGCTCCTAACCTTAGAGTTCAGTAGTGTAGTCCTAGCGATCCTGAAGCCTCTGGATCGAGTTACTTACCTGCTAGTATTCCACTTCTAGAGTATATGGTTTTTCGTTGCCCTCGGGCATTTGTGTAAATTGTGCGACCTAAAGTATTTTCATAGGAGTTTTTTTATTGTGCTTAGCTCCCTGACTCATAAAGAGTTCAGGGTAGACTTGTTATAAATAAATATCCTTTATTTTCATAACAACTTGTGTGGTGTCCTTTCACTTGGTGTTCAAGGGGTATATGTGATGGTATAACAGCTGACTTAACACGCCCTCTAGAGTTTAGCCTAAAGACTGCTCTTGTCCATGCTACTAGGATAGCTGGTCTATAAGGTTGACTTACAACCAATCATCAATAAGGGTCGTTTGGTATGATACACAGTGATCACTAGAATAATGAGCACTATATATCAGGCCAACTTCTCACAACTTGTATTGACGAACTGTCAGGAATCATCTTCTTCGTAAATGGTTGGTAGAGCAGACTAGCTTCTTTTGTCTTTCTTCCGTAGGAAAAGCCTTGCAGCTTCTTGTATCCAGAATGGAACCCAGGAACCTGACCCTTCTGGATGGAACAAAGACTGATTTTTCCTTGTTGAGATTTAGAAACAGGTGATAGAAAAGTTAGATGCAACTTTCGACTGCCCTTGTCGTTGCTTGAGACGATGGAGCCTTTATTAACCAGTCGCCTGGGTAAGGGAAAACCTCTAGCGATCGTTTTCTTAGGAATGCTGCTACCGGGGCCAACACCTTAGTGAATATCCGCGGTACGGAACGGAGCCCGAACGGTAGTACTATGAACGGAAAGTGGCTCTTGGCTACTGTGAAGCGTAAATATTTTCTGTGAGCTGGGTGGATCAGAACGTGGAAATATGCGTCCTGGAGATCCAGGGTCGCCATGTAATCCCCTGGATTTAGAAGACGCAAGACGTCTTGAAGAGAGACCATTCGAAAAGAGAGTTTTATGAGATAGGTGTTGAGCTCCCTCAGATCTAAGATTGGGCGCCACGTTTCCTCCATCTTGTGAATGAGGAAAAATCTGGAATAGAACCCTTCTCCTCTTTGAGAGAGTGGCACTGGTTCTATTGCTCCTTTGTTGAGCAGATGACAAACTTCGAGACGGAGAAGATGCCGATGTTTTGACTCTGTGGCGCGAGGGGCTCAGTGAGGTGGGAGGTTTTGGAATTCTAATGTGTGGCCAAATTGAACGATATTCAGGACCCACCGATCTGTTGATATAAACTTCCAGCAATCAAGAAAATGTGTAATCCTGCCCCCTAACGATGTTAGAAGGAGTGGAGGACCAGTAGGCAGAGCCAGGAAGCCGCTATTGGCCTTTTGAGGTGTCTCTCCCCTGCCATTCTGGTCTACCTCTGGAAGATTGGCGAGAGAAAGACGCAGATTGATTTTGCAGCTGAGAATATTGTGGTTTAAATGATTGAGAGGACTGTGAATAGCAAGAGTAGCGTTGTTGATAAGTAGAGAATCCTTTACCTCTCGCACCCCTGAAAGGTACTTTTCGATATTGCAGTGTGCCCAAAGATTTCACTGTTTCTGTATCTTTTTTAATATCTTGTAAAGCGTCATGTATATGCTTGCCAAACAGCATATCCCCATCGAAGGGCAGATCCAGAATTTTATTCTGCACCTTCGGGCGAAACCAGGTACATCTAAGCCAACCTTGACGCCTCAGGGCCGCTGACCCTGCTAAGGCGGGAAAAGCCGTTGTAGCAAGGTCCATTGCACAATCTATAATCTAAGATCGTTCACCTTCTTCTAGGATCTTCCTCGCTTCCGTCTTGGAGCTATCAGGAAGCTGATCAATGAAAGGGGAAAGATCGCACCACATTTGGCGATCATATTGTCCCAAAATCGCTAGTGCGTTCAAGGCCCTAACCAGGAGGCTATAGAGGAGGACCTGTTGCCTACATTGTCCAGGCGCCTTCCCTCTTTGTCTGGCGGTGCTGTCAGGAGTGCCGTCGGGTTACTTGACTTTCTTTGGGCCGCCTGAGAAATAACCAAGTCCAGTTTAGGTTGTCCAATAAGACAGGCAGGACTGTCGTCCGGAGCTTTATATTTTTTCTCCAGGCACGGTAGAACCGGAGTTACAGTTGCTGGAGACTGCATTACCTTCTTACCTTCATTCCAAACATGTTCTGCAATGGGTATGGAACAAATGGATTTTTTGTAGGGCTCTTTAAAATCATAGAGGAAACAGTTTGATTGTAACACAGGAACAGGAAGGCCAAATCTTTTTGATGCCCTTTCCATCAGATTATGGAAACCTCCTATGTCCACAGAAGGCGAATCCACCGGGTCCAGAGATGGTGTAGCCGGATCCGGGATAACATATTCCTCCCATTCTGTGTTAGGATCTTGGGTCTGTTCCACATTCAGGTCCTCATCTGATGGATCATCATCATCATAAGGTACTGTCACTACATCATGCCCTTCTATCAAACGTTGTTATCCTTGCCTTTGAGAGGTTGATACCACAGAAACAGGAGGTTGCTGATGTGGTGGCGGAGGAGGCTGTATGGTTCCAGAGGTGTCTGATGGGAACCTCCTCTTGTAATCTAACAACATTAGTTGTAGATCATCTATAAGTGAAGATTGCATGGCAACCATACCTTGCCTTGATGGTTCCTGATATGTCTCACGTGGAGTGAAATGAGTTTCTGGATGATGCTGATCCAGATAATAGTCCTCTGAGTCAGAGTCCTGGTACTTCACCTGAAGTTGTGAAGGACTATAAGCATCTCCATATAGACACTCATCCTCATCAGAATATTCCTCGTCCAGAAGAAGAGGTGGAGACAATGGTGGTACCCTACAGGGTGATGTCATTTCCGGCGTTATGAGTTTCCTGATGGAAATTTTCACTTTTTGGATCGTCGACAGTGTCGACGACGAGGGAATCATCGTCGTTGGAAGCGTCGTCGACGGCGGAGTAATAGTCGACGGAGGGCTGATCGTCGACGGTACCGTCGACGAGGTCGACGTCTGGATCATCGTCACCGTAGCCATCAACGTCGTCGTCGTCCTCCTCCTCCTCGTCGCCGTCGACACTATCGTCGACGACATCACCGTCGACGTCGAGGTTGTTAGTCTCATCGACGTAGGATGTAACGTCGACGGAGTCATAGTCGACGAAGCTCTCGACGACTGTCCCGTCGACGGAGCAGAAATTGAAACCATTTGAGTTTTTGACGTCGACGTACCTGAGGAGATTGTTGTTGACGGACAAATTTTCTTCTCTCCCTTCGTTTCCTGAGGCGTACTCGAAGGTTTCTTGAAGGTCTTCTCGTTTTCTGATGGCGAAGAGGCAACAGAAAGGCCTTGACTTGCCTTTTTTCCAGATGACGCCTCAGGAAGATGCCCCTCTTTCTCCTTTGGGTGGAGAGGAGATTTTTTGGGACTAAGCCTTTCAGACCTTTCAGAGGTCTTTTGAGAGGCTTTAGCAGGAGGTTCGGCTGAAGTAGAAGGGGAAGACCTACCCCTTTTTGTAGACCTCCTCGAAAATGAGGCTGAAGAAGAATCTTCACTGTCACTAGACAGAACCTCCTTCCGAGACTTCATTTTCTGTAGCCAAGTCAGAAGTCTTCCTTCTCGGTCTCTCAGAGTTTTGGTCGAGAAGGTCCAGCAGATCTTACACTCAGTGGCTTTGTGATCTGGATATAATCAATAAATGCAATCTTTATGTTTAACTTCGACATACAGCCTCTTATTTGACCAAGTAGCACAAGCTTTGAATAAAGCTTTCTTTTCAGACATCCTGAAGAGAAAAAGATGTAGAAATCCAAAGTTAAAGAAAAAACTGAGCAGAGCTCAGTGGAGACTCCCTTAGCACAACATGCGGTAGAAAATCTGAGGCTCTCTCAGGAGGGTTCTATGGGGTGAGGCTAATCTGATTGGCTGTTGCAAAATGTTGGTCTCTTTTACAAAAAGCGGTAGATAGGCTACAAAATGAGATGAGGCCTAGGCCTTACTTTCTCTTTTTTACATACTGCTATGGTATTTTCTATTTACCGAGGCTCCCGGGCTGACGACAGGGAATGATACAAAGCGCATGGGAATCTATGAAAGTTCCAATACTGGGGCAACCCTGTGTGCCATGCTCACAAACTACTGCCCTGGTATACATCAGTCACCCCTCTAGCTGGGTGCCCTATGCCCAGTGGTGAGGGTACAGTTGCATGAGCCCTGTACCCCTACAGTTCCCAGGTCCATTCCTGGGCACTGTAAGTGCAGTGCTGCCATTAAGAGTATATGGTGCTGAGAGTTTGTCATTACGAACTCCCCAGCACCATAATGGCTACACTGAAGACTGGAAAGTTCGGTATCAAACTTCTCAGCACTTTAAACCCACAGTGATGCCAGTGTGGGATTTAATGTAAAATGCACAACAGAGGGCATCTTATAGAAGTCCCCTGAAACTCAACCAACTCCTAGTGATCTGAGTGACTGCTTAGGCTGCCACCACCATACATGTTTCTGGATCCCTGAGTCAAGAGCTTGCTGCTCTCGGGGGCCTGAAACAATGCACATCCTGGGACGAGGTGCCCAGCCTCCTCCCCCAGGATGGGCAGGGTTCATGAAGGAGAAGCTTCAAAGGCATGCTAGCCTTTGTGAGCTTCTCCAGACCATTTGCTGCTTTCAGAAACTTGCCCCTGTAGGAAGGTACCTCCTGACTATGGTTGCCCCCAACTTTTTGCCCAGTGTTTTAGCTGGTTTTTGACATAGTCGACCTGGGACCCTGCCAATCAGGACCCCAGGCTTACTGCTCTCTCTGTAAAATGGATTCCATGTACCTTAGGTACATTTCCAATTGGTACTGGGCCACCTTATCAGACCCTGTAACTCAGGGCATAGGTGTACCCAGGGCCTACCAGGGGCTGAAGCATGTATTATGCCACCCCTGGCTGGCCTCCTAAATTTGACACAACTGGCTGCATGACAGCTGGGGCAAAGTCGTGTAATCACCCTTTGCTGTAGATATAGTATACCTATATCTAACCCTAAAAATGGACACACAGATTCCTATCAGTCACTCCTATGGCAGGCCTTGACAATCCTGAAGGCAGAGTGCTTGGAATCGTGTGAGATGGTGCTCTGGCATGAGCTGAGCCCGTCTGCAGCTTGCGGAATCAAGTCCTAATAGCTGTCCCATGATAACGCATACCATATACTCTTAAGTGCATTATAATCCTCGCGGTTAAATGCTATCTTTGGTATTGCTTTATCAAAACATGTCGAGTAAGGTGTCATACAAATTGGAATACTAACCCCTCGCCAATTCTGGCGACGGGGTTAGCATTCGACCCTTCTAGAGGAACACAACATGTATGTAACTGTGAACCCCGGTTAAAGTTAAACGAAGCCTCAGCTCCACAAAATGGATGCTGCCACCACAGACACGAGTCTGACCTCCTGCTGCTGGAAGTCCTTCCAGCGAGGAGAGCTTAGACAAAGGGTTTCCTGTCCGGGGCGGTGCATTCCAGACAGGGTTTTGTGTATCCTGGGTAGGCAGGGCTTTACAGGAAGGTGACTGCTGAGTGGCACCCCGGTGCTCACTACGCATAGGCCGGTCAGAACCAGTTCCAGGGGCACCCCAGCCCCTGGCCTGGGGAAAGTCCGGCATGGGAGAGGGGTGTAACCACCCCCCTCCTAGTCCCACCCATAGGCAGGACCTAGTCACCGGGTCAGCCCCTTTCTTAGTATAAAGATAGGAGCGGGCCCCCTGTTCAAATTAGATCATCTTTGGAATCAAGGCACGACTTTCTGCAAAAGTACTTCAAGATTTCTTCTTCAAGATTCTCCCTTGTGACTAAGGAGTAGTCACCCTGCATCCGCAGGCACCATCTTAAGAACACTGCGGTCTGCTCAGGAATCCGACGACACAGCTCGACGAGACCCAGCTTCCCTGGCACCTCTGACCTCTACTCACCTCTACAGCCAAGCTGAGAACCGTGAGTGCGACGAGACCTCGAGGGACCGACGATCGCCAAGACTGCACAACTTCTTTACAGCAAGCCCGCCAAGTGTTCCACTGGTGAGTGCTTTGGGGTCCGAGAAGCCCCGACCCTGAGCAGCTCCAGCACTGAAGATCAGCCTCCCAGCATCTCCACGATCTGCGTGGGGCCCTTCTGCTTTTTGCTGCTCACCGCGTTGTTTGGCTACTAGCCGGCTGGCTTGTGGCCTTCTTAACGACGCCCGACGACATCACTCCTGCTGGTCTGGTTGCTCCAGACTGGCCCTTGCTTCCTTCCACAAGAGAAGCACCCCGGACCCTCCTGGTCCACTCCAGACGCCATTTTAGGTCCACCGCGTGGGCTTGAATTTGCCAAGGCTTTGTTGCCCAATCCTGGGTCCAGCGACGCCGACAGCTTCATCCATCGTGGGACAGCTCGCTCCTCCATCCTGGTCGCCGACAACGCCTCCTGGTCCGTGAGATCTGCAGAGTACAGCGTCACCCACTCACCTAGTCGAGGTGACTACCATCCGGTGCCCTCCTGGTGCCACCTGACTACTGGCTAGTAGTCACGAACTTGGTCCCCTCTGCTTTCAGGTGTCATCTCTCTTCAAGATCCAGGCTTGGATCACTTCGAACTCTCTTCACTGTTCGCCTGCCAGCATCTTTCTTCCAGGCTCCTGGTCCGTCTATGAGGATTCCCGACGTCTTTTGAGACATATGCAGCTGCAGCCCCTGGGCTAGGTAACTTCGGCATTTCGGTGCCCCAGCATAGCCTCACTATCCAAGGGTCAGAATCCACTTTCGTTTTCCTCCTACCAGGTCGGGTTCGCCCGAGAACACTAACTTTGCATTTACTAGCTACCATAGACTTTGTCCCGCATCACGCGTGAGAGTGCACACTCTGCACCCGAGTCCCCTGGGTCTCCTAGAATTAATCTAACGATTCTATAGTCAAGTCCTAGCGATTCCAAAGCCTATTAGTACTGTACTTACCTGCTAGTAATTTCGCATTCCACTTTCAGAGTATATGGTTTTCCGTGCCCCTCGGGCATTTGTATATACTGTGCTAACTTAAGTATTTTCGTAAGAGTTTTGTTTTGTGCTTAGTACCCTGTCCTCATAAAGAGTACAGGGCTGTTGTGATTTTAATAAATACACTGTTTATTTTCATAACACTTGTGTGGTGTCCTTTCACTTGGTGTTCAAGGGGTATATGTGTGGTATAACAGCTGGCTTAACACGCCCTCTCGAGTCTTTAGCCTTAGACTGCTCGTATCCATGCTACTAGGATAGCTGGTCTATAAGGTTGACTTACAACCAATCATCAATAAGGGTTGTTTGGACTGATACAAAGTGTTCACTAGAATAGTGAACATTATATATCAGGCCAACTTCTCACAGCCCCCACTTGTTCTACCCCCCATTTCGGGCAGGAGACCTCGCAGGAAAAACAAGGGAGGAAGAGAGGTGTGCCCACCTCTGCCAACTCCACCCCTAAGGTGGGTGAAGCGAGGTGAAGCACAACCTTGAGTCCCCGCCATCTTGAGGATGGAGGAAACTCAGCCAACCAGGGACAGGCTCCTGCCCCACTCCCACTGGAGAGTGGCAGAATAGGGGTGTACCTACCCCAGGGAAGGGACCCATTGGTCCCTGCCCTTTACCTACCTGTAAGGCCTCTAAATTTAGTATTTAGGGGGCACCCTGAACCTTCCTTCCTCAGATCCAGAAACCACAGGAAAAGTAGATTAGAAGAAGGACGAAAAGCAGTGCAGAGCTAACAAGAGGATGACGCCCACTGACTTGGCCCCAGCCCTACAGGCCTGTCTCCACTCAAATCTGCTCCTGCGAAATCCTGATGTGTCCTGCAGCCTGCCTGCCTTCACTTCAAAGACTGAATCTCCTGTGAACACCAGACTTGTTCAAACTGTAGCTTCTGGTGCCAGCCAATCCAGCCCACTCAACCCGGCCGAACCCGGCTCGAGCTTGAGTGGAAAAATACCACACAAGCTCGTCCCCCCGCAATTCTACCCCTAGATTCGTCAACCCCTGACCTGCCTGAAGCCTCCAGACGACGCCTGCAGCCTCAATCAAGAGGACCCCCCTACC
Organism: Lissotriton vulgaris; assembly: GCF_964263255.1. NCBI lineage: Eukaryota > Metazoa > Chordata > Amphibia > Caudata > Salamandridae > Lissotriton > Lissotriton vulgaris. The sequence goes on from NC_141689.1 coordinate 338,477,603, forward strand.
GCGACCAGAGCGGGCAAGAAAATCCGACGTTCCAAGGCACCCCTGCGCCCGACGTCCCACTGCCTTGAGTGCCCAAACCAGCGGTGCCTAACCAACCCTCAACATCCCAACTTATCCCTCAAAGTGGTGGTCGCACCTGGAAGATCCTCGTCCCCGAGCCTGCAGTGTTTCTTTGTCCCAGAGGTTCTCCATTGGGAACAACAGGGCACCCAGCCTCAAAACAGCAGCCTGCACCTGGCCGCCCTAGTGCCGCTGAGGGGGTGTGCACCTGTTTCAACGCATTTTTTACAACGCACTACTTTTACAACGCATCCATTACAACGCGGATACTGTTACAACTCATGTTTTTACAAGGCATTTTTTTACAACGCAGGTACCTTTACAACGCATACCATTACAACGTAAGTATTGGTAAGTATATAGTTATTTTTTAAATGTTATATGTTTGGGGTAAAGGGGTATTTTTAGGGGTTAGGGTCAGTTTTGGGTTTTTGGGTAAAGGGGTATTTTTAGGGTTTAGGGTCAGTTTTCAGTTTTTGGGTAAAGGGGTATTTTTAGGGTTCAGGGTCAGTTTTCAGTTTTTGGGTAAAGGGGTATTTTTAGGGTTCAGGGTCAGTTTTCAGTTTTTGGGTAAAGGGGTATTTTTAGGGTTCAGGGTCAGTTTTTAGTTTTTGGGTAAAGGGGTATTTTTAGGGTTCAGGGTCAGTTTTCAGTTTTTGGGTAAAGGGGTATTTTTAGGGTTCAGGGTCAGTTTTCAGTTTTTGGGTAAAGGGGTATTTTTAGGGTTCAGGGTCAGTTTTCAGTTTTTGGGTAAAGGGGTATTTTTAGGGTTCAGGGTCAGTTTTTAGTTTTTGGGTAAAGGGGTATTTTTAGGGTTTAGGGTTAGTTTTCAGTTTTTGGGTAAAGGGGTATTTTTAGGGTTCAGGGTCAGTTTTCAGTTTTTGGGTAAAGGGGTATTTTTAGGGTTCAGGGTCAGTTTTTAGTTTTTGGGTAAAGGGGTATTTTTAGGGTTTAGGGTTAGTTTTCAGTTTTTGGGTAAAGGGGTATTTTTAGGGTTCAGGGTCAGTTTTCAGTTTTTGGGTAAAGGGGTATTTTTAGGGTTCAGGGTCAGTTTTCAGTTTTTGGGGTACAGGGTAAAAATAAATTAAATTTAATTTTAAATTAAATTATTTAATAGTAAATAAATTAAATTAAATTACATTGCATTATTTTTGGGGTTGAGGGTCAGTTTTGATTTTTTGGGGTACAGGGGTACAGGGTAAAAATAAAGTTATATTTTTATAATTTTCAATAATTAATTTAAATTATATTTCATAAAATTACTTTAATTTATTTTTGGGGTTTAGGGTCAGTTTTCAGTTTCTGGGGTACAGGGGTACATGGTAAAAATAAAGTAATATTAATTTAAATGTTAAATAATTAACGGAAATTAAATTATTTAAAATTACATTAAATTATATTTTTAAAATTAAGTTACTATTATATTATTAATATTAACATATACTTACCAATACTTACGTTGTAATGGTATGCGTTGTAAAGGTACCTGCGTTGTAAAAAAATGCGTTGTAAATACATGCGTTGTTACAGTATCCGCGTTGTAAAAACCGCGTTGTAACGGTATGCGGAGTAAAAGTCCGCGTTGTAACATCATATATCCCGCTGAGGGTGCACATTTGGTCCTACATTGGTCCCCAACTTGCCCGAGCTAAACCCTAGGAGTTTTGCTCCCTCAGCCTCGTGGCCTGCTTGCCAGCAGCCACCAACCGGATACACCCTATCCTCCGTAGGATAACATTGTGCCTCAACACTCTGCACCCGGCCCCCATAGTGCAGCTGAGGGTGCAACAACAGTGCATCACTGACCCTGGGAGACCCCTGTGTCTAACCCCAGAACCTTAACTCCCACAGTCGATACTTACCTGAGAACCATTAACCTGTTTTCCCTCCATAGGATAACATTGACATTTTTTCTCCAAAAAGTTTCTAAGTGTGGAGTTTAGAAACCTAAAAATATTCTTTAAAAATCGCACAAATAACAAAAATGTGTTTACTTACTTGTTTCTAGGAAATGTTCCAGTGCTGAATCTAGGTATCCACACTGAGTTCGAAAAGTAACGTGAAAAGTAACTTACGGGCAATTTATTGCAGAAGCCCATTCATTTCAATGTACTGCTCCGAAATGTTTCGAAATGTGAAGTTTTGAAAACTGAAAATATTCTTTAAAAATCATGTGAATAACCAAAACATAAATACTTACCTGCTTCTAGGAAATGTCCCAGTGCTGAATCTAGGTATCCAGGACTGAGTTAGAAAAGCAACGTAAAAAGTAACTTCCCTGCAATTTACTGAAAAAGCCTATTCATTTCAATGTACAGTATTTGCTAAGTGTTGCATACTACTGCTCCCCTGTAGATCAAACAAAGTACAATTTCTATTGCATTTTCCAACTGTTCTATAGCCAGTAACTTATTACTGAAAAGTATTTAGTGCTTACCTGTACCAGGCTTGCTTGGTTCTAAAAATAAACAACAGTATATTTTTATACAAAAACAATTGGCCTAGAGTTCAGTTCTTGAGTGTATGAATTAATTTGCTGACTGAGTGTGAACATCAAATGCTTAACACCGTCCTCTGATACTGCCTTACTGCTCAACCAAGTTACCACTTTTAGAGAGTAAGGTTCTATCTAACTTTAACCTCTGCCTACCTTTGGGGACTCTTGGACTCTATACACACAGTACCTCACTTTGGTGTAGTATATATAGAGCCAGTTTCTTACATTGAACTGTGCTGGGAGGTGAAAAAGTGTGCCCCCATCCCCCGTCTGTATGAAGGTAAAGCTCTCGACCACATCGAAAGGTGTGGGGAAAAAAGGAACTAGCATCAGAGAGCATGTCCTTTTGCTATATGGCCCCGTTGACAAAACCTCAATTCCAAGTCTGACATCAAAACAGAGTCAATGGCACTGCAGAGCTAAAGTAGCAGTTTTCCACGTCCACCCTTGCACCAGGGATATTCAAATGTGGAGAATCTACAAGTAGAAGTAACTATCAGAAATGCTTGAACTATTCTTAGCCACCTGTAATTACTCAGGCCACATACTACTTCAATGTTTCTTTGCCCACCATGGAAACTCAGACAGGAACCTCCCATATGCAATTCAGCCTTGGTCATGCACACAGCCTGAACTGCTAAAACAGATGCTGACCGATGTCTAGGGATACATATCACACAGAATTGCACTAAGGAAAACAGAAAAGTGATGGCTGAAATGCTTGAATTTACTTTAGAAAACTGGCAATTACTTTGGGGTGCATCTAAGTCCATCTTGTTTTTGTTTACCATGCCACCTCAGACAGGAACTACCAATATGCTAACAGTCTAAGTCTTGCTCAAAAAGAGAGTTCAGCCAGTACTGCTAGACTAGATACACTCTGATTGGAAACACAAAGCGACTCCAGATAGATTTTTGCACATTTGGGTTTCCTTTTCAGTAGGGTGCAGTGGGTCTTATTACATGCAGTGAAGCAAAAAACATCTCATCAACAATGTGGCAGAAAGCCAAACTACACCACCTCCTCTGCTATCACAGAAGGATGGATACCACCAAAATATGAATCAAACTTTTCTCATCATATGACAAAATAAATTCTCTATCGAAACCAGCATATAAATGTGTTGAGGACTGTCAACTACGAAATATCCATTATGTTATGGCACTAAAGGAAGAACACAAATCCAGAAAGTTTGTGTCCTGGTATAGCAGCAACTGACTACACCGGGAGGAAAACAGTAGAACTATCCACAGCCTCCCCCCGAGTACAAATGATGAACATCATGTAATTGTAGACTGATTTTGTACTACTGGGATCGCAGGAGTATTGTATTCCCCCATTGCTTCAAGAATAGATGGGTGACGAGAATTGTAGGGAACTCATTAAGTAGATCAGTTGGTCAAGTAGGACCAAGATATTCCGTAAGAGCCCATTACTGTGGGAGTTTTAAACGTTCTGTAAAGGGAGTGAAAACAACTCAACCAGTGGAAGCTCCCATATTAACAGGATGCTATTTACATGTTCTAGGCTAGATTCAAAATAAGTCAGGCTCTCCCACTATGTTGCTCTCTGTATTTGGGAAAAATGTTCCAAACTCAAGGTGTTGCATTCCTCCATAAATAGGTGGCATTGTTTGCTAGGACTAGGACCGATTTATTTTGAATCCAGGACAGAATTGAAGATGTTCCGTGCACTGTCTTAGTTGCACAGGGAGCTTGTTCCAGTGGTGGGGACCCAGGTAAGATAGGGTCTTCCCACCCTGCCTGGCTCGTTTAATTCTAGGCACTGCGAGGAGATGCTTGGATTCTGAGCAGAGAGAGCGCCGAGGAGTGTAGGGGATACATTTTTCCGCAAGATAACTGGGGCCAGAATTGGCCAAGGCCTTGTGAATGGTGCAGTTGACTATAAACTGTACTCGCTTCCGTATCGGGAGTCAGTGGAGCTGATGAAGCAGAGGCCGAGAGGATGTCCTTGGGGGTGCGTTCAGAATCAGACGTGCCGCCGTATTCTGGACAACCTGAAGTCTATCAAGGGCGGTCTCGTTGGTAGACAGCAGAAGACTATTGAAGTAATCCAGGCGGCTTAAATTAAGCACCTGGGTTAACGTCTTCCTACATGAGTCAGGGAGCAGAGGAAGGATACGACGCAGAAGACCCAGCGCATGAAAACAGGAGCCAGCTGTCATGGCAGCATGCTCCTTCATAGTGAGGGTCTGCTCAAGGCGGACACCTACGTTTTTTTACACAGGTTTTTGGAACGTTGGGAGTTCCTAGGTCTGGGGGTCACCAATCGGGTGTCCACAGTAGTTGAGCTTCTCTGAAGAGCATGATTTCCGTCTTCCCCACATTGCACTGAAGAAAGTTTCTCCTCATCCACTGAGAGATATTTCTCATTCCCCGGGAGAAGGCGGACTGGACTGATCGATTAAACTTTGTACATGGAAAAAGCAGCTGGGTATCGTCTGCATAGGAGACAGGGATGAACCCACTACTCCTCAACAGATTGGCCAAGAAAGCCACATAGATGTTAAACAAAGTCGGGCTCAAAAAAGAGCCCTGTGGTACATTAGAGAACATATTTTAGCCACAAATAAAATGAAACCCATTTAGAATACCATTAACATGTTCACGATATTGCTTTTGCAACTGGTTGTGGAATAGCAAAATGCATGATGCCAAACATTCTCATAAATGAAGAAAAATAACATTTAGCAGACATTCTGGATAGGGAAGAGACAATGTACCGTTCATGCTGTAGGCGCATTGCAAAGGTATCAAAAATGGTCCTTATTACCATGTTGATTACTATCACACATCCATTATGTAGCTGTAGAAAATACTTTGATAAACTGACTGAAAACACAAATCTGCCTAGCGGAAACTACGTTTACAGCTTTTCTAAACAAGTACATTAGGTATAGTAATAGTGTATCTTCACAATCTTATAAGAGCCACTACCATTATAAGTACCTTTGTTGAACAAGCCAGGGGCCAACAACAGGCCAAACATCAACACTCTGATCTCAAACGGATGACCTGTGACCAAATATTAAACACTCAAGTTTGACTCCAGAAAGGCCCTCAAATCTATTGGAACATTATCAACTTCCTTCTAAACATAACAAAAAATAAGTATAAATCTACTTCTTGCAAATGATTGTGCAGGATTTTGTGAATCGAGCATTGAAAATCTTCTGAAATAGCCACAAAAACCTTTTTTTTATTTTAAGCTTAAAAGATGGGTCAGTTCTGTAAAATGTTCACATGTACGTCAATCACGAAAAAGAATGAAACCTTACCTTCAGATGTTGATGAGCTATATAATGCCTTTTGTTGAATGCCCTGAAAATCTTCAAGCTCATTCTTATGATCATGAATAGAAGATGACCTGTAAGGCATCATAATATTATTAAGATCCCCTAGTTTGGAAGACATTCTGTAAATAACAAGGACTGCAAATGTCAAGAAATATTTTTTAGGTTATCTTTTCAGTAGAATAAATATAAGAGATGATGCCTTAAACAACTGGGGCTAGTTTCGACATATACATTTTTGCTAATTTGTCATTCTTGAGTGACTCCTAAAGAACACATTTTAAACCTTCTGTAATGATATTCCTGGTGGATACATAATCTTCTGCAAGTCTCTTAAAACAGAGTGCAGCACTGCACATGGCCAACCACTGGAACTGCAAAACCCTCCCATAGAAAAAAAAGGAACTAAGGGCTTAATACAAAAGTGTCATTTACCCCAGATGTGTAGGCTACTGCAAAGTGCAGTTTGTGAATTATGCCCAATGCTTTTGTGTACCACAGGATCCTATTAATCACAGCACTATCTCAACGGGGAGAATGAAGAGTGGTAAGCAGTGCTTAATTTGTAAAAAAAGAAGTGCAGGTGCTGAGAATTTTGCCATGGAGGCCACAGCTCACTTCTTCCTCCAGTGAGCCCCACGTTCAACTCTCTCACTGCCTCAGTCTCTATCTTCTAACCTCGATCTGTTGACTGTACCCTAAGTCTTTGCTCTAAGGGCCTATCCTCTCGCCTCTCTAATTGTTTTCTATTATCTTTGTCACACCTGGCGTATTACCTTATTCCCTGTATTTCTGATTTGCCCTCTATTCATTCTAGCCCTGCCCTTTTTCCTCTTCACTTTTATCCATCCTCTGCTCTCTCTCCCCTCGATTTTGGCTCTTTACTATCACTCTTCTAGCAGTGATTAGCTGTGTCTCCGTTTTATCATTTGTCTGCTTTTTTTCCTCTGTCCTGTCCTCTACATACTTCCATTCTATCTTCTCTCTTCTTAATGATCTCTTCTTCACATCATGGCTGCTTTTTCATTGTATCGGATTTGCTCTCCTTTTCTTCTACGTAGCTCCGTCTTATCTCTCTCCTCTCCTGTTGTTTCTTTCTCCTCTTTGCTCTCTCTCTCATCTATAACACTGCTGCTGCCAGTGATGCCTGTCCTCAGCCTGTACATGTCCCTGCTATTTTGTACTCTGCGTTTTCCTGTTGTCATTCCTAAAGAAGTGTAAGATGGCATTTTACTTTCTTACCTACACCAAGTGCAAAAACAAAACGTACACCAAATGAAAATGCTTTTTTTGCATATATTAATCAGTGCGGTATGACTGGGTTTATTGCAGAACAGACGGCTGCTCGAACACAGCAGGTGATGTCACTGCTAGTGCTGCCTGTAATTAGTAGGTCCAGGGATGGGTACGGCATAGGCATCCACTGCTCAGCTTGCTGTGACCCTGCCTGCTACAGCACAGGCATTGTGCCCAGCCGTAATGCTGCCAATGCCGATAAGTATGGATGTGGTGCCTACTGGACTCACGCACGCTCAGCAATTACCATGCTACGGTGCAGCGCCCAGATTCTACAGGTGACGTCATGGCGCACAAAAGTTGTGTTGGTCCACAGCCGCATCGAGCACGTTGAGGAAAAGCAGCAATGCAGGGCTCCAGGATATGCTACTCTGGCTACGCAGCAAGTGGAAAGTCCACATTTACTTTAGTTTATTCTTCCTCAAGAGCCCTCACTCCCAAGGTCCAAATGTGCTCTTGTAGCTTCCTTGCCTCAACTCCGTCATGAGCCAGCCCCCAGCCACAATTATCCAATGGGAGTTAGGCTCAGGCAGTGGCAGGGTGCAACAGACTTCGGGGAATAGAATGCAAGCCATAGTTTGTTGAATACTTCTTGGATTTGTGATCGGCATGATGACATCATCACTAACATGGTGATACACAATCATGCCTACCTGGACAGGCGTTTGCTGGCCTGTACATGAGCATTTACTAGCCAGTCACCATGCAATGTATGCTATTCTTTTTATTTTGAATTTGAACAATTAACATTGAGACCACCACCTGCAGGGTCAGAAATTGTAGCCCCGGCCCTGTGAAAGAAGTGCCGGTGCTGAGCACCTGAAAGCACCTGCTAAAATTAAGCACTGGTGGTAAGTAATCTACAAACATATTATACATTCATCAGAAACATCATTACCGAAGGCGAACACCAAAACACACAAGATGATGGACGTAATGTTGCACATTGGCAAAACATTCACCTCCAGTCACAGATCTGGGTTTAATCCATTGGTATTTTGCTTGCCACGCCACCCCAGTTCAGACATGGCCATATGCAAATCAGTTCTTGACCCTGTGCCTTGGCTTGGCAGTTTGGGCTGTTTGCCCTATGTGGGAAGGGTATGCCCAGATGTGGGTCCCGTGCTCACTACATCACTGGAGTCAAGCTATCCTGGCTGATGACGGCTGATAGCCAAAACCGGACCTAGGATGCTTGATTGCGGTCCAGGGAAGACATGGCTTGGCAGTTCGGGCTGGACGCACAAGTTACTACTTGTGTAACGATATATCTGTAAGAGACATTAGTTAGTGATAGATTCCTTACCTTAGAATATCCCCAGGCAAAAGACTGGATCCGGAAACCTTTGCGTAGCAGTACCCTTGCGCGACGGTAGGCGTCGTCTGCGGCTCCGCGTCAGTCGTTGGCGTCGTGGGCACCGTGATGACGTCGTCGGAGTACTTAGACGCCGCCTCCGCGTGCAGACGTCAGTTTTTAGACACAGCTTTTCCGTGCCAGAAACGCAGAGCTATGCCAAAAACCAACACTGGTGCCATGAAACTAGGGCCCTGAAAGGGGATGACCTTAACCCTAGATATCGGTTCGCAGAACGGGGAGGATGGGTGGGTCGGTAAGGAATCTATCACTAACTAATGTCTCTTACAGATATATCGTTACACAAGTAGTAACTTGTGCATCTGAAAGAGACACGTTAGTGATAGATTCCTTACCTTAGAATAGATACCCCAGCAATACCAACCCCGTGGTGGTGGGTCTGCGAACCAATAATCACACCAGAAAGTCCTGGAGGACGGAACGGCCAAAGAAGCCATCCCTCCGGACTTGACTGTCCAGGCAATAATGTCTTGCAAAAGTGTGCAGCGAGGCCCACGTAGCCACCTGGCAATTGTCCTGCAAGGGCACACCTCGGCCCAAAGCAGTTGTAGTCGCTGTGGCTCGAGTAGAATGAGCCCTCAGCCCCACAGGGGGTTCCTTCTTAGCCAAGGAGTAACATGCCTGGATACACAAGATGATCCACCGCGAGATGGTCCGCTTGTGCACCGCTTTCCCTTTCTTAGCGCCCACGTAACCAACAAAGAGTTGGTCATCCACCCGGAACTGGCGTGTTCGATTCAAATAAAATGAGAGCGCACGTTTTGGGTCCAGACGGTGGAGCCTCTCTTCCTCTCTCGAGGGATGCGGAGGCGGAAAGAAGGTGGGCAAGGTGATAGATTGCCCAATGTGGAAGGCCGTGACTACCTTGGGTAGGAAGGAGGGCCTTGTCCGTAACACAACCTTGTCCGGATGGACTGAAAGGAAGGGAGGTTTACAAGATAGAGCCTGGAGCTCACTCCCTCTCCTGGCAGAGGTGATGGCTACCAGGCAGGCAGTCTTCAAAGTGAGAAGGCGAAGAGGGCAGTTGTGAAGTGGCTCAAAGGGAGCGCACATCAGAAATGTAAGAACCAGGTTCAAGTCCCACTGAGGCATCACGAAGGGAACAGGAGGGATCGTATGTGTGATGCCCTTCAGGAATCGATCAACGACAGGGGACTTGAACAAAGAAGGTTGATCAGGCAGCCTCAGAAAGGCTGAAAGAGCTGAGAGATAGCCCTTGATAGTGCCCAGAGCAGAGCCCTGCTGGGCAAGAGAAAGAAGAAAGAGGAGAACCTCAGAAAGAGGGGCATTAAGGGGATCCACAGCCTTTGCTGTGCACCATGCCACCAATCTGTTCCACCTGCAGGCGTATACCGACTTTGTGGAGGGACACCTGGCTGCCAGAATGATGTTGCAAACTTCAGGAGGCACGTCAAATGGCCTCAACTGTCGCCGCTCAATCTCCAAGCATGGAGGTGGAGACTGGACAGGTTCGGGTGGAGGACCATCCCCTGCTGCTGCGACAGAAGGTCCTCCTGAAGAGGCAGACGAACCGGGGGATCGACTGACATACTGAGTAGCTCGGGATACCAGTACCTTCGTGCCCAGTCAGGAGCCACAAGGATGAGTTGTGCCCGGTCGCGCTTGATCTTCTTCAGCACTCTGGGCAGAAGTGGTATAGGCGGAAAGGCGTACAACAGACCGCAGCTCCACTCGCGACGAAAAGCGTCTCCGAGCGAGTGCCGCCTTGGAAATTCCATCGCGCAGAATTGATGACATTGCGCGTTCTCTTCGGTGGCGAATAGATCTAACCAAGGCTCTCCCCACTGCAGAAAGAGACCTTGCGCCACGTCCGAGTTCAGGCGCCATTCGTGATCCATCATGCACCGGCGGCTGAGTTCGTCCGCCCTGGCGTTCAGAGAACCGGCCAGGTGTTGAACCACCAGAGTCACGCCCTGATGTTCCAACCACTGCCAGAGGCGCAGAGCCTCCTGGCAGAGGGTCCACGACCCCACCCCGCCCTGTTTGTTGCAGTACCACATGGCGGTGGTGTTGTCCGTGAACACCTGCTCAACACTCCCCCGGACAGAGGGGAGGAATGCCTTCAGTGCTAGACGAATCGCCCGCAGCTCCAGAAGGTTGATATGGAGCCGGGACTCCGCCGGAGACCAGAGGCCTCTGATCTCCGCCTCTCCCATGTGGCCTCCCCAGCCCTGGAGGGACGCGTCCGTCACAACTACGTGCTCCGGTTGGGGAAGGGAGAGGGATCTGCCGCTGACCCAATCGCGGTCCGTGAGCCACCACTGCAGCTGTCTCGCAGTGCCCTCCGAGATCAGGACATGGTCGGACAGGTTGCCCTGATGCTGGACCCACTGAAACTTCAGGTCCCACTGCAGAGCCTGCATCCGCCACCGGGCGTGATGAACCAGAAGGATGCAGGAAGCCATCAGCCCCATAAGCCGCAGCGTCAACCTGACCAAAACCCGGGATAAAGACTGAAAGATTGGAATCAGAGCCTGTATATCCCGAACCCGCTGCTCGGGTGGGTAAACCCGAAACTGCGCCGAGTCGAGAACCGCTCCGATGAAATGGAGCCTCTGAGAGGGACACAGGTGTGACTTCGGCACATTGATGGAGAACCCCAACTGGTGGAGGAGATCCGTCGTAGTCTGGAGGTGGCTGACGACTGTTTGGGGCGAGCCCGCCTTCAACAACCAGTCGTCGAGCTAGGGGAAGAGTAAGACCCCTAACCTGCACATATGAGCTGCGACCACCGCCATCACCTTCGTGAACACCCGTGGGGCGCTGGTAAGACCGAAGGGGAGCACGGTAAACTGAAAGTGCTCGTGGCCTACCGTGAACCGCAGGTAACGCCGGTGGGCCGGCAGGACGGGGATGTGGAAATACGCGTCCTGCAAGTCCAACGCTACCATCCAGTCTCCTGAGCCAGAGTCGGCATCTTGAACTTCTCCTTCCGGAGAAAGCCGTTGACGTTCCTCAGATCCAAGATAGGGCGTAGTCCCCCTTTGCCCTTCTTGGGTACCAGAAAGTAGTGGGAGTAGCAACCACGTCCTACTTCTGGCCCAGGAACGCGCTCGATGGCCCCATTGGCCAAGAGGGCCGAAACTTCCTTCTGCAGGAGCCGCAAGTGATCCCCCGATACGCGGTGGTGTTGCGGTGGCATGGCTTGAGGAGTCGTCTCGAAGGGGAGGGAGTAGCCCCTCCGGACGATCTGCAGCACCCACCTGTCCGAAGTGACAGTGTGCCAGTGAGAGTGGTGATGGCGAACCCTGCCCCCCACTGGTGTCACATGGGCCGAAAAGCACGGACTAGGAGGGTTTAGAGGCGGATGCTGCTGGGGAAGGTGTGGACTGACCTCGCCGTTGTCCCCGACCGCCTCCACAGCGGTTTCCACGGCCGCCGCCATGCTGGATGTTAGGCTGCGGCGAGTGGCTGGCGGCACGTGTGGGTACGCCCCTTCCTTGGCCACGAAAGGAGCGAAAAGCAGCCGTTTGCTGGCACAGGGCCGAGAGGCCCAAGGACTTGGCCGTAGTCCTGGAGTCCTTAAAGCGCGTGGTCTGCCTTGTCGCCAAAAAGGCGACGGCCATCGAACGGCATGTCCATCAGAGTGTTCTGGACATCTGCCGAAAAATTGGTGGACCTCAGCCAGCTCACCGCCACCGTTGTTGCCATTGCTCTGCCCAGCGAGTCAGTGGTATCCAGCCCACACCGGATAGAATACTTGGCTGCATCTCGGCCCTCCACAAGGGCTTGGCCGAGTTTGGCCCGTACCTCCAACGGACACTCTGGCAGACCTTCCGCCACCGTCTCCCACAGAGAGTGGGTGTAGCGGCCCAAGAGGCATGCGTTGTTGGAAGACCGCAGTCCAAAACTAAGGGAGGAGAATATTTTCTTGCCATAATTCTCATACCTCTTGGATTCCCTGTCCGGCGGAGCCGTCGGGAACGCGGTCTGGGAATTTGAGGCCTGGATGACCAGACTCTCGGGGGTGGGAGGACAGGAAACATGGGTCGCCCGGGGCCGGGCGGTGGCGTCTGGCCACGTTCCTATCTACGGGCGAACCCGTAGCGGGCTTGGACCAGGTGCCCAAAAGAACGTCGGTCAAGGCCTCATTAAAGGGCAGCAGAGGTTCGGCCGAGCATGACTGCGGTTTAAGGACCTCAGTGAGGAGATTAGTCCTCACAGCCGCGACGGGGAGCTCAAGGCCCAAGGCCTTGGCAGCCCTCGTCAACACCACACCATAGGTTGCCCCCTCCTCCGAAGCCACGGTAGGAGGAGAGACAAAATCAGTGTCTGGAGAGGTGTCCAGGCCACTGGCCTCCCCAAGGTCTCCTGCCCAGTCCTCTTGAGACTGACACTCCCTGGTCAGAGAGTCCTCAGACCCGTCCCAATCCTCCTCATCACCCATCTCCTGGTACTCAGGGTTGTAATTCAATGGGGCCGGTTCGTAGAAGTGGAAATCTCCAAACGGCGTTGGGTGCGGCGCCCAGCGGCGCCGCTCCGACGTCGGAATCGGAACAAAGGAGGAATCGGGGGCGGCGCTGCCCGAGGACGGCGCCAGAGATGACACCTGACGGACCGATGCCGGGGGGGTCGTAAGGTCCACCGGTGACGATCCAGAGCCCGAACGCGCCGGCGGCGCCGGTGCCGCTTGACCTTGAGGCACCGGGATCATAGGGCCCTGCGGCGCTGGGCCCGAAGGCGCCGGCAGCATCGGGGCCGAAGCACCCGACGGCGTCGGAGGCAGAGCCCCTGACCCGCTAGGGCCCCCAGACGGGTCCGCTGGGCCCGAAGGCGCCGGCGGTGTCGGGATCCTAGGGCCCTGCGGCGCCAGGCCCGAAGGCGCCGGCGGCGTCGGTGCCGAAGCACCCAACGGCGTCGGAGGCAGAGCCCCCGACCCGCTAGGGCCCCCAGACGGGTCCGCCGGGCGCCTTCGGTGTCGGGATCGTAGGGCCCTGCGGCGCCAGGCCCGAAGGCGCCGGCGGCATCGGGGCCGAAGCACCCGATGGCGTCGGAGGCAGAGCCCCCGACCCGCTAGGGCCCCCAGACGGGTCCTCTGGGCCCGGAGGCGCCGCGGGGAACGTCGGAGGAGAAAGGGACCTGATGGCCATGAGGAAGCTCTCGATCTCCTCCGGCGTCGCGTTCTGCCCAGGGACCGGAGGGTGTGGGGCAGGTCGCGATGCCCGCGACTCCGAAGGAGCCGCGTGGGCGGTGTCACCCGAACCCCCGGCCGCATCGCGCGAGCGTCGGGGGGAGTCAGAAGAGCGATGATGTCTCTTCGACTTCTTGTGCTTCTTACCTGACGACGACTTCGACCCGGAGGAGTGGTGCCGACTCCCAGAGCTCTGGTGGCTCCGTCCCCGCGACCTGTCCCTCGACCTCCTGTGGGACCGGGACCTTACGCGGCGCGGGCCGACTGCCAGAGTTCGGGTCGCCTGCGGGACCGCTCCCGCCTGGCTTTCGAAGATAGGGCCCGGCAGTCGGGGCAGGCCTTGTCGTCGTGGTCGACGCCTAGACAGGTCAAACACAGGTGGTGGGGGTCCGTGACCGACATCTTGCGGTCGCACTCTTCACAGTGTTTAAATCCGGGCATCCCTACGGCACCGATCGGAGTCGAAGAATGATCAAAAAGTTAGGCAAAAATTGACTTGGGTAACTGCTCTTTCCAGATCTGCGCTGGCTGGCGCGGAAAAAAGAACTGACGTCAGCACGCGGAGGCGGCGTCTAAGTACTCCGACGACGTCATCACGGCGCCCACGATGCCGATGAAGGACGCGGAGCCGCAGACGACGACTACCGACGTGCAAGGGTACTGCACGCAAAAGTTTCCGGATCCAGTCTGACGCCTGGGGATATTCTAAGGTAAGGAATCTATCACTAACGTGTCTCTTTCAGATTGTTCCAATAAGGCACAGGGTTAAGACTAATTTGCATATGGCCATGTCTGCACTGGGGTGGCGTGGTGAGCAAAATAACAATGGAATAAACCCAGATCTGGACTGGGGGTGAATGTTTTGCCAATGTGCAACATTCTGTCCATCATCTTGTGTGTTTTGCAGTTGGGTGTCATCCACATAATTGTGATATTGGATGTGGATGCTTTGAGGATTACAGTCAGTGGGTCAATGAAAAGGTTAAAGAGCGTGGGGGAGACTGAGGACCCTTGGGGAACACCCAGCAGGCAGGGACTGGGGTTGGATAGAGTGTGATTGGATTTGACTCTTTGCGTGCTGTTGTGGAGAAAAGAGGCAAACCATTTAATGACCCCGCCTGAGAGCCCCATCCTGCATTCCAAGAGGTTGGGTAGATTGTCATGTTTGACAGTGTCCAATGCAGATGAGAGATCGAGTAGAATGAATAAGCAAGCTTCATTCTGGTCATGCAAAGTGAGATCATTGTCCACTATATGAGTGATGTCTGTTTCGGTGCTGTGGCCAGTGCGGAAGCTCGATTGGAATTGGTCGAGAAGTTGGAAATTCTCAATGAAATTGCACAGTTGTTCATGTACACATTTTTCCAGTAGTTTTGCAAGAGTAGGGATGTTTGCGATTGGTCGGTAGTTATTCAAGTCCTCAGGGTCCGTCGAGGGTGTTTTGAGAATAGGGAGCACTAGGCCAGCCTTCAAGCAGTCCGGTATCCCACCTTGAAGAAGAGAGGCATCGATGATCTTGGACCAGAGCAGTGCTAGTGATTCTATTATTTCTTTAAAGTAGTTGGGGGTAAGTGGGGTCATTGAAGTGATTTGAAGGTTTCACGGTCCAGAGTATGTTGAGGATGTCAGTGTCATTAAGGGGTGTGAATTGTCTCCAAGAGGCATTGTTTTTGGGGGAGAGATAGGGAGGCGTGGGAAGGGGCGTGGGTAAAGAGGAGTCAGGAGAGGGTGACAGTTTGAGTAAAGCAGACTTTAGATCTGCTTCGATCTTATTTGCCTTTTCGAGGAAGAACTCAGCAACAGCCTCGCAGTTTGGCTGAGAGCGAGAGCTGTGCTGAGATTGGATAAAAGTGTTGTTAGATTGTATTTTAATAAACTCAAATAGCCGTTTCGGGCGATTTTTGGCTTTGTTAAGATGGGCTTTGAAGAAGGTAACTTTCGCCATTCTAATGAGTTTGTTGTATCTACTTCTTTTTAGTCTTAGGAGCTAATTTACGTTTGTATTATGGAGCGATCTTTTCCACTGTTTTAGTGGTTGTCAACTTTTGGAGTTCTAACTTTCATAGCTGAGTCTCACACCTGTCTATATTAATCTTCCTGTAATTCTGAAAAGGGTTCACAACTCATTTTATAGATCACAATCGCTCCTTAAAATTCCAATCTTTGCAACCTAGCAATACCTAAACTCCGCCAGCCGATCTATTTATATCAGCAACTATTTGACGGAAACCACATAGCCCCACTAATGAGCACACTTTACTGGTATTCAAATTAGTTTTGGTGATAACAGAAGAAATTGCCCTGCACTCTCAACCTACTTTGCCAGTTTACCCTCTGGCTGATAACTTTATATATACACACAGTGAGTGGGCTTGGGGAGTATCAATTTAAGAGCATGTTACACAGCTAATAGCAACATGAGTAATATAATTGTTTATTAGTTGAGCAGTCATATCTAATAGCATAATGAGTATCATTTTTGTTTATTAGTTGATCAGTCACATATAACAGAACCATGAGTAGCATGCTTGCTTTTAGTTGATCAGTCAGATCTGACTGATCGACTTATAAACAATGGGAAGGACACAATCCCGTCACAGATGAGGCAAAAAAAACACAATCCCCATGATGCAGAGGGCTGTGTGTAGTCCACCTTGTCACAATCTTGCATGACATCATTACGGTGCGCGCGGAGTCACGCTTACTGACAGCCTGGAAACGCTTTCAAGATGCATGATAAAAGCCGGTCTCCAGCATTCGACTTTGCAAATGCCTGGAGATGCGGACCAAGTAGGTGTGGCAGCGGGGCAGAACCTTTGATGTAGTGAGTATGAGCCTGGAGTAAGCTTGGAAATGAGTAATACTACTGACACGGTACGTGAGCAAAAAACAATGATGCGCTGTGAGAAAGTGCCCTCTTTCTTGCATGGTATGCCCCCACTTTTTGCTATATTGCTGATGTTCTTTGACCGAGTGTGCCCTGGGCTCCTACTTATCAGGTGCCCAGGGCCTATGTTCCTTCCCTAAAACTGCATTGAAACCTAAACCCAATAGGCATCTGTGGCCACATGTCAGCACGTGGTAAATGGTACCACCGGTACCCAGGGCACTGTGACCAGAGAAGGCCCCTAAGGGCTGCAGCACTTATTGTGCCACCCTTAGAGGCCCTGTGCCATGACACTCACACACTGCCTTTGCAGGCTGCATGACTTGGTGTCAAACAAAGTGAAGAGTCGACAAGGCACACATCCCTGTGTGTCATGCCCACAAACCACTGCCCTGGCATACATTAGCCACCCCTCTAGCTGGGTGCCCTATGCCAGTGGTGAGGGTACAGGTGCATGAGCAGGGTGCCCCAAAACCACCGAGGTCCATTCCAGGGTACTGTAAGTGCAGTGCTGCCATTAAGAGTATATGGTGCTAGGAGGTTGTCATTACGAGCTCCACAGCACCATAATGGCTACACTGAGGACTGGGAAGTTTGGTACCAAACCTCTCAGCACATTAAACTCACACTGTTGCCAGTGTGGGATTTAATGTAAAATGCACCACAGAGGGCATCTTAGAGATGCCCCTGAAACTCGACCAACTTCCAGTGACCTGACTGAGTGGCTGCCTAGGCTGCCACCACCAGACTTGTTTCTGGACCCCTGGGTCGAGAGCTCGCCGCTCTCGTGGGCCTGAAACAATGCACATCCTGGGATGAGGTGCCAAGCCTCCTCCCGAAGGGTTCACAAAGGAGAAGCTTCAAAGGCAGACAGCCTTTGTGAGCCTCTCCAGACCACTTGCTGCTCTCAGCAACTGGTCCCCACTGGTTCTACCCCCCACTTTGGGTGGGAGAACAGGCAGGAAAAACAAGTGAGGAAGAGCGGTGTGCACACCTTTGCCAACTCCACCCCTAAGGCGGGGGAGGCGAGGTGAACCACAACCTCGAGTACCCGCCATCCCATTGGTCCCTGCCCTTTACCTACCTGTAACGCCCCTAAATTTAGTATTTAGGGGCACCCTGACCCTTCCTTCCTCAGATCCAGCAACCACAAGAAAAAGAAAAGAAGAAGGACTAGAAGCCGTGCAGAGCTAACAAGAGGACGATGCCCACTGACTTGGCCCCAGTCCTACAGGCCTGTCTCCCCCTCGAACCGGCTCCTGCAAAACGCCGGCGTGTCCAGCGGACAGCAACCTCAAAAACCCCAGAGGAGCTGCCTGCCTTCACTTTCCAAGCTGTTTCTCCTGTGAACACCGGACGTGTTTGAACTGCAGCTTCTGGTGCCAGCCAGGAACTGCGAATCCAGCCCACTCTGCACCCGCCAAACCCGGCCTGAGCTAGAGTGGAAAAATACCACACGGAGGTCTCCCCGGCGATCCTGACCCGAGATCTGGTAACCCCTGACCTGCCTCCAGACGACGCCTGCAGCCTCAATCCAGAGGACCCCCCAACCGCGACCAGAGCGGGTAAGAAAATCTGACGTCCCAAGGCACCCCTGCACCCAATACCCCATGGCCTTGTGTGCCTAACCCAGTGTTGCTTAACGAACCCTTTACATCCCTACTTACCCCTTGAAGTGGTGGTCACTCCTGGAAGATCCTCGTCCCCAAGCCTGCAGTGTTTCGTTGTCCCAGAGAATCTCCATTGAAATCAACAGGGCACCGGACCTCAAAGCAGCACCCTGCACCCGGCCGCTCTAGTGCCGCTGAGGGTGCCCCTTTTGTGCTAACTTGGTCCCCAACTTGCCCTGAGCTTAACCCTAGGAGCTTTGCTCCCACAACCCCGTGGCCTGCTTGCCAGCAGCCACCAACTGGAGTCCCCCTATCCTCCATAGAATAACATAGGGCCTCAACACTGCACCAGGCAGCCCGAGTGACGCTGAAGGTGCAACAACAATGCATCACTGAACCCTGGGAGACCCGTGAGTCTAACCCCAGGAACCTAACTCCAAAGACCGATTACCTACATGGAAACAGACAACCACTTTTTCCTCATAGAATAACATTGACACTTTTTCTCCCAAAAAGTGTCTACTTTTGAAAACTAAGAATATTCCTTGAAAATCACCCGAATAACCAAAACGCATTTTTTAAAACTGTTTTCAGGAAATGTCCCAGTGCTGAATCTAGGTATCCAGCACGGAGTAAGAAAAGTATTTTTAAAGTAACTTACCTGCAAAGTGAATTTACTTCCATAGGATAACATTAGTGATTCTATGTGAAAAAGTTTCAAAGTGTCAACTTTTATTTATTTATTTGCGGTATTTGTAGAGCGCAACACTCATCCCGAGAGATATAAAGGCGCTTATACCAGAGCTGATGATTCTGCAGAACTAACACTGAGACGCTAGATAGGAGAATGAGCGACCACCTGTCCTTACTTTGTATATCCGTTTTGTTCTAGCAAGGGCTGATTGGAGCGATCGTAGATTTCTTGTGGGGACATAAAATGTAATCTTCTCCTGGAGTATAGAAGGGTGTGTCTTACGGAGAGCTCTATGAGCATGACCAAGCAATTTGAAGACTGCCCTTTGGCGCATCGGCAGCCAGTGCAGTTTTTTTCAGGCACCCACGAAGCGGACTCAAGCTTTCCTTTATTGCAGATAAGTTTAGCCGCAGCATTCGGCAGTACTTGTAGGCGTGTGAATAAATGCTCGTTCATACCAACAAATAAGGAGTTGCAGTAGTCCAAAAGACTGACCAGCAATGCTTGTGTAACTGAGCGTCTGCAGTCCAGTGGTATCCATGGGAATAGTCTGGCAAGTAGCTTCAGGATGGCGAAGCCTTTACCGCAGAGGGATCGCACATGATCCTTCATGGACAGGGCGTCATCCATAATGACACCCAGGTTTTTGGCATATTGTTTCGCGGTGGGGGCCGTACCTAAAGTGGGTGGCCATCAAGTAGCGTCCCACACACGTTTGGCGCCACCAAACAGAAGGATTTCGGATTTGCCGGCATTCAGCTTCAGGCAATGTGTGTGCATCCACTGTGCCATTTCAGAAAGACAGTTATGCAATTTAGATTTAATGATGTCTGGTTTTTCGTCCAAGGCCACCATCAGTTGCTTATATTCCGCATAGGAGCAGATGCCAATGCCCCACTTCCTGCCAATTTCAGCTAAAGATGACATATAGACATTGAAAAGTGTGAGGCTTAATGAGGCCCCTTGAGGAACCCCACAACTGATGGGGCTGGGTTTGGAATGGAATTGTCCCATATGGACTGCTTGGGTACGGTTACTCAGAAATGATTGCAGCCAGCTTAGGGCAGTGGAGTGAACTCCTTTTCCATGGAGGATGTTCAGCAGACAATTGTGGGAGACGGTGTCGAACGCTGCCGACAGGTCAAGCATTATCAGAGCCACCGCCCGCCTTGGTCGGTGGCTGATCTGACACTGTCCGTCACTGCCAGCAGCGGCTCTGAAACCCGTCCGGGAGGGGTCCAGGAGATGGTCTGTTTCCAGATACCTGGTCAACTGGCCATTCACCAATTTCTCCAGGACTTTAGAAAGATAGGGGAGCTGGGAAATGGGGCAATAGTTTTCGGGGTTGAGAATGTCTGTCCCCACTTTTTTCAAAAGGGGGATCACTGAGGCATGCTTCCATGAGCCCGGGAAGGTGGCGGTTCTGAGAGATTTGTTAAAGAGCTGGGTAATCAGGGGACAAAGCGTGGAGGCAATTTTTGAGAAAACAAAATGGGGACAGGGATCCAGTGGGGAACCAGATTTTACTGTGCTCATAGCTAACAGAACCTCATCCACTGTGAGAGGTTCGAAGCTGGCTAAGGTAGGTGTGACTTCCAGATCGGGGGAGACTCCTGTGGTCTTTACTATGTTGGCTGTGTTAGAGGTCTTTACTACGTCCGTTGTACTAGGGGGGCTTTGGGAACTGAAGGTGGAGTAGATTTTCCTGATCTTCTCAGTGAAGAAGGCACTGATTCGTTTGCAAACCTCAACCGAGGGGGTTAGGGTTTGAGTGATGTTAGACGGTTTGTTAAGCTCCTTAACTATTCTAAAGAGCTCTTTGGCTGAGTTGCAATTTTCATGAATGCGCGGGGAGAAGTACATTTTTTTTGTATTTTTAATGGTAAGATTGTAAGACTTCCGCTTAAGCATATAGCGTAGTTTGATTGCGACGTGAGAGACTGCCTCCATAGGTGTTCTAGTTTCTGGCACTCCCTCTTGAGGCTTTTTAATTGTGGGGTGTACCATTTTTCCATATGGTACACCCCTAGGTTTCCGCATGGGGGCCAGCTTGTTTAGTGTATGGTAAATCCCAGAATCTAAGGTGGTCGCGTCTGAGCATACTGTGGTATCGTCTGAAAACTGTATGTTGACATCCCGGAAATGAGTATCGAAATTTGATTCATTAACTAACCTCCAGGCTCGATTGGAAATCTGGTGGGTTGCTCTGGGTTTCAATGATTTAATGGGTACGTTCAGTGTAAAGACTATGAGGGAGTGGTCTGACCAGAGTAATGGCAAGACCTCACAAATTTTTGTGGCTTCAATGTTAGTGAAGAGTAGATCTAGTGTGTGGCCCGCTGTGTGAGTAGGGCCCCCTATCCATTGTTTGAGATTGAGGATCTCCATGTCGCTCTCCAGTTGGGAGACCACTGGAGTGTCCTTTTTCTCATAGTGAGTGTTTAAGTCTTCGATTACTAGGTAGTTTTTATATTTTAGGCAAAGTGGTAGGAGTCGGGTGAGCAGTTTGGCACCAAAATTGACTTGTTGGCCTGGGGGGTTATAGATTACTGCTCCAGCTAAGATGGTAAGACCGTCATAAAGTACTTGGAAAGGGAGGGTTTGGTGCTCGTTGTAGGCGATTGCCGGCTCCGGGAGACAGGTCAAGTGATCTCTAAATATGATGGCAACCCCCCCTCCCCTACTTCCAGATCTGTCTTGTTTAATGATCTTGTAATTACTGGGAAGCGCGTTAGCCAAATCTGGGGCGTTCGTGTCGGTCAGCCAGGTTTCAGTGATAAAAACCAAGTCGGGGTTCTTTGCCTTCAGTAGATCCCAAATATCCATGGCATGCCTGGGTAGGGATCTAGCGTTGAAATATAGACAGAAAAGTTTTGTGTGGTCGTAAGTATTCTGGTGGCCTGAAAGTGTTTGGCCCATACTAGATCATCTACAAGCAAGACAGGAGATAGGGCCATAAGATAGGCCTGGACCCGTCAGAGTGCATTGCCCATCGATGTGGCCCTGAATATAGGGGCAGATAGCAGCTCGTTATGGGAATAGCAGATGGCGGTGTGTGGGGTTTGAGTGCCACCGGTAGGGGGTATCGCCCCTCGTCCCGGCCGGTCGCGGACAGGCGCAGACGAGCTTGCCTTAGGCGCGCCTTCAGCGCGCCATTGTCACGCCCGCTTCGCCCGTCAGCTGCGCCTCGGCCAACACATTGAGTAAAGTAGTGGGTTAGTGGGAAGCGCGGGCTCCTGGCTCCGCCCTCCGGCTTGCAGGGGATGTCCACTGATTGGTCCGCCTACCTCCCCATTAGCTCTCCACATTATTGAAATACAATAATATTCTTTAAAAATCGTGCATCTAACTAAAACGCATTTACTCAACTGTTTTCAGGAAATGCCACAGTGCTGAATCTAGGATCCAGCACTATGTTAGTAAAAGTAATCCGAAAAGTAGTTCATTGCATTTTTACCGAAAAAGCCTATTGAATCCTATGTATTGAGTCTACTAAGTTTGTGCATTGCATTTGCAACCCCTGTAACTCTAATTGGTACAAACTCCTACAATATTTTGAAAGCATTCAACAACAGCATCTTGTAGCTGAAAAGTATTTACATGCTTACCTGTACCAGGCTTGCTTGGTTCTAGAAATAAAACAACAGTATATTTTTTTTATACAAAAACCATTGGCCTACAGTTTAGTTCTTGAGTGTGTGAATTCATTTGCTGACTTTGTGTGTACATTAAATGCTTAACACTGTCCTCTGATACTGCCTTACTGCTCGACCAAGCTACCACTTTAGAGAGTAAGGTTCTATCTAACTTTAACCTCTGCCAAACCTCTAGAGACCCTTGGACTCTATACACACTGTACCTCACTTTGGTGCAGTATATATAGAGCCAGTTTCTTACATGAGCCCCTTGTAATGCTGTGAGTGTGTTTTCCTTTTCCTTTATCTCTCCTCCTCTACTTTGGACTCGACTTTTCGGGTCTGACTACAAGGCTACCCCCAGAACACCGCCGTCTCTTGAGACGTGTTTGCACCTCCAAATCAGGGTAAAATGATCATTGTGGCATGAATGAAAGTGAGACATTGAGAATATCGGGCAGTATGGAAGTAGCGGTTTGGTTAGTGAGGCGAGTGGTGGTTTTGACACAGTGGTGTGGTGAGTGGCAGTATGCGATTGACATCGCCACCACATACGAGTGTATGTTTTATTGAATAAGTGCCATGAGTTACACTTACATGCACGACAACTTCGGAATCCAATCGCACTTACACACCCATCTCAAATGGCAAGTATGGGTGAGAAAAGCGCAGCGCAGTTGGCAAAGTGAAGCACAGATACAAATTCCTTGACCTGTTTCTTTTACAAATGGAGTGAAACATTACGCAACAGGAGAAGAGATAAGTATTCTGTTCCGCTTTTTCTAGTGTAAGTGCAGCTTTTTGCCCTCTACAAACTTAAAACATAGGACATTCCTGAAACTAATTTAACCAGGGAGGACCTTGTTATTTTTGCCCCGAAGAAAGTCCAGGACCTGGATGGGCCATTTTTAACAGACTGAAACATTAGGGTCATAGGACCATCACCTCCTGATGACCCACATATACTTTCTCTAGTTTTAATATCCCCTACGGTTCTGCTAATAAAAGGATGCCAGGAACCGCAAGAGGAATTTTAATCTTTAAACCCCCTGGCCATATTCTTTTAAGTGCTCCCTGAAATATGGTTGAGCCCACCCTGACCTTTAGGAGTCAGGTTGAACCCGATGATGTAGCATGACAACTAGAGTGTGTGAGGGTTATTTAACAAAAAGGAATTGCTTCCTTTCCCACATTTGAGTGCCTGACACCCAGTGAGCTTCTTTTCCCTAGCATTTTTGTGATATAAGTGGGGTATTTACAGTGACATTGAGAGGACTTTGGAGAACGTATCCCCATCAGGAACCCCTCTTAGCCCTTCCGGCGCTGGAGAAGTTTTCTTTATCCAGTAGCTATAGTTTACAAGTCACTGCCATTATAGCCTACGACATTATTTGAATACGGCTTGATTATTATACAGTGGGACTCCCATCTCGACGACGGGGAATGATTCAGGCATGTGAATCTATGAAAGATACCCCAATATTGGATAACCAAGGTGTCTGAATCGGAGATTAACATTTACTCCATTCAGGGGGGTAGCACAGCATCAAAGCCATCAAAGGCAAAGTGGTAGCCAAGAGCATTATCTCATGTTGGATTACCCATCATCAAAGTTTGCCTAAACCACTTCTCTTGCAACCTTGATGCATCAGCATCAAGGTTGACTTTGCAGGAGGTGTAGCGCTGAAGTAAACTCTGACAGAATGAAAGATGGCACCTTAGCTGGCTTCAACATCTTCTTAGGTGCTGGTCTGGAGCCTGCGGAGGCCCTGCATTAAAAGGCTCTGCATCTTCAAGCCAGCAGGAATGAGTACCCCCTTAGGGAATGGCCCAGAAGGTAGTGAGATATCTTCAAAATATCCAGCATAGTTAGCCAGAAGACCTCACCCAGGATTCTTGCCTGGCAATGAGGAAGAGACTGTTGTTAGGAACCATGCAGATACTCCATACAGTTTCGGGAGGGGAACCATTTCCATGAGGAAGAAGAAGACTTCTCCTTCCTACATTTTGGAAAGATCTCGCAGGAAAACATTCCCTGAAAAATGACTTACCTTTAGGTGGGTGGAGCAGTATGCTTGGGAGCTCTTTGGTATCTTCCTGAAGGTTTTAGCGGAAACCAACTTTGGCGCCACCGCCTCCTACTTTCCTGCTAAGATCTTCATCCTTTTTGGCTTTGACCGCATGCCTGGGACTGATGCATATTCTCCTGGACCAGCTCAAATCAGCCCCGCAAAAACCAAGTTGACCGCAACCCTTGCATATCTCGATCACACAGGGATCATGCCCCTTGGACGTTGTAGGAGCCTACATAATTGAAAGGCTGCTGAAGATCATATTGCTGAGAACTGTCCATACATACTTAACCCCTTGGTCAACAAAGGGCTACACGTTTTTCAACATCCAAGAAGGAGCTATAAACCAGTGGAGCTCAGAAGGACCATCATTAACAGATGGAACATGCTTGATTATGGTCTACAGACTGTCTGTGGAGAAGACATCTTTCAGCAAAAATGCCCACCGGCGAGTGAAATACAGAGCTCAGCTGACTGGGAGGACCTATGGGTCGAGTTGTCTCATGATATCTGTTCCAGGACATGAGGTCGTCCCAACCAGTTTCTCAGGAGTCATTACCATTTGCTGTTGTACATAGCCATTGGGGCCCTGGGGATTGTTCTGTTATTGTTATATTATATATTTTGATAAAGAATTGCATTGCATAGCTACCATCATTTAAAGTCACAGGAATGAAGGATGATGTGAAGACCTATTTTGGAATGGGATTAATCTATCTACATTTCATTTTATGTGCAACATACATTGGATAATTCAATGTTTATTAATGATTATGGTACAATGTACAAAATCTATTTTACCCTAAGCATTACCTCAAGTTGGTGTACCCCGAGCACAGATGTTGGACTGGACTGAAACATCACACCATAGCCTATCATTACAAAGACTTACTCAGAATCCCTTTCAGAAGTATCTTCATGAAGAATTTCTACCAGGGCATCTATTGGTGTTCCTGTTGACCCACGATAACCAGTGTCCACACTTGACTCCCTCTGTATGTTTTGTTGTTCCACAGGCTGAAGGACTGGAGCTATTGTATGTTCTGCATCTGGAATCTAAACATTATTCAATGTCATAATTTTATATATTAGGACAATAATGAATTGAAAAAGTAAAATATAGTATGATTAGGTTTAATATCATACATTTAGGAACAATTATAGCATGAGAAAATGTGGATACATTCAGAATGTTCAGAAAGGGTGTCCCTATAAGTTGGAAAATAAGTCAAGCAGGGTATCAAGTGTCATCACCCCAGTAAAGTCGGTGGAACTGGAGAGTTTTCCTGCCATTTCTAGTGCCACAAGGACAATGTCAGCCTCTAATGTGGTAAAATAGGACTATAGAAAAAAGAAAAACTACAACAACCAGAGCCAGACTCAGGGCTCCTAATTTATTTATTGGATAAGCGATGGTCTCTTGCTTTTCCTTTCCTCGTATAAACATTTTAAAGAAGTATACAGCACCAAAGAAAGAGTCCCGAAGGAATAGTATTTACTTGGAACCTCAGTGGTGTGAGTGGATAAATAGTGACAAGCATACTGTCATTATAGCCATCTTAGCTTGATATGCAGATAGCAAAACCACTGCCAATTTGTGTACTGTCGTTGGGCATTCCTTTTCAATTCTAACCTGATTGCTGTGAGTTAAAGACTGCAGCGAAGCCACACTAGGAGATATCATTCCTGAGCACTGACAAAACTTGAAGGTGTCAATCACTGATCACACTTCTGCATCGTGTAGATGTATGCGGCTACTTCTAGTAACAACACAGTGAAGAGGCACACTCCTGGCACCCACAGTGTGGTATGGAAAGGTCAAAGACATACATGGTTATCTGTAGGATAAACGTATCCAGCAGAAACATGCAAAAACTAAGAACAATGTCATCCTCTAATATGTCTACAGTTACATTTTATTCACATGATTTTGATCTTAGTTTCCAATTGGCCAAAAGACATTTTATAACATTTACATTTCCATCAGCAAAGTCTGCAGACATACAGTCCTCCTAACAGTGGCTCTCACAGCTACCACTCCCAATAACTCCAACCTCCCCCGAAGCACACCATGTAGCCTCTGAGCTTTTTTATATATTATATTTTCCTTTACTAATGTGAGTCCGTTGGTTTTAAGAATGCCTGCAAACATTTCGCTCTCTTACATGGTCACAAAATGTTTACTCTGAATAAAGTTCATAAAATAATCTGTGCATTTCATTTTGTGGTATAAGAGTTGATGCACTTCTCTTTTTTATGGCTTTTGATCGAATACATTTAAGATATTGAAGAATATATTAACATTCAATTTTAGTAACAGCAAAATATTTCTTCACTGTGAAGACAATATTTCTGGCCATAACAAAGCATGCGACGCAAAACATATTAACTGATAAACATTGCCAATCATATAAGAGCAAGCCAATAAAGAGCTGGAACTACACATAAAAACAAGATCTTTCAGAAGACCTCTCCTTTGTACAATTTGATCTACAGACTTTTTTTTTTTAACTGATTACCATGAAGTTGGTATTTTTGTCGCGGTCTCCAGCGCAGTGTCGCTCTTCCAAGAGCCAGAGAGCGGTAAGGATGGCAGCTGCGGATGTCTTGACCCGGATTCTCGTACTGTATTTACATACCGACTCTTCCTTGTTGGAGCCGCACAACAGCTGCTTGTCTGACCACCTGATCATCCATTCCAACAATCTTGAAATACTCCCAAATTTAGTTTTCAAGTCCGCCAGGAGTTCTTCTCTTGGCAATACAGATTCAAAGTGAATTCTTTTGAAAGAGTTCATGAATACAGGAGTTTCTGTGCTGTGATGAGGCTCCTTTAAGCAAGCTGATGAAACTTCTAGGTGGTCCTCTTGAAGAGCAGTTCGCAGATTTAACCCAAACAAACCTTTTTTTCCCATCTTTCCTTTATTATCTTCATAAAAATAGTTATTCCGAGAGGTCTTTGAGGCTGGTAGAAATATTAACGAGGTGGGATTAGATGGCAGACTATGGAAACCATTTCCCTTTTCGTCACATGGGGGCTCTGAGTTCTCTGGTTGTTCTCCAGTCTCTGGAGAGAAAGTGTAGCTGTAACCAGCTCGAAAAACACTGCAACGTTTAATGCTCCCGTGGCGGCGTTTCAGCGTTGTGTGGATATCAAAAAGCAGAGAGTTCAGCTCGAATTCACGGAGGTGTTCAGAAAAACTTGTTAAGAAAGGAATGCAGGGATCGGTGTAATTAACCAAATCTCTTTCTAGCAGGTAACTCAGAAAGAGATCTAGAAAAGCAATGTACTCATCATCATCTCGTTCGAACTCCCACGTGCCCACAGAAGGCAGCACAGTATGGCTGGATGTATTCTCTTTTGGTTCTTTCTTAGCAGTCTTGGTTTCGGCAGAAATATCTTTTTTCCTATATAAAGTGTCATTGTTGTAACGTACATCCTCCGTAACTGGCATTTCTATCCTGAAAGTAAAATAAAAGGCAAGTGTTTAGGTCTATTCACCCTCTTTTATTTGAGAAAAAAGACTTTGAAGGACATGAAAAATCAGCTGGGAATATCAGCACCATAGTTCTTTACTTTACGCAAGAGTAGTAAACAAATAATTGTGTGGTATTGATAGAGATGTATACAAACATGGTAATAAAAAAATCTTTAAGTAGAGCACAATTTCTCATGCATTCCCAACAGGTGGACGGAAGAAACTCCCTTATGCATGTATCGTGCTGGCGTCTAACTCTGACGCCAACTGCTCTATATCACTATGCCATTGTATGTTGATTGCTCTCAAGTATTTCAAGAACATTACTGCAACTTGGAGTCACACCTACATTTCCTGCCCAACAACCATCAGAAAGGGATGCATGAGAAGGCCACAACATTCCTCAGTAACAAAATACAGCATTAGTACCCTGGGAATTAGATTACAACTTTGCAAGGCAAGGACTTCTTCTGTGGAGATTGCTCCTCTAAATCAACCACCTCACTCAAAAAAAAATCAAAAAACAATCACATCTTTTCTGATACCTCTAGACATGCAATACATTCAGCAGAGCGATTCAGTTTGCATTGTGGCCATAAATGTTCTAAGGAACTTCTTTAGCCTGTACCTCCCCTCTTTAAACACAAGGGTGGCTCCAATATAAGGCAATTTAGGTAGTCATTGAAATGGCTACAAGTATATAAGGCCTTCTTGTAAAAAAAAAAAAAAAAAAAAAACATAGAAAAAAGAATACCACCGAAATCTCTGGTAATACATTGCCTTTAAATTAGTAATAGTTGATGTTTATTGAAATCATATACCCAATGTTTACCTCCAAACGTTATTTTGCCAACTACCCCTTCCTTTTCCATACTTTCACTCTGTTCTTTCTTATACAAAGGATTCGGTGACCCCCCCATCTTCCAATCAATAAGAATTCCAAGTATTACCAGTATTCAATAATATCTTGATAAATCCAGTTGTTCGATATTCTCAAGCATGTAAACCTAGATTTAGGTGAAAAGGGCCAACCCAATGCTTGTATTAGTGTTACTACCGATGTCCCTGCAGTAAACTCTATATTATGTTTATGAAATCACTTATTTTCTTAAAACATCTCAGACAGTTCATGCTATCAATCTTGAATAAACTTAGGTACATAAACTCGATAAGATGAAGTTCAGTCCTAAGGTTTAGTCAGTCACTTTTCTCTATAGGTCCTTAGCTTGTACAATTGTTCATCTCAACCGTCTTACAAAGAACTTCAGATGCATGACTTGCTTATTGATCTTGCTCAAACCAGAAACTTAGTTTCATGACGCTGCTGCTCAAGCAACACCAAACAGCTGCAACAACTCCAGAATTGCGCTGAAAGAGAATGAGCTATTATTACCATATCTCCAAATCATGCTTCTTTGCTTACACAGTCCAAAATGCTAATATCACAGGCTAGCAAATCGTCTTAACAATCAGTCACTTTCGGCCTGATTTAGCGACCTCCTGTGCCAGACTTCTACTTTTACTCTTCTGGACAACAGTTATTGCTCCTTATGTACTTAAACTGTCATATCTAATCCTTCTGTGGGATTTTAACATCTGGGAGGATATGATGGACATTCCTGAAGTGGCCAATGTATTAGAGGATTGTTTAATTGTTAATCTGACCTAATTGGTATTTGGCAGTATCCATGTTGTAGGGCAGACAACTGATCATATGAATATACACCTGATGCTGAGGTTATAATCAGTGCTTTTCATATCGTACCTAGGTCTGATCATTTCACTATTTAGTTCACTCTACTTTTGAACAGCATTTTCACCCCCAAGTTTTGTCTGGAACCAATGTAACTACAAATGAATCTAAGTTTATTGTAGAACCACCACTCCCTCTGAACTAACAAAAAAACTCCAATATTGAACCTAACCAGCTCCCTACCTGGATCACATTGTCTCTTCATAACATTGCTCCTCTTTAAATATATTTCAGGGAGAGGAAACGTCCTTCTGCAGCCTGGTTCAATAATAGCATTCAGGAACTGAAGCTCAACTGCAAGCAAGCAGAAAGTTCCTGGGGTACGGTCTAGTGGCCCTGTTGCCAAATCGTGGCATATTGAAGCTCATAGTATCTATAAAAAGGACATATGTCAAATTTCGTTTCTATTAGGATCCTGATAGCTGAAATCTTTTCAAAAGATCCGTTCAAATTGTCTCTGAAATTTTGAAGCCAACTAGCCTTAACTCTTCTATTCCTGTTTCTCATATTTTATGCGAAAATCTATCATTGTTTCATAGCAAAAAATTAACTCCAATGCTTTCTTCATGGAAGATCTATAAGGTGCTGAATCCTCTCAATTATAAACCACATATTTAAGACAGACTGAAGATTTTGTTTGTACTAATTTATTGTCCATTTCATTGGGCTCTCCTTTTAACTTGTGCCCTCCTAGGTTTTTAAGACTTGCTTCAGACATTGTTGATCTCTTATTTACGGAGATATGTAAGCATTCTCTTTCTAATGCCTCTGTCCCAGCTGATTGTAAAAGGGTGGTATCACTTTCACTGAAAAAGCATATAGCAGATCCAACAAATCATACAAACTATACACCTACCGCTTGGCCACCACTGATCCAAAAAATATTGAATAGAGTTGTCCATACTTGACTTTCAGGTTTCTGAAAAACGTTAGCAGGTTTTCATTACAGCCATTGTACGAATTCTGTTATGGTGTGGCAGTAGATGATATGAGCCTCACTTTGGATTAAGGTGCCCAGCGGCTTTTGTCCTATTGAACCTATCAGCCACATCTGATAGTCTCACACCACAAATGTATCTCTCTTTTAAGAGAGATAGGGATGAGAGACACTTCTTGCTATAGCACAAATCCTTCCTCAGAACAGGCTGTGTCCTTTCCTACTTATCGCTCTTTTTCATGGCATTTCATGTGGTATGCCACAGAGTTCATTCATCAGCCCAACTATTTTTAAAGTTGATTTATTTATTCTTGCAATCAGATCGCACAGTTTTGCTGTTTGGTGTATGATAACCAACTTATTTTGGGTAGTCCACCAAGAAGACACTATTTTAAGGAATATCTTTTTTCAAAATACCTTTTTGACATCCCTTCCTGGATGTCCAATGATCATCTTAAGGTAGGAAAGGAAAAGACAGAGCTTCTTGTGTTTGGAGGTCCTTCATTTATATTGTCTAACACCTATGGACCTTCTTCTATGGGTACTACTTTAGTTCATTAAGCCAGAACTTGTAACCTCTTGATCTGCACCAATCTGTTGTTTAAGCCTTATAGCTAAGCTGATCTTTATATGCTCTCCAGAGTTAAGAATTAAAAAATATATATCATGAATGACTTGTTCCTGCAGAAAAAACATCACACAAGCTTTAGTTCCTTATAGATTTGATTATAGAAGCACTGTCTACCTGGGTCTGCATAAGTGTCTGTTACAACTGATGCAGATAAACCAATCAATCAATCATTTGTAAAGCACAACACTGTCGCCACTAAGGGTATCAAAAAGCCAGGTCTTCGTTACTAGTAGTACCACTACCTTGGAAGCCATCCAGGAGACATGGCAAGGAGATATGGTAGATTTGGACGACGACGATTGGGCAGAGACCCTGCAGTCCCCTCGTGGAGCAGTGATATCCGGACCCCTGCGCCTCATCCAATTTAAATATTTTAATTGTGCCTTCTTTACGAGACACCAGCTGTGGCTCATAGGTCTCATAGAAACCCCCAAATGCCTATGATGTGAATTCAAAGATGGGACCTTTCTACACACTGTTTGGGATTGTAGGGCGCTAGCGCGATTTTGGGAGGGGGTAGAGGTTTGACTAGCCAAGGTCCTTGGATGGGATGTTCCGCTGTCCCCGAAGCTCATCCTGTTGCACAGTACCAAGGGGATTGGTGGCAATAGATGTGAGCGAGCTAGATCTGTTATTTCTCGATTCCACCTACGTCAAACAAGACAATGCCAGCCTGTGGAAGAATGCCAACCTGCATCTGTAGGGCATGTAGAAGAAAGGCATGGACTTCTGAGATTGCTGTGTTTCAGGCAAGGACTGCCCCCAAAACATCCCAATATTTGGCAGAGTTGAGCAGAGTACCAGGGGCTGATGCTCGACCCTATACACATTATTGACATGTACATAGATGAAGAAACGCAGTATAGAGGCCAGGACTCCCGAATGGGCCATACTGTTCAATGACATGTATCTGCTATACCATGTGAGTTATGGGGTGGGGAGGTCACAAGAGTCTCATGCGTATGTTTTTTTTCATTCCTCTTATTGCTACCTTTTATCAATCCCTGGGAGATCTGAAGGTTTACAGCCCTACTATTTCTCCGGCGATTAATTGTGTCCATGTCTGGCCCTCCGGGCCACTATTTGACAAAAAACTCAATAAAATCTGTTGTGAAAAAAAAGACAGGTCTTGAGTTTCTTTCTGAAGTCCGCTCCGGTAGGTGCTGTTCGGAGGTGGAGGGACAGGTCATTCCAGGTCTTGGCGACGATGTAAGGGAAGGACTGGCCCCCACTGCTGTGGATGCAGGAGGTGTGTACAAGGGTGAGTGAGGCAGAGTGCTGGTGTCTTGAGGGCAGCTGCAAGTTTAGTCGATGGCTGATGTAGGATGGTTCTTGGTCGTGAAGAGCATTGTAGGCCTGTGTGAGGATCTTGAACTGTCATCTTTTCTGGATGGCGAGCCAGTGGAGGTTTCTGAAGTGAGGAGTGATGTGGGTCCCTTTGGGGAGGTCCAGGTTGAGTGTGGCTGAAGTGTTCTGTATGGTATGGAGTCTTCTGAGGAGCTTGGTGGAGATTTTGGCATAGAGAGCGTTGCCGTAGACGAGGCGGCTAGTGACGAGGGTCTGAGAGATGATTTTTCTTGTGTTGATAGGGATCCATAGGAAGTTTCTGCAGAGCATTCCAAGTGTGTGGAAGCAGGAGGAGGCAAATGCACTGACTTATCTTTTCACCTTTTCAGCCTTATGGCTTTTGAGGATGAAGCAGAGGTTGCATGCATGGTCAGTCGGTGTGGGTCTGAGTTCTGCTGGCCTCCAGCTGTGGTCCCATGTGGAAGTGTTCTTCCGGAAAATCAGCACTTCCGTTTTGTCGGAGTTGAGTTTGAGGCAATTGTCTCTCAACCCTTTGGCTTCTTTGGTCATGGCAGTGCGGAAGTTGGTTTTGGCGTTGGAGGGCTCCTCGGTGAGCGAGAGGATTATCTCAGTTAAATCTGTGTAGGAGCGCATGTTGACTCCGTGGGATCTGATGACCTTTTGCAAGGGGGGTCATGTAGATGTTGAACAGGGTGGGGCTGAGGGATGATCCTTGTGATACGCTGCATACGATCTCCTTCTGTGGAGAGATGAAGGGAGGCTGACGGATACTCTGCGTCCTGCAGATCAATCAAAATCTGAGCTTTGGGCCTTCCAAACATGGAACACATTTTGGAAAACCGGCTAGTCTATATTGGCAGCTCATGCATAAATGCATTGTGTTTTAATGTATGTTCATATATTGTAAAGGTAGACAGGGGAAAGGTTTGAATTCCTCAGTTCTCATTTGATGCAGCATGTCCGATTACAATGAACAAGTTACTTACCTTTGGTAACTCATTATCTGGTAGAGACTCTTTCTAGCAGCAGATTCCTTAACATTGACTTTCACAGGCGTCAGGCTGAATCCAGAAACTTTAGCTGAGCAATTCCGCTTGTGCACGGCACAGGGTGGCTCCATTCGGCTCCGCGTGACATCGTCGATGTCGGTTATGACGTTGAAGCACCTATATATTGTGCTTGTTGCCGCGCTGCGAGCTGAGACCGCGCTGTTTGAATTAAAAAGCTGCGCGTTAGAAGCAATTTGATTAGAAATTGACTGTTCTTAAAATTATGTGTTTTTGAACTATTTTCGCCACCTCACTTACTTGTATTACCGAATCGCGATCCCCTGCTCACAGTCACCACTGCCCTTGCTCTCTACCCTCAGGCCTTAGCCAATCGGCCGTCCAGGGGCGGAGCTTGAAGGCAGGATTCTAGTTAAAACCCGGCCTTTCGCTACAAACCGGCAATTGTGCTTGTTGCCGCGCTGTGAGCTGACACCGTGCTGTTTGAATTAAAAATCTGCGCGTTAGAAGCAATTTGATTAGAAATTGACTGTTCTTAAAATTATGTGTTTTTAAACTATTTTGGCCACCTCACTTACTTGTATTACCGAATCGCGATCCCCTGCTCACAGTCACCACTCCCCTTGTTCTCTACCCTCAGGCCTTAGCCAATCGGCAGTCTAGGGGCAGAGCTTGAAGGCGGGATTCCAGTTAAAACCCGGCCTTTCGCTACAAACCGGCAATTGTGCTTGTTGTCGCGCTGCGAGCTGACATTGCGCTGTTTGAATTAAAAAGCTGCGCGTTAGAAGCTATTTGATTAGAAATTGACTGTTCTTAAAATTATGTGTTTTTAAACTATTTTCGCCACCTCACTTACTTGTATTACTGAATCGCGATCCCCTGCTCACAGTCACCACTCCCCTTGCTCTCTACCCTCAGGCCTTAGCCAATCGGTCGTCCAGGGGCGGAGCTTGAAGACGGTACACTAGGTCCAAATGCAGCCATTTGCACGGGAAAGCAGCGGACAGCCGCAGCGGGCGCACCGGCGGCGTGCCAAAGGCAAGCCCAAGGCAAGCCAAAGCCAAAGGGAAGCCCTGGGGCCAGCGGCGCAGGGCGACTGCTCTCCTACCCTGAAAACATCCTCAGAGAGCTACAATCCGCGCACTCGCCACTTCCCACTGCCTTAGCTGAGCGAATCAATTCTGCGGGCATCTCTCGCTGGGCGCTCAGCCCCCCTGATAGGCGCAAGTGTGAAGCCAGCCCTACAAAGAGCGAGACATCTCTCCGTGTTTTGTACCTCAACACAAGCTCTTTGGAAAAGCACCAATTAGACATATTTATCCTCCTCACCACTGAAAAACCCGATGCACTACTAATTACGGAGACTTGGCTTACTGCAGACTCCCACCCGCACATCCTGGCAGCCCTCCCCCAGATTATTAAATCCTCAATGCAAACCGCTCATCAGACCGTCCTGGGGGTGGGGTGGCAGCCATTATACAGAAACAATTTAAATTTATCACCACCGCTTCCCTTGATCTACCAGAGGTGGATAACTTGGTCATTAATCTAGAAACTGAGGCTGGCGCCCTCACGCTCATACTTATATATCGGCCCCCCCCAATCCATGCCCTCGTTCCCTTACACTTAAAGCACAGAAACTGAAGTTACGCCAGTTAGAACGGAACTGGAGACGCAACTACTCCGATACCAACGGAACGCTTTTTGTCGCAGCCCGCAAAGACTACAAAAGCGCGATATCCCTGGCCAAATCTACTCACGTCTCTGACACAATCCTTTCCGCCCATAATAAATCAAAAGAAATCTTCAAAATCATGAATGACCACACAACGGACGACAGAACCCTCCTGACTCAGGTTCCTACACTAGAGACATGTAACGCTCTTAATTCCTTCTTTATCGAAAAAATAGCCAACATCAAGAACTCCATCCCTCCCCTCACCCCTGCAAGGTCTGGGGACTCCTCTCCCCTAAACCATCTGTCCCTGACCCACTTCCCCGCCCTCAACCCTAGCACTCTGTCAGAGCTCTCGGCCCATATCAAGTCAGGCTCCCAAGATGATTGCTGCCCTACCTCAGTCTTCAGAGATGTCTGTCTCACTCTACCGGATGGTATCCTTCCCTTGCTGAATGCTTCCCTCAGCACTGGCACGGTTCCCAGCTCTTTCAAGGAGGCCATTCTAGTGCCATTGCTGAAGAAACCAGGAGCAGACCCTGCCAACCTCTCTAACTATCGTCCCATTTCCCTCCTGCCCTACCTGTCCAAGCTCCTTGAGGCCCACGTCACCCGCTGTCTCTCTAATTTCATCGAGAGCTCTTGCTACCTCGAACCCAATCAAGCTGGCTTTAGTCGAGCCCATTCCACCGAGGCCGATATCTTGGCAGTATTGGACGCCTTGAGGGGGAATGCAGACAGGGGGACTCCTCAGGCACTTGCGCTACTGGATCTGTCAGCTGCCTTCGACACGGTGGACCACAACATCCTCCTCCACCGTGTCGGACAGGCCGGCATCCGGGGCCCTGCCTTCGAGTGGATCAAGTCCTTCCTCTTGGGTAGAGCGCAAGCAGTCAGTCTGGGTCCCTTCAGGGAGACCAAGGCACCCACGATATGCGGAGTCGCCCAGGGCTCCTCCCTCTCTCCCTTATTATTTAATCTGTATCTGCGGCCATTGATCCACTCGCTAAAGAGGTGGGACATCACGGTTTTTAACTATGCCGACAATTTACCAATAATTTTCCCTCTCGCTTCGCCCGATGCTGCAAATTGCTTTCAAACAGTTATGCTCCACATACAGCAGTGGATGAATCACAGCCAACTAAAGCTAAACCCAGGAAAGACAGAGCTCATCCTGCCTGGAAATAGCTCTGCACACTGGGGCCCCCAGTTCTGGCCAAATGAGATGGGCCCTCCTCCTGCCCCAGCGAGCACAGTGAAGAGCCTCGGGGTGGTCATCGACGCGGAGCTCTCCCTCAAGGCTCAAGTGGGGGCTGTGATCTCATCTAGCATGTTCCAACTGCGCAAAATCCGCAAAATTGCCCACTTACTCACGCATGCGGCACTGGTACAGGTAGTGATCTCCCTGGTACTATCCCACCTCGATTTCTCCAATTCCCTCTATCATGGTCTACCTCAGATTCTGCTCCGCAGTCTCCAAATTGTACAAAACCAGGCTGCCAGATTAATCCATAAATCTACGAAATGGCAATCCGCAAAACCCCTGCTGTGCAAACTACATTGGTTACCTATCGAACAAAGAGCAGCCTTTAAGATTGGCTGTCTGACCTTCAAAGCCCTTCATTGCACCAGTCCTTACTTCCTCAAAACCCTTATCGCGCAGCACCGTCCGGTACGCAATCTCCGGTCGGCTCACCTCTACCTGCTAGTCACCCCTACCATAAAACTCAAAAAGTTGGGCGGCCACAGGTTTGCCCACCTGGCCCCTAAACTGTGGAACCCCCTCCCCCTGTCTGTCAAGACAAGCTGCTCTTTACTGAACTTCAGGAAGCTTTTAAAAACCTGGCTCTTTACTCAAACTAGTTAAGCCTGTCTCACTGCAACCTCTGCACCTTTCAGCGCCAGGAAACGTATGGTGTCAGTGCGCTTTATAAATGCCGCTTAACATAACATAACATAACATAACATAACATAACATAACATAACATATAGGGGCCAGCCAGGCACGCGGATACAGTACTTTTCGTTTTTACCATGCCAAAAGTGCAGAGCCACGAAGTAACTGACGTAGTCGTGTGGCTAACTAGGGCCCTGAAAGGGGAGTAACCCTAGCCCTACAATATTAGTCCGCACAGCAGAGAGGCATGGGTCGGGCTTAAGGAATATGCAGCTAGATAGATAATGCGTTACCAAAGGTAAGTAACTTGTTCATCTGATACAGACTTCTAGCTGCAGATTCCTTACCTTTAAATTAGATAGCCAAGCCATACTATCCTGGCAGTGGATGCAGACCAATACCTTAAACTAAAAAGTCCTGTAGGACCGAGCGGGCAAAAGTACCCATCTCTACAGACCTGCCC
The DNA here is from genome assembly GCF_964263255.1 of Lissotriton vulgaris. Classification (NCBI taxonomy): domain Eukaryota; kingdom Metazoa; phylum Chordata; class Amphibia; order Caudata; family Salamandridae; genus Lissotriton; species Lissotriton vulgaris. Next base: position 338,515,345 of record NC_141689.1, read on the forward strand.
ATCCAGGCAGTAGTGTTTTGCAAAGGTATGCAATGAAGCCCACGTTGCCGCCTGACAGATGTGTTGAACTGGGATACCCCGAACCAAGGCCATAGTCGCAGCCTTTCCACTGGTGGAACAGGCCCTTAATCCCTCAGGGGGCTGCCTCTTAGCCAGGATGTAGCAGATCTTGATGCAGAGAACAACACAGCAAGAGTTGGTCCTTTTCTGCACTGCCCTTCCCTTCTTCGCTCTCACGTGCCCCACAAAGAGTTGGTCATACACCATGACACCGACCTCCATCAATAGAATATTCGCTCGAGTTGACGCATAGTGCCCTTGCTGCGAATTGGTGGGAAGTGATACAAATGTTGTGGGCATGCAACAAGCTCACCGCCTACTGGGAATCCATCACAACACACTTAGCGCGCTGCACACACCGCACACTTAAATAGAACTGGGAGGTGTGCTTATTGGGGCGGTACCGGAGACAGAAGAAATATAAGGTGACAACCCGCTTTATAGATCTGGGGCTTATAGTGGAAAATCGCCTAATTACCAAGCGCTGGAAAAATCCTGACCGCCCCAATCAGTGAAAGCATGGTACCACTTCATGATCTGCTAGGCAAAGGCGGAAAGTGTGGCGCTTCGGAGAGAAGATGCCATTGGCATACGTAAGACGCCTTCAGCCGTGGCCTGGAACACAATACTCATGAGCACACGGAGACACAGAGCTCATCCCAATCAGCAAGGGAGATGCAAGAGCACGCGGAGGGGTCCCAACAGTAATTGGAGCTCCCCCCTTGCACCCCTCGGACATTAATCCAGGTGCAGAACATAGACAACACACATGCAGCAACCCCTGACATGTATCCAAGGTAAGAGGCATTGAATAGGACTTAAGATAATTAATCAACGGCGACGCACAATGTGGCAGGATCTATATATCGTACACAGCAGCAACACCACCAACCGCACCTAATATATCAGCGCAGTGAGATGCTCTCCCCCTTACCCCTCACCCGATCCTATTGTTCTCCCCCCTAAAGGCTAACATGTTATTACCAGAAAAGCGGGGTACACCCTAGAGATAGATTTGCAGACATAAACTTACGTTGCTATAATAGAGCACCCTGTTTATCTTCGGTTCAAGCTACGATAAGGGCAGTCCAAAGGGTTATCACAAGTGTAAAAAACTGTTTATGAGAGGCAAATATGCAATTTCCGTTGTTTGTAACTGCTGTAATACATAGATATTCGTAAAACCAATAAAGACATTTAAACAAAACAAAAAAGAGTTGGTCATCCACCCGGAACTCTTTTGTGCAATCAAGGTAGAACAATGCTCGTTTTGGGTCCAGCCAGTGGAGACGCCCCAGAAGCCTGTTTTGATGGTCAACAGCTGGAGAGAACAATTGTGTAAAGGCGCAAAGGGTGCGCACATCAAATAGGTGAGGACCAAATTATGGTCCCACTGTGGCATAACAAAGGATATAGGTGGAAACAGATGATTTTTGTGCATAGATTTTAGAAATCTATGCACAATGGGAGATTTGAGGAGAGAAGGCTGGTCTGACAGCCACAAAAAAAGCAGACAGAGCGGAAAGGTAACCTTTGAGAGTTCTCAAGGTGGAGCCCTGCTGGACAAGGTTCAAAATTAACAAAAGGACAGTAGAAAGAGAAGCAGAAAGAGGGTCAATAAACCTTTCTGTACGGTATAAAACAAATTTATGCCAACAGCAGGCAAATACCGTCTTAGCGGAGGGCCGCCTGGCCGTCAGAATAACATTACATACTTTGGAGGAGAAGGTCAAAAGCCATCAACTGCTGTCACTCAATCTCCTTGCATGGAGGCACAGAGTTGACAGGTACGAGTGGAGAACCCTCCCATGCTGCTGCAACAGAAGATCCTCCTGAAGGGGCAGCCGAATCCTAGGATCGATGCTCATTTTCAGAAGATCTTAATACCAGACTCTCCTTTCCCAGTCCGGAGCCACAAGAATGACTTGGGCCTGGTTGCTCTTGATTTTCAGAACCATGGGCAAGGGTGGTATGGGTGGAAAGGCGTACAGCAGGCCTGAGCTCTACTCGCGGTGAAAAGCGCCACCGAGCGATAGTCGCCCTGGAAACACGGAGTACTGCGGACACTGCACGTTCTCTTCGAAGACGAACAAATCTAACCAGGTTCTCCCCACTGATGTAAGAGACCTTGCCCCTCCTTCGACTGGAGACACCATTCATGATCCGCTAGGCATCGAAAGGCTGAGTTTGTCCCCCCTGGCATTCAGAGAGCCTGCCAGGTGTTGAACCACCAGGGCTATTCCCTGCTGTTCCAGTCCTCTCCAGAGATGCAGGGCCTCTCGACAAAGGGACAACAACCCCACATGGCGGTGGCGTTGCCTGTGAACACTTACAACAGTTTCTCCTTGAGAGAGGGAAGAAATGCCTTCAATGCTAAACAAATTGCCTGGCACTCCAACAAATTCATGTGTAGTCCCATCCCCACAAGAGACCAGTGTCCCCTGATCTCCACCTCTCCTAGATGGCTGCCCCATCCCAGAAGTGACATCTGTCAAAACTGTGAGATCTGATTGAGGAAGGGAGAAGGGTCTGCCACTGACCGAATCGCGGTTCGTCAAACACCACGGCAGATCTCACGTTGTTCTTTCCGAGATCTGGACCAAGTCAGTGAGATTCCTTTGATGCTGAGTCCACCAGAACTTCAGGTCCCAATTCCGAGCTTGCATACGCCACCTAGCATGTTTTACCAACAGGATGCAGGAGGCCATGAGGCTCAACAGCCGCAGAGTCAGTCTTACCCAAATCCAGGAAGAGGCTTGAAACATCAGAATCATAACCTGAATATCCTGGACTCGCCAGCTCAGGAGGATAAGGCGGAAACTGCCACTATGTCCAGAACACCTCCAATGAAGGGAGCGTCTGAGAAGGAGTCAGGTGTGATTTCAGCACGTTTATAGAGAACCCCCATTGGTCCGCCGTAGTCTGAAGGCGGGAGACTACTGTCTGGGGCGAGGACGCCTTCAACGGCAAGGCGTCGAGGTAGGGGAAGACTGACTCTCCTAACCTGGCCAGATTAGCTGTGACTCACCACTGGTAAGGCCGACGGGGAGCACGGTAAACTTAAAAGTGCTCATGGCTTACCTTGAACTGCAGGCAACATCTGTGGCCCTACAGGATCGGAATGTGAAAATAAGTGTCCTTCAGGTCTAACGCTACAATCCAGTCTTCTAGGTCGAGGGCGGACATGACATGAGACAGAGTGAGCATCTTGAACTTCTCCTTCTTGAAGAGGAGACTGACAGTCAGAAGATCTAAAATGGGCAGCAGCCTTTTGTTCTTCTTCGGAATCAGAAAGTAGCAGGAATAACAACCACTGTCTACTTCTGAAACGGGGACCCTTTCTATAGCTCCCTTGGCCAAGAGAGCTGTAACTTCCTCTTGGAGTAAACTTTAAATGATCCTCCGTCAACAGTTCCTGATATGGCAGAATGAGAGGAGAAAAGAGAGGAAAGGCAGAGAATAGCCCTCCCTGGACGATCTGCAAGACCCACTTATCCCATGTTAGGAATCTCCAGTGGGGGAGGTGGCGCATTCCCCAACCAACTGGAGTAGTGTGGTCCTGCAGAGTCAGCCTAGGAGTGCTTGGAGGCTGCGGTTGCCGGGGGCAGTGTGGCTGATGACTTCTGGCCTCCATTCCTTGATTGGAATGCACAGTGTCAATGTCCTCGCCAGGCTTGGTTGGGAAGCCTGTGCAGGACGGTGGGTAGGATAAGGCTGACACTGCTGGAACCCCTTCCCTTTCGCATGAAAGGGGCCGAAAGGAAGGCTGGCCACGAGGAGTGGAGGAGAGGCCCAAGGATCTGGCCATAGCTAGAGATTCCTTGAGCCTCACCAGGGCAGAGTCTGCTTTTTCCCCAAAAGACGGGTTTCATCAAAGGCCATGTCCATCAAATTAGCCTGGACATTGCCAGAGAAACCAGATGTTCTAAGCCAGGTGTGGCGTCTTAAGGCCACAGTCATTGAAATCGACCTGCCAAGTGAATCCGTTGTGTCAAGGCCAAACCGTATGGTGAGATTTGCACCATGTCTCCCATCCTTGACAGCTAAAGAGAGCACAGCCCCAGGCCTCCTCCTGGACTTGTGGCAGCACTTGCACAACGTCTCCCAAAGGGAACTGGAGAAACAGACCAATAAGCATGCAGCATTTACCGATCGCAATGCCAGGCTGGAGGAAGAGAACAACTTCTTCCCAAATGAGTCCAGCCTCTTGAATTCCCTATATGAAGGGGCAGAAGGGAATGCACCCTGGGATGTAGAGGCCTGCACCACTAAACTTTCTGAGTGGGGTGTTGTAGGAAAGTAGGATCTGCTTATATGGTCACCCCACTTGTTACTGGTGTCATTATGTTTACTGACTAGTCTGAATGGGATCCTGCTAATCAGGACCCCAGTCTCTGTGCTTCTTTCCTAAATTGGACATGGTGAGTACTTAGGCTAATGGTGTACCCTTGTAAGTCCCTAGTATATGGTACTAAAAGGTACCCAGGGCGTAGGGAAATCGGGGGTCTCCCATGAGGTGCAGCATGTATTATGCCACCCATGACACACCACTCAAATTGTGACTACAGGCCTGCCATTGCAGCCTCTGTAAGCACCACTTACGACAGATATAGGTTTCCCTATAACTGAGGTCACTACACTTAAAACCTATAAGTCACCCCTAAGGCTGTCCTTTCAATCCTGAATATTTACAACAAGGGGTGGTGAAGGACAGAGTCTCTGAATTAAGCAGAAAGCTCTCACCCAGTCAAGAGATCAGGGCTAGATCCAACACCGTTTTTTAGCTCACTGCACCATCCCAGTTTCAGAACCTGGCTGTATGCAAATTAGTCTGTTCCTGTCCCAGTGCATGATGGGAACAGGGCAAACCAAACTACAAAAGCCAATTCTTACACTGGGAAGGAAACAAGCTCCCGGGGACCGATTTCTGGCATTACAGCCGTCTTCGGCCCGGTTTGCTTGAATCCTGATGGTGCAATGAGCAAGGGTCTCACATCTGAGAATACCCTTCCACGCTTAGGGTGGACAAAAATATTTACAACAAGGGGTGGTGAAGGACAGAGTCTCTGAATTAAGCAGAAAGCTCTCACCCAGTCAAGAGATCAGGGCTAGATCCAACACCGTTTTTTAGCTCACTGCACCATCCCAGTTTCAGAACCTGGCTGTATGCAAATTAGTCTGTTCCTGTCCCAGTGCATGATGGGAACAGGGCAAACCAAACTACAAAAGCCAATTCTTACACTGGGAAGGAAACAAGCTCCCGGGGACCGGTTTCTGGCATTACAGCCGTCTTCGGCCCGGTTTGCTTGAATCCTGATGGTGCAATGAGCAAGGGTCGCACATCTGAGAATACCCTTCCACGCTTAGGGTGGACAAAAATATTTACAACAAGGGGTGGTGAAGGACAGAGTCTCTGAATTAAGCAGAAAGCTCTCACCCAGTCAAGAGATCAGGGCTAGATCCAACACCGTTTTTTAGCTCACTGCACCATCCCAGTTTCAGAACCTGGCTGTATGCAAATTAGTCTGTTCCTGTCCCAGTGCATGATGCACTGGGCCAGGGACAGACTGATTTGCATATAGCCAGGTTCTGAGCTGGGATGGGGCAGTGAGACAAATAACGGTGATGGATCAAGCCCTGATCTTTGGACTGGGTAAGAGTGGTCTGCTCAATTCAGACACTCTGTTCATCACCACCCCCTTTTGTAAATCGATTTTGGCCACTATAGGTGTGGCAGGGTATACTCAGACATGAGTCCCTTTCTCACTGCTCCATTTAGGATTCAAGCAAGCCGTGCCGAAGACGGCTGAAATGCCAGAAACCGGTCCCCGGTAGCTTGTCTCCTTTCTGGTAAAGAATTGGCTTGGTAGTTTAGTCTGCCCTGTTCCCATGATGCACTGGGCAAGGGACAGACTGATTTGCATATAGCCAGGTTCTGAGCTGGGATGGGGCAGTGAGATAAATAACGGTGATGGATCAAGCCCTGATCTTTGGACTGGGTAAGAGTGGTCTGCTCAATTCAGACACTCTGTTCATCACCACCCCCTTTTGTAAATCGATTTTGGCCACTATAGGTGTGGCAGGGTATACTCAGACATGAGTCCCTTTCTCACTGCTCCATTTAGGATTCAAGCAAGCCGGGCCGAAGACGGCTGAAATGCCAGAAACCGGTCCCCGGTAGCTTGTCTCCTTTCTGGTAAAGAATTGGCTTGGTAGTTTAGTCTGCCCTGTTCCCATGATGCACTGGGCCAGGGACAGACTGATTTGCATATAGCCAGGTTCTGAGCTGGGATGGGGCAGTGAGATAAATAACGGTGATGGATCAAGCCCTGATCTTTGGACTGGGTAAGAGTGGTCTGCTCAATTCAGACACTCTGTTCATCACCACCCCCTTTTGTAAATCTTTCAATCCTGAAGGCAGAGTACTGGGTCCTAAGTGTGATGGTGCCCCTGAATGAGCAGGGCACTCCTACAACCTTCGGAGTCCCTTCTCCCGGGTTGTAAGTGCATCAGCAGTTACGATATATAGAGTGGCCATCTGTCATTACACAATGACCATCTCTAAACTAGCGGTAACGAACCCCGTCATGTTTGGTATAAAACATGTAACAGGTGTGGGAGGTATGATAACATGCACTGTAAAGCTTCTCCGGGAGGCCCTCAGTGCTCCAAGTACTTGTCTTCCAGAACCAGACAGAAAGCTAGGGCACGTTTCTGCCCTCCTGCTGCTGAGCCAAGCTCGAGGAGGGGAAGACAGACAATAGGTATCCTGTCACAAGGAGGTGTGACCACCTCCAAAACAGGATTTAGTGTATTGGAACAAGGTGAAGGCACTTGCCAGCGCTATTGATACTGCTTGAAGGGCACATTTGTTGCTCTCCTTGCATACTCCAGTTCAAACCAGTTCAGGGAGCTGTTGGCTCCCACTCTGGCACAAAACTGGACAAAGGCCTGGGAGTATCCTCCCCACTGTCCAGCCCCTCCTTCGGGAGGGACCCCTGAATCGTTCCAACGCTTTCCTAAGGGTACCTAAGGGCTTACCTTTGAGCGAGTTCATAGATTGGTCGTGGGACAAGTTTCAGGTCACATACCACTTCAACTTCGACCATCTGGACAGTTTGGACTTCGCTGGACTACGCTTTGGGAACCGAGACTGCACTGCGGAAGATTCCTGCTGCTCCTGGTCTCGTCGTCCTGCTGGTCTTCTTCAAAGTCAGTGTCGCTGCTCTATACAGGCTCCTCACAGGGCCTGTGGACATCCGAGACACCTGAAGGACTCTCCCTGGGAGTGAAGGAGTCACTCATCTGCAGGCACCGCAACATAACTGATCGGTTTGCTGATCCTAGGCTCTTACGGCTTCAGACAGGCTCAGTAACACAGGCGGCGGTTCTACAACTTCCTCTAGTCTGTGGCCAATATCCCTCATCAGCACAGCTGGAACCGAGCCCATGTGCACCGCGTCGGCTGGCTGTTGCTAAGGCTGGGTGACTCTAGTCTCCAGAGATCCTTTCAAGGGACTTATTTGATTACAGTGGACTCCTCTGCTTACTCAGGGCCTGCTCTGACTTACCTAGGCGTGGGGAGTCACTTGGACCTTGCTGGTCCGGACACTGCACCTTCTTCGATTTCTAAGCCTGTAGCTTCTGCCAAGGTTTGTTGGTGCCTCTGCTGGACACTGACACCCTGGCTCTCAATATCCGACGTGGGACAGCTCGTGAACCGCTCATTGTCTTCAACAGCGTCGCCTGATCCGCACTGCTTCCACTTCAATGGAACAGTTAACCATATTGCATCTATCGACATCGGTGGGCATTCGTCTTTCGTGCCTCCTAGTCACTCCTGAGTGGCAGAGACTCTGTCCCCTCTGCTTACAGGTTCTTCTACTCCTGAATCCACCTTTGGGTTCCACCGCACTCCTTCATCTTCTTGTCCAGAGGAATCTGTCCTGAAGTCCTCCATTGTTGTCTACGATGGCGTCGGTGAAGAGGGGTTGGTGGCTTGTAGACGAGGGTGCCACAGAAGAAGGCATTGTGGTCTACGGTGGTTTCTCACGTCACTTGACACTTTTGCATCCGGCTTCCCTGGTGTATATATCCTGGTTCCGGGGGTATCCACGGGTGAAGTGACTTGCCAACCTTCCATCTTCATTTGGGTCCTCTGAGAAGGGTCCTTTTCATTTAAAATTGCAACCGCAACTAACCCCTTAACTTGTTTTGATCATGCAGTCGTGTTCACACTCTGTACACACCCTCCCTGGGGTTCCTGGGTACCTTGGGTGGTTCCTTAGGTTCCAACACTTCTATGTCTTCTGGGTGCAGTCTCGACTTGAGTCATGGTTCGCTTACCAATATCTTAGTACATGGTTTGGTCTCTCCCTGAGGACCACTGTGTATTTCTGCTACTTATGTGTTCTATTTCCTAAGTACTCTGTGTATTGTGTTTATACCTCCAGGTAAGAGATAGTACAATTGTATTAGTGAGTGTTTGTAATAAAATATCTATTTTTATAACTACACTGTGGGATTCTTTTTCACTTAACCTATACCATAAGATAACATACTGGTAAAACAAGCTGCATTACACTCCTTCTGGACTAAGCTTGAAGGCTGCTCTTCACAGCTACCACTTAGAGAGGTTTCTAAGGTTGTCTAACACCACTAAAATTACCATAAGGGTTGTCTAGATAGGATTAGGGCAAGGTGCCCACTTAAGAGTGCATCATATACTAAGCCAGTCTCCCACATTCACTAACACAATTATAGTATCTCCTGCCCAGAGATAAAAACACAATTACCACAATACTTAGGAAAAAGATCATGTAAGTGGCACAAATACACAGTGGTCTCCAGAGGGAGACCAAACCACATGCTAAATTTGTGGAATAAGAACCACAACTCAAGTCAAGAATGGACCCAGAAGACGTAGAAGTGTTGGGGACCCAAGGAACTACCTGAGGTAAAGTACCCAGGAACGCCACAGAGGCCTTGCGCAGAACGTAAACATGACCGCGTGATCAACAAAAGTCAATGGGTACGCTGCAGTTGCAGTTTTAGAGGGAAAGAACCCTTCCCAGCGGACCCTAAAGAAACCCAGTGAAAGATGGAAGGTTGGAGAGCCACCCCACCCGTGGATACCCCCAGAACTAGGATATCTACACCAGGGAAGCCGGGTGCATCGGTGTCAAGTGAGGTTGGAAACCACCATAGACCACAATGCATCCCTCCGTGGCACCCTCGTCTACAGGCCTTCCAAATCCCCTTCACAGACGCCATCGTAGATCTCATTGTACCCCAGGCTCTGGTATCCACAGACTACATCCTACTCTGAGACCTCAACCTCCACATGGAAAACCCCAGTGACCAGAACACCGCCTCCCTTCTGGAGAACCTCAACAACATCGGACTTAAGCCGCTAGTCAACGCATCGACCCACGTTGCCCGACACACGATCAACCCACTCTTCTCCACCAGCGGGAACATCAGCTACAGCCACATCACTGAACTCTCCTGGACCAACAATGACTGTGTGCATCTCGCCTTCGCCACGCCCACTGTACACCACCATCATCATTGTCCCCCCCATCGTAGCTGGATCAAGGCCACCGAAGAACTTCTCGTCAACTCCCTCAGCACAACCAACGGAAGCTACCACCACAGCAAGCTACCTGCACCGATAGATCTCCAACTGACAGACATTCTGGCACCTCGCAAGAAAAGACCAGGCAAACAAAACACTCCAAGAAGGTCAGCTGGTTCACTCCGCCCTCCACGAATTCAGATGCTCCTGCAGGCGACTCGAGAAGAGATGGAGGAACAAAACCCCGGAAACTCATGCACCCTTCAAATCCGCCATCAACGCACATCACCTCCTCCTGAAAAACCACAAAGAAAATGCCATTCCAAGACAGAATCAACTAACACACACACAACAGCAAGGAACTATTCACCATCGTCAAGGAGAGGGAGAGGTTGTGGCCTAACAGATAGGGAGGTTGAGCTAAAATCTGGGGAAACGGGTTTGAGTCTCAACATCCTGTGTATCTGGGCAAATCACTTAATCTCCCCGTGCCTAACAAAAAAATGAATGTGTCCTTGTGTAACGCAACTGGTACTCATGTAAAGCACTCTGATACTGGATCAAGTTTTAGCTAAATAAAACTGGTAAAAAAAAAAAGGAGTTTGCCAGGCTCAATAGCAAGACCACTGACATTCCCCCCTCTAAAGACCTCTGCAACAAACTCAGCACTTTCTTCCACCACAAGATCAGGAAGATCTTTCTTAGACAGCTTCGACACCCTAGACCTGGCCACTAAGCCCGCCACCATTGCAAACAACCAAGCCGCACCCAAACAGACCATGCTCTGCTGAACCCAGCTCTCAACAGAGGACACGCTCAAGACCATGAAGAGCATCCATTCAGAAGCCCTGCCAGATCCTTGCCCATACCACATCTTCCACGGAGCAGCTTCCTCGATCGCCCCTTAGCTTCGTCACACCATCAACTGCACCATCGAAACCACCACCTTTGCCGAAGACTGGAAACACACCCAGATAAACTCCTTGCTGAAGAACCTGTCCTCGGACCAGAAGTTCAAACACTTCTCCCTCCTCCCCTTTCCAGCCAAGGTAATTGAGAACTTTCAACTGTCCGAGTTCATCGAAGTGAACCACGTCCTGGACACCTCCCAATCTCGCTTCCGAAGCAACCACAACGTGGAGACCGTACTCTTCACCACCACTGACGACATATTCTCCCTCCTCGACAGGGGCGAGAGCGCAGCCCTCTTCCTACTATACCTCTCGGGTGCCTTCAACACGGTCTCCCACTGCACCCTAATCACGAGACTCCATGATGCCAGCGTCTGCGACAAGGCTCTGGACTGGATCCACTCCTTCCTCACCGGCCGGACCCAGCAAGTCCGACTACCACTGTTCCTCTAAGAACCCTCAGAGATCAGCTGTGGAGTGCCCCAGGGCCCGTCACAGAGGCCCACCTTCTTCAACGTCTACATGCTCCCCTTGCAGCCATCGTCAGAAGCCACTGACTCAACATCGTCTTAGAAGCCAACAACACCCAGCTGATCCTCTTCCTCACCAATGAACCCAAAACCTTCAGAACCAACTTCCACAGTGCAATGAAGGATGTTGCTACCTGGATGAAAGACGGTTCCCTCAAGCTCAACTCGGACAAGACCGAAGTACTCATACTGGAGCCACCCCTTCAACTTGGGACAACTTATTGTGGCCAGCCACTCTGGGACCTCCCCCCACCCCAACAGACCACACATGCAACCTCTGCATCAAAACTGGACTCATTGCTCACCAAAAACCGCCAAATCAATGCAGTTTCCTCACCCTGCTTCTACATGCTCTGCCTGCTTCGAAAAACTTTCAGATGGATCCCCACAGAATCCAGAAAGACGGACACCCACGCACTCATCACCAGCAGACTCAACTACGGCAATGCACTCTACACAGGCGTCACCCAGAAACAGCTCAAGAAACTACTGAACGTCCAAAACGCAACAGCCAAACTGGTACTTGATATTCCCTGCCGCGACCACATCATGCAGCACCTCCGACAACTCCACTGGCTCCCAGTCAACAAGAGCCTCAATTTCAAGCTCCTCACTCACACCTACAAAGCTCTATATGACGACGGACGAGCAAACCTGAACCACCGCTTCACATTCCACATACCCACCAGACAACTCTGATCCTCCCAACTCGCCCTTGCCTCCATCACCAGGTTCCAAGAGACCAGAACTGGAGGAAGATTGTTCTCCTACCTCGCCTCCAAGACCTGGACCACCCTTCCCCTCCACCTCAGGCAAGGTCATTACCCAACTAATTTCTCTTCTTATCTTCCAAACTCCAAGATAGTGAGAAACGTCCTATATATCATCTTTTATAGATACTGCAAAGGATAGTAAATTCAGACCAAAGATAGTTAGTGCTTAGGCAACTGTAATTTGAATTATTTCCAGTGTTCAATATTCATTTCCTGCTGGCCTTAAAAAGATGTGCAGGAAGCGGTTTATGTTGTCCCAAAGTGTTAGGATATCCCCTACACTAACAGCGTGCTCCTGAGAAGTATAAATAAATATATTTAAGAAAGAACATGTTATTTACCTTCTGTAGAGCTTTTTCTGGGGTAGACTTTATCTAACCTCAAATCCCTCACCTTTACAATATTCACCAGGTATCAGACCGGGTACAGACGTTTTCATAGCTGTGCTGCAGTAAGTCACTTGGTGGTGCTGTGCAGCTCTATGTTGACTCTGTTCCACCCTGGAAGTAATGGAGCAGAGCTGTGTATAAGCATCATATTTGTGTGCTGATGCCAGTTTATAGCCTGACTTTTTTCTTTACACTGGGCACTAAAAAAATGTTGCCACCATAGGCAGATCTCTAATTTCGGGCTTTTTAGATCATCAAAAGAGGTCACTGCACAGAAAAGAAAGATTTGAGGGCAGTGAGAAGTTTGACGTTAGAAAGAGTGTCCAATAGACAAAGAATTACCAAAGGTAAGCAACTTGATCTTCAGATGGAAACTTCTAACCACAGATTCCTCGTCTTTAGAACAGGTACCAAACCATAACCTTCCAAAGGTAGAGAGTCAGTGGAGTGGGTTCAAATGAAAAAGTCCAGCCGGACCGAATAGATAAAATGTCTTTCCTGTCAGACCCAACTGTCAAGGCAGTTGTGCACACCAATACCCACATCAGAGCCCGGCAGATGTAAACAACAGGCACTCCATGTGTCAACAATGTGATAGCAGCCTTCGTTCATGTGAGTGTGCTCTCAAACCTTCCGGAGGATGCTCTTTGGTCAATGCATAGCTGTTCTTAATGCAGAGGACCATCCACCTTGTCAGTTTTTTTCGGCACAGAGCTTCCTTTCTTCAACCCCGGGTAACCCCACAAAAACGGATCATTCCCCTGATGGTCTGTGGTATGACTGATGCAAAAATGTAATAGTCTTTTGGGGTGCTAAAACTATAGACTCTCCTGCTCTTTCAAAGGGTGAAGCAGGGCAAAGCACACTGAGAAAGTAATGGATTGCCCGACATGAAAATAAGTCATGACTTTGAGTTAGAAGGCTACCCGAGTACTCAGCACCAATTTGTCTGGTAAAAAGTGATGTACGGCGGTTGTACCGATAGAGTCTGGATTCACTCACAGGACAAGCTGAAGTGATCACAATAAGGAAGACACTCTTTAAGATCAGAAGATGCAACAAGCAGCTTTGAATTGGCTCCAAGGGAGTACACATTAGGAATGTCCAAACTAAGTTAAGGTCCCACTGTGGCATCATAATCAGTTTGGTGGGGAATATTTGTATCAAACATTTAATAACCCGCACCACAACAGGTGATTTAAACGAGGGTGGTGGTCCAGCAAATGCAAAAAGACTGACAAACAACCTTTAATAGTATCATTGAAAGACCTTCCTGGGAAAAGATAAATCAACTATAAGGTATCCAAAAGTATGGTTTGCAGGGGCCTGTCTTGCAGACTATCCCTATATCAAAAGCATGCTCACAAAGCGGTGACAGGCTATAAGAATCGCCAGGAACAGAACCCTACATTCCGAGATACAGGAGTTATCATATGCAGATATACTTACATGGGCTTTTTGTGGTTTCTTTGGTCCCTCGAACTCCTTCCGGACCGGGACCTCGAGCGGCGCGGGGCTGACTGCAGGAGCTCGAGTCGCCTGCGGGGCCGCTCCCGTCTAGCTTTGGACGTCAGGGCCCGGCATTTGGAGCAGGACTTGTCGTCGTGGTCGGGGCCCAGACAGTGAAGGCACCGGCGATGGGGTCGGTAACCGACATCAGTCAGCTACAATCGACGCAGACTTTGAACCTGGGCATCCCTACCGGCACCGTCGGAGTCGAGTGACTTCAAAAGATGATCAAAAATGATCGAAAAATTTAGTCAAAAAGTGACTATGGGAACTACTTTTCCCAGATCGGCGCTTGCTGGCGCGGAAAAAAGAAGAACTGACGTCAGCGCCCGAGGGCGGCGTCTAAGTACTCCGGCGACGTCATCCCGGCGCCGACGACGGACGCGGAGCTGCAGACGACGCCTACCGACGCGCAAGGGTACAGCTACGCAAAAGTTTCCGGATCCAGTCTGACGCCTGGGGAAATTCTAAGGTAAGGAATCGAATACTAACCTGTTTCTTTCAGATAGCAAGCATAGGACAGGAGCATGATGTGAAGGGTAGTTTATAAGTTGAAAAGCCAGGTCTTGAGAAGCTTTCTAAAAGCCAGCACAGAGGGTATAGATCTAATATGGAGTGGCAGGGTATTCCAAAGCCTGGTGGCTAGTGCATGGAAGCTACTGTCACCCCATCTAGCTTTCTTAAATCTAGATGGTGTAACTGTATATGTACCCATAGATCTATGGTTCCTGTTAGGAGTATACCATGAAATTGAGTTTTTAAAAAATTATGGACCTGTGAAATGTAAGACCTTAAAAGTAAGACAGAGAGTTTTGAATTTGATGCAATTTCAAACCGTCAGCCAGTGTAGTTCTTTAATGGCCGAAGTAACAGACTGATGTTTTGGCAGGTTGAGCAGGACTCTGGCAGCTGAGTTCTATAGAACCTGCAATTTATTAAAGTATTGTTTCTACAGAGTGGTGTATATGCCATTACAGTAGTCAATTTTCGATAAGATGAGAGAGGTGATAACGGTTTTCCTTGCACTAACTAGAATATATGGCATAATCTTTCTGATGATTCTTAACATACTATAGGCGTTGGATATAATAGAATGAACTTGTTTACTAAGATTAATATGTCATCGAAAATCACTCCTAGGCTTTTAACCTTGGTAGATGGAGTGGGAAGTGGGCCCATTTCTGGTGGCCAGCAGTCAGGAGTCCAAAAACAAGGGTCATTTCAAAACACATCACTTCAGTCTTTTCTGACTTCAACTTGAGACAATGCCTGCCCATCCAAGTACAGATTTCTTTCATGCAGCTGTGAAGCTAAGCTCTAGTATTATTGGCCTTATTTGCCGCGGAGACCACGATTTGTGTGTCATCTGCGTAAGAGGTGAGTGAAAGGCCGAAATATTGAATCAGTGGGGCAAGCTCTGGCAAATAAAGACAGAATAATGAGGGGCTGAGTGAGGACCCCTGTGGTGCTCCACACGGATCTGAACTTATCTAGCATCACAGTATTTTCCCTATTAGTTAGAAATGATCTAAATAGATCAAAGGCTGCTCCTTCAATACCCATGGTCTCAAGACGAAGACAAAGTGTTGAGTGATCCACCGTATCAAAGGCAGCGGATATATCAGACAGGATCAGAGCTGCATTTCCTTCATCATCACAGTATTTTTTAGTTCATCTGTAGCTTTGATCAGTGCTATGCTCTGATCTAAAGCCAAATTGAGTTGGATCTAGCACAGTATATTCCTTCATGAATTGTGTGAGTTTGGAATTCATGATGTTTTCTATGAGTTTAGCCAGGAAATGGAGTCAAGAGATAGGTCGATAATTAGATGGAGTATCAGGGTTGAGGGGTTAGACTTTTTTAGGAGCTGAAGAATGCACGCCTTTTTCCATGCTGTGGGAAAGATTCCTGATTGGAACATTGAATTAAAGATGTTGACTAGGTACTTTGCTATAGGCTCATGAATTTGTTTGAGCACTGAAGGGGGGAATAGATCGCTCGGGGATCCTGTTTTAGTAGTCAAGATAAGATGTTCTACTTGGGTTGTGGAAACTAGACAAACTGAACATGCCAGAAAGGGAGGTATTGTTTACTGAGCTTTGCTGCAACGTGGGGTAATGATTCCCTGATGCACTGAAAGTATTATGAATATGCTCTACCTTATTCCTAAAATAAAGAGCAACATCGTCACAAAAGGTTTGACTGCTGGTACATCCTTTAGCTACCGAGACTTATGTTAGTTTATTAATCACTTTAAAGAGTTCCTTAGGTGAATTGTGGACAGTTCTATTTGAGCTGTAAAATAGCTTGTTTTTTCCTTGACCAACATATTTTTTTATTTGACCAGGGAACATTTGTATAATTCTTTTTCCAATGTTTCATAATTAAGCCTCCATCTTCTCTTCTTTTTTCTACATTTCTTTTCTAGTCGGAGTACCTCTAAGTTTCAGGGCTCGGAGGGCTTGGTTCTCTTACATTTAGTGGGTTTCCAAGGGGATAATTTTGTGAGGGCACGGTAAAGCCAGGTCAATTAGTCCTGGGTAGGCATTTCAGTATCAGGTAAAGGTGGGGTAGATCCTCAGGGAGTTGGGATTGAAGATGGCTCAAGTTTATGCTCTTCCATGCTCGGTAGAGGGTTGGACCATCTAGCGAGTTGGTAAATTGGGATTACCTTGGCGTCTCTGAGCTCAAAGATCATGGCAGAGTAATCGGACCAGGGAAGAGGTAAAGCCTCTGGACTGGCGACCAAATGGTAGTTGCTAAAAATGGCGTCTAGAGTGTGGCCAGCAATGTGAGTAGGAGTCTGAATCATCTTGGTACGCCCAAAGTTATTTATAGTCTCCAAGAGGTCTCTAGAGGCTTTATATTCTGTTTGGTCAAGGTAAAAATGTACGTCTCCCAAAATAGTTAATTCTGAGTTACAAACCAATGCAGTAATGCTTGGTAAACATGTGCAGGGATGCACACGTTGCTGCCTGACAGATGTCCAGGACTAAAACTCCATAGGCTAAGGCAAGTGGACACATGAAATGGATGGTGTTACCACTTTTGGCAGGACTGAGGCCTTAATGTGATGCACCAGTTGGTCAGTAAAACTGATAGGAAGGAAAGCTTGGATGATTAAGCCTGCATCTCACTCACCCTCCTGGCCGATGTAATCAGCACAAGAAAGGATGTTTTGATGGTGAGCACTGAGGCATAATGAAAGGGGAAGGTGGAGACATATGTACAAGACCTTTTAGAAATCTATTTACAATTGGAGATTTGAATAACGAGGGTTATTAAGGCAGCCACAAGAAGGGAGACAAGGCAGAAAGATACTCTTTAAGAGCACCCAAAGCAGATCCCCGCTGGGCGACGCTCAAAATAAAAAGTGAAATATCAGAAAGGGAGACAGAAATAGCCTTTTCTGTACAATATGATATAAACGTTTCCATCAGCAGGGGGGTACCATCCTGGAGGCGGGACGCCAGGCTGCCAGAATAGAACAACAGACTTTGGGAGGAACATCGAAATCTCTCATCTGCTGCTGCTCAATCTTCAAGGAAGAAGGTGAAGAGTTGACAGGTTCGGGTGGAGGACCCTCCCCTGCCACCCGAAGAGGCCGCAATATTGGAGGATCGATGCTCATGTTCAGAAGCTCGGGATATCAGAATCTCCATGCCCAGTCCAGAGCCACAAGGGTGACTTAGGCCTGGTCGTTCCTGATCTTCTTGTCAACTCGAGGCAGGAGTGGTGTAGGTGGAAAGGCGTACAGGTGTCCTGAGCTCCACTCAAAACAAAAAGAGTCTCTAAACGAGAACCGCCTTGGAAACTCCAATGCACAAAACTTCTGACATTGAGTGTGGAAGCGAACAGATCCAACAAAGGCTCTCCCGCACTGTTAAAAGAGAGCTTGCGCCATTTCCGGTTGGAGATGCAATTCGTGAGCCTCTAGGCATCGATGGCTGAATTCATCCATTCCAGCCTTATCTAGAGACGCATGCCCTCTTGACAAAGGATCCACGACCCCACTCCGCCATGACTGTTGCAGAACCACATCACGGAGGTGTGGTCTGTGAACACTTGCACTAGCCTTCTCTTGATGGAGGGTAGAAAGGCTTTCAATGCATATCGGAATGCTTGGAGCTCCACCAGCATGATGTGGAGTCCGGAGTCCGCAAGAGACCAGAGTCCTCTTATGGCACTCCTATCCCAAAAATGACGCATCTGTAATTACTGTCAGATCTGGTTAGGGAAGGGAGAGGGGCCTGCCTCTGACCCCATCGTCGTTCGTTAGCCACCACTGAAGGTCCTTTGCAGTTCCTCCAGAGATCTAGACCAGGTCAGAGAGATTCCCCTGTTGCTGCACCCACTGGAACTTCAGGTCCCATTACAGAGCCCGCATATTCCATCTGGCATGTGTCACTAGCAGGATGCAAGAAGCCATGGGGCCCAGCAGACTCTATGTCAGTCTCACCAAAATCCAGGATAAAGACTAGGAATATCAGTATCATAGCCTGAATATCTAGGACTTGCTGCTCGGGAGAATAAGCCCAAAAACTCCCTGTGTCCAGAACTGTTAAGATGGAAGGGAGCGTCTGAGAAGGAGTCAGGTGTGACTTTGGTATGTTGATAATGAACTCCAGCGAATGCAGGAGATCTGCCGTAGTCTGGAGGTGGACGAGAACAGCCTGGGACAAGACCGCCCTTCAGCAGCCAGTTGATGAGCTAGGGGAAGACTGGCACCCCTGATCTGTGCAGATGAGTTGCGACCACTGCCATCATCTTGGCGAACACCCAAGAAGTACTGGCAAGGCCAAAAGGGAGCACAGTGAACTGAAAATGTTTGTGGCCTACTGCAAACCACAGATAAATGATGTGCAGGTACGACAGGGATGTGGAAATAGGCGTCCTGTACTCCAGTGCAGACAAAACCTGAGCTAATGGGAGAATCATGAATTTCTCCTTTCTGAGGAAGTAGTTGAGGGCTTGGAGATCTAGGATATGACCAAAGCCCTGGCCTTTTTTCAGGACTACAAAGTAGCAGGAATAGCGACCACAGCCTACTTCTGGCACCAGAACCCACTCTATAGCTCCCTTGGCCAAGAGAGATATGACTTCCTCTCGGAGCAGTGACAGAGGATCCAACATCAGCCTGCCGTAAGATGGAGGCATGGAGGAAGGAGATAGACTCCTTCCTCCATGGCCCCTTCGACGTTCTGCAGAACCCACCTGTCCGATGTTATGGACTGTGGAGGAAGTGATGGTGGATGCTGCACCTACTGGATGTCCATGATCTAAAAGGTTAAGATTATGAAGGTTTGGAGGTTGCAGCTGCTGAGGGGGGTGTTCACTGACTGCAATGCAAGGATGGCAGAAGAAAACCTTTTCTTGGATTCCCTGTATGGGGGAGCGTCAGGGAGCTTACCATGGGCAGACAATTGTCCTATTCACAGAAGTCCTTGTCCTGGGTTTGGTTAAGGTCCCAAGAAGGACGTAGTTGAGGATTTTGTTGAACGGGAGTAGAGGTCAGAGGAGGAGACTAAGTTGCAGCACCTCCGTCAAGATGTTAGTGAGGTGGGAGAAGGAGCGACCTCCAGTGAGGCAGCGGAGGATGCGTGATATCTGTGCGAGGGTGAGATGAGCAGGGCGGAGGTTTCTGAAAGAGAACGGTGGAAATTCAGGCAGCAGTTCATGTAGGTCATGGGTCGTGGAGGGCTTTGTAGGAGTTAATCAGATGCTTGATTTGGCATCTTTTCTGGATGGGTCTTTCAGGGGCTGGGTGACGTGTGTCCTCCTGGGCAGGTTGAGGATCAGTCTGGCTTCTGGGTTCTGGATTGTCTGGAGTATTTTCATGAGTTCAGTGGTGGTGCCAGCATGGAGGACGTAGTCGTAGTCCAACCAGCTGGTAACAAGGGCCTGTGTCACTGTTTAACTGGTGCTGATGGGGAGCCACTTGAAGACTTTGTGGAGCATGCCGGGCATGTGAAAGCAGGCTCAGGAGACGGCGTTGACAGGATGTTTCATGGCAAGTTCACTGTCTAGGATGATGCCGAGATTGCGGGGGTGGTTTTCCAGATTGGGGTGGGTCCAAGTTCAAATGTCAACCAGGTGTCGTTCCAGAGGCAGGTGTGTCTGTCGAAGACCAGAACTTTTGTTTTTTCAGTGTTGAGCTTCCGGCAGTTGTTCTTTTTTCAGGCTGAGACATTCTTCATACAGTTGGTCTTAGTTGAGGTGGGGTCCGCTGACATCTAGAGGACGCGCTGGGTATCTTCAGCATAGGAAATTATGTTGATGTCGCAGGTTCTGATGATGTCCGCGAGTGGTGTCATGTAGATGTTGAAGAGAGTTGGACTGAGGGAAGAACCTTGAGGGATGCTGCAGATGGTGTGCTGGGGTTGCGAGGTGTAGGGAGGGAGACTGATTCTCTGGGTGCGCCCCATGAGAAAGGATGCTATCCATCTGAGTGTGTCACGTGCGATTCCAATCTGGTGCAGTTGATCAATGACTGTGTGGTGGAAGACAGTGTCGAAGGTTGCAGAAAGGTCGAGCAGGATCAGGGTGGCTAATTCTCCTCTGTCAAGTAGGGTGCAGATGTCGTCAGTTTCAGCAATCAGGGCGGCATGGGTGCTGTGACTGGCTCTGAACGCACATGCCGCCGCCTTGAAAAGGCCTGGAGAAACACCAAATCCACAGAAGCCCACAACAACTTCAGAGCCGCCACCAACGCCCACCATCAACTCATCAGAGAAACGAGGAAAAAAGCGATTGAAGACAGAATCTCCACCCACGCACACAACAGCAAGGAACTCTTCAGCATCATCAAGGAGTTCGCCCAACCCACCAGCGAGTATACCGACATCCCTCCCTCACAAGACCTCTGCGACAAACTCAGCATCTTTTTCCACCACAAAATCAAGAGCATCTACGACAACTTCGACGAAGACAACCAACACACTGAACCCTCACCAACTACCCCCGACACCCGGAAACCAGCGATTGATGACTGGACAGCCCTCACCACCGAAGACACACTGAAGACAATGAAGTCAATCCACTCAGGGGCCCCCACGGACCCCTGCCCCCACCACATCTTCAACAGAGCCGCCAACACCGACGACTGGAAACACGCCGAGGTCAACCCCCTCCTAAAGAAACCCTCAGCGGACCCCACCGACCTCAAAAACTACAGACCCATCTCCCTGCTCCCGTTCCCAGCGAAAGTCATCGAGAAAGCCATCAACAGCCAACTCGCCACATTCATTGAAGAACACAACATCCTCGACTCCTCCCAATCCGGCTTCAGAAAAAACCACAGTACGGAAACCGCCCTCCTCGCCGCAACAGACGACATCTACACCTTACTGGACAAAGGAGAAACAGTAGCCCTCATCCTCCTCGACCTATCAGCGGCGTTCGACACAGTCTCCCACCGCACCCTAATACGCAGACTCTACGATGCAGGAATCCAGGACAAGGCCCTCGACTGGATCTGCTCCTTCCTCTCCGGCAGGACCCAGCGGGTCAGACTCCCCCCTTTCCTCTCGGACCCCACACCGATCACCTGCGGAGTCCCCCAGGGCTCCTCCCTCAGCCCGACGCTCTTCAACGTCTACATGGCTCCACTTGCCCCCATCGTCAGAACCTACGGACTCAACATCGTGTCATATGCAGACGACACCCAGCTCATCCTCTCCCTATCCAACGCGCCCAACACCGCCAGACGCAACTTTCGAGAAGGCATGGAAGCCGTCGCTAAATGGATGAAAAACAGCTGCCTTCAACTAAACACCAACAAAACAGAAGTACTCATCATGAGCCCAAACCCCAACGCCTGGAGCGACACCTGGTGGCCCACCGCCCTCGGAAACCTGCCAACCCCCACAGACCACGCACGCAACCTGGGAATCATCCTGGACTCCGAGCTCAAAATGGACCGCCAGTTCAACTCTGTCTCATCTTCCTGCTTCCACACCCTCCGCCTCCTTCGTAAGACCTTCAAATGGATCCCCCTCGAACACCGAAAGACAGTCACTCACGCCCTGGCCACCAGCAGACTCGACTACGGCAACGCACTCTACGCCGGAATAAAAAAAAACCTCATCCGCAAGCTACAGAACATCCAGAACGCCGCCGCAAGACTGGTCCTCAACCTGCCAAAACACTGCCACATCTCCCAGCACCTGCGCACACTCCACTGGCTCCCCGTCGAGGCGAGAATCACCTTTAAGATGCTCACCCATGCACACAAGCCCCTCCACGACACCGGACCAGCATACCTGAACAGCCGACTCAAATTCCACGCACCCCAAAGGACCCTACGATCAGCCCAGCTTTCCTACGCCGTGGTCCCCCGCACCAGAAAGACCAGATCGGGAGGCCGCTCCTTCTCCTTCCTCGCGGCCAAAGCTTCGAACGCCCTTCCGCTCCACCTCAGACAGACAACATCGCTCCCCATCTTCGCAAGAAACCTCAAAACCTGGCTCTTCGACAGACCCCCTCCTTGATGGAATGGAACCTGCACCCCTAGCGCCTTGAGACCCTTACAGGTGAGTAGTCGCGCTTTAACAAACTCCTGATTGATTGAAACCTGATTGGGTTTGAGCGAGCAGGTTGTTTCTCTCCAGGTATTTGGGGAGTTGGCGGTTGGTGGCCTTCTCCAGGACTTTGGCAGGAAACAGGAGCAGTGAGATGGGACAGTAGTACTTGAGCTCACTTAGGTCTACAGCGGGTTTCTTGAGGAGGGGGGTCTCACCTCTGCATGTTTCCATTTGTCTGGAAAGGTTGCTGTGGTGACGGAGACTTTGAGTTATGTCCTACAAGGTACTTCATCGAGTGCATGCTTACTCAGTTTCAGCACTGCTGCTGACTTGGGACATGTCTCTATTAACTACAACCTAAATGAACAATCTGAAAAGGTGAGTCAATTCCCCTCTGTTTCATGGACTTGGGAAACTTAAGACAATGAAGGTGCAGCTTCACATCAATGAAGATATTCGCCCTGTTTCCCAGCAACACTGTTCACACATGCTTTTAACTACTTTGACGATATCCTGGTGTTTGGGGCTACACAGAAGGAGCATTACAAAACACTCAAACAAGTGTGCCGTCTGCTTGTGAATGCAAGTCACACTCTGAATGCAGAGAAATGTGATTCCACAAAAACATACAAAAATTATTTGGTCACGTCTTTTCTGTGAAAGGAATGACTCCTGCCCCTGAAAAAAGTACGAGCATTATCATCCACTTGTCCCCAGGAAAAGTACACATGCTGAGATCCTTCTTAGTGATGGACAGTTACTGCTCCAGATACATTTGAGATATTGCCACCGTGGGTGCCCAGCTGAGAGATTTAACAAGGCAGAATGTTTTGTTTAAGTGGTCTTCTGCCTGTAACAAAAGTTCCAAGATAATTAAACATGCAATTGAAAATGCAACAAATGATATATTTTGATCCTCAACTACACACTGAGATTGTAGTAGATGCAAGCCCAGTGGGGTTGAGCGTGATCCTTCCACAACACAATGGACAGCCAGATGCATAGCGACACATTGGGGCCTATGCTAGCAGTAGTATCTCTGACTGAACGTGCTTACTCTCAACTTAAAAAGGGAGAGCCTAGCAGTAGTATGGGCTTCTGAACACTTCCACATGTTTTGCATGGAATGCATTTTACGCTTATCATGGACCACAGGCGTTGCTCACTATTTTGGGAACCCAAGGGCCAAGATGCCCTGTCGCACTGAGAGGTGGGGATTGCAACTGCAAGAATAGGACTACACCATTTTGCATAAGCTGAGGAACAATCCAAACCTTACAGACTACAAATTCACGAGTGCCATTACAATGTCACAGCACAACATCTAAGCAGCAAAAGCATATATTAACTTCATAGTAAAGTATAATATGCCTACAGATTTACCCATTGAACAAATCACTGCTGCAACCAATGCTGAGTGAAACATGCTCACGTACGAATACATTATTGCAACACATTCATGGAAAAAGCATACTGGACCTCTTACAGATGATGTTCAATATCAAAAGTTTAAGAATGTTCAAGAAGAGCATTCCAACACGTCATATGGTAACGCACTGAAAGGGTCAAGAATAGTCATACTTGAGAGCCTGAGGCAACAAGTAATTGAACTAGCATGTGAAGCACACTATGGTATTGCTGCCTCCAAAAGAGCTTAAAGGAATCGAGTGTGGTTTCTGTGCCTTGAAGAACATGTTGAAAGGGAACTAAAAGCATGTCACCTGTGTAACTGCCTTTTGCCCAAGACGGCTCAGCATCCGCTAAATATATCTGACCTGGGGCGTGGATGCGACCACCACCAAGATGGGCACATCTACGTGAGGCTCCGGCATCGGGGTTCCAATCCGCTCGCAACCGCTGCAAAAACTGACTGGGGTGTGCCACATGGGTCGGGATACAGTAGGGAGGAGACTGGCAAAGCCGCGGCATCGAGACACAGAGCAAACTGAGGCCTTGCAGACACGCTTGTTGAGGAAGGCGCACGGCGCATTCAACACAGCCTTGGAGGCCCCACAGCGACAGGGTCCACGGGTGAGCCTGAGACAGCGATCACCCAATCCCATCGGAACGAGCGCTGACTCCCCTCTTCTCTCCCTGTTTCAATATCACCCCATATGCCACAAGATTAGAGAACAAACTGGAGAGCTCGCCCCCGGCAAAGACAACAGACAGCTATGCGGGCCGGCTGGGGATGGCGAAAAGCAGCAGAGGAGGCCCGGCGTAAATCCCTGTGGGCCGTAGCGGACCAGGCCTCACTGAAACCAGAACGTGAGTTCGGCTGAGAGCCTGGCCTGGAAAACCTCAGTGTGGGACCTCACTGGGCCCCCTGCGGCGGTGAGCTACATATAGGGATGTGTGGGGTGCAGTAAGTTGAAAACCCACGCACCATCCCTCAACTGCCCAGCTAATTAATTCCACCGCCGAGCAGCTCAAGGTGTCACACTGCACATGAAGGGACTAGTTGAGGGGACACCAAACATAACACACTGGCCATGAATCAGACACCATGAGGAGTAGGAGAGGGGAAAAATATAAATGAGTGCCACCTGACAACTGGCCATTAACGAGTAGGCCGCCAACACTACTCACCCCGATACAGCCTTAACAAGCATTCTGCCATTGGAAGGGTATGGTTCCGCACCTCTCCAGCAAAGAATAAGCAGCACACAGAAAAGACCCGGGTCTTTTATGAACGATCCGACCTAACCCACCAGCCCACCATAAGTTAAGAAAGCCACGACCGCGACACTGCTGCCCTCACAATACCGGCCCATATCACGTCATCTACTGATGGAAGTGACCTGATTTGGGCCACCCGGGCCACCACTGACCACCTCTCAGCCTTCCATGTTAAATGAAGAGTCAGAGAAACAGTGGAGAATATACACCAAAAATCATGTATTGTATACGCTCAGAGCGGGGCTCCATCTGCAATTGTAAGCATAAAGATACATTATATGCATTGCATGCTCATCTCCAATTCCACTTCAAAAAATCTTTATTTCGATCACAAGATCATAAAAGATGTACATTACATTCTATACAAAAATTTAAAAACGTATTAAAGAGCATTAGTGATCAGAATATTAAAAAGAGGTAAAAAGAGAGAAGTGCCACGAATTAGATCTGTCTCAAGTCTTCAAGTCTTTTTACACAAGTCTTTTTACACAACGACTTCGGGCATACCACAAAGAAGTTAAAAATTTGGATAGAGCAAAAACTAAAGTGGGAGATAAATCTGTCTTTAAAACTCTGTAAGCGGGTAGAAAAGATCTGAATCCCAAATTCCTAAGCAAGGGGACTAGCCAGTATTTCCTGCTCCTCTCATAGCCCCTGCAAAAGAAGACCACGTGAACGTCGTTCTCCTTTGGATGAGCACATGCCGGGGAAGTTTCTGAGGAGGAGCGACAAGACCAGGATGCTGTAAATGATGCTAGGGGAAGAGTTCCATATCTCCATTGGAGGAATAATTTCCTAGTTATTGCTGGGGACATGGCATCTAAGACACTTTCGAGTTGGTAGGAGTCTTTAGTTTTTATGAACTGGTTGGATAGTGATCCGTCCCGGGTTCCTTCGGTAGCTCTGAGGAGCATGTGTTCGTAATAAGCTCTCGCGAGTACCTTTTTTGGGATCTTTGCACAGATGTTTAATGGGTCCACCTATAGTTCAGGGAGTCCAATTGCCTCCAGCGTTCCCTTGATGTAAGTCAGCCACAAAATTCTTTTGGCATTGGGTAACTGTAAAAATTCCTGTAACTCAGCTCTGTAATTTGAAAGGTCTGGGCTGCTCCATAGACGCCGTCAGAATGTCAAAGGCTTAAGACCCAGCTCCTCCGTTATTGGTCGAATGCCCATATCCAGTCTAAGAGGGAGTAGTGGAGTACTCTGTGGAAGAGCAACAATCTGTCTCAGGAATTTGTTCTCAGTTGTTAATAATTTAGATGATGGGATATGGCACCACAGCTCGCCCCCATATGTGACACCCCCCCCCCCGGGCTTGGGCTTTGTAAATATGAATAATGGGGCTAAGTGGCCGGTAGGGAGATTTGTTCACCAGTCTCATAGTGCCACCCACCAACTGTGCCAGTTTGATGTTCACTTTTGACTGGTGAGCCGACCACGTAAAATTTTCGTTGAGAGTGATCCCTAGATATTCAATTGTATGGACCCGTTCCAATTGGACTGTTCCCAACCTAGGTGGTGCGCGGTTATGGGGCTTGGGATTGAGAATCATGTATTTAGTTTTCAGTGGGTTAATTTCGAGTCCCCGCTCTAAACAGAACTGCAAAAACCTGTCCAGAACACGTTGAATGCCCATAGGGGATTTGGACAGCAGCAGGGTGTCGTCTGCAAACATAATTGCAGGCACCCTGCTGCCAGTCAGTTTTGGGGCATCAGTGTTGGGAATCCTGGTCAGGTGGGCAACTACCCCGTTCACAAAGAGGCAAAACAGGGTCGGTGCAAGCACGCAACCCTGTCTTACCCCTCTGCGAACATGGTCATCTAATAACACGCCCACAGTAGAATTTTCCCAACAGATGTGAGCGAACAGCGTGAAGAGAAGAAAAAGCTTCTACTCTTGTATCTTGCACAGCTCAGAACACTTTCAAGGCCGTTCCACCCTGGGCTGCGATCAAACTGCCAGACAGGTGGGAGAGGCCCTGTACCAAGGGAAAGCTATGCAGAGGCACAGACCATTCTTAGTTGCAGAAACAAAACTTAGCAAGGAGCATTTCTTGGAATCAAACAGGATTAGTCTCGAACAGCAAAGAAAATGGCACCAAAAATAAAAGATATGGCGTAGCGAATGCTAACTTATACATGACATTAAAGAGCATCAGCTAGCATTATCTAACACTACTTGTGGGGTGGATACCGCATATCAAGCCTTACGGATCCTAAAAAGAGAAGGCTCAAGTTTGACCGCTCAAAGCTCCCAGAAAGTCACAGCACGCACTCGGACATGGCTGAACCTGCAGATGGCGGCCTAGACACCGCCACCTCTAACAACATGTCAAACATAATGGCTGAACTCAAGGCAGGCTTTCGCACAATGGACGCCAGCTTCGACACGCTGACGGGTAGCATTGACAGGATGGGTGAGAGGCTGGATAGCCACAGGGTGTTCCTTGAAGGTGCGGAGTAAAGGATATTGAACCTGGAGGACACCTCCAACACAATGCTGAGGCGAATGGAAAAATGGAGCGAGTGCTCAAACAGGTGGCTATAAAAACGAATATTTTGAAGCCGGATCCCGCCAGAATAATATCCACATTGCAGGTATCAAGTAGACCACCAACATGGGACGCCCAGAGATCTATGTGGAGCAACTACTAACAGAGCTCTTCAAATGCTTCAGCTTCTCTACTACATTCGCGGTGGAAAGGGTGCACCACTCACTGGGCCACCGGAGGGCACTCCGCCACTCTACATAATAGCAAGCCTGCTCAACTACAGGGACAGAGACGCCGCTCTGTCATAGGCGTGGGAAAACGGCCCTCTCAGGCACCAGGGCACTACCATCTCGCTGCTCCCTAACTTTACTCCTATAGTACATGAAGCCAGATGGAAATTTAACAATGTCAAGAAAGCCTTATGCAAGCTGGGCGCTCGCTATGCCAAGCTTTACCCAGTACGCCTAAGGGTGGATTACAAAGACCTCACTAAAATCATGGACACTCCTTCAGATGTGGCTGCTTTCTTTAGGGACACCCGTGCTAAGTCTCCCTCATTCGAACGTTCAACACCTGCACACTCAGTAGCAGAACATTCGAGACACTCATCCCCTGCTATCTTCAACAACACGAATTGAAGAAATCAGACCTGGGAGATACGCGAATCTACTGACGGCAGAGCCGGGCTCCTCAACTATATAAGAATATTACAAGAGACTTTGTACCTGGCCCACGTTGACATTCCCTCCTAGCAGTTGCATACCTACTGTATAGTAAGCACTCCTTTCAGATGGGTCGTCGAGGCCGAAATGGCGATACGCCCCCATGGTGATCGCTGGTTGTTTTGTATTGAAAATGTTCTTGCTTATTTGTTTTAGTAACCATTAATAACAAGCATTTGCAATGCAATAGGTCTCGCATTGGGAAAGTGTGAGCTATTGGTATTGTAAATTACATTTTTTTTAATCTGTGTTGGCTTTGAAAATATATAAATTAATAGCATTGTTATTCACAAAGCCAATAGCTTACACTTTCCTAATGCGAGTCCTATTGGCTATGTCAATGCTGTTGGTAGCAAGCAAGGACAGTGCTGTTGTGGTGCTGAGTGATGATGTGGTTGGGCTAAGTGATGTGGTGGTGTATTAGAGTGATGTGGTGGTGTCCCAGAGTGATGTGGTGGTGTCCCAGAGTGATGTGGTGGTGTCCCAGAGTGATGTGGTGGTGTCCCAGAGTGATGTGGTGGTGTGCCTGAGTGATGTGGTGGTGTCCCTGAGTGGTACCCCTGAGTGATGTGGTGGTGTCTTTGAGTGGTGCCTCTGAGTGATGTGGTGGTGTTCCTGAGTGATGTGGTGGTGTCCCTGAGTGATGTGGTGGTGCCCCTGAGTGATGTGGTGGTGTCTGCGAGTGATGTTGTGGTGTCCCTGAGTGATGTTGTGGTGTCCCTGAGTGATGTGGTGGTGTTCCTGAGTGATGTGGTGGTGTCCCCGAGTGATGTGGTGGTGTCTGCGAGTGATGTTGTGGTGTCCCTGAGTGATGTTGTGGTGTCCCTGAGTGATGTGGTGGTGTCTGCGAGTGATGTTGTGGTGTCCCTGAGTGATGTTGTGGTGTCCCTGAGTGATGTGGTGGTGTTCCTGAGTGATGTGGTGGTGTCCCCGAGTGATGTGGTGGTGTCCGCGAGTGATGTTGTGGTGTCCCTGAGTGATGTTGTGGTGTCCCTGAGTTATGTGGTGGTGTTCCTGAGTGATGTGGTGGTGTCCCTGAGTGATGTGGTGGTGTCCCTGAGTGATGTGGTGGTGTCCCTGAGTGATGTGGTGGTGTCCCTGAGTGATGTGGTGGTGTCCCCGAGTAATGTGGTGGTGTTCCTGAGTGATGTGGTGGTGTCCCTGAGTGATGTGGTGGTGCTCCTGAGTGATGTGGTGGTGTTCCTGAGTGATGCGGTGGTGCCCCTGAGTGATGTGGTGGTGTCCTTGAGTGATGTGGTGGTGTCCCCGAGTGATGTGGTGGTGTCCCCGAGTGATGTGGTGGTGTCCCTGAGTGATGTGGTGGTGTCCCTGAGGGATGTGGTGGTGTCCCTGAGTGATGTGGTGGTGTCCCTGAGTGATGTGGTGGTGTCATTGAGTGATGTGGTGGTGTCCCCGAGTAATGTGGTGGTGTTCCTGAGTGATGTGGTGGTGTTCCTGAGTGATGTGGTGGTGTCCCTGAGTGATGTGGTGGTGCTCCTGAGTGATGTGGTGGTGTTCCTGGGTGATGTGGTGGTGCTCCTGAGTGATGTGGGGGTGTCCCAGAGTGATGTGGTGGTGTCCCCGAGTGATGTGATGGTGTTCCCGAGTGATGTGGTGGTGTCCCTGAGTGATGTGGTGGTGTCCCTGAGTGATGTGGTGGTGTCCCTGAGTGATGTGGTGGTGTTCCTGAGTGATGTGGAGGTGTTCCTGAGTGATGTGGAGGTGTTCCTGAGTGATGTGGTGGTGTCCCAGAGTGATGTGGTGGTGTCCCAGAGTGATGTGGTGGTATCCCAGAGTGATGTGGTGGTGTCCCTGAGTGATGTGGTGGTGTCCCAGAGTGATGTGGTGGTGTCCCTGAGTGATGTGCCGGTACCCCTGAGTGATGTGGTGGTGTCCCCGAGTGATGTGGTGGTGTCCCCGAGTGATGTGGTGGTGTCCCCGAGTGATGTGGTGGTGTCCCCGAGTGATGTGGTGGTGTCTCCGAGTGATGTGGTGGTGTTCCCGAGTGATGTGGTGGTGTCCCTGAGTGATGTGGTGGTGCCCCTGAGTGATGTGGTGGTGTTCCTGAGTGATGTGGTGGTGCTCCTGAGTGATGTGGTGGTGTCCCAGAGTGATGTGGTGGTGTCCCAGAGTGATGTGGTGGTGTCCCCGAGTGATGTGATGGTGTTCCCGAGTGATGTGGTGGTGTCCCTGAGTGATGTGGTGGTGTCCCTGAGTGATGTGGTGGTGTCCCTGAGTGATGTGGTGGTGTCCCTGAGTGATGTGGTGGTGTTCCTGAGTGATGTGGTGGTGTACCTGAGTGATGTGGTGGTGTCCCTGAGTGATGTGGTGGTGTTCCTGAGTGATGTGGAGGTGTTCCTGAGTGATGTGGTGGTGTCCCAGAGTGATGTGGTGGTGTCCCAGAGTGATGTGGTGGTGTCCCAGAGTGATGTGGTGGTGTCCCTGAGTGATGTGCCGGTACCCCTGAGTGATGTGGTGGTGTCCCTGAGTGATGTGGTGGTGTCCCTGAGTGATGTGGTGGTGTTCCTGAGTGATGTGGTGGTGTCCCTGAGTGATGTGGTGGTGTCCCTGAGTGATGTGGTGGTGTTCCTGAGTGATGTGGAGGTGTTCCTGAGTGATGTGGTGGTGTCCCAGAGTGATGTGGTGGTGTCCCAGAGTGATGTGGTGGTGTCCCAGAGTGATGTGGTGGTGTCCCAGAGTGATGTGGTGGTGTCCCAGAGTGATGTGGTGGTGTCCCAGAGTGATGTGGTGGTGTCCCTGAGTGATGTGGTGGTGTCCCTGAGTGATGTGGTGGTGTCCCTGAGTGATGTGGTGGAAGCCCTGAGTGATGTGGTGGTGTCCCCGAGTGATGTGGTGGTGTCCCCGAGTGATGTGGTGGTGTCCCCGAGTGATGTGGTGGTGTCCCCGAGTGATGTGGTGGTGTCCCCGAGTAATGTGGTGGTGTTCCTGAGTGATGTGGTGATGTCCCTGAGTGATGTGGTGGTGCCCCTGAGTGATGTGGTGGTGTTCCAGAGTGATGCGGTGGTGCTCCTGAGTAATGTGGTGGTGTCTCAGAGTGATGTGGTGGTGTCCCCGAGTGATGTGATGGTGTTCCCGAGTGATGTGGTGGTGTCCCAGAGTGATGTGGTGGTGTCCCAGAGTGATGTGGTGGTGTCCCAGAGTGATGTGGTGGTGTCCCTGAGTGATGTGGTGGTAGCCCTGAGTGATGTGGTGGTGTCCCCGAGTGATGTGGTGGTGTCCCCGAGTGATGAGGTGGTGTCCCCGAGTGATGTGGTGGTGTCCCCGAGTAATGTGGTGGTGTTCCTGAGTGATGTGGTGATGTCCCTGAGTGATGTGGTGGTGCCCCTGAGTGATGTGGTGGTGTTCCAGAGTGATGCGGTGGTGCTCCTGAGTAATGTGGTGGTGTCTCAGAGTGATGTGGTGGTGTCCCCGAGTGATGTGATGGTGTTCCCGAGTGATGTGGTGGTGTCCCAGAGTGATGTGGTGGTGTCCCAGAGTGATGTGGTGGTGTCCCAGAGTGATGTGGTGGTGTCCCTGAGTGATGTGGTGGTAGCCCTGAGTGATGTGGTGGTGTCCCCGAGTGATGTGGTGGTGTCCCCGAGTGATGTGGTGGTGTCCCTGAGTGATGTGGTGGTGTCCCCGAGTAATGTGGTGGTGTTCCTGAGTGATGTGGTGGTGTCCCTGAGTGATGTGGTGGTGTCCCTGAGTGATGTGGTGGTGCCCCTGAGTGATGTGGTGGTGTTCCTGAGTTATGCGGTGGTGCTCCTGAGTAATGTGGTGGTGTCCCAGAGTGATGTGGTGGTGTCCCCGAGTGATGTGATGGTGCTCCCGAGTGATGTGGTGGTGTCCCTGAGTGATGTGGTGGTGTTCCTGAGTGATGTGGTGGTGTTTTTGAGTGATGTGGTGGTGTTCTTGAGTGATGTGGTGGTGTTTCTGAGTGATGTGGTGGTGTCCCTGAGTGATGTGGTGGTGCCCCTGAGTGGTGCCCCTGAGTGATGTGGTGGTGTTCCTGAGTGATGTGGTGGTGTCCCTGAGTGATGTGGTGGTGCCCCTGAGTGGTGCCCCTAAGTGATGTGGTGGTGTCCCTGAGTGATGTGGTATGTGGTGGGTGAGGGTGTGTGGGGGTGTGAGGGTGTGTGAGGGGGTCAGGGTGAGTGTGGGTGAGAGGGTTGTGAGGGCGAGGGGTGCGAGGATGTGAGAATGTGAGGGTGAGTCTCCATTACCACCGCACTTTTAGCCCCTCTCATGCGCCCTGCTTGTCCTATAATGCATTTTAACATCATAATCCAGCGTGGTTGTTGAAAAATCTGAATCCAGCCACCCTTACTGGCAAAGCTACGCCCCCGAGAGGTGTGTTCAGTTTAATACACTGTTTTTGTGGTTGAGGTCATTTCCTTGTGTTTCTTGACCCATTCCTATTTTAGAAACACATTTTGGCAAAAGTAGCATTGCGCTTGAACACATTCCCACATCATGTGCTGTCCTTTAAACTTTTACACCAAAACCAAGGTATTGGCACAAACGTTTTCACTGGCTTCACACAATTGACATGTGATGAAGCAGCGCAACTTTGAATATTATTGTGGCAGTGGGACATCTCTAAGGGACGCTCTTCAATTACAGACCTGTCCCGCCTTGAATCTTACAAAATAAACATCCTTTATTGCCAGATAAATAACCAGCCAAAATAAAGAATAATTGTTGATAAACTCTACAGACAATTGTATTCCGCCCCAAAGGAGGGCAGCGTTGCGGAGAAACGAGAGAAAGATACACACAAAGGGGACAGTTAACATAAGCAGGACATTAGCCATTTTTCACTATTTCACTATCTGGGAGCAGTTGATACACTAACACACAAGTACACAAGCGTGTGCATGAAAACGGGCTCACATGACCATCACACGCTCAGCGCACACATGGACGCACTGGCATCCTCATATGCTGCCAGTTTGTCTTGGCCCATAAATGAACCGACCAATCGTCTCTGCAGGTGTGAATGCTTCGTTTTGATACGTAATCAGCACTTGATTTTTCAGCAGAGGTTGTCGGTTGGCAGAGGGTGCAAACTGGACACCTGCCCACTAATTCGGACTGGAGCCAGGTGTATTGATGTCTCCGTCCCTACGTTACAAGCAAATAACATCATTAATCTCTCCCCCCCCACCACCGTCAGACGGGTCTCAAGGCGTTGTGTGTACCTCAGAATAGCTTCGTGTTGCGCTCAGAAGTGCTACAAGGAAAGACTGCCACAGACCAAAAACGATCATGTCCTGTGCATGACCATCAAGCAAGTACACGCATCCCACCAACCTACCACAAAGTCGGTTGATTAGGACCTGCAATTCGAGCGCAATGTCGGTCCTCTTAGGTGCACTATTCTCAGATTTAAAACCAGTCCTGCGCTACCATCAGCTCTTCACCGGCCTGTGAGGAGTGGGAGGGCGGGGGCTGCCTGCGCATGCGCGCCACTCCAGTTTCGTTTTGACGAGCGCGAGCCCGGAGAAGAGAAGTGCCGCATGAAGTCCCGGGTCCCAGGAGGGGGCCCGGGTGAAGACCAGCGGGGAGACTGCGGGGCCCCCATGCCTATGGGGAGAGCTCTGCTTCTTAGTAGAGTGGCAGAGGAGCTCGAGTACTCTGCGGGGCTCCCTTGGCAGATGGTGCGAGCCCGAGTCCGACTCCGGTGAGGTAAGGGGGGGGGGGGGGCTGTGCGCCTGTATGTGTGTGCCTGCATGTGCATGCGCGCGCCTGTGTGTGTGTGTGTGCGTGCATGCAGAGGGGTGGGGGCTGGCTGTGTCTGTGTGTGTGTGCGCCGTTAATGTATGCGAGCGAAGCGAAAGCAGGGGCTAGGAGTTCGTCTGCGCAAGCGCGGCTCAGACGGGCGCTCCCGCGGTCAAAACTGAGACTGCAAAAGCGCACGTCTGACTCGTGTCTTCATTCCTAATAGGTCTAAAGCAGACATCATCAATGCTTACGCATTGAATGTAGGTCTGCTCGACCTAAAAATGGGGTTACCCGTAAGGTATGGACCTGGGTATATTATGATATGAAAAAACAATGGTCCTAATCCTATTGATTGTACGAATTGACTCAATCAATTATTGTTTCCGAATTTTTAACAGTCTAGAGCACCAACATCAAGTCTACTCTAATATACTCAGTTATCTTAGTACAAAATGATAAATAGCCACCACGATCAAAGGCGAAAGGTACAATGTATTTAATTCATTGTTTCATCTTTTTAAATTCATTTTTATACACAATGTATTATTTCAAAAGAAGTAGGTAAAAACAAGTGGTTGCCCGAAAAGAGCGTGCAAAGAAAAAGGTGATTAGAGTGTAGGATAAGTGAGCGGAAAGGAAATTCACAATAGTAGTCAGGACAGATTCACATTATTTATCAAACAATACCGGGCATGTAATTTTTTTGCCGTATTGAGTACGTGGCCAAACATAAAAGTCTTTTTAAACCATTGCAATCAAAAGGTTGTTAACTCCGGACATATATGCCCAAAATTTTTGCACTCTATGAAATCAAGAATAAATGGTCCAAGGTAAGAGAAGGTAGCGTCGACGTTTCGACTCGTCTTATGCCCAATCGGTGATTTGAACCCCCAAATACTCACATTGATTATGCTTTTATATACCAGACCCACGGCCTGCCAGTGGGTGAATGACGCACGTACAAACACCTCTCCCATATTCCGAGGCACCAGACAGGGGGTGCCCATTGTCCCCTCTTTTCATAGCCCACTGGTCTGCATCCTACAGGATCGCCATTGACACTGTGGTCTACAACTAACACAAGGTCCTCTATTGCTTTCTCTATAAGCAGACGATAATCTGCTTTTTATCAGACACCCACACGACAATCTACCCACAATTATGCAAGAAATAGCAAGATATGGAGACCTCTAAGGACTCTGCATCAACTGGGCAAAAACAGAGCTCTTTCCACTGACAGATGCCATTCAAGCATTACCCGCAGACACCCGCTTAGATTGGCCGAAAGATGGCACCAACTACCTTGGCATTCATCTTCATAGAAACAGAGAAATGATCCTACAAATTATGGCCCGGCTATGACATCTCGTAACAACGCAAGTAGACAGTTGGATCAAACTGCCACTCTGTATGGCGGGACGAGTGGCCATAATTAAAATGATGGTGCTACCCAGGTTTGAATATTTATTCACAAACATCCCCCTTATGCTGCCGCAGACTTTTTTCAGCACACAACGTAGCACCCTACAAAGCCTGGTGTGTGCGGGAGGCCACCCAAGAGTTCGCTAGGACCCTCTTCCTCTCCCTTGCAAACGAGGGGGTTTGGAGTTCAAGATTTCTACTTTTACTATCTAGCCTCCCAATGCCACTATACTTACCGGTGGTAACACCCTGACGCCAGCATTCCCAACATTTGCTCTGAGTGCGCACAACTAGAAGGACTTTCACATTCACAGATTCTACCCAAGGGTATACTGTTGGAGGTCCAGGATATACAAACGGTCTGTATGACATGCAGGGCATGGTGCAAGGTGTGACGGTTGCTGGGTGGGGGTCCTCTCTAATACGGTGCCCTCCCCCTCCCAGTAAACCCATGGCTCCCACTTACACAAGATGCACTAGTTAAGCCCATACTCCTTGTTCACCAGGGGCGACCTGTTTCCCAACTGCCATGTTTTACACTTGACAGATATTACATCAGCATGTAATATGCCTTACATGGACCTCTATTTTCAGGAGACTACAGAACACTGCAATCACTTTTGCCCTCTTACCCGCTCCCACCCATGACAATGTTGATCACGGCCACAGATGAAAGGCACATGAAATCCAGATTCTATAATTCAAGTTTGACCCTGAAACAAGATACTACCACACGGATGT
Organism: Lissotriton vulgaris; assembly: GCF_964263255.1. Taxonomy (NCBI): domain Eukaryota; kingdom Metazoa; phylum Chordata; class Amphibia; order Caudata; family Salamandridae; genus Lissotriton; species Lissotriton vulgaris. The sequence goes on from NC_141689.1 coordinate 338,551,399, forward strand.
GAGGGACGTGGGAAAGGGAGCTGGGGATACCACTTACAGACCAGATATAGAACTACTGCTGTGCACAAATCAAAAGCATTTCTATTAAACAGAGACACAAGCTATTACACTTCAAATACTTACACTGATATTATCTCTCCCCATTAGACATTGCCAAATTCTATCACTACAGATCCGATAACTGCCTGAAATGCCACACCCCCGGAGTGGACTTTGAGCATTTAACTTGAACTTGCCCAGCAGTAGCTTCCTACTGGGTGGCTTTATACACACACATTTCTGTCGTGTCTGAACATGTATGACCCCCAGACCACCAAGTGGCCTTGCTGGGCTATACACAAAATGTGCCTGTTGCTGGGCAAAAGGGAGATGTATTATGCTGGGGTAGTGACAGACCACCCACTCCTGGAATGTATGAGCTGCTGTGAGAGCATGGGGGAGACTATGCTAACCTACAGCCCCCCACATCCCGCCTCAGGGATGTCTGGGCGCCCTTCCGCACATGCCTCCACACCCTAACACAAGACTCCACTGATCAATCCACGACCCCCGGCTCACCAGTCGATGACCCTCACCCCCCATTTAGTCTGCCTGTGGGTCAGATCTACATCTAATGTTCCGGCTATATTAATACTATGTGGAATGGGTCAAATACCATGTGTTGATAATAATTCTGTGAAACTCAGTGTTGTGAACAGTTGATACTTTGCAATTGTCCAATGACCATTTGTTTGCCTATTCAATAAAAAAAAATATATATATATATGTATTGTTAAATAGGATGCAAAAAGTGATAGTATGTCTTCCAGTTTCATGATGTTTCATGTCACGTGCTCGATTCAATACACATGTACTGTCACTTTAAATAGCACTCACGAGTCTGTATAACCTGTCGAGTGAACAAGCGGCTGAGGCTGCAAAACGCGTCTTGATGTTACCAGAATAAAAGATTGCTGAAGCACTCAATTTGGGTCCGTGTCCAGATTTGCAGCAGGCGGCGCCGAGAAAGAAAGTTGCGCTTGCTGAATTTGGTGTTTTGGATATTATTGGCTGTGTATTCCACTCAGCCAGCACGGATCCCTCCTCACTTGTGGTCGGTGTTATCAGTGAAGCTGTACTTCCGGGGCGACCCGGCGGGAATCGTTGTCCGTGAAGGAATCGAATGACAGACCCCCCGTAAGCCGGCGAGCTTCCTGAATACAAGCCAGAAAATCGCCCGGAGTCGGCTGACGAGGAAGGCGGACTGGTGCTTGCAAGGTAGGATCCTACGGGAATTGCGGGGCGAGGAGTGTGCTCTGACTCTCTGCGCGGTTACAATATTCCAAAAAAAACGCGGGCTCTGAGTCAGTAACAAGAGTGTTATTTTCTGGCTAATGTCATCCGACACAGTGCGTGAGAGGGAGGCGGCTGCTACAGAGATGTTTTCTGATGCCCCTTAAACGGCACAAAGTACAAAAAAGAAGGAACCAACAAATACTGCTAACACCAGTTCAGTACAAACTAAGATGAAAATACTAGAAAAAAAGATGAAACAAGAACAGAGCAAATGGTGGGAATCGCGCTCTTTGCAGAGGTATATTGAAGTCGGCCGTATTCCACGAGGGTTACGGATTTTAACAGCCCCCACGTATGAGGAACCGAACCCCGACCTCATGAGAGAATGGGCAGAATGTAACCTTGATTCCTCACGTAAACTCACATTAATTTTAATTAAATATGCCAACATCGACAGAGCGCGATTGCTAATGGAGATAGACACAATCAATGAGGAACTCGAGTCATTGGCAACAACAGAGGCGATAGCTGAGGAAATAGCGAAATCACGCAAGGAAATGTTGGCCCGGATTAAAAAAGTAGAGGAGAAAATTAAGGAACACAATAGCCAGAAATTCCAAAGGGATAAACAAGACTTGACTTGGGGCAAATTTTTACATTCTCCAAAAAATACGATGCAGTACGCAAATCGCACTCCAAGAAGGGAGCGTCTGCAAATATGCCAAGTACCCCAAGAAGGAATGAAACAATGAGCGAGACATCATCAGGAGGCCAACTTTCCTCAGCGGGCAGTGAGTGAATCAGAATCTGAAATGTGAGACTAGTGGAGGAGCTACAAAAGAAAAACCATCCCCGGGCGAGGAAATGAATTTTTTATGCGAGGAACGTTTGGCGACTCTCAGATCCAGAGGCCCGCGCAACAAAAACGCAAGTGGGCAAACTACAAACGGGGCCAAAGGCGCAAAGCCAACAGAAAACGCAGGGAACAACTCCAAGCCAAAGGCAAAGGGGTATTGGAGGAAAAGATAAATCAAACCGTCATCAATCTGTCTACGGTATCCCTATCAATTGAAGAGATGAAAACCTTAAGCTTGGGGTTATTGTATTGCCCCAAAAATAACTTTGACTATGCAAATGTCAGAATGGACATATACAAAGGGGTGTGCAAATTAAAATTGAAAAAATACCATCAAATGAGAAATGCATCTAGTATTCAAGACAACTCGAATCAAGGTGGCGCAATATCCAGTCAGTTGTCCCAATCACAAACTGACATCAACCTTGCCAATACATTGGAGGAATTATGGATTGATCCAACTACTCAAGGCATAAGTGAGGCACAATTTTCAATCAACGAATTCAACACGAATTCCATTGCTCTGGCAACTAAATCTAAGGGTCTGACAAATTTCAAACCAAAATCCACTTTCTCGCCCCTAGCCGTCCATGACTCAATTGATACATTCCATGAGATAATAACCAATAAAATAAAAAAACTAAACAAAAAAATCAACATGACAAAAAAATATGCGAGTATTAAAGATATGAAATATCAACAATTGATGACTAAACTCAGGAACAATAAAGATGTTGGTCATACGCAACAGCGATATGGGCGGCAACATAGTCTTGTGGTCACAAAAAGAATATAGAGCAGAAGTGTTTGGACAGCTTAACAATTGTGAATGTTATAAGCGAACAAACATAACAATCCTTAAAACAACTTACCAAACCTATTACAGCAAACTGCAAGCATGGTGGAAGAAGGAACTTATCAGTGAAGACGAATACAAGTTTTTTACACAAAGACAATCCCACCATCCCTTCCATATATTTTATTCCCAAGATCCACAAACATGCTGAGAAACCCCCAGGCCGGCCCATTATCACTGCCAGACACAATCTATTGGAAAACACCTCCATCTATGTGGATTACTTTTTACAGGGTTTTGTGAAAGCGCTTCCATCCTATGTTCGAGATACGACAGATTTTATCAACAAAATCAAGGATATAAAATGTGGTGAACATTTGTTACTTACAGCACTTGATGTCACATCATTGTATACGAGCATACTACACAATGGAATGGTATAAATGCTACACAATTCTATCTGGCAAAAAGACCCGTGGTATACCTTCAACACAGCGCTATGTTGATTGCCATGATTGAATTTTCTTTATGTAACAACATGTTTATGTTCAATAATCTGCTGTATCCGCAAATTCAAGGAGTAGCTATGGGGGCCAGCTTCTCCCCCAGCTATGCGTGCTTGCACCTTGGCTGGTGGGAGGAGCTGGTCCTCATGACTCAATACGCAGAGATTATGGAGAACAACATCTTGGTTTGGCTCAGGTTCATCGATGATTTATTTTTAGTTTGGAAAGGCAACAGAGAAAAGGCTGAAGAATTCATTAGTAACATTAACACTAACTCTTTAAATCTACACTTCACGGCCACAATCAGTGAGACTACAGTGAATTTTTTAGACACACAGGTATTTGTGCAAAACAACAAGCTGGAAACCGGCCTCCATCGTAAAGAAACGGCGGGGAACTCTGTTTTGCACGCCACGAGCGCTCACCCTCGTCATTTGATCCAGAGCATCCCCTATGGGGAGATGCTTAGATTAAAGCGTATCTACAGCACCGAGTGTGACCTTAAGGAAGCTCAGGAAGAAAGTAGGCAGCGTTTTCTGGAGAGAGGCTACACGTCCAAAACATTGGAACAAGCAATGAACAAAACCAGTTTGCTTGATCGCCTAGCAGACAAAGACCGACCCGACACAGGGGTCAGTTTAGACCCTAATCCCACTAGGGAGAAAGTACCTGAATTTAGACTTATTATTAACTACAGTAGTCAACACAAGGAAATCAATAAGATAGTACAATCATGTTGGCCGTTGGTTTTAAACGACCCTGTAATAGGACCCCTGCTTCTGCAGAGGGTGTCCATTACATATAGCCAAGCACCTTCTATGAGAGACAGCCTAGTTGCCACAAACCCTGAAATCATTGATAACACCTTATGGCTGCAAACACATAAGGGGTTTGTGCGTTGCAAGACATGCAAAGCATGTATGCATGGGGTCAATACCACCACATACACAACCCCATTCAGTGAACGCTCGCACAAAATAAACAAACTTTTAACCATCAAAACTAAATATAGTATATATGTTCTGTCCTGCCCATTTGGCCTACGCTACACCGGCAGTACGAAACTTCAGGCTCATAAAAGAATCCTCCAACACCTCCGTGCCATCACCCATGCAGATAACACCTATCCAGTAGCGAGGCATTTCAAAGATGTTCACAAATCAAATAATAAGAGCCTCAGCTACTTTCTGATAGATGCGATACCACCCAGCAGAAGAGGAGGTGATCGTGAAAGCAAACTGAGGAGGTTAGAGAGCAGGTATATCATACAACTAGATACGAAACAGCCGAACAGCCTCAACATCACGGAGGACCTGCATACCTGCCTGTAAAATAATCTGAGTTTCAGCCCAGCGGGTTTGGTCAGTCTTGTCCAGGCAGGTAGATTCATACACATACCCCTCAACAGGACACACAGTGGTTGTGCATTTAACCCTCAAGCCCTTGACTTTGACATTCCACAACATTTGTAACAGTTTAATAACTCTACCCAAGAATGAGCATGACCCTATTAATTCTATAGCATATTGGCCCTTTGGGTTCCCAGTCTTTAGGGTAATACTAGGAAGTCCTTGACCCTTTAAGTGTCTATGAAATGTTTATAGACAGGGAACTGCCATCTCTAGATTCAATTGGCATTAGCACTAATTATCGATAGATTTTATATGCAGATATTTAGATTGACTAGATTTTTGTAATAGAGAATATATATATTTTTATATGATGTTCTTTCTATTTATGTATTTATCTATTATTCTATTTATTAGCGAATGCTGTAGAGATGAAAAGCAGAGCACATAGATTATTATAAGATCTATGCATGTTGATCTAACACAGCATGGGTGATGTATTTGACTGTTATAAGGTTGGATCATTGTATCTAGGGTACTCCATTATTTGTTGTGTTTTTAGCCCTTGCTCGATTTTAGACTAATTCTTGCTTCAAAACTTTGTTATACAGAGTATCGCTCAAGAACGAGCAGACACATATGTGGTCTATTTTCTGGTAGTGCATAAGTTATATGAGGGCAAAGACAATATACCTGGAGATCAATTCCAATATAATATATGTGGATCCCAGGTCACCCCAAAACTGCCCAGACCACTACATCACATCTCTGGATAAGCAACAGTTACACTGTCACTGAGTGGATAGCTCAAATGATTTTCAAGTTTTATTCTAAAATACACGATTTTGCACATTTGCACTTTATGGAGGAATCACAGGCAGAGAAGCATGTGACACATGTTACATTACGTAAACTATCAGTAACCGGATACTGTAGGTTGGAAACACCGATACATTGAGGTATTTTAACAACAGGTGTCCTTTGTTTTCCACATTTCCAGTTTTACTAATTAAAAAATGTTTTTAAAGACGATCTCAACTCGGAAGGCGGGTACGAGTCAATACATTGTGTATGTAACATGTATTCTTCGTTAGGATGCAAAAAGTGATAGTCTGTCTTCCAGTTTCATGATGTTTCATGTCACATGCTTGATTCAATACACATGTGCTGTCACTTTAAATAGCACTCACGAGTCTGTATTAACTGTCGAGTGAACAAGCGGCTGAGGCTGCGAAACGCGTCTTGACGTTACCAGAATAAAAGATTGCTGAAGCACTCAATTTGGGTCCGTGTCCAGATTTGCGGCAGGCGGCGCAGAGAAAGGAGTTTGCGCTTGCTGAATTTGGTGTTTTGAATATATATATATATATATATATATATATATATATCCTTCTTAAACAGGTATGGGTGAGACGTGCATTTGACTTCTTGGGCCCCTCAGTAATGGACATCATCGAATAATAGTTATAGATGAGTACTCACATTTTCCCCTACAAGATTTATCGGCAACCACCCATGACAGAGGCTGGTTGATATTTTTGCAGCATGGGGTGTGCCTTCCGGTCTTAAATCTGACAGTGGTCCACCCTTCAATAGCACAGAGTTTAAGGACGTTCTTGGTCATTTGAACATTAAGCATCAGAAAAGCACGCCTCTTAGGCCTCAGGCAAATGGTGTGATTGAATGATTTATGGGTTCCTAAAAGAGAGTGATTCATCGCGCAAAGGTAGAAAGGATTGATCTCAAGCCAGCTCTGAGTCCAGACCTCCTTGCTTACAGATATACTCTCCATTCTACAACAGGAAAAAGACCTGCCACCTTGCTGTTAAGGTGAGCCCTTGAAACAAAGCTTCCACAATGGACCAATAGCCGGTCAAACAACCCGAACGACGTTCGATTCACTGACACTTCTAACAAAAGCAAGATGAAGGCTTATGCCGAAAAGCGAAAATGCGCTCGAGGAACAAGTTAGTTACATTCATTAATGCATTATCTGGTACAGACTATCTAGCTATAGATTCCTTATCTTGGAATTTCCCAGGCGTCAGGCTGGATACGGAAACATTTGCAGAGCAATACCACTTTGCACGTGACATCGGGTGGCTCCATTCAGCTCTGCGTGACGTCATCGGTTATGACATCCCGGTGCTTATATAGGTGTCACCCAGGCGTGCGTACGTCAGTACTTTTCATTTTTTTACACGCCAGAAGAACAAGTTACTTACCTTCGGTAACGCTTTTTCTGGTAGATACAGTATCTGCCTGTGTATTCCTCACCTTGTGAATATCCCCCTTGCGCCAGCAACATTCGGAAAATTCTTCGTAGCACGCCGGCGTGGACGACGTCATAGGAGCACGGCACTGCGCGCGACTCCGTCTGACGTCACCGACTCCTCATAAGGCCCACGTCGGCGTGATGACGTCAGTTCCGCCCTTTTTTCCGTGCCTTCGAGGCACCCGGATGGACCAACAAATAAACAAGAATATATGCAATGTACACAGTACACACAATTCAAAATCAGCACAAAAAGTGTATGGCAAAAGTATTAAATACTAGAAAAATAAATACATAAATACATAAGCCCAGGTATAGCAGAGTGGACAACGGGGAGGCGGGTGGGCATGTGAGGAATCCACAGGCAGATACTGTATCTACCAGAAAAAGCGTTACCGAAGGTAAGTAACTTGTTCTTCTGATAGATACATCTGCCTTGTGGATTCCTTACCTTGTGAATAGAGTCTCACAGCAGTCCCCACTCCCGGAGGAGGGTGTCCACTCCGCTATACCAGGAAATCTTGGAGGACAGAGCGCGCAAAGTGGCCGTCCCTCCTCACCTCAACATCCAAGCAGTAGTGCTTCGCAAAGGTGTGGAGGGAGGCCCAAGTTGCGGCTCTGCAGATGTCCTCAACAGGAACACCTCTAGACAAAGCAGATGTTGCAGACTTTGCTCTAGTTGAATGAGCTCTAATACCCTCAGGAGGGTCCTTACCCGCCAGAGAGTAGCAAATCTTGATGCACAGGATAATCCACCTTGAAAGTGTGCGCTTGTGCACCGCTCTGCCCTTCTTGCAGCCAGCAAAACCCACGAAGAGCTGATCGTCAACACGATAGTCTTTAGTCCTATCAAGATAGAAACTAACTGCTCTCTTTGGGTCCAAGCGATGAAGCCTCTCCTCCTCCTTGGAAGGGTGTGGGGGAGGATAAAAGGTAGGAAGGGTAATGGATTGTCCTAAATGGAAGGGAGTTACCACCTTAGGCAGAAAAGCAGCCCTGGTCCTGAGAACCATTCTTTCAGCATGAATGGCCAAGAACGGGGGCTTGGAAATAAGAGCCTGAAGCTCACTCACCCTCCTTGCCGAGGTGATTGCAACCAAAAAGACCGTCTTAAAAGAAAGAAGCCTCATGGGACACTTGTGCAAGGGCTCAAACGGTGAACCCATCAAATAGGTCAACACAAGATTCAAGTCCCAATGAGGAACAACAAAAAGAGAAGGCGGGAACTTATTAGTGAGACCCATCAAAAATCTTAAAACCACTGGAGACTTAAAAAGAGAGGGCTTATCCGGCAAACAAAGAAATGCCGACAAGGCTGAAAGATACCCCTTGACCGTGGCAACAGCAAACCCTTGCCGTGCCAGAGAAAGAGCAAACAACAAAATGTCAGACAAATGAGCCTTCAATTGGTCAACATCCCTCTCCCTACACCAAGAGACAAACTTAGACCACCTATACGAATAGATGGACTTGGTGGAGTCACGCCTGGCAGAAAGAATGACATCCACCACATCGTGAGGGAGAGAAAAGGAATTCAAGTTGCCCCGTTCCAACTCCAGGCATGAAGGTGTAATGTCTAGAGGTGGGGGTGTAGAACTTGCCCCTCCATCTGAGAGAGGAGGTCTGTGCTGAGAAGAAGACGGAGCGGCGGGTGAGAGGAGAGGTGGAGAAGGTCCGAATACCACATCCTTCTTGGCCAATCCGGGGCGACCAATATGACTTGGGCCCGGTCTTGACGAATCTTCCTCAGAACACGAGGAATCAGGGGTATGGGGGCAAACGCGTAAAGAAGCTGATCTCCCCAACTCAACTGAAACGCGTCCCCCAAAGCTCCTTGCATCGGATACTGGAGACTGCAGAAAGACAGGCAGTGAGCATTCTCGCAAGTGACAAACAAGTCCACCCGAGGAGTCCCCCACATCTGAAAGATGTCGTGAACAACCTCCGGGTAAAGCCTCCACTCGTGGTCGGCAGAGAACTGCCGACTGAGAATGTCTGCACGTACTTTCAGAACTCCGGCCAGATGATTTGCAATCAGACAAATCTGGTGGTCCTGAACCCAGGACCAGAGACGCAGAGCCTCTCTGCAGACACACCGCGACCCTACTCCTCCCTGCTTGTTGATGTACCACATTGCGGTCGTGTTGTCCGTCAGGACTTGAACCGACTGACCGCGAAGGGAAGGGAGGAAGGCCTTGAGCGCCAGACGTATCGCCCGCAACTCTAGAAGGTTGATGTGAAGCAACCTTTCCTCCGGAGACCAAAGACCTTTGATCCCCCAGATGAGCACCCCAACCGAGAGTGGACGCATCCGTTATCACTGTGGCAACCGAAGGCGGAAGGAGGAAAGGCTTTCCCTGAGACAGATTGCCCTCCACACTCCACCATGACAGATCCGCTGCAGTTTCTCTGGAGATCCTCACTGACTCCCCGAGATCTCCGTTGTGTTGATACCACTGCCTGTGGAGACACCACTGGAGCACCCTCATGTGCCAGCGTGCATGGTTGACCAACAGAATGCAAGAAGCCATCAGACCGAGCAGGCGAAGGACCTTCAGGACTGGAACAACTGCTCCATTGTAGAATAAAGGAATAATTTCCTGTATGTCGCGAATCCTTTGAGGTGGAGGGAATGCACGACATACAGTAGTGTCCAGTACCGCACCTATGAACAGGTTGCGCTGGGAGGGCACCAGGTGAGATTTGGGCACGTTTATCGAAAAACCCAATCTGTACAACAGCTGCGATGTCTCTTGCAGGTGATGGAGCACCTTCTCGGGCGACTCTGCCTTGATCAGCCAGTCATCCAGATAGGGGAACACAGGAATCCCCGACCTTCTGAGATGCGCAGCCACCACTGCCATCACCTTGGTGAAAACTCGAGGCGCAGTAGTAAGTCCAAACGGGAGGACCGCAAACTGGTAGTGCTGCGAACCCACTGTAAAACGGAGATACTTTCTGTGCGACTTCAGGATTGGGATGTGAAAATACGCATCCTGCAAGTCGATCGACACCATCCAGTCTTCTTCCAACAGCGCTTGAAGAACCTGCGCAAGTGTGAGCATTTTGAACTTCTCCTGCTTGAGGTAGAGATTAAAAATCCTGGGGTCCAGGATTGGACGCAACCTGCCATCCTTCTTTGGGATCAGGAAATACCGGGAGTAGCACCCCTGATCCCTCTCCTGCTCCGGAACCACCTCTATCGCACCCTTTCTGAACAGTGCCAGGACTTCTTCCTGCAGGAGAAGCAGGTGGTCCTCCGAACAATAACCCTGGCACGGAGGGTAATTGGGAGGGAGCTCCTGGAAAGGAAGAGCATACCCATTTTCTACGAGATTGAGAACCCAAAGATCTGACGTAACCGATTCCCAATCCCGTAGAAAGTGAGTAAGCCGACCCCCTACCGGACCCGCATGTTCCAGAATGGCGGATCTAGGGCTGCTTTGCTGTTGAGGGAGGGGGTTGATTATTAGAGGAAGTGGAGGAGGAGGAGGCCTGGCGTCTACGAGCACGGCCCCTTTGTTGTCCTCTGTATGTCTTATACAAAGGGTTCTGCCGCTGCTGCTGCTGGCCTTGGTTAAAGGAACGAAAATTGGATCTGCCAAATCCCCTAAACTTCCTAGTAGCAGAACCCCTTGCCTGAAGGCCCAAAGACCTCGCCGTTGCCCGGCTGTCTTTGAACCTCTCCAGGGCCACATCTGCTTTCTTACCAAAGAGGCCTGTCTCGTCAAATGGCAAGTCCATTAAGGTAGACTGTACGTCTGCCGAAAAATCAGAAGATTTAAGAAATGCGGCCCTTCTGGTAGCAACAGTAGAGCCCATAATCCTGGTAACAGAGTCCGCCGTGTCCATGCCACTCTGAATTACCATACGGGCTGCAGCCTGAGTATCGGAGACCACTTCATTAAAGTTCTTCCTATCATCCTCTGGAAGCTTAGATGACAATTGTTTCAAAGAGTCCATCAATGCATGAACATATCTCCCCAACAGGCAAGTAGCATTAGTAGATTTTAGAGCCATGCTACTAGAGGAGAAAATCTTTTTCGCAGACTGGTCCAATTTTTTAGAGTCCTTGTCTGCCGGCACCTGAGGAAAAGAACCTGCAGACCTGTTGGAACAAGCGGCCTGCACCACCAGACTCTCCGGAGAAGGATGCGAAGAGAGAAATTCAGGGTCACCAGGCGCCACCCTGTAACGTCTAGCCACCGACCTGGAAACCGCAGGTGCAGTCAAAGGCCTCTGCCAGACCTCTTTTATTGGCTCAGTTAAAGCATCAGTGAAAGGAAGAGTAGGCTCTGATATAGAAGAAGGCGAATGCAAAACCTCCGTGAGGATGTTGGGCTTGTACTCAACAGAAGGTAAAGTCAGACCAAGCAAATCTGCAGCTTTCCTAATCACGACATGATAGGGTGCTACGTCCTTAGATGGTGCATCCGAAACCGATGGCAAACCCCACTCAGGTGAAAGTTCCAGGCCACTAGCGTCATGGAGGTCCTCAAAACAATCCCCTTGTTCCAGAAGCTCTCCTTCCTCAACCTCAGAATCCACGTATCCCTTTTCCTCCAAGAGGCGCTGTGCCCTGCGCCTCGACCAATCCACACGAACCGAAGTCGACAGATCCGGTAAAGACTCCGACGGAGCTGGAACCGGCGTCGAACGAGGAGCCGGGACAGCTGAAGGACAGGATTCACGAAGCGGTGTGGCACCATGACCGGAATCACGAGGTCGCTCCGGAGCCGGCGAAGCCGCATACGGAGACGACGACCTCGGCGGTGCCGTACCGAGCCAAGGCGTCGGCATGAATGGCATAAATGGAGCCGGAGCGTAAGCCTGAGGTACGCCCAAATTAAAAGACAATGGACCCGCGGGACCAACCGGTGCACCAGTGGGGTACATTGCCCTCGCATAAACACCAAACATGGCATTAAGGAATTGCGAGGGGTCCTGCCCAGGGCCAGGAAAGGGAGGGTACGAACCCAACGGCCGCTCCGAAGGTGGCTGCTCCGACAAAGGCTCACCCAGGCCCTCTTGACTTTCAGGTTCCTCGACCGGAGTCGGAGCCCGACGAACCTCCTCTTCTTCATGCTCCGAAGAATGGTGTGACTCCAGATCAGGTTCCTGCTCCTGAACCGGGGAACCTCCACGAGATTGCGCAGGAGATGGGGACACGAAGTCTTTATGATGCTTACGAGACTTCTTCTTCGAATCCGAAGACCCCTTGCCAGAGTGATGTCTTGAGTGATGCTTACTCCTCTTGTGCTTCTTCCTCGAGGAGCTCGAAGCATGACCCGAAGCCGACTTGGATCCGGACCTCGACCTCTCTCTGGATCTTGACCTCGCTCTGGACCTCGACCTCGAAGCCGACCTCGACTTCGACTTCGATCGCGACTTTTGCTTCGACCTCGAACGCCTGGACGTCGACCTCGAAGACCTTCCAGCTTCTCTCTGTTTTATCTTTGCAAGCAGAAGCTTCGCCTCCCGCTCTCGTAAAGCCTTGGGGTTCATCTTGAAGCAGGACCGACAGTTCTTCACATCATGGTCCGATCCAATACACCACAGACAAGCGCCATGCGGATCGGTGATCGACATCATTCGAGGACACGAACCACACTGCTTGAACCCAGTCTTCCTTGACGACATCTACGACGAAGAAGAATCACTCAACAGAGAAACAGTTACACAAAAAGGCAACAAGATACTCAAAGTATCGCAGAAGATCCCAGAAACCGTTAGCGTCGACGACGCGGAAAAAAGGGAACTGACGTCATCACGCCGACGTGGGCCTTATGAGGAGTCGGTGACGTCAGACGGAGTCGCGCGCAGTGCCGTGCTCCTATGACGTCGTCCACGCCGGCGTGCTACGAAGAACTTTCCGAACGTTGCTGGCGCAAGGGGGATATTCACAAGGTGAGGAATCCACAAGGCAGATGTATCTATCAGAAGCGCAGAGCCACAAAGTAACTGATGTAGTTGTGTGCAAAACTAGGGTCCTGAAAGGGGGAACAACCCTAGTCCTACAATATCGGTACGCAAAGTGGGGAGGCATGGATTGGGCTGTATGGAATCTGAAGCTAGGGTCTCTACCAGATAATGCGTTACCAAAGGTAAGTAACTTGTTATTTCTGATAGAGACTTCTTGTTGCAGATTCCTTACCTTTGAATCAGATACCCGACCCAAACCAACCCAGCAGTGGGTTGCGGATTCACATCCTATAGTAAAAAGTCTTGCAGGACGGAACGGGCAAAATGTCCATCCCTGTGCTCCTGACTATCCATGCAGTAATGTTTTGCAAAGATGCCCACATTACTGCCTGACAGATGTCTTGAACTGGGACACCCCAAGCCAAGGCAGTAGTCGCAGCCTTTTCCCTGGTGGATTGAGCCCTTAATCCCTCAGCGGGCTGCTTCTTTTACAAGGTATAACAGATCTTGATGCAGAGAATGACCCAACAAGAGATGATCCTTTTCTGCACTGCCCTTCCCTTCTTTGCTCCCACGTACCCCACAAATAGGTGGCCACCCACCCAGAACTCTTTTGTGCGGTCAAGGTAGAACGACAACACTCTTTTTGAGTCCAGCCAGTAGAGACGCTCCTCTTCCTTAGAGGGATGCGGGGAAGCAAAGAAGGTGGGCAAAGTGATGGACTGACCCAGATGGAATGGGGTCACAACCGTGGGCAAGAATTTGCCCATGTGCAAAGCACCACCTTGTCTGGAAAGGCCATAAGATAAGGAGGTGAGCAAGATAACGCCTGTAACTCACTCACCCACACTCTTAGTGGCAGATGTAATTGCCAATAAGAAAGCTGTTTTTACGGTCAACAGCCAGAGGGGACAACTGTGCAAAGGCTCAAGGGAGCACACATCAAATAGGTAACAACCAAATTTAGGTCCCACTTAAGGCCCTTTTAGAAATCTATTTACAATAGGAGGGCTGGTCTGACAGCTGCAAAAAGGCAGACAGAGCAGAAAGGTAACCATTGAGAGTTCCCAAAGCAAAGCCCTGCTGGGTAAGGGTTAGAATTAATAAAAGGCCAGAGGAAAGAGAAGCAAAAAACGTGGGTCGATAGACCTTTCTGTACAGTATAATAGAAATTTCTGCCTACGGCGGCGTATATTGTCTTAGTGGAGGGCCGGCTGGCTGCCAGAATATCATTACAGACTGGGGGGGGGGAGGGAGGGTTGGAGGCAAAAGTCATCAAATGCCTCTGCTCAATCTCCACGCATGGAGGCGCAGAGGTGACAAGTTTGGGTGGAGAACCGTCCCCTGCTGCTGCAACAGAAGATCCTCCCAAACGGTCAGCCTGATCGGAGGATCAATACTCATTCTCAGAAGCTCTGGATACCAGACTCTCCTTGCCCAGTCAGGAGCCACAAAAATGACTTAAGCCCAGTTGCTCCTGATCTTCTTCAGAACCTTGGGCAGGAGTGATATGGGCGGAAAGGCGGAAAGGCGTACAACATGCCTGAGCTCCACTTGCAACGAGAAGCGTCGCCAAGGGATATCCGCCTTGGAGACTCCAGCATACAGTAACGCTGACACTGCGCATTCTCTTCAGTGGCAAACAAATCTAACCAAGATTCTCCCCACTGCTGAAAGGGACCGACCTTACACCATCTACGACTGGAGACGCCATTCGTGATCAGCTAGGAAGTGTGAAGTGTGGCTCAATGGTTAGAGCGGCAGACCGTTATGCAGAGGTCTGGCCCGGGACCAGGGTTCAATTCCCGCCTCAGCGGGTCTTGGGCTCAATTTCCTTGGACGTGATAATTCTCGCCTTGGTGCCTCTTCTAATCATGGGTCCCACTCTGCAACTCTGGGCAATAGCTTGCTCAATCTCCACAACGGCCCCAACAGCGCTGGGATGCCTGGCTTCACCTTGGGGATGCCCAGGAGTGGACATTTCACAGGGAAAAGCCAGGAAGGGTTCCACAGCGGTATGCGTACAGCGCCAGGAAACCCTGGTTGGGGTATAAGTGCGCTTTACAAGTACAAATTCATTCATTTAATTTATTCAATCGACAGCTGAGTTCATCCACCCTGGCGTTCAGGGAACCTGCCAGGTGTTGAACCACCAGGGTTATGCTATGCTGTTCCAGCCATGTCCAGAGACGAAGAGCCTCTCGCCCGGTTTGTTGCAGTACCACATGGCGAGGGTGTTGTCTGTGAACACCAGCACTAACTTTCCCTTGATACAGGGAAGAAATGCTTTCAATGGCAACCGAATTGCTCAAAGCTCGAACTTATTTATGTGGAGCCTCGGCTCCACCGGAGACCAGTGTCCCCTGATCTCCACCTCTCCCAGGTGGCCGTCCCATCCCAGAAGTGCCGTATCTGTCACAACTGTGAGTTCTGGTTGGGAATGGCAGAGATGTCACCCATTGACTCAATCGTTGTTCATTAACCACCACTGCAGATTTTTTGCAGTTTGTTCCGAGATATAAACCACGTCTGTGACATTTCCTTGAGGCTGTGCCCATTGGAGCTTCAAGTCCCACTGACTCGCTGGTCAGGAAGATAGGCCCGAAACGGCACTGTGTCCAGAACTGCTCCGATGAAAGGAAGCATCTGGGCAGGAGTCATGTGTGAATTAGGCACGTTTATAGAGAACCTCAGCGAATGCAGGAGGTTTGCCATAGTCTGAAGGTGGGAGAAGACTGCCTGGGGCGAGGACGCCTTCAACATCCAGTCATCGAGGTAGAGAAAGACTGATACCCATAACCTGCGCAGATGAGCTGCAACCACTGTAATCACCTTGGTAAAGTGAAAGTGCTCATGGCATACCTTGAACCGCAGGCAACGCTTATGGCCCTGCCAAGTGGGAATGTAAAAATACGCATCCAGCAGCCCAACACTACCATCCAGTCTTCTTGGTCTACGGCAGACAAGACCTGAGCCTTATGAATTTCTCCTTCTTGAGGAAGAGACTGCCGGTCCGAAGATCCAAAATGGGTCGTGACCCCTTGTTTTTCTTCGGCATCAGAAAGAAGAGGGAATAACAGCCACAGTCTACTTTTGAAACTAGGACCCTTTCAATAGCTCCCTTGGCCATAGAAAGACAGCTGTAACGTCCTCTTGAAGCAACTTTGGATGATCCTCCATCAGCTGTTCCTGGTTTGGCAGAATAGGAGGAGGAAAGAAAAAAAAGGTAGAGAATAGACAATCTGGACGATCTGCAAGACCCACTTTGTCCGATGTTATGGATCCCCAGTGGTGGAGATGATGACGAATTCTCCCACCAAATGGAGTAGTGAGCAGCCTAGGAGTGCTTGGAGGCTACGGCTGCTGGGGGCAATGTGGTCGACTACTTCTGGCCTCCATTCCTGGATCAGAATGCACATGTCCTAGCATGGCTTGGGCAGTCTGTGCGGGACAGTGGCTGGGATAGGGCTGACAGGGCTGGAAACCCCTTCTGTAGCCATGAAAGGGGCGAAAGGAAGACTGGCCATGAGGGGTAGAGGAGAGGTCCAAGGATCTGGCCTAGGCTCGAGAGTCCTTGAATCTGACCTGGACCGAGTACACCTTTTCGTCAAAAAGATGGGTTCCATCAAAGGGCATGTCCATCAGATTGGCTTGGACATCGCACAAGAAGCCAGTTATTCGAAGCCCGGCGGGGCGCCTCAAGGCCACCCTCGTTGAAATCGATCTGCCCAGCAAATTGGTCGCATCTAGACCACACCAGGTGGTGAATTTTGCTGCCTTTCTCCCAACCATGACAGCTTGGATGCGCACAGCCCGGACCTCCTCCGGGACCTGTGCCAGCACTTGCGTAACCGACCCCCAAAGGTAATGGGAGAAACGGCCCAACAAGCATGCAGTATTTACCGACTGCAATGCCAGGCTGGGGGAAGAAAACAACTTCTTCCCGAAGGAGTCCAGAGTCTTGGATACCCTATCCAGAGGGGCGGAAGACAATGCACCCTAGGACGTAGAGGTCTGCACCACCAAACTTTCTGGGGTGGGGTGCTGGCTGAGGAACTTTGGGTCCCCCGGAGCTGGGGGATGGCGGCGTGCAATCGTCCTATTCATTGGAGCCTGTGTGCTAGGTTTGGACCATGTACCTAGAAGGATATCTGTAAGTGCCTCATTAAAGGGCCAAAGGGGTTCGGAAGTGAAAGCCCAAGGTTAATGCACCTGAGTTATGAGATTAGTCCTAACCTGCACTGAGGGCAGCTCTAGTCCAAGGAACTCAGCTTCCCTCTTTACCAACATGGCATAGGATGCCTCCTCCTCCGTAGCCACGGTTGGCAGAGAGAGAATGCCAGTATCTGGGTAAGTATCCAGTCCACTGGCCTCCCAAAGTTCCCCATACAAGTCCAAATTCTCCTCAGAGACATCCAGATTTTCAAGACGGTCCCCAGACCCCTTCCAGTCCTCTCCTGAGCCTAGCACATCTTCAGAGTGCTCAGGCGACAACATAGAACCTCTGGGTTTCATCGACGTCGGAATTGGCGTCGATTGACGTTGTTCCGACTCGGTGTCATCGTGGATGAGGATGGGGCTAGCGCCTCTTATGGGCATTGATGATGTCACAGGCACCGACTTCCGAGCCGAGGCCAGGAGATGTAGTGATGGCACGACCGGCATCGATCTGGGATCGGATCTCTGAAGCCCCACCGGCGCCATGGCCGTAGTCAACACCGTCAAACCCAATGGGGCCCCTTCTGACCCCCTGGGGCCCGAAGGCTCACCAGCGGGGTCGTTCAGCTCAGAAACGCGGAGCTTGGCCTTGTAAAACTCTTTTATTAGCATGTCGGTGCTCTTTATCGCTCTAGATGACGGATGCCAGTTGAGGCGAAGATGAAGTCCGATTGGACTTCTTCTTATGCCTCTTCCCCGAGTATCCCGAGGACCTCTAGTGGGAGGAAGAGAAGCTGTCCCACGACCTCCTCTTTTTTGATCGGGACCGGGACCCCTGCAGAGTCTCGCTGGACAGTGTCGACATCCAGGCCGCGAGAAGCTTCATCGCCCGCTTCCTCAAGGCCTTCGGAGCCATGGCCCGGCAGTCCGAGCACAACTTTGAGTTGTAGTCGCGCTCAAGACACTGTCGTATTTTGACGATGGCTGGGTTAGCGCTTAGCTTTGCTACACGTTTCCCGCTTAAATTAGCTGTACGTAGAAACGCCATTTTGTATGTGTTGGCGGCCATCTTAGATCATGAGCGGCCTCGTGGCCGGCGTGCCCTTTAGTCCTTTGTCCGTTCCATTGACCACTCGAGTCTGCCCAGCAACAGGCTATTTTTAGTATTGGTCAAGCCCACACATGCGCAGTTCACACTGACCAGTCACTCCTCAGGTATGTGCCGCAAACTGACCAGTGGGTTTGAAACCCTCCAATGAGCTGGCAGTATTCCAAAATATGCCCTTATATGTACATAATGTTCTGTAACTTTGTGCCGCGTGTTCGTTTTATTACCTGTAGAATTGTATAAAAGAAAGGGTCACACCGGTGTTCGGTGTGATACCTCTTGCATTACCGAAGGGTGCTGTATGAGCGTACCACCACCCCATGGGGTCCTAATAAACTTGTTCTTTGACTTTTACAGTTTCCGTGCCAACAGTTCTTCTAATGTATGTGGGTTATCTTCGGAACATGTAGACCTTGGGAACCCGATACGACAAATTGGCGACCACGAAGGGACTCGTCGGTGACTCGGATGCCCGAAGGAGAGGTCGTGACGAAGGTTGGGACACTCGCCATGGACGCGCGGTGCCATTAAGTGACCCGAGTCTTGGCTCCCACGGTGTTTTTTCCTTTCCTTCCGATCTGACCTTCCAGGTGGCGCCGGTCCCCGACTGAGTTTCGATCGTCTGTGTTGCTGGATAAAGTGCCGTTTGGCTGATTCGATTAAAAGACCTTGGCAGTTGGAATCTGGACCTTTGAGATTTTGGGTAAGATTTGTGATCAGTAAGGTAGTCTGCGGACGCTTACTGGAGTTCTATGCTTTGTGATCGGTAAGGTAGTCCTTGGACGCTTGCCGAATTGTGACCTATGACTTTGATTTGAGTTAGCTAACATTTGTGAATTTGTGAATTTGTGAACTTTGAATCTATATGTGTAGTGCACTTCACATAGGCAGGCATGTAGAGATGTTTCTCTAACTTTGTTTTTTTCCTCTGAGCGGCACATTTGTGTGAAGTACTGTAAGTGCCTTTTATACGGTGTCACGCTTTCGTGATACTCTTTGAACATGCCTGTTTTTAGCACGCTTCGAGGGATGTGTTGTCTTGGAAATGGTACCACAATTAGGTTAGCGGAATCACAGCCGGCTCCCCCAGAGGGAACACCAAATCGCGAAATGTATATTAAACATGGTCTTCCCCCTATAATGTACAGTAAACTCTGGCACAAGTATACTAAGTCGGATCCTGAATTGCAATGGCCACTACATGGGTCGTTCGATTTACAAAAAGTGCAGTTTGTGGAGCAATGTCTGTTTCAACGCAGGTCTAGACAAAATATGTTTGATTGTGTGCGAATGTGGGAGAAAGCGGTGCGTGAGCGAATGAAACGTGAAGTTGCCTTGGCGGACAAAGAGCAGCGCAAGGCTGCTCGGGATAAGGCTTTACAGCTTGAGGAAAAAGAGGCTCAGGAGAAAAGAGAGAGGGAGGAACGGGAACGCAAATTGCAAACGACGGGTCAATTCCCTATTCGTCGACCGCTTTATCCTGTCCTTAATAATGAAATTGATGATTTTTCATTACTAGATCGGTCGCCGCCTCCGTATGTTTCACCGACGGCTCCAGCTGAAGATTCGGGTGATGAGGGGCAGGATAAGTTGGAAAAGAAGGGTGTATCTGCTCTCAGGTTTTCTACGGAGAGGTCCGCACATTTACGTAGTTGGGCTCGTAAAGTGAATAAGAAATGTGTTTCTCAGGATGAGGTGATTGCTGAGAGGAGTAAGTGGTCGGATCTTGAGTTAATGTATTTCTTGTCTACTTTGGCGGATGAAGTTGTTGTCGCGTATCGTGACTTTTCAGACGTGTTAGAACCTAAAGCTGTGTCAGTACATCGTGAGAATTTGGATAAAGGTTTATTTGCTCTTTCAGATGTCGACGACCTTTTCAAGCAATTGATCCAGCTGCGGGATGAAACAGCCAACTTGCGGGAGGAGCGAAAAAGGAGGCAAAAGGAGTCTGAGTCGAAGAATAGTGAGCAGATTAAGGAGTGTTCTCTCCGGGGTTCAGATAAGAATTCTGCAATGCATGTTATGCCTATGCGTGAAGCTGCGCCTCTGTATGTTCCACCGAAAGGGGAAGGTACAGATGATGATAGAAGATCGAAAGATGCGAAGGGGTATTTTGTATATAACTGGGTGTATACGCCTTGGAATAGAGCGGATGTTATGGCGCAAAAAAATTCTTTGCCTGATCTTCGTAAGAACCCGGCAGCATTTTATGAGGGGGTGGAAGGGGCTATTTGATCTTGTGTGATGACTCTAGTTGATATTGATTTGTTTTTTGGGTTAATACTTCCGCCTGATATGTGGAGACAAATTCGTAAGAATAATGATGAGACAGTGTTAGGGGGTACATGGAAAGAGATTAATGAAGCCGATTTAGAAAGGAAGCCAGCATGCAAACCTTGTCAGTTGATTTTAGACCTTCCAGCGGCTATTTTGACAAAATTAAAAACGCTCGTTCCCTCTAAAAAGATCGATTGGACTATGTTAGCTTCGTGCAAACAAAAGCCTGATGAAACGGTTTCAGATTTCTTCACACGCTTCGAGGAGGCATTCCATGATTATAGTGGTCAATCATTAACAGATGATACGGGTCGGCATTTGTTTGTAGATAAGTATGTAACTAATCTCCTACCGGAGATTGCAAAACGATTGAAAACGAGTGAAAGTTCCTGGGCCACGGCGACCCCTGCGTCTTTGTTAACGATGGCTCAGTATTATGAGCGGCAGGAGATAGAGGCTAAAGAAAGTGTTGATAAGAAGGCGAAGGAATTGAAGACGAAGGTAATGTTGGCACAGGTCCGTGGGACTCAGTATAGAGGGAGTGATAGAGGAAGACGAGGTGGAGGTACTACGTCGTATGGTCGTACGGATATAGCGGAGGATCAGTGTGCCTACTGTAAGGAGTTTGGGCATTGGGCTGATGATTGTCCGGTACTTCGTGAGCAGCGTAGTCAGCGTGGTCGAGGAAGTGGTAGGTCAAGAGGAGGTTATACGGGAGCAAGAGGTGGCGGAAGTGATCGTGGAAGGGTTGAGGGCAGGGGCCGTGGCCAGGATGAACGAAATACTTTTTTTTTTTTTTTTTCATTTCACAGAATTTTTATTGAGAGAGTTTGGTATTGATATGAGCAGAACAAATAATAGCAGATAAAGTCCATGGTACAAGTACATAATAAACCGAGAGGCGGTGAAGTAACATAATATGGACTAAACATAACATGCGGGGGGAAAAATAAACCAGGTAAATAAAGAAAATGACAATCAAGCATCAAGTCCGTACAACACGAAGGCATATGTCAGCGGGCAGATCGGTCATATAGCACATCAGGGTGAATCACAACCATCAAATGACATATTGAGAAATTGCTTGCCACAACAATGTTTTAGGTGCCTCACGGAGGTTTGAAGAGATCAAAGTGAGCGTCAAGTGAGACCCATATTTTCCTGTGTTGTGGGCGCCAGGGGTGAGAGGCAAGTGCAATGGTATCGGCACCCCTGAGATTAGAAACCCAGTTGAGCCAATGGGGGAAGGAGGCTTTGGCTGTATTTTTCCAGTTGGACGTTATGACTTTAACCGCCGCCGTCAGTAAAAGATCAAGTAGGGCTTTGTCATTTTCATTTAAAGTGACAGCTTTGGAAGAACCCATAACTAGAGTAGCAAATTCTCTCGGGAGAGAAACGTGCAGGGCTTTGTTAACAAAGTCAAATATCCTGTCCCAGTATGTGGCAACCCGGGGGCATTTAAATATTAGATGTTCAAGGTCTCCTCCCGCTTCCAAACAGTTCCAGCAGGAGTCATTGTCTTTGATGTTGTGCAGAAAAAGTCTCCTGGGGGTCCAAAAGGCTTTGTGTAGGAGCCAGAATTTAGTTTGGGATAGAGTTGGGCTAATTTTGTGTCTTGTGGTCGATTCCCAAATTCTGGCCCACTCGTTATCAGATGTGGGAGTGGAGGAGTATGATTCCCAATAGGATTGTAATGCAGAGACCAGGTTAGATGTCTGTGGTTTGATCATTTTGTACATTCTGGAAACCTGGTGGCCAAGTCTATTAAGGGTGGATAAAAGGCCAGGGAGTGAGGGGGATGTGTTGCCCAAGTTTGCTTTGGTTAGGGCCACCTTAACTTGTAGAAAATAGTAGAAGTCAATGTTCTCGAGTTGAAATCTATCCTGTAATTCCTTGAATGTGAGTGGTGTTTGGCCCTCGTAGAGGTGGTGAGGGAAGTGTATTCCCTTCTTGATCCAAGAAGGATTATACAGCGGTTTACCTTTGTATGTTATAGTGTTATTCCGCCATAGGGATTCCCACTTTGAATTGCGAAATTGATGGGGTAGAGATTTACTTATATGGAGGAGGGAGTTCTTAGTGTTTTTAAATATGATGTTAGAGTCGATATCGGGACGCACTTTGATGGTAAGGAGGGAGGAGGGGTCAAGGCCTTGCACTAGGGATTTTTCGATGTGTAACCACACAGGTGTGTAATCAGGCTGTGGAGTGAGCCAGATCGCACCTTGCCTGGCCAGGAAGGCGGTCTGGTAGAGTCTAAAGTCGGCCAGATTGACGCCACCCAAGGATTTATCTAGTCGAAGCTTTTTCATGCTGATCCTGGCTTTTTTCCCCTGCCAGAGGAAGGAGGTGATTACCTTATCCAGTTTTGAGTGGAAATCGTTAGAGAGCGTTAGGGGAAGCATCGAGCTCAGGTAATTGACCAATGGGGAGATCATCATTTTTATCGTCTCTATCCGACCCCACCATGTAATGAATCGCGGCGACCAACCATCCAAGATTCTTTTAATTTTCGCTAGTGTGGTCGATTCATTGTGCTTGAGTGTACTTAGTATGTTGTCAGTGAATTCTATTCCTAGGTACTTAATGACATCCGGTTGCCAGGCTAGACCTGAATTTCCAAGGACCTCTTTGGTAGTATGTACATTAAGGGGTTTAACTTCGGATTTGTCCTTGTTTAACTTATAGCCGGACAAAGCCGAGTACTTACTGATGGAGGACATAAGCCCCTTAATTGATAGGGTTGGGTGTTCTGTGGCTATTAAGATGTCGTCGGCATATGCCGCTAGTTTTATCTGAGTGTTTCCGAATGTGACACCTGCGATGTCCTCATTTTTCTTGATGTCGGTGAGTAGTGGCTCAAGAGCCAGTAGAAATAGAGCCCGTGAAAGTGGGCAACCCTGTCTAGTTCCTTGGAATAGGCGGAACGGGTCAGAGAGTGTTCCATTAATAGATATACGGGCAGAGGGGGCGGAGTATAAGGCCATCACCATTTTAATGAAAGAATTACCCAGATTGAATGCGCTCATACAATGCTGAAGAAATGGCCATGAGACTTTGTCGAATGCTTTCTCAGCATCTAGGGTTATTGCAACCATCGGCATTTTGCAGTTTTTCGCTTTTTCAAGTATGTGGCATAGGAGTCTGGTGTTGTCGTTCGACATCCTGTGTTTCAAAAATCCTACTTGTGATGGACTTATCAATTTGGGCAGTACGGCGTTTAGTCTAGTTGCTAAGATCTTGGCATAGATCTTACAGTCAATATTTATGAGTGAAATGGGGCGGTAATTTTTTGTCTGGAGGGGATCTTTCCCTTCCTTGGGTATAACAATTATTGTGGCTTCACTCATCGAGGGAGAGATACTCCCACTGGAGGCGGTGGAGTTGAACACGGTTTGGAGTGTCGGTGAGAGTTGGCTGTCAAAGGCTTTGTAGAAAGAGGCAGAAAAGCCATCAGGGCCCGGGGCTTTGTTGCTTTTGAGTGTTTTTATGGCCGTCGAGATTTCTGTGATGCTGATGGGTGACCCTAGATTTAATTCGTCTATCTCTGAGAGTCTGGGGAGGTCTAGGGTCTTTAGGTAATCTATGCATGACTGTGGGTCCAGGGGCTTATCATTCTTGTATAATTCTTCGTAAAATTGCTTAAAGGTATCAAGAATCTTGGACTGGTTGGTGTGCGTGTTATTAGCGGGATCTTTTATAGAGGATATGGTTGTTAATTTCTGCTTGTGTTTAAGGTAGGAGGCCAACAGCTTCCCGGCTCTGTTTCCCTCACACAGCTTCAAGGCTTTGAAGCGGTTGATCCACACGCCTGCTCTCTTGCTCACAATGGAATTATACTCGTATTTCTTTTTTATGAGTTGGTCAAGGGGTTTGGAGTCTTGAGGATTGGTTTTGTGTAAGGATTCTAGTGATCTGATCTCCTGCTCCAGTTGCTCTAGTTCTTTGTTTATCGCTTTGTTGGCTCTGGTTCTTATATTAATAATAACTCCACGGATCGTGGCTTTGAGCGCGTCCCAGAGGATGTTTGGATCTGTGTCAGGGACATTATTTAAGAGTAAGTACTCTTCAATGGCTTTAGTAATCTGTAGTTTGTCGTCCGGGTTGGTTAGTGTTTCATCGTTGAAACGCCATCTTCTGGGCGGTCTGATTGAGCGGGAGCCTGCAAGTTTGGTGTGGATACATGCATGATCGGAGATCAGTTTAGGGGCGATGTCGGTTTCCTCGATTAGGTGTGCAAATGTAGAAGATATTAGGATAAAGTCAATACGCGAGTAGGAGTTGTGGGGAGTGGAGTAAAAGGTGAAGTCTCTCCCATCAGGGTTTTGGAGACGCCATGAGTCTTTAAGGCAGTACCTTTCGCATAGCCGCAGGAGTGCCTCATGTGAGCGTGATGGGTGAAAAGCGCATTTGGACTGCCGGTCTAGTAGGGGGTCTAGAGGAAGATTAAAATCGCCTCCCACAATGAGAAGGTCGTCCTGAGGGATATGCTCCATCGAGCGGGAAACGGAGTCCCAAAACCCGGGGTCGTCTGAGTTAGGGCCGTAAATGTTCACAACGTGAATTGGGTCATCTTCCCTGCGTAGATGGGCCACCAGAACCCTTCCCTCCGTATCATGAGTGTGTGAAACTAGTGTTATGTTCGACTTCTTTGATATCAGGGTAATTAGACCTCCTTTCTTGTGCGGTGCAGGGGATGACAGTATATGGGAAGACCAATGGACGTTTAAGAAACGTGTGTCCTCTTCCGATAGTTTAGTTTCCTGTAGGAGGATAATATCCCCCTTAGTTTTGGCGATGTAGTCGAACACTTTCCTCCTTTTTACAGGGTGGTTAAGACCCTTAACATTTAACGAAACTATGTTGAGGTCATCCGCTAATGACTTAGTGTTAGACATTAGTGGGCAAGGTTATCGCTAAGTGGTGATCTGGTGGGGGGCAGAAGAATGAGACAAACATCCCCGTGGGAGCCTGTGTGCTAATACAATACCAAGTGGACAGAGCTAGCGAAGTGGCTAGGGGTATAACTAGCGTCCTTGTGTTGTAGCTGAATGTGTTGTAGCTGAATGGAACAGACAGAAAAAGGGACAAAAAATAACACAAAAAGATATACAATGCTATAAGGTACCAACAATTATTATCTGCTGAAAACTCTCTCTTTTTCCCAATCCCCATGCAAGCCCTCCCAATCCCCCCTCCCCCCCTCCCCCCCCAATACGTACGTAGGGAGTACGACGACAGTACCTAGCTAGGCAAAACAGGAGTTATTAAACATTAGCAATCGATATTCATTAGTTCCAATGTTAAACTTAAGAGGATTTAGATGTCCAGACTGTGTGGCAGCGGGTAACATTTACTGCAGCAATAATACGTGCGTAATGGTAGTGTTTGTGCGCAATAATATGCTGTGTTAAACCAGGAGTGACTGTCTGCAACGTGCAGACGAAAGCAGTAAGAGGGTTAGAACCAGCTAAACGTTGCGTTAAGAAAACTTGAATCGTTAAATTGGATTGAACTCCCTGTAGTAAGGGCAATATATGTGCACAGAAACATATAATAGCAATAATGACAAACTAGTAGCGACTATTTGCGTCGTGCAATAGAGTCTAAGTGTGAGAGTAGAACTTGCCCGACATTATGCAAGCAATCACCAATCCTGTTGCAAACCAAAGGAGATCATAAAACGTCACTTATCGAGTGGGCGGACTAGCAAACAACTAGAGAAGGCAGCTATTACCAAACTATTACAAAACTACAAGTACACAATAGTGCGACCTGGAAAGGATAGAGATCCGATAGACCTGTTCTTTGTCATGACAGTCACGTGGTCTTCCTTTTGTTGGAAGGGCCATTCGATTGGTCCATTTCCTGAGGTGGGCCATTTTGCAGGTAGTTTTCCAGATCTTTCGGGTCCGTGAAGAATTTTGTGCGGCCGTTTATTGTGATTTTGAACTTGGCTGGCCCTGCAAAGGAGTAGGGTATGTTCTTGGATCTAAGCTTGGCGCGGATTTCCAGAAACCCCTTGCGAACCTCCACTGTGTCCTTGGAGTAGTCCTGTGTAAAGATGATCCTCTGACCTTCCCAAACGATGGAGTGCTGCTTCCTTGCGTATTGTAGGATCAGATCGACATGCTGATATCGGAGTGGTTTGCATATCATTGGTCTGGGGCCCTTCTCGCGGTTAGTAGTGAATGTGGGGATTCTATGCGCACGGTCTAGCTCCAGACCATGCGGGAAAGCAATGCCGGTAATCATGGGGATCCATGCTTCCAGGAAAGTCACGCAAGAGTCTGCATCTTTTTCTGCGTTTTCGGGTATGCCAAAAATTCTAATGTTCCCTCGCCTGTTGCGGTCTTCCAACTCAGCATGTTGGCGTCTGAGGGTGTTAGTGGTGTCTTCAAGGCGCTGTATTCTAGCAGCTGATTGACGTGCGAGGTCCTCCACGTCGCTGATGCGCTGTTCCGCTGTGTTCAGCCCGGATTTTAGGTCATTCATATCAGCTCTGATGGCCGTTAGCTCAAGCTGCATAGCGTCAGTATTCGCCTTAGTGGATTTGGAGATAACAGTGAGGTCTCCTAATTTTTTCAAAATCATTTCCATCGTGGCCGCCATGTCTGGTTTGCCCTTAATGGGAGAGTCAGAAATTTGTGGCTCTGGTTTCACCTTCTTAGAATTTGTCTTTTCCTCTCTGCCTGCCATTCTGGACGTGGGGTGTGAGAAGAGATGTGATTACCAGCTAGCTAGCGACGATGGTGGGATCAGACAGGGAGTTGCCAAACAGGTTAGGGCTGTTGAGACTCTCAAGGTTGGTTCCACGCGGTGATTCTCCCAGAGCCAGGCGAGCCTAGTGCAGGCTAGTTTATTGGCGTTGTTAGTGTAGTTGCGCTGTGTTGTCTCCTGATCCAAGGCTTCCTTGTGAGGCTGGTAATATTAGGAGATTAGCTGAGTCAGCTTATAGGGAGAGCAGAGCTAGGTGCCGGTTAGTGAGATGATGGTTAGGGGCACGATGCCAAAGTGCTTTAGAAAAGTGACCTAGAAATGCGACCCCCCAAGGATCGAGGAAAACCACACAGAAAGCAGACAGGAGGTCTTCTGCCTGAAGGTAGAGGAGAACCGCTTCACTTTACAGGCTCCCACATGTTGAATTGCTGGTTTTCGGAGCAGGTAGGAGTCGGAGCATTTTTTCGATGGCGGCCGCCATCTTTAGGTCAGGCGAGAAGGGCAGAGAGTGTCAGCACAGCGCTGTGAGAGCGTGTTAGCTCTCGCTTCTTACCGGCATAGGTGGAAAACCGGGGAGCAGCTGACATCCTCGGCTGTGTCGAACTCGTCCAGGTGTTGCTGGTTACCAGAGACCAGAGAGGTCGTCAGGCATCTCCGACGTGACGGAGCGGCGCCATTTTCGAGAAATCGGCGCTGGCGCGCGATCGCCCCAAAAGATTGCAGAACTCCTTGTCAGAAGCCTCGAGAGGAGAGATCAAGGCACCGGAGGGCTCAGCAGGGTGTGAGGCATCAGGAACACCGCTTTTGCTGCTGGAAAGGACAGCGGGTCAGCAGGAAACCGATGGAGTCGTTCTCCTGTGTTGCGGAGCTCGAGGTTAGGCGGCCATGCGCACTGCCGTCCAAGCCACGCCCCCCTGAACGAAATACTTTTGATAGACGAAACCAATATCAGATATCGGAAAGTGAGAATGTGGAACACCAGGATTATGTACATGCATAGGACTGCGTAGGATGGGGTGCGGAACCAATTGAAGTGCCTGTAGATCAGGAGGGTCCATATGTAACAGCGGGTATTTTGGGTTCTACTGATCAGTTCCTAGTTGACACCGGAGTTACTCGTAGTGCTTTGTCTAAAAGGTTGGTTCCGAGGGCTCCCCTGTCTGGCGAAATGATTACATGTGTAGGGTTTGATGGCACACCCTCCCCTAGCCCATTGTCAAAACCCCTAGCGCTTTGTCTCGACAAATTTTTTAGTTTTGGCCAATTTTTGTTATCACCCTACACCCCGGATAATATCCTGGGCATTGATTTGCTTAAATATTTTCGAGCAACGATACGGTGCGCTCCGGAGGGAGTGCGTGTCATTCTCAATGACAACTATCCTGACCCAAATAGGTTTTATACTATACAGGATATTTCAGCTTTGGCCTCTCTCCCGCACACGTTATGGGCGACCTCAGACACGGATGTGGGAGAGATGCGTATTCCACCTATTCATATTACTGTTAAGGAAGGGGCTTCTCTGCCACGTGTGCCACAGTACAAGATTTCGAAGGAAGGAGAAATTGCCCTGACACACATTGTCCAAGATTTGATTGCGGCCGGGGTGGTAGAAGAGGTTTCTTACAATGTTTGTAATAGTCCTATTCTGCCGATTCTGAAAAGAGATACTGACGACAAAATTTATCGGTTTATTATTGATCTGAGAGAGATCAACAAAATTGTTGTTCCCCAATACCCGGTGGTGTCTGATATTACAACATTACTTACGATGGTACCACCATCGGCTACGACCTTTAGCGTAATTGATTTGAAGAACGCCTTCTTTTCTATTCCTGTCCATCCCGATAGTAGATACTTATTTGGCTTTACGTTAAATAATAAATCGTATAGATTTTGTCGTGTTCCTCAAGGGTACACTGAGAGTCCGAGTATCTACAGCCAGGCTTTGAAAAGACAGCTTGATTCTTTTGTGTTGCAGTCGGGGGTTGTCCTTATTCAATATGTGGATGACCTCCTGCTTGCTGCTGACTCTTATGCACAATGTGAAGAAAGTACGATTGCGCTGCTTTCTTTTCTGGCACAGAACAATCATAAGGTTTCTAAGAAAAAGCTTCAATATTGTAGACCCAAGGGGACCTACCTCGGTCATCTTTTGTCTAAGGAGGGGCGTGCACTGACATCAGATCGAATTCAAGCAATTTTAGATACACCAGTCCCCCGCACACAGAGAGATGTACGTGCCTTCATAGGGTTGACGTCCTTTTGTAGACAATGGATCATGGGGTTTTCGCAAATTATAAAGCCTTTGCTAGCGTTCCTGTCCAAAACTACACCAATGCCCCTTGAATGGACAGATGAATGTCAGAATGCTTTTGAACAGTTGAGACAGGCCCTTTGTTCTGCACCTGTGTTAGGCACACCAGATTACACAAAACTTTTTACATTGTACGTGCATGAAAATGATGGGTGCGCGTTGTCAGTGTTAGTGCAATTACACGGGGATAAGCAGAGACCATGTGCGTATTTCTCTGCCACTCTTGATCCTGTAGCACGAGAGTTGCCTGGGTGTTTCCGAGCGGTAGCAGCCACAGCAGTAGCCATACGACAGAGTGAGGGAATAGTGTTATCACATAAACTGTTGGTGTTAGTTCCTCACGCAGTAGATGCCCTGTTAAACCAAACGAAAACCCAATATCTCACGAGTGCACGATTAACAGGATATGAGCTTACGCTGTTGGCGCCACATATTACACTGAAAAGATGTGCTACTTTGAACCCTGCCACTTTATTGCCCTATCCGGTCGAGGAGGGTCAGGAAGAAAAACATCACGACTGTGTTTTCCTGACCGAGGAACAGACAAAGGGTCGTATCGACTTACAGGATATGCCACTTCCAGATGTGGATGGGGAATTGTGGGTTGATGGATCGTGTTTGAGGCTGCCAGATGGTACGACTTCTGCAGCTTATGCGATCACGACACTTAAGACAGTGGTGGAAACAGCTAGAATACCACAGAAATCGGCTCAGGCAGCAGAGCTGATAGCTTTAACAAGAGCCTGCGAATTGAGCGCTGGTTTATGTGTGAACATTTACACAGACAGCCGGTATGCCTTCGGAGTAGCGCATGACTTTGGGCTACTCTGGAGAGAACGCGGGTTTCTGACTTCTCATGGAGAACACATTATGCACGGAGAACTGGTGCGTGATCTCCTAAACGCGTTGCTTTGCCCAAAGAAGGTAGCGATAGTAAAATGTAGTGCCCATAAGAAGATCACTGATAAAGTGGGTCAGGGAAATGCCTTCGCGGATAGCATAGCGAGACAAACGACTATGTTTCCAACTGACTCCCCCATGTACGTGACAAAGTCTCAAGCTGAACGATGGAATGATGCTAGAGCTGAGATATTAGATATTCAAAAGTCAGCTACTGAAGCTGAACTTGCGGCATGGGCAGTAGATGGGGTGCTGGATGATGAAGGGTGTTGGAGAAATAAAGATATGGAGAAATGGAAATTGCCTGCAGCTTACTTGCAGGTGATGGTCCAAATGGCACATGGGTTGGCACACGTAGGGGCTCTTGCAATCACCCGACTATTGACACGAGTTTGGGAGCATCCCGAGATTGCCAATACTGCTAAGAGAGTAGTGCAGACCTGTCTGATATGCTTGCAGCACAACCCTGGAAAGGGGACCCATACTCCGAAAGGAGGGTTCGTTCCACCTTCTGCACCATTCGAGGTACTCCAAATGGATTATATCCAGCTTGAGCGCTGTAATAACCTGAAGTATGTTTTAGTGTCGGTATGTACTTTTAGCAAATGGGTTGAGGCTTTCCCCACGAAAGACAATACTGCTTTGACAACAGCTAAGGTTTTGCTCAAGGAGTACTTCCCTCGATTTGGAATCTGCAAATATCTGTGGAGCGACAATGGGCCCCATTTTGTCGGGAAAATTGTGGAATATGTGTTGAAGGGGTTAGGGATTCAGCAGAAGTTCCATGCTGTGTTCCACCCTCAGTCGGCAGGTCTGGTTGAGCGGTACAATGCCACGTTGAAATTAAAACTGGCTAAGATCGTGGCGTCCACGTCATTGAAATGGCCGGATGCCTTACCGCTAGCATTACTCTCCCTCAGATCAATACCCCATTCTCGAACGGGCCTCACACCATATGAAGTGGTGTTCGGAAGGCCGATGAACATCTGGGGGGTGCCTAAGCCGCGATTGATACATGATGTGCCTTGTGTAATGATGAACGACTATTTGGCACGATTAACAAATGATTTGCTTTCTATTCATCAACAGGTTAGAGAAGCGCTCCCTGACAACTCTACTGGAGAGGGCCATGATCTTCGTCCTGGGGATTTCGTGATGATTCGGTCGTTCGAGAGGACGAATAGCTTGGAACCGAGGTGGCGTGGTCCCGAGCAAGTCCTTCTCGCCACTCGGACAGCTGTACGAGTGACCAACAGGAAGCGGTGGATACATTCAACCCACTGCCATCGTGTCTCTTCTGATTTGGCAAATCCTGTTGTGTTGACCGATTATAAAGAGATTTTGGAAAAGGAAAAGAGCCCAGCTGTGACGTCGGCCGAAGTTGAGGGAGCCTTCCCGGACCACACTGCTTCTGGACGAGAGCGTTATAATTTACGCCCACGATAAGAAGAGTTCTCTTAGTGTTTTTTTAATGACTGGTTGGTTACCGCTCCAGGTTTGTGAAACGGAAACCAGGAATTCCAAGGGGGGGGGATCAGTTCTACCAGTGTAGCGACACCCGTCTTGGCCCGGAGAAGAAAACAACGGCTACCTCGGAGTTCAGCACCATATTTTTCTTTTTTTAGGTATACACGCATGTGTATGTGAAACTTTGTGACCAATTCGAACTATTTGAGATTCTGCAAAAGTTTTCAGAACTATGGCATCATCAGCATTACGAGATAAGAGACTCTTGGGTGCCATTCTCTTTGTCCTAACTATTGTGGTGATTGCGGTAATAGCCTGGGTAGTTGAACTTGTGGTACCTGCATGTGAACATTTGCTGCCGACTACCCCGGCTCCATCTGAACATTTCCATTTCACCCTGCCTTATCACGAAGAACGGCACCGACAGACTTATCTGAACAATAGTTTTATTCAGATCCTACATCATACACACAATATGACAAATACTTCAAATTGCTGGGTGTGTGGGATGTTGCCTGGGCATCAGAAGAAAGGGGGTACTCCACTCATCCCTCTCCCGTTTTCGCATAATGGATCCTGCAATGCATTTTATACTCTCCTCTTTACTTTGAGATGGCCCACAAAAGGGGGAGTGCTTTTTCGTTTGAATAAATTGTGTCACCATGACCGGGATGGGTATCCACAAGCTGAGGGTACTCGATTTGAATATGAGGAGTACCGCCCTGATAACGTGTCTGCTTCACGAATGTATAGCAACCAGCAAAATGTCAATGTATCGAATGCACATGTTATTAATGTTATTGCTACTAAAGCAGACCTATGTATACGTAATAAAGGTGTAATTTCTGTTGGGAGAAGTGAATGTAACACCACACTCACGTTTGATAGTCCTACTGGTATATCGTTTGTGACATCCCGAAATACTTACTTCATCTGTGGAACGAAAGGTTATCATCAGCTTCCTTTGGGGTGGTCAGGCACTTGCTATGTGTCATTTGTATTGCCGCCTGTATTCATTGCCCCACCAATGTATCACAACAATTACATCCTCTATCATGACTTTGTTTTAAACCGTGATAAACGTTCCCTTGTTTTGGACGATGTAGATCAAACGGACACTACTTTGCAGCAGTATGTGGACTTTAATTTGGGTTTGTTCTCCTTCGTTGGGGCAGCTTTGAACAGTCGAAAGATCCGACGACTAACTCGTGTTGTTGAGGCTGTGGCTAATGATACTGCAATTGCACTCGGAAATATCACTGAAGAAGTACAGATTTCTAGAATTGTTGGGCTTCAGAACCGGATGGTTCTGGATGTAGTGTTAGCTGACCGTGGGGGGCATGTAGAATCATCGGAAGTAGCTGTTATGTCTACATACCTGACAATTCTCCGTCTGTATATGATGCTATCACTAAATTGCATAAGATAGCGGCTGAAATACATCCAGATAATGGTACTTGGACTCTGTCAGGATGGTTCTGGTCAATACTCACCACCTGGGGATGGAAACTGTTGACGATTCTATGTATCATTGTGGGAATTCTGTTTTTCATTTGCTTATGTATCCAATGTGGCCCAGTTTTTTGTTCTACGTGCTTGTCAGCTTGTGTACCATCGAGACGAGCTCTTGCTCATGACAAAATGATGCTTCATAAAGAAGTAACACAAATAATGCTAATTGATATAGAAGATGACCACCCCGATTATGTCCACTATGAGGTAGCTTCAGCTAAATGCTAAAAGGGTCGTCTGTCGTATTTTGACGATGGCTGGGTTAGCGCTTAGCTTTGCTACACGTTTCCCGCTTAAATTAGCTATACGTAGAAACGCCATTTTGTATGTGTTGGCGGCCATCTTAGATCATGAGCGGCCTCGTGGCCGGCGTGCCCTTTAGTCCTTTGTCCGTTCCATTGACCACTCGAGTCTGCCCAGCAACAGGCTATTTTTAGTATTGGTCAAGCCCACACATGCGCAGTTCACACTGACCAGTCACTCCTCAGGTATGTGCCGCAAACTGACCAGTGGGTTTGAAACCCTCCAATGAGCTGGCAGTATTCCAAAATATGCCCTTATATGTACATAATGTTCTGTAACTTTGTGCCGCGTGTTCGTTTTATTACCTGTAGAATTGTATAAAAGAAAGGGTCACACCGGTGTTCGTGTGATACCTCTTGCATTACCAAAGGGTGCTGTATGAGCGTACCACCACCCCATGGGGTCCTAATAAACTTGTTCTTTGACTTTTACAGTTTCCGTGCCAACAGTTCTTCTAATGTATGTGGGTTATCTTCGGAACATGTAGACCTTGGGAACCCGATACGACAACACCAGAGACAAACACGATAGGGATCGGTGACCGACATCATGCGGGAACAGGCCCAGCACGGCTTGAAACCTGTCTTCCCCAACGACATCCCTCGCACACGCAGTTGGAAAAAATCCTAGAATTCAACAAAAGTCGAGAAAAAGCCTGCCAAAAAGCAGCTGAGGGGTAACTCTTCCCGGATCGGCGCTTAACTGTTGCGGAAAGAAAAGGACGGACGTCCACGTGCCTGTGTGGTGCCTATATAAGCTCTGCAACGTCATAACCAACACTAACGATGCCGAGGTTATGTGGAGCCGAATGGAGCCATCCGACGTCACGCCAAAGGGGTATTGCTCAGCTAAAGTTTTACGGATCCAGCCTGACGTCTGGGAAATTCAAAGGTAAGGAATCTGCAACTAGAAGTCTCTGTCAGATACACGTTTTTTTTAAAACGAGACCGGGTCTTTGTCATGCACAAACGGACCCGTAAAACTGATTCTCTGTTTGATGCTGAGCCACTACATTTTATGGTCAGTAAAGGACGCATGGTGACCATTCAGCAACCTGGAACAACCATAAACAGAGACTCGTCGTTCTTTAAGCATCTTCCTCGATGTTCGTCAATAGCAGACCTCACAAGTGCAGCAGTTCCACCTGAGTTCCCAAGTCAAGCATTTGGATTTTCATCTGAGATGTCATACAACTTGATCTGGAAGGCTCGTCCAAGCACTTCAACGACTCTTTGAGGAGATCTAATGTATATATGTTGTCTGTTCTTTTTATTTAACAAAGGGAGAGATGTTGTGTTGTGTGCTTATGTGCACAAGGTCTCTATTGGTTCTCAGCGGACTCCTTACAAGCAGTACATTATCAATTAGGGGGGTTTCAGGGTGTGGTCAATAAAGTTAATGATGCAAAATTTTCAGTTTTTTCCCCCGGAGTTTTATATAGCGCAAACTTGACCCGAAGGGATCAGGTATCAGATCACTTTACATGAGAACCAGTTACATTACACAAGGACACATTCATATTTGTTAGGCACCAGGAGAACCCAAAAGGCACTGGGAGGCCCAGAGTCAAAGGATGTCGAGAGTCATTGCAGCTACTCGAACCCAGCTCCCCAGATTTCAGAATGACCGCCCTAGACCTTTAGGCCACATCCTCTTCCCGGTGCATGCAGTTGAATAAAGATGTGCAAACCAGAGCTCCGTGTGTTGTAGTCCCCTGCATGCTCCTGGGCTGGGGAGGACGCTACACTGACTGCAGGATTTTCCACAAAGGTTTGGTCCCCGCCACCTACTACTTTACAAATTAAGCACTGGTTGCTGATAAATGTGGTTACAGTAGTGCCAGCGGATTGGTGCTATCCTTGCCTCGGCCACTGGCTTTAGATTGCTTTCTGGGTGACAGTACT
Organism: Lissotriton vulgaris; assembly: GCF_964263255.1. NCBI lineage: Eukaryota > Metazoa > Chordata > Amphibia > Caudata > Salamandridae > Lissotriton > Lissotriton vulgaris. The sequence goes on from NC_141689.1 coordinate 338,587,044, forward strand.
TTGGTAGAAGGAAGCTTACTCCTCCAGCTGCAAAGGGTTAACTCTAACCATTGGTGCAATGCACAAGTGCTTGGTCCCATTTTCAAATGACAAAGTCTTCATAGGTAAAGCAACTTTTCTCATCAAGATATGTTCACATTGGGTATAAAAAACCCCAATAAAAAACAGATTACCCATCTCAATGACTAAGTAAATCGAGGAAAACCTGGGAAGCACATATATTTTGGCCAAAAATAGCAGAAAACAAAGAGAAATAATAACATGAAAGAGCATTTTGTTAAGTACGTCAGCACTGATATACCTTCGAACGGGTTCTTCAGTCATCAAAGCCTCAGAAAGTGTATCGCCGGTGTCTGCATCGCTATAAACCTGGGGTTTACCAAACTCTGTGAGAGTGCTTCTGCTCAGGCTTGTCCCCATGGAGAATCGGTCATATAACAGTGCCTCATTGTCTGGGGCCTCTTCTTCTGGTTCCCAAATATTCACCTCAATGGGCCCAATGTTCCTTACTACACGTTTCAAGGTTTTAATTCTCACTTTGTGAATATTATGCATTACAACAGACATCCTTTCTTCTCCTTTAGGGCCTAAATGAAAGAAAATAAATGCTGTTAATCTATCTTTGGCAGCAATGTAGCGGTATCATGTTTAGGGTTTCATTATTTAGTATCTCTTTTGCACTTGAAATGCAAAGCTGATAAATAGGTACTGTCTTGTTCAATATATATATATATATATATATATATATGTTGGTGCACAAAATGGTCTCTCCAACAGCTGGTAGACCAATCATTTCCACAATTAATAGCATTTCAGAACATATCTCCCAATATATTGATTATTATCTCCAAGAACATGTGAAAAGTCTTCCCAGCTACGTAAAAGACACTGAACAAACTTAATACCATTGAATGGGAGAATGACTGGTGTCTGATCACATTAGACATCGAGTCATTATACACCAGTATCAATCATGAGGCAGGATTAAAAGCAGTCAACCATTTTTTGAGTAAAAAATCCTGTGAATATTATGGGCACAACAAGATGTTGTGTGAATTGACTGCCTGGTGTTTAAATAACAATTTCTTCCTATTTGGTAAGGAGACTTGGAAGCAAGAAAGGGGCGTGGATATGGGATCCTGTTTCTCCCCCAGCTATGCATGCTTGCATGTTGGCTGGTGGGAGGAACAGGTCCTAAGCAAGATACCCAACATACATAAAGCCCTGTATTGGTTGAGGTTTATAGATGACGCCTTTGCAGTATGGGAGGGAGATGTAAAAATGCACAGGAGTTTGTTAATAATTTAAACAGCAACTCCTGTAACCTCAATTTTACATCAAATATCAGCCAATCCAAAGTTGAATTTTTGGATATACAAGTCTCAATTGTTGATAGCAATTTAGTGACAGCATTGTTAAGGAAAAAGACAGCAGGCAACAGCATATTACATGCCACCAGTAGTCACCTAAGACACCTCATGGACAGTATCCCGTTGGGTGAGACTGAAACGTATCTGCAGCTCGCCACAAGATTTTGATAAATGTTCAAAAGAGATGATGGTGAGGTTACAAGAGAGAGGGTATACTAAAACAGTTCTCTCTCGAGCTTTAAGCAGGGCAAAGGACAGGACAAGAGATTCTTTGCTAGCCCCTAAAGCTATTCAGGGTGAGAAGGAGGAGGGAAGCCCCAGACTAATCACCACATTCAGTAAGCAAGAGAGGAAAATTAAATCAATCATTAAAAAGAACTGGCCTATTATGCTTACAGATGGTGTGTTAGGCAGTAGACTGCCTGAAACACCCACCATCACCTATAGAAGATCTAGGTCTATGAGGTGTCAATTGGTTAAGATGAGTCCTGAAATTGGCATTGGAGGATCTTGGCTCAAACCTACAGCAGGATTTCATAAATGCTCATCGTGTCGCGCATGTAAATTCGGCATTGACACAACCCATTATAACATCCCCTTTTCTGATGTTAGTGTGGCAATTAAAGGAAGCTATGTATGCCGCACTGAGTATCCTGTGTATGTTCTGACGTGTACCTGTGGACTGCGCTATGTGGGTAGCACCAAGCTACTGGTGCATGTCAGAATCTTGCAGCATCTCAGGTCCATAGTAAATAATGACATAACCTATCCAGTTGCTAGGCACTTCAGGGCAAAACACAATAATTATTTGAAGTGCCTCACATACTTTGTAATCAATGCGGTGGCCCCGCTGAGAAGGGGTAAAGATAGAGAGAAACTCTTAAGAAAATTAGAGACACGCATGATTGTGGAGCTGGATAGTAAAAGTCCAAATGGGTTAAACAACACCGAAGATCTGCACAATTATCTATGAGCCTGTATGTTATCTGTGATTTTTACTGACATATTTATTTATGTATTTAATTAGATACATATTAAGGTCTTCAAGAAGAGTATGACATTTGGCAAATAATCGATTATTCCAACATAATCTGATTAAAGGATTATCCAGGTTTTATGTCTTATGAATTTATCATGATGTAGGTTTTGTAGTGTTTTTAATAGCTATAAGAATTTCGGTGATTGTTGAAAAATTGGTTTTGATAAAGAATTATTTTTAAAATAAAATTGATAAACACAAAAAAAATCCTTTTTTAACCGCTAGTCTTTGCACAATAAGGGAATCTGGATAGAATCAATAAAGAGGTGTGTATATATACTATCCCCCAGATGCATCATGCTCCTCTTTTGCGAGTGCTTAATAGCGATTATTAAGGAATCGCTATTAAAGACTCGCAAAACGGGATGCATGTAGAAATCGCAAAATTTATAGCGATTTCTACTGCTTCCTTATTTGCGATTCGCTAATTGCGAATCGCAAATAAGGAATGACTCCCCATTCATTCCTATGGGCCAAAGGCCCATGGGAATGAATGGGGAGTCAATCCTTATTTGCGATTAGCAATTAGCGATTCGCAAATAAGGATGCGATTTCAAGGGTGCGAGGGTGTCCAAAGGACACCCTGTAGCACACCTGAAATGATGATTTACACTGGTGTTGCGCACACACATGTCCAAAGGGCATGTGTGTGTGTAACATCCAACTTAGAAAAATGCATTAAAGTGCATTTTTCAAATTTTTTGCTATTTACCACAAATTCAGACTTTGCGGTAAATAGCGGCCAAAAATTGCGAATTCGCAATTCTAAAATGGTTCATGAATTGCATTTAAGGAATCTCAAATAGAGATTCCTTAAATGCAATTCCTCGCAATTCAGCGATTTCTAATTTTGCGATTTTTGCATTTGGGATGATGAATCCCAAATGCAAAAAAAGCACTCGCAAAGGGCCAGATTAGCAGAATCTGGCCTTTTGCGAGCCGATTTTTGCTTCATGAATCTGGCTGTAAGTAATTAAGTAACGTTAGGGTGTTTTTGACAGGTTTTGATAGAGCACTTTAGCACTTTTTATATTTAGCCCTTTTTGTTAGGCTTCCATATAGATATATTATTTCCATGGTAACTCGTTAACAAAAGGAGGTGGATATGTTGAGCCATTGCATTTATGCAGAGGATTCAAAAATTTGACGGAACAATCCCAATGTAAGCTCGTAGGAACTAAGAACGAGTTACGGTACAGTTGGTAACTAATAGACCCAGTATTGCTGATTTTTGCAAACATTGCCTAATGTTTGCACAGTGTACTGTTAACATATATATTTATTAAAATATTAATGTGTGGAGGTTAGAAATATAATTTCCAAGGTTCTTATCAAATGCATAACAGGTCAGGATTTTATCGTTATTCATATATTTACATATTTTATATAACCATATTTATTCTGATTTTGCTACATTTGCACATGCCTGCATTCATGCCGGTAGAATATTGTTGATGACAACATAAAGCGATTTAACAACAAACCTCAGTGTAATACCATTACCATTGTATTGATTCACCGCAATGTTGCAAAAGTACTAGTGAATTTGCGAAGTGTTTCTTTTATGTCTAGCTTTGGAAAGCCACGTGACTCTCACAAGGGGTGGACACTAAGTAAAGTTTAATAACAATGGCATTTGCTGTATTCCAATCTGTGTGATCAAGAGCACCGCTGTGCTCGAAACACGTTGCAGAGAGAAGATCTAAATAAAATACCTTCCTGCCAGATCCTTGTGGCCCGTCTCGACTCTTTTCGCCTGCAGTGGAAGTTTAAAAGGGAATGCTGGGAGAAATATATATATTATATATATTAACTCAGATACTCAGTCCATCACCACCCCCTTTTCAGAATCGTTTTGTCCACCATAAGCGTGGAAGGGTATACTCAGATGTGAGTCCCTTGCTCATTGCACCATCAGGATTCAAGCAAGCCGGGCCGAAGACGGCTGTAATTCCAGAAACCGGTCCCCGGAAGCTTGTTTCCTTCCCAGTATAAGACTTGGCTTGGTAGTTTGGTCTGCCCTGTTCCCATGATGCACTGGGCCAGACTAATTTGCATATAGCCAGGTTCTGAGCTGGGATGGTGCAGTGAGCTAAAAAACGGAGATGGATCAAGCCCTGATCTGTTGACTGGGTATGAGTGTTCTGTTTAACTCAGATACTCTGTCCATCACCACCCCCTTTTCAGAATCATAAATAATGAATAATGGCATATCGAATCTCAATGACATATGGCCTGTTCTGTCTTGAAGCACAAGTTAGTAACCTTCGGTAACGATATATCTGTAAGAAACAGTAGTTAGTATTAGATTCCTTACCTTGGAATATCCCCAGGCGTCAGACTGGATTCGGAAAAATTTGAGTAGCAGTACCCCTGCGCGTCGGTAGGCGTCGTCTGCGGCTCCACATCCGTCGTCGGCGCCGGGATGACGTCGTCGGAGTACTTAGACGTCAGTTCTTATACATAGCTTTTCCGCGCCAGAAACGCAGAGCCATGATAAAAAACAACACTGGTGCCATGAAACTAGAGCCCTAAAAGGGGATGATCTTAACCCTAGATAGCGGTTCGCAGAACGGGGAGGATGGTGGGGCGGTAAGGAATCTAATACTAACTACTGTTTCTTACAGATCCATTGTTACCGAAGGTAAGTAACTTGTGCATCTGAAAGAAACAGGTTAGTATTAGATTCCTTACCTTAGAATAGATACCCCAGCAATACCAACCCCCGGTGACTCTGCGAACCAATGATCACACCAGAAAGTCCTGGAGAACGGAACAGCCAAAGAAGCCATCTCTCCGGACTTGGCTGTCCAGGTAGTAGTGTCTCGCAAATGTGTGCAGCGAGGCCCACGTAGCTGCCTGACAGATGTCCTGCAAGTGGACTCCCCGACCCAGGGCAGTAGTAGCCGCCATGAGGGTCGCGTCCGCAACACAACTTTGTCCGGATGGACAGAAAGGAAAGGAGGTTTAGAGGAAAGAGCCTGGAGCTCACTCACTCTCCTGGCAGAGGTGAAGGCAACCAGGAATGCAGTCTTGAGAGTAAGGAGACGAAGAGGACAGTTATGAAGTGGCTCGAAAGGAGCACACATCAGGTAAGTCAAAACAAGGTTCAAGTCCCACTGTGGCATCACGAAAGGAACAGGAGGAAATATATGAGTAATGCCCTTCAAAAACCTATTTACAACTGTGGACTTGAACAAAGAGGAGCCTTAAGAAGGCGGAAATGGCAGACAGATAGCCCTTGATAGTGCCCAGAGCAGAGCCCTGCTGGGCAAGAGAGAGAGAGGAAAGAGGAGAACCTCTGAAAGAGGAGCAGAAAGGGGATCCACAGCCTTTTCTGTGCACCATGCCACAAATTTGTTCCACCTGCAGGAGTATATGGATTTTGTGGAGGGACGCCTGGCTGACAGAATGACATTACAGACTTCAGGAGGCAAGTTAAATGGCCTCAACTGCCGCCGCTCAATCTCCACGCATGTAAGTGGAGACTGGACAGGTTCGGGTGGAGGACCGTCCCCTGCTGCTGCGACAGAAGGTCCTCCTGAAGAGGCAGACGAATCGCGGGATCGACAGACATGCCGAGTAGCTCGGGATACCAGCATCTTCGTGCCCAGTCCGGAGCCACAAGTATGACTTGGGCCCGGTCGTGCCTGATCTTTTTCAGCTTAGCACTCTAGGCAGAAGTGGTATAGGCAGAAAGGCGTACCTAGACCACAGCTCCACTCGCGGCGAAAAGCGTCTCCGAGCGGTTGCCGCCTTGGAAATTCCAACGCGCAGAACTGATGACATTGCGCGTTCTCTTCTGTGACGAATAGATCTAACCAAGGCTCTCCCCACTGCTGAAAGAGGCTTTGCGCCACGTCAGAGTTCAGACGCCATTCGTGATCCATCATGCTCAGACGGCTGAGTTTGTCCGCCCTGGCGTTCAGGGAACCTGCCAGGTGTTGAACCACCAGGGTCACACCCTGATGTTCCAGCCACTGCCAGAGGCGCAGAGCCTCCTGGCATAGGGTCCACGACCCCACCCCGCCCTGTTTGTTGCAGTACCACATGGCGGTGGTGTTGTCTGTGAACACCTGCACTACACTCCCCCGGACAGAGGGGAGGAATGCCTTCAGTGCAAGCAGGATCGCCCGCAGCTCCAGAAGGTTGATGTGGAACTGGGACTCCACCGGAGACCAGAGGCCTCTGATCTTCGCCTCTCCCATGTGGCCTCCCCAGCCCTGGAGGGACACGTCCATCACAACTATGTGCTCCGGTTGGGGTAGGGAGAGGGATCTGCCGCTGACCCAATCGCGGTCCGTGAGCCACCACTGCAACTGTCTTGCAGTGCCCTCCGAGATCAAGACATGGTCGGACAAGTTGATGCTGGGCCCACTGAAACTTCAGGTCCCACTGCAGAGCCCGCATCCGCCACCTGGCGTGATGCACCAGAAGGATGCAGGAGGCCATCAGCCCCAGAAGCTGCAGCGTCAACCTGACAGAGACTTGGGATAACGGCTGAAAGATCGGAATCAGAGCCTGAATATCCCAAACCCGCTGTTCGGGTGGATAAACCCGAAACTGCGCAGAGTCTAGTACCGCTCCAATGAAGAGGAGCTTCTGAGAGGGACACAGGTGTGACTTCGGCACATTGATGGAGAATCCCAGCAGGTGTAGGAGGTCGGCCGTAGTCTGGAGGTGGCTGACGACTGTCTGGGGCGAGCCCGCCTTCAACAACCAGTCGTCGAGGTAGGGGAAGACTGAAACCCCTAACCTGCGCAGAAGAGCTGCGACCACCGCCATCACTTTCGTGAACACCCGTGGGGCGCTGGTAAGGCCAAAGGGGAGCACGGTAAACTAAAAGTGCTTGTGGCCTATCGTGAACCGCACGTAACGCAGGTGGGCCGGCAGGACGGGGATATGAAAGTAAGGGTCCTGCAAGTCCAACGCTACCATCCAGTCTCCCGGGTCCAGGGCAGCTAAGACCTGAGCCAGTGTCAGCATCTTGAACATTTTCCTTCCGGAGGAAGCCGTTGACGTTCCGCAGGTCCAAGATAGGGCGTAGGCCCCCTTTGCCCTTCTTGGGTACCAGAAAGTAGTGGGAGTAACAACCACACCATACTTCTGGCCCAGGAATGCGCTCGATGGCCCCCTTGGCCAAGAAGGCCGTAACTTCCTATTGTAGAAGTTGTAGAAGTTTCAAGTGATCCCCCAACACGCGGTGGTACTGCGGTGGCATGGCTGGAGGGGACGCCTCAAAGGGGAGGGAGTAGCACCTTCGGACGATTTGCAGCACCCACCTGTCCGATGTGACAGTGCGCCAGTGGAGTTTGTGATGGCGAACCCTGTCCCCCACTGGCGTCACATGGGCCTGAAAGCTCTGACTAGGAAGGTTTTGAGGCGGATGCTGCAGGGGTAGGTGTGGACTGGACTGGCCTGGACGTTGTCCCCGACAGCCGCCACGGCGGTTACCACGTCCGCCACCATGCTGGATAGTAGTCTGCGGCCCGTGGCTGGCAGGACGTGTGGGGCGTCCCTTACTTGGCCACGAAAGGAGCAAAAGGCAGCCGTTTGCTGGCGCAGGGCCGAGAGGCCCAAGGACTTGGCCATAGCCCTGGAGTCCTTAAAGCGATAAAGCTCATGGTCTGCCTTGTCGCCAAAGAGGCGACAGCCATCAAACAGCATGTCTATAAGGGTGTTTTGGACATCAGCCGAAAAGTTGACGGACCTCAACCAGGCGTGGCGACGATCGCCATCGCTCTGCCCAGTGAGTCCATGGTATCCAGCCTACACCGGATGTAATACTGTGCCGCATCTCGACCTTCCGCAAGGGCTTGGGCGAGTTTAGTCCGGGCCTCCTCCGGACATTGTGGCAGCATGTCCACGATCGTGTCCCATAGAGAGTGGGTGTAACGGCCCAAGAGGCACACAGTGTTGACTGACAGCAACCCCAAACTCAGGGAGGTGAATACCTTTTCCCGTATTGCTCATACCTCTTGGATTTCCGATCAGGGGGAGCCGTCGGGAATGCGGTCTGGGAGTTAGAGGCCTGGATGACCAGGCTCTCAGGGTGGGGTGGGTGAACAGGAAGCAAGGGTCGCCCGGAGCCGGGTGGTGGCGTCTGGCCACGTTCCTATCTACAGGCTGACCTGCAGCGGGCTTGGACCAATTGCCCAGAAGAACGTCAGACAAGGCCTCATTAAATGGCAGCAGAGGCTCAGCTGAGCTTGCCTGCCGTTTAAGGACCTCAGTGAGGAGGTTAGTCCTCAAGGCCGCGACGGGGAGCACCAGGCCCAAGTCCTTGGCCGCCTGTGTCAGCACCACATTATAGGCAGCCCCCTCCTCCGTAGCCACAGTAGTAGGGGAGACAAAACCAGTGTCTAGCGAGGTGTCCAGACCACTGGCCTCCCCAGATCACCTGTCCAGTCCTGATAAGACTGGCACTCCTGTGCCAGAGGGTCCTCAGACCCCTCCCAATCCCCCTCGCCACCCATCTCCTGAAACTCAGGGCCAAAGGATGGGGCCGGGTCATTGAAGTAGAAATCTCCTAGCGGGCAGCGTCTAGTGCGGCGCCGGTCCGACGATGGACCCGAATCGAGGGTAGGACCGGGGACGGCGACGTCCTGGGACGGCGCCGGGGGCGACACCATGGGGATCGGTGTGTCAGAACCGGATTCAACCGGGACCTGCGGCACCGGGACCGAAGTCGGCGGCGGCGTCGGGACTGAAGCACCCGACGGCGTCGGGACCGAAGCACCCGACCCGCTGGGGCCCCCAGACGGGGCCGCTGGGCCCAAAGGCGCCGCAGAACCTGACGGAGGAGTGAGCGACCTCATGGCCATGAGGAAGGCCTCGATCTCCTCCGGCGTCGCGTTCTGTCCAGGGACCGACTGGTATGAAACAGGACGCGACACCTGCGGCTCCGATGGAGCCGCCCGAAACCCTCGACCGCATCGCGCGAGCGTCGGGAGGGAGTCGGAAGAGTGTTGACGCCTCTTCGACTTCTTGTGCCTATTACCTGAGGACTTCGAGCCCTTAGACTAGTGACAACTCCCGGAGCTATGATGACTCCGACCCAGCGACGGGTCCCTCGACCTCCTCTCGAACCGGGACTCGAGCGCTTGCGGGACCGCTCCCGTCTAGCTTTGGACGTCAGGGCCTTGCAGTCGGAGCAGGAATTGTCAATATGGTCGGGGCCCAGACATCATTCGGTTGCAGTCGACGCAGGGTTTGAACCGGGGCATCCCTAGCGGCAACGGCGGAGTCGATAGACTTCGAAAAATGACCAAAAATGATCGAAAAAGTTTTGTCAAAAATTGACTAAGGGTACCACTTTTTCCGGATCGGCGCTGGCTGGCGCATAAAAAAGAAGAACTGACGTCAGCGCGCGAGGGCGGCGTCTAAGTACTCCAGCGACGTCATCCCGGCGCCAACGACGCCGACGGACATGGAGCCGCAGACTACGCCTACCGACGCGCAGGGGTATTGCTACGCAAAAAATTCCGGATCCAGTCTGACGCCCGGGGATATTCTAAGGTAAGGAATCTATCACTAACGTGTCTCTTTCAGATACATGGCCGCTAGAGTGACGGAAACGGAGACTAGAATAAGCAAGGCAGAAGATGGGTTGCGGGATTGCGAGGAGGCCTCTCGACGCGCCAGGCCACCACCAAGGACTTACAATGGAGGGTGGACGACGCCGAAAACAGGGCACGACTGAATAACCTCCGCTTCGTGGGATTTAGGGAGGGAATTGAGGGGACAAACATGGCGGCATTCCTCCACAAATGGCTCTGGGACACCTTCCCCTCTGACAAGTTCTTAACTTGTTTTGTGATTGAACGGGCACACAGGGCCCTACAGGCAAAACCCCCCCCGGGTGCGGCGCCCCGGACGATCATAGCCCGTTTCCTAAACTTCCTTGACAGGGACATGATCCTCCAAGAAGCCAGGAAACTGGGAGACATTAAAATAGACAATACACCTATTATGATATTCCCAGACTACAGCCGTGAAGTGCAAGCAAGTAGGAGATAGTTTATATCCGTTAAAGCAAAACTGCGTGAGAAAGGCATACAATACATGCTACTCTTTCCAGCTAAGCTAAAGATGGTGTTCAGAGAGAAAACTCACTTCTTCCCCCAGAGGCGGCATGGGAATGGTTGGAGGAGCGGCTGCTCCTCAAGCTGACGGAGGAGCGGAGACGGCGAAAGAGCCCCCCGGGTGTACTTTCAAGACAACCAGAGATGGAACAGGGCAGGAAGCTACGACCCAGGGACCCCGCGGGACAGTGGCGGTAAACACCCACCCCCCATCCAACACAGACTACTGGCCGCCCAGTACCGGCCAAGGACCAACCTCTGAACTTCCAGCCCAGACTGCGTTCCCACACTCTGCCACTCCCAACAGGACCAGACAGTAATGCTGAACCGGACCCTCAAGGAGGCACATCAGCGGATGATAGAATTGCAGACACACGATGTCAACACATCCTTTAGTAGTGGAGATCGTTGCGACGGAGCAAGACATTACCATGGAACACTCACAAGAAGAACTGCCGGACTCTCACTTGTGAATCACAAACTTAGCCCGGATGGCACCAGTATCGCCTTACCCGTCAGGGCCGCCAAGGGATGGTTGCACACCACCTCTTCTTTCTTTCTTTCATTTCACACCTCACACTTTCCTTTACCTCCCTTTCTCCTTCTTACCCTTTTCCTTTTCTACATTCTGCTGTCGGCTCTCCGACTGACAGTGCACGGCTCCCCGCCTTGCGAAATTTAGTTAAAGAAAGTTGCAGGCCAAAGTGCAGGGTGTTTTTTTGAACCTGTAGTGCAAGGGGTTACGACCATGGGTGGGCGACAGGCCGCACCCGCCACTGCAAGGAACCGACAGCGACTGGCCACAGAGTCTCAGCGGGGGAGGGATGGGGCGGGGAGGGTTGTGGTCAGTTTGTTTATACATGTTGGAAGGTTTTATGAGTTTATAAGAGGTAATGTCACACTAGTAGCAGATGATGCATGGATTGCCATGAGAAGGTTCAAGATAGATTGCCACAATGCGAATGGCCCCACCGGTGTCACTTAATGGGCAACACTCGGAAGCCCCTTGCTCGGTCTACACTTGGAATGTGAATGGCCTAGGTGACAGGATTAAAAGAGGTCAAGTGCAGGCCCATATTAAACGTGCTAACCCTGAAATAGTGCTCCTCCAGGAGACTCACCTTCAAGGGAGTAAATGCAGTTTCCTCGGTAGGAAACCCTACACTGTCCTAGCGCATACAAGATACACGACAGGGTCCCGAGGAGTGGCCATTTTAATAAAAAGGTCCCCCCCTTTAAGATCCAACGCACGTGGGTAGACGAACAGGACACTTACGTGGGAGTCAATGGGAGATGGGGCAGGACTGAATTCACGATCATATCTGTGTATGCCTCCCCCCAGCTACAGGCCAGAACTCTGGCGGGGATCACTGATATACTGCTTGATACGCTGAATGCCCTACTGGTGATCGGAGGTGATTTTAATGATGTGATGCACCCTGCCCTAGGTCTGGGAACCCCGCACGGTCAGAGACAGACGCCTTTAGCGCACCTCACCAAATCCTTGGGCCTTATAGATGTATGGAGGACACTGCACCCGCGAGACTCCTGCTTCTCATACTACTCAGGGGCGCATAAAGTATACTCTAGATTGGATTAAATTTTCGTAATGCAGGGCATGAAGGGACAGATAAGGGGGCCTGATTACCGAGCTAGTGGTTTGTCGGATCACTCGCCGCTTGAGGCCACCATCGGAAAGGTCGTATTTAGACCCAAAGGGGAGTGGCGCCTCTCAACATGGGAGCTACAGAATAAGGAAGGAGTAGTTTCTGTCCTGTAACTCCAGTTCTGTAGTAGGGGTATCTCTGTTATAGTCATAATCTAGGGAATAGTCCCGCCCATGTGCGCGGACCCCGGAGCAATCAAAAATAATCTCTTAAGCTGTCAAAACATGCAGACCTGCATAGACACTTAAGAGAGAATTTAAAGACAGATAATGCAGCCTATATCCACAGGCTATACTGTCCAATACTTCAACTGGAAATTCCACCAAAAACCACAACAGCACAGCCTGTCCAGGGTTTTCCACAGAGAAAAACCTTGCTTTAAACAGCAAAACCCTCTGGAATGATAGTGAGGAAGGAGTGGACAGACAAGCCCCATAGGCTGCCATTATGTGGCTCAAAACAGGATACTGTGCCTTTAAGAGAACTTCCCAGAAGCCTCACTGTATCCCAGAATGCAGTGCAGGTCCCTTTCACCTTCAGTTCTTTTTGAAGGCGTAACACGCCAGACCTGTAGCATTCCTTACATGAATATCTCTCTCCACCGGGGAGGAGGGCGGGCGCTTATGACTATAACAGAGATACCCCTACTACAGAACTGGAGTTACAGGACAGAAACTACTCCTTCTGTAGTAGGGGATCTCTGTGTATAGTCATAATCTAGTGAATAGAATAGCAAGCCCATCCCCACACCAAAGCGGCGGTGGAGAAACGAGAAATAACACCACTATTGTGCGAACAAATTTCGCAGCGAAGCCTGCCCAACCTGAGCATTTGCCCTGGTATCAGTGTCCAGACAGTAATGCTAAGCCAAGGTATGGACCGTCTTCCAAGTGGCGGCCATGCAGATTTCTGCAATCGGAACATTAAGCAGCAAAGCAGTCGCGGCAGCTTTGCCCCTGGTGGAATGAGCCTTAGGTTTACCTCCTACGGTCGTATTAGTCTGCTGGTAACACAATAGTGTACAGGACACAATCCACCTAGAGATGGACTGTCTTGAGGTAGCAAAACCGGTCCAGACTGATTCATAATTGTCAAACAATTGATCTGAACCACAAATATCTCTGGTTGTAGCCACATAAAATTCCAACACCGTCCTAACATCCAGGGAATGTAGGGACCTTCCCGATGGAGATGCCGGATTCTGAACAAACATAGGCAAAGTTATTGTCTGATTGACATGAAAACCAGAAAGAACCTTAGGAAGACATTTAGGGTGAGTATGCGTAACAACCTCGGCAGCATGAAATACAGAATAAGGTCCTTGGCAACACAACGCCTGAATACCACTCCCCCTGCGGGCCGATGTGATGGCCACGAGGAACGCCGCCTTCCAGGACAGATGCTGCAACGAAGCCCTATGAATAGGTTCAAAAGGCTCCTACATCAATCTGGGCAGCACCACATTCAACTCCCATGAAGGCGAAGGAAGCCAGACAGGAGGGAATGCTTTCTTCCAGCCTTCCAAAAAATCTTAGATCACAGGGATCTGGAAGAAGGAAGTCTGAAGGGCATTTCCTGTAGGCAGTCAGCGCAGCAATATGAACTGTAATGGAGTAGACATTAAGGCCCGACTGCGCCAGGCGTAGAAGATGCAGAAGGAAGACATCTTCCTTACACGTCGACAGGGCATGGTCCCTGGACTTGCACCAGATGCAAAAACTTCTTCCACTGTTAAGCAGAAGAAGTCCTAGCGGAAGGATGCTTAGCCTCCTTCAGTATGTCCATACAAACTTCTGGTAGATTCAAATGGCCATATCACACTATCTCAGGAGTCATGCAGCCAAACTCAAAGACGAGAGGTTGGGGTGCAACGTCTGCCCCCTGAACTTTACGAGAAGGTCCAGCCTGCAAGGCCTCCGTATAAGAGGACGGAGAGACCTGTGAAGCAGGTCCTTGAACCACCACTGTCTGGGCCATTCCGGGGCAATCAGGATCATCCGCGCCCTGGACTGGGACAGCTTGATGAACACCGCCGGAATCAAGGGAAAGGGTGGAAAAGAGTACAGAAAGCTGTTCGACCAGTTAATCCAGAACGCATTCCCCAGCTTCCCCACAGGCAGTACCTGGAGGCGAAGTCTCGGCATTCGCCGAAGACTTCTCCGAGTACTTCGTCGTTTATGACCCACTCATGGCTTTCCTGAATCAGTCTGCTCAGCACGTCTGCCCAAGCATTCTGCACACCTGGCAGATGGGTAGCCGTTAGAGTCAGTCGCCAGATCGCCCGCGCCTCCTGCGACAGAGTGCGCGATCTCGAACCCCCCTGCTTGTTGAGGTAATACATTGTGGTCAAAGTGTCCGTCTGTACAAGCCGAGAGTTGGTCTGGAAGGACGGAAGAAACGCCTTCAATGCCAAGGGAACAGCTCTGAGTTCCCAAAAAAAGGATGTGATACGTGGACTCCATCGGGGACCACGTTCCTTGTATCTGCAAGTCTCCGGAAAGCGCCCCCCCCAGCCGTGGGGAGACGCATCCGTCACGACAGTCTGTGTGGAAATGTCCTTGTGAAAGGGAACCCCTCTTAGGAGATTCTCCGCTGAACACTACCACTTCAGAGACTGAAGAGCACGCAGAGACAGTCGTATCTTGTCGCCCAAGGTTCCTTTCCTCTAATCCCACTGATCCTCTAAGCACTCCTGCAAAGGTCTCATGAGCAGCCGTGCGTGTGGCGTGAGGAACATACAAGAGGCCACCGACCCCAGTAGAGAAGACACCGTCTCCACTACCGTAGATGGGGCGGTCACAAGAGCCTGAGCCTTCCCAAGGGGAGATAATCGACTCTCCACCGAAGGAGACACGCTTGCTGACAGCGTATTGACGGAGGCTCCCAAGTACTGTATGCACTGGACCGGAATGGGGACAGACTCGGACATGTTGATGTGCAACCCCAGCTCGTTCCAGAGAACGCACGTCCTCCTGAAGTGCGCCTGAGCTTCCGAGAAGGAGGCCCTGATCAACCAATCGTCCAGGCACGGTTAGAGAAGCCACCTCGTTTTTCCACAGGCGTGCAGCTACCACTGCCATGCACTTCGAGAATAGTCTGGGCGCAGACTTCAGCCCGACTGGCAGTACTGTGTACTGATAATGATGGGCGCAGACCTGGAATCGCAGGAACTTCCTGTGTGCAATGAGCCCCTGGGAGTATGCATCCCGTAGATCTATGGCACCAAGCCAATCTCCCTGTTGCAGCAGAGCATAATGCAACGACAGCATGCGAAACTCCTCTACTGCGAATCCACTTGTTTACTTGTCGCAAATCCAGAATGGGCCGGAACTCGTTCCTGTCCTTCTCATGAACCAGAAGAACCGGGAGTACAGACCTCTCCTCTTTTGAGACAGAGGTACGTCCTCTATCGCCCTTGTCCTAGACAGGATAATGGCCTCTGCTTAGAGCTCGCACCACTAAACCGCGAGCCGACCGGAGGAAGTGCTGGAGGAGGGCCGATGAACCGAAGACTGACTTAGACCCAGCCGGCCTTTGTTCGCCGAGGAGCCACAAGCTCTCCCCCGTATGCGCGCAATATACTTGTAAAGCATTCAATGGCGGCCCGGGACCACCGGCAAATCCTGGGAGGAAAAACGCCGCTAGAAAGGGCAGAAGGCCTCAGGCCGTTCTCCATGCCCCAAACCTACAGCCGTCCAAAAGTCTCCGATTCAGACTTCATGCGGGCCACTCACTACTCTCATGGCAACCCAAGGGTTGCCCAAAGAACGGGAGAGTAGAAGCACACTGCTGAGCCGCAGGCTGCAGAGACGTCAGGCAAATAAAAGCATGGCAATGTAGGACAAACCCACAATACCTGGGGGTCGGTAGGAGAGAAAAACTTCGCTCCGACACCGATGCCTAGATCCGAAACTATCAGGCCCATTAGACCACCTCTTGTAAGGCTTCCCTCCTGTCTCTCGGCAGAGGAACCACAAATCGGTGAAGAATCGGTGAAGAAACCGCCCCCCACAGAGGGATCTCACAACAACGGTCCAACAACCGCGGGCCACAGCGCGAGGCCCGCATGCCGCCACCCCTGCGACCAAGTCAGGAGCACGGTCGGAGCCAGAACCTCCTGCCAGGCGGTAGTGGACGAAAGGTAAGTCCCGCCAACCAGTAAAGAGTCGGAGAGGGACTCCCCGGACTCATGGCAGACGCATCCCTGGCATCAAGGCACGGAGGTTCGCAGACTGAGGGGCAAAAGGCCCCTGGGGTGGTGGACGGAAGAGGGAACCGAGGGGATTCTGAGACATCCCCGGTGGTCTCACCAGTAGTGGTTGAGCAGGAGGCGACCTAGCAGACGTGCAGGCATGCAAGCACTCAAAACTAAGCAAAAGGACAAACGTCCCTCGTGTACACGTGGTGAGTAACCACAAACTCCCCATCAGAAGGGCTCCTAGACGCTGATCAACTGCTCTGCGTCGTGAGTGGAAGGTGCCGGGAACACAAAGTCCCCTCTACGACGGGAGGCTCACCAAGGAGCGAGGCCTGGAACCAGACCCAGGCGTCAAGAGCCGGCAGTACTCTGCGGCTGTAACTCATGACGCCGACCTCACTACGACGTCACCATCACTAGGACAGTGACTGGCTCTATGACAACCAACACTCAGACGTCAAAATGTCACTAGGTGTCAACCCAGGAGACGCCGAGCCATCCCAAACGTCGACGTCCTGACCCAACGGAAGAGGGCAGAGCCCAAGTGACCAATGCCCCAAAAGGAGCATCACTGGTCCATGACGTTGAGCCTCACCGCTCCATGACGTCTAGCCTCACTGTCCCATGACGTCGAGCATCCCTGCCCCATGACGTCGAGCATCCCTGCTCCATGACGTCGAGCAACACTGTTCCATGATGTCGAGGCACCCCATGACGTCGGGGAACCCCATGACGTCGAGGTACTCCATGACATAGAGACACTCCATGACGTCGACGTCGAGAGACTCCATGACGTCGACGTCGAGACACTCCATGCTCGAGGCCCTTCATGACGTCGAGGCACCTCATGACGTCGAGGCACTTCATGACGTCGACGTCGAGGTACTCCATGACGTCGACGTAATCCATGACGTCGACGTCGAGGTACTCCATGGCGTCGACGTCGAGGCACTCCATGGCGTCGACATCGAGGCACGAGGCACTCCATGGCGTCGACGTCGAGACGCTCCATGGCGTCGACGTCGAGGCGCTCCATGGCGTCGACGTCGAGGCGCTCCATGGCGTCGACGTCGAGGCACTCCATAGGACGTCGACGTCGAGGCACTCCATAGGACGTCGACGTCGAGGCACGAGGCACTCCATGGCGTCGACGTCGAGACGCTCCATGGCGTCAACGTCGAGGCGCTCCATGGCGTCGACGTCGAGGCGCTCCATGGCGTCGACGTCGAGGCGCTCCATGGCGTCGACGTCGAGGCGCTCCATGGGACGTCGACGTCGAGGCACTCCATGACGTCGACGTCGAGGCACTCCATGACGTCGACGTCGAGGCACTCCATGACGTCGACGTCGAGGTACTCCATGACGTCGACGTCGAGGCACTCCATGACGTCGACGTCGAGGCCCTCCATGACGTCCAGGCACTCCGCGTGCCGACTGGAACCGCGTCATAGCTCAGACGTGCCCTTACTGGGGATAACCCCAGAGATTACAGCATGGGACTCGGTAGAGGACCTACCCTCACCTCACCCAGAGGCTGAAGATGCCTTCAAACTCCTCTGCTTGAAACCTGGAAGCCGAAGCCCCCTAGAAAAGAAGGTACAGAGAAGACAGGTGTCCAAAGACACAGGCAAGCACAGAGTACAAACCGATTCTTGAG
Organism: Lissotriton vulgaris; assembly: GCF_964263255.1. NCBI lineage: Eukaryota > Metazoa > Chordata > Amphibia > Caudata > Salamandridae > Lissotriton > Lissotriton vulgaris. The sequence continues at coordinate 338,605,059 of NC_141689.1, forward strand.
TCACCTCCTCTTCTTCATGCTCCGAGGAAACCGGCTCCGGGTCCGGCTCCGGCTCCGGCGCCGGAGAACCCACTCTCGACAAAGCAGGTGAAGGAGAGACAAAGTCCTTACGGTGCCTGTGAGACTTTTTCTTCGAGTCAGAGGAATCCTTCCCCGAATGATGTCTCGAACTGTGCTTCCTCCTCTTATGTTTTCTCCTCGAAGAGCTCGAAGCATGCCCGGAAGCCGACTTAGATCTAGACCTAGATCTTTCCCTGGACTTCGACTTCGCCTTGGACCTCGAGTCGTCACCAGACCTCGAACCTGCTCTGGACCTCGACGCCGATCTCGACCTCGACTTCTGCTTCGACTTCGATCTCCGTGACGTAGATCTCGAAAGCCGCCCAGAGTCCTTTTTCACCTTTGCCAAGAGCAACTTTGCTTCACGCTCCCGAAGCGCCTTCGGATTCATCTTGAAACAGGACTCGCAGTTCTTGACGTCGTGGCCTGACCCAAGACACCACAAACAATCCTTATGCGGGTCCGTGATAGACATCATGCGGGCACAAGACCTACATGGCTTAAAGCCTGTTTTCCTCGACGACATCTCCGGAGAGGAACAAAGTCGCAAGAGAGAAACAGTGACAAATATTAGTTAGAAAGATACTAGGTATCGCTGAAGATCCCGAAAACCGTTAGCGTCGGAGACGCGGAAAAAAGGGAACTGACGTCATCACGCCGGCGTGGGCCTATTATGGGGTCGGTGACGTCAGACGGAGTCGCGCGCGATGCCGTGCTCCTGTGACGTCGCCCACGACGGCGTGCTACGAAGAAAATTTCCGAACGTTGCTGACGCAAGGGGGATATTCACAAGGTGAGGAATCCACACGGCAGATGTATCTATCAGAAAACCACAGCAGAATGCAGATAAAGGCCAAAGACGTCGAGTGAAGCTACAAAAATCCAAAAATATCACAAAAATAGTATAGAAAAAGCTCAGAAAAGAAGAGCTAATGCTCCAGGGTCCTGCTAGCAGGAGCCGGAAAAAAGAACTGAAGGTGAAAGGGACCTGCACTGCATTCTGGGATACTGTGAGGCTTCTGAACGGTCGCTCCCCTCGCTCTCCTGCCTGAATCTTTACTGACATCACCTGCACCGCAGCTGAAGCCCTGTGCACCCGTGCTCGCCTGTCTGCGCCTGGTATCGTTGCCTTTAACAAACGCTATCGCGTTCTGAAGCTCCTACTCGCGCAGCGATTTAAATACTTCATTGCCAATATCTGAATAGTGCCTGTTGTAATTTTATTTTCCGCATATCGCTCTGTGCCACATAGCCTTTAAGTTTACAGCGTGTATCTTTTCTTCCACATTAGCGCTTTGTAGCTGATTGGCGCTTTTGAACCCTAGTAGTTGAATTTAGTTTGGCGCTCTGTGTTAATTACGTGCACCTCATTGCTGCGTTGTGCTTGAATGTTAGTAGTCTCTGAGTGACGCTTTGGCAGAGGTATTGTGATGGAATTGAGAGCCTTAGCTGCCTGCTGACTATCATTGTGCTGTGCCCTCGCTGCTGCTTTTAGTTTCACTTTGCCCTCCATTTTGTGTTTGTCCTCTCCCCTGACCCGCCTCTCTGATCCCGCCTCCCAGCTGACCCTCCCACGCTCCGCCCCCTCCACCATCCATTTATGGCCAATGCCCCCACGCGCAGCGTCCACGCGCTACGGCCACGCCGAAGGTGCGCCAAGGGTAAGCCCGTCTACGCCCGTCCGCGCCTGGACCGCGCCCAGTGCCAGACCCCCTGGCCCTCGCATTGCCCAACCATCCCGCATTACTTACGATGCCACCACCCTCCTAGCCCTTAACCCCGGCCGTTCCCCCAACTGCGTCCAAGCCGCTCCTGGACACACCCATGGTCCTTTCTCATGCTACTCCTGCAAGTTCATCGGCACCGTCAACAACTCCGCAACGATCGTACCTCAGATTCCCGACCCCAACCACCTACAATGCATCTTGCTCAACACCCGATCGGTCCACAGGCACGCCATTGACCTATGGAATCTACTAGACACCATCTCTCCGGACGTCGCCTTTCTAACAGAAACATGGATGAACGCCTCTTCCGCCCCAGACATCACCATTGCCATCCCAGAAGATTATAAGATCATACACAAGGACCGTACCAGCCACACAGGAGGAGGAATCGCTATCGTCCATAAGAAATCCATCCGCATCTCAACCAGCTCCGACGTCAATCTCGCCAATTCTGAACTCCTTCACTTCCAGATCCTCATCGACCCCAAGACCACACTCAGAGGCACCCTCCTCTACAGACCACCAGGACCCCGCGCAAAATTCAGTGAAGACATCACAGACTTCATCACTCCACACGCGCTCCCCTCCAAAGATTACATCCTTCTGGGAGACCTCAACTTTCACCTTGAAAAGAACAACGACCGCAACACCACCACCCTCTTGGACAACCTCGCCAACCTCGGACTTAAACAACTGGTCACTTCCCCCACCCACATCGCAGGTCACACACTCGACCCTATCTACCTCCAGCAATCACGTCTCCTTCAGCCACACTACGGATCTCCTCTGGACTGACCACAGCTGCGTTCACTTCACCTACAACAAGCCGAAACCCATCAACCACCTCCAACCAACTCTGCAAAGAAATGATGTAAATAATTAATTTACTCTCTTAATTTCTATGCAGGTAAGTACTTAATCAATAATAACTCAGATCGGATGAAAAAAGACAGAGTCCGTGGTGTGAGAGTTCTAAGGGGTTTTATTCCTTAAAAAGGAATGGTCATGGCCAAGATATCATGTTCTGACCACCACACAGGGTGTCAGAAGGGATAGAGCGCTACATTTTATTAACAGTACATAGCTTATATACTTATTTCATTCCATAAGTAACAGTGCAAGAGGCGTAACAGCTGAGAGAAGACAAGATAATAATATTACACGTGGTACATGTGCGTAATCAAGAGGCGTGAACTAGAGGTGTGTTCTGGAAACGTCACTGATAGGTGTCACAAAGGGGTGGCACTAACAGAAAATGTGGCAATGTCAGCAGAAATCGGAAGCTTGGATGCGTGCGCAGCTGGATGACGTGTAATTGGAGGGGTGCAGGGGACTTGACATTTACACTGACGGAAAGAGACAGAAGTCTGGCATGTCAGATCAACTTGTGCGTCTATCATATCTGATATCTGATGTTTAGGAACTAAGCTATCTGGGCAGAAAGGTCTCTAGAGCAGAAGCTATTCTATACTTGCTGTGAGTGCGTGTATAAGCGCCTGAATGTCTGTATGAGAAGCGTGGGGCATGGGGCCTTCCATGGAAGCATGGCAACAGAAGCTATGAATTACTTGCATAGAGACAGGTCGGCCCTTTAGCCCTGTAGCTGAGGAAGGATGTTTACTGAAGCTAGCAGGCTGGAATGTATTTTCGGGGAGGGAAACAGATAACTCGAAGGTTATAGTCAATCTTGGCAGGCAGCAGGCTGAGCTGAGCACGGAGGGCCGCGCTAGAAGTAAGTCAGAGTTCACGGGTACGGGGGCTGCCTGGGCAGAGATTTCTCGGAGTCAGAAGCCAGAAAAGAGGCTCGGTGGCAGAGATTCAGGGCCTACTTCAGCCAGGGCTGAAAAAACGTAGGAGTACACTACAAAAAGACGTTGGCATAGCATACTTAGGAACGGACCATTCAACCCATTCATGGTGGGTCTGAAAGAGGACATGTTAACGTTGGACGCAAATGTATTTGCGTCTTCATAGCTGACACAGGAGGGAAGTTACATGCACTTTTAACTCGTACATGGAGTCGGGGGGGTACTCGCTAGGGAACACAACTTGACCATAAAATTTATATTACCTCATTCCCTCCTTGTTCCCTACGGACCCTTCATGATATATCGATCCTCATAAATCGATCGGTTTGTTCTTGTAACATTATATGTTCATCTTTCTTTCTTTGACTGTTTGAGAGACAACTGGAATGTTCAATGCACGATGTGGCACACAGTCCACAAATCGCTGGCCCACACTGCAGGCACAGGCAGCAGCTGAATACTATAACAAGGCCAATGCCTAGGAATGATAAGATCTTCCATCCCCAAGCGGTTAACGTAGTCCAGAACCAACCGGACCAAGTCCAGGTGCCTGGATTCTGATGTATCTGATTTGCAATTTTATGCAGACGGGTAATAGCTTGATAGACAGATGGTGCGTTTTGTGGGATGAAAACACAGCAACTTGACCCGATGACCTTACAGGCTCCACCTCTATCTGCCAAGATGACGTCAATTACAAGACGATTTTGAAGGACAACAACCCGTATAGCAGATTGCTCCTCTGTTAAGTTACCTAAGGCGGAGGCAGTTTCATGTACTACAGCTTCAAGTGTTCTGGTTAATCTGCGTATTAGTTTACTGTTTTGGACAGGTCCTAGAAAGAAAAAGAATCCTTTATTGAAATCAGTGTACTGTTCCCATGCCGTTTCTGTGTAGTCGACAAGTGGAATATCTCTTTTGGGTCTATTCTGTACTAGATTCGTATTTCTATGGTAATCAGGGGAAGCTAGAAAAACAGGTGGCAGAAGGAATGCAATATAACAGGTTCCATCCCAATCTGGAGGCAAACGTATGTATGCGGTATGACCACAAACAAAATAGGAGTGACTTATAGCTTTAAAGGACGATTTACCATGATCACTGAATTCGACCACAGTAGTGCATTTACTATGACCTACGTGTACTGAACCTTTCTTGCTAACACATAGTTCACCTGTGACTGGTAATACCAACATATGGGGCAGAACTGGAGCAGCTTCGGATTCAACAGTAAGGATCATAAGGCTAATTGTGTAATTACCTAATCCATATACTTCATTTTCTAGATCAGTTCCTATTCGAGTGGGAAGTCCCTCTTTATCAGGATAACAGACGTTGAGCAGGACTAAGTTCAAGTTTCCCCAAACCCAGCCCCCATCGAAAACAGCAATATCAGGATCTAAGGAATTAATTATTTTAAACCATGCCCCACAGGAACCATTGTGAGTGACCGGGTACGGAAAGAGGGGCAGAGCTCCTTTGTAATTCTGGTAGGGAGGGAGTCGGCCACATATCCAGCAGTCTGTAGCATTATTTGTCTGATGGGAGTGGTGTAACATACTAATGAATGTATTGTTGCGCAGCGCAAGTCTGTAAGAGAGTTCGTGTGCAGGAAGTTCACTAAAAGTGTGTTCAGCAGAGACATTGTAAGCAGATTGTTCACGCCTGAAAATAGGCCAATATATAGGTAGCAGAATGCTGGCAATAATAATTAGAATACTTAGAAAAAACATTATTAACAACGTCACTATACAGTGACTACGCAGTGATTTGCAGTATGTACGTTTCTTTGCTTCTCTCTCTCTCTCTCTATCTCGATCTAGGGGATACATGTCAGAAACTATTTAACCGATTCACCTAGGGGAGGACTTAAACAATTAAACTGTCTGACTTGCTAGATCGGAGCTTCATACGGTACAGTTCTTGGGGAGTCTTTTCTCGTTCGGTAACGGTAAAGTCTTTTTCCTCAACACAGTCTTTGGTGGGGGTGGACGAGTCAGAGTCCTGTTTTAGTCCGTTTTTTAGTTCATTGCAAAGTTTGATGTGACTCGTGTGGACCCACCCCTTTCTCCCCTCTATCTTCACGGCGGTCCTGGTGGTAAGGAGAACGGTCTTCGGAGACTTCCAGCGGGGCTCCAGCGGACTTTTCCGGTCGAAATTCCGGACGAGTACCAGGTCCCCAGGACGGACCTCATGCGCCTTTACATCGGTGTTGTCAGGGAAGGCTGCGGCAACCTGTGAACGACATGATTGGAGTGCAGACATCAAGGAGGCAAGGTAATCTGTCAACATATTACAATCAACATCAGTTATTTTCTTCGGAATGGGCGTCCCCCACATATTCGGTGGTCTGCCAAAGACCACTTCGTACGGGGATAGCCCTGATCTTGAGTGGGCGACCATTCTCATGTAGAATAGTGCCACGGGCAGGGCGACTATCCAGTCGACCCCTTTTTCCTGACAGATCTTGGCAAGGCGGATTTTTAGCGTCTGATTATGCCTTTCTACAAGGCCTGCTGCTTCGGGATGTCGGACACAGTGGAACCTCCACTGATATCCTAGCAAAAGGGAAACCTGTTTCATCAACTCGGACGAGAACGGCTGTCCGTTATCTGAATACACGACACGGGGCAAACCGTATCGTGGGAAGAATTCACGAACCAACTGTCTGGCAGTGGTCGGAGCAGTGTAGTCTGGAACTGGGTATGCTTCGGTCCAGCGGGACAGAGCACAAACAACTACAAGGACATATTTAAATCCTCGGCAGCTATTCATCTGGATATAATCCATCTGGAGGACTTCAAAAGGGTGATCGGGAGGATGAAATCCTCCTTGCTCTACAGGGACGCTTTTACCTGGATTGAACTGACAACAGATCATGCAAGTACGCACTTTCTGTTTTGCTGCTGCTCGTAAGTGTTTGTTACTCCAGAGATTCTGTAAACTGTCTAACATCGCTTTCTCTCCGAGATGTGCAGGACTATGTGCTGTATTTATCATGCTTTGAACCATTGAGTCAGGAAGAAACCATTTAGATTTTTCCTTCGTCATCCAACCTTGATCTGTCTGAATCCCTCCTAGTTCAGCCCATTTCTTTATCTCATCTGTAGTAGCATGTGTCTGGATATCGATTACGTCTAGGGTGGGATCTCTAACTGTCATAGACTTTGTCGGTACTATTGTCTTTGTCACATCAGTAATCTGGATGTGAGTCAGTGCTGTATGTTTTGCTGTCTGGTCTGCCAGGTCGTTACCCTGGGAAACAGAATCTGTAACTTTAGTATGTGCTTTACACTTCATGACTGATATGCCCGAGGGCAAATGTATTGCTTCTAACAGTGCTTGAATGAGGGGACCATGTTGAATCTTGGCCCCATGAGAGGTCAGGAAACCTCGTTCTTGCCAGAGGACTCCGAAGTCGTGTACAACTCCGAAGGCATAACGGGAATCAGTGTATATGTTAACATTTCTGTTTTTAGCTAGAATACAAGCTCGGGTCAGAGCGATGAGCTCTGCTGCTTGAGCAGACAGTGTGTCAATACGATGTGTTTCTTTAACTTCAGTTTCAGTGGTCACGGCATACGCGGCCACTAGCTCTCCTGTACTTGTTCTCATGCATGAACCGTCCACATAAAGTGTCAGGTCTGGATTTGTCAATGGGACATCTGTTAAGTCTCGTCTAGGTTTTGTTACTGCATTAATGATTTCTATACAATCATGTGAGGCTGGATCTGTCATACTTGTGGGTAACAGTGTTGCTGGGTTCAGGATGCTGCAACGTCTGATTTCTATGTGTGGCTGGAATAGCGTTAATTCATAACCTGTCAGTCGTGCTATAGTTAAGTGTTGAGTCTGGGTTCTGTTTAACAAAACCTCTACAGAGTGTGGTACTTGAACTGTCAACTGATGGCCTAAAACAATTGAATCACTTTGTCTTATTGCTAACGCTGTTGCTGCTACTGACTTTAAGCACGCAGGGAGTGCCTGGGCTACTGAATCCAATGTACTAGAGAAATAAGCGCAAGGCTTATGTGAACCTGCTTGATCTTGAGTGAGGACAGACAACGCTGTACCATCACGTTCTGTAACAAAAAGTGTAAACGGTTTGCTGTAACATGGTGTCGCTAAAACTGGTGCTTGGCATAATGCTTTCTTTAAGTCTTCAAAAGCTTGTGTATGTTCCTGAGTCCAAGGGAGGGCAGTCGAAGTCGCTGCCTCCTGTGTCGTTAACTGGATGAGTGGTTTAGCTAGGAATGCATACTGGGGAATCCATTGTCTGCAGTACGAGGTGAGGCCTATGAAGGCCCGCACTTCCTTTTGTGTCTGGGGCTGCGGCATATTTGCAATTAACTGAATGCGATCGGGAGTGAGCTGTCTCCCCACTTTGGACAGCAAGTGACCCAAGTACACAACTTGCTGAACACAGAATTGTAGCTTCGAAGGAGACACCTTGTGTCCCTTGTCGGCCAGGAAATGTAAAACTGTCAGTGATGCTTTTTCACATTCGGGCTCACTTCGTGCGGTGATCAGTAGATCATCGACGTATTGCAGTAAAGCGGTGTTAACTGGCATTTGAATACAATCTAGTTGTCTTTTCAGTGCTTGACTATAGATGCTGGGGCTTTCTGTGAATCCTTGAGGTGCGCGCGAAAATTTGAAACTGCGTCCATTTAAACTGAATCCGAAGAGATATTGGCTCTCTGGATCAATAGGCACGCTGAAGAAGGCGTTCTTGAGATCAATTACAGTAAAGAACGTTGCTTCTGAATCAATAGCAGTCAGTAGAGAGGGGATATCGGGGACCACAGGATACTGTGTAATAATGCATTTATTTAATTCTCGAAGATCAATCACCAGCCGATATACTGGCGGTGCATTGGGATCAGTACGTTTAAGAATCGGAATGATGGGTGAATTACAGATATTGGAGTCGGTCTCGACGACCACTCCTTGGGCAATGAGCTCTTCAATGATTTTCAGTAAAGCCACTACAGCATCGGGTGGTAACTTATATTGTCTGATTCTGGGTAATACAACACCTGCCTTGAGTGTAACGCGGTACGGTGTAATGTGCATACAGCCTACATCAGTTGGGCCTTTTGCCCACAAGTAATCAGGTACATTTTTCAATCTGACATCAAACTCACGCAGAACATAATGACCCTTGAAATCCCGCAGAAAGAGTCTAACTCCCTCCGGGGAACAGCATATTATAGCTCCTAGAGCCTTCAATGTTTTAATTCCTAACAGATTTTCTGGACATGATTTCGTGAGTAACAGGTCTGTAACGCGTGATAATGGACCCACAGCCAGGGGAACTGGTTCGGATACTTCATTTACAATAGGCTGTCCTGAAAAACCCAGGGAAACATTCTGTGAGCCTGAGAGGGGTGCCCCTGGAACTTCATCATGACTTATTGTAGTGCGACTTGCCCCTGTGTCAATTAAAAACTTTCTGTCTTTTCCCAATACTTGACTGTGTACATAAGGACCTTCTTGATCTACAGGAATCTCAATAAGAGGCAAACCACCTTCCCTCTCTAGGCTGTTTCATGTATATCGGGAATATTCGGGGTAAGCGGACTGGGCATACTGGTACATCTGCTGTGAAACTTGCTGAGTTGCGGCAATGGGCTGTGGCTGTGGTACTGCTACGGTCTGTGCTGGAGTCGAGGAAGCATGCATAGGCTGTGTACTCTGTGTAGACTGATGCTGGTTATGGTCTTGTCTAGGTGGATGCGGTCTTTCTTTAGTTTTACCTGTCGCTATGTTATGTTTCAGAACTGGGCATTCGTGTACGTAGTGACCTGGCTGCTTGCAATAATTGCATGTCCCTTTAACAGGAGCTGCAGTGTGACTTGTCTGGGTCGTACCCTTCCTGTGACCATCGGATGGGACCGTCTGAGCTACTAACATTTTCATCTTCGTGTCTTTCATGCGTTTTTGTTCCTGATCTTGTTCTTCTCTAATTCTGTTCTGATGATATTGTAACATTTGTAACATCTGGGATGGCGTATTTGCTTGCCATGTACTCTCGACCTTGTACACTCGATTTTTAACTAACGGTAGGGAATTCTCGACTAACTTTGATACAAAAAGATGTGGGTACGACTCGCTACTTGGCTGGAGGCCACTATTAATAATAAAACATTTCTCGAATCTTGAATAGAAGTCACTAGTATCTTCATCATGTTTCTGTTTACAAGACGAGATTGCATCCCAATCCTCCTTTCTAGTTGTCAATAATCTGGGCAGGACCTGTACTATCAAACCTGGTAATGCTTTAGTTTTGTCTCCAAGGCCTAACCCTGGGACCCGTTTCTTTTCTTCTTCCTCTATTTCTGCCCAGGCAATTTTTGTGTCTCCCACCTCTCATTCCTTTTCCTTTAATTTCTCGAATATACCCGTAGGCAATAATACTTTCAACATTTTCATGATATCATCATATGTGTAGTCCACCATTAATAACATGTCTTTAAGCTCTCTATGGAAACCTGCAGGGTCTTTATCATGGCATGGTACTAGTTTCTTCATTTCTAACAGTTCTAATTTAGTCAGAGGCGTGTGAACATACACGCGTTTCAAAGTTTTATCCTCACCCATAACGGGGTGCACTTCTCGTAAGGGGTTCTGACTTTCAATACCACCCCCGCATTGCATATGGTACATTTTCCTTTCTGGAGGTGGGGCGGGAACATATTCAGAGCTTACAAAGGTATCATATCTGTGTCGTTGTTCTAGAATTATTTGAATTAATTTAGTGCTTAGACCTCTCCATCTATCCATCAGTAGTGCTTCTAGTGTCTCGTGTAAGGGACCTGGATCGGAATAATGTTTTCTGTATTTAATGAGAAGGTGCTGAATCATGTATACACCTGCTAATTTCTGTTCGTCGGGGGAGAGGTTCAGAAATGTCTGCGCTACCGTGTCATCATTATATATGTCAGCATTTTCGGCCCATGATACAGCTGATCGGGCGAGTTCTTGTTCATCCATAGAATTGAGTACATGGTACCCAACTCGATCTCGAAGCCTTTTATCAGTTTCCTGGAACTGATGCTCAGCAGAATTCGGATTTGTTAAGGCAGAGAAGAAAACTCTCTTGCTCTCCGGACGGATACCCTTCCTAAGGTAAGTTCCCTTACCTACATATGCTATCGTTCCTACATTTCTTTCGGATTCTTCCTGTACTTCTTCCTCCTCGGAGGAAGCCTTTTCTTTCTCTTTCTGGTGTACTGCTATCACTGCTTTCTTAATCTTCTTGTACATAGAGTCTATGCAATTTTGTCTATCATGTCTTCCATCAGCTATATTTTGACCCCACTTGTTCAATGCGTCTAATTCACTCTGATCTGTTCCGGGCCTGTCTCGTTCTCTTATTAGACAATTTATGAAAAATCGTAGTATCAGTGCTTGCATGCCAACTTTCTGTTTCTTCATGGCATCCTTAATACTGTCAGAGTCCTTTCCTGTCTGAACGAACTCATATATTCTGTCTAGACGATCCTTCATTCCTGCATAGCATAACAAGCTATCAGTAGCGGATCTTAACCGTAATGATGCCAATATCATTAAATCGTCTTTTCCGGGTACTGGATCATATCTGCAAACTGACATGTTTTCTTTTAATGTGTCAAGGCGGGATGAATTAGAGGAGTGGGGAGACCTGTACGTGAGAGGACTCTGCATATCTCTGAGATTGAATCTGTGAGTTGGTGGCGGGGTCTGAGGACCCGCGGTCGCACCTCCTGAAGCGGATGCTTGTACATTACCTCCCTGTGGAGTCTGTATCTGAGCTTGAACTTGTCGCTTAGGTGGATCAGGTAAACGTGGTTTCGGCAGATCTGTTTTGAGTACGGGAAGTGGCGGGGCTGGCGGAACGGGAGAAGTCTGTTGCGGTACCGGCGGAACGTGACCTGGGGGTGGGGTGCCACCCCCATCCCTGTCAGTAGGCAGGGCATGAACAGGCAGATTGGTGTAAGCTGGTGCTACATCGTCTAAGTATGAATTTAGGAATATGTCTTTAGTAGTTTTATGCATTACTTTAGTTGGAACTAATGGTGACGGCAAATTTTTCGGTATTTCTGAAATGGCGTCAGGGGTACCTTCGGCCAAAAGATACATGTTGTTCACTTGGCTATTTCGGATGCGATCTATTTGTTCTGATTTTACTCGAATTCCTTCAATAACTAATTTGTTTTCTTGAGCCTTTTCTGATTCTTTAAGTCTGTCTTCTCTACGGAGTGCTCTTTCAGCACGTTTATGTGATTCCTTACGCCAAAATTCTATGGCGTCTTTCTGAGATTGTCTGGCTTTCTTTTTCCGTAATGCTTCTTCTACCTTTATGATGCACTCGGCATCCCATGTTCCGTTAACTGGCCATCGGTATCTTTCCTCTAGGTGCTTTGTATACTCGGTCCATAATTCTAGATACAGGATGGCGTCTATGCCATGCTTATTATACATAAAATTGCCTGGAGTGTCCCTAGGGGGAATAGGGACTTCTTCCTCTAATATCCCTTTCCTAGTTCCTATCTGCTTTAACTTGTTGAAAAACGGCATTGTGCCTAATTGATACTGAAATGCTCGATCCTGGATACTTAATTCTGAATTTTAACTAGTTATACAAGAAAACACAATAATGCACAAAAACAGTCACATTCATACCACGACATTAATCACAAAAACATTTAAAAACATAGATGACTACCCCACTTATACTAGATGTACTGCTCAACAGTACAGATACACTGTGGTAACAGTGCAGAAATTCAGAAATTCGGAATACTGGATATACTGCTAATCAGTACAGATACACTGCCTAAAAAACAGTGCAGACCGGACTTGCGTACCCAAACCCGTCTAGATACGACCCAGCAATGGTACTCACCGGGAAGCACGGAAACAGAAGGCCTCGGAAAAACTCGACTGGACTCGACTCGATACTTCGGAAGACTTCGGAAAACTTCGGGAATTTTCGGAAAACTTCGGAAACCTGGTGGGCCTCTTGACACCTCGGACCTTGCTTCTTTCGGCTAGGCTCTGGTCGGGATCCTCCGCACTCCTCACCGCCTCGTCTGGGCACTGATCGCAGTCTTCGTCACCTCCGTGGGTCAGAGGGAGATGCAGGAAATCCTGCCGGTACGCGTATGTTCCTTCTAACTGATGGCAGGGGACAGAGCTTGCAATGCGCCAACCGGCGCGTGAGGTGGGGGAGGGGTCCCTATTCGGGCGCCAAAATGATGTAAATAATTAATTTACTCTCTTAATTTCTATGCAGGTAAGTACTTAATCAATAATAACTCAGATCGGATGAAAAAAGACAGAGTCCGTGGTGTGAGAGTTCTAAGGGGTTTTATTCCTTAAAAAGGAATGGTCATGGCCAAGATATCATGTTCTGACCACCACACAGGGTGTCAGAAGGGATAGAGCGCTACATTTTATTAACAGTACATAGCTTATATACTTATTTCATTCCATAAGTAACAGTGCAAGAGGCGTAACAGCTGAGAGAAGACAAGATAATAATATTACACGTGGTACATGTGCGTAATCAAGAGGCGTGAACTAGAGGTGTGTTCTGGAAACGTCACTGATAGGTGTCACAAAGGGGTGGTACTAACAGAAAATGTGGCAATGTCAGCAGAAATCGGAAGCTTGGATGCGTGCGCAGCTGGATGACGTGTAATTGGAGGGGTGCAGGGGACTTGACATTTACACTGACGGAAAGAGACAGAAGTCTGGCATGTCAGATCAACTTGTGCGTCTATCATATCTGATATCTGATGTTTAGGAACTAAGCTATCTGGGCAGAAAGGTCTCTAGAGCAGAAGCTATTCTATACTTGCTGTGAGTGCGTGTATAAGCGCCTGAATGTCTGTATGAGAAGCGTGGGGCATGGGGCCTTCCATGGAAGCATGGCAACAGAAGCTATGAATTACTTGCATAGAGACAGGTCGGCCCTTTAGCCCTGTAGCTGAGGAAGGATGTTTACTGAAGCTAGCAGGCTGGAATGTATTTTCGGGGAGGGAAACAGATAACTCGAAGGTTATAGTCAATCTTGGCAGGCAGCAGGCTGAGCTGAGCACGGAGGGCCGCGCTAGAAGTAAGTCAGAGTTCACGGGTACGGGGGCTGCCTGGGCAGAGATTTCTCGGAGTCAGAAGCCAGAAAAGAGGCTCGGTGGCAGAGATTCAGGGCCTACTTCAGCCAGGGCTGAAAAAACGTAGGAGTACACTACAAAAAGACGTTGGCATAGCATACTTAGGAACGGACCATTCAACCCATTCATGGTGGGTCTGAAAGAGGACATGTTAACGTTGGACGCAAATGTATTTGCGTCTTCATAGCTGACACAGGAGGGAAGTTACATGCACTTTTAACTCGTACATGGAGTCGGGGGGGTACTCGCTAGGGAACACAACTTGACCATAAAATTTATATTACCTCAGAAACTGGACCAAAATCACCATCGACCAGATCTCCTCATCGCTCCTTCTAAACACCCCAGCCCACTCTTCTAACCCAGACCAAGCCGCCGCCAACTTCACCCTATAGTTATCCAACACCGCCGACACCTTAGCACCACTGAAAAAACGTCAAAGCAAACCTGGCAGCAAGAAGGCCTCATGGTTCAACGATGATCTTAAGAAGTCCAAGAAACTCTGCCGCTCCCTTGAAAAGGCCTGGAAAAAAGACCCAACCACTAGCACCAAGGACGCCTTCAAAAACGCCACCCGCTCACACCACCAACTAATCCGAAAGGCCAAGAAAACAGCATTCAAGGATCGAATAGACAACAACGCCCACAACAGCAAGGAACTTTTCAACATCGTCAAGGAATTTACCAATCCCTCGGCCAACTCCAACGACATCACCCCCTCTCAAGCCGTCTGCGACTCCCTAGCCTCATTCTTCCACAACAAAATTGCAGACATCCACAACAGCTTCGACAACTAACCCGGAGACCAACCCACCCAACCATATGATGAACATTCTCCCCCCTTGAACACCCTTAACGACTGGAACCCAATCTCCACTGAGGACACCATCCGCCTGATGAACTCCATCCACTCAGGATCCCCCACAGACCCATGTCCTCACCACATCTTCAACAAAGCAGACTCCGTCATAGCACCGCACCTCCGAAACGTCATCAACTGCTCCTTCAACTCCGCCACCTTCCCGGAAAGCTGGAAACACGCCGAACTCACCGCCCTTCTGAAAAAACCCACAGCGGACCCCACCGAACTCAAAAATTACTGCCCAATATCACTCCTTCCTTTCCCGGCCAAAGTCATCGAGAAAGCTGTCAACAACCAGCTCGCCGTTTTCCTCGAAGCCAACAAATCCCTCGACTCCTCACAATCTGGCTTCCGAGCAAAACACAGCACTGAGACCGCCCTCATCGCAGCAACAGACGACATTCGAACTCTACTGGACAATGGAGACACAGTCGCCCTCATCCTCCTCGACCTCTCTGCAGCCTTCGACACAGTCTGCCACAGCACCCTTTTACAACGCCTCAGAAACATCGGAATACAAGGAAAAGCACTTGAATGGATCACCTCGTTCCTCACCGGAAGAACCCAGAGAGTCCGCCTTCCACCATTCAAGTCCGATGCCACTGAAGTCATCTGTGGCGTACCACAAGGATCCTCACTCAGTCCCACCCTCTTCAACGTATACATGAGCCCCCTCGCGGCCATCGCACGCCAACACAACCTCAACATCATCTCTTACGCGGATGACACTCAACTGATCCTTTCTCTCACCAATGACCCCAGCACCGCCAAAACTAACCTACACGAAGGAATGAAAGAAGTTGCCGAATGGATGAAACACAGCCGTCTGAAACTGAACTCAGATAAAACAGAAGTCCTCATCTTAGGTACATCCCCCTCTGCATGGGACGACTCTTGGTGGCCGGAAGCCCTTGGAAAAGCACCCATCCCGACAGACCACGCACGGAACCTAGGCGTTATCCTGGATTCTTCACTTTCAATGAACAGACAAGTCAGCGCCGTCTCCTCATCCTGCTTCAACATTCTTCGCATGCTCAAAAAAACATTTCGCTGGATCCCCGCCGAAACCAGAAAAACAGTCACCCATGCTCTGGTCACGAGCCGACTGGACTACGGAAACACCCTCTACGCAGGTACTACCGCAAAACTCCAGAAGAAACTCCAACAAATCCAAAACGCCTCAGCCAGGATCATATTAGACATCCCGCGTAACGAACACATCTCTGGTCACCTGAAAGACCTCCACTGGCTACCCGTCAATAAGAGGATCACTTTCCGACTGCTAACCCACGCACACAAATCACTCTACGACATCGGACCAGAATGCCTCAACTCACGACTGTCCTTCTACACCCCCTCCCGCCAACTACGTTCTTCCAGCCAAGCCCTCGCCACTGTACCCCGCATCAACAAGACAACCATGGGAGGCAGATCCTTCTCATACCTGGCTGCTAAAACATGGAACTCACTCCCCACTTACCTTCGCCTTACCCAGAACCACCTAGCATTCAGAAAGCAACTTAAAACGTGGATATTTGACAAGTAATCCTCTTCCCCTCCCTAAGCGCCTTGAGACCCTCTGGGTATGTAGTGCGCTATATAAATTCTTTGACTTGACTTGACTGACTTGGGAAGTTCTCTTAAAGGCACAGTATCCTGTTTTGAGCCACATAATGGCAGCCTATGGGGCTTGTCTGTCCACTCCTTCCTCTCTATCATTCCAGAGGGTTTTGCTGTTTAAAGCAAGGTTTTTCTCTGTGGAAAACCCTGGACAGGCTGTGCTGTTGTGGTTTTTGGTGGAATTTCCAGTTGAAGTATTGGACAGTATAGCCTGTGGATATAGGCTGCATTATCTGTCTTTAAATTCTCTCTTAAGTGTCTATGCAGGTCTGCATGTTTTGACAGCTTAAGAGATTATTTTTGATTGCTCTGGGGTCCGCGCACATGGGCGGGACTATTCCCTAGATTATGACTATACACAGAGATCCCCTACTACAGAAGTACTGTACGGACTCCGGGCAGATGCGAAAGTCTATTTTGCTGAGAATATAGGCACGGTCCACTCAGGGTGATGGTATGGGAGGCGTATAAAACGGTTCTTAGAGACCGGGAACAGAGTAGGGTGTCGTGGGCAAAGAAGGAGAGGGAGGAGATGGAAGAATGCGAAGCTCAGCTGCTGCTCCTGGAAAGGCTGTGCCTGACCCACAATGATGACCTACACAGGCATCGCCTGCAAGACGCACAACTTAAATACAGGGCCCTAGCGACACAGGAAACGAAGACACAAAGGTTAGCTACGCTTCACAGGCTTTATGATGTCAGTGATAAGTCCGGGAAACTACTGGCATGGCTGAGCCATAGGAAAGTGGAAGCTCGCTGGGTTGAGGAAATACTAGACGAAACAGGCGTGAAGATACACCAGGACGAGGGGATAGCGGAGGCATTCGTCACTTACTATGGCATATTCTATGAGGCCCGGAACGTGAGGGAAACACTGGCCATAATAGAGTACCTGGAGGCGGTTGACCTACCTTCCCTGTCGGAGGAAGACAGGGATAGCTTAGACACAGACCTTACACTCGAAGAAATTAGTCAGGCCATTGCCAGGCTCCGACCCGGTAAAACACCATGGCCAAATGGATTGCCGGCGGAATTTTTTAAAAAGGGATCGGATCTACTGGCCCCCCATCTTCTATCTATGTTCAAAAGTGCACTAGAGGAGGAGACCCGCCCGCCTGATCTACGCAAAGCCATCATTGTACCTATCCACAAAATAGGGAAGTCGCCAGTAGAATGTGCATCGTACCGTCCCATCTCACTACTGAACATGGAGGCTAAGATTCTGGCATCCGTATTGGCCCTGCGGATGAGGCCGGTCATTACCGGCCTGAAAAACAAAGATCAAACAGGCTTTATGCCTGGAAGGGCGGCTCGGCTGAACCTGCGCAGAACTCACAATTCGATGATGGAGACATTATCCCGTACGCCACCGCATCTCCTCCTCTCCCTAGACACCTAAAAGGCATTTGATGCGGTCCACTGGCCCTTCCTTGAAGCGACTCTAGCCAGATTTGGATTTGGACCACGATATCGCAGCTTGGTATGATTACTATATACGGCGCCGATGGCGAAGGTGAGGGTAAATGGCCGGCTGTCCCGGGAGTTCCCAATCCAGAGGGGCACTCGGCAGGGTTGTCCACTCTCCCCTCTCCTATTTGCTCTAAAGATAGAAGTGGTAGCGTATGTGGTGAGACAGCACCCAGACATAAAGGGATTCAGACTGTCCGTGACAGATGTGACAGAGGAAAAAATCTCCCTATACGCAGACAACATACTGCTTTATGTCACCGACCCTGAGACCACCCTCCCCATTCTTTTTGAGGCACTGAACACTTACAGTACGTACTCAGAATACACCATCAACTGGCACAAATCGGTAATTTTCAGTCCCAAGGTGGGATACGAATGGCCATCCCTACCCCACACATTACAGGTAGTAACCCATGGTTTTAAGTATCTGGGAATCTATCTCACGCCGGAGAAGCAACGGTCCTATAAAGAAAATGTACACCGAATCCTGCTTGCACTCAAAGAAGATGCCCAACGATGGAAGGCGCTTCTCCTTACCATATTAGGCAGAGCGGCCATGTTTAAAATGATCACGCTCCCAAAGTTCTTATATGCCCTCCAAAACGAGTATTTCCACCTCTCACAACAGGTGTTTCAGACGATCAACACGGAGCTGCGGTCTCTGCTGTGGCTGGGGAACCAACACAGAATTGCCCTCACAACGCTATGCCGCAACCAATACAATGGGGGAATATCTCTCCCAGACATAGGGGCTTACTACAGGGCGGTACATCTCACCCCGATATCGGACTGGCTCCATGTGGAAGCAACCCACCCCACTTATAGACTAGAGCGCTATAAAATGGGTAAGCACTCACCACTTCATTATTTATACGGTGGGAAAAAACACACGGGATTGCCCCAGGCCACCCAGACAACAATCACACTGTGGCATAGAGCAAACAAAACGATGGGTTGGCACCGCAAACCCACGAGACAAACTACACTCTGGAACTGCGTGTGGTTACGAGAAATCCACAAGCTGCGTGGATTCCACTCATGGGACAATCTGGGCATATACACTCTGGGAGATGTAATGACGGACACCTCCTTTAAACCTTTTCAGAAACTTCCAGCAGACTTTGGACTTAGCACCACACAACACTATAGATACTTACAACTGAAACACGCATGGCAGGCGGAAGGCCCCTTCCCCTCCCCATTGCAAGAGTACGCGCCACTGGAGGGACGACTACTCCAGGAACACCTACAGGAAAAAGCAGTGTCGTACACCTACAGAACCCTGATTAATAACACCCCAGATCACCTGACAAAATTGAGAGAGACATGGGAGAGTAATTTAGGGACTTTCGACACCACGGACTGGGATTCGGTCCTTATGCATCCCCGGGAAGTGGCAATCAAGTCCAGATTAAGACTTATACAATATAAAATGCTAAAAAGGATCTACTACGATAGAGTCAGGCTGCACAGGATGGGCAGAGCGAGTGACCCTTGTTGCTAACCGTGTGGCCATGAACAAGGGGACTTTTATCACACGGTGTGGGGCTGCCCTGTTATACAGAAGTATTGGGAAATGGTGACGATGGAACTGGGGAAGATATTGAACAAGACATTACCACTAGACCCGGAATTTATCCTCTTGGGTATCCCCAGAGATGCGGATCTGAGCCGCTCCCACTTTATATTCGCCGCCAGGGCTCTGGTTGTCGCTAAACAAGACATCGCTAGGAAATGGGGATTTGCCCAAGAACCACTGTTGGGGGAGTGGAAGTCAGGGATGGACCTATACATGGCAGCTGAGAGGGTCACTTATAGAGCTAGAGGATGCCCCAAAAAATTCAAAAGAGTATGGGGAAAATGGAGGACATATTATGGTATGGATGGGGAGATAGACCAGCGATCACAGATAGATGGACATGCACTACAAGGGTGAGACAGCGTAGAGGGGCCGTTCTCACCAAGGAATGAGAGGAACTGAGGGGCCGAGGCACAACTAACACAAGGAGGGAGGCGGATCTGGTTTCGCTTGGCATGTGTTCTGTTTAACTATGGATGTACAAGAAGAGTCTGATGGCGATGTATTGTATCTAGCTCAAATGATTGACTTTATGGAATACCTCGATTGTTTACGGTTTGATTTACAATGTACACAGAAAATCAATAAAAATATGTTTTAAAAAAAATTATAGTACCGGTCTTTAAAAAGGGAAATAGAGGAGACCCTCAATGTTATAAGCCTATCGCATTGATAGAATCTGCTGTGAAAGTTCTAGGTAGAGTTGTCCTTGGGAAACTCACGGACTGGTTAAATGATTGTAATATCCTCTCAAACTTACAGTATGGGTTCAGGAAATGGAGAGGAACCATGGACCTTTACTGGCCGGGAAATTTACTATTGCGAAGAAAGGTTCACTTTATCTGGCATTTATGGACCTTTCTGTGAGAAGGTGGCCTGATATGCAGTGCTCACTATTCTAGTGAACACTATGTATCAGTCCAGCAACCCTTATTGATGATTGGTTGTAAGTCAACCTTATAGACCAGCTATCCTAGTAGCATGGATACGAGCAGTCTAAGGCTAAAGACTCGAGAGGGCGTGTTAAGCCAGCTGTTTACCACACATATACCCCTTGAACACCAAGTGAAAGGACACCACACAAGTGTTATGAAAATAAACAGTTATTTATTAAAGATCACAACAGCCCTGTACTCTTTATGAGGACAGGGTACTAAGCACAAACCAAAACTCTTACAAAAACACTTAAGTTAGCACAGTATATACAAATGCCCGAGGGGCACGGAAAACCATATACTCTAAAAGTGGAATGTGAAATTCCTAGCAGGTAAGTACAGTACTAATAGCTTTTGGAATCGCTAGGACTTGACTAGGGAATCGTTAGATTACTTCTAGGAGGCCTAGGGGACTCGGGTGCAGTGTGTGCACTCTCACGCGAGATGCGGACAAAAGTCTATGGTAGCTAGGAAGTAGAAAGTTAGTGTTCTCGGGCGAACCCGACCTGGTAGGGAGAAAACGAAAGTAGATTCTGACCCTTGGATAGTGAGGCTATGCTGGGGCACCGAAATGCCGAAGTTACCTAGCCCAGGGGCTGCAGCTGCATAGGTCTGAAAAGACGTCGGGAATCCTCGTAGACGGACCAGGAGCCGGAAGAAAAGATGCTGGCCGGTGACCAGTGAAGAAAGTTCAGTTGGATCCAAGCCTGGATCTCGAAGATAGATGACACCTGAAAGCAGAGGGGACCAAGTTCGAGACTACTAGCCAGTAGTCAGTGGGCACCAGGAGGGCACCGGATGGTAGCCACCTCGACAAGGTGAGTGGGTGACGCTGGAGCTCGAAGATCTCACGGACCAGGAGGCGTTGTCGGCGACCAGGATGGAGGATCGAGCTGTCCCACGAAGATAGAAGCTGTCGGCGTCGCTGGACCCAGGATTGGGCAACAAAGCCTTGGCAAATTCAAGCCCACGCGGTGGACTCAAAATGGCGTCTGGAGTGGACCAGGAGGGTCCGGGGTGCCTCTCTTCAAGAAGGAAGCAAGGGCCAGTCTGGAGCAACCAGACCAGCAGTCGTGAAGTCGTCGGGCGTCGTTCAGAAGGCCACAAGCCAGCCGGCTAGTAGCCAAACAACGCGGTGCACAGCAAACAGCAGAAGGGCCCCACGCAGATCGTGGAGATGCAGGGAGGCTGACCTTGGGTGCTGGAGCTGCGCAGGGTCGGGGCTTCTCGGACCCCAAAGCACTCACCAGTGGAGGACACGGTGGGCTTGCAGTAAAGATGTCGTGCAGTCTTGGCGATCGTCGGTCCCTCGAGGTCTCGTCGCACTCACGGTTCTCAGCTTGGCTGTAGAGGTGAGTAGAGGTCAGAGGTGCCAGGGAAGCCGGGTCTCGTCGAGCTGGGTCGTCGGATTCGTGATGAAGGACTTGCAGCAGACCGCAGTGTTCTTTAGGATGGTGCCCGCTTGATGCAGGGTGACTACTCCTTAGCCACAAGGGAGAATCTTGAAGAAGAAATCGTGAAGTCCTTTCGAAGAAAGTGGTATCTTGATTCCAAAGATGATCTAATTTGAACAGGGGGCCCGCTCCTATCTTTATACTAAAAAAGGGGGCTGACCCGGTGACTAGGTCCTGCCTATGGGTGGGACCAGGAGGGGGGTGGTTACACCCCTCTCCCCTGCCGGACTTCCCCAGGCCAGGGGCTGGTGTGCCCCTGGAACTGGTTCTGACTGGCCTATGCGTAGTGAGCACCGGGGTGCCACTCAGCAGTCACCTTCCTGAAAAGCCCTGCCTACCCAGGATACACAAAACCATGTCTGGGACGGTGCTAGCACCGCCCCTGACAGGAAACCCTTTGTCCAGGCTCCCCTCGCTGGAAGGACTCCCAGCTGCAGGGGGTCAGACTCGTGTCTGTGGTGGCAGCATCCATTTTGTGGAGCTGAGGCTTCAGTTAACTTTAACCGGGGTTCACAGTTACATACATGTCGTGTCCCTCTAGAAGGGTGGAATGCTAACCCCGTCGCCAGAATTGGCGAGGGGTTAGTATTCCAATTCGTATGACACCTTACTCGACATGTTTTGATAAAGCAATACCAAAGATAGCATTTAACCGCGAGGATTATAATGCACTTAAGAGTATATGGTATGCGATATCATGGAACAGCTATTAGGACTTGATTCCGCAAGCTGCAGACAGGCCCAGCTCATGCCAGAGCACCATCTCACACGATTCCAAGCACTCTGCCTTCAGGATTGTCAAGGCCTGCCATAGGAGTGACTGATAGGAATCTGTGTGTCCATTTTAGGGTTAGGTAAAGGTATACTACACCTACAGCAAAGGGTGATTACACGACTTTGCCCCAGCTGTCGTGCAGCCAGTTGTGTCAAATTTAGGAGGCCAGCCAGGGGTGGCATAATACATGCTGCAGCCCCTGGCAGCCCTGGGTACACCTATGCCCTGAGTTACAGGGTCTGATAAGGTGGCCCAGTACCAATTGGTAGATGCACCTAGGGTACATGAGGTAATTTAGAAAGAGAACAGCCAGGCTGTGGGTCTGATTGGCAGGCCCACAGCCAGAGAAAGTCGTAAACCAGTGAAACAAAAGCAAAAAATCTGGGTGATCATAGGATTGCAGATCCTACTCTCCTACATGACCCCCCCCCCCAAACTTTGGGACAATAAGCTAACCTTGACCAGGTGAGTCTTCTTGTTCTAAGTGGAAATATCTGGAGAGCCCATTGGCATTGCCATGATCAGTACCAGGTCTATGTTCCACTGTAAAGTCCATCCCCTGTAGGGAAATGGACCACCTAAGCAGTTTGGGGTTTTCACCCTTCATCTGATTTAGCCACAAGAGGGGCTTATGGTCGGTCTGAATCTTGAAGTGAGTGCCAAACAAGTATGGCCTCAGCTTCTTCAGGGCCCAAACCACAGCAAAGGCCTCCCTCTCAATAGCTGACCAATTCTTCTCTCTGGGGGTCAGCCTTCTGCTTATAAAAGCAATGGGCTGATCCTGACCATCAAAATTCAGTTGAGAAAGAACAGCTCCCACACCCAACTCAGAAGCATCTGTTTGGACAATGAATGGTTTGGAGTAGTCTGGACTCTTAAGGATAGGTGCTGTGCACATGGCCTGCTTTAGGTCATCGAATGCTTTTTGACAGCCTGCTGTCCACTGAACCTTTTTTGGCATTTTCTTACTTGTCAGTTCATTTAATGGTGTCACAATGGAACCATAGTTCCTGACAAACTTTCTGTAGTATCCAGTCAGGCCCAAGAAAGCTCGAACCTGAGTCTGGGTGGTTGGAGGAGCCCAGTCCCTGATTGACTGTATTTTGCTCTCCAGTGGCTGAACCTGGCCTCCACCTACAAGGTGGCCCAGGTATACAACCTGTGTCTGCCCTATCTGGCACTTGGTGGCCTTGATAGTGAGGCCTGCTGCTTGCAGAGCCTCTAACACTTTCCTCAGGTGGACCAGGTGATCCTCCCAGGTGGAGCTAAAGACAGCAATATCATCTAGATATGCTGCACAGAAGTCATCCAGCCCAGTGAGGACTTGATTCACCAACCTTTGGAAGGTGGCAGGTGCATTTTTCAGACCAAAGGGCATTACCACAAATTGATAATGCCCACCAGGGGTTGAAAATGCTGTCTTGGGCTTGGCATCCTCAGCTAACCTGATTTGCCAATACCCAGCTGTTAAGTCAAATGTACTTAAGTAGTTGGCAGAAGCCAATCTATCTATAAGTTCATCTGCCCTTGGTATTGGATGGGCATCAGTCTTAGTGACTGCATTGAGACCCCTGTAGTCTACGCAAAACCTCATCTCTCTCTTACCTTCTTGGGTGTGAGGCTTTGGCACTAGAACTACTGGACTAGCCCAAGGGTTATCTGAGGGTTCAATGACTCCCAATTCCAACATTTTCTGCACTTCAGTTTTTATGCAGTCTCTAACATGATCAGGCTGCCTGTAGATTTTACTCTTGACTGGCAGACTGTCACCAGTGTCAACCTCATGGGTGCACCAATTGGTCTGACTGGGTGTCAGAGAGAACATATGTCTGAAAGACTGAAGAACCTGTTTACAGTCTTTCTGCTGATGTTCAGAGAGGCTGCCACAAAAGACAACACCATCTACTGACCCATCATCAGGATTCTGAGTGAGCAGGTCTGGGAGAGGGTCACTCTCTTCCTCCTGTCCCTCATCTATGGCCATGAGCAAGCTCATGTCCTTCCTGTCGACATATGCTTTGAGCCTGTTGACATGGAGTACCCTGTGGGGACTCCTGGGAGTTCCAAGGTCCACCAGGTAGGTGACCTCTCCCTTTTGCTCAAGAATTGTGTGGGGCCCAGACCATTTGTCTTTGAGTGCTGCTGGGGCCACTGGCTCCAACACCCACACCTTCTGTCCAGGCTGGTAAACAGTCAGGACAGCCTTTTGGTCATGCCAAGCTTTTTGAAGTTCTTGACTGGCCTTAAGGTTTTCAGATGCCTTCTCCATATACTCAGCCATCCTGGAGCGGAGACCAAGTACATAGTCCATTATGTTGGTTGCAGGCTTTTTGAGAGGTCTCTCCCATCCTTCCTTCACCAAACACAAGGGGCCTCTCACAGGATGCCCATACAAAAGTTCAAAAGGGCTGTAGCCAACCCCCTTTTGTGGGACCTCTCTGTAAGCAAACAGAAGGCAGGGCATCAGGACATCCCATCTACGCCTGAGTGTTTCAGGTAGTCCATGAATCATCCCTTTTAGGGTCCTGTTGAACCTTTCAACAAGCCCATTGCACTGTGGGTGATAGGTTGTAGTGAATTTGTAATTGACACCACACTCCTTCCACATAGCAGTTAAGTAGCTTGACATGAAGTTTGCACCTCTGTCAGAGACAACCTCCTTAGGGAAGCCCACTCTGGAGAACACTCCAACTAGGGCCCTTGCCACCACAGGAGCTGTGGTGGTCCTAAGTGGAATAGCTTCAGGATACCTGGTGGCATGATCCACTACCACCAGTATAAACTTGTGCCCTGATGCTGTCTGGGGTTCCATTGGACCAACAATGTCAATCCCCACCCTTTCAAAGGGCACCCCCACCACAGGCATTGGTATAAGGGGGGCCTTTGTTGTGCCACCTGACTTACCACTGGCTTGGCAAGTGACACAGGAGCGACAAAACTCCTTGGTATCCTCATTCATGTGAGGCCAGTGAAAGTGTGAGACAAGCCTGTCCCAAGTCTTTGTCTGGCCTAAGTGACCTGCTAAGGGAATCTCATGGGCCAAGGTAAGTAGGAAACCTCTCTGAGACAAGGGTACAACCAGCCTCCTGGTCATGCCAGGCTTGGGGTCTCTTGACTCAGTGTACAGGAGTCCATCTTCCCAGTATACCTTGTGGGTACCTGTGGCGTTCCCAGCAGCCTCAGCAGCAGCCTGCTGTCTGAGGGGTTCAAGAGAAGGGCAGTCTAACTGGTCCTTCCCCAGGTCTTCCCTTGAGGGTCCCCCTGAACCCAAGAATTCAACTTGATCAAGTTCAAACTCTCTAGGCTCAGTTTCCCTCAATTCCTGTAGGCCAGCCTCCTCTGAGACTTGATCCACAACCTGGGGCAAGGGGGAAGGCACAGCCTTAACCCTACTGCTCTTTTTCTTGGAAGGTGTCTGGTCCATTGTTCCAGGATCCAGCACCTGTTCAGTGGGGCATTTCCTGGCCTGTGACCTGGTCACAGCAAACACATGTGCTGGCAAGCCTAACATTTCCAGGTGAGTCCTCTGCTCCACTTCTGACCATTGTGATGACTCCAAATCATTGCCCAACAAACAATCCACTGGGAGGTCTGAACTAACTACAACCTTCTTTTGGCCAGTTACCCCTCCCCAGGAGAAAGCTACAATTGCCATACTATGATTGGTAGTGACATTGCTTGCATTGGTCACCAGGAATTCTGTACCTGGCATGATCTGTCCAGGGTCCACAAAGCTAGGTGTCACCATTGTGACACTGGCACAAGTGTCCCTATAGGCCTGAGCCATTTTTCCATTAATGAAAGGTATCTGTCTGTATTTGCCCAAAGTATTGGGACTGATGTCAGGGGACATATCCATATCCCCTGTACTGACAAGGACAGCTTGAGTAAGGGTGCCAACTAAGTTGTCACTCCCCTCAGAACCCAGGGTTAACCCTACTAAACCCTTGGGAGGTGCACTACCACTGCTGGCTGTACTAGGGGGCACAGGTGCCTTAGGGGCTGCAGTGGCAGGAGTCTGCCCTCCTCCTTTCTTGGTGCACTCACTAAACCAGTGAGTTTTACTTTTACAGTATTGGCACCACCTTTTAGATTGGCCTTCTTTCTTCTTTTGGGGAGCCTGACCCCCACCCTCTTTGGGTTGTTGGGGACCTGTCGAAGACTTCTGGTCATTTTGTTCCCCCTTAGAATCTTTACCCTTCTGGTCTGCTTTCTTCTGACCACCTTGATTCTGGCCCTGGTTCTGTTTAACTCTTGTTCTAACCCATCTGTCTGCCTTCTTTCCCAATTCTTGGGGAGAGGTCAGATCTGAGTCAACAAGATGCTGATGCAACAACTGGTTCTGACAATTGTTTAAAATTTGTTCTCTCATCATCAAATTGTACAATCCTTTATAATCAGTAACCTTACTGCCCAGCAACCAGCCCTCAAAAGCCTTAGTGGCACAATCTACAAAGTCAGCCTAATCTTGAGACTGAGTTTTCTGGGTATCCCTGAACAGCACCCTGTACTGCTCAGTGGTTAGGCCAAACCCATCAACCAGTGCATTTTTCAAGACTTGGTAATCATTAGCATCCTCTACCCTTGTGGTGAGGAGCTTGTCTCTTCCTTTACCTTCAAAGGAGAGCCACAAGATAGCTGCCCACTGACTTGGGGGAACACCTTGCACAGTGCAGGCCCTCTCCAAAGCAGTAATCCATTTGTGGATGTCATCCCCTTGTTTAAAGGGGGGCACTATCTTACCAAGGTGTTTTGTATCAAAACTCCTTTCCCTATTGCTAGGTACAATGCTGCCACCAGTGGGGACTGCCCCACTCAATTGT
This sequence comes from Lissotriton vulgaris, assembly GCF_964263255.1. NCBI lineage: Eukaryota > Metazoa > Chordata > Amphibia > Caudata > Salamandridae > Lissotriton > Lissotriton vulgaris. The sequence goes on from NC_141689.1 coordinate 338,632,332, forward strand.
TGCTCTCTAGCAAAGGCAAGCCTTTCTTTGGCCAGGGCAAGTTCTTCCCTTTCAATCCTCAGATTGGCTGCCTTTTCCTTAGCTACATACATTCTCCTCTGGGGAGATGTCATTCCCCTCTGAGAGGAACGTTGAGAGCCATTGGTATGAAGGGATCTGCCAGAGTCTCTGGATAGAGACCTAGCTCGTCCATTCCCAATGTTAAGCTGACCTGAGAGTGGCCCCAGGGCTCCCCTAGAATCCATCTCATGTCTGCTTAAGTTGGTCCTGGTTAGTCTAACGACTTCTACCTGTCCCTTATCTGCCTCATCCCCAGAGGGATCCTCATCCTCATCATCCTCTACATCTTCATTCTCAGTTGAGAGGTGGATGAGGTCAGGGTCTCCTCTGGTTCCCTCAAGGGGAGGCATGCCTCCTTCTGGATTAGAAGGGCTAAGAAGTTTCTCAGCCTTTCTGGCATCATAAGTCTCTAGGAGACCAATCAGAAAGGAGGTGGTGGGGTTAGCCCCTTGCTTAATCTTCCTAGAGGTACATACTTGTCGTAACTCATGGAAGCTAAGCACAGTATATCTTGAAGGGATGACCTGTGGAGGGTCAACTGACACAAGGGGAGACTCAGAGTTTCCTCCTTTGTCCGACATACTGTTTCTAGTGTGGTGTAAGTGATGCACCTACCTACACTATGTGTTTACCTACTGATCCCTTGCTAAGAGTTGCAGCCAAGGTGTGCTAAGCCTTGAGGAGCTGCAACAGCTGGTTCAGTAGAACTCAGAGTATTCTAAGCTTTAGTTATATGTACCTAACAGTACTTTATGTGATCTTTCAACAAGATATTCTTAGGATACGTGTGGTAAAACAACAGCAAGCTCAAATCCCAACCGCTGCTCACCAATGTGAGAAGGTGGCCTGATATGCAGTGCTCACTATTCTAGTGAACACTATGTATCAGTCCAGCAACCCTTATTGATGATTGGTTGTAAGTCAACCTTATAGACCAGCTATCCTAGTAGCATGGATACGAGCAGTCTAAGGCTAAAGACTCGAGAGGGCGTGTTAAGCCAGCTGTTTACCACACATATACCCCTTGAACACCAAGTGAAAGGACACCACACAAGTGTTATGAAAATAAACAGTTATTTATTAAAGATCACAACAGCCCTGTACTCTTTATGAGGACAGGGTACTAAGCACAAACCAAAACTCTTACAAAAACACTTAAGTTAGCACAGTATATACAAATGCCCGAGGGGCACGGAAAACCATATACTCTAAAAGTGGAATGTGAAATTCCTAGCAGGTAAGTACAGTACTAATAGCTTTTGGAATCGCTAGGACTTGACTAGGGAATCGTTAGATTACTTCTAGGAGGCCTAGGGGACTCGGGTGCAGTGTGTGCACTCTCACGCGAGATGCGGACAAAAGTCTATGGTAGCTAGGAAGTAGAAAGTTAGTGTTCTCGGGCGAACCCGACCTGGTAGGGAGAAAACGAAAGTAGATTCTGACCCTTGGATAGTGAGGCTATGCTGGGGCACCGAAATGCCGAAGTTACCTAGCCCAGGGGCTGCAGCTGCATAGGTCTGAAAAGACGTCGGGAATCCTCGTAGACGGACCAGGAGCCGGAAGAAAAGATGCTGGCCGGTGACCAGTGAAGAAAGTTCAGTTGGATCCAAGCCTGGATCTCAAAGATAGATGACACCTGAAAGCAGAGGGGACCAAGTTCGAGACTACTAGCCAGTAGTCAGTGGGCACCAGGAGGGCACCGGATGGTAGCCACCTCGACAAGGTGAGTGGGTGACGCTGGAGCTTGAAGATCTCACGGACCAGGAGGCGTTGTCGGCGACCAGGATGGAGGATCGAGCTGTCCCACGAAGATAGAAGCTGTCGGCGTCGCTGGACCCAGGATTGGGCAACAAAGCCTTGGCAAATTCAAGCCCACGCGGTGGACTCAAAATGGCGTCTGGAGTGGACCAGGAGGGTCCGGGGTGCCTCTCTTCAAGAAGGAAGCAAGGGCCAGTCTGGAGCAACCAGACCAGCAGTCGTGAAGTCGTCGGGCGTCGTTCAGAAGGCCACAAGCCAGCCGGCTAGTAGCCAAACAACGCGGTGCACAGCAAACAGCAGAAGGGCCCCACGCAGATCGTGGAGATGCAGGGAGGCTGACCTTGGGTGCTGGAGCTGCGCAGGGTCGGGGCTTCTCGGACCCCAAAGCACTCACCAGTGGAGGACACGGTGGGCTTGCAGTAAAGATGTCGTGCAGTCTTGGCGATCGTCGGTCCCTCGAGGTCTCGTCGCACTCACGGTTCTCAGCTTGGCTGTAGAGGTGAGTAGAGGTCAGAGGTGCCAGGGAAGCCGGGTCTCGTCGAGCTGGGTCGTCGGATTCGTGATGAAGGACTTGCAGCAGACCGCAGTGTTCTTTAGGATGGTGCCCGCTTGATGCAGGGTGACTACTCCTTAGCCACAAGGGAGAATCTTGAAGAAGAAATCGTGAAGTTCTTTCGAAGAAAGTGGTATCTTGATTCCAAAGATGATCTAATTTGAACAGGGGGCCCGCTCCTATCTTTATACTAAAAAAGGGGGCTGACCCGGTGACTAGGTCCTGCCTATGGGGGGGACCAGGAGGGGGGTGGTTACACCCCTCTCCCCTGCCGGACTTCCCCAGGCCAGGGGCTGGTGTGCCCCTGGAACTGGTTCTGACTGGCCTATGCGTAGTGAGCACCGGGGTGCCACTCAGCAGTCACCTTCCTGAAAAGCCCTGCCTACCCAGGATACACAAAACCATGTCTGGGACGGTGCTAGCACCGCCCCTGACAGGAAACCCTTTGTCCAGGCTCCCCTCGCTGGAAGGACTCCCAGCTGCAGGGGGTCAGACTCGTGTCTGTGGTGGCAGCATCCATTTTGTGGAGCTGAGGCTTCAGTTAACTTTAACCGGGGTTCACAGTTACATACATGTCGTGTCCCTCTAGAAGGGTGGAATGCTAACCCCGTCGCCAGAATTGGCGAGGGGTTAGTATTCCAATTCGTATGACACCTTACTCGACATGTTTTGATAAAGCAATACCAAAGATAGCATTTAACCGCGAGGATTATAATGCACTTAAGAGTATATGGTATGCGATATCATGGAACAGCTATTAGGACTTGATTCCGCAAGCTGCAGACAGGCTCAGCTCATGCCAGAGCACCATCTCACACGATTCCAAGCACTCTGCCTTCAGGATTGTCAAGGCCTGCCATAGGAGTGACTGATAGGAATCTGTGTGTCCATTTTAGGGTTAGGTATAGGTATACTACACCTACAGCAAAGGGTGATTACACGACTTTGCCCCAGCTGTCGTGCAGCCAGTTGTGTCAAATTTAGGAGGCCAGCCAGGGGTGGCATAATACATGCTGCAGCCCCTGGCAGCCCTGGGTACACCTATGCCCTGAGTTACAGGGTCTGATAAGGTGGCCCAGTACCAATTGGTAGATGCACCTAGGGTACATGAGGTAATTTAGAAAGAGAACAGCCAGGCTGTGGGTCTGATTGGCAGGCCCACAGCCAGAGAAAGTCGTAAACCAGTGAAACAAAAGCAAAAAATCTGGGTGATCATAGGATTGCAGACCCTACTCTCCTACACTTTCTTCTACCTTCGATAGAGTAAATAGATCAAAACTCTGGCAGTTGTTACTAAAACTGGCTCTAGATAAGAATATTGTAAATTTTCTGGATGATTTACATAAAGACCTATCCGCCACAGTTATATTTGATCAGAAAGGCCACCTTACCAGCAGCATCCATGTAGTTAAAGGTGTGAGACAGGGATGCATTCTAGCACCACTCCTATTCACTTTATATATTAATAATTTGGAGTCGGTTTTAATAGGATCAAGCAAGGACATCCCACGTGTGGAGGAGCAGTTAATCCCGGCTCTCCTATACGCGGATGATGCTGCCTTGATAACTAGAACTGCAATTGTCCTCCAGCATCTTTTAACTTCCTTTGCCGAAGTCATTAAACCTGGATGATAATTTTTTCTAAATGCACACAATGATTTTAGGGCGTAAACCAAGGAAACTAAAGACTCTTGTTTGTTAAAACAATATGATATTGTGGGTTAATTTGTTTACTTATTTAGGGCTTTTATTTGATGAAATGGGATCATGGATTCCACAAACGAAAGCTAAAAGAAATGTTATGGCCAGATCCACCTTAGCTGTTCTTGACGTTGCCCGCAAATTGGGGGCAAAGCCTATGCAAGCAATGTTAAACATATATAGGGCCAAATGTATCACCATAGCATCTAATGGATCTGACATATGGGGATACAGGGAATCGAGGGACATTCAAATAGTTGAAAATAAATTTCTTAGAAACTTGTTATCTGTCCCACAGTTAACATCCTCTTTTATAATCCATCAAGAATCTGGGTTAGGCTTTGTATCTGACCTAATCAGCATGGCAACCTTATTAAAGTGGATAGGCATTTGGACAAACCCAGAGCTAGGGTTGAATCGGGAAGTTTTTCGTGATTGTTTAGCACTTGATTATGCAAGCAGTATCCCTTGGCTGAGCCACGTAAAAAAGCGCTCTACCAACCTAGGAAGGCCAGAAATGTTTAATTCCCTAGAAAACTTGATTAAAGCTGATCTGATCTGGGTTAAAAATAAGTTTCTGCAGGTTGCACAGATGGACAGGGAGGCCAGTGAGATTAAAAAAACATTGGTGCGGATACATCAATTATTGTCCACCTCAAGTACCATGGAACCCTATTTAAATCTAGTTACAAATCAGTATCACAGTTTCCTTTTAGTACGATTTAGATTCAATCAATTACATTTACTTCTGGCCGAACCGAAGGGATGGAAAAATATTGAGGACCTGGGTGTTTGTTCCTGTGATAGTTTTTCGACCCAGGACTCACTGCATTTTACTTTATTTTGCGAACACTTTATCCATATTCGGAGGCGGTTCATTTTATCTATTTTAAGGGGCAACGGATTTTTACAGGCTTGACCGGCTTTTATGTATTTACTGATGCTGACGAATGTCTGGGAAATTTTTAACATTGCTAGTTTTCTGACTGCAGCGGTCAGAATAAAGAAAAAAAGGATCACTATGAATTAGATCATTTTTAATCTTGAGAAATGTTTAACTTTTTTATTATGATGTGTTTTGTATATGATCACACTATTTCTTTTTTGTATTTTGTTGATGTTGTGTATTTGTAATATTTTGTGTATTTTTTGTAGTATGCTTTTTATGATTTTAATTAATCGAATAAAGTGAATTTGACTGACTCCCCAGTGCAGATAGTGTCTAAGATTTACAAACTGTCCCCGTATTACCTGAAAAACCACTACACGAAAGCACGTCTCACTTGGCAAGCTGACTTGGGTAGAGAGTTAGATGATTCGACGTGGAAATTCTGCTGTGAGAGTACAAAACGTATCTCCCTAAATGGCAGCCATAGGTTGATACACTTTAAATTCTTGAATAGGGTGTACTATACGCCCAAGAGATTATGCAGATATGGGTTGCGAGACACAGCGGAGTGCGAGCGCTGCGGGGAACGCACTGCAGATTTTCTACACTTGGCCTGGGTATGCCCAGGAATTGCCAACTTCTGGGCTGGGGTCTTTACGGAACTAGGAGAGATTACAGACACAACGCTTACACCGGACCCACTAATTGCACTGTTAAGGTATTCTAAGCCCATACGAAAGGTAGTCAGAAGATTAGTAGACATAGGCCTGCTAATAGCCTAGTGCAGAGTAGCAATATGGGCTAAGGGCCCCACAACTACTAGCTGGGCATAGGACATGATGAATTGAGCACACAGACCGAGAACTATAGCAAGCTTTTCCCGTGGCGTAGCCATCCAAAAAACTTCTGGGCACTATACAAGACACATCTCCTGACTAAACATAAAGACGCTGACGGTGAACACACTCCTGCACCTCCGGCGGTGTGCCAGTGAATGCTAGGGTAATAACCACAGTGCGATGTTGCTGGATAGAGTCATTGCGACCAGTTTATCTGAATGTTGAATACAGTTGCAGGGGCGCGTTGGGAAGGTGGAATGCGATACTAAATTGAGGGAAAAGGGATGGAATTATTATTGACCTAAAGATAATATACTGTGGTGAAAGGAGAATGACAGCATGGTCTGGCAGGCATATAATCCAATGATAATATGCCTGCCAGATCGGCCGTGGAACTGTTATTTGTGATTGATTACTGTACTATACTGCTAATGTACCGAAGGATATGATGTCTCTTTGTATTAAGAAAAAGTTAATAAAGAATTTAATAAAAAAATAAAAAGAGTGGGATAAGAAACAGCATCCAACAACACAGATATATCCAAAAGAATCAGGGTGATGCTCTGACATTGATCTAAAGTGATTTGTACTAGCTTCCAATTTGCACTCCTGTTTGCCATAGAGTAAACGTTTCCAGAATTGTAACCAAAAAAGTCTGATATGGGCAGTTTCAAAAGAGCAAGGTCCAGTGATTGAAATCTCTATCAAGGCCCGATTTGATCATATCATAGATATTTCCTAATTATGTCAACAGACAAGCTGAGACAAGAAGCCTGTATAAAAACAATACAATGCAACCAGTAGAGTATGTATACCACTATATCATGGGTTCAGATTGCCTCCAGGAGTAAAAGAGGATAAATCAAGTGCACAGCTCAGAAGAAATTGTCCATGTCCGAAAAGATCTAAAATTTAGATAAGTGCAAAAAAAAAGTAGGTAACTTACTTTTTTTGCCACTTATCTAGATCCGGATTTTGAGTTTTGAATTTTAGTCTCTATATAATTTTTTTCTTTCCTTCTTTTTCCACTCTATACTTCGCTGGTTAATTGTTCCTCTTTTCTTGTTAAAAATATAATCCCTCTCATTCTTTGCTTATCCTCTATCCTTCCCGTCTACCTTCTCTAAAAATGTTGTAAATATGTGATCTTGAATGACAAAAGGTAAAGAATCAATATTCCTTTTTGTTGCTTACAAAATAATTACATCTTTGGGTCAAGGGCCCACGTGTTGGGCTAACTTCTAACATGAGTATGAAAACTGTAGGAATGAGTATAAACATCCAACATGAATGTGTTAAACTGAAGAATTCACTAAAACAAGAATAAATGTAATTGTCTGTTGGCTTAGCCGTCTGTCTGTATCGTGTAGTAAGCAAATACATGTGAGTATTTGGATTAGACATTATGTCAAACACATCCTAATTCTATTTGACTTTTAACTGTGTTTTAAAAGACTTTGTACTCTTTTGTATGTTTGCACATGATGTTTTATAATTGTTATAAGTGTACTTATATATGTACGTTAAATGTCTATATTTATATGTTTGTATTTAACAGCCCTGAAGAAGTCCTGTATTTGGACGAAACGCATCGGCTGTACTTTGTGTTTAGCTACCCAATAAGAAAATGGAATAAAGAGATTTAACTGATTAACTTCTTTTTCATCGTCTACTGAATTTGGACTTTATAATTGCTTGCATTGAATTGTATACTGTGGTGTGGTGCACCTGTGCTTTTTTGGTACTAATTGTTGAGATACCTGGGAACGGGCACTGTGATAGTGGGTGCTTTTCGGTGTGCACACGGATCCTTAAGAAAATATAAAGGGTAATATATCTTTTGGAGTAATATATGATTTGGTGCTGGCAGTGAGAAGGCTCCACTGTATTTCTAAAGATTGTTTTGTTTCCAGAATTGTATTTTGATTCTTTTGACAGATTCAAATGGGTATTGACTTTTAGGAGATGCTGATTTTGTATAGCTTGACCATTGTTAATTTGTAAGGGTTTTATATCTGTATTAGGGTTGCAGAGTGGTTAGACCAGGTTTGTGGGCTTATGTTCAGTTCTAGGTTCCTTGGAGTGCCATCTCATTATTGCCCAAAATGTTCTACATTTTTGAGACGTTATGGAGTCATGTAGAGCATGCCAAAGTTTTAGTGTTTGATTTTTATATTTTAGAAGCCGTTTATACTGCTTTTGAGTTTCATTAAAGTGCTGCTTGCTGTACAAAGACGGATGTCGGGTTTTCACAGCTATTGTCAGTGCTCTTTTTAGATTCAAGCAGTCCATGTCATACCAATCCAGGCAATCTATGGATTGTTTTATAGGTGGAACCTGAATGTTACTTTTTCTGACAGAAGCCGTCAGTGCCAATAGATCTTCTAAAGCTTCCAAGTTTAATTTTCTTGTTATCGTGCTTGCGTTGGTAACCAAAGTATCCAGGGCATCCATATGGGACTAAAAGTGAATATCCTTTGATCAAATATTTCAATGGAAACTACAATGTTCTTTCTATTTGGTCTTAAAACAATGGTTTGGTTGTCTATGTTTTTTTGCTAATCAGAAAAGCTTGAGTGCAGATGCGCTAAAGTCAAAAGTGGAGGGTCATGTTCACTTTCTATTATTTCAAACACTTTCATGTCGGCTATCAGGCGACATGCTTCAATGTTAATTGTCATATAGTCAATGACACTTTGTCAGTTTCCAGATCCAAATGAAGGTTTTGAGGGGGGTCATCAGATGGTGTGCGGCCATTCAGTGGGCATAATCCCCCTTCAACTAAGGTTTCAAAGATAAATTTGCCTTTCCTTGTCTGAGCGCAGTACTCTTCGGATACTGGAGCATTTTCATAATTATAATGATAATAATAATAAGTGAGATTTATAGAGCGCACAGCTACTTCAGCCGGGGGTGTCCCGGCGCGAAGATGCAGATTCACAGTGAAGAGAAAAAGGGGAGAACTACGGGAGGTTAAAAAGCCAGGTTTTCAGTGCTTTTCTGAAGGCCTGTTCAGATTCAAAAAAATCTGTAGAGGCATGGAATTCCAAAGTGACGCAGCTGTCAAAGAAAAAGCTCTGCCGCCTATCATAGCCTTAAAGAAGCGAGGAATTCTGAGCAGTTTCATTTGATTAGATCTCAGAATCCGGTGTTGATGGTAGTTTTGGAGTCTAAGTCTCAAATAACCTGGGCCCGATCTCTGGTGCCTCTGAAGGCGAGGGTGAGTACCTTATACTCGATCCTCCTATTGATAGGCAGCCAATGGAGGCTTCCCAAGAGAGGGGAAATGTGGTGGTGGAATGGCACTTTCCTAATTAATCTGGCCCCAATATTTAGAATTATTTGCAGCCTGCGGACCAGATGAACAAGTTACTTACCTTCGGTAACGCTTTTTCTGGTAGATACAGTATCTGATACAGTAGCTGAGCTACCCTCCTAGACCTTTCCTTTACACGCCACGCCGTCGGATACACCAACGACTCCGACGGAGCCGGAACCGACGTCGGTATCGAATCCGATGGTACAGAGGGTTGGTCTTGAGGTCGACTCGGAGCAGACGACGTATGTATCGGCATCGACGACCTCGGGGGAGCTGGGTATTGCCACTGCGGTGTCGGAGCCGGCATGTAGGGCATAAATGGGGCCGGATCATAGGAGTGAGGAACTCCTAAATTAAATGCTAGTGGACCCATGGGACTCGAAGGTGCGCCAGAGGGGTACCAAGCCCTTGAAAAGACACCATACATAGCGTTCAAAAACGCTGATGGGTCTTGTCCTGGGGCCGGAAAAGGTGGCCGAAGACCCTCAGGCTGACCTTGAGGAGGTTCCGAATTCAGCTCTTCCACAGGCGCAGAATCCTCACCCACAGGAACTTTTTCCTCATCCTCTTGGGCCGGGGACGGCGCCGGAGCTGGAGACTGAGCCGGTGACTGAACCTGCAACTCCGAAGGTGAGGCCTCACCTTCAGGATCCAAGTCTTCCTCCGGAGGAATCACCTTCGAACGTACCTTCTTGGGTGATTTCGATCTCGAGTCCGAATCCCTACCGGAGTGACGTCGGGACTCATGTCTTCTTTTCTTATGTTTCTTCCTTGACTTCGAAGCGTGATCTGAAGATGACTTCGAAGTCGACTCCACCCGAGACCTTGATCTCGACTTCGATCTCGACCTCGCCCTTCTCGAAGGAGACCTCGAAGACTTTCTTTGTCACCTTTCAGCTTTGCTCCCAGTAGCTTGGCCTCTCTCTCACGCAGAGCCTTCGGGTTCATCTTTCGACAGGAAGAACATCCACCTACATCATGGTCCGAACTTAGACACCAGATGAACAAGTTACTTACCTTCGGTAACGATATATCTGTAAGAAACAGTAGTTAGTATTAGATTCCTTACCTTAGAATATCCCCAGGCGTCAGTCTGGATCCGGAAACTTTTGCGTAGCAGTACCCCTGCGCGTCGGTAGGCGTCGTCTGCAGGCGTCCCCTGCGGCTCCGCGTCCGTCGTCGGCATCGTGCGCCGTGATGACGTCGCTGGAGTATATAGACGCCGCCTCCGCACGCTGACGTCAGTTCTTTGTACACAGCTTTTCCGCGCCAGAACACGCAGAGCCATGTGAGAACCAACACTGGTGCCATTTGAAACTAGGGCCCTGAAAGGGATGTCCTTAACCCTAGGTATCAGTTCGCAGAACGGGGAGGATGGGTGGGGCGGTAAGGAATCTAATACTAACTACTGTTTCTTACAGATATATCGTTACCGAAGGTAAGTAACTTGTTCATCTGAAAGAAACAGGTTAGTATTAGATTCCTTACCTTAGAATAGATACCCCAGCAATACCAACCCCGGTGGTGGGTCTGCGAACCAATACAATCCTACACCAGAAAGTCCTGGAGGACCGAACGGTCAAAGAAGCCATCGTCCGGACTTGACTGTCCAGGCAGTAGTGCCTCGCAAAAGTGTGCAGCGAGGCCCACGTAGCCGCCTGGCAAATGTCCTGCAAGGGGACTCCCCGGCCCAGGGCAGTAGTAGCCGCCGTGGCCCGAGTGGAATGGGCCCTCAGCCCAACAGGAGGCTCCTTCCGAGCCAAAGAGTAGCACGCTTTGATGCACAGAACGACCCACCGAGAGATGGTCCGTTTATGTACCGCCCGTCCCTTCTTCGCACCCACGTAGCCAACAAACAGTTGGTCATCCACCCAGAACTGGCGTGTGCGATCCATATAAAATGAAAGCGCACGTTTTGGGTCCAGACGATGGAGCCGCTCTTCATCCTTTGAAGGATGCGGAGGCGGGAAGAAGGAGGGGAGGGTGATGGACTGCCCGATGTGAAAAGCAGAAACTACTTTGGGCAGGAAAGAAGGTCTAGTTCTCAGAACCACCTTGTCTGGATGAATGGACAAGAAAGGAGGTTTGACAGAAAGAGCCTGGAGCTCACTCACTCTCCTGGCAGAGGTGATGGCAACCAGGAAGGCCGTCTTTAAAGTCAAGAGACGGAGAGGACAGGAATGAAGTGGCTCAAAGGGAGCACACATCAAGAAGGTTAGAACCAGGTTCAAGTCCCACTGAGGCATCACAGGAGGATACATGTGTGTGATGCCCTTCAAGAATCTTGTTACAATGGGGGACTTGAACAAAGAAGGTTGATCAGGCAGCCCCAGAAAGGCCGAAAGGGCAGAAAGGTAGCCCTTGATAGTGCCCAGAGCAGAGCCCTGCTGGGCAAGGGAAAGAAGGAAGAGAAGAACCTCAGAAAGAGGGGCAGAGAGGGGATCCACAGCCTTTGCTGTGCACCATGCCACACAAACTTGTTCCACCGACAGGCGTATACCGATTTCGTGGAGGAACGCCTGGCTGCCAGAATCACATCACAAACTTCAGGAGGCAAGTCAAATGGCCTCAACTGCCGCCGCTCAATCTCCACGCATGGAGGTGGAGGCTGGACAGGTTCGGGTGGAGGACCGTCCCCTGCTGCTGCGACAGAAGGTCCTCCTGAAGGGGCAGGCGGATCAGGGGACCGACTGACATGCTGAGTAGCTCGGGATACCAGTACCTTTGAGCCCAGTCCGGAGCCACAAGGATGACTTGGGCCCGGTCGCGCCTGATCTTCTTCAGCACTCTGGGCAGAAATGGTATAGGCGGAAAGTCATATAACAGACCGCAACTCCACTCGCGCCGAAAGGCGTCGCCGTGCGAGTGACGTCTTGGAAACTCCAACGCGCAGAACTGATGACATTGCGCGTTCTCTTCTGTGGCGAATAGATCTAACCAAGGCTCTCCCCATTGCCGAAAGAGGCCTTGCGCCACGTCCGAGTTCAGACGCCATTCGTGATCCATCGAGCACCGACGGCTGAGTTCGTCCGCCCTGGCGTTCAGAGAACCTGCCAGGTGTTGAACCGTCAGTCACGCCCTGACGTTCCAGCCATTGCCAGAGGCGCAGAGCCTCCTGGCAAAGGGTCCACGACCCCACCCCGCCCTGCTTGTTGCAGTACCACATGGTGGTGGTGTTGTCCGTGAACACCTGCACTACACTCCCGTTGACAAAGGGGAGGAACGCTTTCAGTGCCAAACAAATCGCCCGGAGCTCCAACAATTTTATATGGAGCCGGGACTCCGCCGGAGACCAGATGCCTCTGATCTCTGACTCTCCCAAGTGGCCTCCCCAGCCCTGGAGGGACGCGTCCGTAACAACAACGTGCTCCGGTTGGGGAAGGGAGAGGGATCTGCCTCTGACCCAATCGCGGGCCGTAAGCCACCACTGCAGTTGTCTTGCAGTGCCCTCTGAGATCAGGACATGGTCGGACAGATTGCCCTGATGCTGGGCCCACTGAAACTTCAGGTCCCACTGCAGTGCCCGCATCCGCCACTGGGCGTGATGCACCAGAAGGATGCAGGAAGCCATCAGCCCCAGCAGCCGCAGCGTCAACCTGACTGAAACCCGGAATAACGGCTGAAAGATGGGAATCAAAGCCTGTATATCCTGGACTCGCCGTTGTGAGAAGTTGGCCTGATATATATTGTTCACTATTCTAGTGAGCACTCTGTATCAGTCCAAACAACCCTCATTGATGATTGGTTGTAAGTCAACCTTATAGACCAGCTATCCTAGTAGCATGGATACGAGCAGTCTTCGGGCTAAACTCTAGAGGGCCTGTTAAGCCAGCTGTTATACCATCACATATACCCCTTGAACGCCAAGTGAAAGGACACCACACAAGTGTTATGAAAATAAACAGTGTATTTATTTAGATCACAACAGCCCTGTACTCTTTATGAGGACAGGGTACTAAGCACACAACAAAACTCTTACGAAAATACTTTAAGTTGCACAATTTACACAAATGCCCGAGGGGCACGAAAAACCATATACTACAAAATGGAATGCGAAATTACTAGCAGGTAAGTACTGTACTGATAGGCTTTGGAATCGCTAGGACTGGACTACTGAACCTTCAGATTACTAGCAGGAGGCCTAGGGGACTCGGGTGCAGAGTGTGCACTCTCACGCGGGATGCGGGACAAAGTCTATGGATGCTAGAATTTACAAAGTTAGTGATATCGAACGAATCCGACTAGGTAGAGCTGAAACGAAAAAGGATCTGGACCCTTGGATAGTGAGGCTATGCTGGGGCACCGAAATGCCGAGGTTACCTAGGCCAGGGGCTGTGGCTGCATAGGTCTGGAAAGACGTCGGGAATCCTCGTTGCAGTCTATGGAGCCTGAAAGAAGAAGTTGCTGACAGGCGACCAGTGAAGAGATTCGGATGGATCCAAGCCTGGATCGGAGATGGGAGACACCTGTAAGCAGAGGGGACCAAGTTCTGAATCACTAGCCAGTGATTAGATGGGCACCAGGATGGCACCGGCTGAAGTCACCTCGACCAGGTGAGTGGGCGACGCTGGGCTCTGCAGTCTAACGGACCAGAAGGCGTAGTAGGCGATCAGGATGGAGGTGCGAGCTGTCCCACGATGGTTGCTGCGGTCGACGGCGCTGGACCCAGGACTGGGGCAACAAGTCTTGGCAAATTCAAGCCCACGCGGTGGACTCAAAATGGCATCTGGAGTGGACCAGGAGGGTCCGGGGTGCTCCTCTTTTGGAGGGGAGCAAGGGCCAGTCTAGAGCAACCAGACCAGCAGTATTGATGTCGTCGGTTCGTCGTCGGGAAGGCCACAAGCCAGCGGGCTAGTAGCCAGACAACGGGGTGAGCAGCAAAAAGCAGAAGGGCCCCACGCAGATCTGGTGGATGCTGGAGGGCTGAACTTCGGTGCTGGAGCTGCTCAGGGTAGGGGCTTCTCGGACCCCAAAGCACTCACACGAGGATCCCTCGGCGGTCGTGCTGGGCAAGCGTCGTGCAGTCTTGAAGATGGCCGGTCCCTCGAGGTCTCGTCGCACCCACGGATCTCAGCTGAGCTGACGATGTGGGTAGAGGTCAGAGGTGCCAGGGAAGCCGGGTCTCGTCGTGCTGGTCAGTCGGATTCCGGAGGAAGGACGTGCAGCAAACCGCAGTGTTCTTGGATGGTGCCTGCGGGTGCAGGGTGACTACTCCTTAGCCACAAGGGAGAAATCTTGAAAAGAAGTCGAGAGTTCCTTTCGTAGAAAGTAGTTTCAGGATTCAAAGATGATCTAATTTGGAAGGGGGCCCGCTCCTATCTTTATACTAGAAAAAGGGGCTGGCACGCGACTAGGTCCTGCCCATGGGTGGGACCAGGAAGGGGGGTGGTTACACCCCTCTCCCATGCAGGACTTTCCCCAGCTCAGGGGCTGGTGTGCCCCTGGAACTGGTTCTAGACAGCAGATGCATAGTGAGCACCGGGGTGCCACTTGCAGTCACCTTCCTCTAAAGCCCTGCCTACCCAGGATACACAAAACCCTGTCTGGGATGGTGCTAGCACCGCCCCTGACAGGAAACCCTTTGTCCATGCTCCCCTCGCTGGAAGGACTCCCAGCTGCAGGGGGTCAGACTTGTGTCTGTGGTGGCAGCATCCATTTTGTGATGCTGAGGCTCGAGTTACCTTTAAACGGGGTTCACAGTTACATACATGTTGTGTCCCTCTAGAAGGGTGGAATGCGGCGAGGGGTTAGTATTCCAATTTGTATGACACCTTACTCGACATGTTTTGATAAGGCGATACCAAAGATAGCATATAACCGCGAGGATTATAATGCACTTAAGAGTATATGGTACGCGTTATCATGGAACAGCTATTAGGACTTGGTTCCGCAAGCTGCAAACGGGCTCAGCTCATGCCAGAGCACCATCTGACAATTCCAATCACTCTGCCTTCAGGATTGTCAAGGCCTGCCATAGGAGCGACTGATAGGAATCTGTGTGTCCATTTTAGGGTTAGATATAGGTATACTATATCTAAAGCAAAGGGTGATTACACCACCTTGCCCCAGCTGTCATGCAGGCAGTTGTGTCAGATTTAGATGGCCAGCCAGGGGTGGCATAATACATGCTGCAGCCTCTGGTAGGCCCTGGGTACACCTAGGCCCTGAGTTACAGGGTCTGATAAGGTGGTCCAGTACCAATTGGTAAATGCACCTAAGGTACACGTGTCAATTTAGTGAGAGAATAGCAAGGCTGTGGGTCTGATTAGCAGGCCCACAGCCAGACAAGTCGTAAACCAGTGAAGCAAAAAGCAAAAATCTGGGGTGATCATAGGATTGCAGAACCTACTCTCCTACAGCCGTTCCGGAGGATAGACCCGAAACTGCGCCGAGTCGAGAACCGCTCCGATGAAAAGGAGCTTTTGAGGGACACAGGTGTGATTTCGGCACATTGATGGAGAACCCCAGCTCGTGCAGGAGGTCTGCCGTCATCTGAAGGTGGTGGACGACTGTCTGGGGCGAGCCCGCCTTCAACAACCACTCGTCTAGATAGGGGAAGACTGAGACCCCCAATCTGCGCAGATGAGCTGCGACCACCGCCATCACCTTGGTGAACACCCGTGGGGCGCTTGTAAGGCCGAAGGGGAGCACGATAAACTGAAAATGCTCGAGGCCTACCGTGAACCGCAGGTAACGCCGGTGGGCCGGCAGGACGGGGATGTGAAAATACGCATCCTGCAAGTCCAACGCTACCATCCAGTCTTGCGGGTCTAGAGCAGCCAAGACCTGAGCTAAAGTCAACATCTTGAACTTCTCCTTCCAGAGGAAGCCGTTGACGTTCCTTAGATCCAAGATAGGACGTAGGCCCCCCTTGTCCTTCTTGGGTACCAGAAAGTAGTGGGAATAGCAACCACGTCCTACTTCTGGCCCAGGAACGCGCTCGATGGCCCCCTTGGCCAAGAGGGCCGTAACTTCCTCCCTCAGAAGTGCCAAGTGGTCCCCCGACACACGGTGGTTCTGCGGTGGCATGGCTGGAGGAGTTGTCTCGAAGGGGAGGGAGTAGCCCCTTCGGACGAGCTGCAGCACCCACCTGTCCGATTTTATTGTGCGCCAGTGGGAGAGGTGATGGCGAACCCTGCCTCCCACCGGCGTCACATGGGCCTGAAAGCACGGACTAGGAGGATTTAGTGGCAGATGCTGCGGGGGGAGGAGTGGCCTGACCTCGCCGCTGTCCCCGACCGCCACCACGGCGGTTTCCACGGCCGCCACCGCGTTGATAAGTCTGTTGCGGCGCGTGGCTGGCAGCACGTGTGGGACCGCCCCTTCCTTGGCCACGAAAGGAGCGAAACAAACCCGTTTGCTGGCGCTGGGTCGAGAGACCTAAGGACTTGGCCGTGACCCTGGAGTCCTTGAAGCGCTCCAGCGCGTGGTCCGCTTTGTCGCCAAACAGGCGACTGCCATCAAACGGCATGTCCATTAAGGCATTCTGGACATCAGCCGAGAAGTTGGCGGATCTCAGCCAGGCGTGGCGACGAATCGCCACCGTCGTTGACATCGCTCTGCCCAGCGAGTCGGTCGTATCAAGACCACACCTGATGGAGTATCTTGCTGCGTCTCGGCCTTCAATCATAGCCTTGCCGAGCTTAGCCCGTACCTCCGGCAGGCATTCAGGCAGCAGGTCCGCGACCGTATCCTACAGAGAGTGGGTGTAGCGGCCCAAGAGGCACGCGGTGTTGCAAGACCGCAGTCCCAGACTCAGGGACGAGAAGACCTTCTTGCCATACTGGTCGTACCTCTTTGATTCCCTGTCGGGCGGAGCCGACGGGAATGCGGTCTGGGAGGTTGAGGCCTGGATCACCAGACTCTCAGGGGTGGGGTGGGTGGACAGAAACTTGGGGTCGTCCGAACACGGACGGTGGCGTCTGGCCACGTTCCTATCAACAGGCGAACCTGAAGCGGGCCTGGACCACGTGCCCAAAAGAACGTCAGTTAAGGCCTCGTTGAACGGCAGCAGTGGCTCCTGTGGGCATGACTGCGGTTTGAGTACCTCCGTGAGGATGTTAGTCCTCACGGCCGCGACGGGGAGCACAAGGTTTAAGGCCTTGGCAGCCCTCATCAACACCACTGAATAGGCAGCCCCCTCCTCCATAGCCGCGGTAGGAGGTGAGACAAAGCCAGGGTTGGGGGAGTCATCCAGACCACTGGCGTCACCCAAGTCACCCGTCCAGTCCATGTCGTACTGACACTCGCGTGTCAGAGGGTCCTCAGACCCCTCCCAACCCTCTCCGTATTCTACATCCTCACCATACCCGGAATCAACAATGTAGACCGGCTCCTCGGGGTTCACAGGCCCCATCGGCGTCGACTCTGCATCCGGATTCGGAGAGGGATTGGGGACAGCGCCGCCCGGAGCCGGCGCCGGGGCGGCGCCAGGGGTTGCCCCGATGGAATCGGCGCCGGAGAGGCCGGTTGACCAGCCGGCGTCGACCCCGAGGGCCCCTGCGGCGCCGGGATCGGAGCCGTCTTCGGCGCCGGGGCCGGAGCACCCGACGGCGTCGAGGCAGGGTCACCCGAGCCGCTGGGGCTCCCGGACGGGTTCACAGGGACCGAAGAAACCGCAGAACCCGCCGGAGGAGAAAGAGCCCTCATGGCCACGAGGAACGCTTCTATCTCCTCGGGCGACGCGCCCTGCCCAGGGACCGCAGGGTATGGAGCAGGCCGCGTCGGCGACTCACGCGGAGCCGCGAGGGTGGGACCACCCGAACCCCCGGCTGCGTCGTGCGAGCGTCGGGGGGAGTCGAGGGTACGATGACGACGCCCCGACTTTTTGTGCTTCCTACCTGAGGAACCAGATGAATGGTGACGACTCCCGGAGCGCCCGTGACGGCTCCGTGACCGCTCCCTCGATCGCTCCCTTGACCTCCGGCCGGACCGGGACCGCTCTCGACGCGGGGCCGACACCCGGAGCTCGAGCAGCTTGCGGGACCGCTCCCGCCTAGCTTTATTCGCCAAGGCCCGGCAGTCGACGCAGGCGTCCACGTCGTGGTCGGGGCCAGGCACCGGAGACAGAGTCGGTGATGATCCGCGACCGACATCGTCCGGTCACAGTCGTCACTGTTCTTAAAACCGGGCATCCTACCGGCACCGTAGAAGAATCAAAGATTAAAAAAGATCAAGAAACTTGGTCAAAAGACCAGAGTACTGCTCTTCGGATCTGTGCTAACTGGCGCGGAAAAAAGAAGAACTGACGTCAGCGCGCGGAGGCGGCGTCTATATACTCCAGCGACGTCATCGCGGCGCACGACGCCGACGACGGACGCGGAGCCGCAAGGGACGCCTGCAGACGACGCCTACCTACGCAAAAGTTTCCGGATCCAGACTGACGCCTGGGGATATTCTAAGGTAAGGAATCTAATACTAACCTGTTTCTTTCAGATGCAATCTTCGTGTGGGTCCGTGATAGACATCATTTTCCCACATTCTCTGCAAGGCTTAAAACCGGTCTTCTTAGTCGACATCGCGAAGGACACAAAGAAACAGGAAAATGATGAAAATAGCAACAAAGTTACAAACAGGCTACAGAGATTACCCGAAACCGTTAGCATCGACGACGCGGAAAAAAGGGAACTGATGTCATCACGCCGGCGTGGGCCTATTGTAGTGTCGGTGACGTCAGCGGAGTCGCGTGAGATGCAGGGCCTCTATGATGCCGTCCGCGTCCACGTCGGCGCGAAGCTACAAAAAGAATTTCCGAATGTTGCTGACGCAAGGGGATATTCACAAGGTGACGAATCCACTGGCAGATGCATCTATCAGAAAGGCTGTTAGTCCAATATAAAGGCTATTAGAATAATCTAACTGGGACGTAACCAGTGCATGGACCACTGTCTTCTTGCAATCTATCGGAAGGAAGTGAAGGAATATTCGCAGGGCTCTCAGCTTCCAGAAGCATGTCAAGGAGACCTGGCGAATCTGGGCCTTACAGGAGAGGTTATTGTCAAATTTAAACCCCAAATATCTGGCTGAATCCACCAGGTTTGTTGCCGGGTTTAGCTCTGAGGGCCACCTGAGCTGATGTCTGGTCAAGATTTTGAGCGGGAGTTGTTTAAATAAAATACGGAAGGTAAACCAACAGTCCAGAACAGGTGGAGATAACGCGCTGTTCACTGATCTGGTCGGTAAGGAGCGAGAGATAGAGGGGGATCTACTAGAGGTTTTACACGGAGACTTGAGGAATGATTTCTGAACTAGAGTACCGGTCACCCTCTTGGTCCAAGAACTTCAGGTAGTAAGTTTTATTGGCCTGCACTGTTTGTAACACGCTTTTTCTTTCCCCGTAGAGATAGTTACCGACTAGAAACAAAGGGCGACCCACTATTGTTTAGTGCTTCTATATAGACTTTCGCAATTGGGATGGAGGCGTTTTTCATTTGGCAATAAACGTTGTTCTCTCTACCCCTAGTGCAACAAAGGAAAAGGGGAGATAACTGTAAAATTACGGTATGAGTTATACGTTTGAACCTATATATAATTGCCTATGAGGACCCAGTCATTGTTGTTTGGATGACTATATGAGTTGAGGGCGACTTGGGTTCTAACTTTACCCTCTGTGCTCCTTGTTGGATATATGTAGGAAGGGTAGCCCCAATTAATGCGGGCACTTGAGGGACCCTGCCACTAAGAAGGAAGTCGTTAAGATAATGGAAAGATATTTCCAAGAGAATAGGGATACAGTGGATTCGGCACTGATCCTGTGGGAAGCATATAAAACTGTTATTCGGGGGGAGGTAATGTCTCTGGTCGCCGGGAAAAAGAAGAAACGGCAGGCGGAAATGGAGAGTGTAGAGGCGGAGGTGACAAAGCTGGAAGTAGAGGTATTTAGGACAGCAACTCCAGAAGGTATACACCGGTTAAAGTTGTGCCAGGAGGAATATAGGGGCCTCGCTAGGGATAGGGCAAGAGCGCAAAACGATGAGACTCAAAGCAGGATTTACGAGCATGGGGATAAAGCAGGCAAACTAATAGCGTGGCTTGAGAAGGGAGAGTGGGCGTTGCGCCTTGTACCTTAGTTACAGGGAGGAAACTCCAGTACGATAAAGGACCCGCAAGCCGTAGCAGATGAATTTTCAGAATACTATAGGAGGCTATACACCTCGGCCGGGATATACTCGAAAGCTGACAATATAGCAATGATCAAGGACATCCAGATGCCCGCACTATCAGATGACAACCAGGAATACTTAGATTCCCCATTTACTAATGATGAGGTGGCGCAGGCCATTAGAGGAGTGCGCTCGGGAAAGGCCACGGGCCCGAACAGAATCCCTATAGAACTTTATAAACTGAGTGCGAACAAACTAGCTCCATTTTTCAGTCCATGTTTGTAGAGAGAGGGGTCAGCTTCCGTATGATCAGAGGGTGGCGAATATTGTGGTTATCTACAAAGCGGGTAAGCCCAAGACACTTTGCTCATCCTACAGACCTATCTCGTTGCTAAACGCTGAACCTAAAGTCCTGGCGAAGCTGCTGGCGATGCAACTTTTCAAAGTCATCACTACCTTGGTACATCTGGACCAATCCGGCTTCATGCCGCATCGGAATACAGCGCTTAACCTGCGCAGGTTACATGGGGTATTGGGCAGGACCCCAAGGATCCAGGAATCGGCTGTGCTGGTGTTGCTAGATGCCACTATGGCATTTGATAGGTGTCAGTAACCCTACTTGTTGCAGTACTGGGGAAGACGGGCTTTGGACCGGAGTTCATTAATTGGGTGCGTCTATTGTATGACAAACCCTCGCCAGAGTGGTGGTAAATAATCGAAAGTCTACTGACTTTCTCTTTGGCAGGGGCACGAGACAGGAGTGCCCCTGTCCTCGCTCCTGCTTGCTTTGGCATTAGAGCCCTTGGCGGCGTGGGTTCAGAGGGACCGGTCGATCCGAGGAATGCGGTGGACGTTGGACTGGGAGGACAAAATCTCATTATACACCGATGATATTCACCAATCCAAGGGGATCCCCGATATCACCAATCCAAGGGGATCCCTGATATGTTTTCTGGATGTGCTTGCTATATTCGGGAGGTACTCTGGGTTTGCAATCAACTGGTCAAAATCAGTGCTCTTTGTCCTTAGAGACGATCCGGCGGCGATCCCGGAAACCTGCCCGATACAAATTGAACCAATAGGGTTTCGGTACCTCGGTATCTATGTCACGCTTGACCCGATGTTAAGCTATGCTAACAACTTGGGCCCCCCCCTATGGCTCGATTTAAGGGGGACGTGGTGCGATGGCGGGCATTTCCGCTCTCCCTTCTGGGTAGAGCAGTGCTTTTCAAGATGATGGCCCTTCCCTGATTCTTATACGCACTCCAGAACGCGATGGACCCCATATCGGCGTCCTACTTCAGGGAAATAGAGGCCCTCCAGAGACAGATTCTTCGGGACGGTAAGCCCGTATAGCTTTCTCCAAGCTCACTCTCCCCTGGTATGATGGGGGATGGATAGGATTGTCGGACTTACGGAAATACTACTGGGCCTCCCAGTTGGCAGCGGTGAAGCACGTCATATACAGGCCCCCTGTGGACCCAGGGTATGCTATGGACTGCTGACAGGTGCCGGGAGTGACTTCACCAGGGCACTGTATACCAGGCCTGGTCAGTTTCTCTTTGAGGGACCTACGGCTCACGCAGTACAGGTATGGCACGCAGCCAATAGGCATCTCAAGTGGGAGGGGAAACTAACTCTCACCACCCCATTATGGAGCTCGGAGAGACTAGGAAGTTTATGGAAGTCCAAGGGATTTGACAAGTGGGATGCCGCTCGCCACAGAGGTTGTGAATCCAGCGTTTTCCAGCGTGACTCAAGCCCTACCTGACTTCGCTACAGGAGTAGCTGACACTTGCCAAGAACTCTGTGTCCCTGAGGGAGGAGACGTGAGGCCGCAGAGGAGGTGAGAGGCGCGGCCCCGGGACTGCGAGGCACAGCGCTAGTAACACCAGCTGTTTCCTCTTCCCGCTGAGCCGCGCCCCCTCCCAGTGCCCCGCCCCCTGCAAGGTGTACTTAACCTCTCGCGGCCCCCGCTTCGCGGGAGCCGCTCGCCACAGAGGTTGTGAATCCAGCGTTTTCCAGCGTGACTCAAGCCCTACCTGACTTCGCTACAGGAGTAGCTGACACTTGCCAAGAACTCTGTGTCCCTGAGGGAGGAGACGTGAGGCCGCAGAGGAGGTGAGAGGCGCGGCCCCGGGACTGCGAGGCACAGCGCTAGTAACACCAGCTGTTTCCTCTTCCCGCTGAGCCGCGCCCCCTCCCAGTGCCCCGCCCCTTCCTTACATCCCACCACAACTATATAAACGGGGTCTACCACGCGCATCGCGGGACGACGCCCGGGCGAAGCCCGGGCCAAGGGCGGGCCCATTTAAGCCTGGTCAAGTCTGGTCTGGGCCAATCCCTTTCCATTCTCCATCCCCGCCCTGTACATTACTACCTACATTGGGAGCCCATCACCATTACTGACTCAGCTCTTCAACCCACGGGTGCTCTTCTGCTAACATGACTACCAGGGCCATGAGGAACAAGACGGCTCATGGCGTGGGTGAAGTAATTGGCCCAATTGATCAATTCATTACCAAAGCCAACGATGCTATTAACCAGGGAATTGTTCTGCTTGAAAGACGTGTTTCCCAGGACCTTGCTGCAGCACGAAGGTCTTCTATGGGCCTTCTGGCTTTAGCTAAAACACCTATTCACCAGGAAACTAACGCTCCATTACTACAAGAAATTTGTGCAGAACTTCATACCATCCCAATGAGCGTCGACTTATCAGTCACTCATCTCTCATTAGGCGAAGTTTCGTTGAATGACTTGGAGAAAACACCTACCCTGGTGATCAGCCCTACTTCAAACTGTGCCGTCAACTTTGATAGAGTCACTACCCTTGCTCTCACCCCTAGCCGTAACCTCACCCCCAAAACCCGATAAGGTGTCCAAGGAGGGTGCCATTCCCAAACAAGCTAGTGTAAGGTCAATACTTAAGACTAAGTCGCACTGTCCACCGAAGCGTACTAGGTCTAAAAAACCTCCACGTATCAACCCTCCAAAGAACACAAGACAGCCTCTGCCAGACAACTTGGATGACTCCTCTCTTCTGGCTGCATCAGTGGAGGAGACACATAGGGGTCATGACACTGTTAATACCAACCATTTAGAACTCAATGCACAAGTGTTCGACTCAATTAAGAATTTCATAAAATCGCAACTACTCCCTATTGAGCGAACGCTAAATAATATTGAGAAGCAGCTTGCAAGATTAACAAATCCTGTCAGTCATCCCACGCCTCCCGCTATCACCCTAGAGCCATCGGTCTCTACGACCACCAAACACGTTAAGGCTGTTACTGTACAGAAACCAGTGTCTCAACCGACAACGCACAAAGTTCCCCCACCTACTGATAAAAACCCTAAAACCCCAACCATTAACCAAGCAACTTCTACAGACGCTAAGGGCCCCACTAAACAAGTACAGGGAAAACCACCAACAAGTTCTGACCCCACTAGAAAGAATCCTAAGCCCCCATCACCCAAACCCACGGTTATCCAACAGGCTGCTGATGCACCCAGCAAACCAGTTGGACCAAAGAGACCAGTCCATCTTCCCCCAGAAGCAAGCCCCTACACCGTGATCCTCACAGGGGTACCAGAACTGGAAGAACACATGAGTGAATCCACCTGGTCATTGAAAAACAAAGTTATGCAGTGGCTTCAGATTAATAGACCCCTTCCTTCACACTGTAAAAGTAGACTGTCTATGGTACGAAGAGTCCCCTGGATAGGGGACACAAGGAAAAGAATAAAAGGGGATTGTATCATCATTAATTTTGATAACCCTGAGACAGTGAGTTACATATGTTCCTGGTCAACCCTGGAGAGAAAGGGAAGTATAGACACTAACCGTCTGTCTTTCTTTTACCCACTGAGGTTTCCACGTGAACAAGATTTCCCTCAAAACTGGGACCAATCCCCAGGTTGGAGTTGGTCTCAAGTCGAAACGCGTAACAGGAGGAGGGACTGGGATTATCAGCCCTGGAAAGAAAGAAGAGATCAACCATATGCAGAGGGGTGGAGAGGGGCCCCAACTAGCAACTATTTTTCAACTTTAGAAATGGTTGATTGACCACTAAATAACCATTTACTGTCAAACAACAAGCCAATGACCCCCCGGTCTCCTGCTAGCCTAGGGCTGTCGCCAAGCAAATATGGGTACCTTGTCCCTCCCCAACCCACTGTGGACTTCCCAAATCCGGCTCTGTCATGCGGTCCTTCTGGGTCGGAAAGTTTACAAACTGATGACCCCCAGACTTCTCTCTTACCCTCAACTCCTGATCGGAATCCCCCACACTGTTCCTCACTGCACCCTATTGAGGATAATTATTTCTCTATCTTATCCTGGAACATAGCCGGGCTTTCAAATAAAATAGGTGACCCCACTTTCCTGAACCATATACACACTTTTGACATCTTAGCTTTTCAGGAATGTTGGGATTTGACACCCGTAAATCTGGATGGTTATAGTACACACTTCACTCCTTCCACTCAGTCCCATAGAGGAAGACCCTCGGGAGGCCTTTGCTTGTATGTCTCGAATAGATTAAAGGTATTACTAGAACGCGTTGACCTCCCGCAAACTGTTCATAGCTCAAAGTCTTTTGGCCGCCTACTCCAGGCCTTTAAAATGTCCGGGAAAGAGGTAGTCGACTCTCTCATCATTAATTTATATAATGGTGCTCAGAGAGACGATCAAATAACATTTATGGAGTTTCTTTCTAAACTAATAAAGAAGGGCATGGGAGGGTCCTCTTCAGACAGGCGCCTGATCATATTAGGTGATTTCAATTGTCATATATGCCCATATAGTGGAACTAGGGTCTGTGATCAAAGAGCCCCAAATGGAGAACACACTACCCATTTTGAACATTCAACTACGGGAACCCAACTGAACAACTTATTACATGAGTGGGACCTGGGTTTTTTCAATGATCTAACTTCGCCCCCGACTGATTTTTTACCCACATTCCATGGAAGGGGATCGCTCACGATAATAGACTTTTTCCTCTTGTCTCATAGTCATCATGGAGACGCCTTAGAATTCAATAGAGAGGAGTTGGTCCTGAGCGATCACTACCCCATCAGCATCAAAATATATTCCCCCCCCAGTGGTACTAAGTCCAGGAGCAACTTGGAAAATCTCTTTTCACATACCATTTCACTTTCATCAAGAAATGGATACACCATAAAATGGGCTTAGATCGACACCTTGAAATTCCTTGAAAACTTGATCAAAACGGGTCCTGACCTCTTTTCGACCTGTTTAGAACTCCCACCCAATCCATCAGAAATTATCTCTGCCTTCGATCAAATCGCCTCATCAATCAGAAAAAACTTGAGCAGAAATAATAACAAAAGCAATGCTCACAAGAACCAAGGTTGGTTTGATCATGAGTGCTCAAACACTCGCGACATCCTGAAGGTCAGCCTCAACAAAACTCCAAAAAACCAGATGGAAATCAGATCCGCCCGTGCCGCTTATAAACTGGCAATTAAGAATAGAAAAAAGGTCCTGAAAAACGCGGCTTGGGAAGCTTTGTTGAAAGCCAGTACTTTAAGAGACAACACGGCCTTTTGGAGGGAGGTGAACGCCCCCTTTCTTAATGATAGGTCAACCGACTGTATAGAAATTGCTATCACCGAAGATGTCTGGATAAACCACTTTACCGAATTGTACAAACTAGACGACCGAATTGAACCAATGGAGAATAATGAATCGCTAATCAATAATTCCGAGCCGTTTCCACTTTCCATCTATTTCAATCACTCGGAAGTGGAAATGGCTATTCTTGAAAGCTCAAATGCCAAAGCGCCCGGCCCAGATGGAATCCCCATAGACTTATTCAAAGACAACATCCAATTATGGGCACCTATTCTTACCAACGTCCTTAACTCGTATGCCCGCAAAGGATTCCCTACAACATGGCAAGAAGCGATCATAATACCCATTTTCAAAAAAGGTGAAAGAACGGACCCAAAATGTTACAGACCAATTTCTTTACTGGACTCCATGATGAAGGTGGCCGGGAGAGTCCTTTTGAATCAACTACAGACATGGGCACTGGAGAATAACGTTTTATCTAAATTTCAATATGGGTTCGTTTCTGGTCTCGGGACAGTGGAACAATGTTTAAATCTAGCCCTGATCATTGACAAACATGTGCTGGCAAAAAGAGGCAACATATATATGACCTTCGTGGACTTAAGCTTCGCTTTTGATTGCCTCAATCATAGTCTACTTTGGTCTACCCTCACTAATATGGGCGTTGACCCCAACATCTTATCTTTCATAAAAGAACTCTATCGAGGAGCCGGGGCCAAGGTTCGATATGGGAAGGATGGAGCTTGCACCAATAAGTTCCCTATTAGAAAGGGGGTCAGGCAGGGTTGCATCCTTGCCCCCTTTCTTTTTAATCTGTACATCAACAGCGTCGCCGACTGCCTGGCCAAACTAGATGTGGATTACCCAAAAATAAATGGCCTTGCGGTTCCAATCCTTTTATATGCGGACGACGCTGTGATTATGTCCAGGACCCAACTAGGCCTTCAAAAAGCGCTGACCGCTTTTTCTACCTTTATGGGCATGAGAGGTCTCAAGATCAATGTAAGTAAAACCTTTACAATGTGTTGCAGTAACAAAAAGAACATCTCTTGCAATACGTACATTGATTCAAATAAGATCAGTCTCACAAAAACTTTCACCTATCTAGGTATACTTTTTAGCAGCACTGGCACCTGGAAGAATGCCGTACACACCCGAAACTTGGCTTTTATCAGACAAATTGGAGCCTTAAAGAAATTTGCGACCAAACTAGGTGGGAAACCAGTTAGAATCCTGCTGGACATATTTGCTGTCAAATGCGTCTCTACCGCAACATATGGAGCAGGTATCTGGGGCCTGGCGGACTGTGGAGAGATCCAAATCAGTGAGAACGCGTTCCTAAGATTTTTGCTGGCTGTTCCTCGATCAATCTCAACCACAGTCTGCCACAATGAGTTAGCACGAGTATACATCTCAGACATAATTAAAACCGCGCCAATCCTGCTATGGCACAAAATCTGGTCCTCGGAAAAAACGGTGTTAAACCAGGAGATAATTAAGGACTGTATGGCCCTAACCAATTCAAGAAAAATACCCTGGCTCGCCTATGTACAAAAATTCCTATCCTCCCTGGACCTAGCTGATATGTATATTAACCCCACAACGTGTCAAACGATTTCTAAAAAGGACCTAAAGGCTCGCTGTCTAGGTTTGCTTTCAGACAGACGTTTTTACCTCGAAGGCAACAAAGCATCGATTGCCAATCACAACCTCCTACTTTATGATGACGGCATCCCATCTTACCTTTCTCCGTTCACCACTCCCTACACGAGAATGTTGCTGACAAGGATGAGGACGGATTGTTTTTTCCGTCTACTAACTTTTCCCACTGTAAACGATTGGTCGCTTACTCCGGTGGTCTGCCCTTGTGACAATGTTTCCAAGCAATCCAACATTCACGTTATTTTATTCAGCAAATGTTATGACTGTGGTAGAAGGAAATATCTTTTCCCGCTCCTCAAATACTGGGGCTTAAGACAGTGCCGGCCAGCCTTACTTAAGCTATACATGCTTGAAGATGAACTCACAATCAATGCAGCTAGTAGCTTTTTGAAATTCGCAGTAAGGTGCAGAGCATCAATGAATTAACTGTCTTCTGCTCCCCACCAGACAAAAAATTTTGCACAATCTTGTACAAATTTAACCCTTTTAACTTGTTCTTAATAAGTAGTATGTCTTTCTGATTGCTTTCCATACTCATTTTATGCTGTATTACATGTGCTTTTATGATTTTCTCTGAATAAAATCGAATAAAGCTTTATTTGAATTGAATTGAATTGACAAGTGGGAACTCATCGGGATCGCACAGATCAAAGATGTCTGGGGGAAAGACACAGTTCACACATTTAATTCTCTCAAGCAGCAATACCGCCTTCACAACAGGGAGCACTACCGTTACCTTCAGATCAGGCACGCCTTACTTAGACACATCCCCAGAGGCACGAAGCTCCCTGGCGCTTCCCCCCTTGAAGACAGGGTGTTAGACTGTCACCTCCCCGAGAAGACCATCTCATTAATATATAAAAAACTCATCAATAATATGGAGGACCCGCTGGTACTCATCAGGACACAATGGAGTGCAGATGGGGTGGAGCTAGACGACGAGGACCGGCAGGAGGCGGTCACCTCTCCACGGGTAGTGGCTATACAGATGAGGCTCAGATTAGTGCAGCTAAAGATTCTTCACAGGTCGTATGTCACGGGGCCTCGTCTGGTTCGAATGGGTAGAGCAGAGAGTGGGGAATGCCGTAGGGGGTGCGGAGAACTTGGAAATTTCATGCATATTTTGTGGCACTGTACGGAGGTGCAGGATTATTGGGTAGAGATCCACAATAGGCTGCGGGGTGTTCTGGGGGTGTAGTTACGGCCAGAGGCTCGTAGGTGTATTCTAAACGTTTGGGAACCCACGGCTTTGTGCGTGTATAAGAGACAATGGGTAACGTTAGCATGCATGGTAGCCAAGCGTAATATTGCTCAGTTGTGGGGAGCTAGACAGCCAGCCTGGGTTGGAAAGTGGTGGAAGACATGGATTGGTGCATGTTCAGAGAAAGGTCGGTCTACGTTTCAAGAGGTTGTCCTCAAAAGCGGAGTAAGGTCTGGGTGGACTGGAATCGCTACCGTGGAGACATCTGTACGCCCTCGATCTGTCTGGAAGAAGCGGATGCGCATGAGTCTCTGTGATCCCTTTACCATTATCTTGTATGTGCTATTTTGAAGTATGGAAATGTATATATGACAAATGTGAGATTGGCTAAGTCACCTGATGTCTTTCTTTGTTGAATTGTTAATGAAAAGATTTATTTAAAAAAAAAACTTTTTGATATGTCATTAAGATGTTATTGGACAGAATGTCCACAGCAGAGTGTATATAGGCAGATAGTTTTGGATGGGGATTTTGTGCAATTTGTTGTAATAATGGAAATACTGTTGTAGATTTGTAAATATGTAAATTATAAAGCCAACTTCATATGATTGATTCATATGTTTTGATTTACAGCCCTGATGATGTCCGTAGGGACGAAATGCATTGGCTGCGTTGCGTTGACTGCTTTTGATGAAAAACACTGATTAAATAAAAAAAATTAGATCCATTAAGAAACACAAGACTCCCAAGTTATTCCTTTTTAATGGACTGATGATAATTAAGGAATAAACAGTATTATTCTTTAAAATTTGGAAAGACAAATCAAAGATGGACTCAGTTACGGCTTGCAATACTCGCGGGAGGGGTTAGTGGAGGAGGTCACACGGGGGGTAAAAGAAAAAGAAAACTTACCTGACCAGGTACCGCACCGCCTCTGACCTGGCAGCTGATCCCTGATCTTCGGGCTTGTGCCGCTGAGAAGGTATAAGCTAGCATTTAGCCATACACCAGGATTTCCACTGCGAGAAATACCGTATCCTCGGCAGCACCAGATTGACAGGAAAGTAATGAGAAAGCACGCCTGGGCGGGGTCCCGCTCCGCCTCTGCTCCTGGACAGGAACAGGCATGCTCCCTCCCCTCCTGTAAGCCAATCACAATGCTACAATGGCAGAGTTGTGATTGGTGCGGAGTCAGGGACAGCACCCAGCCGGGGGCCTGTAGGGAGGCCATTTTCTTTATGTAAATGTAAATGTAAATGTATAGGCATTTATATAGCGCACTACTTACCCGGAGGGTCCCAAGGCGCTTCGACCGCTGCGAAACCCTTCCTGGTTTCCCTGAGAGATGGTCCCTTAATGGGTATCTCCAGGGTGAAACCAGGCATCCCCGGCGGTCTGGTGGGGCCGTTAGTGAAGATGAGGCAAGCTAATGCCCAGAGTTGCCGAGTGTGATCGCTGATCAGAGTGGGCACCGAGGCGAGAGAATTATCGAGTCCGCTGACCCTGGTCCAGAAACCTGCCGCGCCGGGGATCGAACCTGTAGAGTCTGCATGACTGCTTTGGTCGGCTGCAGGGCCGACCAAATCAATCAGGGTACTCAGAGTGGCGCAAGCCACTCCGTACCACCCGCCCCAACCAGGAATACCCTCCCACTCGTGTCCAACCAGGCATACACATGCCTTCTGCTTTCTCTCAGCAAGAGAAGCAGAAAATAAAATGGTATTTAAAATACCATTTTATTTTTTGCTTCTGGCACTGCGAAAAAAGCAGTTGGGGGGTGGGGGTGGGGCGCTCCTCCGCCCTAATGGAGGAGCCGCCCCTGGATGGACTTTTACACACACGTTTTCTTCTAAAATTGGATTTTGCACAAACGTAGCCCTGGGGCAGTGTGACCACTTAAAGTTAAGTGTAAGAGTAAGCTAATGGAGTTGTACTGATATTACACCAGTGCGCCCTTGTTCTTAGCCCACACTACCAGTTGCAGAATTTTGGAACGTTTTATATGGTGTATTTACTATGGATACCTAAATGCCTAATCTTTAGGTATCAAAGATTCTGCCATAATGGAGGTTTAGTATTGCAACAGAATAAACATACTGCCGTAACCTGGACTTTAAAGGGTTTTCCAGATTGTAGGCCTGTCTGCGAGCTAAGGCCAAATTATGTAATTGCCGGAAAAGTTGTTATGAGAAACAACCAAATGGCCATGGTAGGACTCACATTGAGCCATGCTGCTCTTTTGTTTGGAATGTCTTTAAAAGCAAATCTCTCACACGAAGAGGGATGTGAACAGCTATTATATATAGTCTGTAAACCGCTTATTTTGAGGAAACTAAAGTACGCCATCGGGATGTAAGATAAGAGAAGTAATAGCACTCCCTTGCACACTCATGGTGAAGTTATTATGCTTTACCCCCCAACTACCATTTGCTCAAATAAAGATATGAATATATGATCTAGATTAGAAGAAAACTACCAAAACATATGATAAATATATTACACATTTTGAACATAAATGAATCAGATATTGTAAAATAACAACTTACATGACTTGAGAAAATTAGAAAATGTGCAATTGAGGGGTCTCCCAAAAGAATACAGTCAAAGTATATGACAGAAGGGTGAAACGTAAGAGAGACTATCATGAGGAAATATAAACAGTATTCAACGACAAAGAGACCCACTATATGGCTCATCCTTCTGGTCAACGTACTGATCGAATGGTTCCTTGGATTGAAAAGCCCTACAAGATCTTATTAGTGGTGTCTTCGCATCCTTGACATTGTACATTTAATTTAAAGGTAGGGCTAAATGTCTATAAGACAGGTATTCTGAAGACGTGCTATCAAGGTTACCAATGGTGGCTGTGTTGGAGAGCTTTATTATTTTTCTAGAAGATGATCTAGCATGCTAGGCATTATCTTGTTAGGTTCAATTGAGAGATAAAGGCTGTTTGGAATTTCTTTTTACAAGAGAAATACATAGGGCTCCATTATGATGTCGGGCGGATCGCCTCTGCCATGGTGGCGGTGGCGATTCGCCCGACAGAAATGCCCGCCCGCCACCCTTTTCCCCCTCCGCCACATTACAATGGCGGGGGGGACCCCAGCGGAGGCAAACACCGCCTGCCACTTTTCCGCCCCGGTCGCCTTTCGGCCGGGGTGGAAAACGAGTAACATGCAGGCGGTGTCTGTCAGACACCGCCCGCAATATTACAATGGGCATTTTTCAATGCCTGTCTGTGGCGGCAATGCCGCCACAGAAAGGCATGCGGTGTTCACTCTGGGGGCCCCCTGTGGGCCCCCAGAGTGAAGCCCAAAGGGGGGTGGCACACGGGGGGGGGGTACCACATCCTTGCATAATCGAAGAGGCAGGCACCGCGCGGTGCCTGCCGCTTCGATTGTGCAAAGGCGTGCTTTTGTTTTTAACATTGTGGCGGGCGGAACAGTGAGCACCGCCCGCCACAATGTTAAATTGAAGAATGCGCCCGCCACTGTGGCGGGCGCATCCTAATGGCAATGTCGGGACCCCCGCCCTTTAGGCGGGCAGTCCCAAGTTCTGCTAGGGTGCCCGCCCGCCATCCTAATGTGCCCCATGGCTTTCAATATCATCCTCATTTTGGACTCCGAACTATGAGGAGATTTGGTAAAAAGAAAAAGGGAATATCAGAAAAGTAAAATGAGTGGCCAGTTGTCAGAATGGTGAAAATGGTGATGGTATTTCTCTAGTGTTTCAGACATCTATAAAGATAAATAGATAAATAAAAACATAATAGGAATAAAGGGGAAATTAAATACTCTATTATTATCATAGCATTTATAAAGCTCTTTGTTACATCACTGGTGTGTCCCCATGCTCTGCATCCTTACCAGACAACTACACAGATACCAGCGTGAACAGGGGCAAAGGATCAGGGAAACGGGAGGGAACAAAATTCATTCACAGTTGGAAGAGTCAGGTCTTTAATTTTTTCCTGAAGACGCTGTGTGTTCCGCATGACGGTATGGGAGTAGGGCATTCCAATTTTTCGCTGCCAGGTAGCCAAAAGAGTGGGCGCCCTTACATGCTTTCTTTACCCTGGGCATTCTAACCAGGTAAGTCACAGTCGAACTCGGTGCCGTTCTGGATTATAAGGAGTAAGAAGGTTCCACAGGTAGGACAGGCCTTTATCCTGCAAGCCTCAGGGACAAAAGCATAATGCCTTGAACGAGATCCTTTTCTGAATAGGCAGCCAGTTTAGGGCGGAGACTATATAGACGGGGTCTTCACCAATACCAGTATCTCCGTTTTATTACCATTCAGTTTCAGGTAAGCATGGGCGGAAAATCCGTTTCGCTCGCGGATTTTGCGGATTTTCGGTAAATTCGCAATCCGCGAGATTTGCGAATCTCCCGCAAAATCCGCAAATCCGCGAGCAGCGGATTTTGCTCGCACTGTTCGCACTGTTCGCGTGAGTTCGCGCCCCGCGAATAAGTGCAAAATTGCAGAAATACGATCTTAGCAAAACTGAAACTACTTACCAGGTTCAAAAGTTCAGGCTCATCATTAGTAGCCATTTCCTGTAGTGCTTCCTGAGGGGCCCTTCCAGAGTTCAGTTGCCAGTTGAAACTATTATGTGACCCTGCTCTGAACCTCAGAATAGTTACACATATGCCACAAAGGTCCTGAATTACAGCTAAGGGAGACAAGCAGGAGCCAGGCTGGAAGTTCAAATCCATTAATCAGCCCCTAATTCATTATTGTCAGTTGGGGCAGGGCAGGTGTTGTAACTAATTTTGCAACAATGAAAGCACTTAGCAAGTGCAAAAGATCACTAATCAGGAAGCACTAAGGAAGCAGGTGCCAGCTAAAAAAATATTCTGTGACAAATTAATCAGCCCCAAATTAATTCAGGTCACTTGAGGCAGGGAAGGTGTGCTTGCGTTGCCACAATAATGTACACTGACTGGACAACCAGAGGGTGCTGTGATGAAACAGAGGGTGGCATGGGTGGGCCAGAGGGTGGCATGAGTAGTCAGAGAGTGGCAGTGGTGACAGAGAGTGGCAGTGATGAAGAAGAGTGTCCCAAACAGGCTGGACACGTAGAAACAACAAGTTCGCGAAACTTGCGACCGACAGGTAAGTTCGCAATTTGCGACATTGTACAAAACCCTCGCGAACTGGCAGAAACCCGCGCAAACACACAAAAAAAAAAATCCGCAAATTCGCGAGAATTCGCGGATTTTGCGGATTGCGAGTTCGCAAATCCACAAAATTCGCGAACGCGAGATTCGCTAAATTCGCCCATGCTTAGTTTCAGGCAGTTGCTTGTCATCCAAAAGGCCAGGTCTTTTAAGCAGTCTGCAAAACTACTGTCTGCTTGCACCAAGTTAGGAGTCAGAGTAACCACTAACTTAATTTCTTCTATATATGACACTATGGTGACGCTGTGTTTTTCCACAATTCTTGCTAAGGGGGCCACATACAAATTAAAAAGAGTAGGGCTCAAAATTGAGCCCTGCGGCACCCCCTGCTCTAAAGAGATTTTGTTAGAGATATGTGGGGGTTGTGTTACTTGAAAACTATGTCCCTGCAGATAAGAGGTCAGCCAGTTTAGAGTAGCCCCGTCCACACCGCCCATTCTGAGACGGTGTAAAAGCAGCTTGTGGGACACCGTATCGAAAGCTGCACTACAGTCCAAAAGAACAAGTTACTTACCTTCGGTAACGCTTTTTCTGGTAGATACAGTATCTGCCTGTGAATGCCTCACCTTGTGAATATCCCCCTTGCGTCAGCAACGTTCGGAAAATTCTTTGTAGCACGCCGGCGTGGACAACGTCATAGGAGCACGGCATCGCGCGCGACTCCGTCTGACGTCATCGACCCCATATTAGGCCTACGTCGGCGTGATGACATCAGTTCTGCCCTTTTTTCCGTGCCTTCGAGGCACCCGGACGGACCAATGACAGTAGATATATACAAATACATTGTACACAGTACATACATTTCAAAATTAAACACACATAGTGTGTAGCAAAGGTAAGAATACCCATTTTAAAAATATATAAAAATATACAAAAATGTACATGAGCATAGGTAAAGCAGAGTGGACAACGGGGAGGCGGATGGGTCAGTGAGGAATCCACAGGCAGATACTGTATCTACCAGAAAAAGTGTTACCAAAGGTAAGTAACTTGTTCTTCTGATAGATACATCTGCCAGTGGATTCCTCACCTTGTGAATAGAGTCCCACAGCTGTCAGCCAGAGGAGGTTGTCCACTCTGCTATACCAGGAAATCTTGGAGGACAGAGCGCGCAAAGTGGCCATCCCTCCTCACTTCGGTATCCAAGCAGTAATGCTTCGCGAAAGTGTGGAGGGAGGCCCTCTGCAAATGTCCTCAACAGGTACACCTCTAGACAACGCAGAAGTAGCAGACTTTGACCTTGTAGAATGCGCTCTTATATCCTCAGGAGGGTCCTTACCCGCCAGAGAGTAGCAAATCTTGATGCAGTGAATAATCCACCTGGAAATTGTGCGCTTGTGCACCGCTCTACCCTTCCGGCAGCTAGCAAAACCAACAAACAGCTGTTAATCCACCCGAAAGTCTTTTGTTCTATCAAGATAAAAGGACACCGCCCTCTTAGGGTCCAGACGGTGCAGTCTCTCTTCCTCCTTGGAAGGGTGAGGGGGAGGATAGAAGGTAGGAAGGGTAATGGACTGTCCTAGATGGAAGGGAGTAACCACCTTAGGCAGAAAAGCAGCCCTGGTCCTAAGAACCATTCGATCAGCATGAATGGTCAGGTATGGGGGCTTAAAACTAAAAGCTTGAAGCTCACTTACCCTCCTTGTCGAGGTGATCGCAACTAGGAAGACCGTCTTAAAAGACAAAAGCCTCATGGGACACTTGTGTAAGGTTTCGAAGGGAGAACCCATCAAGAGTGTTAAGACAAGATTTAAGTCCCATTGAGGCACGAGAAATGGAGAAGGAGGGAACTTATTAGTGAGGCCCTTAAGAAACCTCAAAACCACTGGAGACTTAAATAGAGACAGCTGATCCGGCAAACAGAGAAATGCCGACAACGCCAAAAGGTAACCTTTGACTGTGGCAACAGCAAATCCTTGCTGCGCCAAAGAAAGAGCAAACTGCAAAATATCGGACAAATGAGCCCTCAAAGGATCAATAGACTTCTCCCTACACCAAACAACAAATTTAGACCACCTATACAAATAGATGGACTTGGTGGAGTCACGTCTGGCTGAAAGAATGACATCCACCACATTGTGAGGGAGAGAAAAGGAATTCTGGTTGCCCCGTTCAATCTCCAGGCATGAAGGTGTAATGTCTGGAGGTGGGGGTGTAGAACCTGCCCCTCCAGCTGAGAGAGGAGATCTACACTCAAAGGGAGACGGAGCGGTGGGTGAGAGGAGAGGTGGAGTAGGTCCGTGTACCACACCCTTCTTGGCCAATCCGGGGCGACCAATATGACTTGGGCCTGGTCCTGGCGAATCTTCCTCAGAACCAAAGGAATCAAGGGTATGGGAGGAAACTCGTAAAGAAGTTGATTTCCCCAACTCAACTGAAACGCGTCCCCCAAAGATCCTTGCATCGTATACTGGAGACTGCAGAATGACAGGCATTGAGCATTCTCGCGAGTGGCGAACAGGTCCACCCGAGGAGTCCCCCAAATCTGAAAGATGTCGTGAACAACCTCCGGATGGAGCCTCCACTCGTGGTCGGCAGAGAACTGCCGACTGAGAATGTCTGCACGTACGTTCAGAACTCCGGCCAGATGATTTGCCATCAGACAAATCTGGTGGTCCTGAACCCAGGACCAGAGACGCATAGCCTCTCTGCTGAGACACTGCGAACCTACTCCTCCCTGCTTGTTGACATACCACATCGCGGTCGTGTTTTCATCACGACTTGAACCGACTGATCGCGAAGGGAAGGGAGGAAGGCCTTGAGCGCCAGACGTATCGCCCGCAACTCTAAAAGGATGATGTGAAGCAACCTTTCCTCTGGAGACCAAAGCCCTTTGACCTCCAGATCCCCCAGATGAGCACCCCACCGTAGAGTGGATGCATCCGTTATCACTGTGGCCACCGATGGAGGCAGTTGAAAAGGCTTTCCCTGAGACAGATTGCCTTCCACGCCCCACCACGTCAAATCCGCTGCAGTTTCTCTGGAGATCCTCACTGACTCCCTGAGATCTCCGTTGTGCTGATACCACTGCCTGCGGAGGCACCACTGGAGTGCCCTCATATGCCAGCGTGCATGGTTGACCAACAGAATGCAAGAAGCCATCAGACCGAGCAGACGAAGGACCTGCAGGACTGGAACAACCGCTCCATTGAAGAATAAAGGAATAATTTCCTGTATGTCGCGAATCCTTTGAGAAGGAGGGATTGCACAACATACAGTTGTGTCCAGTACTGCACCTATGAACAGGTTGCGCTGGGAGGGCACCAGGTAATACTTGGGTACATTTATCGAAAAACCCAACCTGTGCAACAACTGAGTTATCTCTTGCAGATGATGGAGCACCTTCTCTGGCGACTCCGCTTTGATCAGCCAGTCGTCCAGATACGGGAATACCGGTATCCCCGACCTCCTGAGATGTGCTGCCACCACTGCCATCACCTTGGTAAAAATTCGAGGCGCAGTAGTAAGACCAAACGGAAGGACCGCAAACTGGTAATGTATCGACCCCACCGTAAAACGGAGATACTTCCTGTGTGACTTCAGGATGGGGATGTGGAAATAAGCATCCTGCAAGTCGATCGACACCATCCAGTCTTCTTCCAACAGCGCTTGAAGAACCTGCGCAAGAGTGAGCATCTTGAACTTTTCTTGCTTCAGATACAAGTTCAAGATCCTGAGATTCAGGATTGGACGAAGTCTGCCATCCTTTTTGGGAATCAGGAAATACCGGGAGTAGCCCCCCTGATCCCTCTCCTGCTCTGGAACCACCTCTATCGCACCCTTTCTGAACAGTGCCAGGACTTCTTCCTGCAGGAGAAGCAGGTGGTCCTCCGAACAATAACCTTGGCAAGGAGGGTAATTGGGAGGGAACTCTTGAAAAGGAAGTGCATACCCATTTTCTACGAGATTGAGAACCCAAAGATCTTATGTAGCCGATTCCCAATACCGTAGAAAATGAGTAAGCGGACCCACTACCGGACCCGCATGATCCGGAATGGTGGATCTAGGGCTGCTTTACTGATGTAGGTGGGGAGTGGGTATTAGAGGAGGAAGTGGAGGAGGAGGAGGCTTGACGACCACGGGCACGACCCCTTTGTCTACCTCTGTATGATTTATACAAAGGGTTCTGTTGTTGTTGTTGTTGCTGTTGCTGGCTTTGTTTATAGGGACGAAAAGTGGACCTCCCAAAGCCTCTGTACTTCCTGGTGGTAGAGCCTCTTGTTTGCAGGCCCAAAGATCTAGCCCTCGCCCGGCTGTCTTTGAACCTCTCCAATGCCACATCCGCTTTCTTTCCAAAGAGGCCAGAGCCGTCAAAAGGCAAATCCATAAGAGTAGCCTGAACGTCAGCTGAAAACACCGAAGATTTTAGCGAAGCGGCTCTTCTGGTGGCCACTGAAGAACCCATTATCCTGGCCACAGAGTCCGCTGTGTCCATGCCACTTTGAATAACCTGGCGGGCTGCAGCCTGAGTGTCAGTGACAACTTCATTAAAGTTTTTCGTATCTTCCTCCGGAAGCTTAACTGATAATTGCTTTACCGAATCCATCAAGGCATGCACGTATCTGCCCAGCAGGCAAGTAGAATTCGTGGACTTCAGAGCCATGCTACCTGATGAGAAAACCTTTTTAGCAGTTTGATCTAAATTTTTTGAGTCTTTATCCCCAGGTACCTGGGGAAAAGAGCCTGCTGACCTGTTCGAACCAGCGGCTTGCACCATCAGACTCTCTGGTGAAGGATGGGTCGACAAGAAATCAGGGTCACCAGGTGCTACCCTATATCGCCTTGCCACTGATCTGGACACCGCAGGAGCAGATAAGGGTTTTTTCCATACCTCCAAAATTGGTTCTGTCAGTGCCTCCTCGAATGGCAGAGTTGGTTCAACAGCTGAAGAAGGCGAATGCAATACCTCCGTGAGGATATTAGATTTGAACTCCACTGTAGGTAAAGTCAAATTTAGCAGCTCAGCAGCCTTTTAATTACCACATGGTACGGCGCCACATCCTTAGAGGGTGCGTCCGAAACTGTAGGCAACCCCCACTCTGGAGAAAGTTCAAGATCACTTGCACTATGGAGATCCACAAAGAAATCCTCCTGCTCCTGAAGTTCTCCTCCACATCAGGGTCCTCATAATCTTTCTCCTCTAGGAGTCGTTGGGCTCTACGCCTGGGACCGGCGTCGAACGAGGAACTGGAACAGTGGGAGGATGGGAAGCCGGAACCGGCGTCGAACTCCGATCCCCCGAGGTCGCTCCGGAGCTGGCGAAGCCGTGTTCGGAGTCGATGACCTTGGAGGCGCCGTACCGAGCCAAGGTAGATATGGCGTCAGCATAAACGGCATAAACGGCGCCGGAGCATATGCTTGAGGGACACCAAAGTTAAACGACAATGGACCCATGGGACCCGCAGGTGCTCCAGAGGGGTACATTGCCCTTGCATATACGCCAAATATGGCATTTAGAAAATGCGAGAGGTCCTGACCAGGACCAGAAAAGGGAGGGTACGAACCCAATGGCTGATCCGAAGGAGGCTGCTCCGTATTCGGCTCCTCTTGACCCACTGGGCTATCCACCGGAGTCGGTGCCCGAGGGATCTCAACATCTTCTTCATGCTCCGAAGACTGACACGAATCCGGATTGGGTTCCAGCTCCGGATCCGGAGATTTCTCTCAAGATCGTGCAGGCGAAGCACCACCTTCAGGCTCACAACAGGAGAAGGAGGCACAAAATCCTTTTTATGCCTTCGAGAAGAAGACTTCCTCTTCGAGTCCAATGACCCAGAATGATGCCTTGAACTATGCTTCTTCCTCTTGTGCATTTTCTTTGAGGACCCCGAAGCATGTCCCGAAGCCGACCTCGATGCAGACTCCAATCTGGCCCTCGACCTCGATCTCGATCGCGACTTCTGCTTCGATCTCGAGCGCCTAGATCTTGATCTCTTGGCTTCTTTACCTTTCACCTTTGCCTGCAGAAGTTTTGCCTCTCGTTCTCGTAGAGCTTTAGGGTTCATCTTAAAGCAGGATCGGCAGCCTTTAACATCATCGTCTGAACCCAGACACCACAAACAATCATCGTGAGGATCTGTCATAGACATCATCCGGGCACACGAGCCGCACTGCTTAAACCCAGTCTTCTTCGACGACATCTTCGACGAAGAACAAAAACACAGTAACACACAAATAGCAACAAAGTCACTATCTGAATCTCAGATGATCCCAGAAACCGTTAGCGTCGACGACGTGGAAAAAGGGAACTGATGTCATCACGCCGACGTAGGCCTAATATGGGGTCGGTGACGTCAGACTGAGTCGCGCGTGATGCCGTGCTCCTATGACGTCCTCCACGCCGGCGTGCTACAAAGAATTTTCCGAACGTTGCTGACGAAAGGGGGATATTCACAAGGTGAGGAATCCACTGGCAGATGTATCCATCAGAAGGACCAGTGCAGTCGTCAGACATTCATCTACCCATCTGCGAACTGTTTCCGTAGCGAAGAGCAGTGCCGACTGTCGAGTAAGTTGCTCTAAAGCCTGATTGAGTGGGATGAAATAGGTTGAATTTATTAAAGTGTGCCACCAGCTGCGAGTTGACCACGTTTTCTGCAATTTTTGAAAAGTAGGGGAGTAGCGAGACAGGCCACAGGTTCTCCAGTAGATTCCAGTCTGCTGTGAGGAGGTTTTTAAGGGGGAGAACCATCACTTGCTTTCAAGTGTCCAGGACCAACTCTTCCTGAAAGGATATTTCCAACAGTTATTGCACCAAGGGTAATATGGTGTCTAACCCCATGCAGATAGCTTTCAGTGTGGTTGGATCTTTTGGGGAGCCCGATTTTATACCCACCGCTACCTTTTTCAGATCTTCCAAGAAGGGAATGAGAAATTCGGAGAGGCAATTTCCCCCCACTCCGGGATCTATAAGATATAATTAGCCTTCATTCAGCCTTCGTCTCATGGATACAACCTGAATGCTTGTCAAGTTATCTTTCACTAAACAATTCATACAATGCCCTCTGTTTATTACTGTTCTTCAAAAGCTTCAACTTTCTTCCCCACATTGCTTTGTTGGTGTTTTCTCACCATGGTATTCTTGAGAAAGTAAAATGAAACTCAAATGGTATAACCAACTCAAAACAAACAGCAAAGGCTTTATACAGAAAACATAATATACATTACCTTTGACCATACAGTGTCTTAAGCGCTGTTGAAGAGAATGGTATTTGTCCCTTAAAGGCACTCGGATAGCTTCTGAGCTGGGAAAAGCCTTCACCAAAATTTCTGCTACCTACAAATAGGAAAATATGCATGGTGGAAACATTATATAGCAGCTATATTAGTTTTTTAATCCTCCTTAGAAGTGTGACACATTTTTATTACATTAACAACATTTTGCATAGTTCATAATTATTAGTGTTAATGTAGTCTGCGGAGAGTTTTTGCAATTTTTGTAACATAATTGTTAGTTGTAATGAAACTAAACATGCCTTTTTGCAAGTAGTGGGAAAACATTTTGCACCAGTAACTCGCAAGCATATAGTGCACATCTAGCAAAGCTTTCCTTACAGATGACAACACTTACAAAGGAAAGGTATACCAAATTCCATTTGCATACAAAGTGTTGAAAATAAGAAGGATGCAATATTAAAGCATTACGATATTCCTATTGTCATGAGAAACCTTCACATATTTTTGTAATTATTTCAAAAAATTAAGTTAAGCCCAAAGGGAATTTTGTTTGCCATTTCAGCTCCATTCCTCTCAAAAGTAGCATACCTTTAGCGTGTACATATATAGCTGTATACTAAATGAAAAAGTTACTTATGAGAAGTGATCTTTCAGGTGGATAGTCTTAACACAGATTCCTCAACTTGTGAATATTTCCCAGGCGTCAGGATGGAGCCAGAAACTTTTCTAATAGTACTCCTGCATGCCAGTAGGTGGCGTCGTGCAGCTTAGCTAACGGCACCCATGCGTGCTGACATCAGCTGCTTTGATAGACTGTCAGACAGAGAGCCTAGCCTATAAGTACACTAGCATGCCCCGTGTGCAGATCTCTAAGTCAGAACCTTTTTAGATAGAAAAAGAGTCTAGTTTACAGAATGGAGAGGATCAGTGAAGAATTTGTAGTTAGAGTATCCATCAGAAAGATCGTTAACGAAGGTACGTAACTTGTTCTTCTGATGGATACTGGTAACCAAAGATTCCTCACCTTGTGAACAGCATTTCATAGCAGTACCTCTACCCAGGTGGCAGCCCTGTGAAATAGCTCAGTTTAAAAACTCCTGTAGGATAGAGCGGGTAAAAAGCCCCTCTTGACAGACCTGACTGTTGATGCAGTAGTACGCAATACCCATGTAGCCGTCTCGCATATATCTAGGATAGGCACTCAATATGTCAATGCAGTGGTAACCTTGGCTCAGGTGGAGTAAACCTACAAGGTTACTGGGGGCTGAATTATAGTCAGTGAGTAGCAGATTTTAATGCAGAAAACAATCCACCTGAAGCTGGTCCATTGTTTGCAATGCCTTGCCTTTGTTTGCCCCAGAGAAAACAACAAAGTCGATTGTCCACATGAAGTTACCTGGTATAATTGATGTACAAACTCAGTGCTCTTTTGGGATCCAAACAATGGAGTCTGTCTTTCTTCTAGAAGGAAAAGGCGGAGCAAAGAATGCCAGAAGGTTAATAGCCTGCCCGACATGAACCGAAGCCCGGGTCCTCCAACTTTTCTGGGAAGTATTTTGCATATGTAGGATTGACAGAGTGCTTAAAGCTCGCTCGCACTCCCAGGCAATTTTATAACGATGAGAAAGCCAGTCTTCAAGGTTAGAAGTCACAATGGAGAGCAGTGCAGTAGCTCAAATGGGGTACACATCAAAAAGGTTGGGACTAAGTTCAAGTTCTGCTGTCACAAAAGGCTTTGGTGGAAACAAATGCTGTAAACCTTTAAGAATCATATCACATCAAGTGATTTGAATAAAGATACAGCAATAGCAAAAAAGCAGAAAGAGCTGACAAATGACCTTAAACAGTGCCAAAAACAAATCCTTGCTCAACCAGGGATAATAAACACCAACACTTCGGACAACTTGGCTTGTAGTGGATCAATCTGGAGGGTACGGGACCAAATCACAAACTTTTCCCAACAGGTGGCATAATCTGATTTTGAAGAGGTACCTATTGGTCCCAAAACGATACATCCCTCTTCACAACAGAAGTCGAATGCAGTCAACGTCCCAGCGACAGCTGCTCCATTAAAGCAGAGGAGCATCGCCCCCCCACCCCCTGCCACCACCAGCAAATAAAACGTTAATAGAACGGGTTTTAACCAGTTTAGTTATAGTTTCATTTTAATCTCCTGGACCCGACCCCAGTACTCTGATGAGTCTTAGGCGCTTGTCCAGGGGATGACACTGCTGGTGGGGGAGTGGTGGGCACTCTCTTCACTGCGCATGAGGGTTTGGCCAGCTATCTCAGGCCTGCCAAACCCTCATGCGTAGTGAAGCTCTCTCCAGGCCCAGCTGCTTCGCTCATCTTCAAAACTAGGGGCAAGAGAGGTAGTGACAAAAAAGTCATACCGGATAATTGCGCTCCACTCTCTGGGGTATGAGTCTCCAAGAGTGTTGCCACTGCACATTCCTGAAAGTGGTGAATAGATCAAGCCAGGGAATTCTCCATTCTTGGAAGACACCCTGCACCAATTCTGTATGTCACTGACATCCGGGGTCCACTAGGCATCAATGACCAATTTCATCCACCCTGGCGTTTAAATATCTCACCAGGTGGTTCACCACCAGGGAAATCCCCTGGCAGTCCAACCACTTGAAGAGATGTAGAGCCTCCTGGCACAGGACCCAGGACCTCACTCTGCCATGCTTGGTACAGTACCACACAGTAGTTGTGTTGTCCATGAACATCTGTACCTTCGATGCCAAGTGAATTGCCCACATCCCCAATGATTAAGAGCAAGGCCTCTGCCAGAGACCAGAGGCCTCTGATCTCCATCTCTACCAGATGGCCTACTCAAACAAGAAGTGATGCATCCATGACCACTGTCACTCCCGGGAGGGGCAATGAGACGGGTCTGCCACTGACCCAATCCCAGCCGGGCAACCACTACTGCAGGTCTTTTATAGTCTCCTCCGAAATCTGGACACAATCTAACAAATCCAAACCCTCCAGTGCTTTGCCCTATGGAATTCCGAATCCACTGTTGTGCCTTCATGTGCCATCAGGCATGGTTTACCAGCTGGATGCAGAAAGCCAGCAATCCCTCAGCGTTATTCTCACTTGGATCCAGGATAGAATCTGAAACATTGGGATCAAAGCTTGAATATCCTGAACCCTCCCCTCCGTGGCAAAGGCACATTCCAGTGCCATATCTAGGATAGCTCAGAGAAATGGGAGTGTCTGTGAAGGAGTCAGGTGTGACTCCCAATGATGTTATCTGGAGGTGATCTAAGAGTGTCTGGGGCAAGCCTGCCTTCGACAGTTAGTTGTCAAGGTAGGGGGAAGCATGGTACCCCAACCTCTGGTGGTGTGCTCTGATCAATGCCAGCACTTTAGTGAACACCCGAGGAACACTGGTGAGGCCAAAGGGGAGCACCGCAAACTGGAAATGCTCCTGGGCCACAGTGAACCGTAGATGGTGCCCGTAGGACTGAAGGACAGGGATAAGCATCTTGCACGTTCACTGCTACCATCCAGTCTCCTACGTCTTGGGCAGACAGGACCTGGGCTAGTGCAAGCATTTTGAATTTATCTTTTTGCAGGAATGTGTTGAAATGGCAAAGGTAGTAGGACGTATGCCTCTGTCCTTCTTTGGAATAATGAAACAACAAAAGTAACATCCGGTACCTACCTCTGATGTATGAATCCCCTCTATGGCCCCTTTATCCAAAAGGGCCTACACTTCTTTCCGCAAGACAGGCAGGTCGTTTTTTGTCTGCCGTGCTAATGATGGTGGAAGGTGTGACTGGGTGAAAAGTAATGGAATGGTGTAGCCCAGAAGGACCAG
The DNA here is from genome assembly GCF_964263255.1 of Lissotriton vulgaris. Classification (NCBI taxonomy): domain Eukaryota; kingdom Metazoa; phylum Chordata; class Amphibia; order Caudata; family Salamandridae; genus Lissotriton; species Lissotriton vulgaris. Next base: position 338,677,206 of record NC_141689.1, read on the forward strand.
TAATTGCTTGCCACCATTGGAGGAAATACTGGACCCTGCCTCCTACAGGCTGGCTGTGTGTAGTAAGGGGCACAGTAAAGTGGTTTTGTGGCTGCAACAGCTGGAGGACATGAAAAAGCTGGTCGGAATGCCTGTCTGGTGGTTTAGTCTGTTGTCGACGGTATTGACAATCCCTCCAGTAGCCAGGAAGAGGGAGAAGCTGGTGGTAACACTGCTTGACTGGGGCAGACATGCTCAAGGAAACTGATTTGACCCTTCTATCCTTAAATCATTCCAGGACCGGGGGGCGTAGGTAAGAGCGTCAAGATGGCAGTCGCACTTTAGGAGTGCTCCCGACCCCTCCGTCATCCGCTCTGAATCCGCCTACCATCGGGATTCTAGTGACCCTGCGATCCTTGAACCACTCACCTAGAGGTTTGGAGGTCCACGCTTTCATGCTGCTAGGTGATCCTTGGGGCGGCGGACGCCTCTTACTCCCCGAACCTCCACACGGCCTCTCCTAAGATGGCGGCTGCCACGGCGGCCGTCGGCTCCCTGCCCGGTCTGAAACCCTGACCGCGTCGCAGCGGAGCTCTTAGTCACCGGCCTCCTGAGACCGGCCGGTGAGACTGTGGACTTGGCTTGACGCGACACTGGTGCGGCCAACATAGGGGTTGCCTGGGAGACGGCCCGCCTGCCTCATCAAGCACCACCCTGCCTCTTGGGAGCCCCGGGTCTGTCTGGATCCGCCCTCGAGTCCCATCTGCTTGGCCTGGGGAGGAGCTATGTTGTTCCCGCTGCCCCCCGGCGCAGCTGTGAAATTGCCTCCCCGCTGGAGGGGCCACCACCTTGCTTCTGTGGGCCCCCCGCCCGAGCTGCTGAGAACCCAGGGGCTGAATCACCGACCTCCTGTGCCAGGCCGGCGAGACTACGGGCCTGCCTTTTTCACGGCATTGGTGCGGCTGAGGCCTGGGAGACTCCCGCCTGCTTCCTCGAGCTCCCCCTGCATTTCGGGAGCCCGGGCCTGCCTGGAGCCGCCCTCAAGTCCTGTCTGATCTGCCTGAGGAGGAGCTGCGTTGTCTTCGCTCCCCCCCCAGTGGGCCCGCGGACTTGCCTCCCCACTGGAGGGGCCACCCCCTTGCTTCTGTAGGCTCCCCCCTGAGCTGCCGTGTATCCGGGGGATGGACGGGCTGTCGGCCGGGCCCTGCGTGGAGAGCTGCTGCCTGTGATCCCGCTGGCGGCCTGCGGCGTTGCGCTGTGGCGCTCGGAGGTGGCTGGGGCACTGTTTGAACCTCCTGGGGGCCTGGACTGTGCTACACTGGTGTCTGTGGGTCACAGACTGACTACCCCCCCCCCCCGCCGCAACGACTGCGGCTGAGAGGTGAGGAGGTGTTCACGCTGCTGCGGGGGTGCAGGCCTCTGGGAGGGGGATTGGCCGTCGATCGGGCGGCAGGGGGGACATTGTGCGAAACCCTGGGCCTGCTCCGTGCCTGACTGGGCTCCCCCCCCACCCTCCTCACCCTTGGAGTCCCGGAGGGTCGGTTGTTCCTCGACTGCCACCTCGGGCAGTGGTGCTTAGGCTTTCCGCCGGTAGCCTGTGGGTAGCCCTGCAGCTCTGCCTTCTTTCTACACCTGGGAGGGCCCGGGGCTGGACTGGGCTACCCGGACCCGCTCTCCTGGTCCGCTGCACCCACTACTCAGTGAAGACACTGGATGGTCGGTTAACTGGACACAATGTACATGATTTTTCTGGACTTTACAATTTGTTTATCAAGGAACACATATTAAGTAATTGCACAAATGAAAAGTTGTTTCAGCATTGGGAAAGAAGGCAGACCATTGGGTCAAGACAAGGGTGACAAGAACAACCACTAGGGGTGACCAGAAAAAGTTGGTTACAAAACCTCTCCATGGGAAAGATGGTGAGAATCCCCAAGATAAAAAGTCTGAGTCTTCTAAAGTGCCCCAAAAACCTGTACAGGGTGTGGGACCCAAACTACTCCCTATGTGCCTCAGCCCTATAGGGGGAAGAACTTTGATCCTTTAAAGGCCTGGTGTAACAACTGTAAGAAGTTGGGACACTTAACTGTAGATACATCTTGCCCCCATAACAAAGCCCCTAAAGCAACCAGTACAGCTACACCTGGAATGGCAAGTCTACAGATGGGATAAATAGTATGCCCAGAGCAAATCAGGATGCACACTAAAGCAGTTCTAGTTTCAGAAGGGGAAGTTGAGTTTGCCACTGTAGCTGTGTGACCACCCAACTTAAAGAAGTATTTGCAATACCCCTGGGTTAATGGAACTAGGATAGAAGCTCTGAGGAATACAGGTGCCAGTGTCACTATGGTGAGAAATACACTGGTTTTCCCTGAGCAATACTTGATTGGGAAAACTTACCCAGTCACCAATGCTGACAGTGTTACTACTAATCATCCTTTGGCTATGGTGACATTAGGCGGGGGGGGGGGGTTACTGGCCTCAAACATGTAGTGGTCTCTCAAAAGTTACCAGCTGAATGTCTGCTTGGCAATGACCTGGAAACCTCAGCCAGGGCTAAGGTTGAATTGAAAACCCATGCAGTCATGCTGAGTATCCCTGAATTGGTGGGTGTGCAAACAAGAGCACAGAGCATGAGGAGAAAAAGTAGGATTGGAGCCTGAAAGTATGGACCAACCCACCAAGAGAAAAGGTAAGAAGACTGGAGGATCAGCTTCTGTACAGCAAAACACTCAGGACCCCTCTCCTCAGGGAGAGCACTTGGACACCCTAGAGGGAACTGAGACTATGGAGCTTGAACCTTAACAGGTTGAACTCCTGGCCCAGGGGGACCCACTAGGTAAGAGCTGTGCCAGGGTCAGCAAGACTGCCCCACTCTTGAGAGCCTGAGGCAGCAAGCTGTTTCAGACGCACAGGAAGATGTCAGTGATACCCACAGAGCTTATTGGGAAGATGGATCACTGTATGCTGAGGCAAGAAACCCACTCCTGGAGCCACCAGGAGAGTGGTAGTACCACAAAAGTACAGGCAGTTCCTCCTAACTTTGGCTCATGACATTCCCCTAGCTGGACATCTGGGGCAAACAAAAACTTGGGAAAGGCCAATTAGTCACATCTACTGGCCCCAGATGCACCAAAAGGTGGAGGAGTTTGTTAGCTCCTGTGTTACCTGTCAGGCCAGTGGCAAGACAGGTGGCCACCCAAAGGCCCCCCTGATACCACTGCCTGTGGTGGGGGTTCCCTTTGAAAGGGTAGGTGTGGACATTGTGGGTCCACTTGAACTTCCCACAGCCTAAGGGATCACATACATTCTAGCAGTAGTGGACCATGCTACTAGGTACCCAGAAGCAATTCCACTTAGGACTACTACAGCATCTGCAGTAGCCAAGGCCCTCCAGGGTGTCTTCACCAGGGTAGGGTTTCCTAAGGTGGTGGTTCCAGACAGAGGTTCTAACTTCATGTCTGCTTACCTGAAACACATGTTGAAGGAGTGTGGAGTGCAGTACAAGTTTACTACCCCATACCATCAACAAACCAATGGTCTTGTTGAGAGGTTCAACAAGACATTGAAAGGCATGATCATGGGACTCCCTGAAAAAGTCAAGAGGAGATGGGATGTTCTGTTGCCATGCCTGCTTTTCGCTTACAGAGAAGTGCCACAGAAGGGGATAGGGTTTTCCAACTTTGAACTTCTGATTGGTCATCCTATGAGGGGACCACTCTGTCTTGTAAAAGAGGGTTGGGAGAGGCCTCTCCAAGAACCCAAGCAAGACATTGTGGGCTATGTGCTTGGCCTAAGGTCCAGAATGGCTGAGTACATGGAAAAGGCATCCAAGAATCTTGAGGCCAGCCAGGAGCTTCAGAAGCACTGGTATGACCAAAAAGCATAACTGGTTGAATTTCAACCTGGGCAAAAGGTGGGGTTTTTGGAGCCGGTGGCCCCCAGGGCACTCCAGGATAGATGGAGTGGCCCTTACCCTATCCTAGAAAAGTAGAGTGAGGTTGATTACTTAGTTGACCTGGGCACAAGCAGGACACCCGAAAGGGTTATCCATGTGAACTGACTCGAGTTCTACAATTAATTTAAGAACAAATGGTCCTTGACAAGAGAAATTCTAAACTTTGTAATAATTATAGGCCACAATGAGCTCTATAACAAAGAAAAAGTCCAGCCGGACTTTGAAATTTATTCAATGTATTGTGGATATGCTTAATCAGACGAACAAACAATAAAGCAGTGGGACACAGTCCTGCATCCACGATGCTACACATACAATCAAAACATACAAGTACTGGGGTATTTCAGGCATTTAGAAGGCAGGAGCAAAAAGAGTATTTAGAATGCATTTGCTTCACATATGTGGGAAACATACATTTTTTGGCACATAATAGTACACTTATTGGTTTGATTGTATGTGTAGCATCGTGGATGTAGGACTGTGTCCCACTGCTTTATTTGTTATGCGCAATCGAGCTCTACAATGACAGGGCTGACATCACCATGCTGATGGTGACTGATGAGGAACAGGAAGCAGAGAGTTAACCTCTCCCTGATCTCCTCTCCTATAGCCCAAATGATGGGTCAATAGAAGGAGTTGTCTTTTCAGACACCCTCTCTGCCCAACAGCAGGCTGACTGCAAGCAAGTCTTGCAACAGTATGCTAGTCTCTTTCCCCTGACCCCTGGTCTTGTAAACTGGTGTACCCATGATGTGGACACTGGTGGCAGTTTACCTGAACAAGATCTATCGACAATCAGACCAAGTCAAGGAAAGCATCAAAGCTGAAGTCAGTAAGATGCTGGAGTTAGGGGTTATTGAACCCTCTGAGAGCCCCTAGGCTAGCCCAGTGGTTCTGGTCCCCAAGTCTCATGCACAGGTGGAAAGAGAGAAATTAGGTTTCATGTGGACTATAGAGGGCTCAACTCACCCTATCCCAAGAGCAGATGAGCTGATAGACAAATTAGGGGCAGCCAAATTTCTAAGTACCTTTGACTTAACTGCAGGGTACTGGCAGATTGGCATGGCCCCAGGAGCAAAAGAGAAAACAGCATTCTCCACACCTGATGGGCACTATCAGTTCACTGTAATGCCTTTGGGGTTAAAGAATGCCACTGCCACCTTCCAGATGTTGGTGAATCAAGTCCTGGCTGGGTTGTAATCCTTTAGTGCAGCTTATCTTGATGATATTGCTGTCTTCAGCTCCACCTGGCAGGATCACCTGATCTGCCTTGGGAAGGTTTTTAAAGCCCTGCAATCTGCAGGACTAACTATCAAGGCATCCAAATGCCAGATAGGGCAGGGCACTGTGGTGTACTTGGGCCACCTTGTTGGTGGAGGCCAGGTACTACGCTTACAGCCCAAGAAGGAGTAGTTTCTGTCCTGTAACTCCGGTTCTGTAGTAGGGGTATCTCTGTTATAGTCATAATCTAGTGAATAGTCCCGCCCATGTGCGTGGACCCCGGCAATCAAAAATAATCTCTTAAGTTGTCAAAATAATGCAGAAACTGCAAAGACACTTAAGAGAGAATTTAAAGACAAATAATGCAGCCTATATCCACAGGCTACACTGTCCAGTACTTCAACTAGAAATTCCACCAAAAATCACCACACACAGCACAGCCTGCTAGTTTCTACCATAGAGAAACCTGCCTCCCCCAGTCAAAGACTCAGGAATGATAGAGAGGAAGGTAGGGACAGACAAGCCCCATAGGCTGCCATTATGTGGCTTAAATAGGATACTGTGCCTTTAAGAGAACTTTCCAGAACTTCTCCCAGTATCCCAGAATGCATAGCAGGTCCCTCTACTTTCAGTTCTTTTTGAAGGCGAAGCACGCCAGACCTGTCGCATTCTTTACATGATGAAAATCTCCACCGGGGAGGAGGGCGGGCGCTTATGACTATAACAGAGATACCCCTACTACAGAACTGGAGTTACAGGACAGAAACTACTCCTTCTGTAGTAGGGGATCTCTGTGTATAGTCATAATCTAGTGAATAGAATGGCAAGCCCATCCCCACACCAAAGCGGCGGTGGAGAATAAATACATAACGCCACTACTGTGCGAACAAATTCCGTAGCGAAGCCTGCCCAACCTGAGCGTCTGCCCTGGCGTCAGTGTCCAGGCAGTAATGCTTAGCAAAGGTATGAACCGACTTCCAAGTGGCTGCCTTGCAGATTTCAGCAATCGGCACGTTACGGAGCAAGGCTGTCGTGGCAGCTTTGCCCCTGGTGGAATGAGCCTTAGGCTTACCTCCTAAGGTCTTATTAGCCTTCTGGTAACACAATTGTATGCAGGACACAATCCACCTAGAGATGGACTGCTTAGAGGTCGCAAGACCCGTCCTGACCGATCCATAATTGATAAACAACTGGTCAGACCTACGAATATCCTTGGTTTTATCCAGATAAAATTTCAACACCCTCCTAACATCCAGGGAATGGAGAGACCTCTCCGCTGGGGATGAAGGGTTCTGAAAAAACGTAGGCAAAGTTATAGTCTGGTTGACATGAAAATCAGAAATAACCTTGGGAAGAAATTTAGGGTGAGTACGCATAACAACCTTAGCAGCATGAAATACAGTATAAGGTTCATTACAGCACAACGCCTGAATTTCACTCACCCTGCGGGCCGATGTAATGGCCACGAGGAACGCCGCCTTCCAGGACAGGTGCTGCAACGAAGCCTTATGAATAGGCTCAAAAGGCTCCTTCATCAATCTGGACAGCACCACATTCAATTCCCATGAAGGCGAGGGAAGCCTGACAGGAGGGAATACTTTCTTCAATCCTTCCAGAAAATCTTTGATCACAGGGATCTGGAAAAAGGAAGTCTGTGAAGGGCATTTCCTGTAGGCAGTCAATGCAGCAAGATGTACCTTAATGGAATGGACATTAAGGCCAGACTGCGCCAAATGTAAAAGATAAGGAAGGATGACATCTTCCTTGCAGGTCGTAGGATCAAGGTTCTTAGACTGGCACCAGATACAAAACCTCTTCCACTTGTAAGCATATGAAGTCCGAGTGGAAGGTCTCTTAGACTCCTTCAGTATGTCCATGCAGTCATCGGGCAGATTCAGATGGCCATATTGCACTATCTCAGGAGCCATGCCGCCAAACTCAAAGACGAGAGGTTGGGGTGTAACATCCGTCCCCCGAACTTCGTGAGAAGGTCCGGCCTGCACGGCAACCGAATGTGAGGAAGGAGAGACCGGTGAAGAAGGTCCGTGAACCACCACTGCCTGGGCCACTCCGGGGCGATGAGTATCATCCGAGCCCTGGACCGGGCCAGCTTGATGAGTACCGCCGGAATCAGGGGAATGGGAGGAAACGCGTACCCAAAAACCGTTCGTCCAGTTGATCCATAACGCATTCCCCAGCGTCCCCTGCTGGAAGTACCTGGAGGCGAAGTCTCTGCACTTGCTGTTTTCGGCGGTGGTGAACAAATCTACGTCTGGAGTTCCCCACCTTGCGAAGACTTCTCCGAGCACTTCGTCGTTTATGACCCATTCGTGGTTTTCCTGAAGCAGTCTGCTCAGTGCGTCTGCCTGAACATTCTGCACACCTGGTAGATGGGTGGCCGTTATCGTCAGTCCTCTGGCCAGGAGCCAGTGCCAGATCGCCTGCGCCTCCTGTGACAGAGTGCGCGATCTCGACCCCCCCTGCTTGTTGAGGTAATACATCGTGGTGGTATTGTCCGTCTGTACAAGCAGCGAGGTGGTCCGGAAGGACGGAAGAAAGGCCTTCAGCGCCAAGTGAACAGCCCTGAGTTCCAGGAAATTGATGTGATACGTGGCCTCCATCGGTGACCACGTGCCTTGAATCCCCGGAGTGCGCTCCCCATCCCAGAAGAGACGCATCCGTCACGACAGTCTGCGTGGGAATGTCCTTGTGAAAGGGAACCCCTCTGAGGAGATTCTCCGCCGAACACCACCACTTCAGAGACTGAAGAGCATGCAGCGACAGTCGAATCTTGTCGTTCCAAGATCCTTTCCTCTGATCCCACTGGTCCTCCAAGCACTCCTGCAACGGTCTCATGTGCAGCCGTGCGTGTGGCGTCAGGAAGATACAAGAGGCCATCGATCCCAGTAGAGAAGACACCGTCCTCACTGTTGTAGATGGAGTCGTCATAAGAGCCTGAGCCTTCCGAAGGAGTGATAATCGTCGCTCTTCCGAAGGAGACACGCTTGCTGACAGCGTATTGATGGAGGCTCCCAAGTACTGTATGCATTGGACCGGAGTCGGGACAGACTTGGCCATGTTGATGTGCAGCCCCAGCTTGTTCAAGAGAACGCACGTCTTCTGGAAGTGTGCTCGCGCTTCCGAGAAGGAGGATGCCTTGATCAACCAATCGTCCAAGTACGGGTAGCCGAACACCTTGTTCTTCCTCAGGTGTGCTGCTACCACCGCCATGCACTTCGAGAACGTTCTCGGCGCAGACTTCAGTCCGAATGGGAGTACTGTGTATTGATAGTGATTGGTGCCGACTTGGAACCGCAGGAACTTCCTGTGTTTGTGTGCAATGGGCACATGGAAGTAAGCATCCTGTAGGTCTATAGCGCAAAGCCAGTCTCCCTGTTGCAACTGAGGATAAATCTGATGCAACGACAGCATGCGGAACTTTTCTCTGCGAATCCATTTGTTTGCTTGTCGCAAATCCAAAATGGGCCTGAACTCGTTCTTGTCCTTCTTGCGAACCAGAAAGAACCGGGAGTACAGACCTCTTCCTCTCTGAGACAGAGGTACATCTTCTATCGCCCTTTTCCGTAACAGGACATCCGCTTCCGCCTGAAGCTCGCGCAGTTGAAACTGCGAGCTGACCGGGGGAATCGCTGGAGGAGGGCTGGTGAACCGAAGACTGTATCCATTGCAAACAATATTCAGCACCCACTTGTCCTGAGTAATTTTTCTCCACTCTGCCAGAAAAAGTTGTATGCTTCCCCCTACCGGAGTGGGTAACGGATCCGGGGGAAGTAAGTTCCTAGGGCCTAGACCCCGCCTGGCCCTTGGGCGCCGGAGCCGACTGCTGGCCTCCCCTGCCCTTCTGCCGCTTCTGGAACGGCTTACGGAACGGCTGCTGCTGTTGCGCGTGCCCCGAAGCCGGTCCTCGTCCTCGGCCTTGTCCGCCGAACCGCCGTTGGAAGGGGCGGTACTGCTTCTTGGTCTCTTTGGGCTTCTCCAAGCCCACAGCCGTCAGCGTCTCGGCCTCCGCCTTCATGCGGGCCATTTCATCATCCGCATGCTTCCCGAAGAGGGTCTCACCGGAGAACGGCAGATTGGCCACCCTCTGCTGTGCGTCCGGTTTCAGGGATGTAAGCCGTAGCCATGCGTGGCGCCGTTGGTTGATCCCGTGGCAAAATCCGTGAGCCGCCAACAGGGAAGAGTCCGCAGCCGCGCTGATTATCTGGTTGGCCACCAGCATCCCCTCACTCAGGACCTCCATGAAGTCTTCACGCTGCTCTCGGGGCAAATGCTCCGCAAAGCGCTCAAGGGAGTCCCAGAGGGCGCGGTCGTAGCGTCCCAACAAAGCCGTGGCACTCGCCGCTTTCATGGAGGTAGCCGAAGTTCCACAGACTTTTCTCCCCGCCGAGTCCATCCACCTTGACTCCTTGTCCGGGGGAACCGTGGAGGTCGGAGTGGTGGCATGCTGCTTGCGGGCCGCAGTGACGATGACGGAGTCAGGCGGAGGCTCCGCTCTCAAAAAGGCCGGATCCGAGTCGGGAGCCCGGTACTTCTTTAGTAATCTTGACGGAGCCGCCCTCGTCACCGCCGGGGTGAGAAACAGGGCCATAGCCGGTTCTTCCAGGCCCGGTACCAGGGGCAGGAGAGGACGAGACAGATGCTTCTGATGTAGAGTCTCGAAAATGACCGACGTCTTCGGCGTAGGCACTGTCAGGGATATGCCCAGCTTCGCCGCGCCCCTCAGCAGGACGTCGTGAAAAGCTACTAGGTCATCTATCGGGGACACTCTGGTGTCCGGCGACCCCGATAGGGTAGGTGAATAATCCCTGGTCCCCGAGGACCTCGTGTGTGAGCGAGATTTGCGCCTCCTGCGGCGGTGCCTCGATCTCGTGGATGACCTGTGCCGCGATCTCTCCTTCCGCCCCGAGCGAGAGCGAGACCTGCCAGCTCGTGGGCGCTCCTTTGGTTTACGTGGAGGGGTCTTCCGTGGTTCCTCACAGGGTTTCTTCGGGTCCTCCCGGGGTTTTGGTTTCGGAGTCCCCTTAGGAGGAGCAGGCAGGGATGGCAGGGAAGTGGACCTCGGCGGAGGAACCTTCGGCTGCGGTGCGGGCCCATGCGGAGGGACCGGAGGTGGAGAAGGATCTCCTGAAGGCAGTGGTGGTTTGGGCGGAGGGTCCTCCTTAGGCACGGGGGGAGGAGTCGGAGTCCTGGGCCGAGACGGAGTGTACACTTCCGAGTACACCGAGCCCGGTGACCCCTTAGGCGAGGGGTGCGGAGAGCCATCCCCATCAGCAGGCGACCTCTTCCTTTTGCGTCCTCCACTGGAAGCCGCGTGACTCCTGGGACTAGAGTCCCTCTTTCGCCGTTTTGGAGAGGGTGACCTACTCCTCGACGCTGACCGCTGTCTGTTGGACGCAGAACGACGCTTCTCCGGCGTCGAATGACGTCTCCTGGATTCTGGCGTCGAACGCCGTCTCCTCGGCGTCGACCCTCTATTTCTCGGCGTCGAACGCAGACTCCTCGACGTCGACCTCCTCTTCCGCGACTTCTCGCGTCGCCCTCTCGACGTCAGGCGGTCCGCCCTCGACGACGAACGCCGCCGTCGTCTGGATGTCCCCGACGTCGAGGACTCGACGTCGATCGGCGGTGTCGCCTCGACGGCGATCGGCGGTGTCGCCTCGACGACGACCGACGGTGTCGCCTCGACGGCGAGCGTCGGCGCCGCTTCGACGGCGAGCGTCGATACACGTCACTGTGCCTTCGGCGTCGGTAGGAAGATCTCGACGTCGACGAAGACGATGACGTCGACGGCGGCTTTGACGTCGGCTTCTCCTTCGCCGTCGAGCCGTCACGCCGTCTCGACCCGGAGCCCCGGGGAGAAGGGGAGCACGCCGTCGTCATCCCTCTCGACGTCGTCGTCTATACCATCGACGCCGACGGAGAATGGGACCGTTTGCTGGACTTCCTGCCCCCGGGGAGCCCCCCAGGGGCCTCAGCAGAGGCAGAGGGAACCTTCCCAGGCTGCCCAGACCCACCTGCAGCCCGCAGACGCCTATCCTCCAGGCCAGCCAGCCTGATCTTCAATCTGTCCCTCAAGGTCCGAGCAGAAAGCTGCTGGCAGATTACACAATCCTCAGGGACATGATCGTCCGGAAGGCACACGATGCAGACCTCATGGGGATCACTCTTGGCCTTCTTCCTCTCACATGCTGGGCACTTCACAAAAAGTCCAGGCATTTTGGAGCCCCAAAACACCTAAAACAGCACAAAAAGGAGAGGAGAGCACCAAGAAATAAACTGCAACACTTTTAAAAGTCAAAAGTGCAAAAACAATTCCAATAAACCCTTGAAAAAGGGAGAGCTCAATGCCAGGGTCCTGTAAGCAGGAGCCGGAAAAAAGAACTGAAAGTAGAGGGACCTGCTATGCATTCTGGGATACTGGGAGAAGTTCTGGAAAGTTCTCTTAAAGGCACAGTATCCTATTTAAGCCACATAATGGCAGCCTATGGGGCTTGTCTGTCCCTACCTTCCTCTCTATCATTCCTGAGTCTTTGACTGGGGGAGGCAGGTTTCTCTATGGTAGAAACTAGCAGGCTGTGCTGTGTGTGGTGATTTTTGGTGGAATTTCTAGTTGAAGTACTGGACAGTGTAGCCTGTGGATATAGGCTGCATTATTTGTCTTTAAATTCTCTCTTAAGTGTCTTTGCAGTTTCTGCATTATTTTGACAACTTAAGAGATTATTTTTGATTGCCGGGGTCCACGCACATGGGCGGGACTATTCACTAGATTATGACTATACACAGAGATCCCCTACTTAAGAACCAAGCCATCCTGGACTGGGCAGCTCCAACAACACAGACCCAAGTCGTGGCATTCCTTGGCTTGACTGGTTACTACAGGACGTATGTGAAGGGATATGGGTCCATTGTGACCACCCTCACAGAACTCACCTCCAAGAAGATGCCCAAGAACATCAACTGGGATGTTAATCGCCAAAAGGCTTTTGACACCCTAAAAGAAGCAATGTGATCAGCACCAATTCTAAAAGCACCAGATTATGCCAAGCAGTTCATAGTGTAGACTGATGCCTCTGAGCTAGGGATAGGAGCGGTCCCATCCCAGACCAATGATGAAGGTCAAGAACAAACTGTTGCTTTTATAGGTAGGAGGCTTCTCCCCAGAGAGCAGCATTGGAGTGCCATTGAGAGGGAGGCCTTTGCTGTGGTTTGGTACCTTTAGAAGATGAGGCCCTACCTGTTTGGAATTCACTTCCTGGTTCAAACTGACCAGAGACCTCTCAGATGGCTAATGCAAATGAAAGGGGAAAATCCCAAACTAATAATGAGGTGGTCCATCTCCCTACAGGGAATGGACTTTGAAATAGAACACTGACCTGGGACTGGCCATGCCAATGCAGATGGACTTTCCAGGTTTTTCCACTTAAACAATAAAGACTCCCTAGGGCAAGGTTAGTCTCATCACCTTTCGTTTGGGGGGGGGGGGGGGGGGGTGAGGGTGAGAAAGTGCCATCTTTCTTGCATGGTATGCCCCCACTTTTTGCTGAATTGCTGATGTACTTTGACTGAGTGTGCCCTGGGTTCCTGCCAATAAGGTACCCAGGGCCTGTGTTCCTTCCTTAAAACTGCATTGACGCCTAAACCCAATTGGCATCTCTGGCACCATGTCAGCCCCTGGTAAATGGTACCCTAGGTACCCAGGGCACTGGACCAGAGAAGACCCCTGAGGTGCAGCACTTATTGTGCCACCCTTAGAGGCCCTGTACCCGGACACACACACTGCCTTTGAAGGTTGAGTGTCTCACCACGATCCAGGCATGAGGCTAAAACAATGGGATCACAGCCCAAATGTTCTGGGCTTGCTGAGATGAAGGAAATGACCTGAACTGCATTGTGTCCAGAACAACTGCTATAATAGGATGCCTCTGCTAAGGAATGCGGTGTGACTTCAGCTTGTTTATCAAGAATATCAGCAAAGTCAGCAGGTTCACCGTTATATGGAGGTGGTCTGTGACTGACTGTGGCATGCCCACTTTCAACAGCCGATTGTCGAGTTATGGGAAAAGTGGTATCCTCAACCTTTGAAGATGGGAAACGACCACCATCATCACTTTTGTGATCACCCGACGGGACCTGGTAAGGTGAAGGGGAACACGACAAACAACATTTTCATGGCTGACCTTGAACCACAGGTATAGGCTGCCGTACTGAAGAACTGGCACATGAAAGCATGCATCCTATTATCGAGTTGCCCAGTTCCAGGACAGACAGAACTTGGGCCACTATGAGCATTTTGAATAAGTCCTTCCACAGGAATGTATTCACACCGTGAATATTTAAAAAAGGATTAAGGAATCCTTCCTACTTTGACACAAGGAAATAATGGGAGTAACAAGCCCCTATTTCTGAGGCTGGGCCCCTCTCAATGGCCCTTGTGGACAGGAGAGCTTGCACCTCTTGAAGTAAGTTGAGTAGGTGCTCCTCTGAAAGTCCCTCTTGTACTGGCGGAAGCTGTACAAGAGTCAAAAAGAAATAGAAGGGTATAGCCCTGCCAGATAATCTCCAGGACTCATCTGTTGGATGTGATGGACTGCCATCCTAGAAGAATATGTCAGATCCTGTCTCTCACAGGGTGGTTGTGCACGACTAAGGACAAACTAAAACAGCTTAGAGGCTGATGCTGCAGGGGAGGGCGTCAAGGAATATCGGTGCCCCAGTGGCCTGCATATCGTCCACCTGATCCCAGGCCTCAGCCACAAAATGGCACAGGTGACTGGAGTGGGCAGGGGGCCGGAGGTTGCCTATACGCCAAATCTTTGGAGTAGCCTTGAACGGACAGAAACTCAGGAGGGAACTGTCTCCCAATGGTAAAAGGCCTAAAACACTGCAGCCTGGCTTTCCTTGAAGTGCCAGAGGGAGGAATAATTTTTTTTGCCTAACAGGCAGTATCCGTCAAAAGGCATGAGGGATGCCAGCACATCTCAACAGAAGCCTGTGATCTCATCCATGCATGGCGACGGAGCACCTCACTAGTGCCGACTGCTTTCCCCAAGCAATCAGTAGTTTCCAGAATAGCCCAAATCACATATTAAGCTGCATCCTGACCAACTTCAATGGTTGCCCCTAAAAGCTTCCGGGACTGGCGGCAAGTTCTAACTGACTATGTTCCAGAGAGCGAGTGTATTATGGCCTCATACGCAACTGGCATTCACTAACCTCAAGGTTAGGTTGGCAGAAAGAACAAACATTTCCCAAACACCTCAATCCTTTTTCACTCCCCGTTTGTGGGAGTTATGGGAAATGAATCCTCATTACTAGTAGAGACTCGGAACACAAAACTGCCATAATAAAAAAAGTGCTTACGAAAATCAGGGTTACCAGGGGCTGGCATGTGATGCCTTTGCCACTTACCTGTCCACTGATGGGTAACAGCAAAGCTTAGACCAAGTGCCCATAAAGGTGTGAGTTTGGACTTCTTTGAACGGTAGTAAGCACTCATAAAAAGTCAGGCCAGGCTGAAGAATTTCAGTACGTACTTTTGTTTTACACTCAAAACAGGGAAGTTGTAAAAGTAGGACCATAGCAGCAAGTCTCATGCCTACTGCAAAGGAAGCACTATCTTTTGTTGGCAGCCAAAGGGAGAAAATCAACCCTGAATCAGGGGGAAGGATCAAGCCCACTTGACTCTTGAAAATCCATGTATACAATGTTATTATAATGTGGGGAAAATCAGGTCCATCATCTTCATTGTCACCTCCAAGTGGTGGCAACTCGTTGGAATCAAAAAACTGGTGGCGAAACCGAGGATGGCTCCGTAGTAGAGCGAGTGTTTGCCAGAATCAAATTGTATGTAAACCAGGGGGCAAATGTAGGTAGGCGTTTGCGAATCGCAAACGCCGAAAATCGCCAAATTTCGGCCTTTTCGAATCTCAAACGCCCCTTTGGTATGTAGGTGGCACTTAGCAAAATAAGGAGTCACAAAAATTGTGATTCCTTATTTTGCTTATAGCATTTAAGGAATGGCAATTTTACGATTCCTTAAATGCTATGTAGGGGTGCCTTAAAAATTGCGATTTTGGCATAAGGAATCGCAAAATACCACCTACTTCAAGCAGATGGTATTTTGCGATTTCCTTTAAAAATTCATTTTTTTAAAAAAAATTCAAAGTGCCATGTGGCGCACAGACATGCCTTTAGGGCATGTATGTTCGCCACATGTACTTACAGGCACATTCCAGGGGTGCAACAGGTGTCCTTTGGACACCCTGGCACCCTTGGAATTGCGATTCTCAAATTGTGATTTTCTCACAGAAAATCGCAATTTGAGAATGTATCCCCATTCATTCCTATGGGCCTTTTGGCCCATAGGAATGAATGGGACACTGATTCCTTAATTGCGATTCGCAATTTGCTAATCGCAAATAAGGAATGTTAGATGTGAGTAGTTGGCCTGATATATGATGCTCACTAGTTCTAGTGATCATCTTGTATCAGTCCAAACAACCCTTACGGTGATTGGTTGTAAAGTCAACCTTATAGACCAGCTATTCTAATGGTAGCATGGACAAAGCAGTCTTAGGCTAAACTCTTTTGGCATGTGAAGCCAGCTGTTTTACCACATATAACTCATTGAATACCAAATGAAAGGACCCACACAGGTTGTTATGAAAATAAACAATATATTTATTAACTAACAGACACCTCTGAACTCTTTATGAGATCAGAGGGCTAAGCACATGACAATCTCTTAGGAAAAATACGTTTAAGTTGCACAAATTACAATGGTGCCCTAGGGGCACGACAAACCATATACTAAGTAAGTGGAATGTGAAAGTCGATGGAAGGAATGGAGCTGTCCAGAGGCTGTAGGATCGCTGGGACCACGCTACCCTAACTTTAGGTAAGTAATAGGAGGCCCACGGAATGCGTGTGCAGAGTGTGAACTCACACGCGAGATGCGTAACAACGTCTATGGACAGTACAGTTCAAGTAAAAGGTGAGTACGGACAATCCTGACTAGATAGGACTAAAACGACAATGGAACTGGACACTAGGAGAGTCAAGCTACCCTTGAGCACCCAAATGCTCTTGTTACCTCACCCACAGGCTGAGGGTGCAGAGGTGTCAAAGTGTGTCGGGTTTCCGCATCGAAGTCTATGGAGCCTTGGAGAAAGATACTGCAGGCGATCAGGAGGAAGATGTCCGGTGTGATCCAAGGGTGGATCAGTGAAGAGAAGAACCTGAAAGCAGAGGGGACAATGTTCAAAGTCACAAAGCCAGTGACTGGAGTGGAACCAGGAGTGGAACAAGATGTCGTCATCGCGATCTGGTGAAGAGTGGACGCTTGTCTCTGCAGCCACGTGGACCAGGAGGTGTCTTTGACGACCAGGATGGAGGCACGAGCTGTCCCGCGCAAGGCTCTCGCTGTCGGCGGTGTCGGATCCGGATTTGGAGTCAACAGGCCTTGGCAAAGGCAACCCACGCGGTGAGTGGAAACGGCGTCTGGAGTGGACCAGGAGGGTCCAGGGTGCTTCTCCTTTGTAGGGAAGCAAGGGCCAGTCTGGAGCAACCAGACCAGCAGATTGGATTTCAAGATTCGTCATCTAGGAGGTCACTAGCCAGCCGGCAAGTGACCAGACAACGCGTCGAGCAGCAAACAGGCAGAAGGGCCCCACGCAGATCTCGTGGATGCTGGAGGGCTGGTCTTTGGTGCAGGAGCTGCTCGGGGTTGGGGCTTCTCAGTCCCCCAAAGCACTTGGTCGAGGTTACCTCCGAAGTCGTACTGGAGCGAAGTGCTGCTTCTTCCAAGATGGCCGGTCCCACGTGTCTCGTCGCACCCACGGATCTCAGCTCTGCTGCAGATGTAGGTAGAGGTCGGAGAGGTCTGGGAATCCGGGTCTCGTCGGGCTCTGAAGTCTGGATCCTCGAGGGAAGACGACAAAGGGAAGCCGCTGGACGCGGATGGTGCCTGCTTGTGCCACAAGGGAGACACTCCTTGCCCACAAGGGAGATTTCTTCAGTCTTCTGTTCAGAAAGTCGAAGTCCAGAGTTTCTTGTAGAGTTTCAGTTAAGGATTAATCTCACTTGGAATAGGACCAGCTCCTACCTTTATCCTGCTAAAGGGGGCTGTACTACGGCTAGGTCCCTCCTCTGGGTGGGACCAGGAAGGGGGGTGGTTTCACCCCCTATCCTTTGTTCGGTCTTGCGCCAGAAATGGGGCTGGAGAGCCCCAGGAACTGGTTTAGACCGGTGTATGCACAGGGACACCTTGTGTGCCCCAGGCATGTCTCATTCCTTTCAGCCCTGTCCTACCCAATACACAAAATCCTGTCTGGGGTGGTGCTAGCACCTCCCGAGGCAGGAAACCCTTTGTCCAAGCCGCCCTCGCTGGAAGGACTCCCAGCAGCAGGAGGTCAGACTTGTGTCTGTGGTGGCAGCATCCATTTGTGATGCTGAGGCTCGTGTTAACTTTAACCGGGGTTCACAGTTATATACATGTCGTGTCCCTCTAGAAGGTTGGAATGCTACCCCCGTCGCCAGAATTGGTGAGGGGGTAGTATTCCAATTCGTATGACACCTTACTCGACATGTTTTGATAATGCTATAATAACCACAAGGATTATAATGCACTTAAGAGTATATGGTATAGCGTTATCATGGAAACAGCTAAAGGACTTGGTTCCGAAAGCTGTAGATAGGCTCAGCTCATGCTAGAGCACCATCTCACATAATTCCAAGCACTCTGCCTTCAGGATTGATAAGGCCTGTCATAGGAGTGACTGATAGGAGGATATGTGTCCATTTTAGGGTTAGATATAGGTATACTATATCTACAGCAAGGGGTGATTACACCACCTTGCCCCAGCTGATTGATCAGCCAGTTGTGTCAGATTTGGATGGCCAGCCAGGGGTGCCATAATACATGCTGCAGCCCCTGGTAGGCCCTGGGTGCACCTATGCCCTGGGTACCTAAGGTACACTGTACAGGGACTGATAAGGTGACTCAGTATCCAATTAGATATGTACCTAAGGTACATGGAGTCCATTTTAACAGAGAGAGAAGGAAGCCTGGGGTCCTGAATAGCAGGATCCCAGGCCAACTAAGTCGAAAACCAGCAAAACACCAGGCAAAAAGTTGGGGGCAACCATAGTCAGATATCCACCTCCCTACATAACCCTCCCCCCAAACGAAAGGAGATAAGGCTATCCTTGACCAGGTAAGCCTATATTGCCTGAGTGGCCATATGAGGAGGTGCATGCACTGGCATGGTTACCCCCTATCTCATGGTCCACTAAGCAATCCCTCACCCTAAGGGTATCTGAGGGTCTCCACCATAGGGAATCTCTACCTGTGGTGTGTTTTGGCAAAGTAAAAGGCTGGGGCTGGGATGGTGTACTGAAGTGAGGCTCCACTAATGTTAGGCTCAACTTCCTCCAATCACTATCCACCATATATGCCTTTCTTTCCAGGACTGAGTTGCTGTATGCTCTCAGGGTCAACCTCTGGCTACCTAAAGCTGGAGGCTGGGTCAGGTTTGGGGCCCTTAGGTCCCAGGTTTGGCTGTGCCCAACAGAATCCATCTGTGGGAGGTCCCTAACTAATTTTAAGGGGGATGCCTCAGGAGTTTGTTTTATTTTCACTTGGCTAGGACTACTAGCTTCAGTGCCCTTAATCTGCTGATTGGGGAGTTCTTTTGGACAGGGGGCCCCTTGGGGTCCACCACTGGCCTCCCTGACCTCTACAGCCTTGGGCTGACTGAGGCAGGGTAGAGAGGGGCAGGTTACCTGCTCCAGACTGGGTCCCACCTTGGAAGGGTCCACTGACATCAGTTCTGCCAGGCTAGGCCTGACTACCTCTGGGGCAGTTTCTTCACATGGGGTCAGATCAGTTCCCTGAGGAGGCTGATCCTTTCCTAAAGTCTGGTGGGAGGGAGATTTATCTTCCTCCTCAATGCTCTCTATCCGAGTGGAGTGATCCATAGTTTCAGGCTTCACAACACTATTATCTGTCTGAGTTTGAGCTGTGGCCATCACAACTCCACCAACCTTTTCAGGAAGGGACTCAGTTTGGGTATGGGCTGTTACCATCACAGCCTTGCCAACCTTTTCAGGGAAGGAATCTGTCTGAGATTGGGCTGAGACTGGCACAGCCCTCCTAACCTGTTCATGGAGGACATTTTGGACTGGGGCTGTGGCCATCACAGCCCCACTAACCTTCCCATGGAGGTTTACCATTTTAAAATGGGTTTCTTGCTCTACCTCAGCCCAGGCTGAGATCGCTAAATCATTCCCCAGTAGACAATCTACAGGCAAGTTTGATGACACTGCCACTCTCTTGGGACCAGTGACACCTCCCCAGCTGAGATTTACCACTGCTATGGGATGATCTCTCTGCACTCCATCAATGTTGGTCATCTGTTATGTGGCTCCAGGTAAAAGTTGCCTTGAGGGGACTAGGCTCTCAGTCACCATGGTGATGCTAGCCCCTGTGTCTCTATAGGCCTCAACTTTTGTACCATTGATGAGGGGTTCCTGTCTGTACTTGTCCAAATTGTTGGGACAAGCAGTGAAGTTGACAAACCCCATGCCAGTTTCACAGACAATATTGTATACAAAAGTTTGGTGGTAGTGTTTCTCTAAAAGAGAAAACGTCCGCAAGTAATGTAAATACTACTCTCACTAAAACAATTCTACGTGAAATGTCATTCAAACAGTTGTGTAGGTATGATCATACGAGGTGCACTGCTGACCTGATATACACCCACCACCAGGGGTGTCAAAAATAGCAAGGAATGCTAGTCTCAAGAACCAAAAGAAACCAGGTCGATCAAGCACTCTCTAAATTACTAGCGTTACAAGAAATTGTTATTATCATTAAAGAGTTCTAAATTATATAAAGCAGATAATTCAGTTCATAGTAGTTTTTCACTTCTGTAAATATAAAGTTCATTTGTAGATCGTAGACTTCAAATTATGGATCCAAACCAGATGTTATACTTCAAAATCTTTATTTCCAAACACATTAAAAGTTTTCCAGCTCACACCGCCGACACTGCCAGCAGTGGAGGTTCCCCTTAGATGCCGGTTTGCATGAGAGACTTATCAGGGTCCATGAACAGACTGTAGGAATAATGAATAACCTCCACGCAGCAAATCTTCATAATTGATAAAGACAACTAATAAAGCTATCTATCTTGACCGTGAATTATACATCGTATACTAGACAAGAATACAGGTGGGGTGATCTGGACCTTTAGGATCGTGTCCTCCCGGCCAACTTTATTCGGATTCATATTAACTGTGTGACCATCGATTCCACCTACACTTGTACGGAGAGACAAGATTTGTCTGAATACAACTTCCCACAATAACACCTATTGCCTTGAAAAAGTCTATATGAGACGAAACACGTGTCGGCGGTGTGAGATGGAAAACTTTTAATGTGTTTGGAAATAAAGATTTTGAAGTATAACATCTGGTTTGGATCCATAATTTGAAGTCTACGATCTACAAATGAACTTTATATTTACTGAAGTGAAAAACTACTATGAACTGAATTATCTGCTTTATCTAATTTTGAACTCTTGAATGATAATAACAATTTCTTGTAACGCTAGTAATTTAGAAAGTGCTTGATCGACCTGGTTTCTTTCAGTTTCACAGACAATAGTAGTTCAGTCAGGGGACCTGGTTAGGCCAGAGTCCCCAGGAACTCCCAAAGTAAATCCACCCAAATTCTTGGGGGCACTCCCACCACCTGGGGGATTACTACTAGTAGTAACAGGAGGCTTGGAAGTGTTACTTGGGGGTATGTTCTCCTTATTGTTGTTGGCCCTTGGGCAACTGTTGTCAGTTTTCTAATGGCCTACCTGTTTGCAGGTATGGCAATAAGGTTTCTTCTGGGTATTGGAAGGATTCTGGGACCCACCCGCTTCTGAGGATTTTTGGGGCCCTGTGGTTTGATCTGTAGATTTATTCCGACCCTTCTCTTGAGGCATGGTTGATTCCTTCTTTTGGTCACCACCTTGGTTCTTAGGCCTAATCCTGGTTCTGACCCATTTGTCTGCCCTCTTACCCAATTCTTGTGGAGAGGTCAGATCGGAGTCTACCAGGAGCTGGTGTAATAACTGGTTCTGACAATTATTTAAGACTTGCTCTCTCATAATTAGATTATACAATCCTGTGTAATCAGTAGCCTTACTTCCCAGTAGCCAGCCTTCCAAAGCCTTAGTGGCACAATCAACAAAGTCAGTCCAATCCTGAGACCGAGTTTTCTGGGTGTCTCTGAACATCAACCTGTACTGTTCAGTTGTTAAGCCAACCCCATCAATCAGTGTATTCTTCAGGACTTGGTAATTGTTAGCATCTCAGCTCTAGTAGTGAGGAGCTTATCTCTACCTTTACCTTCAAAGGAGAGCCACAATATAGCTGCCCACTGACCCTGGGGGATGCACTGTACAGTGCACGCCCTCTCCAGAGCAGTCATCCATTTGCGGATTTCATCCCCTACCTTAAAGGGGGGCACTATTTTACTCAGGTGTCTAGTATCAAAACTCCTGTCTTTATCTCTAGGGATAATGCTGCCACCAGTGGGGTCTGCCCCACTCAATTTCAGCTCTCTGGCAAAGGCAAGTCTTTATTTGGCAAGGGCAAGTTCTTCCCTCTCAATCCTCAGATTGACTTCCCTCATCTTAGCTTCATGCTCTCTTCTCTGAGGGGATGTCATCCCTCTCTGAGAAGATGCATGGGTGTGAATAGATCTGTTAGAGCCTCTGGAGTGAGACCTAACTCGTCTATTCCCAAGGTTAAGCCTGCTTGAGGATGGGTCTGGGGCTCCCCAGTTCCATCCTCATGCCTGCTTAAGTTGGCCCTGGTAAGTCTGCTGACTCCCTGACCATTGTCTACCTCTCCATCAGATGAGTCTCCATCTTCCTCCACTTCTTCAGTTTCAGGGAGATTAGAGTCCTCCTCTAGTGGGGGTATGTTTCCCTCTGTAGGGTCAGATGGGCCTGGATTAGAAGCCCTTCTGGCATCAAATGTCTCTAAGAGACCTATCAGAAAAGGAAGGGTAGAGTTAGAACCCTGTTTCAGTTTCCTGGAGGTACACAATTGTCTCATCTCCTGGAAGCTGAGGGCTGCATCTCTTGAAATGACCTGTGGAGGGTCAATATCACCAAGGAGAGCCCCTGTGTTCTCTCCTGTGATAGACATGCTTCTAGTGAGGTGTAAGTGGTGCACTTACCTACACTATGGGGTTTCCTACTGATCCCTTGCTAAGAGTTGTAGTTAGGGTGTGCTACTCCCTTTCTACTACAACAGCTGGTTCGGTAGAACTCAGAGTATTTCTAAGCTTGTTATATGTACCTATGGTACCTTATGTGCTCTTTCAAATGATATCTCAAGATTACATTTGGTAAAAAACACAGCAAGCTCAAATCCCACAATTGCCACCAATGTGAGAAGTTGGCCTGATATATGATGCTCACTAGTTCTAGTGATCATCTTGTATCAGTCCAAACAACCCTTATGGTGATTGGTTGTAAAGTCAATCTTATAGACCAGGTATCCTAATGGTAGCATGGACAAAGCAGGCTAAACTCTTTTGGCATGTGAAGCCAGCTGTTTTACCACATATAACCCCTTGAATACCAAATGAAAGGACACCACACAGATTGTTATGAAAATAAACAATATATTTATAACATACACCTCTGAACTCTTTATGAGATCAGAGGGCTAAGCACATGACAATCTCTTAGGAAAAATAAGTTTAAGTTGCACAAATTACAATGGTGCCCTAGGGGCACGACAAACCATATACTAAGTAAGTGGAATGTGAAAGTCGATGGAAGGAATGGAGCTGTCCAGAGGCTGTAGGATCGCTGGGACCACGCTAACCTAACTTTAGGTAAGTAATAGGAGGCCCACGGAACGCGTGTGCAGAGTGTGAACTCACACGCGAGATGCGTAACAACATCTATGGACAGTACAGTTCAAGTAAAAGGTGAGTACGGACAATCCTGACTAGATAGGACTAAAACGACAATGGAACTGGACACTAGGAGAGTCAAGCTACCCTTTAGCACCGAAATGCTCTTGTTACCTCACCCACGGGCTACAGGTGCAGAGGTGTCAAAGTGTGTCGGGTTTCCGCGTCGAAGTCTATGGAGCCTTGGAGAAAGATGCTGCAGGCGATCAGGAGAAAGATGTCTGGTGTGATCCGAGGGTGGATCAGTGAAGAGAAGAACCTGAAAGCAGAGGGGACAATGTTCAAAGTCCAGTGACTGGAGTGGAACCAGGAGTGGAACCAGATGTCGTCGCGATCAGGTGAAGAGTGGACGCTTGTCTCTGCAGCCACGCGGACCAGGAGGTGTCTTCGACGACCAGGATGGAGGCACGAGCTGTCCCACGCAAGCTCTCGCTGTCGGCGGTGTCGGATCCGGATTTGGAGTCAACAGGCCTTGGCAAAGGCAACCCACGGGGTTAGTGGAAACAGTGTCTGGAGTGGACCAGGAGGGTCCGGAGTGCTTCTCCTTTGCAGGGAAGCAAGGGCCAGTCTGGAGCAACCAGACCAGCAGATTGGATTTCAAGGTTCGTCGTCTAGGAGGTCACTAGCCAGCCGGCAAGTGACCAGACAACGCGTCGAGCAGCAAACAGGCAGAAAGGCCCCACGCAGATCTCGTGGATCCTGGAGGGCTGGTCTTCGGTGCAGGAGCTGCTCGGGGTCGGGGCTTCTCAGTCCCCCAAAGCACTTGGTCGAGGTTACCTCCGAAGTCGTGCTGGAGCGAAGTGCTGCTTCTTCCAAGATGGCCGGTCCCACGTGTCTCGTCGCACCCACGGATCTCAGCTGTGCTGCAGATGTAGGTAGAGGTCGGAGAGGTCTGGGAATACGGGTCTCGTCGGGCTCTGAAGTCTGGATCCTCGAGGGAAGACGAGAAAGGGAAGCCGCTGGACGCTGATGGTGCCTGCTTGTGCAGGGTGGACACTCCCTGCCCACAAAGGAGATTTCTTCAGTCTTCTGTTCAGAAAGTCGAAGTCCAGAGTTTCTTGTAGAGTTTCAGTTCAGGATTAATCTCACTTGGAATGGGACTAGCTCCTACCTTTATCCTGCTAAAGGGGGCTGTACTACGACTAGGTCCCTCCTCTGGGTGGGACCAGGAAGGTCCCACCCAGTTACACCCCCTATCCTTTGTCCGGTCATGCGCCAGAGCTGCGGCTGGAGAGCCCCAGGAACTGATTTAGACCGGTGTATGCACAGGGACACCTTGTGTGCCCCAGGCATGTCTCATTCCTTTCAGCCCTGTCCTACCCAATACACAAAATCCTGGCTGGGGTGGTGCTAGCACCCCCCAAGGCAGGAAACCCTTTGTCCAAGCCTCCCTCGCTGGAAGGACTACCAGCAGCAGGAGGTCAGACTTGTGTCTGTGGTGGCAGCATCCATTTTGTGATGCTGAGGCTCGTGTTAACTTTAACCGGGGTTCACAGTTACATACATGTCGTGTCCCTCTAGAAGGGTTGAATGCTACCCCCGTCGCCAGAATTGGCGAGGGGGTAGTATTCCAATTCGTATGACACCTTACTCGACATGTTTTGATAATGCTATACCAAAGTTGGCAATAACCGCGAGGATTATAATGCACCTAAGAGTATATGGTATAGCGTTATCATGAAAACAGCTAAAGGACTTGGTTCCGAAAGCTGTAGACAGGCTCAGCTCATGCTAGAGCACCATCTCACATAATTCCAAGCACTCTGCCTTCAGGATTGATAAGGCCTGCCGTAGGAGTGACTGATAGGAGGATATGTTTCCATTTTAGGGTTAGACATAGGTATACTATATCTACAGCAAAGGGTGATTACACCACCTTGCCCCAGCTGATTGATCAGCCAGTTGTGTCAGATTTGGATGGCCAGCCAGGGGTGGCATAATACATGCTGCAGCCCCTGGTAGGCCCTGGGTACACCTATGCCCTGGGTACCTAAGTTACACTGTACAGGGACTGAGAAGGTGACTCAGTATCCAATTAGATATGTACCTAAGGTACATGGAGTCCATTTTAACAGAGAGAGCAGGAAGCCTGGGGTCCTGAATAGCAGGATCCCAGGCCAACTAAGTCGAAAACCAGCAAAACACCAGGCAAAAAGTTGGGGGCAACCATAGTCAGATATCCACCTTCCTACATTAGAGATTCGCATAAAATGTGCGAATTATTACCTACATTCTATTTTGCTATTCTCAAATAGCGATTTCTTAAAAATCGCTATTTGAGAATCGCAAAATGGAAATTACCTACATATGCCCCCAGGTGTGCTGAAGTGGGGTCAGAGTGTGACCTCAGTTGGGGTCGAGGCCAATTTGACTCGGGGGTCGGATACCAGGGTCAGGATAGCATCTACATCCGATAACTTCAGAACTAGCCTCAAAGAGGAATGTACCAGAGCAGGTCTTGAAACTGGAATGCAATTCAGCACTGGAGGTGGTGTGAAATCTGAGGCGGGCACCAGGAGCTCAGATAGTATTAAGGATGGATCCACAGGCGGTAACCTGACTGGAGGGCCCTGAGGGACCTTGGGGCCCCAAGGCACCAGGGGGAGCCAGAAGGGTGCTGCACAAATGTGCATCAGAGCTACCCTAAAGGTCTTGAACTGTTGCAGCATCAACGATGGCCGAGGGAACTTGGGCGTATCGAGATCAAATGTGGGATCAGCTTAGCTAGAGAATGGTGGGATGGTGCGAAGTGCCACTTCACCTTCTAGTGTTCCTGCTTTGATCTGGATTTCCTTATAGGATGACCTCAACGGTGACTAGGAGCTGCTGCAGTATTAGACTCGAGAGCGGGAACAGGTCCGCACCCTTGACTTGGCGCTTGAAAGGGGCTTGGGTAGTTTCTTTTGATGTTTAGTGACGTCCAGCTTTGCTTCATGATCCCAGACCGCTTTCAGGTGCATGAGGACACATTCCTCACATGAACTGGAGTCATTGTCATAATCACAAATGCCAGAAGCACACCTCATGGGAGTCCATCAACGGCATCTTTCTGCGACAGTTGAGGCATGGTTTGAACCCTGTAGTTTTAGATGGGGACATCATTTCCTTACACAATGGATTTCAGTTTGAAAATTCCTCAAACTGGGGAAAAAGAAATCAGAGCTCAGAATCTGTGTTCAAAGGTGCAGAAACAAGAAACCGATTTCGGCACGCAGAGGCGGTGCATTTATGTGGCTCCGCTGCTCCACTTGCAGGGCAGAACTAAGTCAAAGTGAAACTGTGTCAGCGCCACCTGACGGCATGCAGGAGCACTGCTATAAAAATGTCCAGATTAAGTCTGGCACCTGGGGGATACTCTAAAGTTGAAGAAACTGCAGCTAGAAGTATCAATTAGAAACTAATTTTGAAAAGCAAATTATTATTAAGGAGTGCTGTAGTTACAGCTTTACTTATGGCATGGATGGCCTAGGAGAACACAAATGGACAAAGGGTATCAGAATTTCATATAGGACCCCCTCCTCACGTCCAACAATGTTCAACATGGCTTCAATCCCACATTTGGCCTGGGCGGTAGACTGAAAGATACAAAATGTTGTTTTGTAGACCAAGGTTCAATTTAAGCAAGGAATTTAATGACGGTTGAGACAGGGCCGTTCCTGGTAAGATCTTCCTGGAGTTGGAGGGAGCACATGCTGCAAATTGTTCCTTGAAGCGAACTATGAGCCATGAGACAGTACGGTTAGGATGCAGGCTGATCGGCCTACCTGCAAGCCCTGGATCTGAGTAAGCTGAAAGAGACGACTGACTGTATAACACATCGGAACACTTTTGTAATCAATTATAGCTAGATCCTATAAGTGAGCGGAGGAATTGTGGAATGGAGAAGGACAAAGTGGCAAAATTGCAAGAGCAACACAATCAGGTTGTACACCACCCAACAGCCTTTTCCAATGGGAACCGCAAGACAGACAGAGGCCTAAAGACCATCAACTCAGGGAATAATGGTCGAAGAACCTATGCAAAATGAAGTCCTCACTGCTATCCAGCATTCTTGCAGTGAAAAATTGAAACTATTCAAGTCAAGTCAAGTCAAAGATCTTTATTCGGAATAAAACATCCGTAAAAGTGCATAATGAGATACAATGGCAAGAGAATACAGTACAAGAACAAGGGTCTGTCTAATTCAACAGAAGTGCAGGTACATGTTAAAAAGGACAAAGCAGTATGTACGATAAAAAGATTTTTGAGTCATTTAAAAATAGCAACTACTATGAAGTATTTGAACGAAAACAAAAATAAAATCAAAACAGATGTATGTGCAAATTACAAATATGAAAATTATTAAAAAATATAAAGTGCAAAGTGCAATGTGCAAATTTTATCAGTCAATGTGCAAAGTAGCTCGTGAGCGGACTGCGGCTTTGAGAAAGCAGCTCACTCTAAATATTATTTCATCTGTTCCTAACATCAATAAATTCCTCAATGCTATCTTAAAATCTGACAGGTCATGTTTCCGACAGTAAGGCATTAAGTAATGGACAGAAAACAATTTATAAAAATCACAAAAGAACATAAAATGCGTAAGACTTTGTTTCATGTTCAGGTTACATGGACAACCTAAGGTTTCCAAATGTTTATTGTAGCCCAAAGGGAAATTTAGTAGATTTACAATGCTCCCGTCCCGAAAGCGGAACAGCAAACTCCTGTTCCATCTACCGAGATGTAAGCGTAGATATTTCTGGGGCGGGGCAGGGTAACTGGCAGGGGGCTCCAAGTGGCCCATGTACTTTATAACTGTACACTTTGAGAAATTTTTCCTTTCCCGCTCCTCTCTATAGAGGTTATTCAGAGCCCTTTGAATCAGAATCTTATGTGAACGATCTATAAGATTAGGGGATATAAACAGGTGTCCTTGCCCTACACTT
This sequence comes from Lissotriton vulgaris, assembly GCF_964263255.1. Classification (NCBI taxonomy): domain Eukaryota; kingdom Metazoa; phylum Chordata; class Amphibia; order Caudata; family Salamandridae; genus Lissotriton; species Lissotriton vulgaris. Next base: position 338,705,296 of record NC_141689.1, read on the forward strand.
ATTAAACATTCATTTACGGCTTTCAACCATGGTATGCAATGTGCCCTGTCACATTTTAAACAGTCTGAGATTATGTCGCGTGTCAATGAGGCTGCAGGGTTCATCCATATCTTTAGCCAGAAAAGGGGCGGCCTTGATCTAACATAGTCCTCTATATAGGGGATATTTAATTCGCTATGACATATATAGTTTGAGGAACAAATGACTCCACCCAACACCTTCCGACAGAACCTATTTTCTTCTGTCTGGATATGGAGACAATTTGTATGTACCTATACCTCTGCGCCGTAAGTACCTGTAGGGATGCATTGGGTTTGATAGATCTTTAATAATGGCATGATCACATCTGCATGATTAGGTTGGCGCAGAGAAATTATTGAATTGATCGCTTTGCCTAATTTGTTCCTCGCATAGGAAACATGAGGTTGCCAGGAACCAGTGTTAGAAAACAACAGCCCCAAATATGGGAAGGTGCAGGTACTTTTTAAAACATTTTCCCCTGACATAATCTCAATAATTTTATACTTTTTTGGGCCACAGGTCATAATAAGAGATTTTTTGAAATTAGTGGTTAAACCGAAGTCGTATTTAAACAAAGTCAAAGTCAAAGTCAAAGAATTTATATAGCGCACTACATACCCAGAGGGTCTCAAGGAGCTTAGGGAGGGGAAGAGGATTACTTGTCAAATATCCACGTTTTAAGTTGCTTTCTGAATGCTAGGTGGTTCTGGGTAAGGCGAAGGTAAGTGGGGAGTGAGTTCCATGTTTTAGCAGCCAGGTATGAGAAGGATCTGCCTCCCATGGTTGTCTTGTTGATGCGGGGTACAGTGGCGAGGGCTTGGCTGGAAGAACGTAGTTGGCGGGAGGGGGTGTAGAAGGACAGTCGTGAGTTGAGGCATTCTGGTCCGATGTCGTAGAGTGATTTGTGTGCGTGGGTTAGCAGTCGGAAAGTGATCCTCTTATTGACGGGTAGCCAGTGGAGGTCTTTCAGGTGACCAGAGATGTGTTCGTTACGCGGGATGTCTAATATGATCCTGGCTGAGGCGTTTTGGATTCGTTGGAGTTTCTTCTGGATTTTAGCGGTAGTACCTGCGTAGAGGGTGTTTCCGTAGTCCAGTCGGCTCGTGACCAGAGCATGGGTGACTGTTTTTCTGGTTTCGGTGGGGATCCAGCGAAATGTTTTTTTGAGCATGCGAAGAATGTTGAAGCAGGATGAGGATACGGCGCTGACTTGTCTGTTCATTGAAAGTAAAGAATCCAGGATAACGCCTAGGTTCCGTGCGTGGTCTGTCGGGATGGGTGCTTTTCCAAGGGCTTCCGGCCACCAAGAGTCGTCCCATGCAGAGGGGGATGTACCTAAGATGAGGACTTCTGTTTTATCTGAGTTCAGTTTCAGACGGCTGTGTTTCATCCATTCGGCAACTTCTTTCATTCCTTCGTGTAGGTTAGTTTTGGCGGTGCTGGGGTCATTGGTGAGAGATAGGATCAGTTGAGTGTCATCCGCGTAAGAGATGATGTTGAGGTTGTGTTGGCGTGCGATGGCTGCGAGGGGGCTCATGTATACGTTGAAGAGGGTGGGACTGAGTGAGGATCCTTGTGCTACGCCACAGATGACTTCAGTGGCCTCGGACTTGAATGGTGGAAGGCGGACTCTCTGGGTTCTTCCGGTGAGGAACGAGGTGATCCATTCAAGTGCTTTTCCTTGTATTCCGATGTTTCTGAGGCGTTGTAAAAGGGTGCTGTGGCAGACTGTGTCGAAGGCTGCAGAGAGGTCGAGGAGGATGAGGGCGACTGTGTCTCCATTGTCCAGTAGAGTTCGAATGTCGTCTGTTGCTGCGATGAGGGCGGTCTCAGTGCTGTGTTTTGCTCGGAAGCCAGATTGTGAGGAGTCGAGGGATTTGTTGGCTTCGAGGAAAGCGGCGAGCTGGTTGTTGACAGCTTTCTCGATGACTTTGGCCGGGAAAGGAAGGAGTGATATTGGGCGGTAATTTTTTAGTTCGGTGGGGTCCGCTGTGGGTTTTTTCAGAAGGGCGGTGAGTTCAGCGTGTTTCCAGCTTTCCGGGAAGGTGGCGGAGTTGAAGGAGCAGTTGATGACATCTCGGAGGTGCGGTGCTATGACGGAGTCTGCTTTGTTGAAGATGTGGTGAGGACATGGGTCTGTGGGGGATCCTGAGTGGATGGAGTTCATCAGGCGGATGGTGTCCTCAGTGGAGATTGGGTTCCAGTCGTTAAGGGTGTTCAAGGGGGGAGAATGTTCATCATATTGTTGGGTGGGTTGGTCTCCGGGTTGGTTGTCGAAGCTGTTGTGGATGTCTGCAATTTTGTTGTGGAAGAATGAGGCTAGGGAGTCGCAGAGGGCTTGAGAGGGGGTGATGTCGTTGGAGTTGGCTGAGGGATTGGTAAATTCCTTGACGATGTTGAAAAGTTCCTTGCTGTTGTGGGTCAAGTGGGAATATTTATTGACTATGCATTGCTACCATCCTTGACGTGCAACTAAATAAAACCTGAGATAGCAACGGGTCAAAAAGGAGATAGAACTATCTAGAAAAACTGTGTAATCTCAACAGGGTACAATCACGAAATCCACAGAGAGTAATTCGTGGTGAAAAAATTGTGTTCCCATCAGATACCCATCCTGTACCGCCCTACATCATTTGGGATCCTTCACCCGAAGGAAGTGGTAAACATCCACTGTGGATTAGGTAGATTGTAGCCTAACCTGGTCAAGGACTGCACAAATGTGATGGTAAAAATGATGGTATCAGGGGGTAATCTGACTAGCAGTGCAAGAAAGTTCTCTGTCATTGCCAGAGTGGCTAATGTCATGATGAGTCTGACAGGTGTTATAGAATTCAGGTCTCTGGCAAGCAACAATTCCTCTATGACCTCTAATGTCTCTGTTTGTGGTATCGAGGTATATAAGCTCTCAACATCAAATGACACTAAGATGTCAGTTTGAGTATCAAACTCGATATTAGGTAATAGCCTCAAGACGTCTTTGGTATCCTTTAAAAACGTCTGCAGTTCTCGCAGTTCTCGCACCATTGGTTGTAAAAAAACATCGACAAACGTCCATAGAGGTTCCAGAAGAGAACCTATCCCTGATATGATGGGACGACCTGGAGGAGGGTGTTGGGTCTTATGAATTTTTGGTAGTTGATAGAAATATGGTGTTACTGGGTTGGATGTTTGGAGTTATCCACCCTTCTACGAGTGCCTCTTCGACAATATGTCCTATAATACTTGTTAGTCTCCCCGAGGGATCTTCTGAGAGTTTCTTGTAGGATCTTGTGTCATTAATACGTTTTATTAATGGGTTTTAATTACTGTAACTGACCTCCCTCTATAGTTGGGACACTGTGATGAACCTGGTTTACAAAATTATTATCGGGCTTTATACTTCAGGAATTTTGAGCCTATATATACAACTAATAGTCAGACTAGGCTCATTCCACACAAGAAGACACAATACTTAAACAATATTTCTCCGGTTGTCAACAGCGCTAAATCTATTTGAATCTCTTTAGCGTGATCGGAATAACAATAGAGTTTTCAGGTTGTTTACGCTGAACTCCGCAAATCATACAATCAAGTTCTTTTCATATAGGGAATGGCCACTATTTACCATTATCTTGACAGATCATCCGTCAATTGTAACGAGCAAATTATGAAGGCAATTTTAATCACGGACGCATTTATTTACTTTTTGACAAATGCATGAAAATCCTTAGACACTACATTTCCCGTCAGCCCAAAAACGTCTTGACGTTTTTCTCACGACCACGTGATTTTGCAGCACGCGCACCAGAGCGTTCTAATGGCCGCTTCCTGTCCGTCTAGGTACCTCCCACAAGACAGCCAAGACTGATGTCTGGAGTACCGACGGACAGGTAAGCGGGCCGGGGTGAACGCGTTGGAATCGTTTCCTTCGAGAGAGAGCTTTGAGCAGGGTTCTGTGAAATGCACTCTTGCTCAGTGCGATTCAGAATGTTTCTCGAGCGTTCTTTTGGAAACTAAAGCATAGATTGTAAAGCTGTATGCAGAGCGCGATACTTAAACCGAAACGACATGCTTGCCAAACTGGCCGCTTCCAACTCGGTGTCCTGGTTCTGTCAAATGTATTGTTGTTTAAAATGATTTAGAATGCTCCTGCGGAGTGCAATACTTAAACTAAAAACGACATTCATGATATACTGGTTACATTTGAACCGGCACCCTCGACGGTACCACGTGACTGCTCTGAAACTGACATGATGCCTTTTTCTCACTAGCACAGGCTCCTCTATAGCAAGGAGCTGGCGCGTAAAATACGCTCGGTATGAACTACTGGTTGGCCTGCGCGCATGACTATCGCAACATGCCATGAGTAACCATTGATATAAACATGGCTTAGAACATACATTTGACCAAAATCTTAAATCGGTCAAATACTTACAATTAAGTAATCTTATATTTAATTACAAAAAAACACTAGATACATGCAACATTATGTGACTAATACAGCTGTTCAGTTCTTCCTCTATCAGTTCTTTCTTCTTCTCTTCCAACAGAGCGGTGCTCCATTTTTACCTGAGCTGTAGCCAGGTGAGGTGGAGAGTGAATTCCCCACAAATTGGGTTAGTGGATTTATTGATATCCGTGATTCTCGATGTAAACATGTTTACCAACACAGGCTGGTTTACTTGCAAGAAACCGCTGACCAGTAAATCACTGGCAAATGTAATTCATCACAAAAAGTGTGTATTCCATAGACTATCACTATTAACTGTGTTCTTTCTCTGTGTTTGTTCGTCCACTGTTATTGTGCGACCATCTGGATTACCTGCATGGGCGTCTTCCAGGTGATATGAATTTTGTCTATTTTTTCACTTCTTTTACACATTAGCAGTAGCATCATCTTACGGTCCTGATGAAGCAGGAGGGGATCCTTTGACAAACACATACTATTTAAATGAGGGTCTAAGGGCTACTTTAATGACTCCATACTGGACACATGCCCCCAATAGAACTACTTTCAACAAAAGGTATCCAGGAGTCACAACCCTGTTATCGTACTTTAGACTAACCACTATATTACTAACAAATTAAATTGTGAGTTAAATACAATTTATGTGTAAACACCATATAGACACTCATACATATGACATACAACCAAGGTAGGAAATTTTTCCCATCAGTTGTCGTTCTGTACCACCACTATTACATCAGTTGGGTTCTCCTTACCCAGGAGTTAGTATGAAGTCCGTCACACTAGTTGAAAGGTGAGGACTGTATGAGTCAGGAGACTGATGTTAGTTTTAGTGTTATTACTGGGTGGTGTCAGTATGGTGTTGGTATTTACAACTGAAAAAAAGCAGTGCAAGTGAAAATGAGTGAAGTGAGTAAAATTAGGTGGAACTGAGTAGAATGAATATTTTTAATGTTTTCTCTCAGACCCCCAAATTTAAAAACAGGTGAATAGTGGAAAAAAAGTAGACTTAACATAATATCTACTCAGCAAGTGGTCGACATGTTTCTGCATATAGATGGAAATGATCCTATGCGTTCATCAGGACCTAGATGTTGCTACTGCTGTATATTACTAAGTGAAAAGGAATAAAAGGAAAAAATATCACCTTTTTGTCAGGTGTTGATTCTCCACCACAATCTAAAATAGTCATATTGGTAAGGAAAGAAAAAAGAGAAAAACAGGCATATTTATCACAGAATGCACTCCTCAGTAGTGATATTCTTGTGGTCATGTACATATAATTTAAATGACATGATAGCACTCACCCAATTTCTGTGGGGATGGCGCCTCACCTCTCCTGGCTGCAGCTCAGGTAAATAAGGAGCACCGCTCTGTTTAGCAAAATACAATCGTAAAAGCACTCAACCAATTCATATCAAGGCAACATAGACATGTAATATCCTTAAGTATTCAAAAGATTGAGCAGTGGTCTACTAAAGATATTACGAAATCACACACATATACATGTGAAGCAATTATTGTGTAACGATAGTTTTTTTAAGAAAACATATTACACAGGACTCGTTACAAGTTGTGACATACAGCCTCTCTGCCATGCCCACGAGATAGCACAGTAAACTCAATATGGGCGTTTTCAGGTAGACAGGCCAGGCGTTTTGTGTTTAGGAGGCCAAGGGCGATACAAAGTGTTCCGCTTGTTGAAAAAAGTGTCACTCGCAGCCCTGTTCTATTCTGCATGGTACTAAATACAAGCCGCACGTGAAAGACGGCGAGCACAGTCAACAGAGTGTCTGCCATGCCCACGAGATAACAAAGGAAACTCAATATGGGCGTTTTTAGGTAGACAAGCCAGGCATGTTATGTTTTAGGAAGCCACTACCTATCTCCAGATCTCTGGGACCAGTATGGGTAGTGTCTTCGCGCCTAGTCTAGCAAACCTATACTTCCATGTGCTGGAACAGACTACTGTGCTCAACCAGGACAACCCTTACTATGTATCGCTTCGAGTTTGGAAGCGATACATAGATGACATCTTTGTTGTGTGGAGAGGCTCTGAGGCCAGCCTGCTGGAATTTCATAACTTGCTAAACTGTTGCAATGAATTTCTTAAATTCACAGTGGAATTCAGCAGAACAGAGTTACCCTTTTTGGACCTTCTGATATCGGCAACAAATGATGGGCTTACAATGGAACTATATCAAAAGCTGATGGCACGGAATGCGCTCCTCAACTTTGAGAGTTGTCATCCAAGAGCGTTAAGGGAGAATTTGCCCTTTGGGCAATTTCTCAGGCTCCAGAGGAATTGCTCAACAAAAGAAGCCTTTGAGAAGCATTCGGAGAAATTGTCCGAATATCTACGGGAAAAGAATTACCCCACGAAGATTATCCGTCAATCTAAGAAAAGGGCGTCAAATAACAACAGGGACGCCCTGTTGGATATTAGTATCCCTAAAGAAAAAACCAAAAGGATGACATTCGTGAATACTTTTCACACAAAATCTAACCAGGTCCGCAAAATTATAACTAAGCACTGGTCCATTTTGAATACAAGTGGAGACACCTTACCTCCCCCCCTCTTTGCCTTTAAGAGAGGACCCAATATAAAGGATCATTTGGTCCATACTAGACCAAAAAGCAACCCATCTAGGCAAGTTGGAACTCTATGGGATCTTCCGCCTGCACAAGGACATCATCCTTGCGGCAATTGCTCTGCATGCCCCCAGACATCCAAGTCAACTACAGTGGACATAGGAACCATGCGCCCATGGCAACAACGTAAATTCACCAATTGTAATAGTGAAAATACCATATACATGATCACCTGTCCATGCCCTAAAAGATATGTTGGCATGACGACCAGGAAAACCAAAATTAGAATTGGTGAACATAAAAGCACTGTCCGCTGCCGAAAACAGGCAACACGCCTAACAGCACATTTTTTGGAAAAGGGACATGGCCCCAATGATTTTACATGGACCATATTGGAACAACCAAATATACCAGACCACTGTCCGGACATAGGCAAATTTCTGTTCAAAATTGAACAGAAGTGGGTCTATAAGTTGAACAGTGACAAGGAAGGTCTTAACGAACCCATACCTTGGATGTCACTATAACAGACATTGGATCTGCATGTGGAAACCATTTTTTTACATGAATGTGTGTAGATAAAACATTCTAGAATATCAACATTTTTTCGCCATCTATGATACACACATTGCGTAAAATACCTCTTGGTTGCTAGGTCCCCATTAAGTAGTAAGAATAGTAGTAAGAATATGTCTAAAATGGTCTAGAATATCAACATTCTTTCGCCATCTATGATACACACATTGCTTAAAATACCTCTTGGTGGCTAGGTTCTAACTATAATGGGGAAGTCCCCAGTAAGCAGTGAGAATATGTTTAAAATGGTCTAACCAAAAAACTAGATCTCTGTGTGGTAGCCTTTTTTCATTGAATGTGTGCAGATAAAATACCTTAATATATCTACATTGTTTTACCATCTATGATACACACATTGGGTATAAGTTATATATCCCTAGACTGTCACACTCTTGTACCATCCAGGATAGATACATTGCCTATACACAGTATGTGTTGTTTTAAAATATCCATTGAAAACAACCAGTTGAGCCTTCTGACGGTAATTTTGCTTGTTTTAATTAAAGTGAATTAGCCTCTTCACTTTGCAGCGAGAATATGTTTAAAATGGTGCAAATACAAATTGGGCAGATAAAATTAAGATGCTTGATACACTTTTTGCGTTAACGCGACTCATGGAAACTACTTTTCCCAGAAATCATTGCGCACTAGGTCGCGTTTGAAATACCCGTTTTCCCTTCCGTTCGGTGCCTCCCCAGAATAGCCCAGAGGGACGCTGGGAGACACCGACGGAGAGGTATGCATATGGAGGGTGTGCTCTCTCTACCCACCGTCTGTCTGTTGCGCTCGCCGTTTTCCGCGAGCGATTGGCATTAGGTTCCATGTGAAATAGAAAAGAGTTGCGAGTGATATCCCGCGCTGATTTTTGTTTAAACAAGCGGCTTACTTAAATACACTCTGCTTGTTGTGCTCGCCGTCTTTCACGAACGGCTCGTACCTAGTACCATGCTGAATAGAACAGTTGCGAGTGACATTTTCCCCAATAAGCGGCATATTTGAATATACTTTGTACTGCCCAGGGCTTCCTAAAACATAACATGCCTGGCTTGTCTACCTAAAAACGCCCATATTGAGTTTCCTTTGTTATCTCGTGGGCATGGCAGACACTCTGTTGACTGTGCTCGCCGTCTTTCACGAGCGGCTTGTATTTAGTACCATGCAGAATAGAACAGGGCTGCGAGTGACACTTTTTTCAACAAGCGGAACACTTTGTATCGCCCTTGGCCTCCTAAACACAATACGCCTGGCCTGTCTACCTGAAAACGCCCATATTGAGTTTACTGTGCTATCTCGTGGGCATGGCAGAGAGGCTATATGTCACAACTTGTAACGAGTCCTGTGTAATATGTTTTCTTAAAAAAACTATTGTTACACAATAATTGCTTCACATATATATATGTGTGATTTCGTAATATCTTTAGTAGACCACTGCTCAATCTTTTGAATACTTAAGGATATTACATGTCTATGTTGCCTTGATATGAATTGGTTGAGTGCTTTTACGATTGTATTTTGCTAAACAGAGCGGTGCTCCTTATTTACCTGAGCTGCAGCCAGGTGAGGTGAGGCGCCATCCCCACAGAAATTGGGTGAGTGCTATCATGTCATTTAAATTATATGTACATGACCACAAGAATATCACTACTGAGGAGGGCATTCTGTGATAAATATGCCTGTTTTTCTCTTTTTTCTTTCCTTACCAATATGACTATTTTAGATTGAGGTGGAGAATCAACACCTGACAAAAAGGTGATATTTTTTCCTTTTATTCCTTTTCACTTAGTAATATACAGCAGTAGCAACATCTAGGTCCTGATGAACGCATAGGATCATTTCCATCTATATGCAGAAACATGTCGATCACTTGCGGAGTAGATATTATGTTAAATCTACTTTTCTTTCACTATTCACCTGTTTTTAAATTTGGGGGTCTGAGAGAAAACATTAAAAATATTCATTCTACTCAGTTCCACCTAATTTTACTCACTTCACTCATTTTCACTTGCACTGCTTTTTTTCAGTTGTAAATACCAACACCATACTGACACCACCCAGTAATAACACTAAAACTAACATCAGTCTCCTGACTCATACAGTCCTCACCTTTCAACTAGTGTGACGGACTTCATACTAACTCCTGGGTAAGGAGAACCCAAATGATGTAATAGTGGTGGTACAGAACGACAACTGATGGGAAAAATTTCCTACCTTGGTTGTATGTCATATGTATGAGTGTCTATATGGTGTTTACACATAAATTGTATTTAACTCACAATTTAATTTTTTAGTCATATAGTGGTTAGTCTAAAGTACGATAACAGGGTTGTGACTCCTGGATACCTTTTGTTGAAAGGGGATCCTTTGACCCCACACCAACTGCAGAAACATGTCGACCTACAATCCATTCAAGTAGTTATTTGTTAAACACAACTTTGCACTGTTTTTATTCTTGGGTGTGGATAGGATCTGATTAAAATTGTTTTTCCACTTCCACAACCCAATCTTAACCATTCACTTTTGCACACAGCACAATCACTTTATTTCTTGCACTGCTAGTCAGATTAACCCCTGATACCATCATTTTTACCATCACATTTGTGCAGTCCTTGACCAGGTTAGGCTACAATCTACCTAATCCACAGTGGATGTTTACCACTTCCTTCGGGTGAAGGATCCCAAATAATGTAGGGCGGTACATGATGGGTATCTGATGGGAACACAATTTTTTCACCACGAATTACTCTCTGTGGATTTCGTGATTGTACCCTGTTGAGATTACACAGTTTCTCTAGATAGTTCTATCTCCTTTTTGACCCGTTGCTATCTCATGTTTTATTTAGTTAAACCTAAGTCGGCCATAAAACTAACAAAACCTGAAATTAAAATACGCAGTGTCTTTGGAGTGCGGCCCATTAGGACCGCATCATCTGCGTAAAGGAGGGTGGGTATGGGATTGCCGTTCACATACGGTGCATCTTTTGGTAGGGTACTCAGGGAACTACTCAGCTCATTGATGTATCATTCAGAAAGCAACTTAAAACGTGGATATTTGACAAGTAATCCTCCTCCCCTTCCTAAGCGCCTTGAGACCCTCTGGGTATGTAGTGCGCTATATAAATTCTCTGACTTGACTTGACTTGACTGACTCACTAGAAACTTCGCCAGTGTGGTTAATACGCACACAGGCTCTTAGGTCGCTATGAAGGTAAGATAAAAAATAAACCAAATAGTCATCTAAACCATAATTAAGTAGGACGGACCATAAACGGGAGCGATTTACAAAATCAAAGGCAGAACTCAAATCCATGAAACCAAAATATAAGGGGGATTTTTTTGCGATATTATATTTAGCCATTATTAAATTCAGGTTCAAACATTGTTCTACCGTGCCCACACTACTACGAAAACCTAGCTGGCTTGGGTGTAGAATGTTACATTCCTCAGCCCAAGTTCTAATTCTTTTAAATATTACCCTACCCAAAACTTTCAGGGTGTTATCAATTAATGATATTGGGCGGTAGCACCCAGGATCCAGCCTGTCGCCTTTTTTAAAAATGGGTACAATAGTACTGCAGGACAATGTTTCAGGGATAGATTCGTATGTTAGGTTGTTAAAAACATTACACAGCAGTGGGGCCCAAAAGTTGATTTCACATTTTAGTTGGTCAATTGAAAGGCCGTCAGGACCGGGGGCTTTATTACCGGCACTTTCTACGATGGAGTCCTCTACCTCAAACAATGTAATATTCAGTGGAGTAGGAGGGGGAAGGGTTACTGCGTGGTTGCCAGATACAGCATAGATCTTCGAGAAGTGGTCAACCCACACAGGCCAGGCCCAATAATGTTACAATTGATCAGTGTAATATTTGAACCAAGAGATCTTAGGTTCTTTACCTCCCTCCAAAACCCTGTGGTATCTTTTAGGGCAGACATACGTACAAGGGATTCCCAGTGATCTTTAACTAATTCATTGGATCTAATGCGTAAGGTGGATTTATACCTTGCTCTCAAGAACCTTACCCGGGAAATATCCTGCGGTTTGGTCATGAGTGCAGCCCTTAGATCCCGGTTTGCCTTTGAACAAGAGGCATCAAACCATCTTGGGGCTTCCTCACTTTTCCTAGATGCTGGTTTGGAGATCTCGCTTTTTATTGCGGAGCAAAGTTCAGTAAATGATTTAATCATGTTGCCCCCGCAGCTATCAGTTGCAAGGCAGTTCGCAATCAATGCAGGGTGTTTCTTAATCACGCTAGCCAAAACGCCCTTGTTATCCACTCCCCTCCAAACAACCCTTAATCTATCCGTTGAGGCTTCCAGGTTTGTTGCCCCGATTTCACTATATGGTATTTTTCCCCCTAATGATTTCAGGTAAATCACAATTGGATAGTGATCACTGTATACATTACAAACTACCTCAGCTTTTAATAAAACATCAGCGAGGGAGGGCGAAACAAATATATAATCGATTGTAGTTGCGCTCCCATGGCCGATGAAAGTGGGGACCGGGGCAGTGCTTGTACCAGTACCGGCAAACTCCATAGAGTTTACGAGTTCTCTGGTTGCAAGGAGATTAGATAGTTCTGCACCTCTCCTACAAGGGGGATTTCTTGGATAAATATGTGCGTTGAAATCTCCTCCTAAACAAATACCATCAAACTTCCCGTATCTCCGTCCCTCCACTATTTCATCAATAAAATTAAACAAGTCTAAAAAATTACGATTGGGATGGGATATAAAATAATTATTGTAGAAATTAATCAGCCATAGTTTTACCCTTCTTGTATATATCAGTGCCATAAAACTTGGGTTATTAATTTGTATTACTTCTGTTTTTACCTCTGCAGTTATCTTTACCCAAATCGATAAACCCCCACTAGGACGGCCCAAAGGAGGGGCCGGTACAATACTATTTTGGCAACTATACCCTTCAAATAACAAATCAGTTGTACACCAAGTTTCTTGGAACATTAAGACATCATGGCGGTTTACCCAATCCTTCCAGGCTTTAATTTCCACTTTTGCCTTCAGCCCAGCAATGTTCCAGCGTATAATTGACAAGTTTTCGTCAGACCGTGGACAAACATCCTGGACAAACACCTGGGCAATAGCTATTGGGTTTGCCAAAGGATCGCATTGTAAGTTGGAAGGCAAGGGAAAGTCAGATGGTATCAGAGTCACCTCCGACTCTACTTTCTGTACAAGTTCAACGTCGGGCACCACTGCAGCTGAATCTTCCTGGATAGCTGGCAGTCAGTCCAAAGTGCCCTGGTCACAAAGTGCCGAAAATCTGTTGTGTAACGGAAACAAGGGGAATGGTTGCAGCATTCTGTGTGGGGGTCTGTAAAAGTAACTCAGCGGCAGGGAGGTCACCACGGTGGTTGGGCCGTGCTTGGTGAAATTCCTGTTTAATAAGAATTTTACTGTGCCCGGGTTCCTAAAGTTGTTTGTAATACAGTCCCCGTTGATGTTTTTAAACAGAGGTCCTACCCAGGTCACCCGGCGTGTAGAAAGGATTTCATTGGATAGGTCAAAGCCGACCCCCTTATGTTTGGTTAACCAGTCAATGCATTGGTTACGTAACTGGACCCAGGATTCTCCTTGACCCTCCCTAAGCGGTGGTATGCCAGCCAAAAACAAAACATAGGATCAAGCTTCAGGAGGTAGACTAGAGCAGGACCTTGATGTTTTATCGGCCTGTTGTCCTCCGGTTGTCCCCTGTGCTGGCCAGGGTTGGAAAGTACCTTCTGCTTAGCTATGCCTCTGGGGGGCTTACTCTTCTGATTGTTGTTTATGGTGCTAGGTAGACTGGAGGGTGGTAAAGGAGTGGGTGGCGGGGTTGAGGCAGAATGGTTTTGCCTTGTATTTACTTCCACCAGTGGTAGTGTAGGTATAGAGAGGGTACTAGCATTTAATACCCCTTTGGCCCCTTTAGCTGTAACTGTAGCTGGATTACAGTTTTTGGTGTAATCTCCGCTAGAAAGGGCGCTGGTAATAGACTCTAGGTCTTTTAACAGACGTTCGCCTCTAATTTGGTCTAGGCAAATCATACCCTTCCTCTTAGCTTCATCATTTTTCACAAGGGTTTCCAGTCTATCAAGTCTTTTAAAAATAATATTAAATTGTTTGATCATTTGACCTTCTAGTTGTTTAAAAATTGTATCAGCAATAGTCTCTATGAGATTCCCCTTTGGTTTGGATTGATGGGTGCTTTCGTTAGGGAATTCAGTCTGTGTAGAGATAGAGTTTATACCCTCATTTGTTACAACAATACCACACTGTTCCCCTGAGTCAGAACTAACTGTTGGGGCCCCTGTTTGTTGTTTCTTCCCCCTAGTCCACATACTCTGTGGGGTTGGCTGGTCATTACTCCTAGGGGGCTGCTTCCTCTTGTTTATTGTGGTCTTGGCTGGACCCCTTTTGCGTTTTGCTCCAATAGTCTCAGTGTTCGTAGTTGCGGGTGGGGACGCTAATTGCGACCCGGGATCAAGAACAACATCAGGGGCTGTATTAGGGGTATTTCCCTCTTGTGGTAGCTCAGATGAGCTGACCGCAGGGATAGATTTCACCACAATTACTTCTGGGGATAAAGGTGTGGGAAGTTTGGGACTAACTATAATAGTAGGTTGACTGATGTTAAGTGAACCCAATGAGAGCCTCCTCTCAGTCTCTGCAATCTCATTAAAGGCAGTGTCTATTAGACTCTCAAAAGAGAGTTGGAAAGATGCAGAAACTACAGTAGCCTGTATGTCTGTGTTGGTAGCATTATTGGGAACATTGCGTTTCCCCATGATGGGGACAACTGGCTCACCTTTAAATGAGAGTTAGAGGGGTGGCCCGCCCGAGCACTGTTGACCTCTGAGGGCCTCAGAGGGCCCGCCCTTTGCCCGGGCTTAGCCCGGCGCCCGCCCGCGCGCGTCCCGCGACACGGGAAGTGATGCCCCTTTTTGAGCGCCTCCTGGCGCGCTCAGTCTCGACGCGACTTCCGTTCGCGGAGGCTTCTGGGGGTTGTGGTCTCTAACTCCACGGCTCGGCGGCAGCATAGGTGGTCAGAGGCTGCGGCAGGGGGAGGAGACCGGCGATGACAAGGCAGCGTTCTGGGCGATCTGGGCAGGCAGGCACGCTGGCGGTACCGTCCAGGATGTCCGCGGCAGCAAGGCAACGTCCCCAGCCAGCAGCAGCAGCGGTGGTAGTCAGGTGAGGGACTCCGTACAGCCGATGAAACTATTGCAGAGGAGGTTACCTTACTTCGCACTGACCTGCATAAGGTCTTGTCTCTTGAATAGGGCCCATGCAGTGGAGGATACTGTTTATGAGATGCAGACAAAGGCAACTGCCTTAAAATGGTAGCTGGCCAAAATGACGAAACAAATGACCTCCTTGGAAACTAGAGCAGAGGACTCCGAAAATCGCTCATCACATTCTTGGATTTCCAAGAATGAGAGAGCGGAAGCAGAGACTATGGCAAAATTAATTGAAGAATGGATTAAAAGAGATGAGACCTCAGGAGGTGTTGGCTCTGTTTGTTGAGAAGAGAACGCATAGAAAATTGGTGGACAGAGGGCCACCGGGGGGCACCTCCTTGGGCACGGTTTCTTTTTTGTGTTCAATTTTTTTTTATTAACTTATAACACATTATGGTTTAAATCTTTTATTGAGTTTTCAAGAGAAGAAAGAAAAAAAAAAGAAACAAGAAGGCATTGCGATGTCAGACATACGAGTCTTGCTCAGTGACCATGCGTTAACAAAGAGTGAACATAGTGCCCACAGGGGCGATGCAATGACATAAAGCTGTTGAAGTACCTTGGAACTTAACACCCACTCCCTCCCCCTCCCACCCCCCTCTCTCCACCAAAGAAAAAGTCTGCTTCATAATAATCTGTTTGGGGAAGCAAAGGAGCGCAAATTTGGCCTTGCGTGTTCGTGTTTTCTTCGAGGGCTGTGGGTCCGGAATTGGCGTATCTGCCAGTCTTAGGAGACGTAGGTATCTGGGACAGCTCAACTCACGAAATTCTCTTGTGAGCAATGTTAGGAAGGGGCGCCACAACTCTAGAAATTCCTCCCCCCTCCCGGCTTGTACCAGCGACAGTTTTTCCATTCCAAGCACCATCCATAACCTGTGCAACCAGCTGGTGTGCGGGGAACAGTGTGGTGATCTCCAATGTGCCACAATGTTTTGGGTAGCTGCCCCTAGGGCAATAGCTATGAGACGGCCCCTGTGGGATCTCAGTGGGTGCATCAGGGCATTGGGCAGTCCCAGCAGGATGTAGGCGGGGAATCGGGGCAATTGAGTGTCTAGGTGAGAGTTCACCTCATCTATAATCGTGTCCCAGTATTCCCGTATATGTTGACAGCTCCAAAGCAAATGTTCCAATGTGCCTAATTCCCCACATCCTCTCCAGCAGCGGTCGCTGATCTGGGGGTTCGCCTGGTGTAACGTTCTGGAGTGTGATACCAGTATGTTGCTACCTTGGTGAGGGTCTCAGTAAGACCAGAGTGGTATGCAGAATGTCGTGCCCTGTGATAAATTCCGCTCCACTCCTTGTGTGTGAGGGCCCTGCCTAGTTCCCGCTCCCACCGACATCTTCCTGCGTTGTATGTGTGTGTGTTTGTAAGAAGGAGGTGCTGATATAGATCAGAGATTAGTTTCTTCTCAGAGGTACTGGTGACTAGCCACTTCTCATACGGTGTGAGGTATCGATGAGCTCCTGATTTTACATCGGGTTGGAGGGCCCAGTGTCGCAACTGCAGGTTGGCTAACCTATCTCTCTCTGTGATAGCGTACGCATCCATCAGTTTTTGGAAAGATAGGATGCCTTCTAGGTCAAAGAGATGCCCAAGTTCTTTGCAGGGGGTGCGTCGCCAGTTCACAAATGCTTTTTGGTCGAGACCAGGAGGTGAAATCGGGGTTAGCGAATAGGGGGGTCATTGGGGAGGGAAAGGTCGTCAATTCATGTTTGGTAGCTACTCGGTCCCACACCTCCATGACCGTGCTGGTGATCTGGGATGCGTAAAGGTTGGGAGGCCTGTGTCGTCGCGGAAGAAAGGGGATTCCTTGTAGTGGCATACCGGCTACCGCCTGATCTTGGAACAGCCACGGTTTGCTTGATTCCAGCTGGTACCATTCCACAAGGCTCCGCAGTTGTGCTGCGTTGAAATAGAGTTGGAGGTCTGGGATCCCTACCCCGCCATGCGCAGGTGGTAAAACTGCGATGTCGTGTTTGAATCGTGGACGGCGGCCTTGCCAGATGTAGCGTGCTATTTCAGATTGCATCCGCTGGATCCAACCTTGAGGTGGGCGTAGGGGAAGGGTCTGGAACAGGTAGAGGACTTGCGTTAGTTACGTCAACTTGATGGCTGCAATCCTCCCCAGCCAGGAGAGCGGAAGGCGCCTCCACCTTCGCAGCTCCTCTCGAAGCTGTGTGCGGAGTTTAATATAGTTTGCGTCTACTGTGGCAGGGATGGTGGGGCCTAATAAGATTCCTAGGTAGGGGACTGTGGTGTCTGACCCTTGTATGTTGTATTTGTCCCGCAGCCAGGGTTTCGGGTGATAGCGAAATTTTGAGGGCGATTGATTTGTCCTCATTTGCTTTGACTCCCGAGGCGAGCGCAAAACTATGGAGTTCCACGAAGAGCGCACAAAGTGAGGGAACCGGATCGGTGATGGATAGCAGGATGTCATCGGCGTAGAGGCTGATCTTATGAATGTCCCCCCCAAATTTAATACCCTTAATGAGAGCATGTTGTCGAATTCTCTGTGCTAGTGGTTCCATATATAGGGCAAACAGGATTGGGGAAAGGGGACATCCTTGTCTAGTCCCTCTGCCAATCGGGAATCTGGGGGAGGTGTGACCATTAACGCGCACCGTGGCATAGGGTTGCTTATAGCAGTTAAGGATGCGGGTGAGGGGCGCGTCCCCGAGACCAAAAAGACGCAGAACTTGCTCTAGATAGGCCCGTGCACCCTATCAAATGCTTTCTCCGCATCAATGGTGAGAAGCACGCAGTCCGGCCTTGTACGTGATCCGGCCTCAATGAGATGTAGTACCCTCTTGGTGTTGTCGCTTGTTTATTGTTGGGGTATGAACCCGGCCTGGTCGGGTTCGACAAGCGGTTGCATGTACGGCGCGAGCCGATTTGCCAGGATGCCTGTATAGAGTTTAAAGTCAATATTCAGTGAGATCGGCCGGTAGGAGCCGCAGTTGGTTTTTATCTCTACCAGGTTTCGGTATGACCGAGATACATGCCTCCAGGAGGTCTGCGGGGATCGCGCCTGGTTGGTCAAAGGAGTTAAAGAGATCCCGGAGGAGGGGGGCCACCTGGTGGCAGAAGGTCTTGTAGAAGATCATCGGGTACCCATCAGGTCCCGGCGATTTCCCGTGCTTTAAGCGGGAGATTGCAGACACCACCTCCTCTAGGGCTATTGGCCTATCTAGGAAGTCGGCATGGGCTGTATTCAAGGATGGGAGCTGTGTGTCTTGTAGGTATGTCCGACCTGAATGGATGTCGAGGTCGTCACTCGCATAGAGGGACTGGTAAAATGTTCCAAAGGTCTCTGCTATGTCAGCGTCTTCCGTGACTAGCTCACACCTTTCTGTTCGTAGGGCCTGTATTACCTGTCTTATGCGTTGTTCCCTCAGTTTGTTTGCTAACAGCCGTCCACAGCGGTCCCCTCCAGTGTAATATGCGTGTCGAAGACGCAGGGCAGCATATTCCGCCGCATCCTGGTCAAGGGCGGCCAGCATCTTCCTCTCGCTGCAGAGTTGGCGCCAGCCCCTCATGGCTCCGGTGCGCTGGTGCATTTGCTCCAGTTCCGCCACTCGTTGTGTGAGTTCTGCACGCTTCTGTTCCCTGTCTTTATTATTGGCTGTGGCCACGGAGATGAATTCACCACGCAAAACCGCTTTAAGGGCTGACCCTTGCATCGCCCGTGTGGTGTCCTCATTGTTGTTGTGGGTGAGGAATTGCATGATGGCGTTTTTAATCCGCTCCACCGTCGCGGGGGAACAGAGAAGGGATTCCCTGAGGCGCCAGTGTCGCTGTGGGGTCGGTGTTGTTGGTAGGAAGAAAGTGACCACCATTGGTGAGTGGTCTGATAGCGTGGATGGCAGGATCTCTACGTCTTGGGTTCGCGCCCCCAGGGGAGATGTGCAAAGAAAGTAATCTAGCCTCGCATAGGATCTGTGAGCCCCTGAGTGATATGTGTAGGCTGTGCTGCGTGGATGGAGATGCCGCCAGAGGTCAGTGAGCCCGAGCTCCTGGAGGTGTGCGTGGCCCGATTCAGAGAGAGCTCCCACTTGTCCTGTTCGCTGGCATGAGCGGTCTGCCAGGGGCTGCAGCATGTATTATGCCACCCCTGGCTGGCCATCTAAATCTGACACAACTGGCTGCACGTCAGCTGGGGCAAGGTGGTGTAATCACCCTTTGCTTTAGATATAGTATACCTATATCTAACCCTAAAATGGACACATAGATTCCTATCAGTCACTCCTATGGCAGGCCTTGACAATCCTGAAGGCAGAGTGCTTGGAATCGTATGAGATGGTGCTCTGGCATGAGCTGAGCCCGTTTGCAGCTTGCGGAACCAAGTCCTAATAGCTTTTCCATGATAACGCATACCATATACTCTTAAGTGCATTATAATTTGAATTTGAATTTGAATTTAAAAGTTTTTGTACAGCGCTCGCATACCCAGCGGTTTCATGGCGCTAGTGGTGATCAGTGAGTGGCAGCAGCAGAGGATTAGGGGTAGGCTTGCGTGAACAGAAAAGTTTTAAGATTTTTTCGGAACAGGGGGTAAGAGGGTGAAGCGCGCAGAGCAATCGGAAGAGAGTTCCAAAAAGTTGGAGCCAGGACAGCGAATCTCGCTCCGCCCGCCCTCTGTTTTTTAAAGCGAGGGATGGTGAGGAGGGCCAGATGGGCCGAGCGAAGTTCTCTGCCTGGACAATAAGGTTTGATGAGGGCACAGATGAACTCAGGGGCGGTGCCCGCTCTGGCTTGGTAAGTGAGACAGCCGAGTTTAAACAAGGCACGCTCCCTTATGGGGAGCCAATGCAGAGTTTTGAGTAAAGGGGTGACCCGATGATATCTGGGAAGGCCATGGATCAGGCGGGCCGCCTGATTCTGCACCAGTTGTAATCGGTGGATCATATATGCAGGGGCTCCGTTATAGACTATGTTGCCGTAGTCTATACGGGACAGTACCATGGCTACATGGCTAGCATGATGATTTTTAAAGCTGGGGGGGAGAAGAAGCGGGAAACTTTTCTAATTACTCTGAGAGAGAAAAAAGATGAAGAAACAACAGAGTTGACTTGTGGGAGGACAGTAAGCTGGGGATTAAGAAAGATTCCCAAGGTTTTCACTTTAGGGACCGGGAGTGGAGGAGCACCAAGGGAGGGGGGCCAAAAAGAAGAAGACCAGGGGCTGCAGCCACCTCCGGTCAAGACCAGCTCGGTCTTGTCCGGGTTGAGTTTAAGGTGGCTGCAGTTCATCCAATCTTGAATGAGGGTCATGACGGTTTGAACATTCAGGGCAGATGAAGGTGAGTGGGACAAATTAAAAATAAGCTGGAGGTCATCCGCGTAATTAAACACGGTGACCTCCAGTTGCTGTAACATAAAAATAAGGGGGAAAATGTAGAGGTTAAACAGGAGAGGGGAAAGTGATGAACCCTGGGGGGCCCCGCATTCTACCTTACGAGAGGCCGCCGCAAAACCAGCCAAATGGACACCTTGTGTTCTCCCCGCAAGGAAGGACTCCAGCCAAGAAAAGGCTAGGCCCTCTATACCCGCCGCCTTGACACGGTTGAGGAGGATGGTATGGTCCACCGTGTCAAAAGCGGCGGATAAGTCAAGGAGAATCAGGGCTTGCGGAAGGTTGATGTCAATGCCTTCACGCAGCTTGTCCATGACTGAGATGACCACTTTTTCGGTAGAATGCAGGGGGCGGAAACCAGCTTGGCAAGGGGAGAGGCAATGATTTGCCTCGATATGAGTGCTCAGTGTGGAGGTAATGTGAGTTTCAAGGACCTTTGCCAGGTAGGGAAGGAGTGAAATGGGGCGGTAGTTAGAAGCAGAGGAGGGATCGGCGTCAGGTTTTTTTAAAATAGGGATGACAATCGCCGATTTGTGTGAAATAGGAACATGACCATGGTTGAGGGAATCGTTGAGGAGGGTCAGAGGGGGAATGGGGCAGGCTAAGTAGATTTCCCTGAGTATGCGAGCAGGGGCAAAGTCCTGAGGAGAGCCTGATTTGACCCGTTGAAGCAGAGGGCGAAGGGAGTCAATAGTTAGGAGTGGGAAATTGGTCAGTTTAGTAGTGGAGGGGGGAGGGGAGGGGTCCACAAAAGTGGAAGAGGGGGGGGGGATGTTATGTTTAATTTTTACAACCTTGTCTATAAAGAACTCGTTGAGCGAGTCGCAGAGGGATTGGGACGGGGGAATGGTAGGTGTGGCTTCGGTGGATGAGGCGAGCTCATGGACGGTGGAGAAGATTTCTTTCGATTGTGACTCTGCAACCAATATCCTGTGTGTGTAGTATTCAGTCTTAGCTTCCAGGATGCTCTTTTTGTAGGTTTGCAGAGTGGCCAGATAGATTGTTTTTAAGGCAGGATAGTAAGTTCTTCGCCAGGCTCTTTCACCCCTTCTTGCAGCAAGTTTTTTCTCTTTGAGGTCGGGGGTAAACCAACGATTAGCTGCATGGGCCCGTTTTACTGAGAGGCGCTCGCGGTTATATGCTATCTTTGGTATCGCTTTATCAAAACATGTCGAGTAAGGTGTCATACGAATTGGAATACTAACCCCTCGCCAATTCTGGCGACGGGGTTAGCATTCCACCCTTCTAGAGGGACACGACATGTATGTAACTGTGAACCCCGGTTAAAGTTAACTCAAGCCTCAGCGTCACAAAATGGATGCTGCCACCACAGACACAAGTCTGACCTCCTGCTGCTGGGAGTCCTTCCAGTGAGGGAGGCTTGGACAAAGGGTTTCCTGTCAGGGGCGGTGCTAGCACCATCCCAGACAGGGTTTTGTGTATCCAGGGTAGGCAGGGCTTTAGAGGAAGGTGACTGCAAGTGGCACCCCTGTGCTCACTATGCATCTGCCGGCTAGAACCAGTTCCAGGGGCACACCAGCCCCTGAGCTGGGGAAAGTCCGGCATGGGAGAGGGGTGTAACCACCCCCCTTCCTGGTCCCACCCATGGGCAGGACCCAGTCGCATGCCAGCCCCTTTTCCTAGTATAAAGATAGGAGCGGGCCCCCTTCCAAATTAGATCATCTTTGAATCCTGAAACTACTTTCTACGAAAGGAACTCAAGACTTCTTCCTAAGATTTCAAAGGCCAACAACAATAAGGAGAACATACCCCCAAATAAAGCTTCCCAGCCTCCTGTTACTACTAGTAGTAATCCCCCAGGTGGTGGGAGTGCCACCAAGAACCTGGGTGCATTTTCTTTGGGAGTGCCTGGGGACTCTGGCCTAACCAGGTCCCCTGACTTAGATACTCCTGTCTGTGAGACTGGCATGGGGTTTGCCAACTTCACAGCCTGTCCCAACACTTTGGGCAGGTACAGACAGGAGCCCCTCATCAATGGTTCAAAAGTTGAGGCCTACAGAGACACAGGGGCTAGCATCACCATGGTGACTGAGAGCCTAGTCCCCTCAAGGCAACTTATACCTGGTGCCACATACCAGGTAGTGAACATTGATGGAGTGCAGAGAGATCATCCCATAGCAGTGGTAAATCTCAGCTGGGGAGGTGTCACTGGCCACAAGAGAGTGGCAGTGTCACCAAACTTGCCTGTAGATTGCCTACTGGGGAATGATTTAGAGATCTCAGCCTGGGTCGAGGTAGAGCAAGAAACCCATTTGAAAATGGTAAACCTCCATGGTAAGGTTAGTGGGGCAGTGATAGCCACAGCCCCAGTCCAAGATGTCCTCCCTGAACAGGTCAGGAGGGCTGTGCCAGTCACAG
Organism: Lissotriton vulgaris; assembly: GCF_964263255.1. Taxonomy (NCBI): domain Eukaryota; kingdom Metazoa; phylum Chordata; class Amphibia; order Caudata; family Salamandridae; genus Lissotriton; species Lissotriton vulgaris. The sequence continues at coordinate 338,727,905 of NC_141689.1, forward strand.
CCCTATCCCAGAAGGATGCCTTTCCTGAACAGGTTGGCAAGGCTGTGATGGTCACAGCCCATACCCAAACTGAGTCCCTTCCTGAAAAGGTTGGTGGAGTTGTGATGGCCACAGCTCAAACTCAGACAGATAATAGTGTTGTGAAGCCTGAAACTATGGATCACTCCACTCAGACAGAGCATTGAGGAGGAAGAGAAATCTCCCTCCCACCAGACTCTAGGAGAGGATCAGCCTCCTCAGGGAACTGATCTGACCCCTTGTGAAGGAACTGCCCCAGAGGTAGTCAGGCCTAGCCTGGCAGAGCCCCTGATGTCAGTGGACCCTTCCAAGGTGGGGCCCAGTCTGGAGCAGGTAACCTGCCCCTCTCTACCCTGCCTCAGTCAGCCCAGGGCTGTAGAGGTCAGGGAGGCCAGTGGTGGACCCCAAAGGGCCCCCTGTCCAAAAGAACCCCCCAATCAGAAGATTAAGGGCACTGAAGCCAGTAATCCTAGCCCAGTGAAAATAAAACAAACTCCTGAGGGATCCCCCTTAAAATTAGCTAGGGAACTCCCACAGCTGGACACTGTTGGGCACAGCCAAACATGGGGCCTAAAAACCCCAAACCTGACCTGTCCCTCCAGTAAGCCAAACAGAGGGACTCAGCCTCCAGCTTTAGGTAGCCAGAGGTTGACCCTGAGAGCTCATAGCAACTCAGTCATGGAAAGAAAGGCAGATTTGGTGAGTAGTGATTGGAGGAAGTTGGGCCCAAAAGTAGTGGAGCCTCACTTCAGTACTCCATCCCAGCACCAGCCTTTTACTTTGCCAAACCACACCACAGGTAGTGATTCCCTATGGTGGAGACCCTCAGATACCCTTAGGGTGAGGGATTGCTTAGTGGACCATTATACAGGGGGTAACCATGCCAGTGCATGTACCACCTCATATGGCCACTCAAGCAATATAGGCTTACCTGGCCACGGATAGCCTTATCTCCTTTCGTTTGGGGGGGGGGGGGGGGGGGGTTGTGTAGGAAGGTGGATACCTGACTATGGTTACCCCCAACTTTTTGCCTGGTGTTTTGCTGGTTTTTCGACTTAGTTGACCTGGGACCCTGCTATTCAGGGCCCCAGGCCTACTGCTCTCTCTCTAAAATTGATTCCATGTACCCTAGGTGCATATCTAATTGGTACTGGACCACCTTATCAGACCCTGTAACTCAGGGCATAGGTGTACCCAGGGCCTACCAGGGGCTGCAGCATGTATTATGCCACCCCTGGCAGGCCATCTAAATCTGACACAACTGGCTGCACGACAGCTGGGGCAAGGTCGTGTAGTCACCCTTTGCTTTAGATATAGTATACCTATATCTAACCCTAAAATGGACACATAGATTCCTATCAGTCACTCCTATGGCAGGCCTTGACAATCCTGAAGGCAGAGTGCTTGGAATTGTGGGAGATGGTGCTCTGGCATGAGTTGAGCCCGTTTGCAGCTTGCGGAACCAAGTCCTAATAGCTGTTCCATGATAACGCATACCATATACTCTTAAGTGCATTATAATCCTCGCGGTTATATGCTATCTTTGGTATCGCTTTATCAAAACATGTCGAGTAAGGTGTCATACGAATTGGAATACTAACCCCTCGCCAATTCTGGCGACAGGGTTAGCATTCCACCCTTCTAGAGGGACACGACATGTATGTAACTGTGAACCCCGGTTAAAGTTAACTCAAGCCTCAGCATCACAAAATGGATGCTGCCACCACAGACACAAGTCTGACCTCCTGCTGCTGGGAGTCCTTCCAGCGAGGGAGGCTTGGACAAAAAGTTTCCTGTCAGGGGCGGTGCTAGCACCATCCCAGACAGGGTTTTGTGTATCCTGGGTAGGCAGGGCTTTAGAGGAAGGTGACTGCAAGTGGCACCCCGGTGCTCACTATGCATCTGCCGGCTAGAACCAGTTCCAGGGGCACACCAGCCCCTGAGCTGGGGAAAGTCCGGCATGGGAGAGGGGTGTAACCACCCCCCTTCCTGGTCCCACCCATGGGCAGGACCTAGTCGCGTGCCAGCCCCTTTTCCTAGTATAAAGATAGGAGCGGGCCCCCTTCCAAATTAGATCATCTTTGAATCCTGAAACTACTTTCTACGAAAGGAACTCAAAACTTCTTCCTAAGATTTCTCCCTTGTGACTAAGGAGTAGTCACCCTGCATCCGCAGGCACCATCCAAGCATCGTGGTCTGCTGTAAGTCTCTCCTCCAGATCAAGACTGCCCAGCTCGACGAGAACCGGCTTCCTTGGCACCTCTGACCTCTACCTGCATCATCAGCCCAGCTGTGATTCGTGGGTGTGACGAGACCTCGAGGGACCGGCCATCTTCAGGACTGCACGACCGCCGAGGGATCCTCGAGTGAGTGCTTTGGGGTGTGAGAAGCCCCAACCCTGAGCAGCTCCAGCACCGAAGTTCAGCCCCCCAGCCTCCACGAGATCTGCGTGGGGCCCTTCTGCTCTTTGCTGCTCACGGCGTTGTCTGGCTACTAGCCTGCTGGCTTGTGGCCTTCCCGACGACGAACGACGACATCAACACCGCTGGTCTGGTTGCTCCAGACTGGCCCTTGCTCCCCCCCCAAAAGAGGAGCACCCCGGACCCTCCTGGTCCACTCCAGATGCCATTTTGAGTCCACCGCGTGGGCTTGCATTTGCCAAGACTTGTTGCCCCAATCCTGGGTCCAGCGATGTCGACAGCAGATACCATCGTGGGACAGCTCGCACCTCCATCCTGGTCGCCGACAGCGCCTCCTGGTCAGTGAGACTGCAGAGCCCAGCGTCGCCCACTCACCTGGTCGAGGTGACTTCAGCCGGTGCCATCCTGGTGCCCATCTAATCACTGGCTAGTGATTCAGAACTTGGTCCCCTCTGCTTACAGGTGTCTTCCATCTTCGATCCAGGCTTGGATCCCTCTGAATCTCTTCACTGGTCGCCTGTCAGCAACTTCTTCTTTCAGGCTCCATAGACTGCAACGAGGATTCCAGACGTCTTTCCAGACCTATGCATCCGCAGCCCCTGGGCTAGGTAAACTCAGCATTTCGGTGCTACAGCATAGCTTTCCTATCCAAAGGTCCAGATCCTTTTTCGTTTCAGCTCTACCTAGTCGGATTCGTCCGATAACACTAACTTTACGAAATCTAGCATCCATAGACTTTGTCCCGCATCCCGCGTGAGAGTGCACACTCTGCACCCGATCTCCCTAGGCCTCCTGCTAGTAATCTGAAGGTTCAGTAGTCAAGTCCTAGCGATCCCAAAGCCTATTAGTGTAGTACTTACCTGCTAGTAATTTCGCATTCCACTTTTAGAGTATATGGTTTTTCGTGCCCCTCGGGCATTTGTGTAAATTGTGCGACTTTGCGTATTTTCCTAAGAGCTTTGTATTGTGCTTAGCGCCCTGTCCTCATAAAGAGTCCAGGGCTGTTGTGTTCTAAATAAATACACTTTTATTTTCATAACAACTTGTGTGGTGTCCTTTCACTTGGTGTTCAAGGGGTATATGTGATGGTATAACAGCTGGCTTAACACGCCCTCTAGAGTTTAGCCTAAAGACTGCTCTTGTCCATGCTACTAGGATAGCTGGTCTAACGGTTGACTTACAACCAATCATCAATAAGGGTCGTTTGGAATGATACACAGTGATCACTAGAATAGTGAGCACTACATATCAGGCCAACTTCTCACACACAGTCTCTTGATTGTAGTAGGAGCCTTGTTGCGGACCTATAAATGGTGATATATGTATCTGCCTTGGGGTAGGGATGAGAGGAGATATTGTTGTATTTGGTTAATAGTTACATATGTGATCACAAATGAATACCGTTTTAGTAAGTCATGCCAGAGATTCACGATGAGTCACTGGGAACCTCGTAGGAGGTTGGCTGCAAGATAGATAGATCTGGAAGTGGTCATGTGGGGAGATCCGTCCCCGCTTGCCAAATGCACACCATGCAGGACACACAAATAACATGGAACGTGAGGGGGCTTAACAGATACCCTAAGAGGTATAGGATGCATTCCCATCACCGGTAATATAAAATCCAGATTGCAATGTTACAAGAAATGCATCTGTTAGGGACGGAAGTGGACAAATTGGGAAAATTAAAGGGCATGGAATACATGTTAGCTGCCACATACTCAAATTATACCGGAGGAGTCCTTACATAATTAGAAGACAGGTCCTCTTTTAGACCGTGAGAGTCGGTTATAGACCCATTGAGAATGTATGTGATGGAAATGGTCTTTTTTAGAAGGTTATGACACTTGTCTGGTCAATGTTTATGCCCCCAATTTGGACGAAAAGTCATTGTTTTCTGAAATTCGAAGGATAATGGCTCATTATATGAGTCTTAGAGTAATTTGGGCTGGGGACTTTAATTGTGTTCTAAACTGCAGATTGGGTAAATGCTCCCCCAGACCTGGGAGGAAGCCAGGAATTAATATAACGCTTACTGGGGTTATCACCAATTTTTAATTGCTGGATGTATGAAGAATCCATGCCCCAGAGGACACAATCTACTCCTATTTCCGAGTAAACATGGAGGGCAAAGCTGTTTGGACTATGTGTTTGGTCGCAGAGAGGACATAATATTTGAAAACTCTGTCTATTTAAATAGGTTTCTTTATGATCATTCAGCACTGTTCATTACCCTCAGATTGCAAGGTGTCAGACTGCGCATATATTTATGATCAATGTGTACTAAGATGCTGACAAACAAGATGTTTGCGAAACATATAAAGGAATATACCACCCAATTCCTTACACATAACTACGAGTCTACCAAGAGTCCAGCCATGGATGGGAAGCCTACAAGGTTACTTTGGTGAAGAGTATGGCACACATGGTTGGGGGTAAGCGTCAATTGGAGCGCTCTGTGACTGAACTAGAAAAAGCACAGACACCACTGGATCAATGGTTGGTGATAGACACGTTGGCCTCTGCTGAGAGGGTGGCTATGATGCAGCAGATGGAGGACACCAGCACGAGATTAGACAAATATACAAACACACAAACTATAGATAAAAATTGTTCAGCAAAGTGAATAAGGTAGGGTGGATGTTGGCAAGGTCGTTGAAGAGAAAAACCACAAACCCATATACTGAAGATGAGGAGTTAAGATGGGATGGACATTGTAGCAAAAAAAACCTCATCTCAGAGACTGAATTCTCCAGTCCCGAAGACATCATACAATACCTGCATGAGGTTGGGCACCCTCGTTTGACAGGAAAACAGCGGTTAACACTGACAGCCCTCTTAGAATTGAGGAACTCAACGAGGCATCGGAGGGTAGGAATAATGCTAAGGTATAATGAGCGGATGGCATCCCAGTGGAGTTCTACCAGGTGATGCCTACCCTTCTGCTGGAGCAGTTCCTGGCAATATATACAGAGACACGTGAGAAGAGATAACTCCCTCACTCACAGAAGGAGGCTGAACTCCCTCACTCACAGAGGGAGGTGTTACAGTGCTTATCCCAAAGGAAGGCAAGGATCTAGAGTTGCCTACGTTCTACAAGCCACTGTAAATGCTCAATACTGATTTTGAAAATGCAAAGTAAAATCCTTGCTAGTAGACTTTTGGGGTGATAAATTCACTTAATATGTCTGACCAGACAGGCATTATTTCTGGTAGGAATACCAGACATAACACACAGAAACTACTGCATGGTATACAAGCAGAGGATGCTTCAGATACAGAATATGCAGTAGCTTCCCTAGATCTGTAACGAGCCTTTGACACAGTGAACTGGCAGTTCCTATGGTTCGTGTTGAAAGGTATGGGGTTTGGCCCTAACTATATAAATTGGGTTGAATTGCTCTATATGGAGCCTAAGGGAACAGCATGCATGGGAAACATCTAAGCTGAGTATCTTGGAACGGGGAACCAGAAAGGGATGCCCGCTATCCCTATGGCAATTGAGCCTGTGATCTTCTGGGAGGGTTAACCTGTGGGGAATTCGAGAGGGCATTGTGATGCATGTAATCTCCTTGTGTGCAGTTGATGCATAGGTATATTTATGAGACCCACGTAGATAAGTATCACTCTTAGTGAAAGAAGTGGAGGAATTTGCAGCAGTATTGGGCCAAAGAACTAACTGTTGTAAATCTCAGCCCTGAAGAAGACTTGCCCTTAAGTGTAGGAAAGGGAACGTAAGAGCAAAAGCTTTCGATATTTGAGAGTCTGGATAATGCTTTGCCCGAGAGCCCAACACTTAATATGAGGTGGTTGGATTGGAATTCTCTATAGCATTCTGGAACACAATTCCCCTCTTGAATATAGCCCAAAAATCTGTGACAAAGATGGTCTCCCCCCCCACTGTTTATATATGCTGGAGCACAAAATGTGTCTGTGTCCCATGCAACATACCACAGATTAGATAATTTGCTATGTACCTTAGTATGGGCGGAGAAACATAGCTTAGTCGAACAAGTTACTTAGCTTTGGTAACGATATATCTGTAAGAGACATATATTAGTTATAGATTCCTTACCTTAGAATTACCCCTAGGCGTCAGAATGGATCCGGAGAATTTTTCTTCAGAAGTACCCCTGAGCGTCAGAAGGTGGCGTCAGTCGACTCCGCGCTCGTTGTCGGCGCCGTGATCGCTGGAATGACGTCACAGTATCTACTTAGACGCCGCCCCTGCGAGCTGACGTCAGTTCTTTACACGATATTCCACGCCAGAATCGCAGAGCCTTGCAAGACATTGACCACTGGTGCACAAAACAAGGGCCCTGAAAGCGAGTCCCTTGCTCTAAAAGTCAATTCGCAGAACAGGGATGATGGGTGGGGCAGTAAGGAATCTATAACTAATATATGTCTCTTACAGATATGTCATTACCGAAGGTAAGTATCTTGTTCATCTGAAAGAGACTATTAGTTATGGATTCCTTACCTTAGAATAGATACCACAGCAATACCAATCCCGGAGTTGGGTCTGCAAACCAAGTTCTCACCAGAAAGTCCTGAAGAACTGAACAGACAAAGAAGCCGTATCTCCAGACTTGGCTACCAGGCAGTAATGTTTAGTGAACGTGTGCAATGATGCCCACGTAGCTGCCTGGCAGATGTTATTGAGGGGGAATCCACATCCCAAAGCAGTAATGGCTGCCGTCACCCTGGTGGAATGAGCGTGCAACCCTACTGGAGGCTCCTTTTTCACCATCGATAGATGGTTCGTTTTTGCATGGCCCGACCTTTCTTGGTGCCCACATAGCCAACAAAGAGTTGATCATCCACCCGGAACTGTTTTGTGCAATCCAGATAAAATGATAACGGACGTTTTAGATCCAGACATTGGAATCTCTCCTCCTCTTTAGAAGGATGCGGGGCAGGAAGAAGGTGGGTAAATGATGGTCTGTCCTATGTGGAAAGAGTCAACCACTTTGGAAAGAAAAGAAGGTCTAGTTTGAAGTACAACCTTGTCCGGATGAACAGCAGGGAAAGGAGGTTTAGAAGAAAGAGCCAGAAGCTCACTCACCCTGCGAGCAGAGGTCATGGCAACCAGCAAAGCAGTCTTTAAGGCCAAGAGGCTGGGAGGACAATTATGTAGTGGCTCGAAATGAGCACACAAAAGCTAAGTTAAGACCAGTTTCAAGTCCCACTGGGGCATCACAAAAGGAATAGGAGGAAAGAAGTGAGTAATGCCCTTAAGAAATCTATTTACAATAGGGGACTTGAAAAGAGAGGGCTGTCAGGAAGGCGAAGAAAAGCCAAAATGGCCGAAAGATAGACTTTAAGGGTGCCCAGAGCAGAGCCCTGCTGGGCCATAGAAGGAATGAAGAGGAGAACCTCTGAAAGAGGGGCAGAAGGGGAATCCACAACCTTTGCTGTGCATCATGCCACAAATTTGTTCCATCTACAGGCGTATAGCGTTTCAGTGGAGGGCCGCCTGGTCGCCAAGCCACCAAGATGACATTACAGACGTCGCGAGGAAGGTCAAAAGCTGTCAACTGTCGCCACTCAATCTCCACGCAAGGAGGTGGAGGCTGGGCAGGTTTGGGTGGATGACTGTCCCCTGCTGCTGCGACAGAAGATCCTCCTGAAGACGCAGTCTGATAGGAGGATCGATCGTCATGTTCAAGAGCTCTTGCCCAATCAAGAACCACAAGAATGACTTGGGCCCGGTCACGCTTAATCTTCTTCAGCACTCTAGGCAGAAGTGGTATAGGCGTATAGAAGACCGCAATTCCACTCTCAACGAAAGAGTCGCCGAGCAGTTGCTGCGTTGAAAGGTTCGCGAAGAACTGCTGACATTGAGCGTTCTCTTCGGTGGCGAACCGATCTAATCAAGGCTCTCCCCACTGTTGAAAGAGACCTTGCACCACCTCCAAGTGAAGATGCCATTCGTAATCCATCATGCACCGGCTGATGAGATTGTCCGCCCTGGCGTTCAGCGAACCAGGATGTATGACGTTACAACGCATGCTTTTACCAGGCATGCCTTTACAACACGGTTTTTACAAAGCATGCCTTTACAACGCATAGTGCTTTGGGGCGCTGGATAGTGAATAGGTTAATTTACTATTCCAACTCCAGTCCCCGTGGATAGTAGGGAAGGTGTTGAATAGTACATTAAACCTATTCCCTATCCTAGAGCGCCCCCCAGCGCAATGCGTTGTAATGGTTTGTGTTGTAAAAGTTGCGTCGTAAAGGCACTGCGTGGTAAAAGTTGCGTTGTAAAGGATGTTTCCGCTAGCGAGGTGTTGGACCACCAGGGACATGCCCTGATGTTCCTGCCATGTCCAGAGGCAGAGAGTCTCTTGACATAGGTACCACGACCCCACCCGCCCTGTTTGTTGCAGTACCATGTCAATGGTGTTGTCTGTGAACACATGCACTACTCTTCCCTTGACAGAAGGAAGGAATGCTTTCAGTGCAAGACGGATCTCACGGAACTCCAGACGGTTGATGTGGAGCCCGGACTCCGTCGGAGACCAGAGGCCTCTGATCTCCGACTCTCCCATGTGGCTGCTCCATCCCTGAAGTGACTTAACTGTCACCACCATGGAGTCTGGTTCGGTAAGGGAGAGGGATCTGCTGTTGACCCATTCCCGGTTCGTTAGCCATCAATGCAATTGGTGTGTAGTGTCCGCCGAGCTCTGGATGACATCGGAAAGAATCCCCTGTGAACCATAGGTAAAGCCTGTGGGCTTGTGAGACGGGATGTGGAAATAAGCATCCTGCAAGTCCAACACTACCATGCTGTCTCCAGGGCAGACAGAACCTGAGCTAATATCAACATTTTGAACTTCTCCTTCCGGTGGAAGCGGTTGACGTCCCTGAGATCCAAGATAGAACGCAGGCCTTTGTCGTCTTGGGCACCAGGAAATAGTGGGAGTAACAACCATGACCTACGTCTGGGACAGGGACTCGCTCGATAGCTCTCTTGGCCAAGAGAGCCGTACCTTCCTGACGGAATAGGGCCTAGTGATCCTTCGAAAAGCGATGGAGTGTTGGTGGCATGAAGGAAGGGGTAGTATCGAAGGGGAGGGAGTAGCCCCTTTGGACTATCTGCAAAAGCCAGTGGATCTCAGCCAGGCATAGCGTCTTAGGGCTCCTGACGTAAAAATCGTTCTACCCAGCGAGTCAGCGGTGTCCAGCCCACTGCGGATGGCGAGTTTTGCTGCTTCTCTCCCCTCTGCAATTGCACGTGAGAGTGTGACCCGGGCCTCCTCGGGTCTCTGCGGCAGCACCTGCGCAACAGTATCCAACACAGAGTGGGTGTAACGGCCCAACATACATGCAGTGCTCACCGTCCGCAGTCCTAAGTTGGCGGAGGAAGAATCATCTTTTTCCCAAGATGGTCCAGCTTCTTGGATTCCCTATCTGGGGTAGCAGAAGGGAACGCGCCTTTAGATGTGGAGGCTCTCTGGGGTAGGGTGTAGGGTGTTGGGAGAGGAAAATGTGGCGTAGGGCAATCATCTTATCCACAGGAGCCCCTGTGCTAGACCTGGACCAAGTGCCTAGAAGGATTATTTATTTATTCATTTTTAAGATTTATTGAGCGCGAACAAATGCCCGTAGGCGTCTCAGCGCTAGACTCATTACGTGATCCTCCAGTGCTAGTTCAGAGGGGGGGGATTACTGGTTAAACAGCCATGTTTTTAGCCTTTTGCGAAACAGCAAGAGGGAAAGTAGAACCCCCGGCATCCGCCTCAGGGGAGAAGCACGCACTAAGGATGTCGATGAGGGCCTCATTGAACGGCAGCAGGGACTCCGAAGAGGCCGCTGCTGGCTGAAGCACCTCAGTCAGGAGGTTCGTCCTGACTGCCACTGTAGAAAGCGCAAGGCCCAAGGCCTCAGCCGCCCTATGCAACACCACAGCATATGAGGCTCCCTCCTCCGTAGCCACGGTAGGGGTAGAGGTAGGGGGAGAAAGCATGCCAAGGTCTGGGAAGGTATCCAGATCACTGGCTTCCTCCAGCTCCTCTCTCCATTCTGGCTCCTCCAGCTGGTCTGCCAAAGGGTCAACAGACCCCCTCCCAGTCTGCCTCACTTTCCTGCTGGCTGCCATTCAGAGCAATAGGAAACGCCAACGGTCAATGCCGGTCGGCTCCGTGTCTAAGGCGAGGGAGAGGCCGGGTCGAGGTGGCGGAGGCGTCGTCAATGGAATCAATGGAGGTGTTGTGAGGTCTGCACTGTTCCGGATCCAGACCAGGAACCCTGGGGCCCTATGGTGCAAAGGCCGGACGAAGGACGGGGAGAAGGCGAAGAGCAACGGTGCTTCTTCGCCTTCTTCTAGTGCTTCGACTTACCCGAAGACAAAGACTTCAATGAGGAGTGATGGGGTAACTCCGGAACCGGTCCAGCGACCTCGCTCTTGATCGGGACTTCGAGTGGCACAGAGCTGACTGCCGGGCCTCCAGGAGCTTTCGGGTCGACTCCAGCAAAGACTCTGGGTCATGGTCGCGCTCAGGCACCAAAGTCACACGAGTTGCGGAACCGTGACTGACAACAGCTTGTGACAAGAGTCCCAAGGCTTAAAGCCAGTCCGCTGATGTGACATCCTTACGTGCACCAGGAATCAAAGGACTCAAAAAAGATGTTGACAAGAAGTTGAAAAACACTAGTCAAAAAATGACTAAGGGTATCGCTCTCTCCGGATCTGTGCTGGCTGGTGCATAAAAAGAAAGAACTGACGTCAGCGCACAGGGGCGGTGTCTGAGTAGATACCCGAGAAGGACCATAACAAGAAGAAGAAGCTTTTCACTGGTATAGATGTGGGTGGAACATTGCCAGAATTAGTCATAATGGGCCGTGGAGTCCCAGATAGCGCTCCAGGGTTGGTTTGTCAGGCTGTGGAATTGTGGCATACAGTGGTATTCAAATTCTTGGAAAGACCTCCCCTTTCTGGGTGATATGCCTATTTGGATTCTTAAACCTTTTCCAGACATTCACACTTAGCGAGAAGGGGATGTATCATGGCTGGAGATCTGTTATTAAATAATAGGTTTACCGTGTTCGAGCAGGTGTAAGAAAACTTTGGGCTAGGACCGGCCAATGTTTACAATAGCAAGGACACCTTTCACTCTTTTTGGAACACATTTGCTGAGGCCCCCGGCTGATCATGTGACAATGTGCAGATTACTGGATATGGCAAACCTAGGGAACGCTTTACCTGAACTGATCTAAATGGAAAAAGGCATGTGAACAGGTTAAGAAAATCTCCTCTGGCCCCTGCTTCAAACTAATACACTTCACTACTCACACAGAACGTATCTGACCTCCTATAAATTGGCCTTAACCTATCAAGGTAGGACGTCTCTCTGTGGTAGATGTGGTAAAACTGATGCTAACTTCTTAGACATTAATATTTAATTCTTGTAGAGCGCATGGCTACCCAGAGGGTTTTCCAGCGCTAAGCAACTGACAGAACAGCTTCGGAAGAGAGCTCACAATAACCAGGTTTTCAGCTCCTTCCGAAAGGTGAGCAGAGAGGTGCAGCATCACAGAGATTCCAGGAGCGCGTTCCATAGCTTTGGTCCCAAAAGAGCGAAGGAGTGACTGCAGTCTGGGAGCGCCTTATTCTAGGATTGTTAAACAGAGATTGATACTAATGTTCGGAGTGGGAGTATATATTGTGCATTTAGCAGAGTGTCTTGAAAGTGATACGCTTCTCCACGGTGAGCCAGTGGAGGTAATGAAAAAGGTGGGATGCAGAGGAGTGTTTGGGTAGCTGGAAAAGGAGCCTGGCATGACGTGGACGTGGCCCAGAAAAGCTGAGTTTTGGAAGGAGGTGGTATCGTCTATGAATAGAATAATCAGCCTAACTATGGAAAAACTGGTTAAAACAGGTTTGTTAAGTATGTGGTCAGGGAGACAATATTGAAAAATGAAGTTACCATTGTGCGCACTGGGTAGAGTCCTGGGAAAAAGACAGCTCGCTATGCTGTGGTCCCTCTGGGAACCTTGGGAAAGGACCGCTGGAAAAAAGATTTTGATGGAATGGTCTTTGGCTAATGAACATCATATGAACCAGTCCCTGACAAAGTGACAGAAGATCTTGCGAAATTTGCAGAAATGTTGGAGTAAATATCGGACAGCCCCAAATAACAGACTACCTTGAGGGAAGGGAGGCAGAAATATCTTGATAGATCAATCATAGAGGGATTGGGTTGGGGGAACCGTGGAACCAGCATTTCTGTTTCTGGGATGCATACACCCCCTGGCTGGAAAAGTACTATGTTAAATGTACTTGCTTGTTGTGGTATTGTTGTTGTGGTATACCGTAAAAAACCTAAATAAAAAGAATTTTCAAAAATGATTGTTGAGACAGATTTCAGAAAAAGAAAGTGATATGGACATGTTTTATGACATTTTCACAACCTTGGGAAGAAAAACTGGATGATTTCACACAATAACTACAATTTATGAAACTAAGAAGTGACTCTTCAAGAGACAGAAGATGTCTTTAAGAAACATAAAAATCTGCATATGTTAGGCTTCATCCATTGCTGGAAAGGCAAATAATAATCACAAACTGTCTGAGCATCTACTTTTACTAATATAATTCTCTTTTGATTTTCTGGAAGTTTACACGTGTAGTAGGATTTACACAATGAGTTCAGTTTTTTAGTTATCACTTATCTGTGCCTTCAGGGCAGATTTGAACAGGCAATAGAGAAGTTAAAGATGTTTCACTCTTCTTTTGGCCAACCGTTGCTTGTGTTTTGTTTCCGAGTACTTTAGTTGAATGTAAAATAATTGTTAAGTTGTTTATGCAAAATATATATATTTTTTAACAAGTGCCCTTGAAATACAGATACAATTTAAGTGAGATTTAGGAGCAAGAAAGCGTTTCAATTTTCCTCATTTCATCTTCATCACTATTTAATTTTTACCTTTTGCTCTGGAGGGAGCTCTCCAATGAGGCTCAGAATTATATCTTGAACAAGTTCTTCAATATTTAAGAAAGCCGAAAAAGGTAACATTCGATAAGCCCATTCCAAAGCATTCAGGCATTTTTCTACAACTGAAGAATCAAAGGGCACTTTCTTGTTAAAGTCCTTAGGAGAAATCAATGTATAACTTCTGTTAGGCAGATAATCATTTACAACGAGCAAAATATCAAAGAAACATTATTCATTTGTATTTTTACAGTAGCCTTTGTGTAGAATATATAAGTAAAACGTTTAAGGGCACATTTCTATGAATTCATTAAATAAATGAAACATTTGACAATTTTAATTTACAATCAGAAATATAGAAATAAAAAATTAGTTGACAAGAGTTTGATGTTCACAATAGGACCTTAACTAATTGCATAAGTTACAAAATGCACCGATGGTTGCACAGTGCAACAATTCATGCAGAAGACAAATATATATTTTTTATATGTTAACTATTTACTTGTTTACAGAATTCCTTTCATTTACGATTCATATAAATCATGTTGTCTCATGAGGCTACTATCACAACCATTTTGCATCCCGCCATGCAATAGGGCCATGTAAGCAGCCACAGGAAGATGAAGATGTAGACTTTGTGCAACTTTGTCATATTACTTATGCTTACAGGCTAAAGCCTTATGTAGTCAATGATGTTCAAAGAGGAATTGCTAGGAAGCTGTACGAAAATAAGTTACTTACATTTAACTGTAATTCTTCAGTATTGGTATCTCATAGAATTACTTGCTTGAATCAATTCCGGTCGCCAAAGTGAGATTCCCACGGTACAATAATAAAGCAGTATAGAACACTACACATAGCCTATATTGGTTATGAAACATTCACTTTAATAGCTTATCAACAGCATTTCAAAGAAACCAAACTTCAGCCACTCAGGCAACAGCACCCTCTAGAACACTCCCCACAAAAATTTATTACCTCAGATTATCTACCAATGATGTGAACTGAGTCTCCCTGAGCCAATGAGACGAGTTGCACCACCCCAACTAACTGTGGGGGCCATTGAGGGCGTGTAATGGCCGGATTTTTCTGAGTAGGTGGGATCAGCCCCCAGGGGCCCCTATGACCCAGCCAAAACGTACTCACCTTCCCTCCTCAGATCGCATCCACAATGGATAAATATACAGATATATACAGATCGCACCTAAGGATGGGGAATGACAATATACATGTATGGATTTTCTATAATATCTTATTCACATCAGTTGGTCTCGCGGCCACCCTGACCCAGACCGTTCTACCCTAGGGCAGATATGACACACAATCCGGTGCGTCTACACACGGGCCTGCAGAACCCAATGCTCCCTTTTCCACAAGTGTTCGCAATCCTGCGAAACTACACACTAGTTCGACCACCTAGTGCTCTCATTTACTCAAGCCACAATCCAGTGGGTATACACACTGGTAATCCCCCTCAGTGCTCTCATTAACGCCGCATATCAACGACGACCACATTCCTATGAACAGTTATCGGGATAATATCTCAGTTGTCTGCTTGGGATAAAACTACAATAATAACTTTGAATATAGTTCCAAATTATATAGTGTACTCCCTGCTCTTGGCATCAAAGGTCCACTCACTCCCTCTTTATTTGATCACCATTTACCTGATCGGGATTTCCCATCCGTTCACATAAACGATTCCCAACTAGGAATAAGGTTTACCGAGATTGAACACGAACACCAGGTACACAGTAATTCTATAAGAATTAGGGTATTTATTAACAATAAACACAAATCACATTACTATGCAACATAAATTCTGCAAAGAAAAGGTAAAGATTAGAGTGCACATTCTATTAGAGTTAGGCAGAGGTCACCTGATTAGTGGGAAGTCTGGACTCGGCAGTCATCTAGGTTCCCTTCTCGTCTCTGTATCCTGGCTCGCCTTGCAGTCACCCCCAGCCGTCACAAGTACACGTCTGCACCGCTAGGCTCAACCTCGTCTGCTTCCCTTCAGGACACCGGAACCTTGCTGATTATTAGCTACCGTCTCTCTCTCTCTCTCTCTCTTTGTCAGTGCGCTCCGCGCTGTTTCCCGTTCAGTCTTTCTCAGAGAGTTTCGATCTTAAATCTTTCTCAGACTTCAAAGATGGCGACTTGTCCGCCATAAGATGAATAATGGCAGAGATGCTAACGGCTAGATGCCGCCTACGGACTAACTGACAAACTGACTAACACCTTCGCTAATATCAAAGCCCGTTCCTTCATGGAAATTCACGGCCAGTAACCTGCCGCCCACCAAATTCTTGTACCTCCCCGTACCAAGGACACTTTCCCAGCCGGCCGGCCTGAAGTTGTGTCTTCGGAGTGGAGAAAAATACATTCCTTCGATAAGGGTCAGCCTGAACCGGTTCTCTCCAAGCGAACAACAGCTTGAAACTAAAACATTACACTTCACCTAGAAAGCCTTCTCGAGCTACCGGGCAGAAAGCAAAATGGAGTCTGTCTCGTTTAAGGCCTACGGAGCCCACAATATGCATAGCTCCATGGAAAATAGCCCAGCATGTTAGCAAATGAGCAAATCATAACTAATACTTATATATCTATCCCCTAACTTAAATTCATAAGCCTTACTTTAAGGAAAATGGCACGAAAATGCCCTAATATATGTAAGACAGGGTCCCTGTCTATAGTCCTAATCCCTATGCTATGGGGGTGATAGGCTGGAGTCATTCTCCATCATTCTCCTTCTCCAAAGAGCCAGCAAAAAGGCAGCCATTACATTACACCCCTTGACTCCAGTCTATTAACCACAAACTAAATGGAGCTAACATCAGTAGAAGAATAATATGAAACAAAACTAACTGATCTACGACCCTTACTAAGTCTAAAAAATTGGAGCAGGGAAGGGATGCATTGAATAAAGCAACAAATAGCTATCAGGACACAAATAGCGACAATAACCCCCCCTAAAATCTGTCGTAAGGAATGCATGTCAGGGAGCCAGTTAAAAAGCCAGTCAAAGAAACCCTGATCTATATGTTGTCTAATTTGTGCAGTCAAGTCGTGGAGTTTGTCAATATGGGATTGGATAGCTTTAGAATGGTCAGACAAATTAAAACAGCATAGACCTTCAAAATCAGAACATTCATGTCCATGTTTTAACAAGAGATAATCAATGGCGGCCCTATTCTGCAAAATAGCTCTACGTTCACCTTGGGCGTCTAATAAGAGATCAGATAAGATAGTAGAAGTTTGGTTAATGGACTTAACCATCCAGCAGGCCATTTTGCCGATTGTTTTGGCATTATAAACGGCCAATGCAGGCACTCCAATAATAGAAAAAGCTAAACCAAGGTACTCTGATCTAGAATAGAGATGAACAGAGGAATCACAATCTTCATGCAATGACATAGAATTATGTACAATACGGGAATGTGAAGTAGAATGTGAGGAAAACATGAGCAAACTCAACCTAGTGATGGCACATGGGCCACCAGAAATATTCGCAGGAATATAGGGCCAAGATGAATTCCCACAGGAAAAGAGCCATCCAGCTGGCAATAGCATTGAACGATAATGGCTAGTGGCTACTAATAAACGTTTACAGGTCATATTATTTTTAACTGAAAGACATGAATTCGGAAGTCTCTTTGAACATAACAAACGTTGATGAGCTGAAAAGGAAGTAGCGGCTTGGAGCTTCAGCTTCAAGCACTCAGTAATAGCTTTAGGGTCACAAGTCATGATGAAACATAGGTCTCCAGGGGTAATATTAAAAGTAGTAATGCGGGAATGAATAGGGACATCAAGGTCTGGAAGAGCAGTACATGAGGGACAAAATTCATGGGCCGCAAAGTCGCCCAGAATAACATTAGGTCGGGCATTAGATATATTAAAAATATGATGTAAAGTCTCAGTGGATGCAGGGACAGCAACCAAACAGGTCGCCAAAATGTCAGTGACGGAGTTCATGGGCGTAAGACAGAAATGTGGAGAGTTCGTCACCCGCTTTGCGAGTGTAATCCAAAAGTTAGTCGCCATCGTCCACGCAGACCGCGGGGCTCGTATTATCCCATCAACCGGCGTCGGTAGATCCTCTCCTCTCCCGGCGTAACAGGCCAAAAGGAGTCCAGCGCCGACACATCCTGCAGCAGCAATCCAAAGAATGATCTGGAAGAATACAAACACAGACCTTAATCACTCTCGTAAGTAACATTTATCAGCTGGGACAGCTTCCCAGCCATCTTTCCCTGGCTTCATCACCAAAACGGTGTTGTCATGACCGGTCGCAATAATATCAGCCTGTTCAGGAGGATTTTTAGGCGATTGCACCCATATTTTAGCTCCAGGAAGATCAGACGATCCGAAGCCTTTTTGTCCTCGCACAGTTAGCAACGTTGGGGCAGAGCCTTTTTTGATCTCACCACTGAAGACAGGCATAATCAATAACTGAGCAACACGGTCAGACTTTTTGATGAACAAATCCGTCTCACTGCTATTAAGCAGGAGAACCTTAATCTCTCCCTGATAATCACTGTCAATTACTCCTCCGAGCACTTGTACACCTTTCAGGGCCAGGCCAGATCTAGGGGCAATTAATCCAAAACTACCGGCAGGTATACAGACACCAATGCCAGTTTCAACAATGATTCGATCCTTTCCTGGAAATTTAGCATCATTTAAAGCATGCAGGTCGAGGCCTGCGGAACCAGGGGTTGCTCTACATGGAGCCAAAGCACCGGGGGTAATTTCCCAATACATGACAGTGTTCGATACAGAATTTGGTTTCGCATCAACATTCGGAGGAAACAAACGCATCAAAGGAGATTCAGCATGTAACAAAGGGCGATTATTGAGAATCAATAAAGCTTGAAGTAAAACATCTCTCCACTGGCTGTAACGGTCATCAGTTAACCTGCGCAACTGTTCTTTCAACAAGCCATTCACTCTCTCAATCAGTCCTGAAGCCTGTGGGTAATATGGAATATGAAACACCCAATCAATATTATTTTCCGCACAGAATTCCTGCACCAATCTTCCACGAAAGTGAGATGCATTATCTGATTGCATTTGGAATGGGACACCATAGTATAGAATAATTAGTTCCAGGGTTTTAATTGTATTCACTTGGGTAGCGTTCTTGCAAGGGAAAGCGACCAAAAGGCCACTATAAGTGTCAACCACAGTACAAACATATTGACAATTCCTGCTCATAGGGAGCGGACCAATGTAATCAATCTGCCAAATTTGGACGGGTAATTTACCTCGATGCAAGCGACCTCGAACAATCTGAGGCACCTCTTTTTTCCTAGAATGCTGACAAATGGGACAATGTAGAATGACATCTTTTATTAAAGAAAAGGGAATATGAATTCCTCTATCGGCAGCCCACCTGCTAGTGGCTTTCTCTCCAAAATGTCCTGCTTTTTGATGGGCCCACTTCGCCAATCCCGACAAATCAGAATCCTGCATGTCCACCACTGCCTCAGAAATTTTAGACTGTTCATCTGCAATATTATGGAAAAATTTGTCAAGGGAGTCAATTGGAGTATGAGCATCCACGTGAAAGATTGTTACAGTACTCTGCGGGAGCAATTCCCAAATTTCTTGCCACAGTTCTCTGCCCCACAGTTCCTTTGAATGCAATTCCCAATTATGAGAATGCCATGTCGGTAACCAGACCGCTAGTCCATTCGCAGTGGACCAGGAATCAGTGAAAATATGACATGTACCAGGTAGTTCCTGTTTCAAAACTTGGTAAACTGCATAGAGTTCAGCATATTGGCTACTCTTACCATCTCCAGTTGTGCTCAACAATTTCTGTGTAAACGGATTATAAGAAACAGCTTTCCAATGTCTTTTGTCACCAATGAATTTCGCAGAACCATCCGTAAACCACACATGTTTTCTATCCTCCGCGGACAGATCATCAAATGATTTACCCCACTTCACGGGAGACTCCTGCACTACGGGAACCGAACACTCACTTTCAATCTCATTGGAGGGCGCCTGCGCCACTTGCTCATGTAAAACCGCCACACCTTTCGGACCCACACGTGCCCTGTCCTGAATGTACCATTTCCATTTAATCACACTAGCCTCCTGAGCATGTCCAATTCGATGGGACTTTGGTGAACTCAAAACCCACTGCATAATGGGAATTTCGGGCCTTAAAATCACAGCATGGCCTAGGGTCAATTGCTCGGTATCCACCAGAGCCCAATAACAAGCAAGCAACTGTTTTTCAAAAGGTGAGTAGCGCTCACCAGCATCAGGTAATTTTTTAGTCCAAAAACCTAATGGCACTTTTTGTCTGCCCTGCTTTTGCCACAAACTCCAATTGGCATACAGGCCTTCCACGGACACATTCAAATCCACATCACCTTCACTCACAGGCCACAAATCCAAAGCATACTGAATAGCTTCTTTAGCCAAATTAAAAGCAGTCTGTTGAGGTTCACCCCATTCAAACGCATTCTTTTTACGAGTGACTCGATACAGTGGAGCTAAGATTTGACTCAAATGGGGAATATGCTGACGCCAAAATCCAAATAAACCAATAAAGCATTGAGCTTCTTTCCTGTTTCTGGGAACAGCAAAATCAAGTATTTTTCGTTTAACCTGTGGAATCACTTCTTTGTGACCCTCATGCCAATTAATTCCTAAAAATTTTACAGCTTGGGATGGAGTTTGTAATTTGTCAGGATTAATTTCCCAGCCTTTCGCTCGCAAACAGTCAATGATCTGATCTAAATGGGACTGCACCTGATCTTGCGTTTCACCTTGAATCAAAATGTCGTCAATATAATGACAAACCTGAACTTGTGAATTCGTGGGCACTTCAGACAAATGTTCAGCCACCAGCCGGTGACAGATCGTAGGACTATGTACATAGCCTTGAGGAAGACTCCGGAACGTCATTTGACGTCCATTCCATGTAAAACTGAATTGTTCCTGACATTCGGGGGCAATCGGAATTGAAAAGAATGCATTAGCAATATCAATGGAAGCATACCACGTACCTGGATGCTTTTGAATTCTTTGAATCAGTGTGACAATGTCAGGCACTGCAACAGTCAATTTAGGCGTATTTTTATTCAATTCTCGATAATCAACAGTCATGCGCCAAGAGTTGTCACTTTTGCGCACGGGCCAAACGGGATTATTCCAAGCAGATGTGACCGGAGTAATGACTCCCGCGTCAACCAAATCCTGAATCGTAGCGGTAATTTCTTCATGACCACCTGGGATGCGATATTGCTTTTGAGAAATCACTTTCGTTGCTAAAGGTATTTTAATAGGTGGCATGCGTAAACGGCCAACCCGTACGGGTCTGGTCGAAATGTACTGTTGTGTACCAAATAGATAGCATCCATCATCCAAATGCAATGTCATACCTTTTAAAATGTCAATTCCAATAATGTATTCCAAAAGTGGCACAACCAACACAGAGTATTCTCTACGAGGGATTCTACCAATTTTAATTTCGAGTGCAGTTTGAACTGCGGGTGTCTCTTTACCACCCAAACCAGTAATAGTAAAAGACTGTCCATGAAATTTTCTCGACTTACCATGAATTAAAGTGGCCTCCGCCCCAGTATCAACTAACGCTCGGGCCCTTTGGATATTACGATGTTTCCAAAAAATCTCAATATCTACATATGGTCTGTAATCTCTGTGGGCCCACCTGCGTACCGGAGCTTGACCTATTTCCTAGTCATTTTTCCTGCGGTCTGACAACCAAGACAAATCAGGGTAAATGCTCTCAGTTTTCTTTGGTATTAGAATGTCTTGTTCATATCCGTCTCCAGTACGAAACGGATTAGTGTCAGATTCAAAAAGTTGTGAATTGCGGTCAGAGAGTCTGTTACGATCCTCCCTCTTTCTTACATCAGGGGAATAACTCCTTGCATCTCGTCGTCTGTTAGAAACACGATCATCTCTTCCCCTCTCACGATCATCCACTCTCCCCCTTCCTTCATTACGACGAGGGGATCCATCATGTTCATAACGCCGATCATCACGGCGATCAGAATTCACACGTCGCCTCTCATCACCACTGTCATCCGAACCACGGTCATACTCATTCTTTCGCACACGACGGGCACCCTCCTTCCGATCCAAACCACGCTTACGAAACATATCCCATAAGATATTATTAGGCTCACCATCAATGTCTTCCCTTTTGACACCATCAGCAATGAGAGCAAGAAACATGTCACGTCTAGAGAACTTATAGTCTCCACCAGTGCGACCCTCAGATCGAGATTGTCTTTCAGGTTTAAACCATTCACCCAGCTCACCAAGCTGACGAACAGACTCAAGCACAACAGACAAAGGATTGCCAGTCTGGTTAATCAATAATGTCATCATGACCTGCTTGTAAGCAACAGGAGAAGAACGGATAATGCGATTGCGCACAGAAGATGTTAAAAGGCCATCCAATAACTTGTCAGCAGTACTAAGAAAGATAGACGTTTTCATAACTTCCTCCTTTAGACGTTGCGACGCATCGTGCAAAGTGTACCACGGTTTCTCATCAATAGGCCAATCAGATTCAGTTGGATATTTATGATTACAGCCATCAGACGCAAGCTGGAGCAAAGAAATTTGACCAGCACCATTATAATTCCGAAAATGAGCCTGAATCGTAGAATCAGAACTCAAAGAGCAAAATCGCAAGCAATCAACAGCATCGAGCATAATACCGGCAGCGCCAAGTTCATACAGACGCACCATCCAGGTAAGCAAGGCCTCACCAGGCCGTTGTCGAAATCGTTGCAAAATGTCACTAACCTCCTGCTGAGTAAAGTCTTCAATACAATCAAGAGCTATACCACCCGGATTACCAGGGGCCTGTTGTAATTTTCGTCGAAAAATCGGATGAGCAGAAACTGCAGGAAGAGCTTCCGAGGAAGCCCGCATCTTAGATTTAGCAGCACAATCAGGGCAAGCTACGTCATCCACACGGGAAGAACGAGCACGGTCACAATCAGGACTTAAATCAATACATGAAGCAGATTTACAATCACGTCCGGAGCGAGAAGACTCGCGTTTGTCACCCTCCTCCGCCGAGGAGTCAGAAGTATGAGAATCCCAGATATTACCGTCCCACTCATCGGAGTTCCAATCCATTCCAGCTTTTGCTACAACCATACGCACTTTGCGTGAAGACACACGTCCACGACGATGTTTATACTTATATCGTGCAATACGGACCGCAGCCCTTTCGGCAATGGTCTGATATGTTTCAAGTTTGTCGGCAAGCAATTTATTTTGACAACGCAACAGAGTATGCGCATTTTGCAACTCAACACACTGTCCTTCCGTATCTTTAAACTGTTTCTGTAGCTGAACAAACCTCTCATGCAATATTCTGTATGCATTAAGAACAATCCACCCTCTGCGTCCTAAAATAGGAAGCTCATCACCCTTCACTACTGGCGCTTTCTTCAAGCACGATACCACATCGGCAGGCTCCGCCTG
The DNA here is from genome assembly GCF_964263255.1 of Lissotriton vulgaris. Lineage (NCBI taxonomy): Eukaryota > Metazoa > Chordata > Amphibia > Caudata > Salamandridae > Lissotriton > Lissotriton vulgaris. The sequence continues at coordinate 338,750,766 of NC_141689.1, forward strand.
CTCCAAGCATGAAGACCAATTTTCACTCAAACCAGTAGAATCAGCCCACTCACGGGCCAAAGCCTCATAAGGCGTAGACTCCCAGCCGGGAATCTGAATCGGCAGTTTAAACACCGACGATGATTTTTTCGCAAACATATTAACACCAAAAATTTATATACACAAATTATAAACAAAATTCAATACTTCTAAGCCGAGCGCAAACCAACAAGATAAAATCAACACAATGCACACAGGCTTCGTAAACAGTTCGTGACGCCAGATGTAATGGCCGGATTTTTCTGAGTAGGTGGGATCAGCCCCCAGGGGCCCCTATGACCCAGCCAAAACGTACTCGCCTTCCCTCCTCAGATCGCATCCACAATGGATAAATATACAGATATATACAGATCGCACCTAAGGATGGGGAATGACAATATACATGTATGGATTTTCTATAATATCTTATTCACATCAGTTGGTCTCGCGGCCACCCTGACCCAGACCGTTCTACCCTAGGGCAGATATGACACACAATCCGGTGCGTCTACACACGGGCCTGCAGAACCCAATGCTCCCTTTTCCACAAGTGTTCGCAATCCTGCGAAACTACACACTAGTTCGACCACCTAGTGCTCTCATTTACTCAAGCCACAATCCAGTGGGTATACACACTGGTAATCCCCCCCAGTGCTCTCATTAACGCCGCATATCAACGACGACCACATTCCTATGAACAGTTATCGGGATAATATCTCAGTTGTCTGCTTGGGATAAAACTACAATAATAACTTTGAATATAGTTCCAAATTATATAGTGTACTCCCTGCTCTTGGCATCAAAGGTCCACTCACTCCCTCTTTATTTGATCACCATTTACCTGATCGGGATTTCCCATCCGTTCACATAAACGATTCCCAACTAGGAATAAGGTTTACCGAGATTGAACACGAACACCAGGTACACAGTAATTCTATAAGAATTAGGGTATTTATTAACAATAAACACAAATCACATTACTATGCAACATAAATTCTGCAAAGAAAAGGTAAAGATTAGAGTGCACATTCTATTAGAGTTAGGCAGAGGTCACCTGATTAGTGGGAAGTCTGGACTCAGCAGTCATCTAGGTTCCCTTCTCGTCTCTGTATCCTGGCTCGCCTTGCAGTCACCCCCAGCCGTCACAAGTACACGTCTGCACCGCTAGGCTCAACCTCGTCTGCTTCCCTTCAGGACACCGGAACCTTGCTGATTATTAGCTACCGTCTCTCTCTCTCTCTCTCTCTGTCAGTGCGCTCCGCGCTGTTTCCCGTTCAGTCTTTCTCAGAGAGTTTCGATCTTAAATCTTTCTCAGACTTCAAAGATGGCGACTTGTCCGCCATAAGATGAATAATGGCAGAGATGCTAACGGCTAGATGCCACCTACGGACTAACTGACAAACTGACTAACACCTTCGCTAATATCAAAGCCCGTTCCTTCATGGAAATTCACGGCCAGTAACCTGCCGCCCACCAAATTCTTGTACCTCCCCGTACCAAGGACACTTTCCCAGCCGGCCGGCCTGAAGTTGTGTCTTCGGAGTGGAGAAAAATACATTCCTTCGATAAGGGTCAGCTTGAACCGGTTCTCTCCAAGCAAACAACAGCTTGAAACTAAAACATTACACTTCACCTAGAAAGCCTTCTCGAGCTACCGGGCAGAAAGCAAAATGGAGTCTGTCTCGTTTAAGGCCTACGGAGCCCACAATATGCATAGCTCCATGGAAAATAGCCCAGCATGTTAGCAAATGAGCAAATCATAACTAATACTTATATATCTATCCCCTAACTTAAATTCATAAGCCTTACTTTAAGGAAAATGGCACGAAAATGCCCTAATATATGTAAGAAAGGGTCCCTGTCTATAGTCCTAATCCCTATGCTATGGGGGTGATAGGCTGGAGTCATTCTCCATCATTCTCCTTCTCCAAAGAGCCAGCAAAAAGGCAGCCATTACAGGGCGCAAACTGTTTTCTCCAGAAATAGTGCGTGAAATGACAGGACTCTGTATACCACAATGCTTTGCTGGTTAAGGAACCCGCCCTTCTGGGGGCGTGTAAAGTCGCATTGGATTAAGAGGAACAGAGTCCTAAAGCACAAATCGATCCTGTGAAAGCCTCTGATGAAGGAAGTCGTATCTTCCAAAAAAAGTCAGGCATAACGTACGGGAGAGACTGGATTTGGAAACAGCAGGCAGCTGTCAGCTCATACTGGAAATAAAGGTTTGCCACCTTTCATCTGTGTCAGAGTGCAACTCAATTTGCTGGGCAAACGGAGCGTGAATACTAGGCGGCTGCCCAAGTTGCCTAGTTGCACCACCCCAACTAACTGTGGGGGCCACGCGACTAGGAAGTTGCTGAATCGCATCGTGGGACACAGGCTAGGGATGAGAGCTGGCACTGTTGGTTGGGGGCCCATCTGAGGGCGCGAACTGTTTTCTCCAGAAATAGTGCGTGAAACGACAGGACTCTGTATACCACAATGCTTTGCTGGTTAAGGAACCCGCCCATCTGGGGGCGTGTAAAGTCGCATAGGATTAAGAGGAACAGAGTCCTAAAGCACACATCGATCCTGTGAAAGCCTCTGATGAAGGAAGTCGTATCTTCCAGAAACGCGTCAGGCATAACGTACGGGAGAGACTGGATTTGGAAACAGCAGGCAGCTGTCAGCTCATACTGGAAATAAAGGTTTGCCACCTTTCGCCTGTGTCAGAGTGCAACTCAATTTGCTGGGCAAACGGAGCGTGAATATATATATATATATATATATATTAATTCCAGTGAAGATTTTTATACAGACTTATGAGAATATAAGGAAAGTTGTATATCTTCGCCAGTATCTGTTTTCTGATTATATGCTGCTGTTTTGAAAATTTATGAATTTTTTAATTTTATTTATTCACTATTTTGCACAGTTAGGGTTTATGGTATAATGAGACTGTGAAGCACACAAGCACTTTAATCATGGATTTCATGTGATTTGATTGATTGCCCACTAGGGCTTTATTGCTGCGCTGAGCAACTAATGCTATTGTTTACATTCATTAGAACAATGTGCAATAAAAAAGAATTATATGCTGCTACATCTAATGAGATAAGAATAGGAAAAGATTTTAAACCTATTTTATCCTTTTAGCAAATAACTTTCATGGCTTGCAATTTTACACTTAACAATTGTAAATATATTTTATCCTCATATGATTATTTATGGAGCTGCACCATATTTTTTATCCCCATGTTTTAACACAGGTTGTTAAAAGGTTGTGTAGAATGATAGGACTAGACCTAAGGATATGAGTCTACCCTGTGGGGGATATCTAACATTGTATGATGCATAGAATTAACAGCGATGTTTGCACATGTTCTACTATTTTGAATTTTGTTTCATATACATAGGACTGAAACACAGCTTACGCAGTCTGTCTTCCATGGTTATGGTAAAGAAAGTAAAAAAGTTTGCACTGTCACTTTAAAAAGGTGGTCTGTACCAAGTAGCGTGTCATGTGATCAAGGTTCCACGAGGACCGAAACGCGTAAAGGCGGCGGTGCTGGGCAGAAAATAAACATTGAATGGCACCAAAACGTCTAGGTTCGCTTCGTCTTTTTCTGGAAATTGTGGAGCTGTGGGACGAGTACGTGGAATATATATATATATATATATATATATATATATATATATATATATATATACACACACACACCCACACACACACACACACACACACACACACACATACATACACACTCGGACGAAGCACTAACAGTACACTTGTAGTCCAACCTAAGCCTCTTCTCTATCCGAGATCCACTCCTTGAATATATCTGCAACTTCACTAATGTAAATACTTTCGTTTTCTGCTTGATTATTAAGTTAAGCTAATTTTTTAACTCATTATCAATTTAAGACATATGAGTGAGTGCATAAATATATATACACAGAGTTACACAACAAACATTAACCAATGCAGCAGATATTCACCGAGGTTCATCCTGTAAGTAACGAGCCAACACTGTTTGAATGTATGTGATAACTACCTTACTCCACTTGGAGACGAGGCTCGTGTCAGGTGCTCCTAACCAAAGGAATTCAGTCCAGTTCCAATAGAACTAAAAATACTAAGATGCAATAGATGTTACTTGTAATTCAATGCTATGTATTTTTCCTTGGCTTATGGAACTAGGTTTGTTTGCACCTGAAAACCATAATGTGGGTCTGTACTTAGGAACATTTTTGACCCGACTAGAGAATTAAGATGTAGTTTATCCCTGCACCTTTTTTTGACTACATATTATTTAATAGGCAATGTAATTCTGTGTACTATTGCTATGCAATATAACTCTGCAGTTGGTGATGAACTAACCACTTTTCTACGAGAACACAATGCCGCTTTGGCAATGATTTAAATTGTAAAGATCGGCTTTTTATCCACTCTGTGTGTAATTTCCTCACGGGGTGTGTATATTGTTTACATAGTGTTTATAACCCTAAAGCATTACTACATGTGTTCATGCAAACATTGATTTAGATTTTCAATGTGGTTAACACAATGTGTTTTTAGAGGATTGTTTTTAACTTTAAACTCTTCTATGTCCATCTCCGTACATATCATGACTCATGGTAACTATGGCAACGAACAACCAGTTACGCCATAGCGTTGTTGTAATGTGTTTGAATGCTTATATATGACAGCGTCACTTTTTGCAGATTGAGTGAGCAAGGCGGAGGCTTCCGCCGAAACGCGTCTTTGCAGCATGATGGAATAAATACCTTTCTTGAGCAGTAATTCACAGTGTCAGTGCCTTCCTTAAATCGTTTTGGAGTTGGACTGGTAAACAATATGAAGGATTTGTGTTCCTGGGAATCCTCACACTGACCCTCCTCGCTTTGGCTGCGCTGTGCCTCCGGAACAATTTGTGGTTCAACTCTCGAGAAGAGAGAAACGCAGCGCCCCCGAAAACCGATATTTGTGAAAAGACTGATGAAACTGAGCACGGACTGGTAACTGACTGGCCGGATTCCTGCGAAGGCTGGAGGGCAATTGCAGGTGTTCAGGTAAGACGGTGAAAGTTTGTTGTGTCAGTAACAGTTATAACGCAAGGGTTTATGGGAGAGGTAGTCCCGGATCTGTGAAACCAGATAGTAACTGGCAGTGAATTCCCCAAGCAACATTTTATTTCCTAAACAAAAACATGACTGCGGAGTGGGAGAAGGAGCAGGAAGAGGCAGCGCTGGACATATTTGTGGATGCAGATACAGGCACGTCTGCTAAAGGGAAGAAAACGGCTACAATAGCAGTATCTGACAACAGTACAAAAAATCTATGTGCAGAACTAGAGAAATTGCGTAAAAAAGAAGTGGCTAAATGGTGGGAAATTAAGTCCCTACAACGATATCTTGATGTGGGCAGGGTCCCACGAGGACTCAGAATATTAGTGGCCCCGACGTATGAGAATCCTGACCCGGCCATGCTGCAAGACTGGGCAGACAACAATGCCTAAGCTTCACAAAATATGCTTAAAATACTGATTAAATATGCAGCGAGTGACCGGGAAAAGTTAATATCCAGAATTGAAGAAATCCTGAAAGACTTAGATGCAAGGGAAAATAAGGAAGAAATAGCCAATGCGCTTAAGGAAATAAAAAACAGACCTTTGAAACATGAAGAAGAAATCAAAGAACGCAAGGCCATATAATTTCAAAGAGATCGGAATGACTACATTAATGGACACATTTACACCTTCGCCAGGAAATTCGACAACATCAAGAGGCAACAACTATCAGCTACGGCAAGCAGGTTAGACACAAAACACCCGCGACAAGTGGGACAGATTTAAGCACATCAGTGGAATCTGATTTAGACAGTAACAGTTCCTTGGGTGCAATGGGCCCAATCCTCAATCCAGCACAAGAACTAGCTTATTTTCGTTTACAGCGCCTCAAAACCTTACGACCTCCGATAAATTCGCGGCAGGACTGGAACAAAGTCAAATCAAATCAAGACAGAAAACAAAAAGCAGACGAAGAAAAGACAGACGCTGGGGGAAGCGGAGCCACAAAGCAAACGAAGCCACAATTCAGAAAGAACAGGAAACGATAACGGATGACGAACTTAAAAATAATTTGGACAATACGGTTATTAACCTAACCGATCTGGAGCTAACTGCACAAGAAATAAAAAATTCTATCTTTAGGGCTAACATACTGCACCGCAACGAACTTTGACTATGCCCAAACAAGAATAGATTTATTTCAGTTTGTACAAAAATTAAAACTACAGAAACATTTCTGGAACTGTACTAGAAAAACTACTGGTAAAGAGACTAGACCCGAAATGGATAACATGTTATCTATCGCCGACATGGCAACCCTAGGTGACATGAATGCACTGGAATATGAGGAATCATTAAGCCAATTGACACCGGGTGAGATAGCGGGCCAAGCAAATTTGAATACATATCAGACATCTGAGACTCACTTTAAACCCAAATCCGTTTTCATGCCTATTCTGCTGAAAGATGGTCTAGATCTATTTTCCGAAAATGTAATAAGGGAATTTAAGGATTTGTCACTTCTAAGCACTAGAAACTTTTGTACCAAAAATCACAACCAGAGACAAGAATACAATGCTCTTATATCTAAAATCCAAGCCAGATCAGACATTGTAGTGAGATGGTCTGATAAAGGTGGGAACATTGTGTTATGGCCGCTCAAGATGTACAATGAGGAAGCAATGTTACAACTGCAAGATCACGAATGCTACTGTAGAGTGAGCCCCACTTTGATTGTTGGAATCCAAGAACGGTATCACGCAGAACTATATAGGTGGAAAGGCATGGGCTTAATCAACAAACAAGAATTCATTTTTTTTTAAAATGACTATCCCACCACGCCCCAATTATATTTGATACCAAAAGTACACAAAAATCCAACACGACCACCTGGAAGACCAATTATCTCGGCCATTGGCGGATTATTCAGGAATACCAGTATTTATGTGGACCATTTCTTCCAACCTTATGTTAAAGACTTACCTGCCTATATACAAGACAGTGGGGACTTTCTTAAAAAACTGTATGATTTTGATTGGAATGAGGAATATGTATTTATGACCTTGGATGTCCAGTCATTATACACGAGCATTCGACACACAGACGGTTTGAAAGCCTTACAACATTACCTGAACAAAAGACCTATATCACTGTACCAACACTCTCTGATGATATTACAAATGGTGGAGTGGTGTTTCAACAACAACACTTTTTTGTTTGACAAATTGCACTACAAACAGCTACAAGGTTCAGCTATGGGTACTTGCTTCTCCCCCAGTTATGCTAATTTGCATATGGGCTGGTGGGAGGAGCAAGTACTAGCAACCACACAGGCAACAAACATGTCAGAACACGTAATACTCTACAAGCGCTACATAGATGATATTTTCATCCTATGGAAAGCGTCAGTAGGTAGTGCTGAAGCGTTCGCCACAGAGTTAAATGAGAACGCTCTAAATTTGAGGTTTACATGCTCCACTAGTAAGGATACGATCCAATTCCTCGACTTAGAACTGTATGTAGAACAGAACAAGATACAAACCAGAACATACAGAAAACCCACGACGGGAAATGCCGTGCTTCATGCACAAAGTTTTCACCCTGTCAGACTTAAGGAATCCATTCCTTACGCAGAATGTCTGCGCATGACCCGCAACTGCGGCACAGAAGCAGGCGCAGATAAGGCAAAAGCCAATCTTTTTGAGAGACTTGGAAAGAGAGGATATAGACCTCAAACTTTGGCTAAGGCAGAACAGAAATGTAAAAATAATGACAGAAAGGATCTTTTATTTGCAACTAAAGAGGCAAATAAAGATAATCAATCTAAGTCCACTTCCAACATCCCTAGGATGATAACGGAATAAAACACATACCACAACCATGTTAGGAGAATTTTGCAAAAAAAAACACTGGCCACTAGTACGCAATGACCCTGTGATAGGACAATTGAATGGTAACAAACCTTCAATTACATTCAGGAAGGCGAAGTCGATGCGAAGCCAACTAGTATGTAATGCTCCGACATTTGTTAAGCCTGTCACATGGCCACCAAGCCAGAAAGGCTTTAGAAAATGCGCCAAATGTAAAGCGTGCAAGCAAGGTGTCAATACTAAAGAGGTAACAGTACCTTTCAGAAATAAACTCTACACTATCAGAGGCGGCTACTCTTGTAAGACAGAGTACGCCGTCTATGTACTTGTTTGCAGTTGTTGCAAGTGCTACATAGGAAGCACAATTCATCAGGCTCACATCAGGATTATACAGCACTGTCGAGCCATAAACAACGATGACCAAACATAACTAGTGGCCAGGAAACATCAAACATCTCTCCTATTTTGTAATTGACAGTGTCCCCAAGAATCCCAGAGGGGGGAATCGCAGATTGGCCCTAAGACGCCTGGAATCTAGGTACATTATCTTGTTAGATTCCAGGATCCCCAATGGTTTAAACTCAGACGAAGCGCTAACAGTACACTTGTAGTCCAACCTAAGCCTCTTCCCTATCCGAGATCCACTCCTTGAATATATCTGCAACTTCACTAATGTAAATACTTTCGTTTTCTGCTTGATTATTAAGTTAAGCTAATTTTTTTAACTCATTATCAATTTAAGACATATGAGTGAGTGCATAAATATATATACACAGAGTTACACAACAAACATTAACCAATGCAGCAGATATTCACCGAGGTTCATCCTGTAAGTAACGAGCCAACACTGTTTAAATGTATGTGATAACTACCTTACTCCACTTGGAGACGAGGCTCGTGTCAGGTGCTCCTAACCAAAGGAATTCAGTCCAGTTCCAATTGAACTAAAAATACTAAGATGCAATAGATGTTACATGTAATTCAATGCTATGTATTTTTCCTTGGCTTATGGAACTAGGTTTGTTTGCACCTGAAAACCATAATGTGGGTCTGTACTTAGGAACATTTTTGACCCGACTAGAGAATTGAGATGTAGTTTATCCCTGCACCTTTTTTTGACTACATATTATTTAATAGGCAATGTAATTCTGTGTACTATTGCTATGCAATATAACTCTGCAGTTGGTGATGAACTAACCACTTTTCTACGAGAACACAATGCCGCTTTGGCAATGATTTAAATTGTAAAGATCAGCTTTTTATCCACTCTGTGTGTAATTTCCTCACGGGGTGTGTCTATTGTTTACATAGTGTTTATAACCCTAAATCATTACAACATGTGTTCATGCAATAATTGATTTAGATTTTCAAAGTGGTTAACACAATGTGTTTTTAGAGGATTGTTTTCAACTTTAAACTCTTCTATGTCCATCTCCGTACATATCATGACTCATGGTAACTATGGCAACGAACAACCAGTTACGCCATAGCGTTGTTGAAATGTGTTTGAATGCTTATATATGACAGCGTCACTTTTTGCAGATTGAGTGAGCAAGGCGGAGGCTTCCGCCGAAACGCGTCTTTGCAGCATGATGGAATAAATACCTTTCTTGAGCAGTAATTCACAGTGTCAGTGCCTTTCTTAAATCGTTTTGGAGATGGACTGGTAAACAATATGAAGGATTTGTGTTCCTGGGAATCCTCACACTGACCCTCCTCGCTTTGGCTGCGCTGTGCCTCCGGTACAATTTGTGGTTCAACTCTCGAGAAGAGAGAAACGCAGCGCCCCCCGAAACCGATATTTGTGAAAAGACTGATGAAACTGAGCACGGACTGGTAACTGACTGGCCGGATTCCTGCGAAGGCTGGAGGGCAATTGCAGGTGTTCAGGTAAGACGGTGAAAGTTTGTTGTGTCAGTAACAGTTATAATGCAAGGGTTTATGGGAGAGGTAGTCCCGGATCTGTGAAACCAGATAGAAACGGGCAGTGAATTCCCCAAGCAACATTTTATTTCCTAAACAAAAACATGACTGTGGAGTGGGAGAAGGAGCAGGAAGAGGCCGCGCTGGACATATTTGTGGATGCAGATACAGGCACTTCTGCTAAAGGGAAGAAAACGGCTACAATAGCAGTATCTGACAACAGTACAAAAAATCTATGTGCAGAACTAGAGAAATTGCGTAAAAAAGAAGTGGCTAAATGGTGGGAAATTAAGTCCCTACAACGATATCTTGATGTGGGCAGGGTCCCACGAGGACTCAGAATATTAGTGGCCCGACGTATGAGAATCCTGACCCGGCCATGCTGCAAGACTGGGCAGACAACAATGCCCAAGCTTCACAAAATATGCTTAAAATACTGATTAAATATGCAGCGAGTGACCGGGAAAAGTTAATATCCAGAATTGAAGAAATCCTGAAAGACTTAGATGCAAGGGAAAATAAGGAAGAAATAGCCAATGCGCTTAAGGAAATAAAAAATAGACCTTTGAAACATGAAGAAGAAATCAAAGAACGCAAGGCCATAAAATTCCAAAGAGATCGGAATGACTACATTAATGGACGAATTTACACCTTCGCCAGGAAATTCGACAACATCAAGAGGCAACAACTATCAGCTACGGCAAGCGGGTTAGACACAACACCCGCGACAAGTGGGACCTGATTTAGACAGTAACAGTTCCTTGGGTGCAATGGGCCCAATCCCCAATCCAGCACAAGAACTAGCTTATTTTCGTTTACAGCGCCTCAAAACCTTACGACCTCCGATAAATTCGCGGCAGGACTGGAACAAAGGCAAATCAAATCAAGACAGAAAACAAAAAGCAGACAAAGAAAAGACAGACGCTGGGGGAAGCGGAGCCACAAAGCAAACAAAGCCACAATACAGAAAGAACAGGAAATGATAACGGATGACGAACTTAAAAATAATTTAGACAATACGGTTATTAACCTAACCGATCTGGAGCTAACTGCACAAGAAATAAAAAATTCTATCTTTAGGGCTAACATACTGCACCGCAACGAACTTTGACTATGCCCAAACAAGAATAGATTTATTTCAGTTCGTACGAAAATGAAAACTACAGAAACATTTCTGGAACTGTACTAGAAAAACTACTGGTAAAGAGACTGGACCCGAAATGGATAACATATTATCTATCGCTGACATGGCAACCCTAGGTGACATGAATGCACTGGAAATGAGGAATCATTAAGCCAATTGACACCGGGTGAGATAGCGGGCCAAGCAAATTTGAATACATATCAGATATCTGAGACTCACTTTAAACCCAAATCCGTTTTCATGCCTATTCTGCTGAAAGATGGTCTAGATCTATTTTCCGAAAATGTAATAAGGGAATTTAAGGATTTGTGACTTTTAAGCACTAGAAACTTTTGTACCAAAAATCACAACCAGAGACAAGAATACAATGCTCTTATATCTAAAATCCAAGCCAGATCAGACATTGTAGTGAGATGGTCTGATAAAGGTGGGAACATTGTGTTATGGCCGCTCAAGATGTACAATGAGGAAGCAATGTTACAACTGCAAGATCACGAATGCTACTGTAGAGTGAGCCCCACTTTGATTGTTGGAATCCAAGAACGGTATCACGCAGAACTATATAGGTGGAAAGGCATGGGCTTTATCAACAAACAAGAATTCAATTTTTTTTTTAAATGACTATCCCACCACACCCCAATTATATTTGATACCAAAAGTACACAAAAATCCAACACGACCACCTGGAAGACCAATTATCTCGGCCATTGGCGGATTATTCGAGAATACCAGTATTTATGTGGACCATTTCTTCCAACCTTATGTTAAAGACTTACCTGCCTATATACAAGACAGTGGGGACTTTCTTAAAAAACTGTATGATTTTGATTGGAATGAGGAATATGTATTTATGACCTTGGATGTCCAGTCATTATACACGAGCATTCGACACACAGACAGTTTGAAAGCCTTACAACATTACCTGAACAAAAGACCTATATCACTGTACCAACACTCTCTGATGATATTACAAATGGTGGAGTGGTGTTTCAACAACAACACTTTTTTGTTTGACAAATTGCACTACAAACAGCTACAAGGTTCAGCTATGGGTACTTGCTTCTCCCCCAGTTATGCTAATTTGCATATGGGCTGGTGGGAGGAGCAAGTACTAGCAACCACACAGGCAACAAACATGTCAGAACACGTAATACTCTACAAGCGCTACATAGATGATATTTTCATCCTATGGAAAGGGTCAGTATGTAGTGCTGAAGCGTTCGCCACAGAGTTAAATAAGAACGCTCTAAATTTGAGGTTTACATGCTCCACTAGTAAGGATACGATCCAATTCCTCGACTTAGAACTGTATGTAGAACAGAACAAGATACAAACCAGAACATACAGAAAACCCACGACGGGAAATGCAGTGCTTCATGCACAAAGTTTTCACCCTGTCAGACTTAAGGAATCCATTCCTTACGCAGAATGTCTGCGCATGACCCGCAACTGCGGCACAGAAGCAGGCGCAGATAAGGCAAAAGCCAATCTTTTTGAGAGACTTGGAAAGAGAGGATATAGACCTCAAACTTTGGCTAAGGCAGAACAGAAATGCAAAAATAATGACAGAAAGGATCTTTTATTCGCAACTAAAGAGGCAAATAAAGATAATCAATCTAAGTCCACTTCCAACATCCCTAGGATGATAACGGGATACAACACATACCACAACCATGTTAGGAGAATTTTGCAAAAAACACTGGCCACTAGTACGCAATGACCCTGTGATAGGACAATTGATTGGTAACAAACCTTCAATTACATTCAGGAAGGCGAAGTCGATGCGAAGCCAACTAGTATGTAATGCTCCGACATTTGTTAAGCCTGTCACATGGCCACCAAGTCAGAAAGGCTTTAGAAAATGCACCAAATGTAAAGCGTGCAAGCAAGGTGTCAATACTAAAGAGGTAACAGTACCTTTCAGAAATAAACCCTACACTATCAGAGGCGGCTACTCTTGTAAGACAGAGTACGCCATCTATGTACTTATTTGCAGTTGTGGCAAGCGCTACATAGGAAGCACAATTCATCAGGCTCACAGCACTGTCGAGCCATAAACAACGATGACCAAACATACAGTGGCCAGGAAACATCAAACATCTCTCCTATTTTGTAATTGACAGTGTCCCCAAGAATCCCATAGGGGGGAATCGCAGATTGGCCCTAAGACGCCTGGAATCTAGGTACATTATCTTGTTAGATTCCAGGATCCCCAATGGTTTAAACTCAGACGAAGCGCTAACAGTACACTTGTAGTCCAACCTAAGCCTCTTCCCTATCCGAGATCCACTCCTTGAATATATCCGCAACTTCACTAATGTAAATACTGTCGTTTTTTGCTCGATTATTAAGTTACGCTAATTTTTTTAACTCATTATCAATTTAAGACATATGAGTGAGTGCATAAATATATATACACACAGAGTTACACAACAAACATTAACCAATGCAGCAGATATTCACCGAGGTTCATCCTGTAAGTAACGAGCCAACACTGTTTGAATGTATGTGATAACTACCTTACTCCACTTGGAGACGAGGCTTGTGTCAGGTGCTCGTAACCAAAGGAATTCAGTCCAGTTCCAATTGAACTAAAAATACTAAGATGCAATAGATGTTACTTGTAATTCAATGCTATGTATTTTTCCTTGGCTTATGGAACTAGGTTTGTTTGCACCTGAAAACCATAATGTGGGTCTGTACTTAGGAACATTTTTGAACCCGACTAGAGAATTAAGATGTATTTTATCCCTGCACCGTTTTTTGACTACATATTATTTAATAGGCAATGTAATTCTGTGTACTATTACTATGCAATATAACTCTGCAGTTGGTGATGAACTAACCACTTTTCTAAGAGAACACAATGCCGCTTTGGCAATGATTTAAATTGTAAAGATCGGCTTTTTATGCACTCTGTTTGTAATTTCCTCACGGGGTGTGTATATTGTTTACATAGTGTTTATAACCCTAATGCTACATGTGTTCATGCAAACATTGATTTAGATTTTCAAAGGGGTTAACACGATGTGTTTTTAGAGGATTGTTTTCAACTTTAAACTCTTCTATGTCCATCTCCGTACATATCATGATTCATGGTAACTATGGCAACGAACAACCAGTTACGCCATAGAGTTGTTGTAATGTGTTTGAATGCTTATATATGACAGCGTCACTTTTTGCAGATTGAGTGAGCAAGGCGGAGGCTTCCGCCGCCGAAACGCGTCTTTGCAGCATGATGGAATAAATACCTTTCTTGAGCAGTAATTTGCGGTGTCAGTGCCTTCCTTAAATCGTTTTGGAGTTGGACTGGTAAACAATATATATGTATGTATGTATATATATTCATTGAGGTGAGTTACTAGGAGCACGCAGCTAGTAGTCCCTGCCTACTATAGGATGTCACAAAGGTTTTACTGTGCACAGAGGCATGGAGCCTACTAAGGAACTATACTATAACTCACCTCAATGAACTACAAGCACCTACATGCAAAGTGGTGTGTGACTGTAAGCCACACCCATAATGGACAAACTCGTTCAATAAATTAAGAGCAAATGCAGGTGAACTTTTTCTATACCTCTGGAAACTCATGATTAAGAGGCGTTGGCCTCGAAACGCGTCGGAGTATCAGCTGTGAAATAACTGGGACAGAGGGGAAACGTGCTGCATCGAGGCTAAGACGTGACAATGAGTCAGAACATCGAGGAGTGCATATCTTGAGCGCAAGGGCTTTGGAATAAACAAATAGTACGGGGCTGCCCGAGTCGCGGTAACAAGTGTTGCACCACTTCGGATTGAAAGGCTGAGGAAGGTTTGTTTCCTTCTGTGGCACAATGTTCTTTTGCAAAGGATAGCACGCAGCTCCTAGTCCCTGCCTACTATAGGATGTCATGAAGGTTTTACTGTGCACCGAGGCATAGAGCCTACTAAGGAACTATACTATAACTCACCTCAATGAACTACAAGCACCAACATGCAAAGCGGTGTGTGACTGTAAGCCACACCCATAATGGACAAACTCGTTCAATGAATTAAGAGCAAATGCAGGTGAGCTTTTTCTATGCCTCTGGGAACTCATGATTAAGAGGCATTGGCCTCGAAACGAGTCGGAGTATCAGCTGTGAAATAACTGGGACAGAGGGGAAACGTGCTGCATCGAGGCTAAGACGTGACAATGAGTCCGAACATCGAGGAGTGCATATCCTGAGCGCCAGGGCTTTGGAATAAACAAATAGTACGCGGCTGCCCAAGCCGCGGTAACAAGTGTTGCAACACTTCGAATTGAAAGGCTGAGGAAGGTAACGTTTCCTTCTGTGGCACGATGTTCTTTTGCAAAGGATAGAAAAAGGAATGGGAGGTGCACTGCTGAAATATGAGCCAAAGTTAAAAAAAAGATATAAAGTTCTGGGTGCACTCATGGGTGGTGTTTCCGTCAAAACACTGGTAATTGTAGAACGTGGTAGTGTAGGCACAGAGGTGCTAGTACATCCCCAAGTGAGGCACTCCAAGGATGATCATGAAATGATTCCAAAAGTTGTTTCTCAAATGTTTATTCGTTATTCAATATGTTTTCATAGTGGTTTCAATGATATTAACAGCATATCAATCCAGTATGTAGTAATCCCTTTGGGGTGAACAGTAAACACGAACTCCTCCTATGCATTTCGGGCGGAAAGCCCTTGGTCACGGAGAGCTGGAAGGAAGACAAGTCTGGGGTCAGGATGGGGCTTGCGGGAAGCGTAGAAAGCTAACCTTTAAAGTGCCGATCAATGGGAGAGTGAACTGACTGTGTATTTGTTTTGAAGTTGATTTTGGATAAATCATTGCGGACTAGATTTTCGAATAGATTGATGCACTTATGGCTCCTGATCACCCTTGGAGTGCCTCACTTGGGGATGTACTAGCACCTCTGTGCCTACACTACCATGTTCTTTTGCAAAGGATAGCATGCAGCTCCTAGTCCCTGCCTACAATAAGATGTCACGAAAGTTTTACTGTGCACTGAGGCATGGAGCCCACTAAGGAACTATACTATAACTCACCTCAATGAACTACAAGCACCAACATGCAAAGCGGTGTGTGACTGTAAGCCACACCCATAATGGACAAACTCGTTCAATAAATTAAGAGCAAATGCAGGTGAGCTTTTTCTATGCCTCTGAGAACTCATGATTAAGAGGCGTTGGCCTCGAAACGCGTCGGAGTATCAGCTGTGAAATAACTGGGACAGAGGGGAAACGTGCTGCATCGAGGCTAAGACGTGACAATGAGTCAGAACATAGAGGAGTGGATATCTTGAGCGAAATCGACAATAGACCAGTGTTTTACCTGTGGGACTCTGACTGATAGAATATAGCGGCCATATTTAAATGTGTTACTACCAGTATTCACATATATATATATATCACAATCAAGCTTACTTTTCACTTGTTCTCTGTTATCAAGTTTTAGTTAAAATAAATTGAATTTTATAACCATAATTTACAACTATCAATTGGGAATATCACTTCCTCAATTTTGTACATTTAAATTGAAACAAAAAATATTTCCAACATTTTAAATTGTACATTTGTAAAAATTCGAAAAGTGCAAGTGCTTAGAGAATTTGGAATTTTTAGCTTGTTCAGAATGTGGCGGCAAGTGCCTGTTTCTGTTGGGTGCTGGTGCTAGTTCTAACAAATTTTAAAGTGCCAGTGCAACAGTACATAATTGCATTATACAATCCTTATTAGTTGGACTTCAAGGGGATTCACTATAAAGCGAAACCACAAATAGATATAATTCCTCATGACCTATATACAATTCCAAGACAGGTCATTATTCATATCCATTTAAAAGTAAGTTTACAAAAATCTAGAATCATTTTAAAATATGACTCTCGAAATACATCAAGCACCTTGAAAGTGCTTGTGCTTATGTAAACAGTGATAACTTCTCAATGTAAACATATCGCTCGCCTCAATGTAAACAAACTTCAATACAGTACTATGATAAAAAATAAATAATGTTACTTTAAAAAGGTGGTCTGTACCAAGTAGCGTCTCATGTGATCAAGGTCCCACGAGGACCGAAACGCGTAAAGGTGGCGGTGCTGTGAACAAGGGTACTCGTTACCTGAAACGCGTCATGCTGAGTGAGAAGGAGGGATAATAAACCTACCTGCGAAACTCCACACTGCCTGGTGGTCCGTTGTTTCTGTATTGCCTTCCTGAAGAGACAGAAAGTGTATATATATATATATATATATATATATATATATATATGCGTCTTGATGGCGAGCAGAGGAACAGGACCACCAACTCCTGTGTGATTGAGGTAACTCGTTTTTTATTTATTTTTCAAAGTTTTCAAATGGCCTCCACTACTCACGGGGCCATCACAAGCAAAGTGCAAGAGTGCATACAACCAGAAAAAGATGACCTACACGTTTCGGCTTGCGTCTTCTACTGGGTCACAGAGTAATGTGCTGAGTGTCAATTTAAAGGGAGGACACTCCCTTTCCCTCCACCATTTAAAAAAACAGGCTTCACTTTTAAAGGGGACTCAACCACAAATTAGATTAATGAACTGAAGTACTGCTGTACCAAGCCAATTTCCAGAATAGATGTGATTAAACAGCTTCAAGAAAAAAATCTTGGTAGAAGTACACTTAGTCAGGGACTTATCTGTAGTTAATTTGGTGTAAAATGAAGACTTATCAGTATTTTTATCTTTATCTAAAAAATGAAGTGTGCTACGGATAGAATAGATTATCTTTGGGAAAGACCTAAATATATATGTGTACATACAACATTGTATATGCTACTGGGATGGAGGTAATCCTTCATTTGCAATTACAATAACATTCCCTCTGGATAAAGTGACCATCTCCATACCTAAAAGATACGTATCACAATATATAAAGTAATAATAAATAAAAGTACTCATCTCTGCATCCACATTATATATCATTGTTTTCTACACTAAAAATATTATCTCTCCACATATTGTTTGCCACTTTGTCCAAGATCTACATCATATATACATTTCGCATAAAATAAACATTTCCTAATATCTATATAACAACTGTGCATTTACAACACTCTGATGGTGTATTCTTACATTAATCACTTATTCCAATACACTCACAAACATTATAATCCAAATATTGTATTCAAGATAAACGGTTAGTTCGAGCTTATGTGTGAATAATACTCACCATATCGTCCCCCATTGTTAAAATGCTTTAATGCACCATATTTCGCACGGCGGCCCGGCCGTGGAGAAGAGCACCATCGGCAGCTGAAGGATACGCTCACCATCGGCTGCACGAAGCTGCAGCTCGGAACTTTTCCGAACTCATACAGTGCCATGTTCCAGTGCATGATGGGTTTGCACTACCTGTCCCTGCAACTCACTTAGAGTAAGAATGAACTTTAAATTTGAAGTGCAGACTCGAACCTGCAAGGCAAACTACATGCCCCACAATACCCCGATGACTCTTTAACCACGTGACTATGAAAGGCGGGGTTACTGTGGAATAAAGCAACTTACAACGAAGTGCAGGCTCCGAGTTTGCTTTCTAAGCCCAGGAAGAAGGGGCCAGTGAGCCCTGAAACGCGTCGGCAAGGTTAATTGAATGCTGGGGGTCAGACGTGCAAGCAGCACATACAGGCTGGTATAGCGGAGCACGGCGTGTGCCTTCTCAATGCTAAGGGCATTTGGTTTCACCATATTTCGCACGGCGGCCCGGCCGTGGAGAAGAGCACCATCGGCAGCTGAAGGATACGCTCACCATCGGCTGCACGAAGCTGCAGCTCGGAACTTTTCCGAACTCATACAGTGCCATGTTCCAGTGCATGATGGGTTTGCACTACCTGTCCCTGCAACTCACTTAGAGTAAGAATGAACTTTAAATTTGAAGTGCAGACTCGAACCTGCAAGGCAAACTACATGCCCCACAATACCCCGATGACTCTTTAACCACGTGACTATGAAAGGCGGGGTTACTGTGGAATAAAGCAACTTACAACGAAGTGCAGGCTCCGAGTTTGCTTTCTAAGCCCAGGAAGAAGGGGCCAGTGAGCCCTGAAACGCGTCGGCAAGGTTAATTGAATGCTGGGGGTCAGACGTGCAAGCAGCACATACAGGCTGGTATAGCGGAGCACGGCGTGTGCCTTCTCAATGCTAAGGGCATTTGGTTTCACCATATTTCGCACGGCGGCCCGGCCGTGGAGAAGAGCACCATCGGCAGCTGAAGGATACGCTCACCATCGGCTGCACGAAGCTGCAGCTCGGAACTTTTCCGAACTCATACAGTGCCATGTTCCAGTGCATGATGGGTTTGCACTACCTGTCCCTGCAACTCACTTAGAGTAAGAATGAACTTTAAATTTGAAGTGCAGACTCGAACCTGCAAGGCAAACTACATGCCCCACAATACCCCGATGACTCTTTAACCACGTGACTATGAAAGGCGGGGTTACTGTGGAATAAAGCAACTTACAACGAAGTGCAGGCTCCGAGTTTGCTTTCTAAGCCCAGGAAGAAGGGGCCAGTGAGCCCTGAAACGCGTCGGCAAGGTTAATTGAATGCTGGGGGTCAGACGTGCAAGCAGCACATACAGGCTGGTATAGCGGAGCACGGCGTGTGCCTTCTCAATGCTAAGGGCATTTGGTTTCACCATATTTCGCACGGCGGCCCGGCCGTGGAGAAGAGCACCATCGGCAGCTGAAGGATACGCTCACCATCGGCTGCACGAAGCTGCAGCTCGGAACTTTTCCGAACTCATACAGTGCCATGTTCCAGTGCATGATGGGTTTGCACTACCTGTCCCTGCAACTCACTTAGAGTAAGAATGAACTTTAAATTTGAAGTGCAGACTCGAACCTGCAAGGCAAACTACATGCCCCACAATACCCCGATGACTCTTTAACCACGTGACTATGAAAGGCGGGGTTACTGTGGAATAAAGCAACTTACAACGAAGTGCAGGCTCCGAGTTTGCTTTCTAAGCCCAGGAAGAAGGGGCCAGTGAGCCCTGAAACGCGTCGGCAAGGTTAATTGAATGCTGGGGGTCAGACGTGCAAGCAGCACATACAGGCTGGTATAGCGGAGCACGGCGTGTGCCTTCTCAATGCTAAGGGCATTTGGTTTCACCATATTTCGCACGGCGGCCCGGCCGTGGAGAAGAGCACCATCGGCAGCTGAAGGATACGCTCACCATCGGCTGCACGAAGCTGCAGCTCGGAACTTTTCCGAACTCATACAGTGCCATGTTCCAGTGCATGATGGGTTTGCACTACCTGTCCCTGCAACTCACTTAGAGTAAGAATGAACTTTAAATTTGAAGTGCAGACTCGAACCTGCAAGGCAAACTACATGCCCCACAATACCCCGATGACTCTTTAACCACGTGACTATGAAAGGCGGGGTTACTGTGGAATAAAGCAACTTACAACGAAGTGCAGGCTCCGAGTTTGCTTTCTAAGCCCAGGAAGAAGGGGCCAGTGAGCCCTGAAACGCGTCGGCAAGGTTAATTGAATGCTGGGGGTCAGACGTGCAAGCAGCACATACAGGCTGGTATAGCGGAGCACGGCGTGTGCCTTCTCAATGCTAAGGGCATTTGGTTTCACCATATTTCGCACGGCGGCCCGGCCGTGGAGAAGAGCACCATCGGCAGCTGAAGGATACGCTCACCATCGGCTGCACGAAGCTGCAGCTCGGAACTTTTCCGAACTCATACAGTGCCATGTTCCAGTGCATGATGGGTTTGCACTACCTGTCCCTGCAACTCACTTAGAGTAAGAATGAACTTTAAATTTGAAGTGCAGACTCGAACCTGCAAGGCAAACTACATGCCCCACAATACCCCGATGACTCTTTAACCACGTGACTATGAAAGGCGGGGTTACTGTGGAATAAAGCAACTTACAACGAAGTGCAGGCTCCGAGTTTGCTTTCTAAGCCCAGGAAGAAGGGGCCAGTGAGCCCTGAAACGCGTCGGCAAGGTTAATTGAATGCTGGGGGTCAGACGTGCAAGCAGCACATACAGGCTGGTATAGCGGAGCACGGCGTGTGCCTTCTCAATGCTAAGGGCATTTGGTTTCACCATATTTCGCACGGCGGCCCGGCCGTGGAGAAGAGCACCATCGGCAGCTGAAGGATACGCTCACCATCGGCTGCACGAAGCTGCAGCTCGGAACTTTTCCGAACTCATACAGTGCCATGTTCCAGTGCATGATGGGTTTGCACTACCTGTCCCTGCAACTCACTTAGAGTAAGAATGAACTTTAAATTTGAAGTGCAGACTCGAACCTGCAAGGCAAACTACATGCCCCACAATACCCCGATGACTCTTTAACCACGTGACTATGAAAGGCGGGGTTACTGTGGAATAAAGCAACTTACAACGAAGTGCAGGCTCCGAGTTTGCTTTCTAAGCCCAGGAAGAAGGGGCCAGTGAGCCCTGAAACGCGTCGGCAAGGTTAATTGAATGCTGGGGGTCAGACGTGCAAGCAGCACATACAGGCTGGTATAGCGGAGCACGGCGTGTGCCTTCTCAATGCTAAGGGCATTTGGTTTCACCATATTTCGCACGGCGGCCCGGCCGTGGAGAAGAGCACCATCGGCAGCTGAAGGATACGCTCACCATCGGCTGCACGAAGCTGCAGCTCGGAACTTTTCCGAACTCATACAGTGCCATGTTCCAGTGCATGATGGGTTTGCACTACCTGTCCCTGCAACTCACTTAGAGTAAGAATGAACTTTAAATTTGAAGTGCAGACTCGAACCTGCAAGGCAAACTACATGCCCCACAATACCCCGATGACTCTTTAACCACGTGACTATGAAAGGCGGGGTTACTGTGGAATAAAGCAACTTACAACGAAGTGCAGGCTCCGAGTTTGCTTTCTAAGCCCAGGAAGAAGGGGCCAGTGAGCCCTGAAACGCGTCGGCAAGGTTAATTGAATGCTGGGGGTCAGACGTGCAAGCAGCACATACAGGCTGGTATAGCGGAGCACGGCGTGTGCCTTCTCAATGCTAAGGGCATTTGGTTTCACCATATATATATATATATATATATATATATATATATATATATATATATATATATATTCCAACACAAATTCCATAAATGATGGCACTCCACTAGGGGAAATTTTCAAAGGGTTTTATTCAACAACTGTGATCGCCTATGCGTTTCGAACGTAGCGTTCTTGATCACGGCAAGTTATCAGACAATGAGTCCCTTTTCCCTTTTGCATTAAATACACATATTACACGAACTGCATTGTTGGCTTTGTAGTTAAATTAATTTCATTTAACATACGGGCATTTATACATTTCTGTCATGTATCATTTTATGCGCTGCCATTTAACCATCTATGTTTGGCTGGTGATCTATAAAAAGGAGTGTTCGACGGACTAAGTGCCTTATTAACGCCATGCAGGTGGTATCTTTTTGTTGCAAGTAAGTGCAAGTGAGATAAATCTGCTACTTCCAGTTTTAGTGTGGTAATGCGGTGGAGAGCGCTCTCTGTGCGGCTATGTGTTTGCTAGCCATGTTCAGATGTGGACTGTGGTTTAGTGTTGGATGAGTGACTATTGTGAGGTTGCACGAGAAGGGGAGGGCTCTGTGGTTCCTGGGCTGAGTGCCCTTGCTGCCGCAATCATCTACCACAAGTAGCTGGAAGTGTGCTTTACTGTGTGTGCTTTAGTTCATATTCTTGGTGCTAACAATGGATATTCACAATCATGATTCAAGTTCTCAATAATCCACAAAGTTTTAAGAAGCAGTGTTCTTTTGTAATTATAGATGTACATGTAGTTCAGCATCTGTGTTCAGTCCCAAGGGCTGCATGGTTTTAAATCTCATGATTAATTTGGACTCAAGCCGTCTCAATTTTAGTTTCCTATCCCCACAACGTTCATGTGGAGGTATCGCGGCTAGTCCGGAGTATGACATATTCAGCCATGTGTGGCCCGAGTGACTTGTCATGTGTTTTGCCATGGCATAGGAGAAGTCTTTTTTCTGTATGGCGCGTGTGTGTTCAAGAATACGTTTTTTCAGAGGGCACGTCGTGCTGCCAATGTATCTTTTACCACAATTGCATTGAAGTAAGTACACTACGAATGGGGTTTCACAAGAATTCCACACCTTCTTTGAAATTCTAAACAACAACACAGTGGGACTAAAATTTACTTACAACATTAGCCCAAAAGAAATTGAATTCTTGGACACCAAAATCTACGTGAAAAACAACAGACTAGAGACAACAGTCCATCGCAAAAAGACAGCTACGAATAGTCTGCTCCACGGACAAAGCTTTCATCCTAAGAGCCTCAAAAAAAGTATACCATACGGGGAGCTACTTAGGATGAAGAGAAAGTGCTCTGAAGCGAGCGAAATGGAACGGAAGTTTGAAGACACTAAAATCCGTTTCAAACAGAGAGGATATAAAAATACAGACATAATCTGAGGAGAAAAAGCAGCCAGAGACAGAAATAGAGATGAAATGTTAATATCCAACAAAAAAACTTTACTTGGCAAGAGGAAAAGCACGAATGAACAAATAACTCCAAGCACAACTACGATAGAGGAAACAACAACAGGGGAATATCCGAGAATGATAATCAGATACACGAAGGAAAGTTACAAAATACAAAAAGTAATGACAAAGTACTGGCATGTACTAAACAAGCATTGGAATTGCAATAGGTCTCGGATTTATTTGACTTAGAGCTAATGGCATTGTAAATGGCAATGTCTTTTAGCCATGTGTTATGGAGTGTATGCATGTGGTGTGTAATGGAATTATGTGGTTTGGATTGGAATTGTTCACCCTGCACACTCGAACACTGTTCACCCTGCACGCTCACACACTGTTCACCCTGCACTCACCACTCTGCACTCACCACTCTGCACTCAATACTCACTACTCTGCACTTACTACTATGCACTCACCACTCACTACTCTGCACTTACTACTCTGCACTCACCACTCACCACTCTGCACTCACCACTCTGCACTCACCACTCTGCACTCACCACTCTGCACTCACTACTCTGCACTCACTACTCTGCAATCACTACTCTGCAATCACTACTCTGCACTCACTACTCTGCACTCACTACTCTGCACTCACTACTCTGCACTCACTACTCTGCACTCTGCACTCACCACTCTGCACTCACCACTCTGCACTCATCACTCACTACTCTGCACTCACTACTCTGCACTCTGCACTCACCACTCTGCACTCACCACTCTGCACTCACCACTCTGCACTCACTACTCTGCACTCACTACTCTGCACTCACCACTCACCACTCTGCACTCACTACTCTGCACTCACTACTCTGCACTCACTACTCTGCACTCACCACTCACTACTCTGCACTCACTACTCACTACTCTGCACTCACTACTCACTACTCTGCACTCACCACTCTGCACTCACCACTCTGCACTCACCACTCTGCACTCACCACTCTGCACTCACCACTCACTACTCTGCACTCCCTACTCTGCACTCACCACTCACTACTCTGCACTCACCACTCACTACTCTGCACTCACTACTCTGCACTCACTACTCTGCACTCACTACTCTGCACTCCCTACTCTGCACTCACCACTCACTACTCTGCACTCACCACTCACTACTCTGCACTCACTACTCTGCACTCACTACTCTGCACTCACTACTCTGCACTCACTACTCTGCACTCACTACTCTGCACTCACTACTCTGCACTCACCACTCTGCACTCACCACTCTGCACTCACCACTCTGCACTCACCACTCTGCACTCACCACTCTGCACTCACCACTCTGCACTCACTACTCTGCACTCACTACTCTGCACTCACTACTCTGCACTCACTACTCACTACTCTGCACTCACTACTCTGCACTCACTACTCTGCACTCACTACTCTGCACTCACCACTCTGCACTCACCACTCTGCACTCACCACTCTGCACTCACCACTCTGCACTCACCACTCTGCACTCACCACTCTGCACTCACCACTCTGCACTCACCACTCTGCACTCACCGCTCACTATTCTGCACTCACCGCTCACTATTCTGCACTCACTACTCTGCACTCACTACTCTGCACTCACCACTCTGCACTCACCACTCTGCACTCACCACTCTGCACTCACCACTCTGCACTCACCACTCTGCACTCACCGCTCACTATTCTGCACTCACCGCTCACTATTCTGCACTCACCGCTCACTATTCTGCACTCACCGCTCACTATTCTGCACTCACCACTCACTAATCTGCACTCACCACTCACTACTCTGCACTCACCACTCACTACTCTGCACTCACTACTCTGCACTCACTACTCTGCACTCACTACTCTGCACTCACTACTCTGCACTCACTACTCTGCACTCACTACTCTGCACTCACTACTCTGCACTCACTACTCTGCAATCACTACTCTGCACTCACTACTCACTACTCTGCACTCACTACTCTGCACTCACTACTCACTACTCTGCACTCACCACTCTGCACTCACCACTCTGAAAGCAGGCAAGGCTACCGACTAATTTTACACTGGTCACGGTTAACACTCTTTTCTAGAAGAGAATAGACACGTTTATCTTGGTGGGTTGAATTTTAAAAAAAACACATGGCGCACCCTGGTGTCCAATAAAGAATAGGCGATCAGTAACGTGCACGCTCAGAGAGCAGACTGTACTGAATGTTCTGTGTACATTCGCAGAATCCTTCAAAGCACATCTGACATCATTCTTTGCTCCCGCCATTCACTGCAAACACTCCCGCAAGTCCATGCAATTAGAGGACATAACATTCTGAACAAGCACCTACCTCTCAGTGCCCTCACTGCGTTGCGAAACTTCTCGATGCCGGCCAGGAAGAGAGCAGTGATCGGCGCGCGGCGGGGACGCTGGCGCCGTGACGGTGCGCGCGACTGAATCCGCGCGTGGCTAGCACTTGTCGCTCCCTCTCCCATTAGGATTGCTGGGTGCGCCGTGAGCGTGCGCGCGACTGAATCCGCGCGTGGCCAGCTCTTGTCGCACCTCTCCCATTGAGAATGCTGGGCGCGTGCCCAGCTCTTGTCTCCTTTTGTCGGCTTTGGAGACTGAAACGATTACAATAGTTCTGTGCCGAGAAAGCGCTTCGCGCGTCTCTAGGCCGAGACCTAAAAAGGACATTGATATTGGAAATGATATAGGGGAACGACCGTCGATCACCTATAAAAGAGCGCCCAACTTGTCCGATCACCTGGTACATAGCCACTTTGAACTTAGAAAAAATCCGTCTTGGCTAGACACAAAACAAGGAGGATTCACCAAATGCCTAGTATGCAAGGCATGCAAAATCGGCAAAAATCTGAAAAACATGTCTGATCCGTATGGGAAGAACTTCGAAGTAAAGCAAACAATAACATGTGAAACTCCATTCGTAGTGTACTTACTTCAATGCAATTGTGGTAAAAGATACATTGGCAGCACGACGTGCCCTCTGAAAAAACGTATTCTTGAACACACACGCGCCATACAGAAAAAAGACTTCTCCTATGCCATGGCAAAACACATGACAAGTCACTCGGGCCACACATGGCTGAATATGTCATACTCCGGACTAGCCGCGATACCTCCACATGGCTTGAGTCCAAATTAATCATGAGATTTAAAACCATGCAGCCCTTGGGACTGAACACAGATGCTGAACTACATGTACATCTATAATTACAAAAGAACACTGCTTCTTAAAACTTTGTGGATTATTGAGAACTTGAATCATGATTGTGAATATCCATTGTTAGCACCAAGAATATGAACTAAAGCACACACAGTAAAGCACACTTCCAGCTACTTGTGGTAGATGATTGCGGCGGCAAGGGCACTCAGCCCAGGAACCACAGAGCCCTCCCCTTCTCGTGCAACCTCACAATAGTCACTCATCCAACACTAAACCACAGTCCACATCTGAACATGGCTAGCAAACACATAGCCGCACAGAGAGCGCTCTCCACCGCATTACCACACTAAAACTGGAAGTAGCAGATTTATCTCACTTGCACATACTTGCAACAAAAAGATACCATCTGCATGGCGTTAATAAGGCACTTAGTCCGTCGAACACTCATTTTTATAGATCACCAGCCAAACATAGCTGGTTAAATGGCAGCGCATAAAATGATACATGACAGAAATGTATAAATGCCCGTATGTTAAATGAAATTAATTTAACTACAAAGCCCACAATGCAGTTCGTGTAATATGTGATTTTAATGCAAAAGGGAAAAGGGACTCATTGTCTGATAACTTGCCGTGATCAGGAACGCTACGTTCGAAACGCGTAGGCGATCACAGTTGTTGAATAAAACCCTTTGAAAATTTCCCCGAGTGGAGTGCCATCATTTATGGAATTTGTGTTGGAAATTTGAACACGGGATACTGCCTTGATCCCGGCGATGGCACCAGCTCCTGAGTGCTCCCCCTGCGACGAGGCAAGTTGCGAGGTGATATATATATATATATATATATATATATATATATTGATCACGAAGTTAGAAATACTTCCCAATTATGTAATCCTCCTCTTATTTTAGTTCACACTTTCAGGAATAGGTCCATTTGATGGTACATGCATGTTGGTATTAAACATTCTGAATAAAGTCCAAAGTGAAATATTCTAAGAGTTGCTCTAACCCACCAAAAAAACACGAAACACTAACTCTAGGTTCCAATTTGAATTGAATTGCATAGTGCATACCTTTCAAGAAAAAGGCTTACCCCTGGATCTGTCTGTGCTAAAACATTCTTTTAAGATCTTTATAAAACAAGTTGATCAATGTAATTTCTTCAAAACTAATCAAAGTGCGAAGTGCAACAGTACTCTGTTATATGAAAGTGTCATGTGCAATCTTAGGATATCAATAAACAGGTGTTGGCCATGATCAACCAATATTTCAGATACAAAACCGTAGCATCAAAATTGATTAAAGTATGGAGATATCATAGATCTGTAGAAGGAGTAAAAGCACTGTCAACATACGGTTATGCTCTAGTAAAAACAGCTTCCAAACATCATAGTCTTACAGAAAGGTATATAGTTCTGTTCCGTATTCAGGCCTCAAGGAATTTCAGTGCCCAAATTCACAATCCAGCTCGATTCGGCACGCCTTAGGGCTAATTATCTCCTCCCCTGATCTTTATTGAGATATGCTCAATGCCAGAATAAAATAGGTGGCTATTGTCAAAAATGCCATCATGCTCTTTCCAAATGTGCTTGGCCATTATATATGGGAAATCTCTGTTGGTCACAGCCTGCAGATGCTGGAGGATGCGTAATTTAAGTTTATTCACCCGCTCCCAACATAACGTTGTCCACATCCACACTCCACTAGATATACCACGTGTGTGGTCTCGCATGTGATCCTTTCTTTAATGATCTTATTAAAGCCTTGGAAGGTTGTAATTTCCACCATATCCAGCCCCTAGTTGCAGGCCTTGTACTTACGGCATTTGACAACCCCCTTGTGAGATAGCCAGGTGCTTCTTTGGGCATTTTTGTTGGTAAAGTAACTTTGTGTTAACAGATCGCCCAATGACGGTACATTTCTGTAAGTAATGTTCGCATGCTGTGCAATAACTGGTTTAAGATCGTGGTCCTTTTTCAAAATATTCCAGTGTTTGTTTATTGCCTGTTTTACTCTGATATTAGAGCTATTAAAATCCGTAATAAACCTTGTTGTTTCAACAGCGGATTCAGTTGATGTCTCAGTACTTTTGGATAGTAACAGATCCTCCTCTTCATGTTTGTGGCCCTCAGACGTATATTTTCCAAAACCATCATTGGATAGCCTCTTCTCAAAAAACGGTTGAACATTAGGTCCACTTGTCTCATGCATCAGAGCAATTCCTGCGAGCATGTAGGAACTCTCCATACCGGATGCTCCATTTTAGGGCTTTTGGGTGTGCACTGTTCGCTGATAAAATGCTGTTGCAGGATGTGGTCTTTCGGAAGAGGGTGATGCATATCCGTTTGTTTTCAATATAGATCCGTATATCAAGATAATCTACAGAGGTCCTGCTATATGTATGCGTAAACCATAGATTGAGAGAATTATCGTTGAGCAATAATAGAATATCTTTCAAATCATCTTCTTCTCCCTCCCATATAAGGAAGAGATCATCGATATAACAGTCCCATAGCACCACCCTCTCCAAGTTGATGTTGTTACTTTCTGACCACAAACATTCTGCCTTCCAAAAGCCCATGGTCAAGTTCGCAGAGGTAGGAGCGAATTATGTCCCCATGGCAGTCCTTTGATTCTGCCTCTAAAACTTGCCATCAAAAATAACATTGTTGGTAAGACAAAAGGACATCATTTCATTTGTGTGACTCAATAAATGGAGGGACCTGGATCTTTAAAAATGCTTGCATGCTATGAGACCATCTTCATGTCTTATTGAGGTGTACAATGAGACTACGTCGACCGTGACCATGATGTAACTTGGTTTCCATGGGGTGGTATTGATCGTATTCAGAAAATCCATAGAGTCTCGGATATACGAGGGTAGATTTGCAACATAAGGGAAGATAAATATGTCTATGAACCTTGAAGTGTTTTCAAGAAGAGATCCACACGAGCTGACAATTGGGCGGCCAGGGGTATTTTCAAGACTCTTATACACCTTAGGCAGTACATAAAGTGTTGGCATAATGGGATGGTCTACTTTCAAATACTGCAACTCGTCATGATCTATTAGGCCATCTTCATGCCATTGTTGTAATTTCACTTGCAAGATGAGTTTAATATTGTGGATTGGATTGTTCTTTAATCTCTCATAGTTGGTCAAATCCCCCAACTGTCTTCTGATCTCTTGTTGATATTTATTCCGATCCATCACTACAATATTTCTTCCCTTATCGGACTGTTTGATGACAATATTCATGTCCTACCGTAGGTCTGTGAGTGCCCACCAATCTTCCTTTTTCATATTACAGTTCTTGCAATTTTTGAGTTCTTTTTCCTTTATGTAGATGTCCCTCAGGTTCTCTGCCACTAGTTCCTGAAAGACATCCACTCTATTACCTGGCGGCAACTGAGGGCAAAATCTAGATTTACCTGTGCGTCTACTGCTCACAGACCTAGTGATGTTAATGCCCATGGCTGTACATAGATCAGAGGAATTTTCCCCATCAGATGTCGACACCAGAGATGGATTACTCTCAGGGGTTCGATGTCTTCTCCCGTGAGGTTTGTTAAGGATGTTCTGTGTGGGGTCCTCAATACTGGGTTGGGCCTATTAGCAAAGAACTTTCTCAGTTTTAGTTTTAGTTTTCTGCAAAATGTATAAAGGTCCACCCGAGCTGATGCCGGAGTCTGGGCAAAACGTCAGTCCCTTATTTATTAATCTTGTGTGTTTTTCATTGAGAATCTTGTTGGATAAGTTAATCTCTAGATTGTCTTCCAGTTGCAATTCACGGTCACTGATCATAATTATTTCCCTTTCTTTCCTCTTCCTCTGCCTCTTCCTGCTGCACCTTGTTCTTATTGTTCTTCCATTCCTGATGTTGGGAGGGGAAAGTTTTTTCCTCGTCCCTTCGCCGTCATGCGCAGCAGCTGCATTTCCCTCGGAAAATCCATTTTCGGTCAGACCATCTGGGTTCCCTCGTCCACCGAACTGACTACAGAGCTTTCAACACTTGAAATTCTATGTTGTTCCATAGTTTGTTTCTTGAAATTTGAATCATAACGACGTGCAAATGTATAAACTCTACCAGTGGCATAGTCAACTCTGTCCCTATTGAATTTTTTCACCTTTTTCAACTGGATCTCCTTTTAATATTTTTCCAATCTATTCTCAAGTCCTACAAAGCTTTCTTGCCTTCAGCTGTTTCAAAGAATTTTTCCTGGGACTTTTCCAATACTGCAACCTTTTCTATTACTGTTTTTAGTCTCCTTTCTGCATGGACTATTAAAGTATTTATTAATTTCATAGAGCATTCTGTGGTGTCATTTTGCCATTTGAGTAATAGATCTGGATCCAGGTCACAGACTTGGTAAGACAAAAATTTATAGCCCCCTTGGAATGCGCCTGCACTCAATGTATTTCTACAGGGTAACACTCTCCCACCACTTATTCACTTCCATTACCATGGCTTGTTCCAATTCTCTCAGTTGCTGTTTAGGTGTGTTCAATGTATTTGACATCTGGCTACACCCTGCTCCTTCTTGTATTCCTGCATCATCATTAAAGATATCCTTTAGCAATGATTCACGTTTAATCCATCTGTCTGCCATGTTCTCAAAGGCTGGTATTGTAGCTATTGTCCCTGTGAAAAAAGGATGCTGCAATGTGTCCCTTTAAAAAGGCGATGAACCTCTTGTTTACTATTAATGTTATTATCCAAAACGGAGGTATGCACTCAATAAATTATCGTGTCGTTTCCAAAGAATGTTACCTCATTTACACCGGAGTTGTTAGACACATACAGGAATACTTTTCAGATTTGTGTTGCCTGTTTTGCTTACGGAATACTACTCTCGAAGCCGTCGATTCTTCAACACTGATACATTGTTGCAGAGCACATTTAATCTCTTGGGTTCCATCGGACAGAGACGTGAGAGGTTGAGCACTCGCAGAAAGACCTGCAAGCAGCCCGTCTCCCCTCACTGAACTCCTCTGACTGATATATAATTGGAACATAGATTTAAAATTCCCCGGTACGCCGGACTCGAAGGTAAAAGGAGTCGGATACTCGCTGAGCCAAAGCAAAGCACATTTTCCTTCCAACCTCTGTAAGAACATGTCCATGATGCACGCCTTTTTCCCAGGGCAAACAGAAGAACGGCACACCAAAAATCCTTTATGACGAGGTGATTTATTTAAAGTTCAGTCAGCAACCACACGTCATGGAGCTATACTATACCATGCAAAGTGCAGAGGTGCATAACAAACAAAAACTGACCTACGACCGGTCTCTTTCCTTGAGCCCTCAATGGCCCTGGGGATAGCTACCCCCCAGGGCCGGCACCTGCACCGGCACCCCCGGGACTCTGCTGTTTGCTATGACAGGGCGGGAGCACGGCTCCTGCCCTGTCATAGCAAACTCTGCTTTGCTTCATGGAAGCGAGAGCAGGAAACCTGCTTTCCCTTCCATGAAGCGAAACAGAGTTGCTTTTGGGTAAGGGGAGCTGCATGTCAGCAGCTCCCCTTGTCCAAAAGCAATGTCGCCACCCACATGAGATGGGGAGCCGTCAGGGACTGCGAGGACATTGGGGCTCCCCTGCGGTCCCCAACGTGAGGGCCGGTCCCGGGGGATGGGGTCCCTGAGGCGAGAAGTGGCCCAGGATGGCGGGCCACTCGGCCCCCCTCCCTTTTAATTTAAATAATAATAATTTTAAAAAAAGAAGGCCTGCCAGGCCCGAGGGGATGGGGTCCCCGGGACCATAATAGGCCTCTGGAGGGGGCCGCCTTTTTACACCACTTTGCAAATGTGCCTCGTGGCGTACTGCTGGTGGGGTGATGAAGTCCCTTTGGGTCCTGAGGACATGAGGACTGAAGCAGACTTCATCCGCCAAGCAGCAGTGCGCCAGGTGGCAGGTTTGCAGAGTGATGTAAAAAGGGGGCATGACCTCATATCTCTCACAGCAATCCAGCTATGTGGGGCTTACTGGAGGTACCTGACTAGTTGGCCCCCAAGGACCCTCAGTATTCAAGGGGACTTAATCCCTCAACTTAGAACGCACCAAGAGGGGCGTTTACATAGTGGTAGAGAAAGGGGGCGTGGCCTGTAAAAAAACCTTAGAAATGCACTGAAAAAACCATAGGTTTCAGGGACTCTACAGTTAGAAATTAGTATTTAAAAAACCTTAGCAATTCAGTGAAAAAAATATAGGTTTCAGGGAGGTTCTAGTTAGAAATTAGCATTTAAAAAACCTTAGAAATTCACTGAAAAAAACATAGGTTTCAGGGACGTTATAGTTAGAAATTAGCATTTATAAAAACCTTAGAAATTCACTGAAAAAAACATAGGTTTCAGGGATGTTATAGTTAGAAATTAGCATTTAAAAAACCTTAGAAATTCACTAAAATAAACCACAGGTTTCAGGGACCTTATAGTTAGTTGGGCATTTCACTCGTACAAAACCAGAGTAATTTAGCCGTTATAGTTAGTTGAGCTAACTATGACTCGCGCCCATGCAATACACTGCTGATGACTTCACATATTACACCATTCATGATATGACAGGAATTCCGCTTAGACAGGAATTCGGCTTACGTAGTAGCTGGGTTCAAGGTTTATCGGGGATAGTGCGCTGGGTTTTTAACCTGGCAAAGGAAGATCCTGGCACTTTAAGGTATCTTATAAAAACTGAGTTATTGGGAAATTTTGATGAATACTCGCTAATTGTAAAGAACTTCAGAATTGCTGTCGATCTTTTGCAATTAGATGAATCAGTTTTATTCACTCTTATCGGCATATCAGCTGAAATCTACCCTGAAGTTGGCCTCCTGGGAATTAGGTTTTAGATTGGATAGGGAGGCTTGTATAACGAAGAAAGGTATTACTCCAGCCATAGACTCTTGTCTAATGAGGAAAGCCCAACCATATGTTTTTTGGAATCTCCCTCATGGAGTTCGGCGTTTACTGTTTTTATTGAGGCAGGATTTACTTCCTTTGAACTCTCTAATGTCTAGATGGTATGGCTCCTCATCTCTATGTGACTTCTGTAATATCAAAACTCAGGATATGCATCACGTTATCTTCGTGTGCCCGGCCCTAATGGTGCATAGGCCAAGTGGTTAAAACCTATTTGTCTTCAATTGAGTATTCTTTCAGCTACTGCTTTCCTTGATGCTATTCACAACACTCCAAATGAAAGTTTTGTTTTAAATTGTATAACTTTTTTTAATGTTTCTTAGTGATATATTAGAAGGTTACAAATGCCTATTTCTTTTTGTATTGTATTTATGATTATATGTTACTGCATTAAATTTGTTAATTCTTTTATGTGCATCTCATCTGAGTTCCAAAATCATAAATAAATAAACTTGAAACTTGATATGGTCAGTGTCATCACTGATGGCATCATCCATGTGATAATCTGATGCAACTCCTAACACCCTAATATAACCTTTGACACACCCACTCTAAAATACAGACTACCGTTTTTGAAACATAGACACACCAATACCAGTTACTACATACCCACTCACTGATTCCTAGGTCTACACACATCCACTCATTCACCCATTCTGCTCGGCTAGGCGATCATTCACTTGTGATCGCCTAGCCGAGCAGAATCCCGGATCGAGGAA
Organism: Lissotriton vulgaris; assembly: GCF_964263255.1. Classification (NCBI taxonomy): domain Eukaryota; kingdom Metazoa; phylum Chordata; class Amphibia; order Caudata; family Salamandridae; genus Lissotriton; species Lissotriton vulgaris. The sequence goes on from NC_141689.1 coordinate 338,785,086, forward strand.
CGAAATCACCCCAGCCTTGAGCCCCGAATTCGAGTGGCACATAAATAAACAGCAATCATGCCATTTACACGGAGGTATTGAAAAACCGTCTATACTGACTGATGGATGGAAGTAAAGAATACGACTTTGGTAAATAAAGAGAAACGCCACCACTTTTAGAAGATACCTGCCTAAGATAACAGGATATCATTAATAGATCCAAGATGACAGAATATTGGGCTGTTCCGTGAAGAACTGGCGCTTTAATCCCTTTCAAATCCCCCGTCCTAAAGAAGACCCGCTAGTGACCCGCAAATAGGGTGTCCATAGGGTCGAAACGTCGACTGAACTATTGGAAGGACCAGCTTATCATGCCCAACAATAATTAGCGAATATAGCATATTGTGTTTGAGTCTCAATTAAATAGGAATCGGCCTTTTGTAATTCCCCATTTTCCTGAATACTTTTCTTATTCACATGTAAACATAATATCACTTGTTTATCACATTGTCACAATATTGTCACATTATATCACCTTCACAGTGATTTGAACCTATTGCGCCGTATCTTGTGTTTTGTAATAAGTTTTTATTGCATATATTTGAGGTGTCAGTTTGAAATTTAGTGAAAAAATGAAAAATAATTGAATAATTAAAATAATCCTGACCCTTTCTTGTTTGGTTTTTGCACTACAATGTCAATTCAAGTAGCATAATAAGTAATGAAGTTATGCTTATATCACTGTTGAAGTAAGTAGGATGATTTAAAGCAATTTATGTTTACCCGAAAGAACCACTGTTGAAATTTCTGTAGAAAATCTGAGGTAATAACCTTCTGTTGGGAGTGTTCTAGAGGGTGCTGTTGCCAGAGTGGCTGAAGTTTGATTCCTTTGAAAATGTGTAGATAAGCTATTAAAGTGAATATTTCATAGCTATTATAGGCTATGTGTACTATACTATGTCAATGTCAAATGTCAAAAGTTTTTATAGAGCTCCATTCTCACCGCAAGGTCTCAAGGCTATACTGCTTTATTATTGTACCTTAGGACTCCCATTTAGACGATGGGGAATGATTCAAGCATGTGAATCTATGAAATTTTCAATGATGGAGAATTTAAAAGTCTAGAAGAACATGTAACTTACCTTCGGTAACGGTATATCTGTAAGAGACATATGTCAGTTATGGATTCCTTACCTTAGAATTTCCCCCAGGCGTCAGACTGGATCCAGAGAATTTTTCTTCAGCAGTACACCTGCGCATCAGTAGGTGGTGTTAGTCGACTCCACGTTCGTCATTGGCGTCGTGATTGACGGAATGAAGTTGCGGTATCTAATTAGATGTCGTCACTACGTGCTGATGTCAGTTCTTCACACAACATTTCACGCCAGAAGCGCAGAGCCATGAAAGACACTGACCACTGGTGCATGAAACTAGGGCCCAGAAAGGGAGTTCCTTACTCAAAGACAGTCCGAAGAACGGGAAGGATGGTGGAGCGGTAAGGGATCCGTAACTAATATATGTCTCTTACATATATATCGTTATCGAACTTAAGTAACTTGATAATCTGAAAGAGACTATTAGTTATGGATTTCTTATCTTAGAATAGATACCCCAGCCATACCAACCCCGGAGGTGGGTCTGCAAACTGAGTTCACATCAGATAGTCCTGGAGAACTGAACGGCCAAAGAAGCCATCTCTGCGGACTTGGCTGTCCAGGCAGTAATATTTCGTGAACGTGTGCAATGAAGCCCACGTGGCTGCCTGGCAGATGTCATGAAGGGGACTCCACTTCTTAAAGCAGTAGTGGCTGCCGTCGCCATGGTGGAATGGGCACGCAGCCCTACTGGAGGTTCCTTTTTCGCTAAGGAATAGCAAATTTTGATGCAAAGAAAGACCCATCGAGAGATGGTCCGCTTTTCCACGGCCCGACCTTTCTTGGCATCCAGATAGCCAACAAATAGCTGATCATCCACCCAGGATTGTTTTTTGCGATCGAGATAGAATGAAAGCGCACATTTTCGAAAAATGCGGGGGTGGGAAGAAGGTTGGCCAAAGTGATGGTCTGTCCTATGTGGAAAGATGTAACCACTTTGAGAAGAAAAGAAGGTTGAGTTCGAAGGAAAACCTTGTTTAGCTGAACATCCAGGAAAGGGGGTTTGGAAGAAAGAGCTTGAAGCTCACTCACCCTGCAAGCAGAGGTGATGGCAACCAAAAAGGCTGTTTCGAGTGTCAAAAGTCTGAAAGGACAGTGATGTAGTGGCTGGAAAGGAGCGCACATAAGGTAGGTCAGAACAAGATTCAAGTCCCACTGGGGTATTACGAAAGGAATAGGAGGAAACATGAGGGCAATACCCTTAAGGAAACAAATTACAATAGGGGACTTGAAAAGAGAAGGTTGATCTGGAAGAATGAAAAGGAGAACCTCTAGCTCCAATGGCCGCATAAGGTACTGCCAGTGTTCGTTTGTTAGCAAGGGTAGTTTGATATGCGTCAAATAATCTAAAACCTCCACCTCAGTGCCCGCACTCTGTGAGCTATATAGTGTTGAGTAGTACTGCCTAAACCATTCTGCGATCTCTGTCTCATCAGTTAGGGCTTCCCCCTGCTAATCTCGGCCACCACCATTGCCTCCCTGTGTTTCTTCAGGAGTGAGTCCAAGGCTGCACCAGGGCGCCCACCGTCACTGTACGTGCGGGCCGTCGCATAAGGTTACCACTCTCTTGGGGAAATACTGTATGATCTGTCTTAGACACAACCCTGGGAAGGGTCCCCCTACACCTTCTGGTAGTAATTTTGCACCTCCCTCTTTCCCTTTTGAGGTACTCCTAATAGACTAAATAGAATTGCCACAGGTTAACAATTTGAAATATGTACTAGTGGTAGTTTGTGCTTTTAGCAAGAGGATTGAGGCTAACCCCACAAAAGAAAACACCGCCATGGCAACAGCAAAGGCCCTTATTAAGGCGTTTTTCCTCAGCTAAAGATTGCCCCACTTGATCTGGAATGACAATGGAAGTCACTTCAATGCCAAACTGATCCAGCTGATATGCGACGGTTTGCATATTCAGCAAACGTTTCATGCAGCTAATCACCCTCAGTCAGCAGATTTAGTTGGGAAGTACAATGGTACTCTCAAGTTAAAATTGGCAAAGGTAAAGGAGAGTACTGGGTTGCAATGGCCAGATGCATTACCCTTGCTTTGTTGTCCACAAGAATGACTGCCCATTCCAGGACCGGATTATCTCCCTATGGCAAGTTACTACTTGTGTAACGATATATCTGTAAGAGACATTAGTTAGTGATAGATTCCTTACCTTAGAATATCCCCAGGCCTCAGACTGGATCCGGAAATTTTTGCATAGCAATGTGAGAAGTTGGCCTGATATATGATGCTCACTAGTTCTAGTGATCACCTTGTATCAGTCCAAACAACCCTTATGGTGATTGGTTGTAAGTCAACCTTATAGACCAGCTATCCTAGTAGCGTGGACAAGAGCAGTCTTTAGGCTAAACTCTTTTGGCATGTGAATCCAGCTGTTTTACCACATATAACCCCTTGAATACCACATGAAAGGACACCACACAGGTTGTTATGAAAATAAACAGATATTTATTAACTAACATACACCTCTGAACTCTTTATGAGGTCAGAGGGCTAAGCACATGACAATATTACAAAAGAAATACGAGTTCGCACAATTTTTACACGAGTGCCCTAGGGGCACGACAAACCATATACTCAATACAATGGAATGCGAGAAGGGAAAGGACTGTAAGGAGATCCAGAGGCTGGAGGATCGCTGGGACTACGCTACAAACTAGGTAAGTAAGGAGCAGGAGGCCCACGGACTCACGTGCAGAGTGGAAACTCTCACACGGAATGCGTACCAACATCTATGGATGCTACAGTTTGCAAAGTTACGGATTTCGGACGAACCCGGCTGGATGGAGGAAAAACAACAGTGGACTTGGACACTAGGATAGTTAACACTGACTTCAGCACCTAGAAGCTTTAGTTACCTAACCCACAGGCTGCGGGTGCATAGGGCTGAAGTGGTGTCAGGTTTGCTGCGTTGATCCCGGTGATGCCTGAAACAAGAAGTTGCTGGCAGGCAGCCAGATGGAGGAGTTTGGTGGTTCCAAGGATGGAACTTAGAAGAAGGAGTCCTGAAAGGGAAGGGGACAGAGTCTCGGTCACTAGCCAGTGAAGGTGCTGGAACCAGATGCTGTCGCCGCGTTCAGGTGGAAGAAGGGTCGCTTCTCTCTGTGGCTGCGCGGACCAGGAGCTGTTCTTCACGACCAGGCTGGAGGCACGAGCTGTCCCACGTAGTCTGCTGCTGATGGCGGTGTTGGATCGTCGATCTGGTCAACAGGCCTTGGCAAGTGCAAGCCACGCGGTGGAAAAAAGATGGCGTCTGGTGCGGACCAGGAGGGTCCGGGGTACTTCTCGTTCACAAGGAAGCAAGGGCCAGTCTGGGGGACCAGACTAGCAGTGTTGGATTCTTCGGGTCGTCGTCTCAGAGGTCACCTGCCAGCCGGCAAGTGACCAGACAACAGGAAAAGCAGCAACCAGGCAAAAGGGCCCCACGCAGATCTCGTGGATGCTGGGGGGCTGGTCTTTGGTGCAGGAGCTGCGTCGGTGTGGGGCTTCTCAGATCCCAGTGCACTCATTCGAGGATCCCTCGGCGGTCGTGCTGGAAGCGCTGTGCAGGTTTTGTCAAGATGGCCGTCTCCAAGTTGCTCGTCGCACCCACGGGTCCCAGCTGTGCTGTGGATGTGGGTTGAGGTCAGAGGAGTCTGAAGGTCCGGATCTCGTCGAGCTGGGTCGTCTGGTTCCGGGATGGAAGGACTTGCAGCAAACCGCACATGAGCTTGATGGTGCCCGCAAAGCAGGATGGTCACTCCCTGACCATAGGGGAGATTCTTCAGTCTTCTGATGTTCAAGAGGTCGAAGGTCAAGAGTTTCTTCGTGGAAGTTGTCAAGATTAATCTAACTAGGAATGGGACCAGCTCCTACCTTTATTCGGCTAAAGGGGGCTGCACTACGACTAGGTCCCTCCTCTGGGTGGGACCAGGAAGGGGGGTGGTTACACCCCCTTTCCTTTGTCCGTCTTGCGCCAGCTCTGGGGCTGGAGTGCCCCAGGAACTGGTTCTGACCGGTGTATGCACAGGACACCTTGTGTGCCCCAGGCATGTCTCATTCCTTTCAGCCCTGGATTACCTAATACACAAAATCCTGTCTGGGGTGGTGCTAGCACCTCCCAAGACAGGAAACCCTTTCTCCGAGCCACCCTTGCTGGAAGGACTCCCAGCAGCAATAGGTCAGACTTGTGTCTGTGGTGGCAGCATCCATTTTGTGATGCTGAGGCTCGAGTTAACTTTAGCCGGGGTTCACAGTTACATACATGTCGTGTCCCTCTAGAAGGGTGGAAAGCTACCCCTGTCGCCAGAATTGGCGAGGGGGTAGTATTCCAATTCGTATGACACCTTACTCGACATGTTTTGATAATGCTATGCCAAAGTTAGCATTTGACCCCGAGGTTCATAATGCACTTAAGAGTATATGGTATAGCGTTATCATGGAACATCTATTAGGACTTGGTTCCGCAAGCTGCAAACGGGCTCAGCTCATGCCCGAGCACCATCTCACATTATTCCAAGCACTCTGCCTTCAGGATTGATAAGGCCTGCAATAGGAGTGACTGATAGGAATATATGTGTCCATTTTAGGGTTAGATATAGGGATACTATACCTAAAGCAAAGGGTGATTACACCACCTTGCCCCAGCCGATTGATCAGCCAGTTGTGTCAGATTTGGATGGCCAGCCAGGGGTGGCATAATACATGCTGCAGCCCCTGGTAGGCCCTGGGTGCACCTATACCCTGGGTACCTAAGGTACACTGTACAGGGGCTGATAAGGTGACTCAGTATCCAATTAGATATGCACCTAAGGTACATGGAGTCCATTGTACAGAGAGAGCAGGAAGCCTGGGGTCCTGAACAGCAGGATCTCAGGCCAACTAAGTCGAAAACCAGCAAAACACCAGGCAAAAAGTTGGGGGCAACCATAGTCAGATATCCACCTTCCTACATAACCCCCCCCCCCCCCCCCCAAACGAAAGGAGATAAGGCTATCCTTGACCAGGTAAGCCTATATTGCCTGAGTGGCCATATGAGGAGGTGCATGTTCTGGCATGGTTACCCCCTATCTCATGGTCCACTAAGCAATCCCTCACCCTAAGGGTATCTGAGGGTCTCCACCATAGGGAATCTCTACCTGTAGTGTGTTTTGGCAAAGTAAAAGGCTGGGATGGAGTACTGAAGTGAGACTCCACTAATGTTGGGCTCAACTTCCTCCAATCACCATCCACCATATATGCCTTTCCTTCCAGGACTGAGTTGCTGTGCGCTCTCAGGGTCAACCTCTGGCTACCTAAAGCTGGAGGCTGGGTCCATCTGTTTGGCTTACTGGAGGGACAGGTCAGGTTTGGGGCCCTTAGGTCCCAGGTTTGGCTGTGCCCAACAGTGAAAAAACAAAAGTGTCAGAGGGTCTAGTAAATCCTATGTGTGGGTCATTAAACTAATAGAACCGTGTCAGATCATCTAACCAAAACTAAAGATAGGGGGGGGGGGCAAATTGGTGGATACCAGTGATCACTTACAGGTTATCCATCAGTCACCACACGGAACCGCCCTTCATCATTTGGCATTCCTGTTGTCCACAATCATTGGTGCGTCACTGGCTCAGACTCAGGGAGGTCAGATGGTATAACCTCCAGAGAGCCAAGTGGCGACCAAATGGTGGTAGAGTGTCACAAACTACCCATCAATTCGTTTGGTGGGTGACTGATTTGCAGTGCAGTGAGAAACGGGTGTGTGAAAAGGTGAGTGAATATAAAATTGGGTGAGTGAGCAAAAATAAGAAAACTTTATTAGATAGTATGCTCGCTCCGCCAACATTAAAAAGCAGCATAGGTAGTTTTAGCAAATATCTACCCTGGTATTAAATTGGTCGACATGTTTCAGCAATTCTTTGGGGACTAACGAGTCCATTGCTTTCATCAGGACCGAAAGTTATATAGATGCTACTGCAATAAGGTGGAGTGAAGTGAAATATTAAAAAACTTGACTACAATACTGAGATTTCTTACAACATGAAAAAAGGTCACCTGATGTATGTGGTGTATCCTTAGATTTGTAGAAAGTATTGTGGTCCCATGATAGTAGGAGTAAAAGGCTCCACCCCGCCTGGCAACTGCTCAGGGAACGAGTGAAGCACCGCACTCTCCGTCGGTACTTCGTTACCTCCGTCTGACTCAGTTTGACCTCCCCAACTGAGTCAGACGGAGGTAACGAAGTACCGACGGAGAGTGCGGTGCTTCACTCGTTCCCTGAGCAGTTGCCAGGCGGGGTGGAGCCTTTTACTCCTACTATCATGGGACCACAATACTTTCTACAAATCTAAGGATACACCACATACATCAGGTGACCTTTTTTCATGTTGTAAGAAATCTCAGTATTGTAGTCAAGTTTTTTAATATTTCACTTCACTCCACCTTATTGCAGTAGCATCTATATAACTTTCGGTCCTGATGAAAGCAATGGACTCGTTAGTCCCCAAAGAATTGCTGAAACATGTCGACCAATTTAATACCAGGGTAGATATTTGCTAAAACTACCTATGCTGCTTTTTAATGTTGGCGGAGCGAGCATACTATCTAATAAAGTTTTCTTATTTTTGCTCACTCACCCAATTTTATATTCACTCACCTTTTCACACACCCGTTTCTCACTGCACTGCAAATCAGTCACCCACCAAACGAATTGATGGGTAGTTTGTGACACTCTACCACCATTTGGTCGCAACTTGGCTCTCTGGAGGTTATACCATCTGACCTCCCTGAGTCTGAGCCAGTGACGCACCAATGATTGTGGACAACAGGAATGCCAAATGATGAAGGGCGGTTCCGTGTGGTGACTGATGGATAACCTGTAAGTGATCACTGGTATCCACCAATTTGCCCCCCCCTATCTTTAGTTTTGGTTAGATGATCTGACACGGTTCTATTAGTTTAATGACCCACACATAGGATTTACTAGACCCTCTGACACTTTTGTTTTTTCACATGTAGCTAGGGATTGTGTCTTGGTCTCTAAAATCCCTTAGGCCCTCCCCCTACCTTTCTGTGTTTATTGTGCCCAACAGTGTCCATCTGTGGGAGGTCCCTAACTAAATTTAAGGGGGATCCCTCAGGAGTCTGTTTTATTTTCACTTGGCTAGGTCTGCTAGCTTCAGTGTCCTTAATCTGCTGATTGGGGAGTTCTTTGGGACAGGGGGCCCTTTGGGGTCGCCACTGGCCTCCCTGACCTCTACAGTCCTGGGCTGACTGAGGCAGGGTAGAGAGGGGCAGGTTACCTGCTCCAGACTGGGTCCCACCTTGGAAGGGTCCACTGACATCAGAGGCTCTGCCAGGCTGGGCCTGACTACCTCTGGGGCAGTTTCATCACAAGGGGTCAGATCAGTTCCCTGAGGAGGCTGATCCTTTCCTAAAGTCTGGTGGGAGGGAGATTTCTCTTCCTCCTCAATGCTCTCTGTCTGAGTGGAGTGATCCATAGTTTCAGGCTTCACAACACGATTATCTGTCTGAGTTTGAGCTGTGGCCATCACAACTCCACCAACCTTTTCAGGAAGGGACTCAGTTTGGGTATGGGCTGTTACCATCACAGCCTTGCCAACCTGTTCAGGGAAGGAATCTGTCTGAGATTGGGCTGTGACTGGCACAGCCCTCCTGACCTGTTCAGGGAGGACATCTTGGACTGGGGCTGTGGCTATCACTGCCCCACTAACCTTACCATGGAGGTTTACCATTTTAAAATGGGTTTCTTGCTCTACCTCAGCCCAGGCTGAGATCTCTAAATCATTCCCTAGTAGACAATCTACAGGCAAGTTTGATGACACTGCCACTCTCTTGGGGCCGGGCCAGTGACACCTCCCCAGATGAGATTGACCACTGCTATGGGATGATCTCTCTGTACTCCATCAATGTTGGTCACCTGGTATGTGGCCCCAGGTAAAAGTTGCCTTGAGGGGACTAGGCACTCAGTCACCATGGTGATGCTAGCCCCTGTATCTCTATAGGCCTCAACTTTTGTACCATTAATGAGGGGCTCCTGTCTGTACTTGTCCAAAGTGTTGGGACAAGCTGTGAAGTTGGCAAACCCCATGCCAGTCTCACAGACAAGAGTATCTAAGTCAGGGGACCTGGTTAGGCCAGTCCCCAGGAACTCCCAAAGTAAATGCACCCAAATTCTTGGGGGCACTCCCACCACCTGGGGGATTACTACTAGTAGTAACAGGAGGCTTGGAAGTGTTACTTGTGGGTATGTTTTCCTTATTGTTGTTGGCCCTTGGGCAACTGCTGTCAGTTTTCCAATGGCCTACCTGTTTGCAGGTATGGCAATAAGGTTTCTTTTGGGTATTGGAAGGATTATGGGACCCACCCTTTTCAGAGGATTTGAGGATTTTTGGGGCCCTGATGTGGTTTGATCTGAAGATTTATTCCAACCCCTCTCTTGAGGCTTTTTTTTTTTTTATAATTCTTTTTATTGAAGTTGTATTCAGGTTTTATGCAGCATAGATCAAAAAAAAAAAAAACACGGAAAATCACAGCAAGGTAAAAATTACATTTGGTTTCAACTTAACATAATGTCTAACCAATTTACTCAAAATAGCATCCCCATATTTGATCGAATTTTCTAATACCCCCCACTCTTTGAGCATATAACAATTCACTTTTCCTAACCCTTTTCATTTTTTCCAGCCATTCCTGCAGCGTCGGGATACAGGTTGAAAGCCAATTCTACAATAGTAAAGATCTAGCCGCGGCCATTATAATATAGATCAATTTTGCCAGGTGACTTGAAAATGTACAATCAGGATCATAACCGAATAATAACATTATTGCATTACATGGGACTGATAACTTACAACAAGTTTTTAAAAAACCAATAATTTCTTCCCAGAAATGCTTAATTTTAGGACAAAACACTATAATGTGTGACCAATTGGCTTGTTCGCAATTGCAATGTCTAAAACAGAAAGCAGATGCATTGTTATACATTTTAGCAATTATTACTGGTGTACGATATAATAGCCACTTGCTAAAATACAACATCCTGCGCCAATTGGCGCCACGCAGTACACAGAAATTAAACTGATTAATGGTTTTCAGAATATTGCCGGTGACAATACCATTTACGGATAGCTTTAGCAGTCAGCTCTACCTCCTGACTTTGACTCAGACACTGTTTCCATGCTCCGGGTTTCTTCTCCAAGTTATTAACAAAAAGATCGAAAACAATAGTAGAAGTATAATTCGAAATGGTACCGGGATCTAGTTGCACCAACGTAGGATAAATTAAATTAGAATAGGAACTATGGCGGTCTTTCCTTTCCAAATTTAAAAGATTATTACTATGCTTATTTTGCACAGTATTTAGAGAGATTTAAGAACGGGAATGCAGCAACTAGTTGTTTTATAAATTTTTTCTTTGATTTGATATGTTCAGAAATTCAAATTCCATCCCCTTTGTTTGTACCGAAATCTCCCAAATTTGTGCGGTATAAAATCCTAAATTGGTTTTTTAAATGACGTAATGCAATGCTTAAGAGATATTCACTTCCACCCTTTCATTTACTAACTCCCTTGATTGGAGTGTTTTCCTTTTTAAAGATTAAAATCGATCCCATTGTTATAGAAAATTGGGGTCGGGCCGGGTTTAGAACATTAGCTGATTTTTTGGTCAGCGGAACTTGGCTCTCTGTTAACGAGATGTCAGGTCGAATTATTGGCAATTTTCTGCTAATAGGTTCCCTCTCTTGAGGCTTGGTTGATTCTTTCTTTTGGTCACCACCCTGGTTCTTAGGCCTAATCCTGGTTCTGACCCATTTGTCTGCCCTCTTACCCAATTCTTGTGGAGAGGTCAGATCAGAGTCTACCAGGTGCTGGTGTAATAACTGGTTCTGACAATTATTTAAGACTTGCTCTCTCATAATTAGATTACACGATCCTGTGTAATCAGTAACCTTACTTCCCAGTAGCCAGCCTTCTAAAGCCTTAGTGGCACAATCAACAAAGTCAGCCCAATCCTGAGACTGAATTTTCTGGGTGTCCCTGAACAGCAACCTGTACTGTTCAGTTGTTAAGCCAAACCCATTAATCAGTGTGTTCTTCAGGACTTGGTAATTGTTAGCATCCTCAGCTCTAGTAGTGAGGAGCTTATCTCTACCTTTGCCTTCAAAGGAGGGCCACAGTATAGCTGCCCACTGACTCTGGGGGATGCACTGGACAGTGCAGGCCCTCTCCAAAGAAGTCATCCATTTGTGGATGTCATCCCCTTGTTTAAAGGGGGCACTATTTTACTCAGGTGTCTAGTATCAAAACTCCTGTCTTTATCTTTAGGGATAATGCTGCCACCAGTGGGTTCTGACCCACTCAATTTCTGCTCTCTGGCAAAGGCAAGCCTTTCTTTGGCAAGGGCAAGTTCTTCCTTCTCAATCCTCAGATTGACTTCCCTCATCTTAGCTTCGTGCTCTCTTCTCTGAGGGGATGTCGTCACTCTCTGAGAAGATGCCTGAGAGACATGGGTGTGAATAGATCTTTTAGAGCCCCTGGAGTGAGACCTAACTCGTCTATTCCCAAGGTTAAATCTACCTGAGGCTGGGCCTGGGGGTCCCCCAGTTCCATTTTCATGTATGCTTAAGTTGGTCCTGGTAAGCCTGCTTACTACTACTGGACCTTTGTCTGCCTCATCCCCAGATAATTCCTCCTCCTCTTCCTCCTCTTCACTTTCTGCTCCATGGAGGTTAAGGTCGGGATCACCAAGGGTTCCCTCTAAGGGGGGCATGCTCCCATCTGGATTAGAGGGGCCTGTGTTAGAAGCCCTTCTGGCATCATATGTCTCTAAGAGACCTATCAGAAAAGGAGTGGTAGGTGAGAACCCTGTTTTTGTTTCCTGGAGGTACACAATTGTCCCATCTCCTGGAAGCTAAGGACTGCATATCTGGAAGTGACCTGTGGAGGGTCATCAACCACAAGGGGAGCCTCTGTGTTCCCTCCTGTGGTAGACATGCTTTTCTAGTGAGGTGTAAGTGATGCACCTACCTACACTATGTGTTTAGCTACTGATCCCTTGCTAAGAGTTGTAGTCAGGGTGTGCTACTCCCTTTCTACTACAACAGCTGGTTCAGTAGAACTCAGAGTATTTCTAAGCTTGTCATATGTACCTATGGTACCTTATGTGATCTTTCAAATGATATCTCAAGATTATATTTGGTAAAAACAACAGCAAGCTCAAATCCCAACCGCTGCACACCAATGTGAGAAGTTGGCCTGATATATGAAGCTCACTAGTTCTAGTGATCACCTTGTATCAGTCCAAACAACCCTTATGGTGATTGGTTGTAAGTCAACCTTATAGACCAGCTATCCTAGTAGCGTGGACAAGAGCAGTCTTTAAGCTAAACTCTTTTGGCATGTGAAGCCAGCTGTTTTACCACATATAACCCCTTGAATACCACATGAAAGGACACCACAAAGGTTGTTATGAAAATAAACAGATATTTATTAACTAACATACACCTCTGATCTCTTTATGAGGTCAGAGTGCTAAGCACATGACAATACTACAAAAGAAATACGAGTTCGCACAATTTTTACACGAGTGCCCTAGGGGCACGACAAACCATATATTCAATACAATGGAATGCGAGAAGGGAAAGGACTGTAAGGAGATCCAGAGGCTGGAGGATCGCTGGGACTACGCTACAAACTAGGTAAGTAAGGAGCAGGAGGCCCACGGGACTCACGTGCAGAGTGGAAACTCTCACGCGGGATGCGTACCAACGTCTATGGATGCTACAGTTTGCAAAGGTACGGATTTCGGACGAACCCGGCTTGATAGAGGAAAAACAACAGTAGACCTGGACACTAGGATAGTGAACACTGACTTCAGCACCTAGAAGCTTTAGTTACCTAACCCACAGGCTGCGGGTGCATAGGGCTGAAGTGGTGTCGAGTTTGCTGCGTTGATCCCGGTGATGCCTGAAACAAGAAGTTGCTGGCAGGCAGCCAGATGGAGGAGTCCGGTGGTTCCAAGGATGGAACTTAGAAGAAGGAGTCCTGAAAGGGAAGGGGACAGAGTCTTGGTCACTAGCCAGTGACGGTGCTGGAACCAGGAGGGAACCAGATGCTGTCGCCGCGTTCAGGTGGAAGAAGGGTCGCTTCTCTCTGTAGCTGCGCGGACCAGGAGCTGTTCTTCACGACCAGGCTGGAGGCATGAGCTCGCCCACGTAGTCTGCTGCCGATGGCGGTGTTGGATAGTCGATCTGGTCAACAGACCTTGGCAAGTGCAAGCCATGCGGTGGAACAAAGATGGCGTCTGGTGCGGACCAGGAGGGTCCGGGGTGCTTCTCGTTCACAAGGAAGCAAGGGCCAGTCTGGGGGACCAGACTAGCAGTGTTGGATTCTTCGGGTCGTCGTCTCAGAGGTCACCAGCCAGCCGGCAAGTGACCAGACAACAGGAAAAGGAGCAACCAGGCAAAAGGGCCCCACGCAGATCTTGTGGATGCTGGGGGGCTGGTCTTTGGTGCAGGAGCTGTGTCGGTGTGGGGCTTCTCAGACTCCGGTGCACTCACTCGAGGATCCCTCGGCGGTCGTGCTGGAAGCGCTGTGCAGGTTTTGTCAAGATGGCCGTCTCCAAGTTGCTCGTCGCACCCACGGGTCCCAGCTGTGCTGTGGATGTGGGTTGAGGTCAGAGGAGTCTGAAGGTCCGGATCTCGTCGAGCTGGGTCGTCTGGTTCCGGGATGGAAGGACTTGCAGCAAACCGCACAGGAGCTTGATGGTGCCCGCAAAGCAGGATGGTCACTCCCTGACCATAGAGGAGATTCTTCAGTCGTCTGATATTCAGGAGGTCGAAGGTCAAGAGTTTCTTCGTGGAAGTTGTCAAGATTAATCTAACTAGGAATGGGACCAGCTCCTACCTTTATTCGGCTAAAGGGGGCTGCACTACGACTAGGTCCCTCCTCTGGGTGGGACCAGGAAGGGGGGTGGTCACACCCCCTTTCCTTTGTCCGGTCTTGCGCCAGCTCTGGGGCTGGAGTGCCCCAGGAACTGGTTCTGACCGGTGTATGCACAGGACACCTTGTGTGCCCCAGGCATGTCTCATTCCTTTCAGCCCTGGCCTACCTAATACACAAAATCCTGTCTGGGGTGGTGCTAGCACCTCCCAAGGCATGAAACCCTTTATCCGAGCCTCCCTCGGACAAAGGGACTCCCAGCAGCAGGAGGTCAGACTTGTGTCTGTGGTGGCAGCATCCATTTTGTGATGCTGAGGCTCGAGTTAACTTTAACCGGGGTTCACAGTTACATACATGTCGTGTCCCTCTAGAAGGGTGGAATGCTACCCCCGTCGCCAGAATTGGCGAGGGGGTAGTATTCCAATTCGTATGACACCTTACTCGACATGTTTTGATAATGCTATGCCAAAGTTAGCATTTGACCGCGAGGTTCATAATGCACTTAAGAGTATATGGTATAGCGTTATCATGGAACATCTATTAGGACTTGGTTCCGCAAGCTGCAAACGGGCTCAGCTCATGCCCGAGCACCATCTCACATTATTCCAAGCACTCTGCCTTCAGGATTGATAAGGCCTGCCATAGGAGTGACTGATAGGAATATATGTGTTCATTTTAGGGTTAGATATAGGGATACTATACCTAAAGCAAAGGGTGATTACACCACCTTGCCCCAGCCGATTGATCAGCCAGTTGTGTCAGATTTGGATGGCCAGCCAAGGGTGGCATAATACATGCTGCAGCCCCTGGTAGGCCCTGGGTGCACCTATGCCTAGGGTCCCTAAGGTACACTGTACAGGGGCTGATAAGGTGACTCAGTATCCAATTAGATATGCACCTAAGGTACATGGAGTCCATTGTACAGAGAGAGCAGGAAGCCTGGGGTCCTGAATAGCAGGATCCCAGGCCAACTAAGTCGAAAACCAGCAAAACACCAGGCAAAAAGTTGGGGGCAACCATAGTCAGATATCCACCTTCCTACAAGCAATACCCCTGCGCTTCGGTAGGCGTCGTTTGCAGCTCTGCGTCTGTCGTCGGCGTCGTTAGCGCCGGAATGACGTTGTCGGAGTACTTAGACGCCGCCCATGCTGACTTTGGCTCAGGTCTTAGCTGCCCTGGACCCTGGAGACGGGCTGGTAGCGTTGGAATTGCAGGACACTTATTTTCACATCCCCGTCCTGCCGGCCCACCGGCGTTACCTGCGGTTCACGGTAGGCCACGAGCACTTTCAGTTTACCGTGCTCCCCTTCGGCCTTACCAGCGCCCCACGGGTGTTCACAAAGGTGATGGCGGTGGTCGCAGCTCATCTGCGCAGGTTAGGGGTGTCAGTCTTCCCCAACCTCGACGACTGGTTGTTGAAGGCGGGCTCGCCCCAGACAGTTGTCAGCCACCTCCAGACTACGGCCGACCTCCTGCACTTGCTGGAGTTCTCCATCAACGTGCCGAAGTTGCACCTGTGTCCCTCTCAGAAGCTCCTCTTCATCGGAGCGGTTCTCGACTCGGCGCAGTTTCGGGTTTACCCACCCGAACATCGGGTTCAGGATATACAAGCTCTGATTCCACTCTTTAAGCCTTTATCCCGAGTCTCGGTCAGGTTGACGCTGCGGCTTCTGGGGCTGATGGCCTCCTGCATCCTTCTGGTGCATCACGCCCGGTCGCGGATGCGGGCTCTGCAGTGGGACCTGAAGTTTCAGTGGGCCCAGCATCAGGGCAACTTGTCCGATCATGTCTTGATCTCGGAGGGCACTGCAAGACAACTGCAGTGGTGGCTCACGGACTGCGAATGGGTCAATGGCAGATCCCTTTCCCTACCTCACCCGGAGCACGTAGTTGTGACGGACGCGTCCCTCCTGGGCTGGGGAGGCCACATGGGAGAGGCGGAGATCAGAGGCCTCAATATTGTGGCGAGAAGTATAGCAAATCTATGGGGCACTGTGGTAATTAAATTGAACCAATGGTGTTCAAATATGGTTTGGTCTATGGCAGTGGAGATCTGAGTATGATGAGACAGGATGCCTAAAAAATCTCCAAAGATTTGGGAGTCTTGGAGAATTTTCATGGTTTTTCTTAAGAGTAAAGGAATGGATTGGCATTGGAACCCAAAAAGTGGCATTTTAACTGTCAGAGCCTGACTCTGAAGTATGGAAGGGAAACCAATAGCTATTCATTAATATGATGTAAGACAACAATAACGAAAATGAGAGCTGGAATGTGCAGACTGTATATGAACTTGTGCTGCCCTTTTTTTATCAAGGATTCTCTTGTTTTGTTAAAAATAAAAAGCGATAAAAACGATTTTAAGTATAAACTGAATGAGAAGAAAATAATGGTGCCAAAAGGGAATATAAAAGTTGGTGAACGAGAACTGTTGATAAGTCAGCTCCACGGACACTGACAATATACTTTCCTTAGCTACTCTCTGACTGGCAATGAAAATGTGCATCCTTCTCTAAACATACATAGCGACATTTCAAAGATGCAAAAATATGTGTCAAAGGATTAAAAAACACACCATTGGAAATACATGAAAGTGTCCTCTCACAGTGTGAGTACGCAGCCTTCACAACTTATGCTCAACTCAAGGATGCACATAGAAACTCGTAAATAAACTCAGTATGTTTGTTGAATTCATGGAGAAAAATATTAGTAGCTATTAGCATCTAATCACAACATGTGAAGTGACAGACAGAAAGAAGAAGCCATACCGCAGCATGTGTAGCCTCAATTTCATTAGCATAATGGTTTACATGCATTGGAATAGATCACGTGTGCAGTTTTATGTAGAGGTATAGGTTTGTTGACTAAATACCTGCTGCTTTTCCATACTGTCCCGTGCACTTTGGTAACGTCTACAACCATCAGACAATTTTTCACGGACGTGAAGCATCCAACACAATGCACACAGCTCTCTGAAGGAACCTAGAAGAGATAATTGCACTGCAATGATCCTCTTGAAATATCAAATTAAAAACAAACTACATACATATATAGTCAAAATAATGTAATATACTAAAAAAAAGTAATGACCTGTCACAACAGCACTAATCAATTTGCTAGGTCATGCACCAAAGAAATAGATTTACTTTGATATTCCGCAAAATTAATTTCAGTAGCTCTAAAAGTGCCCCTTTTCCTAAAATATATCATTAGTGTAACAACAAAGAAAGAATAACTTTTGCATATTGTGTTGTACTAATTTTTTGTGTTGACACATTCTCTATTGTTAAGGAAATTCCCCACTATTAAGACTATTTCACCTCCCATTGACGACCCTCTCAGAATAACGGTTAATCTAGAGAACTTGCTTCTAATAAAAATAGGTGTAGGACTTGAAAACAACCCTAGTGTGTTCGCAAAAGGCAAAAGAATGACAGATTAAAGTTACAAACCAATTATTTTACAGGACACATCATCAAGTTTGTCTCCACTAGGTCCTGGCTTAAAGGTTGAATTGGTGCGTGAATAATTTAGCAATGATTCGGGAAGCTGACTCAATGGAAGAAGGACGCATTTTGCTCTGATCTAGAAGTAAAGACAACATAAATAGAATGAAATATACTGCATTCAAAATTTGGACACAAAAAGAAACGTGAATACTTAAGTGGAAAGAGAGTGGGTGCGTACAAACGTGAACATCTCCTTAGCCTGTCTTTTCTTTCTTTTTCCCTTTTTTTTTTAACTTGTTCTAAAGTCGTCCAAACGTCTATTAAGTTGAATTTACTTGGGACTGATATCTCTCTAGAGATATCTATTTATTTATACTACAGAGGACTAGTGCCTCTGTAATTAAGGTTGATAACTCACTCAATAGGAAAAGCGATTTTTGTACCTTTATTAACTTCGGCACCATTTAACTAATCTTGGTGAACCGTAGGATATCAAAGACACTGCCAAAACGGAAGGTAGATCAGACAAAGGTTTAAAAGGTGCACAGAAGCTTGTCCCAAAATAGTTTTTCACTCACCAATGTAATTAGATTTCTCAAAGAAGATTCTTCTCCTTGCATAACATGACCGAAATTGTCATGACATAATAGCTTTTCAGTCATTCGGTGCCATTTTTTGGTCCGTGAAAATCTTTTCAGTTGTTTTGGAGAAATAGGGCAAAATGTGATGATCTTGTGGGCATGTCAAAGTATTTCGATTTTCCGAAAAGTTTGAGAACTTTGCCTCACACATGCAGATTTAATTTTAAAAAAGCATTCAAAACCAGATGCACAAAAGCATTGTTGCTGTCAGAAACGGCCCAATTCACAGAATCGCCCTGTTACTGACACCAAAAATGCTTTTCAATATATACAGAGCACAACCTGTGATTCAGTAACATGTTACAGAACGCCAACTTGTGTTTACACAGTGTTTGGAAGGGGCGTGGTTAAGGCGTCCCTTCCAAAGACCGAATTGCAGTGCTATGTATGAATGTTTTGTGACCGAATTATCGTCGAAAAAACATTTCTTTTCTACCAACACCTGAAGCGTAGTGGGAACCTTTCACAAATGGAACGGAGTCCCCTTTCCTTTTGTGTATGTTGAAATAAATATTTTTTAAGAGCAAGAGACCTCTACCTACTCTTCAAAAAATAAACTTAAACAACGTTTCGTTGTATTTTTTTTAAAAGCATTCCGCTGCATTTCAAAAACAAAAAGTTTACTTTATTAAAATCCCTCCGTTCTATTGTAGGGTGCCGGCCCGCGGGTGACGCAGACGGCCGTCTGCCCGTCCCCGGCTGCCGCCCAGTCCAGAACTTTCCTCCACCGGGGCGCCCTTGCCTTAAACTGTGCCCAGGCCTATTCCTGCTTTAGTCTTTGCATGCCCGGCCTGTTATGGCAATCTCACTAAGCACTGATGGGTCTGCGGCCATGCTCGCTCTGCACCCCCGGGGCCAGCACCTCCCTGGGGATGCCGCTTGAGAAAGTCACCCTCCGGGCCCCTGTTGGACTTTCAAAATGTCTCTGGCCACTATCCTTCTTGGCCGGCGCTGGTCACCTCCCAAGGGGGCCGCCTCCCCTCTCTAAGCCTACCTGTGCCCCAGATTGCAGTGAGCAGAGTCCAGGAAGGGGTAAGGAGACATACTAGTGCTGTCTCTTCCTAAAACAAAAGTTGTTTAAAAAACGATTTTCATTTTCTGTGATTACTGTCTTTGCATGTGGTTGTTACAGTTTAAAATTGCAGTTTTGACCTGCCTGTGATTGCATCTGTTATCACCTGTTTTGTGTTTTAAACTTGTGGTTTTCCCCGCCCATGATTGCTTGCATTTAACGTGTTGAAATGTGGGATTTGCAGTCCAACCTGTGTAGTTTGGCCCTCTCATTCCTTGGTGACAAATCTGTTTTCCCTCCAAATTTCTCCTTTGCTCTGTGCTAAGACCTGTGTGTTAAAACAGTGCACCACAGCCACCATTTTTGTGTTCACAAACCTTATTTCTCATCCTGTGCTCTATCAATATATTTAATCTAAATATACTTACTTCCTTTATGTATCTATATACTTTCAATGTACTTATGGATCTATATATTTATCACTTTCTTCTAATTTAGCATTTCCAATGCACTAGCCTATCTCTCAGCCTATACTTCGCTCAATACATCTTCTTGCCCAACCTTCTGACTCATCTCAAACTTCTTTCTACTACTCCTTCCAATGCACTACCCTATCTCTCATCCTATACATCTATCAATATATCCTCCACATCCACTCTCTCATTTATCCCAAACCCCATACCACTACTATGATTGCCAAAATAACCCTTTCTAGACTATCTCCTGCTCCTTGCATCATCTGACACTCTTTTACTACACCGATCCGCTAAAACAAACCTTTCTAAACTCTCCCCTCTGACTCCTCCCCTCCAAAACTCCTTTTATCCCGCCACTATCCTTTTCAATCAAAATTAACAGATTAACATGTTCACTTCTCAAATTCCATATTCAACTACACTAATATACTGCCCAAATAACTGAATAACATATCTACTACTAAAATTACTTCATATTTATACTATACTAATTTTCAACACTAATCCTTTATGGGTTCCGGAGTGGCATGCTACTCGGCAGAAAAGCGCTTCAACACCCATCAGGGGTAACAAGTGCTATATGAATGCAAATATTTCTTACCCTTTTATCCCTCCGCTATCCTTCTCACTCCAAGTAACAGACTAATATCCACCACTGAAATTACCTCATATTTCGCCATATTAATTCACCACTAATCCTTTATAGGCTTCCTGAATGCGTCAACAAGTTATAAATAAATACAAACCTTTGTCCTCCTCTATCCTTCTGCTATCATTCCAAATCCAAATAACTGACTAACCTATCCACCCCTTAAAAAGTACTTGCATGTTTCACTATACTAATTCAACACTAATCCTCTATGGGTCCCAGAGTAGCGCGCTACCCGCCGAAAAAGCGCTTTGACGCCTCGTCAGGGGTAGTCAGCGCTATATAAATGCAATTACAATACAATTACAATACAATACAAATTGCGACATACCTCATTAATATTCATGAAGTAGGTCTATTGTGACCGCATTAGAAATCGCTAAATGAAACTTCAAAACAGCATTCTTAATTGTTTACATTCCCATATCTCACCAGCAGTGTGCACTTCATGTAGACACCCAACAATGCTGCATCACACAATACCCCACCCATCATGACTCTGCTATATGAATAGGCCTGAGGAGAAAACATGAACTAGAACTTATAACTAAAAGAAAATTCTTGCCCAGTGACAGATGTCCAGTAAGCTTTGCGCATGTGCTTGTGCGCTATTGCAGGTATCAACAAGGCGCAGAGGGTCATTGAGGTTTACCCCAAACTCTCTACTAATCCTCTCTGCATCCTGCTTCCCCAGTGCCATTCTCATTGGTAGGGGAACGGGGTGGCAAAAGCAGCTCAAACCAGCAGGGTAGTTCCTAGGTCTCATGTTGAGCACTTCGACCCACAGGTCTGCAATGGGTTTTTAATGCACCTACCTGCTATGTGGGGGGCCGTTTGGGGATTTCCGGTGTCTGGCAATATCCCTGAAAGCTACCTTCAATGCTAAGTCTAGGAATCTGTTACCTACTTTTATTCAGGCTTCCGGACGTACAGCCCCAGCAGACATATTTCCACTGTATGCAATTGGCACCTTCCCAGCGTGCAACCAGAAACCAAAACCGGTTTATGACAAGGCAACTCCATACCATAGGGAGGAAGACCACATCATTCAAGGCGCATCTGGACCACCTTTGGTCCGCAGTGTGGAGCATGGCATTGAGTCTGTGGGGTGTGAGATACCTGCAATGTAGGTAGTTACACTGTGTAAACTTAACTCTAGTATTGAGGGTGAGAGTATGTGCACGCTTCAGGGTCTGGTCCCATTCCTTCCCAATTAAAGGTCTGTCAATAATCCCCTCCTTCGTGCTCTTCAAGGTCAGCAAATTATCTATCTGCATGTCCAATGCTGTTTTGTAGAACCAAGACACCAAATGGTGATCCTCACCTAAAGTTAGTAAAGGTTGTAGCAGGGTGATTGATTGGGGATTCAGGTTCCAGGATGCCCAGAAGTTGCCACACTGCTCTAGTTAGTGCCTCTCTGAGCAACTGCCCCCAATGTTTACATGCCCACCTGTATCCGGGGCCGGAACCAGCGAGCTGTGAAGTACCCTCCCCCAGCCGTCAGTAGGCCTATTAAGGGGGTGCTAGAGTCATACGAAGTGGTAGTCCCCAGACGGCGGTGCATCCCTTTCCAACACCTGAGGGCGATCCGGAGGAGCTACGGTTTATGCAGCAACGTAAGCTTGACTCCCATGATCAAGCCAGCAGCCCGACCTCCCTGTGCTGGTCGCCATATTCACCCACCTCAGCCAAATTATGTTCCGCCAGCCAGAGGGTGACCCACTTCACTTGTGCCGCCAGGTAATAGAGCTCGTAATCTGGGCCGCCCAGACAGCCCCTAGTTATCAGTTGTGGTAGCGTACCCAGCGCCACCTGCTTCACTGCCCATCTCATATCCGTTCCCGGGTCTGGGTGTTAAAGTAGTGACTCCACACTCCAGGGATCCAAACTGGGAGGTTCACAAAAAAAGAAAGCCCCCTAAGTAGGATCATCATTTTGGTCAACACATTGCGGTCCATAACAGGGAGCTGCAGCATGTGGCAAAATGCCACACTGCCCTAAAGGCCCCGCAGCACCCGCCTGAGGTTGCCTTCTCGGGTAGCCCCATCGGTGTCATATACTCTTATCCCAAAGTACATCAGTGACCGGGGCTCCCAATGGAATACAAGGGTCTGCACAAGGTCTAGTGTCTCGTGAAGTTAGCCAAGATAGGGAAGGCACAGGATTTTTAACAGTTTTTGTGAAGGCCAGACACTTATCTGAACTCAAACAGCTGGATGCTTCATGGGATGCCCGTTAGGGCACTCTGCAAAAAGATCAACATGTCATCCGCATATAGTGAACAGGGGTGAACACCCTACTGCAATGTAATCCACTCATCCCAGCACATTAAGTGCAACAGACAAGCAATGGTTCGATTGATAGTGCAAATTGCATTGGAGAGAGGGGGCAACCCTGCTATATCCCCTGCCCAATCTTGATTGGGTCAGAGATGTATTTGCCCGAACGCACCAATGCCCTTGCACTAGCATATAGCAGCGTAACCCAACATCTGAGGCATGACCGCATGTAGATATTCCCACCAGACAGTATCAAAGCCATCTATATATCTACAGAAAGGACCAAAGCTTCAGTGAACTGGGCTGTATCTGCTTCATCCAAGATCTGGTACAGACCCCAGATGTTATGTAATAGGCATTGTTTGAGAATTAAGCCATTTTGGTCCTAGTATACCAGCTTAGGGAGGTAGAGTTGCACTCTGCTCGCTAGTGCCCTTCTTAAGATTTTGTAATTGAGATTCAAATAGAAAGGGGGTGGTATGCTTATACATCAGTAGTGTTCTCTTGTGGATTAGGGATAGACACAATCAGGGCTTCTCTGGTCGTGTTCAGCAGTTATCAGCAACCAAGGCCCTAGCATTCATTTTGCCTAATTTTGGGGCCAGAGCAGTGGTCAAGTAGTCCAGTCTCCGTAAGGACTGGTGTTTCCCTAACACCTCAGCATGCCTGTTCCTTGTGCAAGGGCCAAGATGGCTCGTGACTGATTGATTCAAAGTGTTGAACGTCGCCCTGAAGTTGCGTTAGCTTTCTCCGAAGGGAGTGTTCCACACCTACAGACTAACTAAGGCAGTGAACCCACACTACTAATTTAAAGGCATCCCATTCAATATTTGTATGAGTAGAAGTCTGTAAATTTGATATCAAAGTTTTGAGAGATTTTATCTCCTAGGGGGATTCTAAAGCTAGGCTTGCATAGGTAGTCCAGGTAGGAATCAGGGTAGTGTGCTCTTCCCATGTAAGCTTCAGGAGGAAAGTTTTATGGTCTGATAGTGTCCACCTCAGATATTTAGTACCTGTGACATGCATAGCGATCTCTGCCGATCCCCTTTTGTCGGGCCGGGCATGTAAGTCATGCACAGGCGAGTAGAAGGTAAGCTCCTTTTGCCTCGAAGGCTCCAATGCTCAAGCGAATATCTGTGGTCCTGTGTGAGCTTCACAAAAGGGGAATCCACTAGGGAGGGTAGATATATTAAGCTATCGATCTGTGACACAGTTAAAACCTCCCAACAGGAGAAGCTGTAAGTCTGTGTCCACGAGAGGACTCTGGAGAGAGACGTCAGGAAATGTGTCTGGCCCACATTTGGGGCATATGCCCAAGTTACTACTTGTGTAACGATATATCTGTAAGAGACATTAGTTGGTGATAGATTCCTTACATTAGAATATCCCCAGGCGTCAGACATAGCAATACCCCTGCGCATCTGTAGGCGTCGTCTGCGGCTCCGCGTCCGTTGTCCGCGTCGTTAGCGCCGGAATGACGTCGTCGGAGTACTTAGACGCCGCCCATGCGTGCTGACGTCGGTTCTGATAGACAGCTTTTCCGCGCTAGACACGCAGAGCCATGATAGAACCAACACTGGTGCCAAGAAACTAGGCCTTGAAAGGGGATGACCTTAACTCTAGATATCGGTTCGCAGAACGGGGAGGATGGGTGGGTCGGTAAGGAATCTATCACCAACTAATGTCTCCTACAGATATATCGTTACACAAGTAGTAACTTGTGCATCTGAAAGAGACACGTTAGTGATAGATTCCTTACCTTAGAATAGATACCCCAGCAATACCAACCCCGATGGTGGGTCTGCGAACCAATAATCACACCAGAAAGTCCTGGAGGACGGAACGGCCAAAGAAGCCATTCCTCCGGACTTGACTGTCCAGGCAGTAGTGTCTTGCGAACATGTGCAGCGAGGCCCACGTCGCTGCCGGGCAAATGTCCTGTAAGGGGACTCCTCGGCCCAGGGCAGTTGTTGTTGCCGTGGCACGAGTGGAATGAGCCCGCAATCCAGCAGGGGGCTCCTTTTTCGCCATAGAGTAACATGCCTGAATACACAAGATGATCCACCGCGAAATGGTCCTCTTGTGTACTGCCTTTCCCTTCTTCGCGCCCACGTAACCAACAAAGAGTTGGTCATCCACCCGGAATTGGCGTGTGCGATCTAGGTAATAGGAGAGCGCACGTTTTGGATCCAGACGGTGGAGCCTCTCTTCCTCTTTCGAGGGATGCGGAAGCGGAAAGAAGGTGGGCAAAGTAATGGACTACCCGATGTGGAAGGCTGTGACAACCTTGGGCAGAAAGGAAGGTCGTGTACGTAACACCACCTTGTCTGGATGAACAGATAGGAAAGGTGGAGTAGAAGAAAGAGCCTGGAGCTCACTCAACCTCCTGGCAGAGGTGATGGCGACCAGGAAAGCAGTCTTCATTGTGAGAAGACGGAGAGGACAGTTATGGAGCGGCTCAAAGGGAGCACACATCGCCTCCTACTTCCACAACAAGATCGCGGACATACACATCAGCTTCAGCACTCAACCGACGCTCGCCACAACCGAACCACCGCCCCCCACCACCACCCTCCGCGCCTGGACCCCGATCAGCACCGAAGACACCGTCCGCACGATGAACTCCATCCACTCCGGATCTCCGACTGACCCCTGCCCTCACCACGTCTTCAACAAGGACGACGCTGTCATCGCACCCCACCTGCGGGACATCATTAACACCTCCTTCGACACCGCTACCTTCCCGGAGAGCTGGAAGCACGCCGAACTCAGCGCTCTACTAAAGAAGCCATCAGCCGACCCCACCGACCTCAAGAACTACCGCCCCATCTCGCTGCTCCCGTTTCCTGCAAAAGTCATCGAGAAGACTGTCAACAAGCAGCTGGCCGCCTTCCTCGAGACGAACGGATCCCTCGACCTCTCGCAGTCTGGCTTCCGGGCCAACCACAGCACCGAGACCGCCCTGATCGCAGCCACCGATGACATCCGAGCACTGCTTGACAACGGAGAAACAGCAGCCCTCATCCTCCTAGACCTCTCCGCGGCCTTCGACACTGTCTACCACCGAACACTAGTGCAGCGACTCAGCAACGTCGGTATTCAGGAGAAGGCACTGGAGTGGATCATCTCCTTCCTCGCCGGAAGGACACAGAGAGTCCGCCTCCCCCCGTTCAGATCTGAAGCCACCAAAGTAATCTGCGGCGTCCCTCAAGGCTCCTCGCTCAGTCCAACCCTCTTCAACGTCTACATGAGCCCCCTCGCAGACATCGCACGCCAGCACAACCTCAACATCATCTCCTACGCCGACGACACCCAGCTGATTCTCTCCCTCACCAACGACCCCGCCACCGCCAGTGCCAACCTTCACGAAGGGATGAAAGAGGTAGCCGAATGGATGAAGAACAGCCGCCTGAAGATTAACTCGGACAAGACGGAAGTCCTCATCCTGGGATCCTCACCCTCCGCCTGGGACGACTCCTGGTGGCCCCCCGCCCTATGCAGCCACCCAAACCAACAGACCAAGCACGCAACCTGGGCTTCATCCTGGACTCCTCCCTCTCCATGACCAGACAAGTCAACGCCATCTCCTCGTCGTGCTTCAACATCCTGCCCATGCTACGTAAGATCTTCCGGTGGATCCCCACCGAGACCAGGAAGACGGTCACCCAGGCCCTCGTCACCAGCCGTCTGGACTACGGCAACTCCGTCTACGCCGGAACCACCGCCAAACTCCAGAAGAGACTCCAGCGGATCCAGAACGCCTCAGCACGACTCATCCTGGACATCCCCCGTCGCAGCCACATCTCCGGACACCTGAGAGACCTGCACTGGCTCCCAGTCAACAAGAGAATCACCTTCCGACTCCTCACCCACGCACACAAAGCCCTACACAACCAAGGCCCAGGATACCTCAACAGCCGCCTCAACTTCTACGCTCCCAAACGCCAGCTTCGATCGACCGGCCACGCCCTCGCCGCCGTCCCCCGCATCCGAAGAGCCACCACAGGGGGACGGTCCTTCTCCTACCTCGCCGCCAAGACATGGAACTCCCTCCCGACCCACCTCTGCCTGACCCAGGACCACCTCGCCTTCAGGAAGCAACTCAAGACCTGGCTGTTCGAGCAGTAGCGGACCCCCCTCCCCTAGCGCCTTGAGACCCTCTGGGTGAGTAGTGCACTATATAAATATATTGATTGATTGATTGATTGAACAAGATTCAAGTCCCACTGGGGCATCACGAAGGGAACAGGAGGGAACATGTGTGTGATGCCCTTCAGGAATCTATTTACGATGGGGGACTTGAATAAGGAAGGCTGATCAGGTAGCCTTAAGAAGGCGGAAAGAGCAGAAAGGTACCCTTTAAGAGTGCCCAGAGCAGAGCCCTGCTGGGCCAGGGAAAGAAGGAAGAGCAGCACTTCAGAAAGGGGTGCAGAGAGAGGATCCACAGCCTTTGCTGTGCACCATGCCACAAATCTGTTCCACCTGCAGGCGTATACCGACTTTGTGGAGGGACGCCTGGCTGCCAGAATGATATCACAGACTTCAGGAGGCAAGTCAAATGGCCTCAACTGTCGCCGCTCAATCTCCAAGCTTGTAGGTGGAGACTGGACAGGTTCGGGTGCAGCACCGTCCCCTGCTGCTGCAACAGAAGGTCCTCCCGAAGAGGCAGACGAATCGGGGGATCGACTGACATGCCGAGTAGCTCGGGATACCAGTATCTTCGTGCCCAGTCCGGAGCCACAAGGATAACCTGGGCCCGGTCGCGCCTGATCTTCTTCAGCACTCTGGGCAGAAGTGGTATAGGCGGAAAGGCGTATAATAGACCGCAACTCCACTCGCGACGAAAAGCGTCTCCGAGCGAGTGCCGCCTTGGAAATT
This sequence comes from Lissotriton vulgaris, assembly GCF_964263255.1. Classification (NCBI taxonomy): domain Eukaryota; kingdom Metazoa; phylum Chordata; class Amphibia; order Caudata; family Salamandridae; genus Lissotriton; species Lissotriton vulgaris. The sequence continues at coordinate 338,812,527 of NC_141689.1, forward strand.
CCAACGCGCAAAACTGATGACATTGTGCGTTCTCTTCGGTGGCGAATAGATCTAACCAAGGCTCTCGCCATTGCTGAAAGAGACCTTGCGCCACGTCCGAGTTCAGACGCCATTCGTGATCCATCATGCACCGACGGCTGAGTTCGTCTGCCCTGGCATTCAGAGAGCCTGCCAAGTGTTGAACCACCAGGGTCACGCCCTGATGTTCCAGCCATTGCCAGAGGCGCAGAGCCTCCTGGCATGGGGTCCAAGACCCCACCCGCCTTGTTTGTTGCAGTACCACATGGTGTTGTCGGTGAACACTTGCACTACACTCCCCTGGACAGAGGGGAGGAATGCCTTCAGTGCTAGACGAATCGCCCGCAGCTCCAACTTGTTGATATGGAGCCGGGACTCCGCCGGAGACCAGAGGCCTCTGATCTCCGCCTCTCCCATATGGCCTCCCCAGCCCTAGAGGGACGCGTCCGTCACAACCACGTGCTCCGGGTGGGGTAGGGAGAGGGATCTGCCACTGACCCAGTCGCGGTCCGTGAGCCACCACTGCAGTTGTTTCGCAGTGCCCTCCGAGATCAAGACATGATCGGACAGGTTGCCCTGATGCTTGGCCCACTGAAACTTCAGGTCCCACTGCAGAGCCCACATCCGCCACCTGGCGTGATGCACCAGAAGGATGCAGGAGGCCATCAGCCCCAGAAGCCGCAGCGTCAACCTGACCGAGACTCGGGATAACGGCTGAAAGATGGGAATCAGAGCCTGTATATCCCGAACCCGCTGTTCGGGCGGGTAAACCCGAAACTGCGCCGAGTCGAGAACCGCTCCGATGAAGAGGAGCTTCTGAGAAGGACACAGGTGTGACTTCGGCACATTGCTGGAGAACCCCAGCAAGTGCAGGAGGTCGGCCGTAGTCTGGAGGTGGCTGACGACTGTCTGGGGCGAGCCCACCTTCAACAACCAGTCGTCTAGGTAGGGAAAGACTGACACCCCTAACCTGCGCAGATGAGCCACGACCACCGCCATCACCTTCGTGAACACCCGTGGGGCGCTAGTAAGGCCGAAGGGGAGCACGGTAAACTGAAAGTGCTCTTGGCCTACCGTGAACCGCAGGTAACGCCGGTGGGCCGGCAGGACGGGGATGTGGAAATAGGCGTCCTGCAAGTCCAGCGCTACCAGCCAGTCTTCCGGGTCCAGGGCAGCCAGGACCTGAGCCAAAGTCAGCATCTTGAACTTCTCCTTCCGGAGTAAGCCGTTGACGTTCCGTAGGTCCAAGATAGGGCGTAGGCCCCCTTTGCCCTTCTTGGGTACCAAAAAGTAGTGGGAGTAACATCCACACCCTACTTCTGGCCCAGGATCGCGCTCGATGGCCCCCTTGGCCAAGAGGGCCGTGACTTCCTCTTGCAGAAGTTGCAAGTGATCCCCCGACACGTGGTGGCATGGATGGAGGGGTCGCCTCGAAGGGGAGGGAGTAGCCCCTTCGGACGATCTGCGGCACCCACCTGTCCGATGTGATAGTGCGCCAGTGGGAGAGATGATGGCGAACCCTGCCTCCCACAGGCGTCACATGGGCTTGAAAACTCGGACTAGGAAGGTTTTGAGGCGGGTGCTGTTGAGGGAGGTGTGGACTGGCCTCGCCGTTGTCCCCGACCGCCGCCACGGCGGTTTCCACGTCCGCCACCGCGCTGTTGAACATTTTGCGGCTCGTGGCTGGCAGTACGTGGGGGGGCGCCCCTTCGGTGGCCACGAAAGGAGCGAAAGGCACCTGATTGCTGGCGTGGGGCCGTGAGGCCCAAGCACTTGGCCGTAGCCCTGGAGTCCTTAAAACGTTCCAGCGCATGGTCTGCCTTGTCGCCGAAGAGGCGACGGCCATCAAACGGCATGTCCAGGAATGTGACCTGGACATCGGCCGAGAAGTTGGCGGACCGCAACCAGGCATGGCGTCGAACCGCCACCGTCGTTGCCATCGCCCTGCCCAGTGAGTCCGTTGTGTCCAGCCCACACCGGATAGAAAAGCGTGCTGCATCTCGACCCTCCGCAAGGGCTTGGGCGAGTTTAGCCTGGACCTCCTCCGGGCATTGTGGCAGCACCTCCGCAACTGTGTCCCACAGAGTGTGGGTGTAGCGGCCCAAGAGACAGGCGGTATTCACAGACCGCAGCCCTAAGCTAACAGACGAGAACACCTTCTTCCCAAACTGTTCGTATCTCTTGGATTCCCTGTCGGTCGGGGCCGACGGGAATGCGGTCTGGGAGTTGGAGGCCTGGATGACCAGACTCTCGGGGTGGGGTGGGTGGACAAAAAGCATGGGCCGCCCGGGGCCGGGCGGTAGCGTCTGGCCACGTTCCTATCCACAGGCGGACCTGTGGCGGGCTTGGACCAAGTGCCCACAAGAACGTCACACAAGGCCTCATTGAACGGCAGCGGAGGCTCACTGGAGCTTGACTGCGGTTTGAGGACCTCGGTGAGGAGGTTAGTCCTCACGGCCACGACGGGGAGCTTAAGGTTTAAGGCCTTAGCTGCCTTCGTCAACACTACACTATATGTAGAGCCCGCCTCCGAAGCCACAGTCGGCGGGAGCTAAATGCAGTGTCTGGCAAAGTGTCAAGACCACTGGCCTCCCCAAGCTCATATGTCCAGTCCTGTTGAGACTGGCAATCTAGTGCCAGAGGGACCTCAGACCCCTCCCAATCCTCCTCGTCGTCACCCGTACCCTGCAAAACAGGTTCAGTAGACGGGGCCTCCTCGGGGAAATAAAAATCTCCATAGGCCGTCGGAAGCGGCGCCCAGCGGCGCCGTTCTGGCGCCAGAGTTGGACCGAAGGAGGTGTTGGGGACGGCGTCCACAGCGGGCGCGACACCCGTTGGGCCGGCGCCGGTGAGGTCGTAAGGTCGACCGGCGACGACCCGGATCCGGAAGCGGATCCGCTGAGGTCCTGTGGCGCCGAGACCGAAGTCGCCGGCGGTGTCGGGCCGAAGCACCCGGCGGCGTCGGGCCGAAGCACCCAACCCGCTAGGACCTCAGGTCGGGGCAGTTTGGCCCGAAGGCGCCACGGAACCCGACTGAGGAGGGAGGGACCTCATGGCCATGAGGTACCGCTCGATCTCCTCCGGCGCCGCGCCGTGCCCAGGGACCCGAAGGTGTGGGGCAGGCGGCGACGCTTGAGACTCCCGTGAAGCCGCGTGGGCGGTGTCCCCCGGCCGCATCGTGCGAGCGTCGGGGTGGGTCGGAGGAACGATAACGTCTCTCCGACCTCTCATGCCTCTTACCTGAGGACTTGGAACCAGACGACCGGTGTCCACTCCCGGAGCTTCGATGACTCCGACCTCGCGACCTGTCCCTCGTCCTCCCGTGGGACCGGGACCTGGAGCGGCGCGGGGCCGACTGCCTCAGCTCCAGTCGCTTCGGGACCGCTCCCGCCTAGCCTTCGACGTCAGGGCTCGGCAGTCGGAGCAGGTACGATCGTCATGGGCGAGGCCTAAGCACTTCAGGCACCGGCGATGGGAGTCCGTGACCGACATCAGTCGGTCGCACTTCGAGCAGGGCTTGAACCCGGGCATCCCTACTGGCACCGATAGAGTCGAAGACTTGAAGAAAAAGAGTGATCAAAAAGATCAAAAGTTCAGTCAAAAATTGACTGGGGGTAGAGCTTCTCCGGATCTGCGCTAGCTGGCGCGGAAAAAAGAAGAACTAACGTCAGCGCGCATGGGCGGCGTCTAAGTACTCCGACGACGTCATTCGGGCGCTAACGACGCCGATGACGGACGCGGAGCCGCAGACGACGCCTACCGACGCGCAGGGGTATTGCTATGCAAAAGTTTCCAGATCCAGTCTGACGCCTGGGGATATTCTAAGGTAAGGAATCTATCACTGACGTGTCTCTTTCAGATAATGCTCCTTATGTATATGTTAAGGCCTTGAAGGCGCCCCACTATAAAAACATATGTGTCTTCATCGTCCCGGGTTCGGCCCATGTAGCAAAGCAGCTCATTTCTTACATTGTCCTATTTTTCACAGTAACGTTTCTGCCGTGACCTTTTGCACATATTTGTGTGCACAACAATGTTGGATTAGTTTCTCTGAAACTACTTTGTTTACACATTTAACTTTGCACAACATTATCACGATGCCTTGAACATCATATAAAAGGCCCTTCTGCGCACTAGGTACAAATGCTGTTCTATCCTCATCCATGGGGTTACAGGGCTATTTGCCTATACATGACATCACTAATCTATATACACATCCCAAGGCTGCTTTCTAATATAAATAAAGAGCCTCCCAATAGATTAGTACAGGAGGCGCTTCAGCTGACACAGAGGTTCCCTGCATGCTGAGACTTCATCACGCAGCAGTCTGACATCTCGTGAGCTCTGTCCAGTTCGTGACCAAGGCAGGTTCCTACATTCTCTCTCGCCAGGTAATGGGGTTGGATCGTCGCTTGGGGGGATTCTTGGCTTCACACCTACACACACTCTAGTTACACTCAGAGTAAAGTTCGCATAGTAGGAGTACGCCTGATTACTGCCTTGTTTATATGCCTGCATATATACACAGTTTTAGCATCATCGTAGAACTTTATCGACTATTTACTCTTGATGTGCTCGTCATCACTGTAAGCTGCTTCTGTCTACTGACTATCGCAGCACATGTATTCTATACATGAGTAACATTGGTTCAATAAGTATATTGAAAGCGTCCCACTGTTTATTCTCTGTTTATTTCTCTGAGCACAAGTAAGCATGAGTGACTGAGCAAAAGGTTCTGTTCTTTTATTATGATCCCCGAGTGGTCAGGGTTGTCATGTTGAGTAGTTGCCAGAAATTATTTGCTCCCTGTTTAGGGGATTATGGTGGCACTGTGAGCTAGCTGGTATTTAGGCCCACATATCCTGCAGGGGTGCCCAGAATAAGTCTAGGCACCTCGTCCAAAGTTTCTGTTGTCCAACAAACGCGTAGGTCGTACAGATTAGTGGTAACTACACAAAAATGCGTCTTGGTGATTTCTGAAACGACCCATATCCGAACCCAAACCAACACCCCTCTAGAGAAGGCAGTGTAGCTAGTCGCATAAAGTTGCTCCCTTGAGTTTCTCTGCAATTTTGGAATTTAAGGCCCAGTCTTCCTCCACCCTGCATTGGAGGAAGGAAAGGATTTTGTAGAGCTTGCCAACCATCCCCAGCCTTTGTACAATGGAGGAAGGAAATGACTTTGTAGCACTTGCCAACCATCCCGTGCCCTCATACATTCCAGGTGAGAAGGAAGTACTGCATCAGTTCCACCCTCTTTAATTGCCCTCCCCTCCCCAAGAAGTGCACATCTAGACAATCATTCGCCAAAACAAGAGAATCATAAACAAAACTAGATCACAACTTCCACACCCCAGGTCAGAGTAGCAACGGCTCTCTGACCAAAACACTGAACTAAGTGCAGTTAAAAAGCCCAAACCCTTAAAACCATCCTTTTGTCTAAGGGTTTTGTCCTTGTGAGGGGTGGTTGCTGCATTGACTACCTTAAAAGTATCCCCATCTCCCTCTTTCCTGTCCACAGGATTACAGTCAATTTTGTGGGGCTGGAGTCATCATGGAGAATGTGTAGTCCCAAGTCCCCTTATGATCAACTGTTGGGACCGGATGTCCATCCAGAGTCTATTTGGTAGGGATTGTCCCCACTTGTCTAACGAGAGACAAAAGGATACATGGTGCAGTCTCCTCAAGAGTGTCACAGGTTATCAGCTAGCCTGGGAGTTATCTGGGGTCCGATTGCGATGTCCTCTGATAGGTGATCAGAATCCAAGCTTTCAGAGGACAAAGAAGAGCCATGTTGATCAGGATGCTCCAGCCTAGCACACCTCTTCCTGGGCCCCCACTCTCTGTCTGTCCTTTTGCCAGGCGCGCTCTATTGAGGCCACCTAGTATACCTCGGCGGCGACTCTTGCTTCAGAGGACTTTGGATTTTGTTTTTACTCATGACCCCCTTTATCTTCCTCCTGGTAGTACCTTGCTGCAGGGGGGTCCTCAAAGAAAGTACCATGGTCATCTACTACAACCTTAAGGCGCACTAGGAACAGTAGCATGTTCCATACACCACCCTCTCTCAGCTCCTTCTTGACAACAAAAACAATGCTCTCCACTTTTGTACCGACAATGTATAGACCGGGTAAATGCCAACTGAGGCATCCTCCACACAGAAGTGTCTGACCTCCCAGGCATTTTGCAGTATGAAGTCTCTATCCCGCAAATGTAACAGGCGAGCAATCACTGGCAGCAGAAGCGCACCTAGCAGCAGGATTTCTGCCAGCACTCTATGCGCCCTTTCCAGTGCGAAGAATGGCAAGAGCCCCTGAGAGGCAAATTCCCTAGTCAGCCAGGCATCCAGGAAGGACACCATATCTGTTCCCTTCACCTTCTCTAACAGGTCAATTATTTTGATGGTATTCGGGGAACTCCTGCCTTCCGTGTCCTCCGCCCAACAATCCAAAAGCTCTAATTGCTGGTGCAGTTCAGCGACTCTGTCCTGTAGTCGACAGACAGTGGGTTCCACTTCTTCCAGGGTAGCTGTATTATGCTTGACTGTGTCCGCCAATTTCCGATGGTCAGCTTGGAGTATCCCCAAGTCAATAGACACCTTACCTATCTTGCACTCCAATACATCATGTGTTGCATTAAGTATCAAGTCCAGCTTACCAGGGGGTCCAGAGATCGGTGAGGGAGTTCTTGCCATTGCTCTTCTGTGATTCCCAAGTTGGCCCATGCCGGTGTGTCCTTAGGTGGTTTGGTGCGACCCATATCAATCAATCACTGCCTTGAATAGCACGGCTACTCACCCGTGAGGGTCTCAAGGCGCTGGAAGAGAGGGGCTGCTGGTCGGACTGGGTGAGGATCATTCGAAGAACCAGGTCTTGAGGTCCTTCCTGAACTGGGTCAGCGATAGGGATTGCCTGAGGTGGAGGGGCAGGGTGTTCCAGGTCTTGGTGGCGAGGTGGCCAAATGACCTTCCTCCGGTTCTGGTCTTGTGGATCCTGAGGACGGAGGCAAGGGCGAGTTGGGAGGATCTGAGTAGTCTGGTGGGTACATAGAATGTGAGGATGTGGTTCAGGTATGCTGGTCCTTCGTCGTGTAGGGCTTTTTAGGCATGAGTGAGGAGCTTGAAAGTGATTCTCTTGTTGACTGGGAGCCAGTTGAGTTGTCTGAGGTGTTACGTGATGTGGCTGCCGGATGTGGAGTACCAGTCTGGGCTGCGGCATTTTGGACGTTCTGAAGTTTTAGCTCTTTCTGGGTGACGTCAGCATAGAGTGCGTTGCCGTAGTCGAGTCTGCTGGTGATGAGTGCATGGGTAACCGTCTTTCTAGATTCTGTGGGGATCCATCTGAATGTCTTTCGAAGCAGGCGGAGTGTGTGAAGCAGGCTGAGGAAACTGAATTGATTTGGCGGTTCTTAATGAGCGATGAGTCCAGTATGATGCAGAGGCTGGTGCGTGTCCTTCTGGGTGGGGGAAAATCCCAGAGCAGCAGGCCACCAGGAGTCGTCCCAAGCTGAATGGGTGGATCCCAGGATGAGTACTTGGGTCACGTCAGAGCTGATCTTGAGGCAGCTGTCTTTCATCCAGGTAGCAACGGCCTTCATTCCACCGTGGAAGTTGCTTTTGGTGGTTGCGGGTTCGTTGGTGAGGGAGAGGATCAGCTGGGTGTTGTCGGCATATGAGACTATGTTGAGTCTCTGGCTTTTGACGATGGCTTTGAGTGGGGCCATGTATGTGGGATATACAATTTTGTTTGCATCAGTTAGTTAAAAATATTTTAAAAATATAACAACTTTAGAAGGACTACGAATCAGTTAGTACAGATATACAAGTACATTTTTAACCCGCCCTTCTTTCCCTGTTTGGAACCCTCATCAAATAATTGCTCTATTATTTGGGGGAGAAAGGTTATATAATTGTGACTTTCTTGGGACACAAAGGAGTGGAATAAATTGCTGGTGCCGTGTTATATTCACTAAGATCGGGAAAAGTTAAGGTACATTGAAGTTTGCTCAAACAGCATTCTTATCTCAGTGAAAGTTGTGGTTCTAATAAGGTTACTCTGGGCTCCTGCCGAGATCCTGTCTTTGGTGATGCAAGGTGCGTCAATAACAGCAAGAGACCAAGATGTTACTTCAACTCTTTCGGTATTCTGGGAAATCCAGTGCTGTGGGCGAAATTATTTGCCTCCCACTACCTTTGTGGAGTTGTCCGATATCAATTTCCGGAATTTATAAGGATGTTGGAAAGGTTCAGGCTGAGGGTGTGATGCATCGCTGAGTATTTTTACAAATCTCCCACAGTTTGCTAGGGTGGAAGCCTCCGCTTGTGAAAAGCATACTGCTGAGGCCTCTATGCAAGTGCGGGCCACTTGTTTCAGAAATATTTGCCTGAGTAGAATTCTCCTTTCTTGGATCACGGCAAGACAACAGCACAAAAGGTGCGGCCATGATTCGTGTTTATAACTGCACAACTTGCAAACGCCTCCATTGTCTTGGTTGGCCGAGGCTGGATTGAAGTCCAGCATCGATAGAGCCAGCAATCGCAAATAAAAGATCTTTCTTCGGGTTCTAATTCTGAGGGTACCTGATAGAAAGGGCTGGGATTTAGCTACCAAATGGGAAGAGCTTAAAGAGCCCAAGAACTCTGCTGATTTTAAGAATCTTTGTCTTGCTGAAATGAGGTCAGTCAAATTTGTCTGTTGAGGATCTTTTTCCATAGTGAGTAGGAGATGGGCTTCAGTGCAATTGCTGTTTGTTTTATCGCTGTAGTGGCTACTCTGAAGTTGTTTGTTCCACGGGGACCCTTATTTTTGAAAATGCATCTGAGGCAGGCCTTGAGAGAGTTCTCTAGTGATTTTAGGAAGTCTGCCTCGATAATGAGGGCTTGTTTCACCAGCCCAAGTTCCAATCTTTCTCTACGAAGATATTTCGGCAGTTGGAAGAGTTTCTCTTATCCCACACACTGCGTGTGCTCCAGCAGTTCCAAGTATGCTCCGAGGAAGGCTTGATAGCCATATTGAAGTGCTGGAAGAAGGGAGGCATGACCAACTTTATTTATTCTCTCTGCAGACGGGCTTGTTATTAAGCCTGGCTTAGCCATAGGTGATTGCTGTTGATTTCTTTTTTAATGCATTTTTGTGAGCAGATGGTTGAGCGGATTCAGTGAACAACACCCCCAGGTACTTATATTTGAGGGCCGAAGTGATGAGGGCCGAAGTGATGATTGCGGGACCCATTGTACATAAGGCTTGTTTTTTGTTCTTGTAGCGACCGAATACAAGTATTTTGGTTTCGTCTGGGTTGATGGTAAGACACTTCTTTAGATTGCATACATGTAGGCTGGTGAGTGCTCGTTGGAACCACACTTTGGTGTGGTCCAAAATAACAATGTTGTCCGTAAATTTAAGAATGTGAAGTGATCTATGACCTAAATGAGGGAGGGCAAGGCAGCTGTTGGTCCTTTCTTTCCCCAGATCTGCTGTGTATAGATTAAAAAGTAGAGGCGCCAACACACAGCCTTGTTTCAAATCCCCGGTGGTGGGTATTTTTACAGAGAGCGTTGTCGGGCCTGTTTTCACACAAACCCAAGTTGAAGAGTACAGGGAGATTATGGCCATTAAAAGAGGTGATAAAATACCCCAACAAGCTAGTTTCCTCCATAAAGTGTGCCTGTCAACTTTGTCAAATGCTGCAGTAAAATCGATAAAACAACAAAAAAGTGGGAGTTGGTTATGTTGCGTTGCTTGGTGGCTAAGGCCGGCTAGTGATATTTTGTCATTAGTAGCTGCTCCTCCATGAAAGCCTCTTTGGAAAAAGGGGAGCAGCTCATTTGCTGAAACACAGCTTTCCAGATTTTTCAGCAAAATTTGGGCATAAGCTTTTGCCTCCAAGTCTAGCAGAGTTATTAGGAGGTAGTTATTTAGCTTTAGGGAATCGCCTTTCATACCCTTAATCAGTTTTACAATTTGGGATGAAGTTAATTTTTGTAGGTCTTCTGTTTGCTGCGGGGTGAGCCCCTTTTTGTCTGTTTTGAAATGAGCAGAAAAAAGGCTTGTTAAATGTTTCTCCCATTTGGATTCAGAAACTGCATTTTCCCTGTTCGGCAAGGTGACTTTAATTTATTCACGTGATTCCAGAAACGAGCGAGAGATCTTTCCTTGAGCATCCTGAGTATCCTTAGCCACTCCTTTACTTGTTGTGCTAACTTAAGGTCCCAGATAACTTTTTTATGTGCTTTCCGCAAGTCTTTATTGCCTTTTTGTTTTTGCTTATGTGGTTGATTTTACATAATCGGATGGTTCTCCTTAGGTTCTTCCGTGAGGGATTGATGTCTTGTTTTGGCAGCTGTTTGTATCGGTAGCGTTGCAATGGCTTTATGGGTTGCGAGTAACACCTGCACCCCAGGATGGAATCCAACAGTTCTTTGGTCATTGTGTACCACTGTGTTAGAAGTTGCACCCCAAGTTGGTTCTTATACCTGCTATTTGTGTTGCCGACCATTAGACCACCTGTTTGGAGTGAAAGGATCGCCATTTGATTCTCCTTACTAGCGTCTTTATTTCTACTCCAGTTGCCTAGCCCAGAAATGTATCTGCTGTCGGATGACCTAGGTCCAGGGTTAAGACTAGGGGATTATGTTCACTTTCTTCTCAATGTATTATTTCAAAATTCCGAAGGTGGTCTGCCAATGAGGGTGGACATAAAAATGTAATTGATTGTTGAGATACCTTTAAATGTGGGACAAGACGGGTTTGTGGGGCGTGTCAAGACTTGGTCCGCAGACTTTAAGCTGAATGAGGTAAGTAGCTCATTGACTTGATCCCGTTCCTTGCTCATTTGTTCAGTCTTGGGATAGTTGCCCAGGGACTTGGTGTTAAAAATCTCCTGCCATCACTACTTCATGTGAGGGATAGGACACGAGAATTTGTTTTGAGATTGTACAAAGAGAGGCCATTGCGCAAGCTTTTGAGATTTTTTTAGGGTTGATGTAACAATTGATTAATAGCAGAGGGAAGGCCCTCTGACCAAATCTTAACCTTCATATTGATACGACTTGCAGCCCCCTGTGGTTTTGGGTAGATGGGGATTATTGGATTTTGGCTGCCTGCCTTATGAAGATTGAAAGGCCACCTAGTGGCCTGCTAAATATGTTTGTACATGTGGCCGGCTGAAAAAGCTCATGAAAGCCATATAGCACTGTTGGATTTAATGGCCACGTTTCCTGCAGGCATATAAAGTCACTATTTGCAGAAATTCTCGTCCAGGTTTCGATGACAGGGTAGAGGCGAGTTCCATGAGGGGATTAAGAGCTCCTTTTTGTTACCTGTTTTCCAGTCTGGAAGTTTAAAAGACGTGAAAGGCAATTTTGAGTTGTACTAGGAAGAGGGATGTTGCGTGCTGCTCTGGGAACTAAGCGACTGGTTCCAACCCTCGAAATTCTGGGATGTTGACTGGTATCTAAAATGTATTTGATTGTTCCCACATTATACTACCAAGGAATTAGATGCTTTCGTAGAGCTTGGTAGTCAGTTGTGGGTTGCACCCCATGCACCCTTCAGAACGCTTCCGCACTGAACAGCTAAATTCTCCAGAATGAATACATGCATGCCGGTATTTTGGCAGATGTATCTTTTGAAGCTCAATGCCACATTTCTCAGAGGTATGGGCTTCTCTGAGGATGGTGCCTCTGATACAGTCCCCACCCATGAAAGCTGCTCCGGTTGTGGTTCGCCTAGCTCCTGTGAATGAAGTGTACATTGTTATCTCTTCTTAACGAGCCATTTTTCAGAGCATTACTGGGATGGCTGGACTTGTGCGATTGACTGCGATCATCCTTAGCGGGGTTGTATTGGAAAGGTCTTTTAAAATTCCCTCCAGTGTCCTTTCTCCCTGTCAGGAGATGGCACTGAGGGGTTTTTATTCTTTGCTGTCTCGTACTCAGGAGTTGCGCCTGTTGGGTTGATACTTGAATTCACTTGTGTCAAGATTCAAATTGTCATGGGACTGGTCGCTAGGCTCCCCAGGGATTTCGGTAGCGTCCTGGTAAATTACTGAGTGGGGGGTTATTTGATTGTAGGATGCTGGTCTGGATCTGGCAGAAACCTGAGTATCCTCCATAGGATGTTCTACTGTTTGTTGTACCATCCCTTTTGTGCTGATAGGAGGAATGTATTCCAAAATCGCTGGTGCACTCTAGTCCAAAATGGCACTTCCCTGATATCCCTCATTACTTGCGGAAGCCACCAAGCTGGTTATTAGCATTGCTTCATTTTCTGGGGTAGACGGGGATGTGCACCTTGCATATGAGGTGTCGGCCAGTGATGAGCTTGTTTATGCCAGTTCTTGGTTTTTAGTGGCTGATAATGCAAATGCTACTTACCAGTATGCATCTGTTCTTGGCATGTAGGGCTGCTGACATTCATATCTGTGCATAGATCGCCACCTAGTGTTGGGTCCGGATGATTGCACATTGTTGTCCTGGAAGAGTCTTCGAAGTATCACGAGATAGGTGGCTCCTCCCCTGGACTACAGTGCGCATGGGCATCGCCTCCATCCCCAGATTGTTTTTAGCCATTGGCAGAGATGGAGTGAAGAATGTGAGTGATGACCATGCTATGAGCATATGTATGTATATGAATGAATTCTGCAGCTGCTACAGGCGCCGGGGAGGAGGGTGGGCGATATGAATGTCAGCAGCCCTACATGCCAAGAACAGATGCATACTGGTAAGTAGCATTTGCAGTTCGAGGCATGTGGGCTGCTGAATTCATATCTGTGCATAGAATACATAGCAGTCCCTCCATTAACGGCGGCCGCCCGTGCCAGCTGCAGCAGTCTGAAAAAGCGTTTTTAGAACAGCCTGACCAACAGCTGCCTGCTGTTTGGAATGTACGTCTACACAGTAGTGTTTAGTGAAAGTATGTGTGGTAGACCATGTGGCTGCTCTACAGATATCTTCTAAGGGAATGTTACCTAGGAAAGCCATAGAGGCCCCCAACTTCCTGGTGGAGTGGGCCTTCGGTGGGATAGTGAGAGTGCGCTTAGCTTTAGCGTAACAGATCTGAATGCACTTTACTATCCACCTAGCAATCCCCGCTTTGGAGATAGCGTTTCCCTTGTGGTGAGTGGCAAAAGCAACAAAAAGTTGTTTGGTTTTGCGGAAATCTTTTGTCCTGTCTACATAATACATCAAGGCCCTTTTAACATCAAGGGTGTGGAGCATGCGCTCTGCCAGCGTCTCTGGGTTTTGAAAAAACACCGGCAATTCGATTGTCTGGTTCATGTGGAATTGTGATACCACCTTGGGTAGGAATTTAGGGTTAGTGCGGAGCACCACCCTGTTTGCATGTACTTGGAAGAAAGGTTCCTGGATGGTGAGCGCCTGCAGCTCGCTAACCCTCCTAAGCGATGTGATCGCCACTAAGAACGCAACCTTCCAAGTCAGAAACTGAAGCTCACAAGAGTGAAGTGGCTCAAAGGGAGGACCCATCAGCCTCGTAAGAACCACATTGAGGTTCCATTCTGGAGCTGGTGGGGTCCTTGGTGGAATGACCCTTTTGAGTCCTTCCAGAAAGGCCTTGATAGCAGGGACCTTAAAGAGTGACAGGTGCTGCCTATTCTGGAGGTATGCTGCCATAGCAGACAGGTGAATGCGGATGGAAGAGTACGCTAGATTGCATTGATACAGGTGGAAAAGGTAACAGATGATATTCTGAATGGAAGCATCTAGCGGGTCAATATTGTGGTTAGCACAGTAGATGACAAACCTCTTCCATTTAGCCGCATAACAAGCTCTAGTAGTGGGCTTCCTTGCCTCCCGAATGATGTCCATGCAATCGGGAGGAAGATTGAGGTAGCCAAACTCTAGGACTTCAGGAGCCAGATCGCCAGGTTGAGCTGTTGCGGATCTGGGTGCTGAATGTTGCCATGGCTCTGCGTCAGAAGGCTGGGAGTGAGATGAAGCCTTTGATGCGGTACCACGGAGAGTTCCAGAAACGTGGTGTACCATGGTTGGCGAGCCCACGTTGGAGCAACCAGGATGAGCGTCATCGAGTGCTGCCTGAGCTTGCGTGCCACCAGCGGTATCAGAGGCGCTGGGGGAAAAGCGTACGCAAATCTGCCTGACCAGTTCATCCACATCGCATTGCCCTGTGATTGCGGGTGTGGGAACCTGGCGGCGAAGCTTTGGCAGTTTGCGTTCTCCTTTGTGGCAAATAGGTCTATCTCTGGATGACCCCACCTTTGGAAGTACGGTTGGAGTACTGATGGATGTATCTCCCACTCGTGCATCTGATGGCTGTGTCTGCTGAGCAGATCCACCATTTGATTGTCCTTGCCCGGGAGATGCTCTGCCATGAGGAAGATGTTCCTCTGAATGGCCCACTTCCAAATGCTCTGAGCCAGGTGAGACAGCTGTGGAGAGTGTGTGCCTCCCTGCTTCTGAATGTAGTACATGGCCGTCATGTTGTCCGTCCGGATCAACACGACCTTGTTGCACAGATGTACTTTGAAGGCCTTTAAGGCCATGAAGATTGCCATCAGTTCCAACACATTGATGTGCATCTTCCTTTGCTGTAGTGTCCATAGTCCCTGCACTGTGTAATGGAGTACATGCGCTCCCCAACCTTGGAGAGAGGCGTCCGTTGTCAGGATAATCTGTGGCACAGGCTCTTGGAATGGTCGGCCCCTGCAAAGGTTTTGTGGATTCCACCAATGCAGAGAGTTGTATGCCCGACCGCTCACCAACACTAGGTCTGTCAGTTGCCCATGAGCCTGAGTCCACTGACGTGCTAGGCACTCCTGAAGCGGACGCATATGTAGTCTCGCGTGCGGGACAATGGAGATGCAGGAGGCCATCATGCCTATCAACTGCATGAACACCTTCGCTGGAAGCGAGTGTTGGGGTCTGAATCGTTGGATCAGCGCCTGGATACTGGCGATTCTCACTGAATTTGGCTGCGCAGTGGCTGCCAGAGTGTTGATTGTCGCGCCCAGATACTGTCGCACGTGGGCGGGCTGGAGATGGGACTTGGGATAGTTCAGAGAGAATCCCAGATCGTGCAGGAGATGAATGGTGCGTGACACATGGTCGATGCACTGTCGTTCTGTCCTTGCCTGAATGAGCCAGTCGTCCAGGTAAGGAAAGACGTGAACGTGCTGGCGACGGAGATGCGCCGCCACAGTCGCTAGGCACTTTGTAAATACCCTTGGTGCCGTGGTGACCCCGAACGGCAGGACCTTGAACTGGTAATGCTGGTCTAAGATCGTGAATCTGAGATACTTCCTGTGGGAAGGATGCAGGGGGATATGAAAATAGGCATCTTTCAGATCCAGTGTAGCCAGGAAATCCCCCTGCTGAAGCAGGGGAAGCACCTGCTGCAACGTGAGCATATGGAAGTGCTCCGAGAGTATGTACCAGTTTAGGGGCCTGAGGTCCAGGATTGGCCTGAGGGATCCGTCCTTCTTGGGGATCAGAAAATACAGGGAGTAAACCCCTGTTCTCCGCTCTTGCAGTGGAACGAGCTCTATTGCCCCTTTTTGCAGCATGATTAGAACTTCTTGCTGCAACAAGGTCAAATGCTCGCCTGACATAGGACGGCTTCTTAGGGGTATGTCCGGTGGAATGGAAGTAAGCTCTAGACAGTACCCGTACTGGATAAGAGACCTCACCCACCTGTCCGTGGTGATGTTTTTCCACGCTGGCAGGAACTGCTGGAGTCTCCCCCCGACCGGTGTTGTATGGTCGGGGGGCAGTGACAAGACGTCACTGTTTGTTGGTGGCGGTGGACCTGGAGCTATTGTTTCCACGTCCCCTGCCCTTGACATTATTGCCTCTGTAACCACCTCTACCCTTGTTGTTGTACGAGGTCTGGGTGTTACTCTTGTAATATTGTGTGGACTGGGATGCCTGCCCCCTTGAGGTGCCTTTGGAGTTTGAGCGGCGAAAGGAACCACTCCGAAACTGCTGACTTTGTAAAGCCCCCATTGATTTGGCAGTTTCCGTATCTTTTTTCATTTTCTCCAGGGTGGCATCCACCTCAGGTCCAAACAGGTGGTCTGGATTCACCGTTTGATTCAGTATCGTAGTCTGGATGTCGGGTTTGAACGGCGAAATTCGAAGCCAGGCATGGCGTCTAAGCAACACACTGGTATTGATAGCCCTGGAGGCTATTTCAGCCACATCCAGGGCACATTTGATGGATGCATTCGTAATGAGTTTTCCTTCCTGAATTAGCATCTCTCCTGCCTCTTTGTATTGGTCAGGCAAGTGTTGAAGTATGGCTTCCAAAGTGTCATAATGGGCCCTATCATAACGTGCAAGCAGGGCTTGGGTGTTAGAGATTCTCCAGATATTAGCTGCCTGTGCAGCAATTCGCTTGCCAGAGGCCTCGAAGATCTTGGACTCTTTGTCTGGGGGAGGAGCGTCACCAGTAGTTTGAGAATTCGCCCTCTTCCGAGCGTTGGAAACAACCAAGGAGTCCAATGGCAAGTGTCCCCTGATATATGTAGGATCCGTGGGCGCTGCCTTATATTTCCTGTCGATGCGAGGGTTGACCACACGCGCCCGTGTGGGCTCCTTGAAGACCTCCGTTGCATGTTTAAGCACCCCTTTGAGCATCGGCAGCGTTTTGACTGTCTTTTCAGCTACAGAGAAGGTGTCGAATAAGAAGTCCACATCCACGGGGTCCGAGTGCAGCTCGACGTCGTGGTTAGCCGCAGCTCGCTCGAGCAGAGCATTAAAGGCCGCCGAGTCCTCCGTCGGGGACGTTTTGGCCGCAAAGAGTTGCGTGTCCTGACCCGATTGCGGGTCCTCCGTGTCGCCTCCGGCGGACCAAGGTTCACACTCCTCCTCCGGATCCGAATACGCCGGATAGGTGTACTCGGCATCTTCCTCGTCCGCTTCGCCTGTGGGGGAATGCGTTGGCGATTGTCCCAGGGCTTGTGGGGACACAGGTTCCACCAGAGCCGAAGAGTCTGCAGAGTCCCTTTTATTTTTGAGAGGGATCTTGAAATGTTCCAACGCCGGCTCCGTCGTGATCTTCCTCTTGAGGAGAGACAGTTTTCCGGTGTTGGCGTCGATGATTACCTCACGACGTTCCTCTTCAGCAAGCGGCTGGAGCCGAAGCTTCGACACCACCAAGGCAGCTTTCGGCGTCAATACCTCCTTCGAGGGTCCGCCCTGTTTCGACGCGAAGGCCTTCGGCGCCGACTTGGGTGGTAGGGTGAAACGGATAGGCGTTTGCCCCTTCGCAGGCTTCGGCGGGAGCTTAGGCGTCACAGCGTCCTGAGCGGGAACCACACTGTCCTTTCGTATACGTTGCAGGGATTCCGCGACCTTCAGTGTCAAGGCCGGAGAGGGCTTGACCGGTCCGAGCGACCCCTCGTCGTCGAGAGCCTGATCGCCGGCAGCCACTTTCTTCGGAGCCGACGGCTCATGGCTATGGGCGTCGTCGCCCTGCCGCTTCTTTGGAGCCTTCTTCGGGTCCACGACCCCTTTCGGAACCGACGCAGCCGCGCCGGACGATTTCGCCTTCGGCACCGACTCCGAGGGCTTCGGGTCGGCCATTTTGGCGTGGCTCTTTGAGTCGGCCATTTTGACTTTCTTGGAAGTTGACGCCTCCAGAACCTTCTTGACCAGCTCAACTTTCGCTTTCGGTTTCGCATCCGAGGGTGCGTGACCAGTTGGCTTCACTTTCGTTTTCTTCGACGTAAGTGATGGTTCGAAAATGTCCGTGACCGGGCCCGGAGGCGGGGACGTAGGACTCATAGTTAGATCTTGGGTAAGGCCCGAAGGCGATCCCTCGACCTGGGCCGTATGAAGGGGACTAGCCCCTGAGTCTGGTTGGGGATGCTCCTCCTCCGAGCTATCTCCCATCGTGGCAAAAGCCTGATCGTCGTCCCCTACCTCGTCGGTGACTTCGTCAAAGTTCTCCTCACCCGCGTCGTAGGTCTCCCCCTCGGATGCGGGATTAGAGTCCGAACCTTGCACGTTATCTTCTTCCTCAACAGATTCTTGGAAGATGTCATCTGGTGGGGGCGCCGTAGCCGATAACTTAGCCTGGAGCCTATGGGCTCGACGAATCTTCAAAGTCTTCTTGCTCCGGAACTTCGAACACGCCATGCAGGTGTCTTCGCGGTGATCCGGTGACAAGCAGGTGTTGCACACAGGGTGCACATCGAGGTGTGAGTATTTAGAGTTACACACCGGGCACTTCTTAAACGGAGTCCGCTCCATAGCAAGAGTGTAGTGTAGGCCCGTCCGCGCTGAAAGCACGTGGAAGGGCAGCAAGAGTTCGGGGCTGAGAGTCAGAAAGAAACCCGTACGCAACTATACCGACGCACAGCCTAAAGACCTTTTGGTCTCGAGTAGAAGTTGAACAACTATCGGTTCCGACAGAGGGAACCGAAACACATCCGAACCCAATGGCGGAAAAAAACAATCTGGGGATGGAGGCGATGCCCATGCGCACTGTAGTCCAGGGGAGGAGCCACCTATCTTGTGATACTTCGAAGACTCTTCCAGGACAACAATGTGCAATCATCCGGACCCAACACTAGGTGGCGATCTATGCACAGATATGAATTCAGCAGCCCACATGCCTCGAACATAAATAATTGTATTCCCTTTATAGCCCGACTCAGGTGTCTGTTGAGTGGTTACCCAGGGTAATTCCCCCGTGCAGTGTAGAAGAACAAGATACTTACCTTTGGTAACAATGTATCTGTAACAGACATATATTAGTTCTAGATTCCTTACCTTAGAATTACACCCAGGCGTCAGACTGGATCTGGAGAATTTTTCTTCAGCAGCACCCCTTTGCGTCGGTCGACTGTGTCCGTCATCGGCATCGTGGTCGCCGGGATGACGTTGCAGTGCTTACTTAGATGCGCCCCTGCGAGCTGACGTAAGTTCGGACACGACTTTCCATGCCAGAAGCGCAGATCCATGAAAAACACTGACCACTGGTGCGCTACACTCCCTGCGAGGGAGTCCCTATCCCTAGAAGTCAGCTTGCAAAGCATGGACGATGGGTGGCGCAGTATGGAATCTATAACTAATATATGTCTCTTACAGACACATCGTTATGGAAGGTAAGTAACTTGTTCATCTGAAAGAGACTTATTTAAAGATTCCTTACCTTAGAATAGATACCCTAGTAATACCAACCCCAGAAGAGGGACTGCAAACCAAGTTCACATCAGAAAGTCCTGGATAATAGAACAGGCGAAGTTGCCGTCCTTCCGGACTTAACTATCCAGGCAGAAATGTCTGGTGAACGTATGCATAGAAGCCATGTGGCCACCTGGCAGATGTCAATGAGTGGAACTCCACGTGACAAAGAAGTAGTTGCTGTTGTAGCTCTAGTGGAATGAGCTCACAGCCCCACTGGAGCTTCCTTTTTAGCTAAAGCATAACAAATCTTTTCTTTTTTTTTTTTTCAAATATCTTTATTTGATTTTTCAGTGCAAAACAGAAGAACAAGCATGTCACCATCACTCAGCACATCCCATCCGGGAGCCCTTCCACCTCCCCCCAGCACCCCGAATCCCCGTACATAAATAAGTAACACAGTCAATACGATCACTGTAATCATTCCGCAACTCAGGAGGATAGAGTAATAACCCATAACCCGCTCACCCCCGCGTCCCAGCAACCTCAACCATATCAAAGACCACCATCCAGCCCATGGCATCGACGCCACTTCCCCCATACTCTTCTGAACTTTTTGGGGCACCCTCTTGCTTTAAACGTGACGCTCTCCGCAGCCATATACAGATCCAGGCCCCTGCGCCACTCCTCCAGCTGTGGGCACTCTGGGGCTTCCCACTTCCTGGCCACATCCCTCTTAGCCACAGCCAAAGCCAGTACTAAAAAGATTAATTGTGGGCGATTCACGTCAACTTCATTCGTCATTCCCAGGAGGACCAACTTAGGGACGGACTGAAGAGCAATCTCCAGTACCGCTCCCAATTCCCGGAGCACCTCACCCCAGAAAACCTGAAGGTTCAGGCAGGGCCAAATAGTGTGAATGAAATCTCCCCTCTCAATACCACATCTCAGACAACAGGGGTCAGGCACCCTCCCTATTCTATGTAATCTCGCCCTGTCAAAGTATGTCCTATGCAGCACTTTGAATTGTATAAGTCGGAGGCGAGATTAAGACCGTCCCCAAGTCCACCTCATCCATGGTCCCTACGTCCCTCTCCCAAACCTCCCGCAGCTTCACCAACCCGTTAGACATGTTATTCAGTAGGGTCCTATATGTGAGGGAAACTGCCCTATGTGTTATCTGTTCCTGCAGTAGGCGGCCCTCCAGTGGAGCATATTCCAGGAGGGGACCTGCTAGCGCCCTCTCCGCCCTCCAAGCGTGCCTCAGCTGCACGTATCTAAAAGCCTGTGTGTGACTAAGTCCATATTCCTTTCTCAACTCAGCAAACGATTGCAGTTCCCCCCTCTTCATCACATCTCCCAGTGTAGAGATACCTATTGCATTCCAGGTCAGAAAACCCTTCAACTTATGCAGTTCCTTGAGCCAGGCACACTTCCAAAGGGGAGTTTGACGTGTTGGTTTACCATCCTACCCCATAGCCTTTGTCGCCTTCATCCACACCCCCAGAGTAACTTTCGTAGCCGGGAGCATCCTATCTCTCCCTTTGCCCCCATATAAAAAGTGTATGCAAGTGTGTTTATCCATCGAGTAGCGTTCTAGGGCATAAGTGGGGTGATGTGCCGGGGCATGTATCCATTCATTTATAGGCGTAAGGTGCTCAGGCCAATAATATGCTTCTATATTGGGCAGAGAAATACCCCCATCGTATTGATGCCTCTGCAGGGTAGACAGCCCCACCCGGGGCTGCTTCCCCAGCCTCAGGAATGCGCGCAGTTCCGCGTGAATGTCACCAAAGACCTTCCTCTGGAGGGGGAAATACTCATTCTGAAGCATAACAAATCTTGATACAAAGGTCAAACCACCGAGAGATGGTACGAATTAGCACAGCCCAACCTTTCTTGGCATCCACATAGCCAACGAAGAGTTGATCATCCACCTGGAAGACCTTCGTGCGGTCAAGGTAGAAAGACAGCGCATGTTTCGGGTCCAGATGGTGGAGTCTTTCCTCCTCCTTGGAAGGTTGCAGAGGTGGGAAAAAGGTGGGCAGAGTAATAAGTCTGTCCGATGTGAAAAGGAGTGACAACTTTAGGCAGGAACGAGGGCCTCGTTCGAAGCACCACTTTGTCCTGATGGACCGAGAAGAAAGGGAGCTTAGAAGAAAGAGCCTGAGGCTCACTCACTCTGTGAGCAGACGTGATGGCAATAAGAAAGGCAGTCTTCAAAGTGAGAAGCCTAAGAGGACAGTTGTGAAGAGGCTCGAAGGGAGTGCACATAAGGTAAATCAAAACAAGGTTCAAGTGCCACTGAGACATTATGAAAGGAGTTGGAGGAAAGAGATGAATAATGCATTTAAAGAACCTACTTACAATAGGGGACTTGAACAAAGAGGGCTGATCTGGTAGCCGAAGAAAAGCAGAAATGGCTGCCAGGTAGCTTTAAGAGGGCCCAGAGCAGAGCCCTGCTGGACCAAAGAGAAAACCGTCTTAGTGGATGCACGCCTTGCTGCCAAGATGACATTACAGACTTTAGGAGGAAGGTCAAAATATGTCAACTGTCGCCGCTCAATCTTCACGTAAGGAGGTGGAGGCTGGACAGGTTTGGGTGGAGAACCATTCCGTGCTGCTACGACACAAGCTCCCCCGATGGGGCAGTCTGATCGGAGGATCGATAGCCATGCTCAGGAGCTTGGGGTCAAGACTCTTCGTGCCCAGTCCAGTGCCACAAAAATGACTTGGGCCCGGTCACGCTTGATATTCTTCAGCACTCGGGACAGAAGTGATACAGGTGGAAAGGTTTACAGGAGGCCACAACTCCACTCATGACGAAAAGAACTGCAGTGCGAGTGCCGCCTTGGAAACGCCAACATGCAAACGTCGAACATTGCACGTTCTCTTATGGCGAACAGATCTAACCAAGGCTCTCCCTACTGCTGAAAGAGAATGTGCACCACCTCTAAGTGAAGATGCCTTTAGAGATCCACCAGACACCGACGGCAGAGTTTGTCCTCTCTGGCGTTCAGAGAACTTGCCAGGTGTTGATCAACCAGGGTCATGCCCAGATGTTCCAGCTATGTCCAAAGGAGAAGAGCCTCTTGACAAAGGGTCCACGACCCCACCCTGTTTGTTGCAGTACCTAATGGCAGTGGTGTTGTCTGTGAACACCTGCACTGCCTTCCCCTTGAGAGAGGGAAGGAATGCCTTCAGTGCCAAGCGAATCGCCCAGAGCTCTAAAACTTAATTTGGAGCCTGGACTCCGCCGGAGACCAGACTCTTTTGATCCCTGCCTCTCCAAAGTGGCCGCCCATCCCAGGAGTGATGCATTGGTCGCCACTGTGAGTTCTGGTAGGGGAAGGGATCTACCTCTGACCCAATCTTGGTTCGTTAACCACCACTGCAGTTGTTGTGCAGTTCCCTCCGAAATCTGGATGTAGTCGGAAAGATTCCCCTGATGCTGCGCCCACTGGAACTTAAGGCCCCACTGCAGACCCTGCATATGCCATCTGGCATGATCCACCAGCAGGATGCAGGAGGCCATGAGATCCAGTAGCATCAAGGTGATTCTCACAGAAATCCGGGATAGAGGCTGAAACATTGGTATCATAGCCCGAATATGCTGGACTCACTCTGAGGGAGTCAGGTGTGACTTTGGCACGTTGATATTGGACCCCAGCGAATGCAGGATGTCCGCTGTAATCTGGCGGTGAGAGATGACAGCCTGGGGCGCACCCGCCTTCAACAGCCAGTGGTTGAGATAGGCTGGGACCCTTGATCTGCGCAGATGGGCTGCAACCATCGCCATCACTTTCGTGAACACCCGAGGGGCACTGATAAGGCCGAAGGGGAACACGGTGAACTGAAAATGCTCGTGGCCTACCACGAACCGTGGGTAACGTCTGTGGGATGGCAGGGAGGGAATGTGGAAATAAGCGCCCTGCAAGTCCAACGCCACCATCCATTCTCCAGGGTCACGGTCAAGGGCAGATAGGACCTGAGGCAAGGTTAGCATTTTGAGCTTCTCCATCCGGGGAAAGAGGTTGAGGGCCCTGTGGTCTAGAATAGGATGCAGGCCCTTGTCCTTCTTGGGCACCTGAAAGTAGTGGGAATAGCAACCACGACCTACTTCTGGCACAGGAACCCTATTGATAGCTCACTTGTCCAAGAGAGCTAACACTTCCTGGCCGAGAAGCACCAAATGATCGTCGATATTTGATCGAAAAACAGTGACATGGAGGGAGGGGTAATCTCGAAGGGGAAGGAGTTGCGCCTTCGGACTATCTGCAAAATCCACCTGTCTGACGTGATGTGGTTTGGCAGTGGGGGAGGTGATGGCGAATCCTGACATTCACTGGCCACTGATGAGACTGAAAGGTCAGACTAGGAGGGTTTGGAGGCTGCAGCAAGGGGGGGGGGGGTCGACTGGCCCGCTAGCTTGTTCCCAGACCCGCATCACTGAGTCCCACATCCGCGGCCACGTAGAGGCTGGGCAGCTTGTGTGGAACATTGGCTGGACTGGGTCGGACGTGGTGGGGTGCCCCTTCCGTAGCCAAGAAAGGCAGACTGTGGTGGACGGGAGGACGCAGTGAGACCCACGGATCTGACCATAGCCTGAGGATCCTTAAAGCACTCTAGTTACGAGTCTGCCTTGTAACCAAAAAGGCGACAGCCATCGAAGGGCATGTCCAGCGGAGTTGACTGAACATCCCCTGAAAAACCAGATGTCCTCAACCAGGCGTAGCACTGAAGGGCTACCGAGATGGCAATCGTTCTGCCCAGTGTGTCGTGGTATCTAGTCCTCAGCGAATTGTGAATTTTGCTGTGTCTCTCCCATTTGACACAGCTTGGGAGAAAACGGCCCGTGCCTCCTCAGGGAACTGAGGCAGCACCTGCACGCCGTGTCCATGGAATATCAGCCTAAGAGTCACGCAGAATTCACAGACCGCAGTGCAGAGGAAGAGAACATGTGCTTCCCAAGATGATCCAGCTATCCGGGGGTGCAGAAGGGAATGGGCCCTTGGAAGAAGAAGCTGGGACCGCCTACCTCTCGGGGGAAGGGTGTTGGATGAGGAAAATGGTATCGCCCAGAGTAGGGTGGTGGCAGCGGGCAATTGTCCGTTTCACAGGAGGCCTTGTGCTGGGCTTGGACCACGTTCCCAGAAGAACATCCGCGAGGGCTTCATTAATGGGCAAGAGGGGTTTAAAGAAAGTTGCCACCGGTTAAAGCACCTCCGTCAGGAGGTTAGTCCTGACTGCCACTATAGGGAGCTCCAGGCCCAAGGCATCTGCAGCACCACCACTGCATAGGACGCCCCCTCCTCCGTAGTCGCGGTAGGGGGAGAAAGCATGCTAAGGTCTGGGGAGGTATACAGACCACTGGCGTCCCCAAATTCCTCTCTCCAGCCCGGTTCTTCCAGATGGTCTGTCAAAGGGTCCAGTGACCCCTCCCAGTCCTCATCACCACCCTCAGGGCAATAGGTAACACCTGGGATTAACAAGGGAACAAAAGTAACTTCTGGCGTCAGATTCGATGTCAGCCAATGTCAGTCTGGCTCCGGGTCCATCTCGGGGATGAGGATGGGGACGGAGTCGTACGGGGGCGTCATCGGGGAAGGTCGAGTAAGGTCGACTAGCGTCGATCTGGATCCATGGGGGCACTCTGGCATCGGAGCCACCGACATTGAAGGCCAATTGCCCCCACCCGACTCCGAAGGGCCTGATGGCACACCAGCAGAGTCGGGCTTCCCAAACACACAGTGGAGGACTTTGAGGAACGTATGAAGCTGGGCAGGGGACGCCCCGGATCCCGGAAATGGGGAGAGGCACAGAGTCTTCCCTGAGTCAGGCACCAGAGACCATGCCTTAGATCGACAACGCTACGGTCCCCCGTCGAGTCAGCCAACCAATAGGGGGGGGGGGGAGGTGAAGAGCGACGGTGCTTCTTCACCTGTTCGACTTACCCAAAGAGTTTCGAAGACTGGACTAGGTGTGGTGGCTCCGCGATTGGTCTCAAGACCTTCACCTTCAGTGAGACCGGGAGCGAAGCGGAGCCAACTGCTGGGCCTCCGAAAGCTTTCGGGCCCACTCCCGCCAAGACTTCGGATTCATGGCCCGACAGTCGGAGCACGACTTCGGGTTGTGGTCGAGCTCCAGGCATCAGAGGCACAGGAAGTGCGGATTCGTCATGGACATCAGCTTGTGACAGGAGTCGCAAGGCTTTGAGCCAGTCCGACGATAGGCCATCTCTCGCGCACCAGGAGTCGAAGACTTGAAAAAAAGACGTTGACAAAAGTCGAAAAAAGCGTAGTCAAAAAATGACTATAGGACAAGCTCTCTCTGGATCTGCGCTAGGCTGGCGCAGAAAAAGGCAGAACTGACGTACGCGGAGTCGACCGATGCCACCTACTGTCGCACAGGGGTACTGCTGAAGTAAAATACTCCGGATCCAGTCTGACGTCTAGGGTTAATTCTAAAGTAAGGAATACATAACTAATAGTCTCTTTCAGATCAGTTCTTTTTTCAGTGAGCCTACTGCTTAATTTAGAGCCACGGTTGAAAATCGAAAAGAGCTTGCCAGTGTTTCCTTGTTGCTCTGATCTGCTTACCGTAGTGTGTAGCCTTTTTATAGGCAGTTTTCTTTTTATTAGGTGTTGTTTTTTGCACGTTTTTTTCAATTTATTTTTGGCTCTTCGCGATCGGAAGGGGAAGAGCCACTGAATCAAGTAGTCCAGGGCAATGCAGGATAGCACCTTTGTTTGACAGAGAATGAACAGCAGGTGTCAGATTACTATTAAAGGGACCTAGATCCGAGGTTGTTTGGAGGCTTGCTTTCCAGTTGGTTGCTGAAGGCGACGCTGATTCCACTGTTGACATAGGGTTGAAGATTATGGTTGGTTGCTGGCTGGGCAGTTTGTTCCCTGATAATGGGTCCTGTGTTGGATTTTTTTACATTGTCTAGAAACGCCCATAGAATTTCTGGCAACAAGGTTAATTTGTCGATTAGTTGGGTGCAGGAGCAAAATTGGCCCACTTCTATCTGCCCAAGGTAATGTTCTAAGGATCTTAGCCTAGTCCTTAGGTCCATTAGACCTTTGGCAATGGACTGGATTGGATCGATTTGGAGCTCCATTTTTTGTGATTGCCAAAGAAGAGCTTCAGCTATTCTGTCTTGTTTGAAAGTTAAGGAAGCCGGAGTTGATATTGCTGGGCTTACTGGGCTGTTTGGTGCGCAATCGCTTTTGTGGGATTATTAAGAGACATTGGGACTGAGTGTCCTCTATGATGCTGGAGTTTGAGCCAGTGACGCTTCCATTTGGGCTTCAATTTGTGCTTCTAATGAAGCTAGAAACTGATCTGATAAGGAGCCACACTCGTAGTCTGATGTGCTGTGCCTCCTGAGCTCCTTAGGTAACGATTGTGGCACCACAGTAGTTGGTGGCCTGGCTTGAGTCCCTATTTCCATGGGTGGATAACGGATTTAGGGGAAATGGAAGTGTGGACTTGAATTTGTATGGATTTGAGCTGTTATCATATGGCTGTTTAACTGAGGAAGCAAAACCTTTGGCTCAGGATCTTGGCATAGCGTAGGGTAGAAATTTGCTTGACTGAGTTTATTTCCTGTGGTTCTTAAGTCCACCGATCCCACCAAGTCCGTGATGTGTAAAGATAAAGATCGCCTTGCTTGTCCCTAAGGGCTTTTTAAACATTGGGGGAGGGAGGAGGAGTCTTGGTGGATTTTTTTTAAATAGCATTGGATCCAGCTGCGAGATGAGGGATAAGGGGTTTCATCGCAGGGTCTTTTCAGAGGCGTGTTGCCCCCTGGTGCTTTCTATGATCACTCTCGGTATATGTCTGTGATTGTGTGGGTCCAGTAGGCTCAAGCCGATTACTCCTACGTCCCCTATGGTCCACATCTTCAAGCTCTGTGCTCATACCGGTCACAACCTCATGAACACTTTCTTGGTGCAAGGTGGAGCTGTTATCTAGGGGGTCAGCCTGCCTTTTCTGACTGGATTTCTTCTTTTAACCATACTGTACTATGAGAGATTAAAGCCCAGTGCTTAACGGCCTGCTGTCGAGACCTCCTAAGGACTGCAGAGCGCTCTTTAGTGCTTTTATTCACTTTAGCACAAACAAAAAGAGATAGGGCCTTCGCAAGACTTTTGCAGGCAATCCAGCGGCCCACCGCTGGGGAAGACAAGGCCAAGCGTAGCAGAGGATAAGGGGGAGGGCAGGAGAGCCTGAGTGGAGACCACTCTCGCCCATGCTGCCACCAGTTGCTGGGTTGGATGTCTCCTGGGACATAGTGCTTGGCACCTGGTGCTCAGTGCTTGATGGACCCACCCAACCCGCACCCAGGAGATCCAGAGGAGGTAAAATATGAGGAGGGGCCCAGGCGGAGGGTCGCCCGAGGAGCCTTGTGAGAGGCAGCAAAAGCAGGGGAAGGAGAGTCCGAGCAGAAGCTTACGGGTCCACTGTAAGCCGCACCCAAGCCTAGCTGGGCCGCTTCAGTGGGGGGCCCAGCTCTCACTACGCACTGTGCTCATGGCCCCTCCCAATTTGCCAGCCTATGTCCTGTTTGCTGGCAGTAGTGTTGATGTTGGTGTCTGTGCCGGTCCTCCTGACGGGCTGAAGGGGCTGATCTCCCCCAGCCTCCGGAGCCGTGGCAGGTTACCCCTGGAAGCAGAAGTGCTGAAGTGCATAGGGTTATTGATAATCTATTCATTCAGCACTCCATGTAGTTGTTGAAGAGGGTGGGGCCCCAGGGATGAACTCTGGGGCACTCCACAGCTGATCTCTGTGACTTTACTTTATGCGTGCGGACTACCGTGCTGCTAGTCACTGTGGACTACACTACTACAGGGGTACATTCTTACTACGGACCTGTACCGATATTTATGACTATCATTTGGAGTTATATACCCATGTGAACTTTCCACATGATATATACATATTGATGCCCCATGCCTTTTAAGAGAATGAGACCAGTTTGGTATTGAGCAGGGGTATTGGATACCCGTGAGCCACCAACAATACAAGCTTATACTTAATACAGTTGATTGAGATCATTGGTTATTGTACACGACATTCACAAGGAAACTTCACACGCAGTCTGATGCACCGTTGTACCTTTCGCTGTTGGACTCAACTGTTACAGCATTCCCATACCGGCTTGAAAAAGTCTGAGTACAGACAAAACACGTGTCAGCTAGATTGTGTCCTGGGGATATTTAAAAAAAAGAATTAATAAAGACAAGGATCTGAAAATTGTTTAATTTGTTTATGGGCTGTCTGTTGGATACGAATAATACTGATTGATCTTCACTTGTCAGAATGAATTGTACTAATTAGTGCATTTTTTGGGGTCTTGAATTCATCCTATACTAGAGTTGGACTGATAAATACACATTAGGGTGTGCTGATTAAGCTTTTAGGAGTTTTTGTATGTGCATGTTCTTGTTTAATGTGCGGATAACATCTTTAGGTAGTAGATGTTACAAGCTGTCCTAGCACCCCGCTCTAATTTTTGGGAAATAACGTCACACGCTCTAGACCATAAGACATATATACTAAATCATGATATGATGTGCGGTTTCGTCCGTTAGGGAACACTATGACCTATTTCTCACATTTGTCTGTGTTGATGTTGGTGTCGATGACGTGCCGGTCCTTCTGACTGGGTGAAGGGGCTGATCCCCCCTGCCTCCGGGGCCGTGGCAGGTTAACCCTGGAAGCAGAAGTGCGGAAGTGCATAGGGTTATTGATAATCTATTCATTCAGCATTTTATGTAGACGTTTGAGAGGGTGGGGCGCAGTCATGAACCCTGGGGCAATCCACAGCTGATCTCTGTGGGTTCTGAGAGGAACGGTGGTAGTCTGACTCGCTGGGTCCGGCTCGTGAGGAAGGAGTGGAGTGGAAATGATAAAATGGCATGTCTGACAGCAATTGACAAATTTATCAAAACGGTTACCAATCTTGGTTAATATGGGCATCAGCTCTGCAAAATAGATTTGGATTGTTACATCTTATACTGCCATGGTAAATACTTTCAAATGTTAATATTCCAAATGTGCAGTCCTGAGAAGAGGGATGCTGAGTCATGTACGCTCCTTCTTTAGGGAAAAGTCAGGATTAATTACCCTGCTTTATCTTTTGTATCTGTACTTTTATCTGAAAAATCTCCAATAAAAAATTTCAACACAAAAAAAAAGCTATTTTAGACAGTTGGCAAAATTTTAAAAATCCCTCCAACATACAGTTTTTGGTACATCGCACATATTTAGAAACCAAACATAAAACACTACATAACGAAACTCATCATTCAGAACTCATACTACACCACCCTCACCTTCAAAAAATGATTTACAGATTCGAAACACCCTCCAGCATACATGTATACTTGCATTCAGCAAATACAATTTAACAAACTGTCAATCATTCACCCACCCATCAACCCACCATCATAAGAGTACACAAGCAAAATTATCAATGCACAAAAACCATACAGAAGTTTATACTTCCACGTCCAACATGCCTGTATATCTATACTACTATTATAAAGGAAGAACTTTGAACCTTTGAGGTGGGTAAACTCGGGAATCAAAGCGTCAATCCACACACCCGATACATTGTTGTAATCGTCAGGGTGTGCAGATGGACATAGTCTATATAAACGTAATAAATATATGTTATTTAAAAAAAATCGGTGAGCGGCGGATGAGGTAGGTTATTTATTTCTTTATTTAGGTGCGGTGAGCGGCGGAAAAATGAAGCAAAAATGAAAATCGTGAGCAAGAGGAAGCAAACAGAGCATTACAAAAGTGAGCCAAACGGTGCATGACAGGAGGAAAAAGTTACGTGTGCAGGTTACAAAAGCGTACATCGTGAGCAAGAGGAAGCAAACGGAGCATTACAAAAGTGAGCCAAACGGTGCATTACAGGAGGAAAAATTTACGTGTGCAGGTTACAAAAGAGTAGAAAGTAAACATAGAGGTATAGGAGGAAAAAGTGACGTGTGCAGGTAGCAAGAGGAAGCAAACGGAGCCTTAAAAAAGTGAGCCAAACGGTGCATTACAGGAGGAAAAAGTTACGTCTGCAGGTTACAAAAGCGTACAAAGTAAACATAGAGGTATAATACTACAATATATGGAGGAAGGCTCCGGGGGACCCACGGACAACATCGGGGCGGGCGGGGGCCCTGAAGCCTAATTGCTCCCGGACAACGTCGGGACGGGCTGCTAGTTAAACATAAAAAGGTCACACAGCCACTGAGCTACATCCTTTAACACACCATTAAACGCCAACACACCTATCTTTATACACTCAAGAACACACAATAATACAGGCTCACAAAAATAGTAACAGAACAACACATACCATCATATATCAAGACAACTACTTTTACTAACGCAGACACAGCAGGCATTTATCAATGCTTGTACACAGTCCTTTATGTTGCTTCCTTTTGCTCCTCAAGGGATCCCTTAATCCTGCGATGGTTCAGAAGAGACCGGTTTCCTAAATCTTTGGCATGAGATTGAAGATTCAGGTTTTGCTCCAGGAAGGAGATTAGTGCTTGACATGAATTAGATAGTCTTCATAACCATTATAAGTGAATGTCTTCAACATGAAAACTCTTTCTCCTGTTCATTTTTTGATGTCCTGGACGTTGGCCATAAGTTTGCCTCGAAGCAAAGTGAGGTCCTCCTGGAGGCTTTGAAAGAGTCGCTTCATGAATTTCCAAGTGACATGATTGTCAGTCTCTAGCACCCTTGAGGGGAAAACTGACTGCTTCTTTTTGGGGCTCTAGCTACCCCATCCTCCCTCTCACGCTCTTGGTTGTGGCTGTTTTCAAAAGCATGTCATTGACTGTTTGTTCTTATTTCAGCCTTGCTCCTGCCATTTTTCTTGCAGGTATTAGTTGCAGGATTTGTTTGATGATGCATTTGACTAACTTGGGCCAAACAAAGCTCATTCAATGAAAAATGCGGCTCTCTTTAGGCACTTACATTCATCTGAGGGCAAGATTACAAGATCTCACTAAATGACGCTCAGTTCTGCCTGAGGAAGCAGCGCCTTAACTGTAGTCTACTGTCAACCATCGACTCACTTGACCTTAAAGAAAGTTTGACAGGACTCTTAACCCGACAGACATGACCCCTTGATGTCCAGACCCACTTTTTAGGAATAATGTGAAGTTCTTGTACCTTCTTTTTCAAGGACGTCATTTAGGAGTCCCAGCTCTGACCCTTGGCATTTCACTTGCGGCTCCTGGCATTGCATTTGCGATCCCTGCCTTGGCATTTTTACTTCCCATCCATGTGGCATTCGCACAGTGCATTATGTCCACCTCCTAAGGCTGCCTAAGTGGGTAAAGACATGACTTTCATCAGTTAACTTTGAGTACGGACACCCATTCAAATTAGACAGGCAGAGTCACAAGAGCACTGTCTGCATACAGTGATATTACATGCTATTTGGGAGTGTTATGCCCCACGTCAGACCATGGGTCAGTGGTTCCACAGATCTTGCAAACAAAATAGGTGGCATTAGACATCCCTATTGCATGCTTTTTCCTGTGGACCACTTGTTGGGTCCTACCTAGTATTATGTACACATGCCACAGTGACGACTGTTTCCAAGGTGGAAGAGTGGAATGTGGAATGCTGGGGGTGGTCAGAGGCAGTTGGACCTTGCTGCCTGCCTTTACCAGTCCATTTGCTGTGAACTGAAATAAACAGAGGGAACCACTTACCTGTCTTGTGCTCCTCGACTAATTTCAAGTGGCCACGATCGGAGCAGGAGACTTCCCCCCCAAGCACTATTCCTGTGGTTGGTGAGCTGCGCAGCGATATCGGCATTCTGGCTTGGTTCCTAAGGTCAGTTAACGGAATCCGACCCTCCAACACTTCCCAATTTTGTATCGCTAGCCTTTCCGCGGCTCTGGCCTTTTCCGCGTCTGTTTTCCGCATCGAGTACCTCCCATAACGTCACCGCCGTTGCTGTAGCTTTCAACTTTGCCTGCTCCATAACAACCATCGTACTGATGTCTCTGCCATTCCTCCTGGCCAGACGTGTGGACATTACTGCAGGCCACACCCCTGCTTCTCGTATCCTGGCAACAAGAAGAGGAATGCTCTATGTGCTTGCAATTTCTTCGGCGCGATTCACTCGGAACACCTGCATCACACCAGTTTCCAGCGTATCGATGATACGCACATCTCTTTGCCTACAGTTTCTGAAATTGTTTTCTGAAATCGTTTTATCAGCTTAGTCACACACTCTTTCTAAGTGTGTGTCAGTGACGCACACACTTTATGTCTTGAAGGCATTTACATACTCTGGCACACCTCAAGTGCTACATCTTCTTGGCACTATGTGCAAGTCAGGGTTTTGCACACCAGGCATTGTTTTATTGATACAGATTTACATCTTCAAGGTATTTTCCGTACTCTGGCACACCTTAAGAGCTACATCTTCTTGGCACTATGTGCAAGTCAGTGATTTGCACGCCAGGCATTGTTTTATTGATACAAATGTACTTCCTCCATGATTTGACTGCGTGCAGGTCGGTGATTTGCACACCAGGTACTGTTTAGTTACACAGTTACTCAAGCACACCTTAACTGCTACATCTTTTCGGCATTACATTCAAGTCGGTGATTTGCACACCAGGTATTGTATTATTGATACAGTTTGGCTTCCTTCATTAATTGACTGCGTGCAGGTCGGTGATTTGCACACCAGGTACTGTTTCGTTGCACAGTTTTGCTTCCTGTCAATATATTCACTGTGTATTTTCTTACCATTTGATCTTGCATTTTTGGTTTTGGAGCAGGTTTCTTGCATCTTTATTTTATTATGTTACCCATTCACACATCAGCATGCAACAATCAGTTTTACCTCCTTCTCCATTTTTGTCATCCCCTGGTAATCCTCCCAAGGATAGAGGATATTTAGAGGCTATTGAGGCAGACTTTTTCACTACAAAGAAGAAACTTGGGTTACTACCGCATTCTTTGGGTACGGAAGATAGGAAAGTGTTAAAGCATTTATTTCCAGCTGTAGTTATGGGGAAGGGAGATGCAGTGGGTTAATATGCCTCAGTCATAAAAATTATGGATGCCAGATTTAAAAAGAAGTGCAACATCATCATGGAAAGGCATAGGTTCTATATGGGAAAGCAGTTACTTGGTGAACCAGTATGAGCGATTTAAGAGTTTTAGCTGCAACTTGTTGTGAGAAGTTGGCCCGATATGCAGCGTTCGCTATTCTAGCGACCACTATGCATCGGTCCAAACGACCCTTATGGTGATTGGTTGTAAGTCAACCTTAGACCAGCTATCCTAGTAGCGTGGATACGAGCAGTCTTCGGGCTAAACTCTAGAGGGCGTGTTAAGCCAGCTGTTATACCATCACATACCCCTTGAACACCTAGTGAAAGGACACCACACAAGTGTTATGAAAATAAACAGTATATTTATTAGAATCACAACAGCCCTGGACTCTTTATGAGGACAGGGTACTAAGCACAGAACAAAACTCTTAGGAAAATACTTCAAGTGCACAATTAAAACAAGTGCCCGAGGGCACGGAAAGTTCTAGTGGTCTCCGGCGGACCCGATAAGGCAAGTCGGAAGCGAGGAACTCAGGACCCTTAAGTAAGGAGGCTATGCAGACACCGTAGTGTCGGAGTTACCTAGCCACAAGGGCTGCGGCTGCACAAGTCTTACAGGCGTCAGGGGTCTTCGCTGACGAGCCAGGAGCCGGAAGGAAGGAGTTGCTGGCCGGCGACCAGTGATGAATAGTTCGTAGAGATCCAAGCCTGGATCAGAGATCGTTGATACCTGAAAGCAGAGGGGACCAAGTTCGTACTACTAGCCAGTAGTCAGAGGGTACCAGGAAGGCACCGGATGGCCGTCGCCTCGACTAGGTGAGTGGGCGACGCTAGGCTCTGCAGTCTCACGGACCAGGAGGCGTTGTCGGCGACCAGGATGGAGGTGCGAGCTGTCCCACGAAGGTTGATGCTGTCGGCATCGCTGGGCCCAGGAGTGGGGCAACAAGCCTTGGCAGATTTCAGGGCCACAAGGTGGGCCTAAAATGGCGTCTTGAGTGGACCAGGAGGGTCCGTGGTGCTCCTCTCGTAAAAAGGAGCAGAAGGCTAGTCTGGAGCAACCAGACCAGCAACGTTGGTTGTCGTTCGTCGTCAAAGGGTCACAAGCCAGCGGCTAGTGATCGGACAACGTGCTGAGCAGCGGCAGAAGGGCCCCACGCAGATCGTGGAGATGCTGGGAGACTGCACTTCGGTGCTGGAGCTGCTCAGGGTCGGGGCTTCTCGGACCCCAGAACACTCACCAGAGAATTCCTTCGGTGGTCGTGCTGATTTAAGAAAGCGTGCAGGTTTTGATGATGGCCGGTCCCTCGAGGTCTCGTCGGAGCCACAGATCTCAGCTGAGCTGACGACGTGGGTAGAAGTCAGAGGTGCCAGGGAAGCCGGTTCTCGTCAAGCTGGGTCGTCGGATTCCTGAGGAAGGACTTGCAGCAAACCGCAGAGTTCTTAGATGGTGCCTGCGGGTGCAGGGTGACTACTCCTTAGCCACAAGGGAGAAATCTTGAGAAGAGTCTCGAATGTCCTTTCGTAGAAAGTAGTTCTTGATTCAAAGATGATCTAATTTGGAAGGGTCCCCGCTCCGGCCTTTATCCTAAAGAAAGGGGTGGGTACATGACTAGGTCCTGTCCCTTGGGTGGGACCAGGAAGGGGGGTAGTTACACCCCTCTCCCCTGCCGGACTTTCCCCAGGTCAGGGGCTGCGCGCCCCTGGAACTGGTTCTAACCGGCAGATGCGTAGTGAGCACCGGGGTGCCACTCCGCAGTCACCTTCCTGCAAAGCCCTACCTACCCAGAATACACAAACCCTGTCTGGGACGGTGCGAACACCGCCCCTGACAGGAAACCCTTTGTCCAAGCTCTCCTCGCTGGAAGGACTCCCAGCAGCAGGAGGTCAGACTCGTGTCTGTGGTGGCAGCATCCATTTTGTGGAGCTGAGGCTTCAGTTAACTTTAACCGGGGTTCACAGTTACGTACATGTCGTGTCCCTCTAGAAGGGTGGAATGCTAACCTCGTCGCCAGAATTGGTGAGGGGGCAGCATCCCGATTCGTATGACACCTTACTCGACATGTCTTGATAACGCTATAACGAAGTTACCGATATGATACGCGTTATCATGGAACAGCCATTGGGTCTTGGTTCCGCAAGCTGCAACCGGGCTCGGCTCGGGCCAGAGCCCAGTTCACACGATTCCACGCACTCTGCCTTCAGGATTGTTAAGGCCTGCCATAGGAGTGACTGATAGGAACTCGGGTGTCCATTTTGAGTTTAGATATAGGGATACTATACCTACAGCAACGGGCGAGTACGCCACGTTGCCCCAGCTGTCGTGCAGCCAGTTGTGTCAGATTTAGATGGCCAGCCAGGGGTGGCATAATACATGCTTCAGCCCCTGGTAGGCCCTGGGTTCACCGATGCCCTGAGTTACAGGGTCTGACAGGGTGGCCCAGTTCCAATTGGGTAATGCACCTAAGGTACACGCATCAATTTAGTGAGAGAACAGCTAGGCTGTGGGTCTGATTGGCAGGCCCACAGCCCGAGAAAGTCGTGAACCAGTGAAACAAAAGCAAAAAGTCCGGGTGATCATAGGATTGCAGACCCTACTCTCCTACATGACCCCCCCCCCCAAACGTTGGGACAATAAACTAACCTTGACCAGGTGAGTCTTCTTGTTCTAAGTGGAAATACCTGGAGAGCCCATCTGCATTGCCATGATCAGTGCCAGGTCTATGCTCCACTGTGAAGTCCATCCCCTGAAGGGAAATGGACCACCTAAGCAGTTTGGGGTTTTCACCCTTCATCTGATTTAGCCATAAGAGGGGCTTATGGTCGGTCTGAATCTTGAAATGAGTGCCAAACAAGTATGGCCTCAGTTTCTTCAGGGCCCACACCACAGCGAAGGCCTCCCTCTCTATAGCTGACCAATTTTTCTCTCTGGGGGTCAGCCGTCTGCTTATAAAAGCAATGGGCTGGTCGTTACCATCGAAATTCAGTTGAGATAGAACAGCTCCCACACCCAACTCAGACGCATCTGTTTGGACAATGAATGGTTTGGAGTAGTCTGGACTCTTGAGGATAGGTGCCGTGCACATGGCCTGTTTTAGGTCATCGAATGCTTTTTGACAACTCACTGTCCACTGAACCTTTTTTGGCATTTTCTTGCTCGTCAGTTCATTAAGCGGAGTTACAATCGATCCGTAATTTCTGACGAATTTCCGGTAGTAACCAGTCAGACCCAAGAAAGCTTGAACCTGAGTCTGGGTGGTTGGAGGAGCCCAGTCCCTGATTGACTGTATCTTGCTCTCCAGTGGTTGAACTTGGCCTCCACCGACAAGTGGCCCAAGTACACAACCTGTGTCTGCCCTATCTGGCACTTGGTAGCCTTGATAGTGAGACCTGCTGCTTGCAGAGCCTCTAACACTTTCCGCAGGTGGACCAGGTGATCCTCCCAGGTGGAGCTAAAGACAGCAATATCGTCAAGATACGCCGCACAGAAGTCATCCAGCCCAGTGAGAACGTGATTCACCAACCGTTGGAAGGTGGCAGGTGCATTTTTCAAACCAAAGGGCATCACCACGAACTGATAATGCCCACCAGGGGTAGAAAATGCGGTCTTAGGCTTGGCGTCCTCAGCTAACCTGATTTGCCAATACCCAGCTGTCAGGTCAAACGTACTTAAGTAGTTGGCCGAAGCCAATCTATCGATAAGCTCGTCTGCCCTTGGTATTGGGTGGGCATCAGTCTTAGTGACTGCATTGAGACCCCTGTAGTCAACGCAAAACCTCATCTCTTTCTTACCGCCCGGGGTGTGAGGTTTCGGCACTAGAACTACGGGACTAGCCCAAGGGCTATCCGAGGGTTCAATGACTCCCAGCTCCAACATTTTCTGCACTTCACTTTTGATGCAGTCTCTAACGTGATCGGGCTGCCTGTAGATTTTACTCTTGACGGGCAAGCTGTCACCAGTGTCAACCTCATGGGTGCACCAATTAGTCTGACTGGGTGTTAGAGAGAACATATGCTGGAAGGATTGAAGAACCTGTTTACAATCCTCCTGTTGATGCTCGGAGAGGCTGCCGCAAAAGACAACACCATCTACCGACCCATCGTCAGGATTCTGAGTGAGCAGGTCGG
Source organism: Lissotriton vulgaris (assembly GCF_964263255.1). Taxonomy (NCBI): domain Eukaryota; kingdom Metazoa; phylum Chordata; class Amphibia; order Caudata; family Salamandridae; genus Lissotriton; species Lissotriton vulgaris. The sequence goes on from NC_141689.1 coordinate 338,849,885, forward strand.
GGAGAGGGTCACTCTCCTCCTCCTGTCCCTCATCTATGGCCATGAGCAAACTCATGTCCTTCCTGTCGACATATGCTTTGAGCCTGTTGACATGGAGCACCCTGTGGGGGCTCCGGGGAGTTCCAAGGTCTACCAGGTAGGTGACCTCTCCCTTTTTCTCCAGGATGGTGTAGGGCCTGGACCATTTGTCCTTGAGTGCTGCTGGGGCCACTGGCTCCAACACCCACACCTTCTGTCCGGGCTGGTAAACAGTCAAGACAGCCTTTTGGTCATGCCAAGCTTTCTGGAGTTCTTGGCTGGCCTTAAGGTTTCCGGATGCCTTCTCCATGTATTCAGCCATCCGCGAGCGGAGACCAAGCACATAGTCCACTATGCTGGTTGCAGGCTTATTGAGAGGTCTCTCCCATCCTTCCTTCACCAAACATAGAGGTCCTCTTACAGGATGCCCGTACAAAAGCTCAAAAGGGCTGTAGCCAACCCCCTTCTGTGGGACTTCTCTGTAAGCGAATAAAAGGCAGGGAATCAGGACGTCCCATCTACGCCGAAGCTTTTCAGGTAGTCCATGAATCATCCCTTTCAGGGTCCTGTTGAATCGCTCAACAAGCCCATTGCATTGTGGGTGATAGGGTGTAGTGAACTTGTAGTTGACACCACATTCCTTCCACATAGCAGTTAAGTAGCTCGACATGAAGTTTGCACCTCTGTCGGAGACGACCTCCTTAGGGAAGCCCACTCTGGAGAATACTCCAACTAGGGCTCTCGCCACCACAGGGGCTGTAGTGGTCCTAAGGGGAATAGCTTCAGGATACCTGGTGGCATGATCCACTACCACCAGTATAAACTTGTGCCCTGATGCTGTTGGTGGTTCCATGGGACCGACGATGTCAATCCCCACCCGTTCAAAGGGCACCCCCACCACAGGCATTGGTGTAAGGGGGGCCTTTGTAGCGCCACCTGACTTACCACTGGCTTGGCAGGTGACACAGGAGCGACAAAACTCCTTGGTATCTTCGTTCATATGAGGCCAGTGAAAGTGCGAGACAAGCCTGTCCCACGTCTTCGTCTGGCCTAAGTGTCCTGCTAAGGGAATCTCGTGGGCCAAGGTAAGGAGGAAACCACGCTGAGACAAGGGGATAACCAGCCTCCTGGTCATGCCAGGCTTGGGGTCTCTTGCCTCAGTGTACAGGAGTCCATCTTCCCAGTATACCTTGTGGGTACCTGTGGCGTTCCCAGCAGCCTCAGCAGCAGCCTGCTGTCTGAGGGGTTCAAGGGAAGGGCAGTCTAACTGGTCCTTTCCCAGGTCCTCTCGTGTGGGTCCCCCTGAGCCCAGAAACTCAACTTGATCAAGTTCGAGCTCTTTAGGTTCAGTTTCCCGCAATTCCTGGAGGTCAGCCTCCTCTGAGACCTGATCCTCGACCTGGGGCAAGGGGGAAGGCGAGGCCTTAACCCGACTGCTCTTCTTCTTGGAAGGTGTCTGGTCCGTTGTTCCAGGATCCAGCACCTGTTCAGGGGGGCATCGTCTGACCTGTGACCTAGTCACAGCAAGCACATGTGCTGGCAAGCCTAACATTTCCATATGAGTCCGGTGCTCCACCTCTGTCCATTGCGATGACTCCAAATCATTGCCCAACAAACAATCCACTGGGAGGTCTGAACTAACAACAACCTTTTTCTGGCCATTTACCCCTCCCCAGGAGAAAGCAACAATCGCCAAACTATGACTGGTAGTGACGTTGCTGGCATTGGTCACCAGGAAATCTGTACCTGGCATGATCTGTCCAGGGTCCACAAAGTTAGGCGTCACCATGGTGACGCTGGCACCCGTGTCCCTATAGGCTTGAGACATTCTTCCATTAATTAAAGGCGTCTGTCGGTATTTGCCCAAAGTATTGGGACTGACATCAGGGGACATATCCACATCCCCCGTACAGACAAGGACAGCCTGAGTGAGCGTACCAACTACGTTTTCACACCCCTCAGAACCCAAGGTTAACCCAACTAGTCCCTTGGGAGGCGCACTACTACTGCTGGCTGTACTAGGGGGCACAGGTGCCTTAGGGGCTGCAGTAGCAGGAGTCTGCCCTCCTTTCTTGGTTCACTCACTAAACCAGTGAGTTTTACTTTTACAGTATTGGCACCACCTTTTCGATTGGCCTTCTTGATTCTTCTTTTTCTGGGAAGCCTGACCCCCCCCCCCCTCTTTGGGTTGTTGGGGACCTGTCGAAGACTTCTGGTCAGTTTGTTCCCCTTTCGAATCTTTACCCTTCTGGTCTGCTTTCTTCTGACCACCCTGGTTCTGGCCCTGGTTTTGCTTAACCCTTGTTCTGACCCATCTGTCTGCCTTCTTTCCCAATTCTTGGGGAGAGGTCAGATCCGAGTCGACAAGGTGCTGATGCAACAACTGGTTCTGACAATTGTTTAAAATCTGTTCTCGCATGATCAAATTATACAATCCTGTGTAATCAGTAACCTTACTGCCCAGCAACCAGCCCTCCAAAGCCTTAGTGGCACAATCAACGAAATCAGACCAGTCCTGAGACTGAGTTTTCTGGGTATCCCTGAACAGCAACCTGTACTGCTCAGTGGTTAGGCCGAACCCATCAATCAGTGTGTTCTTCAGGACCTGGTAATTGTTAGCATCTTCGACCCTAGTAGTGAGGAGCTTATCTCTACCTTTACCTTCAAAGGAGAGCCACAAGATAGCTGCCCACTGACTCTGGGGGACGCACTGTACAGTGCAGGCCCGCTCCAAAGCAGTAATCCATTTGTGGATGTCGTCCCCTTGCTCAAAGGGGGGCACTATCTTATTCAGGTGCTTAGTGTCTAAACTCCTGGGTTCCCGTGGGGGAATGCTGCCACCAGTGGGAATGGTCCCACTCAATTCTTGCTCTCTAGCAAAGGCGAGTCTTTCTTTGGCTAGGGCCAGTTCTTCCCTTTCGATCCGCAGATTGACTTCCCGCTCCTTCGCTTCGTACACTCTCCTCTGAGGGGATGTCATCCCTCTTCGAGCAGAGCCTCGAGAGCCATTGGTTCGAGCGGATCTGTTAGAGCCTCTCGACAGAGACCTAACTCGTCCACTCCCAATGTTAAGCTGGCCTGAGAGGGGCCCCAGGGGTCTCCTAGTACCATTCTCGTGCCGGCTTAAGTTGTCCCTAGTTAGCTGGCTAACCACTACTGGACCTTTGTCTGCCTCGTCCCCAGATGTCTCTGGCTCCTCTTCCTCCTCTTCGCCCTCTGCGGAGAGATGGATAAGGTCAGGGTCACCTCGGGTTCCCTCGAGGGGGGGCATATCCACTTCTGGATGAGAAGGGTCGGTATTACCCGCCCTCCTTGCATCATAAGTCTCCAAGAGACCAATCAGAAACGGAATGGTAGGGTTTGCACCCTGTTTTAACTTCCGAGATGTACAGATCTGTCGCATCTCGTGGAAGCTAAGTGCAGCATATCTGGAGGTGACCTGTGGAAGGTCGACTGACACAAGGGGAGACTCAGAGTTTCCTCCGTTGTCTGACATGCTGCTTCTAGTGTGGTGTAAGTGATGCACCTACCTACACTATGGGTTTACCTACTGATCCCTTGCTAAGAGTTGTAGCCAAGGTGTGCTAAGCCATGAGGAGCTACAACAGCTGGTTCAGTAGAACTCAGAGTATTCTAAGCTAAGTTATATGTACCTGGAGTACTTATGCGATCTTTCACAAGATATTCTTAGGATACGCGTGGTAAAACAACAGCAAGCTCAAATCCCAACCGCTGCTCACCAATGTGAGAAGTTGGCCCGATATGCAGCGTTCGCTATTCTAGCGACCACTATGCATCGGTCCAAACGACCCTTATGGTGATTGGTTATAAGTCAACCTTAGACCAGCTATCCTAGTAGCGTGGATACGAGCAGTCTTCGGGCTAAACTCTAGAGGGCGTGTTAAGCCAGCTGTTATACCATCACATACCACTTAAACACCAAGTGAAAGGACACCACACAAGTGTTATGAAAATAAACAGTATATTTATTAGAATCACAACAGCCCTGGACTCTTTATGAGGACAGGGTACTAAGCACAGAACAAAACTCTTAGGAAAATACTTCAAGTGCACAATTAAAACAAGTGCCCGAGGGCACGGAAAGTTCTAGTGGTCTCGGGCGGACCCGATAAGGCAAGTCGGAAGAGAGGGACTCAGGACCCTTAAGTAAGGAGGCTATGCAGACACCGTAGTGTCGGAGTTACCGAGCCACAAGGGCTGCGGCTGCACAAGTCTTACAGGCGTCGGGGGTCTTCGCTGACGAGCCAGGAGCCGGAAGGAAGGAGTTGCTGGCCGGCGACCAGTGATGAATAGTTCGTAGAGATCCAAGCCTGGATCAGAGATCGTTGATACCTGAAAGCAGAGGGGACCAAGTTCGTACTACTAGCCAGTAGTCAGAGGGTACCAGGAAGGCACCGGATGGCCGTCACCTCGACTAGGTGAGTGGGCGACGCTAGGCTCTGCAGTCTCACGGACCAGGAGGCGTTGTCGGCGACCAGGATGGAGGTGCGAGCTGTCCCACGAAGGTTGATGCTGTCGGCATCGCTGGGCCCAGGAGTGGGGCAACAAGCCTTGGCAGATTTCAGGGCCACAAGGTGGGCCTAAAATGGCGTCTTGAGTGGACCAGGAGGGTCCATGGTGCTCCTCTCGCAAAAAGGAGCAGAAGGCTAGTCTAGAGTAACCAGACCAGCAACGTTGGTTGTCGTTCGTCGTCAAAGGGTCACAAGCCGGCTGGGAGACTGCACTTCGGTGCTGGAGCTGCTCAGGGTCGGGGCTTCTCGGACCCCAGAGCACTCACCAGAGAATTCCTTCGGTGGTCGTGCTGATTTAAGAAAGCGTGCAGGTTTTGATGATGGCCGGTCCCTCGAGGTCTCGTCGCACCCACAGATCTCAGCTGAGCTGACGACGTGGGTAGAGGTCAGAGGTGCCAGGGAAGCCGGTTCTCGTCGAGCTGGGTCGTCGGATTCCTGAGGAAGGACTTGCAGCAAACCGCAGAGTTCTTAGATGGTGCCTGCGGGTGCAGGGTGACTACTCCTTAGCCACAAGGGAGAAATCTTGAGAAGAGTCTCGAATGTCCTTTCGTAGAAAGTAGTTCTTGATTCAAAGATGATCTAATTTGGAAGGGTCCCCGCTCCGGCCTTTATCCTAAAGAAAGGGGTGGGTACATGACTAGGTCCTGCCCTAGGGGTGGGACCAGGAAGGGGGGTAGTTACACCCCTCTCCCCTGCCGGACTTTCCCCAGGTCAGGGGCTGCGCGCCCCTGGAACTGGTTCTAACCGGCAGATGCGTAGTGAGCACCGGGGTGCCACTCCGCAGTCACCTTCCTGCAAAGCCCTACCTACCCAGAATACACAAACCCTGTCTGGGACGGTGCGAACACCGCCCCTGACAGGAAACCCTTTGTCCAAGCTCTCCTCGCTGGAAGGACTCCCAGCAGCAGGAGGTCAGACTCGTGTCTGTGGTGGCAGCATCCATTTTGTGGAGCTGAGGCTTCAGTTAACTTTAACCGGGGTTCACAGTTACGTACATGTCGTGTCCCTCTAGAAGGGTGGAATGCTAACCTCGTCGCCAGAATTGGTGAGGGGGCAGCATCCCGATTCGTATGACACCTTACTCGACATGTCTTGATAACGCTATAACGAAGTTACCGATATGATACGCGTTATCATGGAACAGCCATTGGGTCTTGGTTCCGCAAGCTGCAACCGGGCTCGGCTCGGGCCAGAGCCCAGTTCACACGATTCCACGCACTCTGCCTTCAGGATTGTTAAGGCCTGCCATAGGAGTGACTGATAGGAACTCGGTGTCCATTTTGAGTTTAGATATAGGGATACTATACCTACAGCAACGGGCGAGTACGCCACGTTGCCCCAGCTGTCGTGCAGCCAGTTGTGTCAGATTTAGATGGCCAGCCAGGGGTGGCATAATACATGCTTCAGCCCCTGGTAGGCCCTGGGTTCACCGATGCCCTGAGTTACAGGGTCTGACAGGGTGGCCCAGTTCCAATTGGGTAATGCACCTAAGGTACACGCATCAATTTAGTGAGAGAACAGCTAGGCTGTGGGTCTGATTGTCAGGCTCACAGCCCGAGAAAGTCGTAAACCAGTGAAACAAAAGCAAAAAGTCCGGGTGATCATAGGATTGCAGACCCTACTCTCCTACACTTGTGACCATAGAACCTTTGAGGATCAAATGTTGAGGGACAAGTTGGTTGAAAAGACCACCAGCAAGAATGTTCAAGAGAAACATTTGACAATCGAGAATTTGACTTTAGATAATGCTTTAAAAATTGCAAAGAATGTAGAAACCAGTACAATGTATATGGATCAAATGGCTTTGGAATCTAAAGTACATACTGTTTCTCCGGAGAATGTGATAAAAAAGAAAGAAAGCAAGACAGATGGGCAAACAACATTAGAATGTGACAGGTGTGGCAGCAAAAGTCATTTAGTGAATGCATCTTTCAGTCATGCCATTGATAAGCATTGTGCGAAATGCAGGAAGAAGGGTCATTTCGCCAAAGTGTGTAAATCCAAGTCGGCACAAAACGAATCTTCGTCCAAGAAGGTCTTGTCTGTGGACAGTATATCAGAAGTCAAGTCTGATCCGGACAGTGATTAGGGAAACCAGATCATGATGATCTCAGATGCGTGTGAGTCAAGTGTTGTTGGGAAGTTGTATGATGCGAATATGTCCGGCAAATACAATGATTCCGTATTAATTGGGAGTGAATCGGAGGTGATGAAGTTAGACTACTCTAGAGTCACCAGACCAGTTTGTCAAGTGGGTGTCAATGGTGAAGCAATATCCCTAATGGCTAATTCGGGTTCTTTCTTTACTCTCATTGGTCCAGAGGAGTGGGGTAAATTATCCAACATTGGTTTGAAGAAATCTCTGGTGAACCCTGTGGCTTATGGGGGGGGGACTGTTCGAGTTCTGGATCAGTTTGATTGCCTACTAACTTTCAAAGGACATGCCACCCAAGCCACTGTATATGAGGTTAAGGAGGGATCTTCTCTTCTGGGATGGTTAGAACAGAAGAATTTGGCCATCATCTTAGATCCAAACAGTCCAGAACAGGTCTGGTCAAGGAAAATTTTAAATCCGTCTGGGCTGAGTGAGCGCAAGATTGGTGTGTCCTTTCCTGCTGTCTTTAATGAAAATCTGGGAAAAATCAAGGGATTTTCACATCAAGTATTCTTAAAGCAGGGAGTCCAACCTGTAACTCAAAGCCAGACGTGTACCTTTTGCCATAAGAAAAGAGTTGTCTTCGGAATTGGAATCTCTTTGTCGGCAAGGTTATCATTGAGCCCATCGAAAGCTAAGAATGGTTATCTCTTGTGGTTTTAGCTAGGAAAGGAAATGGTGCCCTCAGGATATGCATTGATTTGATGGATTTGGGTTGATAGACATCCCCTTCCCAATATTATGGAGATGTTGGATTCCTTGAAGGGATCCAAGATTTTCACCACTTTGAATAGGTCCTGGGCGTATCACCAGATTTCTTTAAAGAAGGAAAGCAGTCATCTCACATCTTTTGTTACCCCCTCTGGTGCTTATAGGTTTGAAAGGATGCTGTTTGTTTCCAGGATGACATTTTGGTGTATTGTAATGACAAGACTTTAGCCACTGTGCTATCCACCTTAACTGAAAGGGGTGTCACTTTAAAAGAGGAGAAGTGTAGGTTTGCTGTGGACCAGGTGGACTATTTGGGTTACAAGCTGTCTGCTCATGGTGTGTGCTGGACTTGGGCCATTTTCCCAAAATGTTTCGCTTTTCACCCCCCTATTTTAGGATGTCTCCCCCATGGTCAAGAAATGTATAGGCCATGTGTGGAGTGAGATGTCATGTGAAATGTAATGCAATGGTGTGCGCACTTGTTAACCCCCCATTGTAGGAATGTACCCTGGTAACATGCTGCGTTTAAAATGGATGCCATGGTTGTGTTTGGTGCCACGTGACTGTAGTTAGCAGTCTAGTTGTTGGTTCCCAGCCATCCCTGCTTTTGGAGGGAAAGCCTGGCACCCAGGGTGCTCTACTCCTCCCCCATGAGTCAGTTAGAACCAGTCCCCCAGAGGCTTCTAGAAGCTTCTGGCACTGCCTGGTAGGTGAGGTGAAGGGCGAATAAATAAGGGGCCTGTGCCACCATGTGCTCAGACAGAGCAGGGACATGAACATGAGGGGACCTGCTGCAAGGGGGTACCGCCACTTGGGCCTGTGTGCTGGACCCTGCACCCAATTGAAACCCCACTGCTGTCCACAGGGCTAGTGAAAGCCCCACTGCAGGAGTCAAGGCTGCTGTACAGGAGGAATGCCACGCTACAGTGGAGGATGGTTTTTCAAGCCTACCGCCTTGTCCTGATGAGTGCCCACTGACTGCTGACCTTGCCCAGTAGTGCCTGCTGCTCTGCTGACTAGCGCCTGAGGGAGAGAGCGCTATATTGGATTGGCCTGTGCCCTGATGCCTGCTCCCTAGCGCCTTGGGAGGGCCATCTGTCATTGCCCGTGAAGAAGAGTGCTGCATCTGTGCTGGCCAGAAGAAGAGGACTGTGGGCACCTTTCCCTACATGGCCAGGAGGTGAGGAGCAGGCCACTGCAGCACTGCGAGAGCGCTACATTCTCCTAGTTGTAGCGCCTGTACTCCCTTCGTGCACTCCTGCCTAAGGAAAGCGCTATAGGGGTATTGCCCAGGAGGAGAGGAGAGTTGGTGGCTGCAGCGCTGGGCTGGGGAAGCGCTACGTTTCTACCCCTGCCTGAGTTCAACAGAAAAGGGGTGCCTACCCCGCGTGGGGAGAACTGCCTGCGTGTGAATACTGTGGGTGCCTACCCCGCTGTATGCATAGTTAATGAGCGGGTGCCCACCCCGCGGATTGCCGCCAAATTACCGCCGTGGCCGAGCCTTCACAGTTAGAACTGGGTTTATTTAAGCGCCCCGTGGGAGCCAACCCCGTGTACTGGCGGCACTAAACTGACTGCCGTGGGTGCCCACCCCGCAGGTTAAGATTGCCCGGAAGAACTGCCGACTTCCGAATCACAGCGGGAGCCTACCCCGCTTGCGGCCAGAGAGAGGGCTGCGTATTTACAGAAGGTGGGAGGCCACCCGCACTTCTGGATTGCCAGAGATCAGCGCCGCGGCCGCGAGTCGGAGAGGGAGCCGTGCGGAGGCCAGGCGTTGCCCGGCAACTGAGCCTCCCTGGGCCGCGTCATCATTGGAGGCGGGGCCGGCCGAGAAGCAGGAAGAAGCCGGGACCTTGCCCCAGAACCCCAGAAAGTCCAAAGGAGGCGGGGCCCCCGTGGCCTTGAGGGAGCCCCGTTGGTGGGGGACGACCAGAGCGGGAGCCCACCCCGCCAACCAGCGCCCACGCAGACAGGAACAGGCACGGATGAAGTCCGCTGAAGTGCTGCTGCGGGCGGGGCTCTCGGGTAGTGCAGAGAGCCCTGCATGTTGCTGCACCTGCAGCCCGGGAAAGAAGAAGCCGTCTGGAGTCCCGGCAACTCTGCAGGAATCCTGGTGAATGGGGCAGAGTTGGTGGACGGTCGGAGGCCCCCGAGGCCCTGGAAGGGGACTTTTTGAGGAGCTGGTAGTGGAGGGGGCAACAGCGCACAGCAGCAGTGCCCACCCCCTTGGGTCCACCCAAGGGACCAGATTGGTCGTGCTGGCTTTCCCAGCTGCCCCGCCTCGCAGTGGGCAGCTGCAACGTTCCGCTTTAATTATTGAAGGCCCCGTGGGGCCCCCACCACGGACAGGGCCACAGTGCCCTGGGGGCTACACAGCGACGCTGCAGTTGTGGGTCGCTGCAAAGTGAGGCATTTTTCTTCCAGCCTCGAGTCCCGGGAGGGGACCCCCAACGGGCCAGAACTTTGTGGGCGCCCTAATTTTTGCATGGGGAGTCCTAGAGGGAGAGGGGCTCTCACTGGGTTTGTGGCTTGGGGCCCCACTTCATTGCTGCAACTTTGGGCCTGCATGTAGTGAGTCCCAGGGTGGGGCTCCGGTGTTCCCATCATTCCCATGGGGGCACTGCTGAAGTTAGATGGGGGGACAGGTTGCTAACATCCTTATATGCATTTATGACCCTGATGCCGACTGCACGAGGTTATGCAGGTTGTATGCATAATGTTTGTTCATGCTGTGATGCTCCCAGCGATTCCTTCATGATTGCATGTTTATGCTCCGTGCTAATACGGGTGGAGCCCTGGTTAATGTGATTTTTGCTGATGCTATGCAGGATATGATGCATGCCCATGACTGATGTTAATGCTCCTGATACCTACTGAGTTATGCTACTGACGTTGCGGTCTTGATGGTAATGTTTTTCCCCTAAGGCTTCAGTGTTGGACCACAGGAGTTATGCCAATACATATATGCCTAATGTGCTAGAGTTGTAATGCCTGTTGTACCTGTCTTATGTTTAGGCCCCATGATATGCCTAAGGTGATGCTCAGGTTTTATGCACCGGGGATTCATGCTACCTGATGCCTGTGTTAATGTGACTTATGCCTATTGGGACGCGGCCCTATACGAATGTGCCTGATGTTTTCCATGCTAAGGTTATGCCACTGTTAATGGAGTCTGCCTAATGTTTATGCCTGCTATCTTCATTACAGGATTGAGGATGTTGAATTTACCTTTCCCATTTTCCCTTCATCCTTCCCTTCATCCGAACTGTACCAGTAATGGTCCTGGCAGCGGCCCGATTGGCGCTGCCCTGTAAATAGTCCCCGTATAAGTCCTTATCTAGTGCCGGCTGGCGCAGTTTATTTGAACTGTGATTACGTTCCAAGGTATAATACACTTACTGTTTTCACCTAATCTTGTGTTGCATCTCTTTTTGGAGTGTGCCTTGTGTGTCGCCTGTGTGTACTGCGTGGATGCTTCACACATGTCCTCTGGAGTTTGTCCGGCCTGCTCTGCACCATGCTACCCCATTTCTAACAGTATGGAACCAAAGGAGGATTTGGTTAAGGCCATAAAGATTTTCCTACACCCCAGAATAAGGATCAGCTTCGATCCTTTTTTGGTATGATGGAATTCTATGCCAGGTTCATTCCCAAGTGCAGCGAGAAATCACACAGCATGAGACTATTCATTAAGAAAAAACAACATTTTGTGTGGTTGTCCCTGCAAGAGCGTGAATTCCAACATGGGTTTAAGATGTGCCATTCCCCTTCAACCTTTTGACACTCATGATCCCTCTATTGTAGTCACAGATGCTAGTCAGCAAGGGTTGGGTACTGTGTTGCTCCAAAAGAGAGAAGGCAAGGAAGTAAGTGTTGTGTTTGCATCTCGCACCTAAAGAGGTGAGGAAAGCACCAATTCCATCATTGAGCATGAGGCCCTGGCCTGTTGGTGGGGTGGGAATTATTTCAGGCAATACCTGTGGGGTTCTCACTTCACCATTCGGATGGATCACAAACCTTTGTTAAACCTTTTTACCACAAAGGGTGCCAGCAGTGCTACTCCCCGTATTGCCAAGTGGCACTACAGGTTGATCGAATTTCAATTTTAGTATATTCCTGGCATTAAGAATGCTTTTACGGACTGGTTGTCTAGGTTGCCACTTTCCAATGTGCAGGTAGGGGAGTTGGAAGACGATGGTTTTTGTGTGATAGCTTCTTTGGATCAGTCCCGGTTTCGCTCCATATCCGAGGAAGAGTGTAAAACTGCGGTTGAAGATGATGAGATTATTCAGGTGGTGATTGGGATGCTAGGTAAAGATTGGGTGCCCAAGGAGGGAGAAGTAAGCTATTTCAAACACGTTTTTCCCAAGTTAAGTATGCACATGAGGGTTTTGAGAAGAGTGGATTTGCTGGCAGCCCCGCTGGGGTTGCAGAACAAAATTTTGGCTCTGGCCCATGATGGCCACATGGGCATGAGAGCCATGAAGATAAGGATCAGAGAAATCTTTTGGTGGCCAGGGATGGATCGGGAGGTTGAACATTTTGTGAGATTGTGTGGCGTGTGCTGTTAGCGACAAAACCCAGTTCAACTTCCCTAGTCCACTTGAAGCTGTACCTGTTCCGGACAAACCATGGTTCAAACTGAGTCTAGACATCATTGGACCCACTTATGTTTTGGATGAGCGGAAGGAGGTATGGCTTGATAGCTGTAGATTATGGTTCTAGGTGGCCTGAGGTTAAATTTGTGAAGTCTGCCAATACGGAGGAAGTGTTATAGAGTTTCTGCAGTCTTTGTTTTTGCAAGAAGGAGCTCCTATTGAACTGGTCACAGACAATGGAGTGCGATTTATGGTTAAGGAATTCCAGGGGTTCATGAATCACTGGGGTGTTAAGCATTTCACCACTTCATTGTATCACTCCGTAGCAATGGTCTAGTGGAACTATTCAATAGGGTCATAGAAGACAGCATCCAGTTGTCGGTGGCCAATGGATTGGATTGGAATAAGGAGCTTGTAGACTTGTTGTGGGCTCTGCGCACTACACTGAATGCCACTACCCTGGTGTTGCATTTTGCTTTGCTAAATGGTAGGATGGAGTCCACCAAATTAGTGAGTCCTTGGATGCGGGATTTGAGTGTTCCCAATGTTAAACCTGAACTGGTGAAGGAGAATTGTGAGAAGTCTCAAAGTAAGCACGTAACCAGAGAACAGATCAAAGGAATTCGTCAAGTCTTGTTTAAAGCAGGTGATTGGGTTAAGGTGAGATTGCCTGGTGTTGTGGAAAAGGGGTATTCGAAATTTTCCAAGCCAATGCAAATTGTTTCTCTCAAAGGCAGATCTGTCATGCTGAATGGTGGGAAATGGTGGAATATGGAGAGACTGTCCAGACAGCAGGAACACGAATCTCCAAAGTGATCCTTGTGTGAGTGGTATGGGTAGGGAAAGAAGACCTCCTGTGTGGTTTAAGGATTATGTGAAAAATTAATTCCTGCCTCTTTTGGGTCTCGCCTCTGTTACCCCTTGTTTCCATTTAAATTGTGATTTTACCATAGGAGTGGCCGATTTCTTTAAGGTTGTTCACGTTCATTTTGGTTTTGTTTAAGTGGCATTGTTGTGGGAAAGAGGATGTGTTGGGTCTTATGTAGTATTATGTGGAATGGAATGGAATTGAATTTGTAAATCGCTTGGCTACCCGTGGGCGTCCCAGCGCTGAGTGTATGGACGTGGCTAAGGAACAAGAGTGACCTAGGGAAAAGGGAAGGTTTTTAGGAGTTTGCGGAATTTAAGAAGGTCGGCTTATTTGCGTATGTTGAGGGGGAAGGAGTTCCAGAGGTTTGCTGCGTTGTGGGAGAAGAGACGTCCACCTGTTTGTGCCTTCTTTATTCTAGGAGTGTTTGCAAAGAAGAGGTGATCAGATCTTAACACTCTATTGGCTTTGTAGGGAGTGATCAAGTCTCTCAAAATGGGGGGCCTTTGCCCTGGACAGTTTTGTGCGTTATACATAGGGACTTGAATTTGATTCTTTCCCGGATTGGGAGCCAGTGAAGGGATCTCAGGGCGGGTTTAGCTGAAAGTCGTTTTTTTGTTCCTGTGAGCAGTCTGGCTGCCGAGTTCTGGATGAGTTGGAGTTTGTTTATGACAGTCTCCGGGGCACCCAAATATAGGGCGTTGCCATAATCCAGCCTGGAGAGGATGAGACCCTGAATGAGAAGTTTTCTAGAGTGGGGAGGTAGAAGAGGGAGAATTTTCCGTGCGGTGCGAAGGAGGCCAAAGCATACGCCGGCGGTTTTCTTCGCTTGGGTTTGAAAGGGAGGTCTTGGTCGAGCCAGACGCCAAGACTTTTTATTTCTCTTTTTGGGAGGGAAGCTGGTCCCATGCATGTCGGCCACATGGAGTTGGGGATGGATGTAGCTTTGTAGCCCAACAACAGTAGCTCCGTTTTATCTTCGATGAGTTTGAGGAGGGATTTGTTCACCCAGCTGAAGATTTCTGAGAGGCAGGACCGTACGTTTTCAGGAGAGTGGTCTGACTGGTTTAGTGAGACGACCAGTTGTGTGTCGTCTGCGTACGTGATCAGTTTGATCCCGAAAGGGGCGATGATATCCTCCAGTGGGGACATGTATGCGTTAAAAAGTGTAGGGCTCAAAGACGAGCCCTGCGGCACCCCGCATTGTAGAGGGATTGCCTTGGAGCGCAAACTGCCTTCGGAGACCTGGTAGGTTCTATTTTCTATGAATGATTTTAGCCATGCGAGGGCTGACCCCGTAACTCCCAGGCTGCTGAGACGCTGAATGAGGATACGGTGGTCAACCGTATCAAAGGCTGCGCTTAGGTCCAGGATGATCATAGCTGCTGAGCCTCCTGAGTCCAAGATCTGCCTTGCCTCTTCTACCACCACTATCAGGGCGGTGTCGGTGCCTTGGCCGGGCGGAAGCCTATCTGAGAGCGGCGTAGAAGTTCACCAGTTTCAAGGAAGGCGGACAGTTGTTGATTAACAAATTTTTCCGCAACCTTGCTAATTCCTGGTAGTAGAGAGATAGGCCGGTAGTTGGTCATCTCTTGGGGGTCTAGCTGTTTTTTTTTTTTTAATAGGGCTCTTACTATGGCACTTTTCCAGTTTGGCGGGACAATGCCTTGAGAGAGAGAGAGGCATTGATTAGGTTAGTGGCCGAAGGGGTAATAGTTGGTGTCACTAGTTTTAGGATATTGAGGGGTGCGGGGTCTAGAGGGCAGCCACTTTTTATTGACTCGAGAATTATGGGGAATCCCTCCATGGTGATAGGAGAAAATGAGTCTAGGCGAGGAGTGACGTTTGGGGGAATAGAAGAACTAGGTTCTGGTGGTTGATCTATGGTTGGGAGGCTTTTTAGAATTTTTGGGATTTTCGTTGAGAAGAATTCTGCAAGTTCATTGCATATACGGCCTGAGGTGTCGGGGGCGGGGCGCAAGTCTGGGATTTTAAGGAGTTCTTTAACAATACGGAAGTTCTCTCTAGATGAGTTTGCGGAGGCTCGAATTTTCTCATCGAAAAAGGCAGCCTAGGTGGTTTTAAGGGAGGCTTTGTAGGACCTGATAGCTGCTCTATATTCTGTTTTCTTGTTGATGGTCCAGTTTTTCCTCCAGGAACGCTCTAACTTTTCGCATTGTTTTTTTTGGTCCCGGAGTTCAGGGGTGAACCAAAGGGATTTGAAGGGTCTACTTTTTTTAGCTATTATTTTTCTGGGCAGAACTTGGTTGAGTGAGTTTTCTATCCAGTGTGTGAATTTCTGGTCTGCCGCTAGGGGACCTGAGTTGGGTGTGGGGGTCGCAAGCTCTAGTTGGCATTTCCAGTCCTCCAGGGGGAGTTTGGACCAGGGTTTTTCTAGATTAGGTGCGGTGCCTGGGGGGTCTCAGTGATGATTTGCCAGGTGAATGGAATAAGGAAATGATCAGACCATGGGATGGGTAGTGGCTCCCTGGGTACTAATGCAGTGATGTTTGAAAAGATCGGGTCTAAGAGATACCCTTTTACGTGGGTGGCGTGAGGGCTTTTGAAGAGAAGTTCGTAAGACTTTAGGTCAAGTGTTAATTTGCTTGCCACTTTATCTGAGGGGTCGTCGAAGTGTAGGTTTAGATCACCCAGCAGTGTGAAGTTAGGGGAAGTGCTGGCTCGGGAGATGACGGTCTCGAATAGGGAACTGCAGAATTGCCCTAGAGTACCCGGGGGCGGTACAGGAGGAGACCTGAGACTGTTTTTGTAAGTGAGATCTGGATAGAAAAGTGAGCGTTCTCGCAGTCTAGGATGGAACTATCTGCTAAACGGCAGGAGAGATTGTTTTTATAAATAATCTCAATCCCCCCACCCTTGCCGCTTGATCTATCGAGGCGCTGAATGAGGTATCCTGGGGGGAGGGCCTGAACTATATCAGTGTCTGAGTTAGTGGATAAGCAAGTTTCTGTTAAGAACAGTACATCTAATTTTGTGTCATGGAGAAGTAGGGAGATTTTCAATGAGTGTTTGGGCAGGGATCTGCAGTTCAGCAGTGTGAGAAGTTGGCCTAATATATAGTGCTCACTATTCTAGTGATCACTGTGTATCATTCCAAACGACCCTTATTGATGATTGGTTGTAAGTCAACCTTATAGACCAGCTATCCTAGTAGCATGGACAAGAGCAGTCTTTAGGCTAAACGCTAGAGGGCGTGTTAAGCCAGCTGTTATACCATCATATATACCCCTTGAACACCAAGTGAAAGGACACCACACAAGTTGTTATGAAAATAAAGGATATTTATTTATAACAAGTCTACCCTGAACTCTTTATGAGTCAGGGAGCTAAGCACAATACAAAACTCTTAAGAAAATACTTTAAGTCGCTCAATTTACACAAATGCCCGAGGGGCACGAAAAACCATATACTCTAGAAGTGGAATGCGAAATACTAGCAGGTAAGTAACAAGATCCAGAGGCTTCAGGATCGCTAGGACTACACTACTGAACCCTAAGGTTAGGAGCAGGAGGCCTAGGGAGATCGGGTGCAGAGTGTGCACTCTCACACGGGATGCGGGACAAAGTCTATGGAGGCTAGTATTTCTAAAGTCACTGTTTCCGGACGAATCCGACTAGGTAGACTAAAAACGAAAAAGGAACTGGACATTAAGATAGTGAACCTACGTTGGAGCACCAAAATGCTCGGGTAACCTAGTCCAGGGGCTGCGGCTGCATAGGGTTCAAAAGACGTCGGGAATCCTCGTTGTAGTCTATGGAGCCTGAAAGAAGTTGTTGCTGGCAGGCGACCAGTGAAGATGTTCGGAGTGATCCAAGCCTGGATCGATGATGGAGATGACTTGAAAGCAGAGGGGACTCAGTTCTTAATCACTAGCCAGTGATTGTGAGGGCACCAGGATGGCACCGGATGAAGTCACCTCGACCAGGTTAGTGGGCGACGCTGGACTCTGCTGTCCCTCGGACCAGGAGGCGTTGTCGGCGACCAGGCTGGAGGTGCGAGCAGTCCCACGAAGGCGCCTGCTGTCGGCAATGCTGGAACCAGGATTGGAGCAACAGGCCTTGGCAAAGGCAAGCCCACGCGGTGGAGTCAAGATGGCGTCTGGAGTGGACCAGGAGGGTCCGGAGTGCTCCTCTTTTGGAGGGGAGCAAGGGCCAGTCTGGAGCAACCAGACCAGTGATGAAATCGTCGTGGTACGTCGTCAGGAGGGCCACTAGCCAGCAGGCAAGTGACCGGACAACGCGGTGAGCAGCAAAGAGCAGAAGGGCCCCACGCAGATCTCGTGGATGCTGGGGGGCTGGACTTCGGTGCTGGAGCTGCTCAGGGTTAGGGCTTCTCAGACCCCAAAGCACTCACTCGAGGATCCCTCGGCGGTCGTGCTGGTTGAGCGTCGTGCAGTTTTGAAGATGGCCGGTCCCTCAAGTCTCGTCACACCCACGAATCTCAGCTGGGCTGATGATGCAGGTAGAGGTCAGAGATGCCAGGGAATCCGGGTCTCGTCGAGCTGGGCAGTCTTGATCCGGAGGATAGACGTGCAGCAAACCGCGATGCTTAGGTGGTGCCTGCGGGTGCAGGGTGGCTACTCCTTAGCCACAAGGGAGAGTCTTCAGAAGGTATCAAGAGTTCCTTTCGTGGAAAGTAGTTCAAGATTCAGAATTATCTAACTTGGGAAGGAGGCCTGCTCCTACCTTTATTCTAAGAAAAGGGGCTGGCACGCGACTAGGTCCTGCCCATGGATGGGACCAGGAGGGGGGTGGTTACACCCCTCTCCCTTGTCCGGACTTTCCCCAGCTCAGGGGCTGGTGTGCCCCTGGAACTGGTTCAAGCCGGCATATGCACAGTGAGCGCCGGGGTGCCACTTGCAGTCACCTTCCTCTCATCCCTGCCTACCTGGGATACACAAAACCCTGTCTGGGATGGTGCTAGCACCGCCCCTGACAGGAAACCCTTTGTCCAAGCTCTCCTCGCTGGAAGGACTCCCAGCAGCAGGAGGTCAGACTTGTGTTTGTGGTGGCAGCATCCATTTTGTGATGCTGAGGCTCGAGTTAGCTTTAACCGGGGTTCTCAGTTACATACATGTCGTGTCCCTCTAGAAGGGTGGAATGCTAACCCCGTCGCCAGAATTGGCGAGGGGTTAGTATTCCAATTCGTATGACACCTTACTCAACATCTTTTGATAAAGCGATACCAAAGTTGGCAAATAACCGCAAGGATTATAATGCACTTAAGAGTATATGGTACGCGTTATCGTGGAACAGCTATTAGGACTTGGTTCCGCAAGCTGCAAACGGGCTCAGCTCATGCCAGAGCACCATCTCACATAATCCCAAGCACTCTGCCTTCAGGATTGATAAGGCCTGCCATAGGAGTGACTGATAGGAATACATGTGTCCATTTTAAGGTTAGATATAGGACTACTATATCTAAAGCAAAGGGTGATTACATCACCTTGCCCCAGCTGTCGTGCAGCCAGTTGTGTCAGATTTGGATGGCCAGCCAGGGGTGGCATAATACATGCTGCAGCCCCTGGTAGGCCCTGGGTACACCTATGCCCTGGATACCTAAGGTATACCGTACAGGGACTGATAAGGTGGCCCAGTACCAATTGGTAAATGCACCTAAGGTACATGTGTGTCAATTTAGAGAGAGAACAGCTAGGCTGTGGGTCTGATTAGCAGGCCCACAGCCAGGGAAAGTCGTAAACCAGTGAAGCAAAAAGCAAAAATCTGGGGTGATCATAGGATTGCAGACCCTACTCTCCTACAAGCAGGGCCATGCTGACTAGTGTTTCGGTGTTGGGTGGGGTCTTCTTTGTAGATAGAGAGTATTGGCAGTAGGCGCAGCCCTTTGTGGTCCCTCTGTTGTAACAGTGTGTTCCGCGAATAGGTGATGCGGGCAGGTGGGAGGCGGGCAAAGGTGCCTGTCCCTGGGCCCGGTCTGGAGCGGACGGGCGCAAACAGGCTTGCCTTTAGCGCGCCATCGGCGTGCCCGCTGCGCGTCTTGGTGGGCATGGGGTTTTAAGCGCTGGAGACTAGAGCGCTAACCTTCCTGCACACGGGCCCTTCCTGTCTGCGTAGGATTCCCTCCACTCAATCGGAACACTACGTGGTGGACCGGGGAAGCGCAGCCTGGTGCCCGTGAGGTTCAAGCCACGGGGTGAGTAGATTTTAAAACGATTTTAAAATAGGTGCAGTGATTTAAAAAGTATGCTTCCCGGAGCATCCAAATAGCGATGAAGGTGTCCTGAGAGTGTGGGTGTGTGGGGGTAGTTCGGCACGGTGGCAGAGTGAGCAGTAGAATTGCGGGGGCCTTCTGCACGGTGCTCCTACCTTCCACTGGTTCCCAGTTACTGATTCTCTCCTTTAGCTATGTGCACATGCCAAATTGACGCCTGTTTCCAAGGTGGAACGGTGGCATGTGGAATGTTGGGGGCAATCTGAGGTAGTTGGTCCTTGCTGCCTGCCTGACTGGTCTGTTTGCTGTGAACTGAAATAAATGGAGGAAACCACTTACCTGTCTCGTGGTCCTCGACTCCTTTCACCACTGTTTCAATATCACACATCAGATGTTGATCCTGGCTCGGTGGCAGGCGTGCGGGTAGAAGTTTGATACATTTCTGGAATCCATCACCTGTTTCTATTCACCATAATACTTCATAGAGATAAGGCCAGAGTAGGCCATCAAATGCCTTCTCAATATCTAAAGAGGCAATTATCAATATAATATCCTCTCATGGGGTAGTGTTCAAAATGTGGAACAACAAACTCAGATTTATAAACTTATTTTGCACAAGTATAAAAATATTTTGCTCAAGGGATACTATTTCAATTTTTAATTAGAGAAGTTTGTTTGCTCTCAATTTCCAAAGTATCTTATACTATATGTTGACTAGCAACAGGGGCGGTATGACTAAGACAATGAGGAATTACTTAAGAATGTATATTTGAAATATAGCAAGACCCCCAAATGTTCCAACAATGTCCCCACAAACAAACAACTGGCGAACAAATGGAAGGAAAGAAGGTGAAGTAGTAGTCACTAAATCAAATACTAGCAGGATGGCTAGAACTCAGTTATACCTGTGTATTCACAGGCCTGTTTAAATGAAGTTCTAAGGTCTAAACTGTTTCGAAAAAATTCAGATAGTGTGAAATTCTGTATAAGGTAGTCGATTATTCGTTACATCAAACTTTCTTAACAGGACTACAACATCTAGAGAACACTTATTACACTCTCGCCTTTTGGTCATGCCAAGGAAAAGTAATTATTTTACCTTCTGCATAACTTTTCTGGCCCATTTCAGTTTCTTAATGTACCACTGGGCTGAAGGTAGCGAGCAACAAGCTGCACGTAAAAGAAGAAGGATTCTTTGAAGAACGCCAGACACCTTTTGACGATAATCTTTCTCAGATTTTAAAGCGTGGTCACCATAGTCACCCTGCGAAAAAAACTTTATTAATGGAGTAGCTAATAAAAAAACAACTGTCCATTCAGGTTGGCAACTATGTATTTAAAAAAAAAGTTTTATTGTTTAGTTTTCAAAATACAACATAGAAAACCTTAATCAAGTTCATTATTCAAAATGACAACATTTTTGTATTCAGAAATACCATGAATCACAAATAATAATCATAACTAATACACGCCTGGGATAATTTTTTTCTGCATCTGAATATCTTTTTACCGTTATATTAAATAATAATAATATGATGAAAAAAATCTAAAACAAATAAAACACCCAGTGTACGCAGTAGAAATGACAGGCCCTCTGTGTTAATCACCTTTTAAAAAAAAGTTTATTGATTTTCTAAACAAGAAAAACAGGTAGCATCTGTAATAAGAGATGTGATGATTTAAGTAGGTTTATTGATGAATTATAAGCTTGAATCATAGGATCATTAAAGCCCCACCAGGAGCAGCTCTCTTGTTGCTCAGCCCAATCTCCTAACTGTCATCATCCACCAGGCATACACCACATTCTATCATTACATTACACACTCCAACATTCCACCATTCATCCACACAGGCTGAGCAGCAAGACAGGTAAGCGGGGAAGGTACATGGCATCCAAACCAGAATTTATTTATTGATTTTCTAAACAAGAAAAACAGGTAGCATCCCACATTACAGCACAGTTAATATGATTAGGCAAGGATATCGTCCAAATGCGCAAATACAGAAAACAAAACAAAACAGGCAGGAAGCAATACAATTTAGGATGTGTTGGGTCTTATCTAGTATTATGTGCACATGCCACCGTCACGACTGTTTCCAAGGTGGAACGGTGGCATGTGGAATGTTGGGGGCAATTGGAGGTAGTTGATCCTTGCTGCCTGCCCTGACTGGTCTGTTTGCTGTGAACTGAAATAAACGGAGGAAACCACTTACCTGTCTCGTGTGCCTCGACTCTTTTCACCACTGTTTCAATATCACACATCAGATGAGGATCCTGGCTCGGTGGCAGGCGTGCAGGTAGGAGTTTGATTCATTTCTGGAATCCATCACCTGTTTCTATCCACCATAATACTTCATAGTGCTAAGGCCAGAGTAGGCCATCAAATGCCTTCTCAATATCTAAAGAGGCAACTATCAAAATAACATTCTCTCTAGTGCAACGTCAAATATCACTTTAATAAGACATAATTCTCAATTTTATTGTGGCGGTGTAGCACATGTACCTCTCTCGTGCTGGGACCCACTGGCGTATAACACTCAAATGTCTATTCATCATGATCTGCCCCTCTTCACACCTGTGTATTTGCCGCTAGCAGAATTTTGGAATGTTGTCTGGAATTGGGGAGGGGGTGTTGTCTTCCTGCAGTGTCTTCAGCCAGTCTATAAAGGGGCCCCATATGTCTTTGGGTCGTGAAGTCATTGGCATTAACTCCCAAAACGTGGTTAGTTGGGTATGGCTGAAATTAACCTCTTGTTTTCACGCCTTGCTTGTGGGCGTGCACTTCTCTCCCCAATCTATAGATACTCTTCACTTGGCAAGCAAGAGTAGCATGGCA